>NC_086172.1:73066680-75566680 GCF_023053635.1 Elgaria multicarinata webbii | reverse complement strand
CCTGGAGCAATGCCTCCTCCAGGTAAGCCTCCACCCATGTGCCAGGCCCCACCCCTAGCAAAACCTGTAACCTCCCTGATGTTGGCTCTTGCTCAGCTGTTGTCACCCCCATTTCAGTATCCAGGACTTGCAGTGGTGTAGTGGCACACTGGGCAGTGCAGGCACTCATCACGGTAGTCCCCATAGCCTCACCCCTAAGGAGAGTCCAAAAATGCAGGCAGTGGTGTTGATCCATATCAACAAACCAGTTCTAGGAGTTTTCATCTGCAAAGAGCAGGGCCTTTTGTAAAGCTTCTAGGTCTTAATTGCCCATTCAAGAGTAAGTCACCTCAAAATGCTTTATATTACAACAAGGAACAATATATTGTCCCTGGGGGGAAATTAAAACCGCTCTTTCCCCAGCTACTGTGAGAATTGCAGCTGAGCTCAGAGGGAACAGGGAATTCTGAGTGGGGTGGCACATGACATCAGCAACCCTGCTAATAAAAAAAGTACTGGGGCTGTGTCCCTGTGAGCCCTGGTACGACTATAACACTGAGTACTTCGCCTCTGCAAGATTGGCTCAGTAGTGAATGTGGAGGAGCACGATTTCCCGGCCTTTGGACTCCTTGTAACATTGCAACATCTATTCAGACATGTGGGAATCCAGAAGCAGGCACAGCATCCCAGCAGCGTCAACGAAAACTGCTTTCCTGCTACCGCTAGTGAAGCTCAAAGCAAGCGGGTGAAGGCACAGTCTGAAGAGATCACCTGGCAGTCCAGGATTCCAGCTTTGCAGGGGACAGACCACGTTACCCGGTGCAACCATTCGGCCAGTCATGTATCCATCTACCTTGCTGGTTTGCAGATCTCAAGGCTTTGGGTACCCAAAGTCCAAGGGGGCAGAAGCAGTTTGACAATGTCTCTTGGCCACTTGGCTGGCTGGGACAGCTCCATCGACCAGGAGAGCACAAGGCGTCACCATCCAGATTAGCAGTGCCAGAGGGGAGGGGACTGTAGTCCGCTCTGGCTGGCTGGGCCAATCTCTTTCTCCAGCGCCGTTCACTCCTGGCATGCCGCAGTCAGACAGGTGGAGATTCGGCTGCTGGGCCAGGCACTGTGTAAGGTCAAGGCTGGGCAAAGGCACCTCCTTCCCATCAGCCAGAGACCCTGTGGGTCTGGAAAGGGCCGGGACACCAGCAGGTCATGCTAATGGTCAAAGGATAGGAACAAGAGGCCACAGTCAAAGCGTGGTACTCTGGCCAGCAGGGGGAGCCCTGCAGCACCTCATCCCAACAGACAACTCAGCCCCCTGCTGCGCTCACTATTATTTACCAAGGCTGATCCAAGCGCCAGCTCAGTGATGCCCTCTGCTGGGCAGAATCCACATTTCTGTGAGAGACTCTTAACTCCGAGAGAAAAGACCAGCCCAGTTATGGGAGTGTTTGCAGAGCAGCCTTCCCCAATCTGGTGCTTTCCAGATGTTCAGGGCTACAACTCTCAGGATTCATGACCATTGGCCCTGCTGCCTGGGGCTGATGGGAGTTGAAGTCCAACACATCTGGAGAGAGCACCAGGATGGAGAAAGGTGTTGTAGGGCAATGTCTCCTGCAGCTGTAGCAGGTGGGTCTTAGAGGAGGTGTTCCTGGTTCAGGTCCACTGCGGGAGACGAGGGGGAGGCAGGCCTAACCAAGATAGTCTGAACCCTAACATAAGGCAGTGAGTTACAGCCAGTTTTGCTCTTATGCAAATGGGGGAAGGGAGGTAGTTTTTGCTGATTTCATCTTTTCTCTGCAGCCCCTGTACTACTTGCTACACTGCTCAAGGGAGGAATGGGGAGGGGCAAGGGGAGGGGGAAATTGACAAAGATCTCCTCCTTCCTTTCCTTAGCAGAGGCCATAGCTAGATCCAAAGCCTTTCCTTGAAAGGAACATTAAGGTCTTAGTTGGGATTAAAAATGCGGAGGTTGTGTGCCCCTCTGCCCCTGCCCTCCCCACCACTGAGTGCCAGAACTGATTCGGTCCTTAAGACAAGGTCCCACCAGCAGCCCCACTCACATCAGCTATGAGGACAGAATTCCTGGAAATCATACACAGCAAGAGCGAATCATGACGCTAGTCCTCTTGGCTACAGTGACACAAACAAGCAAAAAGACATGGCATCCTAAGCAACCATGCCCTTTGACCTTACAAGCTTCCCACCCACCTCCCATTAACCCAAACATTTCTTCATCCATGCCCCACAGATATTCTCCCCACCACCACTACTCAACCCCATCTCAAAACTGTTCCTTACCAGATTTAACAGAGCAGTGGATGTGAGCCTTGGACTCATAGTAGACCCAATCAAAACCAGCCTCCACAGCCAAGCGCGCCAGCATCCCATACTTGTTGCGGTCACGGTCAGAGGTGGTGATGTCGACCGCCCGGCCTTCGTAGTGCAGCGACTCTTCGGAGTGGTGCCCATCTTCATCCCAGCCCTCCGTCACACGCAGCTTTACCCCCGGCCACTGGTTCATTACGGAGATGGCCAGAGAGTTGAGACGATCCTTGCAGCGCTATGGGGAGAGAAGTGGCAGAAGAGGAGGAGATCAATGCCACATACCACACCTAGAAGAGAGCATTGCCTGGGAGTAGAGCATTCAAGTTAGGTTCCCCACCATGCCAGGCACTGCACAGTCGCAGCAATAGAGTGTCAGATGCTGGTCAACACATGTGTTGCAGAATAATATGGTAGAATCCTGAAGGGGTAGAATGGACGGTACCACTTCGGAGCACTACTGAGAATGCCCTTCAAGAATGCTTCCAATTTAAAAAAAAAAATTGGGGGAAAGACCCACCATCTTCCTGCAAGTAGAAGGCTTGTACATCAGTGAAAACTACTTGCCTATCAGAGAAAAAATAAATTAATTGGGTTCATTATTATTATTTTTTAAAATGTGCATATGAGAGAAAGGTAAAACAATTATAAGCAGAAAACAAACAAAAAGAGCAGGCTGAGTTGTTACAAGTTTATTAAAAAAAATAAACCATTTTCTCTCTCTGTCTTTCTTTTTTTAACATAGCAGAGCAATAAAAAAATGTGATTTCCCTGTCTCCAGTCTGAAGTGCTGCAGTCCATTCTATCACCAGAGGGCTCTTTCATCACATTGTGCTAAGTGTGTAGACTTTACTTACAGGAAGAGAGTTTGCAATTTAGAAATAATTGAAACTTAAGCTGGCCTTTTCCAGATTGATCAAAATTGAACAGAACCCAAGAAATCCTAAGGTCTCCTCTTCTAAAATCAAGCACCATTCCTATGCTGCCAGCTTCACCCAGTTGGCAGCTGTATTATCCATTCTGAACATCAACCCAGAAGGTCAAAAATCCAGGCTATCTCAAAATGGGCTCCTCCTAGGTACTATGGGTCTCTCCAGAGAGCTTCGTTTCCCCTGCTCTTCCCCTGCCCCACACACATGCCCCTTTGTGGCTTACTATCAGTGGAAGAATTTCCCCTTCTCGAGATTGGGCAAGGACGTTCTCTCACAGTCACAAAGAACACTGAATGCATGGCACACTTAGGAGATTCACACAATTGAAAGTTCGAAGGCAGCAGAAAGTCAGTCAGTAGTATTTTGGGACTCTCAGATTCTTCCCTAGAACTTTCCACTGCTTAGAAGGGTTGATCTAGATCAGCCTTATTTCTGGCCAATGTCACTTCCATGTGTGTTGATTCATAAATCTGTCCTTTTTGGGTATTGAGCTCCACATGATTTAAACACAGTCGAATTCTAAATGTATCTTCTCTCAACATACACCTCTAAATTTCCAGAGGAATGACTATGTTAGTTTGTTGTAGCAAATATAACAAAGCATCTCCTGGCATCTTAAAGACTAACAAATGTATTATGGCATAAGCAAAAAAAGATGAGACAATGATTATTACACAAAAGCAAAATGAGTACTGTGACAATTAATGAGGCACTGCTGGTGATAATACAAACATTCTGGCAACAGTTAGCTAATTAAAACACACACCCTGTAATCTTGATTCAAACCACAGATAACAGAATTGAATTTCTCAATGAATTGCAATTCAATGGTTTCAAGTCCCTTTGTTCAAGGATGGACACTTTAATGCCATTTCTAACTGTATTTCCCCTTTCAAAACATACATTTCTAAACATGTTTTCTCTCAAAATATTCATTTTGGAATGTATTTTGATGTAGCTTTTAAGCAGTAAACTGTGTCAGAACATGCAGAAACTGCAAAAGCAGGTAGATAATTACGTTCCAATTTTCACATTAGTCCAGGAGATGCAGGTTAGTTCATATTAGAAGTTGCAACTTATATTATATTAATAGGAGTAGGAGTTTTTTATTACATTTCTGTACTGCCCAATAGCCAAAGCTCTTTGGGCAGTTTACAAAAGATCGAAACCTTAAAAATACAATATAAAAACTGAAGTCCTCATGCATTCCTAATCTCAATCAGTTGTAGCCAAATATATACAGCTCAAGACTTTTGCTAGGGACTAATATCACTTTGCTTTTGGAAATTAAGGTTCTTGCTAGCTTGGTCTTGGTTTAATTGGTTTAAGCAAAAACCAGATTATGCCAGCCACTGTAAACTGGATTGTTTCCTTTACAATAAACTGGGGGAGGGGGTTTAACAGGGAAGCAGTTATACCCACAAGGGTGCTGCATGCATACATTACTAATATGCCGATACCTTGTCATCATACCACCAAGTTCATGTGAATTGAGAACAGAGGTTGCCTAGAAACGTGTTGATTATGTAAGCTTGGATCCACTGGGTCAAAAAATAGTCTCAGCACCACTTCTGCTTTAGGTTGAAAGGACTCAGGAACACTATGGCCTTAGCTAGACCAGCCTTTACCCCGGGGCAAACCCTGGGATCCTCCCTGTGCATCCAGATGACGCATAGGGGATCCCAGGATCAGGAAGGGATCATCCCTCCCTGGCCCTGGGATACAGCCCTACACTTTGGGCCTGCTTTTTCCGTGGACCTGGGCTGAGCCCGGGACTGCAGAAAGTGTGGCCCGTTGACACGGCTTGAGCCTGCTCAGCACAATTACTCACGCGAAGCTGGGAGCCTCAGGAGCGCTGCGCCCATCAGGGGTAGGGTGGAGGGAACAGGGAAATGACTTTTTTTTAAAAAAAAAAAACCTGCCTCTGCGCACAGGCGTTCATGCGCTCTTTGTTTAAAAAAAATTTTTAAATGGTGGGCGCAATGCCTCTCTTCCTGAGGTCATCGTGCCTTATGTGTAAATGGGGGCAACATCTCGTGTTAATTCCAACACGAAAGTCCTCTGCCCTGGACTTTCAGGTAGGTCTAACTAAGGCCTATAGCTAATGCTTCAGTCATAATACTAGCATCAGCAGGTGGAGGAGCAAGTCCCATCAAACACAACTCATCACAACTTTGTCCTTCTGCTCTTCCACAGGTTTTCACAGCTCTTTGGATGCTTGAGAAACAGCTATTGGGTTTGTTGGTTTGATACAGAGGGGAGGAGAGCAATTCCTGTTTTCTTTTTGGTGTTATTCTGATTTTCTTTTTTCAGTGCTATAATGTCTTGGCCCAGCCTTTGTTCCTGTCCAAGTAAGACTGGTTAATTTTTCAGTTTTACAGAAACTTTAATGCATGGGGATTCACGAGCAAACTTTTGTCAGTAAGTGGTTTGGGTTTGTTTTGCACATGGCCTCAATCATTTCAGTAGGATCCCAGTAAGATTGTTCTGATATCAGGAGCACTGTCTATTTCTTAGTAATATTTTTATACTACTTTTTCACAAAAGTACAGCAAATCAGATAAACAATAACCTGGGAAACGTATTCAGACATTAAAACCACTAAAACGATTTCAAAGGCCAAATTGAAAAAAATGTGTATTTGTTTATTAGTATTAATAAATATGAATATGTATTAATATTCTATATGAAGACACTTATACGTGCATGCATCCCATGCTCCTTTACCACTGTCTGGACCCCATAACCTTAACCTCCATGCTGTGTGGTCCCATTTCTCCCTCCCAGTCCTATCATGACCCTCACTGGTTTGGTGTGGAAGTAAACGAGTCATGAAACATGTCACTTATTTATTTATTTATTTATTATTTATTGCATTTCTATACCGCCCAATAGCTGGAGCTCTCTGGGCAGTTCACAAAAATTAAAAACATTCAAAGTATAAAACAACAGTATAAAACCATAATATAAAATACAATATAAAAGCTCATCCAGATAAAAACAGCAACAATGCAAAATTACAAATTTAAAACACCAGTTAAAAATTATTTATAGACTGTTAAAATGCTGGGAGAATAAAAAGGTCTTCACCTGGCGTCTAAAGGCATATAATGTAGGTGCCAAGTGAACCTCTCTAGGGAGCTCATTCCACAGCCGGGGTGCCACAGCAGAGAAGGCCCTCCTCCTGGTAGCCACCTGCCTCACTTCCTTGGGCAGGGGATCACAGAGAAGGACCCCTGAGGATGACCTTAGGTACATATGGGAGGACCTTAGGGTCCGGGCAGGTACATTGTGAATGACATCCTACACAGACATAAAAACCTGCATTACACAAACCCTTCAGAGGGGTAGCAGCCCATCAGTTTCCGGCAGGATGCCAGCTGATTGGTATGAACTCAGGCAAGCAACCCACCACACACGGCTGCAATATTCGTACATACTTTCCAAAAAGCACAATGTGGAAAGAGTTCTTGGAATGGAGCATGATCCCAAGCTACAATAAGACAGCAAGGCCCCTCCGAGTGACCTTGGAATGTGGCCAACAGTCTGCAAGGAAGGATGAAAGGCCTCCCACCCGCTCACCCACTCACACACCCGCTCCTTAGGTCAAATGTAGACCAGCCTTGAGAAGAGGGCGAAGAGCAGCACGGCAGCGCATGGACAAAGCAAAACCTCCCCACATTCAGAGGAAAGGTCATACGGCCAGGACTGGCCTTTGTCCCTAGCAGAACAGGGCAGGCACAGCACAAAGGGCTACTCCAGTTTCTACAACCACACACGCTACTTGTTTGTTCTGGGCCTCAGAGATAAGGTGAGATAGAAGGAAACAAACAGCTCACATGAAAGAGAAAGAGAGAGATGTTGATCCCCTCGGAATGGCCAGCCATAGGAGAGGTGAGCTGGAGCTACATGGCTGAGTTCCTATCCCAAGCTCTCTGGCTCACTGGTCCCAGTTAGACAATCTGTGGTAACAGGTAACAAACAATTCCATCACCTTAACTTTCCCCCTGTAGAAGCTGAGGCTAATGAGACCCATGGCTAGATCAGGCTGCATCAGCTTTTATGGGTCTACTACAGCCTTCCCCAACCTGGTGCCGTCCAGATATGTTGGCCTGCAGCTGCCATCATTCCCTGCCAGCATGGCCAATGGTGGCTGGGAATGATGGGAGTTGCAGTCCAGCCCATCTGAAGGGCACCAGGTCGGGGAAGGCTGGTCTTTGACAAACCAGGGGTGGGGACTCCAGTCCTTAGTTAATGAGATGACAAGGCCCAAGAACACAATGCTAAAATATCATCCTTGAGGTAGTGAGTTGCAACCCACAGACCCATCTTCATGTTATATGACCTCCCAAAAAGGCGTCTGCAGGTATATAATCGCCTGTAGCCACTTTAAAAACATTTTGCCCATCCCTTTGACAGGAGTTTGGCTCACAGCCTGCTCCACAGAGAATAAGCACTACACACACAGACACATCCCAGATCCATATCCCTCCAGGTTATACCATTTTTCCAGAGTGTTGACTGAGCTTATGGGAGTATTACACTGAGGGATTTCAGGAAACTATCTTCTGCCTTCTTGGAAATCCTATGGTCAGTTCAGAAATGATCCACAACTGAGCGAGTTCCAGATGGAGCCAGCAGGTGTCAGAGAAGAGCTGCAACGGGAAACCCACTGGCACCACACATGTGCAAACTAGGCTGGGGGTTTAATTCCTCTCCTCAAGGCCTCTGCCAGAGAGACCCCTTGGGCAGCCTTGACAGAGGAACAGACACTCTCCAAAAGAATACAGACACACCACACACACACTTTGGCTCGGCTTCTGGACCATAGTGCCATTTCAGTTGATGGGGGGCAAGGGAAGAGGAGAGGGTCAGACTGACTAGACAGCTATGGATGACTTGAGGGCCCAGACAACCCCCACTCAGCCTAGCAGTGTACGGCTGGCATGTGGAGAGAAAAAGAGTGGGTGCCAGACCCCTAAGGAAATGCATAGCCCTTCTCCACCATGTAGGAAATAGCAATAAATGCTTGTATGCCGAGCATAGGTGATATGTGACCCAGAGGCAGGGCCGGCAATTGGAGGGGGGGGTGGCCATTTCAGGCTGCAGATGTTGGGGGGGAGGCAGTCCCCAGGGCTGTTCCTCCTCCAGAGCCTCCCCACCTTCACCTCTGTTGGAGGACAGAGCCGTGTGTGCCCTGCAGACTTCCTTGCACCCCCTTAAGCTAGTCTGCTGCCCTCAGGTTCCGTGCAAGCATGACGCTGTCTTGTCATCAGTGCTGAGGTAAGATTCAACTACCAGTCTGTTCAGCGTCTGTAATTGGAAGCTGAGGGCGGGGGGGGGGGGGGGTTTGGCATCGTCCTTTCCTCAGGCAGTAAAATGTCTTGGGCTGGTGCTGTCCACGGGGGGGGGGGGGGGTGTGTCATGTCCTGACTCCTTGCCTTTTGTTCCTAAGTCACATCCCTCACTGGCAAGAGGAGATACGCTAAAGTCTCCCCCACATACACACACCGCTATCACTAGGCCCAAGTAAATTCAGGCAGGAAGTTTCTCTGAGATGCCCTCTAATGCCAGTAGCACAGGAGGCCTCATTCCAGAGTGTGCCATGAATGCTGGGAAGAAATTGCTCAAGGTAAAAGGTGGGGAATTATATATTGGGGGTTAAAGCAGGCTAATGACCTTGTCATTCCTATGGAGGCAAGAATGGAAATGGAAATTAAGAACGGAGTGAGCCTCGGACAACCCCTCTGTCTCTCAGCCTAACCTCACTGATTTGCTGTGGGAGTAAACAAGTACTTTGTATTCTGAGAAATGTTCTGAAAATAATTGTTGTTTTTATTTACTGGTTTTCAGCCCCAAACACCACCCACTACCACCTAGTAATAACAAACTCTAAGCCTACATCTTCTCCTGTTTCCCCTTGGAGCAAAGGTCTGCCCCTTTTGCTTATGTCAGTAGGCAGAGCAGGCACCATTTACACAGATGGCCTCATACAAATAAATGTCAGCCACGTTCTATGGGCAACAAGTACTGAAGAAGATGGCTCTCCAGAATTATGAGGACTTTTCTTGAATCACACCTAATTTTTCAGGCCGGCTGGCTGGCCTATGTCATTGCCTGAGGCAAAGGATAAGAAGGTGGCAGTGGTGTCCCCCCCCCCACGACCCCCATTCCATGTACGGAAGCTGACTGGACTGGAATCTTAGTTCAGCGCCAGAAACACTAAAAGCAGGCTAGCTTAGTGGGTGCAGGGTAGGCCACGTGGCACACTCAGCTCTGTCTTCCAACACCTTGCCCAAACCCCAATTCCAACATCTGCTGCCTCCGGCAGCTGCCTCACTTTGCCTAATGGTAGGCCTGGCCATGCCAGCTGCATCTTGCCTGCAACTCTATGATCACCCTAGATTTTCCTGCTCACACCCCACCACTCTCACTGGTCATTTGCCAATACCAGATCTGCCTCCTCCACCAACATATAAATGTAATATAAACAATAAATTTACATTCTATGATCTACATTAAAGTGGACACACCTACAGTGTACCTACTGTGACCTAGGGTAGTGCAGAGTCTACTAGACCAGCGAGACCCGAGTTCAACTCCCTATTCAGTCAGAAAGCTTGCCAGTTAACAGTGGGCAAGTCACTTTATTTCTCAGTCTAAACTAACTCAAAGGTTATACAACAAACAAATGCAGCAGTGCTAGCCATAAAAATTCCAAAATCCTTATAGTGTACTGTCTGTATTAAGCTAACTCAAAGATCACGAAAAAAGCGGTTGCTTCTGAGATTTACAGATCTCTTGATTAGGCAGGATGATGAAGAGGTCTTTGAGCTGGCATAATAAAGATATTAGTAGTTACTAATTACTAATAAAGATAGTAATTAGTGATATAAGGTGGGACACAAATGATTTAAATAAATAAATAATAAACAAATAGTAATAACTTTATTAGGCCAGCTCAAAGATCTCTTCATCAACCCTGCCTAATAAAGAGATCCATAAATCTCAAAAGCAACCACTTTTTGTGATCTTTGAGTTGGCTTAATACTATGAGGATTTGGGGATCTATTTTGTGGAGCTAAACTGGCCACGGGAGAAGCATGTATGCCATTGTGAACTCCTTGGAGTAAGAATGCGGTAAAAAGAAGTTGGCAAGTGAGCCTCAAGAACAGGAATAAGGAAAGGTTGGATGTCATGCAAGGGCCAGGATTGCATTGATTCTGTTTATTCAGCACCGTGCACATTGCCTGTACTAAATAAATGTTAAATCTTCTAGCCTGCATGGGCAGGGCTGGCAGTTTTTGCTGCTCAGACTCTTGAGACATCTGCCAAGTCTCTTCCAGAAGGCCTTAGATGGGCAGAAAGGAGTCATTCACCTACTTTGCATATTTCTGTGCTGCCCAGAAAAGCACCCACCACTGTAAAGGTTCCACCCTCAACCCCAGCTAAGATGTCCACATCCAGGACTGGCCCCAGACATTTCTGTTGCCTGAGGCAAACAAGGTAGCGCCCCCTCCCCGGTCCATGTACAGAAGCTGACTGAGCTAGCAGTTAAATCTTACTTCAATGCTAGCAATGGGATAGAGCCCTCCATCACATCGGAGGCAACAGGCTAGTTTAGGGGCCCCAGGACAGGTTGCGTGGTATACACAGCTCTGTCCTCAAACAGAGGGAAACAGCCAAGCCATTCATGAGGAATAAGCAGGAGACAGCCACCGCTCCCATCCATCTCCAACATCTCCAACATCTCCCACCTGGACTGGTTTTATCACTCTGCCTAACAGTAGGGCCGGCCCTGTTCACATCCTTTGGTTTAGAAAGCAAAGGTCGGTCATTAGCCTGCAGGAGCACTGGATGGGCATTACTTAGGACCTAGGGAGCACACACCTCTGGGAAGGAGCAGGTGACTTTGAGATGCCTGGAGTATCTACTGTTGTGTTAGAGCAAGACGCTGTCTGGAACTGAGCACAGACAGAGTGTTCTGGACACTAGGATTCAAACCCTTCCCCCATGTAGCATGGGGGGTGGGGAGACAAAGATTAGCAGCGGTGCCCCAAGTAAAAGTTTCAGCCAATTCAGAAACAGATGGATGCAGGAAGTCGTACTGAGGTTGGCCTGGCTTTGGCTCTCTGCAGGCTAAGCAGAGGGATGCTGTGCCTTGGCCCAGGGAGCAAGGGGAAGGAAGCCACAGAAGGGGGAAGAGGCGAGGCAACCATGCCTGGGCCTTATCTGAGCTCAGGCACCACAAGCAAACAGAGACTGGAATTCTTAAGATGGAGCGATAACGGCAGGGGGCGGGATCCCGTTGCCCAGGGATATGTAGACCCTTGGACTTGACGAAACTCAGTCAAGAGCAATAAGAAACCAGCAGGGGAGAGGGAAGGAGGGGCCGCTGAACAGCAGCAGGGACCCCACCCCTACTACTCAGGTGTCGTCCCTTTGAACCTCAGGATGACCCCGAATCATCTGCTTCCAGCATGCCTGCCTGCTGTACTCCACCCCCCTATACATACATACATACATGCATACACACACACACACACACCACCTGGAGTAAATGGAAGAGAGAGGATAGCACTCCCCAAACCTGGACTACCACTCCTAATAGCCCCAGCCACCATAGCCAGCAGTCAGGAGTGATGGAGTTTGTAGTGCAAAACATCTGGAGGCTGCCAGGGTGGGGAAGACTGGAATAATACTAACAGCATTGCACAGCTACAAAGCAACTTTAGCTAACTAGGCACAGCAGACGCTGCATGGATAGGAGGGAACAGCTGCTGCTCTCACCATTTGCCACTTTGAGGGCTTCTGTTGTAAAACGGGATGGAAATTCCATGAATTAATTGATTGATACTGTCATTCATCATATTATAATATATTTTAACCTACAATTATAATATAAATCATCTATTCATTATATTACAATGATTTAATCAATCAAATTATAAGATGCTACGTATGCTTCTGGCAGAGTCTCTGAATGGGGAGTCCTGTTGGGAGCCCCAAGAATTCCAAGCTTTATGAACAGGGGCACTACATGCTATCATGTCCTTTTGCCCTTTCAAGGCTCATGGCCTAAGCTGCTCAAAGCCAGCCATGCACAAAGCTCACCAGCCTCCGCTTGATTTTGCTCACCCCGTCGTGCTCTCTGCACTTTAGCCAGCTAGTGACCCCAACGCTCCCCAGGGCAGGTGAGTGGACTGACTCAGCAGATCTCCAGCTCTATCCTGGAGACTCTCAGAGACTCACCTGGACCATAACCCTGGCAGGCAGGCAGGCAGGCCACGAAGGGTGCAGAGCTCCTTATCTGCATTCCTGGAGCCCGCAGGCATTTCCCTGGTGATACCAAAGAGCCCTACAAACTTTCGGTCCCACACTGCCCCTCCTCCAACTGTCACCATCCCTGTTTCCTGCTCCAATGGGCAAGACCTGTGGAATTTACAAGAGGGAATCGTCCCCTGTGTAAGCATCTCAGTCATGCTTGTGTCAACATCTTCACAATGCTGCTTAGCACTCACCTTGCTCAAATACCCTCCCAGCAACCCTGACCTGCAGGGAGAAGGGGGAAACTGAGGCACATGGGAGTGGGGGGGGGGGGGAGGATTCAGAACTAGAACCTATAGGCCCTGGAATCCTAGGATGGGGAAATGATCCACCCCCATTGCTGTTTTTCAGATCAGTGTAGTTATTCTATCCATATCTCCTTGGTTCTGTTCACATCACCAAACAAATCTTCAAAAACATTAAATGGGCCCAGGTCTTCCTGCCCACCCCATCCCAACTACAAAGGTGCTTGATAGTCCTGTGATAGTATCATTGCTCCATATATCATAGAATAGTAAAGTTGGAAGGGGCCTGTAAGGCCAGTGAGTCCAACACCAGATATTGCAAGGTGCTAAAAAACAAAAACAAAAATCTTATTTGCTTTTGCTACTTTTAGTATGTTTTTAGAGAGAGAGAGTGTGTGTGTGTGTGTGTGTGTGTTTAATTATGGACACTGCCCTGGAAATTTGACTAAAGGGCAAGGTAAAAAAAAAAACACATTATGATTAAGTAAGACTAAAACCCTATACACACTTACCTAGGAATAAGTCCCATTGAAGAAAATGGGTCTTACTTCTGAGTAAAGAAGCATAGGATTGCACTGTCAGCACCCATTACAAACACTCTTAAAATACTCCACTTTTTTTTTGCAATTTAATCTTGAACCTATTCAAGATCTTTCTGTGAATTTCCCCAATCACCATCATGAATTTCAGCCTGTCTCTCTCAAATACACAAATTGGGACCCATGGTAAGTAACGCATGAGAGGGGCTCAGGTGGCTGTCAGATGTATAAACATTCTCAGAGACGGGGAGAGAAGGCAACAAACAAACCACCCCACCCTGGTCTACCGCCCTCCATCTACATCTGGGGTGGCGGGGGGGACACTTCCCCACACCAAGGTATTCAGATCTCCAAGCGATCATGCTGACCTTCATCCATGATGGTCCCATGGGGGTAATAGGTGCTCCTCAAAATGTTTCTCATTACACCAAGCCTCCGAGGAAGTGCTTTACACTTCCAATAATAACAGCAAATTAGAGTTCTCCTCAGAATGAACTTGGTCTACACTTTTCAGCGCTGGTATAAGCTTATGCATTTATGGATAGTGAGCTCTTTCCCCATACAATAATGTTCTTCTGCACCTTTCTGCAGAAAGGTGGATTTCTGTTGGCATTCCCCTTGTTCTTCATCATCAGCTATGTGTACTACCTTGCTTGAACATGAGGCTGCAGCAGTGGTATTAACTGAAGTAAGATGACTCAGCAGCTCTTGTTAAATTACAGGTCATTGCACCTGACTGCCTGTTAACTTCCAGAACCAATTTAAGGTGCCGGGGTTTACGTATTTACCCAGGGAGTTGCACAGGTAAGGGAACACATCTCTCTGTGCCAGTCTAATCAGGAGGTATATGTATGTATGTGTGTAGTTCTGCTCCTCCCTATATAAGAGGTTGGTGACAAAGTGGAACAGGGCCTTCTCAGTGGTGGCCCTGGCCCTCTGGAACCACTGGTTCATGGAGAGCTTTCTGTGCCCTTCCTCACAAGTTATTCAGCAAATATGCAAACACTTTCTATTTAGAAGGGTTTTTTATCTAAACTGAACAGCCTCCTTGATTATAATATTTGTTTTAACTTATGATTTATCATTTTAGGATTAAAAAAAAATCTCAGCATAAGCCTATTTTTAATTAGGTAGGATAGATAAATAAATTACCAATTCACCATTGAACCTAATCTGGAGCAACCATCTCCCAATAATGGACTAAATAAAGGATCTGAATGGTCCTGAAACAAAAATGGGTCTTTGGTTTTGAAGACCTAGCTTTGAAGAAGGCATAGTGAGCCCTAAGGTGCATGTGGATGATCAGATCCTTTTATTCTAAATTATGAACTAGGAATAGGTACCATTTTCTGAATCCCAATTAACAAACATCACATCTACACGTTCACTAAAAACTTAGGGCATCCTTTTTTAATCATTTCTATCATGAGTACAACAGGATAATTAAGACTGCAGTCCTACGCATACTTAATAAGCCACATTGAACAGAGTGGGACTTACTTCCAAGGCAAATGTGGATAGGCATGTTCTGCGTGGCTGCAGTTCTAAGCAAGAACTACTGAATATGCAGAGTGGATGAATGACATGTTACCATAGCTAAGCAGATGTTTCCCAAATATATGTTTGCATATAACCGTTATGTACAGATGGAGGCTTTTGCAGGGGAGAATCAGTAGGCAGGAGGGAGGACATATTTAATCTTCACCCAGTCTATCAAGTCACCCCTGCATCTCCTTCCTCCAGGTCAATTGTCCCTAGCTGGGCATATCTCTAGTCCAGGTTCTGGCTGAAGAAAAAAAATGCAAGAGGGTGGGAAGCTCCCTCCTGCCTCCTATTTTTTCCTTATAAATTCACCTTGCCTTCAGATTAGCATTCCATGGTGAACGCAAAATTGGAAACCCCACATTGGCTGCATAATATGTTGTTCCAATTTCAGTGGGACCTAGTCACTTCTGAATCAGTGTGCTCAGGATTGTGATTGAATAAATATCTCCCAAGATCGAATCTTTCACCTGGGACTTACAGCTGGGTAACTGGACATGAGATCCCTAGAGAGTCTGTATAGAAGAGAAGGGAGGAAGCAATATTTCCAAAACAGATATTGCTTGCCGATGGATCCTGCAGACAATTACTAAGAAGTACATCCCATTGAATGCGGTGGAACTGGCTTCCAAGTAAACATGCTTAAGACTGGACTGCAAGTTTATCCCTCTCTTCAGCTTGGGAAACTGTTTTTCCTTCCAAGTTGGGCTGGGGACTCCAAGAGCGAGGTTTGGGCTTCCTCCTCTGTGTGGCACACTTTGCTCCCTCAAGCCTGCTGGGCGTGTTTTACAGCACACTGCTTATTCCTTGTCCTACAAGCATTTCAGGCATGGCACACTTTGACCCCTCCTGCTCTCTGAGCTATGATGCTCTATCGTGTCCTCTGATCTTCAGCTGCATTTTTCTTTTATTGCAGGTTAATTGGGTGGAAATTAATGTTAGTGGTCCTTCCGGCTCAGCATTTTGTTGTCCAGCAACAGCCAACCTGCTGCAATATCTTTGGGAAATTCACAAGCAAAGCAGAACGAAAATATTCATTGTCTGTCACTAATAACTAGCATCTGATAGACAGAGGTGCACCACAGCCTCTGAAAATGAAGGTTAGAGCTTTTGGCTATTGTTGCTGACAGACACCAACAGACATCTTTCTTGCATTCACCTAAGCGAGGAGTTTGCAGAAGGTAGACCATGATCTACCAGTGGGCCACTGGCCAATTTCTGGTGGACCACGAAGCACCTGCTGGCCACAGAGATCCTTGCAAAAGAGACTGAACTAAGTGGACTTTGGCCTGATCCAGCCAGGCATTTGTTATGTTTGTTTTGTTTATTTATTTAAATATTTATAGCCTTCCTTTCAGGCTGAAAGTACATGCTGAGTGGATATGTACTTTATTTCTTCAACTTCAAAATTGAAGAAAACAAGAAAGAAATAATAGGCCATTAATATGCCACAACATTTAAGAGATCCTGAGGGTGCAACTCTTGCTTTCTAAATTTAAAGCACATTTGTGGACTGCTGGGATTCTTTTTGTTGTTGTTCTCAAGTAGACCACTTGATTTTTCTAAAACTTTTTAAATTATTATTGCAATGTCTACTTGGGACATGGTGGTATCTGCCTCTTCCAAAGTGGATTCGACTAGATCTTCATTAGTACTATTGGCATCATCTTTAAGGTATGGCTCTCTTCCAAGGTCAAACATTCTGAATACAGAGTCCTGCTTCTTGAAATCAAGTTTCTGGGGCTGATTATACCCACAAGGCATCCATCATGTGAAACTTCTTGCTCGAGTGCCAAAGCTGGTCCAGCTTTGCTTCCCAGGACATTTTCCACATTAAGGTTACAGTCCTAAACACACTTACTAGGGAGTAAGTCCCATTGAACCTAGTGGGACTTATTTTTGAGCAAACGTACATAGGATTGCACTGCAAGGCTACAATAATCATCAGTCCACTTACTCTAGAGCAGCTGCCAGATGCCCTTTGGGGAGAATGAGCCTCAAAACTGCAGACATAACTCTCAGTAAACCCAGTCTTTCATTGGCAGCACTTGGGGGCAGGGGACATAATAAAAGAGGCAGAGGAGAGAGGCCAAAACAATTTCTGAAAGGGAACACTCTGCATTAATTAGATACAAGGGGAAATGGTCTTTGTGGGGATGGAGAAGGCAAAGAGATGGTCAGGAGGCACATGTCCACCCTTGCTCCCTTATAAGGCCAGATATGTGCCACCCTTGAGATGAGCATCAAAAGTATTGCCCCACAGCATAGGTTGTCATTCATAGCAGGAAGATGCTTTGCCTGTTACCACCACCACCTCCTCCTATTCAATATCCATGAAAACTCACTGATGGTGATAGGAGTTATATTCTCGCTATATATATATATTCATCATTTCTAAAGTTGTTACAGTGGTTTAAATTGTATGCACATTTTGTATGTTTTTGTGGTTTTTAATTTTTGTATATTGTTTTTAAATGTTTTGTCTTATGTGAACCGCCCAGAGAGCTTCGACTATGGGGTGGTATATAAATGCAAGAAATAAATAAAAATAAATAAAATAACACATCTAAAGACCACTAGGTTGTGGAACGATGAAGTGGAGAGTTGGGTCTGGATGGGGAAATCCCAGTTTGAAATTCTAGCCCAATCACAAAGTTCACCTGTGTAGCTTTGCTGCATCTTTCTTCTCATGCTACCTTACAGTCTGGCTTAACAGCTACCATGAGAAATGGGCATACTGTAAACTAGTGTGGCCCTTATCACCTCTATCCCTCTCGACTGAGAGAGGGTAAGGGGGAAATCAGTTTAAAAGAGTCAGTTTTGCCTTAAAGGAACTTCCTGTCCTTTCTGTCAATGTGGTGTGCAGTGCAATTGCCATACACGTCTACTCAGAAGTATTTATTTATTTATTTATTTATTACATTTCTATACCGCCCAATAGCCGGAGCTCTCTGGGCGGTTCACACTTGAGTTCAAGGGGGCTTACTCCCAGGTAAGTGGGTATAGGATCACAGCCTAAAGTGAAGAGATTGCCCTGTCTTTGAACGTGTGCACTAACTAGCGACCTCATTTCCTCAGCAATGATCATGGGAAGGGAAACAACAGGGAGGTTCACCTGCCTAGAGAAAAAAGGAGTTTCATTTTGTCTGCGAGCCTTAAGAGTGGGAGGAGATCCCCAAACCTTTACACTTCTCCCCACGCTACCAACCCTCCATAGCCCTGAAATCCCACTGTATCTAGCAGCCAGGGTGCATATTCAGGATCGGGGCCAGGCACACGTGGAACTTGTCATTGCATCCGCAGTCCTGGTCTGATTTTACTGTGCCGCTGGTGCCCAAGCACAGAAAAAGGGGGTAGGGCATAATTAGGCACCATTTTTTCTGAAAGCAGAGCTTCCCCCCTAAAGTTCGGGATCTGGAGAACTAGGAGAGGGATCGGAACCCAAAAAGTGATGGGCTCAAAGTGACGTCCGGGGGGGGGGGGGGGTTCCAGTAACCTCTCCAGCCCTGCAGCATCCTTGTGCCCTTGGCTGCGATTTACTTCTCTCAAGAGCCAAGAAGGGTTGGCAGCAGCGGCAACAGGCAGGCAGGTGCCCAGAGCCGGGATGGGATAAGCAGGTGCCCTGGAGAAGGGAAGACGAGAATCATCGAGGGATCACTTCCATTCTGCCGACGCGCTCACCGGGCAGGCACAAAGCGGATCCCGGGAGCGCAGCGCGCAAAGCGCAGCGCGCCTGATTTGGGCACTGCAGAGGGCACGTGGGTTAGAAAACAAGAGGGGAGAGAGAGCGAGAGAGCGATCCTGGTGCGCGGAGGAGGCAGGCGCGGAAAGCAAGCGCGATGTTCCAGGTGCCGCCAAGAGGGTGGGGGCGCCTGGGTCGGGCTGGGCTGGTGCCTACCTGGGTCATGAGGCGGTCGGCGCCCGTGTTCTCCTCGTCCTTGAAGATGATGTCCGGGTTGTAGTTGGGCGTGAGCTCCTTGAAGCGCTCCGAGTTGCGGGCGATCTTGCCCTCGTACCTGCCGCTGGCGCCCAGCGTCTTCTCGGGCACGTTGGGGCTGAACTGCTTGTAGGCGAGCGGGATGAGCTTCCTGGGAGGGCGTCGGCGGCTGCCCACCACCCGGCCCGGCCCGCAGCCGCGCACCGCCGGCGCCAGCAGGAGCAGCGCGCAGCCGCTCAGCAGGAGCAGCAGCCGAGCCGCCTTCATGGCTCCGACGACGACGACCAGGCGCTCAGCAGGAGCAGCGGCGGCGGCGGCAGCGGCAAGAACAGCGACAGCAGCGGCGGCGGCGGTGGCCGGGCAGCCCCGGGCAGGGAGCAGCGACAGCGTCCATGCGGCGGTGGCGAGGGGGGCAGGTGCGCTGGGTCAGACGCTCTGAGCCGGCCCGTTCCGGCCGCCGCCAATAAATAGCGAGGGCCCCGTTTGTTTTGGCTGCCGCCGCGGTTAAATCGCCGCCGCCGCCGCCGCCGCGCTCTAGCGGTCAGCGCTGCAGCCGCCGGCGGAGCTGCTGCTCTCTCGCTGCCTCTTGCCTCCGCTCGCGGCGCACGAGTGAGCGACAGAGAAGGGAAATTGAAGAGATCCGGGATCGGGGACCGCCAGGACCGCACCCAGCCCCTGGCCGGCCCTCCCTCGCCCTCGCCTTCCTTCGCCGCCTCCTCCTCCTCCGCGCGGAACCTGCCTGCCACTGCCAGGGCCCCGCCGACCGGGGGGTGGGAGAGGCGGGAGCCCGACCCACCCCCGCGCCTCGCTCACCTGCTGTCATCGGGGGAGGCGTGGGCCACCGCAAAGAGGGCCGCCCTTTCTCTACCCCCGCGCCTGCCTCCTCCTCCCGCCGGCCAGGCAGGCACCATCGGAACTCCACGTGCTCGGGGGAGAAGGTGCCAAAAGGGGGCACACTGCCGAAGCTGCGGCTGCAGTCCGATGCGCGATGGCTTGGGGAGCAAATCCCATAGGCGGAAGGCACGGGGGTGGGGGTGGGGCGGAAGACTTCCTAAGAAGCAGGCGAAGGATCGGGCAGCAGAAGCCCTCACCCGCAACTATCGCTGCCCTAGGGACAGCTGTGAGAACACGTTCCCCCTCCCAGCCATATCAATATCCCCGGGGAAATCGTCGTCGTCGGGGGGAGCGCCCCCCAGTTCCTCCTCGGTGAATCTAGGCTGCCTGGTCCCCCAGCCCTTGATGACTTGCTCCCTTTTCTCCACCCGCGTGTTCTCTCTCTCTCTCTCTCTTGGGGTGCCCCTGGCTGGCTCGCGTGCCCGGCTCCCTGGGCTCCGACGGGGAGGGAGGGAGCTAAGCTGGTTGAAGTTTAACCACCACCTCCGGGGGCCTATTGTTCGGCAGGAGGCCCGATATTTCCACAGCGGCTCGTAGGATCTGATTAACCGGCTGAGACAACAATGCCGCCTGGGCCGGGCTTCCCCTCGCAGCTGCCAGCGGGCAAAGTCAACACAACGCCCGGGAGCGCAGCAGCCCCGGAGGAGCCAGGGGCCTTCATCGGAGCCGAGGCTCAGCCCCGGAACCTGTTTCGGTGCCAGCCGAGGCTCGCTCTGGAGCCACGTGCAAAGGGACAGGAAGTATGAGAGTGGGCCTGAGCATGTGCAAAGTATTTTGGGGCGGTGTCTTTCGTCTCGCCGTGAGCTAGCGTCAGACGCGCGCACATTACGGGTGGGGCCGGAGGGACGACACACAGGAATTCCAAGACAAGTTGCTGCCCTTCAACTCCCCCCACCCTCCTCTTTTTTTTAGAAAGAATGAATTACTTTCCGGATAATTCCCCTCCTCTGGACCAAGCTGCCCTTCTCCCCGCTGCTTGTCCCTTTTCTCTGCACTACCGTTCCGTTCCCCCTTCTTTGTCAATTCCTTGGCCCCATAGCCCGTCCCCACCACCCGCTTCGTTTACCCTATTTAGCAAGGATGAGGAAGATATGGCCCATCAGAAGTTGTTGGCCTACAATTCCCATAACCCCTATCCATTGGCTATGTGGGCAGGGGCTGATGGGAGTTGCAGTCCAACAACATCTAGAGGGCCATTCCTTCCACACCCCTGCCATTCAAGCCCCATACAGAATCCCTGAAGGAGCCCTCCCTTACCTTCGTTAGGCCTCGGACAACTTCTGGCCTCTATCAGTACCCTCATACGCACCGTCCTAGCTGTTTCCCCATTATTCTCGCATTACCAGCATTTCTGCTGTACCCCCCTCCCACCATATCACTGGAGGCAGGGTCCTACCGCATTGCCAGGCTCCCTGTGTGCGCATGCGTAAAGAACTCTGAGCCTAAACATGTAAGAGCCCGTGTGGTGTAGTGGATAGACTGCTGAACCGTTCCTGCGGAGATCCGGGTTCTAGTCTCCGCTTGGACAGGATGCTCACTCTCTCAGCTTAGCCTACCTCACAGGGTTGTTGTGAAAATAGGAAGGAGAGGAGTAGGATAGTGTAAGCCGGCCTGGGTTCCTTGCAAAGTGGGGGTGGGAGGCGGGATAGAAATGTCATAATAAGGAAATAATAGCTGACTTAGTAGTTTTTCTCAGTTGTATCAGTCCTTAGGAGTTTCTGCAACCCATTAGATCTGGTATACTGTCTTAGAAGAGTCGCTTTGCGGGCATGGCACCCTCTTAGAGCAAGTGAACGTTCAGCCCTTTGGATTTGCACAACGCTTTACAACCTTCGCCCTATTTCCTCTCACAACAACGCTGGGAGACTGGGACTTGCTTTAAAGACGTGCAGTGAATCAATGCCAAAAGTGCCCGGACACATACACGCACACACACAAACAGGGCCAGGCAAAGCTGATAGTAGGCCTGGGCCAGAAGGGAAATGTAGGCCCCATTTTAAACTGCTCATTAAGTATTTTTTAATCAGTTCTAAATACATATGAACTAGAACGATTTATAAAAAAGGTAATGGCAAGCACTTTTATTCAAGATGTATATAAGACATCACTTCTTCCCATTCAGAAATGCTTTACGTGCTTTTCTTTGGGCAAATTCATCAACAACAACAACAGAAAAATCAAGCAACTTTGCCCAGGGGGACTCGGAGTAGGCCCCCTCAAAATTGCCAACTGCCCCCACTGCCCCCCCCCTCTGCCCAGCCCTGCACAAGAATGAACTGAGGTTCTCCGATGCAGCTCCGACTTTCTCGTACTGAGATACATTCATTTCCTAGCACCATAGAACCTCAAAGCTCATCCAGTCCACTGACTGGCGATGCAAGAAACCCGCTGCTACAGCACCCTGATAGGTGGCCTTCCAGCCTCTGCTCATAAACCTCTAAGAAAAGGAGATGGCTACACCGTTTTCCAGGATTGGAGGCGCCAGGGCACCAAGGCCTGGAAGTGAGGGTGCATCGGGCATGTGGAGTAGAAGACTCTTAAGCATCGCTTGTCTGTGGTGGAGGCCGGAGGGCAACAAGTGCCAGTCCACCCACTCGATGCTCCCCGTAGAACATTTGGCCTAGGACAAGGGTAGGCTTCTTGGCCCCCTCCAGGTGCTTTGGACTACAACTCCCATAATCCCCGAACATTGGTCAGGTTGCCTGCCCCAGGAGAAGTGGCCCTGCCTTCAGAGAGCACATATGAGCCAGTGGCTGCCCTGAGGCAGCAGCAGCAGAGAGAGGGATTATTATTATTATTATTTATTTATATAGCACCATCAATGTACATGATGGTGTACATCATGCGGAAGACAAGCAGGACAGTGTCACCGGAGGGGGGGGGCAATGGCGGCACCACCACCAGTGGGGGAAAGAGCATGGCGAAGGCCAGATGTCCTGAACTGGAAAGAGTTCAAGGGGGACTTCAGACCCAGTGTGGCCCTCATGGCCCATCTCCACAGGCACCCTCCAGCTGGCTCTGCTTGCTACATCCAGGGCCAAGATCATCCCCTGATTTACCTCCAGCGTGTGGAGTGGGTGTTTACTGTGTGCAGCAACCCCCAGCAGCCCGCTTTCTTTGAACATTAGAGCAGCTTCACGCAAATGCTGCCTGCACTCTGCCCCACCAGCTATGGGAAAGCTTTCCTCGTCATAGTTCAGGGATAGGGGGTGGCGTGGGTATGCCGGCTAAGGCTGATGGCAGTGGCAGTCCAACGATGGGTGGAGGTCCGCGCATTCCCCACTCCAGGCTTCGGCAGAGGCCAGGGCTGGGCTTTAGCTTCCACCCAACTCCCATGCGATCAGAGTCCCGTCCTTCCCGGTGGCCCCGAGAATCAACTCTGGGTAGAGGGCATAATCCTGTGTGCTTTACTCTGGCAAGGTTGGAGGTGGAGAAAAGAATTTGCAGGTCGGCTGGCCCCAGGATTCCTGGGACCCCAGCAGTCTCTGACTTTCTGACACACACCCCTCCCTATCGGCCAAGTTTTTCTCCACATAGGGGGTAGCAACCTGGTGCCCTCCACTGCAACTCCCACCAGCCCCAGCCCCAGCCAATTTGGCCAATGGTCAAGGATTGTGGGATTTGTGGTCGAAAACTTCTGGAGGGCACCGTGTTGCCTAGCCCAGGCAAAGATACAGCGGGCACACTCCGCGCAGCCTGGCGCACGCAACGGCAGCGGGGGGGGGGCGGGGGCGGGGGAGAGAGAGACCTCAGGTCTCGGCAGGCATTGCAGTCCAGGGGGCGCTATTTCCTTACTTTTAAAACAAGGCGCTCTTGGAGGGGAGGGGAGGACGCTGCCTTTGCACTAACGTTTGAACCCTCGAAAGAGGCTGAGGTGATGCTGTCGGGTGGAGGGGAGCACGTGCGATGGGCTCAGGCAGCCTAGAGACGGCTTCACTGTCCCCAGCGCACAAAGCTCATGCGCGCACGTGGCAGATCTCTGTTCTTCCAGCCCGTTCGCTTTTCTTTTGCCTCTATCGAATCGTCTTCAAACGATGCTTGGAGGTTAAAAATATGATGATGATGATGATGATGATGATGATGATGATGGAGGAGGAGGAGGAGGAGGGAGCAAGTAAACCAAGAGAGATAAACAGAGATGCTGCTACTTCTTGGTCCCCAGGTTCAATCCCCGCCATCTCTGGGTAAGGCTGGAGTGGGGGAATCCTGCCTGAACCCCTGGAGAGATGCTGTCACTCAATGTTGACAAAACCGAGCTACGTGGACCAGTTTCTAAGTCGCTATCCGGCAGCTTCCTATGTTCCTATCCGTAAGGATAAGCTGTGCATGCTCTGTGTTTAAAGAAAGATCAGCACTTCTCTGAGCCAAGACTTTTGGGACCTGTATACAATTTGTAAACGAGTGTTTTTAGGAACTTCCGAAATAAGTAAGCAAATACATGTCCAATGAGGCAATGCACGCACATGGGTACATATCGGCTCATTTGATATTCTGCTTATCAGGGGAGGGGCAATAAACCAGCCAGCTTTGGAAATCCTATCTTCGCAGTCTTAAGGCAGGACGATGCATTTAAAGGAAAAGAAACCGGAGATTTCTCAGAATCCTGAATGCTGTGTGCCTGGAAGCTCTTTGCATTTGTGTGATGTTTTCTTGGAAGACACACAACGCCCCGGGTCCAATCTCACGCTTGGCATGACCAGCAGTTGCAGACAGTGGCCAGTGGAGGCTGATTGCTCCGATTTCATTGGGGCTGTGAATCCATTCTGGTTTCAGTCAGAGCCAGTCAGAACTCTAAAGGAGCAATCCAAAAGGCGGAAGCCTACCCCAAAAATGGGTCCAGCACCTTGGACAGCTCCTCTAGAGTTCTGACCAAACCCTAGAATGGATGCACAGTCCCACTGACATTGGAGCCACCAGCTTCCACTGGCAGTAGCATGAAGACAACTGGAGGTTAGACCTAACGAAGAGGTGGGAGAGGGAAGACTTCAGGCTGGTGGGAATTTGGGATATTAACCCAGGAAGGCCTGAGGGTGGGTATGGAGGTGCATTGGCAGAGTCCCCTCCTATTCTTCCTAGGGCCTTTTCCACTCAAATCACAGTCCCACCCCAGGGCAAGCACTGATGGATTTCTATGATACAAAAGCAACAGCTTGTAGGGGTCACTCATGCATGGAAGATACAGAGTTTGTGAAAGACAGATCACAACCTTCCCCAACATGGTGCCCTCCAGATGACTTGGACCAACTCCTATCAGCCCCAGACAGCACGATCAATGGTCAGGAATGCTATGTGTTGTAGTCCAAAACATCTGGAGGGCACCAGTTGGGGAAAGACTGCCACAGTCCCTTTGCAGGTTATAACACAACCCTATGCCTGTTTACTCAGAAGCAGGCCCCTTAATGTTCAGTGATACTTACTCCCAGGTAAGTGTGCATAGGATCATATCCTTGATTTCATCCTTAGGCTCAAACAGGGGTGAGGAAACCTGTGACCCTCCAGGTGCTCTTGAAGTACAACTCCCCATAATCCCTGATCATTGGCTATCCTGGCTGGGGCTGATGGAAGTTGAAATCCAACAACATCTGCAGGGCTGCAGGTTCCCCCACCTCTGGGCTAAGAGAACAAGTCAAGTAGATAAGAAAAGTAAGTTTACATTTCATTTTGCTGTGCAGTTTTCATCTACATTCCTCTTAACTCTCTCCCAACTGTTTCTCCTTATCTTTAATAAAGGCCTTCCTTGGTTGACTGTAAGTGGTCATGAAGCCTTGTGTGGTTATTGGGTGGGGCACTGAGGCAAGCCGTTTGATTTTGGAATACAGAATCTATGGCGGCAGTGGCATGTTTAAATAATAATGATTAAAAAAATAAAACACCCACCCCCCTCTTCTGCATTTTGAAGGCATCTCTGAATTGAGGGCATTGCTGTAGATCAGCCTTCCCCAAAGTGGTGCCCTCCAGATGTGTTGTACTGTAACTATCATCATTCCAGAGTTTCAGTCCATCACATCTGGAGGGCACCACATTGGGGAAAGCTGCTGTAGAGGCTAGTAGCACAAGGATGCTTAGAAGCTGGAGTGAGGCTCAAGTTGGTTTCTGGTTTTGCAGTTCCTTGTGATAAAAAAAAATGTCAATGAGGGGAGAAAAGAACACACAATCCATAGGTGAGCAATACCTTCACAAGGACCAACCAAAGTGCCACAAAAGCATACAAGCTTTCAAGGGCTCCTTGGCTGATGAAGAATTCTGGAGAACATGAAAGCTTGCACATTTGGGGGGGGGGGTATTTTGGTTGGTCCTAATAGAAGTACTGCCCAACTGTGGATTTCACATTGTTTCAGCAGCCTGAATACAACCAAAGTTAAGGAAGTGAGGGATGTGGGATTTCATCCCAAAATAAGCCTTGACCCAAATCATACAACCTCACCACCAGGACTCTGTCCCCTGCAAAATGCCATAGCAACAAGCATTGATTCTGATAGAAATTGCTTCTTCCGCCTCACATTTTAACAAATACATTAACAATAATTTAAAACAAAAAATCAGATGGTGTTGAAGAGCAAACAACTTTACCTGTATTTTTTAAAAATAGTGCAAATCACTTTCAAGTTTGATGCTCCCAAACTACTTGTAACCAATATTTCTATGAATAAGGAACTGTGGGATTAAGACTTGGGCTAACCACACACATTTGCCAGCTGCTTATGATTTGGGGTTGTTTCACAGCATATTTGGCTTGATTTAGGGGGGGCCATGGCTTGTTGCAGGGTGCAAAATCTACTGTTCTACTTGTGGGTGTAATGGCAAGGGGAAAATATAATTGGGGTGTTGGAACACCACCCAAAATGAAGTTTGGAGTAGTTTCCATTGTTATTCATACATAGAGAAAACCCATTGAAATGAATGGGACTTGAATTAGTTATGTCTAACCTATTCATTTCAATAGGTCTACTAATGTAGAAATAGTTGGATACTGCACTTGGGGCTGAACACAATGGCTTAGATTCTAAAATAAGTTAATTTAAGAGTTGCAGCCAGATTGTTGACTGGGGCTGGTTACAGAGAGCATACAACACCTCTGTTAAAACAGCTCCACTGGCTTCCAATCTGTTTCTGGGCACAATTCAAAGTTCTGTTTATGACCTATAAAGCCCTATACGGCTTAGGTCCAGGTTATCTGAAAAACTGTATTCTCATTTACGAGCCTGCCCATGTTTTGAAATCTTCAGGGGAAGCCCTTCTCTCAGTCCCACCACCATCACAGGCATGCCTGGTGGGAATGTGGGAGAGGGCCTTGTCAGTGGTTGCTCCAGTGCTCTGGAACTCCCTTCTCTGGGAAGCTAGACTGGCTCCCTCCTTGATGTGGTTATTTTTTTTTTTAGGCAGACAAAAACGTTCTTATTCCAGCAGGCCTTTGCTGAATAATGTGGACCTCCATCTATTTTTTAGACTTTCAAAATTCAGTATGTATTTTAAATGTTGAAATGTTTTAATATTGAAATTTATTTAATTATATTTTTAACTTTTGTATATTTTTACTTATAGCTTTTACCTGTGTATGTTTTAATTTTGTAAAGGCAACTTGAGGCCCAGCATTGGGCAAAAGGTGGGATACAAATAAAGATGATGATGATGATGATGATGATGATGATAATGATGGTTTAAGGAAACCCATGGAAGGATTTTTTCTTGTCAGCTATTCCCAGTCTGCAACCTCAGCCACCACAATCACCAACAAGACTCTCTGGACAGTGAAGGGGCCTTCCTGAACAAAGTCAGATGAGACTTGGGGGGGGCGCTGCAGGGAGTGCCCCCCTGAAACTTTCCTTCTGTGAATTTCCTTAAGGCTGCAATCTTATGCAGCCTTAAGGAAGACTGCATAAGATTGGGCTGGAGCATGCTGAAAACTGTAGGACTTTTTCTGTCTAAACATGCGAAGGATTGCACCTTAAGTTAATTTCCTTTGGCTCCAAGCCAACGCTAAAGCATTTTGTAGGAGACACAAGTCCCATTAATTTCAATGGGTTTCCTCTATGTAGGAATAACATTGGAAACTGCTCCAAACTTCATTTGGGGTGGTATTTCGACACCCCAATTATATTTTTCCTCTTGCCAGTACACCACATGTAAAGGAACAGTAGATCTTGCACCTTGAAAAAAAACCATGGGCCACCCCCAAATCAAGCCAAATAAGCTGTGGGGCAACCCCAAATCATAAGCAGCTGGCAGGTGTGTGAGTGGTTTGGTGTCTTGGCAGCAGGGCTGTGTGATTTGGGATGTCGGCCTCCCCTCCTGGCCCAGGTTATTAAAACTTGTAAAAACTCCAGCTCCTTACTTATAGGTGTATTGGCCATTATTGGGTTGGGGCCATCACACTTGAGAGCAACTTGAGCAAAAAGAAAGCTTTGGGCCAGATGTGAGCCTTAGGAAATCTCACCTCCCAGTGCCAGTGGTACATGATCTGGGGTGGCCTAATGTTTATTGTGTGGTGCAAAATGTCAGCTCCTTTATTCATACGACTTGGCCTGGAGCAGTGATGGGGGATGTATGGCCCTCCAGATGTGGTTGGATTGCTCAGTTCAGTTTATTTATTTCGGTCATGGACCAGCACAGCAGAAAACATCATCAGCAATAATATTAGAAAACCCCGACAAGATGCATACAATAAAATACATACATAAAATACATACATAAAAACACAGCAGTCTCAGCCTGAATCTAAATGCAATAAAACTCTTCAACATCAATTTCCGTTGGCTTACGGCAGCCACACAAAAACTGGCAACTTTTAGAGTAACCTAAGGATTCTCATCCAATAGAAGATGTTTTAGGTAGTACTCATCTGATTTACGGGGAGTTTGTTGCAAGATAAGGTTTATAAATGTTTGGCGCAAATCTTGGTAAAAGGAGCAATACAGCAGAACATGGCCTACTGTTTCCACTTTACCCATCTCACAGGGGCATACTTATATTTATGTATTTATGTATTTATTTATTTATTACATTTATATACCGCCCCATAGTCAAAGCTCTCTGGGCAGTTTACAAAAGTTAAAACAGTGAACATTAAAGTATACAAATTTAAAACCATCAAAAATATAAAAACAACAGTGTAAAACAGTATCCATTTTAAACAACGACAGTTCTGGGATCCATTAAAAAACAAACAAACTTAGCATACCTATTCTTGGTAGGGTATATTTCCAAACCTTCCATCCACAAGGGCTGAAGACAATACATTAAACCTGGCCAGAGTGAAAGCTTTTCTGAATTTAGGAATATTCAAGTCCATCAGATATTTTGCATAAGCAAATGTCATCCCATTATCTCTAAATTCAGGGTACCTTTAGGCCAAACTCAAATGATTTTTATTTATTTATTTATTTCATTTTATACCGCCCAATAGCCGAAGCTCTCTGGGTGGTTCACAATATCTGGAATTGCTCTCTGGGCAATTCCATATCCCAAATACGCTGTTGAATTGTCATTTTAGCTTTTTCATAACCAAGAGCAACTACGGCATTTGGTGAGAAGCCCAGATTTCTCAGTTTCTCATATAGCGTAGATTTCCATTTTGTCTGGAATTTATCAATCAGTGTCAATGGAGCCAGACCCACTGGGGAGAAAATCAGCTTCAGCCAGTAATGAATCCTAAGGATCCATACACGGGCCTCAATAGAGATTTGCCCTGCCTCTAAACTAACAATTACATTGGGAACACAACTTGGGACTCCCAACACTGAACGCAAAAACTTAGGCCTTATCCAGACCTAAGGTTTATCCCGGGATCATCCCGGGGTTGTTCCTGCCTGCTCCCGGGATATCCTGTGTGTCATTTACATGAACAGGGATGACCCCGGGATGATCCCGGGATAAACCTTAGGTCTAGGCTAAGGCCTTAGTCTAATTGACTTCAAAGGGGGCAAAGCTTTTGTATGCACACAACTGGGATCCACATAACATCTGGGAGATGGCCTTCGCCTTAAAAACTTGAACAGGTCAGGGAATATATTGGCCTCCTTTCATATAAAAAAATGCGGAGGAAAGCCTTAATGCTTCTCTGTGCGTTCTCAATAGCATTTTTAGTTTGTAAACTCCATGAGCCAGAAGAATGAAATGTTATACCCAAGTATCTAAAAGATGAAACTTGTTTGATAGGGTGGTTGTTAATCTGCCATTTATACTTTAACCTTCTTCTGGAAAAAAAACATAACCTTAGATTTAAGATGGTTAATCAATAGTAGCACATTTTTTGCAATAGAGGTCTAAAGCTCTTAAGAGACGTCTTAAACCTACGCTTGTTAAAGAAAGCAACACAGCATCGTTGACATACAAAAGTACTGACAGGGGCTTGTTTGCCAAATTTTGGGGATGGGACCACACTTCCATCAAACTTTTAACTAATGAACTGATGTAAAAATTGAATAGAGTAGGTGCAAGTATACAACCTTGCTTTACTCCGTTAAAAGTTGGGATTTCATCAGTTAAGTGTCCCACCCAATTGCAACTTATCCGAAGATGAGTGTTCTCATATAAACAGCGTATGAGAATTAAGAGGCATGTATCAATATTTGTATCCTCAAATTTTCCCCATAACCTCTTTCTTGAAATTAGGTAAAAGGCCGTTTTGAAATTGATAAAGGCTACATAGAGAGCGCCTCTAGCTTTTGATGCATATTTTTCAACCAGGTGTTGGAGAACCAAGCCCTGGTCAAGAGTAGATCGCCCAGACCTAAATCCTGCCTGTTCATATTCTAGAATATTTTCTTGGCCCAGCCACATAACTAGTTTTTTATGAAGATGGCTGGCATACAATTTACTAATTATACTTAAAAGGCTGATAGGTCTGTAATTTGAGGGGTCTGATCTTTTCCCTTTTCCCTCCCCCCGCCCCCAGCCAGCACAACCAATAGGGAGAGATGTTGGGAGTTGCAGTCCAAGAACTTCTGGAGGGCAAATTTGGATGTGAGGATCTTTGTTTTTTTACTAGAACTCCAAGATCCAGAGCCTGGTGCAAATGATATAGGACTTACAATTATGGGACTCTGTGCCCAGAGATTTGTTTGGAGCACTAGAACTGAATAAGTTTACACATTCCTTCCACACACAAAAACTCTCATGGCTACCCCAAGTTCCTAGCACTATCAGTCAAAAGGCATTCTGCAACTATTCCATCTTCATGGATTTTTTTTTTTCATGGTGAAATAAGAACATAAGAGCAGTCATGCTGGATCAGACCAAGGGTCCATCTAGTCCAGCATTCTGTTCACACAGTGGCCAACCAGCTGTTGACTAGGGACCCACAAGCAGGACACAAGCGAAACAGTACCCTCCCGTCCATGTTCCCCAGCATCTGGTACATAGTCATACTGCCTCTGATACTGGAGGTAGCATATAGCTATCAAGACTAGTAGCCATCACATCCTGATGGCTGTATGCTACCTCCAGTATCAGAGGCAGTATGACTATGTACATGATGGGGTTACAATTGGGAGATAACATCAGCTAGACCCCTCCAAGACCATAACGTTCTGCGACTGAAGCTGGGCAATTGCATGATTTATTTATTTTATTTATTCTACTTTTAAACTGCCCAATAATCAAAGTTCTCTGGGCAGTGTAAAATACATTAAAATGTAAATTACAAACATTAACACAAAGGATCAAAACAGCGCAGAATAAAACCAAGATAAAACCAACAGCAGAGAATAAAAACCATGCCTGCACATAAAACCAGGTAAAATCACCAGCAGAATAAAAACACAGAAGAAGGAGAAGAGGAAGTTCTTAAAATGCCTGGCAGAATATAAAGGTCTTCACTTGGTGCTGGAAAGACCACAAGGTAGGAACCAGGTGAGTCTCTCTGGGAGGAAATTCCACATACAGGGTGCCATTAGTGAAAATTCTCTCTCTCTCTCCCCCTCTCCCTCTCCCTCGTAGCCACCTGCCTCACCTCACTTGGTGGGGCACCTGTTGGAGCACCTCAGATGATTGTCTTAATGTCCAGGTAGGTAAATCTGGAAAGAGACATTCATTCAGGCCGCTTTGGTAGGGTTTTAAAGGTTAAAACCAGTGCTTTAATGATGCTGATAACAGACTTGTCTAGAAGCAAGCACCCTCAATATCCAAGTCAGTATCTCTCAGTCTCACTCAGTATCAAACTAGCCACTCTCACCAGTCTCAGTTTGTCAAACAAATTATGGGTACCATCATAGATGCGAGTGCAAATGCATCACTATGTCAGCAGCTAGTGCTGGGCTGCCTTTGCAGTCTCTCTGCCCTACCTAAGCTGATGAGCAGGAACTCCTTCTTAACAACCACACCCCAAGTCCTCATTGTAATGGCTGGTGTTGGACCTTTCCCCATGTCACTCGCAACCTGATTTCCTAGCAGGAAACATCTAGTACATGGGTGAAAGTAGCTTAGCCTCTGAACAGGAACACTGGGCCACTCCAAACCAAGCTTCAGCTTTTCCTTTTGCTGATGAGAGACCTTTAATGGCAAAAGCAGATGCTCGTCTGGGGTGCGCCACTTGGGCAGGGCCATGCAGTGGTCAGGGAACGTGTTCCACAGATGAAGCACACACCCATTTCTGCTTGTTGCCTGCATAGTGTTCACTTGGAATGACAGCCTCTAAGACACACTTGGGTTGGAGCCAGACAAGAGTTTTAAAGAGAGTTGGAAGTGATTTGAGGACGTTTCACTTTTTGTGATGTATTAATATATTTTCTCTGGCCAAACAGGTTGTACAGGTTTTTGATTTAAAGAAAAGGGGGGGGGACCTGCCAAACTTGTTGGGGCAAAGGTAACAGGGGATATGCTCACACAAAAATTACCTCCATCATTTTTTGTTGGGGGGGGGTTAGGGGGAGTTGGTTTGCCTCCAATCTTAGGTTGTCTTGAGAAACTTTGGCAGTTCCACCCCTTGCTGCTTCAGTATGAATCTTTGCACACTTCCAATACATGCACGACCGCTTTGCCATTCATTTTGCTTGGCAAAATAAATGTTGCTTGTCCACTATTACACCCATAAGCACAGGCGTGAAAGTGATGTAGCATGATGAGAAATTGATGGGAAATTAACAAGGGGTCTTGATGCCAGGGAAACAATGGTGCAAAGTCACCATGAAAAATAAAGGAAAGGGCTTCAGTAATGAAAGAACGGGGATATAACAGTAGCCATGAAAAGGAGGACAGTGCAAGACTTTTGTCAGGAGCCTCTTTAAAAACAATAGTAGCATAACAAGATCAAGAACAAATCATGTGATGCACTGCAGACCATGTCAGCTCCTTGCACAATATTTATTTATTCATGTGTTTATGACTTTGTTATACCGCCTATCATCCCACTCCTCTGTGCAGTTAATAAAACAATGTAAATCAATACGACCTACAAAACGCAACCCTCTAACAGAAAACTCAATTTAAAACAATATCAGCACAGTATCACACCAATATAACTCCAAGCCACAAAAAGTGACTGTAAAAGCAGCCCATGATCAGAACAAAACCAGCACAAAGGCAGCCTAAAATCAAGATAAAAACATCCTTAAAAAAAACAGCAAGGGGAAAGATAATTTTGCCATATTTTAAAAAGGCACACAAAACAAGATTATGCAATGATGATGACAATGATGATGATGCCAGGCTGAATCCATCTTGAGGATATAAATACCCTAACTGACTGAAGCCATACATTTACAAGAGCTGGGGATCAAGGTCGGCGGTGGGAACAGAATAATACAGGCATCTTTACAAATCTTTAGGAATACATTTCTGAATTTGCACCTTTTTAATAAATAAAAGTCTATTCACTCACCTTTTTGTCCTCAAGTTGAATCATGTTTGGAGAAGTTGTATAGAGATCCTAGATTTTTCCTGCATGTTTTTTTTTTAAAGGAAATATCCCTGATCACTGGAAGGAACTAAGAAGCCTTTCCCAAACGGTAGGAAACAAAGAAACTCAGAATCCTTGGATTATTCTCTTTTGCAATCCATTTACAGGAAATCCAATCCAGCACCTGGCATGCCATATTCCATCCTCAAATAATGGGAAGTGGCAGCCCTGCTGCAGCTGGATGGCTGCACTCAATGTTTGATAAGAGAAGATTGAGGGGAGACATGATAGCACTCTTCAAATACTTAAGAGGTTGTCACACAGAGGAGGGCCAGGATCTCTTCTTGATCCTCCCAGAGAGCAGGACACGGAATAATGGGCTCAAGTTACAGGAAGCCAGATTCCAGCTGGACATCAGGAAAAACTTCCTGACTGTTAGAGCAGTATGACAATTGAACCAATTCCCTAGGGAGGTAGCGGTCTCTCCCACACTAGAGGCATTCAAGAGGCAGCTGGACAGCCCACGTAATAAATAAATAAAAATAAATAAATAAATCTGCCAGGGATGCTTTAAGGAGGATTCCTGCACTGAGCAGGGGGTTGGACTCGATGGCCTTATAAGCCCCTTCCAACTTTACTATTCTATGATTCTAGTCTGAAAAGTGTTGGCAGGGCAGGTAGTGTGCATCAGCCCTGGAGTGGCAGAATGCACTACCTTCAAAGAACAAAACATTTTCTTCCAAAGAAGCAGAAAGTACAGGAAAATGGCAGGATGGAGTTCTGTGAGGTGTAGCTGCCTCGCTTGTGTCTATCTCCCCTTTAGATAAACAGAGATGTACCCTAGCGTTCCTCATTGGTGCACCATGGTAGTGTTCAGTCTGAAGTACAGCAGTCTAATCCTATGCAGATTTATTAGGAAGATCCCTTCACCAACCTGGTGCCTTCCAGATGTTTTGGACTACAACTTCCAGCATTCCTGACCACTGTCATACTTGCTGGGGCTGCAGTCTAAAACAACAGGTTGGTAGGTGTCGTTCTATGCCATAGGTGAGGAGCCTTTTTCGCCACACACCGTGGTGAAAAGGACTACAGCTCGTAAGGGTGGGTTGAAGCAGCAGTGGGTGGGGCTAAACCCCTTTCTCTTTTTGCCATGTCCTTCTCTCCCTTCCCCAACCCAGCAGGCTGCTGGAAGATAGATCACTTTGGCCAGAAGTCTGATTGCTGGCAGAGTGTTTTTGAAATAGGCTCTGGGGCCAAAGGTTGCTCATCGTCTACTCTAATTGGCAGTAATTCTCCAAGGTTTTGGACAGCAACCTTTCCCAGAGATGTTGGAGGTTGAATCTGGGGCCTTCTATATGCAAAGCATATGTTGGGAAGGGCTGAGTTACAGCCCTTCCTAGAAATCATACTGAGTTCAATGGGCCTCATCCCTAGTAAGTGCCCTTTGGATGGCAGGCTTTAAAATGCCCCCTTCCTGTAGATCTTCAGGATGGGAAAGAAGAATTGGATTTTCTTACATATAAATTCTAGGGCATCATGAATGCTCCCGAGATGCATTGTGGATCTATTTTTGCCCAATTGCAGAATCTCTGGCATTAGTAGGTGTTCCAGGGAGTTTGATCATTCGTCTGAACAAACACGCTCCATCCTGACTGAACACCTGTAATGCTCCAAGGCTGAAGGGGGTCTCCCCCATGGTGTATGCTTGTCCAGTGGGGTGCATCACTATCATATCGTTTCTGATGCATCACTCCCAGTCACTTTAAGGTAGAGAAGACTTGAGGCACCACTGTTTTTCTAGGGTATTTTGACAACCCAATGAAAGCTCTGGAAATCCAAAATAGGCTTTCTTTCTCTGGCTAGAAGTCCTTGTCCCTCCCCAGTCACAATGCCCTAACCCCCAAAAATCCAAATCTTGACCCAGTTGAAAGTAAAGCCGATAAAATTAGGTCAAGGATTTGCATACCTCCAGATCCCTAATAATCCTGTGTTAAAGAAACTTCCTAGTGGCATATTTGAAGGCTGAACTGTAACCTTGTTTAGGCTTTGTTCTGTTGGCAAGCATTACTTTTATCTGACTTCTTGCAAAGTTTATCTTGCCTACCTTAACTTTTAAAAGAGCCTAGTACTTGCAAAGAGCTCCGATACGATCTAACAGTGCAGTTCTTGCAAAGTTTATCTTGTTTACATCTCATAGGCAATTAGGCTTTTTAAGTCTAGGAAGTTGCAATGTGGAAAGAAAACATTGTGTGAGATTGACTAAAACAAATGCAAAACTGAGTGGCTAGTAAGATTCAATAGGCAGGGCACTCAGCCCTGCTTCAAAAGGTACTGCACAATGACACAGACTTGGCAGCACTGCACTGCTGTGCAGTGATTCATGTGGATGAAGGTAGGAAGTTGGATCTGAGCTCTAGGACGCTTACATGATTATATTACTCCTAGCAATTCATTTTCCCCTGTGAAATACATTCAGATGTCATAAACTGAACCCAAATTATCTTCTCCCCACCAAAATAAAATAAAGTAAAATAAAAGGGTGGGTAAAGAAAGATCCCATTGCTAACCTCAGAAATGGAAACGGTTAGAAGTATTGAGTATAATAAAAGTGTTAAAGAAACCCGGAGTTCTTTCATTTGGGATAGAGGTTGGGTACACACCTTTCCTATGAAAAAAGGACTCTGCACTACATGGATTGGAACAGCAGAAATAATTGAATATAGGCTTGAAACTGTGTTGTTTGGCTATGCGGTGATTTCCTTTCCTTTCACTCCATCCAATTTGGTGTCTAAACAACTTTCCCACTATAATTGGACTCAAAGTGTGTTGGGTAGCTATCAGGTAGGGCATGGAGATGAACGAGTCACCTCCGAAGAGACAGGATATTAATTTTTTTAATTAATTTTTTATATTTTCTTTTATAATCACAGAATAGCAGAGTTGGAAGGGGCCTACAAGGCCATCGAGTCCAACCCCCTGCTCAATGCAGGAATCCACCCTAAAGCATCTCTGACAGATGGTTGTCCAGCTGCCTCTTGAATGCCTCTAGTGTGGGAAAGCCCACAACCTCCCTAGGTAACTGATTCCATTGTCGTACTGCTCTAACAGTCAGGAAGTTTTTCCTGATGTCCAGCTAGAATCTGGCTTCCTTTAACTTGAGCCCGTTATTCTGCGTCCTGCACTCTGGGAGGATTGAGAAGAGATCCTGGCCCTCCTCTGTGTGACAACCTTTTAAGTATTTGAAGAGTGCTATCATGTCTCCCCTCAATTTTCTCTTTTCCAGGCTAAACATGCCCAGTTCTTTCAGTCTCTCTTCATAGGGCTTTGTTTCCAGACCCCTGATCATCCTGGTTGCCCTCCTCAGAACACGCTCCAGCTTGTCTGCGTCCTTCTTAAATTGTGGAGCCCAGAACTGGACGCAATACTCTAGATGAGGCCTAACCAGAGCCGAATAGAGAGGAACCAGTACCTCACGCAATTTGGAAGCTATACTTCTATTAATGCAGCCCAAAATAGCATTTGCCTTTCTTGCAGTCATATCACATTGTTGGCTCATACTCAGCTTGTGATCTACAACAATTCCAAGATCCTTCTCGTGTGTAGTATTGCTGAGCCAAGTATCCCCCATCTTGTAACTGTGCATTTGGTTTCTATTTCCTAGATGTAGAACTTGGCATTTATCCCTATTAAATTTCATTCTTTTGTTTTCAGCCCAGCACTCCAGCCTATCAAGATCACTTTGAAGTTTGTTTCTGTCTTCCAGGGTATTACTGTATTTCTTCGATTCTAAGACACACTTTTCCCCCCATATAAACATCTCTAAAAATGGGGTGCGTCTTAGAATCGCAGGTCATTTATTATTTCTTAGAATCAAAGCTTTTTTTCTGTTGGTGGTACTGAAATTAGTGTGCGTCTTACAATTGATGGCGTCTTAGAATCGAAGAAATACGGTAGCTATCCCATCTAATTTTATGTCATCTGCAAATTTGATAAGTGTTCCCTGCACCTCCTCATTCAAATCATTAATAAAAATGTTTTTATTTCCGCACAAATAGTACGGCAGCCTGAAACTGCGCAATTACAGTAAAACAACAGACTATGTTTTCCCCTAAGATCATATTAAACAATATAAGTGAAAAGAAAGTATTACAATTAGGTTTTGGAGAAGTTTGTGGTCAATGTTGGCATCGCAACGGGAAGCCAACATTGTTCTGGTCAGGAAACCTAGACATACCTACTCAGGAATAAGAACCATAGAGTTGAATGGGACCAAGTCCTGGGCACGGGCGGCTTCACTTGCCTTCTTTGCAGGGTGTTTGGGTGCCCTCTCTCCCTCCCCCTTTACGTTTGAGCAGTTGTGCAGAGAACCATCCCACCCTCCTCTTTCATCGGTGAGACCACCCTTCGACACACACGCACCCAACAAAAAACAGGATGGTCTGATATAGCGCAAGGACAGCAATACATGGGACGGAGGAAAAACCAGACTTTCCCCACTCCAAAATAAGAGGAAAATGGAGGGGAAGACGCAAGATGAGCACTGGACAAGGACAATGCCATGTGAGTACCGTGCTGTAACAACACATACCAGGCATGGCGGCAGTGCCATAAATCACTGGTGTGATGGAGCTAATAGTGAACCCCTGCTGGTTGGAAGATTGACAGAGGGAATCAGTGCAGTATGAGTAAAAGATGGCAAAGCTATTAATTTACTATTATATTTTTACTACTATGGGGAGGTGACTTTTGGGTTTTCTACCTCAGGCACCATCCCATCCACAGGTGTATGAGCAGGAGTAGTCTCATTGGCAAAGACTGGGGTTTCAAAGACTGAGCATTCATCATTTAGCACATCCTTTGCCTAAAAAGTAAGTGTTTGTAACAAGAAAGGCACAAGCAGTGAACCCAGGAGTAAATACATGTTGTTTGAACTTGCTTGAATCAATACAATGTATTTTTTGGTTCCATATTCACAACTTTGCATAATATTTTGTGAAAAACCTAGCCGAAGAGTACCAAGAAAGAGAGAAAGCGTGTGCTTGGTGGAACAGCAGGAGAAGGAGAACATGGATCAAGAGCCCTGGGCAGGAGACAGAGAGAAGACCAGCACGATTTCAACCTACGCCCTGCTTTGGGAGGCCACACATTTTCAAACTTTCTCACCAAGAAGGCTGTAAGTATGCATGAAAAGAAAGATGGGATTCGAGGGGAGTCAACGCTTAGGCACACAATCCTGCATTACATAGAAGGCATTGCAAAGGGTATCCAACTCTTTAGCCAAGGTCTTTATTACACACACATTGTCAAAGCAAGGTACAGATACTACAGATGGGATAAGCATAGGAGCTCCCATGACTATCGCCATTAAGATTGCTAACACCGTCCGTGTTCTGCCCACTTTCCTCCTTCTGCTTGTTACTTTGCATGCATCACTTCTAGGCTTCCAGCAGACGGGGAGAGAACAAGCAGGGTTAGGGCCCTAGACTAGATAGCTGTAGTTCAGGCTGGGATGCTCCCTGGCCGCCATGCTTAGACATGGCAAAATGAGCAGAGTGGCACAGCTGAGTGCTGGAGTGAGACGTTCAGCTCTCTTTCAGATGCTCCAAGAAGACGGAGGGGTGTTCAATGCCGCCACTGTATCTCCATCTCTGTGAGCAAGGACCTGCATCAGTCAAAGAGTCCTTTTGCCTTCTTCCTTTTGGGCTTGACAATAGGCAAATGGGCCTTCTGGGTCTGAGAGGGCGGCGCCTGGAAAGAAGAGGCAGCAATAACAACCAGTCAGTCAACTCACTGATCCAGCAGACAAAAATAGTTACAGCCACATACGATCTTTCTTGAGTATTTGGTCGTCTAGACACAGGACTGGGAGTCGGGAGATCCAGGTTCTAGTCCCCACTCAGCCGTAAAACTAATTTGGTAACTTTGGGCCAGTCACAGACTTTCAACCCAACCTACCTCACAGGGTTGTTATGAGGTTAAAATGGAAAGGAGGAGGGTTATGTATGCCACTTTGGGTTCCTTAAGGAGGAAAAAAGCGGGATTTATTTATTTATTTATTTATTTATTACATTTTTATACCGCCCAATAGTCAAAGCTCTCTGGGCGGTTCACAAAAATATTACATATAAATGTAATAAAAAAATTAAAAAGTAAATAAACAGTTACTCATATAACACAAGGGGTTGCATCCAATGGTGCCATTCCATCCGTGGGAGGAAACCACTTGCAGAAGAAATTTTCACCTCCCTTCTGCAGTCCCTGCATGTGTGTGTGTGTGTGTGTGTGTGTGTGTGTGTGTGTGTGTCCAAATCTGCTCTGGAGAGTGGCGGGACTCTCCGGAGCCTATCTGCAGCATACACAGGGACTGAAGAGAGGGAGGAGAGGGTGGGGAATCCCCATCATGCAAGTTGGATCCAACCCAAGGACAGATACCTTTCCTCAAAGAAGCTTGGCTATGGGGCAGGAAGGATATCACATTTTTCTAGCACTCAAAATGCAATATATTGCCACTGGGAAAATGTAATTCTCTCTCCCTGCCATTGCAATCTGGAATGCTGTCTGGAATGTGGCTACATGAATGTCATAGACACCTATTACCTGAAACAACACTGCTGACAAACTACTTAACTCCCTGCATCCATAAACGTGAGCCACATTTTATGAGCTTTTAAGAATCTGTATGTGCTGGCACGGACAAATCCCACATGATCTGCTCCTGCCTTGTGATCCTGCACTGAAGTGGTGTGGGATAAAGCCACAGGGAAGTGGCAACCACACTGCTCACCTCAGGGGTGGGCAACTTGTGATCCTTCAGATGTTTTGGCCTACAATTCCCATCATTCCTCACCAATGGTAATCTCAGCTAGGGCTGATGGGAGTTGTAAGCCAAAACATCTGAAAGGTCACAAGTTGCTCACACCTGGCTCATATAAACCAGGCCTACATCTATTTTTGATTCCCATTATTTCCCCTTGTTCTGTAAAGAAATATGTGCCGTCTTCATTCTTTCTCCCACCACTGTCATGTTACTCCATTTGCCTGGAAGAGCCTCTTTCTCTGTGTGCTTTAAGCAAGCTTTCCCCAACCCGGTGCCCACCAGATCTTTTGGGTTAGAACTCCCATTATCCCCATCACCAGCTGAGTATGATGGGATTTGTAGTCCAAGACATCTGGAGCGAACCAGATTGGGGAAGACTTTGCACAATACACTTCTACAACGCCCGCTCTAAACAACTACGACTACCCTTGGTGACAATTGCGCAGTTCCTTCCAGCTCGCTTGTCATGTGTTTGTCAGTTTTAAACTCTAAGGAATGGCTGCCAGAGGAAAGAAGAAGGCTGTAAATTAAGGGTGGGCAATCAATGATCCACGGGCTACATGCTGCCCCCAACACTCCATGGATTATTATCATGTTTTACCCACTCACCCCCAAAATGGCCACTTTTAGTGCTACGGCCTTAAAACTAATCTTCTTAGCACTATGAAGCATTGTGGAACTGTTTGCTGCTGAACTTTAGTGGTAAAACACCATTTTTTTAAAACAAAAAACATCTTTGGGGGTTTGAAAATGGCCCCTACATCTCCTGCAGTTGCCCACCCCTGCTGTACTTTAAAAGAAATCCCTTTTAAGGGGAAGGACTGGAGCTCGGTGGTAGAGCACCTGTTCTGTATGCAGAAAATCCCAGGTTCAATCCTGGCATCTACAATTCAAAGGTCTAGGTAGCAGAGGATGGGAAAGACCTTTCTCCACCTGAGACCATGGAGAGCCACTGCAAGTGAGAGCAGAAGTCCATTTCTTCATCTCAGCGCCTGCTTCCAGATGCCAGAGACCATCATTACACCTGGAGGGATTTAGGACAGAAGATCTGTCTCCTTATGTCATCTTCTACTGATGCTTATGGGGCTAGACATCTTTGTGCCCATCTACTATAAGAACACTGGTAAGCAGAGTGGGGGGGGGGCTTCCATGGAGGCATGGTGTTGCCTCTAGCAGAGACCCACAAATGCATGAGAAACAGGGCATAATATAAATGCTAGGGGTTCTTACAGGGGAGTTTTTAGAATAGAGGGGTAGGAGCAGACCAGATTCCTTAGCTGTAACTCAGTAGTGCTTTGCACGCAAAAGGTCCGAGGTTCAATCCCCAGCATCTCCAGGTAGGGCTGGAAGAAAAACTCCTGCTTGAAACCCTGGAGAGCTGCTGCCAGTCAGTGTTGACAATACTGGGCTAGAAGGAACCAAAGGTCAAATGTGGTATAAGGCAGCTTCCTATCTTCCACCACTTTTTCTGCCTCTTTGGCTGCTAGGGAGCTTTCCTCTACCACATCCTCAGTACAAATTGGCTTAAATAAACATATATTGCCGAGGCCTTGTGTCCTGTCCAGTCAACCTAGACTGCCTGCTGTTTCGCCAAGGACCATGTTACTCAACAGCACTCACCATGCACAGCCGGTATTTAATAAGTAGTGAGGAACAGGCCCCCACGTTCCTATGTGTTTGTCCCCACCAAATTGCTAACTTCTATTTGCCCGTTTCTATTGGTAACATTTTGTGGGTTTGGGCCATGCATCCTTCCACTCCCCACCCCGGTGGAGCTGACGCATCACTATGCACAAAAGAGAGTTGCAGCAGCTGGTAAATGCACCAGGATCTTTGGCAAAGCTCCTATTCCTCCATCCATACTGACAGCACGGCCAGTCACTCCCAACCATGGCCCCCATCAAGCCAACCATCCTCTGAGTTGTGCCCAGGGGTTTACTCTGGATTTACCCTCACCATTGTGTCTGGCACACACTGTGCAGTCGTTGCCTGGGATTTCTCCGCTTCAGTTGACAAATCCACAGCCCCTTTGGCAAGGTCCTGGGAGATAGGATGGTCAGGGGTCCCAGAATCTCCTGATGCTGTGAAAAAGAAAGAAAAAGGAACAAGTTCAGGACCAACATGTAGGCGTATGGTGGAACAGGGCCATGGGATAGGAAACAAATCAAGGTATGTTTGTGTGTGGCGATCAGATAGATAGATAGATAGACAGACAGACAGACAGACAGACAGACAGACAGACAGACAGACAGACAGACAGACACAAACACAAACACATGGGGTACACAATCCCTGAGCACTGATCATGCTGGCTGGGGCTTAAGAGCATTGTAGTGCAAGACATCTGGAGGGCATTTTTACTTGCATCCAAAAGGACAACGGGGAGAAAGATGCGTGAACCTCTACTTGAAGAGTTCCGGAATATGGGGGCTGCCACTGAAAAGGCACTGAGACTTCAAGTGGCAGGAGAGGGAGGAGAGGGCAGCAGACATTCCCAGAAATAACCAGGATCCAAGCCTTTTAGAACTTCAGAGGTCAACAGCACTCTGAAATGGGCCTGGAAACAAACTGGCAGCTGAGGAAGATGCCTCAAAACAGGCAAAATGTGACAATATTGATATTGTTCAATAATATTGATCTCTGCCCTGCCCATCCACAGCAGAGCAGCTGCATTCTGCACTTGCTGAAGCTTCTGAACCATCTTCAAAGACAACAGATAAAAACTTAAAAAAAAATTGCCAAAAGAAGTGAGGCAGGTGGCTACTAGGAGGAGGGCTTTCTCCGCTGTGGCACCCCGGTTGCGGAATGAGCTCCCCAGAGAGGTCCGCCTGGCGCCTACACTGTACTGCTTTCATCGCCAGCTGAAGACCTTTTTATTCACTCAGTATTTTAACACTTAAGTTTAACTTAAATTTAAATTATACCGTTTTAACTCTATTTTAACCTTATATCAATTTTGCTGCGTGGTTTTATCCTGGTTGTGCTTTTTATACTGTATGTTGTATTTGTGCTTTTAACCTGTTGGTTGTTTTATGATGGTTTTAATTTTTGTGAACCGCCCAGAGAGCTTCGGCTATTGGGCGGTATAAAAATGTAATAAATAAATAAAATAAATAAATAAACAGATATTGTTTTTATGCTTTTAAATTTTGGTATATCTGTTTTTAATGTTCATTGTTTTTAACTTTTGTAAACCGCCCAGAGAGCTTCGGCTATGGGGCGGTATATAAATGTAATAAAATAAATAAAGGCAGTGCCACATGGGGCATATTGCAGCAGTCTAATCACCAAAAGCATAAGTTACCAAGCATAAATGACAGTGCCTGTCCTCCAGGTGCCTCCTCCGAGGGAAGTGCAGGGGATGCCAACAAGGGAGAGAGCCTTTTTGATGCTGTGTCCTCTCCCCCCAACTCCCGTTTATGTAGAACTCTCCATAGTGAGGACCATCTAGCACCAACCATCTAGCACCAACACTGTCATCCTTTTGGCACCAGGTTAAGACCTTCCTCTACTCCTAGGCATTAGACAGCATATGCTAAGGTTTTAACTGGGCCTGGGATTTTTATTGTTGATTGTTTGTATTTTTAAGTTTTTAATCTTTTGTAAACTGCTCACAGAGCAATGGTTATTGGGCAGTATAGAAATGTTGTTGCTGTTGCTGCTGCTGTTATTTATATGTCAAGGGATAAGCAGATATTGCACTAAGGGAGAGCAGGAGGAGAATACACAAGAAAACTGAGGGCATCAAAGGATTGTTCGGCTCTTTGAGGAGAGAGACACATCTTTTTTGAGGCAGAAGACTGAATAGCCAAATCAGAGATGTCAAAGAATGGAGTGGCTATTGGGGGGCAGTCCAAAACCACCAGAGTTAAAATTATTCCTCTGTCGGTTATCGTTTGGCAGAAATATCCCTATCTTTACAACAGGAGGGGGTGCAATGGATACATCCTTCCCACCCTCGATTCACTCACCTTCCCGGTGCCGTTTGCAAGCTGCTCTGGCCTGCTGCCTGGTCACTGCCATGTAGAGCTGCTTCAGGTTAGAGGTAAATAGCTGTCCATCTCCCAGGCAGCAGGCTTGGGGCAAAGTCTGTGAAGCAAAAGGGAAGCTTTGAACAGAGGCCACAGCAGAAACTACAATCCGAGAAACACAAGAAACAAGGGCAGCTCATTTCACCACCGCTCAGGGGTGGAGCACCTGCTCTACATGGAACGGCCCCATGTTCAGTCCCCAGCACCTCCAGTTAAAAGGTGCTCAGGGGATGGGAAAGACCCACCTCTGCCAGAGCCCATGGAGAGCTGCTGCCACGGTGTAGATGACACAGGTCAAGATGGGCAAATAGTGGCATGAGGCAGCTTCCTATGTTCATTCCCCTAAAACAAGGGGTGCAGAACCTCTTTCAGCCTGAGGGTCAAATTCCACACCGGAGGAGCTCTCAGGGGCCACTTTCCAGTGGTGAGCCAAAGGCACGACTTAGGCAGGGGCTGTAGCTCAGTGGTAGGAAACCTGCTCTGCCTGCAGAAGGTCCCAGGTTCAATCCCCGGCATCTCCAGGTAGGGCAGGAAAAAACTCTGGCCTCTAACCCTGGAGAGCTCCTACCAGTCAGTGTTGACAATACTGGGCTAGATGGATCAATGGCCTGATTCAGTATATGGCAGCTTCTATGTTCTGACAAAGACAAAAGAGGCTTAGTTTAGTTTAGCTTAAAGCTGTTACTGCTAGAAACGAGGCCCTAAGAGAGGCCTTTCAGCCATTTAGAATGGGGAGGAACGGCACAAAAGTCAGGGAAACCACCCAACAACTGGTGGTTGGGGAAAAAGAGGTGGGGCTAAGGAAAGCCAGCATGGCCAATTAGGAACCCCAGAGGTGCTGGGACCCCAAGCAGGCTGAACTGGGGGCCCAGCCCTGAGGTTCGGCAGCTCTAAACCATCAGTGCTGGGAACATCTCCCTCAGCTTGCCAGGGAAGCTCTCATTGTACGCCAAGTGTCTCTCCAATTCTAATACGGCAGGTAGAATGGCATGGGATAGGAGAGAAAACTGGGAGCTCCTGCTCCATCCTTTACAGTTCCTGCTTCTGGAACTAGAGAACCTAGGCAATCCCCAGAGGTAGCTCCTTGGGTTATCGCCAGCTTCTCCAATTTCAAAATGAAGAACTACACAGTTTGGGACAGGAGCTCCCAATGATAAGACACATACACAAATGTTCGGAAGTGCTGTGAAGCCATTTCCACCACCCCTTCCCTTTTTTTGTCATTGTTGTCATTGCTAGGAGCATGACACAAGGGCGAGGGTAGGTGCTCCATTGTGTCCTGGCACAGGGAGAGGGGAACAGGGACCACCCCGGCCCTGAACACAGTGAGACCAGAGCCCGGCCTGCTGCCTGCATTTCAAAGGTTTCCAGAGATAACGTCTCTGCGCACTGTGCCTGCTCCACACCCAAACAGTCGGGAGAACAAAGTGTAACAGATAACAAAGCAGTTCCTCTCCCAGCACTCACCCACTGAGGCGCTCAAGGCCAGGAGTCCAAAGGCATTGCCTGTCACCCACTCCTCCCACTCCAGGCCGTAGGAGTGGCACAAGGCTCCTGGCTCATAGCACAAGGGACAGCAGCATCTGAGGAGGGCAGGCTGACGGGAGCGAGAGAGGAATGCTACGGCGGCCCTAATGTAACTCCCAAAATGACTCCAAACTCTTTCAGTACCATTTGGGGATTGTGCAGGTCTTCAGCTTCTCTCCGGATTAAACATACAAAGCTGCCTTATATGGAGCCACACCATCGCACCAGTCTAACCCAGTATTGTCCGCTCAGACTGGCAGTGGCTTTCCAAGGCCAAGCTTTCCAGTCCTCAATGCCTGCAGTCCCTTTAAACACACAATGCCAGGGATTCCACCAAAGACCTGAGATGCAAAGCAGGCGTTCTGTTGCTGAGCTTTGGGGCTATTCCCCTACAAAGGGAGGGTGTGGGTGGGGAGAAAGCTTTTTCTTTAAATGTAGAAATCCTCTTGTTCTTCCCACACACCAAAATCCTAGAAAAGATTCACAGGAGATTCCAGGGGGACAAGGATAATCTGGGAGCACTGATTTGGGAGATGTCCTACTGGAGGAGGAAAACAAAGTGAGCCAAGACACTCTGGGGACAAACTGGCCTGATCCGTTTCTCTTGGGTTGGCACGATCCAAGTCCCACAGAAGTCTCAACCCACCTACTTCATATTGCAAGCTTTGCACTTCCTCACAACTCGAGCTTCTGTGACATGAAGCCGCTTCCATATGAGCCCCCATTGCTGGGATCCAAGGATGCCCTTTTCTCCTGATCCAAAGCAGGGACCAACAAGCAGAGACACTTGCCTACTGTAAAGTTTAAAAAGGAAGAGACCCTGCAAGGGCAGCATGACTAGAACACATCCTGCAAACGATATGAATTATGCAGCTGCCCTATGGTCTAATAAATCCTTCACATCTGATCTATTCAGAAAGAGACTAGCCCACATCAGCAGACGTGGCAAGCAGAAGTGAACAGCGCACACCGACTTCCAACCTTTTGCCAGAGGGTACTGCTGAAGAGGACAGAGACTGGGGCTCACAGGATATAATCACCTAGCAGGAGGCACTGAAAGAAATTGGGGATTGAACCTCCAGGGTATGAGAGGGAACAATGGAGGGATGAAAAGATGTCTCACTATAGCTACTAAGCTACTAGAAGACCCTTCCTGCATATCAAGGCCTTTCCAGATACAAAGATTATTTTTGATAATAAATGCTAAGAATCTAAATTTCTTCCTTCAAAAAGTGCTTTTGCTGCAGAGAGATTACATTTTTCCAGCACTCAAAAAGACATTATTATGAAATCCATCAGATGAGCGTTTTACTGCATGCTTGTTGCTGGGTGCTCACGGATTTTCGCAGGTCCCTCTCACCACGACATCTGCCTCCAGTGTGCCTCCTGCCCTTTCTGTCCTTCCTCGTGCAACAACACACACACCCCTCAGAGAGTCCAATATATTTTTAAACACAGAAGTTGCCGCTATCTCCTGCTGTGTGCAGGAGGAGCAGAGCAATTAGAACGGCTGACTGAATGGGCCTCGTGCACATTGTTAACTTTTTCTTTAAAACAAGGAGGTAACTAGCAACAAAAACGGGCAGAGAAGTGATGGCAGGGAAGCGTGATTTCCCCCTGTCTGAGAGAGTTCTGTGTCATCAAAAAAAATGCACCCCCTTCTCTTAATAACATAAGAAAAGCTATGCTGGATCAGACCAAGGGTCCATCTAGTCCAGCACTCGGTTTACACAGTGGCCAGCCAGCTGTCAACCAGGAACGCAAAAGCAGGCCATGGATGCAACAACACCCTCCCACCCACGTTCCCCAGCAACTGGTATATATAGGCTTACTGCCTCGGATACTGGAGGTAGCACGTAGCCATCAAATCTAGTAGCCACTGATAGCCTTCTCCTCCAGGAATTTATCCAACCCCCTTTTAAAGCCATCCCAATTGGTGGCCATCACTACATCTTGTAGTAGTGAATTCCATCATTTAACTATGCATTGTGTGAATAATATGTCCTTCCTTTTATCTGTCCTGAACCTCCCACCAAACAACTTCATGGGATGACCCTGAGTTCTAGTATTATGAGGGAGAAAAATGTCTCCCTATCCACATTCTCCACAACCATGCATAATTTTGTGTACCTCTATCATGTCTCCCCTTAGCCTCCTTTCCCCCCCCCCAAGCTAAACAATCCCAGCTCTTCCTTTATCATGTGCAATTGGGGTGCAATGGCTTATGGTTCATGGGCACCTATTGGCTAGGGACCATCACATGACTGGTGATGAGTGTGCCTGTGCTATTTCATTTTGAGTCCCTCTCACGCCTCGGAAGTTTTGAGTATGGAACAGGAAAGGATAATCAGACTCCCACAGGACCGTGGGGGCGAGGATAGGGAAAAAACTCAAAATAAAATAGCAAAGGCACAGCAGAGGTTGTCATTCATCACCAGTCATGTCACAGTCACTAGCCAATAGGTGCCCCATGATCCATAAACAATTGCTCACCAATATGCAACTCCATGAAGCCCTTTAAAAACAAAAATAAACGTGTTGAAAAGCAAGTCTATCCATCCCACTCTCTGGAGCACTGCCTTTGCCATTTCATGAACCATTTTGTTTCTTTTCCCCTTTGGAGGCTGTGCAAAGGAGGACACAAATGTCCCCTGTGAACAATAAAAGCGTAATGACAGTCTCTCCCCTTGCATCAAAGCTGCCCCACCCCACACGCTATTTTGGAACAGGTTACTAAAGCAGTGACCCTAGACTGAAAAGTGTTAAGAATAAAATGTGGACTCCTGCTCCAAATATTCCGAAAGGCCCATAGAGTCTTCAGCAAATGTAGTGTTTATCTAACCCATGAAGGGAAGAAATATGCTCCTTTTTCAAATGAAACCTAGTGCGCTTCTAGATGAAGGGCTCCTAGTGCTGCCAATGAAAAAGCATCGTGCAGCTCTTCTGTCTTAATGGATTTTCCACAGCAAGAGAAAAGACGCAGGACGTGGTGGGAAAACACAGGCAGGTTATGAGTTGAAGACAATGATATCTTGAGTCCCCCCGTAAAATTCTGTGAATGAGGCAGGGTAATGGCACCACAAAAGTCTCGTCAGGAAGCACCCTTAGTGTTTGCAGGAATCACAGTGAACTACTCCCCTTATACAAAACTATGGTGTGACCACTCTTAAAATATTGCGTACAGTTCTGATCACCGCATCTAAAAAAGGATCTTCTTGAGTTGGGAAAAGTGCAGAAAAGGGCAACTAAAATGATCAAGGGTCTGGAGCATTTCCCCTATGAGGAGAGGTTCCAACATCTGGGACTGTTTAGCTTGGAAAAGAGGCAAGCAAGGGGATATATGAGTTTTACAAAATTATGCATGGCTTGGAGAAACTGGGTAGGGAGACATTTTTTCTCTTTCGCTCATAATACTAGAATGTGGGGTGATCCCATGACACAGATTGGTGAGAGGGTGCTATTGCACTCATGTCCTCATGTGGGCTTCCCACAGGCAGAATGCTGGACTAGGTGGACCCTTGGTCTGATCCAGCATGGCTGCTCTTATGTTCTTAGCTAGCCAAATTACTATTCATAATGACAATGTGATTTCATTCATGCAATATAATTTGGTACCTTATCAAATTGTGGTACCTTGCTTAATAAAACAGCATGGCCTGTAATATAGGCTAGCACTTCTAGAAGCAAACATACACCGCAGACCCAGAGCTATGATGTGTTAACCTGCACATATTCACAAAGGAGAAAGCAAATGCATTGTCCACAAGTTTGAAGGGCTTGCCAGGGACTTGGGTAGTTGTGAATGGCCATTATATCTATAAGCTGTGATTTTTTTCCCTATAGCACATGGCTTAACTTACTTGCTTGAGTCAGCTAGTTGATGTGTGCCTCTGAAAACACTTTTTCTGCAGTGCACTTGCTCTTTTCTTGAGGCACAGTGGATTGTGTCTGTCGGCGTGTTTGCAGGGAGAGTGTAGTGGGTGGATCTGCTTTTGGGCAGGAGCCTGGAGGAGATAACCCTTTGGCCCCTGGGTACTCTAGAGTAAGGGCCAGGAACAGAGGGGTTTTGCTTATAGTCGCTGTGGGTCAGTTCTCACATTGTATCCAGGCTGTAACGAGTTGTAAAACTGGCAGGTGAATGAACCCCAAAGGTAGGGCAAGAACAGCCAATAGGCAGCTGGAGGTGCCAGATCAAAGGCAAAGACACAGTCATAACTCAGGGAAAAGTAAACAGCAGGGGACCGGCACGGAACAAAAACAGTGTACCCAAGGCAGGCACCGTGGCGGGTCATTGCTGCCTTTCCTCTCTTTCCCCATCCATTCACCCCTCCCCACCATAATACTGGCAGAAAACAGGGTGGTGGCGAATCCCAGGGCACGGCGACATCCACTGCTTTCTCTAAGCTACTGCCAGAAATGGAGTTCTGTGCTTCTCAAAGCCTCTGCTAAGATAAGCCATGCTTCTTTGTCCAAAGCTGAGGCTCAAGCACACACACACACACACACGCTCGCACAGACACACCCAGCCACCTGAGTCTGTACACCCCATAACTGGAGGGGATGGGCACAGTCACTCCATGTGCATCCTCTGGAAGGAGATTCTCCACACATGCCAGAGCTGGTAAAGTATATATTCCACAGTGGTGCCCTTGGGGGACATTAATGCAGCCAAGAAGATTTGGAGGTTGCCAGGATTAGGTAACACAGAAGAAGAACAAGATCACTTGCCTGAGGAAACTCTGATGCCATCTGGTGTTGACATTGTTCCAAATTCGGAAGAAGAAGAAGAAGAAGAAGAAGAAGAGGAGGAGGAGGAGGAGGAGGAGGAGGAGGAACCACCACCTCAAGGCCCAATCCTCAATAAGTAATACAATGTTCTCTAACATGCTGCCCTGCAGATGTGTTGGACTGCAACTCCCATGCTGGTTGGAGAAGACGTGGTTGGGGAAGACCAAGGTAACAGATCAAGGGGGGCTCTATGAACCAAGCAGGACAGGGACCAAATACCAATCCATGTGGGAAACTGGTGGTCTCTTGGCTGGAGCTGCCCATCCAGTGGACACGCAGCCTCTTTGCACTCACAGTTTCCACAGTGAGCCCATGCTCCAAGTGCACCTTAACCAAGTAAAAGGAGAGGGAACGAGAGCATAGAACGTCTCCTTCCCAATTCACATTGACACACAATTCCTGTCTCATGCTTGTCTCCAGTACCGAAGTGCTGTTCAGATAGTTAGTCACACTTTACATCTAAGGAATTTCAGGTGGTACCTACACAACTTCAGTATTTATTTATTATTTATTTATTTATTACATTTTTATACCGCCCAATAGCCGAAGCTCTCTGGGCGGTTCATAAAGCTCTCTGGGCGGTTCCCTCCACTAGGAGTAACATCAGCTGTTAGGTGTGTTAATGACCGCACATCATCATCATTATTCTTGTGTACCTTATTTCAAGTCTTGCAACAGCCCAGGATGGCAACAGACTGCTGGTGTGGGTGTGGGTGTGAGAGAGAGAGTGCCAGCTATCTGGAAAGGCATCCCAAAATAACGAAGCCCTTACATCAAGTTGGCTTCCCGTATAAATGGAGCAAATATGCAGAACCGGGACTAAATGTCTCAGGTACAGCCATTTTATATGGTGTGAATCCTTAAATGAACTTCTTGGAGGAAATTTATTACACAAAATAGTCACTGAAAACAAACAAAGAAATCCTGAACAAATAGAATGACAGACAGGACCACCAAACTGACCATTTCCAAAACACACATTCTGAGTGGGTAAAACTGCCACATGATAACAGTTTGCAAGATGTCATCATGCCTTCCTTCCCTATAAAACAAGGAAACATTTTCAAGGTGGACACAATGCAAAACACAAAGGTGTTTGATTGAGTTTTCAGAAATGTGTGCTATCATTTACACATCAGAAGTATATACCCATGGTCCCCTTCAGCTCTGGATTCCTGTTGCCATCTTAACCACCTTAAACAAGGATGAGAATAGCCCTTCCCTGACATGACTGATGAAGCCTTGGGCCATTGACACATGTTGTCAGGTTGCATTACAGAAGGGAGAGTGAAACAGCCCCAAAACCTCCCTACTTGTTTTGTTCCTGAGAATAAAATCATCATGGAGTCCACAGATGCCTTGCCCAAATCTGGTGAGGCCAGCTCCTTCACAAAGTAACCAGCCAAAGCTTTCTGGGACACTGCAGAAAGCTAGGATGCGGGAGATAAAAAAGTGCCCTGACGATAGCAAAACAGCTACCAAGCAGTAAAATGTCCACAAAGGGAGTCAATGGGGAAAGATGCCAAAAAAGAACACATGCCATTCCCTCGCCCAGGAGCTGCGGCTGAGGTAGAGAGTGGGGGTGGCTTGTTGTCCCTGGACGAAATCAGCAAAAGAAGTTGCGTCTTAGCTGAGCATGACGGACGCAGAATGCCCATCAGCAGGCAAGTTAAGTGGGGGGATACGCCACTGCCTGTGTTATGACTACCTGACAACAAGGCCAAGCATGTATCAGATGCCAGCAGCTCAAGGCTAATGTGGGGAGGAGCGCAAGAAATTTAACAGTCTTGCCAGCCAGGAGTTCAGTGACCCACAGGGCAGTGGGACAGAGATTCACATGAAGAGGGCAGAACTGAGACCTGTCAGGGAACAGGGGAGCCACGACTCCATCCATTCTGCAACTTCGGAGAGGGCACGTTAGAAATCTGCTTCCTGGAGGCATGGTGAAGAAAAATTGCCATGAGGGTTTTCTGCCACCTTGGAAAGAATTATGCTGGATCTCACAAATGGTGGGGTCAGGAAGAGTGGACTGAGGGGGTGGGTGGAGAGAGAGAGAGAGAGAGAGAGAGAGAGCAGTCTCACAAGCAGTCACATACAGGTAACCAATCTTGGGAGGAAGCCTGATTGCTTAATTCAAGTTGCCAGAAGGAAGAGTTACTTCACATACCTGATTTCTGCTTGCTCCAAAACGTTCTTGACCAGAGAAGTGCTAGGGTTCAAGCCTGCCTGGGTGACATTGCCTCTGGACCATTAATCCCAGATGCGTGTAAGCAAGTAGTGGGATGGGGAGGAATGGGTCCCCTTTATTGTTACACAGTCCTAAAAACTGCTGTAGATCCTTTGGATCCCTATTCAGTACCCAGCACACACCGTTTAGAAAAAGGCAATTCACCCCAACCCCTTTTAGAAATCAACAACTAGGACAAATTTTAAAATGTGTTTTGTTTTGTTTCGTTTAAGCTCTGAAGCCTTTGTCAGTAAGCCAATGTAGGAGGATCACGAAAAGGGTCTGCTGAATCCCGTATCCTTTATGCTAGCACTGAGCACCACCAGCAGCACCTGTGCTGAGGCACAGTGGTGGAGGTAGAATGGCGTGGCTATCCCGTCGTATCAGTGTGCCAGTGCAGTGTTAGAGAACCAGGTTCAAATGCCCAGTCAGCCATGAAGCTCAGTGGGTGACTTTGGGTCAGTTACTCTCACTAGTCTAAGCTGTTCTAAGGATAAAGGAGGGCAGGGTTGTAATCCACCTTGAAGGCCTTGGTGGAAAAGTGGCATATAAATGTAACAAACAAGCAAATACCAGGGCCCTAGTTCGGAGAGCCAGAAGAACAGGAGCTTTAGGGTCAGGTTGCTGTATGGGAGAAAACTAAAAGGGAAAGCTCCTCCTTTACTGAGTTTTTAAAAGTCTATACTAAAGGAAGACAGAGCTGGTGGCAAGTGAAAAAACGAGGTCTTTTTCTGAGTGTGAGGAGCAGAAGAAACAATTAATTGGGGAAGGAATGCATTTGGGTAAGAGGAAATTATTCGGGAGGAAGGGATTTAATATTTGGGGCTCAGACCTTACATAGGAAGCTGCCTTATACAGTCAGACCCTTGGTCCATGTACCCCAGTATTGTCGACACTGACTGGCAGCAGCTCTCCTGGGTTTCAGGCAGGAGTTTTCCCAGCCCTACCTGGAGATGCCAGGGACTAGACTTTCTGCAGGCAACACACCTGCTCTAGCACGGAGCTGCAGCCCTTCCCCACCTCTGCCTTGTACTCCATTTGTAGCTTGGGCAAATCTCTCAAAACGGAGGCTGTGATGCAGCAGAAAATGTTGGGTTAAAAGTAGAAGTTTGGTGCTCAGATTCTACTTCAGTTGAAGGCAAACTTCCCCAGCCTGGGTCCCCCCAAAGGTTTTGGGCTACAACTCCCATCAGCCCCAGTCAGCATGATCCATGGCCAGGGATGATGGGAGCAGTAATCCAAACATCTGGAGTGCCCCAGGTTGGCGAAAGCTTGGTCAGAGCCTTGGAAGGAGTCACTTGGCTCCACCCAGGGCACCATCCCAGTTCCAACAGTGGTCAGGCAACTGACTCTGCAAAGGCTGCAGACAGGGCACAAGGACAAGAACCATCCCCTGATGTTTTGTCCCTGGCATCTGGCACCCAGAGCTTCCATTTGGCTGATAGAAGGGGTTGTCATGGACAGAGATGGGGCACAACAGGAGTTTCGAAGAGCCAAGGGAATGAGTGAAAGGAGGGCCTGTAGGGCCCCATTTTTTCATAATGGTATAAATGTAAAAGGCAGGATGCTAAGGCTTTGTTACTGTAATAATTACTTGAAAAGCTCAAGTCCAGACAACTTCCATCTAAGACAGGGATTTGACAAAGCACGTACCAAAAAGATTGAGAGAAACCCAACTTTAATGAGAGCAAGAACACCATGGCCTGCTAGGTCTCAGACGCCACAAAATCAAGAGCCCATAGATAACCAGGCCACATTAGCCATGGGTCATATGGGTACCAAACTTCATTTCCATCTGAAATCAAAAACTTAATTAAACCATGCAGATAGGCTAACAATGACCATCAGACAATATGCATTTGCTTTGCAGGAAATTATCTAGGAGGGGCCACATCCTACATAGTAGAGATTGTTTATTGTGTTGGATTAATGCCATTTATCTGGCCAGGAAGAAATATTTAGAGGTAAAGGAAAGACATTAATTTGTTGAACAGAAGGCAACATGAAAGAAAGGTAATAATATATACATTTTCATCTTAGCTGAGAGTTGGCCTAACGGGGGCAGATCAGTCAGAATAAAGGAACGGCTTTTTGTAGACAGCAAATCTGGATGTCCTTTGCAATGGTTTTCCCAACTGTGAGTTCCCCCAAAACCATTAGATTCCTCAATGAGAAGATCAGCAAGGTCAGGGAAACTTCCCTGAGAGGACAGCTTAATCACACTAGCAATATTCCCCATGCGATGTGTAGCTGTGAGAGGAATTAGAGGTCTGTTCTGGGCCAAGCTAAATTCATTCAGGATGATTGCAAGGGCTCATCAGGCCTGCCCTGTACCCATGGGAACTGTACCCATGTTTGGCAGCCACAAACATGCCCCAGAAGATAGGGGTTCCTTTGAAGGCAATCTGGTGTAAAAGGGGGCTCCAGAAGGAAGAATAAATTGGATTAGAGAAATACCAAACACAGAACAACCCAAACTATAATGTAAATACAGCCTTTTACATCATTTTAGGCTGAAATCCCACACTTGCCTGGGAATAAGACCTGCTGAATTTAACAGGACTTACTTCCAAGTAAACAAGCATCGGAGTGCACTGCGCATTAAACTAAGGCTTAGCCTCAAGCAGTGGTTTGCTTGACTTAAGGGAGTTTCCTGTAATTTGAGGACGTCTGTCCTAAAGAGAACAGAATCCATCTATTTGTAAAGCCATAGCAAGAAGAGATCCATGTTGCATTCCTAATATAAAAGGGACAGTTCAACACCTCTGTGGTTAGTATAATCATTCCACGTTACAAAGTCACAGCTGGCTAGTAAGGTGCCTTATACTTTGCCAGACTGTTTGCCCACCTAGTCCAGGATTATTTACTTTGACTGGCAACAACTTTCCAGGGTCACAGTGTGAGTGTCTTTCCCATAACCCAACACCTGATCATTTTTCTTTTCTGGAGATACCAGGATTTGAACCTGGGACCAGCAGCATACAAAGCATGTACTTAACCACTGAGTTTCTGCCCCTCATCCAGATTCCTATTCTAAGCATGTGACCCTCAACAGACAATGGCTACACAGTGGCAGTTTAGCACATGGCAGTTCAGAGTGGCGTCCCACTCAGAGGTACATTCATTCACCCCACCCCTTATTTAATTGACATAGTATGTTGCCATACTATGGGCTACAATCCCATTGCACATTTATGTAAGCCCCAAGGAATGCAATGAGACTTAATACTGACTGAGTGAACATGGGCTGTACCTGCTGAAACATTAAAAGTTGTCTTTTTCACATGCCCCTGAGAGATAACGTGCCCTGTGACTACGATCGAGGGCAACATGGTAGGAAAGCACAGGACTCTCAGAGCTGATTGGTAGGAGACTTAGGACAGATAAATGGAATTACTTCTTCACACAGATCGTAGTTAAACTATGGGATTCAATACCACAAGGTGTAGTAATGGCCATCAATTTAGATTGCTTTAAAAGGGGAGTTGGCAAATTCATAAAGGATAAAGCTATCAATGGCTACTAGTCCTCATGGCTATACATTTCTTCCAATGTCAGAGGCAGTATGCCTATGTACACCGGTTTCTGGGGAGCATGGGCTGGAGGGTGCTGTTGCACTGCTGTCCTGCTTGTGGGTTTCTCATGGGCAGCTGGTTGGGCACAGTGTGAACAGAATGCTGGACTAGATGAAACCGGTTAGGTTAGGCTCTTATGCTCTTAAGTTAGTAGTGTTAGAATGAGTTTTAGTACGACAAGCGTGTGGCTGCTTACCTATCATCACCATGCATTTTTCACTAGAAACTCTCATTTCTAACTGTACTGTGATACTGTGCTTGCATGGCAGTTTTCTGACTGAACCCAACAGGCATTGACCTGGGAGGAGTCTGCAATCTTCACGCAGCCTGCAGCACACACACAAGGGCGCTAGGCTCAGGCCACCATTACCTAAGACAAGCGCCTGCTCCCTTCTCCTTCATTCTTCGCACGTTCCTCCACCCCCAGCCCTACATTCAAATAGGAAGCAAGCTGCGAGTATCACTATACAGTGGTTTGGGAGTGCTGTGTGTGTTTGGGGGTGGGTGGGAAGGGGGGAGCAACTTGGCGAAGGCTCCAGGGCCCAATGACCGAGTCCCTCTGCAAGCCGAGGCTCTAAATCGGTCATTCCCCAAGAGCAGGCCGGACCCTTTCATTATCACACCAGAGCTTGCCAAGTGGTTACAAACATTTTCCCTGGCAAAACCCGCATTCCAATTTTTTAATATATTTTTAACTGATTGGGGCCGGCTTTGAAATTACAGCCTGGGCTGTGGCGGTGCGACTGTCAGATCTGCCCACATTCCCGTGGGCAACCTCAGCACATGTTCCATCGAGGGAGGGCATGCTTAATAAATCACCCTGTGGCCAGGGGAGCGCAGGGGTGTGGGCTGGGGTGAGGGGGCGGTTGGGGGTGGGGAGGAAGGGAAACAAGGCACTGAGCGTTGGTTCGTGGCACAGCAGGGTGGGACCCAAGACACAGGGCTGGTGTCATCCATGCCAAGCCAGAGGGAGTGAACTGGAGGTATTGTGGGACAGCCGGGACTTTGAAGTGACAGAAGGGACTCAGTATAAAGCTTTGCCAGTTTTGTCTCAACCACACTGTGACAGTAAGGTACACTGGGACTGCCGAAGAGGACTATTGCCCCTCAAGTGCTTCACTCCTACTGGAACACTGGTTTTGGGCTGCTGAATATAAGATGACAATCTTACAACAAAGCTAGGCCATGAAATCAGCAGCTGGGCTAGCTACAGGAAGTGGTACCAATCAGCCCATGTGAACTCACCCATCCCCAGAGGAAGGCAACATACAGGCCAGGCCACTGGTCTCATCACCATGCAACCAGGCCCCTACTCTCCACACCACCGTGCAACCTGGCCACACATTGCACTGGCCCTGTGTGATGGCTGCCTGAGAGCCACTGTCTTTGGGAGAAGCAGCACTGTGGTTCAAGCCAGTGACCGTAGGACTCTGCAGCTAGACAGTCACTGAGCTAAAACAGTATGGAGCCCTGATATGGAATTTTCCTTCTCAATTACCCCTGCCTTGGGGTGGGGTGGGGAGTGCGGGTCAGATGATATACCTAAACCAGTGGTTCCCAAACTTTTCAAGTCACCGCCCCTTGGTTCCACAAGCTCATGCCCAGTGCCCCCTACCCTACCAAAATCATTATTCAGAATAGCGGTTTTCAACAACCCACTAAGGAAGATAATAACAATAAAATTCAGAACAGTAACAATTAATTGAATATTTATTCAAAATCCGAAGCACCCGCCACAGGCTCGCCGAGGGAGGGAGGGAAAAGAGAGTGAACGCCTCTGTTTTGAAGCAGGCATGGCGGGGCACACCAAGCAGGGTATGTCTCTTCATTAGCGTTTTGGTGCTTTTGAAACACTTCAATTTACCATTAAAAGGATTCTTCTTAAACAGTATTAATACATGTGTGGATCCTTCCCCTATATGGCTTGGGACCAAACTACCTTCTCCCATAAAAATGTCCCTGGGTTTTAAGACCTTCTGGAAAGGCACTTCTCGGAAAAGACCACCTCGAGTGCCCCCCCCGCCGCCCCTTTGCCTCTTAGCACCCCCCTATGCGATCCCACCGCCCCCGAGGGGGCAGTACCGCCCACTTTGGGAACAACTGACCTAAACTCAGAAATGCATTCAGGATAGGCCTACATGCAGAGCCGGAGTCAAAGACCCTACAAGATTTGCTTCCATAAAGCAAGGATAGAGGGTAGGCAAAACTCTGAGCAGTACTGAAAAAGGCTTGAAGTGATCCTGGCTTGGGGAGGAAAGGAAGTGCAGGAATAGAAAAGCTGCTCTCCTTTCACCCTGGCCCCACGCCCCATTTGCTCACAGCGAATTTGGGTCAGAAGGGGGCAGCAAAGGCAAAGGGGGACGTGCTGGTCAAGCTACTCAACATGACCCCGTGTGCCAGGGAAGAGCCTGGCAGATTTGCCCAGCAGGCCAACATGCAGGCAGTCCTTTGCTTCCAGGTCATCCCAGGGACCCTACCAGACAGGAAAGCCCCAGGAGGGTCAAGCCATGGTTGAGGGGGACTGAGGGGTCGTAGGCAGGGCGGCCAGTGGGGGCAAACAGGAAGAAGCCAGCCGGGCGGAAGTGGGGAGCGTGACAGGCCAGCATGGCCGAGCGCTGCACACAATGTTTTCCTTTCCCCACCGTAGCCCCGACGCTTGGAGAGTAAATGTCAGGCACATAAAGGCCGGCACTGTGGAACGGGGAATGTAGGGCCGCTGTCCCTGTGTAACTGCCGCATAACACATAATCAAGGCAGTCTTTCCCCACTGAGGCACCCACCTAACAACTGACAGTCTATGCTCGCTCTGAGACCACAGCAGCCCTGCCTGCTGCTCAATAACCTTTTCTTTCCCCTTTTGCCGCTGTTTTCCTGGCTTCAGTTACAGGCCTTTCTCACAGCACTGCGTTTAGAGAGACTGGGATCTTGGGGGTGGGGTGGGGGGAACATTGTGAAAGCCCCATGTGGAATCATCCCCACCCACAGACCCCACCTCCACCCCTCCCTTTGTGTAATTCCGTGCTGTTTATAAGCGAGGAGGAAATATTCCTGCCCCAGGAATCAAGCCAAAATAAAGGAGATGGAGTTACAGGAGCTTGGGAGAAAGTATATCAAGTGAAAGGGGATAGCCCTTGAGTTCAGACCCTGGCCCAGAGTTTAGAGGAAATGAGTTAAGCTCCCTGCTCTGCCACAGAGACCCTGTGTAACCTTGGGTGTGGCACTTATGGGCAAGGCTTTTTTTAAGAAAAGTTATTTCCCTTTTGGCTAAACAGCCCCAAGAGGAGTGTAAGAATCATACTAAAGCTCTTCAGTCCAGGAGTTGCAAATGCCAGTGCCTGATCAGGCCTGCAGATCAATACAGCCACCATATTGGAGCTTCCAGATGAGGCTTTTATTGTGCTTTCACCCCTCCTCATTTACAGAGTTTACAGGGAGGGTCCAGACGCTGACTTCCAATCATAACCCTGTTTTCCCACCAATTCTTTCATCTTTTTCCTTGATGCAGAAAATCCGTTAAGGAAAAAGAAAGACAGAATACAATGCCTGCAAGTTGGTAGCACTAGGAGCACCTTATGTTACTTCCTTAGGTTTATTGGAGATGGGAAAATATGGTGCAATAGACCATGTGTTGGGGTCTCAATGAGGGACACTGAACAAATCTTGGGCAGGTCAATCAGTACCTGACCTACCTCACAGAGTTAGTGCGAAGATGCTGTGTAAATCATTTTGCACTGGTATGTCCTCTACAATATGGGGACATATTTCAGAATGGCATTTGTTTTCAAGGAAATCCTTGAGTGGCCTGTGAAATTGCCCATATGATGCATTATGGAGCCATCTCTACAGCTAAAGAGTAGCTTGCCTTTTGCATCATCCTCAAAAGTGTGTGCGTTTAACTGCGTTGTTGGGATCAGAAGAACCCATCAGTTGCTGGAGGGTTCAGCTACCCCTTAATCACCACATTTGGTGCATGCAGGCAGCAGCTCCTGGGTTATGTAGGAAAGAGAAGTCCTATTGAAGGAATGCCACCACTTTGCACAGGATATCTGAAGATGATTTGGGAAATGATACTTCAGTAACGTGGTTAAAGTTAAGATCACTGAAGAAGGAGAAAATGCTTAATCCAAGCTGGGGCAAGCACGAACGAGCCAAGCCAAGCTGTCAGCACATCCCTTTCAATAAGGGTGACGTTGATTTGCAAAATGCCACCGATGTGCATGGATGTCTGCGAAAGCAAGGGATGGCAAGAGCTCTCCATGTTTGTCTGTTTATAATACACACATCTCCCCATTAATGTGTAGTGGGATGTGGGGAGGCAGCCATGATATTCCCACCTCCCATATAGCCAATGAACTGGAGTAGGAAGTGGGGCAATGCTAACAGAAAACCAGTGTAAAGGAGTTTTCCCTGACCTGGTACCCTCTAGATGTGCTGGATTGCAACTCCCATCATTCCCAGCCAGCATGGAAATGGCACTCCAACACATCTGGAGGGCACCAGGTTGGGTCAGACTAGATTCAGGGAGACTTGGGTTCAAATTCTCACGTGGCCATGAAGCTCACTGGTTAGCTTTGCGCCAATCATTGGCCCAGTTTGGAAGTAATGACAACTCTTAGGTTGTTAAAACTCATGGCTTCTTGAGGTTGTGCAAGAATGAATGATTATGCTGCCTCCAAACTGCTTGCCTCCTCTGCTTTGTTTCTGGATTACAAAACAACTCAGTAACATCCACTTCTGGGTTGTGCTTCATGATGTTTGAACCTGGAACTCTGTGATGTTGAGGGAGAAACAACCCAGAGTTTTAGCCCATGGTTTGTTATTGGGTTAAAACAGTGTGTTGTTTCTTCCTCAACAACCCAGAGTTCCAGGTTCACAACCCAGGAATTGGGTGTTCCTGGGCTGTTTTGTGAACCAGAAACAAAGCAGAAGTGGTGAGTGATTGGGAGGCTACAAGCATGGTTCCAACTTACTATGAATTAAACAACCCATGGTTGGTCATTAGGTGTGAACCAGATCATTATCTCTCAACCTACCTAACCTATTTCACAAGGTTGTCATGAGGATAAAATGGAAGGGGAAAACAATGTATGCCACTCCAAGCTCCTTTAGGATAGCATAAATATGCTATTCATATATACCTGCCAAGTAGCCCCCCCCCCCAAAATCAAATTATTTATTATTTATTTATTACCTTTATATCCTGCCTTTTTTTCCTCCAGGGAACCCAAGCTTAAAAGAACTCCCCAGGAAACTCCACTGCTCTGTGTTTAGAAGATTCACCATGTAATCCTATGCATATCTTCTCAGAAGTAAGTCCCATTGAATTTAATGGGATACCTCCAAGATGGAGGTATCACTGGATTACAGCCTCAGGCACTTAAGCAAAGGCCAGAGATAAAATTTTGCTTTTCACCTGGGTTTAAGTGACAAGTTGGTGTCACTGAACATGAGAGATGCTCCTCGCCCTTAAGTCTAGTAATGATGTGTACTTTAGAAGCTTGCATTTCTCTTCATTTTACAATTATAACTTATTTCACATTCTTCCTGCATCCAATTTGTGTACTATTTTTACAGGCCATTTTTAAATTAATTCTAGCTGGGGTATGAAGTGTCGTGTAATACGAGAATGATGAATTGGCCAACTTTGGGGGCACTGTCTCTTTGGGGGCAGCGATCCTTTTTCTTACACAAACTCAAAATCCCATGGGACAGGGAAATCACAGCTGGCATCTCCCAGGAAGACCAGGCCAACAAGGACCTGAAAGGATTTTGCTTGAGTTGGGCCAGTGATGATGCCCAACAGAGATCAAGTGCGAGTTGTTTGCTCGTAATGGTTTGGGGATCAGTGAAGCCAACAATTCTGAGGAACCAAAGGAATATGTAACAAGGGAAAAAGGAATGAGAGCCAAGAAGGGATGCTGCATAATGATCCACCCTCGGCCATACAGGTACCTGTGGATTTTGCCCCACAGGGCAAATAGCAGCTTTATGGAAGGATTTCAAACCAGAAAAAGTATGTGGATTTTTTTCATATATATATATATATATATATATATATATATATATATATATATATATCCTTACCCATCACTTCAGACCAAATTGTATTTGTAGGGGCCCTGTAGCTGCTATTCAGCTTCTAAAAAACAGCAAAAGAGATCCAATCACAGATCTCCCACTGTCTTGTCTAGTTATAGCCCCAGCTCCTCATGCGAGATGGGGGACAAGTGGGGCAGAGCACAGGCTAACCCTACACCTCTGTAATGCCACTCCTCTTGCAACTTTTGCACTATCTGAGTCAATTCTATAACCCTCTAAGGCTGGGCTAAGGTCTGCCAAGTATAAAAAAGCAAACCCTTCCTGCCATGCACTTGGTGTATGTTTGGGGGGGGATATATATATTTATTTATTACATTTATATACCGCCCCACAGCCGGTATATAATCAGCTTCGCAAATAAGAAATCAGACAAGGGCAATTCAACTTAACTCTTCAGCCTTGACTCATTGTTCCATAAGGAGAGTGAGCTGGTGGCAGGGCAGGAGGTGTGGGAATTGTCATTAGTGCCTACTTCTCCCTTGAGTTAGACATCTTACATCAGGGGTGGGCAACTTGTGGCTCTCCAGATGTTCTGGCCTACAACTCCCACCAGCCGTCACCACTGGCTATGCTAGCTAAGGCTGATGGGAGTTGCAGGCCAAAACATCTAATGGGCCACAACTTGCCCACCCCGTCTTACATCCATCCTAATTTTCCCATGTTAAATGCAATACTGGCTTCATTCAATACTTCCTTTCTGCCTTTATAAGAAGACAGAGATCAGACATTCATATGGATGTGTAGTCCTCCCAGGTCCCTTGGATCTGAAGGTGGGCTAATTGGCAGATGAGGCTGACATAGCCATGTGTGTGCAACTGTTCTGCTGCCATTTGCACAGGGCAGAAGAACAATTGCACACAAGTGGCTATGTCAGAAGCACGGTTGGTGCCTGTTCTTCCAGCAGCGCTGTCTCTCTAGTATCAAGAGCTAGGTAGTTTATGGCTCTGTACTGTTGCTGGAGTACGTAAGACTCTAGTCCAAAGCCGGACCTGAGCCTTCAAACTGAAATGGGACAAGACTCCAAATACATCATAAATACAGAAATCACAAGCAAGTTTTCTTCCATTGGCTTGGCACTGCTGGAAATCACTGAAATAGCTATTACCCAAGACAGCCACCACAAAACAGATGTGACAACGCATCAGACGATCACTTGATAAGTCCAACTGCCACATGCCGGCTTGTTCTTCAAAGTGGTCCTGTAAATCCAGCCATTGTACGCCACTGGAATAAAAACTGTATTGCTTTGTCACCCAGATGGTAGAGTTGCTTGTCTCTGGATTGACAGACACATTTACTACCCAATTACCAGCAAGGATTTCTTTGATTAGTGTTTGCCACAGTTCACAGTTCTGCCCATATCACAGTAGTAAAGAAACTGCAGCTATAATTGCTCAAATAGGGAACTGGAAAAGCCCAGTTGCTGCTTTTCTGAATTATGCCCAGCCTAATGACTCGTATTTTGCCAGTCTAGCAGCCGGAACACCTCTGAATTTGGGAGATGCAGCTTCGGGGGATGTCAGTCATGGGAGAGAGAAGTCATTGAATTTAAGATTATACAAGTCTCAGTGTGGGGGTGGAGGAGGGGGTGGGGAGGAATATTTATCCCTTCATTCAAAAAATTGGGAGGAAAGGTTCATGAAGACACACCAAGGATACCCCACTTTCTTGTAACTAGAGAGCTCCAAATTCTGTGAACAGAATTAAATGTCACTTTACATAATTTTAGCTAATTTTTCAAATCATACACAGTGCAAAAGCTGTTTTTTACAGGCTCTAAAATTTTGGAAAGGTAATACAAAGTGAAGCAGGAGGCACATGAGGGTTAAAAGTATGATGGAGAAGAGAATTGAGGCTTCTGGAGTAGTAGGCAATGCACCGTGTAGTTGCAGCTACCCAGTTTTTAAGATTTTCTGAACAATACCAAGAATAATTAGGACAGGACTTACTGAGAGCAGTCAATTCAGTGCACCAGTACTGTACTGTATTGCAACATTACTGTACTCATTGTCATACAGACTTTGTTCAGATAACAGGCTAAGCCACGGTGAATAAGCATTTTAAGCTAAACATTATTCCTTAGCGTGTCGTGTGAACCATTACTAACCATGGTGGCTACATAACCACGGTTTAAACACACTCACTAACCATTTTCTGCAAAGGGATTAGTGGCGTAACCATGGCTTAGCGTATTGTGTGAACAGGCCCATAGTGTTCCCCCATTATTTGACACAGCCAGGCCAATAGAGGCAGGAGTCTGTGTAAAGTCTGGTTTATAATTAAGGGGTGTGTGTCATTTTCTGAAGCAGAACAGCTACTAATGGAAGCAGAGCTTGAGAAAGCATTCTCTAGGTGTCTCAGTTTTGTATTGTTTTTAAAGAAGGAAGAAGAAAAGAATTGCAAGGGGAGCATACAAATAAGTTCCAGAACTGTGGGAAGCTGCAGAACTTTCTTCTTACAGCTTCCTGGCCTGGCCAGTTTGTGCCAGTCACTGGTCCATGGGAGATCAGAGGTGTGTCACAATTCAGAGGTGTGTCTCAATAGGAGCCACTTTGTCATGGAATGATTTGTTCCACAATCCTGAAACCTATAGTCAAATTTCAAGTACCTTGGTAGACGCTTCAGTCCAGCTCAATTAAGTGGGGGTTGTTCAAATCTGCCTTTCTCCTATAGTTCTGTTTCCTCTGCCACTCTGTACTCAACATAACAAAATGAAGATAAAACTGAAGCATTTTTGCCCTGCCCCTGGATTAGGCCTGATAGGAGAGGAAGCTGGAAAGTAGTTTGGAGAAACGTTAATGGTGGGGGTTTTCCAGGAAAAGAAGAATGGACTCCCATAGGCAAAGTCTGAAAATTTCAGCTTAAAAATAAGACAACAGCAGTCTTGCTCACATGCCTCACCAAAAGAAAGATCTCAACATTTCAAAACATGGCACTGGAAAGAAAGTGTTATGTCTTAATCCTACGAGTTAAAAGTAAGCTAGAGGACTCCATTTATATTTCATTTTGTTTTGTAACTTGTCGCATATTTACCCCATACAATTGCCTTCCCTATTTTTCCCCAAGATAGGAAGGACCACAGTGCACGCAAAAGGTTCAAGGTTCCATCCCCAGCATCTTTTGAGAGGGCTGGGAAAGACTGGAGAGCCACACCCTGCAGATGTGTTGGACTTCAGATGCCATCCCCCCTGCCAGCATGGCCAACATCCTGGCTGAGGATGATGGGAGCTGTAATCCAACATATCCGGAGGGTGACAAATTGGAGAAGGTAGGTGTGGACAATACTGAGCAAGATGGACCAAGGGCCATGGTTTCATTTGTTCCGTCTTCACCAAGCTCTTGTTTGTTAGAATATAAGAACACAGGAAGAGCCATGCTGGTTTAGACCAAGGGTCCATCTAGTCCAGTATTCTGTTCACACATTAGCCATTGAGTTGCCCAGAGGAAACCCACAAGCAGGACATGAGTGCAACAGCAGCCTCTCACCCACATTCCCCAGCAATTGGTGGGCATAGGCATACTGCCTCTGATACTGGAGGTTGCACTTAGACATCAGGACTAGGTGCCATTGATAGCCTTCTCCTCCAGGAATTTCTCTAACTCCCTTTTAAAGCCATCCAAATTGGTGGCCTTCGTTACGTTTTGTGCTAGCGAATTTCAAAGTTTAACAATGAACTTTGTGAATAAGTCCTTCCTTTTATCTGTCCTGAATCTCCCACCCATTATTGAGTGATATGGGCATGTGATATTGAAGTGAAGTGTTAAACCTGTTGTGATTCTAACTCTTCAGAGCTAGCGATCGTTATTTGGATTCCTCCTTTGCACCCTGAAGAGCTCTTGGTTCAGGAAGGAACTGTTGGGGTCCCCTTCTCCCGCCCCAGAGGAGCACATTATACCCATGAGAGAAGACGTGGGGCCGCAGCTCAGTAGTAGAGTATGTGCTCTGTATGCAGAAGGTCACAGGTTTCATGCCTGGCATCTCCAGCTAAAAGGATCTACTTGAAGAGCCTCTGCCAGTTAGAGAAAACAGTACTGGGCTAAATGGACCAACAGCCTGACTCAATATAAGGCAGCTCCCCATGTCCAAATGGAAACTTACCCGTGCCACTGGGATTCTATGGGGCTGGCCTGATCCAGAGATACTGGAGAGGCTCCAAATCTAGCACCTGTGACAAACTGATAGCTGAGAGGAGGGGTGTCATCCCGACTCCAGAATCCTTGTAAAGAAAGAGCCATTCATGCACAGCGCTGTGCCATGCAGAGCCGGCAAAGCCACTAGCGATGGAGGGGTGTGCACATGCACAGTGGGGAGGACAGAGAGTGGGTTATTCCGTGCTGCACAAGGAGAGAAAGCAAAAGGTAAATAAGTGGCTGGCGAAGGGAGGGGGGGTAGTGGAAAGAAAACACATTGCAGAGCAGCCGGTGGAATCTGTCCTGCCCGAGCCAGGAGAGACACCTTTGATCCTGCCGCCCACCCTGAGTCACTCTGCAAACCACATAGCGTCAACAGGAGCCAAAGGCAGCTCCCGGCAGCAGTGAGAGAAGAGCACCAAAGCATTACTCTCACCCTCTCAGCTGGGACAGCCCTGAAGAGAGGGCACCAGCCTCTCCAAGCATTGGGAGCTTCCACCAGCACCAATGAAGCCTGCCAGGGATTGTATGGATTTATTGATCACTACTCGCCAACCAGTTGACAGAAGGCAACGCCCAAGTCCTGATACCAGTTCCTCTGTGCCAGGCTGTACCAACCTTCATTGGACATGGTGTCAACTTCACTTGGCTTTCCTGTTCCCCATCCTGGCCTTCCCGTGCAAGTTGTATGCACTGATGTGCTGCCAAATTCAAGACACTTCAGATTCCTTGCACATGATTCCAAGGGTTGCCAAAACATAACAGCAGTCAAAAGATTACTATGGAATCTGAAGGATAGGAGCTACTACACATGGAGAGACAAGATCCCGAAAGGGACCTCCTCCGTCCGTTTCAGCTCACTTCAGTTCTAGATCCACTAGCAGGTTGAAACTCCATAGAAAGCGAACTCTGGCATCTTTTCTTTTTAGAGGCAATTTTGGCTCCTAAGTTTTCAGTAAGGACTCGGAAAATGCAAGGAAACAGCTTTCTCCTCCGGGCACTGAAATACTTGCAATGTATGAAATGTTTTCTCACTTAAATTTCCATGTCATGAATGTGACATTTTTCTGCATTCAAATGAGCTCTGTGCCTTCCAGCTTGTAGCTCTGATTTATGGACACTGTTGTATTTGGTGACTCTCTTTTATACATCTCATTATGGTGAAGGGTATTCTAGGGGAGTGCTCTTTGAATTTCCCAAACCAGAAGCCACCATAAATCCGAATCTCCAACACAGAACCTACTTTTAATTCTTTCTTTAAAAAACAAACAAAAAAACTTGTTGCGTACAAAATCACCGGGGTTTAATTCTCAATGTCCAAAATAACATTCTAGATATTGCTGCAATGGTATGTCCACTGGAGTCAGCAGAGATGGGTGGAAGACCACAGCATGGCATCTACCCTTCCTAACAATAGGGTTGGGTTGAAGATATGCAAGTTTCTGGACTGGTGAGACAGGAGCCTAAGAGGCAGAGAGGCAACCAGAGGCCAAGGGGATGGGCCAAGCAGCAGCCAGCATACCTCCCGTCAGGATTAGACAAGACAACACAGACAGAGAATGCAGAGGCGTGCTGCAGAATCACCCCAGATTATGGGCTTATTGGGGGGTGGGAATTTGGGTGCATTTGGAAATGAGGTGGGTCTAGCTGCCAGGCAAGTAGGCTGGGATGAAGGATTTGTGGTTCTTGGGTAAACTGAAAGCACTCACTTCCCCTATACCAGGGACAGGCCCACAAGCAGAACAGGAAAGTAGAAAAGCATGTGGGAACAGTGTCCCATCTTGAGGAAGTGGTGGATCCCCAGATAAGTCTGCCACTGAGTCAAGTATCTTAGCCACCACAAAAACAGGGAGGGAGCGTAGGGCTTAATCACAGAAAGAGACATCTGCCTGAAACTTCCTTGAGACAGTGCCCACATACACCTTCCAAGGCGCTTTCCCTTCTTTCACAATAGGAGTGCATCGGTACCCAGGACACTGGGGCACTACACCACCCAGTGATCTGGACATCGGTCTTTAGTGGTGCTTCTAGATGAACGTAGATGCTAAAAAGAGAAATCAACTCTGGTACTTGATAAACTTATTAAAAACTACGTTTTTAACGTTTATCAAGCACCAGAGTTGATTTCTCTTTTTAGCATCTATGCTTATTGGTGCGTTTCCCCCCCAACATCGGCATGCCAGCTTCTAGATGAACACCTGGCCTGGAAGGAGGGCACAGTTTAGAACTCTGGACACCGTTTTCCCAAATGGGCACCCACCCAGCCACCCATCATAGGGATGACTGCCCCTGGGGCGGCCTGTGCACTCAGCTATCAAAATGTGAAAAGGCAGCACCATCTGGGCAAGTGGCCTCCAATCCCTGGAACACGGACACAATCCAAAGCACCTGACAGCCAACCTTTGGGAGAGTGCACTGTCCAGTTACCTGGATGCCTGCCTCTGGAATGGAATCTGCCTAGGCATTTGGCTCCCAGCTGCTGGGGAGGGGGGCATTACCCAGGCAATCCCTGGCCCTCTGCCAGGTCCCTTGTTGTGGAATGTTAGTGTTTTCGGTGCGAAGGAGAAAAGTAGGCCTAAGAGTGCACAGCTGTCTCATTCATAGCCCACAGAGCCAACAGTCTTTGGCCCAGCTCCCTCCCCCTCCCATTTATTCAGGCTCTGGGACACCGGCCCCCACACCTCCTCTAGCCTTCTCCTTCTCTTAGGCAGAATGGCCTTTTCTGTTGCGTAGGTTGCAGTGGGATTCTCCCTTGGCCAAAACACACAGAACACAGGACGAGAGAGGTGATGTAAAAATTGTGAACGGCCCATGAGCAGGGCATGTCCCGGGGATGCCAACAAAAGCTTGCAAGCAGCCACATGAAAAAGAGGCTGCTCCCCCTTGCTCAAGACCTGGCCAAACAGTTGGCACAAGCCCCAATGCTGCAGATTGTTTCCTAAAGGGATCTCCCCCAACCAGAAGGGCTCCACTTTAAAGGAACACTCCTTTCCCTGTCTGCCATGTACATGTCTCCCCTCTACACAAAGGTCAGGACTACCTTGCTGGCAAAGAGTATCTTGCTCTGCAACTAATGCCCCCAAGCCCTTGCTCAGAATTAGAAGGGGGTGCCATTAAATGACTTTTCCACCAATCACCAAACCAGCCCTTATAATCAGAACATGGCCATCCTGCAAAGATGCTGCTGAAAAAGTGCAAATCTACCATTTCACCAGAATGTACTTTGGTTGGTGACAATGCTACCCATGTACAGAATCTACACGAGCCATAGAAAAGGGTCGATGAAAACTGGCTGAACTGCAATCTCTACACTGTGAAGCAGTGGTTTTATCCTGGTTGTGCTTTTTATATTGTATTCTGTATTTGGGTTTTTAGATTGTTGGATGTTTTATTATGTTCTTAGTGGTTTTAATTTTTGTGAACCACCCAGAGAGCTTCGGCTATTGGGCGGTATAAAAATGTAATAAATAAATAAATAAATAAATAAATAAATAAATATTTCCAGGAATTATACCGTTTCTATAAACAGCTCCTTGAACTTTGAAAACACCTTGCTCCCAAATGAACAGGAACCTCCCATCAGCAAAGATGGCATAAGATACCAGGTGAGCAACCATAGGGGGAGGTATCTAGTAACAAGGCCAGGGCTGGCACAAGACATTTTGCTGCCTGCAGAAAAAGGACATGAGAGCATGCCTCCCTGTCACCAGTCTATCCACAGGGGCTGACTGGACTGGTGACTGAATTTATAACCCTAGCGATGGGACAGCATTCTACACCTCACCTGAGGGCAGCAGGTTAGCTTAGGGGGTTCAGGGCTATTCCCCCCAGTCCTCCAACTAAGAGGAACAGCCAGGTGTATGCCACTGCTGCTCCCACACAACATCTGCTGCCTAGGAAAACAACCCCACTCTGCAGCATGCAAGTGGAGGGATAGGGAAGTGGAATTGCAGTGGTCTATCATGATTGTATCCCTGTCCAAGTGCCCCATCCCACAGTCTTCCAGTTTCGAGTGTGTTTATCTGAAGGTGGTTGGTTGTTCAGGAGAGAATAGGGATTCTGTTGGTGTACTGCCTGTACCACTGTCCAACAGTCTCCCTTCCTGAGCTAACCGAGGTGATCCTGGGGTTGGTGCTGGAGTCTCCACAGCTTGTTGTGTTGGGGGACTTCAACATACATGCTGAGGCCACCTTGTCGGGGGTAGCTCAGGACTTCATAGCTTCCTTGGCAATCATGGGTCTGTCCCAATTAGTATGTGGCCCCACTCATTCAAGAGGACACGCTTTGGATCTGGCCTTTGGCATAGGGTGAGATGATGGTGATCCGGGGGTGGAGGAACTTGTTCTGTTGTCATGGACAGATGACTCACCTAGTGGGGTTTAGAACTGCTGGCACTGAGAGCTTCTGTAGGGCTGGGAGGGGGCAATTAAGATGATCCGCTCCAGGAGACTGATGGATTTGGATGGATTTCTGATGGTTCTTGCAAATTTTCCTGTCATCATGGCTGGTAATTCTGTTGAAGCCCTAGTTTACCTCTGGAATGGAGAACTATCCCAGGCAGTTGACTCAATGGCTCATGAATGTCTTCTCCCACAGAGTAGACCCAAATAAGGCCCCTCTTTTTCCAGGGCACTGTAGGCGATGAAACTAGTGGGATGTCAACTAGAGCAATGTTGGTGGAAAACGTGTAACAAGTCTGATCGAACATGGGCTAGAGCTCATTTTAAAGCCCACTCCATGGCAATGAGGGCAGTGAAGAAACTGCATTAGCCACCACCATTGCATCTACACAGTCACCCAGGAGAGCTTTGTCACGTGGTCAGAGGCCTATTACACTGTGGCCCAAGAGAAGGAAAGGTGGACCACTTGATAGTTCACTGAAACCAATTTGCACAACACTTTGCAGATAAAATCGATCATTTAAGTGCTGAATTGGATGCCATCGTTGACACAGGTCCATTCGATACAACTTTGGCCCCTGCTTCTCCAGTTACAATGGGTACTTTCAATTTGTACAGCCCAGGAATGTCGACAGGATCCTTGGAGAAGTGTAGTCTACCACTTGTGTCCTGGACCTCTGCCCTTCATGGCTTATAAAAGCAGCTAGGGGGACTATCTGAGCAGATAAGGGTAGTGGTGAATAATTCCCTGTAGTTGTGATGCTACCACACAGTCTCACCTAAAAGCGGTGGTGGAAAGACCTTTGTATAAAAACATCAACCCTCCGTGAACCCCACTATATTGGATTATTTTTGGCTGATCTCTAATATTCCCTTCTTGGGCAAGGGGCTGGACCATGTGGTAGCTTCTCAACCAGGGAATTATTTAGATACATTTCTATCTGGCTTCAGGCCTGGTTTGGTTGCCTTGGTGGACAATGTACATCAGGAACTGAACAGGATGAGTGTGTTCCTGTTGGTTATGCTGAACCTCTAGGCAGCTTTCTGTATCTTTCTGGGGCATCTGTCTGAGATGAGGACCAGGCTACCTGAAAGGCCACCTTCTCCCATAAAGCCTGCCCAAGTCTTAAGATCTTCAGGAAAGGCCCTTCTTTCGAGACTGCTGCCTTAGGAGGTATGTTCATAGAATCACAGAATAGTAAAGTTGGAAGGGGCCATCGAGTCCAATCCTCTGCTCATTGCAGAACTCTTGGTGACAATGCAAAAGAAGGCCTTTTCAGTAGCCACTCTCAGACTGTGGAACTCCCTGCCAAGGGAGACTAGGTTCACTTCCTGTCCGTTGTCCTTCCGTCAGCAGGCAAAGTCCTTTTTATTCATGCAAGGCTTTGGTGTTTAAGCAGGTCTGTTGGCTTGGGTGCTGTTTTTATTCTGTTATTGTTGTGTTTTTAATTGTGCTTTAAAAGCATTTGTTTTATTATTGTTTTAATTAAGTTTTATTTATGATTATAAGCTTCATTGAGTGCCATTTTTCTTGGTAGAAAGGCAGGGTACAAATCAAATAAATAATAATAATAATAATGATAGGGCCAGCCTTGAGCAAGGCTCAGGCACTATACTATGCGGAACAATGGTAAAGAATTTGTTAGTAGACAGGCACAGTTCTGAAGGGGTTCTGAAGCTGGATTCAGGCACCATTACAGTCTGGGCCTAAAAGTGAAGGATGAGGCCTAGTAATTTTAGTTCCACAATCTCCTACTATCCTCAAACTCTTAAAACTTTGACTTTGCTGTTGTCTAATGATTCATCTGGTCTCAAGATGGCTTCATTCCTGAGATCCTGCTTCCTGCTCCCAAGGAACGGAGATAATTATGTGAAGCTGAAAGGGGTGATTGCTACGACATTGACAGGGGCATGCTTCATACTCCTTCCTGAGCAGACAAGAAGGGCCTGGCCAAACCTGGTCTCCTACCAGAAACGTGAGGTCAATGAGAAGGCTGCTGGCTCCCCCTGGTGGGAACCACCACACTGTAAGGGATGAAGGAGCCATCCTGATTAAGAGGCCTCCATAAAGCTGCCATGTGAAGACTGGGAATGTTTTGGTCCCATCACATTCAGCACAGAAGCTAAGACAGTCTCACAGATCATCCAAAGAGAACTGAGAATTCTGAAAGGAGACTCACGCCACAGCTAGACCTAAGGTTTATCCTTGGATGATCCAGGGTTTGCCCCTGTCTGAGCACTGGATCCCCTGTGTGTCACCTAGATGAACAGGTTTGACCCCTGGATGATCCAAGGATAAACCTTAGGTCTAGCTATGGCCTCAATTGTGAAAGGGAGGTGGGGATCAAACTTTGAAAAAAATAATGTCTGTCTGTGCTCTCAGGAGACCACTGTCTCCAACCTCAGGGGCACTATCTGAACTCCAGGATTCCCAATTCAATGAAGAGGGGAGAGTAATCACAGCAGGGATGAAATTGCTTGGATCCTTGACTGCCACTGGGATACAGACATCCCTGGGAGGGATGTGGGTACAAGCAAGCAAAGGGTTATTGTAGCTACCAAGGGCTGAATGGGCCATGGAGACAGGGTGGGTGGCATGTGGAAACCGTTACCTGCCTAGCGATAAATAGAGGATTCAGTCTCTGAGCCTGTCAGTCAGGGGCACCTTTCACCGCCCGAGCTAAAAATGCCTTTTCAAAAGGAAAAGAAACAAAACAAACTGAAAACACAAAAACAAAAAACAGAAGGTGAAAAATTCCTTGACATTTGGAGCCTAAAAATATCCGTGGCCTGGCTGGCTGGCTGGCTGGCTGGCTGGCTGGCAGGGAGGCGACAGCCCTCTGAATTTGTCAAGTAAAGGCTTTCACACCCTCCATGTGCTGCAGCTGGAATGCCAAATATATAGTCAAGCCCCTACCCATCAAAGCAGTCTGCTTGAAATCGGTCTCGGGCAGCAGGCACTGTGGGTTTGGCCTACAGAGGCGCTGAGAACATTTCATGGGGCTGCTGAAGGAAAAGAAACACACATACACACACACACACACACACACACACACACACACACACACACAAGATTAACGATGGCCTCTAAGGTCATGTGGCGGGAAGGTCATGGGCTGGGCACGAGATACCTGCCCCTCCGTGAGGGATCCCGGACCGCTCAGAGCACTCATTCTTATCACCTCGTGTCGTGCGCTAGGGTGGGGATGTTTGGGCTGGCAGAGAGCCAAGGTGGCCCTGCATTCCAGGGCACGGCACAACCAGTCAAAGCTCAACTGTCTCAGCCAACAAAGCCGGCAGCGCTGGGTCCAGGGAAACAGTGAGGAAGTGACACTTTCAGAGAAGCCTAGCAGCGGAAGAGGGAAGGCAAGCTCCAGGCGGAGTTGTGCCTGGAACTGTAGGCACTATACTATTCGCTCTCGCGCTCTTAAAATCACATACACACACAAACAAGCTGATGTCTCAGAGCACATAAGCACAGCTTTTGGCATAGTACCACACACTACTATGTCATTACTTCACAGAGGGCACCAACATGGCAGAGGGTAGCCTGAAGAGCAGCCTTCCCAGCCTGGGGCCCTCAAGATGGGCTGGACGACAACTCCCACAATTCCCAGCCAGCATGGCCAATGGAGGGCAACAGGTTGAGGAAGGCTCCTGTCAAGAGTCACCAGTTCCACAGAGGGGCAGCTCTGAAATTAAAAGCAGCACAGCTGATATGAAACACTGTGCACACAGCATTTGACAGATATGCTTTAGGGAAGGAACTTCTCGCTAGATGTACTTCAGGGGGCAGGGGGCAACTTCCTGGGGACAGCACAGTACATGACACAAACAGCATAATTCAGAGGTTGCTGTATAAATCTGTATTATCTGCAACTCAGGAGGATTGATACTGTCATCATCAGTAGCTGTTTTCAATATACCAAGTCCTTTACAACGATCTCACTTATCTCCACAATTAGTTCTATCCTCTGCGAAGTGAAAGAAACAGGGAATCCCCAGGGATTTTCCTGTTCTGGTCTGCCCACTATCTCAGCATCTTTTGCAGGCTGGGAGCATTCCTAAACTGGGGAAGAACTGGGAGCATCTGAAAGCCTCCCCCAGCCTTTCCCCTTGCTAAATTCTTAGCCAACACCAACAGCTTCTCTCCCTGTTACACCCATGCTCTCCTGGGTGAGTGCTTCTCACCCCACTGATAATGGATGCGACCTCCAAAGGCTAGAGCCCAACCTCAGCATCTTCCTATGGGACTGGCGAATTGATTGTATGTGCCAGTGACTGGGAATGAAATGTCAATAGGTAGTGTCTGTTCTCTCAGAACTCACTCTTGCTCTGAGGAGTATCCCCACTCCACCTTACACCGGGTAGGCCTCCCTGTCTCCAGTGCCAATTTCCCCCAAATTCCTGGGGTGGTTTTCTCTTTCGCTTCCTGCCAGACAGTGATCCAGTCCCTGAAGAGGTATTAGTGGCAGCCACTAAATCGTGGCCCTAATCCCAGACTGACAGCACCCAAGGCTGCAGAACGGGGAGGGCCACAACGGATCAGTGTGCCGAGCAAACAGAGCACCGTGCCACTGTGAAATTGCACATTACGCGCCTGTCCCCAGCAGTGGGATGATCTCGTCAGGTTATGGGCAGCAGTAATCTCTGCCACCGGGCAGGAGTAGCCCTGGCCCTGGGTTCACCGTCAGGTGAGGGGACTAAGAGAGCTCAGGTTTCAAGGGACACCTGCTGCTAATAAAACACTCTGTCATGGGATCACTCTTGTAGACCCTGGGCAAGAGAAGGAGAGATGTCTCCACAGGGCAAGAAGGGCCATAAGGAATATGCTGGCTTCTATAAAGAGCTTTCAAACGATCCCTGGGCTACAAATTATGGTGCCACAATTTCCTGGCACAAAAAGCATGGCATCGTCACCATTCTGGTTCCTGTCTTTAGAGACATAGAAATATCCACAGCCCTCTGAGCTCAGTGGCAAAGGAACAGCCACATAAGTAGCATTCCTTAAGTGTGTCATCATTTCTGTAGTACTGGAAAAGAACTAAGTGCTTTGCAGCCTTTATCTCATTCATTCCCCGTAACAAACCCTGTGGGATAGTTCATTCATTATTACACTAAATTTACAAATAGGGCAAAGTGTGGTTGAGAGGAGATAATTTACTCATTGCTAACCTCCTAAGCTGAGAAATTGAATTCAAGCTCCCCAGGGCCAAATCCAGCAATGGCCCACATACATTGATTCTCTATTGGTGTTCATGTACACAGAACCCTGAATGAACATGAAGCTAGAACCTAAGATAATCAAGACCACCTTCTCAGGCAACCTTCAGAGGAGTAGCTATGCTAGCCTCCTGCAGGAAAAGCAACAGAGGTTTTTTTAGCACCTTAAGGATTAACAAACCTATTAAGGCATAAGTTTTTGTGGACTAGAGCCCACCTCATTAGATGCATGAAACGATATCCTCAGTTGGGAGGTACACACACACACACACACACACACACACACACACACACACACGGGTGTAGAGGGAACAAATGGTGAAAGGAACAATTTCCTATGGAGAACCACCTCCAAAATAATAAAAAATAGCATGTACGTGATTATAGTCACATCTGTCTGCATGTAAATGTCCAACGAAGTCACAAGTGGCTGTGGGAAGTCCTCCATCCCTTGGCTCTGCCCAGCACTACCAGCCAAGGATAGATTCCCCCTGTCTTCAGTGGTGACCCTTGGGCCCCTACAGGCTCCAATTAAACACCCTGGAGAACTGTTTGGCATTGCTCTTGGCATTCCATACCAGGCTCAATGGAGTTTGCTAAGTAATCAAGGTGGAGAGAGAACGTTGAACACCTCACTTGTAACCCATCCCAGTCGCCAGTACATGCCCCACCAGCCACTCTTCCAGAGAAATCAGGGAAATTCCTCTCTAGGAACAAAACCAATAAGACTGCATTAGTCCAGAAGACCCAGCTCTGTCACCCCTATTGGCCCTACAGATTCTTTAATTATTTACTGTTGTTTATTGGAAGGCACAAGACAAACACACCAAAGATCAAGGATCCAGACTCCAAAGGAATCGCCAAGTCATAAAAATGCACTTGTCTATAGAAGCCTGTTTGCATTACCAACCACCCCTTACACTTTACTCCTAACATCAAAGGCAAGCAAACCGACGAATGCACTGGCAGGAACTTACACAGGACAACAACCAAGGGCTTCACTCAATTTGTGCTAAAAAAAGCTAAGTAGTGTTCAAAGAATGTTTCCATTACACAAAATCAACTCTACTGAAGTACCAAGAAGGTCAAAAAAGAGTTGCTCCTGGATTCCTTCTTTGCCATCAATTCAGTCAAATTTAAACTGAAGAGATCAGTCATGTGTAAGTAGATGTGTTAAGTATATATGGTTCCCATAGCATGTTCTGTTGGCTACACACATTGTAACAGTAAAGTAGGATTCAGCAAATGGAGGCACCAGTGGGCCCAATCCAGCCCCAGGGGGGTTCCACCTCCAGTTAAGAGCACAGGAAGCTGCCTTACACCAGGGTAGAGTATTTGGCCATCTAACAGAAGTTCTCCAGGGTTTTTAGGCACAGTTCTTTTCCCATCACCTGCTATTGGATCCTTTCAACTAGAAATGCCGAGGATTGAACCTGGGACCTTCTACATGCCGAGCATGTATTCTACCACTGCACTATGGTCCCTCCCCTTGTTTTAGTGTAGGCCGAAAAGGATGTGGAGGGAGTCGTGTCTGGGAAAAGGACTTGCCACAGGTAGGGTGGGGCCACTTTGGGAGGGGAGAGACAGCACCTTGCCTGACTCACAGAGTTGCTCTTTAGGGAATCTCACCACTAAGCAGGGCACTATAGGTGGGGGGAGGGGGGAGAGAGAGAAACATAGACTTTATTAAAAGAATCGAAGAAAGAGAAAATACGGCATTGACCTTTATTAATCTACACGTACAATGGATACTGAAATACATGTCTAAGCAGCCTCTCCACATCTTGCCTTCCAAACCTTAGACAAATATAGAGAGAAAGTAAGCAGGAACAGAAGAATCCTCCATCAAAGTAACAGTGCTTTGACCAATTAGTAAAGCACACTTCGCTATAGCACAGATACATGAAATCAACATAGCTGGAATCTCGCCCCTGGCCATTGAAACTTTCCTACCCACAGGGTTCGGGGCTCTGGGCATTACCATTCTGATGCAGTTCCACCTCCTTTCATCAGTAGATTGCTGGATGGTGCAATGAGATGGATGGTGCCTGAATCCATGGACAGCAGAGCATTCATCTGCAGCAAGTAGGCAAAGAAAATCTCCTCCCACCCCCTTCACTTTTCCAATCTTACATGTTTGGGCATGGAAGTGACAGTGCACTCAACTCTTTTGATGAGGTGTCACTGAACAATATTTGAAGACTGAATGTTTCAAAGCCTGATGAGATCTCTAATGGTATCAAATGTTGCACAGTGATGGAAGTGACATGCCATTTCATCCCTTCCCTCCCCCATACTTCAAAATAAAGCAAAAGGCTGTTGCAGTGGTTAGAATGTTGGGCATAGAACAGCAAGACTGGGACTGAAATCCCCACTCAGCTACTCATCTTACTCCGGACCCTGGGCCAATCGCCTTCTCTAAACCTATCCTACCTCGTACAGTTGATGTGAAGATAAACGGGCAGGGGATGATGTATGCTGCTGTGAACTCCTTTGGGGGAAGGGTGGGCTAAAAATGTAATCAATAAAATACTGACTGCAGCAATTTGCTCCATTTTATTTTATATGCTCTGCTACTTAAACTAAACTAAACATCCATTACTTACAAGGAATAATCAGTGGCTATGGACACCATCCAAAGAGCTTCTTTATATGTACATAACTGCTTGCACACACCCAGCAGGATTTTTTAAAATTCCCTTTTCTTACTTTGAATAGTAGTGAACCCTGCTCCTCCATGCCATCTCATAAATAGTTTTAGAAATTTCCCCAACTTCCAAAAGTATTTGCTGTGCAGCCAATTGGGGGATTGATATTAACAAGAAAAAAGTCCCATTTGGGCATGTAGAACTAGTTTGTACAGTTCTCTGGATCATTTCCTATATCTAGAAATAAATCTGTATATCCCCTTCAGAAGGCACAGAAAAGGAAGGAAGGGAAAGTTGGCACTTGGCCATTACAACCAGCAATTGTGTATGTCTGCAATTTACAATCACAATATTAATTTTTCATAGAAAGCTTAGAGGGCTCCAACGGGAGAATATATTTAAGATTATAAATGTACTTTGGAAAAGAATCTGTAGAATATGATACTTAAGGATTGACAAATAAGAATTTCCATATTTAAGCATATGAAAGAAAACTGCAATGATCTCTAGAAATGAACTGAAAAGAGAAAAAACTTATACAGCCATTCTTTAAGTCAGGGATGAGGAACCTTTGGCCCTCCAGATGTTGTTGGACTCTCATCAGCACCACCCATCATAGCCAGTGGTCAGGGATGATGGGAGTTGTAATCAAACAACAGCCAGAGGACCAAAGGGTCCTCATCTGTGCTTTAAGTCAACATTCCAACCACTCATTTGTCTGTGCTGCTGTTTAAATTGTTCCCAAGAACATGGACTCCATATACAGTATATATATGACAGAGATATAAACACAATGTTATAGAACTGAGAGTATACTTAAGAATGTATGCTTAGAATTCTGTACAAACTGCGATGTCAATACAAAGACAAAATTCACCAAACAGAAACACAAAAGCGCTTACATTGTGCCAGGATCCTCTGAACCCCCAAAGCAACATAAGCAATCCTTATTTGATCTGTTGCTGAGCATCAGAACCATCCAAGCAGCAAGAAGCTTCTCCTGGGTTGCCACTAGGGTTGCTTCAGATTCCCCTACAAGAGATGTACTCTCTAAACACCAAATCCCAGGAATCTGCTAGAAATATTAAGAACATCATGGTTCCAAAGAGCCAAGGCACACAAAAGCATTCAGCTTACTTCAATCCCATGCTGCTTTGAAGCCATATTTTGCCAAAGAATCTTAAGGTGTTAGGATAAAGTAGAAGACGCAGAAAGACTTACACAGAAAATAAAAGTAACACTCAAATGCATGCTGTAACCTATCCTGTGTAGTCTATTTTCAAACATTCATTTTGGATTCTGATTGTTCAGGATTGCCTTCCACTGTCAACAGTGTCCATTTAGTTCTTAACTTCAGTCTTGGTCCAACACCGGCCTTGATCTCCCATTGTACTCATCCTTTTCCTAAGTGACGTCATCCTCTTTCTTTTGGCCATTCCTAGTTGTAGGCATTAGGAAGAGAGAAGGCTGCCACCTTTGCAGATAGCAAAAACAGAGTCAGGGAAAGATGTGAGTTTTGCAGCTTTCACCACTTGTGTTTTTGTTTTACAGAACTGAAAATGACCAAACTCAGATCAGTCCCCTGGCCTGTTTTTGCTATCTGCAAAAGTGGTGATGATCTCCCTCACTAAGACCTTCCATTAAGAAAGGCCGGGCTTGCAAACAGCCCCTGACCTGAGTGTTGCCATTTGCCCAAGGAAGAACAGAATAGCCCTCTGAACTAGCAAATCCCCTCACATATAGGACCAAATGCAGAAATCTAAGCTGGGTGAATAAGTGGCTAGGCAGTACACATCATTGCCAGGAAGGATTTAGGAGTTATGACGGATTATCAACGAGACATGAGTCAACAATGAGATGTGGTTGCTCCAAAAGCAATACTGCATCAAAGACTCCAGGAGCAGTAGTATTACTCTTGTAATCACAGAGGCTGCATTTCAAGTACGGCATTCTGTTCTGGGAACCAGAACTCAAGGAGGATGTTGACAAGCTGAAAAGTATTTGCAATGCGTAAGGAGGCATCCTATGAGGAAAGGCAGGTTGAGCCTATTGTTGAGGGGAGGAGCAGGAAAATGAGAACATGTTGGCAGTTTTCAAAAACTTTAAATGCTGTTGACATGAGTACTTTTTCAGAGAGATACATTCAAGGTAAGAATTAGGACAAAACTGTCCAAGTATAACAGCACATCAGTAATGGAACAGGCTAACTAGAGAAACTGTGGCATCTTCTTCCTGGGAGTGGGGGTGGGGAGATCCCAAAAAAACTCTGTGTGAAAGTCAGTATTTAAGTCAATGATGATTGACTTAAATGACCTATGGGATGCCTTCAGATCTTCTAAGTCTATGAAGATTCTATATGACTCTAAAGGACACACAGTGAAATAACCACATCTGCCATTGGAAGTCAAACCCAGAAGTAATTATTTCCGTTCCACTTCACAGAGGGGTTTATGACTCCATCTGGCTGGTGCAAACACCTTTGGTTTGCATAACCCAATAGATTAGGCTGTCATCTACAGCCAGAGGTATTGGAGGCAGTCATCCAAGGAGAGACCCATCAAGGGACTGTGGGCAGGGTCCAAACCTGGGGGTTAACTTCAAGCACTAACTGAAAATGTGGACAAAATGTGTTCATGCAACATATCCAGACCAAAAAAACCCTTTCAGGAGCTGCACCAAAGCTCACATAGGGCTAGAAATCAAGATCAGGGATTGGAGAAGGTTGACATGACGTGAATACAGGATCAGCCCTGATTGCGACACTGGCATTGTGACATTGAGAGACAGTGTAGTGGTTAGAATGTTGGTCTGAGACTCATTGTCCCCGCTTGCCATGAAGCTCACTGAGTAACTTTGGGTCACTGACTCTTAGCCTAACCTACCTCACAGGATTGTTGTGAAGATAAAATGGAGATGAGGAGGACCATATGAGATGCCTTGGGTTACTTGCAAGAAAACAAACAAACATGGGAAATATAATAAAAAATAAATAAAGTGACTATCTCAGGATGAGAACACAGCAGAACATAAGAAAAGCCATGCTGAATCACACAGTAACCAACCAGTTGGCCGTGGGAAGCCCACAAGCAGGACATGAGTGCAAAGGCACCCTCCTGCTCATGTTCCCCAGCAAATGGTGTACAGAGGCATATTGCCTCTGACACTGGAGATAGCATATAGCCATCATGACTAGTAGCCCATCATGACTAGTAGCCATTAATAGCCTTCTCCAGGAATTTGACTTATCCCCCTTTAAAGCCATCCAAATTGGTGGCCATCACTATATCGAGGGGTAGCAAATTTCATAGGATAACTATGCATTGTACGAAGAAGTACTTATTTTTATCTGTCCTGAATCTCCCACCAATCAACCTTGGGTGACCCCATTTGGTTCTAGTATTATAGGGGAAAAGGTCTCCCTGTTTACTTTATCCACGCCAGGCATACGTTTGTAAACCAGAAGATGGTCCCAAGACTGGCAAGGAAACAGAAACAGGACTTGGACCTTAGGACCAGACAGAAGGGCAGAAAAGATACAGGGCCTGAGCAGAGCACAGTGGAAGGCAAGCCATGTTTTGTTTTGTTTTGTTTTAAAGTAACCAGCACCATAGACACAGAAGCGGTCAGGGCCTCTCTAGATATTGCCATTCCAACAAGGCACTAACAAAGCCTTCCCCAACCTGCTGTCATCAAGATTTGTTGGATTTCAGCTTGCTGCCTCGGAGAAATCTCTCTTCTCTCTCATGCCATACCAAGAACAGGCCCTGAGTACTTGAAAGACAACCTGCTCCCAGACAAGCTTGCCTAGCCTTTAGGAGCTTCTCAGGAGCCCTGCTCAGATTACACCCACCTTCTGAAGTGAAGCGAGGGTTTATGAGGAAAACGGCCTTCTTGGTTGTAGGGCTCTACCTGTTGGGCACATTCCTTTTGTCTAAAAGGTCTCCTCTTTAAGGTATTTTAGAAAAAAATCAAATACACTGGGATTTTCCACACTGCTGTTTTTAATGTGATCCGATGCTGCAATTTGAGGTCATCTGATTTTATCTGACTTTTGCTGCTTATTGCTTTACACATTGTGGTTTTAAGGGTTGAATGCAATTTTTATTCTTTTATATGTTGTCAGCCACCACATGAAACTTTCTGAAGAGGTGGGGTAAACTGGGAAAATAAACAAATACTCATGTGGACCTATGTGTCCTATATTTCTAGCAGCCGGACTTGAAAACTGGAATAGATTAGTTTATAGTAGTAATTCTGCCAAAACCCAAAGTATGACATGAATCCAGGCAAGCAAGGTTCAATCCACCTTTAGAGATTAGTCACTAGGGCCACACTGTTTCACTGCTGATTCACTGTTCTTAATTAGTTGTGAACGCAACACCATTCATAGTGGTTTTAATGTTTATTGCTTTTTAGGTCTTTATGTATTACTGTTTTTGTATTGTTGTATACCAACTTAGTGATATTTGTAGAACGGGGGTATATACACATTATAAAATAAATAACCACATCCATTTACTCCCCCAAAATACCCTCAAGGCAAAGCAATACCTGGCTTATGGTGTCTGCTGAGGTCTCTGAAACAGATCTACACACAGGCTCCAAGCCAGATATGTGGTGGTGGTAGGCCTAAGGCTAGACTGAAAGGATCATAGAAAAACAAACAGCAAAAGCTAGAAGCTTCCGTCATGGCAGCCACATGTTGCTGTCCACAAGCAGTTTATACAAAAACTGTGCTGCAAATTCAGTCCCTTAATCTCAACGCCACCATAAAGGTGCAGCTGTTTACACAGCAATTTGTAGAATTTGTTCAAAAAATATTTTGAACCCTTGCCTTGTAACAAACTCTACACTTTTACAGGCTTATCTCTCCAACACCTTATTAGTACACTAGGGACAAGCTGATTAGCTGAGGCAGTGACATCTTGAAAGGCCGTGGATTTGGGACAAGCACTGCTGTGATCCCCTGGGAAAAAGAGAAGCAAGGTTGCCAAATGCCCAGAGAAGCTTGCTTACAACATGGCACTGCAGGAGTCTGAGTCTCCGGTGAGAGCTTGTTGATCCTGGTTTGGGTGAACAGTGGAGCCAAGCAGGGGCTGGGGTAGCAAAAAGGTTCATACCAATTGTTCTTGCAGTTAGTATAGTCAATATCTCAGCAGTACATCTCATTTCGTCTTAGACTTCGTTCGAGCTCAACATTTTCTCCCCATCAAGATCACAGTACAACACTTTGTGTTGCCATTGGAGTTTCTTTGTGGCCTAAAATTAAGTGAAGCTTTCCCAGTGTTTTTAACAACTCTACTAAAATGCATGCAAATGTGTGGGATGGGAAGGTACCAAAACAGGAGGCAGCCTCATGCTAGTATGTCCCAGTGAAATGTAGAGAGCTCAGAGACAGCATCCAACTCTCTCCATCCCTAGGAATGGCTAGGAACCGAACCATTTTCCCATCCAGCCACACCCACTCCACCCCCCCTCCCCCAAGGGAAGCAGCTGTACAAATGGTTGATGTGGAAGGAACATGCCAACCACTTGAAAGGAGCATGGTATGAAAGCACGGCCACTCCTCTCTCTCTCAAGATGGGAGCTCTATAAATAGAGCTCTTGGTGCCCACCCTGGGTTTTTCCTTCAATCTTTGTGGCACAGCCTTCTGCCAAACTATCTCCCCCACCCCCTTGGCAGTGTACCCCACCAGAGTCAGCTGTCGCTGAAGTCTAGGGTACAGAAAGGGAGGGACATGCACCCACAACTGGTTCAACATAGTTCAGGCAGAGATTTGGGGGGGGGGAGAGTCTACAGAACCTAAATGCCTACCTGTGCACACACCTGGTCGCCCATCCAAACAATACTCACAATGGTTAGGACTGGGAGCCAACAGGTTTGGCCACAGATGCCCTTTCTGTGCTCACCAAGAGCTGCAGAGCGGAAGACGACAGGGGCAGCGTTGCCCTCCCTCATCCCAACTAACTTGGGCCCATCCCAGGTAGCTTCACTGGCTTCTCTGGACCTGGTCTGACTATAAATGCTTCCAAGCCAGATTTGGATCTTTGCCTGGGCAATAGCCACATTCTGATGTTGTCTACGTGGCTGCGGAGGCTCTTTGTCGGTATCTGTGCTCGCTGACATTTCAATCTCCCAGTCTCCTTACCCACCCACCAGTTTTCCAGCATGCTGCTTTCTTGCGCCATTCTTCTAGCCTCTTCCAATCAATCCCCATCCCACCCCAGTTTAGACCTCACTCTCTCTACCTTGACCTCTTGTGCTACCACAATATGAAGCCGTTTCTGAGGCTCTGCTTAAGCCTGGGAGATCTAGGTGTGAAAGTCCAGGCCTCCCGTGTTCTCAAGCAATCTTCACCACACTGATGCAAACAATCCCTGCAACAATGGGAGGTGGCTGCCCTCTGTATGGAGAAGGGTGGAGGATGGGGGTGGGGGGTGGGATGCTGTCATCAGCAGCCGGAAGCACTGTCTCCTCAGCACCCACAAATCCTTCTGACTGGCCCCAAGCGGCCTAAGACCTTTTCCTCCCCACGACCACAAAGGGAGAAAGTTTCCAAATTAAAGCACTAAATCTGGCACCGAAGTGCTCACGGCAGGAACCATTTAAACCGGCCATTAAAGTTTATACGTTAGACGGGCACCGGGAGCAGACCATCAACAGTAGGAAAACAGAGCCGCTCCTCTGGGAATGGCTAACCACTGCTTTCCCCTGGAGCAGCCGCAGGCTGGCTGTCACGAGATGAGTTCACCGGCCATCAAGAAGCCTCTGTTTACTCACCCAGCTGCCCACCCCCTGCATGCTGTCACTGACCAAAGCAGCTTCACTGGGGCTGGCAGCACAGCACTTGGCAAAGGAGAGAGAAACAAGCAACAAAGAATACTAGAGTTGAACACCAACCCACAAACCACAGCACCGACAGGTCAACCTCAGAGCACTGGAGGAGGAGGAGGGGGAGGAGGAAGAGGAAGAGGAGGAGGAGAAATACAACTATTAGCCTCAAGTGGAGGACACAGCTTCCACCACACTTCTGGTCTTTATGCCCTTTCCTTCTACCTGCCTCATTCTTTTCCTCTCCTTATCTTTCCAGGACAAATCAAATAAGCAACACAATTATATTATAGAAGTCACCGGGACGTGTCAGATGAGGTCTGGTTTTCTACATACATCTGTTGGAGAAAAACAAACATACATACACACATGTGCGCTCTCTCTCTCTCTCTCTCTCTCTCTCTCTCTCTCTGCAACACAGAAGGGAATGACATTCCAGGCAAAGCAGACAAATCGATCTATTAATTAATCTTATTACATTTCTATCTGCCCAATAGCTGAAACTCTCTAGACAATCCATAAAATAAACTTTAAAACCATACAATATCAAAACCAGGGGGGGAAACACAATGTAAAAACTTTTTTAAAAAATAAATAAAGGGGGCAGAGCTCATGGAGGACAGGATAAATGAGAAAGAATGCAAATTTTATGCAGGTGGGGGAGGGACTCTATAGACATACAGGAAAGTTTAAACCCAATTCTCAGCAATGGAAAGCTTCCAGGGAAGATGTAGCGATAACCCATGCACATATTCACTGTGGTATTCCAGAGGGGTAGTAGTGTTAGACTGTTGCGGCCAAAACAATGTGTTTTGCTAGTTATAACTTAAGCTTTTTTGGACCAGAGCATATTTCATGACATGCAGGGTGTTATCTACAGATTTGTATATATATGGATATAAGGTGGAAAATTATAAATAGTGGAACCAAAGGCCATGAAATGCAAAAGGTCCAACAGGTCTGTGGCATTTCTATGTAAAGTTCCAGTGTATAGAGCAGTGACTGATGACAATACAATCTCCCTAGATTTGCAATACAAATTTAATAGCTGTAGTTAAGACCCACACGAATAACACTGAATTGGCTGATGCGGTTCTAATTCAGCAGTTTCACACTGGAGCCTCCTTTTGATATATATTTTTTCCTGAAGTAAAGTTAGGGTGGCTTTGAGGAGAGCAGCAGATGTCCTAGGCCAGCAGATTATAATACTCTCCCACCAGTTTCTTCATGCTGCGTTTGTTTAGGTCAGAGGTGGGCAAGTTCGGGGAATCTGGGGGGCATTTTGCACATTAGGTCATCCATCAGTTCATTGGGTTGTTGTTTTTTAATACAGAGGTTGACCTGTCTGTCCTATGCAGACAGCAGAAAGGCAATGTTGGCAAGTGCATATGCATGTTGGAGAATGCACAGGTAGATGATATGGCCAATATTCTTAGGATTAAGACCTAATAGTGTTGCCTGAGCAGTTATGGTGGCAAAGTTGGCATTTGGAGAGGGTTTTTCACCCCCTGCAGGGCTGTTAGAGACTAGATGGAAAAGGCAGATCGATTTCTGCACAAAAGAATAAATTGTTATATGTTGTATATATTTGAGTTTTGCATGGATTGTCACAGGCCTACTGGACTTCTTGCATTTAATGGCTTTTTGGCTCTACTGTGTACAGTTGGTTTTTCCCCCTGAAGAGATTTCATGCCTCTAATGGAGTGGGCTCAAGTTCCCAAGCACTTCAGCCACAATAAATCTGTTTGTCTTTAAGGTGCCACAAGATTCTTTGTTGTTTTTATTGTGGTATGCAGACCCTATGGTGGCTTCCATGGCTCAGCTGGTTGCCAAGAGCCAATATCCTACAGTTCCGGCCTGTATTAATGGTGAATGAGGACAGGGGATCATTGGAAATAGAAAGGGAACAAGCGCCAGCAGAACTTCCCTCTCATTCATTGCCCCCATAGATAAAAGGAATATGATAGTTGGAGTCTACTACTGACTACCCAATTAAGAAGAAGATGAGGATGAAACTTTTGAAAAGCAAATTGCCACTGTTTCAAGGAGATACGATGTAGCAGTAATGGGGACTTCAATTACCCTGATATTTGTTGAGAGACAAATTCTGCCAAAAGCTGTTCTTCCAAGTAATTCCTGACATGTGTTGCTGATAACGTTCTCCTACAGAAAGTAGAGGAAGGAAGCAGAGGACTGGCTATCCTTCACTTTTCTGACCAATAAGATGGCAGTTATGGGAACTCTGGGGGAAAGTGACCATGTCATACTTGAGTTCTTGATTTTAAAGGAAGCAAAAGCTGGGTGCACTCTGGATTTTAGAAAAAACATTTTTAATGAACTCAGAACAATGATAAGTAACGTCCCATAGCAAGTGAACCAAATGAGAAAAGAAGTCCAAGATGGGTGGGAGTTTCTAAAAAAGGAAATTTTAAAGGCAAAATTACAAACAATTCCAACAAGGAAAAAAAAGGTAGAAGACAACAAAAGAGGCCAATGTGGCTCCACAAAAAGCTTAGAGATGACCTGGGGGGGAAAAAAAGGACACATATAGGAAGTGGAAGGAACACCAGGCTACAAAAGAAGTGTACAGACAGGTAACACAGAAGTACAGGAATGGCGTTAGGAGGCTAACGCTGAGTATGAACAACAAAAAAGCTTTCTTCGGGTATGTCATAGTAAAAGAAGAGGAAAGAAATTCTCAATGAGAATGACAAAATGATAACAGATGACAAAGAAAAGGCAGAAGTGCTCAATTCCTACTTTGGCTCTGTCTTCACCCAAAAGAGGTCTATGACCGCCCCCCTGGCAAATGTGAAGTACAAGCTGAAGGGGCAGGATTGCAGCTTGAGAATGATAAACAAATGGTCAAGGAACACCTAATTATTTTGAACAAGTTCTCCAGGGCCCAGTTAACTGCATCCTAGAGTAATAAATGAAATGGCAGAGTAACTCTCAGAACCACTGTCTATTATCTCTGCGAAATCATGGAGGATGGGTGATGTGCCGGATGACTAGAGGAGGGCTAATGTTGTCCCTATCTTCAAAAAGGGCAAACAGGAGGAACCTGGGAACTACAGACTAGTCAGTCTGATATCAATCTCTGGGGAAATTTTGGAGCAGATTATAAAGAAGTCAATCTGTAAGCACATTGAAAATAATGCAGTGATTACTAGAAGCCAACATGGATTTGACAAGAACAAATCCTGCCAGACTAATTTGATCTCATTTTTTGATCGGGTAACCTCCCTTGTGGACTGTGGGAATACTATGGATATAATATATCTTGCCTTCAGCAAAGCTTTTGACAAAGTACCCAATGACATTCTGATTAACAAATGAGCTAAAAGTGGGCTAGAACTATTAGGTGGATCCACAGTTGGCTACAGAATTGGACTCAAAGAATGCTTATCAATGGTACCTTCTCAAACTGGGGGAGGTAACAAGTGGGGTACTGAAGGGCTCAGTTCTGGGCTCAGTGCTCTTCAACATTTTTATGAATGACTTGTGGATGAGGAAGTGCAGGGAATGCTTACCAAATCTGCAGATGACACAAAATTGTGTGGGATAGCTAATTTATTTATTTATTTATTGCATTTTTATACCGCCCAATAGCCGAAGCTACCCTGGAAGACAGAAACAAACTTCAAAGTGATCTTGATAGGCTTGAGTGCTGGGCTGAAAACAATAGAATGACATTTAATAGGGATAAATGCCAAGTACTACACCTAGGAAAAAGAAACCAAATGCACAATTACAAGATGGGGATACTTGACTCAGCAATACTACAAGCGAGAAAGATCTTGGAATTGTTGTAGATGACAAGCTGAATATGAGCCAACAGTGTGATGAGATTGCAAAAAAGCAAATGCTATTTTGGGCTGCATTAATAGAAGTATAGCTTCCAAATTGTGCTAGGTACTGCTTCTCCTCTATTCGGCACTGGTTTGGCCTCATCTTGAGTATGCATCCAGTTCTGGGCACCACTTCAAGAAGGATGCAGATAAACTGGAGGGGGTTTAGAGGAGGGCAACGAGAATGATCAGGGGTCTGGAAACCAAGCCCTATGAAGAGAGACTGAAAGAACTGGGCATGTTTAGCCTGGAGAAGAGAAGACTGAGGGGAGACATGATAACAGTCTTCAAGGACTTGAAAGGTTGCCACGCAGAGGAGGGCCAGGATCTCTTCTCGATCATCCTAGAGTGCAGGACACGGAATAATGGGCACAGGTTACAGGAAGCCAGATTCTGCCTGTATATCAGGAAAAACTTCTTGACTCTTAGAACAGTATGACAATGGAACCAGTTCAAGAGGCAGCTGGACAGCCAACTGTCAGGGATGCTTTAGGGTGGATTCCTGCATTGAGCAGGGGGTTGGACTCGATGGCCTTATAGGCCCCTTCTAACTCTATTAATCAATGATGATGATAATCATAGATAAAGAACTATGGCAACACGAAAAGGTCACAATTATTCCATTAGTCACATGAGTCACCAGCATCACATCAAAAAACTATACAGAAAACCTTCAGGAACTGGGCCTACCAAAATGCATCCACACCAAAATCCAGAAAACATCCATGCTTAAAACATGCTCAATTATTAGGAAATCCCTGAATCAGTAAAAGACAGCATGACTTGGCAAAGCTGTCATCGTCTAGAAATACCACCATGAGCGAGAAAAGAGATGATTATAATGATAATGATGATAACAACAACAACAACAATTGCAACATGCCAGTAATTTGGCATGGTATCTGGCTTCTACACCAAAATAGGTTTAGCTTTGCTGCAAGCACCACATTTTAACACCAGAGAGTACTTGCAGCCACACCCAAGGTTGAAAAGAGAGAGGAAATTGACCATTAAAGAGGAAGATCCATACACAGGACCACCTTCAGGAGGAAAGGGGCTTCCCAAGATCCTGAACAGCTTTCCCCAAAGTGCATGTACTTATGAGCAAGCCTCCCAGATGGGTGATCATGGCAGGTTAGATAGTTTCCCAAACAATAAGGTGTACATGCGGGGAAGCATACTAACTTTCATACCGGGCAAAAAGCACAAGAAACCCAGGAAATCTAATTCTGAGGATGAGCATGAATGTTCATGCAACCTTCCCCACTCCCATGGTGTTACAAAATGTTCAGAAACATTGTGACTGCTATGGAGTTAACCTATCAGCACACAGGGCCTGAGGTCAGAAGGAGCTGTGAGCTTCTGGAGGGAAGAGGTGAAAATAAGCAAGAAAGTAGGCAGAACTGCATCAGTAGTGATGAACTGTTAGGGTGATTATGTGAATGTAGTACGACCGGTGTCTGTGTAAATGGGGATCATGCATTTTATTTATTTATTATTTCATGGATTTTATGCCACCTTTCAATATGAATAATTCAGGGCTCATGGTGATTAATGAGTAGTGGGTAAGGACATATTTGCCAAGAAAACACGTCTGCACATTTTTACAGTGCTTCACTTCTAAAGGATTTTATTAAATTATTAGTATAAATTAATTTGAAACACATCACCCCTGATCCATAGCACTCCCATGCTCCCACCTTTTAAGAGTTTGCATCCAAATGTTTGGGCACACACTGGAGTGTGTAAGAAACTAAAACAAGAGAGCAGCTCAGCAAACAGTTGCTTGTTAAGTTAAAATTAAACTTTGCACAAATATTGACCTTTGGAGGGGACACAAACTGGTTGCAATATATTTACTAGCTTTATAAATGGGGATGACCACATCTGCCTTATGTGCTTTGTCAGATGGATGGGCCAAGGCTGCAGTGCCACCGGGACGTGGTGAGAGTGAGCAATTATGAGGGAGGGGGGGAGGAGGAGGAGGAGGAGGAGGAGGAGGAGGAGGAGGAGCCTGACCTGCTGCTGTCCAGAGTGTATCTTTTACAAGAAGTCCAAAGCTTGGCAAAAACGTCAGGCAGAACCTTCAACTTTCGTACAAGCCAAAGAAGGGCTGAGCCAGCAAGACAAGTATTGTGTGGCTGGGAAGACTCAGTGACATTAAATTGATCTGGCCTTAGGGTTGTCTCCTATTGTCATAGTCTTCATCATGTATCTGAAGCAGTTCTGAACAAGAATCGAGAAGATTCCTTCTCCTTAGGAGGGTTGGGTCACCTTTGAATGTTAAGCCTCCAATGGTGTAGTGGAGCCAGGGCTCACAGGGTCAAAGTGCTGGGACTTTTTTTTATTAACAGGGACATTGAGGTCATCAGAATTCCCTATTCCCTCTGAGCGTAGCAGCAATCCTCAAAGTGGGGGTGGGGAAATGGATTTCCTCCACTGTATTACAAACTATTTGGGGTGGCTTGGTCTTGAATGGACAATTTACAAAAGGCCCTGCTCTTAGCAGATGAAAACTCCTAGAACTGGTTTGTTGATATGGCTCTGAGGATTGTCATGATGACCATCTGTACTTTGAAATTTACAACTGTACTAGCACCAGCCTCTCTCTCCAAATGCACCGTTCTGCCACATAAGTATTTCTTATGTCATGGAGTGCTAGTTATGGCTTATCAGTCATCATGGTTACATAGTAACAAGAAAGCCTCATTCTGTAAGCTGCCATAGGCGCTTTTGAGCTAACCATTGCAGGATATAACATACAAATGTAAATTGTCTTCATAGCTGCAAGAACACAGACTAGTCACAGCAGAATTTCAGAAACAAAGGCATCTCTGGATTGAATAATGTTAAATACGCAAACCACGCTCAGCTCTTGAATAACATTGAACATGTCTGAAAATCACTACCACCCGCTTTTATATTGCATCCTACTAGCTGCAATTTGAACATTAGACACTGGGAGAGGGAGACTGTTCTAGAGTTATTTGAGAAAGTGGGGCATTTACAGATTCCAATTGAGTTTCTTGAGCCCTTGTACACTACCACTTTAGCAGAATAAGCTGGAAGCAACCCCTCAGACGACTTCTGGAACTGACACTTGATCCACCAAATCGGTTTGAATGCTTATTTTTAGTTGGTGCCAACTCTGGAATGGGGAAAGCTGTTTTATTTATTACATTTATATCCTGCTTTTCTTCCAAGCTCACACTTATTTATTTTTATTTTTATTTATTAAATTTATATCCTACCTTTCTTCCATTGTGGAACTCAAGGTGGCTACATATGGTTCCCAGGTATCTCCTTTCCAAGCACTGACCAGACCCGACCCTGCTTAGCTTCGGCAAGGTGGCTGCCTAATGTGCTTTCGGACCATGTCTTGGGACCATGGTCCTTTTTTGTCCCACCTATTTTATCCTTACAATAATCCTGTGAGGATGGTTACTTTGAGAAAGAGTGACTGATCCCAGGTCACCTAGTGATACTCATGACAGAGTGGGATTTTGAATCCAGTCCTATTCTGACACTCTTACTGCTACACTGCATAGGCTAGGCTAAAAGTGTCCAAATTAAGCACTCATCTTTGCTTTCTCTCCCCTGTGCATGCAGCCCAATTTAGGATGCCACCATAAACAGATTTTTGGAAGTATTTCCACTATCACATCAGTCTGTGTGCATATGGAGAGACTGTTTCACCACATAGGCATTCAACACAACTTTTTTTAAAAAAAAGCATCACAGCTTGCAGAATAAGCACCAAAGGTGTGAACTGGCCCAGAGTTCTGTCTCCATGAGAAACCCATGGCAGACAACTGGACTGAGTTCTGTCTGGACAGGAAAGGAACATCCCAAAGCGATATGGGGCCATGGAGGCAGGAGGATGGGGAAGGGGAAGCCTCATAAAAAGCCTCAGACAAGGAGGACAGTGTACTGCAGGGGGGCTGCGAAGCCGAGAAGACAGGATGAAGGAAAGATAAAAAGCTCACCTAGCTTAGGAAAAGGAGGGGGGAATGTGTACTATTTGCAGGAGGAGCAGAGAGGCAAAGAAGGCTGGATTTCACATATTGATTCAAAAGAGACAGCCAAAATTTGGCGCTACAGTTCTCTAGTTCTACTTAATTCCCTAACTGACAGCTCTCTTCCTAGGTATTTGCTTTATGCCTGACTTCCCCCCACCCCCATTTTTTTAAATTTCTAATTGCAGCTACCCACTTCCTCTCTGAACCAGGATGGGATTTTGACCAAAGCAACCATCTTTCGCAATTGTGGCTTTCTGGTTGTATAGTAAACCCTCCCAATTATTGTTCACATTTCCCTGGTGAAATCTGCCGTTCCAGCCCATTTGCCGGCAATGTTTCCAAACCCATCTCCAGGAAAGCTGCCCTTTCGAAGCCCCAAGTAGTTGCTATCTGGCCCCAAACCAGAGTGATCAGGTAATGACTGGAAGCTACAAGCTGTGACCAAGTCACTATTAAGACAAGGCCAAAAATGGAGTTACCATAAAATGGGCTGCCAGCCTTCTTGTGTTAAAACAACAATTGCTTGCAGTTATTCATGTATCAGGGGATGCTTTGCACTGGCTTTATGCTGATCCCCATGCAAGCTGTCTGATCCATGGGGTGCTCCACCCCCTGTGAAAAGAGATGGAGCACCCCATGGATCAGACGGCTTAGAAGTGGACTAAAGAACATCTCAGTTAAATTGCTGCCTCCAAAAAGAGGGGGACCAGAAATGTGAGTAGGTAGCAATCTGTTCTTTACTCTTTCAAAACATTCAACTCCGTTTCAGTTTTTTAAAATGGGGTAATTTGGTGGGGGACTTAATATTTTCCCAACGCTTATTTTGGTTTCTCCACGCTTTCCCCCAACTGGTAAAAAAAGCAAATGAGAAAACCTCAGTTCCTGATGCAATAAAATACAATAAGGATACAATATATTTTGGCTGATATAAAATTTTGGGGAAAGGCATTCAGGCAAATGCTCATTTATGATAGAAAATAATTCAGACTGCAGAACACTCAACTGGGCCTCTTATCAGGAACAAAGGAATCTGAGCTAGATCAAAATGAAAGTCTCCAATCCAGCTAATGTAGCCATGATTAAAGCTCATTGAGAGCAATGCAATTCAAGTGGAAGAGAACAGGTATGACATAGTGGTTAGAGTGCTGGACTAGTGCCGGGAAGATCCAGGTTCAAATCCCCTCTTGGCCATGAGCACGCTGAGTGATTACGGAACAGTCACATGCTCTCTATTCCACCTCATAAGGTTGTTCTGGGGACAGAACAGGGCGAAGGGAAGAACCGTGTATATTACTTGAGGTCCTTGGAGAAAGGGTGAGATAAAAATGTGATAAATAAATAAAATAAATGAAGTTAATCACAACTAATTTGTTCCAATGGTTCCATTGAGTTTCCATGCAACTCATAGGGCAATGCTATCCTCCTGTTATGCTGGCTGGACAAGAATGAGGTGGTTACTATTCACAAGAGTAACAATACGTTATGCTACTGATGTAACATTAAAATTGTGAAAGTGCTCATGAAAGGCCCCAATCCAGCAAACGCTGGGTGTAAATAAGGTCTATTTGAAATAGGCAGTTTTGGAGATGTGGTAGAAAAAGTGTCCAGATAAATCCAGGTCCTGTTGTGTCAGCATGAAGTTACATTAACAAAACAGCCATTATAAGCAAATATAATTCCATTGGAGACCATGGAAAACTCCAGATAGCAGCTCCATTCCATCTCTTTCCAGGCCAGCTACATTTGAGGATAGGATTCAGACCAGCTCAGCAGCCAGCCCTATATACACAGGAGCATATAAGTCCAGGAGCTCATTTATCAAGGCTTGCAGCAGGGGGATGCAGCACTAGTACCCCATCCCACGCATATGTAAGAACACAAGTGTAGAAACTTGATAATGGGACCTTTGGTGAAATGGCACTCAGCATAGGAGAAGCAATTTGCACAAACAAGCAGCCAAGGCTATCAGTAAAGGAGGAAGGACAGATGGATCATCTGGATTATCAAAACCCTTACAAATACTCTACCATAAGCCTTCAGATACAAACACTTACTAGGAATCCCGACTCCACTGGGTACCCCCACACAAGTAAGCAAGGCAGGGAGGGCTCGCCAGGAAGAGGAAGCCCATGCTTGGAAGCAGATCTGAACATCCTTCAACTATCCTTGCAAACATACCAAAGTGTGCAAAGCACTCAAACACCCCTGACCAAAACATGTATCTGCATCCCACCTCAAAGACAGACTATTTACCTGTAACTGATGCTCTTCAGGTGGTTGTTTGGATTTTGCACTTGTGCAGATCTCACTCTGGGAACATCCTAGAGTTCCCAGGACGGAACTGGCACCCCAGATGTTTGTTCATGGGGAGATTTTTGCCTAACTGCATATGTGTCAGAACCTGTTCTACAGCACCTCCTGGCGACCGCAGTGCACCTTGCCAGCTGCAGAGTAGTTGCAGGACGCAGGCCCATATCAGCAAGCATTCCCAGATGGGCTGATACAGACCAGATGGGAGCAGCCAGGAGCGGGCTATATAGGAATGGCATTTCCCCTCCAGTCTTTGCTACAGCAACATGGCCTCCTGTAGCCGCTTCCTGCAATTCCAGACCTTGCCTGACCATGCCTCTTGCCCTGCTTGGACTCTGGTTTGCCTTTGGACTCTGAACCCTGCTTGCTTCTGGACCCTGCCTTTTGCCTCCAGCCCTGCCTGTACTCTGTTTGCTGGTTCCACCTCCATCCATCCTGGTTCCGGCATTCCTGCGCTGAGGTCTTGCTGCCCACACCTTGGACCCTGACAATATGCTTTGAGGGGCAAGGTTGCATAAATGCCTTCCCACTCAGTTCTCCCACAACAGTCATGAAAAGTGTTCATCAAAATGGACCATAAAGTAGGAACAGGGGCAGTGGAGAAGGATGGCAGAGAACACCAAGTTACAAGGAAGCAAACAGATTTTCTTCTTTATGGTCTCTGTGCAATCCTACATATGGCTGACTGCTTAGCCATGTACCAGCAGAAGGTGCAGGGGACCTCAGGAAGATAATTTATGCAGAGCAGCTATGCCAGACATTGCATCTGTCCTGATCATCCATCTAGGACATAGTACTTCGCAAAAGCACAAGACCTGAGCCATATAGCAGCTTTACACAGGTCTGTGATGAAAATACCCCGACAACTCAATTTTTATCTCACATCCCCACCATCAAGGTTATTGCTGATGTTATACATCAAGGAGTGGTGACATTTGTGTATGTGGTGATGGAAGACAAAGTCTGCTGGGAAAAGAACCAAATAACACAGGGTGGGGAGGATGCCTTGATGGGATGAAAGAGGCTGGGCAAAATAAAAGGGATTCTGGGGCCTGAATAAGATAGGCCAAGGTAGATCATTACTCCATATGCCAGTCACTCTGATTGGCTTAGCACAACATTGCCTTAGGAGTGTGCTGCTTTTGCCAGCCTTTTCTCCTGGAAGCCCATTGCAAGGAAGTGAACCTGGGATCGGCTATGCTATTCAACTGAACAAGAGCCCAATGTAGGGCCCCCAGATGTGTCTCATGGATGGGGCTATGCGGAGGGCATTGGGTTTGTCACAGGCTAGGCCGCAGGGAGATGCCAAAGATCACATCACATGTCTTTCTTTAATCTGTTCCTGTGGTAGTGTGGTTCTCTGGACTTATTGTTGCCAGCAAGACTCCCAGAAGGTTTTGCCTTGTGGAACTCACCACAACGTATCTTAGGACTTGAACCCACATCTCCTATTTCTTGTTGCACTGTTCTTTACCCGGAAAGTATCTGCCAAAACACTCTTTTAGCTTCTATCCTCCATTATCCATGAAGCCTTGATCCGAATTTCTTGTGAAGTGCTTGTTCCAATCACCCAGGCAATCACCCAGTACAAACATGCTGTGCCTGCAGTGTTATGGAGCTGTGGAAGTAGCACTGGTGCTATAGCAGAACACAAACCATTCTCTGGGAAGCATGTAGCCTTCTACATGGCATGGGTTCTACATATCAACCTTTGGACCACTGGGGAATTCAAACCTTTGACAAGAGACGCACCACAATCTTTTCCTGACGACCTGCTTGTGCACTGGTTGTGGGATGGGTCACACGAAGTGGAAGCATTCCTGACTTTGCCATGTAGTCACTGGTGCCTTTCGTGCATAGCTAATGTCGCTCATTGATAATGCTTCCACATCACCCCGGCAAGTGGCAATGCAGTTGCCAGGAACTCTACGGGAATGGCAGTCATTATCATTATGTCAGCTCTTCTTCGTACATTAGCCTCCTTCAGGCATTATTCATGTGAAGGGGTCATCACGTGAGTAATGAGCAGCTCCTGGCTCTGGCCCCAGGCATACTGCCTGGCCAAGCCTACAGATGTTCACACGTCAGCATGGTCATCAGCACTGAAAAAGCCTATGCGTAAGCAGCTGCATGCAGATACCACAGAGACACTCATATACAAGCAGATGCACACAAGCTTTTTCCTTATTAATACATGGATGTTGATAGGTAGGGCCAGGCAGCATGTCTGATGCCAGGGGAAGAGCCAGGAGCATGACCCCATTGCTTGTGCAGTGCCCACTTCAAGCCAGTAACACATGAAGGGGGGATTGTGGATGCACTTTTAACATTATGGCTAGAGGGGCCCAAGATCTCGACGATGTTTACATTAGTGTAAATCCCTGCATGGAGGCAGTTATCTTAAGCTGGGCCATAGGATTGTAATGCCTACCATGACCAATGTGAGCTGGACTGGGCCCAAAATATACAAACCAAACCAAGTAAGCACACAATCATCATAGACCAGAAGGTATGTATGCTACAGCTGTGTAGGCTCAGTATTCCTGTGTAATATGGAAGTGAGTGTGCACAATACAGGAGCACATGCGCTTTTACACACATTTCAAAAAGAGACAAAAGTAAATGTCAATACATATGGGCATGTCTACATCATGGATTAACATTTGTTGGGCCCAAACACCACTAAAGGCACTTTTACACACACACACACACACACACAGCTTGCTCTTTGATACCATAACTACATAACTTACATATGAAAAATTATGGATCTATTTTCTTTGAAATCCGTAATCCTAAACTTGGGAGCAAGCCCTATTGACTTCAACAGAAATATTTATTTATTTATTTATTTATTTATTTATTTATTTATTTATTACATTTTTATACCGCCCAATAGCCGAAGCTCTCTGGGCAGTTCACAAAAATAAGTTCCAAATAACGAGTTCATAAATGCCTGGAGCATAAATCTGATTGGAAAACATAACTGAGTTAGGGTGGGGGGGGAGTCAGCAGGGTCTTCCTTGTGTAAAAGAGGCCTTTGGAAGAAGCCTACCTCACGTGTTACTCCAAACTCTTCCAACCCCAAGCTATGGTTCTGTTTGTGGAAAGAGTTTCAGCAATCAGGCAAAGAATATTTTCTGCTCTCTTTTTTTCCTTTTGGCAAGGCTTCTGGGAGACGGAAAAGGTACCACTCCCCTGCTGACTGGGGGTTCCTGACCTCTATTAGTAACAGCCTGCAAAAAAGGTGTGTACGTGTGTACGCACGCATATATGATGTAATGAGTGTGAAAAACTTTCATGGAGGTGTGTGCACATGTGTGCAACCAAGAAGGGCTTCTCTCATTATGCTGTCCCAGGCCTTGGACCATCCAACAACTGAGAGGGGGATACAGCCTGCATGGAGCGGAGAGATGCATTGCTATCCCAGGCCTCGGAAATCCTGAATAGAGTCTTATTCAGGCTGAAGCAAAACTCTGTGAAACACACAAGAATCCTTTGAGTAATGGGCGTGCGGGAAAGAGGCTTCTATAATTACCAGCAACTGTTTGAGATGCATGCTGCCCAGAGACATGTACTGTGCAAAACCACTTGAAAAGGGGCCCCGTAGGAAAGGCAAAGCCTGGGGATTTTTTTTCTTCTTCTCAAGGAGTCCATCATGTAAGGATCCCGGCCGTTCCAAAATAATTCTGCCATATTAAAAAAAACCTCCAAAACCTCAACTTAATCGCTTTGTCCCGCTGGGACTGGCGAGCCTTGTGAAGGGGAGAAGGGAAACAAAATCGGCTTCCAATTAAAGACTAATCCCAAAGCAAAGCCCGGGAGCTATTACAGAGCCAAAAGGCAGGCATACAGCATCAGCAGTGCAGGCAGGGAGCGAACCGGCCTATACACTACAGGGACAACCCTGGCAGCTCTGCATCTGGGGGAGGGGAAGGGGGCCTAATTCAGCTTCCTCTCCCCACCACCTCTGTACCAGAAGCTGGACTTGGTACCTAAACATCCGCCAGCCAAGACAGCCAGTAGGCCCTGATTGTGTCAGTCATCCCAGGCTGAGTCAAGACAGAAACATCCAGAGCTCTCAAATTGGGACTGGAAATGAGGGAAGCATTACCAAAGCAGTACAGTTTTGAGCCCAGCCTCTGCAATTCTTGTGGTTGGTTTTGTGGACTTCTGTGGGTTCAGCACAGGTGCCATATGGTCTGAGGGGTACCCTAAGCCCACTCTGCAAAGACATGCCCCAAGAAAGGTGATAAAGTTAACAACTGGATGTTAGAGTGAATTAGGCAATGAGCTACTAATAGCTGCTTAAGCTGCTTTGTACCTTTCTGCCAGATGCGGGAGGTAGGTGTGCGCGAGGGTGAGAGAAATGGGGACCCAGGGCTAAAATAAGGAGCTACACCACTCCATAGTAATACACCAGACCTGAAGCAATGGCTAGCCTAGAGCTATGTTTAAAAGACAAAGTGAAAGCCAGTGTGTGCAGTAGATAGAATGTGAGACCTGGATGAAAGCGAGCAAGTTCAGATTCCTCCTCAGCAATAAAGTTTACTGGATATCCTTGGGTCAATCACAACCTACATCATAGGGTTGCTGCGAGAATGTAACCATGTACACCACTCTGAACTTCCTGGAGGAAGGGCAGTGTAACAAGAGATATGACAGAGGTGTACACAATTTTGCATGAAGTGGAGAAACTGGATAGGAAGTCATTTTTCTCTCTTTCCCATAATACTAGAACCTGGGGTAATCCCATCAGACTGATTGGTGGGAAATTCAGAACAGATAAAAGGAAGTACTTCTTCACATAGCGCACAGCTAAACTATGATATTCATACCCACAAGATGAAGTGATGGCTGCTATTTAGATGGCTTGAAAAGGGGAGCGGACAACTTCATGGAGGATAAGGTTATCAATGGCTACTAGTCCATGGCTATATGCTACCTGGGGAACATGGGTGAGAGGGTGCTGTTGCACTCATGTCCTGCTTATGGATTTCTTGTGGGTGACTGACTGGCCACCATGTGAACAGAATGCTGGACAAAATGGACCCTTGGTCTCATCCTGCATGGTTCTTTTTATGTTGCTAAATGAAATAATAAGATGACAAAAGTCAATCATCTGAACAGAAGAATGCGTTGGTGTGGGGATAGGAATCCTTCTCTCTATGGTGACTAAAGAGTTCCTAAACTGGAATAATAGTAGTATGGCAACTAGAATAGGTATATAAGGCAAAAGGCCTCCAGAGCCCTCATCCTTCTGGCACAGGAGTTCCAGGTCTAGTGTTGTCAGGCTCAACCACAAAGGATCAAGTCACGATACTTTACTAGTCATTCCTGTCTGTGAAGAACTTCAATTAGCCAGAGTAAAGGAGAAGACAGTGCTGGAATCCGAAGGAAGTCACCCATCCCACAGAACAAACCCTGTGCTCTGTCTCATGATTTGTGTCTGTCTTTTCCAAATCATCCTAGCATCAAAATTCCATACGATTTTGATGGTATCCCAAGTGCACACCTCCACAGCCCCTTTCGTGAAGTCCTTCCTTGACAGGGTTCACCTCACTGCCTATTTGCCATTTCAGCAAGCCCAGCTGTCACCCAAACAAAACAATTCACCTGGAAATGCTTCCGATCAACAGCAGGGGGCGTCACCCCCCAGCCACAGCCTCAGGAGTCGAGGCGAAACCTAAAAGGAAACGTTTTGTTACTCTTGGTTTGTTCTCTCTGCATCAAGGGGGCCAGGGCAAAACGTCAAGATCAGGGGTCACACAGTCTCAAGGGGAACGATGGGATCTGCCGGTGAGACAATCGACAAGGCAGGGAGAGCGGAAAGCGGGGAGAAAAAGGCTGCCTGAGGTTGCACAGCCTTTCCGCTCTTTCGCAGCTCTTGGTCTGGGGCCTGTCCAACGCAAAGCCAGCGTCTCACCGTGGGTAACCACCAGTGCCAGCACCCGAGTGATTTATCCCCCTCTCTGTCCAGGGGCTATTTTATGAGCCATACAGTCCATGGGCTTCTATAAAGGATAGGCTTGTGCTGCTCAATCTCCTGGCCCTCGTCTGGCTGTGCGCCTGCCCCCTCTTCGCCCACGGCACCCTCCGCTACGATGGAAACCCCTCAGCCCACAAAAGAACAGTAAACAGCCCAGGGAATAGCCCTGCGGCTGGACATGACAGGCTGTGGAGCCATAGGCAATGCCTGGCATTGGGGGCCTGCTTCAGGCTAATAGTCATTAGGATGGAAAGTGGGCTGTCCCAGACGTGTAGGGAGGAAATGGGCTCTATGTCCTGAGCAAGCAGTGGGCACTGCTAAGATGGGGAGAAGGGTGAAGGGGGAGACCGAACAGATTTCTACAGGAAATTGGAGAGCGCATAATAGGAGGATGAGGTCACTGGGAGAGATCCAAACACTGAGATCCGGTGGGAAGGCAGATCTGCACTCCTCTCTTTCCTCAGAACAGAGCAGAGGCTCAGACCATCACAAGGCCCTGCTAGAGATGATGGTGTGCCTATGGTCAGGCACTGTCCATGCTATGTTTCAAGAGGCGACAGAAAGGCACTTCAAACCCCAACTCCCATTCTCACATTCTAGTTTTTCCCTCTAGCCACGCACAAGCTGCCCTCACCTTCCCCCACAGAGCACACTGTCTTCAGAAATGGGTGTTTTTTCTACTCTTAAACAAAATATATGCCAGTGTAGCCTCCTGCTGGCTGTTCTTTGCAGAATGCCAGTGGCTGCAGAACTATCTCCTCTATTGGGGCAAGAATTGCCTGCCTTTGCCATTCATGCTACCCAATCCTCCTCTAATCAGACTTCTGAAATAAACCAGGCCCGCCTACTGAAAACAAAAAGAGGGTAATGGGGAAGTGTGTGTGTGTGTGTGTGTGTGTGTGTGTGTGTGTGAGAGAGAGAGAGAGAGAGAGAGAGAGAGAGAGAGAGAGAGAGAGAGAGAGAGAGAGAGATGGCAGAATAAAGTACCCCAGAAATTACTTAATCTAAATTTTGCATCAAGCAAAATCCATATTACATGCAAAGAATGAAATCTGGAACAATTTTCATATATGCAGTGTGCATCATTTGCAATAGTTGGATTTTTGTAGAACAATGATATTTTGGCAAGGGCTCAGGCTACAGCGAAGGAAAGTGCTTAAGGGGTAGAGAAACAAAGTCTATGGTTTGGATCATAAGAGAAATTAACTAAAGGAGGTTTACAACAGGAATGTTTCCTGTACCCTCTTCCCCACTGCAATCACCTGCAGCCCCTGAAAACCTCTCAGAAGTATTTGGGGATGGGGTCTCCTGAAAAAATATGGGATGAGGCACAACAGGCTTTTGGAAGGAGGAAGCGATGGGGAATTTTCCTTCCATGAACATCCTTAAGTCAACTTACCTTAGGAACCAATCCTATATATCTTGAGTGGGAACATAACAATGCATAGAAATCTCAAACTGATCAGTGGAAGCTCTGTCTGAGATTTGCTCCCATTTCTGAATCATCTGAAAATGTTTATGACAATTTTCTTTAAAAAAAAACACCCAACCTTTTCTGCAACACTGAATGCGTGAAACTTCCTTTTTATAAAACTTAAAAGTTGAGATTCTCAGAAAGACAAATATAAAACTAGACTTCAAAAATTTAATTTGACTCCCATAGTTGCAAGTGTATATCATTTGGATATGCAAACACAAAATAAACTGCTTGTACATGGGAGATGTTGATTTGGGGATGTCTAAAAGAAATACTCAGAAGGCAAGATGGTGACCAAGCGAACAAGTCTGCTCTGAAAAAGACAATCGTACTATTTAACAAAGTAATTAGCTGCACCTGAGTTGGCAAGTGCATACTCACTTTGGTAATAAAAATAACTCCTTGAAAGAATCCACTTGCTGCCTGCCCAATGATGGGATACAATGGAACATGAATAATGTCTAGAGAGAAACTAGGGTATGAGTAGTTATATTATCAAAGGTTTAGAAATAGCAATGTTTGCCCTTTATTTATTTATTTATTTATTTTTATTTATTTATTTAAGTATTTTTATGCCGCCATTCAGCCAAAAAAGGCTCTCATGGTGGCTTACAAAAGTATTTCTTGACAGTCCCTGCCCACAGGCTTACAATCTAAAAGACATGACACAAAAGAAAAGGGGATTGGGAGGGAGGAGGAGGAGGGGAAAAAGGAAAGCAAATTCAGGCACTACAATCTTAGTTGGAAAAGAAAGATTGAGTAAAGATTTCTTAGTCTGAAAGAAAGATTGAGAAGGGGTCATACACAGCCCATTCGCCAATTCAAATATTCTCTGAACTCTAGAAGCTGGAGCTAGCCTTATAAAGAGGCCACCCATTCATTCTCCTTACACATAGATTTTTATTTATTTATTTATTACATTTTTATACCGCCCAATAGACAAAGCTCTCTGGGCGGTTCACAAAAATTAAAACCATGAAGAACATAATAAAACAACCAACAATCTAAAAACACAAATACAAAATACAATATAAAAAGCATGGCTCATTGTATAAGGGGTAAGCAATCCCAAATCATTCCAGAAATGAGCTGCAGGAGGCCTCAAAATAGCTGGAGTACCAATAGGTTAAGAACAAGATTCTGGAGGAAAAAGAGAAGGTAAAGAGCCCACCGCTCAGTGATAGAGCGCATCTTTGCCAGATTCAATCTATGGCATTAAAAGATCAGGCTGAGAGCAAATGATGGAAATGGTTCTTGCCTGAGATGATGGAGAGCTGCTACCAGGCAGAGGAGACAACATTGAGCTAGATGAACAAATAGTCTGAGCCTGGGATAAGGCACCTTCCTATGCTCTTAGGGCATTACACCCAACATTGTCTGGACACCCTGAGTAAACAAAAGCATAGAGGAGTTAAAAACCTGTCATGCTCCCGTCACTTTATTGATCGGCACCAGACAGGCAAGAGATTAGTACTGGAACTGGGCCTATCTTCCTCTCAGCGCATGGCCCAGCAGGAACTGCCAGGCATTTCCAAACAAATGGTAAACTTTCACCACAGGAAAACAAAAGCACCTCGCGACTGCAAGGCCTCCGATCCCAGCTCATACGGCAGCAAGACGGCTCCCTTGAGGCCCAGCCTAGCCAGCCAACATGTTGTCCCCAAGCGCGTTCTGACACTGATAGAGGGGGAGAGAGAGAAGAGAGCCTTGTTCTTGGGCCAAGACTGAGCCGATTCAGGCTCCATTTCCCCCCGGGGTTTCTTGGGTGAAATGTGTCTCTGTAACAGCTGTGTCTGTAAAACGTATGGAAATGCCAATAAAACCTGTATCAAAAATATATGGATATGGATGGATATATATATACACACACACACACACTATGAAATTAAGAGTACACAGGGAATTCAGCAGGGCTGCTTCCCTCGGAGCCGTAAACACCCTGAACAAGAGACCAAGCAAACTCACTGAGTCCAGTAGCTGAAAGGAGCAGCTCAGACAGCCAGGCGCTCCCAGGGATTGGGAGGAGGCAGTGGGGGAAAGGCAGATATTCAGAAGGCTAATGGCAGAAATCTGTGGGCAGCATGAGGCTGAAGCCTGGAGGCAAAGAATTAAAGGAGGTATCTTCTCATCTACCCACCACCACCTTGCTCCAAGATAATTCCTGTAAGGATCCTGCACCCACCTCTTGCCCCAACATTACCAAGATGACCAATGAAGACCTAGAGGAGCAAGGTTTACAGCGCAAATCCACAAATGCAGAGGGGATGGCTACCACATTAGACAGAAACAATTTCTGGAGGGGTAGCTGTGTTAACACTGTTGTTGTAGCAAAAAATGCACAGACCCTGTTCAGACACGCTAACTTTTCCGCAGCAAATGGTTAGTGAGCATGTTTAAACCATGGTTATGTAGCCACCATGGTTAAGAATGGTTCACAGGACATGCTAAACCAGAATGTTTAGTTCAAAATGCTTAACCACTGTGGCTTATTGTGTCATCTGAACAGGATCACAGTGTCTTGCGGGACCTTAAAGACTAACAAATATATTAATAAATGTGATTGTCCTTAGGGGTCCACAAATCTCTTTGTTATTAGAAAAGATCTCTATTATTATTATTATTATTATTATTATTATTATTATTATTATTATTTACATTTTTATACCGCCCCATAGCCAAAGCTCTCTGGGCGATTTACAAAGATTAAAACATTGAACGTTACAAACCGATATACAAAATTTAAAAAGCATAAAAATAGACAATATTCATTCAAAACAACTATGCTGGGGTCAGGTAAAAAACTCAACAGAACTGTTAAAAGTTGGCTAGTCCTAAGGAGGACAACAAACCCCAGAGCTTCAGGGCCAAAACCAAATGTGAAAGGGTAAGGAGGAGAGTAGTGCATGTCTATAAAAAGTTGGCAAGCCAGCGGTCTCTCCTTGTGACAGCAGATGCAGAGATGTTCACAGGGGAGCTGGGCTGGTTGGATTGCAGGCCCATCCCAGCCTGACAATAATCAAAAGGAGGTAGGGATGGAAAGAGGTTATAGCTAGCTGGTTTATTGCCAAGGAGGAAAAAGCTAGTTAACCCACGAAGTAGCACAAACATGTTCCTACTGCTACATGAGGGGCTGTGGCTCAATGGTAGAGCACATGGTTTGCATACAAAGGGTCCCAGCTTCAATTCCTGGCATCTCCAAGTAAGGATGAAAAAATCATGCCTAAAACACTGGCGAGTCATTGCCAGTTAACATCGACAATACTAGGCTAGATGGACCGATGGTCTTACTCAGTATAAGGCAACTTCCTATTGCCATGGGGCCAATGAAAAATCTCCGTAGTGATCCAAATCTGTAGTTTCTTGAAGTTTGGGCAGTTGTTAAAGGAGAAATTAATTCTTCCCTGACTATAGTCAGCCCAGGTAGGTGTGCGTGCATGTGCATATTATCAGGAAACAAGATGGAAGTCTGTGTCTTCAGAATCAGTGCAATAACGAGTAGCTATATGCATCCCACTAACATTGATTAGTAGCACTTAGAACCAATGGGCAGTCATCTATTTTTCATGGGCTTTGTGTTTCCAGAAGACTTTTCTACAAAGCCCTGAAACACAAGGTAAAAACCTACTATGTGCACCTACAATCCCAGCTCTCTATTTAAATTAATGGACAGAGCAGTAAGCATTCTTCCCTGCCTCTAGCTCTCAGTTACCCCCAGAGGGAAAGCCTGCTTCTGAGACCAAACTCACAGTTCACATTGCTGCTGAGAAATGACTGAGCTCCCCCGATAAAACCTGGCTGGATCCCCATCTCTCTCTTTTCATTGGGGGTGCTTACAGATGAGGCTTTTACCACCTTGCCTCATTCACAGCATTGCATGGGGATCCAGATGACATTATCTTCTACTTGTAACCCTTCTGTTTTCCCATCACTTGTTCTGTCTTTTTTCTTACCACAAAAAAATCAATTTAGGGAAAAAAAGATGGAATAGTTGCACAATGTCTTTTGATTGGTAAAGCTAGGATCTGTAAATGCTACCTGTAAGTAGTCTTTACTTGTTCGTTTATATGTGTGTACACACCTAAATAGTAATGTAATAATTGGAATTTTTATTATGTATTTTAATGTGTATACTGATGATTTTACTTGAGAAGGATATAAAGCAGTCAACCCCATTTGATAAAATTCTTATGTGCATACAAGCCTAGGTAGGTGTAAGGATTATGTGTTCTACATACAAAAAAATTCTTCCCTTTCTCCTTCTCAGGCATTAATAAATACTGTTTGTATTTCCATGTCTTCAGTTGGTGGCCCAGCTAAGCCCCCATCTGGACAGGGATAACCTGGCTTCAGTTGTCTATGCTCTGGTAACCTCCAAGTTAGATTACTGCAACGCGCTCTACGTGGGGCCACCTTTGAAGATGGTTCAAAAGCTGCAGCTTGTGCAAAATGCCACGGCCAGGCTGATAACAGGAAACAGAAGGTTCGAACATATAAGACTGACTCTGGCCCGCTTGTACGTTTCCGATCCTGATTCAAGGTGCTAGTTTTAACCTATAAAGCCTTACACGGCTTGGGACTACAATACCTGATGGAATGCCTCTCCAGACATGAACCTACTCGTACACTACGCTCAACATCTAAAGTCCTCCTCCGGGTGCCTACTCCAAGGGCAGCTCAGAGGATGGCAACAAGGGAAAGGGCCTTTTCGGTGGTGGTCCCTCGATTATGGAATGATCTCCCTGACGAGGCTCACCTGACAACAACATTGTTATCTTTTCAGTGCCAGGTCAAGACTTTCCTCCCTGGCATTAACAGCATAGTTGTTTTAAATGGATATTGTATGTAATCTGTTTTTATGCTTTTAATTGTTTTAAATTTTGTATATTGGTTTTTAATGTTCAATGTTTTAATCTTTGTAAACTTTGGCTAATCTTTGTAAATAGCCAAACCGCACTTTGGCTATGAGGAGGTATATAAATAAATAAATAAGCCAGACATTGGCCACTGAAGAAGACTTTCTGGTCGAAACGTGTATGAAAGAAAGCACTATTTTAATAATTAATTGGATGTAAAATTTGGAACCACAAGTGCTCCTATGTAACAAATATTGTTATTTTTAATTTATTTGTTTTGTATTAAATTTTGTACATATCTTTGCCCTTAACTTTGTTTTTATCACCTGGAAGTACCTGGGAAGCCACAACCCATGCTGTCCTAAGTTTGCCTGAGAAGTGGCAGTTGAGTTCCCTATATTCCAAAATCTCATTGCTGATGCTCATTTTAGCCACCCATCTACAATGTACAACACTCATGCAGAATCACTTTCTGCCCCAGGACAAATTTCCAGGGGTGAGCAGGGCCAAAGGCGAAGGGGCGGGGTCAAAATACCAGCATATTCTAGATTAAAGCTTTTGCTTTAACTAAGTCTTAGAAGAAGCATTTCAACCATTTAGAATTGGGGGGGGGGGACTGCCAAAAGCCAGGAAACCACCCAATTGGTTACTTGTTGGGGGATGAATCAAGGCTCTACACAGGTGCAGAGCCCATATGTGTAATGCAGAGAGACCACGACCAAGTAGCTCATCTCCTGGGGGAAGGGGAAGCAAGGGTAAATGATTGCCTTTGAGCAAAGTACCCTCTCCCATTACAGTTACATCCCCAGCAGTAAAAATGATTCTCACAACATTTTAATGATGATTCAGAAACATCTGAGGAGACAACTCAGAGCAAGCCTTTCAACTTCAGGACTCAACAGGAAGTTTTCTGCCCCACCAGAAAACCTAGTCAAGGAAGATTAAATTCTGTGGTAATAGTAGGGACTGTGGAGAAGCAGCTCGAGCTATTGCCAAACTAATGTTTCAGACTCAGGGGTGATTCTCTCCCTGAACATCTGAAAGTTGCAGATTCAGTGTTAAGAAACATTCTCTTCCTCATATAACATGGCTGACTGGAAGAAAAGGCAGCAGGTTGGGGGACTGCCAACAAAGGTACAGAGAAATCCCTGCCTTTGATGTGTTACCCTCCTGCGTCCATGCTCTTTTCCAAAACCAAGGCATCTTAACCTCCTCCTGTCCTGTCACCCATGCTGTTTTCTAGAGCTGTGCACTAATGGCCTCTCAAAACTCTCCACCCTATTTGTGGGCAGAGAAATGGGGGGGGGGGCCCTCCAGCGGAAGTAGAAATTCACCAACAGTTTCTCTGAGTGGCAGCAGCAATTTGTTTTTCCTCTTTGTTTGTTGCTTTGTTTTCTGCCACTACAAATAGCAGAAGCAGCAACTGTGTTGGCAGCGTCGGCCGCCATTTTGCATCCTCCACAATGCCCCCAACCTAGCTTAATTCTGGGGCAGTGTGTGTGTGTGTGTGTGTGTGTGTGTGTGTGTGTGTGTGGTGTGGTGGTGGGAGAAAGGCAGCTGCCGCAAAAAGAAATGGTGGACAATATCTGGAGAAAATTCCACATCAGATGTATCTGATGAAGTGGACAGTGTTTACAAAAGCTTATGCCAGAATATATTTCTTTAAGGTGCCACAAGACTCTTGAATGTTTTTGCTGCAACATACTAACCCTTTGGAAACTGCAAATTCTAGGGGCAGGGGTGTGTGTGAGAAAAAGAAAAATCTCAGGCATTTTCTCAGGAAAAACCGCCTTCTCAGAAATTTCAGCTCAGCTTTGCTTTCTTTTAATACCCAGAGCCTTCTGGGCAGTGAATGCCTCACTACCATATGTCACTTTTAAAAGATGAAGGAGATTTATAAGGGGAAAGCTGCAGAAAAAAAACCTGTTTGGGACAGTGAATGAGAGTTTGGAAGAAGTGGAGCATTTTTGTTTGGGGAGATGGAAGGCAGAGGAAGGAAATCCTGGTCCCAGGCACCCACAAGTCTTACTCACCTAGGAGATCTGAAAAGAAAGGAGTAAGAGACAGGACTGCCAGCAAGGAAAGAGCTTTTCATAGAAATCTCCTCACGCAAAGCAGCAGGGCAGGTAAGGAAGGAATCAACCTTTCCCACTTGCTGCCTGTATAACTATTCCTGCTCCTGCTCTGGCCTCACTCTGACAGGGGGCTGGTATGTCCCACACAGGTGAGGAAGGACCGCACCACCCCCATACACATTTTGGCATGTACCATAGATATATGGAAGGATTATAAATATGGATGAGACTCTGTGGACTCATGAATATGGATGAAACGCTGTAGGCAGCAGGAACATCAACAAGACTAGTAAGAAGACCTAATATTACTCTTGGCTTCTGAGGATACCAATAGGCACTCCAGGGAAGCTAAAAAAGCTCAGTAACACCAGTGGGAACACAGAACAGGGGAGTCCCAACTCATCCTCCCGACTTTCCTTTCCTCTCCATGCCCAGCACCAGAAAGAACTTCCTGAAGCCAGAACAAGGCTGCCACAACTGCTTAGCTCTCCATGAATGACCAACATCTGTTGCATAGATGGGATATTTGTACCAGGTGTTAAAGGATGTGCCTGGAAACTACACCAGCCTGTGCCAAAAGCAGTTGCCTCACAGGTGAAGGCAGCCCCAGAGGGACAGATAAAGGACAGGGGAAGCTGTAGTGCTGCTACACAGTGGTGTGGGACAATAATGTAACTCACTCATAGTGAGAGAAAGCACATCAAATAAACTGCATCTATTGAAGAGGACCCTGTGGTTGAAAAATCAGACTAGCCTTCCCCAATCTGCTGCCCTCTAGAGGACCATTGCAGCTGGGGATGATGGGAGTTGTAGTACAATACATCTGGAAGGCATCAGGTTGGGGAGGCCAAGTTAGACTGATGGTACTAAAAAAGGTGTCAAAGAAACATTTCCCCCAGACATCATATTAAAGAACACAATCTCCGTACGGCCTTAAAACAAATACATTTCTGCAAGAAGACATCTATCACCCACCTTGGGCAGAGCATTATTTAGCTCTTCATTGGATGTACAGCATAGCCTCACCCCCTTTTGCCTTAGACCCCCAACAAGTACATGGGCATTAGCTAAACAACACAAAACATTCAAAGGATGGGGAGAACTTCATATGGGCTGTCAAGAGACCAGAAAAACCCACCCCCATTTCTGCTGTAGGACGAACAGAATCTGAGCCATGAAAGCCTAGTAGAGACTGTCTGGTGCACATAAAAAGGGTGAGATCAAAGCAGCCCCAGAGTCAAACAGAGGGTGATGTAAAAGGAAATGTGGTGCTGGAAAAATGTGGGGAGGGGTCAGAGTGGGGGAAGATTGTGCAAGAAAGAACAGGGCACGGAGAAAAAATGAACTGAATATTTAGAGGAAGCTAATGAGGAGGAGATGATGATGATGATGATGATGATGATGATGATGATGATGATGATGAACATTTATATACCGCCCCATAGCCAAAGCTCTCTGGGTGGTTTACAAAGATTAAAACACTGAACATTAAAAACCAATATACAAAATTTTAAACCATAAAAAGCATAAAAACAGATTAGATACAATATCCTTTTAAAACAACTATTCTGGTGAGTTACAGCAGCCTTTCCCAAACTGAGAGGTATGAACTGCAATTCCTGTCATCCCTGGCCTGATGAATGGGGATGGTGTGGATTGCAGTCCACACCTCTAGAGGGCGTCGGGTGGGGGAAGGCTGAGCAACAGGAATAGGGCAGCTGGCTTGAGGGTGGGGTGGGGTGGGGTGGGTGAGCTAACCCTGCTCTGACCAGAGCACTAGAGTTTAGAGGCTGTGGCACCAAGGGTACAAAGAGCACCCACAAAGCTTGATAGCACTTCCCTGAATGCCCTGAAGCTCCCACAGTTCACAGCCTCTGGTGTTGCCGTCCCTCGCAGATCTCCCCGTCCCTGTCAGTCATTGGGGCACGGGGTCACACCCAGGAACGTGAACCCCAGACCAGGCCCGGGAATCACACTTAAGCCACACACAATTACTACACTATATGCAGTGCTAATAAAAAGGCTTGAAGTTTTCCTAGTGCCACACAGTAAAAGTATTTATAGAATTCCAGGCGTGAATGGGCTGCTCAGAGCCACACTCCTCCTCGGCGTCAGTATCTCCAGGAATTATTTGGCCTTTTCACATTGTTGCTTTCACCGAGAGATTGCTCTCAACCTACAGGCCCCCCAAGCAAACAGGCCAGCAGTGTTCCAGCCTTCAGACACTCACTGGGAAAAGGGCAGTTCGGTACTGGTTAATGAAGCTAGTTTATGTTCAATTTGTTTTTAAAGGAATAATAGGGTATGTGGAACTGCAAGTTGGGACTAAAGTATATTCAAGACCAGCGGGATTTAAAGATAGTGGTAGAAATGCAGAGAGGGGCAAAAGACAAAACAAAAAATGTAGATATTTAAGAAAGAGCAGAGAAAAATACTCTTGGTACAGCAAAGATATTGCAAGCAGAAAAGCAGAAAGTGGTAGAACTTGCGGCCAATGTACTGGCCATATTGCTCCCTTTTATCAACTACAAGCCTGGAGATCTCACAGCATCTACAGGTCAGCACTCTAGGGCAGCCTTCCCCAACCTGGTTCCCTCCCATCCTCCCCAGTCAGTATGGTCATTGCTGGCCAGGCATGATGGGACTTGTAACCCATCATATCTAGAGGACAGCACATTAGGGAAGGCCACTCTAATCAGGGTCCATTCCTCAACATTTGGTGCAGTCTTCATGGCTTGCAGAAGAAGCACCAAAGTCACAGTACTAAAATTAGACCTGTTACATATGTTGTGTCGTCACTATATGGAAAGTGCTTCCACACAGAAAATAAAATACAAGCCCTGTGCAGTTCATCATGTGTCCCAATCTGCCACATATGTATTTTGATGCATGTGTGTACATGTACTCAAGAGGTACAGTGTACATACAGCAAGTTATGGATGTAGATCATCCCAGAAAATGATTTGCATGTGGGTTGTGCATCATTCCTTACAAGAAAGTGCTTTCCATTTAGAAAGAACATATCAGATAAAGCAGACTTTTGGCTATTCCTCTGCTGCTTGGTTTGCCCCATTCTCCAAGGTCAACCAACACAAGATGAATGTTCCATACTGGAAACTAAACTTTGGTTCAAATCCCATTGCAAGGCTTCATTTATGGCTGTCCATGTAGGAATTTGTGGGGAAAGAGGGAAAAAGCACCACAAAAAGGCTATGAGAAAAAGAGGAGACTAGCTCTGGTGCTATGAAATGTCAAAAGAGGTTTCTTTATTTTTCTTATCAGAAATGCAAAAAATGTTCAAAAAACTTTCAACCAAACTTGTACAAACATTCAATGTTTCGGATCTGGAGATCCTTAGTCAGGAGCTGTACAACTAAATTAATTACTTTTTAAAGTAATTATCAATTTGAAACCCTTTAGGTATTTTTTACAAGACCACAGTCGTGTTTGTTCTGTCTCCGTCGGCAGTCAAACTGTTCTTCCAAGTGCAAAAGCACTGCAAGTCTGGAGATGAGCATCCCCTGTTCACACTCTACAGGGCAGTTGCGTCTTGCTACCTATACATGCATTGTATGAATTGGATATAATGACATGTTCCTCCTCAAGTCTTCCAGTCCCTCCATTTGGTACTTTAATGCAGTTCCACAAATGCAGAAAGCAGAATCTAGAAAACAAGGTGCAATTTTGCATATGGCCTTATGCATCCTTTCCACATACAGACTGCCCCACTTTATCTTCTCTTGCAATTTCCCCAGGTTACATGCCCCCCCCCCAGGTAGTGGCATGTAGTTCGTGAACTTATTGCATTTATAGCCCATTCTTTGTCCAAGGAGTTCAGGCCAGTACGCATGGTTCTCACCCCACCACCACACACACATTTTATCCACACAATAACCCTGTGAGGTAGATTAGACTGAGAGATAGTGTCCGACTAGTTATCCAGTAAGAACCTTGGCTGAGTCAGGTTTTGAATCAGGGTCTCCATGATCTGAGTCTGACACTCTAACCACCCCAGCAAGGGCCCACTGACAAGAACAACCTGGACTTGTTGCTCCTCCTCTTCCCCATTGCAACCTGCTTCTTCACCCGTCTCACACTCTGGCCCAGACAATGGTGGTGGTGATAAAGAAGAGCAGTCGATGACACTGCTTGCTTGTTCATTGGTAGCAATGATGAGAAAGAGCATGAGCAAGGGCAGCTGTTTTCAATGGTGGTGAGAGTGAGTCTACCTTCACTGAGCCTTCAAAAACCTGGAGCTGGCAGTGGGTAATCCACATGTCAAAGAACTGTGGGGTCTAAAGGGAGCCCATGGGTCAGCTAGCCCAAATAGCTTCCCTGGGGCAAGTTAATCAGTACAGCACCCTAACAGATGCCAGACTTCCCAGGAAAGCCCCTGAGGGAGGAGATTCTGGAATCTCCTAGTCACAAAATACATATTAGAAGAAACATTTAAATCCCTGTTTAAATCAGTGATTCGCTGTAATATATTGTGTGAAAGAGGAGCAGTTTTAGGGATAAAACAGAAGAGTTCAGAGTTTCAGCATTTCTCCTTATATGTTTTTAGTTTATAAGAAAGTAAAAAGGTTTTCCAGCGGGCCTTTTGGTCTGGACCCCTTCCAAAGGCAGGTTTAAGGCAGAAGGCCCTCCTATCCTCTTCTTCCATATTCAGTGATGGGAGCAGACTCTCAGCTGTACATGTTTAAAAGGGAGTAAGCCCACATGGTCCTTGGAACATCCACAAATTCCTTACTGCCTTCCAATCCCCCTTCAGCTCCAAACGGGGAAAGGCCTTTTGAAAGGCTCTCTGGACTATTACAGGGCAAAGGATAAACAGACGGAATAAATATAGAGTCGCTTTATTACAAGGCCTGCCCACGCTGGTGGCTGGCTGATTCCAGGGCACATCCCTCTTACGCCACACCAGGCCAGACCTCAATAAAGGCCAGATTGGAGATGTCTTGCGCTCATTTACCACTCCAGCATGCAGCACGGCTCTTCTTCATGCGCATGTGTGGGATGGAGGCTTCAGCAAATAGCAACGATGCACCAGGCATCTTTCAGCAGGGAATAGCTAAAAATACTGTTTGTTTTCAGCTCCTAAAACTAGAATTCTTGGGGGGGGGGGGGGACAGGGGGAGAGGGAAGTCATAAAACAAATTATAGATCTAGTACAGTGTGGGGGTGGGGAGGGGAGACCCGAGAGAAGGGAAAGAAAAATACCCACAATGAGTAAGAGGTGACGATGAGCAAATAAATAGACAGCTTCCATCACACTGGCACATGTGCAGATTGTGGCAGAGAGGACATATTGGTCTTCTTCTCCTTTTCCTGGGCGTGGTAGGGTTGGGTAATCCTCCTGCCTTTGTGCCATGCTTTTCCAACAGTCCTTCCAGGATTTTTTTTTTCTCAAGTCCTACAATAATTTCAAATGAACACCAAAAGTTCAGCTGAACACCAAATGGATCTGCTGCCCAAGCAGGCTGCCTCAGTATGACTTGTGCATCAAATTTCCTGTACCATTATGTTGTACAACTGAGCTCTCCAAGATTTTATTTTATTTATTTATTATTGCATTATATCCCGCCTTTTTTCATCTAAGGCAGTGTATACAATCATCCTCCACACCATTTTTATCCTCGCAACGACCCTGTGAGGTAGGTTGGACAAGTCTGTGACTGGCCCAAAGTCACCCAGTGGGTTTCCATGGCCAAGTGGGGACTAGAACCCGGATCTCCCGACTCCCAGTCCAACACTCTAGCCACTACACCACACTTGTGTCTGCACACTCCTCTCTTGGAGGCCATCACACTCCTTGTCTCCTTTTTATTTTATTTTATATATCCTTTTTTAACACTGGGTTGGTGTCATGCTGCAAAGTGAAGGAATTCCCTTGTGTCATCTTTATTTGGATTCAAAAGAGTGGTTTGGGGTTTGGAGCTCAGACCCCGCCCCCCTCACCTCTGCCTTGTACTTAGGTTCTTGGGCAAGTTACTTATCTTTGAGCCACACCAGTTTGCCTTCTAGGAAATGAGTGTTTTGTGACCGTCTATACTTACTATGGTAGCCATTTTATGAATGGGAAAGCCCCACGACTCTCTCAAATTCCAAATGTATCCACTGCCCCAAATAGGTTGGGGAGCCCATAGTAAAGAACTATTTCCAGGAGATCCTAAAACAGACTGATGCCTTACAGAAATCCTAAAGGAGGACACAAGCAATGATTCAGCTTTTCTTCACAGTTTTATTTTTGTAGCTCAGAGCTTCTAGAACTTTGTCTTGGGACCAGAACGCTAAACAATGTCCTCCTCTTCACATACCCCTTCAAAAAAGATCTGTGGCCGAGTCAGACCAACAGTCCGCAGCACAAATAGGCTAACTCCAGTCAACAGAGACTGCAATATCAGTGACATATCAATGGGCGATTTAGTGCCTGGTGCCAGAGAAGCCATAAATCAACTTATTATTGCTAGTGTCAGTCATTCTCAAATCTACAGGGCCATTCATAAGAACATAAGAAGTACCATGCTGGATCAGACCAAGGGTCCATCTAGTCCAGCACTCTGTTCACACAGCGGCCAACCAGCCATCGGCCAGGGATGAACCAGCAGGACATGGTGCAACAGCACCCTCCCACCCATGTTCCCCAGCAACTGGTGCACACAGGCTTACAACCTCAAATACTGGAGATAGCACACAACCATCAGGGCTAGTAGCCATTGATAGCCTTCATCTCCAGGAATTTATCCAACCCCCTTTTAAAGCCACCCAAATTGATGGCTATCACTACATCTTTATTTTATTTTTAAGCATCTTCTGGTAGTGAGTTCCATAATTTAACTATGCATTGTGAGAAGAAGTACTTCTTATTTGTTCTGGATCTCCCACCAATCAGCTTCATGGGATGTCCCCTGGTTCTAGTATTTTGAGAGAGGGAGAAAAATGTCTCCCTATCCACATTCTCCATACTATGCATAATTTTGTACACCTTTATCATGTCTCCCCTTAGCCTCCTTTTTTCCAAGCTAAACAACCCCACTTGGTGTAACCTTCCCTCACAGGGGAGATGCTCCAGCCCCTTAATCATTTTAGTTGCCCTTTTCTGCACTTTTTCCAGCTCCATAATATCCTTTTTTTTAGCTGTGGTGACCAGAACTGTACACAGTATTCTAAGTGTGGTCACACCATAGATTTGTATAAAGGCAGTATGATACTGGCAGTTTTATTCTCAATTCCTCCTATAATGCCTAACATGGAATTTGCCTTCTTTACAGCGGCCGCACACTGAGTGGACATTTTCATCAAGCTGTCCACCACAATCCCAAGATCTCATTCTTGTTCGGTCACCGCCAGCTCAGATCCCATTAGGTTATACTTGAAGTTGGGTTCTTTTGCCCCAACGTGCATCAGCTTACATATGCTTACATTGAACTGCATCTGCCATTTGGATGCCCACTCTCCCAGCTTGGAGAGATCCCTTTGGAGCTCTTCACAATCCATTTGTGTTTTAACAACCTTAAATAATTTGGTGTTGTCGGCAAAATTGGCCACTTCACTGCTCACTCCTAATTCCAGATCATTAATAAATAAGTTGAAAAGAATTGGTCCCAATACTGATCCCTGTGGGACCCCACTATTTACTTCCCTCCATCGGGAAAACTGACCATTTATTCCTACTTTTCCTGTTCTCTAACCAGTTACTGATCCATAAGAGGACCTCTCCTCTTATTCATGACTGCTAAGTTTGTTCAGGAGTCTTTGGTGGGGGACTTTACTTTTGGAAGTCCAAGTAAACAATGTCTACCAGATCACACCTGTCTACATGTTTGTTGACACTCTCAACTAATTCTAGTAGATTAGTGAGACAGGACTTGCCTTTGCGGAGTCTGTGTTGATTCTTCTTCAGCAGGACCTGCCCTTCTCAAGCTAACCGGCCTGTAATTTCCCAGATCCCCCTGGATCCTTTTGAAAATTGGTGTTACATTGGCCATCTTCCAGTCCTCAGGTAGAGAGGCTGAGCTTAGTGATATGTTTCATATTTTTGTGAGGATATCCACAAAAAAAACGGTCCGGAAGCTTCAGCTGGTACAAAATAGGGCAGCCCGTTTACTAACAGGGACTGGCCGACGAGATCACATTACGCCAGTCCTTTTCCAGCTTCATTGGCTGCCAGTCCAGGTCTGGGCCCAATTCAAAGTGCTGGTATTGACATTTAAAGCCCTAAACGGTTTGGGGCCAGGTTATCTGAAGGAACGCCTCCTCCCATATGTACCTACCCGGACCTTAAGATCATCTACAGGGTTCCTTCTCTGTGAGCCCCTGCCAAAGGAAGTGAGGCAGGTGGCTACTAGGAGGAGGGCTTTCTCCGCTGTGGCACCCCGGTTGTGGAATGAGCTCCCCAGAGAGGTCCGCCTGGCGCCTACACTGTACTGCTTTCGTCGCCAGCTGAAGACCTTTTTATTCACTCAGTATTTTAACACTTAATTTTAACTTAAATTTAAATTTTACTGTTTTAACTCTGTATTTTAATCTTATAATCAACTTTGCTGTGTGTTTTTATCCTGGTTGCGCTTTTTATATTGTATTTCGTAATTGTGTTTTTAACCTGTTGGATGTTTTTTGTGGTTTTAATTTTTGTGAACCGCCCAGAGAGCTTCGGCTATTGGGCGGTATAAAAATGTAATAAATAAATAAATAAATAATTTCATATTTGAGTTCTTTGAGAACTTTAGGATGGATACCATCTGGGCCTGGTGATTTGTTTGCTTTCAATTTGTCAATAAGGTTGAGAACTTCATCTTTAATCACCACTATTTGCCTCAGTTCCTCAGACTCCCTTCCTGAAAACATCAGTTCAAGCACAGACATCTGTCCTGTATCCTCTGCAGTGAACACCAATGCAAAGAATTCATTCAGCTCCTCTGCAATTTCCCGGTCATCCTTTAATACTCCCTTACCTCCATTGTCATCCAACGGTCCAACTGCTTCCCTAGCTGGTTTTCTTCTTCTGATATATTTAAAGAATTCTTTATTGTTGGACTTGATATTATTAGCGATGTACTCTTCAAAATTCTTTTTTGCATCTTATTGTTTGTTTGCATCTCTTTTGTGCCAGTTTGTGCTCCCTTTTATTTTCCTCACTTGGGCAAGACTTCCATTTTTTGAAGGAAGCCCTCTTTTCTACAATAGCTTCTTTGACACTGCTTGTTAATCATGCTGGTGACCTGCTGCACTTGGTGCTACCTTTCCTAACCTGTGGAATACATTTTAGTTGAGCTTCTATTATTGTGCTTTTGAGTAAGTTCCATGCATTTTCCAAGGATTTAACCCTCTTGATTCCCCCTTTCAACCTTCTTTTCACTAGTTCCCTCATTTTAGAGAAGTTACCTTTTTTGAAGTCAAGTGTGAATGTGTTGGATTTCCTGGGCAATTTCCCACTTAAGTATATATTGAATCTGATAGCACTGTGGTCACTGTTACCGATTGGTTCAACAATATTTACATCTTGTGTTAGGTCCTGGGCAGCACTACTTAGGGTTAAGTCCAGGGTTGCCTCCCCTCTGGTCGGTTCCATGACCAACTGTACCAGGGCACAGTAATTTAGGACATTGAGAAATTCAACCTCTTTGTCATGACTGGAATATTTTTTATTTTATTTTATTTATTATTACATTTATATCCCGCCTTTTTTTCCTCCAAGGAACCCAAGGCGGTGTACATAATCCTCCTCCTCTCCATTTTATCCTCACAACAACAACCCTGTGAGGTTAGTTGGGCTGAGAGTCTGTGACTGGCCCAAAGTCACCCAGTGAGCTTCCATGACCGAGTGGGGACTAGAACCCAGATTTCCCAACTCCCAGTCCAGCACCTTAGTCAATGTGAACATAATTGAAGTCACCCATTATTACAACACTTCCTCATTTGGAGGCCTCCCTGATTTCATTCTCCATCTCAAGGTCACTCTGAGCATTTTGGTCTGGGGGACGATAGCAAGTTCCTATCACTACATTAGTTTTGGGGCCCTGCATTTTCACCCACAGCACTTCTGTGGAAGAGTCTTCCCTTTTTAGGTGCTCTAGTCTACTGACACAATGCCCTCTTTGACGTACAGAGCAACACTGCCCCCAGTACGCCCTTCCCTGTCCTTCTTGTAAAGTTTGTATCCAGGGGTGACCGTATCCTACTGGTTCTGTCCATTCTACCAGGTTTCTGTAATTCCCACTGTGTCCAGGTTCTTCTTTGAAACCAAGCACTCCAATTCTCCCATTTTGGCTCAGAAGCTTCTAGCATTTGCATAGAAACACAGTGTCCCTCCCCAGATGCCTCTGCCGTGTCCCTTTTTTCCTGTTGCTCTTTAGCCTCTTTGATTGGCTATCCTGTACTTATGGCCTATTTGCTCCCCTTCTACATTGGGACAATCAAAAACATGTTCAGATTCATCTCCTTCAGATGATTTAACCCAAACCGGATGCTTCCCAGCTCCTCTCAGCTTTCCCCCAGGATTTAGTTTAAAGTGTTCAAGTGTTAAATTCTGAGTAGCGTAATCTTCCACAATTTTATAACATCTGTTTAGATATCAGAAAAAAGTGTATGTATGTGCGTATCTCCAGGTTTGATCTCAGAAGCTATGAATGATGGGATACATCCAACAGGAGGCTGTCTTCATAGCACCGGATTGGTACTGCTCTGCCACCAAACCCTGCACTATTGCTGGTGTGCAGTGTCACCAAGTTGTCCTTAAGAGGGGAGGCAGCACAGGCTCTCTGGCAGCCATAAGGCTTGCCAGGCCTGCCCCTCCCCTGGCTTCCAGCAACCAATAGGAGGTTGCCTTCTGCCCAGGAACGCCCCCGGAATGGCTCCAAGTGAGGACAGACCAGCGGGAGAGTCAGTCTAACCTCGCTCTGGCTGGAAAAGTTGGGTTAAGCCCCTGACTTTTCAGCCGCGCATCTTCACTTCTTTGCTCCACGGTGGCTTTGAATCTGTGGCTCCGTCATATAACCAATGCAGCACTGATTCGGAGTCAACCTGGGGCAAAGGCGACATCAAGACAGAGGCTGTGAATGATGGGAAATCCACCCTTGTGTGGTAGCTTGTTCACAGAAGCACATTAATGATATCACTACAGTGTTGAGGAAGGAGAAGGAAGAAAAGGTACAAGGCCTCCTCCTTAATGCTATTCCTGCATGTGTAAAACACACACACACACCATGCTGTATGCACTGAAAGGAAGGTGAATCTCTGCACAAGGGCAAGTGTGCGGAAGCTGTTCACATCCCTTAGCCTGAGGCTGCCGGGTGAGGAGCAGGGCAGCGCCAGGGTCGCCAGGTTATCGGATGATAACAAGGCAGCACAACCCAAGCACGCGACTTCCAGCAATGCAAGGCCGCTTCCTTTGTTTTGGGAAAACAAGCAGAAGAACGAGACCTTTCCTGGAATGTTGCTGCCCAGCCTAAAAGTGTCCCCCAATTGCACCAGTGCAAGCGCAAGCCGTTCCCCTCTGACCCCTTACCCCAAAAGTCAAGGAAGCTCGTAGAGACTGACAGAGGGAAAGGCAGAAAGCATAAAACTGGTTTCTCTTTCTGAAGACAGAAGTAGCAAGAGGGCGCTGCTGAAAGGACTTAAGTCTGGCTCCTGCTGCACCAACCAGGGATAACATCCGTGCCTGAAAACCTGCAAATACTGGGGGTGGGTGGGTATTCAAATCTCAGTAGAACCTTGATCAATTGGCGATGAAAACACTAAACAGGCTATTTGAAAAAGCTAATACACATCTGATAATACACATTTAAGAATTCATTTCAGTAGTGCGATATTGATGGGAGGGGGGAGGGAAGGCACATGCCATTTTTAGGCAGAATTAGTAGAAGCTTTGCAAGCAAAGCACAAGCCATACTCAGAAATGGTAATCATGTCCAGCATCGGTAGGAGCTGTGATTTCTTTGTGACCAGAACATAAGAAGAGCCGTGCTGGATCAAACTGAGGGTCCATCTAGTCCAGCACTCTGTTTACACAGTGGCTAGTCAGCTGTCAACCAGGGAACAACAAAGCAGGATGTGATGCAACAGCACCCTCCCACCCATGTTCCCCAGCAACTGGTGCACACAGGCTTACTGCCTTGGATACTGGAGGCATCCCACAACCATTAGGGCTAGTAGCCATTGATAGCCTTCTCCTCCAGGAATTTATCCAACCCCCTTTTAAAACCATCCAAATTAGTGGCCATCACTACATCTTGTGGTAGTGAATTCCATAGTTTAACTATGTGTTGTATGAAGAAGTCCTTCCTTCTATCTGTCCTGAATCTCCCATCAATCAGCTTCATGGGATGACCCCAGGTTCTAGTATCATGAGAGAGGGAGAAAAATGTCTCCCTATCCACGTTCTCCACACTGTGCATAATTTTGTGTACCTCTGGCCTCTTTTTTTCCAAGCTAAACAATCCCATCTGTTGTATCCTTCCCTTATAGGGGAGATGCTCCAGCCTCTTTATCATTTTAGTTGCCCGTTTATGCACTTTTTCCAGCTCTCCAATTTCTTTTTTAGGTGTGGTGACCAGAACTGTACACAGTGTTCTAAGTGTGGTCGCACCATAGATTTGTATAAAGGCAGTATGATACTGGCAGTTTTATTCTCAATTCCTTTTCTAATAGTGCCTAACATGGAGTTTGCCTTCTTTACAGCAGCCACACAGTGGGTTGACATTTTCATTGAGCTGTCCACCACAACCCCAAGATCTCTTTCTTAGTCAGTCACCGCCAACTCAGATCCCATCAAGTTGATGGGTTGGGTCTCAGATGTGCTCAGTAAGTGATGTTACAGGGTCATTTACGCTGTCGTCATGCACTGAATGGCTACCACACAGGGCAAACTCATCAGAACATGACTGCTGCCTGGTTGGGTGTCACTAAGTTACTTCTTAAAGTGGGAATGTTTTGCTATCAACGTTGATAGTTGGGAATGCATAGGACAACATTTCCATATCACAACATTTGCAGCACCATGGGATTACCTTGCAAGAGGGTTAATCAGACCCAGGCTTTTGCAGGGCAGTAATTGTCAACCAGAAGTGAAAGATTAACTAAAGTTGGCTGTTGATATATCAATTCCCTCACGGTATTGGCATACAGGGCTTCACAATCAGCCACAGATTCCATTGTGTTCACTTGCATTTATGGTGGAGCATTCAGAACAACTGCCCCCAAAATGAAGGAAGATGTGTAGCAGAGGAAAGAAATAGATCCTGGTCTTTAGTGCTAGCTCCTGTCTAGTTCCTTACTTTAAGCTGATTTTCCAGTTACCAGACCAGTGTATATTTTTAATATATACACACACACACACACACACACACACACACACATATATATATATATATATATATGGAAGTATCCTATTCAACACTAGAGTTAACATAAATTACCTACTTCTAGCACAATGGCAACTGCATTCGCTGGCACAACGGGTTTCCCTGGAAAACCTGCTGCACCAGCAACACCATTGACATTGCACTAGGGGTAGCTTACACTAGCGCAACATAATTTATGTTAGCACACGTACCGAATAGGCTACTGCCCCACACTGTTTTCATGTTTCCACTGTATTCTTTAATTGGGGGGAAAGCGGAAAGAAGTGAAAAACACCTCTGAAAATGAATCCATGGTCCTCTATCAAACACACTGAATTAAACTGGAAAAAATATTGGTACTATTTGACCTCAAAATCAAATAAGAGTGCAATCCTATGCATGTTTAGGCAGGGGGGGAAAGTCCTACATGGCGGACTGTAGGACTTTTTCTGTCTAAACATACATACGATTGTGCCCTAAGATACAATAGATCGAATATTGAAATTTATTATTGTGAAGCTCCTACTGGACCCAGGGATTGGCATGTCAACACAACAGCTAAAATGCAGGAAACACAATCTAGTATCTTCACAGGATAATCCACTAAAGCCATCTGTGTGAACTTGAACTCTTATTTATACCCTCTGAGCATAAACATTGCTCTGACCTTTTGGAATGTTCTGGACAAAATAGGTTTGATCCAAAGAACTGTGGACAAATTAAAAATAGCCACTAGCAATGATTTGCAATTGCTTGAGTACAAGATCTTGCCTAAATGGTCACACGGCACTTTATTCTATCAGTTCTGTAAGTGTTCATGCTTCCCCAACTTTTTGCACAAGCAGGAAAAACATCCTTGAATTTTGTTTCAATTTTGCCAACCCTTTCAGCCCAGTCCTATGTAAATTTCATTTATTCGTTTGTTTATTAAAACAGTTATATCCTGCCTTTCTGTCCCACGCTGTGGGATGCACCCTGCTCCAAAAGCAGATACTCCAAAGAAATCTCCACTACGTTCAGGTAAGTGTGCACAGGATTGCAGCCTTAGCCTTCACCAAGTGATCTCATTTGGCGCACAGTACAAAGAAATCCATTAAATTCACAACTGGCCCCTTGTCCGTAAAACATATAATTCTGTAGTGCAAAAGACGCAACAGTTCCACAATCAAAAGTTTTAAAATGTAATCCTAGTAGAATAAAGGCTCTGTTTAATGCAAACAAATGTGGTTTAATTACAGCAGCAACCAAATAGCGTTCTCATTTGTTCAAGGAATATATGAGGCATAAAATGAGGCAACTTCATTTCAACTGATTATTTAAATCAGCCTGTTTTTTGGTGGTGATTTAAATCCACCCACCCTGTTGCCAGATCTTATGGATCTTGTTTCAAAGGGATCGGTGGCCAGTCAAAGCAGGAGTGCAGACTTTTCACTCTCATCAAGTACTATGGCCTAAGTTGAACTGCAACACCCATCATCCTCAACCAGACAAGCGATCTGCCATGTGTCTGTGGATTGTGGGAGTTGTAATCGGATGCATCTGGAGGGCAACAGGTTGGGGAAAGCTGCTGGGACTTTTTATCCTGCAGGGCAAGAGCGTTAGTGTACCCACCGCCTCAAATCTCCCTCAACCTGATCCCTGCACTGTCACAGGTTCTGCCCAAACTCTCCCTGATGGAGGCACACAGCCGATCACTGCCCTCGGGCAATTCTTGCACCATTTGGGGAGAGGAGGCAACGTAATAAGAAAAATAAAATGCATAAGGGAAGCAGTAATTACTGCGTGGCCGACAAGAGGCTGCTTCCTCAGGGCCGTCATTATGTGGCTAAATTTAACGCCCCACTGCAAGGGGGGAGCACAGCACCCGCCCGCCGGCTCCCGCTACCTTCCCCCGGTGCCTGCTGAATGGCAGCCAAGAAAGCCATAAAGCAGGTCAGCGGGGTTTTTAATAGACTATTTACCAAGATGCTGTTTTTACTGCCGAGGTTTTGCTCGTTTTATCTCTCCATTTTTACTCCTTTGCTCTTGAACAGACCAGGCTGTATTTTCTGGTTTGGTCTCTCTCTCTCTCTCTCTCTCTCTCTCAATCTCTATTTTCAGGACTCTAAATTTATATGGTATGTCCCTTTTTTGGTAAATATTTGCCATGACTATGCCAAAGCCCATCCAGTTGAAAAGGCCCCTCGGCCCACAAAACATCAGCCTGGGAAAGACGCGAATCTCATTAGCACCAGCCATGAAAAGGGGCCATAGAGACGCAGCATCTCATAGACCCTCTGAACTCTCCACATGGGGATATATATATAGCCATGTGTGCTGTACAGTCACAGAATGGGACAGTCTGGGCACACGCACGTTGGCAGAAGAATGGCCACTTCATGCAGCCAAAGGGGCTGAGGGGAAGGCCCTCTGAGAGCTGGGGTCTGCGGCTAGGACTACTCCAATATCCTCCTGTCTGGAGTTGGGATTTGGAAGAGCTCTCTCCCCAGCAAGCCCACCCTCCAGCCCAGAAGGCACAGAGGAGCCTCAGACATTCTGGCTCAGCAAGTTCTGAGTCTCCAGAGCCCTCACATTTCACCCAACCCCAAGGGGCAGCCCAGGAGACCCAAACCATGATCCCAGGGCCGAGACTAGCTGGTTAAGAAGGACAGGTAAAGCCATAGGGAGAAGACTGGAAGGAGAGCCCATATTTTAATCACTTAGTCTGGAATGGTGGGGTAGAAGTAGCTTGTGGGTCTGGATGACATGCTGCCCCAAAGCTGTTTGAGCAGCAAGCAGCCTCAAAATGTTCTCTTTCATTTTGAGCATCCAGCCAGTGTGATAGTGGACATAGGCCTGAACATGCAATGTTTCCTGTTTTGAGCTTATCAGAAATCAGATGTTGTTTAAAAAGTTATAAAATAAAAATAATCACACTCATGTTTCCCAAGGTATGTGGATTTCTTGGGTTCTTAAAGAGAGGGACCTATTTAGAGATGACAATATCAAAATATCAGCTCAAATCAGATGGCAACTATAAATAAGTACATTACATGGGGCTTGACATCCATTGCAAATGAATTTCGAGGTGCTGCCCTTCATGTGACATGGATGCTGAAAAAGCCACAACAACTAGAACACAGATTACTGGCAGAAGTTAGCTATCCAAGCTACCACAGTGCTCCAATAAACCCCATATGGTCAACAAACCCAATGTATTCAAGGATCTCTTCATACATCACATCTTTTTAGATGTACGCTTACATATTTTTTTAAAGTGTAAATGTAAAACAAATGTTTGAAAATATAGGTACCATACAGGTACACTCATCAGCTATTGGTTACAGTGCTCCATTGAGTGTACACTTGATGGCAAAGCCAGCTTTGTTGCTTTGAAATGGGTGAAATGGTGGGGTTTTTTTTTGCAGGAGTAGGGGGAACCCATCAAGGAGACTTCAATATAAGATCCTTGGAATTACTATAACTGAGAAAAATATGGCTGAAATGGCCCATCGCTATGTGAGAATTACAGCCAATTTCTGACTGATGTGAGAAAAAGAAATGTTATTTATGATCTCATATAATAGAACAAGAGTGGATAAGTATTCCTATGAAGCAAATGAGCATCAAATGTAAAACAAAGATGATCTACAATCCACTTGCTACCTTAACAGGAGTCATTCCTCTAGCAGCATTATCTCTACTGAAACACAGGCATGGCAAATGGTAGCCAACAGCTGTCATGAAAACCTATTGTTTTCCCTTGAGACTCCTGTCTCCTAAATTGGCATTGAAATGTCTGAGCATAGGAGCCCAAACAAGCCACTCTGGCACAGGCAATAGACAACCCTTGCTGCTACCAGGAAATGCTGAGTTCTAACATTATTGGCTGTGAACAAGCAATGCAACTATATCTTATCACTTTGTTCACATGTATACACAAACCTGCATGTTTACATGGGCTGAGAATGGACGTAGGAATAAAGGGACATTTTCCAGAGGTGTGGTGCATGCAGTGGATCAATGCACCCCATTTCAATCAAGTGGGGAAAAGTTACTTTAAAGTGTGTGTGGAGGAATAGTTCAACAACCATTAAAGGCAAAGAGTTCAGGCTTTTATTTTAAATCACAAACCAAAAAAGCGGGTGAAGGACGTGGGCTGGGGAATGCGAAGAGTTGTAATATTTTTTCCGGTCTAAACATGCATAGAATTGCGCCCTAAAAGTCGTAACATAGAGAAAACCAGAGATGGGGAGAAGTTAAAGTTTGCAAAATAAGAAGTGGAAGAAGGCACTGTGGACATAGCAAGGCAGAAATCTGGGAAGTTGGATGCCAAAGGAAAGCTTGGGTGCAGGGAAAAATGTTGACTGCAGGGGTGAATTAGACAGATTCAGAGAGGAAAAGAAAAGAAAGAGAGCCGATGCAGTTATAACTACCTTGTTCCAGAGTAAGGGGAACACAAAGGACCTCACTTCCAGGTTGGTCAAAGATATTTGGGAAAATATAGTGGACACAGGATACCCTCAGAGCTCCAAGCTTTGGGTTACAATTCATGATGGGGCAAAAGCCTCAAGCCACTTAGGGCACAATCCTATGCAAGTTCAGACAGAAAAAAAGTCCTACAATTCCCAGCACCGGAGTTGTAGGACTTCTATTTTTCTAAACATGCATAGGATTGCACCCTGTCCAGAAACAGCCAAATCCACAAACATGAAGCACGTCCAAGCAAAGAGAAAGAACAAGGTTGAACCCTAACTCAAGGGCAGCAGCAGGCTTCAGAACAAAGAGTATAAAGACTCATGAAACGTACCAAAGAGTTACAAACAACACACCATACATGTACAGCCCAACCCATGATCCCACAGTGAAATTCTGCCAAATATTGCCACATTCAGGGTTGTGAACAGGAGGCACAGCTCACATATGTGATGAAAGATGTTGAGGCAAGAAATCCCACATCACTTCAGACCTTTGTTGCTGCCCAGTGCTTCCAAAAGCTCTGGTTGAGTGTAGATGCATCAACTGGAATCCGGGGGAAATTGATGCCACTCCCAACTTTAAGCGTCTTGCTGTACATTCTCTTCTCCCCTCTCCTAAACAGCCAAATCATATTCATTTTTGTAAATACAAAACAGCAGATTTTGTGCTGCCCCATCCCTTCCAAACACACAGAGGTGGATGCCATAACACTGAAGGAGGACATAGGATCTTCAGAAATGTACTGGTCACCTTCTTCTGTAGCCAGGAGACGAGGTCGAATATGTCACAGAGGAATATGAAATGACAGGTTCCTGGGACACACAAGAGGCTTCTGTTGCTTCTCTAAAGACCAGGCAACTTGTCTGAGGGGTACAAGTACCCCTTCTATACATGTAATGCCCTACAATACCCTTCCTGTCCAAAAGTAAGTTCAGGTGAGCCAGTATCCTTCAGCCAGCAAGCAAAGGAGACATGTTTTCATCCCCCAGAGGAGTTCCGAGAGAGTGGGAGGCCAAATTGTCTCCAGTGGTAGCTTGGTCAGCCACAACACTCTTTGATACGGAGGTGTTAAGCCGACTACTACAGCACTCACCCCTTGATCATATTTACATCTGCACATCACAGCAGTAAAAGTATATAAATGCATACACACACATGTAGGTCCGTCTCGCTCTAAATAAATATCTGCAAGCCTTATATAAATTATGCATTGTACACACACACACACACACACACACACACACACACACACACACACACACACACAGAGAGAGAGAGAGAGAGAGAGAGAGAGAGAGAGAGAGAGAGAGAGAGAGAGAGAGAGAGACTTGTCTTGTCTGAGTGGCTTCAACCTATATTCCTGCAGCATAGTGGGGAGAAATCATAAGGCAGCACAGGTAAGACCATCAACAGAACCAGGACACACACCACATATGGAAAGGGTGAGGTATAAAGAGAGCAGCCCACAAATGGCCCAGTCTCCTGCCACTGACAGTGAAATCTGCCAAGGATAGCACAGGACACACAGGCCTGATGCACCCAGTTGCAAACAGATGCTGCTTACCAGTAGAGAGAATTGTCTTCCTTGCAGTGTTTCTATCAATGCCCCTAAAGGAGGCCCTGTATTACACATTCTCAGGAAGGCAGATGTCATTGAATGGGAGAGGAAAGGTGGAATGCCAGAAAAGCAGGGTGAGAGGACACCACTGATGGGTCTCTGATTCAGATACAAGCAAACAGTCCAGCTACAGCTCTTATTGTGGTCTTGATTCAGCCCTTTCCCTACTTCATGGAAGAGTTGAGAAAATTAATTAAACACTTAAAGCACTAAGCTCACATGTGACAGGCAAGTGCGGACAAATAACTCCTTTTAATCCATGCAACTATCTTCATCAGTGACACCTGTCACCATACCTTCACATTACATCAATACAACACCTATTTACCACTTGATCAGCTTTCCCCTCAGACAGACATTGGGCAAACAAGTCTGCAGTTCTTGGAGTCGCCTTTGCTAGATTTGCACACTCTGGTACTTTGCTCCTTTGCAGCTGGATTTATGCAGCATATGCCCCTGCATAGCCCTATCAGCTTGGGACCAGCCTTCTGCCTCAAGCTTCCCTCAATTATTTCCGGTTCCAAAGATCCAGACTTTTAGATTACGTTAAGATAACCAACACAAGCAGCATCATTACAGAGCTATGGGTTGAGGGTGGTGACTAACCACAGGCGGAGCGGCCAGTAGAAAGTGGCACTTCATGTCTCACTCCATGGCTCAGATCAATCACAGTCTCTTGTGACCCTCACCCCCCAAAAAGGCAGGGGTAAGCATCCTGGTGCCCTCCAGATGTGTTGGACTGTTAGCCATTTTGAGTGCCTTTTTGGGAGGAAAGGTGGGATATAAATGAAGGGCACAATTCCCTGCACGTTTAGACAGAAAGAAGTCCTACAACTCTCCGCATCCGCCAGCCAGCCATGATTGTTCTTCTTGCCTGCAATGATTTCCTGCACTGATTGTCAGATGCCTTGCCTCATCTCAGAAAGGTCAGCTGCTGCATACAAGAAAGACAAAAATACCCCCAGGAATGGACAGGTTTGTGATTTGATTCATTATGCACTTTTTCTTTGTTAAGAAACAAAACAAAAACAGATTAAGCCAGCGTACTTTCGCTAGCGTGCTCAGGTGTCAAGAGGAAAGGTGGTGAATTAAGAGTTCATCTCCTGCCTCTGCATCAGAAGGAACGTTTCTGCCTTAAGAGTAGGAGGACTGGATTCTATTCACGGTATGCCTTGGAAAGAAAGGTGATGAGGCAGAGCTCTTCCTGGCCAGCAGGAACAGCTGGGGCATGGCCAGAAAGCTTCAAACACTACATGATGTAATAGCCACTGCCCCGACTCATGACTTGGCCAGCCCACACATCCTCCACCCCGCAAGGAACACAAGCAGAGCACCCCATTCAGATGCACACACCTGTGACTCACTCCATATTTCAAGAATGGATCCCATAGAAAGGAACCCAGGCTTGGCAGCAGCACACCCCAGGACCACAGCCAATGAGGGCCCTGCTGCTCCTGCCACGGGGGTTTATTCTCAAGACTGTGGTCTGGCCTCTATTTCAGGGGCTGCTGTGCCCAGTCTGGTTTCAGCAACATGCAGCCCAGCTGACTCACAAGCCAGGGTAAACGGCCTGCGGTTGCTGCACCGAGCCAACTCCCTCCTCACCTGATTATGCCTAAATCAATAAATAAATACAGCGGCTCACCCTCTGACAGACGCCTGAATGGCAAACAGATGGGGCAGGAGAGGCACGGATGCATGCCAAGTGGGAGCAGGAACACGCACACACAGCCCCCTGCGTAGCTCTAGCTTGGGCAACCCGGCCCTGAGTCTCTGGGGCAGGTCATCATTGTCCTTGCACAATATTGTGCATTGACAACAAGGATCGCCTCTGTCCTCGGCTTCGCACTCGTGAGCTCACTGGCTCCTTTCTATGCTGACGCACTTTTCATCGTGATTCTCTTTCCCTACGTCTAGGAGCAGCGGTGGGAAGGGCGTAAGCAGGACCGCGGGCCCTTCGTGCTAAAAATGAAATGGTAAGAAAAACCCACACGGAGTAAGGCAGGATTCTGCAGCTTGTACTGAAGATGCAAATTAACCTGTGCTAGTCAGGAGGGACAAGTCACTCAGCAGCCCTACTCCACGACCTCTACATACCCTACATAACTTAACTCTTGCAGCCATTGCCCATCCAAGCCAGGCCATAGCTCAGTGGTAGAACACCGGCTTTGCATGCAGAAAGTCCCTGGTTCAATCCTCAGCATCCCAGGGAGGGCTGAGAAAGGCTCCTCTCTGAAACCCTGGACCGCACCGAGTTAGATGGGTCAATGTTAGAGAGCCAGTGTGGAGTAGTGGCTAAGGTGTTGGACTGGAAGTTGGGAAATCTGGGTTCTAGTCCCCACTCGGCCATGTGTTTGGGTCAGTCACAGACTCTCAGCCCAACCTACCTCACAGGGTCGTTGTGAGGATAACATGGAGAGGAGGAGGATTATGTACACCGCCTTGGGTTCCTTCGAGGAAAAAAGGTAGGATATAAATGTAATAAATAAAAAATAAAAAATATTCTGATTCAGTATAAGGGAGCTTCCTATGTTGCTAACTTAAGCATCTGTTTTCACAGCCATGAGGTCTAGAAACTTACTTTAGACAAAAGAAAACAATGCCAAGCCGATTGAGGTTGTGCCCAATAGCAGATTCAGTGTTTGCGTGGAATCACGGAATACACACATCCCTGAGGACGAGAGCCAATTCAAACGTGCAGAAGCAGCATGTGGTACTGCTCTTCTGGGCTGGACTGCTTCATGCTACTGGTGGGAGGGAGGGAGGGGTGTCCCACGTTTAAATACTCTCTCACACACAAAAACAACCTACGTCGGGTATTAGCGTTTCAAGTGCAAAGAGATTTGTCGTGTGGGGACTATTCAAATATATGATCCCCAGCATATAGTCTGAAGTGGTACAGCCAAGGTACAATTTCCTGCATGTTTGAATTAGCTCTAAAGTACCAATATGAAGAAGAAAGAACCTTTGTAAAGTAAGCTGGCCCCTGTTTCCCCCCCAAAATCTGCAATAGTGGCATCAGGAATCACCGGCCAAGGTGGAATCAGGGTTTGGCTAAAAGGACTGGATCTAGCTTGAAACAAGACCACGGCAGTAAGGAATCTGTTTACAACTTGCAGCAGTTCAACAGGGAGCACGAGAGCAATAGGGTTAACCTCCTCACATTAAGCTCGCTCACGATGACTTGACAACGAAATCAGCCCATTAACGTGTGATTTCTTTGGGCCAGCTTAAGAAGGACCCCTTGAAAGGGCTTTGGGAGATCACCAGCTATGCACCACTAAAAATAAGACAGATATTAAGCTGGCAGGAGAGGATCATACTCTCTGGTAGGCATGCCACCTTTTTATCCTATGCTATTCAAGCCGGAAATGAAGCACTACGACATCATAGGAAAAAGGGAGTGACTTCTAACCCACCTAGGGCTTTTATGGATGGCAACTGCCCATCACAATTATGACAGGCTGTCGACTGTGTATCCTGCCTTCCTGTAAGGAGTTCAAGGTTGGCATATGTAGCTCCCACCCACCCACCCCCAAATTGTAGTCTCACAACAACCTTGTGAGGAGCGCTAGGTTGGGAGGCAATGACTGGCAAGTCACTCGGTGAGCTTCATATGTCTGTGCCCAAATCTGAATCTGTGTTCAAGTCCAGTCCTCTGGCTACTCCATCACACTGCCATTATTTAACAAGCCACCTCAGAGTAGGTACCTCACGGTACCTCATGAGTTCTAAGAGAATCACAAAGATAATTTCCTAGCAATGGTTGCTGCTGATCCTTTTTTTTTAAAAAAAAGGAAAGGCAGTCCCTCCCCTGCCTTCATCCCAATCTCAGCCAAGTGGCACAGGAGATGGCCAAAAGAAATTCTAACGGCTTTTCGCTTGCCAGCTGCTGCAAGTGGTGCCCCTCAGCCCTGGAAATGGCTGTGTTTTCCCAGAAAACCCTGCTTCCATGCTTCTCCGAGCTGCAAACCACAGCCACCTTTTGCTAACGAAAAACATTCCCCCTCTGAAGGAAGGAGGCAACAGGAACAAGAGCTTCCTTTCCCTCCCCTCCCTCTGCAAATGGAGCTGGCGGTGGGCCGAGGGCCACTGCCACAGCCATCTGTAATGCATGTGGAGGATCGCTCACTGCTGCCGGCCAGACTATAGCCGCTTCTCTCCAGGAGAGTATTTTTAGCCCCAATAAAACTGAGAGGCCAGTGGAGCTGGCCACATCGCAGGCAGGTGCTAGGTGAGGCGAGGCCGAGTACCTCAGGACCAGACAAATCCAGGAAAAAGAGCGCTTTTCTCAGAACCTTCTCATCCAGAACATCCGGCTCATGCCATCCCAGCCAGTGTGAGGCTATCCTGTACCATAAAGGGGCAGATCCTCACCCTTTTGCCCCAAGCCTACTTCCAACCGAAAATGATTTAGGCAGCTGCCAGAGCAAAGCCATCCTGCACTGGGACATTCACGACATAACATGTATCCTCTACCTGCCTCTGTCCAAGCCATCCAATTTAGGACAGTGGCATATCTGCACTATAATTTATTTATTTCTTACATTCCCGTATCACCCAACCGTCCAAGCTCTCTGGGAAGTATTTTGCCTATTGCTTTTATGCTTGATTAGCTGTCATAGATTCCTCCAAATAATGCTGGCAACTGTAATTTGGTGAGAGATCTAAGATTACCCCATTACAAGACCCTGAGCCTCCTTCACAAAATTACAGTTCCCAAATTTCCCGGGAGTCATCATTCAACCAGTTTTCGCCTGGTGTAGGTATGCCCTGTTTTTTAAAAAATACACTAGCAAGTTTCTTATGCCCTCAATCTCTAGCCCTTGCAACACAGAGAGCAAGGTCAAACAACCCCATTCTGTAATGGGGCATTCCAAATCTGCTTGCCCAACCCCCTGCTCCACAATCCCCATTTAATTTCCAAGACACACAGTGTTTAGATCCTCCGAACCCTAAACCTGCAGAGGGAACCCCCGCCTCTCAGGCAGCCTACTCAGCTGTGCTAACAGCAGCTTTGACCCAGCACTTACTGACGTCAGTGGGTGGGCGCTCTGTCTCTCGCAGATGTCCACACTCCCCGCTCTATCGCTCGCTTAGCCTGCCCAGCTACTACAGTGACGGACACAGTGGGGAGCCGCCTGTTTGTTTATCTTCCTCTTCGGCATTGCTTATTTTGATGGCACATCCTTCTGGTCCAGCCCAGGTTGACCCGGGAACCCTCCACGTCCTGTTTGCTGGAGCTAACTGCGCAGAGACGGACAGAGGTACAACAGCACACAAGTCAGTTGCATAAAAATATTCCGGGGAAATTTCTCGGGGGACAAGCTATATTTGAATCGGCTGTATCTAGGTGATTTGCAGATGAGCGACTAGCCCAAATTTGTCTCTGGACCAAGGTCCAGGCTTGCCCTCCAGCTCAGGGAGTTATACGCACAATTGTTATTCATGGCCCAGACCTGTGATCACTGATAAGCAGGCTGCAGTACACAATGCCCAGCAAAAAAAAATTCCTGCAGAGCAACGCAGTAGAGTGGAACAGGAACAGTAGCTGCCTTTACCTGGTATAGATGCTTCAGACTTTGGGACTCTTACTAGGGGACCAAAAAAGAACCGATGCTCCCACTTGCTTTTCCATAACTTTTAACATCGATCTAAACACAATTCATGCCCACACATTAATCACAATTCATACTTGCACCAGAAGCAGGCTAGTAAGGAGGGCCTGTAGCTCAGTGGTAGAGCAAACGTTCCGCAGGTAGAAGGTCTTAGATTCTGTCCTCGGAATCTCCAGATAGGGCTGGGAATGATTCCTGTCGGAAACCCCCGAGAGCCGTTGCCAGTCAGTGTTGACAATACTGGCCAAGATGGACCAAGGGTCTGACTCAGCATAAGGCAGCTTCCTATGTGCCCTTCTCTCACCAACTAGAATCATTTGTTCACAAGGATTTTCAGACCGCTTAGCTGTCAGCTACACTCTAGGCAGGCTGACACAATTTGGGAACCACCAAGCAGAATGCAGCCCACCATGTGGGCAGCAAAACCAGGAGCTAAATACAGACCGTCATGGGATGCTGCCATACAAAGTTGGCAGCCTACATTCACAGGTTGTACAAGGCTGCCCTAAAGGAAGCACTGAGCAGTATTATGGCAAGTCTTTGAAAACGATTACTACTGAAGTGAACATACATCACCCATTGTACACCGCCCTGAGATCCTAGTGATATAGGGTGGGATACAAATGTTTTAAATAAATAAATAAAATTGATGTTTGGCTGATGTATGTGCAGCCAATGCAGAAAAATGTAGAAGGGCTGTCCAGGGCATGCCAAGTGCCCAATTTTACAGAAAGCCAAAGATCATGCTTCTAGTCCCTTGCGTATTACCTAGTGTCGCTAACAAGTGTCTTCACTGCAAACACCCTTCCAAAAGATCTGTGTAGGCTTTTACTTTCTCCCTTATCACTTCTTTTCTACCCTGCCCAAATTCAGGGTATCTCAGCCACCAGATGACTGTCATGGCTCACTGTGTTTCCCTATAGAACTGGGGACTCTAACATATTAGTCATAACACCCCCTCTGCTGTTTACATGATCTTGTAGCTGGCCTTCTTTCAGCTTAAGCTCTGATTCATACTTGAACATGTAAATAAATCAGACACTGAACTAACCATGATCCCAGGACAGGCAATCATGTAAACTGGCCCTCAAGGCAATTTTTCCAAACCCATTCTCAAGGCCACTTTGCACAGAGGTTTCTGACTCGGGAGATTAACCTAGAGCAGCTCAGCAGTTTGAGTCTTGCTAATATAACCAACTGGGGGAGAGAGAGAGAGAGAGAGAGAGAAAGAGAGAACCCCAACTTTTCAGCTCTTCCAAGCGCATGCTAACAGGCCTCGCTATAGCCCTCCACTCTTCAGCCTGTAGGGAATAAGAAACTTTCAGTCACGGCACGTGGCATTGGAAAGAGAGCATGAAATCGTTGCAGTCGGTAAGGGTAGGAGCGTGGGAAAATTCCATAAGCCACTTCCTATGCCATGAATTACAAGCTTGTACATTGTTAAGGGCAGTGAAACTCTGGGGGCTTTAATACAAAATTAGCAGGCTCGTGCACCACAGACAGGTGGGCCTATTGCTTGTGCACAACCTCACCCTGAACTCACACCAGCACCCGTGGCTCTGGAGCAGGGATGGAAAGAGGGACTTTCAAGAGACCTGCTCTAAAGAGAGTGAGTGCAGAGCCACTAACATCAGCACCCTGGTGGTTGAGCGTCCGCTGTTAATCACATGCACTCAAAATGCCCACAACCCACATGGGCAAGGGCAGCCTGAAAGCAGCAGCCCTGAAGAGCCACACATTCCCAACACCACTAAATGCACAGCACTCTGAAATATGCTGGCATTAGGACAGACTCTGTTTGCTGATTGTTTTAAACAAAGAGACAAAAGAGGCAAGAAACCAAGCAACACAGAGATGGCAGGGTGGAGAGTAGGGGTTCTTACCAGGAGAAAAAGATACTAAGAGCAGGAAAAGTGGAACTGCCAAAGGGTTTATGCGCTGTAAAAACAATATGGAGTGTTTAGGGTTCTCAACTCTGGGTGCCGGAGAGTTTTAGCATTTGCTTTTATCAAGAACAGCAGTACAGCTGATAAGAGCATAAGGAAATCTGCCTGTACAGAAGAAACCAGAAGCTTTAATAGCATGGGCAGGTAGGAGAAAAATCACTTAGCAAACATCTGTTATACAGACACCATAATATAGAGCTAATGTATAAGCAAAAACGTATATTGCTTTGACACCAATGTAACTGCCATGAATTAACCTAAAAAAAAATTGGGAATCACAGTTTGGTGTAATGCTAGGGTTGTACTAGTGATCCCTAGCTTCTCCTCATAGAACTCCAGATCCTAGGACTCCCTGAGGAGAGGGAAGGACTAGTGAAGCAGTTTTACATCCATGTGGGATGGGTATGCCCTTAATACATTCTCACTCAGATCCCATGCTAATCCAAGCTCCATGACACAATCACACATCATGCTGAGTGAAGCTTAAGCTAGCACAAAACAACAATGGCTCATTTACAGCATGACTGTGTAACAGCTCAGAGAGACAGCATTACACAATCCTATGGTAAGGTAACCACACCTGCCTAAAGTTAACATAACCAAAGCCCCGCATGGCGCAACCCGCAGCTCAGGGTGCCTCTTAGTATAACTGCATAGGCTGAATGGGAGGCAGGACGGTGGTGGGTTGGAACAAGCAAAGAACTGGAGAAATGGGATATTCCATTTACAGCCCATTACAATTTGAAACACTCTAACATACCAGCTAGAGTCCACAATGGACCGTAATACTATGATTTGCCAGATTAACTGGGAGTGGCCCTTTCCCGATACAGGAAAAACTGAATGAAAACAAGGAAATTTCTCCTACCTCAGCCTCAAATGTCTGCAGGAAAGATTCTTCCTTGAAAGGTTCTGTCTTTAGACGCTCTGCAACAGAAGCACCAAGAAGACCAGCATGAGTGAGGTTCCGACTTAGCCAGGCATGCAAGTTATCTGCCCCAATTTCTTCTTCAGACCCTATCATATCATAATGTCTTCCATGGCTAGATGACCCAAGCAGTCCTGTCCCTCTTTGAGAATGTGCAAAAGTTTAGCCAACACACTTAACCCTGTGTCAAGCCCACACGGAGTAAGATCACAAGTCCACAGTAATGGCCATTGGGTGCCTCAACTAAGGTACACCTTTGAATATGTTAGTAAACCACATCAACATGTAACATGTAACATGTATGGTCTGATGGCTATAGCACTGAACTCAAGAGAGTAAAGTTCAAAGACCGAGAAAGACCGAGGGGACAGGAGCAGGCAGAAGTAACATCGGGGCCTGCTCCTGCTGGACTCTTCCCCCACCCCCACAGGGCAAACTGCCATCTTGGCCCTGTGGGGAAGAAGAAAGACCGAGGGGACAGGAGCAGGCAGAAGTAACATCGGGGCCTGCTCCTGCTGGACTCTTCCCCCACCCCCACAGGGCAAACTGCCATCTTGGCCCTGTGGGGAAGAAGAAAGACCGAGGGGACAGGAGCAGGCAGAAGTAACATCGGGGCCTGCTCCTGCTGGACTCGGACTCTCTCTCTCTCTCTCTCTCTTTCTCTCTCCTCCCTCCCTCCCTCCTGGACTCCTTTTCCTTGTGTGTCATGTCTTTATTAGACTGTAAGCCTGAGGGCAGGGACTGTCTTTTTTGCTAAGTGTAAGCCGCTCCGAGAGCCTTTTTTGGCTGAGGAGCGGGGTATAAGTATGATAAATAAATAAATAAATAAATAAAAGCCCAGTTCAGACATCATGGTTGTTTCCACAACATGCTAACCCACACTCAGTGATTGAATGTGGGTTTTGGGTTGAACCGTGGGTTAGTGTGCTGTCTGAACCCAGGACATTTTCCACAGGGTGGCTTATTAACCATGAAGTGTGGCTTGTTACGTCCCTGAACAACCCAACAACAAAACATGGATCCTCAAGGTGTCTTGGTCAAGAAAAATAAGCCAGACTGCATAGTTAACAAGCCACCCTGCAGAAAATATCCTGGGTTCAGACAACACACTAAACCATGGTTCAACAAACAATCCATGATTCAACAGCAACCCACACTCAACCATGGAGTGTGACTAAGGTGTTGCATGAAGCCAGTCAGAGACTCCTGAAGAGTCTTAAAAGTTCAGCCTAGAGGGACGATCTACCTTCCAGGGCTGCAGTGGAGATAAAAGAAATAAGGATGTATAAAAGGACAATGTTCACAAAACTATTAAACATCCAGGGAGAGACAGCTTTACACCTGTGGTCTGTATAAGCCACAGTTCAGAACCGTTGGGATGGGGACCAGGTTATAGCCATTCTGCCCCAGTGATCTTGAGCCAGATTGTTGCAAGGGGGTGAGGTTAAAGTTTCTCCACCACCATGATCCCAAGACAGATTGCTCCATTGGGATAACTGGGATGGGGGTGAGGTGAAAGCCTCCCTCTGCCACCAATCCTCATCTGTTCCCCGCCCTCTAGTTGATAGATGAGGAGCTGGGTGGGTGAGAAAAAGGGGGTGCAGCACCATAAAGTCTCCTCGGGCCAAGGACCATATGCAGTCCATAGGCTGAGGGTTGCCCATGGCTGATAGACAGAAACTGAGGACAATTGCAACACAACTGTTTTACTTCCTCTTTTCAGACAGTCCAGATCTTCTGTCCTCAGGGTCTCAGGAACTCCCTAGCCCGACCCAGCTTGTCCTTTTAGACAAATATAGAATAGGGGGTGACAAATCAGATCTATATAAGTCTAATCATTGCAATACATCAATCTATGGGAAGCAACCCTTCTGGCTATGTTAGGGTGCATAGATGTGCATCTGTAGGGAGGGACAAGGTCAGGCCTCTTGACCTCAGAGGCAAGGATGGAGACTTCACTCTTCCCACCCACACAACCCAGCCAATCGGTCATTAAAAAAGGAAACTGGAACCCCAGACCAGTTTCCCCTGCCCAAAATGAGTTTCAAGCAGATAGCCTGGGAAGGCACTTGGCCAGGGTGGTGTCCTCCTGGCACATGTATCAGCTACAGAGAACCTTGATCAGGCTCTAGGCTTCCAAGGGAACTTTCTAGTTCTGCTCCCTTAGAACACTGGATGGCCTCAAATGGAAGCCGTGGAGGACTGCAGGGCCCCATTCCACAGGCGGCTGATATCTCCAGGCTGTATAAATAATCACTGGAAATGATGGTTGGCATCTGATCAGACAGCCTGAGCAGAGAGCATGCTGTACCAAATGGGAAGTCCCCAGCCAATTCCCAGCTATTATTGAGCAGGGGTGGGGTGGGGAGGAGGCTATGTAGGACAAACGATGACGTGGTGCGGTTCCAAGGGTGAAATCCACAAAAATATAAGCCCCTTCTTCTGTCCTGCCTTCCAAAGAACTAAAGACTGATTGAAGCATCACTGGCATAACGCGGTCCCTACCCGACCAGCGTGCATCCTTCTGTTCTCTGGCTGTAACAGCTAGGAATGGCATCTACCTCCAGCAAGTAGCTTGGGCAGCAGGCTTGGGAGCTTGGCTGCAACTCTGTACTTGTTGGGGAGGGAGGGAAAGGCCAGGGAGCCCCATTTGCTCCAAGAGCTCGCTGAGCTTCCGCACATGAGAAAGAACAGCCTGACACCGTTCAAGCTCCTTTACAAGCTGGCACTGGCCCCAGCCTCCTGGGCCGCAGCCAGGCACTCAAAAGGAAAGGAAAGAGCCCTTTGGCTAGCCCCCAAGCACTTCAGCTACTGGTCATTGTCCAGCTCTTTCCACCACCCCCCCAAGGACGCTGACCCCAGAGCTTCTGGTTACTAGTCTGGAGCAGCTGCCCGTGAAACCCGGGTCAAGCTGGCCGGTGGCCAAAGGCTGCAAGTTCGGGGCCAGCTTTGAGGAAGGAAAGAAGGAAGCTTGTGTCCTGGAGAGGAGAGAAGGGCAGGCAGCACCTCACCTCGACTGAGAACAGCCCCATTCTCCCGGTAATCTTCAATCTCCGCGTCCTTCTGGAGCAACAAGGATGCCAGCTCCCGCACCTGACTGTGCAACGCCAAGCTCATCGCCATCAGGGGCCGCACAAGGTGGCAGGACATCTGTCATGGGCACAGAAGAGAGGGCAAGGGTCAAGCAGCAGCAGCACTGGCGGCAGAGGGCCTGGCGCCAGGAACAAGCCATTTCAAAGCCCAACTCACGGACGCTGAGAATACCAATGGAGTCACGACTGCCTCGCGTCTGCGTCTCCAGGCAGTGGAGGCCACAAGATCCTGGCAAACGCAGGCTGCAGGTGGGAAGAAGCACCTCTGCCATCTCATTTGCCATATCTCTCCTTGGGACCTTGCCAGGAGCGATGCTGGTCTGCAGAACAAAATAGGAGCTGCTTGCCTTTCTGCTGTGTGCGGGCCCTGCAACAAGTTGATCCACACTGGTCTTTTTAATAACAAAGATCGCTACGAAGTTGCAGGTGATCTCTGCAAGAGAGAAAGGTGCAATTCCACCCTGGTCTCTGCTGTCCCAGCACCTCCCCAAAGGTTGCACGGGAAGGAGTATTCCGCATAAGCTAGACCTCCTATACGGCAGCTCAAGGGTTTTTGTTGTTTATTCGTTCAGTCGTTTCCGACTCTTCATGACTTCATGGACCAGCCCACGCCAGAGCTTTCTGTCGGCCGTTGCCACCCCTAGCTCCTCCAAGGTCAAGTCTGTCACCTCCAGAATATCATCCATCCATCTTGCCCTTGGTCAGCCCCTCTTCCTTTTGCCTTCCACTTTCCCTAGCATCAGCCTCTTCTCCAGGGTATCCTGTCTTCTCATTATGTGGCCAAAGTACTTCAAGGGTAGAGAGATGTAAAATCCAAAGACAAAATGGATCTTTACTCTCAAATCATGAAGGCAATAAGGTCCTGTGCCCTCTGTGCATTTCTTGACTTCACATACCATCATGCATGAAGGGTGCTGGCAAGATATGCCAGTCCCCTGAAGTGATTTAGCTGCCCCTGTTCCATCCTGAATAAAGAAAATCCACCTTCCTTGAGAAAAGAACAAGCTCAGCTGCTTGACACACACACAACTGTCCTGCAACACTTCCCCCAACCTTATGGCCTCCAGATATGCTGCGCTGCAGCTATCATCTCCAGATAATGGCTGTGCTGTAGTCCAGCACATCTGAAGGGCACCAGGTTGGCGAAGGCTGACCTAGACACCATACTATTTCTGTAGGTTTAAAACTGAGGCTGATTCAACAAAACTGGATGTCTTGCATACATTGAACACCACACTGGCTTATTAAAAAGAAGCTCGCAAGCTTCGCTAGATGTTGGTGATCTAATGAAGACAAGGCTTTGTTGAAGCATATGATGTGGGCATGTCCTATAGTGGGTTCATTTTGGTTGGGACTCATCACTCATAAATTTTGTTATTGAAAAATCTGTGATAATAGCGGATGTCCATGTGCTTTTAAATTACATCTCTGTGATCTGCGGATTAGCAAATAGACAGCAAAATGGGCTGCAGAGAGACCTTACAGTTCAAAGAGACTTATATTTCAACTTATATCACTCAACGGACTGAAGACCTTGCTGCTCTTGCTGCATTTGAACGTATCTCCTACAGCCATCAATTTCATATGGATGGTTAGATATGTGCACTGCTTATATTAGCATATATATTCAAAAATGAAGTGTTAAATTCTTCCCCCTCTTTTTTTCTCCCCCTCCCTTTTCTGTTGTTATTGTTGTTTGCAAAAACAAGCAAATGCACACCAAAAAATGCCTACAAACAAAACAAAGCTGTCATTTCCAGACACCGGCCGTGCTGAAATCCAACACGTCGGGAGGGCCCCAGTTTGGGGAAGGATCACCCAGACACCAAGAAAGTGGTGTTGTGGAGAAACTGTTTCACTCAGATGTGGAAGAGTCATGGTTCCTAACCCTAACCCTAACCCTAACCCTTGAACAAATCACGCTTTTTTTTAAGCCTCCCAATAGCGAAAACCACAAACTTCAGCCAAGCTCACCTTTCCAATCCAAGGCTGATTGGTTGGCTTCCACATCAATTAAACATCGTTTAGATGGCAACTAGATAGTAGGTACATGCGACATGGAACGGGGGACACTCCAGCAAAAGTTCCGCTATATCTTTTTTTTTTTGTCTGTCTCTTTTTTTTTTTTGTCTGTCTCTTCTGCCAAGACTCTTGTTCATGCATTGGTTATTTCTCGGTTGGACTACTGCAACCTTCCTCTCACTGGCCTTCCTTCTTCTCACATCAGTCCGTTGGTTTCTGTTCACCACTCTGCTGCTAAGATCATCTTCTTGGCTCGACACTCTGACCATGTTACTCCACTTCTGAAATCTCTTCATTGGCTTCCAATTCACTTCAGAATCCAATATAAACTTCTCCTGTTGACCTACAAAGCTTTCCACTGTCTAGCTCCTTCCTATCTTTCCTCTCTCATCTCACGCTATTGCCCCGCTCGTGCTTTTCGCTCCTCTGATGCCATGTTTCTCACCTGCCCAAGGGTCTCTACTTCCCTTGCTCGGCTTCGTCCATTTTCTTCGGCTGCCCCTTACGCCTGGAACGCTCTTCCAGAACATTTGAGAACTACAAGTTCAATCGCAGCTTTTAAAGCTCAGCTAAAAACTTTTCTTTTTCCTAAAGCTTTTAAAACTTGATTTTGCTCTGACTTTTATACTGCCTGTTTGGTGCATTCTCTTCCCCTCCTTATTGTTTTATTATGATTTTATTAGAATGTAAGCCTATGCGGCAGGGTCTTGCTATTTATTGTTTTACTCTGTACAGCACCATGTACATTGATGGTGCTATATAAATAAATAAATAAATAATCATCATCTTTCAGGTGGCTATCAACAGAGCACAAAGTTTCTCTGCGCACTCTGTAAATTCACACAAGAAATCAGCCATGCAAAATGTGATCTATTTTCAGCTCTGCCCATAGGAAAATGCCCAAAGAGCTGGAGCATGAACTAAGAGCTTCCTCTTAGCAAAATAACCACAGCCAAAGGGCTCCCAACTGCATATATCTGTAGACACAAGCACTGAGTCTCCTAGGATGGCCCCATTTCCTCTGATGCTTCTGGTGCAGACAATTAGGTTGGACGGGCCTTTGGTTGCACCCAGCCAGGAAATGATCCAGTTCTTGATCTCTTGAACACAGACCCAGCCAAAGCTATTGTGAGGGACCTTCAGCAGAACATACTTCCCATACGCTAACACCACTTTCTTATCACCCCAAGAGAACAGATTGCTCTCACAATATCAGTTGCTCTCACAACTGATCCTAAAGTTTAAGGGCCACTGTGTATCGGGCAAGGAAGAAAATAGAGACATACCATATATATGAGAGACTTCAATCAACCTGCCCAGGAAGCTTTCCTCAATTTGAGTCATGACATAAACAGGTGATGCTGCTGTATTACACAGCACAACAGTGGCAAAAGGCCATGCTTAACTCAGGGCACAATCTATGCATGTTTAGACAGGGGGAAAAGTCCTACAGCTTTTTGTAGCATTTCCAGGTAGCATGGGAGTTGCAGGACTTTTTTTCTGCCTAAACATGCATAGGACTGCACCTTGAGTAACCTAGTGGCATGTTCATTAGAATAAATGCAGAAACCATATAACCCTCAATAGCCGACAGGTAATGCAAAACAATGCATAAGCAGTGTCTAATTTCTAGAACTATTAATTCCTAAGGGCCAGTGCTCTTGTGATACCAGCGTGTACAGCATCAAAAGATGTCCAGTTTCTGTGCAAATGCCATATATTTCACTTTTTAAAAAAGAAGCACAGCTCTCCTGCTCTCTGAGATGCAAATAATAACAGAAGTCTAGTGACATAACGCAGCGAAAGGTTTGTGAGCCAGCAGACTGCTGTCTGGGTGCACAGCGCCCCCTGGTGCACACATAGCAAAACTGTAACCAATCAGTGTAAACCACATGATTGGGTAATATTTATCCATCTATCTGAGCAAAAGTGATCCTAAAACATCACCAGCGTACCACATTCTAGATGGAATTATGCAAGCAGACAGACAAAACCCATACAGAGCAATTGGAGAACTCTCAGCAACCAGTGGGGGAGACATAGGGGGCTGCCATACAGAAACGTTAAAGCAAACTTTAAATCATCATCATCGTCATCTATGGCAACAGGAAAAAGTTAAAATTATTCCTTTAGCCACATCAGTCACTGGCATCACAGCAAAAAATTTTATAGAAAACACTCAGAAAATGGGCTTACCAAAATACATCCACACTAACATCCAGAAAGCAGACATACTTAAAACATGCTCAATAGGAAATTCCTGAATCAGCAAAAGACAGCATGACTTGGCAAAGCTCATCATGTCTATCTAGAAAAACCGCCACATGCGAGAAGAGAGAGATAACAATAATACAATTGCCTAATTTGCAGGCAGTCTTATGGTACCAGTCTTAACTCATTTAATAGCTGGGACCCACATTCAGCGAAACGTATATAACAAGACTCACTTCTTACCTATCTTAGGTCAGGCCATGGTACCGACCCACCAACTGCTGAGCAATGCCTTAAGGTGCTTAAGGGATGTTGCTGAACAGCACCTTGGGAGGACTTCAAACCAAAAGACAGTGTGAAAATATTTAAAATAAATAGATCTGTTCCAATCCCGCATTGCACTAGGTCTCGTGCTCTACTAAAGACTTCCCCCACCTGGTGCCTCTCCCAATGTTTGGCACTTCAAATCCCATCAGCCCCAGTCAGGATGGCTACTAGGCAGGAATGCTGGGAGTTGTAGTCCAAAACCTCTAGAGGGCACCAGGATGGGGAAAGGTTGCCTCCGAAGATCTGCTTTCTGACAGCTGATGGTCGATATAAGTACACAGCTGTCCTCACAGCTTCACATGGAGAACAAGCAGATCTAGAGCAGATGCCAACAAACTGACATGCAGGGCTGAAACAAAGGCTGAGCTACATCCTCAGTTCATTTTAGCTTACAGGTAGGGATGCTTCCATTAACTATAGGTGTGGCTTTTCTGTGCCTAGAACACTCCCAGTTCCAGGTAGAAGCTACTGGGCTTCCTATCTTCCGTCAGCCTAAAACCATTATACTTTGCTTGGAAGATCCAGAAACCAAGCCGTAATTGTACTCCACTGGTACATGACCTTCCGCTTTGCACTCCATGAGCATCCTTGTTCAACTTACCATCTCAACAGGCGCGGCTAAACAGTGAAAGTCCCAGTAGAAAGGCAGTCCTGAGAGTTCACTCTTGACATGAAGGGTCAGAGCACTGGGGCTTAGCTGGCAAGAGAAGGAGGTGGAGCTGTTCTTTTGCCCTTCCAGAAGGGGACATACCAGGCTGCGCAAGCGGTTCAGGAAGGAGGATACATGAGCCGTCAACCGCTTATTTAGCTCCTGGGGGAGTAAAAAACAAACAAACTATACAGGCAGGAAAGAGGTGTGGGGGGGAAACTTGCCCACAGAAGGCTGGGCAAGAGTTTTCCCACCGCTGCCTCCCTCGGTCCCTCACAGTTCACGCACCACTGCGATGTATGTGCACACATCCGTGTTGCCCCAAAGCTCCAGAAACCATTTCCCAAGCACTTAGAGTTCAATAGTTTGTACGTGGGTGCTATAGAAATGTAATTAACAAATTTATAATAAAAACAATAAATAGTTGTTAGGCCGGAATATGGCTATCTATGGGCATATTCCTGCTGGGCATGGGTTGTAACCACTTCTGACAGGTACAATTCCACCCTCATGCCAATCACATTCCATGCCACTTCGTAATTATTATTTTGAACGTTTTGCTTCAGTGAGGACTGGGGAGGCTTTTTCTAGTGATCTGGAGGCTGTGCCTAGAAACAGAGTAGTAGTCCAGATTGCAAGACATTTGCAAAAGAGAGCTAATGACACTCAAGAATGTCTTCTCTGTGCAGAATTGCCTTGCTAGGGCTTTCCTTTAAACTGGACTGATAAGATAGCAGCGGAAGTGGCTACACCATATGCACATCTCACAATCCCTAATTCTTCACTTACCTTTGACCTCTGTTGTATCACCTGATTATCTGCACTTTCATACCACATGTTGCTGAGGTCAGAGAGGAGCAAGGCATAGCTGGCATCTCCAAACCAAGCTTTGGCCATCAATGTGGTGGACTCAGCAAAGCAGACTGAAGCCCAGGGCTGCAGGAGGAGTCTGCTGTCTGGATCCTCAGTACTCTCCATCCTGTAAATTGGAGGTAAATTGGATCTGGATCCTCAAGGCTCGCCACCATGAAATTTAAGCTAATGTAAAGTTTTGTTTCTTATTTCTACACAGTAAACAAATTGAAACCATCCCTAAAGAACAGTAAAGACCAATCACAGAATGCTGCTTTCTTTTTGCCTCTGACGCTAATGGCAGTTTCAGGGTGAGAGGCAATTTAAATTAGGGAATTGGGATGGGGGGCAAGAGGGTAGTCCACTCCCCCTTCCTCCCATGCCACAGCTCTGGTCGGAATTCCCCACCACCACCACCATACACAGAGTTCTGCTTTTAAGAAAGAAAAAAACAATTGGAATTCTAGAGCTCCATCAGACAAGCGTTTTATTGCACACTCATTACTGGACACTCACGGATTTTCGCGGGTCCCTCTCACGATGTCATCTGCCTCCCGTGCGCCTCCCACCCCTTCTAGCCTTCTTCGTGTGACAAAAGAACACCCCAGTAAGTCCAACTTATTTTTAAAGACAGAAGAAGTGCAGGAGAAGCAGCGGGATCAAACGGCCCACTGAATGGGCCATGTGCACGTTGTTGACTTCCTCTTTCAAAAGAGGAAGTAATGAGGGACAAATGCATGGGCGGAGAAGCAATGGTAAGCAAACACAATTTTCCCGTGTGATGCTTCTAGTCACAGAAGTCTCACATAACATCTAGTTTAGCCCTTAATCAGCATGATTGAAATTCCAAGTGTGGCCAAGGAATCTTAATCAAGATTATGGCTGGAGAAATGTGCTGGGTGACTAGAGAGAGGACAGGTTTTCTCTACCATACTGCTTTTGTTGCTCCAATCAGGGATGGTTTGCTATGTGTTGTCTACCCACACACTCTATGGTAGCTGACTGTGGGACACAGAATTTCCCTCTTCCTCGCTTGTATTACACTGCTTCCCTCCTCCATGCCATGGGGGAGTAGAAAAGGGTAATTTTGCTTATCTGTTGTTGAAGTTTTGCACAGGAGAGCCATTTGGGGAGAAGAGAGCAGAAAAGGGGAGAACAAACACTGCTTTAAACTAGCTGAGGCAATAAGGACAGTGGCTATGCCTAGCTTCCCTGCTGGCTAAGGTGAGAAATCTGGCAGCCTGAAACTACTTTCCTTAGGTGGTGTTATATGGTGATTGCTAGGAAGAAAAAGAGAGAGAAGGGGTGAAGGTGGGATGAAGGTTGGAGTCCTTGTCCTTGAACAATTCTGAGCAAAATTCCAAAATGTTGAGGTTCTGGGACAGCAAGGATCCCAAATGGGTAATTAGCAATGCTGTCTCTGTAGTATTCATTCTTTGCAATAACCCCACCTTCCCCAACCTGATGCCTTCCAGAGGTGCTGGACTGCACCATGGCTGGCTGGGAATGCTAGGTATTACAGTCCAACACCTCTGGAAGGCATCAGGCTGGAGAACATTACAATAACCTATCCAGTACCGAGTAGACGGTATTAGTAAACCAACTATGACATTTTTGATACTTAAGAATGTGTAATAAAATTAATACTTGCAGTTTGATTCTATGCAGCTTTACTCAGAAGTTACATTGCATATAGCATTGCAGCCTTTGGTAAATAAAAGGGGGGAAAAGAGGTTTTTGAGCAATCTCTCTGTCACCTCGGCATACATAATAGTATTAATTGCAATTTCTCACACCCACTTATTTATCAGTTCACCAATGCAATTATGTCAGTATTATCACCCAACATTTTGTGAATGCTCACTGTGAAGGTAATCATCATTGTCTGTACTCTGCATTTCAGTGCCCTCTGACAACACAGTTCACATCTCTCTCCCGCTGCCCTCCCCAGTATTTAAAGGGACACGATCCCTTTAGTTAAGGCCCGACAGTAAGCATTCTACCATTATAAAGGAGTAATGGGGGGGGGGTGTCATTCTAACATTCATACAATTGAAAATGTTTAACCAATCTTCCTGAAATTTACATGTGCCAGAAAGAAATGTTGGTTTTACATACCCTGAAATTTTCAAGAAGATTGGTGAAAGATTGAGGGCAGTTTAAAGTAAAAAATAAACCTCTCACACTCACTGTGATTACTGAATTTAGGTTGGCAATTCTTTTATCCACAAAATTTGAAGGAATAAGCCCCTTACTCATTAATCCAGTGGCGGTGCCTTCTTCCTCCTTCCTTCTAGTTGGTGGAATAGCTTTTTTTTTAAAAAAAAAAATCCCTTGGGTTGATTTTGAATTAATATTCATTAAAAAAACCCTACAGTTTACAAAACAACGTTAAGGCTCTACAGTTTTCAACCAAGCACCAAAAAGCAGGGAAATTAGGAGTTAAGGCTCACAAGCCTTAACGCCACATCCTCCCTAAGGAGGCAGAAAGTGCAAGTGAAATTCTCTTTCTGCCAAAGCAGATATAAACCATGAGGACAGGATGGAGAATATGAGATGCAGAGGTGACTGTAGGGTTGTGGAAAACTGATGATGAACAACTTAGGGCCACCTACTTCTCTTTTTTTGTTTAGAGCAGCCCTTCCCCAACCTGGTGACCTCCAAAGGCGTTGGACTACAACTCCCATCACTGCAAGTCAGTATGTCCCATGGTCATACTTTGTCTGTTGTTAAGTTCTTAATAAACACATACACGTGTCTTTTTTCCCCCACCACTTTTTGCAACTGCACATTATCAGGTTTCCAAATGCACATTTTTCCCCAACTGCACATTTTGTGTACAACTGCACACTAAAAACCCCACACACCTGGGATTCTCCCCTAAAGGCACAACAGGCCAGAGGACAGGCAGTAAGTAGCAGAAATTAACGGGGACAGCCGAAGCGAATAACGGAGAACGGCTGCGGGGAGAGAAGCGGAGGACCCCGCCGACACGCGCACGGAGTGGGAAGGAGACCTTCGCAACAACAGCCTGTCTCGACTGCGCTCTCACACAGCAAGTTTGCGCGACCACAGCCGGGAAACAGGGAGGCTGCCTTGGCGCTTCGAAGCATTTGAAGCTGCTCTAAACCCTCGCCTCCCACGGTATTTCAGCCACTCGAAACTACAACTCCCAGCGCACCATTCTCATTTCTCAAAGCATGCCGGAAGTTGAAGTCCTGGAGGGGGTTGCCGCCGAGTGAGCTCAGGTCAAGGCGGGAATTCCTGGCTTCCATTCCTCGTGGGATTGGGGAGACGGGCGGTGGCGGAGTGCCGGTTGGGAAACCCCTTGGACTCTTTCCTTTCCGCCCCGGGCCCTCCTTACCGTGAATTTCGCCTCCCACAGCAAGGGACGCGAGGCCGCCTCGAGGAAGGGGGAGGAGATTCAGGCGGCGCCGGAAACAGTCCCGTCGCCGCTGTTCCTCAGGAGCGGCTTCTGAAGAAGTTTTCCACCTATGGCCTCGTCCCTTTTATATTCAACCCGTTGGCGACAGCTAATAGCGGAGGAGCTTTTCTCGGTGACAACATTTTAGCACACACATGCATCGCTTTTGAAACCCTTCTGTACCACGAAAGCTAAAGGGCAGAAGATGCAAGCGGTCTGGCTCTGCCGTCCCACCAAGATTCAAAAGATGAAATCTGCGGCAGTCAAACCAAAAATGCAAAACACTCCTATTTCTCATGTTTGTACTGCTTTTAATTTGCAACGTCGTTGTGTGTGTTTTTGGCTACCATTGGTGTGCATGGCACTAATATTGGCTGCAAGCCAATGTTTGGATTGTAAGCTTGGGACAGGCATTATCTGTCATCGTTCGTTTGTTTTAAGGAACAATATTAGCCCTACTTAAAGTAAACCCATCGAAATAAATGGGTTTTAAATTACAACCCAGTGTAAAACCCCTATCACCTTCTTCCTCACAATGACCCAAAATATGGGCACTGGTTCTCATGCAAAGACTACAAAAATCTAAAGTATCCCCCCCAAAATAGGACTTAACTGAAGTTAGGTCTCACATCCAAGTCAAACTCACTCCACTGAATCATATGAATAGAGTATTTCACATGTTAAACTTGAACATACAGTGGGGGGGGGGGGGGAGAAGGGCTGTGCACACCCTCCCTGCTCTTTATCACACAGCTTAATGTGCGTCCAGAATGATCCTACACACATACCAGTGGAAAAACGCCTTCTAATTGTGTAGAAAAAATCTTAAAAACGTAACAGTTGTATGTGCATAGGATCCATGTATGCATTAAGCTAAATACCCCACCCCATATATTCAATGTATGAAGCTTAAAGTGTTACTGACAAACCTAAGAGGTTGTACAAATATATTAGCTTGCTGTGTAATTTTTGTCAACAAAGCAGGTGTTTTGCAGAATGTAGAGTAGAAGAGGTGTTTTATTTTTCCCCCTTTAGGTGCAGTAAATGATAGATTACTTGCAAGATTAAACAACATTCAACAATACTATCAGTGAAACAAACAATATAATAATAAAACCAGCAATAGATGCTTAAACAACCTGGCATTGTTAAGATTTTTTTACTTCTCTTCTAAAAGAGGTTGCACATCTGGCAGTTTTCTTTTGGAAGAGTTTCACTGGGGAAATCTGAAATAATACCTCTATTTTCTATGGTGTTGCATATGAGCAATCCTATACTGCTGGCTAAGCAACCTTAGGGAGAGGTATAAATGTTCTGCCAATGGAAATGAAGATATACCAGTGGATTGATAGCCACGTTGGCAAAATGTCCCTGGAAAAGGACAGAAAAGGGCAACTGCCATATCTTCAGTGTGTCTACAACCCAGCATAACTGTGAGTGCAGGGTTGCTCTGCCTATATATCCCGCAGATGACATGCACACCTCCAGCCAATTTTATGGTCCTGATTGTTCCACTGCAAAATTTGCTGGCAAAATTCTGCAGTGGTAAAGAGATGCTTTATATCTATTCTGATTATCGAGAGTGCAATTGATAGGATTGTGCCCTAAGTTACTTATACATTGTATGAAGAAGTACTTTTTTTTTTGTCCATCTTGAATCTATGGCCCATCAATTTATTTTACAAATTCTAGTACAATGGAAGATAATAAACAGTACTTGGCTTCTACTCTTGGTATGATGAGGCTTTGGTTTGCTCTTGCAAGAACTGGATACAGAGGGCACATATCCTTGTATTGCAGGGATAAAATACCTGCCTGTCGGTGGAATATGATGGCCATGTGCCCACTTTTACAGAGGATAGATCTCAGTTTGAAGGGCTATCCAATCCAGGTTTAGTCTAAAGTTAAAGAGCCATAAAGAAGCAGATCAGATCAGGGGTCTTAAAGCTTATTTATTTACAATATTTATATACCACTCCATATCTAAAATAGATTCCAGAGCAGTGCACATAGGAATAAAACAGTAAAAAGAAAAAAGATTAAAAACAGCAAATTAAAATCGTTCAATTAAAAACAAAGGACTAATAAAAACAGTGGCTGGTCAGTTGAGGAAAGCTTCCTGGAGCAGAGCTGTTTTCAGGAGGTGCCGGAAGCAGCCTAGTGTTGCCGCCTGCCTGACCTCCAGGGGCAGGGAGTTCCTAAGAGAAGGGGCCACCACACTAAAGACTCTTCTCCTGGTGAACTCCAATCAGGCCAAAGGTCCATGTGGAACCACCAGAAACATGCCCTCCAATGACCTCAGTGACCAGGCAGGTTGGTAAGGGAGAAGGCGCTCTCTCAGGTATCCTAGTCCCAAGTTGTTTAGGGTTTTGTAAATTAGTACCAAAACCTTAAACCTGGCCCAGTAGCCAATAGGCAGCCAGTGCAATTCCCTCAGCAAAGGAGTTATATGCTGAAAAGTCTGTCAAAAATTAGGCCTGGTCGTAGCCTTCCCCACTATGCTAAGATGTATTGTATTCATATACATAGAATTTGCATATACAAATGTAATGCAAATCTGTGTCCTCTTTTTGGGGAGGGTGTAAGTAGCCACTCTACAGTGGAAGCATGAGTGCATGGTGGCAACCTTCCTTCTTCCACCATGCAGATTCACCCATACATAAAAGGTAACAAGAATCACAAGAAGCCAGAACATAAAAGGAGTGAGAATGGTATCACCAGTCAGTTCAGGAATCACACAATAAAACTGCATCTCAGGTTATTCAGCGAAGGATGTTTTCTCATCTAAACCACTAATCTGTGTGAAGCATAATGCATGGGTGCACACAATCACACAAAATGATGTTGTCTGCACAGAACATCCCTACATTTCTGAAGGAGGGAGAAACCAAATGTTTCATGGCATTTCCTTGGCACAGAAGGAAGGTGGTGGCCAGCTAAAGGACAACAGTCTCATTGCAAAGGGATTTACTACAGCACAATTGGAACCTGCAGGTCTGGGATTGCAAGGTGTGTTGGGTAAGTTCTTCCCTCGGAAATGAGTTGAAGGAACTGACGCTTAAAAGTGAAAGGACAGAAGTATAGACAAATGGGGGGGGGGAAATCCCCCTCCCCACAGCCCAAACTCCCCAATGCAGTGGTAGGCAACCTGGGGTGCCTCAAAATGTTTTGGCTACAATGCCCCGAGGTCCTAGCCAGCATGGTCAATGGTCTGGGATTATAGGAGCTATAGCCCAAAACCTCTAGAGGACAGTAGGTTGTCTACCCCTGCTCTAGTGCATCCCGGCATAACTGCGATGTCTGTCACATGAACAAACCCAGTGCTCTTCAACATTTTTATTAATGATTTGGACAAGGAGGTGCAGGGAACGCTGATCAAATTTGCAGATGACACAAAATTGGGTGGGATAGCTAATACCCTGGAAGACAGAAACAAACTTCAAAGTGATCTTGATAGGCTGGAGTGCTGGGCTGAAAACAACAGAATGAAATTTAATAGGGATAAATGCCAAGTTCTACATTTAGGGAATAGAAACCAAATGCACAGTTACAAGATGGGGGACACTTGGCTCAGCAATACTACAAACGAGAAAGATCTTGGAATTGTTGTAGATCACAAGCTGAATATGAGCCAACAGTGCGATATGGCTGCAAGAAAGGCAAATGCTATTTGGGGCTGCATTAATAGAAGTATAGCTTCCAAATCACGTGAGGTACTGGTTCCTCTCTATTCGGCCCTGGTTAGGCCTCATCTAGAGTATTGTGTCCAGTTCTGGGCTCCACAATTCAAGAAGGACGCAGACAAGCTGGAGCGTGTTCAGAAGAGGGCAACCAGGATGATCAGAGGTCTAGAAACAAAGCCCTATGAAGAGAGACTGAAAGAACTGGGCATGTTCAGCCTGGAGAAGAGAAGATTGAGGGGAGACATGATAGCACTCTTCAAATACTTAAAAGGTTGTCACACAGAGGAGGGCCAGGATCTCTTCTCGATCCTCCCAGAGTGCAGGACACGGAATAACGGGCTCAAGTTAAAGGAAGCCAGATTCCGGCTGGACATCAGGAAAAACTTCCTAACTGTTAGAGCAGTACGACGGTGGAATCAGTTACCTAGGGAGGTTGTGGGCTCTCCCACACTAGAGGCATTCAAGAGGCAGCTGGACAACCATCTGTCAGGGATGCTTTAGGGTGGATTCCTGCATTGAGCAGGGGGTTGGACTCGATGGCCTTGTAGGCCCCTTCCAACTCTGCTATTCTATGATTCTATGATTCTGCCCAGCACTATAGGATAACTCCATTCTCCATAGGCGGATAAATTAAATGGGGTATCATAATGCTAGCAGTCAGAGGCAAAGAAAAGAAATCCCAAAGGTGATGCTGATGGAACCTTCTTAGACATACAACATATGCATTGACTCTGATCTAATACAGGGAGGAGGAGTGCTAAAGCAATGGTTTCATGCAGGCTCTTCACATAGTTTCCAGAGTTGTCTGAAACCAGATTCTGTCAAAATATCCCCAAGTACCTGTCCTTGTATAATGTTTCTATCGAAATAAGGACTCTCCTCTAGACTAACAGGGTCGAAGCACTGGGACTTTTTGATGAGCAGGAATGATGACATCATCCATCCCAGATTTCCCTGTTTCCTCTGAACTTAGCTGCAATTCTCACAATAGCTGGGGGGTGGGGGTGGGGGGTGGAGAGAGAGAATAGATTTCCCCAGCAACAATTTATTGTTGTGAGCTATCCCTATTGTAATGCAAAGTATTTTGGGGTGGCTTGGTTTTGAATGGGCAGTTAAAACCCACTCATTTCACAAAGTATCTGCTCCTGGTGCAGATGAAACCCCTTAGAACCAGTTTGTTGATATGGATCAACACAGCTGCCTGAATTTTAAGACTCTCCTTAGGGGTGTGACTACGGGAACTGCACCTCAAAATGTACCATGACACCACTGCCTTTAGATCAGCACAGAGGAGTCATCTCATGAGCCATTGGTCTGCCACATTTATGGTTCTCCAAATTCCCTTGTGTAATGCCAGGCTCCTGCTCAGTTTCCAGCTCCAGTTCTGACTCCAGCTTCACTGCCCCCCGTTTCAACAGCAGATCTGTGGCTTCCCCTTCTGAACAGTGCAATTCTTCCAGGGGGTAAGTGTTCACCATCTCGTCTTTGTTCTTCTCAAGGGGGCACAGAAGGCAGAAAGGAAAGTTCTTACACCAGGAATGCAGCAGATGCTTCCACAGGCCTGGAGGCAGCTCATGTCTCTGTGCAGGATCCTTCCCACTTTGATGCAGAGAATTCTCTCTGGTCTCTGGTTTGAAAGATGATGAGTGGTTGAGCAGTCCACGCTCCTGCAGGGTGCCTTGAAAAAAATGATAGGGAACTTAGAAGAACCATGTACTATGGAACATGGATTGTGGGCGTTAGGTATCTCTACCTTGCTACAGCTTATCTAACTAGCATAGACACTTCATACCTTATTTGTTTGTTTATAAAAGCCCCCAAGGCAATTTACAACATCAAAACAAACAGTCCAAATCAATACATCAAGCTACAAAAGCAGAGAACATTAAACCAAGTCAATTAAACCAATTCACAAGCAGGCCAGAATTAAAACAGATCAAAGGCCTGGTGGAACTAATGTGCATCTTGACCTCCTGCCTAAAAAACATTAAGGAGAGGGCCAATCTAACTTTTCTTAGGAAAGGGTTCTTCAGTCATGTGCATCACCACTGAGAAGGTCCTGACCTGTGTTCCACCCAAACATACTTCTCCTGGTGGAGGAATCCAGCACAGTAACATCCCCATTACTGGGGAGCTGTGAGAAAGCAACCTTCAGAGTAATAAGCAAAATGACCTTTGGAGAGCTTTCAAGCCAAAGTTTTAGGATGGTCCAAAATGGTCACAACCGCTATAGTAACACTCTCAAAAGGCTTCCCATCTCCATGTGGTATCCACTGTCAGTGTGGACACTAGCAGTTCTTATGTGTTCTGATTACTCTCCTGCAATGATGAAATATCATTTCAAACAATTAACACTAGGTACACTCATCTGGAGCTGAGCCCGGAGAGGGAAAACCCCATCAAAATCAAGGAACATGTGTCTTCCTCACCTGAGACTGTGTTCTCCAAGAAGAAGGACAGGAATCCAGTTATAAAGGCTGGAACCATCAACAGAGAAAGGAGAAAGAGGTCCACAGAGATCCAACCTACAGAGAAGTCATCACAGTTATCTTTAAAATGCCATTAACTGCTGCCTCGCATGAAACATGCGCCTAAGTTGATCCAACAGAATCTTTGAGAGTAATCAGTTGTAACTGGAATTGATCAAACATTTATTTCTGCAAAACATTTCTGAACTGAATGAAATGGTAATCATTGATTCATAAATCTTGTGTACAGCCTGTTTACAGCATACTATAATCTGGATGATAGGAGCTCTTCTATTAGGAATATTGAATACAGGGAGTCCTGGATTTATTTATTATTTCTGCTCAGAGCCTCTCCCCCATCTTTCCATAACAATACAGTCAGGTCTTTTTACCTTTTAAAAAGTAGATGTCACAGTAAAATACCATAGAGCATCAGTGGCAGGAATAAAATAGCAGAGATGAATCAAAACAAATAATGAAAGCTAAGCACTTGTATTTACAAAGTAGGATAAAGGGACCAGGAAATAACGCCTTCTCTAGGTGCTCAAAAAGCTGCCGCCTAAGTGCTGAAAGCGATAAGCTAAAAGGTAAACGCCTGGCTGAATAAAAAGCTCTTCACCCAACAATGCCTGAGTTGCTGCCTGATAAGAGTTGTGGTTTGACACATCTGGAAGATGCTGGATTGGGGAAGTCTGCATGGCTCTATGATTTATTCGGGCATGCCAGGCCTCCGTTCCCAGTACCTGTAGCCAGCGACCCTGGCGCAGTGAAGAGCCACTTTGGAACCAGAAGTCCCATGAACATGGTGAAGCCCACAATGAAGATGTTCCTGCCCGAGTCAATGTCTGTGTATTGGAAGTAGGAGACACCAGTGCCCACAGCCACACTGTATGTCACACACAGCACTCCTCCTGCGGGCAAAGGAAACAGAAGGAGGACAATGAAGCAGCAGAACAGAATTGAATGGAAAATAGAAAAGACAACAGGTGATGGAGTGGGGGGGGGGGGAGAGGGGAGGTGAAACCATCCAGTGCTATTCAACAAGACACCCAGGAAGTGCATCTTGGCGTATTCGGAAGGTCTGGAATTGCCAAGGGTAATTCAGAGGGCAGTGATAAATTCCATAACCAGCCCATAGATTCGCCTTTGATGTTACTGGCTGAAAGCAGATGGCACAAATTCCAATATGTGTTATGAAACTGATGGCAAAGTAAAATGTCTCAACTTGAGGACAGGGAGATGTAAAAAAGGAAGGGAAGGACGTATTAATTACCATGAATTCCCAGAGGGATGGTGGTAAGGAGTCCCATGAGCCGGGGAGACAGGCCCAGCAGCACACATGCCAATGCACTGACCCACACTGAGCGGTGTGAAGTGGCCTGGATATGGAAAACAGGATGTAAGAGAGCTTGCCCCCATCAGTGTTGACAATACTGGGCTAGATGGACCAATGGTCTGACAGGCAGCTTCCTATGGGCCTGGAAAAGATGCGCAAAGCCACATCCCTACGGACTGGCTGGGAGTCTCCTCTATGCATGTTCACCCCACAGGTCTCTCTGCATTCCAGTGTCACAAGAGGGTGCATTTGGATGACACTTTAGTCCGTGGAGTGTGAATAGTCCACTCCATGGATTACTATTTGCGTGCCACACTTGGGAGACATGGAAGTAGTGCTCTTTGGAGTAGAGTATGCATGGAGTAGTCGTCTCTCTCCCCTAACCCCTCTGCCCTCCCCACCGAATGGGGGTGCTGGTTCCTGCTTATTTTATTGGGACGCCACCATTCCATGGGGAGGGCCAGAGGGGTGAGGAGCGACATGCTGCTGCTGGAGTGATGGTAGGTGCACCACCTCCCATCATTGGAGGCAATGCGGCTGTTAGTTCTCGCTGCAGCTGCTGTGCAGGGACAGCGCCAACGTGTCCTTCACCAGTGGATGGATCGGGTGCCCTGACACACGAGGAGACCGTTCCGAAGCAACAATGACAGGGGAGGTGATGCATCCATTCTTGCTCCAGCAATGGCCATGGCACGTCTCCTCTCCCCTTTCAGCCCTTCCCCACAGAACGGCTTCTGTGGCAGCAGCACACAGAGAAATATGTGCCGCCCCCACTGCAGGAGCAATAGGCTTCAGAACGGTCTCCTCGCATGTCAGGGCACTATTTCTTTTTTTTTTTTTAATAATTTTTATTCATTTTCAACACTATATAAACATAGATAAACATTTCCAAAATATAACTGAAACAAACACAATAAGAAAAAAAATACATCAAATATCTGCTGCATACATATTGAATAATTGTTGAGTACAAATATCAAAAACTATTACATATGCCTTATCACACTACAACATCTTCATTCTTAACATAAAAGTGCACCCCCCACCTCGGGATCATTCTTGAGTCCAAAATCTAATCATTTCTTCTGCTGGTGGTTTCCCACTTCCCTTAGTAAACACGAACACTAGGAACTGTTTCCAGATTCCTTCGAACTCATTTATTTTAGTTACGCCTTTTCTCCACTTAATATTGCATGTCAGTTTATCATTAATGGCTATGTCCCATACTACTTTATACCATTCCTCAATAGAATATTCCCCTTGGATCTTCCAGTTCCTAGCTATCATCAATCGTGCTGCAACCAACAAACTCGATATCAGCTCTTCAGGGCACTATTTCTATCCACCAGCAAAGGACATGTCAGCACCAAGCCATCTGATCCCCTGGCAGGGATGACGTCACTTGGTGTTGATGTGCCCTTCCCCGTCAGGGCCATGGCAACAGGGAAGTGGGCAGCTGCCCCCTTCCCTGTTGCCATGGCCCCGATAGGGAAGGATGCAAGCCATCGTGATGCTTGTGTGTCCAATTCCACTGCATCCCTCCTGCTGCAGCAAAGGATTCCCCTTCTGTTCTGGTGAATGAGGAGGGGATGCGCAAGAATTTGTCCTGCCTGTGACAGCTGCAGGACAGATCCTTGCACACACACTCTGATATCGGCAGATGGATTTCTCCCGCAGTTTGACATTCCATGTCCAGCCGCAGGAGACATCCTTTGCCCCTACCCCAGCAAACCATTTGGAAATTGGCTCGAGGGAATGAAAGGGGCTCCTTCTATCCCCTCGAGCCAATTTTCAGCTGGATCGTGGCGGGGGGGGGGGGGGCAAGGAACATGGACTTCCCTGGGAACACGTTTGGCACTGTGATTGGCAGTGCCCCACCCAGGGATGGCTTGTGCCTGTCCTGGAAAGTGCATGGGGAGCCCCTGATCGCTCCGCCCCGCCAAGGGATGGCACGATTGGCGGCTCCCCAAGTACGGGATTATTTCCCATGCCAATAGAAATGCGCTGGGCAAGAGTGCCAGTGGTTTCTGCCTCTCTTGCCTTGCAACTCTATAAACGTGAGAAATAACTAATCGTGGTGTGGTTTTTGCCCGACAGATGACACGTTGGTCAATGGGGGACTATTTAAGCAATGGTTGCTTAAACCATTAAGCAATGGTTGCTTAAATAGTCCACCGTTGACTAATGTGTTGTCTGAAGTGAGCCAGAGAGGGGGCTGCACTGGATGGAGAAAAAGGGTGGGAAACCTACTGATGCAGAATGGAGAACTTGCCTTGGATGGAAAACTGACTTCTCAGCTTGTTTCATTCCCTTATGTGTGAAACAACACATATTGAAGACAGGCCTACTTTGGCCTGCTCCATTCCCCCCCGCCCGAAGGGGGACATTGGACATGTTGCCAAGCCAACCTATGGATGGGCAGAGTCCACACCGCAGCTCTGTGATGTTTTTCTTCCCAGTGCTCAAATTATTGGGGGGGGGGCAATAGTTGGGGAAGCTGAATGAAATCCACATGCCCCACCCTGGACTCATTCAGTTATAGCCAAATCATGCTCCCTCAGAGCTTCCTAACAAGAGTAGCAAAGGGAGCAGCCACGAAAGGTAAGTGGGGGCTCTCCTCTTCTCTCCTGGTGAGCACCGACTATACTCCCTGTGCCTTCATTTTGTGTTCACTTACAACTTCCCATTTTTCTTCAACATAAATTATCCAGGAAGGAAAAGGCTGCTTATTATCCTCTTCAGACTTCCTAACCCATTTGGCATTGCTGCTGAAGGCAACAGCCAGGCGGCTGCCAGGAGAGGAAAAGCTGCAATGCATTGGGGAGGAGAGTGTAAGGATGATGTAGCATCCTCAGCACCACCACCTGTTTATGGGTCATGAACTCCCTCTCCTCCTAGGACAAGAACACAGAAAGCTTCAGTTTTGACCAGATGAGTACAACAAATTAAAAAGTAGGGCGAGGAAACGCCGTTGTGTATCTCAGTGGGAGAGCTCATGTTTTGCACATGCTTTCCTGGGTTCAATCACTGGAATTTCCAGGAAAAGGGGTGGGGGTGGGGGGTGTCTTGAGTCCTTCAGCTGCTGCCAGGTCAACCTTTTCCAAGCTGCCACCCCTCTGGATATTGTGGACTACAATACCCATCATCCCTAATTACGGGGGCTGGAGGGCAATGTAGTCCAAAACATCTAGAGGGGCATCAAGTAGGGGGAAGCTGGAGTAGACAGAATTGGGTTAGACGGACCTATTGCCTGACTCATTATTAAGCAGATCCATACTTTAATGTGGCATTGTGAGGGAGCAAGTCGGGTGGCCAATATGTGGCTCTGCAAATGTTTTGGCCTAAAACATCCATCAGCCCTAGCCAGCATAGTCAATAGCAAGGGAGGATGGGAACTGTAGGCCAAAACATCTGGAGATCCACAACCTGCTGCCTAGGTTAAGGCAATCTGTAAAACTGGGGCTCCCATGCCCATTTCTCTTTGAGGAAATCTGGCTACTAGATTCCACAAGAGATCTCGGTGCCTGCTCTGCATCTGCAAAAAAAAAAAAATCGCATTGCCCCGTCCCGTGCTCCTTCCTACCTGGGTAAGACTGCCGGCACAAGCGTTGGGCATGCTGGATGCAGTTCCGGACACACAGCCCAGCACAGCTGTCAGGAGACTGCCAAGGCCCTCAGAACACAGCCCTCTGTTGCACAAATGCTGTGGAGGGGGTGGATCCCGGAGGGCCTTGCTGCACAGCAAGTAGCAGCCTATAGAATTCACACTTGCAGCAAGACCCATGGCAGCACCGAGGCCCGTTGCATGTGGACTGAATACTGGCCAGCCCTGCTCACCTGCAGAGGAAGATAGATAGATAGATAGATGATAGATAGATAGATAGATAGATAGATAGATAGATAGATAGATAGCAAAAGAACAAAAGAAAAGAAAGACAGTGAAATCCAGACACTAGCCCAATGGAAGAGCAGAGTCTGGTTATGCTGCATGCTACCTGGGTAAGGCACCTTGAGCCATGATGACTGCAGGGTGTCATTGGTGAGGATCGAGTGGCGGGTGGAAGGATGTAACATGTCCCAAGGGGGTGCAGCATGTCTCAGAATCCCACAGACAAGCCAGATGCCAGAGAACGGCAGCAGAACCTACAGGAACGCAGAGCTAAAGTGAGAAGACTTCACCTACCCCTGGACCCATCTGTATAATGCTGATGGACATCACCTTGGAAGATAGCGGACTCTCCTTTGTTAGAAGTGCTTAAGCAGAGGCTGGATGGCCACCCATCAGTGATGTTGTTGCTGTGGGTTTCCTACAGCTGCCGCCACAGCAAGGGGTGGACTAGATGACCTCCAGCTCTATGATTCTACAAGTCGGAGGCTGCAGTTCAGTGGTAGAGCATATGCTTTGAATGCAGAAGGTTCCAGGTTTGATCCCCAACAGATAGTGCTGAAAAAACTCCTGCCTGAACCCCTGGAGAGCTGCTGCCAGTCAGTGTCAACAATACTGTGTTAGATGGACCAAGCTTCTGGCCCAGTATAAGGCAGCTTCCTATGTTCCAAAGCTCCTCACTATTTCAGCCTCAGGGATGTTAGTGAGTGCAGATCATGGTTTGTTTATTTATTTATTTAGAGATAGGTCATACAGACACACATGAACACACCCAGAGGAAAAGTCATGTCAACAGTAAGTGCTGGAGTTTGGCTTTGGAAAAGTGGAGTGGAGTCGGCACACCTCAAAGGAGGGCCCTGCAGCAATCATATGAAACACAGACGTCTGAAGAGGATAGGCACTGCCTCTTTGGACAAGAGAGACTGTGGACATCGCTACCACTGCACTCATCAATTCCCTATTCATTTTATTCCTATTCCCCCTCTGTCACAGTACTATAATCACCAGGATTCCCGTGGACAAGGAAATTAAGGATCTTTGAGCCAGTTTACATCTGTAGTGTAGATATATCCAGAAGCTCCATGGAATAGGAGGAACCAGCCACCACAGGACTATGTCCCCTGGACACCTCTTTTGGTGACCCTACTTGGGCCATTTTTTCTTTCATTAAAAAAATTAACATATCAATGTTTAATGCCTGGAACATCTTATTGTCAATATGGGCCATCTGCAGAGATAACCATCTCCTGTGCTAGGATTAAACCATGTCATATTTCTCAACTCAGGGCTTTAGAGATACAGAAGATACGGGGTCTGTGTGCATGGGGGGGTGACACATAGACATTAGAGAATGGGATTGTGAGTGACTGGGAACTGATAAATACATACCGAAAACATGTGCAGGGCTGGGCCACCCGATCTTAGAGAGAACCCTTTGGCCTGGCTCCACTGGCAGAGGGGCAGTCGGCAAGAAGCAAGGTGCTGAGATAGCAAAACACTCAGCAACACAAGCCTAAAAGAGATGGAGAGCAGGTGATGTTCAGCAAAGCACTGCCATAGGCACAGGGCACCCGATCTTAATAACATACGCACATGCCAGGAGCTACCTTGTTGGAATAATACAGCTCCAAGAGGTCTCTTGGTTGAACTGAAAGACTCAGATAACCCCTTCCCTCAGACAATCCAGCCCAAGATCCTTTTCCCATTTCTGTCTTCATGCTGGGAAAAATCTAGGAAAACAACAATGCATCCTTGGTAGGGATCTCAGAAAAATCCACAACGGATTCAAATGAGGTTGGATTTCTATGAATCTGATCTGCTTATCCCACAGCGGACCAGCTTTTTCCAAGTTGCGCAGATTCTGCAGACTTGCAGACTGGTTTGTTACTTTGGGGGAGGATTTGTGCAAATTCACATCAGCGCAAGTGGAAGGAGGTTTTCCTACCTTTCTAAAACAAATCTGATTCCGTCCATGAGCAGACGACAGAATGAAAGATGCCTAACAATCCACGGAACTCAGACAGCCCTAATCCTTGGAATTCTCCATTCCAGCACTAGTCATATTAGAGCAGAAACAAGTATTGAAATGCAAGTAACCAAAGTGCGAAATTCCGCACACCTCAGAATTTGTACTTTAAAAGAATTGTGAGACTTGGCAAATATCCAAGTTGTACTTATTTTTCATGACAAGTTTTTGTGGGACTCGGGACCTCTTGCCTCCATTTGAATTTGGAACTGAGAAAGTCATTGTATTTTGAATGTGTCTGAACTTCAAATTTCAACACTAATATCCCAATTCCAAAGAAAGGGGATTCTAGGGAGTGTAGTAGCTACAGAATCACAGCACTAATTTTTCCCATGCCAGCAAAGTAATTTTGAAGTTTCTACAGCAAAGGCTTTTACCATATACGGAGCGAGAAAAGCCAGATGTCCAAGCTGGACTCAGGAAAGGCAGAGGCACTAGAGATCATATTGCAAATATATGTTAGATAATGGAATGGATGAGAGGATTCCAGAAGAATGTCACCTTCTGCTTCATAGACTGCGGCAAAGCATTTGATTGTGTAGATCACAAAAGCTATGGAACATTTTAAAAGAAATGTGGGTGCCACAACATCCGATTATATTGATGCATAATTTATTCTCTGGGCAAGAGGCCACGGTAAGGACGGAATATGGAGAAACCAAAAAGTTTCACATTGGCAAGGGTGTGAGACAGGGCTGTATATTCTATCACCCTTTTTGTTTAATCTATACACAGAGTATATCATTCTGGAAGCGGGTTTGAATCAGGATGATGGAGGGATTAAAATCAGAGGGAGAAACATTAACAATTTAAGGTATGCCGATTACACCTATTATTAGCAGAAACTAGCAATGGTTTGAAATGTATGCAGAAGAAGGTCAAGGAAGAAAGCACAAAAGCAGGACTTCAGCCGAACATCAAGAAGACTAAAGTGATGACACAACAGAGAACTTAACTTAATTTTAAAGTTGAAAATGAGGAAATCGAACTAGTGAAGGATCAGCACAGTTATTAAACAAAATGGAGACAATAGTCAAGAAATCAGAAGAAGGTTAGGTTTGGGAAGGGCAGCTATGGAAGATCTGGGGAAATTCCTTGAAAGTAAATATATAATATTGGAAACCAAAGCCAGGATTATTTATTTATTTTATTTTATTATTGAATTTATATCCCGCCTTTTTTCCTCCAAGGAACCCAAGACGACGTATATAATCCTCCTCTCCATTTTATCCTCACAACAACAACCCTGTAAGGTAGACTGGGCTGAGAGTCTGTGACTGGCCCAAAGTCACCCAGTGGGTTTCCATGCCCAAGTGGGGACTAGAACCTGGATCTCTTGACTCCAACACTTTAGCCACTACACCACACTGGCTCTTATTCAGGCTGTAGCATTTCCGATCTCCATATATGGATGCAAACGTTGGACAATGAAAAAAGTGAATAGGAGGAAGATCAACTACTTTGAAATGTGGTGCTGGAGGAGAGTTTTGCTGATACCGTGGGTGGCAAAAAAGACGAATAAGTGGGTTCTAGAACAAATTAAGCCAGAGCTCTCACTAGAAGTGAAAATGCTTTAACTGAGACTATCATGCTTTGGACATATAATGAGGAAAAAATGACTCATTAGAAAAGACAATAATGCTAGGAAAAGAAGAAGGTGGAAGGAAAAGAGGAATACCAAACAAGAGATGGATTGACTCCATAAAGGAAGATATGGACATGAAGTTACAAGATCTGAATAGGGTGGTTTACAACAGATGCATTTGGAAGTCGCTGATTCATAGGGTCACCATAAATCAAAGTCAACTTGAAGGTACATAACTACTACTATGCCCAACTACCTTCCAAGCCTTTGGCTGGCAAAAGCATGAAACAGAGAATCGGGAGCTCCCCACCCAAACAGAGTGTGCTCGCTCTCTCGCTCTCTCTCGCTCACTCTCCCCTCCACCCCCACCTGTTATGTATCTAAAATTATTTATTTACTTAATATGAATTTTTAGGCCACTTTTAAGGATAGAACCCTTAGAGTGCCCCTGGTCGTTGGGCAATACTTGGGAAAGGCACGTAAACTTTTGGTTGGTCTTCTGAAGAGAGCTTGCAGTAAGAATTTTCAAGAACCTACAGCAGAGCTACACCCCAGTTCTCAGAGCAGAGAAGAGCAGCAGGTTTGTATGCGGACAGTCCAATGACAGACAGGCTTGGAGCCAGAACCATGGGGCCACAATGATGGGCAATCCATCCGCAGGCTCCGGAAATCCCCAAAACCAGCTGCACCAGAGCTGAGACTAGTACCGCACCAGAGACCTGGGGAAAAAGTGAGAGCAAATGGGATTAAATTAGAAGCCTCATTACCTGCCTCCTCAGGTACAACCAGCCCCCATCGTCTTCGTTTCATGCAGGCTGGCCCTACCATTAAGCAGAGTGAGGCAACCACCTCAGGCAGCAGATTTCGGGAATCACAAAAGGGCAGCAAATTATTAGTTGTTCTTGTATTTTTGCTCCCAGTGATGGGGTGCATTAGAGATTTTCAGCCTCAGGTGCCAAAGTAATTTGGTTGGCTTGGAGTAATATGCACCTTGGATTTGCATGGGTGTGGGGGATCACCATTTGCTGCTCTGCCTCAGGCAGAAAAATGTGTTGGGCCAGCTTTGCAGGCCAGATGGATTGAGAGGCAGAGGCAACGGAGCTGGTGGGAGAGCTACGGTGGGACTGGGAGAGATGGCAAAACAAATTTCCTCATCCATTTGCCACAATATGGTGGTGGATGCCTTTGCCCTGAGCCATGGTGGCAATAGGACATGTCAGGTCCTGTCACAGCTTCAGTAGCGCCATGATGTCTATACTACTGCCATGCTGATATCTCATATTCAAAGGGAGCCAAGACGCTGGGTCTTCTTCGTGTCTGCTCCCGCCACCCATGCCAGTCTCTCTGTGTCAAGTTGAACAGTTCAAAGCAACCAACCTCACAGAATAACTGATCCCAGGTTCTTCTGTTTTCACAACCTGGCCCAACACATACATCAGGAGCTTCAGTGCCTAGAAGGGAGGGGAGAACTAAATTTGGGCTAATGCTATACCCACACTGAAATAAAGAAGGTAAGAAGTAGAGGAGAAAGATCCCAGAATTCAGGCTATTAAGAACATAAAAATATAAGAAGAGCCACATTGGATCAAACCAAGGAGCCATCTAGTCCAGCATTCTATTGACACAGTGGCCAACCAGCTGCTAAGCAGATTGCAGCTATCATAAAACGGATCTGCAGAACTCACTGCCCCTGGATGGAACATGCCGTTGTATCAGGTGTGCAAACATTATGTGGGAAACTTTACACAGTCTAGGAGCCAATTTCCCATCCATGGACTCCCCCAGATGCTGCATTTCTGCTGCTGCACTGCTTGCAGTAGCAAAGAGAATTGGTGGTTTGCTGCCAAAATTTGTTGGCAAACTGCAACAGAGTCAAAAGAGCCATATTTACATGAAAACAAGCTAAATTTGGCACTTCTGAGTCTCCATAGTGGTTTGCTTCCAAATTTTGGCATTTTTTTGGCACTACAATGTCAAATTTCAGCCGGGGGGGGGGGGGGGAAAGCAGCAACAGGGGTAGCAGGGGCAAACACAAAGCCATGTCCTAAAGAAAGATATGGAAGTGAGGAATAATGCAGATCAAGGACTAGAAGTCCAAACACTAGTGGCAAACACAAAGTATTCCTTTAGCCACCTAAATGTACAAGAGAGCCATTTAGAATGAGAGAAAACTGAAGGGGGGGGCACATGGCAGAGAATGATGAAAGGACTGGAGAGGGTGAGTGTAGGACAGGGGTGGGCAACTTGTGGCCCTCTACATGTTCTGGCCTACAATTCCCATCAGCCCTAGCAAACATAACCAATGCTGAGCGATAATGGGGTTTATAGGCCAAAACATCTGGAGGGTCACAAGTTGCTCACCCCTGGTGTAGAGAAATGTCTCTTTCACACACAAAACTGGAACATGGGATCATCCAATGGAATTGACTGGCAGCTGGTTTAGGACAGACAAAAGGAGGGACTTCATGCTATATATGGGATCTGCATGGCTAAATGTTGCTGCAGTGGCTACAGTGGCATGGATGACTTTTAAAATCTGTGGTAGCCTGGGTTTATCAGTGGCTACTAACCATGACAGTTAAATGGAACCTCCAGGATTAGAGGCAGTGTACCATGAATCTGCCCAGGCCGGGGGCAAAACACAGGAGATAGTTATTACCTCCCTGCCTTGCTTGTGCACTTTTTGAAAGGCACACAGTTGGCTGCTGTTGGAGACAGATGGCTGGACTAGATGGCCAATGCACTGATCTAGCAAGGCAAGCTATGCCTCTTTAGCCTGAGATGACTGTATTTATTTTTAGAAATACATTATCCAATGCTAAGAGATGCTCTCATGGCATGGATCCAACACTCAAAGGAAGTGGCACTTGGAACCTTGCCATCTTTGCCCTGAGATCAAAATGTCCTGTGCCCAGTGGCTCTAGCCCACAACTCACTGTTTCCTTCCAAACGGTGCATGGGAGCCATATGTTGGGTCAGTACCATGGCTGGGATAAGGAACTCAAAAGATGGAGCCTGAACCAGTGGCAACCTGCAGAGATGGCAAAGGAGAGATCATGCTGCAAGGAGTGAAGGGTGGGTCAGGGTAGACAACCTGAGGTTGTCCAGATGTTTGGGACAACAGCTTCCATAATGCCTGGCCATTGCCCATGCTGGCTGAGGCTTCTCAGTGTCTGCTTCCAGGCTGCAGAACTCCCTGCTGAGGGAGGCTAGCTTGGCTCCCTCTCTGTTGCCATTTTTATTCAAGCAGACCTTTGGCATGTAAGCAGGTCTGTTGGACTGGGTGCCCTTTTCATTCTCTTATTGCTGCGCTTTTAATTGCATTCTACTGTATTTGTTTTACTATTGTTTTAATCAAGATAAATAACAACAACAACAAAAATACATTTCTATCCTGCCTTTTTTTCTCTTGCCAGGAATGTAATGTAGCTTACATGATCCTCTTCCTCACAACAACCCTGTGAGGTAGGTTAGGTTGAGTGTCAGTGACTGGCCCAAGGTCACCCAGTGAGCTTCCTGGCAGAGTTCTGGACTAGAACCCCGATCTCCTGAGTCCTAGTCCAACACCTTAAACACTACACCACACTGGCTGACTTCATAGAAGTGCCATTTTCTTGGTAGAAAGGCGGGGTCAAATCAAATCAATCAACAAACCAATCATGGGATTTGGAGCTCAAAACATCTGGAGGGAACCCAGTTGCCTACTTTTGGCCTAAGGGAAAGAACTTTCAGTCAGAGACCACATAGAACTAAACATTTCCCAGAACACGACCCCCCACCCCCCATCCAATCCTTCCTCTGCTTAGGTTTCAAAACTATAAGGCTACCCCGAACTGACTCCCTGGCCAATTAGAAACGATGCCCCAAGGAAGGCTGTCGGATTCTGAGGGGTGAGGAATTGCCCAGAGCTAGCTTACCTGGTACCCAGTCCGCACTGTAAGGCTGTGGAGATGCCACAGGCAAAGAGGCTGCGTGCCAGATGCTCATCCCAACGCGGAGTCCCCCTTAGCTCTTCATGTGGGAGGGTGGTGATGAAGAGAAAGTGAAAGATGCAGAGAAAAGATACCTGGACGAGAAGATGCTGGAGAGGGGAAGGAACAGCTGGCTGGAGTGAGTCTTGAACAGCACCCAGCCACCATTCAGTGCCTAGCCCAGAAGATGGCATGACACACCCACCACGCCTGGTGGTGACTTCCAGAGAGCCATAACCTGAGACAGGGATTCTGGCCTGCTGGCACCCCTGCTCGACGGATACCCTCAATCATCAGACCCACAGCTTCAATCTTAAACCATCCCTAGCAGTACACATCAAAGCACAGCATCCCCACAGTTCTCTAGCGCTCAGTGATTCTCACCCCTCTGACAGCCTCAGACTTTGAGGCTGGACTGGTGATGGTGAGTAGCCAGGATCCTGAAATCACTCCCCTGCATTGCCCATACCTCACCACCAGAAACAGGATCTTCACCCATCCTTCACTGCCCTTTACCACAACATGGACCCCTTTCCTACAAGACGTGATTTTTTCTGAGGTGCTGCGCTACTTCCCAGCAGCCCAACTCACCTGCAAAGCTAACAAGCAGCTCAGGGGCCAAGGAGGCAATCTGGGCCCCAAATGAACATGGGGAAGGATGCTCTGGGAAGCCCTGTTGTCTTTGTTCATGCTGCCAGCCTCTTCCTTTTTCATTGTGCTGTGCTCCTGTCTGGAAAGCGGCCTAGCAACGGAGTGGATCTCCAGCTCCTCCCCTTCCTTTGTTTGCTTCGTCCACTGGCAATGATATGTGCCTGAACTTCCACCTTTGGCCATTCCAGGCCACAACTGTTAGCCATTAACTTGGCTTGCCCAGTAACAAGCCCCTTGTGCTGGAAGGGGAAAGGCATGACTGAACAGAGGTGAAACCTGAGCAGGCCGGATTCACTTGAACAGTGCTGTGGGTCGGGCTGGGCTAGGCCAGGCCTGACCTACTGGACATCATCATCAACCCATTTGCATAAATTATATAAACCATTTCATTGTATGCCAGCTTAATTTCATACTTCTCGAACAGGCTGAGAACACAGTCCAGGAGAGAAAAGGAGAACTGTCTGGGTGGGGAAAAGAGCTGGTTTAAAACTGTCAAGGGTGGCCATTATGAAACATCAAGAAAGAGAAAATTAACCACCCATAAAGAAGACAAACAACAACACACATTTGCATAAGCTGATTTATATGAGTAGATGCAAATTTATAAATTATCATAATTTAAATAAAAATATAGTACATCTCAAGAGAGCGTGGAAGACTATGGCTAGGGGACTTGGACGTTTGGCTACTTATTCTGCTGTCCAGGTGGTATTTATTTATTACATTTATATAACGCCCCATAGCCAAAGCTCTCTGGGTGGTTTACGAAAGTTAAAAACTGAACATTAAAAAGTATACAAAATTTAAAACTATCAAAAATATAAAAACAACAGTATAAAACAAGAGTTTCCATTTAATCAACAACAGTTCTGGGGTCCATTAAAAACAAACCAACTTACGGTATTTTTTCAATTCTAAGACACACTTTTTCCCCCATATAAACATCTCTAAAAACAGGGTGTGTCTTAGAATCGCGGGTGCGATTATTATTCTTAGAATCAAAACTTTTTTTCTGTTGGTGGTACTGAAATTAGTGTGCATCTTACAATCGATGGCTTCTTACAATCGAAGAAATACGGTAGCATATGTTGTTAAATGCTATTAAATGCCTGGGAGAAGAGAAATGTCTTGACCTGGCGCCGAAAAGATATCAATGTTGGCACCAGGCGAGCCTCATCAGGGAGATCATTCCATAGGGTGGGGGCACCATTGAAAAGGTGCCCCCACCATTGTTGCCATCCTCTGAGCTTCCCTCAGAGTAGGCACTCGGAAGAGGATCTTAGATGTTGAGCGCAGTGTACGGGTAGGTTCATGTCTGGAGAGGCGTTCCATCAGGTATTGTAGTCCCAAGCCATATAGGTTTTCCCCGTCATGTTCTTCTTGCAACACTCCTGTGAGGTGGGTTAGGCTGAGAAATGGTTCATGGCTGAGTGTAGAGTTGAATCCTGATCTGCCCAGGATTCTGAGGAGCTATGAAAGTCTTCACAGTCTTTGCCCCACACAATAAACCGCAGGTGTATATTTCTTTTGATTTTTTAATTTTATTTTATCTGCCTAGCTGAGTGTTGAGCCTGTTCTGGAGGGGGTTGCATTTCCTCTAAAGGATCTGGTTTATAATTGGCGGGGGCACTCTTGGATCCAGCAGTCTTTGGAGGTAGATTTGGTGGCTCAGAGCTCTTCTCAGCTTAGGCTGATATATGCCAACTGCAAGGACAGACATAGCATTGCACGTTATTCATGCTCTTGGAACCTATTTGGATTGCTGCAATTTGTTGTATGTAGCCCTGCCCTTGAAACCGGTCCAGAAACATGAGTTGGTCTTAAAAAGGGGGCAGCAAGTGGCGTGGTCAATACCATCACATTATACCAGTACTTTTGTCACTTGCATGGGCTTCCAGTCTGTTCCTGGAAACTTTTGAAGCCGTATTACCTGAGAAATCCCCTCCTCCCATATCTACCTATCTAAACTTTAAGATTGTTTTCTTAGGCTCTTCTCCAGGTGCCCCTGCCAAATGAGTGCAGTGGGTGGCTACCAGAGGTGGCTGTTCAGCGTTGGCATGCTAGTTGTGGAATATTATCCCCAGGGAGGCTCCCCTGGCACTCACATTGTGGTAGTTTCTGCACCAGCTCATTCAGAACCCTAGCTTAGTTCTCTTATATCCTGGCTCATCTGCCCATTTTCTTTAAGATCCCTCTGTGATGCCAACTTGGGCTGCTGTGCTATATTACCAATGCCAAACCAATACCTTATCTGAGAGGAGATGCTCTGCCCCTTAATTTATTGTGCATAGTGGTGAGAGCACTATTATTATTAATTCCAAAGAGCAAAACTTTCCATTGCTTTCATGAGGGCCACAATGGCATCACTGCAATAAATATCACAGCTCTTTCTCCTTTGCTGCCTTTGCACCTCACTGGCACTGATAAAGATTAGACAGCACACAAGGTGCTCTAATACACACAGACACTTATCCCTACTTGCATCCCTAGAAAACAAAGTGGCATTTTTTTAAGAACCTCAGGTCCTATCATATTGTTGCTAAAGAGAGATGGACAAAGGCTCAGTCAGAAGCACTCTCTTTCACTCAGTGCAGATGTCAGGCAACTACAGTCAGTGCTACACTGCAAAGTGTAGAGAAAGAGTCTCAGAATAACACCCTTAATTTAGTAACCCCAGCATGTATCCATAAGGTAGCCTTTGATTGGAGGGGGATGGTTACTAATCACAATGAATAGTGAAGCATTATGAACTCTTGTACTCAAATCACATCTATTCTCCCCCACAAAAGCATACATCTACAAAGCCTCAGTCAGACCTTTTTCTCCATTTCATCCTAAAAGCAGTGGGAGGAAGGAATGGGACTGCATTTGTTAGTAAAGTTGAGACCCGATAGTGGGTCTGTTAAGAGACACAAGGTGTGCAAAACACAGGGAAAGGGCAAATGTTGAACCCAGTAACTGCACAGCAATGCAGAACAAGCAATTCCATTTTACAAAGGTGCACATCAGGGAGTGGCGTTGTAGAAGGAAATGATTACTTGATTGTGCTATGAACAGAAGTAGGTTGCGAGGTTACAGCATATAAACAGCAAATAAGCAGTGCAGAACTCAGTTGAGAATATTAGTCTGCTGCTTTTTAAATTATTATAATTAAACTGAAGAGTTTTGCTCACTTCTAAAACAGACACAGTGCCAGATACTATTTGCAAAGCTAAACATTGCCTTGAACAGAGCTTAGAAGTGGTAAAATAGAGTGTCTGGAGCTACCCCATAGCTTTTAATCCCAGCTCCTACTTGCAGTCCTGGCTCATCCACAGGAATGCTTCATGCCTTACACAAACATCCCAATGCCATAAAATGCAGGGCTTGCAAACTTTGGAAGTTGAGCCCACTGTGACTTTATAGATCACCCCCCCACACACACCTTGCACCCAGTCCCCCCAGTACAGAAAAGGAAGAAAGAAGAGATTGGCAGTGCCTGGTTGGGAGCTTACTACAGAAAACAAGAGACAGAAACACATGAACAGCTACCTTTATTAGAAGAGATCCCGTCTACAAGAAATAGTGAAAAACTACAGCAAAAAAGTGCTGTAAGAACAGGGTGTAAGAATGGCTGCCATCCATCCACCCCCTCCCACCCCAAGAAATAGAGGGGGCAGTCAAGCACTCACAAATACAGATCAGGGGCACCAAAACAATGAACTAAATGGATGTTAAAGGGCCCTGAGCTTCCCCCGGCAATTGTCACCCTTTCCTTCCCAACGCTATGGCTAAAGAAGACCCCAGGCACGGTTCTGACAGAGCAAGGGAGATCATCTTTGCTAGGGAAAGCAAGGCAGGCAGTCTGGCAGGCTCAGGACAAAAAGAACAAGTTCACACATTCTACTAATTGCGTGGTCATCGCTTGATGGCCTGAATGTGAAGAAATGCTGGCGCTCGTCACCATGGTGGTAGTCACAAGTCCCCCAAGCACACCGCCACACAGAGAGCCAAGCGAGAAAGCGATCCATGAGCCAAGTGAGGTGATCCATGGGCCTGATGCTAGCACTCCCAATGTGTGAACCCACGCAAGTTTTAGTCATGGAGGAAAGACCCAGCTGAAGTAGAAGGGCTACGAAAGACCCCCAGCCTCACTGTTTCAGTCTTCATCCTACCCAAGCTTTGCACTCCTAAGATGAGATGCATCCTTCCTTGTGGCCTTTAAGCACAGCTGCCAACTTGTGCGGGCATACCCAGCAAAGGGAGTTGGCATCCACTGGGATACAGACCGCTAGGGCCCCCTTTCCATCTCCCAGCCTTTCCTGCTCTGTGCCCTACCCCTTTCAGACATCCACAGCATTTCCCACCCAGGTGCACCTCTTCCCCCACACCACCCCCAAGTCTAAGCTGTGTCCCCTCCCTCCAGCCCTAGCTAGGGAACATGAAAGCCTTGATCCTTCCAAGCTCCAAGGCAGCCTGGAGGGGGCACTGCTGCAGTGCCAGTGGTTCAGGCCAGTCTTTGCAGCTAGGGGACACAGGAAGGTGCCAGCTCCAGCAAGAGCAACTGGTGCAGCGGGCAGCAAGTCCAAAGGGAGCAGACTGTGACGTGGGGCGGGTGCAAGCTGTGTGGTTGGCAGCCACACAGGTGATGGGTTGACTGCAGCGCGGACAAAGTGAGGGATTGATGGGGGCTGGTGGTGGGTAAGAGAATGCATTAAAGACGCTGCTCCACAGGTAGAGTGCTGTAGCCACGGCACCATTGCTTCCTAGCTGCTGCTGTGGCTGCTGCTGCTGCTGCTCGCCTTGAACGGTTCTGTTCTCTGCCCCTGGACATGGGGAGCTGTTAGGCAGCACCAAGCTGTGACCCAGATGCTGCACCGAAGAAGGGAAAGGCAGGCATGGAGCTAGAGCGGCCCTAGTGCTGGCGAGCTCAGTTGGACCAGCCCTCTTCACATGTACAGTATGATGCACCACTGCCACCGAAGCAAGGACAGCAGCGATGCCTGTCAGGTACACCACACCGAGAATGCAAGCCAGCTGTAGAAAGAGAAGAGAAGGGCGATTATGCACTGTGCCTTCTGCCCTCAAAGATCCCCTCACCTGGAACAACCCAGCTGGGCCCAGGAAAACACATTGCTGAGAGCCCCACCTGAAGGCGTGTTATACTTGGCATACCTGTGGATGGGAGGGTTGCAAGCTGATAAAGCAGGGGCTGTGAACATACAGCCCCTCCAGTTGTTCTTGGACTGCAACTCCCATCAGCCATAGCCAATATAGCTATTGGTGAGAGCTGATGGGAATTTCAATCCAACATCATCTTGTGGGCCACACATTCCCCACTCTGTGAAAAAGGAATAGATTTCCATCTAGATGGCATAATTCAGAGAAGTCAGGTCAGCAGAGTTTTTACAGTAGCAACATCCTAGTTGTGGATTTCTGTTCTTGGGAAGGCTGGCAAACCCATTGGCTTTGGTTCTGGAGAGGTTTTAGGGTGAGTGGATAAATGCTGGTAGATGTATTATCTTTTGTTGTTGTTATTATTATTATTATTATTATTATTATTTATTTATTTATTTATTTATATAGCACCATTAATGTACATGGTGCTGTACAGAGTAAAACAATAAATAGCAAGACCTGCCGCATAGGCTTACATTCTAATAAAATCATAATAAAGCAATAAGGAGGGTAAGAGAATGCACCAAACAGGCAGTCTAAAAAGTCAGAGCAAAATCAAGTTTTAAAAGCTTTAGGAAAAAGAAAAGTTTTTAGCTGAGCTTTAAAAGCTGCGATTGAACTTGTAGTTCTCAAATGTTCTGGAAGAGCGTTCCAGGCGTAAGGGGCAGCCGAAGAAAATGGACGAAGCCGAGCAAGGGAAGTAGAGACCCTTGGGCAGGCGAGAAACATGACATCAGAGGAGCGAAGAGCACGAGCAGGGCAATAGTGTGAGATGAGAGAGGAGAGATAGGAAGGAGCTAGACCGTGAAAAGCTTTGTAGGTCAACAGGAGAAGTTTAGATTGGATTCTGAAATGAATTGGAAGCCAATGAAGAGATTTCAGAAGTGGAGTATGTACATTTTGGGTGTGTACATCTGCTACTTTTAACCATGCTATGGTGGATTTTGTTGGTTTCTTTGTTCTCAGCTACTTTTATTTTTTGTTTGATGAAATCACTTTAAGGGCATTCTGACTGAAAATTGGCCTAGAAACTGAACTATTAAAATCAGCAAGATTTACCTTTGCTCAGGCAACAGTACAGACATATACCACTGAGGTATATCAGATCCTATCTAGTAGGAGTCAGTCAGTCTCAGTCTCTCACTCTCACACACACCCCTCCCAACTGTTGAGACTTTATTTGCTTCCACGCCTCCCCACCAACCAAGGATAGCTTATCACCCCACCCTAATCCTCTTTCCTCATGCTGGGCTTAGCCTGCTCCATCTTACCTTGGCCACCTGCTGGTAGAACTGACCCAACGCCTGCTGCCACAGTGTTTGCTCCATTAAGACACACAGGTCAGTGTAGGTGAACCAGCCACGTCGGACACCCTGCCTCTCAGCCACACTGCAGAAAGCAAAGGAGGAATTAAAAGTCCTGGCTCTCATGTCCTGGCACCACAAGCAGGAACTGTTTCCCTGTCCCATTTAAGTCACAGAAATAACTATATAGGACACAGTTTCCCGTTTCAGTACACTATAGGCTCCACATGGGCCCATTAAGAGAGCAACAGATCCAATCCATTCAGAGAGACATCATTTCCCTCACCACCCACTCACATAGATGTAAAACCCAGCAGGTGGATTCCTTTTGATGACTCAGAATTGTCTTCCACTTTTTCTTTCATCTTTTAAGACCAACTGGCTCACATAGTTATGGCTGCCAGTTCTAAACCTGGAAGGATTCTGTTTTAAGAACTCAGCACAGATGTTTTTTTACTGCTGTCTGTTACATTGCAAAGCCACATGCAGGAGGCAGGCAGGCCTGCTGCATGGCTCACTGCCATGGAGCTCTTCATGGAAGAGTAGCTTCATCCATGTCTATGGATCAGCAGTTCCCTTCCAGACAGGGAATGCAGGAAGGCACCCATCCAGGATAGACAATGACTACAGCTCACACCCAGGACTACTGCTCATACCCAGGAAAGACAGAGGCCAAAGGATTCCTCCTGTGCCAGCCACAGATGAAACAAAAGCACCTACCTTCCCTCCAGCCAGCTGAGCACTTCAAAAAGCTCCTTAGGGTCTGTATAGAGGCTCCAGTCCTATAGAACATGGAAGGAGTGGTTAAGCCAGGGAGCTAGAGTTGTCTTTCCATCCCCTCACTTGCGACAAGGCTGGGACAAATCTTACTTGAATGGTGCATGGAATACAGGAGACTCCCTACTGGAAAATTGGGGAAGGGAAAGGACAAACAGCCATATCTCCACACTATCCACAGCTAGCAGGAAGAACCCTCCCCACTCCCACCCCAGTGTTGCAAGAGAAGCTGCTGGGGTAGGAAGCTCTCTCCAATTTCATTTCCTGAGCCTCCCGTAATTTGTCAACATTTCAACAGCAGTGCTGAAGTTATGCTCATGGAATAAACGCCCTCCCTGGACGAGGAGGCACTGACACTCGAGCACCAAGTTAAACCCACTCTTTTCACTATTTGTTTTAATGGAGGATTTTAACCTGCTGTGACTTTACATTTTAAAATAACATTGGCTGTTTATTTCTGTCTATTATTATTATTGATACAGTTTTAGAATGTTAAGACTTAATTGTTTCATAAACTCACTTCCACAGCAGCAAAGATTCCTGCAAACCTAACTTTGCCATGTTCACAACACGCATTTCCTCTCACCCTTCTGAACGCAGCAACCCTTCTGTGCTTATGTGGGCTGAAAGTAACAGAAGCATCCCTCTAGCAGCCTGCCCTTCCTCTCACATGATACTTATGTTGGAGACTTACAATGGCACTGAGGAAATTCATCTCCAGTGTGTTCATGGTCTGCACGTCCACCTTGCCTGCAGCACCCCATTCATCATTGAAGACTTCCTCCTCTTCCCCTTCGTCATATAAGTACTTGCTGGCAACCATCTGAAAGTTAACAGGAGTTTCAAACAGGGTGGTGGGGAAGGAATGGTACCTCTGCTTTTTTAAAAAGGGATGGGTTGAAGATATAAGTCATTCCTCCCAGTTTCTAAGGATGGAAGAAAACCCCATCCTCAGCTTCAAGCCCCCTGTGCATCAGACCCAGAAAGAGGGTGGGGTGAACTCTGCTAGACATCCTGTAAAGCCAGTATGAAGAATTCATCACCCTCAGCTAACAGGCTAGATGAAGGACACCCATTCACAACAGGAAAATATCCCCAGTTAGGAAGGAGGAGTGGCAGGATTGCAGATTGGAAAACTAAGACGACAGTGGCAGGTAGCCTATGGCAGATAATTCTGAACACCTTACTAAAAAATGAAATAAAAATCGAGATGGGAGAAGGAGGTAAGTATTCTGAAGTTCATGGCACAGGGGCGGCTAGGCCAGCAGGAGAAAATTATACTTTAAATGTATACAGCAATAACTTATTCAAAGGAATTCACATAAAACCAGCCTGCCCCAGCCTGATGTCATCCAGATGTTTTGGACTACAACTTCAGCCCCAGCCAGCATGGCTAATGGTCAGGGGTGAAAAGAGTTGTAGGGCAAAACATTTGGAAAGCACAGCACTGGGGAAGATGGACATAAATAATTTCAGTGATAATTACAAACCATCCTGTAATCATCCAGACCTTGGTATTACCTTCATATTTTAGATGGGAATCCAAGGCTAGGAGAAAAGCAGCTCACCTAGAGTTCAGGGGCCAAGGAAACCATTTCAGCTAGGAGTTTCTTGATACACATTCTTGGCCAACTATGCCACAGTACCTTCAGGATTGGAATCCACAGGCTACTATCATTGCACTAAAAGGTTCTGAAGGCAAACAAATGTTCTGTGGTGCTGGAGGGCCAAGAAGGATTACGCCAGCTGCAATGTGGGGCCAGGACAGGAAGGAAGTCTTTCCCCAACATTAAAATTGTAAGCTCCTTAGGGCACAGACTTTTACTGTGGGAAAATACTATAAAGCACCACTGACGGCACTGTATTACAAATACCCTGCACCACATTCAGGCAACTGGTCCAAGCAGTGCATCGCACACCCATCCTGACCCAGTTGCTCACCATGGAGATCAAGAAGAGGTCCGAGGATGAGATCTGTTGTAGGTATTCAGGATTGCGGTGCCGAAGCCTCTCAATGTAAACCAGTGCCAACATCATGGAGCAGGGGGAGATGCAAGCCTCCCTGGAACAAAGAGTTAAGAGACACCAGCTCAAGCACTCCAATCGTTAAGGCTTATCCTATCCCTCAAGCGTGCTTGGGGGCTGTAAAAATCCCATCCTGCAGGAATCAGACTCCACCTTTCCTCAATGGCATTCCAGTTGTACAGACCAGTCATCCTTAAACTTCCACATGCTATACATCAGGCGTGGGCCCCCAACACAAATATTTTTACAAAAAATATGATGCCCGGAGTACTATGGTATGCTGAAAATGTCAAATCTAGATTGTTCGCAAGCTAGATTTGACCATGTGTTGTATTCCGTAGTGCTCTAGTTGCCACTTTTGGGGTAAATTCATTTTTAAAACATCATTTTTCAGGAGACAGCACCCCTCGGCCAAGGGGTAGGGTTAGATTTGGTGAAAATGGCCACTGAAGCACAAAGTTACCCACCCTTGCTACATGTACTGCAATTTGGTTGTTGTGCAATCCCAACACTTTATCCGCAGTCAAACTCCCTTGAGTCTTACAAGAGACGGGACACAGACAAAGGGAATTGGTGCTGCCACAACCATGGAGAAGGAAGTTTGTCTTTGCGGAGTTTGCAAGTACACAGACCTTCTCGACAACTGAAAAAATCGTTTAAGATTAAATTCACAACCACTCATTTTTCCATGAGGTCTCATTGAATATCTGGCAGGGCCCACAGTTTACCTTTTTAGTTGCCCTCACCTAGAATGCCATTTCTTTCATGCAGAAAATAGGGCCTCAAATACCTCCCAGTTATTCTAGGCAACTGCAGGGCAATGTTTCTCTTCCTACCTGTTCTGGTTCCCAAATTGGGAAGGCTTTCCCCCCCACCCCTTTTTAAAAAAGTGAAAATCTGATTTTATATAAATATACACATTCATTGAATATGGCTCCACATAATTTCTTATTTAGAGATAATTGTTATTAAACTTGCACAACCCAATTACTTCATGACTTAACTTAAGGACATCCAACTTTTCTTTTCCCTTGAAAACTGATTTTGCAAAGTTATCAGTATGTCTATATATCTTTATATTTGACTGCCTATGCTATTTTTCCATCAAGAAATGCCCTCAAGGCAGCATGAATGAAATTGCACAAATCCAAGCATTAGTTTAAAAATGAAAAGAAAAAAGCCTCAGGCCACAATCCAAAGAAGAAAAAGCATGCATGTATGGGAAACAGAAGAATAAAAGCAGCAGAAAAGGAATCCGAGCCTTACCGGGAGACGCGAGATACATATTTTTTCTGGAGCCTCCGAATGGGACTGGGAGCAGCTTTCTGGAGTAATTCAACAGCAATATCTAGAAAGGAGGAAGAATCAGGATTCAACACTGTTTCCAGGGCCCCTTTTGCGCAAGCCATGCCAATGTCCTAGTGCACCCCCTCCCTCATGTATAATAAAAACCAGTGTCCCTTTCAGAGGACAAGACCTGCTTCCCTCTGTAGCCCACCTGACAAAGAAAGGTGTGTAGGAATGGAAAGTACGAAGTAAAAATTGGAGGTTTGAAGGACAAAGAACCAACTTCACCCCTAAAGATGCAGTGTCCACTTGGAAAACCATATTAAAATTGTGAGGCTTTATAGTTCACGCCTACTAAAAGAATAACGTGATAGCTGGAAAGAAAGATGTACCCTGGTTACTCCCAGATCCTGAACACATTTACCTAGAAGCAAAGTCCCACTGATGTAGACAAAGCTAAGCATACACAGGACTGCAGACTTATTCATTCATTGTTTGGTTACCTTCAGTTACCAATTGCAGCTGAACGGGTCACTGGTATAAATGGATAAAGTAAAAAATTACTTCTCTAGCACATCCGTTAAATATGTATCTTTACATTAACACTTCTATATAACAAAATATGAGCAAAATCCCAAAAGCATCAAAGAGCCAAACAGTGCAGGATAAATATACAATGGTGAAGCAGGAACTTGTAGAAAGGGTACAGTAACCTCTTCCACCATCCCAAGTTCAAAATCCCCTTTCCTTGGAGTCTTCAGAGGTGGGCAGCGACAGGACGCCTGGGGGCCATTTCCACCACCACCCCTCTACCACTCCCTGTACTGGAAGTTTGTTTTTTAATATTCCCCCAATAATCATGGGTATCGATTTTTTAAAAAATAAGGGTTTTTTTTGTAACTCAATTCAATCGGGGCTCAGCAGGAGGTCCTCAGGCTATGTTTTGCCCACCCCTATTTAAAATGGTCTGTTTACTTCAAGAAGGACAAATTATGAGTAAATGGGCTTTGGAGTGTAGCTTTGAGTATTTCCAAAAAAGCGTACAGCAATCCTTGCTAGTGCTTGTCTTAGGCATTTCTGTCACGGTCCATGAATCTTTCCAACTTGACAAGGTCAACCAGACTTGCATATGCTCCAGAAATTGCTGGCCAAACTTTGGACTTCCAACCTCTGAAATACTTGTCTCTTAGCAACCACCAGGGATCTACTGAGTCAGTCTTTTCCTGCTGGTTCAGGCCTGCATTTTAGCATCCATTAAGCCCAACCTATTTCCCAAAATAAAAATAATAACTTTTTTTTAACAAATCACAAGACTCAACTGCATGATTGGCTGGGAAGAATAAATATGGGCTGGAGGTGGCACGACGTTCAACCTATAGGTTCTCAGTTATAGAGGAACTAAAGGCCTCAGGTTACCTTTTTAGCCTGCTTGAACTCAGATAGGAGGAGGAAGGTGAAGCGAGACAAAGCAAGGCCTTAGCAAGGTTCCTCCTCACCTTAATAGCCTCTTAGAGATGTGCTCACAGTCACTTTTGTTGTGGTGCCAAAACAGCATAGTTAGTTTATGGCACTTGATGCAAAATGCTTGACCCTAGCTGTGAATTAATTCACACGTTCTTTCTCTCTCTCTCTCTCTCTCGCGCGCACACACACACACACAGCAGTTCCCTTGCACATGACTCAACATTCCACTCCTGCAGTGATCTGGAGTATTTAAACAGCCAACAATGCTGATGAATGAACAGAGCAGGAAGTGAATTTATCAGCTACGTCGGAACCAAGCAGGAACATGGTGGAACAGTTTAAATAACAAAATGTGTGCGTGGAAGGGGGGTGGCCTGGGGAGAAGAGAAATTTCAGCTCTTATAAGGTTATGCAAGCAACATAGCTCAATTCTTATAGATTTTCTCAAGCTGGTACCCAATTAGTGAATATGGCTTGCATTTAGGGTGGGGAGGGTGTTGGGGGAGCACAAGCGAAGAGAACTTTCCCCCCATGCATACACACACACGGGGCTTCCCTCCCTCAAGCCTCCTTCCCTGGTCCAATGGCAACATCCCAAAGCCAGACTCACCTGCAACCGGACTTGAAAGGTTATCAAGGGCACTGTCTTTATCCCAGCCATAGTAAAGCCGCTTGCGTACGCGATCACTTAGCTGCTGGTGCCTGGGAAGAAACTGAGAGAAAAGATTGCCAAATGAGGATGCAGTGCTGGGATTTTCCATCTTTCCCACCCCCAATCCACACACAACTGAAGACCTTAGTTCTATAATTCAAGACATATGTTTAGTATCTATTGGAGTAACCATAATAATTTTTTAAACACACTAATGTCTTCCTTTTCAGGCAGGACCAGGTAGGCATACACACTTAGCACGGAGATGTGGTAAAAGTGGTACTTTTATAACCGCCAGGGAGGGAAAATCCAAAAATCCCATGCAATTTCTGCCATCATGTTGTCACTCTCTTCTTTATTAATATTTCACCTAAATCCACACTTTTCCCTCAATGATCTTTTTCAACAGTTATCTTCACGCCACTGTATCTCCATTTTAGGAAGCTGAAACTCACTTTTCTCTAAGACAGAATTGACCAGCCCTCTCAACCTTTTCTCATACAATGTTCCAAATCATTTTAAAAAATAATATCTTCAATTTGTTCACATCCTTCCTAAAAGGTTTGACCAAAATTGGACATAGTGCACTACGGAAAACGTACCTGCACTTGATTGAAGTCCGCATCATACCTCTTTTAATACCAAAAACACTGTTGCATGGTCAGAGGCCTTACTAAAGGGGTGAGACTAAGTGCAGCACTGAAGTGGTCCCGTGCCATTGACCACAATGAGGACAACTGGAAATATGCTTTCAGTTAGAAAGGGATTTTGTTTTATTCCAAAGGTGGATATGAAAAGGGAAAGCTGGACCACCTAAGAGGTGGTCCTGCTTGAAGGATAGCACAGTAACACAAGCTTGAAGGATAGCACAGTACAGAGAGAAAATGTCCCTGTCGGTGCGGCAAAGTAGAGTGTAAACAGGAGAAGAAATAACGACAACTAAAGGGAAGGACAAAGCAATGATTTTCCTGGGCAACCAGCCTGTTGCATTCCTGTTTCAGGCAGCTCCCTCCACACTGTGTAACATCTCCCATCTCTGGGAACCTGCTTGTTCAGATCAGGCAGTGGAAGGATTTGCAGAAATAAGTACTAGTTATATGAGACAGGAGCATGGCATGGGGGCAAAAGGGAAGCATGAGTCCATTGAGACTGCAGGATTGAACAAAATGTTCCTGCCCTCTCCATTCCCCTCTTCCTTTTTCTCAGAGTAGTAGTGCTCCTGAACCAGATGCAGGGTCAGTGGTAAACTCAGTCAGTCACTGATGATCTTATTCTGAGAATTGACATTGCTTTTGTAACTGAAAGAGAATTAGAAGGATGAATTATGAAGACCAATATTTATGCTGGTAGTCCTGAGCCAATTATTCTGCATACAGCAACAATTAAAGGATGGGAGGGAGGGATAGTGAAGCAAACATCTGTAAAAATGACTTGGCTTCCAAAGCTCTTCCCACTGCTTTGTGCCTGCCCTGCTCTACTCTCCTAGATCTCACTGATCTCCCAAAATTTCTCTAGGATGGTTGTACTAGATTTGAGCTTTCTTCACCTAGTTCCTTCAGCATGCAAGTATGTAGTTTATTAAGATCTGCTGACATGAATGTTTAATTAATTTAATTAATCCACCCAGTTGCTGCTATTTTGTTCCAGCTTTTGCCCTTCCCTTATTAACCATACCTATTTAATTTGGTTTTCTTGTATTTTGTGCTAACAGATCAATGTGCCCACATCCTGCTTGAAGACATAAAAGCCTATAAACCTATGCTTGACGAAAAAACAAAGAAACCTTGATTTTATCCCCTTTCCTCATGCTTTTTCCTTATGTACCTCCATAATTACATGCTTCCTTTCACTTGCTGTTTCTGTTTTCATGATTTGCAAACACTCATTATTTATTCCCACTTGATGCCTCGTATGTCCACAGAAATTGGGGACAAGGCGGTAACTACACTGCCCCAGGATGCCTGCAGTTGCGGCCCTCCAGATGTTGATTACAAATTTGAAGTGATTATGGAAGTTGTAGTCTAACATCCGAATTCCCCACCCCCGCTATAAACCCACAACCATCACCACCACCCAAAAAAACCAGAAGGAAGACAGTACTGGAACTGAAAGATTCCTAAAAGAAACCTTTTACATTCCTTGGATGCTCATTAACACAGTTTAAAGCTTTTGGCAGAACATTTTCTTTTCTTTTTTGTGTTGTCTGTTCAGATTACACCTGTTCCCTTTTTTATCACTGTTTTATGAATTGTTATTTTTGGTATTCAATTGATTCCTGGGCTTGCTATCTCAACTGCTACTGATCTATGTACTAGTAGATCCACAGTAGGGCAATATTTTTTATTAGGACCAACCAAAATGTTACAAAATACGGGGCAAGCTTTTGAGTTCTCCAGAAATCTACGGGAGAGTGGAAGTCACATAAAAGGGGGAAGGAAAATCAGCTTGGTACCTTCTGTAATGTTGATCTATATGCTTCATATTAATATTATTATTATCATTATCATCATTATCTCCTCTATTCCACCCCACAGCCAAAGCTCATTTGGTCACGTCATTACTATAAACCACCGCGAGTTCTTCCTCTTTTCAATAGACAGGATATACAGCTTTTAAACAAATAAATAAAATACAGTTACGATCAGGGTGGATTTTTCCCTTACACTTTTAATAAAATTAAACAACTCTGCATCTAGTATTTAGATGGGTGATTGCTATTTAGAATACAAGTGTAACCTTCTGTATATGCCCTACGGCATGTCAACTTGCACCCCTTTTATTCTAGATAGTCAGGAAAACAGTGAATGGTCACTATAATGATTTTTTACATATATTTTGCAAGCCTTAACACAAATATCACTGCTATGTTTTTAACATTTCATTCTCCTCTGACATCTGCTAAGATCTTTTCCTCCTCCCTCCACCTGTGTCTGTGTCCATGTAGGCACAGGTACCAATTCCAGATGACTTTTCATGCATTCTGATGGAGTGGGCTCTGATACACAAAAGCTTATACTATTACACATTTGTTAGACTTTAAGATGCCACAAGACCCTGTTTTTGTTGCCACAAACAAATACAGCTACCCCTCTGGACACTATCACATTGTCATTCAGTAGTCACATCACTAAACAGGATTAGACCACACTACTAAACAGCTAAAGAATGTTCTGAAAGCTTGGGAAGGATTCCACTCATTAGCCAACTACCAACAGTAGCGTGTATAATACAATACGTCTACTCAGAATGAAATCCAACCCAGTTCAATGAGGCATACTCCCAGGTACAAGTGTGTACAGCAAGCTCCCCCTACCAGATGCCCTTCAGGTGGTCATGAGTGAAGGAAATTGAAGGGCAAAACATCTGGAAGGCACCAAACTGAAGAAGGCTGACATAAATCATCTTAGTAATCCTTACCAGCCAGCCCATAATCACCCAGAACATGGTGTTATTCCCCTATTTGAGATGGGAACTCGGGACTCAAGAGAATAGCAACTTGCCTAGAAGCCAGGGGCAGAGGCAACGATTTCAGCTAGGAATTTCTTGACACATCCCTGACCATCAGCCATGTTGGCTAGGGATGATGGGATTTGTAGTCCAGCACATCTGGAAGGCGCCGGGCTGGGGAAAGCTGGACTACAGACTGAAGGAGCGTCAGAGGCCAATTATCGTACCTTTGAGGAAAGGCACCGGAGTGTGTGTGTGGGGGAGAGTGTCCATTAGGCGTGGCCATTAAGAGCGCAAAAAGGAGGTAGCTGGGGTCCCTCAGCGCCCAGCCAGCTGGCGCCTCACCGGGTCCAACTGACCAGAGGGAGGGACCGACTAGACGGTGGCAGCTCACCGTGAACTCCTGGAAACCGCTCAGGGAGAACGCGCCCTCCTCGTCCAGAAGCTCGTTCAGGTCCATCCCGCTGGGTGTCCGAGGAGCGTCGAGCGAGCCCGCCTCTTTGCTGGCGCCCTTGCTTCAGGGCCGGTGCCGAGAGTTCGCCGCTGCCGGGGGCTTTAGCTAACCCCTTCTTCTGGGGAGGAGCCGCCCAGTGAGCAAAGAACTCTTCGGCTGGCCCTGACGCTGGTGGCGCCGCCGCCGTAAAGGAAGGACCCCGGTGCGGCTTCTCGCCTTCCTGTTCCTGGGGCGGATAAGGGGGCGGGTCTCTCCTCGGCCGCCTTTTGCAACCAGGCACCGGACGCGAAGGAGGGCGGACCGGCTGCGTTTAAGATGAGTCACGCCTTCATTACGTCCCGCGCCTAAACCTTCTGGAAGAACCCCGACAAGCTGGGATGGACGTCTCAGGCATCTTCCTCTATTAGAAAAACGTACAAATTACAATGAAAACACACCGGCTGAGTTCGGACGACACGATAATCAACGGTTGACTTCCATTTTGTTCCTATTACCACCCCGCCACCTCGTTGATTAGCGTGTCGCCCGAATCCGGCCATACACAGAGCAGCAGTTAATGGTATTTTTGGACTACATCTCCTATATTCACTAACCATTAGACTCTGGCTTATGGGAGTTGTCCAAAACATGTGGAGGGCACCTCTTTTGATTTGAGAGGCGGGGCGTATACACAAACATACATATACAATGTATGTTTTATTCATTCTATCCTTTTATTTCAGTGATTCGTCTAGAGGCAGCGGTGGGTAACTTGCATCCCTCCAGATATTTTAGTCTGCTACTCCCACCATCCTTCATCCATTGGTTGTGCTAACTAGGACTGATGGGAGTTGTAGGCTCACCTCCGGTTCTGTAATAGACCCAATAACCACATATTAGATTCCTCAGCCTGTACATCATTGTATATTGAAAGGGTGGAAACCGGGAAAAATAGCCCTTTTTCCTGTTTTAACCACCTTGACTCATCCTACTGTCTCCAAAACAGCCTCCCAACATAAAGCCAACAGGTACTTAGTTCCAACGAAAGCAGGATATTTTGTACTAAGGCTGCTTTAGTGTTCTGCAGTGATCCATAAAAGCTTCTGCAACACATCTTCAGATAAATAAAAACATATTTTCACACGAAATAAGGACTGTGAACCATGCTACAACATGTTAAAATCTTTGCTTTTCTCATTGTTTTCTACGGACCGCTCTCCCTTCAAGAAGTGTGAGTGGTGCGGAATAAGTGTCGAAAGACACCTGGAAGTTTTGTCTACAGACCATCAAACAGCCGCTCTAACTTTTTCCTATCTCTACTCGGAGATAGGAGCCTGAACAATTGCGCATGCGTGTCATAGAGAAACCATTCCTCCTTCTCGTGCGGGGGGGAGGGGGAACGGGCCGTTAGGGCACGTGATTGAGTTTTACGCGCAGGTTGGCCTTAGCGCAGGGTTGCTTCCGGTTGCGGCTGTCAGGACGGTTCCCGGCTCCTCCCCTCACCCCCCTTACTGATCGCTGGCTGAAGCAATGGCGAGCGGCGGCAGCAGCGGCGGCGGCTCCGGTGTCCCAGCGACAGAGGAAGGAGAGGCGGTGCCGTTGCCCGGGCCCGGTGACTGCTCTGCCGAAGCCGAGGAGGAGGAAGAGGAGGAACAGGAGGTGTTGGCTCTGGCCGCCCGGCTGAGGCGACGTCTGAGGGGCTGGGAGGCGACCGTGGCTGCCGTGCAGCGGCTACTGGTCTGGGAGAGGCCGCCACAGAGCCTGGCCGGGGCCGTCTGGCTCGGAGCTGCTCTGTGGTGAGAGACCGAGAAGGCGGGCGACGCAGGGGGGAACGCAGGAGGCGGCGAGGGGGGCTGGAGGGGGGCCGGGCGCTGTTTTGTGGCTGAGCAGCGGCTCTCGCCTTGGCCTTAGCGGCGGTGGGGAATCCTGGAGGGAGACTGGAAGAAGAGGGGCTATTCTAGAGCAGGGAGTAGCAGTGCCTGATGCGAGTAAAGTATCGGGTCGTGATGGTAGCGTCGTCGTAGCTTTCCTTGGGTGGGAGATCTTCTCTTGATGAAGAGGAAACAAGGTTACAATAGATGGCAGGTGCTTTGGGTCACCCAGACGGTAGCCAGTGTCAATACTGGTGTTGCTTCGAAATGAAAAGCTCTCTCATGCGTACGTAATTGGGAGTAAGTCCTATTGAAATTAGTTTAGTTTACTTCTAAGTAAACGTGGATAAGATCGTGTTGCTGCCTACAGTCTTTCAGCTGTCTGCAGAGAAGGCTCCAGGGAGAAAGAGTTGCCAGTCCGTGACATGAGATGTGGGCCTGTGTAGGTGCTTAAAGGCCGTGTTTCTGGATAGCAGGTTAGGCCTAGAGCTGTCCAGTCAAAAATGTAAGAAATAAATAGAACGCCATGGCAACAACTCCATGGAATGCTATTTATTTCTTAAGTTTTTGAAATAAACAATATCCATTCCATCCTAGGGGTCTGCTAGGTCTTATTTTGGAACAGGTTACAACCCAATGCAGTTATGCTTATTTATTGATCACATTTGTAGCCCTCCCCTTCTCCAAGGAACTCCCCCCACATGTTATTCTCATAACAACCCTGTGGGGTAAACTAAACTGAGGGATAATGACTTGCCCAAGGCCAGGTAGTGAACTTTGTGGCTGAGCAGGGATTTGGACCCCAGTCTCTCCAAATGAAATCACATACTCAGAGCTGCACTCCAGGGCTGTAAACAATGTATGCATTGCAAAGTCGTGCAGCACAACATGCAGAATTTTTGGGAGGGTGGAATTAAAGATCAAAACAAGGTGGTTGGCAAGATGGTTCTCAAGTTTTAGGGAATGTTGGGTTAAGGTATTGTGGAGAATAGTTAAAGCCTTCTACCCTTGAAGGAAGGAAGTTTGTTTTCAAGGATGTCAAGCCAGTGAGAGACCAGGAGTTTGAAGCTGAGTGGTACCATCATGAGAGAGAGGGTTGATAAAATTAAGTTATGAAGTGGAAAAGAAAAGACTTGGAAGAAGGGTCCTGTCACAGGCAAAATGTGTAAAAGAGGAACATTGCTATGCACAAGAAAGGATTTGGGAATGGGGAAGAGTTTATTGTTTTACGCATGGCTGGGTGAGTAAAGCATATTAGGCAATTTGATATGTAGAGGGGTAATAATGAGTCCTGTTGATTGTGCAGGGGTTAGTTTGCCTTCCTTCAGTAATCATGATGATCCTTTTTCAAAGGAGATGCACCTGTGCAGGGATATCCCTACAGTGGAGACATAGTACAGGGAAGACCACCCTGAGCTTATTGAGTAGGTGCATATAATAAGCAATGCCTTTCCCTGACATATGATGAGAGAGTTGGCACACCATTCAGTTATGAACACTGAGATGAATTGTTATTTGATAGTGGGTAGAATGTGCATGGAGATCATATGGCTGACTTACTGCTACAGCACCAGACGCAATACAGATAGGCCCTTTTATGTCATCTGGCCTCTGTATTCTTGGCTTTATCTTCTGAGATTCAGAAATGCACTGCTAGTTCTCCTTAGAACCAGTATATGCCCAATATTGCAGTTTGCTGCAAGTGAATTATTCTAGCAGTACATTTCTGCACACCACATTTTTGCCCAATTCCAGCATCACTCTCCAGAAGCTTCTATTTGGAAACAACAAAAAACAGAAAAGGCATGTAAATCTTGTTTGTTTAAACAGTTTTTTTAAAAAAGTTGCAGTGATGAGACCATATGTATCTCCCAGGGAAGGAGGTCTAATGATGTGAAGCCATCCGTGAGAAAGCCCTGTTTGTAGTACCTCCCAGCCTAATGGCTCAGATGCTGATCTTAAAGCTTGTGCAGGCTCATAGGCGGTCCTTCAGATAACATAGTCCTAAACCAGTCCTGGCTCTTTATGTCTGAGCAGAAAGGTAGCAATTCTAAACCTCCTCTCCGGCAGCTTAATGAGTTTGTATTGTAATGGGCAGCAGTGAAAGAAACTGAGAGCATCTTTGCTTCTGGGTGTATACCTGCAAAAATTAGTCTGGTTGAATATTGAAGCCTTGCAAGATTACATGACTAATGTAAAAGGGTTGAAAGCATGTGATGCAAATCTCAAGTATTTTGTTCCTACTTGCACAACCATTACATTTTGGCATGGTTTGTAAACAAATTCAGAATGGGGCCTTTGGTTATAATTATAGTTCAAGGAGGGATTGCTTGTCAGAAGTAGAAGGATGTTGGATCAGCCACCTGGTGAAGAAATGACTGCACCCTTCCTATAGCACTCTTGTTTATCTGATCATTAAACTTCATCCTAAATGTTGGGGGCGGGGGGAAACGGCTTCAACACACACATTCCATATTTATGTGAACTGCATATATAATGCTGCCTTATAAGTAGCCAGATAGTACTGTCTACATCTGGCTGGCAGCAGTTCTCCAAGGTCACAGGTGGATTTATTTATGTAGTATATTTTTTTATCCACCCAATAACAAGCATTATCTGGGTGGGTTGCAAATAGTGGATGTCTTTCCCAGCCCTTCTGTCTGAGATCCTTGTAACTGGAGATGCCTTGGTTTGAACCCTAGTCTTTCAGCCTGCAAAGCATGTGTTCTACCAGGTCCCTTCCCCTGCATAAAAGATTTGTCCATTGGAATCCAGTGCTGGACATTTGCCTGGACACACGTAAATGCTGCTGCCTCTGCCCCCAGTGCAGACCAAAATGTCTAGAACTCCACAAGTTGCCCACCTCTGGCCTAGTATTTGGAATTTAACATTGGTTGGATGTAGCCTCAAGTAACTTCTGCTTCACTCTCATAGTATAAACAGTTTTCTCCTTGATGCATGGGTAGTGCTAAGAGCACCTCCAGGACTTGGCCTGTGATAAACGAGGTCTGCTACTAGAAGCTGCAGATAACTGGAGGTTTGCCCAGAAGTGTTTCCAGTTAGTTTTTGTGTACTCCCTGCCTAGGACTCACATGGTTTGCACTATCCCTGGCTTGGAGCTGGTAGCTTAGTAACTCCTGGCAATGTACCAAATTTGGAGTAAGCCCTACTAGGTGCTAGTTGCACTCTGCTAGTTGAGCCCCCTGTTCAGCTTTTATTCACTGAGAACTGCAGTGCTAGCATATTATTTCCTTTTTGCCTACCCTACTTGTGCACACACAGCAGTATTTAACAAGCCCAAGTGATAGAACCCAGCAAACTGCTAGAAAGAAAAACATCCTGTTTACTTTTACAGACAATGAGCTGACTATCAGCAGAGCAGATTCATAGGCTGGAGCCATGCAGGGATTGGTAGTACACGTTCAAAGGCTGTAGTTGTGGAGACCTGGATTTGAAATAGGAGTGGAATGTTGTTATCATTAATAACCATTTAGGAGCTTTATGATGTTAAAAGACAAAAATCTGCCCTTGCTAGAAAAACACTTCCTCATTTAAAAGAAAAGTCCTCTCAAAGATTAATATACACAGGGCTAGAAACAGAAAAAAAAGGAGCCAACATCATTTTATAAGGTGCCAATCATATCAGGGCTAAATATTTTGTATTACTAGGTGCCACTAACACAATCTTTTTGGTGCCTGTAGTTCTTTCAACCCTCAATTGCTCAGAATACAGGTCTCCAAAGTGTATACTCTTTGTTCAGTGGATAGTGTTGGGCTTGGACATTGGAAACTTATAAATGACGGTTTGAAATGTACTGAAGTGTTTGGGACAATATATCTAAGCGATGCTGCTATGTCAAAAAAGCAACACACACTTAAATGCAGACCCTGATCTACCTGTGCAACTACTTTGGACTTCAAGAAACTGAGTTCAAACCATTCTACGGTTTCATTTGACTTTAGAAAAAATGTGACTATTTAGCTTCATTTCCCCCAGGATGGGAATAATAACCTTCCCAATAGGGCAGCGGTTCACAGCCTTTTCAGCCCTGAGGCCCACATGTGATACTGGGTTGGGAGCCATATGCATGTACACATACTTGCACACGCACGCAAAACAGTGATCCTGATACAGATTGCTCTTTCCTCTCTGCTAGCAATAGGAGAGGGAGGGAGAGATCTGCATGGGGATCATTAAGAAAGAGGGTGGGAAGAAGACAATCTTTCTTAATATGGCCATGTAATGTCTTTGGTCATGACTGGTGTGTACACTGTGCTTTAAAAAGAATTAACATTCTGCACCTGGGCAAATGTTTCTAGTCAGTTTTGCATGCCAAAACAGTGTGGCTATACTTGGAGTATAGTTAGGTGACTGCAAATCTGGTGGCCAATTTAAATCTTAAATTTAATACTTTCAATCACATTTCCCCAGCCATCCAGCAGTAAACAAAAGGCCAAGAATTTTCTATGCATTGCAAAGAACTTGGAGGGGGGAAATCCATTTCTAGGACAAGAGGCCTCTCTGACACATACAGAGAACTCTAGGAGCAGTGGGATCTTGTCTCTCTCTTAATACTGAGAATTAGGAAACAGTCAGAAGCAGTTTGTGAGAGACTTATGTTACTTCTGGCTTTCTCTAAAGCCAGTGCAAATGGAGGAATCTACTCAGTGCCTTGAAGTTCTGTGTGTGCATGTGTGTACGTCTCATAGCACCTGGGAGAGGGATCGGTGATGACTACAAATAATGGCTAACTACAAAGTCCTGCCAACATGTGTGCATCCCAATTTGTATTCCTTTGCTACATCTATTTAGGATTTGCTACATCTATTTAGGGTGGATTCCTGCATTGAGCAGGGGGATGGACTCGATGGCCTTGTAGGCCCCTTCCAACTCTGCTATTCTATGATTCTATGATACTTACCAGTACCTTCCTTTAATGCCTGTCTTTGTGACTTTCCAGGCTGTTTTCCTCCACTTCGTTGCGTCCTCTGTTCCTCCTCAGCATTGGCCTTATTGGTGTTCTCCTATTGGAAAGATGGAAGCCCCAATTCCTATTGGATTTCTCAGGTGAGTGAGAATAGTGCTGGTAGGACAAGTGAGAGAAGTGTCATAGTTCCTAAGCAGGGACTATCTTTGGTTCTCGAACACTCGCAAGTACAGTCCATTGCTTCCTTGTCTACTGCTGTGCTTTCCTGCCAATCAAATCTTGGGCTGGTATTTTCTTTTTGCTTCATCACACTGAATAAAAAGTAGCAAACAGTGCTGTTTCTTGCCCAGGAGCGCTAGTACTGCAACGCTAGTTGAGAGTGAGGAATTGCAGTTATTGCCTTAAGATCGTTTATGTCACAGCTTGCTTGGGTTTTTATTAAGCCCAAGAAGAGAACTGATGCATTTCTGCTATTTTGTGAAGCAATTTCTAGTTTCCATGGGAAGCCACTGAAAATCAGGCTAAAGGCACTTGGTTAGTCTTCTCTGTTTCTATATATCTTTCAGCTTTGTAGTAAATGGTACAGCTCTTGTGCTATCACATCCTAAAGGTCCAAAGAAGATGGACAGGAGGCATGGTTAAATGACCACTATATATGTTTTCAACTTAGGCTGAACCTTAGCTCTTGAGGAATGTTATTATGTGAGTAGGCTGATGGTGTTTGCAACTGCACATTAGAGCAGCCTTCCACTAGTTTAGAGCAGCCAGATAAGAGAACTCAGTGTCTGAAGTAAGATGATCTGTAGCAATTTATTTTGAACAAAACGTAACATCTGGTTTCTAGTTCATAAAGTCCATGGAAACCACTGCATCCCAGAAGGATGCAAAGTACCAGTTATATCTCTCTACCTTTGTTTTTATTTTCCTGTGCTAGAGGAGTTCCTTTTAAAGCAACAGGATCAGGAGGCCTTGATTTTATGTTAAAAATTATCTAAGTTGAAGCTATTTTATTCCATTCGTCCTGCTGATAAATAGCAGTGTTGCAATGTTGTTACATAACAAAACAGTAAGCCATCCAAGGTGGGCTGAGGGCTGATTTCTGGACTCTTGCTGAGAACATTAATCGTATCACCTTCCCTATTTTACTGAGCAAACTACCACCTGCCTTGATTTATGCAAAATCAGCTGACAGGCTGCCTATCCTAGAAACAATTAATATTGACACTTTATTCCTGAACTATCATTCTGTTTAGGGTCCAGGCAGATTCTGTGGAGATATTTACAAAGCTGCTTGTCAGTTATTTTTGGTGAACGTTTACATTGTGCAAAGTACAAATCTACAGACAGGCCTCATCTCTGGGTATCTTGCTAGCTTTTGCTTATCATGCTGAGTTTCTTCTTGCAGCTCTGGAACAGAGATCAACTGTTCAATAATACAGTGAATGCTAAAACTATTGTCTTGGATTCACTGGATTCAAGGTTGATACCTTACTGTTGCCGCACTTCTGGTGGACTAATGTTTCTTTTGGACCTTCCAGACTCGTAAGACTAATACACAAGGAGAAGGTATTGTTAAGTGAGCCGCACATGCCAAGCCCAGAGTTATAGAGCTGGAGCATGTGGACTGCATTACCCCTCTGGTCCGTGCATTAAGAAGCACATAGTAGGCTAATGTAAACCTGTCGTGTTTCCGCTGCCCCATTTCATGATGCCTGGGTTTAGCACTCTGGCAGGCCACAGTGTTCAAATAGTAGACTAACACAGTAGTCAGTGTACTCATAGCTGCAGTAAATGGCCGTTGTGGCCAGGCTGCTGCATTAAGAACAGTAGCTTTTCACACTGTTAGAATGGACTCAAGATTCTTCATGTGGGCAGTGGCTGTTGTAATGCCTGAGTACCCACCAGAGTCTTTGCTGGCAGGAGAAGATCGCAGTTGGCTCCCTCTGTTAGGGCTGATTGCCTGGAATCTGGGTCACAGACTTAACAAGATTGCTTTCTGCCGCTCCAGTGCACTCTTTACCAGCCTGTCAGCTCTGTGTTTGTGGCCAAAGGGGGAGCCCTGAGCCAGCCCCAAGCACTATAGCTTGTAGGGACTATGTGCAGCTCACAGCATGTTATAAATAACAGCAGTGCTTGTCAGCAGCATCAGATAGTCAAATCTGATGAGCTTTGAATTCTTGCTTCAAATCTCTGGGGCAAAGGAGCTTATTCACAACCGTCTGTAAACTAGGTTAGTAAGGCTCAACTCCTGGGCACACTTTTAGGTGGCCTTGCAATGCCAGGGGTTTGTTCATGCTCTGTCCCAAGGCAGCCCAGCATCTGCAACAATCCTATATGCAACCTCAGTTACATGAATAAACATGCAGCTTATGTAGTACATGGCCCCGTTCAGACAACACGTTAAACCATGCTGCTTAACCACAAAATGGTTAACAGAGTGCATTAACCTTAATACATTCCGTTAACCATTTTGTGGTTAAGCAGCATGGTTTAGCGTGCTGTCTGAACGTGGCCTATATGTTCTCAATGTTGATTACTTCTAAACCAGTTCAGGAAGTTTTTTCAAGTGTGGACCAGTAAGTATAAAATGAAATGCATTGATATTAGTGAGTGATTTGAGGCTGCGATGAAAGTACAGGTAGGAATAAATGCTGTGCACCTGCATACTGCAGCCTTTTGTAAATCTTTTCAAAGTGTATTAAACCACAAGGTCTAGAGATATATTTTCAAAACAACAAAAATGTCAAACAAAACAGCAAAAACAAAACATGTCATTCTCATACACCAACTGTTGTACTAACAGCTCTGTCCCCTTATGTCTAGCTGTTCTGCCACGACTTTGTTGTTTGGTAACTGCTTGTGGGAAAGCAAGTGGCCATTTCAGCTCTGCAGTTAGTTTTGGCCAAGGGGGCTCAAGTGTTCTATGAGTGAACTCTTCTGAGCATTAGCTGAGTCTGGGCTATGATGTCTTTGGGAACTGCCCCCCCTCAAATTGCAAGTGAGTCAATTGGAGTCTCCTTGTTTCAATACGTGAAGTTCTTGTTCAACAATAATCTTCTGTTATTGAGTGTGCAGCTAAAGAACACCACTTTGTGGGTTTATCATGACATTTGGGCAGCACTTGGGGCACTTCTCAAAGAAAGCCTTGCTTCCCCTCTGTCCCCATAGTGTCTTGAGCTTTCAGACATGCGCTCTGCTGTTCTTTCTACTCTGCCTCTGCAGAATGATTGCTGAAGGGGAAAAAAACCTCTAGCAGTACATGAATTTAAGCTGTCATGTTTCATTTATCACTTAGGTGAATGAACTTTTTTCCTCTTTCTCCTACAGCACAGCCCTTGGAAGAACCTGGAGGAGACAGGTAGGTTGTTCCTTGTATGGTTCTGGGCATGTAGATCTTTTCTGACCCCCCTTTGCCTTACCTTGTGTCCTCCATTTACTTGGAGTGGCTCAGTACTTCGATCCATGCCAGGGATGGGTATCTTGTTGCCTTTCAGATGTTGTTGGACTACATTTCCCATCAACCACAGCAACATAGCCAAGGGTGAAGGATGATGGGAGTTTCAGTCCAAAAGCATCTGGAGGGCCATAAATTGTCCATCCCTGATCTATGCTGGGACCTGAAAAGTGCTCTCCAGAATTCTTTCTCCTTCAGTATGAACATTTGGCTTTCTTATGTGGGTTCAGGAGCAGCAGTGTGAGTGACTTCTTAGTTATTCCCTTACCTTAACAAATCAAATGTGGCTCGGTTTTTACCCTGTAGAAATATATGGAATTGGATGGATGATTGTCCTGATAATTTTGTCACCCTAGGTTTGCTGGAAGCTTCCAAGGAAGGAATGTTGTGTCCTCCATTAGAACATGTACATAATATTGCTCCACAGTGGCTTAGATATCTTGCTGTCAATTTTGTCTGCAGAAAGTGATTCTCTTTCGTGTGTAGCTCCATTAATCATTGGATGGCAGTATACCTGGAAGGCCTGGTTGACTGACATATTGTTTCCATTGCTGCAGTGACAGTGAGATGGCAGGAGCGCAGCCTCACCTGCTCAGTGTCCCAGAGCTCTGTCGTTGCTTGGCGGAGAGCTGGATTACGTTCAGGCTGTATTTGCAGGAGCTGCTGCAATACAAGAGACAAAACCCTGCCAAGGTGAGCAGGGAATCAACGGGGCTTCTCAAACCAAGAAACGGCAGCCTGGCTCCTTTTTACTCAAAAACATTTTCCCCTGGGCTGCCTTTGGGTTGTGGCTTGCTAATATATTTGCCCTGGGCACTTAGGTTTGCTTCACAAACCTGATGATTTTTCTACTCTGATATTGCTTTGGTTAAGTAAGAAGTATATATTTTGTGCAGTCACAATCATATGTGGTGTAAATGTTAGAGTTTCAAACAGCAAACTTAAAGGGAGACAGTGGCTCAGTTCAGACAACACATTTCTCAATGGTGGTTTTAGAACTCCACAATGGAGTTTTTACACCACCATTGAGAAATATGTTGTCTGGCAGGAAAACTCCACACAACGGTGGAGATTTTTTTGGGAAAACACTCCACGCAGGATATCCATGCTGTGCAGAGGAGAATTCCTGCACAACTGTTACGTTGTGTGGCAGGCTCTGTGGAGTTTTCTGTGGAGTTGTCTTTTCCCACTGGCTACAGAGTCCCCTGGCTAGAACAGCAAAAGGAGCTAGTGCCACTCTAGGAGAGCCACCAGGATTGGTTTTTTTGCAGCAATGGCTGATGGGATACCATCGGGAGGACTGGGGAAAGAGAGAGGGCAGAGGAACTGTCAATCAAACGTCGTGATGGGTTTTACTCAACTCCATGGTAGCACAGTCACACAACGGTGGAGTTAGAACACGTTGTTTAGGGAGTACCCCCTAGGAACTTAACCTTTGAGTGGAGTTTTCACACTGTGTTGACTAATGTGTTGTCTGAACTGAGGCAGTATTTCTCAGTATATGTGAGGAAAAATGGAAACGGAGTTCTGACCAATTACCTCACTCCAAACAAGATGCAGGTTAATCCAGTTGTTCCCAGCAAGAACTATTCTGGGGAAAACATCTGGGTCCAGACATACCCCCCAGGGCAGACCAACATGCTGATGCTGGTACACAGTTATCATACCTGTTGCAGCCCTCTGGCTCTTCCTTCTTCTCTCTCCCTCTGTAATGGTTAGAAATTCAAAATGAATGATGTGATGTCTTTGTGTTTCAAGTGGAGAGAAGTATAAATATTATGTTATTTCCTGAGATGTGATTTTGCCACATTTTGCATTGAGCAAACCTTTTCCAGTACTATTTCCAAAGGTATGTGATTGACACAAGAAAAGTCACTCAAAGGTAGCCATTTGCTCACTTGTCAATTACTTCTGGGCATTTTGCTTGCTGTTCTGGGTACCCCTGGAACTTTTCCCCGAGGGGTCTGGCGCTGTTATATGTTCTGCCAAATGGCAGCACACTGAAGCAAAATGAAAGCAACAGTTCTGGCACAGTACAGTCATGGATTATGTAAAACAGCTGTAGGTCTGAATGCAAGCTATTATTAAAAGGTCTTGGGATTGAGAAGGCACCTTGAAACATTTCAGGTGCCTTCAGGTGGCTTCTTGTACTAGCTGTCCTGAGGTTGCCTTCACCTTGTTAAGCTTTAATTCTTAGTCTCCCTTGCCTTGTTCCTCCAGTTCTGTGCCAGGGTCTGCTCAGGATGCTTGATGCTAGCGATAGTAGGACACTATGTTCCAGGAATCATGATCTCCTACATTGTCTGTGAGTATTACTAAGTCCCTTGTATTCCTCAAAACTAGACATGTGGCTTAATAAGTTGTCATATAGGCTATGATTATGTTCAGGAATCTTCTTTATCAAACTCATAAGGTAGACTCTTTCTGCCTCCCCATGCACTTGCATATCAGAGTGAAAGTCAGAGTGGTGCTGCATAACCCCTGTTATAAAGCCAGTGGTGGAGGCCTTCAAATGATGATATCTATGGATCTAAAGCAATCTTGACCTCTGCCAGCTTTCTAAGGAAACATGGATGCCAGGAAGAGAGCTATGACCCATTTTTAGTCTGTTTCAGGCAACAAATGGAAGCATCTGCTAAGTTGCTTCTATAGCTTATTAAATCTGTACCTTGGGACCTCTTTCCTTTTTCTGTTTGTGTCCATGCCAGATTGTAGTTGGACTCATTGTTTGAGTCAACTTGGGCTATATTTCCTGCATAGATTGGTCTGGCTGATGATATTTCTAGAATCCTTTTTGACGCATTGATTGAGCCCAGTAAGGAACTGCTGAAGGGACTGGGCCTTGGGCATTCCTACAGGGGACATGGAATTATTATTATTATTATTATTATTATTATTATTATTATTATTATTATTATTATTTATTTATATAGCACCATCAATGTACATGGTGCTGTACAGAGTAAAACAGTAAAACAGAGTAAAACAGTAAAACAGGAATGCCTCTTTGACCTAGGGAATATATGCTTCTAATGCACTCTTGGCTTTCTCCACATCTCCAGTGCTCAGTATCTTGCTGTGGCCACTGGTAGTCTACCATGAGCTTATCCAGAGGATGTACACCCGTTTGGAGCCCATCCTGATGAAACTGGACTACAGCATGAAGATGGAGACCTTGCATCATAAACATGAAAAGAAAAGTAAGATGACAACTCCCTATTACCTGAAATGCATTGCTTTTGATGATGGGATACAGGATAGGAGCCCAGCAAATCTTACCCAAACTGGGCTGACTGAGAGCAGTACATCTGGTGGGGGCAGGGCCTGGAAGGGCTACTTGGGACAATTACTCTGTGGAGGCCCAGACTATATGAAGCTTCTGATAAATCCTTCCTTGGCCCTTTTTCTATGGGGCCAGCCCCAGAGGTGTCCCATAGAGCATTTCTTTTGTTCTATTCCACAGAGCGTCAAGGAAAGAGTGAGCCGGAAGCTGGCAGTGAGTCAATGGCAGAGACGGAAAGTGAAAGTGAGGCGGAACTGTCTGGCTATTCTCCAGTGGTGAGGGCAAAGGCAAGGGGTGCATGGGGACATGGGGTTGATTCCCAAGAATGGTCTTCCTCCAAGTGGCCAGAAAGTGGGTTAAGAGTTTGTTTCCAGGTTTGGGAAGTTGAAGACCTGACATTTATTGCCTTCATAGGGACAATGTGGCTATAGCTACCAGCTAGTCCATGCAGGCTAACCTAGGGACTGGACATGATGCTTCAGATTCTGGGGTGGGGTTGGAAGCAATTAGACCAGCATTGTTGGAGGCCTTTGGGCCTTCAAGCTGCTGAAATATCAGGTTTCCCTCCACCTTTCTCCTTCCTCTTCCGAACCATTGGTCCCTCATTGTTTTGGGGAAGGGTTAGGGTCTCTTCGCTCATGTAGGCAGCATTAATTGCATGTATAACCCACATGGTGTGTTGGATCTGGGTTCAAGTCCCTATTCAATCAGACAGGGGTAGATGTATTAGATATTTAAGTCACAACAATACAAGTTCAATACAATTTTAAATCTAAAGAATACAGAATAAACACCACAAAGCCACTTTTTTGGTCGTTCTTGTATCCTTTCCATTCAGGGAAAAAGTGAATCATATAGTGTCTCTCCGTATGAAATCTGAGGTAAACTTGGCTCAGTTAAGTCTTTTTCTTGGTGATTCATAAAGATGGTAGGTTCTCCATGCTCTTGATGACAACACCAATTTTCTTTGTGCTAAAAGGTTTTTTTTAAGCAGCTTTCCTTCAGGATCACAGCTAGTATTGCCCTCTTAAGTTTTTATTATAGCCTACTCCTTCCAGCAGTGATGTATTTATGATTTTCTCTCAGATGTGGTAATTTCATTTTGGAGAAGCTCTCAAGTGTCCCATTTCAGTGGCAGGCAGAGCTGAAGGTAAAACATGTTGGAGCCAAAATACCAGCATATTGTAGTTTAAAGCTTTTACTGTCAGCAACTAAGCCTTAGCAGAGGCATTTCAGCTGTTTAGAATGGGTGGAAACATGCACAAAAGCTGTAAGCCACCAGGCGATCAGTGACAGGGAAATGGGGTGGGGCCACCTGGGGAACTTCGGAGGGCCGGATTTGGACGCCAGACCTGAGGTTCTGCTTCCCTGATATAACAGAATCATTGTGAGGATGAATAAACTTAGAGGATAGAGCGAAGTCTGGGTATAAGATTGCTTTGGCATCCCCTGATGATGGAGACGCTAGGCCAGCAGGTGGGACTTAGTGGCTTGGAGTTTTTAGCCACGTACTAGTAAGCCCAGTTGAACCTTGGAAGAGTAGCCTTTCTCTGGTCTTTTGCAGGTGGATGTGAAGAAGACAGCTCTGGCATTGGCAATCACAGACTCTGAGCTCTCGGATGAGGAGGCCTCTATCTTGGAGAGTGGAGGCTTCACCGTCTCCAGAGCTACGACGCCACAGCTAACAGATGTGTCTGAAGGTGCCATTTTCCTACTCCTCCTATCCAAATCCTCCTATCAGCTGGGAATCAGTGTATGGAATGAAGATTGTGGGTGGGATTTTTGTCTCTCTAGACTTGGAAAGACCTGCATGGGGAGATGTCTTGTTTGTAGCTTTGGCAGAAAGTGAGCAGGCTCTGGTGTGCGGCCTTGTAGTGTTTGGGTTCCTGTAGCTTTATACAACTAGAAGGGAGATTGAACTGGGGGCAGTTCTTGTGTTGGATGTCCATGTGGGTGGTTATATTGGCAGCTTTGGGTAATCCTTGCCATTTTGTAACTGTCCAAGGCAGGAGACAGTTTAGTCACATTTAGTCAGCAAATCCTTTTCTGATTTGTCTTAGCCTTGCCTTCCGTACAAGTTCATTGCTATCTGACTGCTTCCGCATCTGCTCATTTGTCAAGCTGCCGCCCCACACATTTCGTAATCCTTTAAAGTAGTTTGTAAACCCTCAGAGCAGCAAAGGCCCGTATTTTATACAGCAACTAGTCCAATGTTGTAGTAGCTATGGTAATGAGGTATTATTACTAATAGATTTTGGTGTATGTGGAAAATCCAAAGTATTGGATCTTGCTCCATAAAGACTCATAGCAGTTGTGGTCACTCTCTCTGCCATGGCGTGGTGAGCTGTTTCCTGAGGCTCTGTGAATGAAGGGACAGGAGGAAGTCACTATACATTAGGCTGTTCAAGCGCTTCACATTCATTTTCTTATTATCCTTACAACAACCTTGTAAGATATGTCAGTATTATTACACCCAGTTTGCAATGGCTGAAGGGGGCAGAGACTGGGATAATAGTAGTTTACCTAAGGTCATCTGATGAGCTCATGGTAGAGGTGAGTTTCAAACCGGGTCTTTCCTAATTTGTGCACATTCTGTCTTAGCCACTGGTATGTTCACTCTCCTTTGTGCTGGTGAGATGGGAGAGTAAATTTTAAAAAAGCAGCAGTGGGATCATCTTGTGTGGCTGGTGATTTTAAATCTTACAGCAATTATTGGCCTGTGCTATGGAAGAACTCCAAGCAGAGAGGATAGGAAACAGCATTGCCAGGCAAGATCAAAGAAGATAAGGAGAAACAAAATGCCAAGTGAGGCTGTTCAGCAAAGGCTTCGTATAAATGTAAAGAAGTCTGAAAGCCATGCTTGGGCAAACAGTTCAGTTTGGATGAGGATTCAGAGCAGAGGGCCTCTGGAGACTATGTTCATGCTAACTCCCTCCTGATATGCTTTTCAGATCTGGATCAGCAGAGCCTGCCGAGTGAACCAGAAGAGTCCTTCTCCAAGGACATGGCAGAGTTCCCCTCTGTGGAAGAGTTTCATTCCAGGGACTTGGGACCACCTAGCAAGGAGGACAACTTTGCGGTGCCTGCCCATGCCGCCCATCAGCCGGACTCCACTGAGGAAGAAGTGGCAGTAGCAGCAGCCGGGAGTTTGGACACATCCATCCTGGGCCTGGCCTCGCCCTTGCATTTTGTAAATACGCATTTCAATGGGAATGGGCAGGCGATGGCAGGAGGGGCTGCTGAACCCCAGGATGCCTCTGCCCGAGACCTGGGGCTGCACATCGATTCGCTGAGCCAAGAGATCGTCACCACAGCGATCAGTACAGTAGTGCAGAACACCCTGTCAGCCCTGCTCCGCTCCTCTGAGGACAGCGAGGGGCCTTCTCTCTCTGAGTTCCTGCCCACTGAGCCTGAGGAGAGACTCAGTTTCCAGGCTCAGCTGTCTGAGAGTGAAGAGGTGGGAGCTGCCTCTTTACCTGGAGAGGAAGAGGAAGCCGATGACTTCGAGCTGCTTGACCAGCGGGAGTTGGAGCAGATGGATGCAGAGCTCGGCCTTTCAGGAGAGACAGAGGCTCCGGGCGCATCTTCTCTCCCTCCTGAAGAAGAACAGTCACCCAGCTCCTAGGTCCCACGGCTCCCCTGTATTTCTGTAGCTGCAAGGAAGGACAAATAGACACATGGCAGGGTGTGATCTATGCTGACCGGGGATGGCAGAGCATCCACATGCACAGTGTTATGTCTGGAATAGTGCGTTGTTGTTGCTGCCCTCCTCCTCCTCCTCCTAGTGTTCGCCTTCCCATCAGGCCACTGTGTCCAGCCCGTGCTTCCTAGTGATGATGCAGTCTTTCGGTCCGCTGTTGCAATTTGTCTGTCTTTGTCTCGTCATCTTTGTTTTTTTGCACGCCACATCTTCAGCTAGATAGACCTGTTACTCGCACCCACTGCTCATCCCCACACACCCAATAGGAAGTCAAGTGTTTTTATGGGATGGGGGTGGCAGCGGGAGGGTCTAAATTGTAAATAACGTGATGGAACCATTGGTTGTTTAGTTGAACAATGGGGAGGAATTGGTTGTATGGAGAAACGGGTTGGGGAGGTTCCTTCTTAGTTAGAAATTTGGTTGGGGAGGGGAAACAGGGCATCAAAAGTGACAACAGGTATTTTTGCTGTCAAAATAGGAGGAGGCACACCTGGGCTTCGCTACCCACCTTGCACAAAATAGTAGCTGTAGTTTCTAGCACTAGCCCCCTCCCTCTCCATTATTTTAAGCCTCCAATCCAGTTCCCTTTATGCAGTAATATGAATATGAAACACCTGACGTGGGCTCCAGTATGGGGTGGCTTGGGTCTTCTGGGTTCTGAACTGCAAGCCAGGCTGACTGAAGCGTCTTTTACAGTATGTACCAGGAAAAATACAACTGAATCTGAGATACCCTGAAAGCCTTTCTCTCCCTTCCCCACCACCCACCCTTCTGCTGCTGCTGCTGCACTTTATTTGCAAAGTACCTGTTCCTGCTTGTTGTCACCTTTTCTGAAGGCCTGGCTGAGCCGGCCCTGCCCTGTGATGCACCTTGGCCAGAAAGCTATCTTCTACTGCCCTCAGTCTTGTCTTGAGGAGAAGAGCAGGGCGGTTTGAGAAGAAATTATATGTGTGAGACAATGGGAAGAACTCTTGTTTTTCTAGCCTTGTCTGCACATCAGGTGTTTCTCTCCTTATAGCCTTTTTGGTAAGTGGAGTAATATGCCCTCTTGTGTTCTCAGGAGAAAGGATTGGGGGGAAGGGGAGGGAATTGTTCTATTCCACACACACACATGCAGGTGGCTACTGCCCTTCATTGATAGCTGTGGAGGGTGCTGCCTGCCCAGCTTATAGAGAATATGGTTTTAAAAATCTATTTGAAACCATCAACTGAATCTTTCAAAGGTTGATTTTAAATTGCAATGGTAAAATAGTTTTAATTGTGTAGAAGCAGAGCTGCCCCCATGTCTGGGTTGTGTATCAGTTGCCCGGTGCAAGGTGAAGATCTGCCTATGGCAATAGCTTTCCCAGCTCTAGGGATACTCTTTTGCTCCCTGGAATAAGTCTCCTTTTGAAGGGCGGGGGGCTGCATTGTGAATGTGTCATTCTCCTGCTTTATTAAGGCATTAAAGATACGTCCAGGCAATTCCTCACGTTCTTCACATTTTCAAGAGAAACTGCAGGTTTCCAGATGCAGGCCTTGGAGCTATGATAGCTTGCCTTGCAGACCTCTGACTTGCATTTCTGTGAGATTTTTCAGCAAAGCGAAGGTGCTGCTTCTCCACATGGGTGGCAGCCAAAAGAATTCCAAGCACATCTGCAAGACCCCAGCTCCTGCCTTTTACCCCCTTCAGGGTACATTGGCTGCTGAGCCATTTGGTGCCCCCTCTTTTTATTGGGGTCACTTCTCATAATGGGCTCCTTCAGTCATGGGGCAAGATGATTTTGTGGGCCAGAGTTGGCTCCCTTTCTGTCCTGGATTGCCTGCCCTTCTCCCCAAACATTGGGGGTGTGTGGGGGTGTGGGGGTGTGAGGTGGCTGTTAAAAACAGCTTCTTCTTAATGTCTGCACTTTGGAAACAGGCAGCTGCGTGGCACTGAGTGTGGAGCCTGCCTGCCTGCCTGCCTGCCTGCCTTTGTGTTGTGTCCTGAGCACAAATGTTGCCACCTCTCCCAACAACCAGAACCCCTGGCTTTCCCTTTCTGGTGCAGGAGGCATGTTTATATGTTGGTATTTCTTTCTAAGCTTTCTTCCTTTCCTTTGGTGGCAGCAGTGCTGTGCTGCTCCAGCACAGAGGCCTCCTAATGAAGGCAGCTGAGATTGCTGATGCCACATAGGGAAGGTGGAGGGCTTTGAACTATGTAGCAGTGTTTATGGCTAAATATTTAAAAACCAAGACGTAGTCTTTTTAATAAAAAAAAGTTGCAAAGATACGAATTTTGGTTTAAAGGTTCCAACTCTTTTCTTAGCATGTCTGCTTGAAGCCTGAACTTTCTCTTTTTCTCTCCCCGTTTCTCTCGACTTCGATGCCTCAGAATCTTACAGCCGTCTCTAGGCTATGGTGGGGTGGCTATTATCCTAGTTTTTGCCTGTCAAAGGCCATATCCCACTGAGCATGTGTTGCAGGTCAGCTGAGGCTCTTTTCCCAAGCTTAATTCAGGTGGTTACAGCAGGTACTTAGTGATTTGACAGCTGGCATGAGCTTGAACAGAAGACAGGACAGTAGTAACGTCATAGGAGTATCTGCTTATCCGTATAGAACTCACAATTAAATCCACTTCGATACAAAATGTCACTTCCATACTTGCACATTGGGAGAAAAGTTCTAGTTTAACATTTCCCCTGGCATCTAGTTTCTTATATGCAGGGAATTGTTTTATGCAGGAGTAATGAATTGGGTGAACCCCCACCTGCAGCCTGAATTGGAAGAGCCCAAACACAGAACTAGGGCTTGTCAACCATACGAGTCTTTATTTAGACTCTCTCCAACCTGTGTGTGATTATTGGCAGGTCTGGCATTGTTTTGGGCACACACACCTAACTCTGTGAACTCTAAAAATGTGTCTCTAACTTATATTTAAAATTAATTTTTCTGTACGGTATGTACTGCTGCTACTACTTTGAAGGGTTAACGTGTGTAGATTAGCTGGCAAGCTTACTCACGGTTGTTGAGGTCAGGAAAACCTGCCTGCCTGCCACGATCTACAATCACACTTCTGCTCATGCGAGATCAGAGCAGGCTCCATGTCAGGCAGGTTCTCCTGACCTCAGCAGCTTTTACCTGACTGCAATGATGTAGAAATGTTGCCGAAAAAAGAAAAAGTCCCATAAGAGAATGCAAGTTTCCACATTGTCTTTCTGTTCTGCCTTATTAAAACACTTGAATAGATTAGGTTTAACTGTATAGTTACTAATAAGCACTTTTCTTCACTTCAGATGTACAGGAGAAAAACTTCAGATATCCAAAAGTATTTAACTACAAATATATATTATGTTATTATGGAGTTGTACTTTCCAGGGTAGAATCTACATCGTCGACCAAAAGTAATTACCCACCACTGCCATGTTCGTTTGGTGTTTTCTCTGAAATGTCAACTGTCTAAAGTTAAGGGGGTGTTAATTGGCTTAATAGCACTATGCATTTCAAGAAACAAATGAATCCTCACCTTTTCTGTGCAAAACCAGAAAATTGGTAGGGGTGTTAACAGTTATATAATTTTTGCCTCATGAGGTAAGAATGCAGCAACAGCAGCACTTGCCTCTCTTCATCATAGCTGATTCATCAGCTTGTGAGGCTTTCATACCTCTCTGTCCAGTGTTACTTCCTATCATTAGTGCTTTAAAAGCTTGTTAACAAGAGATGTCATTTTAGGTTAGGTAGCTAGGTGAGGTGGTAGAGGGATATAGCTAACTTGACTCAGATAGCTGAAGTCCTGTGTAGCTCCACATCCTTGGTCAACTCAGCTTCCCGTTTGGCCAGATCCTCAAAGCAGTTAGAATAAACCAATTTAGCTGCCCTCGATTCTATGGACTTTACAGTTACCGCTCTAGTAATTCAGCCCCACTGCACAGGGGAAATGGTACTTCTTTCTGTGCTTGGGGAGCTGGGGCAGCAGTCACTCGTATCTAACATTATTTTCAATATACAAGACTTCCTTGTTTCTTTTCACAAAGAGGGCTGACATTGCTTTGCCAAGAGAAATCAATGAACTCGCGTAACTTTTGCCAAATTCATTTTGATTCCCTCATCTAGTTGAGTAAACAGGATAGAGACCACAAAATTTCCAGAATAGTACTAAGCTTGTAAAATTAATAGACTAAAGGTGTGTTAGGCTCTTCTGCATATGCAACATAAAATGCAGTGTGTCTCATAACATCATGCAGAGCTGTGCTGTTATTTCAAAGTGTAAGATAATGGCTCAAATTAAAGACAGGGAAAATGCAAGGGAAGCTACTATTCAAACTTCAGGTCTTTTAAAATTTTAGAAATTGGAAGTGAGGTTAGTCAAGCATCTGCACTGAGCAGTCCTTTTCTCCTTCCTGCCTATACAAAACACCTCAGTACCAGCCCATTCCTATGTATATCTACACAGACAAGCCCTGCAATGCTCATGGGACCTTACTTCAAGGTAAGTGTGCATAGTATTTCAGCTGTACAGTGCAGTCTGTGGCTACTTAAATGTAAGTAAGAACTCAGTGGAACTTAGTCCTAGCTAAGTGTGTTTAGGACTGCAGCCTTTAACTCTCTCCCAGCTTCCTCTGCTAGACCTTGGAATACTAATACTAAATGTACAGTTTTTTTCAGGTTATGTAGCTGATGTGCAAAGTTTTCATACATTTTCTGGCTAGAGAGTGGCGTTGGCAAAGCATTTGAAATATCTCTGTCAATTTCCTCTGTAATATGTAAACAAGCAGGGAGTTAGGAAAGAAATCAGCTTTTATTACAAAGGCATACTAGAAAATATTAAGTCAAAAGTCCAGCCAGGCCATAGTCTTCAATAAATAAGACATTGAGGTTCTTGGTGAACATATGATAGATGCAATGTATCAAGGTTGATCAGAGAATCTGGAGGGAAGCTGTCCATTCCTAATCAAAAACTCCTAGTTTCTGCCCCACAAGTTAACCTGCAAAACCCAGAGCAAAGAAGAATGCCTGTCAAGCAGTAATGACACTGCTTGTTGTTATTCAAGGGGGGGAGGATGGAAGTCTCAGAAGAACAAACTACATGAAAGAATGTTCCAAGGCACTTACTGCTGGGGGCACTAGGGCTAGGACACGGTATTTCTTACTCATGAACTAAACAGTGCTGTCCCTGCTTAGGTAACAGGGCAGCTTGGCTTCCTCTCCGGCTATTTCACAACAGGAAAGAGGTATAGTACAGCCAGTTGGTTGCACAAATCAGATTGGATTAGAGGAGTGGGGCTTCTTCCAACTTCAGTTAAAAACCCAAGAGCCCCTGGACGTTCAAGCACACTGAAGACCAGTTCCAGAAAGCAGCTGCAACAGTATTTATGGCCCTCCATGGCTCAGGTGCTGGGAAGGAAAAAAGAGGAAGAAGTATGCCACCTTCCTAGTTCTCAGACACTATGTGCAGGCTGCAGGAGGTGGATCAGTTTTTTGCAGTGCCTTGTTGATGAGGGCCGTGTGCTGCTACAGGCACTCGCCTGAGACTCATTAAGGGAAAGTGCTTCCAGCTTCTCACTTGCTCTGAGTGACACCAGCACCTAGAAAGGAGATGGTGACAGTTATATAGTGGCCTAGAGTTTCACCCCTGCATAGCCTGTTTGCCCTAAAGCCTGGTAAACTCATAGTCCAAAACATTTGGAGGGCACAACTCCCATGAGCACCAGCCAGCATGACCAATGGTTAGGGCTATGAGTGCTGTCATCCAAAACATCTGGAGTGCATCAGGTTGCCCAGCTCTGTCCTAAAGAACCTCCTTGCAGTGTTTTTTAGCACACACACCCCAAGTCACCAACTACAAAAGATGAATCCGTACTGTCAGGTAAAGAGAAAGAGGACAGACAACATTCTTGAGGGTCTGGCATGCTTTTCATAAGTAGGGATTAATGAACTTACCCAGGAGCCTGAAAAAGTACATTAAAATTTGCAAAACTGACCAGGAAAAAGAAAAAAATGGGTGAAGAGGTAGATATCCAAACATAAGCTCATGGACCCTTAAAGCCAACACAACATTACTTATGCAAGAGATGTTACCCCCTGGTACTCCCAGTGGTGGGAGGGTTTGGAGCCCAATCGTGCCTAACAGATTGAACTGAGCAGATGCAGGCAGTTAAGATAACAAAGGGAGTCTGTTGTCACACTCTTGCCTGTGCAAAATGTCTGTTTCACAGGAGTCAAGACAAGAGTTTCTCCAAGCATCTTCTGATCTCATGCCTAAGTAGCATCCGGTACCAGCAACTGGAACGGCAGCAGGAATGCTCAAGCCTTTTTCCTAAGGGGAACCAACCGCTGGCATTTTCTTTTGGGTGCTAACCCACAAGCAGGTTCCAATGCCTGACCAGCAAGTGAAGCTTGCATGAGCCCTTGTGCTTCATTCCCCCCAAAGCCCACTGAAGGCAGCCTGGCAACAAACCTTCCACTCTGCACTGCTGTGTATTAATTACTGCCCAACATGCTTAACCTGGCTGATGATTAATAAGGTCCTGTCTCCAGGCTGGCTTGATAGTCCACAATATCTCTGCCTGCCCACCCCCATTGCTGAATTTGGTACCTGGTGGATGCTGGGATGCTGGCCAATGGAGCGAAGAGCAATGAGTGCTGCCTCTTGCACAGCTGGCTGGGAGTCATGGCAGGCCACATCCAGCAGAAGATCAGGTGCTCTGCTCTGGATCAGCAAATCCCCCAGCTCCACTGACTGCTGGCCCAAGTTACCCAGCGCTGAAGCTGCGTTGCAACGGGTCTTGGCCTGACGGTCACTCAGGAGCTGAACCACCCAGGGCACAGCTTTGCTGAGGGCCTGCATAAGGGGGCCAGCCTGGTAGGCTGCGTTGCCAACAGCAAAACTGGCCGAGCGGCGCACATGTTTGTCCTCGTCTGAAAGACGTTCCAGAAGACATTCCAGCAGTCCAGCCTGGCCCTGCAGCATCTGAGGAAAGCCCTGTCCGTGACGCAGCAGGTTACCGATGAGGCTGCAGGCCCTGGCCCGGACCAGAGACTCCTGGTGGCACAGCAGGCGGCTCAGGGGCCAGGAGGCAGAGTCTGAGCCACAGAGGAGGCTCTGTAGGAAAGGAAGGTCAGGTGGGCTGGCCCGGGCTATGTGGGTGAGGAGGGACAGCAGGTCTGCAGTCAGTGCTGCGTGATCAGATAACAAAATGGCTGACAAGAAGGCGACTGCATGCTCAGAGGACGCCACTCTAACCACCTGCTCGATGACCCCCTCATCACTCAGCACCAAGCGGCACAGGAGGCTCAGCGGCAGCTCTGTCTCCAAGAAAGGAAGATGCTGAGTGCAGACCTAAAAAGGGAAGAGAAAGCAGGGTGGTGAAACTGAGCCTGGGGAGTGAGATGGATCTTTAGCCTTATGAAAGGATGCCAAAGAGGGTCAAATACCCGTATATGCTTTTATAGGGATGGCATTTCCATTCCAGCCTCGCAACCACCTCTGCCACAGAAACCCTTTTATGAAAAGCCATTTAAAGTTTGGTACATTCTGAAGCAGGGTGAAACATACCCTCTTCTCTGAAGTGAAACTGGTCCGGCGAGGGCAGAGCTTGCATCCCTGATGAAAAGTGTGGTGAAGAGGCAAGAGCCTTCCCTCCTCCTGGGCATCACTTTTCTAGTGCCTAAATAACTGGGGTGGAAGACACAAGCTTTACCTGGAGTAACCGAGCAGGGATCTGGGAGTCCTTCAGACTGGTCATGATAAGCTCTAAAGTGTCAGGGTTTATGTCCAGAGCAAAGGGGAAACAGAAGAGCTGGCAGACTTGGAGCACAACCGCTGGCACCAGCTCTGGATCACCATCTTCTCGCACCTGCCTGGTAAATGCGAGGGGAAGCAGTAATAAGTCAGCCTTTACTTCAGACAGGACTGAAGTATATTTGCCCTGCAGTGGTGAATTCTAGGAGCCTGAAGAAACCTCAACACAGTGAAATGTTGGCCACACCACAAGTGCAATAAGGGAAGGGCTGTCTGTAGCTCAATGGCAGAGTACATGCTTTGCATGTAAAGGCCCTGGCTTCAATCTTTCACATCTGCAGGTAGGGCTAAGAAAGACTTTCCAAGCTGAAACGCTAGAACGCCTCTGGCAGCCAGTGCAGTAAGACAGTACTATGCCAGATGGACCAATGGTCAGACTTGGTATAAGACAGCTTTCAGTGTTCCATCTGCCATGTCCGAGCCTTCAGCCATTAAACGCTGATTTTAACAGACTTGAACCAGGAGATAGCTGCAAGCCAAACTACCATGTATGTTATACCTGATTATGTCAATCTGCACAAATAGGTTTAATTTGCACCACTTCTTTTGAGTGTAGTACTTGGAACTAGAGATCCAAATACAGTGGCATGGTTTGGGATGGAAGAGGGCAAGAAATAAAGTGTACTTATGGAGATTGGAATACTGGTACTAGGAGTGGGTTAGAGAGACATGATGAGTCAATCTAGTGTCCCCTTTATTTTTCAACCCAGTGGCCTGCACATTTAAACAACTGTACTGGCAAGTATACCTCCCAGAAACTTCACTTTTAATATAAATGCCAAGGTTCTTAAAAAGCCAAATCCTGCTGCATATGTTGAATATTCCAAGGACTGGTGATGGTTGGAAAAGATTTCATGAGGGGACAAACAGTTTTCATATCTGCATCTTCTTCCTCTGGGGGCAGCTTTCTTGTTGAAAATGGCAGCTGTGAGACAGGGGCACCAAGGTCAGAGGTGCCGGAGACCGAGTGGCTGTGCCAGGTGTCATGAGCTGTGTTTTGGTAAGTGAGAAGTGTGTGCTTATGCAATACTCCTCCTAAAAAGAAATCTTCCATAGCATTTAATTTTCTTGTCAATTTCATTGTGTGTTACCTACTCTGGTGCTCCCTTTGACAGCTGAAACATACGGGGAAATTGACAAGGCAAGAAGACTGCACATATTGGACAGCTGAATCTGCACTCTTGTGCACTTGTGAGAGACTGAGGGAATTTTTTAAATAAAAATGATCCCATTTGTGCAAATTTCCATACACAGACAAAAAAAGTCTAATTTGTGCAAATTACCTCCACTGAAAACCCCGGAATCCACATATTGGAATCCTACAGATTGAGTCAATGTCAGCAGGAGGAAATGGAATAAAATCTACCAGGGCTGAACCAGAAAAATGCGTTGAGTTTTCACTATCACCCCAAACAGAATTCTCATGCATCCCTAGGGCATTCTGTTGCTTCTGCAACTCAACCCTGCCTTGTCTTATCACTCACGTCTGGGCCAAGTGCTCCAGGAAGTCAGGTTCAAGCAGCTTGTTCAGGGTTGCCATGATAACCCCATTTGGCTGGGCCAGCTGCAGTAGGCACTGGTGAGGCTCTCTCATGAAGATGAAGAGGGCTAAGCTGAGGAAGAGCAAGATTCCTATAGGGCAGGGAAGAACAGTGAGTATCCCTGATCTAATCACTCAATGCTAACTTGCCCTTCCCAATCTAAAGGTGACTGCTACTCCCTAGACTGGCATCATGGAGAAGTAGTGGGCATTGTTATATACAACCTCATGAAGACTGGAGCCTCCCAGACAATGTCTTCTGACTTAGCAAGAGGAGATTCCTGAGAGGCCAACATTCTTTGGGTAATTCAGGGTTCTTCTACTAAAAAAGGGCATCATTGTACCTTGTGGGGAGATGAGGTTCCAATCTGGCTCTGGTGCACCCTGGCCACCTCTTGGGGTCTCGCCTTCCATCACTGGCGCCTGAGTGGTCAAGTGGAGCACCATGGCAAAACGATGCCACACAATGCTCCAGAGTTCTGAGGTAGCAAAATCCCGCACTGCTGCTGCGTCCCCCTGGCACAAGGAGAAGGACAGACCTCAAACCAGTAGGGCTAGGGCAAAAATGCCTTCCCTTGCATTGCATTACAATCAATGATTTGGCTTAGCATCAAATACATGGATACTCCCTCCATAACCTATCTCATCTTCCCTCAAAAGCTTCTTGACTGGTCCTGTCTTCCCAGGTATAACTAAAAAGACGGAACTTGGGGATCCACTCGGAAGAGGTGCTGCACATAACTGAACGTCCTTGGCTGAGGTAGCCAATATGCCCAGAAAGGCTGCTACTGAACTGCCTTCCACATTTTGCTAGGAAATGTAAGGATCTACCTAATTGTGAGCCATACCACAAATTGCCACATACATTTTCTAATATGGAACAGTCAATTCTGCCATTACCTGAGACACTCTGTTTTTATTTTAAGGAGGAACACCCCCTTCCCCCAGCAAATTTCTAGTCCACATAATTGTTGAGAAAAAAATTGATATGATAATATGCAGATCATTATAGACTATGAGAAAATAAGTAACCAATTTCTTTGCCCTATTCCACCTGGCAGCATAGTTATTTCCAAATTTTCCCAGTATGTACTTCCTCGATCATTTGTGAACTCCCTCTGAAGAGGACAAAGCATCTACTTGGTGGGTCATGTAAGTAAGCCCATACCTGGCTTAATATGTGCAGCAGCAAGAGCAGGAGCCCATCATAGAAGCCAGCTCCCATGGGAGCTGGTAGACACAGCTGAAAGACATAAGAGAAGCATTCAGCCTAGGCCAGTGCAAGGTGTTAGAGCTCAGAGTCAGACATTATACCACATGGCAGTATAATGCAGCCAGAGGATGCTGTATCTGGATTCGTCCCAAACTGTCCATTGTTGGTTTCTTACCTCTGCAGGTTCTGTGAGTGCGGTAGTTATAGTTGCCAAGGCATCTTCTCGCCTGAGTTTCACAGCAGCACCATACTGAATGAGATAGGTGAGTAGCAATCCTGCAGCACTCTGCACAGGAAGGGAGACTTCAGTATATTCATACCCCTCTGTGTAAAAAGCTGTTTCTACCCTTCCAGGTGCAGGATCAGCCAGAGTACCCTCTGACTTGCACTGGATGTGGATCCAGTTATTAGATTCCCCACAGGAACTGCTAGACTGCTTCTTCCTTCAGAGCCTACAGGGATCCAATTGTAATTACTCCAGCTTGGCATAGTAACACCCAGACTATCCCATTATCTCTAGCCCAGAAGGAACTGGGCTAGTATCCGAGGCAGTAAGCTTGTGTATACCAGTTGCTGGGGAACAGGGGTGGGAGGGTGCTGTTGCACCATGTCCTGCTTTGTTGGTCCCTTTGCTGGGTGGCCACTGTGTGAACAGAGTGCTGCACTAGATGGACCCTTGGTCTGATCCAGCAGGGCTCTTCTTATGTTCTTATCTGATACACACTTGCCACAATGCCTGGGAACACTAGAACTCTCTTTTTCACAGCTCATGAAGTTCTGCATATCATGCCTGAAAATCTAATACTTCTCATTAGGTGTAGAATGCCTGGGTTCCTCCTTGAGTAAAATACCTATAGCTAAATCTGATAACGGTGAGATCCAGCTTTTGAGGTGTAGGGAATTGATACAGAAAATTCTAAACTCTACCACAGAGTCTGCTGGCAGGTAGGATGACTCACTAGAATAGAGGTAGTTACTGCATGGTCGAAAAGTTCCATGGTCTCTTTTAGCACAGCGTCAGACCTAAGACACCACCAAGAAACAACAGCGTTATAAGACCGGTTCAAGTAATACCAAGTCCCTTTCCATTGTGGTCTATACAATTATTTGGCTGCTCCAGTTCTCGCAAGGAGCTACCTCAGAAGAAAAGTTCAGCAGTTGCTTGTGTCCCCCTTTTCTGCCAAGTGCCTCCCCATAGGGGCATGAACGGCCTTTACTGGAGGCCATGCGCTTCCTGCCAATCAGTGCCAAGGGTGAAGTCTCTGCTATCATCAAGTAGTTGTGACAAACATATGAAAGGTGCCAACAACACAACACTTACTGTGGTGGGAGGAGCTGGAGCTGGAGCAGCAGCAGGGAGAGGAGTCTGAGTGTGGCTTCAACGGCCTGCGCTTGTGCCCCTTCAGCCAATGGGACCTTTTAAAGAGACGAGGCTCAGCGCCGAAACATTCTCCTCCACAAGCCATTACCTTTCAATCCCACACCCAGCCTTCTGACTTCCAGATGTGTTGGGCTACAACTCTCATCATCCCCAGTCAGCATCCTCAGCCTGTTAAAAAGGATGAGGAAGCAGGTGACGGGAAAGTCCCTTGGGAAGTCACTGCCAATCAGAGTAGTCAATACTGGGCTAGATGGACAAACAGTCTGACCTGGTATAAGGCAAGTTCCTGTATTCCTAAACCTCGCCTTGCTGTTTTCCATAGTGCACACACTGGAGCACTCTTGCGACTGAGAGCTCACATCTGTCCATGATGAGGTAGCTCTTTGCAGTACAAGAATAAATAAATACCTTGCCCTGCAGGTGACAGATCAGGGAACTCAGCACTTCTGGAGTTGCTAAGCGATGGCACAGAGTCTGACTGACATGGCAACATGCATACAGAACCTGGGTGATGAAAAGACAGAGCAAAATGGAACTACTGGAGCATCGTCTCTCCCTTCCCAGCCAGGATGGAAGAAGGGAATGCATGGAGGCATGTTGCGTCAAAGGATAAGGTGACCAGGGCATCTCTTCTCTGACCCTATAGACTCAAAAGGAACACGGGGAAGCGGGTTACCTTAAGCCCATTCAGAGAAGAGGCTGGGCACTCAACTCCTGAGAGGAGGCTTGGCAGCAGCTGGTTATCCTTGTCAGTGAGCTTCTCAGCTATTCGTTCAGAGATCTGTAAAGAAACCGAAGTGAAGTAGTCAATCCAAGGCTCTGCATTGCAACTTTCTGATTGCAGTTGTCCAAATGTGAGGAGAAAGTGATAAAATAAGAGATCCACTTCTTTTGAATCTTGAAAATGTCAATTAGATGAGTCCCATTCCATAAAATTTGATAACTTTATCAGTTTCCTCTCAAATCAAAAGCAACTGGATTTAGTTTTAAAAATCTGACACCAAAGAAGTCAAACCTAGGGTATATCAAGGAGACACAGTTCAGTGATGAAAGGAAATGCGAAGTAGCCGCACATCTCCTGCTAGGTGATAAACAGCAGGCAGTGTTTTTTCCTACTACAGCAGGTGTGGGCAACTTGTGGCCCTACAGATGTGTCGGCCTACATCTCCCATCATCCCTCATCATAGGCTATGCTGGCTAGAGTGAATGAGAACTGTAGGTCAAAACGTCTGGAGGGGCACAAGTTGCCCATCCCTGTACTACAGGGGTCAAGATGAGCAGCAGGGCTAGGTAGCAGCAGAATTCCCTTGCGATCAGTGCTGACGCCATTACCAGTTTCCACCACTTGAGGGCGATGTACTGCTAACTACGGTAACTACTTAGAAGCATAAATGCCAAGAAAACTCCCACCTGCTTTTTGGCCTTGTGACAGGTGCTGTGGCCTCCTGGGATGCCACAGGATGCTGCCAGGGCTGATGTAAATGCATCTGCCAAGCGTTCACTCCACTCCTGTACTGGCTTTCCTTGTTGTGGGGACACTGTTAGAAGAGGGGTGGGGAAATAACAAAAACAATATACCTGCAGGATGAAATACACCAAGCTGATGAGAGATGGAAAATAAATGCTTCTTACAAGTGAGGAACATCTTGGCATGGAGAACAATGCAAAGTTAAGACAGGTCTTCCCTAGTATTTAACACAGCGTGGGGCCTCAAGCTCACAGAGGGATAAAAAAGAGTTTCACATTAATCTAGTGGACCAAATGCAAGGCCTTGTTATTAACAGATAAAGCTCCTTGAAATTCATCTCTTCACAAAGGCTCTCCCTGAGGAGTAATACAGCCAGCTATGGTTTGTAGCACACAGCAGATTGTATTGTTTTATTGTTATATTTTATTGTTGTTTGATGCCATTGCATTTTACGTTCACCCCTTTGATACACCTCTGTGGAAAGCTGTATATAAATTTGTGTAATAAATAAATAACTTGCCTGAAAGTCATGTCCGCTAATAATCTAGACTTCAGAACTGGCTGCAGTTCTGCAGTGGTACAGAGACAATGCTTTTGCACATGCTCAAAGGCACTATTTTATATACAATTTAGAGCTCAACCCCAGCATCAAAAACAGGGCCATGGTGAGCCCTGCCCCAAAGAAGCCTTATTTTAAAGTATCAGAGCATGCGCCTGACTGCTGCTCCTCCTCTTTCCCTGAAGCAAACCCCTGGACGAGAGCAAGGCCTTGGGGTGTACATGCCCAGTTGCTTTCCCTCCACCTCCACTCTACTCTCAGCTCCCCTCTGGAACGTCAACTGGCTTGGAATCTTGGCAGAGCAAATGTTCCACGTGCCTCCAGCATTCGCCACCACACAAGGTGAGGGCAGCTTCGTGGGGCTTGTGTGCAAAACGCAAATGCCAAAAAGCCATTGCTGGCTAGCAAAACTAATGACTCAAACCACTCAAGGGTAAGTGGATACATTGAACAACTGAAAATAGCAGAAAAGATGGGAAATGGCACTTCCCACGAGGACTGTCGTGTTCTGTTGAAAACGGTAAAAATAAACTGCTTGTATTGTAATTCTCTGAAAGAAGCCAACCCCAGTCTTGAATCAAACCACACCACAATTGCTTTTTCCGATATTAGTGCTAGAAGCCTTCTATCTGCAAGTACCTTTACTTAATTCCAAAATCAGCATTTATAATGACAGTTGAGAATCAGCAAAATATATTCCATATAACATGTCCAATACAAACTCTAGTGTCAGCTTTTGAATGCTGGAGAGCTTTACAAGATAATGCTGTACCATGATGTGAAAAAAACCCCTCCATTCTCTATAGTTTAAGCTAGTGGAAATGCACTTGATTTCAGAACCAACAAGCAAGCCTTCTCTCAGATCATTTAAAAGTGCTGTTTTCAGTGAACTTGCCTATGAGCATCCCTGCCTTAAATAAAGTATGGAAGCAACAGAAGAAATGCTTCTCAACCAAACTGTTTTCTTGTTCCAATTGTGGAATAATCACAATTACCACTATTACTGCATAATGAAAATATTAATTCTTCAGGACTACCTGATAAAGTATAATTTTCTTTCTAAAGAGAACTTTAGAAAATAATGAAAATATTCATCACAAACTCATCAAAATGTCTGATGAACCCAGGGAAGGCTCAGATAAAAGACAATCCTGGTTGGAAAAGGCCAAGTGTTTTATTAGTCAGCTGGATATCACAATGGGAATTTTGGATCACAATCTCCAACATTTAACTGAAAGACCGATTACACACACAATGCCTACAAAAGCATGAAAGAATAGCTATTACATTTTAAAGGAAATTGCTAAGCCGGACAGGTGCACTATTGATGTGATAGCATTCCAGAAAACAGAATTATCAAAAAAAAAGTAATTCAGTGTCTGTTCACAAAATATGTTAAATAGCACCAAGCCTCTTCCTGGCAATACAAACAGCCAGTCAAAACAGACACCATTCAATCATAGTGAAAGACTTTCTAAAACTGCTGAAATCTCTGCAACCTTATATGCCTGGATGCAGAGAACAAAAATGCAGGCATGCAAGCTGGGAATTCTGCAGATGCTCAGCAAAATAAAAAAGCTTTTGTAGAAAAAAACAATTCTAATAAAAAGGAGACAAATGTTTCAGACAAAGAACATTCGGTGCCAGAAAGCCTGAAATCAAATCTTCTCCAACAAACGTCACAGTCATCAAATCATGTTCCTGAGTAGTTTTTCCACTACAGAGGCTCTGCTTGCACCTGAAGCTCATAAAGAGATACAATGACACTCCTGTCTCACTGCCCTCCACTAGAGCATCACCCAAGTGGGCCCAAGGGGTGCCCCTGTACAGAATTTCCGCTTGTTTGTATACCTTAGAGCATGCAAAGGATCATTACATTCATCGTAACTGAGAAGAGAAATTCTTCTTATTAACTGTTCACATTCTAATACCTAAGGATTAACAGTTACAGTTGTCCAAAATTATAGTAAAATGCCATTTATAATGAGGTTTTACTCATATTTAACTGGAACTGTTGTAACTTTGTGTATTTCTTACCTACAAAAATATTATAAATTAAAATCAACTTAATTTAGTAATGGGGGGAAGTATCAGATAATGTGGTTGAGGCAGGTACAGAGTGATTCTGAGATAAAGAGAACCATATCTCAAATACTAAAAGGGATTGGTTCTGTTTTTTGAAGACTAGAAGATGTCCAATAAAACACTGACATAAGGAAGCCATAACTTAATGGCAGGGAAAGGGGAAGAAAAAATCTGTGCCATACTGCAAAGCTATACTGCAGGTGGTGAGGCAAGGGCAGGTTGGCCTGTGCAAGGCCCAAGGGACCTCCCCTACTATGGGGTAAAATAGGTCAAGCTTACCACTAACATTCAAAACCTCTTGAATTTAACTGAAAGACAAGGTCAAGGAATGGCACCAGAGAAAGGCAAAGTACCTCAAGTTTGAGGGGTATTAGTAGAGCAAAAGAAAGCAAAAGAAAGTGGTGAGAATTGGAATTAAGAGTCATTGGCAGAACTGAAGAACCGTGGCTAGGACGAAAGATCAGAATTAGAGCTGAGCGGAAATGGAGCCCTAATTTTCAGGAACATTTTTGCAACCCTTTCCGAAGAGTCTCCCTTTTTGTAATTTTTCTGGGAGGGTGGGGGAGAGGAAATTAATTCCTATTGCCAAACCTACCAGGCAATAAAATCACTACAGTGCAGCACAGCAAGACAGGGAGCACTAAGGTACTGAACTGAAACACATGGTCTAGCCATGCTGTACTACAGCAGCTTCACTGTAGCCCACTGCATGGCAAGATAGGGCATGGGTAAAGTTGTGTTAGCAATGGGGACAAGTTTTTTCTGTCCCCATTAATGAGGGCAATACGTTTCCACATAACCAAATATGATTGCCTATGTGTCACAGTGATGTCATTAGTTTCACTGTGTGATCCCTGGTTGTCCTTCACCACGTGATTCCAACCAATTAAAAATGAGGTTGTAATATGAGGGAGGAACACAATGGCTGTAAACAGCCACAAAAAATGAAAAAGTTTCCGGGGACGATGACTTTGGGGACCATTTTGCACCACCTCAAACATTCAGGAAGGTGGGTACTTTCTCCAGAGCATTTGTTACCTTCTTGAGCTGGCTGTTCACAGCTGGCACCGTGGCAGAGTGCATCCAGCAGGGAGTGATGATCCTCAAGCAAGCTGGCGTAGAAGGGGATGGAGATGGAGGGGCAGGCACAATCCATGCTCTCACACAAGCGGGTAAAGCACTGCAAGGGTAGGAGATAAGAGCTGATGTTAGAATGTGGATGGAGCAGGATGGATTAGAAGTGTGTGTGTGTGTGAGAGAGAGAGAGAGGGTGGTGGTGGCAGAATACTGACACACTGAGCTGTGCTGTTGAAATCAAAATAATTTTAATGGGCCTAGAAGTTTGAGCAAAGAAACAAATCCTGAGGGCTCAGTATACTTTAGTATAGTAAGGCATGTGTGACAATTTGATCCTTGGATAGATTAATAAGGAAACAATGAGTGGCATTAAGGAAGTGGTTTTACCTCTGGGCCCAACTACTATGCTCAGTTCTGATAACCACCCTTTGAAAACAAATGCTGGAAAATTACAGAAGGCACAAAAAGGAGTTATGAGGATAATCTAAGGGCTGGAAAATCAATTTCACAATTAGATGTAAGGGCTCCAAGTCTTCCCTACAGTGTTTTTTATCTTAGTAGGCCAGCCTCTGCTCAAGCATAAGAAAAATATCACTCTTTGTATAGCTTTAGATCCTCAGACAATGATGTTTCCCTATCATAACTCTATTCTGTTCCAGCTGTCCATAAAGGCCTGTTTGACTCTTAGATGATGATGATGGTGATGATACTTCCAAGTTTGCATGCTTATGAGAGAAAATCTTTCTGTGATGAAACTAATTGGAGAATAGATGCAGGACAGATGAGAGAAAGCACTTTTCCCACACAACACAAAACGTGCTTCTACAAAATGTGAGGTTGGCTAATGGCTTAGACAGGTTTAAAAGGGGATTGGACAAATTCATGAAGGACAGACAGGACAAACGATGGCTGTTAGTCATGATAGTTATTTGGAACCTCCAGATCCAAAGAGAGTATGGCAATGAATACCAAGAACTGGGAAACAATGTGGGAAAAGACCAAATGCCTTTCTGCCGTTTTGGTGGGTTTCCTCCTGGGAGTCATCTGGTTGGATGTTGTGGGAAACAGGATGCTGGAGTAGACAGACTTCTGGTCTGATCCAGCAGGGATCTTCTTATGTTCTTACCTAATTTAGAGCCCAAACTTCTTTATCTAAAAATAAGATCTGATACCCTACAGAGTTACAATTTAGCCACAATGACTAAATTTCATGTACCAACAACCCAGAATGTAGGTTGCATAAGGGTTGTCGTTGAATCTTTGGCTGTTATTATATGCAAACCCAGTACTTTGGTTTCACTATGGGTTGTTAACCACAAACAACCAGAGTTCACAACTCAACAAGCCATGGGTTCTCTTCTTGGGTTGTTAACAACCCATAATGAAACCATAGTGCAGGGTTAACAACCCATAATGAAACCATTGTCAAAGATAAAATCCATTTTGGTTGTAAGGCAACTCTTGTTTTATTGAGTGTAATCCAGCTGTATGGAGAAAGTCCTACAGACAAAGAACTTCTCAATTGGCAGTGTGAAAAGCAGGTACATTTATACATAGCCGCATCTTAACCAATTAGCAGTTAGCAAAGCTCTAAAGCAAAACAAAGACAGATAAAAAAAAATCTTCATTATACCTTATCAACCAATGGCCCATAACTCTTCTGGCAATGTCAGATTGACCTGAATGACCAGTCTTTCTGATTAAGTTAGCTTATTTGTCTTCTACTATATCAATAGGTCTTGACAGTTAGAAATTCCAGTTAAGCATTTCCTTGTTGATTTAACAGTTTTAGCGTTACAGCACATTCAGACACATACATTATTCCCATCATGCAGTTCACTTGCAAGAACCAAACTACATACAGAGGCTTACATACAGAACAGGTATATCAAGACTTCTGGCCTTGTTTTCTCAACTCCCCGTTTGGGCCTTCTAGGCCCACCAACCACATTAAACTTGCATTGCCATCACCATAGTGCAGGGTTTGCACGTAACAACCCACAATTTAATAATGACCCACGATTCAATGATGACCCATACTCAACCCATACACTGGGTTGTTTTTACATGCGAACCAGGACATTGAGGGGTGAGGAGTGTGGGCAGCCTTGTTGGCATGAAGCCCCAACTCTTAGCAAGGGGCAGCTTTGGAGTTATGGGCATGCAGGCATTGTGAAACAGGGCAATGAATGTTGAAACTCAGAAAAGGGGATGAGGGAGAGAGCCTGGGGCAGAATTTAGATGGGTAGATTAGAAAACAGGAGGTCAAAAATGGACACACGTACCATGAGGCTTTGTTCTCGCAGCCTACTCTCTCGGTCTGTGGGTTGAGTCAGCAAAGCAGGCAGCAGGACTAGGAAGTGACTGGCAAAGCTGTGGAATGCCTGCAAACTAGAGAAGTATTTGCGTTTATGAGTTAGACATGGGAACTTAGCCTTGAAACACTGTAGCTAGCTCAGCACAGGCCCTGAGATTTCCCCATCTTCCGATCAGCTCAGAGGCATTATTTGCCATGCCCAGTTCTCAAACTAAATGATAGAACAAGGCTTAATCGTGAGAATAAAACTATTTCTAGACGATGTCTTCATCGTGTCCATCTACTCTGTGCCCGGGTTTTGCCTGCCCACCACACTTTTGAAGATATGGCACACTAGCATAATTCCCCTTCATGACCTATCCATCCTGTAAACTCCTTACCTTTGTTTCTTTCCTTCCTGCTCTTGGTTGAAATCACTGGCAAAGAAGGCCGACATCACAGCAATTAGATCTATCAGCAGTGTGATGTGCCAGGGTTGCTGTGGGACAGACAGAAAGGAGACTAGATTCTTGGGGACTAATCCTTGGGGACTAGATTCCAATCGGCTGGCAATCCCGTAGAAAGAAACAGTGATTAAGAAGAATTGATCTCTATTGGGATCATCTACCTTAGCAAGACGAGGCGAAAAACTAACCAAGGTCTGAGAGAAGAGGGAGCTGGAGTTTAGACTCTGTCCAGATGCACAGAATCTGCAAAAATCTGTACAGCCAACGCTATTTTGCGTAACATTGTAAATGCCCATGTAGCACTAAAGCTGGAATCAAAGAATTTGGCTTCCTAAAGCCTTACATTTCATTTTAAACAAAATTTTAAAATGTGTAGGAACCATCTCGGACAAGCTCAGATACCATGAAGGCTTCCAGCAATCAGGCAATGAGATTATTTATCCAACCTCTTAGATCCAAATCCCTGCCCTCCACTCATACCTCCTCTTCGTAGCTCTCTATAGTTCTTGCCTGACACCTGCAGACACCGTTACAGTGCAGTCAACATTGTGTAAATTAAGTATATTATACACGTAATGAACATTTTCCTCTTCTGAATAAACTAATTCAAAATATCCTCATTCTGGATTAGAGTCCCACAAGGGAAACTAAATACAAACATTAAAAGAACTGCCTGCTGTCCATGCTAATTTTCTGACTCTTCAGAATGAAAGCTAACCTCTTAGACAGTACCTCTTCCCTACCTGCTTGACGTTGAAGCTGTCCAGGATGTTCCCCACTAGCTGCACCAGGAATTGGGGTAAGTCTATGTCACTGCAGAAAGTGTACAGCAGCTCTGAGTCACAGCGAGTACCTAACAAGTTGCCAATGACATGGAGGGCAGGACGAAGATGGGATGCTCCTTCGAGCATTCCCTCCAGGACCTGTACAAGAATGAGGGGTCAATGTACACACACTCTTCTCAATATAGGCCAAGTGTCATACCAGAGACACCATCATTCCCCACACATCACTACATCAATCCCTAAAGTACTCTAATAACTCTAATCTTACAACCCAGTAATTCCGTAATTACTCTATCTTAACAGCATCGCAACACAACCTTTCCATCCCTGCTCTGCACCCTGTTTTCCCAACAAGAGCCAATGGCATGCCCTAGCTTCCCTTCTGGGCTTCCTGCTACCTTTATACCACATCAATTCATAAGGGTTTTCTTCATCCTTCAACACTGCCCATCAGTCTCTCTGTCTATATCTTACCAGATGCCTACAGATACTATCTAAATGACCAAAACTGCCAAAGGAGACTGACAGTTGAAGTCTCTATAGGACTTCTAGCTCAGCTTCTCAAGGACTAGCCTACAGAGTGTGCGTACTCAGCCCTTTCCTACAACTCACCTGCTGACCAGAATCATTGAGTCGGGTACGGATGCGTCGCACAAAGGCAGGGTCTCCTAGAAGACTCAGTGGGGCACTTAGCTGCACATGTGCAGGATCTGTGGCATCTATCAGGTGTTGCCACTCTTCATCACTATCCAACTCCTAAGGAAAAAGAGTGAGATAATGAAGACCACAATGATTTGGAGGTCAAGGAAGAACCTCCTTGCTACCACGCAAAGGCCTGTGGTGTCTGGCCATGTGCTTACCTCAGTCTCCAGATCTACAGTATCGATGCTACGTCTGCCTCGTGCCTCTGTTCTGCCACTTCCTGGCCTCACCTCTGGGAACTCCCGCTCATAATCCTGCGTAATCCGATCCTCTCTGTCCATGAGGAAGAAGAATGAGAAACTAAAGCCAGACTACACAGCAACATGCTGTCTCCACCCTCAACACTAGCTCCTTATCCTCACCGAGGTGTGGGGGGTGGCTCTTTTTGCTCCCACTCTGTTCCTTTTTCTCCCAGAGCAGGGTGGCTCTGTTCTTCAGTGCATGGAGCTGCCTGACTCTCTTCTCTGGGATCTGTCTGAGCAAGCCGGGTTTTGTGTAGATGGCCAAGGCCTCCTTTGTTGGTGTCTCCCTTAAGCAAAGCCTTGGATTTCCGCACCTCCTGTAAAAAACCAAACAGCATGTGATCAGGTAGGAATGTCATGGACTGAGTCCCTCCACCCCACAAGGGACCTTGCGAGGGCTGTTGCTACATACTCCTTACCTTTCTCTGAGCTTCCTGGGCCATCTTCTGCCGTGCCTTCCTCAGGATCTTTGACTGACCACTGTGAGGGGCCAATATGTGTGTCTGCTGCTCTTTTAGAGCCTGCAGTTCAGGGGGCAGTTTGCTGGTGAAAGGGTTGGCAATGCCCTGATCTGATATGTCATCAATCACTGCAAGAGATGCCAGAGGTCAGTATGTAGGCTTGCTTGGATTGGGCTTTGCAAAGAAAGGTAGGTGCAAAAGCCAGATACAGGGGAAATGTCAAAAAGAATGGGAACCATTACTCACCAGTGACTTGCCCAGCAATGAAGGGGTGATAGAGCAGCTCTGGCCAAGACAGGCGCTGACGAGGGTCCTTCATCAACAGGCCTTGTAAGAAGCTCTATGAAGTGATGAAAGATGATCACCTGCACATTCATGCCCTAACCACAGTCTTCCCATAAGCCTATCTACTAATTTAACCAGAAGAGCCTCAAAGCCAATGCAATTCCATGGTCACTGCTGGAAGAGTCTCTTTAATCTAGGCATACATAAAGCTAATTGCCCTGAATGCTAGAATCCTGAGAATGCTATCTTCTGTTTCTATTTTTAAATTCTCAGATTTGCAGGAGTGGGGGTAGAATCTTGAAACTATGACTGTATCCTGTGCTTTAAGAAACCTCATAGTCCCAATGATACTAATATAAAATCTTTTTGTACCCAAGCACATGACTTCGCAAGTACACTCTTCCCCCATTCTAATCTACACAGAACATTGGGCAGAACTAGGGCCGGAGAGAAGGAATGGATCCATATTTTTGGAACTACTGAAGTAGCAGCAGCTTGGGAGTTGCTGGAATGGGAGAAAACACTTGTGGTTCATAGTTCAGTGGCACCAAACCCATAGTGAAGGTGATTGCTAGGAGATCCAAGCGATAAGATCACAGGAAGATTAGCAGAGGGGGAAGACAAGAACTGATGTGGAGGCTAATGGGATGGAAAACACCAATTAAACTGAAGGCCCTTTATATCTTATTGTAAAGCGTCACAATGCCAGAAATGGCGAGGTAGTGCTATAAAAATGTTTTTATATAAAGATTAAATAAAATTAAATAAATGCATGAAATCACACTAAGGATGCAATCTTAAGCATGTTTCAACAGAAAAAAGTCTTCCAACTCCCAGCATATCCCAGCCACGACTTTTTTTTCTGCCTAAACATGCATAGGATTGCTTCCTAAGGCGATCAAGATTGCAAAGACAAAAAGAACCACAAGTACATACAGAACAATGAAGTAAATATAGATGGCAGGATTAATTAAATATAGAAGACCCAGACTTATAAATCCTTGCATCAAAATGCTTCTTGGATAGCCCTGAGCAGGACAACCTATCACACAGGGGTGTTGGGTAGATAAAATGAGAATAAGGAAACAATATATATAAATCTTTCTTGAGCTCTCTGCTTGCATAGGAAAGATATGGATATACAAACAGCTACCTTGAAGTGGGGGCTCATGTTTTTTGGCCACTTGATGGGATCCTTGATGATCAGGCTGACCAGTTGGAAGATGCTGTTGGTGTAGAAGGGTGGTGTTCCCACATACAGCTCATACAGAATGCATCCCACTGACCAGAGATCAGCTGTGTGGTCGTAGGGCTTCTCCTCCACTAGCTCAGGTGACATATACAGTGGAGTGCCTTTGATAGATGTTAGCACCATGGTGTGAATACTCATTGCACGGGCAAACCTTTCCAGGGAAGAAGGAACACAACAGAGATCTTTCAGCACCAAGACTCAGAGCTAGTAGGGAAGGGAAGCTCTTAAAGCACTTACCCAAAGTCACAGAGCTTGATTACACCCCCTTTTCCCAATAGGATATTCTGGGGTTTCATATCACGGTGCAGGATCCGGTGGGAATGCAGGTAATAGAGTGCTGAGACCAACTGAGAGGCTATGCCCTGAACCTGAGAAAAAAAATGACAACCCTGACACTTAACAAAAGCCATTTACTACTGTTGGGCTGCCCCCCAGCTCAAGCATAAACCCTCCATTCCTTTTATTATCTCTGCTGATGGCCTCAATTTGGGATCATAGGCCCTCCCCCAAGAGACACAAATACACAGAACTCTACTTGTATTGACCTGTTTCTAGCCCAATCATAGTCTTCCGCTAATCAGAAGATTGCCTACCAGGTGCACTGGAATGTGTTTTTAGAATATGCCATAAAAGCAGCAGCTTGAGACCATAAATCAAAGAACCATCTAGTCCAATCCTTGCTTCATGCAGGGACTCCCGATCAAGAGCATCCCCAACAGATGGCTGCCCAGTATGTGTTTGAATACCTCCAACAGAGGATAGAGCGTATCCCACCTCCTAGGCAATTGATTCCATTGTTGAAATGCTCTTATCACTTAAGAAGTTTGTTATAATGTTCAACCCCAAAAAATCCACTTTCCTGTAACTAAAGCACATTAGATTTAGTTGAGTCATCTGGAGCAATAGAGAACATGTTTTGCCCTCTTCTACATGACAGCCCCTCAGCCTTCTTTTCTCTAGGCTAAACACACCCTGAAGCTTTTCTGATAGGACTTGTTTTCCAGACCTCTGGCTATCTTCATTGCTTTCCTCTGAACTTTTTCCAATTTGTCTACATCCTTCTTAAAGTACAGTACCCAGAATGGACACAATACTCCAGGTGACATCTGATTAGCACAGGATACAGTGAATCTATTATTTCTTATAACTTGGAAACTATTGGGGCTGCCAAAAATCACATTAGCCTTTTCAAAGCCACATCACACTGCTGACTCATGTTCAGCTTGTGATTCTGAGATCTTTTTTTTTTACATTACTACTGTCTAGTATCCTCCAACCTATACCTGTGCATTCATTTTTTATTAATTTATTGCCTCCTTGCAGAACTTTGCATTTGCCTTTGTTAAAGTTCATTTTGCTTGTTTCAGACCAGCTTTCTATTCTATCAAGGTCATTTTGAATTTATTCCTGGATTCCGAGGTGTTAGCTATCTCCTCTAGTGTTGTGTATGTAATCTGCTAATTTCATAAGGATACCATTCAGCCTTTCATCTAAGTCATTGATAAAAATGTAGAAGAGTACCAGGGCAAAGACAGAGCCCTACAACTCCTACTTAAAACCTCCATCCAATTTGATGAGAAACCATTAATGAGCACTCTTCAACTATAGTTTACCAACCAGCTATAAGTCCACCTGACAGTATTGTCATCTAGCTCACATTTAACCACGTTGCTAACCAAAATAATATGGGGACCTTTGTCAAATTCTTTGCTGAAATTAAGATAAATTACATGCACAACTTCCCACAATCCACTGAGCTAGTATACCATTTTTTTAAAAAACGATTAGTCTGGCCAAATTTATTCTTTACAATCCATGCTAGTTTATTCTGATTACTGTTATCAAGATTAGGGGTGGGTAAGAAATTCATTCCACTGAGGGCTTTTTAGGAATTTACCCAATTTGCACTTCCTGAGTTTTTCAAAGAATTGCAACAGAGTTGTGTTCTAAAATATATATATTTTGCGGGCTTTCTGAAGCAGGGAAAATGTGCATAAAAATGAGCACATTGAGGGAAAGTGCACACAAAATGCATGTATTTGAGAAAAGTGTGCACAAAACAGTATTTTCACAATATAAAGTACGGGGGTAGGGAGAAGGCAATAAATGTTTATGAATTTCAGTATGGTTTTGTTTTGAAATTGCTAGCTCATATGGTAACTGAATGGAAAAGTCTTGTCTCAAAAAATGACAATCTTAGAGAGACTGAGATTGACAGATCTGTCCATCCCTAATCAAGATGCTTGCAAACTGACTTCTTTATAATCTGTTCTAGTATCTTTCCTGGCCTCAAAATCTGACTGATGGGTTTGTAGTTTTCCTGATCCTTCTTTTTCCTCTTTTTGGAGATTGGGGTATCTGCCTGTTATCTTACTTGTTGTCCAGGAGATGCAACTCATGCTAAGTACACAGAAGAGGGTGCATCGTCTAGCAAGATATTACCACTCTACACCCTGTTACTCTCCCCTTCCTGTAGCCATTCCTCTGCTTGTGCAAATACCAACTCTCAATCTTTAAGTTACAGTTACCTGCTCCTCAGGCAAGTTCCCATCATCCTCAAGAATCTGAAAGAGCTCCCCTTCAGCATAATCTGTCACTACCACCACCTGAAGGACGAGAATGAGACCAGACAGCCAATCATAGCATTCACATAGTTTGCCGGGAGGGACTAAAGCATCTGCACTGTTCAAGGGCAACAGAAAGCCACCATCAAGAGAAGAGAATTCAGCAGGAATGACTACATTTTGATTATATGACTGACCAAGGTCCCTAGGGAGGCTCAAGACTCTGCGAGGTGGGTGTTCTGGGACATTTCTTGGAGAATACTGCTGTGCTGATAGATCTCAACAGGTTAATTTCCAGATGCTGTCACATGAGCAGATAGCCACATCCAGACAGGGTAATTTAGATAGTTGTCCCCCAAATGGCTGGCTCCTACCCCTCCTAGGACTTCACTAGGACATAATGGGAATACCATACACCCTTCAGTGTTGTTAAGCATACTGCAGCAACTTCAGACCTTTGCATCTCCTTGGAGAACTTCCACATGACCAGCAATGCACACCTTTTTCCACCTCCCACACTTAAAACGGATTCCCTGCAAACACCTCACCTCTTTATCTGTCTCAAAACTGTCAAGCATCTGGACAATGTTGGGGTGATGAAGCCCCCTCATGATCTCAATCTCTCGCTGCAAATTCTTCAGCTCTTTCTGTGACCGACCAACCTTGGGGATAAACTTCAAGGCCACAACCTGCCAAAGTATTAAAAAACAAAAACTTCGGGGGACATGTCATTCCGCATTTTCCGCACTATCTGTTGTTCTGCCTATGAGAGATGAATTGTGGAAGAAAGCCCACCACAGGTTCAGGAATGCACTCCTTATGCAGCCTGCCTGCTGAGGGCCAAACCCGGCCCTTCTCCCTTCTGCTCTTCTTACCTGTGCGCTGTATTTCCGACGTCCCTTGTATACCCTTCCAAAAGAGCCTTCTCCAATCATCTCCAACACATGATACCTCTCCATGATGGAAAGGTGGGGTGGGGTGGACAGTTGGTGGCTTACAGCCTGAAGGTGCAAAGATGGATACTGAGATGTTTTGCCCTCCCCCATGCCATCTCTTGCTGGCATCCATTCATACCACATCTTTAAAAATACCTCCCCTCTAATAGTCATCTCACACCTATCCTCCTTGATTCAGATCCCAAATCTATCACAAATTATGCTATACCCACAGAGGGATGCATGTTCTCCACCCAGTAACAGAAATCTTGCTCCTTCATTAGTTCCAAGCCCTTTGCTGATCACGAGGTCTATCATAATTTCTCTCCCATTAAATAGATCATTCGTGAAGTTCCCAACTCCCCTGCCACATGAGCAGAGATATTCCGGAGCAATTTCCCCATGGGCTTGACTCTACCTTCTCACAGGAATCCAGGCATACTATCCCACAGGTCCATCAATATCCTCCTCCCCTGACCTTAGTTTTGGCACCCTTTTTTCTTGGCCCTTTGTCTCCCTCCCACTGGAAACTCCATGGGATTTTGGAATCCAATGCCATTAAAATTCCTTTTAAAAACAACAACAAATCCCTGGACTACAAAGAGACCAGTAACACTTAAAAGACTACCAGACTAAATTGTCATGCCACACTTCTTTGGTGTTAGTCTTTAAGTAACCAAAATCAAACTCTGCAGGTTTTGTGTACTGTTACCGGGGGGGGGGGGGGGGAAGAGGGGGCTCTTTTGTGACAACAAGCCGCTCCGAGAGCCTTTTGGCTGAGGTGCGGGATAAAAATACTCTAAATAATAAATAATAATAATAACCTCCTGAGCTACTTTTTTTAGAAGGCATGGAGGGCTTATAGATTTGATTACATGCTCCTCTGCCTTTCCCCCTATAGCTGAAGTACTAATTTTGTTACAAAAGTTTAAAGGTCAAACTAGATCAGAGATAAGAGATCATTTTTACCCAAGTGGGATTTGCTGCACTAGAAGTACTCCACAGTACAACTTTCCCACATTAGCAAGAGCCATTTGTTAATGGATTTATTTGTTAATTTATTCTTGCATCTCATTAATTTATTTGTATGTCCCTCTCCACCCAGGAAACCCAGGAAAATTCTAAAACAATAAAAGAAGCTAGTAGCACATTTATTACAGAATATGTTTTATGCCATAATAGTCCACAAAAATGTATACCATAACAAGTTTTTTTGTCTCTACTGCTTTTCGAGGGTGGGTGGGTGGAATCAAATCTTACAATTCCACATGCACTTAGTTGAGAACAAGCAATACTATATTCAAGCCAACGGAGGAATACGTGCATCTAAAGAGGGAAAAGAGAATTTTGCCTACTACAAAAGCCTAAGCCACAGTAAGCCAGCAAATTCTAGTTTAGTTAGCTAGGGAGATATGTATTCTCACTGAACTCATTGGCATTTGCTACTAAATCAATCCTTATGTAAAATGTTTGGAGTTTAACCAAAATATAAATATGCTTAGGGGGGTTAGGGGGATTACTTCCAGACAGACAGCTCCTAGTGCTACCAAGCAGAAGGCACTGTGCAGTTATTTCATCTTTTCCTCCTTAATGGAATTTCTGCAGTGAGAAAAAGAAAGATGAAAGTACTGGGGGAACATGCAGGATTATGATTGGGGCTACTTCTAGACAAGTTTTCTTTTAACATATCACCCCGCTGCCTCATTCAAGGGATTTTATGGTGGTAGGAGTGCAGACAACGTTTTCTTCCATGCATAACTCTTCTATGTTTTCTTACCGTTCCTTCCGTCTTTTTTCCTTACTCCAGAAAATCCATTAAGGGAAGAAAAGATGGAATTGCTGCACAATGCCTTCCAATTTCTAGCGTTGCAGTTCTTCATCTGAAAGCGACCAATGTCTTCCATCTGTAACCCTCCCATGTTTTCTCACTGGTTCTTCCATGGCGGGTTTTTTTTTGGGGGGGGGGGCGGTACTGCAGAAAAGGAGGAAAAGATGGAATAGGTGCACAATGTCTTTTGACTGGTAGTACTAGAAGTCCTCCATTCGAAAGCACCCATAGTTGGGAATTAAAACATTATATGTTTTAATCAATTATATGTATTTTATGGAGTTTGCATTTGTGTTGTACTCTGCCTCGATCCAGAGGGAGAGGCGGGTAACAAATAAATTATTATTATTATTATTATTATTATTATTATTATTATTATTATTATGACAGTCTAGAAGCAACCTCAAAGACACTGTCTGGACCCCACAAAAAATATTGCCTTAGGTAAGGGAATAGTCCTATGCATGCTCAGACCGAAAAAGAAGTCCTACAACTCCCAATATTCCCCAGCCAGCATGGGAGTTGTATGGCTTCCCCACCCCCTGTCAAAACATGCATAGGATTGCGCCCCGAGGAGCCACACAAACCTCTTTTATTGTTTGACAGTGCAATCTATACACGTCTTTCATTCAGTTCAATGAAGTCTGCAATCCGTTTACCTGGGAGTAAACTCCACGGAACTCAATAGGATTAGGACCGCGCGGTTCGTGTTTAAGATCCCAGCAGGACACATACCGTCATTTTTACCCCACCCTCACGCCATCCCTCAGCCCCCCCACATCTGACGCAGAGCTCCCTCCCACGTCCCCTCACCCCGGGCTTACGAAAAGATTCGCTGCGTCCAGCGCCGGGGGAAGGAGTTGGAATCTGCCTTCGCAAGACGGCGCGAGGCGGAAAAGCCCAGTCAGTTGGTTAGTCCGTTATTGGCGCAGGCGCCGGTCGATGGCGTCGCCAAACCGGTTGCCTAGCAACCCTCAGCACCGGAAGAGAGGCCGGCTCAGCTCGAAGTGATTCCGTTTCTGGGCAGGCAAGATGGCGGCGGCCGGTGTTGGAGGGGAGCAAGAGGGAGCGGCGGATTGGTAAGAGAGCGAGCGGTGTCCTTTTCTAGCGTCCGGTTCCTCGGGGGACGATGGACAACAAGTAACTGGGTTACCCTTCTATCCACCACCCACGCACCACTCAGGCTCCACTTTTCTTCTATACCTTTTCCAGATTCTCCATATGTAACCCACGTTGTCGTCTTTCGGTTGCTTCCAACGTTAGCCCTGTTTAGAGCAGACCCGTTGAAATGAGTGGAACTTAAGTTAGACTGACGTTGGATAGAACCTTATATGTTGTTTGTCAGGACACACCAGAAAGAAGGAGAGAGATCAGTTTCTGCCTCTTCAGACAAGGGGAACCTGCCCCAGTAACTGTGTTGAAGAAGAAGGCCCCAGCTCTGAACCAGAGTAACCTACGGTAGTTGCTAACGAAATGTTGCAAAATTGAAATGCCCAAGAAGCCAAGAAATTCTTAAGATAACCAAACTAAAAGAACAAGAGAGATTGTATTTCCATGTACTTTCTTTCCACAGCTAGAAATTTCCTGTTAGAAGGCTGCCTACTTATGTGGCGCCTGAGAAGATAGTGTATAAATACCAAGCTGCCTCCCTTGCGAGGTAGGCACATGCTTTGCAGCAGTTAGCTCCAGTGCCTCTTTATTCTGCAGAATAAACACTGTTTGATCCATACTACTTCTCCTCTCCTCCTTGTGTGCTGAATTGGACTTAGTACACCAAGGAACGAGCTATTTTTGCAACAACTGGGTGAGCAGGGATAGGTATCTTGTGTCCAAGGTTAATAACAAATTGGGTGCAAGGTGGTCAATCATTTTCTACTCCTTTCTTTTAGACAAAATCCTCAGGGATTTTTAATAATACCAAAAATGTGTGCCCTTCTCACTTAGATCACACATATTGATTGTGAGACCTCCTGTCCTTCAGTTGTTTTAGCTAAGAGGTCTAGCTCTAATTGATGATTTATTTATTACATTTCTAGACTGCCTCATAGCTGAAGCTCTCTGTGTGGCTTACAGAGATTAAAACCACAAAAATTAGATCTAGACCTTTTTTCCTTATGGATAGTATAAACATATCCATGCAACAACCTCTCTTTCCAGCAATATTACAGCTGTATTTCTGCTCATTGTATAAGACTGTGACTCTTGAGCCACAGAACCAAAAGAGAAAATGACAGCTTTTTGTCTTGCTAGCTTCCAAGTGAGTCGAGGATTCCATAAGAGATCTGTCACAGATAAATATGTGTGTGGTTTTTATTTTCATTAGCTGCAGCAAAGTTGCATGAATTGTGCTAATTTAAATTCTGAAGTATTGCCCTCCCCGTGGCTCCTCTCCTCTTTTCAGCTAAACGCTTCATTAGCTGAAGTTATTTTATTGGATTGTTACAAGATATCAGCATCTAGGAATGGGTCGTTTAGGATATTGCACTTTGTGCTGTCCAGACAGGAGAGACCTGAGAAAATCCACCCCATGTGTAACACCATTTCTTTCTTTTCAGGGCTCTACCTTCAGAGGTGGAAGTCTTGGAGTCCATCTACTTGGATGAGCTGCAGGTGTCCAAAGGAAATGGCAGGTATTTGCAGCATTTTGGTAGGGAACCTTTTTCAACCTCAGGACCGCATTGGCTAATGTTTAAGCTTCTTAGCGGTGCAGGCCAGTGGTGGGTGGGCCACCCCACACTGTCATAACCCATGGGAATCTCCGCCCCCCCCCCCCATACCTAACGGCCATGCAGAACAACAGTATTCTTCATGAAGATCACAGCGTAATGAGAAGGTTAGCCCTTCCCAGCTGTGGTCTTGAGGAAGACTCCCTCCCTCCACATTACATTTAGACTTAAAGCATAACTGCCGTGTGGGCTGAAAAGGGCTGCCTGTAGATCAAAACCAAAGGCTCCATGGGCTGGATTCAGCAGAAGGCTGACAGTTCTTCACTCATAATGAAAAGTGTGGATCACTCCTGCAATTTTGCACCTCTTCTAGAGCCTGATTCTTAGTGTTGGATGCTGTAAATGATCCCCTGCCTTGTTCATATCCTGTTTTGGAATAAAATTACTCTGTCCTGCACAAATTCCAAATATTTGCAGCCCAAGATTCATGTTGGGACCTCGCCCAGAAGTCCTAGTCATTTCTCTTCTTTCTTCCTGATATTAAATACCCACATTTTGAAATGTCATCTTAGTGAGAATACTGGATGTGTGTGTGTGTAACTGTTATTTGCACACTTTAGTCTCCTTTCATGCTAAGAAAGGAAAGAATAGTACAGCACTTGCATCAACCTTTCTACTTCATTTTACCTTCATTAGTGCTCTTATCTGACAACTGACCCTGATTTCTTCCAACCCTAGGTCTATGCCCTGGGAAATTTCCATCACCCTACATCCAGCAACTGCAGAGGACCAAGACTCTCAGTATGTGTGCTTCAATCTTGTGCTGTCTGTGCCTCGTAAGGTAAAGCCCCATTTGTGGCCATTTTATCATACTGTGTGGTTGTACTGTTCTTTTTACTTAGCTTTCTTTCTCTTTAGTATCCAAATGAAGTGCCAGAGATAGCCATTCTGAATCCTCGAGGGCTGTCTGATGAGCAAATCCAAAAGTAAGTATGTGTTGATAAACTTGATCTTTCTGTTCAGTACAATGAGTAGGATAATTTTTGTTTGATCTTTTGCATACTTGTGTTCGAAGAGGGGTTTCTGATATCTTGATTCTCCCCTGTGATATTATATGAAATGTGCATTATGGACCTATTTTCTTTATTTAGAGCTATGCTATGGAGGAGAGGTGTCAAGTTGTTGCTATGTTACTGATTTTGGGAGGAACAGAAAGAAGCATAGCAAGACTGCAAACTGTAATCATTTATACAGCATGTACATATGGGTTAATTTTAGTGTTTGAGTGTAAAGGTTGGGGGGAATACAATGAAATGAGTCCTTTCTGGAAGATGTTTTTGATTGACCAGCTAAAAGATGAGGGAGGTAGTCTTGAGGCGCAAAACACAGAGATATATCCTGTATTCATCCAAAAGAAGCTCCCCAACCATGTCTCTTCACAACTGGTTTACGACAACTCAGAAGTATCTTGCCCTTTCCCCTGCTTTACCTGAAAAGCCAGGCAATCCCAAGCTGCTATTGGCATTGACCAAATGAGGAAGGGATTGCATCTCCATCCTGGGTTAAACTGAGGGGAGTCTTGCATTACCCAGACCACTGCCATAGGGTCACTCATCCCACGGTAATGACACCCTGGCAGTGTGGGGTTCCTTCACTCTTCTTGTTCCATAGCAACAGTAGTCTAACCATGTGGCACATCATACAAAGATATGCAATCATTTTAGTTCCTTCAGTTGTCATAGCACCACTTCCTTTTTATGTATTCAGAAGTATTTATTGTGGAAGATGGAATAGTTAATGGGCTTGAAGCTGTAGCCCATTAGACTAATCTTGTGCTTGTGTTAGTGTTCATCTCGTCATTGCAATTGGCTGATTTAGCCATCCCTTTAATCCTAGTTCTCCTCATGACATCCCTTTTCTTTGCCCCCGTGCTAGGATTTCACAGACATTACAATGTGTTACTGAGGCCCGACTGGGTACAGCTATGCTGTATGAGCTAATAGAGGTAAGAGAACAAAAAGAAGAGAAAAGCCAGCTAGGTCTGGAAAGTTGTCCAGACCTATAGGTACAGTATAGTTCTGGCTTGGGCTGTTTGTGGCTTTAGTGTGTAAAATGACACACTGGCTCTCCCTCTCTTCACAGAAGGGAAAGGAAATCCTTACCGACAACAACATCCCTCACGGGCAGTGTGTAATTTGCATGTACGGCTTTCAGGTAAGGGCATGCCAGATTGGCATCTTGTTCTCCAATATGTTTGGATCCAGAGGAATTGAAAGCATTGATATCGGGAAGAAGGCAGAGTCCTGTGATGGTGGGGTTCACTCATGAAGGATGTCAGAATGAGAACCTGTTCAGATGTCCATAATTATCAGCTTTAGGCAGGAGGGGGAATCAGATGAGGTTTTATAGCTGGAACCACAAGAAAACCAGGTTCGCTGGTGTCATAAGCTCTGCACAGTGATGGGATAAGAAACATTGTTGGACTTAAAGCTATCTAATGCCTGAATTGACATTGTACTGAATTTCCCAGCATGTTTTATCTCCAGCTGATAAAATGATTCTGTTTTTCATCCTCATTTCCCCACCACATAACAACTGTTTGCAACATAACTGTATCCTGCCAAAATATCAAAATTCTTTGTCGAGGATGCCCACTTTCTGTATTTGTCAGAAATCTTGTACATTAAACAAGTTTGCGTTTCTACTTGGAAAACCTGTGATGCTACAAACTTTGGAACTTGTCGACAGTTGACAAATCAGTCAAGGTGTTGGTGGCTAACAGCCACTAAAAAGAAGAGTTTTAAAGGATGGACAGACATGCATACATACCATCCTTACTCCCAAAGAGCATTTTGAGTTTTTGCCTAACATGCAGCATTCTTGAATTTTCAAAATTGTCTGGCAAATAAAACCAATAGACTTACCAGTTTATAGCAGTTTAACTGCACAGTAGTCAAGAAGCCATTGTTACCAAAGATGAATGGACAAGCAGCTAATTTAAACATCTTACACCTGTCTCCCCATCTTGAGAAGCTAGGAGGCAAGAACCCTGTGACCTTAGTTCTCAAGATACTAGTGTGTGCATTGTGATAACAATATTAAAAAGAGACACAAACGCACCCATACTCAATTGTGGCACATTGTATGTCGTTCTGCAGTGCCCCACCCCCACGCTCAGAAGCAGCTTTTCATAAAGGGGAGCAAAGTGCTGAAGTGGTAATGGGAGGTAGGAAAGACCTTGTACATGTGCAAAGTAATGCACAGTGTATTGTATACTGAAAAGACACAGTGCTCAACATAATGACCCAATTCATATGTCATGGTGGTAAATTGTGAGTTATTTAACCCACAATTTCAGAGGGCGTGGTGACGGGCACTCCCTGCCAGCCAGCCGCGTTAGCATACTACAAGCAACATCTGTTCAGCCTGATTGGATGTTGTCAGTGTTATGTGTGAAGCTGGACTGATGAGATGTTTAGGGGATAAACAGTGATTAACACATGATTTGTTGTTGGGTTTAACACTGGGTTGTTTAGCCCCTAAACAGCCCATCAGTCTAGGTTTGCATGCCATGGTGACAACCTCCAATTGGAATGAACGGAGTTTGTTAATAGTATGTGGAAGTGTCTTGCATGCAGTGCACATCCTGGAAATTATGGGTTAATTAATCCATGATTTGCCCCTGTGATATGCAGACTGGCCCATTGTACTCATAACAATCTTTTTCTCCCACCGTGCAGGAGAATGAAGCTTTCACCAAGACTCCATGCTACCACTACTTCCATTCACGTTGCCTTGCCAGTTATATAGAGCACATGGAGGAGGAGATTCGCATACAGAGGAAGGAAAAAGTACAGCCTTTGACACTTATGCCAAAAGAGGTAATGGTCCCTTGACTGTTTACCACAACAGCTTCTAGAAGTTCACCTACTCCTTTCCCCAGAGATTTTTTTAAAAAAACCTTTTTTTTTTTGGTAATACCTCTAATCATTTATCATCTTTTTCTCAGAGATGGTTTCAGAGAGTGGGGCAGTCTTTCCAGTTACATATAGACAAGATTTTCCAGAGTAGCTGTCAAATAGCTTCCCCTTGTCCGGTGGCCTGCATGCTTCCTCATTTATAAGTTTTTTTAATCTAGTGAGCACAGAGCTGTGATCATAAGAACATAGGAATGTAGGAAGCTGCCTTATACTGAGTTGGACCATTGGTCCATTTAGCCCAGTATTGTCAGCACTGACTGGCAGCGGCTCTCCAGGTTTTCAGGCAGGATTCTTTCCCTGCCCTACCTGGAGAAACCGGGGATTGAACCACTGACCTTCTGCATGCAAAACATGGCCTCTGTCACACCCTCTGCTCTGAACAATAGGAAGAATCTGGGAATCTGATTTAAAGATCATGGGAATTAGACAATATATCTACCCCTGCTCCAGCCACTATAAAGTATTACAATTCTGTAGGTGGTCTTCTTAGCTCCAGTAAAGATGAACAAAAAGTATGAATGGATCAAAAACTATTCTGGTGGTGATGGGAGGAGGAGGAGAGAAAGAGTAATTTTGTTTCTGAGTAATAATGCTGTTAAGTTACACAGGAAGTAAAATTCTCCCCACCCCACCCAAACAGTTTTTGTACAGGGTTATTAGTGATGACTTCCTAGTGTGGAACAATTTTTGCACTCGTTTTAATGTAAGTTATTGTTGCATTAGGAAGGGCTAGTAGTATTTAAGAAGGAAACTTTAATGGTAAACATCCATGCCATGGAATTAACGTAGCTCTCAGAAGGCCTGGGTGTTGAGTTCAGGATCTAGGCCATGGGTGAGCAACTTTAGGAGGCTCATGGGCCATTTTCGCCCCTTTGAAACCCGCCCTCCCAGTGGGCTGCAGTCCACCGGACATCCCAAATTAGGAGAAATAGCATCTGTAGCAGTATAGAGTCCAAAAGGGTTTAACATGTCTTGCTTATAAGCTAAATTTGACCCTTTTGGCACTCCATAGCCATTTCCCCCTATAAAAATGTTTTTTATAAAAGTAATTATAAAGCACCCTGTAAATTTGGGTGCCCAGTGGGGGCTGGCACAGCAGGGAGTCCATGCAGCCCGTGGGCCATGTATTGCACATCTCTGATCTAGGCTGTCCAGGTAACATTGTGTAATGGTGAGTTCTTTTGCTGATAACTATGGGTTTGACTGTTAGAGCTCCCCTGAGGTCGGGAGCAGTTGATCAGGAAGTGACTATCTTCTAAGGCAGAAGACAGGTAGAGTATGCAGACAGTAATCAAATACTCCCTGTCTGGGTCTAGTTCAATCCTAATGTGGTTACTGCTGTTACTTTTTCCTGTATAGGAAATTGAAGTGCAGTGCCCTGTGTGCAGAGAGCCTCTGGTATATGACCTTGCTACGCTGAAAGCAGCAGCACCTCCACAGCAACTAATGGTAAGGTAACACGCAGAAGGGACCTTTCATGTGGCTTCCCTCTAAATGATGCAGACATCCTCTATTTTCAATAACCCTTTTCACGTATCAAACCTGTCCCTCTAAATAAGTTATCCCGAGTTATTTCCAAATAATCACATGCATGGTGTTCTACGCTCCTGCAGAGTGTGTTTGGTTGGTTGGATGGATGCTTAAAAATGTTGATTTTACCTCTGCTGACGAATAAAGTCTAGTGCGCATGTGAAAAAGCTGAGTGGCAAATCATCCACAACCATACCACAGGGGCATTCATTCTCTCTCTCTCTTCCCTCCAGTGTTTAGTCAGGATTTTTTTAAAACAATATACCACTGCATTTAGTATATTCTCAACCACTTATATATGGCTATAATTGTCCCCACTCCCACACTGGTCTACATTTTGCCCTTCTGGGAACGTAGCCAGTGTCTCTCACATGATTTGCTTGCAGTATGAATCTTTCTAAAAGACATAGAATCATAGAATAGCAGAGTTGGAAGGGGCCTACAAGGCCATCGAGTCCAACCCCCTGCTCAATGCAGGAATCCACCCTAAAGCATCCCTGACAGATGGTTGTCCAGCTGCCTCTTGAAGGCCTCTAGTGTGGGAGAGCCCACAACCTCACCAGGCAACTGATTCCATTGTCGTACTGCTCTAACAGTCAGGAAGTTTTTCCTGATGTCCAGCTGGAATCTGGCTTCCTTTAACTTGAGCCCTTTATTCCGTGTCCTGCACTCTGGGAGGATCGAGAAGAGATCCTGGCCCTCCTCTGTGTGACAACCTTTTAAGTATTTGAAGAGTGCTATCATGTAGCAGGCTTGTAGTTTAGAGCCAGAAGATTCCATTCGTGCTAGCTACCTGGTTATGTATCTCTTCCCATTAGGAGATGTACCAACCTGACGCACCGACACTGCTACACAGAGAGCAACTGCGCCTGATCTACCAGAGACAACTGGAGAAAGGAGGCATTATTGACACTGAAGCAGAGAGAAATCGCTACTTCATTAGCCTGCAAAAGGTTAGTGACTACCAAGGACTACCAAGAGCATACCATTAGAAAGGGCTTTAATATTTACATCCTAGGAAGTTCCTTAAAGTGCTAGCAGCATTTTGCAGCATATTGTGGTGAGGGGTTTAATGTAGGAACCTAGCCTTGGGAATATGGATTTGATGACACCAATATTTTAGCTTCTTATGCAAGATCTTTTCCACTCATAGGCTAGGAGTCAAACTGTCAGCTGTATGGGTTTTATTCTCTGCATTTTGGCCTCTCTTCTTCTCAGCCCTCAGGTGCTACTGATCGTGAACATACAGCCATTTCAGAAAATGTTGTAATTGCCGAGAAGGAACTGAAGCCACCAGCAACCTCAGAACATACTCAGGGAACTGCAAAGGCTGTTCCAGTGAGGCATGAGCCTGAAAAAACAGAGAGACCGTGTATTACCTTAGATCATCATAGCAAGAGAGAGAGGACTCGAGGCGAGAAACCATCTTTACGAGGCCCCGGCTGGCAACTGCATTACAAGTCGCTAGAGATACCAGCAGAAACCCGCCTCCTCACTGTTGAGGGAGAATCCAGAGCCTTCAGTAGAAGACCCAACTGGAGGAAAGAGAGAGGGCAGTGGAGCTCCGGGAGATACAACCAAGACTTTCAAAAATCCTGTCGTGGAGACCAGTTGCCTTCATTCACAAATAAAAAAGAGCTGTGCGCTAGCAGCATCTCACCAGCCAGAGAGGGGACTTATTTGAAAGAGGAGAACAACATCGTAAGGACACCAGCACAGAAAAGTGAAGTCCAAGACAGAGAGGAAGACAATGTGGAGGTTAGCCGTAGTGAGCTGAGAGGGTCAGCCAAGTGGCAGGGGCAGTATGTGATGCAGGATGGCAGACGATGGGAAAAGACCAGGAGCAGAGAACATGGATCTTATCCTAAAATGCCAAGGGGCCGGGGGCGGTCCAGACCGAACTCAAGGAGAGAGCCACACTGCCAAGGGACTGAGGGGGGCTCCTAGCAGGCAGGAGTTGAGGTTTAAGGGGCATTTTCAAGGGGAGAACAGTGACTGTCCGTCAACCATCAGCCTCTGAATTATCTTAGGGAAAAGTGGAGCTGTCTTGGAAATTCTCCTCCTGGGCATGGGTGGTCTACATCTTGTGGAGTAGTGTGAGCTTTGTAAGGGATATGCTGGTTTTTGGAAATCAGAATGCTGTGTAGGGACTGTGGTAACTAATAACTACAATGGGCAATAAAAGATAGCCAAGCACTGGTGGACATGAATAAATTGTAGGTCTTCTAGCAAATCAGCATTGTTGCAGATGCGGGGAGGTTAAATACCTTAACTAAAAGGGCAGGCTTGAAAAATATAGTATTAAATATAAGACGTTTGAAAATATGCTGTTAAAAACACCAGAGGGGATACACATCTCCCTATTTTCTATCCAGGGTATGGATATGACTTGCCATATTTCTTGCCATTAACTGTGTCACTGGTGCTAAACATGGCATGATGATAGCATTGATATCTGTGAAATGATGTGCTTGAGTCAACATAGACTTAGCAACAATTCTATATCAGGTTTGGTTACGGGCTATACAACAGAAGGTCCTATGTTGAATCCCAGAAAGCTGTTGTGGGATTTGCTGACAATTAACCAGAAGGCCCTTAACTTACTAGGTGATGAAATGCTTGCTCTCCTCATATCTGGGGTAGCTGGATTTCGAGATAAGACTCTTTGCGCAAGTCCTTCAGTGCCAGTTTATCAGAAGCTGCAGAGACAACACTGAGGCTCTTCTCTTTGCTTTTTATCACAAATGTGACTGATATCCAACAATGATCCCTTGACTGTGATATGATCTCTAGCAGTATTTGAACCTCAGTCTAGGACTCTGTTTTGGATCCTGTCATCTTTGGTCCAAGTATGTTCTGTCCAACCTTGGAGTTAGAGGAATCATGCCGTACAATCTTTTTTTGTGTGTCTTATAACCTTGCATGTATGCACACACACTCTCTTTATGAAAGTGGGAGATACCCTTATACCAATCCTGTCATTTTTCTTAACAAAGTGTAGCCTTGCCTTCATAGATGCTTCTGCTCAGAGGGCCAGTCTGCAGCAGTTTTGTGTGTGTGCAAAAATTTAGAGCAAACATTTTCCCCCCACTGGTGAATTACCATTTTATCATATATTTATGGTCCACCTCCTGGCCTGCGTGAAGCTGCTTAAGTTCTTGTACATCTGTAAAGAATCATTTTTTCTCCCAGTGGAAGCTTTGTCATTTGACCTCATAATTTTCCTTTTCTTGTATAAACATGTATTTAGGTTTATTAGTTCATGCTAGAGGCTGAAGGATATCAATACTGACTTGTCATCACATGCGTACACTACACTACACACACACACACACACACACACACACACACACACACACACACACACACGTATGTACACGTTTGAGCAGTTGGGCCCATCAAAGATTTGAAATGAGATTGACCTACCTCCCAGAACTGTGGTGAAATGGATTTTGTGGTGATGTGATGCAAGCATGTGTATTAAAAGCAATCTGAGTAAACTAGCTTATGAGTCTCTTTCATGGATAGAGAACATAGTTAAGCCTGTCCTGAATCAGCCTAGACCAGTCCATTCCACAATATCAACCTCTAAGCTGTTGCCAAAACTGTTCAGGAATTCATAGTTTAAAATAGGCACTTTAGGATTATAAATGGAAGCCTGTGGAGTCCTAATCCTTTAGTACCCAATAAGAACAATAGTGAACAAAGTGCTATTTCAGTTTATGATGATTCTACTTGAACAATCCAAATGAATATATTTATTACTTGCTAGAAGAACATCAATAGCACCTCCCACTATTTGCATAGATTTTTGTTAACATTATTTTAGCAGGAATTAACATTAACGTTTTAAAGTAATTTTTCTTTAAACGTATATTACAAGGAAATGCTGGTCACATCTGCTATAGATGTTTTCTGTTAGTACTCTGAAATGCTGATGGCAGTTAAAGGATATAAAAATGCTTTATAATCATTCTTACCACTTACAAAATTAAGGTTGCAATCCTATACCCATTTTCCTGAGTGTAAGCCCTATTGAACTCATCGGGACTTACTTTTGAGTAGAATGAGATTTTGTTGTAAACAACTCAGCCGCAAAGGCAGAATCATCTGCTTAGACAACTATCAATGTGAAATTGATAGGTAACAAAATAATTCCACATTGATAGTTGTCTAAGCAGATGATTCTCCCTTTGCGGTGAGTTAATGAGATCGAACTAAATCAAACGAAGAAGGGGAAAAGACATTGGCTAAGGAGCCAACACTGCTGCAATATCAGTAATAAAGATACAAGACAGATTGTATGATCAACAGAAGAATGAGGACTGAGAAGGAATTTTAAAATTGGACCTGAAGGAGGTAAATGGAAAGCATGGTACAAGTCAATTGTATAGAGCACAGTAGGTAAAAACTAGGTTGGAGAAGAGCAGAGCTGGAACTCTGCTCGAGTTTGGAAATGAGTGGAAAAAGGTAATGGGCTGGTAGCAGATGAGAAGTAAGGTCAAAGAAGAGTGTATTAGAGGTGGGAGAGGTGAGCATGCTTAGAAGCTTAGGAGGCAGAAGCAAAGGAAGGGAGGAGTGACAGAGTTGACAACGTTGGTCTGAAGGATTTGATCTCTAGTCTCCAGGAATGTTCTAGATGAGATCCCCTTTTTATCATTTCCCCTGTTATAAAGATTACATTGCAGATGGTAACATACTTGGGGGGCGGTGAGAGTTGTCTCAGCTGCAACTATTTTTCATTTTGGCTTCATGGTGAATAGGGGTGCCTTTGGGCTACAACCCAGGGCTCCTTGATCTGTTTCATACATTTGGTGCTGTCAATTGCATCATCTGCCTTGAAACTTTCCCCTTCTATGGCACTGCCTTCCTTTGTGCCAATGGTTCTCTTTCCTTTGGTGACTCTTACCTCATTTTATCAGCCTACTCCCATTCCTTCTCCTACTGCTTCCAGATCCAGAAACAACATCTTTTACAAAATCTCCAGGTTATGTTCCTTTCTGAACCTACCCAGTATGGTTCGTATTTTCTCCATTCCTATTTTCTTTGGTTTATTGGAGCCACCTTCCCGCCATATACATTCACAAATTACCTGACTGGATCATCCAAGCATTAAAACTATGGCAAAATCATCTTTGTTACCTCAAGCCTTTTCCATTTTTCTATGGAAGACATGACAGTCCCACACATTTTTCCTGTAAAAGTAATGCCTGCAAGGAGAGCAGATGCTGTTCTGTACACCCCAACCTGTAATAAATGGAGGTGGAGACATCCACCTCCATGAGAACGTTGCTCACTGGTAGTACATTCTAATCTAGCCTGGGCGGGTAACCACCTTGTGACCATTAGACCACATCAAAAGGACTTGGGAACCCTCAAAGATCTGGCAGTGCTTTTGTAGTCTGCAAAGCTGAGTGCAAGAGTCCAGTAAGTGGGTCTGACTTCTGAGAACAGTACACATAGGCTCATGCTCCATGTGCAGATATATTTCTTATTTTATGTATTTAAAACATCCTCTCCTATATCAATAAAATCTCAGGGCGGCGTTCAGATAAAAGCAGATATAGACAGCCCATGGTAGCTGCTTAAATGTTTATTACGCCTTACTGTGCAAAGAGGCAATTGTTTTCACCAAACTTGTCTGTAACAACCTCCTGTAGCCACTTGGAAATCTGGACAGGTTGGAATGCTGGCCGTAACCATGTGGCTACATGTAATTGCTATGTGGTTACAGGTGAGTTTTTAAGTGGCTGCTACATAATACTTTAAATAAAATAAACTTGGCCTATAAATATTAGAATCATGCTTATATTCTTTCTCAGCTGTAGGTGTGTTAGATATTCTCCAATCATTATATAATACCTTCTAGAACAGAGGTTGGCAACCTGGTACCTTCCAGATGTTTTGGACTACAGCTTCCATCAGTCCCAGTCAGCCTGGCCAATGATTGGGCTCATGGGAATTGTCCTAAACATCTGGAGGGTATCAGATTGCCCACCCCTGCTCAAGAGGTAGAGTGCTTTACATAGAGCTTCCCCTCCCCCCACTTTGGGGTACTGCATCCTACATGTGTGTATATGAACATGTACCTTCTCAAAATACAACTTTCTGCACTTTTGATAGAGTGCTAAAGTGTCCCATCAAGAATGTGGGAAGAACCCATACAGGCCAAGCCCATATACATTTTCTTTCCTTCCTCATTTACATAGTCTTTCAAAGTGACTTATAGTGCAATCCTATGCATGTCTTCTCAAAAGTAAGTCCTACTGAATTCAGTGGTGCTTACTCCTAAGTAAAATAGGTATAGAATTTCAGCCTTGATCCTGTTTTGTTTGTTTAATTTTTCTAAAATCATATCCAGGCCACTTATTTTAGCCGCTGAAAGCAATAGGATTTGGCTGCAGTAAAATTCATTGTTTCCTACATAATCATTCATTTCTGTTGAGCCAATAAATGGGAATTTGAGAATCCATGATTCCTAAAGGTGCCCTTGCCTCTGGTAATCCTTTGAGTATTGTTACTTGCAAAATTATTTTGGCCCATGCAGATGAACAAATTGAGTATCAGTTATCTAAACTGCAGGCCTCATGGAATTTTTCTACATGTAGCATTTATTACAGGCTCATCATTCCCTACTCATGCTTGTTTATGGGTTCTTTAGACCATGTCGTGACTCTCCAGTTTCACTTATGTTTGTAAACCGCACTTTCAATGAATATTCTTTTAGAGCAGGGAAAAGGGGGTATTATTTCTGATGGCAAAAAGAGAACACTGTTTCTACTTGTATATTTTCACTATTCTGCTATACCACACTGCCACCTAGAGGATATGTAGTGCAAAAGCAGGAAATGAGACACTCCTTGTGAAGTGCTCAACTCTCAATTCTGTGACAAAGTTGCAAGTAGATGCAGCAATTTAACAGCCTCGTCTAGAAAAGCCCATGGCCATCACATTTGGCCAAATTTTTGGACTTTTCTTTTTATTCCCCTAACCCGTAACTGTTTGAACTCTGTATGTAGCAAGGGTAGGCATCCTTATTCCCTCCAGTTTTGGACTACAATTCCCAGAATCCCTGATGATTGGCCATGCTTGCTGGGGCTTCTTGGAGTTACAGTCCAAACCATCTGTAGGCCACCAAGTTGTCTGCCCCTTATATTGGCATCAAGGCAGTGATCACCAAAATAAAACAGCTTCTTATCCTAAGGCAAGAATGCCTGTTTAAAAATATGGTAACGGTTGGCCTTTGAATTTCCTCCCCCGCCCTAGCTTATTATGCCAGGAGAGATTCAGCCTGGGAAGTGGCCAGTTATAGCCCACGAACAGCCATTAGCTTTCATTCTTTATCTGATCAATCCTAACTACACATGGAGGAAGGCATACTCCAATGCCAAGAAGATGAAAGTTACATATGCAAGCAAGATGAAAGATATGAACATTTTGTCCAATTCAACCCTGACGAAATTTCAAGCTGGGTTGCACCGTTCCTCCTCCCGTCAACTTCCTCTGTATAAAGCATGCGCAGACCATAGTGCAGCTTTCACATATTCAGTGAGGATGAAGACAGTGCAAATTCTGCATACTCCAGTGAGGAAGAAGACTGTTTTGCTACAACTGCTCTTTCTGGCTTCCTTTGTGAGTATCTAATTCAAAAAGAAGGTATTCAGCTTCTGGCTGAACTAAGTGAGAAGGGTGCTTTAACTAGATTTTAGAGGGCGAGGTCATATTTTTTCTTTTGTCAGACTATGGGGATCCAAAGGCAATAGTGACCTAGATATAAATTAATAAGGAAATGAAAGGACTGTATACTTGTCTACAGCAAGGGTAAGATATGGATTGAATACTGTATATATAGTTTGTATATGTAAATATTAAAGCTGAGAATAACTATCTATGGACTTACTTAAGAACTGAAAAGGTAGCTTTACAACGGTCTAGCACAGTCTTCCCTGACTTAGCACCCTCCAGATGTTTTGGATGTTCCCAGTACTTCTACCATTGGCCGTACTGGCTGGAGGAGGATGGGAGTTACAGTCCAAAATACCTGGAGGGCACCAGGTTGGGGAAGGCTGTCTTAGTAAATGAAAGGGTTCAGAAAGGATTCACTTATGCACTTTCAAAGCTAAGAGATTTTGTGTATTGATTTAAAACTTGTGTTTATCACTTTTTTCTCTGGAGATCTCAGGTTAATTTACAATAATTAAAGCATTAAATGAGAACAAACAATAGTAATGGCACTTAAATTCTCTTTCCTTAAACCCCATTAAAAACAGCATAGAGAGTAACTAAAGAACAAGCATTTAAAATGCTAAAAATCTAGGACACATTTAAAAGGCTAGGGGGAGGGGGAGATCAAAAGGTTTTCCCTGGCAGTGACACCTCAATGGCAGTGCAGTTGATGCTATACACCTTTCCTTGAGGAGGGAGTTGACCAGATGGGGTGCTGCAGCTGATCATGCCTTGCTCGCCACCCATCTCAGCTCAGATGATGAGGCTTCAGGAGGAGGACCTCAGCAGAAGTCCCTAACAGCACCGCAGCTTGGAATAGAAGTGGGTGTTCCTTTAGATGCCTGCTACATTATGCTCTTCTTAGGTGCTGATTATCTGAAAGGCAAAGGCACAACATGAGTTGCAACTGGTGAGGGATGTCTGAAACATGTTACTACTCTACAAGTGTGAGAGAACTGTGTTACCAGATCTGGACAGGTTCCAAATACAGCAGTGATAAAAGTGACTGGAGCATAGAACCAAGCACCTGTCTATGGTGTTTGTAGAATCTTCTTTCTCAGATTGTTATGGATGAGGGACTTTATTTATGTATGTATTTATATTTACATTTTTATACTGCCCATTACCCAAAGCTCTCTGGGCAGTGCGCAACTAAAAACCATAAAATATAACAAGTACAAATTAAAAACATTAAAAAGTTAAAAAGGCAATATAAAACCAGCTACATTAAAAGCTATCTGTGTATAGTTCAGTACCTCAGAAGCATTTAGCCACCTGTTTACCATCTAATAGCTTATTAAATACTTCTAAACAAAGTGTACCCCTAGGATTGTTTCGCGGATTACAATAAGTTTTTGTATAACAAGAATTGGTATAGGAAAAAAACTCTTTTGATCCATGCTTTATTTTTATTACAAATATGCTTATAACATCACATAAGAATATAACTTGCATGTACTAGCATAAAACATTTCTGTTATTAAAGAGCACTGTTAAAGATCTTAATAGCTTAGAAAGAAATATAATTTCTTAACCACTGTTTGTTCTTAGACTTCTAGTCATAACACCATAAAAAAGAGAAATCTCATTCTAAGTACCAAGTTCCCTGTTCAATTCTGAATGATTCAGCTGACAGGTACACAGGCAAAAAGAAGCTCCCATTTTCTAAAATCAGCATGTAATTATACGTTTTATGTGTTGAAATTACCTCATAACTAATATTATCAATTGTCCTATAAATTAGGATTTACAGACTTAATTATCTCATTGTTATTAAATATTCCTTAAAAAGATTGGAACATACCTGCAAGGCTTATGCATACAACTTTCAGGCTAGGTAAGATCAGTTTTGAATTATACCTTTCGGAAGATAACTTTTTACTCAAAAGTTGCCAAAATATATAGTTTATATATTTTTCTAGACATTGGTATATCAAGCTTTTTGCCTTGCACAATATTTTTTGCTCATTAATTGACAAGCAAAAACTTTAAGTACGGTTTAGACCTGGAATAATACAGTATCACACCTGTTTATTACTGAATTAAACTTTTGGCTCAAGCAATAGGCTTTTAAATTAGCATTTTCTCTTTGGATACTATCCAGGTCATCTTGACCATTACTTTTATGCCAGTTAACCAGAATTCATTGTAAATTTGCTTGTGTCTTTTCTATTGGTACCAGTTACCTTATTACTTATTTCTCTGGATTTCTAATTACCTTGTATGCAGTATGCTTAATTGCTTGGGGCTTGCAGCTCCAGGACAAGACAACTTTTGCTTGCTTTTGTGTGGGGTGTGTGTGTGTGTGTGTGTAGAATGGCAATTTTCTTCAGTAATAATTTCAGCCACATTGAGGACTTTTTGTGGCCGATCCATGACAAGATATTAAGCAAGAAAGGCTGTGTAATGGACACATTCCCACCAGGGAAACCCTAAGTAAAACATAGCTACCTAGCACAGAAAATTGGATTAAATTCACATTTAACTCTTGCAACCTGATTCTATGCAAATAGGGCTTACTTCTTAGTAAGGACACTAAGTATTGCATTCTTAAGGTTCCCATATGCCTCCCAGAATCCTTCCATAAGATCATCTCTCATTTCTTATTTTATTCTTTTTCTCATTTTATTATTTTGAGTTTTGGAAGCTAACATGCCCACAGACATACAATAGTGATCCTGACGCAGATAATTCTTTTCTCACTGCTAGCAGCAGCAGCGGGAAAAGAGTGATCTGTATCAGGATTTCTTGGGTGTGTATGTGTGTGGAAAGATACCAACAAGAAGTTTTGTCTTTTTCCTGATCAACAACCAGCAGAAGTAGGAAATTGAAAGCTATCAAAAGTTTAGCTCAGAGCAGTCTCAGCTGCATTTTGTCTATTCTGTGCACAATTGTTTTCTATGGGCTTTTTGGAGAATTTGCTTCCACTCTAGATCAATTAAACAATTATTATTATTATTATTATATTTATTTGTATCCCGCCTTTTGCCCAATGCTGGGCCTCAAGGCGGCCTTACAAAGTTTAAAATATACATGGGGGGGGGGGGGAGGGAAACAAAACCATAAACAATTAAAAAATATTTATTTATTTATTATTTATTTATTTATTACATTTTTATACCGCCCAATAGCCGAAGCTCTCTGGGCGGTTCACAAAAATTAAAACCACAGTAAAATACACAACAAAATTATAAAACATTAACATAGATGGAGGGCTGGATTATTCTCCAAAGGCCTGCTTGAACAAAAAAGTTTTAGCCTGCTTCCGAAAGCCCATCAAGGAGGGAGCCAGCCTAGCTTCCCCAGGAAGAGAGTTCCAGAGCACCGGAGCAGCCAACGAGAAGGCCCTCTGCCATGTTCCCACCAAGCGTGCCTGTGAAGAAGGTGGGACTAAAAGAAGGGCCTCTCCAGAAGATCTCAAAGCACGGGCAGGCTCATAAGGGAGAATACGTTCTTTCAAATAACCTGGACCCAAACCATATAGAGCTTTATAGGTCATAACCAGCACTTTGAATTGTGCCCGGAAACAGACTGGAAGCCAGTGGAGCTGTTTTAACAGGGGAGTTGTCTGCTCCCTGTAACCAGCCCCGGTCAACAATCTGGCTGCAGCTCTTTGAACCAGCTGGAGTTTCCGAACACTCTTCAAAGGCAGCCCCACATAGAGCGCGTTACAGTAATCCAATCGGGATGTAACTAAGGCATGTGTCACCGTGGCCAGGTCCGACATCTCTAGGAACGGGCACAGCTGGCGCACTAGCTTTAACTGTGCAAATGAACTCCTGGCCACCGCCGAAACCTGGGTATCCAGGCTCAGGGCTGAATCCAGAAGCACACCCAAGCTGCGGACCTGCGTCTTCAGGGGGAGTGTAACCCCATCCAACACAAGCTGAATCCCTATTCCCTGATCTGCCTTTCGACTGACCAGGAGCACCTCTGTCTTATCTGGATTGAGCTTCAATTTGTTCGCCCTCATCCAATCCATTACTGCCAACAAACAGCGGTTTAGCACAGAAACTGCTTCCTTGGAATTGGGTGGAAAGGAGTAGTAGAGTTGGGTGTCATCAGCGTACTGGTGGCACCGCACCCCACAACTCCGGATAACCTCTCCCAACGGTTTCATGTATATGTTAAATAGCATGGGGGACAAAACAGAGCCCTGAGGGACTCCACAGGCCAATGGCCAAGGAGTCGAACAGGAGTCCCCCAGTATCACCTTCTGGGTCCGTCCATCCAGGAAGGAATGGAGCCACTGTAAAACAGTGCCTCCAAGACCCATCCCAGCAAGGCGGCCCAGAAGGATACCATGGTCGATGGTATCGAACGCCGCTGAGAGGTCCAGCAGAACCAGCAGGGACACACTCCCCCTGTCCAGTTCCCGGCGAAGATCATCCACCAAGGCGACCAAAGCTGTTTCTGTCCCATAACCAGGCCTGAAGCCAGATTGAAATGGATCTAGATAATCCGTCTCATCCAGGAATCCCTGGAGTTGGGAGGCCACCACACGCTCCAATACCTTGCCCAAAAATGGGATGTTGGAGACTGGCCGGTAGTTATCCAATACAGTGGGGGCCAAGGAGGGCTTTTTCAGTGTGGGTCTTACCACTGCCTCCTTCAAACAGGCTGGGACCCTTCCTTGGCGAAGGGAGGCATTGACCACTCCACTTACCCACTCAGCCAGTCCCCCTCTGGCAGCTTTTATAAGCCAGGAAGGGCAAGGATCTAGTATACACATGGTGGCTCTCACCAATCCAAGGACCCTGTCCACATCATCGGACTGTGCAAATTGAAAGGTATCCAATAATACTGGACAAGCAGGTGCCAAAGTTACATCCACTGGATCTGTATCAACAATAGCATCCAAGTCAGAGCGGATCCGAGCAATTTTGTCTGCAAAGTGCTGGGCAAATTGGTCACAACAGGCTGTTGAAAGGTCTGAAATCACTTTTGGGGGGCCAGAGTGTAGAAGGCCCCTGACCACCCGAAACAGCTCTGCTGGACGGCTCTTTGCAGACGCAATAGTGGCAGAGAAAAAAAGTTTTTTCGCTGCCCAAATTGCCACAGATTAGGCCTTCAGATAGGCTCTAGCCTGTGTTCGATCAGATTCACTCCGAGTTTTCCGCCAACGTCGCTCTAGCCTCCGTCTCACTCGTTTCATTGCTGCCAGCTCACTGGAAAACCAGGGGGCTGGTGTGGCTCCACAACGTGAGAGAGGGCGCTCAGGAGCAATCGTGTCCACTGCCCTGGCCATCTCTGTATTCCAGAGATCAACCAGGGCATCGACAGAATCACCTGCCGAGGCAACAGGAAAATCCCCAAGAGCCATCAGGAAACTATTTGGTGTCTATAGTCAACTGAAATGGTAGACACTGTGCCTAACTCTTATAATAATTTCAAATCAATACTTTTTACTAGAATGGTGGGGAGGGAAATTATGTGGCAGGGGGTGAAGGGCACCTGTGAAGGGCCGCACTCAGGCTCTTGGGGGTGACATGCAGCCCACAGGTTGTGCACCCCTGCCTTACAGCAGCTAAACCTAGGTAGTATGTGTAATGTAAATAATAGAATATTTTCCCCATGCTTAACCTCTGCTCCATTCCCCTTCCCTTCCTCTGTTGTTGCCCTTGTTTCTGTTTTTAGATGGTGAGCCCTAAGGAAAGGGGGCCTGATCTGTTATGCTTTCTAAAGCACATAGAGACATATAGATAAGAATAATAATGAATTCAAACATCTTTCTAGCATGGTGAGGCATGGCATATTTTTGCCTTGACCAATACAGATCTGTTTCTTCATGCTTCCATCATTTGTTGCACTAATTACCCCAGCAGTAGAATTTGGGGGCCTTCCTAGTTATTTTAAAGGATGGACTCAGCCTATCTCATTATTATCATCCTGGGCCTCAGTATTTAACTTCTAACTTGTGTTAGGCATACCCATCTGTAAAATGGGTATTGGTTTTCCTAGGCAATCTGTTAAGATAGACTAGGAAAATTTACCTGTTTTACAGATGCTTACTTCCTTAATAATATGCACATATGTGTTTTGGGACTTGATGGGTAGTCTGTGGATGAGATCATGTGCCTGGCTCACTGCCATATCATAATAGCCTAGATTATTGTGGCAGGTTGGTAGAAGTGGCCTCATATCCTCTGTGGAATCCTTCATTCTTCTTGGGTTAAATCCCACCCCTGGATTACTCCCGCTGCTGCTGCTTGTACCACTGCTATTGTGAATATGGGTGGAATCCCTGTTAATACACAGGTTCACTTGGCTCCTTTCTCCTAGGCTGGGGGAAATAACATTTGGAGAGAGAGGTTCACAGAATATGAAATGCTTCAGGAATGAATAGAGGCACACTCCAGTCTCTGTCACTTCATTTATGTAAATTGCTATTGGAAAGAAGTTGCTTTCTTCATTTACTAGTGAGGATCAACCACTACTACAAATAATACCATAATGTTCTTGCTTAAGCTCCTACAGCCAGTAACTCAGCTTTAGCAGAGGCATTTCAACCGTTTAGAAGGGGGGCTGCACAAAAGCCAGGAAAGGAAGGGCCATCTGGGGAACCCTGGGTGGGGGGAACCAGATTTAGCTCTCAGGCCTGAGGCCTCCCACCCCTGCTCTAAATCAAACATGGTGTGACTCAAGAATGGTGAGTCAAGAAGACTCAAGACATATCAAGTGATCAGAATTGTTCCAGCACTGTGGATCAGTGTCCTGATCCAGGCCAGTAAAAGTCATCCACAGAACTGCATCAGTATTTGGTTAACAAATTTGGAGCTGCAAGGAAGGCAAGGGTGGGCAGCAATACTTCTACAATCCTCTTTCCTTCCTATTTTTTATCTACCTTTCCAGGTTGTAGTTGATGGTGGCCACATCCAGAAAGTGGTAGGAGTGAAGGATGCGAGCGGCCAGTGTATTTGCAGCATGGAGATGGGCCATTTGGTCTTCCCTGCACATGAGGTGGAGCGACTGGAGAGTAACTTCCTCAACCTGACTGAAATTCTGCAGAACTATCTGAACCAGGTATGGGACTGCTTCAGCCTTGACCGAGATACAAGTAAGTTGAGAACATCCTTTCCCTGAAAGCTGCAGACCCCCTGCTGTTACGCCAGGCCTTAGAAAGTGGGAGTGATGGCATGAGATGGCTCTGTCAGCACAGTGCAAGCATGCAGCTGCTGACTGGCTAGCAGCCAAAGCCTGCACTGGTGACCGCAAGCCAGTCGGGAGCTGACCATTATCATGGTGCTGATTCTGTTGCCTGTTCCCTGCTTCCACCATCATCTCCTGATGCCTCAGGTATGGATGTGGGTTTCACCCTGCACCTCCCACTTCCCACACGCTTCAGGGATAGCAAGCATCACTGTGAAGCACCTTGAATCACTCTTTTAGTGTTCTGACTGCAAGCCAGAGCAGATTTACTGTCTCATTGATATTAGAGCCCCAGCCTCCAGTGGAACCTCAAACTTTATTGCATACAATGCATATGTTTACCACTGATCTTGTTAACCTCCTCTTACAGGTTTTTAATATTTTCCCCTTTCTCTGATTTCCCTCTCAGACCCATATTGTTGTTTATCACATATTGATGTATATCTCAATGTGGTACTTTGTAGTACTGACCCCAAATTTGGTGACTAGCCTAAAACAAAACACAACACACTGAGAATCTATTGCCATATCACCCGCTAGCATTTCCTAATAAAACAGCAATTTAAAAGAAGACTTTACCACTGAGTTTTCTTCTGAACTGGCTTTAAGTCAGTAAGAATCACATTTTGGCCATACCCACTTTGCCTGCGGCCCACACACGAATGGAATCCAGCTGCTGAGACCTTTCCCACATTAGAAATCGGTGCTTGGACTAAAAAGGCTTTCCCATCTCTGATCTAACCACTAATGAAAATGTTGAAGGGTACAGGCCAGGGCCCAGGACAGACCCTGCAGCACTCCATTTGAGATCTCATTCCAATTGGATGAAGAACCGTTGATTATTTTGCCTGCATTCAGGCTTCATTAATCTCATGGAAACCGCCCAGAGAGCTTCGGCTATGGGGCGGTATAGAAATAATAATAATAATAATAATAATAATAATAATAATAATAATAATAATAATAAATTATGGAAGCTACCCTAGTATATGGTGACATAGATTGGCTCTAAATAGCCTTAAGGTTGATCCAAACTTTAAGCCTGGTGGTTATGGTACATTTGGGGCATATTGTTTTATTGTATTTCACCTCCAAAAGCCACAACTCAAGTACAACCGACCCCCTCCAATACCTGCAAGGTTGTGTCCAAACTGACAGAATTTCAATAGGGCTGTAATGAACTACTCCTTTACCCATATAAAGTAAACAAACCACTCTTTTACCCATATCCATTCTCCTGAAAGGGGGGTGCCCGATAGCAGTGCAAAGCAGCAGGCATACTACTAATCTCCCCTGGCTTTAAACAGCGTGGATTGCAAAATTATGTGCTGGTTAGGGAAACCATCCCCTAATGGCTCATGGCATTACTGTAGGCTTCAAGCACATAGACACATTTAAATTAATTAAAATTATTTCATGCTTTTTAAAAACAAAATGATCCTGAGGTGCACACCCATAGGGTTCTCTTAGTATGCATGCTCTGTTTCAGGGGTCTAGGTTTCACTGTTAGACATATAAACACACATCTTCTGTTATTATTATAGATCAGGGGTAGACAACGTGTGCCCCCCCCCCCACATGTTTTGGCCTGTATTACTCCCATCACTCCTCACCATTGGCTATACTGGCTAGGGCTGTTGATAGTTGTGGACTAAAACATGTGGAAGACCACAAGTTGCCCACCCGTTATAAATGGACTACGATGCAGGGCTCTTATGATCTTCTAAGTCTCTCTCTCTCTCAGCACAGTTCTCGAACTTGCAACAGGGGTAAAGCTGTAAACGACACTGCACTCCACTATCACCACCATTTTATCTCCCAACCAACTCAATATTTTGTGGCCACTGGACTATATTTTGGGAGAGAGTCCCCTTTGGGTTTTTTCCCTTAACATGTCTTGTACTTCTGCAAACCTTGGGTTCCCTCCAAACCTGGTTATACCTCCCTTTTGTGTGTGTAGATGATGTCATTTTAGTTACGTAAGGATCAGCACTTAGAGAATGAGATTGCTATTAGTATCTGCTGCTGCTGCCGCTGCTGTTTCAATGCAGCCAGCTGAAGCAAGGTTCAGTATAAACCTACTCAGGTTCCCATTCTACACACACAGCTGTGTGAGCAGCATGTGCAGAAGGGAAACATCCCTTCACTGAACTTCTTCAAACCCCCACCCACCACCCACCTTGTATGACATGCTGCCATCGGCAGCCATAAAAACAATAATAAGCAGGATAAACGGAAACTGTAACTCAGAATGAGAAACCTCTGGCCCTCCAGATGATTTTGTCCAGCTCCCATCAGCCCCAGCCTGCATGGCCAATGGTCAGGGTTGATGGGAACTGTAGTCTGGCAACATCTGGGTGGGGGCACAGATTCCCTCCCGACTCGTGCTCCGATGCTTACCTTCTCAGCAAAATGGCCACAATGCAATATAAAGTTTAATTTGCAGCCCCTAGCAACAACTTTTAAACATAACATTTTAATAAATTGTTTCTCTCCCCCCACCCACCCCAACACACATTGAGCCTGTTTTGGCCCACAATAGTAGGGGCAGCAGCACACAGGGCCATTTCCCTCCTCAGGATAAACCTATTTGCTCCTGAAGCTTTATAGAAATGTTCCCTAGCTACATCCTTTCCTAATGTTAATTTATTTCTTTAAAATGTTTGGATGTATTTGTTTGTTTTAAGATTGGGCTGTTGACTCTCTATCAATCCGGGGGCTGAATTCAATTTGGGAGATGCTGCTGAAGCCTACACTGCAGTGGTGGGTGGGCAAAAAGGCAAAATGAGGTGGGGGCTAAAGGCAATGGGTGGCACGGCCAAAATGGCAGCATATTTTAGTTTAAGAGCACAATCCTGTGCATGTTTAGACAGAAAAAAAAGCCTGTCAAGCCCCAGCATTCCTCAGCCAGTCATGGGAATTGCAGTTTTTTCTGTCCAAACGTGCACATGATTGCACCCTAAAGCTCTTAATGCCAAGTGGATCTACACTACACTACTGCTTTAAAGCGCTTTATTCTCTCAGTATTTTAACACTTAATTTTAACTTAAATTTAAATTTTACTGTTCTAACTCTGTATTTTAAACTTATATCAATTTTTGCTGCGTGGTTTTATCCTAGTTGTGCTTTTGATACTGTATTTTGTATTTGTGCTTTTAACCTGTTGGTTGTTTTATTATGGTTTTAATTTTTGTGAACCGCCCAGAGAGCTTCGGCTATTGGGTGGTATAAAAATGTAATAAATAAATAAATAAATAAATAAATAAATAAATAAATAAAATAACAGTTTTGAAAATAGTATATGGAGTGTGTCCTGGGCCCCAACAGTTGTCAAAACTGTTTATCAAGCACTTTAAAGTGCTTTAAAGCAGTAGTGTAAATCCTGCCAAAGAGTCTTTCTACACCAGAGAAAATCCTGCAACTTTACTGCAGCTTTCTGCTTCCGGATCGTGACATGCTGTCTTTACATACACTTCCCTTCCCCCTCCGCTTTCCCCCGCTTTAACCAGGAGTTCTATGTGTTTCATTTATACAGCCACAAGATGGCACTGTAGTCTGCTTCTTCTGATAGCGCAATTTCCTCTTTTCATGCTGACACTGAAAGGGAGTATTTTTGTTATTTTGTTATAGCTCATTTAGAGAAACACAGGGCTCATCTACACCAAATAGGATATTCCACTATGAAAGCGGTATATAAAAGGCAGGAGCCACACTACTGCTTTACAGCGATATCGAAGTGCACTGACAACTGTTGGGGCCCGTTGAGATATACCATATACCGCTTTCATACTGCTATACACTGCTTGGTGTGGCTCCTGCCTTTTATATACAGCTTTCATAGTGGAATATCCTGCTTGGTGTAGATGAGCCCTGAGCCTTAGGAGAGGCATTTCAACTTCTTGGAATAGAATGAAAAATCCCACCAACCCCAGGAAACTACCAAACGATCTGCAGTCGAAAGAAAGTAGGTATGCCAGGGGAAGGGAGCTTGGTCACCTTGGCCCACGGTTCACCACCTCTGGCTAAGATACTTATGTCATGACTTTCCATTAATAAATATAGCACCTCCCCATATGGTTGAAGTGCCTCACACATATTATCTGAATTAATTTAATACTAAACTTAAAGGGCTGCAATTGGGGAAGGTAGAATCATAGAATCATAGAATAGCAGAGTTGGAAGGGGCCTACAAGGCCATCGAGTCCAACCCCCTGCTCAATGCAGGAATCCACCCTAAAGCATCCCTGACAGATGGTTGTCCAGCTGCCTCTTGAATGCCTCTAGTGTGGGAGAGCCAACAACCTCCCTAGGTAGCTGATTCCATTGTCGCACTGCTCTAACAGTCAGGAAGTTTTTCCTGATGTCCAGCCGGAATCTGGCTTCCTTTAACTTGAGCCCGTTATTCCGTGTCCTGCACTCTGGGAGGATCAAGAAGAGATCCTGGCCCTCCTCTGTGTGACAACCTTTTAAGTATTTGAAGAGTGCTATCATGTCTCCCCTCAATCTTCTCTTCTCCAGGCTAAACGTGCCCAGTTCTTTCAGTCTCTCTTCATAGGGCTTTGTTTCTAGACCTCTGATCATCCTGGTTGCCCTCTTCTGAACACGCTCCAGCTTGTCTGCATCCTTCTTGAATTGTGGAGCCCAGAACTGGACGCAATACTCTAGATGAGGCCTAACCAGGGCCGAATAGAGAGGAACCAGTACCTCACGTGATTTGGAAGCTATACTTCTATTAATGCAGCCCAAAATAGCATTTGCCTTTCTTGCAGCCATATCGCACTGTTGGCTCATATTCAGCTTGTGATCTACAACAATTCCAAGATCTTTCTCGTTTGTAGTATTGCTGAGCCAAGTGTCCCCCATCTTGTAACTGTGCAATTGGTTTCTATTCCCTAAATGTAGAACTTGGCATTTATCCCTATTAAATTTCATTCTGTTGTTTTCAGCCCAGCACTCCAGCCTATCAAGATCACTTTGAAGTTTGTTTCTGTCTTCCAGGGTATTAGCTATCCCACCCAATTTTGTGTCATCTGCAAATTTGATCAGCGTTCCCTGCACCTCCTCGTCCAAATCATTAATAAAAATGTTGAAGAGCACTGGGCCCAGGACTGAGCCCTGCGGCACCCCACTCGTTGCCTCTCCCCAGTTTGAGAAGGTTCCATTGATAAGTACTCTTTGAGTCCGATTCTGTAGCCAACTGTGGATCCACCTAATAGTTGTTCTATCTAGCCCACTTTTAGCTAGTTTGTTAATCAGAATGTCATGTGGTACTTTGTCAAAAGCTTTGCTGAAGTCAAGATATATGACGTCCACAGCATTCCCACAGTCCACAAGGGAGGTTATCCTATCAAAAAATGAGATCAAATTAGTCTGACAGGATTTGTTCCTGACAAATCCATGTTGGCTTCTAGTAATCACTGCATTGGTTTCAAGGTGTTTACAGATTGACTTCTTTATAATCTGCTCCAGAATTTTCCCAGGGATGGATGTCAGACTGACTGGTCTGTAGTTCCCAGGTTCCTCCTTTTTGCCCTTTTTGAAGATAGGGACAACGTTAGCCCTCCTCCAGTCATCCGGCACCTCACCCGTCTTCCATGATTTTGCAAAGATAATAGACAAAGGTTCTGAGAGTTCTTCCGCTAGCTCCTTCATTACTCTTGGATGCAGTTCATCGGGCCCTGGAGATTTGAACTCATTCAAGGTAATGGCAACCCACCCCAGTATTCTTGCCGTGAAAACTAAATGGATCAGTACAACCAGAGATATGTCGGTATACCATCGGAAGATGGGACTCCCAGGTCGGAAGATGGTCAAAATGCTACTGGGGAGGAACAGAGGATAAATTCAACTAGCCCCAGATGTGATGACGCAGCTAGCTCAAAGCCGAAAGGACGGCTAGCGGCCGATGGTGCTGGTGGTGAACGACGAATCCGACGTTCTAAAGATCAACACACCATAGGAACCTGGAATGTAAGATCTATGAGCCAGGGCAAATTGGATCTGGTTATTGGTGAGATGTCAAGATTAAATATAGATATATTGGGTGTCAGTGAACTGAAATGGACTGGAATGGGCCACTTCATATCAGATCACCACCAGATCTACTACTGTGGACAAGAGGATCACAGAAGAAATGGAGTAGCCTTCATAATTAATAATAAAGTGGCTAAAGCAGTGCTTGGATACAATCCAAAAAACGATAGAATGATCTCAATTCAAATTCAGGGTAAGCCATTTAACATCACAGTGATCCAAATATATGCCCCAACCACAGATGCTGAAGAAGCAGAAGTAGATCAGTTCTATGAGGATCTGCAGCACCTACTGGATAATACACCAAAAAGAGATGTTATTTTCGTTACAGGAGACTGGAACGCTAAGGTGGGTAGTCAGATGACATCTGGAATTACAGGTAAGAATGGTCTAGGAGAACAAAATGAAGCAGGACATAGGCTGATAGAATTTTGCCAGGACAACTCACTGTGCATAACAAACACTCTCTTCCAACAACCGAAAAGACGGCTTTATACATGGACTTCACCAGATGGCCGACACCGAAATCAGATTGACTACATCCTTTGCAGCCAAAGGTGGCGGACATCTATACAGACAGTAAAAACAAGACCTGGAGCTGACTGTAGTTCAGATGACGAACTTCTTATTGCACAATTTAGAATCAAACTAAAGAGAATAGGGAAGACCCACAGATCAGTTAGATATGAGCTCACTAATATTCCTAATGAATATGCAGTGGAAGTGAAGAATAGATTTAAGGGACTAGATTTAGTAGATAGGGTCCTGGAAGAACTATGGACAGAAGTTCGCAACATTGTCCAAGAGGTGGCAACAAAAAACGTCCCAAAGAAAAAGAAAACCAAGAAGGCAAGATGGCTGTCTGCTGAGACACTGGAAGTAGCCCAAGAAAGAAGGAAAGCAAAAGGCAACGGTGATAGGGGGAGATATGCCCAATCAAATGCAAAATTCCAGAGGTTAGCCAGAAGAGATAAGGAATTATTTTTAAACAAGCAATGCGCAGAAGTGGAAGAAGACAATAGAATAGGAAGGACAAGAGGCCGCTTCCAGAAAATTAGAAACATAGGAGGTAAATTCCAGGCAAAAATGGGTACGATCAAAAACAAAGATGGCAAGGACCTAACAGAAACAGAAGAGATCAAGAAAAGGTGGCAAGAATATACGGAAGATCTGTATAGGAAGGATAATAATATTGGGGATAGGTCAGACGGTGTGATCAGTGAGTTAGAGCCAGACATCCTGAAGAGTGAGGTTGAATGGGCCTTAAGAAGCATTGCTAATAACAAGGCAGCAGGAGATGACGGTATCCCAAATGAACTGTTTAAAATATTGCAAGATGATGCTGTCAAGGTGATGCATGCCATATGCCAGCAAATTTGGAAAACACAAGAATGGCCATCAGACTGGAAAAAATCAACTTGTATCCCCATACCAAAAAAGGGAAACACTAAAGAATGTTCAAACTATCGGACACTGGCACTTGTTTCACATGCCAGTAAGGTAATGCTCAAGATACTGCAAGGTAGACTCCAGCAATTCATGGAGCAAGAATTGCCGGATGTACAAGCTGGGTTTAGAAAAGGCAGAGGAACTAGAGACCAAATTGCCAATATCTGCTGGATAATGGAGAAAGCCAGGGAGTTCCAGAAAAACATCTATTTCTGTTTTATTAACTATTCTAAAGCCTTTGACTGTGTGGATCATAACAAACTGTGGCAAGTTCTTGGTGGTATGGGGATACCAAGTCATCTTGTCTGCCTCCTGAGGAATCTGTATAACGAACAAGTAGCAACGGTAAGAACAGACCACGGAACAACGGACTGGTTTAAGATTGGGAAAGGAGTACGGCAGGGTTGTATACTCTCACCTTACCTATTCAACTTGTATGCAGAACACATCATGCGACGTGCTGGGCTTGACGAATCCAAGGCTGGAGTTAAAATCGCAGGAAGAAACATTAACAATCTCAGATATGCAGATGACACCACTTTGATGGCTGAAAGCGAGGAGGAGCTGAGGAGCCTTATGACGAAGGTGAAAGAAGAAAATGCAAAAGCTGGGTTGCAGTTAAACCTCAAAAAAACCAAGATTATGGCAACCAGCTTGATTGATAACTGGCAAATAGAGGGAGAAAACGTGGAGGCAGTGACAAACTTTGTATTTCTGGGCGCAAAGATTACTGCAGACGCTGACTGCAGCCAGGAAATCAGAAGACGTTTATTTCTTGGGAAGAGAGCAATGACAAATCTTGATAAAATAGTTAAGAGCAGAGACACCACACTGACAACAAAGGTCCGCATAGTTAAAGCAATGGTATTCCCCGTAGTAACCTATGGCTGCGAGAGCTGGACCATAAGGAAGGCTGAGCGAAGGAAGATAGATGCTTTTGAACTGTGGTGTTGGAGGAAAATTCTGAGAGTGCCTTGGACTGCAAGAAGATCAAACCAGTCCATACTCCAGGAAATAAAGCCAGACTGCTCACTTGAGGGAATGGTATTAAAGGCAAAACTGAAGTACTTTGGCCACATAATGAGAAGACAGGATACCCTGGAGAAGAGGCTGATGCTAGGGAAAGTGGAAGGCAAGAGGAAGAGGGGCCGACCAAGGGCAAGATGGATGGATGATATTCTGGAGGTGACAGACTTGACCTTGGGGGAGCTAGGGGTGGCAACGGCCGACAGAAAGCTCTGGCGTGGGCTGGTCCATGAAGTCACAAAGAGTCGGAAGCAACTGAACGAATAAACAACAAAGCTATCCCCAAAGCCTCACCATTATGTGAGCCCCTGCCAAAGGAAGTGAGGCAGGTGGCTACTAGGAGGAGGGCTTTCTCTGCTGTGGCACCCTGGCTGTGGAATGAGCTCCCCAGAGAGGTCCGCCTGGCACCTACACTGTACTCTTTTCGTCGCCAGCTGAAGACCTTTTTATTTTCTTAGTATTTTAACACTTAATTTTAACTTAAATTTTAATTTTACAGTTCTAACTCTATATTTTAATTTTATATCAATTTTGCTGCGTGGTTTTATCCTGGTTGTACTTTTGATACTGTATTTTGTATTTGTGTTTTTAACCTGTTGGTTGTTTTATTATGGTTTTAATTTTTGTGAACCGCCCAGAGAGCTTTGGCTATTGGGCGGTATAAAAATGTAATAAGTAAATAAATAATAAATAAATAGCAACATGACAAAACAACAGTAATAGGAAGGAAGGAACCCGGAAGCTGAAGTAAACTCAACTTTTCTCTCCTTGGCTTCTAGATTTTTAATAACCAGGCACTGGTGACTATTAGTATAACTAACTTGACTGATTTGGAGAACCGCGTGAAATATGCACAGGCCTTTGGTACCCATGTCGATTTGGACTTCCAGAAGCTTATCAGTGACATTCACGCGGTGGTGTCTTTGGCCCAAAATATAAGCAAGAATGCAACCACAGACAGCAGTAAAGAAGTGATTGACAAGTTGATTGCAGAGGTAATTGCAAATCATGCTTGGTAATGATGCTTTACTTATTTATTTTAGAATATTTATATTCTGATTCCCATTTTAAAAATCTTGAATCAGTTCACAGCATATTACAAAACAAGACATTGTTAAAAGCACAACAGCATTTAGATGAGTTAATAGTTGGGAAATGGTTGCAGGATAAGACAGCAAATTTTTAATAATTGTCGTCGAAAGCACATAATCATTCATGCTCGATGTATTACAGAGGGGAGGTCATGCCAGAGTGAGGGCACCAACCCAGAGAAGTCCTGTTGCTATGTCACTGCTGAATAAGACTCTGTAGTGTGTGGCTCAGGCATGGAAGGAGACCCAAGTACAATTATTTTTAAATTGAGACAGGAAACTAGACGAAGAATGGATTGTATTCTGGCTTCTCAGAAAGGGCTTTCTGCGGCCGAGAGGTTTCTTACAATCACCCACAAAGCTACATTCTGCTGAAGCAGTGGAAATAATGGTAGATGGTGATGGTATAACAAATGGGGCACACTGGTGATATAATGGATCTTCCTTAATCATCTAAGGAGGCTCAGTAGACTGGCTTTGTAGTCCTCACTCTCCCTCAGACTGCTCTTTGCTCGGCTAGGGAGAGGGTAGATATGCAGGTGTTTGCATCCCATTTCTCTGAATAAATTTCTACAAACACACCAATACAATACTGCTGGCAGCATCTCAGTCTGGCTGGCACCGAATCTGTTCTTCTTTAGGATTAGATTGTAATTCATATTCCAGTTTCTAACCCTCATTCCATCCTTAGCAAGAATCTGGTTTTCTTAATTTTATTTGAGAATGTGCTGGGCTCCATCCAACATCACATGATTGACTTCCACTTCCACAATGAGACTTCCCCTTGCTCTCCCCCCCCCCCCACACACACACCTGCACCTTCCTGCAAATCCCCCCAAATCTGCTCCAGACACTCCCCTGACCTTTTGGAGCAGGTTTGGAAAATGCATAGGAAGGTTGTGGAGGGGGGGGGAATCGGTTCCGCGAGTGGTTTGTCTTCTGTTGGTAGATGGGCATGATCGGATACAATCCATTGTGCCAGGGGACTAACGCCCAGACTCATACTGTCTAATGTTTCAGATCAATGCTATTAGCACTGTAGTAACAACAATGGAAAAATATGACAAGAACAACATAATAACAGCACAGCGTGAGATCACTGCTCTTCGGAAAAAGCTGTTGGAATGCGAGGAAGCAATTAACCGTAACAACACAGAGACGGGTCCTGTGGCCGTATCATCACCAATTGGTGAGTATTGTCAGCTGCATGATTGTTGTTGGCTAGAAATGAGAATCTGTAGATATTTGCATAGATTAACAGTAGATAGGCAGATGAGGGGGATGAAACAAATATCATCTCCTCCAACAGTAACAGGCTTATTTGGAGAGATGGGATTTGGAAACCAACATTTGTACTTTTGGAACATCCCTAGCTGGTCAAATTGCAGCATTCTGCCTTGGGCTGATCTTGAAGAGTGTCCAGAAACTGGTGCAAATACATCAGTTTGCATCTTCTTTGCTGACTGATTGTAAACCATTCAAAGGAGCCTTTTTCGGCTGAGGAGCAGGATAATTTTAGCCCCAGTAATGATAGTCTAAATCACCCTTCCCCAACCTTTTACCCTCCAGATGTGTTGGAGTAAACTCCACCATCTTCAGCCAGCATAGCCATTTTTACTTGGGGATGGATGGATAAATAAATAAAAATATCTCAATCAGGTTGAATCAGTGGCATCATATACCACCATTCCTATAAGAATTGCTGATTACCTTCCAGGCCCGACTGAAAAGTTCTGGTTTTCAGCACTAAATGTAGCTTTTGTCAAGCCTATACAAGGGGATGGCTTTCCAAATACGAGCCCTCCTGCCTTTTAAGATCTGCTAGGGAGGCCTTGCTCAGATTTCTACACATACAGTTCTGCTATTATGGAGAAAGCTCCACTGTAAATCATGGAGAATACTGCATGGACTTGCATAGGGCAGTATCCTCTATGAGTTAAGAAGTATAGCTTTCTCCATAATTGTCCTTCTCTAAAAAGAGGCCCTTCCCAAGAAGGCCTAGCTATGCCTAACGTTAGCTCTATTTAGGAAATATGTGAAGGCTGATTTTAAATGGAGATATTTCGCTTCAGCATTCTCTATAACTTACAGAATAACTTCTGCTGCTGAGTTTTCAAAGTGGTTTTTAAAACTTGGACAATAAATAGAGTGGAAAGAAATGTTATGATATGTTCTGAACTAGAGGCACACAATTGCTACAATAAAATGATGAAACCCATATTGTGCTGGTATCAGCACATCGTTGATGTCTTCCTAACTATTCCCCTCAGGAAACAAAAATAACAGAAGTACACAGAGATGGGCAAACACTTCCTGGGGTCATGCACATTGCATGCTGGAGCTTTCAAAACTTTCATATTCCTCTTTCTCACTGGATCACTCACCCCAGCCCGGCCCCAACCAAAGCTTTTGGGAAGGCAGTGGAGGCAGGGAGGATTCCCAAGGCCCATCTCTCCCAAGGGCCCCAAGCCTCACCCCACACCTCTGTGAAAGCTGAAGAGGGAAGAAGCGAAGCGAATGGGAGGGGGCTCAGGCTATGGCCTGAAGGGGTTATTTCCTGAGGGTGGGGGTGGGCAGGCACATAGGAAGACATGTGGGCTTAGCCTTCCCTTCCCTGGCTATTGAACGGTTGCAGTTCCTCAGCAGAGAAACGAGGAGCCATTTCTGTCTGCCTCGCCTGGTCTCAGAGCTGTTCTGGCATGGAGGAGCCACCCAGGGGCTCTCCTTTCCTCCCTACCCAGTGGTTTGGGCCATGAGGGGACCGAATTGGAGTGTGTGTGTGTGGGGGGGGGTGTCCACGGGCTTGTTTCTCCCCAAGGTCCAACGTTTTCCCCAAGGGGGCCAAATTCCTTGTCCACCTTGTCCAGGGCCAGTGCAAAAGGCCTTTGTCAGCAAAGCATCTCTTTCATGGATTGCCATGGAATGTGCAGTGACAACGCTCATGGGCAGCAAATGCACCACGACACACAGAGCAAAGCTTAACAACACAACTCTGTGCAGTCTTCCCTGCCCTGCGTATAGGAGGGGCAGCTTCCACTGAGTGATTTTGGGAATCCGTGCACAGACCAAGAAGGAGAGAAGCCTGGGCCGGAAAAGAGGGCTTCAGGGCATGTGGCAACTTGCCCAATCGGACCTGATGGGAATGAATCCCACTCTAAAAGAAATGGGGTTACTCTGCAACTCTCTAAAAGGGCTTCCAGGATTAGCATGATGGGCCCAGGAAGGACTGACATCCCCATAGAAAGCCCAGGAACTTTTCAAACAGCCATGGAAAGATCAGAGCTGTAATTCTTCCTCTTCAGCCCCCTTGAGTTTGTGGAGAAGTGGAAGACCATGGTTTAGATAGAATAAAATGGATAAATTTCCTCCTTATTCTCCTACAGGTAAATGTGACCATGGTGGGCTGCTCCAAGTCAGTAATCCAGTACTGGTCAAACTCAACTGGAAAGGTTCTAAATTCAAAACTGGATCCTGGGGGAAGGATTTTGCCTTGGGGACGAAATTACCAGACCATTATTGGGTTTTTCCAGCAAACATAGATGAGCGCACAATGGAGACCTTCCGTCTATACTCATCATACAAGAAATTGTTGCTTTATTCTCCCATCCGGGAATATACCCTAAATGTTTATCAGAAATCAGATTGTAAAAACTGTGGACAAGGGGGTGGAATAATCTTCTTCAATGGTTCCTTCTATTACAACTGCTACAATAGCAGATCTCTGTGCAGGACAGATCCATTTAGCCTGCGCGCCACACGAGTGAAATTAGGAGATCAGGATCCTGCTTCTTTCAATAACTGGTTCTCCTATAAGGGTGTCAAATATCAGGACATGGACATGGCTGGGGATGAAAAGGGTCTGTGGATGGTTCATGGCTCTACTTTGGCCAATGGGAATATGGTAATTAAGAAAGTAGACCCTAGGACCATGATAATAGGAACACCTTGGATTACTTCCCAGCCAAAGGATAAAATGACTAATAGCTTCATGATCTGTGGTGTGTTGTATGCCACCAAGTGGAAGAATTCAACTCATGAGGAGATATATTATGAATATGACACCAACACAGCTCGGGAACGCAACATCCAAATCTTTATGGAGAAACCTCTTCCTACTGTCCATAGCCTGAATTACAATCCCAATGACCAGAAGCTCTACATGTTCAATGAAGGCTATCTGGTGTATTACAATCTCACATTTCAAAACCACCCAGCAGGCAGGGCAGGGCAGGTTGTTACTTTGGGGCAGCAGCTGGATCCTCATACTGAAGGACACCAAAGCCTGATGAATAAGGGAGGACAGGATACTGCTAGCGAAGAATCGCAAAGTCCAGCTAGTAACCAGCAGCAAGATTTGGCAAGCAAAAGAGGAAGCAGTGCTAACCAGGAGGAAAGATCTCTTAATGTTACCATAGTAAGACGAGAAGCCATGAAGGGAGGTGGCCATATTGTTGCTAGTGAGTGATATTGAAATGTTTGGTAAGGGAAAGCAGGTCCAGTGAGCAAAGGACAAAACCAATGTTGAACTCAATCAAGTTGAGAAATCTTTTGTAAATAAAGGGCTTGTAAGTAGATATAAAAAGAAGTATGGCTGTTGTTCACACCCCAAAGCCTGTAAAAATAAATGCACATGCAGATTTATAAAATATATGTCCATAACAGTCATATCAGTTATATTTCCTACCGCAGGCTGCACAAGTTCAGCCTATACAACAGCAAAGTGTGGGATCTCTCTAGTGCAATGGTCTCCGCCTTCCCATTTGTCCTACTCTCCTGCAGAAGTCAGCAAATGTATAAATATTTTAGGGGTGCAGACATCTCACTCTCATTTGGAAATTGAACATAACGTCTGATTTACTTCACAAGTAAAATGATTTTACCTGCTATTTAGTCAAACGTCTCCCTTATTGCAACTCAACATACATCTGTTCTTTATCATTGAATTCACATCATGATTAAACCCATCCCTGCTTAAGTTGAACACTCCCTGAAAACTTAAGTACTGTTACTATGGCTGAGGCTTTTAAAAACATCCTATTGGTTTCATAGATTCCCCTTAATTTTTCTTAATTTTCTACACTACATTTCTTCTGAGGAGTGTTTTCCTGCCCACTGTAAAAAGACACTGTAACCTCTTGCTCATGCACCTTGAAAGAGGACGAGACAGGGCACAAGCCACGCGTGTCGGTAAAAAGCCCAGTCCTTTTTGCGTATGTACGCACGGACATGTGTTCAGCCTGACACTATGCCTGAACCAAAGCTTGGTGCTACTTTTCATGCCCTCTTCAGCTTTATTAGCCAGAAGTGGGAGTATGGGAATGATACCTGTCAAAGCTGGTTCAAGAGGGCACAGGGGAGCCCCATATTTGGGCACTGCTCTTGGCTGCAAACAAGCCTCCCATGCTGGCACTGCAATTGTCTGGACCAAAGCAGCATAATATTGGGCACACTGCAGAGCTCGTTGCGTTTTGAGATGTAATCAAGGCAGAACAGGCCCTGGAATTCCAGCCAGTGAAACCGCTTCATGTACAATGAGGAGGGAAGACACCACCTTTATCTATTTGGCCTGTACCTTGAATACTTATACGTTTGAAATCAGGGGAAGCACCCCAGCTATTAAAAGAACAAAAATGGCATTAAAAGCACCTCTGTACAGAGGCACTAGACTCTTTTTTTAATCACTCTGGGCTACCTGAATTTCTAGAGTTCTGCTGCATGCAGATTCTTATTATTTTCATCCCAGCTCCTAAACTCACAAGATGTGCCAATCCTGGGTCGAATCCAATGAAATTAAATCACTTGCATCTCAGATGGTAATAGCACATCAGGCATCACATTTGAGGGAAACCAAGCATCCCAAAGCATTCCTCAATGCCTTGAGTTTTTTAGATTTTACACCCCAAAGCAGGGATTGCCTTAGCTTGGGCATTCCCAACACTATGAGGATCCATGTGTGCAGATGCTGCTGTATACCAGTAAAGCCATTCCATAAAAGAGGCTGTTGCGGCTGTATCATGGCTTCAATTCCATATTTGGAGGCATCACACTTACCTCCCAGAGAATGTTGTTACAAGTCCCTTCTTCTCCTGTCTCTGTTCCAATAGCTCAAACACAGGGTTTGATATGCAGTGCCCAGCAGATTATTCTACACTCAGATATTATTCTGTAAGCTGAAAGAAAAATGATAACATTTCTGTGTTTTGTAAAACTTAGAGCTCCATCATACCTGCACATTTGCCCTGGTTTACCCTCGAATTATCCGCCCTCGTTTCCATAGCATGTGAAAGCCTGATCAACTTACACCTTTGCGCTTTTATGTTTCATTCATCTTTACACCTCTCCTCTCGTGTGCACCAGCCTATTGCTGTTCTTCCATTGAGATGCACATCCCCCAAGATCTCCTCTGTACCTCCCACTACAGTTCATTGGTTGGTGGTAGTTGGACACCATGCCCTCCCTCCCTACATGGTTATTCCCTGTTGTCTAGGCTACTCCCATTCCCATCACCCTGCCTGGAAGCTTTGGAGCATGAACATACTAAAGTCAGTTGCAGGCTTCCCTTTGAGTAAATACCATTGAACAGAGAAAGACTCACTTCTGAGTAAACAGAAGTAAGACCTCAGGAGTAAGCATGGGGTTGCAGAGCACTTCTTTCCAGTTTACTGTTTTAAGACTTAAAAAAGAAAGCTTCTGAGTGACCACACTATTAAAACCCAGTTCTATATGTGTTTACTCAGAAGTAAGTCTCTCTCTGTTCAATGGTGTTTACTCTGCATGTGATTTTAGCAGTTCAAATCAATGGGATTTACTTTTGAGTAAGGGAACCAGCAGGTATGTACTTTATGAACTTGAAGATGCAGAGCTTGGCATGATCAAAGCAATGGAAGATTGATTCTTTGCACTGGTGGACTATGAGGGAAAGGGTTTGGGGGGGGGGATTTTAAAATCATAAAAAATTAAGAGATAACCCAATCTGATTCAAATTTGGCAGGACATGGACGAGGTCATCTGAGCCCTTTGCACACAACCCATGTTGACAGTGGGCTATAATGCTGGTGTGATGGAGTTCTTAAAAACTGATGAACACTTACTAAAAGTATAATAATATTAATAATAATAATAATAATAATAATAATAATAATAATAATAATAATATTGTACGCCTGTGGGCAGGAACTGTCAAGAAATACTTTTGTAAGCCGCCGTGAGAGCTTTTTTTGGCTGAATGGCGGCATAAAAATCCTTAAATAAATAATAAATAATACTAATATAATTATGCATTTCGGATGAATGTAGAGCACCACTGTGTGTGTGTGAGAGAGAGTGAGAGAGAGATGGCACGTTTACAATTGGCCATTCATGGAAGTTTGTAGGTCCATTACATGACACTGTGCAGGTAGATACACCGTGGACCACCTCACAGAAGAAGGTTGAGGTCACCAATAGTTTCATGATATGTGGAGTGTTGTATGCCACCAGAAGAGTGAATACAACCCACGAGGAGATATTTTATGCATTTGACACCAAGACAGACCAGGAACACAAGACACCAGCAGAGTCCAGCAGCACAGCACAGGAATACAAGATCCTTATGGAGAAACCTCTTCCTGTAGAGTTTGAATTACAATCCCAATGACCAGAAGCTCTACATATACAGTGGTGGCTATCTGGTGCATTACAGGCCTATACTATAAGAAACTTGAGGAGGAACTTTTACAACCATTACAGAACAATGAACACTATTATGAGCAGTGGGGAGATACCTGAGACCTGGAAGATGGCTTATATAATGCTTATACCAAAAGAGGGGCAGGACTTGACTCTGACAAAGAACTATAGTTCTTTGTCAAAGAACTATAGAACTATCACTATTAAATAATGATTATACGCTATTTTACAGCAATCTTGGCAGAAAGACTCAAGAAAGTCCTACAAGAATTTATACACAAGGATCAAAGTGGCTTTTTACCCAAAAGACAGATGAGCGACAATGTAAGAACGGTTTTTAATGTGGTGGAATATCTGGGAAAAAATCCAGAAAAACAGGCTGCTTTGATTTTCCTGAATGTAGAGGAAGCATTTGATAACCTTAATTGGAATTTTTAATTTAGAACTTTAGAAGAATTGGATTTTGGAACAAGTTTCATAAAGTGGGTGAAATCTATCTATACCTCTCAAAAAGCACAAATAATTATTAATGGAGATGTGTCCAAATCATGTGAAATATAAAGAGGGACAAGACAGGGCTGTCCACTGTCACCGCTATTGTTGATTTTATTGTTGGAACTGCTGAATCAAGATATTAGACAGGATGAGTGAATCGGAGGGGTAACGATAAAAAAGGAGATATATAAGTTGAGGGCATTTGCGGATGACTTGGTCTTTACTCTGAAAGATCCTTTAAAGGGTATTGAAATTTTGATGAGCAAATTGACAGAATTTGAGGCAGTAGCAGGTTTTAAAGTTAATAAACAAAAGACAAAGTTGTTAACAAAGAATATGAACTCCCAAGAACAATTAAAATTGATTGAAAAGACAAGTTTTCAAATTGAAAAGAAGGTAAAATATTTGGGAATTGTTTTGACAAACATTTATTTATTTATTTATTTATTACATTTTTATACCACCCAATAGCCAAAGCTCTCTGGGCGGTTCACAAAAATTAAAACCATAATAAAACAACCAACAGGTTAAAAGCACAAATACAAAATACAGTATCAAAAGCACAACCAGGATGAAACCACGCAGCAAAATTGATATAAGAATAAAATACAGAGTTAAAACAGTAAAATTTAAATTTAAGTTAAAATTAAGTGTTAAAATACTGAGTGAATAAAAAGGTCTTCAGCTGGCGACGAAAGGAGTACAGTGTAGGCGCCAGGCGGACCTCTCTAGGGAGCTCATTCCACAACCGGGATGCCACAGCGCATGAACTGAATGTTATTTCATAATAATTATGAGAAGGTTTGGAATGAAGTTAAAAATATTTAGTAAGATGGGAAGAGGTTCAGCTGTCACTTTTGGGGAGAATTGCAACAATTAAAATGAATGTTTCAAACAATACCCATTCTAACATCAGATTTACCATTTAAGCAGAGGCAGAGAGATACAGTATATCCAAGTTTATATGGCAAGCAAAAAAGCCAAGAGTTAAAATTAAAATATTGCAAGATGCAAAAGAAAGAGGACAGCTGGGTCTACCAGACCTTAGGGCGACCATATGACCGGAGTTGCCTGGATTTATCCGGGGTTTTGATGGCAAATCCGGGATGGGGAGGGGAAATTCGGATTTTTTTTTCAAAGGGCAGCTCTAATGGGAATTAACAAAAATGCTTATAACTCCGTCATTTTTTAAGATAAAGACATGAAACTTGGCACAATGGTAGCTCTTAGGAAGGGCTTTAGTCAAACCAAATTTGAAACAGATCCGTTCATCCATTGATTTTTTAGGATTTTTTTAAAAATTGAGGTTTTAAAATTATTATTTTTAAAATCGTCATTTTTAAAGTTAAAGAGATGAAACTTTGTACTGTGATAGGATTTAGGTAGAGCTTTAGCAACACCAAATTTGAAACAGATCTGTTCATCCATTGATTTTTTAGGATTTTTTAAAAAATTGAGGTTTTAAAATTATTTTTAAAATCATCATTTTTGAATATAAAGAGATGAAACTTTGTACCATGATAGCTTTTAGGTAGAGCTTTAGCCATACCAAATTTGAAACAGATCTGGGGCCAGTAGCAAACCCTGTTAACAACAAGAGCAGTTTGCAATGAGTGAAGATACAGTCAGGAAAGATATTTGAGGGAAGGGGAGAATGTAACACACAGAGTATAGCAAAAGCTTCAAAGTACAGCAAAACCTACAAAAGTAGGAGTGAGTGAAGTTAATTTCAGATACACTGAATCTCTCACTTGTTCTTTATTTCAGTGATTTTAACATTAAGATGTTATGTAGAAGAGATTTGTCTTAAATGTGTGCTGTAAAATCAGATATGTGACCAAGGCTATGTTCGGGTGGGCACGCCCCCTTGGGGGCGACCATGTTGTCCTCCTTTTTGGTTTCCAAAATATGGTCACCCTACCAGACCTCAAAGTGTATTTCTCTGCCTGCTGCCTAGTGTGGATGAAAGATTGGGTGTTACTGAAAAATAGAAGACTGCTGGAACTGGAAGGACATGAATTGAGATTTGGATGGCATGGTTACTTGTGGTACGATAAAGCTAAGGTTAACATAGAATTTAATAATCATGTGAGATATGCTGTCTTAAGAATATGGAATAAATATAAACCAAGGTTTTGTCAGAAAATATCGCTTTGGGTATCAGCACAGGAGGCTATCCAAGGGAATTTCCAAATATGCATAAATGGCTGACATATAATGATGTATTAGAAATGTCACAAGATGAATGTAAGTTAAAATCAAGGAACTGCTGAAAGAAGGTTACACAATACATGTCAATGGTTTTCTTATGCACAAATTATGGAAAGGTTTAAAATAGTCAAAAAGAACACAATTCTTTTGAGTGGGTTTGAGCAACTAAAATCTGAATTTGAAATGGCATTATGTACAAATGATGAACATGTTAACTCAAAGATATGTAAACTTTTATTAACATACGAGACGGAAGATGAGCAGGTAAAAGACTGTATGATAAAGTGGGCTTAAAACTACAACATCTCAATGGAACAGTGGGAGAATATGTGGGGGAAGGGTTTAAAATTTACATTATGTTTGAGACTTAGAGATAATTTCTGTAAGATGATGTATAGATGATATATGCCCCCCTCCCCCAGCACCACCATCCAAGCAGAGGTAGAACCACTGCAGTGCAGTACCTCCAACTCCCAGCCCAAATAGCCTATGAAGAAGCTATGATTGACGGTATCAAAAGCCACCAAGAGGTCCAAGAGAATCAGTGGAGTTGCTCTTGCCCTTTTCCTTTTGGCAAAGGACATCTCACAGGGCAACCAAGGCAGTTTCCATTCCAAAACCAGGCCCGATGCACCTTTGAAATGTAACTGAGTAATCATTTTCATTCAAAAGTGTCTGGAGTTGGCTGGCAACCACCTGCTCAGGCACCTTGCCCAGGAAGGGGATGTTAGGAACCGGAACCAGTCTTCTGTAGTTAATAAAGTGTTAGAACTGCTAAAGTTCAAACCCAACCTCTGCTGTGAAACTCACTAAATGACAACTTAGAGTCAGTCACAATGTGCTCACAATTTAGTAAGTACCGTATTTTCTGGCGTATAAGACGACTGGGGGTATAAGACGACCCCCAACTTTTGAGAAGATTTTCCTAGGTTAAAAAGTCATCTTATACTGGGCGTATAAGACAACCCCCAACTTTTGAGAAGATTTTCCTGGGTTAAAAAGTAGTCTTATACACCAGAAAATACAGTACATGCATAAATTTCTCTTGATTTCATCGTGCAAACTAAGGGTTTGTTCACAAGGTCCAATGAACTGACTCCAATCAGTTTGTGTCTGTATTATGATAGTTCTTCTGCAAGGCCTCACAGCATAACGGACAGCTCTGATGGGGCATGATATACATGGCATCTATCAATTTCACTTGCTATCAAAAGCGGGAAAGGCAGTGGAGACAGGAAGGATTCCCAAGGCCCATCTCTCCCAAGAGCCCCAAGCCTCACCCCACACCTCTGTGAAAGCTGAAGAGGGAAGAAGCGAAGCAAATGGGAGGGGGCTCAGGCTATGGCCTGAAGGGGTTATTTCCTGAGGGTGGGGGTGGGCAGGCACATAGGAAGACATGTGGGCTTTGCCTTCCCTTCCCTGGCTATTGAACGGTTGCAGTTCCTCAGCAGAGAAACGAGGAGCCATTTCTGTCTGCCTCGCCTGGTCTCAGAGCTGTTCTGGCATGGAGGAGCCACCCAGGGGCTCTCCTTTCCTCCCTACCCAGTGGTTTGGGCCATGAGGGGACCGACTTGGAGTGTGTGTGTGTGTGGGGGTGTCCACGGGCTTGTTTCTCCCCAAGGTCCAACGTTTTCCCCAAGGGGGCCAAATTCCTTGTCCACCTTATCCAGGGCCAGTGCAAAAGGCCTTTGTCAGCAAAGCATCTCTTTCATGGATTGCCATGGAATGTGCAGTGACAACGCTCATGGGCAGCAAATGCACCACGACACACAGAGCAAAGCTTAACAACACAACTCTGTGCAGTCTTCCCTGCCCTGCGTATAGGAGGGGCAGCTTCCACTGAGTGATTTTGGGAATCCGTGCACAGACCAAGAAGGAGAGAAGCCTGGGCCGGAAAAGAGGGCTTCAGGGCATGTGGCAACTTGCCCAATCGGACCTGATGGGAATGAATCCCACTCTAAAAGAAATGGGGTTACTCTGCAACTCTCTAAAAGGGCTTCCAGGATTAGCATGATGGGCCCAGGAAGGACTGACATCCCCATAGAAAGCCCAGGAACTTGTCAAACAGCCATGGAAAGATCAGAGCTGTAATTCTTCCTCTTCAGCCCCCTTGAGTTTGTGGAAAAGCAGAACATGGTCTGAGAGAAGGGATGAACTTATTTATATAACCTGTAATAGAATGAATGCAATTCTGATTTCTTTACAGGTAAATGTGATCATGATGGGCTGTTGGGAGTCAGTGGACCAATTCTGATGAAGCTCAACTGGAAAGGTTCAAATTTCAAGGCAGGATCCTGGGGAAAAGATTCTGCCATAGGGACCAAATCAAAAGACCACTATTGGGTTTTTCCAGCCAACGAAGATAATCGTATATGGGAGACCTTCCGTGTATATTCCTCATACAGAAAACTGATGCTTTATTATCCGGTTATGGAATTCAGCCTTCAAGGTGCTAAAGACAAATGTGAAAACTGTGGTCAAGGGGGTGGAGTGATCTTCTTCAATGGTTCCTTCTATTACAACTGCTACAATAGTAGGGCCCTGTGCATGACAGACCCTCATACTATGCGACTATTGCGCAAGGAGTTAGAAGATGATGATCCAGCTTCCTTCAATAATATATTCTCCTATAAGGGTGTCAAATTTCAGGATGTGGACATGGCTGGCGATGAAAAGGGCCTGTGGATGGTTCATGGTAGTACAAAGGCCAATGGGAATATGGTCATTAGGAAGGTAAACCCTAACAATTTGCAGGTAGGTACACCGTGGACCACCTCACAGAAGAAGGTTGAGGTCACCAATAGTTTCATGATCTGTGGAGTGCTGTATGCCACCAGAAGAGTGAATGCAACCCATGAGGAGATATTTTATGCATTTGACACCAAGACAGACCAGGAACACAAGACACCAGCAGAGTCCAGCAGCACAGCACAGGAATACAAGATCCTTATGGAGAAACCTCTTCCCACTGTGCAGAGTTTGAATTACAATCCCAATGACCAGAAACTCTACATGTACAATGATGGCTTTCTGGTGTATTACAATCTGATATTCAAACGTCACCGAGCAAGCAGGCCAGGCCAGGCTGTTGGTGCTGAGCAAGGCCAGGATGTTAACAGTGAGGAAGGACAGGGTCATGTAATCAAGCAGGCACAGGCTGGTCTTAGCAAGAAAGATCATAATTCACCTAGTGACCAGAAGAAGAACCTGACAAGCAAGGGAAATGTCTAGATCAATCAGGAGGAAGAACAGCTTGGTGTTGTTAAGGAAATGGGGTGTCTAATGCACAGTGAAAGGCATTGTGAGCTCATTAGTGAGACGAAAACTTGGAGAAAGATTGTTATCAGTAAATACAAAATACACATGACTGCTGTTTTCCCCTCCAACTGATGAATGTTATGATAAATAAAATGCAGCACCATGCAAATATTTAGAAATTACATCCATCTTTTTGTTTTGTGCTCTTAACTGAGTGTATATATTGTTAAAATAATGTAAAGGGGCATCCAGAGCACTAGAAGAGCTTAGAAATGATTCTCCCATCCAACACCATCTGCTCTAGACTCTTCCGATGTATTATTTTAAATAAGAAATGAGAGTTCTTAACTCTCATTTGGAAATCATTCCCAACATCTGATTTCCTTCTTAAGTAAAATATGTTTACCTCCCATTCAGCCGAACATCTTATTTCTTTGCAACTTAATCTATTTCCCTTCTTTAACTTTTATAGACACAATGATTAAAATCATCAATGAGAAAATTAAACCCTTCTTGAAAAACTAGGAGCTGCTATCATGACTGAAGCTTTTTAAAACATCCTATTGGTTTCATAGATTCCCCTTCACATTTCCTAATTTTCTAGACAATACTTCTTTTGAGGAGTGTTTTCCTGCCCACTGTAAAAAGACACTGTAACCTCTTGCTCATGCACCTTGAAAGAGGACGAGACAGGGCACAAGCCACGCGTGTCGGTAAAAAGCCCAGTCCTTTTTGCGTATGTACGCACGGACATGTGTTCAGCCTGACACTATGCCTGAACCAAAGCTTGGCGCTACTTTTCATGCCCTCTTCAGCTTTATTAGCCAGAAGTGGGAGTATGGGAATGATACCTGTCAAAGCTGGTTCAAGAGGGCACAGGGGAGCCCCATATTTGGGCACTGCTCTTGGCTGCACACAAGCCTCCCATGCTGGCACTGCAATTGTCTGGGCCAAAGCAGCATAATATTGGGCACACTGCAGAGCTCGTTGCGTTTTGAGATGTAATCAAGGCAGAACAGGCCCTGGAATTCCAGCCAGTGAAACCGCTTCATGTACAATGAGGAGGGAAGACACCACCTTTATCTATTTGGCCTGTACCTTGAACACTTATATGTTTGAAATCAGGGGAAGCACCCCAGCTATTAAAAGGACAAAAAATAGCATTAAAAGCACCTCTGTACAGAGGCACTAGACTCTTTTTTTAATCACTCTGGGCTACCTGAATTTCTAGAGTTCTGCTGCATGCAGATTCTTATTATTTTCATCCCAGCTCCTAAACTCACAAGATGTGCCAATCCTGGGTCGAATCCAATGAAATTAAATCACTTGCATCTCAGATGGTAATAGCACATCAGGCATCACATTTGAGGGAAACTAAGCATCCCAAAACATTGCTCAGCGTCACTTCTTTTTTTAAAAAAATATATTTTAAATTTCATACAGGAATAAAGAAATGAAGATGAAATAAACTTTAACATGAATATCTCTCCCCTCTCCCCTCCCCCCTGGAAATCAGTGATGCCATTATAACTATTACAAAATATATCTATTACAATTCTTCAGATCTTAAACATTTCCTTCCTTTCTTTGTAGGTCGTGGGGGGGGGGGGAATAGCATAAGTTAACCCACTACAGGAGAAATACCTTTCATTATGCCAACCAAAAAGATTTAGAAGTCCCACTTACCACCCAGAGAATGTTACACGGCCTTGGAGCAATTTATATCTGTCGAGATATACTTTAATGTGGTCCATTGAAAATCCATGGCACATCCATTTTTGACAGGATTTGCTTATAAAATGAACAATGCTTCTTGGTCCTGTAGTAGGTCCCTTAGAAATTTTAATAGGATCCAATGCAGAACCAAAAAAATAAAAATAATTTACTGCAAACATTTCATTGGATCTCACAATCTGCATATTCTCCTAAATACCATGAAGGTCACCCTAACTCTTTTGTAGAACTCTGTTGTAGAATTGTATGGAACTGAGACCATATTAATTCCTTTGGCCTCTTTTGGCCTCCAAAGCTCAGTTATTACTTGAATTTTATACCCCTCATATGCACTCCTTGCAAATAGGTGGGAGAGAACTGCTATACCCTACTGAGAGAGGAAGGAAGGAAGAGCTTACCTTTGAGTAAACACCATTGAACAGTGAGTAAACAGAAGTAAGCATGGGGTTGCAGAGCACTTCTTTCCAGTTTGCTGTTTTAAGACTTAAAAAAGAAAGCTTTTGAGTGACCACACTAAATCAGTTCTAATATGTGTTTACTCAGAAGTAAGACTTGCTGTTCAATAGGGTTTACTCAAAGGTAAGCCTGCATGTGATTTTAGCAGTTGAAATCAATGGGATTTACTTTTGAGTAAGGGAACCAGCAGATCTGTAATTAATGAACTTGAAGATGCCCAGCTCACATGATCAAAGCAATGAAAGATCGATCCTTCACACTGGTGGACTATGAGGAAAAGGGTTTAAGGTTTTTTTAAAAAAATCATTAAAAAATCATTAAAAAATCAAGAGATGGCCCAATCTGGTTCAAATTTGGCATGCTGAAAGCCCTCTGAAGAGCTATCACTGTGCCATTTTTTTATTTCTTTATCTTTAAAACTTACACAGATGTGAGCATTTTTTAAATTTCCATTTTAAAAATCACTTAAAATCAAGGGATGAGCCAATCATAATTCACCATATTCAAACATCACCGAGCAAGCAGGCCAGGCCAGGCTGTTGGTACTGAGCAAGGCCAGGATGTTAACAGTGAGGATGGACAGGGTCATGTAATCAAGCAGGCACAGGCTGGTCTTAGCAAGAAAGATCATAATTCACCTAGTGACCAGAAGAAGAACCTGACAAGCAAGGGAAATGTCTAGATAATCAGGAGGAAGAACAGCTTGGTGTTGTTAAGGAAATGGGGTGCATTAGGCACAGTGAAAGGCATTGTGAGCTCATTAGTGAGAAGTAAACTTGGAGAAAGATTGTTATCAGTAAATACAAAATAAACATGACTGCTGTTTTCCCCTCCAACTGATGAATGTTATGAAACACTCTTTACTTCTTCTTTTATATAGTCTTTTAAGTGATTTACAGTGCAATCCTAGGCATGTCTTCTCAAAAGTAAATCCTACTAAATTCAGTGGAGCTTACCCCTAAATAACGGAGATGTAGAATTTCAGCCGTAATCCCATTTTGTTCCTTTAGTTTTCTTAATATCCTATGGACAACTCAATCCAAGCCATCTGTTTGAGTTACTGAAAACAATAGGATTTGGTTGCAGTAAAATTCATTGTTTCCTCTACTCCTTTCCCAGGCATTTGGCAGCATGTGAGTTGTTTTAATCAATCCCTGATTTGCTTTACAGTTGGGTTGATTGCTCAAAGTTGTCTTTGGATATATGTTGTACTGCTGCATCATTCAATCAACTTGTATCTAGCCTGTCAATGGCTAATTTTCATGCTGGCTATATGTTACTTTCAATATCAGAAGCAATATAACTCTACATACCAGTTGCTGGGAACATACGTGGAAGGGTTTTATTGAAGCTATGTCCTACTTGTGGGCTTCCTACACAGATCTGGTTGGCCACTGTGGGAGCAGAACACCCGACTAGACAAGCCTTCAGAAGGGCTCTTCTGATGACTTTCAGCTGCAGTAGAGCTGTTTTTAATTAGCAGTCTCTTGCTCTTCTTCATAGCTATATTTTTGGGGGCGCATCCTTGCCATCCCAATCCACTTTGCAGTTTATTTCAGTTGTGTGGGTGGGTGGGTGTGGGTTTCCTACCCATCTCTAGCAAGCAGATCCAAAGCTCCTTCCTGTTATGCATTTAGAAATGGGGGACATTTCACAGCTTCCTCAGCCATCTAACCATATTCTTTCTTCTCCTACATGGTGGTGGTTGTTTCCAATGATGCGGAAGCTATGATTGCTCATTCAACTTTTATTGGTTCCATCATGTGGCATGTGAGATTTTTCTGGGTCCGGCTGATACTTTACAGAGAAGAACATATATTAAGGGATGCTGTCAAGGAGAGAGAACTGGCCCTGCCTTACTGTTGCAAAAAAAAGGAGGGGGGGAAGGCCCCAATGCATTCGGTTTAGGATGACCATATAAAAAAGGGGACAGGGCTCCTGTATCTTTAACAGTTGCATTGAAGAGCATCATCTCATGGGGGGAAATTGTATTTCCTTACCATCGCTTCACCCCCACGTTATTCTATTTTTTAAAAAGAGTCAGATTAAAAGGAGTCTATTTTGTGATGAAAAAACAAGGGGAAGGAGCAGGAGGCACATGGGAGGCAGACGTCGTCTAAAGTGGGCAGTAGCGAGCATGTGATAAAACGCTTGTCTGATGAACCTTAAAATGGGAATTTCAACAGTTGTTATTTGTATGTATAACTTCTCTTAGTGTGGGTTCTATGGGGTTTAATTAGAACAAACTTGCGAAAGAAATATAACTTTAACAAAATATGTCTTTAGTAAACATTCAAACAGAAATATACCACAATCTGTCCCCCTTTGTGCAACAACAACAACAAAAACATGGATCTCTTGCTTGCAGCTCAGTCCTGCGTGGTGTGCCGAGTACTCTGGAAGTCCCTTTTTGTAGACTTTTTCAACTTTTATTTCACAGGGCAATCCACAAGGAGTAACAAAACAGTTCAGAGTATTAGCCCTGCAATAATATAATTAGTACAAATATTAAAATGCAAAAAAAAAAAAAAAAAGATTCTCCACCCCCTTGAAATGCTACTGTACACAATTATGGGCCCTTGCTTTGATCTAGCATGGCTCTTCTTATGTTCTTAATAAAAGAGCCAGGAAAAACATGACTGGTGGTTAAATGGACATGCTCTTAGTCAAAAACAAGGTGTAAAAGAGAAAAAAGCCATCCAGGTGAAGTTTTGCAGATAATTCTGAGAGATGCGTTGTACAAAACATTTGTTGTTGTTTATTCATTCAGTCGCTTCCGACTCTTCGTGACTTCATGGACCAGCCCACGCCAGAGCTTTCTGTCGGCCGTCGCCACCCCCAGCTCCCCCAAGGTCAAGTCTGTCACCTCCAGAATATCATCCATCCATCTTGCCCTTGGTCGGCCCCTCTTCCTTTTGCCTTCCACTTTCCCTAGCATCAGCCTCTTCTCCAGGGTATCCTGTCTTCTCATTATGTGGCCAAAGTACTTCAGTTTTGCCTTTATGTACATAGATAAGAGCACAAGTAGCTTCCAAGCCCTGATGAAAAGCTTTTCAGCCCTTTTGAAGTTAGCTAACAGTTCCTGTAAGAATAGCCATGCTGGGTTAGCACAGACTGTCAGTGCCTCCATGGGGAGCTATGCATCCTACAAAGGGTATCTCTTGGCACAGAGCGCAGAACAAGCAGTGAGCTCCTTCTAAAAATATTCCATGTACAGATAATGTGTGGGGAGTTCTTCTTTCATGAAATAAGACATGAAAATGTCTGTGGGAGCCGAAAGTAGTCTGTGTTTCATTTAAGGGGTGTTTTTTTTTTAAAAAAACAATCAATTACAGAAAGGATGAATAGAATTATTGCGGCACTTCGAATAATAAGATCTTAAAAGCTGGCCATTGAGGTAACTTTCTTGCTTAGATTAGGACTGTAGGCTTAAAGGTTAACAAATGCAGTATATTCTCCCTTATGTAGAGATGGGGAAACTCCCTTACCCGCCCGCCCCCAACCAAATCTTTATTCCCACTGGAGAAATCTGTCAGCACCTGCTGCATGCCAGAGGAGGGCAGGGCTCGAGCCAAAAGTGGACAGTACCACCACCAGCCCCTCACCTCCCTCTCCCTCTCCCTCTCCCTCTCCCTCTCTCTCTCTCTCTCTCTCTCTCTCTCTCTCTCTCTCTCTCTCTCTCTCTCTCTCTCTCACACACACACACACACACACACACACACACACATATTCTCAGTCAAACATGCATACATATATTCCACTGTCTAACCATGGGCTTGTCCATACGGCTTTTTACACCACCGTAAATGCACACTTTAGAATTTTCGGACACATGACATAGCAGCAAATGTGAAGCCATCCAGGGGGAAAACTTGGAAAATCTGTTCCAAAAAAGTCAGGCATTTACCCCGGCTTTTTGGCAGTGGACGCAGTTCCGTGGCTGTAAAAAAAAGCAAAAAACCCCATAGAAATGGGGGGGGGGGGGAGGAACAGTGTCACCTCCCCTTTTTTTAATTTAATACTCTAAACCTTCAGAGCACTACACAAACAAATATAATTTTTGGAGGACCAGGCAACCCCCACTTTCATGATCTTGAGTCCATGGATTTTAGGGGGGGAAATACAAACTTAAAGGGGGCATTTTAAAGAATGGGGGAATGTAGAACGGAGCTCACTTTGGCTGCCCCAGTCCCCCCCCCCCATTTTATTATTTGTAATCTTAAAATGCGACGGTTGTCTGGATTGAGCTTCACTTTATTAACCCTCATCCAGTCCATTGTCACAGCCAGGAACCAATCTAACACATCCACAGCCTCACCTGATGGAGATGAAAAGGAGAAATAGAGCTGCATGTCATCAGCATACTGATGGCAACACACTCCAGAACTCTGGATGGGGTGTGGGGGGGACCCACTCAGCAGTTTTATGTAGACATTAAGTAGCATGGTGGCTCAAACTATCCCCTGTGGAACTCCATGCTGCCTGGAGAATCCGTTGAGCCAAGCAATATCCATCAAGGGCCACCTTATGGAGTATTTGGGGTTATATTTTTGTACATATGTACATATTTTTGTACATATTTTTGTACATTATGTACATATTTTTCTTTTCTGATCCATGGTTTGCATTTCAAAGCCTGGAAGGAAGGGCAGGATCAGGGTAAACTTGAATGCAAAACTGGATACGTAAATGCAAAATGTGATATTTAAAAATAATCCTGTTTGTTCTACCCCGCCCCCTGCCCTTGGGTTGAAAATCTGGTTTCAACTAGAGGCAGAGGAGGCTTAAAGCACAAGAAGACTTCGTACAGCCCACTCACACACCATTGTACTTTATCTAATCAGACATAAACGCCTCCTCAGGTGGGCATATAAGTGTGCAGACAAAACTAATTTTGGGATGTTCATGACATCCAGTCCAAGCCTAACCCTTGGGAAATTCCGTTCTGGATCATCCTGCTCCTTCCCCCAGTGCCTTCCCTGTTATAAAGAGAGTTCAAAAAACACCCTAGTAAACTCCCAGAAACAATTAATACCATGTCTTGGCTGCGCCTGTGCCTCACTGTGACTTCTTTGGTGAGTATTTTGTTCGGAGAGGAAAGGCTGACCTGCTGACAGAAGCGAAACGAGCCAGGACTGGAACCAGAGATGTGAGGAAAGTTTAATGATTCCCCTTTTGACCTAAAGCATCATCTCACAGTGAAAATTGTGTTTCCTTACCGTTGCTTCTCTGCCTGTGCTTTTGTCCCTCGTTACTTCCTGGTCACCCTACCTTCACGGAAAGTGATGGCATGTCAACTCCTCTTCTGCTTGGAACCCTCACCCACCACCTTCCACAGAAACTCCATGAAGGGGAGAAAGATGGAACAGCTGCATTCATTGCTAGCGCTAGAAGCACCCAGAGCCATCATGCCTTAACAGCTGCTTTACAGACAGAAATCAACCAGGGAAGCTGTCCCCATTTGGACTTTGTATGATTCCATGCTAGAAAAAGTTTCACCTGTACATTTCTGTCTCCTATGCAGCCAACATAACCCCCCCTCTCTTTTTTCCCCCCTATTCAAAAGAAGTTGGCCATGCTAACTGGGAAGCAAGCAGTGATCTTCCCCTGGTCTTCTCTTCCATGTAAATATGGATGCTGCACAGGCAATCCATCTCCCTTATCTAACTAGGGGAACATGGGTAAAGGTTTCCATTCAAGCCTTGGATTGGGAACTGCTTGAACCATCTGGTGTTACCTACGTGATTCCAACCACATCCAGCTAGGGGAAGAAGCTGCCCATGTGGTCCACCCTATAGGAGATCCCATCAAAAAGAATGGTGCTGCCAGCTTTGACATCGTCAGTCTCTTATCTGAGAACAGAGCTAACTGCTTCCAGACTCCTCTACCTTCTACTGCCCCAAAGACGATTGGTGCTGCCCGAACTGACAGTTCTGAGATTTTGGATTGGTGAATAAGCATGCGTGGCTGAGTCACGCACAGCTTTCCATATATTCATAGCTGAATCAGTTAGTACAAAGAATAATGCAGGGATTTGCTTTTGTGAACCCTGCCTTGTGTTTGCCTTTGCTCAATCATGCCTTTCTTTGTTGCCCTGCTAAAGATCCTACCTGGCTCCTCTTTAGCTTCTCTACATGAATGGCTCATGATTGGCCACCTACGGAAGTTTGTGGGTCCTTTACAAGACCCTATCAACCTCTAGGATGTCTCCCACACCTTCCCCTGGTAATCTAAGATAATGGAGTATTTAAAGTCATCACGGGATTAAGGCCTTTTCGTTTAACTTTATGGAATATTGCCCAGAAGGGAAGTTTTCAATTACAAATCATGTGGGTGCTGTTGGTCGCTTGTTTAAAGAAGCCCATAGTGAACATGGGAAAACCCAAGGGGGGAAAAAGTCTGGTAAAGATATGGTTTTTTCCTTAATGTAGAGATGCTTTGTCTTTGCTGCCTGCCCACCTTTGCTTTTTTTGTGCCTTGAATCTCTAGCAGCATCTCAATTTGTTTCTTCTTGACTATTATCATTACCCCCAAAATGTCCTTTTTGTCCAGATGTATATAATTGTAGTGGTGAGCCCACTGTGGAAGCACACTCACTGCTCTTTGATCAGATGTACACAATGGCGCAACTAGGTAATATTACACTTTTGACTTAATGATCTTATGAGGCGTGGCTCAGATGGCCACGTGTATTATTACTTCAGCTGCAAATCACACAATTAACATTTCTCTTCTCTCTCCCGCCCACCACCATTCCATGCTGCTTCTAGATTCCCAATATGTTAACAACAGCAGTAACACAACTGTTTGCCAACCCTGATCATCTTCATCTTCATCTTCTTCTTCTTCTTCTTCTTCTTCTTCTTCTTCTTCTTCTTCTTCTTCTTCTTCTTCTTCTTCTTCTTCTTCTTCTCCTTCTTCTCTCCTTCTCCTTCTCCTTCTCCTTCTCCTTCTCCTTCTCCTTCTCCTTCTCCTTCTCCTTCTCTTCCAAGCAGGTCCAGTTTTGTATTGTAAACTCACTTGAATAATAACAGTATCATGACTCCATGTATAAAATGCAATTTGCTTCTATTGCCTTCCTCACTTGCCACTCTCTGGGTGATCATTCGAAGGCTGCTGGGCCCTGGACTTTGGTCCAGCCACCGGTGCTGGTCCCAAAGCCCAATTGGCTGGGATGTGGTGAGATCACTCAGCCATTTCCTCCCTTCTCCCAGGAGCAGTTTTTAAACAGACCTTTTTTGGGGCGGGGGGGGGGGGAGGAGGAATAAATCAGTGTAGAAATTAATATGGCTCTTCTTAATAAAAAAGCAGACAACCCACCTATTAGAGTTCACTAGCTTCCCACAGAAGGGGAGTTCTCAGATTTCTCTAGAATTACAAATATATGAGTTTTAAGTCTGTGGTAAACAGAAGTCTTCATGAATTACATATTCCCGGAGCAAAAGTGAGTAGCTCCTAGAAAAAACTACTCACACATACAGTAGTCTCTTATCATCCACAGCATCCAGATCTAAAATAGGAACCTTATCAGAAGAGACTTTGATCAAGAACGCATTCTCCCTTTTGAGTCTGCCCGTGCTTTGAGATCTTCTGGTGAAGCCCTTCTTTCAGTCCCACCATCTTCACAGGCGCGCTTGGTGGGAACATGGGAGAGGGCCTTCTCGGTGGCTGCTCCAGTGCTCTGGAACTCTCTTCCCGGGGAAGCTAGGCTGGCTCCTTCCTTGATGGGCTTTCGGAAGCAGGCTAAAACTTTTTTGTTCCAGCAGGCCTTTGGAGAATAATCTGGCCCTCCATCTATGTTAATGTCTTATAATTTTGTTGTGTATTTTAAACGTTTATGGTTTTGTTCCCCCCCAATGTATGTTTTAAACTTTATAATGACACAATAATAATAATAATAATAATAATAATAATAATAATAATAATTGGGGTGGGGATTGGCTTAAAGAAGGGCAGGGTGGCTAGTCACCGTTCTCAGGAAACCATGCTGACCTTAAAGTCTCTCTACATGAATGATTGGCCACTCAAAGAAGTTTGCAGGTCTTTTACATGATGCTGTCAACCTCTAGGACATCCTCCATGCCTTCCCCTGGTAATCTCACTTTTTAAAAGATCAGAGATAATACAATTATTTAAAATTATCGTGGGATATTGCAGGCCACTAGATGGCAATGTTTCATTTAACTTTATGGGGAGGGGAGGTTTTCAATTACAAATCACATGGTTGCCATTAGTCATCATCTAAAGGAGCCATAGTCAACATGAAAAGACCCGAGGGGAAAAAAGCCTGATAAGCGTGAGGGCTTTTTCCATAATATAGAGATGCCCTATATGTCAACTCTGAGCATGTGAGAAAAGAATACTTAACTGAACTGTCCAAAGACTAATCTTCATTTGCGTTTCTGAATCCATCCTCTCAGGTTGCTGCAGATCATATTGTCTTCCATGAGGTGCCAGTACCAAGGCAAGGAACGGAAAGTAATGAGTGTATCTGCAGCATTGAGCTTCCTGACACTACTTTCCCAGGACATATAATTGATTTCCTGGAAGAAATGTACAAGAACCTGACTGTGCTTATTACTGAAGAGTTTAACAAGGTAAGCACTAGACTCCTAGACATATAGAAAGCAGGTTTGGTGGCCTTGAGATTCTAAATGCTGCCGAGTTCTGCCTATTTCAGCAACACTATGTAGGAATGGGGTGGGCATTTTATGATCACATTCTATCTATCCTATTTTACAGAGCACAGCCTTATATTTGAAGGGCTGCCCACTCCAAGTCTGGTTTAAAGATAAAGAACTATAAGGCAGAGCAAGGGGTGCCAAAAAGACAACAATGCAAACTCCATTCGAGGTGCCACCACTGGAATGGTCCTCTCCTAGGTAGTCTCCTGCCTCAACTAACTTGAAGGGGGCACGTGGAGGAGGGCATCTGAAGATGATCTTAAGGTCTAGGCAGGTATATATGAGAGGAGACAATCCTTCAGGTAACCAGGTTCCAAGACGTTTAGGGCTTCCAACTGTTTCTTCTGTCTGTTCCCCCTCCCCCCAATTACCACAGAAAATCCAATAAGGAGACAAAGGCACAATTATCTCTGATTGGTAGCCCAGAAGCCCTCCATCTGGAAGTACTCTACGTCTTCCCCATTATGTTGACATGGATTATATCTCTATTTAAATTGTAGTGGTTACTTTCTAAATTTGCATCTACAGTAGACATATAAATTCCTCTTTTTTGGCTGTTTGTAAGTGGGCACCATACTCAAGGTGTGTTAAGACTTCCAAATCATGACTTCTCAGGACTCGTGGCTTATGGCATACTAGCCTGATCCCTTTTCACAATTATGGTGTTTGGTTGTAATGCCTTACATCAGTTTCAGTGAGCAATCCTATGGCTCCTAGACATTGTCTGAGGGTTGTAAGATACTGGGGATTCCTCCCCCCTTCTGAGGTCAGAGACAGCACTCCAACCTCAGAAGAGGGAGTCAGAGATCCACTCCCCCCTCTCCTGGCCCCCTCACAACTTGCACAGAAAGATCTTCACAGAAAGACAGCTGCTCTTCGATGTCGGAGAAACAACCCTGGAAGAGGGGCAGAAGTGGGTGTTCTAGAAGGCACAGAGGAGAGTGGAGAACCCACGATACGAGTTATGCTGAGGTCTCACCAGCCTCCTTCTACCCCCCCTCTGAAGCATCCCTGCTAGATGGTCAAAAAAGCCTGTTTAGCAAAAAATGCAAGGTGGTTGGACAGGGAGGCAAAGATCGCCTCCGCTGTTTCTCCCACCCTGCATTGAATGATCCGATGCCTCCAAGTTTGTTGGCTTCCTATCATCAAGGACACAATCAATAGGATTGTGCCCTAAGAGGTTAAATGGCAGGTTGTGGGTTCTTTCTCAAAACATTGGAAGTTTTGGTTTGGTTTTAATTGTCTATGTGGTTGTCTGTTACAAAAAAATGCTCATTGTTTATTTAATACAATATGTGTGTCTGTGCATGATACACACAGAGAGTTACTAAAGAAGATTTATTTATTTATTTTTATTTATTACATTTTTATACCGCCCAATAGCCGAAGCTCTCTGATAGCCGAAGCTCTCTGGGTGGTTCACAAAAATTAAAACCATAATAAAAAGATGTTGGGATAGCATTTATTTTTACTGCTGGGGTGGGTGGGAAATGTAGCAACAGAAAAGTATCCGCCCCTAAAATTGAATAGTCCTTATTTGGCTGTTTGTGGAAAATATATGGATGCTTTCTTAAAATGTTATTGTTATCATAGAATCATAGAATAGTAGAGTTGGAAGAGGCCTATAAGGCCATCGAGTCCATCGAGTTACACACACACACACACACACACACACACACACACACACACACACACACAAACACACACACACACGCTGCTATTCTTGGGGTTACAGAAACTAATTCTCTGCATTGGTGGAGAGGTGTACCAGCAGTGCACATGCTTGCAACATAATGCACAGCATTCAATTTCACACAATGCAGTTGGTGATGTTCCTTTTTAACTGTTGAATATGGCAATATTATCAAAAAATTGTGGTCTCCCTCCTGCCTTCCCCCTTATTTCTTTTATCAAATAGCATTCTCTTTTTGCTTTTAAATTATGTGACCACATGCAGTAGCTTAGCTAGATGGTAAACATGTGTCTAAACTGTACTACTTTGGATTGCAGGTGGGGACTCATAAAATTCAATGCTCCTCTATATATGTCTGTGTGCGTGTTCACATCTTCTGTACATGGGAAGCTAGCAAATATGGGAGCAATGATGGTTATGGAAAGAAATCATAGAAACAGTATGGTTATGGTTATGGGATGTGGAAAGGTGTTTTCAATATCCTGCTAAGTGTGTATACTAGAAGTGTGTTTTACTTTTCTCTAGCTCACAGAAATCAGTACGAAGGTAAACAAATATAATCAAACTTTGGAAAACATTACTCATATTGTAACTCAGATGGAGATAGATGGCAACAAAGATGAAAAATACTTCATAACAGTTTCACAAACAATTGAAAACCTGAAACACCAAGCTGTCAATCTGTTGGAACTCCTAAATGGAACGGATTTGGAGACAGAACATTTACTCAACATGGTAGGTGCAAAATGTTCCAGATGGCGGTATAAATATTGGCTGCGTTTGGATCCACAAGTGGGATCAGCAAGAAAATCAGGCCTTGAATCCAGTGGAGGCTGATGGCTATGATGTCAGTGGGGCAGTGAATCCGCTCCAGGTTTCAGTCAGAACTCTAAAGGAGCTATCCAAAGCTGAAGGAGCCCTGCCTTCTTTTGTATCTGGTCAAGAGAGCAGGGCACCTGCAGTTTTAACTGTTGTGCTGAAGAGATAATTTCACCAGGTGCTGCATGCATACAAATGACATCTGCTGAAATTCCCCTTTCAATACACCTGTTAAAGATACTGGAGCGCTGTCCTCCTTTCCATATGGTCACCCTAGCAGGCATACTGCCTCTGATACTGGAGGTAGCACATAGTCATCAGGACTAGTAGCCATTGATAGCCTTCTCCTCCAGGGCTTTGTCTAACCCCATTTTAAAGCCATTCAAGTTGGTGGCCATCACCACGTCTTGTGATAGTGAATTCCATAGTTTAACTTCGGACTTGCTGACTGGGATATCAACGTTCTTAGGTATTTCCACTTGAACTAGAAGCCTGAAATATACATGTAGTCCAAGTGACCCTGATAATTAGGGGGGAAATGGAAACAGTACATCTCTCTCTGTCTCTCTCACTCTCTCTCGCAAGAGGGAGTTCAAATTATACTCCAATGTGGTTAAGATATTTCCAGATCAACTAAAGCAGAGATGGGCTAAAACCTGGAAAAGCCCCAGTCCTGACGGAATACCCCAAGAGATGCTGAGAGAATATCAGTTGGTGGACCTCAATTCTTGTGCCCCTATTTTCTATAATCAACAAAACAGGGCTTTTCCCGGAGGCATGGCTTAGAGCTACTGTCATCCCTATATACAAGAAAGGTCCACGGGATGATCCCTCTAATTATCAGCCCATTAGTCGCCTATCGAGGGTAGGGAAACTATATGCAAGCCTATTGAATGATAAGGTCAAAGAGTGGATTGAGGACAAGGCTATCATTGGCAGAGAGCAGATTGGATTTAGGGCTGGCTCCTCTACCATGGATCACTGTTTGGTTCTGGCCCATTTAGTGCATAAATATATGGCCCCCAAAGGTGGCGAGCTTTTTGTGGCCTTCTTTGATTTAAAATCTGCCTTTGATTCAATCTCGCGTGACCTGCTATGGGGAAAATTTAAAGTGTTAGGTATGGAGCCGAGACTTCTGTTTTTGATACAGACAATATATTTCTATGGCCCTCCAGATGTTTTGGCCTACAGCTCATAATTGGCTGTACTGGCCAAGGCTGATGGGAGTTGTAGGCCAAAACATCTGGAGGGTGACAAGTTGTCCATGCCTGAACTAGAACATTGACATTTAGTACATAGAATCATAGAATAGCAGAGTTGGAAGGGGCCTACAAGGCCATCGAGTCCAACCCCCTTGATTAATTGATTAACATGATTAATCCAGGGCCCAGTCCTGCTTTGGCACCAGGAGGCCTTGGGCTCCCCCATTCGTACTCCTTCCTGGCATCTGCACCAGAAGGAGCGCAAATGAGGAGTTGCCGGCGAGCACCAGGGAGGGGGGAGGAACAGGGGAGGGGGGAGGAAGACAGGGAAGAGAACTGGTTCTCCTCCCCCTGACCTCCTTCTTGCTGCCCTGTTCTTTACACACACCCTGGTGGGGTTTTTTATCTATAGATGTGAAGGATCGCATCTATAGATAAGAAATAATAATTAAAAAAAGCAGGCGGGAGAGGAACAGGGCTGCAAGAGGGAGGTCAGAGGAAGGGTCCCTCTCTTCCTCCCCCTCTGGCTGTCCCATTCCTCTTCCTCCCCCTCCCCACTTTATATATGGGAAGGAACAAGGCAGCCAGAGGGGAAGGAAGAGAGGAATGTGTCATGTGTGGCACCTGAACCAGCCCTTCTCTAGCCGATGGTGACCAATCAGTAGCCGTCATCGGCTGTGGCATGCCCCTGTGTCCCAGGAAGTCGGGGTAGGTGCCCGACTTTTTTGAAGTGGAGTTTAGAAGGTTTGCCCTTGGATGGCTTCAGAATGGCAGCTGCGTCATATAGATGACCTGCCGCCACTTTGAATCCACCCCAAGGCAAACCCCTCATCAAGACAGGCCCCAGGAAATGGACATTTCTACAGCTGTTCATGAAAATGGGGGACATGCAGTTTACCCAGAAACGTGGTTCTACATCACTTTACTTTGGCACACACTTAGCCCAAGACACCCTGATCCATCCCTGGGACATTTGTTCATATCTACTTCAAAATAAGAGGTATGGTCTACTCCCAACAAGTTAAGCTACTGCCATATTTCCTAAAAAGCTGGCATTTGGTACATTCATATAAACATACACAGGTGCTTTTTACAAAGTTAGGACATTAGTCCACCATCTAGCTCAGCGTTGCCTTCTCTAATTAGCAGGAGTTTTCCAGGATTGCAGGTGGAGGCCTTTCCAAGCCAGGCTGTCAGAGTTCCTTTAAATAGAGATATTGGGAAGTTCCTTTAAGTAGAGATTGCTTTTTCAGACATGTGCCAATATGTTTTGTTCAGGTTAACAACGTCTCCAGTATGGTGTGGCAGTTAGAAACCTTTGACACAAACGGTGTGTTGGTGACACATAGAGAAATTGCCATACTCCGGAAACAACTGGCTGATTGTGAAGAAGCTGCTGGCAACCCCAACTTTGGCCTCCCATCAGCTGGCCTCCTGGCTCCTGAATATGGTGAGTAACCCTGGGGGTCTTGCTAGTTTGGGCTGGAACGGAACTGAGGCTTTTCTACACAGATTTGTCTGCATGTTCCATTCCACTGATGTCCGAGCACCTCACAAACTTAACCCCTTCCCATCAGTGGCAGATATTACTGTAATTCTCAGTGTACAACTATAGGGGCATCTGACACAGCGGATTTTTATGATCACCTAAGTCTTGACCTTACCATTGATTCCTCTTTCTCACTGGACCAGTTCCCAGTCTGCATCGATGTTGATTAGTACAGAAGAAAATGAAAACCAGAAGGGAGATACTTGGGATCAGTAAAAAGCAAAAAGAGAACAAATTCTCAAAGGTGCAAAAGTCTAATTTCTTTATTTTAAACCCAACACATTTCAGAGACTCCTTCATCAAGGGCAATCTGGAGAAGATAGTGATTAAACAATTAAACAGGTTCCAGTGCTGGTATAAAAGGAGGAGTGATTCTGTTATGCCTTGTCCTCTGAGCTGTTGACTCAACGTAGCTCAGCAGACTTGAAAAGTTGCTTTCCCCCCCCCCCCACATCTTTTGACACTTGCCCCCTTAATCACTGAAATGCATTGAGTTTAAATTAAACAAATTACACTTTGGCACATCTGAGAATCTGTTCTCTTTTTGTTTTTTGATTAGTTCCAAAGGAACATTGTAATCACAGTAGTATTGGCTCCAGGCTTTTGAGGGCCCTTCAGGGAGTCACCCTCAATTACCTTCTCACCATCCTTGTCACCAGCCGCTCTTCCTCTTCCTTCTTATCATTGGTACCACTTGCTTGCTTGACAGGCAGAGATCTAGAGAGTGAGTAAGCAGTGGCATCAACTGCTCCTCCTCACCACCGTTGTCTGGGCCAGAGAGAGGCAAGTGAAGAAGCACGTTGCAATGGTGAGCAACAGCAACTCTAGGGGGCCTTTGTCAGTGGGGCCCTGCTTGGGTGTGGGCCTTTGGAAGGTGCCTAACCATGTCTACCCTTGACATTGGCCCTGAATAATGGTAGACCTTTGGAAGAGAAATATCTGATGAGTAGCAGGCCAGTGACAGTACAGAGGAGTCATTTGAAAGCGTTACACAGGGGGTGGGGGGAAACATGGCAGGGATACTGGAGTCCAGGCTGATCCATCCATAAGTTTGTGGATCTGAATCCTTTCCCTTAAAGAAATGGAGTCAACCGTTACTTATCTGGCAGGGCTTCTGAAACCAGCAGAAGGTGTAGTGTGGTTACAGGAAACAACAAAACAACAAATCTCATCAAGAGAAGCCATCAATGGCAGCAGAAGTGTAATGTTCCTTTTTTATTCTGTAACAGGTAACTGCACAGGTAAAGTATTGGTTAACATTAGCAAGCCATTTATAGTGAAACTCAACTGGCGAGGTTTCAGCTACAGATATGGAGCCTGGGGGAAGGACTTTGCTGTTGGAAACCACAATCCAGACATGTACTGGGTTGCTCCACTCAACATCGATGAACGTTTAATGGAGACCTACCGCCTCTATAACTCATATTCCGACCTGCTCTTGTACAAAAACCAAATAGAAAAAAGCCTTTCCCAATACGTTGGCCTCACCTGGAACTACATCAACTGCGGCCAGGGAAGTGGACCAATCTTATACAATGGCAGTTTCTATTACAACTGCTACAACTCCAGGAACCTGTGCAAGCTGGAAGTTGCAACCCACAAGCTGCGGCGTGTAACAATAGAAGGTGCTGCTTTCAACAACTGGTACTCCTATGGTGGCGTCAATTGGCAAGACATTGATTTTGCTGGGGATGAGAAGGGCATGTGGGTCATTTATTCCACAGAAAGTAGCAAGGGGAAAGTGATCATTGGGAAGCTGGATCCTGATAACCTGAAAATAATCCAGAAATGGCAGACCTCACTGTTCAAACCTGATGCAACCAACACGTTCATGATCTGTGGAGTGTTGTATGCCCTCAAGCGGATCAGTGCACACAAAGAGAAGATCTTTTACACATATGACACCAATACCGGCAAAGAAGGTACGACAAACATCTTTATAGATAAACTCGCCGATACACCACAAAGCGTGAGCTACAACCCCAATGACCACAAGTTATACATGTATAATGATGGCTACCTGGTTACTTATGATATGCTGTTCAGACGCCAACCTCCAAGAGCAAGGCGGAGTGTGGCCAGTGAGAACAGGCAGAATGCCATTATACCAATTAGTGGTGCCTGGCAGCAATTTACAATGGCTTAATAGAGAGCTAAGGCTAGGCTTGTGTATCACTCATCTACTGGCAAATGTTTCTAAAACTGTCTAAATAAAAACCATTCATGGCAGATGAACATAGTATTTGTGCAAATGTATGTAGGGATGTAGATATGTTGCATAAAACCCCATCCATTGTGACAGCACATAGATATAGGCTTTATCTGCAGTCACTGCTCATGACTGGCAAACCACGTCACAAGCAGAACCTTGCTAGGAAACTGCTGCCCAGCCCAGATTTCTACCAGTCTTTTGATGGTTCCTCCAGGCTAGAAAGGTCCCTTGAATGCTGCAAGTGGAGAAGAGAGAATCTAATGGCATAACTGTCCTTTATTGGCACAGGTGTGCCATACCTTGGGTGGAATCACCAGCACATCTCTCCTATTGGCAATAGGTGTGCCAGCACTGGGACCGGGGCCAGATTCTAGTGCTGGTATAAAAGGAATAGGAGTGGTTATCTCTTACACCGCATCCCCTGAGGTGTTGACTCAACACAGCTCGGCAGGCTTAATAAGTTCTCTGCCTGCTACCATTTGATGCTTGCCCCTTTTACCCACAATGCAGTAGGGTTAAACACCCACCCAACTTGGCTAATTTTTATGGAGGCTACTTTAAAAGCTTTCTGGGATGAACATTCATTGGGATGTGTAATTTCTTGGCTCTTGAACTGAATGACTTGTGGATAACATCTGGTGCCAAGATAAAAATGGAAGTCAGTACCCTAGAAAATCTCATTAATACACATTCTAAGGCACAGACTTCAAACGTTCATTTAGAATGAGACAGGATGTAGAATGATATGAATGTTCTGTCTGTGGTGCTTGATCTAGGATGGCTCACTCACATTGCCACTTGATGCTGAAGACATGAAAAGTGTGTGTGTGTGTGTGTACGAGAAAGAAAGAGGGAAATGGGGTACTCACAAGAGCACACTATCTCTCTGGCAGCTGAACCATTCTCTATTATGAAGGAGACCGTTAACTACTTTAAATAGCTCTGCTGGATAACACTGCACAGATGCAACAGTGGCAGCAAAGTAAGATTTCTTTTCTGCTAGCACTACCGTAAATTCATAAACGGTCTCTCATTTACCTTTGGCTGTTCTCACAATGAGTTTCTGCCACCTGCATTCTAAACATCATAGAATAGTTGAACTAGAAGGGACCTATAAGGCCATTGAGTCCAACCCTTGCTCAAGGCAGAAATCCACATTAAAGCATCAACCCCACCATTTCATGTTACTTCCAGCTCCTCAGGATATCAAGGAGCTGACGCTTATCTACATTTTGGCCAAGAATGTATGGGAGCAATCGTTATGTCCTGGGGCTGAGTTCAAATTAAGACGCAAAATAGAGGGCTATAGAGCTTCATAGCTGAATGGGGATTTGAACCTGGGTTGCCCTGGTCCTAGTCTGGCCACCACACCACACTGCCTGACTTCACTTTGACCTTTGGATAAAGTCTGCAGCAGTGATGAATTTGCTCATACTTCTCTTTCTTCTCAGGAATAGGAATAATAAGCTTATTAATGGGTTTATACTTCCAATTCTTTAATTGTAATTTGTTATTGGGGGTAATCATTAATTAACATTGCACAAAAACAGGACTGATTGGAGAGAATTATTAACTTGAAGGGGAAAGTCACCTCAATCATGGAGATATAGAATATGGGGTAGTCCAAAGCTTATTTTGGGGTTCAGTGGCATATACATTTTAGGTCCTTATTACATTTATTAATTAAGTTCTATTTTGAACTTTCATACAAATAAGGAACTCAGAACTGATCAACTCCAACATCATAGGAATAAGCCAGAGCTCAGCAATCCACTGTTTCCTGAGGTGTCCATGCATATCTCTCTGGCAGGGTTCCTGACAGCCCTGTTAAAGAAAGACATTCAGCAGGGACAGGCTCATACTGTATGATTTTATTTGTATGCCACTCTGAGATCCTAGTGATATAGGGTGGGATACAAATGTTTTAAATTAAATAAATAAATATTGATGCAGTGATGAGGAAAGTTCCACTCGTGAATGTCTTCCTGCTTCCTACAGCTTTTATAGGCAAAGGGTTCCTGTGTCAGATTAGACTCGTTAGTGAAGATATGCCCTGTCAAGGCAACTTATTTTCGGTCTCCTGGGACTGAAAGTGGGAGTAGTAGCCCATCTCCCTTGGCTGCGTTGGGTCTTTGGCAAGATCAAGTGAATCGGCACGTCTACTTCTGGTCCCAGAGGGCAGTCAGTGGGGTCCCCTAGATCAAAGCAGAAAATCTACCCTGCTCTGCTTCATTGCCTCCTTACAAAAAGGAGGCAATGAAGGCTGGCAGGAAGACTCCATCTGCTAGGAGGCATAATTAAGCCAGCCCATTTCCTTGCAGTATAATCCAGCACCTACTTGTACATTACAGGTTTTGCTCTCCTCTGCTTTGCCCTCGCTCCCTTCCTCTGACGATCTCTGGCTGCAGCAACAACAGTACAAGGGTTTTCCCCTTGAATCCACCCTTGGTCGTGCCACAGGGCATCTAGGAGATCATAGCAAGAGACGGACCTCCCAAAGCAGCTTCGTATGCGCAGGGTTGCTTGAAAAATGGGATGATGTGCCCCAGAGCAGCCCGTTTGGGGCACGTCCCCATATGTGCCTGAGGGCCAAATTCAATTTCAGAGAAACTCTTGCGGCTGGGCGTTTCCAAAGGCAAACAGTGCACAGCCCAAAATACCAGCATACTGTAGTTTAAAGGTCTTGCTGTCCACAACTGAGCCCTAGAAGAGACATTTCAACCTTTTAGAATGGGGTGGGGGAACAGGCTTAAAAGCCAGGAAACCAGGAAACAATTGGGAGGGGGGGTTTAGGACTTAAGGCTGGATTGGGACCCCGGGAGGGCCAGATTTGGCCCCTGGGCCTGAGATTCCCCACCCCTGCAAAAGCAGCTACTGTAACAAAGATCCACCAGGACTCCCCCAAAATAGGCTGCTCTGAAGAGCCAGTTGGGAAGAAGCTCCTCCATCTGTACTCCATGTTCTTTCTTCTCTTCAAGAGGTGTGTGGGAGGAGTGGTTTAATTTATTTATTTGCAAAAACCCAACCTCACTGAGGTAGATACACAGACAGCAGCATCCTCATGCTTAGCGTGCCCCCCATGAATAGCCCACGCAACAGCACGCCTCCCCCACGAACGCCGCGTGTAAAGTTTTCTCAGTGCTTGTGTCGTCGTCAGGATACAAGAGTCTGCACATTCTCAATGGCCCCGTCTGGATCTGCCTTGTATAGCATGAAATGGCCTTGCACTTGAGCAGCACTGATCTGGTCAGAAACAGACAGAGCTTGTTTAGCGAACTGTTCAGCCACCGCTGCTGGCTGGTCCGGATAGAACCTCTGGAACATGCGTCCGACCTGCCATTGCGAGCAGTGGCCCACATATTGCTTCAGATCTACTCGGCCAGGACGAACTAGGGCTGGATCCAGCCTGCAGGGAATGAGAGAAAGACAAATGAGGTAGCTGGTAAATGCTCAGCTGGCAAATGGCAGTTCCCCTCTAGGCACGGGGCACCTCTCGCACCGTGCTGCTCTCTCAGAAACTCCAAGGAAGAACAGGGCTAAGAAACCTTCTCTCCCTTTACTTGGAGGTCCAAAGTGGGAAACAATGTAACATTAAACTAAATAAGATGAAACCAAGAGAATTAAAATGGAACCTCTATGTGTTTAACTGCAGCCATACAACACCAACCCAAGTCAAAAGCTCTTATACACCATGAGACAGAAGCATTCTCTAAGGCTGGCCCTCTAGATGCTTTGTCTGACAACTCCTATGAACCCTAGCCAGCAAAGACAATGGTGAGGGATTATGGGAGTTGTAGGCCAGAACATCTGGAGGACCAGAAGTTGCCCACCTCTCCTCTAAGGGATATAGGACCTGAAGGCAGGCTTGTAAATAACTGCATCCATATGGTGCTCTGCCCATCCATGTTGCTCCTCCTCCTTCTCCAAAATCCTGTGCTGCTTCCCTGAAAAGTTTTCTACAAACCCCGCCCCCCAATACAATCCCAGAAGCCTGTATGGAATCAGGAATGGTAACAGGGATAAAGCCAGGTTCCATGTTAACTGTTATAATCCCTAAAAATCAGGGGAGGCTGAACTCCGTTAATGACAATGTTGCCCTCCCCACCTGACCCCACAGACCATAGCTCCTGCTAAAAATACATTATCCCAGCCTTGACTGAATTTAGTGTCAACTGGCTTGACCCTGTTGGCTGAACCTGTGTTTTTCCTCTCGTCATGTATGGCTCCTTCAGTACCAGCTTATAAGGATGGAGAGGAAGAGGATTATGTACGCCGCCCTCTTAGCTAGGCCATATAATTGTCTTTTCAAACCAAAAGGTTGCTTACAGCTCACAACCTCTACCTACCCCCCCTCCACCCCATTTTCTGTGCTACTGTTCTTACCTGTCCACATGGTTGGTGGTCATAAATACTATCCTAGCTTCAGAGGAAGCGACACCATCCAGTGCATTGAGAAGGCCACTGAAGGTCAGCCGTCCCATGCCTTGGTATGCACTGGGGTCTGAAAGGAAACACAGCTCAGAGGTCAGCAAGCAGAGAACTAACTGTGTAAGTACAGGCATGCCGACTGCCCAAACGCTTGCTAGGTTTACAGCCTTCCAGGGGAAGAGGGGTATGATCCAACTGTAGCTGGCTCAAGTTGCAGTATTAGTATCCACTTTATGCTCCCTGCCTGATGTACAATGTCCTGCAGGAGACTGCCCAGACACAATGCTGTCAAAACGGGTAAGAGTCAGAGTGTGGATCATGAGTGGTCACAGAAGATTATGCCCCCCCCCCCCATCGCCTTGGTGGCAGAAGCAAGAAAATCAATATAAAGCAGGAAGATATCGCAGATGCTCCTCAAACAGACACTAGAAGTAAGAGGGGGAAAAAGTGCCTCCAAGATTTCTGTTGGGACATCTCTTCCATTATGCTGATCCAAATGCTCCTGATTTCATTCACATTTCTACTAATGTATGGGTTTGGAACAGGTATCACAGGCCAGCATTTTAGCCGATCATCATGACCGGAGCAGAAGCACTTACTCCGTCTGGAAACTCCTGTTCAAGCCCCATTCCTACCCACCCCTCGCACTGAGAGGGACTGTCTAGCTAGAGGAGGGGTGGGGAGAAGGTTTACCCCCCCTGCCAAAAGCTACATTGGGGGTCATCTCTTAGGGGGCCACATGCCACCCCCTTTCCCACTCACTCTTTCTGCCACCCCCTTCTCCTCCCGCTTTCCCCCGTGGACTGCTGGGGAAGGGGCGGATCACTTTTCCCAAAGATCTGATCCCTGGCAGTGGGCTTAGGAAATTAGGCCACATGAAATTAAGCAGCAGGTTGCATGTTGTCCACTTCTGAGCTAGGAAAAATGTGGTCTCGAGCAGCATCTGCTACGGATGTGATGAACAGAGTGCCGGGGGTGAAGAACACGTAAGGCCAGGCTCACATCGAGGCAGCAGAAAAGGGCAGCCTGGAACTGGAGAGCGGGAAGGAGCTGCTCATCGATCACTCACTTTCAGCAGCAAGGTCCCGACTGACAAAGGCGGCGTCCACATCTTCCAGTAGGATGATGGTCTGTTGGGGTGCTACGCTCAGCAGGTGGTTGAGGCGATCGTCCGAGAGGCTGCGGTCACTCAGGCTCAGCAGACAGATGCTGTATTGCAATTCTCCAGCGAGGGCTGTGCTGTGATAGACAGAGAACCATGTTTCCACTGGGGGTGGGGTGGGGGGAACAACTCTTGCGTGAAGACAGCTGGGCAAAGTGGGAGGGAGTGATCTTCCTGTCCTGAATAACAGGCACCTGGTGCCTAAGTTGTACTCCTTTTGGCGCCAGGTGAAGACCTTTTTATTTTCCCAGTACTGTATGCACGTCAACAGAAGGCCACTATCCTCCCACTTACACACTGGTACCGATAGAGGAATCTGTCAATTGCAGTTTCTGAACAATGCGAATACTGAAAGATTCGTGTTTGTGTATTGGTTCAGGAGGTTCAGTAAGTTCTTATCAAAATGTAAATTGAACAAAATCCCCAGCCCTCCACCCCATCAATACACACTGGTACATGGTTTTCTCAAGCACTTGTAAATGCAAAGTCGGGGTGTGTGCTTTGGGAACAGGCTACTTGGAAGGAAAGCTGAAGACACATACTCACATGAAACTGCTCTTGCCACAGCCTGGGGGCCCAAAGAGAAGGTACCCTCTCCGATAGGGGATTCCTATGAACAAAGGGACGAATTAGAAGCAGTACATACAGTCCGCCCCAGCTTCTTACAATATCTCAGCTCCCATCACTACATCCCAGAACTGCATAAGAATTCCCTTAGTTAGTACAGGCCCTCCTCAGCCTGGTGCCATCCAGATTGACTGGACTATAGCTCCCATCAGCCAATGAACAATGCTAATGGAAGTTGTCGTCCGGTAGATCTAGGGGGCACCAGGCTGGGGAGGGCTGCTTTAGTAGCTCTGACCAATGATCCTTTGAGCCCAGTCCCTGACAATGGCCAGTTCCAGATAACATGAAAGAAATAGCCAATAATAGAGTCCCAATGGAGCAGCAGCCCCTTCCCTGTTGTCCTCTTCAAGGGGTTTTAAAGTTTAGGGAGATTCTGAATGAACGAGAATACAACTTTCATCAGCTTGGCAAAGAGTTGCTATAGAATGTTTTGGTAAATAAATGCCAGACAATTAGTGCATGCTGAAGACTACCAGTAATCCATTGTGCAGAGGCTAAACAGAATAGCTGCTGTGTGGGAAAGTAAGGGAGGACAGACATGGGATAATTCCCAATGACTGGGACCATTCCCAATGACTGGGACCGAAGCAGCTACATACCAACTGTAGGGCTGTGCACGGACTCAGGCCAAAGCTCCAAGTCCAATCAAAGCGGACTGATTCAGCCTGAATCCAGAGTGGCACTGGGTTGGCCTGGGTACCTCGAGGCCAAAGCTTATCAGTACTGACACCTCAGACCGATTCAGGATGGTTTGGGGCTGCTCCCCCACCTCAGAAGGCTGGTGCAAGGCCAACCATGAATTCTCCCTCTCCCTCTCGTCCCTCGCCAGTCACCTTCCACTGCCACAACTTACCTTGCCCTGCATCCTCTTCCCTAAAAGCCAAGCCATGATTTAAAGCTAAAATCACAGGGGCTCTCTTTTTTAACAGCTCTATGGCTGTAAACTACAGCAGCTGCAAAGGGCCATTTATTTGCCACTGCAGGTAAATGGAGGTGACCGGGGAGGGAGAGAGGTGAGGTGAGTCCAGTGAGTTTATTGGACTCACTCAGACTCATGGCCGGCCTTGCGCTGGCTTTCCAGGACAGGTGGGTGGGGGAAGGTAAGTCCCAGCGGCACCTCCAGGTTTTAGGGGGGAGGCAGGCAGGCAAGGCAGGAGTCTAATGGACTCCCAGTTAGCCTTGCCCCACCCAGGCTTTCCTGGGTTGCACGCTGCGCAGCCGGTACCCAGGAACCCGACAAAGGCCGAACTGCTTGGGGTACGTGTGCTGAATTCCACTTCGGTGAACCACCCAGGAAGCTTCAGCTATTGGGCGGTATAAAAATGCAATAAATAAATAAGAAATAAATAAATAAGCCCCGAAGCATCCTGAATCAAATCGGGGCTGTTTGAGAGCCCCTGAAACTGCCTCCAAGGTGAGTCGGGGGGAGGCGAGCTGTGCACAGCCCTAATAGACAGTAATGAGATGTTACCAGGTTTGGCACTGCCAAAAACTGCAGGTAAGAACTAAAGAGCATCAACGGGGTTATAAGGAGCCCAAATCAGGAATAAGTCACTGAGAAAGATACAGGGATGCCCCTTGAAGGGACTGGGAATGAAAAGCAAGAGCAGTGTTTCTGGGCTGATGACTAGAATATGCTTGCTCCAGATGTTCTTCCACATATGCCCTGATTTAGTCCAGGAAGGAAAGCAAGAGGTAAAAGGGCATCTGACCATCATACCTCCTGAAAAATGCACTCACCTCGATCAATGTACCACTTGGGGTTACCAATGAACTCTTTCACGTCCTGCACAATCCTCTCCGACACTCCTTCCTCAAGCACCACAGAGGTGAGTGGGCGCCGTCGCCGTGGGAAGCCGAACGGCCGCCATTCGGCACCCATGGCTGTGTACATGACTGTCTTTCCTTCTTGCTCCCTCAGAGCCAATTCTCTGGCTGGAAAGAAAGGAGCATGGTGGTGAAAAACAAATTGCTCTGCATATGGGACACAGATGGGAAGGAGGGTGAAAGAAAGAGGGGAAGAAACAACAAAGAGCAGAGGAATGGTGCTGAAGGGAGCCTGACCATTTGGGGACAAGTGCCCAAGGCTTCTGGGTTTCTGTTTCACCCGGAGCAATGCTACACTCAGGGGGTGCTGTTGTACCTTCCTGCAGGATGTTGAAGAAAATCTCTCGCTTGCTGCCAATGGCTGTGAAGGTGACGGACTCCCAGGGGGTGCCTGTGTGCAGGTCAATCATTTGTTTCTCCCGGTTCCGTTCTATGCGGATCCACTTCCTTTGATACCTGGGAAGCAGAACAGGGAGGATCTGAGCAGGAAGTAAAGAAGGAAGAGAACCTGACAACCTCAGATGCAACTTTATGTATTTATTTATTTGATTTTGATTCCCAACTTTACAGCAAAAAAAATGGTAGTCAAGGTGACTAATAGCAATAAAACCAGGATTTTTTAAAAAAACTGCATTAAAACCATTCTAAAAACAAATAAATGAAAAGCCCAACAATAAAAGAAATAAATAGTACCCAACCTACTACTAGAAGCACTTTCAGCAGCAGACTAGCCACCTGAACTTTACTAAGCCACTCAGGCTAGCTTCTCAAGGCTTACACTTCTTGCAGAAACCTCCTCCATGCCAGTACATGGACAGGGGTCTGCAGCTGAGCAAGGGATGGCCCCAGGATTTATCCAGGATCCATGGTGGCTAGCATAGGCACTATCAAGTCACAGATGGTAACTCAAACAAGGCTCTTTCATGTCTACCCCACCCCAATATACAAGCTAGCCAATTTGGGGTTCCCCTAGCCAATTTGGGGTGATTCCACCCCACCCCCATCCCCACTGGATCTTCATATGACACAGCCCACACTGTTCGGTAGGTCCACCCAACCCTCTGGAGAGACTTACCAGGGGTAAAAGGGGCTGCAGGAGGAGGAGGAGGAGAAAAGAAAAATAGATTGTGCAAGCTGCCTTCCGCTCCTGCAACCACTGGATGCAATCCATAATATTGTAGGGACTCAGGGAGACACAAAGGCCACCTAAACCAGATCCTGCACTGAGGTTCTATTTATTTAGTTAAAACAGGTTTCTCCAAACCAGTGCTCTCCAGATGTGTTTGACCAAAACTCCCATCACACCCAACCAATACATATTCTTGGCTAATACATATCCTTTTGTATAACATGCAACTCATTCTGGGTGCATGTTCATAAGCACATTTGCTATTTCTCCTGCATATATGTTTTACTGTTGCAACCATGCTCAATCTTTGCCTATATTGTAACTATAGCAATTTCTACAGCTCATTATACTTTAACATGATGATGATATTCTTTCCTTTCCTCAGTCTTAATCATGAAATGGTTTTTTTAATTTACATAGTCATTTATTAATTAAAAGACTTATACATCACCCTTTACGCCTTAACAAAGCCCCTAACACAATGTACAAAACAAAACATTTCATACACATCTTTATTCCAAAAATTCGTTGGTTTTGCTCCAGTGGACATAGAAGTGTGAGCTAGTACAGTACAAGAATTCCTTGCGCATCATATTCCTTCCTCCACCACAATACCCTCCCCAGAGACATTTTATGTCCTCTCTTACCAAATGAAGTGGTTCCCGGGGCTGGGGATAAAGTCAAACTTGGTACTGACACGGCCACTCTCATGTTGCAGGTAAGATGTCTCCACACTCAGGTGCTGGGTGTGCTTTGCATGATGGGAGATCCAGCTCAACAGCCAGTGGTAGCTCTTGTCCTTGCTTGGCACCTCCAGAGTGATCATGTAATGCCGCCTGAAAGCCACCATGCCAAACTGGGCCCCCTTACGGGCCAGGGCCATCGCCGTGCCTATACCTACCAGGCCAAAGCCTGCTCCAAAATATGGATTGTCTTTGAGGGCCAAGACAAAGTCAGAAAAGGGCATGGCTGTAGATGGCGTAAGGCAAGAACTCCAGTGTTAAGTAACTGCTTAAAGTGGCATTTCTTCTGGATACCATAGCAAAGCCTGACCAGCAAAAGAAAAAGCAGACACATGAACCATGAAAAGTCTCTTATAAATTTGTTTGCATGATTCCTTAATCCAGAGGAGGCAATCCATTAGCTCTTCCTACACCCACCTATTCAAGCAAAATACAATAAATATATAGCCCTTCCCACTGGAAAGCTAAAGTACAAGTAACTATGATTATGGCTTTCCATTTCTGTAGTAGAGAGCTCCGGCTATTGGGCGGTATAGAAATGTAATAAATAAATAAATAAATAAATAAATAAATAATTGTAATGTGAAGGATTACAATATGACTCTCTCTTAGCTTGTTTGTCCAAAGAAAACGGGAGTTTCTCCATCCTGCTTTGATCACAGCGTATAAAATCTACTTATAATGGCTATGTGAAGGACTATTCCACTTCCCTGTAGTATCCAGAAAATGCATGTCATCATCTGTAAGCTTTCTTTCAACGATGAACTAAGTAAGATAAACCCTGTTATATCTAAATACAAAATACTGACAAATTCTCTCTCCAGTTTTTCCTAAATCCCATTTATGTCTTTAAAGCAGTAACAACAAAATCCCTGAGGTTGCAAAGCCATGCAAATTTATTTAAGAGCAAGCTCCATTAAACAAATTGGACCCTAAATCTGAGAGGACATGCATAAACCATTACTCTCATGTTCTATCCATCACTACTCTTTTGAGAGAGCAGGATTTCTCCCCCCCCCCCCAAATGTTCTAACAACTATGTTTTGCAGGACACATTCACTTTGAATTTCTAATGTTTGTGCTGCTTGCATGGTTGTCAACCTTCAAGAAAGGCTCTGCCGGGGAGCAGAAGCAAGCAGAAAAAAACTAACTGAACTCTCTGCTAAAACTTTTATTCTTTATTGCTGTAGAGGTGACACAGATTTCTATTGCCATGACTTTGGGGTTTGACCAGCACTTTAATTTGCAGCAATGTTGAAAGGTATCCATTTGGCTCAGAAGATTTTTAAAGAAAATACCTGCTTCTGTTTCAAGCTCCAACCCAAGAGCCATTTTAAGGGCTGTTCACAATTGTCAGGAAATTAGGTAAAATCTTTCTGCTTTCTTTTCCCAGGCTTGCAGCAAACACACAGGAATCTGCAGTGTGCTGTAGGGCAGCCTTGTTACTTTACAAAGCGCACACCCAAAATGACTGGCTATTGTTCCAGGCTCTAATTGTCTGTCCGTATAGTTCCTTCTCATTGCAATTCCTATCTCTCCGGATGTTCATTTTCAATAGTATTCATGAAAATAAACTCAGATATGAGCAACATTTCTGAAAATATTGTCCCAAACAGCTTTAATGCATTGGGAGGTGGGGGGAAGAGATATTTTGGAGAGTCATGTACAGGATCACTGGTCAGGAAATATTTGCTTATAAAGACCAGGCTTCTGTAGATTTCCAAAACTTAAAAGCTTAAAGCGCACAGCTTTAAAGCGCACAGCTTTCTCCACAGCTTAAAAGGGATGTGGGAGGGAACCTGCTCAGCTTCCCAGTTCTTCCCACCCTCCTTCAGCATGTATGGGCATCTTGTGGCCTTTCAGATATTGTTGGACACAAGTTGCTCCCATCGATCTTAGGCAGCAGAGCCAAAGGTGAGGGATGATGGAAGCTGGTCCAACAACATCTGGAGGACCACAGGTGCCCCCCTATCCTACAGCAACCTCTCCCAGCCTAAGGTCCTGCAGATGTGTTGGACTACAACCCCCATCATTCTCAACCAACACACCAATGACCGTGCTGGCTGGGAGAGACGGGGATTGTAATCCAACACATCTGGAGGGCAACAAGTTGGCAGAGGCTACAGCATAGTACCGCCATCATAATATAAAGGTCTCCTTCCACCTTCCCCTTCTATGGGAACAACACAAGCAGCTAATAAGTTCTCTAAGCGCCACGCTTTGCGAGCACTAGGTAGATCACCCTCACCTCCATGCAGCGTCCCTCTAGCCTTACATCTCTCTATGGTTATTCATCTGACCGGAACAAATTCCTCTCCTGCTCTATCGTTCCCAAAGAGATAGGAAAGGTTTAAAGTTACCCATAAGTCTAAACCTGAGGTAAAGATTGAAAGGCGCCATTGGCCATCATTCTCCGTAGGCGCGAAGTGGCGTCGTTCTGTCCCTTGGAGACCTTACGGTACAACACAATGCCATATCATATAGGGCTTATATGCTAAGTAGGTGGAAAACACAGTGGAAAACAGGCTCAATTTTAGACCGGAAGCGTCGATAAAGACTGTGTTAGTGTGCGACTCTTCTTTTTCTATCTCTGTTGTCACGCTTAGCGTCAGAGACGGAGGTTGGAATTCCTTCTGCCAGCTACGTAACAGTGACGATTGGCGTCTTCCTCCTGCGCTCTATGGTCCATGAGGGAGCCCGACGTGTGGAGAAGATCAGCGCTTCGTCCTCGCCCTACTGGGCTTTTAGAGCTGTGGCGACAATGACGGGGAGACGCTCTAGCTAACTTCCTTCTATGGCGCCAGACCGCAAAAGCTGTCTGTCTGCGTCTACCATAGAGTTGCTCGGGGAGAGAGCGGGCTGGGCTGCACAAAGAGGAAGGGAGAGGATTAGCCAAGTGTTCTGCCCTGCCGGTGCAGGCAGGAGGGGAATCATCGAGAGGATGTGCAGAGCGGGGAGTGAGAAGATATAAGGTGGGGGCGGGGGAAGAGGAGAAAATAAGAGCTTTTTCTTTGGCGAGGGTGACAGTGGGACTCCCCCCCCTTGGACGGAGGGGGGCAGAGAGGAAGGGGGCAAGAGGTGCCCCACCGGTGGGGATGGACTTGGGTGGAGCTTCCAGGAGGAAGGCGACAGAGGGACGGAGGGTGGGCTACGTTGCCCTCAGAGCCACAGGGGCCTCTTACGGTCTTAACGTGTGTGCCTTAAAGGAAGCTTTGAAGTGAGGGACTTGGACCCGTGGCCTTCAGAGGAAGGGCCCCAGGACTAAGCTGAGCCCCACCAGCGACACGGGAGTTGATCCCTGGGCATTCTGCCTCAAAAGGTTGTATTCGGGCTTCCTTGTTTAATGTGGTGGTTCTCGTTTCCCTTCTGTTGCCCTTCAGAAGCCAGTGATGATGGCTCACGCCTGGCACTCGGAGCCTGGAAGGTTGCAAAAGAAACCCACCAGGAGGAGAAGAGGAAGTCAGGTGTGTACTTTCAACCGAGGCCTTTTAAACCATTCTGCCACCTAGTTAGTGGGCTAGATTCTGCAGAGAACTAGCCCCAGCTATTTAGGATCACTATTCAAAAGCATGCAAGAGGGGCTCTATGGAGGAATTCTATGTCCTGGAGGTGGGATTTTGTGGTGGGGTGATACACAACAAAATATTCTCTTGGCAGAAACTGTAAGGGTGATTCCAGATGGAGGGCTCCTACTGCTACCAATTAGAAAGTATTGTACAGCGATCCCATCTTTTTCTCCTTAATGGATTTTCTGCTGTAAGAAAAAAGACAGATGAATGGTGGGAAAACACATGAGAATTATGAGTGAAAGAAATGACCTGAAACCTGTAAGTAGGCAGGGTGATGCTGTGATTAAAGCTTCTGCTGTAAATACCCAAATTGTAAATGGGCAGCACTCTTTCTTGGAAATATATTAACTGTAGACATAATGATGCATCATCAAAGATACTTGCATACCTAGCCTGCAGTTACTTACATTAATGTGGCCAGAATGCAAACCAAAATTATTAGAAGCATTTGTTGGGTTTTACTGTGTCCCATAGGCAGTTGTGCAGGTGTTCTTATGGGTAGCTAATTCATGTATATATGAGATGTATGCATCCCTGTCTGATTCTAGAACTGGAAATTAATTTTTCATCCACAGTACAGCTGATACCCTATGAGCCAGGCTTATCTGGAATGGATATTGAGGTGATTGTTCATCTGTATATGACACCATTACCAAATCTTTTGGATGCTGAGCTTTAGAGAAAGAAATAATTCTAGAAAGTGTAATCTCAGCTGATTCAGGTATTAGGATTGTGATATGTATATACAGGAGGAGTTAGGTATTGGTGTGCTGTCTGCCAGAGTGGGGGTGGGAGGGAAGAGTAGTTTGGGATTCTGTATATAATTGCCGGCACAGAAGAAGCCTGCATGATATATTGTGTCAACTAGGGATGTGCTCCGCTTCTAATCGGACCGGCGAATTAGAAGTGGAGCGGGGTGCTTTGCCTCCCCTTAAGGCGGAGGTGAAGAGGATTGGGGGGCCTCGATCCGGAGCTCCGCCAGAAAGGTAAGTGGGGTTTACCGGGCCCTGCCGCTGTCGCTGTCGCCCATGCGGCGACAGCGGCAGGGCCCAGTAACCCCCCCTCCTCTCCCTTACCTGCCTCCGTCCGCGGTCTGTCGGCTTCTTCAATTGAGCTCGCAGTTCAACCAGGAAGTCTAGGCCTCACTTGTGGCCCAGACTTCCTGGTTGACCCGCGGGCTCAATTGAAGAAGCCGACGGACCGCGGATGGAGGCAGGTAAGGCCCCCCTCCCCCTTGGTCCCTTACCGGGCTCTGCCACCGTCGCCACACGGGCGGCGACGGCAGGAGGGCCCGGTAACCCCACCCCCCGCCCTCCTCTCCCTTACCTGCCTCCGTCCGCGGTCCGTCGGCTTCTTCAATTGAGCCCGCGGTTCAACCAGGAAGTCTGGGCCGCTGTGGCCCAGACTTCCTGGTTGAACCGCGGGCTCAATTGAAGAAGCCGACGGACCGCAGACGGTGGCAGGTAAGGCCCCCCTCCCCCTTGGTCCCTTATTGGGCTCTGCCGCTGTCGCCTCACGGGCGGCGACAGCGGCAGGGCCCGGTAACCCCCCCCCCCCGCCCTCCTCTCCCGGCCTTACCTGGCGCCACTCCCCTCCACTGCGGAGCTCCGATTCGGAGCTGGAGCTCCGCGGCGAAGAGGAGCGGAGTATGGGTGGAGCGGCGCGGAGCAGTGCAGGCCGATCCGAAATTTTCAGATGGGCCCGCGGGGCGGAGCGGGGGGTCCGTGCACACCCTTAGTGTCAACATCTATTACTCTCTGCCTATTGGCTTTGAGATGCAGAACCCATTTGCAGCAATGGAGATGTTTCTAGTTGAGCTGATAGAAGACCAGTAGGCTGTGCACTGTGACCAGTAGAAATAGGCCAGTGGTTAAGTGTGCGAAGGCTGTGATCCTTTGCGCCCTTAACTCATGAAGAAGGCCTATTGAATACAGTGGAACTTCTGTGTAAATGTGTATAGGAGTGGTATATAAATATCCCAAAAAATCACCAAAGGATGCAATGGTAGGGCAATTCTCACTATGTTTTAATAAACTAACGATCTAATAGTAATAATACTAACAATCTAATAAATTGGGTCTAACTAAGTGTCTTCAGCTCTCATTCTCCAGAAATCTGCATGTTTTAACCCCATGTATTTTCTTTTAAGCTCCCAAAGCTTAAGTATCAACTTGGAATGATCTTTATTTCCTGCAAGAGAATAACTTCACACTTCTGTTCCAGATGTACTTGCTCTCTCTTTTCAGGATTTTATTATTCCTATTTCTAATTCAACTTTTAATGTATCTGATTGTCTCTTGACTATTCCAGTATTATCTATCACACTCTATACAGTAAGCCTTTATTGTTAATGCAGAGGTCTTCAACTTTTTTGCACCCATGGGCACATTTGTGAATTTGAGAAACTGCTGTGGGCACCACCAGAAAATGCCTAATTTGTGGATTGCTACTTTGGCATCTAGCTGCCGCATCTTTGGATCTTAGGTTGTATCTGTTGGATACCAGGAGTTCTCTTTAATAAGGGAATGTCTAATTCAGCTAATTGCTGGTGGTGCAGTACAGCTAATGCATCTTTTAAACATATGTCTTGGCGATGTCCAGTAGTTGCTCCTTTTGTGGAAGAGGTTATTACACAGATAAATTTTGTCCAGGAATAATCTAATATTCACTGATGTACACACTCTTTTAAATTATTTACCTGCTTCATGGAAATTAACAAAAGGGTACTGTAAATAGATTCTCTGCGCCCTTTTGACAGCTGAAAGACTGCTATTACAACATTGGAAGGGTGAACACTCACCCCCTATAATGTAATGGATTGAGGACCTTACAACACTTTCAATTTTTGAACAGGTATAGACCCCACCTTCAAATGGATATTTGGTCCACTTTTGTTGAAGCCCATGAATAATTGCTGGAAAGCTGCATGCATTTCATACCAATCCATGTTCAGAAAAAATGAATTAAAAAAAATTCCAGTGTCTGCAGGCACCACGTTGGGGACCACTGCTTTACTGGATAACATCTTGTTGCACTTAGATCCTTGCTTCACATTTAGCCCATACAAATGACCACACTAACTCCGGGGTGAGCTTTCTTAGCTCATGTTAACTTGGTTGCCTCTATCATCCTTCAGTGTGAAAAAGCAGATTATACTGCACATTTTAACATGTGTGGTATATGGTTGGCTGTATCCACCAGAATCTCTACTAACATGCCAGTATATCCCATCCCTAATTTGAAAGTATTTGTAGAAGGGAGGTTTGAGCCCTTGCATTTTCTCGCCAACTAGTGAATGTAATCATAAACTCATCTTCTGTAAAATCTTCCATCCTTGCTAATCCATGTGTATTCTACTCTAACCCTTTCAAAGGCTGTATTTATTCAGTCTTGACATATTCCAGTAGAAAGATTTGTAGGCTTCAGTTCAGCTTTAGCCTGTTCCAGAGTTTAAGTATAAAAATCACAGTTATGGTTGAAAAATGTTCATATTTCCTCTGTGTTTATCTTCTTCAGAGGACAAAATACTGAAGGCATTGAAGTTTCCCAACCTGCGCCAAACATCCTTTGAGCTTTCTGCTGGGCAGACTTGGCTACCATCTCTAGTTGTTGTTGTTGTTTTTGTTAAAATTGAATATTAGGTATTTCCAATCCACCTCTTACTAATTTCTTCAGAAGAAGAATAGGTTTTATCCTTGTTTGCTTTCCTTCAGAAGGTAATGGTGCCATTTTCTTGGTGCGTTTTTAACAGAAGCTGTACCTACTTTGTGTTATGGTGCAAGGCCACACTGAAGAGTGAAAAGCAATGAGCAGAGGAGCAATAGCAACAGAGCCTGTGGGAGAAGACAAGATGAATGCTCTTTGCCAGGAGCTGTTGCTCCCTGGCCCAGCAGTTGCAGGGAATGAGGACAACCATGGGATCCCCAGTGAGAACCTAGCAGTGGGACAGAGCTTGCTCTTAACAGAGGCTTCTGTGGTAGGAACAGAAACAGCTGGTGTTGAAATATTTGTAGAAGCCATGGCTGGCACCATGTCCCTCAGCAATCCTGGCAACACTACAGGTATGTTGTGCTTTGACATGTCATTGGACTCCTATAAGAACTAGCCACGTTATGGCTCTTGTCTCTTATAAAGTATGAGTGGGTTGTGCCCTGTAACATCTGTGCATTCTAAATCAGGAGAAGCCTAGGGCAGCTTTAGGATCTTGGGCAGGGCAGAAATGTTTCTTGAAGAGCAGGCTGGCCTTTCTGCACCAGAGGTTTATTCATCTGTTAGCTGGGAACAGGGAGATTGGCCAACCTCTGCTTCTGCTTTTTGAGTGGAAAGCATGGAGACTGCATGCTGAGCTTGCACAGGCAGGTGCTGGGGCTCCATAATTATCAATTGTCCAGCAAGTGGCCAACATAGCTACGAGCATGGTGAAAGCTGCTTGAGACAGTATAGGTAGCTGAGACAGCAAAGTGGCAAGGTGTACACATTGGATGGGTTTTCCTTTCATTGTACCTAATGGGAAATAGTAGGGCTTCAAATAGACATGAGGCTCAATGTGGATCTATTTGTTGCATCTTCCTAAGACTGCCTATGGGAGCAATACTGCTTTGCTACACAATGATCCAGCTGTCAAATAGAGAACCAGTGTGGTGTAGTGGCTAGAGTGTTGGACTAGGAGTCGAGAGATCCGGGTTCTAGTCCCCACTTGGCCATGGAAGCTCACTGGGTGACTTTGGGCCAGTCACAGACTCTCAGCCCCACCTACCTCACAGGGTTGTTGTTGTGAGGATACAATGAAAGGAAGGAGGATTATGTATGCTGCCTTGGATTCATTGGGAGCAGGGGCGGGAAAAGCAGGATATAAATGTAATAAATAAAATATAAGAGCCAGAGGTTCTTTGAGGCATGATCATTTGAATAGCTGGGCCTTTACACAAATGACTGGACTTTCTTTAGGGCTGAGAAGCTATCAGTGGCTGATACTGAGTAGGGTGTAGTGGACTGGAGTGGAGTCAGAGTGTAAGATTTACAGGTTGCAGCCAACAAGGGTAAGCTGTAGAAAGATAGGCAGATAGTGGGGTGTCCTAAAGAAGGGCTGTTTGGGTAGTGGCATGTGGGAAGGGGGAATAGAGATTTCAGAGTTTATTCATTTATTGCATTTCTATACTGCCCAATTGCCAAAGCTCTCTGGGTGGTTCACAAAAGTTAAACCCCATCAAATAAGGATCAAAGTATAAAACAAACAACAGTATAAAAACACAATATGGAGGCTACAAGGTGGAGATTGATGGCAATGGGCTGGTGAAGGGATTTGGGAGAGCACATGTAGAATGATAGCACATGCCGGGACTGGATAGTGAGGGGGATTTCTAGAAATGAAGTGCTGGTCCTACCACTTCCCTCCTTCTGATTTTTCTGTGTCTATTTTTGGGTGTGGTTCTGGGCATCTGCTGCACGGGGAGTTTGTCTCTCCAACTCATTTGAGTTAGATACCCTCATGTTAGAAGATGATAGGGACTCAAGTATACATTACCGGTCCAGTTCTTATAGGGAACTGCCTCTGGTCACCGTTGTGTAGAGATGGTGGGGTGAAAGCTTAAGCTGACAAGCTTTTTAGTAATCTAACGTGGACCAGGCCTGAACCAGTCATCTCGAGAAACAAGACTCTTGTGTATGTGTGTGAGTGTTCTGGATTATGTGGTAGCTTTAAAAGAAAGAAAGAAAGAAAGAAAAAGCTCTCATCCTTGCTCTTGCAGAGGTCTTGGTCAAAGTGGTGGAACTCTATTTCTGTGAACGATGTGGGCAGAGCTTCTCTGATCCCAGCCTGCTTTCCGAGCATGAATGCGTGGAGCTTTCCAGAGGACAACTCACAAGTCTCCCTCAGCTCCAGGAGCTATCACTAGACCTTACTAGTTCAGACCTAGCCGGACCTGAAGAGCAACCAAATGACCACCAGGCACCGGTGCAGAACGTGCTGGATGGAAGCAGGCAGGCCCCCGAATTCTGCACCGAGCTCCTCCTTTGCCCCATTTGCCAGGGGGAGTTTGCCCTGCCGACTGCGCTGAAGGAGCACTTCAAGGACCACCACAAACCCCAGGGGCCCCAAGTCTGCCCTGAGGAGGGCTGTCACTTCAGCTCAAGGGATCGCAAGCAGCTCCGGGGCCACTTGCGGCGGGTCCACCAGGTGTCTCCAGTAGCCTGTACCTACCGCGGCTGCCCGGTCTTGTTCCGAAGCCAAGAAGACATGGAGCTTCACCACAGAAGCCACTTCCCATTCCACTGTAGCCGTTGCGACTTCATCAGCGCCAACACCAAGCAGTTTGGGCAGCACAGGCGCAGCCACCTGCAGGAGGCCACACAGCAGCAGGAAGCGGTGCTGCAGGCAGGAGCGGATGCTGAGAGCGCTGAGCACACCTTCGCCACCATAATGAGAAAGGGACGGACTGATCATCTCCTTCTGAACACAGGTACTAGAGGGAGGATGCTTTAAGGCTGGGGGAGAGACTGGGATGGGTGGAAAGGAATATTGTGGAGTGATGCCAGTCGCCTGATGTCCCCCAAGTTTTGGATCCCAGTGGCCTTAATTCGGTTTTGGTATTTTAATATGCTGGCCACCTTCAAAATGTTGTATCCCATCAGCACAACGCATGCCCATGGGGATGGCACGCACTGGGCAAAGCCTGGGACTCAGTTGACGCTGGGAGGAGCAGCAGCAACAGCTGCTAGGAGGCGTCTTTGTCTCTGGGCTGAGAGAGGCACGAAGGCCCATGCCTCTCCCAGCAAGGAGAGAGGTAAAATGGGGTGGGTGGGGAGATGATGTCAGTGGACGTGGCCAAGCCCACTGATGTCATCTGGCCTGCAGAGGGTAGGGGGCAATTTGCCCCCCTACTGAAAAATGGCTCTGCACACCTATTGTAATGTTGAATTCCTCTCCCTCTGAAACATGGGTCTAATTTCCACTTTAACTCTCTTTTTGGTTCCTCTTCCAATTGTCTTTGCCTGATTAAAGACCCACTCTTCCGGTGCTTCCAGATAGACAGCTCCTAGCACTACCAATCAAAAGACATTGTGGAGCTTTTCCATCTTTTCCTGCTTAACAGATTTTCTATGGAAAGACTAAAGAGATGGAAGAAGTGGTGGGAAAACATGGGAGTGTTACAAATGGAAGACACGGTCACCTAGATTCTCTGTAAATTTCTGTGAATAAGGCTGGACGACTGCATAATAAAAGTCTTCTTGGAAGCATCATTAAGTCTCAAAATGCAATTATTTGCATGTTAGCACTGGCTCACCCTAAGTCTGTTCTCTAAACAAACTAAGCTTCTTGTTTATGTGTCATTTTCATTCCAAGGAGGGGCAGAAGTTCTGTGCAAAGCAGAGAATTCTCTCAAAGTTCAGAGTGGCTGGGAGGTGACTGAAATGGAGCCTGACCTGGGAGTGCACGTTGGTAGCAATGCTGGGCCTCCCGAAGACCTAGGAACATTGGCCAAAGATGACAACTCTGGCAATGGAGGGGACCAATTATTGGATGAGGAGGAAGAAGAGGAGGAGGAGGAGGAGGAGGGCTTTGGCAAGGGAGCATCTTCCAAAACAACAAACACCCTGCTGCTCAAAGGTAAAGATTTGAATTTGCTTGGGAGTGAACAGTTCCTGACATTTCTTTGAAAAGAGCTCTGCCAAAGAGCCAGGTGCACACAGGCATTTCTCAATGTGCCCTGAAGTTGAAGAGATGTCTGAACCAGCCTGCCTTTGACTTGAGTTCACACAATAGCTCCCACCGCTGCTTGGAAACCACCTGGTCCCCTGCTTTTTTTTCTCTGGAGTGGGATAGAGTGCTGTATACGAGGCTATTCTCCTACCCGGGCTGAAAGATTCTCAGATTGCCCCTAAGTCTCCTGGGCTACTGGAACTCATAAACATGGGGTGGCTTGCTCTGGAGAAACCATAGAAAGAGAACTGATTGTTACTGGGGATGGGAGACAGGCAAAATAGATTTGTGGAGCATTTCCAAGAGTCTCCTGTGTTCATTCCTCCACATTGAACTGCGGGTTTGTTCTTCTCATTGCAGGAGATGTGGCCGAGAACTCCAAATGCCTGTTCAAGACCCACATGTGTCCAGAGTGCAAGCGTTGCTTCAAGAAGCGGACTCACCTGGTGGAACACCTTCACCTACACTTCCCAGACCCCAGGCTGCAGTGCCCAAACTGCCAGAAGTTCTTCACCAGCAAGAGTAAGCTGAAGATCCACATGATGCGTGAGACGGGGGAGAAGGCCCACCGCTGTCCACTCTGCCACTACAGTTCCGTTGAGAAGAACGCCCTCAACAGGCACATGGCCAGCATGCACGAGAACATCTCCAATTTCTATTCTGATGTCTACTCCTGTCCTGTGTGCAAGGAGACGTTTAAGCTCAGCCATGCCCTCAAGGAGCATCTGAAGAGCCACAAGGACGAGCCCAAGCAACTGAGCTGCTTCCAGGCAGGCTGCAGCTACTGCACTGAGGACCGCAAGGAGTTCCAGCGGCATGTCAGGGAGGCGCATGGCATTAAAGCCGTGGAGTGCAAGTACTATGCCTGCTCCCTGCTCTTCCCCACCACCGAGGTCATGGAGGCACACCGTAAAACACACTATGCCTTCCACTGCCAGCAGTGTGACTTCATCTGTTCCAATAAGCACATCTTCCGTAAGCATAAGAAGCAAGGCCATCCGGGAAGCGAACAGCTCCAGTGCAGCTTCTGCCCCTTTGCCACATTTAACTCCGTGGAATTCCATGACCATGTTGGCAAGATGCATGCCAGTGAGAAGATACACAAATGCACTGAATGCAACTTCGCCACTGCGCATAAGAGGGTCCTCATCCGCCACATGCTGCTCCACACAGGCAAGTGTTCTTCCCAGCCTGGGGACCTCTAGAGAAGCACTTGCAAATGCTTTGTGCCTTTGTTTCCTGCTGCCCTAGTGCTCTGAATGGCAGATTGATCGTCCTGAGCAGAGAAATGCCTATGCCAGCCCATGGCCTTTGCTTTTTCTTGCCTGTGAACAGGAGAGTTCCTTTGGCCTAGGTCTGCCCTTTCCCATTACAGGGTTGGTCAGTCAGACACTTCATTTGTATACTGTTTTTCTCTATACATTCTTCTTTCTATGCCTTTAGAGGCGAGAACAAGGGTAGGAGACTTTTTCCAGTTCCCTGGCTAATCAGGGGTTTGTGAGAGACGGAGGCTGAAAAGCTAGAAGTAGTTTGAGTGAACTGACATCAGGATTTGTCCTCCTAGTACCCTGTACGCATGTTATAAAGTTCAGCAGTCTTTAGTTTAGAATTAGACTCACTGACCAGGCTTGTCTCATCCGGGGTTTAATATAGTTGTCACACACACACACACTCACAAACGCATCATCAGCTCTTCCCTGTCGGGTGAGAGAGTGCTGACTAGAGCGCCTCTACATACAGCTGCCCCAAACACCTTTTGTGCAGCAACATCCAAGCAAGCACCCCCTCCACCCTCACCTGCTGGTTTTTCCTTCAGGGAGGAAGGAGCATGCTGGCTTTGGCCAAATCAGGAATGGCTGGCAGTGGGTGGAGATAGTAAAGCACAACTGATGTCTTGGCCGTTCAGCTGCCAAATGGTGTCCCGACTTCCTGCCAGCTTTGGAGCAAGGAGGGTGAGGGGATCTCTCCATCATTGCTAGGACAATCCTTACCCATCTCTGCAGCTCCAGAGTTGGGAGGAAGGCTGCCCGGCTGCCCATCACGTTCGTGAGAGGGAAGTGCCCCACTTGGTATACAGTGAACATCATTTATTTTTACTTATTTTTACATTTTTATACTGTCCAATAGTGGAGGCTCCCTGAGCAGTTCACAATTAAATCCATAAAATTCAACATGGCGAGACATGATATATAACTTAAAAATTAAAAAAAATGCCACGGATGGTGGGTGCTGCTACTACAGAGAAGGCCCACTGTTGAGGTTCTTCATGGCGACATTCCTTTCATTTTGGAATGACCAGCAAGTCCTCCTCTGAAGATCTTAAATGTCGTCTGGGTGTATTAAGGGAAGGTGGTCTGCTAGGTATCTTAGTCCCAAGTTGTATAGCGCTTCATAGGATAGGAACCCAACCTTGTATGTGGCTTGGTAGCTAATAGGCTGCCACTGTTCATTGTTAAACCTGGCTATCGTCCATACACTGGGGTTGAGTATTGTGCAGTACAGTAGGATGCCGTGTGAAGAAGCGCTGCCAGTTGTTTTATTTGGGATGTGGGGTAAAGTAGGGTCACATTTTCAATGTAAACTCCTGACCTCCAGAGGCATGACGGTCGGGGCCATCAATCCACAGCTTCCGGTTTGCTCTGTGACTTTAGGAGAGAAGCCTCACAAATGCCAGATGTGCGACTTCACTTGCCGAGATGTGAGCTACCTTTCCAAACATATGCTGACCCACTCTGATGATAAGAACTACATGTGCACGGATTGTGGCTATGTGACAAAGTGGAAGCACTACCTGAACGTTCACATGCGGAAGCACACAGGAGATCTCAGGTACAGAGAGACCCCCATCTCGCTGCCTAGAACAGCCTGGGGACAAGCAATCCCTGTCTGGTTCATGGACATGGTTGTTGCTTAAATCCCAGGTGTATCCATCTAATGGCAGATTTGAGGGCTGGGCAAGAGAACCACTTGAGTTGACTCATTACATCAGGGGTGTGTAACACATGACCTACATGCGGCTCCCCAACTTCTAGTGTGGCCCCTGCATCGACAAAAATGGGCAATGTGGCGGCAGCAAAAATAATTAGCGATTTGCCCCTGAAATTTGGCAGCAAACTGCAATAGAGGTTTTAAGAGGACAAATTTGGCTTTAAAATAAGCTACATTTGTACCTTTGACATGTCCTGCTATTGAAATTCGGTGGTAACTGGCTAATCTTACAGCCTACAGGGAGGGTGGGATAAGGGGTGGGAAGTGCCCCCCCAAAAGTTACGCACCCCTGCATTATATGAATTACGTGATAAGCTGCAGTTACCAGGTTCATAAGCTGAATGTGTGAAGCTGCTGCCATCTGGCTAGACTTGACTGACATGAAGTCATTAAAGGGTGACTTACAATTCTAAGATGTGTGGTACAGTGGTTAGAGTGTAGGACTGGCACTCAAGAGATCCAGGTTCTAGTCCCCATTCGGCCATGCAGCTCTCCGGGTGACTTTGTGTCTGTCACAGACTCTCAGTCTAACCTACCTCACTGGGTTGTAAAACGGAGCAGAGGAGGACCATGTAAACCGCTTTGGGTTCTTTGCAAGGGTGGGTGGGAAGGCAGGATATTCATGTAATAATCAAATAAATATTATTTGGTGAAGGAGAGTGATTGGTTGCTTGACACTTCCCTACCATTTAACGGATTCATAGCGAGACTATGGCTCAACCCGGATTTCATAAGTGACCAAGGCACTGATTTCCATGTGAATTGGGTGACCCAATCTACTGCAAGTTGCCGCAGTGAATCTATCTCTTGGGTATGACTACAAGATGGGATCCTAGTCTGGTGGATGGCATGAGGCAGTGGTTTGCCATGTGGTGACTGAAGCTGGAAATCTGGATGTGTGAATTACTATTGTTGGAGGCCAATAGCAGAGGCGTCTTCCCAGATTAGATACAAGCAGGATTGGCAGGGGACGATCTGGAAGCAAATTCTAAATGGCTATGGCAACATGGGTTATACCCAAGAGGTCTGGGACTGATAAAAAGATGCACCAGGTATTTGCCATTTGGTGGCACTAGAGGCCACAAGGAAGCAAAAGTAAAAGGGTTCCAAAGAACGATAGACAGGGCAAAATGACTTTTAGATGTTGCTCACCTACTTAGGCCTTATCTGGCGTCAAATTTCCAGGGACATGAAAATGATCTAAGTTGTCCAATTCTCCATCATGTCAAAATTCCTTTTTCTTTAAAATATTTTCTTTGAATATTGTGCATTCGCCATCTCCTCAAGAGTGTGAATCAAGCGGGGTGTTGTTGTTTTTAAAGAAGTCCCTCCCCGTACATCACATAACACTCCTGCACTGCAGTGTTGCAAGAGTAGAGGACATGGAGAAGACACGCCCATTGTTCAGTGGAGAAAAGGGCCATCTCTCTAAGCCTTTACTTCCAAGCTCAGGGCATGGGTGCTCATCCCTGAGCAGAGAGCCTACACACTGATGTGAGAGCTATGGGGTTGGGACCTGAGGAGACCCTGATTCAGATCCCAGCTCAGTGGTACCATTTTTGGGTTGTCCTGACTGAGCATTTTCTCTCTCTCTCTCTCTCTCTGCCTCCTTTCCCCCAGTTTGCAAAATGGGATTTGAAAACTGGCTTCATGGGGGGGGGGGGGTGAAGGCGATTACAAAGCAGCCCTCCGTTTGCCCAGAGAACGAGGCAAAGCAGGGGCCTGCGCTGACGTTCTCGCCCAGCCCGTGGCCTGACCCGCTTTTGTTCTTGTGCCAGGTACCAATGCAGCCAGTGCCCCTATCGCTGCCACCGGGCTGACCAGCTGAGCAGCCACAAGCTGCGCCACCAGGGCAAGTCCCTGATCTGCGAGGTGTGTGGCTTTGCCTGCAAGCGCAAGTACGAGCTGCAGAAGCACATGCAGGCCAAGCATTCCCAGGACTACCAGATGCCCGTCTTCCAGTGCCAGTACTGCAGCTACCAGACCCAATACAAGCAGGCCCTGCTGAACCATGAGAACTGCAAGCACACCAAGCAGAGGGAGTTCCGCTGTGCCCTGTGCCCTTACCGGACCTTCAGCAACACCAGCCTCTTCTTCCACAAGCGCAAGGCCCACGGCTACGTGCCGGGGGACAAGGGCTGGCAGGAGAACTACGCCAGCAGGGAGCTGGAGGCCAGCTCCACCGAGGTGCTGCTCAGCTATAACCTTGCCGTGGCCCTGCATGCCGACTCTGGTCCCTCCCTGCCAGGGAGAGAGCCGTGGCATGGCAAAGCCAAGCCCCTTCTTTCGGAGGCCCAGGGGGGGAGTTGCCACCAGGAGGCGCTTGGCGTGCCTCTCCTTGGGAATGAAGGCCACACTGAGAGGGTGGAGGAAGAAGACGTGGGAGGACAAGGCCACTGCAAGGCAGATGCGGCCCCTTCAGAAGAACTTTCCATGGAAGCACCTTCGGAGAGCTCGGGGGAACCGGACGGTGCCAGCAAACCGGTTCCGAGTTGCACCCTGATCTTGGAGCCCCTGTGTGACTCGGACTCCGCTCTGGAGCAGCTGGCCAGGGAGATGCCCACAGCTCTGCCAGAGAATGGGGAGGATCTGAACTGCAGGGGAGCGGAACCGGCCTATGAAGTGTTAGGCTCCAGGGATTCCATCATCCTGGAGAATGGCGAGCCTGCCCTCGAAGATATCCCTGACTTCGTGGAGGAGGAGGAGGAGGAGGAGGAAGAGGAGGAGGTGGTTGAGATCTCTGGGGATGGAGGGTTGGAGCTGGAGAAAGACGCTGGTTCTGGTGCCGGGGAGAATAGTGGAGAAAAAGTTGCTCTGCAGGATGTGGCGGATCGGAAGGCTGATGAGCAGGGCTTGGAGCTTTGGCAGGCGCCGCCCAGCCCAGAGCAGGGAGAGGGGTGTAGACAGTTGAGTGTACAAGAGGCTTGGTTACAGCCAGACTCTTTCCAACCTGATTCCAGCCGCGAGGCTTCCCTCACTCCAGAAGATGCACTTCTCCCTTCCAAAGAGGGTTCCCAGTCAGAGTTGGTGCTTAAAGCTTTAAGGAGGCAGGACAAGGAGCAAGCAGAAACCCTGGTCCTGGAAGGGAGGGTGCAGATGTTGGTGGTTCAGTCTGAGAGCCGGGTCTTCAAGTGTGAAAAATGCTCCTACATCACCAGGAAGGAGAAGTCCATGTTGGTGCACTGCAAAGCTGGCTGCCAGAGCAAGAAATGCCCCTTGACATGCCACGAGTGTGGAGCCATCTTCAAGCAGCAGAGAGGGCTGAACACCCATCTCCTGAAGAAGTGCCCAGTCCTCATGAAGAAGAACAGTGCAAAAACAGTCTGCGTAGACCGGACTGCTGCTGTGCAGCCCAGCAGCACGAGCCTGAAAATGACCGAGGCAGACACAAACAGAGCCTCGGAGGAGGCAGAGGTGAACACACTGCAAGACGCTTCTTGGAGAGGAGAAGTGACGCAGCCCTCGGCTGCCCATCTGCACGCTAAGCCATCTCCGGATGTCCCTGAAACTGTGGCGGAAGAACCTTTGTCGGACACGGCGGCCAGTCCTGCCAGCGGCCACACGGATCGCTACTACCTGGAGCAGGGCAAATTCCGCTGCAAAGGCTGCGCCTTCGTCTGCTCACGCCTATCCACCATCCGCTCCCACGTGGAGGACGGCTGCCGCGGCTTGGAGCAGTTCTGCTGTCCCGTGTGCTCGAAGCCCTTCCGCTCTAAGAGGGCCCTCAAGATCCACCAGTCAGAGGGACACGTGGAAGCTCCTGCCCCGAGGCCGCTTGAAGGGTCCAGCGTCCCCAGGGCCCCGGAGGAAGGCGACGGACGAATCAGCTGCGAGGAGACGGGCCGGACTGACGAGCTGGCGGGGGCCACGCCTCCCCCTCCAGGCCCCCCGCGCAAGAGGCGGCGCTTCTCCTGCCCCACCTGCCCTTTCACGTGCCACCAGGAGCGCGCCCTGAAGACCCACAAGAAGCGGGGCTGCCTGAAGCTGGGCGAGTTCCGCTGCACGCTCTGCCCCTTCACCTCCAAGGCCGCGGCGGCCCTCCGGCTCCACCGCCAGCACCACTGGAAGTACTGCAGCGCCCGGCCCCAGCTGGCCTGCCGCCAGTGCGACTTCACCTGCAAGCAGGACCGCTGCCTGCGGCAGCACGTCCGCATCAAGCACGACGGCGTGAAGCCCCACAAGTGCCCGTACTGCGCCTTCAGCACCACCCGGCGCTACCGGCTGGACGCCCACCAGTCCTTGCACACGGGCGTGGGCCGCATCGCCTGCCCGGCCTGCGGCCAGACCTTTGGCACCAACTCCAAGCTGCGCATCCACCGCCTGCGGGTCCACGAGAAGAAGCCCACCCACTTCTGTCCGCTCTGCGACTACAGCGGCTACATTCAGAACGACATCACCCGCCACGTCAACAGCTGCCACCGAGGGGAGCTGAACTTCGCGTGCTCGCACTGCGAGGCCCGCTTCAGCTCGGAAACGGCCCTCAAGCAGCACGTGCTGCGGCAGCACGAGGAGAAGGTCTCCTACGGTTGCCCTCGCTGTGCCTTCGTGTGCCACAGCGAGGCTACCCTCAAGTGCCACGCCCAGAAGCAGCATCCGCACCTGGAGTGCGCGACCTGCAAGGAGACTCTGGCCACCCGCGAGGAGCTGGAGGAGCACAAGAAGCTGCACTTCAGCCATCGTTGCCACCTCTGCAGCTTCGCAGCCAAGGAGCGGCAGCAGCTGGTGAGCCACTACGTGGAGGCCCACGAGTCCTCCGGGACCGAGGAGCGGCCCCTGCGGTGCTCCTTCTGTGACTTCGGCTGCCATCACCAGCTGGTCTTTGACCACCACATGAAGGGCCACGGCGGCACTCGCGTCTACAAGTGCTCCGACTGCAAGTACACCACCAAGAACAAGCAGAAGATCACCTGGCACATCCGCATCCATACAGGGGAAAAGCCTTACAAGTGCCACCAGTGCCAGTATGCCTGCGCTGACCCTTCCCGCCTCAAGGTGAGAGAGCGTGCCGTAGCTCGTGGGGGGGTTGGTGGTCGAACACTTTGCTTGGGGGTTGGTGGTCGGAAGTTCTCCCTGGAAATGGAAGCCGCATTGCCCCCACGAAGGGCTAGATCGCTGTTCCCCAGCCTGGCGCCCTCCAGGTGGTTTGAACCACTACTCCCAGCAGTCCTGACCATGGGCCATGGTTGCTGGGGCTGATGGGAGTTGGAGTCCAAAACATCTGGTTGGGCAGTGCTCTGTCAGTTGCAGTGTCAAAAGGGACAAATGCCTTTCGGGCCAGAAGGGAACACTGAGATTCTGTAGCCTGGAGGACATTTCCCTGGCGTCTGACCCTGTTTAAGGTGTTACTTCCCATTAAGTCCAACTTTCTAGTTAAAATGCCTTTCTCCATGCAATATCCTGTCATGATCTACGCATGGTTTATGATGCAGCATGCACCACCCCAAGCTCCTTTGATCTGAAATCAGAAATCGATTCCTCTGTTATTGTATCCATGCCACTTTGCCTACTGTCGGATCACGTTTCTACAATCTGAAAGCTCTGGCTGAAGGATATTATGGCCTTCCCACCGTCTCCACCCCAAATTGCTCAATACACACTTGGGCCGTAGCTAGACCTAAGGTTTATCCCAGGATCATCCCGGGTTCGTCCCTGCCTGAGCGCTGGATGCCCTGAGTGGCACTTAGATGAACAGGTTTCACCCCAGGACAATCCTGGGATAAACCTTAGGTCTAGCTACGCCTTGGATAGCCTTTGTGGATTAACAACTTGATTAAAAGGTTTGTTTGGAGGGGCTCTGGCTTTAACCCCCAAATCATTTGTTCTGGTTTTGACTCTCTTTCAGGTTGATTTGACTCTTGAGGAGGCAGAGAATTTTGAAAGATAATATGATACAATCCCCTGCAGTGACAGACCATTATGAACACACTGTTGCTATCTCTTTCTCAGCCTGTGATTCTGATTTCTTGCTCTCAGATCTTACAGTTCTACTTTACGCACCAGCAAACCTATCCTGAATTCTCTGGATGTCACTCTATGCCCAGGAACAAATATTATGGATGAGATACACAAGCCCTGACCCAGCAGACCTAAGGGGTATCCCCGGGTGCTGTGTGTAAGTGTAGGCTTGCTAGTGTGACTTCCGAATGCCTTATCGGTATGGTAGTCGCTCTCTCAGTCCTCATGCAAGAGGACTGTCATCCCAGTGGGCTGCTAGAATGCAATTGCCAGTCAGTGGAATGAATGGGCCCCATGTTCTAACTGTTTCGTGCGCTCAGTCCCGAAGGCTTGGATCAGGCTTATAAGAAATGAAAACGGATAAAACCACTTGTGAGGCGAGTGTTTCATGTGTGACCCTGCCTGTTCTTACTTTGTCTCTCTGCTCAGTATCACATGCGCATCCACAAGGAGGAGAGGAAGTACCTCTGCCCAGAATGTGGCTACAAGTGCAAGTGGGTGAATCAGCTGAAGTACCACATGACGAAGCATACAGGTATTCAGGGCTTCACCAGTATGAGGAGGGCTGGGCACCCGGGGTCAGACAATGTAGCCTCTGCCCTTCTTGTGGAAGAAACCCTTGCTGGTCTATGTTCCTGTTCACATGAGGTCAAGAAGAGAGTCCTTCATGACATTTCAAAGGCTGTACACAAAGGCAAACAACTGGAAAAAGTGAAAAGCTGAGTGGAGCTTTTGCAGGTGTTTGCAGAAAGCCATTTTGAAGAGCATGCCTGGCACCTGGCACCTGGCATTCTAAGTGGGACAACAGCCTTCACCAGTTCCTTGCCTATGCCTTGGAGTGAGTTGTTGGGTTGGTGTCATCTGAGCAACACTTATATCATGGCGAGGGGAAAGTTGTTCCACTTCCCACATTTCTGGCTAATAGTAATGCACTGAATTCTATGCTGATGAGGCTTTAGATTTATTTACTTCCTTTCTGTTGGAGATGGTTCTGGCAGGTGGGGTTTGGGCTGTTGGAAGCGTTTCATTAGCTGGCTCAAAGCTAATATATGAGGCTGCAGGACAGGGCCAAGATCTGGGGTGAGGATGGCATTCCTTTTTCCAGGGCCACCCTAAAATAGGGGTGTGCACGGACCCCCCGCTCCGCTTCACTTGCAGATCCGCCATTTTTCGGAGCGGGTCGCTCCGCCCCGCCCCCGCTCCGCCCACTTCCGCTCCGCTCCGCCCGGAGCTCCGGATCGGATCCGGAGCTCCGTTTTTGCCCCCCCATAGGCTTGCATTGAAAGCTAAAAAAGTAAACAACTTTTTTTCCGTTGAAGTTAGAAACCTCACGTTTGGCACCATGACACCTCATGGGCGTATACACACACACGCCAAGTTTCAAGGCAATCCCATCATCCCCTGATTTTTGGCGAATTTTTGAAAATCGGGCACCCCATTCACACCCCTTGGGATAGCTCCGTCAATTTGCATGTTACAAACCTCAAACTCGGCACCAGGGCAGCTTATCCATGTGTCCACATGCACGCCAAGTTGCAAGCAAATCCCATCATCCCCTGATTTTTGGCGCGGCTCTACCCTCTAACGCACCTCCCATAACCCTAATTCACACCCCTTTAGATAGCTCCGTCAATTTGCACGTTAGAAACCTCAAACTCAGCACCATGATAGCTTATCCACGTGTCCACATGCACGCCAAGTTTCAAGGCAATCCCATCATCCCCTGATTTTTGGGGAATTTATGAAAATCGGGCACCCCATTCACACCCCTTGGGATAGCTCCGTCAATTTGCATGTTAGAAACCTCAAACTCGGCACCAGGAGAGCTTATCCATGTGTCCACATGCACGCCAAGTTGCAAGCAAATCCCATCATCCCCTGATTTTTGGCATGGCTTAACTCACCCCAAATTGTCCCATTCTACAACTACGTCAATTTGCACGTTAGAAACCTCAAACTCAGCACCATGATAGCTTATCCACGTGTCCACATGCACGCCAAGTTTCAAGGCAATCCCATCATCCCCTGATTTTTGGGGAATTTATGAAAATCGGGCACCCCATTCACACCCCTTGGGATAGCTCCGTCAATTTGCATGTTAGAAACCTCAAACTCGGCACCAGGAGAGCTTATCCATGTGTCCACATGCACGCCAAGTTGCAAGCAAATCCCATCATCCCCTGATTTTTGGCGCGGCTTAAACTTTTTAACTCACCCCAAATCAAGTCCCATTCTACAACTACGTCAATTTGCACGTTAGAAACCTATCCTTTGGTCCCATGACAGCTTACCCATGTGTCCCCATGGACACCAAGTTTCAAGGCAATCCCATCATCCCCTGATGTTAGGGGAACTTTTGAAATTTGAACACTCCAGTATGTCAGGGATTTAAAGTTGCAATTGCAGACAGCTCAATGGGGCCAGTTCCAAGGCAATCCCAACATGCCACGAGATAACCCTAAATCTTCTGGCACATTTGAAAAAGGGATTATTGAATTTGATAAAGTCTAAGTGAGCGCAGGAAGGACTTCTCCCCTTAGTCAAAGCAAGACACATACACCATCGCTGCAAGGCGGGAAGGGGAGAATTATTATTATTATTATTATTTATTTATATAGCACCATCAATGGAAAGCAGGCAGGCAGCATGCATTGTAGTGCCGCAAGGATGGCTTGAGCACTAACGCATAGCAAACCAACCCATAAGTGGGCGCAAAGTGAGGCAAAGATGGCTGGTTGTTTCTTTCTAAGCCAGCAGTTACGCCTTGAGGGGCACAGAGGAGGACGATTGGGAGCAAACCAGGCACCAGGCGGGCAGAGAGGCAGGCAGAGTAGGCGAGGAGTCAGTCCTGGCAGATGCCCCACCACAGCAGCACCCCGGGGGAGGCGGGCAGGCAGGCAGGCAGGCTGCGGGCATTTCTGGGGGCACAAGGAAGTGATGGCTGGTTTCTAAGCCAGCATTGCAGTTAGTCACGCATTGCAAACGCAAACCATCCCAGCGAGTCGGTCACCGAGGAGGACAGGCTAGCAGAGGGGCAGGCAGAGTGACATGTCATAGATCTAGTATTGGGGAGGAGTCAGTCCCGGCAGATGCCCCAACACAGTAGCACCCTGGGTGGGCATTGGAAAACGCCATCTTGTGGGTCAATACTTCCCCCACCCCATGTCCTGCAGGGTTGCCTGCCTAACCCTTGTGGGGATGGGAGATGGAGAGCTTAGAGTGGCAGTGCCAGCAGCAGCCTTCGGCTTTCCCCTGGAACCAGTCGCCTTGCCCGCCTCTTTCCCCAGCAAGATCGCCTGGTGCTGCCTATGAAGATGCATCTTCATGCTGCTGGTTCCATAATGCCCTGTCGATGAACCCCTGCTTAGGCTGAGTTTGCAGTGGCGACAGACAGCAAAGCGGGGATCCGCTCCCAACTCAAAGTGGTCCCACACGATGCTTGTCTTTCGTTTCTGTGGTGACACCACCAATTGCCCGCCTGAGCTCTCTGGTGTTGCCACAGAAACAGGGGTGTGGGATGAGACTGGGGAGAGAGCCTCGGCCTGCTGCTGCTCCTCCTCAGCCCCCACATCCTGGAGGCCCACCGCCTCCTCCTCCTCCCCCCCCTCCACTGTGCTGAGGACCTCGTCTAGGTCCATCAGCGGGCTCGTGGGCTGAAAGGAGAATGAAGGAGTTGGGGATACTCCTCCTCCTCTAATGGCACTGCTGCCACGTGCCTCTTGCAAACGGGCACTTTTCCCATTCCCACCCTCAAAAAGAGAACGCCGGGCACAAGTTGCAGAAGAGAGTGGCTCTGCCTGCTGCTTGTCCTGCTTCTGTTTTGGAGCAGTCAGCCAAGGAGTTGCCCGTTTGAGTTTCACAGGAGGAGAGGAAGCCCTGCTGGCAGACTGAGCCTTGCTGCTTTCAGCACGCCTGCTTTCTCTTTTCATGATGACTAACAAAATATTAATACTACTAATACTATGTATAAGGTACTACTAAGAATATGTATAAGAAGAATATAATATGTTTAAATGTAGGGAAATGGGACAAGAACAATAAAATATACTACTACTAATATGTATGAGAATATACTACTAAGAATATCTACAAGAATATAATAATATGTTTTAGAATATTACTAATAAATGTAGGGAAATGGGACAAGAAATGGGACAACCACTACTATAAGAAGAACAAAATATGAATACTACTACTAATATGTATGAGAATGTATACTAATAGACTACTAAGACTATGTCAAAGAATATAATAATAATATGTTTAAGAATAGGGAAATGGTGTGCGTATGCTTTCCCCAAAATGCTCAATCTGTGGCTGCCTGTTGAACTTGACAAAAGCAGCCCACTCCGTCGAAGTTACACAGAGAAGAAAAAGAGAATCCAATTTTTTTGGTATATTTGGTATATAGAAGATAGAAGGAAACACAATCAGGATTTAAGAGAGGGGAGGGGGAAAAAGAACCAACCACTACTATAAGAAGAACAAAATATGAATACTAATATAATATGTATGAGAATATATACTAATGGACTATGTGAAAGAATATAATAAAATATGTTTAAGAATATAAATGTAGGGAAATGGGACAAAAAGTGTGTGTATGCTTTCAAAAGAAAGCTTTCACAAAAGCAGAACAGTCAGGCTTTAATACAGGGAAGGGGGGGGGCAACCAACCCAACCACACACTCCAAAATTCAAAAATAAAGTTTATATTAAATCAAAGTAAGGGGAAAACACAGGGCAAACTAAGCTACAAGTCAGAAAGAAGCAAACAAACACACACACGCGCCAAACTAAACCTATATTAAATTAATCTATCTCCAAAGCAGGAGCACTAGCTAAGTAAGTGTTCCCTCCACGAACGCCAACCCACAAAGAGACACAAAACAGAAAGTTCTCAGGGTGGGTCTGCCTTAGTCCCCCCTCCAACGCTGGGATTGGAGGAGGATGCTTTCTGAGGAGATGAATTCTCATCAGGATTGGGAGTTGAATGTGCCTGTCATCGCTTCCAAAAAAATAATAATAATAAAAAAAAAAAACCCAAACCCCGATTTTTAAAAAAATATTGCACGTGAACCACAGCACGCAGAAAGTTGAGAGTGGTCTCAAAATGACCCCCATCCACGACTCTCTGTGCACAAGAATTTTCAGAACGATAGCTTAAACCCCCCCCCAGTTATCCCCGATTCTTTCCCTCAATGCAATCCTATGGGCGAAAAGCCGAAACGCCGTTTGAGCCCTGCGGTTGCCCCGATTTTTAAAAAAATATTGCACGTGAACCACAGCACGCAGAAAGTTGAGAGTGGTCTCAAAATGACCCCCATCCACGACTCTCTGTGCACAAGAATTTTCAGAACGATAGCTTAAACCCCCCCCCAGTTATCCCCGATTCTTTCCCTCAATGCAATCCTATGGGCGAAAAGCCGAAACGCAGTTTGAGCCCCGCGGTTGCCCCGATTTTTAAAAAAATATTGCACGTGAACCACAGCACGCAGAGAGGTGAGAGTGGTCTCAAAATGACCCCCATCCACGACTCTCTGTGCACAAGAATTTCCAGAACGATAGCTTCAAAAACAACGTAGTTATGCGCGATTATTTGCCGCAATGCAATCCTATGGCGAAATGTTTTCAAGATGGCGACCGGAGCGCTCCGACTGAACTCGGAGCTCCGAAAAATGGTCGCTTCTCTTCGCCTTGCTTCTAGGGGGTCCGCGGTCCGCTCCTACTCCGCCTCTGGGTAAGGCGGAGCAGGCCAATCCGCTACTGCTTCTACGCTCCTAATCGGAGCGGAGCACATCCCTACCCTAAAACATCCCGCAGAACATGGAGCAGCAACATTGAGGCCTCTGGGGGTGGAAAATTGCTGGTGGGGAGGGGAGCCTTGGTTTTGATGATGTGGCGACCTTGACTTTGGCTTCATTTCTAGTGTGTCTCTCTCCACGCAGGGGTCAAGCCATACCAGTGTGATGAGTGCGACTACTGCACCAACCGTGCCGATGCCCTGCGCATCCACAAGGAGACCCGCCATCGCGAGGCCCGCTCTTTTATCTGTGAGCAGTGTGGGAAGGCCTTCAAGACCCGCTTCCTCCTCAAGACGCACCTGAAGAAGCACAGCGAGGAGAAGCCCTACGTCTGCAACGTCTGCTACCGTGGCTTCCGGTGGGCGGCTGGCTTGCGGCATCACTATCTTACGCACACCAACGCGCACCCCTTCTTCTGCCGCTACTGCAGCTACAAGGCCAAGCAGAAGTTCCAAGTGATCAAGCATTTGCAAAGGCACCACCCTGAGCAGAGTGGAACAGAGGGGGACCTCAGCCAAGGGGTGGGCAAGGACCCCAGTACGCTGACTGTCCATCTGCATGATGTTCAGCTTGAGATTTCCCCCTCCAAGCACCCAGGAGAAGGTGAGGCACAGGTGTCACCCCATGGCTAAGCCAAGGAGGGGGGCGGGAATGGACTTCGGAGTCAAGACTACTTTGCTTTGGCTTCCTTGAGCTAGAGGTGGATTGATGCCTTAGACCTGGCACCACGTGGCCGTCCTGTCCCAGTTGTTTCAAGCCCACTGGGGCAAACACGGGCCCTTCTAGGTCAAGTGAATGCACTTGCGTATGTTTATAGTCATATCTGTATATGGAGTGTAAAATATGTGGCTGTATAAAAAGGGTCTCCAGACTTGTTTGCAATTTTGATGGCATTGAATTCTTTGGCCTGCACTGTAGGGCAACAGTGGTGGAGGAGCAGTGAACAATATAACCTGCGAGGTGTTGGGGACTGATCATGACTTCCGCACAAGGGAGTAGTTGTGTATATATACACTTATATTTCCAAAAGGACAATTCTGGTAAACTTGAACCATTGGGAAACTGTCTGAACAATGATAGTTGTGTCCAGGTTGCTCAGGGCAGAGCTTTGTGTGCACAGAATGAGTTTTCCTAGTAACAGCCTTCTGCACGGTGTGTTTTAAAGGGAGCAGCTCCTTTTGCATTCCTCCGTGGAGATGTTTGGTAGATTAGAAAACATTAATTTGCAAGGGCCATTTTTGGCTCATAGGATTTCAAAATTAGCCTGGAAGGTCTTGTGTTTCAATGATTGATTTACTGGTAAGAAATGAGGGGGGCAGGGGTAAGAAATGGGGTGGGGGGTGAAGCTTGGCACTTCCACCTGGAGAATGCTGGGAAACACGTCAGTCTGACAGGCTTTGAAGTAACCCATTTGTTCCAGCTCTTACATGATCAGAGCAATAGGTCAGGAGATCTTATCCGGTTGGTGCCTTGTAAGGCCGTAGGACAGAGTGGAGATTATAGCTGTGTTTAATGGATCTTGGGCACCTTCTTACTACAAGCCTTCTTTCTAAGCTAAGGCTTACCTCCCAAGTTCAAACACTTTTCCTGCAGAGTGTCTTATGAAGATTATTCACAACTGAGTGTATCCTGTTGAGAAGAAGCCTTATGACATGACAAGTTGCAGAACGTCAAGACTTGTAAAAGTTTCAAACCACAAGGTCCAGGGGTGGCATCCTGTCTGCTTTTCTTTCTTTTTTTAGAATCCTCTCCTCTTTTTATTAGAGTGAGCTTTCAGCTATACACAGATCATTAGACACTTGCCTGTCCTGTATTTATTTCCCCAGACATGATGTATTTGGGGGGGGGGGGGAAATGTCCTGTCTGAATACAGATGTAAGACCGGGACCAAAGATCCTCCTTGTCTCCTAAGGCCTTGGTACTCCTGCTAGTCTGAGCTAAACTCTTAGGGGGGGAAAACAAGAAGTGTGCGTGTGATGCACATGGTGAGAAAATCCCGATAGGTATATGATTGCTGGGAATGAAAGGTGTATGCTTTTGTGGAAACTCAAATAATCACAGGCATCCTCATTTTGTGTTCAACTCCCCTATTTCTATAGTCCAAGGCATTTACAAAAGGCTTCATACCTGTGATTATGGCACAGGATATCGCTCTCCAGGTCACATGCAAACAATTTCGTGAGGGCAGAGTAGAAACCTCAGCTCTTGAACTCATTGCTTCTTATCCTCAATTTTTCCTTTGTATCTTAAGCTTAATTCCCAGCCCTTAATCAGCAAAAGAAATCCAAATTATGGAACCAAAACAAATCATACAACTAAGTCTAGTAAAAAAAAATATACAGTTTCAGAACTTTCCCGCACACATACAATAGAACTTGTGTCTTTTGTTCTGTGAAATCATAGCCCTTCCTGCTCCAGCTTGCTACTCTTACCATCTGTCCTGATCCCTTTCTTCCAATTTGCCCAGTCTCTTTACTCTAGTATTACTGAAAACAGGGTCCTCTGGATGATTACATTAACAGCACAATCCTATACATTTTTACTCAGGAGTCTCATTGATTTCAATGGAGGTTATTCTCAGATAGTGCAAGGTTGTAATCATACACTCAGATCTGGGGGGAAATCCAATGAAATTGATTGGCCTTGCCTCAAGCAATTATTGGATTGTGCTGTAAGGGGCTTTAAATTTTGCATCCATAAAATAGAGAAGTATGTGTTCTTTTCTTTGACCTTCCTTCTACTTCCTGGACCTTTAACAGACACTGCTCACACAAAATTAGAACCTTGCTTTGACAATAAGGAAAGCTGACATCCTGCTTCTGCTAACATGTTCTTTGAAGAGAATATCCCAATATTCAAGGTGCAATCAGAAAAGCTTTCTAGACTTGCATGGACTTGAAGGGCATTTGGGAGGGAGGGAGGGGAGTTCATGAAATCTTCCACTCTATTCAAACGAGGGATGGAGATGTACAACAGAGTTGAAGGTCATAAGAGCCATCACTGCCTAATTGTGTAGTGTACACTCATTTCTTTGTCACAGTGTTGTGGGTCAAGGTTAGAGGGGTGTTAAAACATGATATAAACCTGCTTACCAGAGACGATAGTTGGAGGAATGTGCATACTGCTACTATTGATCATACCATCTTCAACACATTTGCAGGGGGAACGTGTGTGTGTGTGTGTGTGTGAGAGAGAGAGAGAGAGACTTGGTTGATTCTAGCCTAAACTTCTTTGTTGATGCAGGACAGAGCCTTCCTTCCCCTCTCCTTTTCCAACAGATTTTTATCCATGTGGGTGGGGTGGGGTAAGGTGGAGGGCTTGCTTGGGAACAACGAACCGAAAAATCGCTGGCAGCATTGACTCTTCCAGCTACCAAGTGGAGCTTTCTGTTAATGAGTAACATCAGTGGGAATAAACCAATTTAAAAGCCAACTTAATTGGCTTGTAGATCATAGTCTTTGTATGCTCGTTCGAATGTTAGTGCTGATAACTTCTGGAATTGGCACTTGCTGATAAATGCGGCATAATAAACACATTGGGTATTCTGATGTTGAGCTGAATATTGATCAGCTTAAAGTAGAGATGATTTAATATTTGCCTGGGAGAGATGATTTTAAAAAGACTTGTCTGCGTGGTGAATATTAAGCCACATAGATGAAAAGTGACAGAATTGTATAGAGCTATCATCTTCTCCCCGTGTGGTTCCTTTGGCTTTAGCTATATGCCAGGCAGAAATTCAGGTTTCAGCTTCTCTGGCACGGTTGAGGAGAGCTGTACCTCATGAATGTCCTTCTGACAGTAATGTCACTAATTCAAAGTGCCAAATCGGTAGATGGGCAGGCCAGTTATTCCACAGATGTCAAATGAACTCAGCCAGCTAAAACCCAAGTAGCCCAGACTTTACTGGTTTCTAGGTAAGACAGAGGCCTTTTGCTGTTGATCATTGGTGGGTGAAGGCCTCTCACCTAAACACACCAAAAAATAAAGCCAGTTCAAAGGAGAAGGGAGAGATTTTATGCTTTATCTTGCCCAGCATAGTGTGCTAGATTGCAACTCCTATAATTCCCAGAAACCATGAGCAACTGTTAAAGATACAGGAGCCCTGTCCTCCTTTTCATATAAGCCTATCCAGTACATCATGGAATCATAACAGAGTTGGAAGGGGCATACAAGGCCATCGAGTCCAACCCCCTGCCCAATGCAGGAATCTACCCTAAAGCATCCCTGACAGATGGTTGTCCAGCTGCCTCTTGAATGCCTTGATTGTGGGAGAGCCCACAGCCTCCCTAAGTAACTAATTCCATTGTCGTACTGCTCTAACAGTTAGGAAGTTTTTCCTGATGTCCAGCTGGAATCTGGCTTCCTTTAACTTGAGCCCGTTATTCCGTGTCCTGCACTCGGGGAGGATCGAGAAGAGATCCTGGCCCTCCTCTGTGTGACAACCTTTTAAGTATTTGAAGAGTGCTATCATGTCCCCTCAATCTTCTCTTCTCCAGGCTAAACATGCCCAGTTCTTTCAGTCTCTCTTCATAGGGCTTTGTTTCCAGACCCCTGATCATCCTGGTTGTCCTCCTCTGAACACGCTCCAGCTTGTCTGCGTCCTTCTTGAATTGTGGAGCCCAGAACTGGACGCAATACTCTAGATGAGGCCTAACCAGGGTCGAATAGAGAGGAACCAGTACCTCACGTGATTTGGAAGCTATACTTCTATTAATGCAGCCCAAAATAGCATTTGCCTTTCTTGCACCCATATCACACTGTTGGCTCATATTCAGCTTGCGATCTACAACAATTCCAAGATCTTTCGCATTTGTAGTATTGCTGAGTCAAGTATCCCCCATCATGTAACTCTGCATTTGGTTTCTATTTCCTAGATGTAGAACTTGGCATTTATCCCTATTAAATTTCATTCTGTTGTTTTCAGCCCAGCACTCCAGCCTATCAAGATCACTTTGAAGTTTGTTTCTGTCTTCCAGGGTATTAGCTATCCCACCCAATTTTGTGTCATCTGCAAATTTGATCAGTGTTCCCTGCACCTCCTCGTCCAAATCATTAATAAAAATGTTGAAGAGCACTGGGCCCAGGACTGAGCCCTGCGGTACCCCACTCGTTGCCTCTCCCCAGTTTGAGAAGTTTCCATTGATAAGTACTCTTTGAAATTCTGTAGCCAACTGTGAATCCACCTAATAGTTGTTCCATCTAGCCCACTTTTAGCTAGTTTGTTAATCAGAATATCATGGGGCACTTTGTCAAAAGCTTTGCTGAAGTCAAGATAGATGACGTCAAGACTGTTGAACCTCTTTCAGCCCAAGGACCAAATTTGATGTTTCGGGAAATTCTCAGGGGCTGCATTCCAATAGTGGGTGGGGCTGAAGGCAAAGGGGGTGGGGTCAAAAATACCAGCATTAAAGAACTTAAGCTCTTCCTGCCAGGAATTGAGCCTTAGGAGATGCATTTCAACCTTTTAGAATGGGGTAAGATGCACAAAAGGTGGGAAATGATGAAGCAGTTGACTCTTGGGAGAAGGCGCAGGGCCACTTGGGAGTACCACATTTCCCCCTGGGCCTGACATTCTGTACTTCTGCAGAAAGCTGGGTTGGGGTAAGAAACATAACAGTTCTGAAGTGGGTGCACACCTGCCATGCTCAAGGATCAGGGCTTCAATAGAACAAAGTGGAAAGATAGAAAAGTAGAAAGGACACAAGCAATCCCTTCTCTTCCTTTTCTTGAGGAGCGAGGAGATTGTGAGGAGTTCTGAGAACAAGGTAAGTTAGTAATAAAAGAGAAGCCTTGTTCTAAGAATATTATACGCCCAATAAGATATCCAGGAGTCCTCATAATTCCACTCCATATAGGTCTAGGCTGGTGCATGGATTCAAAAGAATTGCAAAGCCTCCTGCAGCAATACTCTGGAGGAAGTCAAAAATACATGGATAAGAGAGGCTGATGTCTGTTTTCTTACATCCCATCACTGCTTCCCAAAGATGACATGGAAATAAAGTATCTGGAAAGAGGGTAATGTTTGGAGTTTTACTAAAATCCTACCTTTATAAACACCTGCTCTAATGCAGTTTCTGTAATCAGCCACGTGAGCAGGCTGAAAGTCTTACCAAGGCTTGGTAGGTTAACAGGGTGGGAATATGATCACTCCCTTCCACCAAGTCTTTGTATATCATTCCCATTGCACTCTAGCAATATTATTGAAGTAATACAATTCTGAAATGACTAACAGGCACCCCCTTTCCCTGCCCAGAGATAGTTTAGACCGTCCTTTTTATTGGTATTTTTATTTTGATAAACCAGTCTGCATATGTGGGGTCTCGACCCCTTACGAAGGAGGCAGTATTTAGAAGAGAATGGCATTTCATGCATTGCTGTATATATATTGCATCTGTAAAAGATACCTGAGTAAAAGCAAAGAGGTCTTGAAAGAACAGGAGGGTCATGGATCTTTGGCAGAGTTAGGGAATAGGGCAAGGAGATTGCATCCACAGTGCATGTGCATGCTATAACCAGGCAAGGTAGTTTTGGGTGAGTTTGTGGCATCCTTCATGGCCACCGTGCTCTTTCCAGAGGTTTCCAGAGACTCAGCACAATATGGGCCTCTAGCCCATGTAGACCTAAGGTGGATGCAGCTTTACCAAATTCCTTCTTCGTGTCTTCGCTACCCTTGTATGCCAGTTTCTGGGACATAAGTGAGAGGAAGACGGTGCACTCATGGCCTGCTTGTGGGCTTCCCACAGGCATCTACTTGGCCACTGTGCAAACAGAATGCTATACTGGACAGGCCTTTGGTCTGATCCAGCATGGCTCTTCATGTGTTCTTATGTCTTAGCCGTGTTAAGTTACCTCTTGCCTTTAGATTTTTAATCAACAGGCCTCTGTCATTCTACCAGCTTCCTCTGTCACCCGGTAAAAGTTATATCCTACATAAGAGGATTGCCTTTCAGCAACCATAGTGTTCTGCCTCCTATGTGGAAGATTTACGTGCTCTGTTTGGTTTGATTGGATAGCGTAAAACAACAGAAGTAAAAATAACCTAAAAGCAGGAGAGTCTACCTATAGTAAGATCAGGCTAAGAATAAGTAGTTGAGCTCTGGGTGCAAACCAGTGGACAAGCTTCTATAGTTGTACAAAATTAAACAGGTTGGTAGATGGAATGCATCAGGGAAGAGGAGTGATTTTCTATAGGGTTTATAGACTGCTAAAGTATTCCTACTGTGGATGTATTCTTATTCTGGAGTCATTTGTCTAAATACTGTTATAGGTAGAAAAAAAAGCAAGTTCGTCTAAATGTATCTTAACTCTTCCTACTTGGAGTTGCTATAAGAGTCATGCCTAGCCCATGTCTTTCTATATAAAAATAGGGCTAGGGTGTTAGCTGCCAGAACTCCTTTGTCAGCAAATGCTTGATGGAGTTGGTACCCCTTCTAGCCTGAAGACAGCCCGCAAGCAATAAATGAAAATACATGCCTGCTACTCTTTGCCTGAGTGCTGAGTCACACGCCAGCATGGATTGCACATCACTTGATGACTTCAGCCTAAACATGTCAACTGCCTCTGCTGTAGAAGGCACACTGTTAGCAACTTGGTGCATGACATTTGATGTGCGGTGTCTGTTTTTTCACACATGCATGTCATCATGATTAACATGCACGGCTGATATAACTGTTAGCTCCTACCTGGATGAGAGTGACAGGAGAGATGTGCAACCCAGGTAGAATGGGAAATCCTGCTCTATTCTCCTGCCTTTCAGATAAGAAACTGAAAGGCAAAGAATAGAGAAACATTTGTTCTCTGTCCCGTGTAATTTGCAAGGTGAAAGAGCGGATGACCCAACAATTCATGCTCTCCTGCCTCTCTTCCTCTGTAGGAGGCAGGGGAAAACTCTTCAGGGAAAAGATGCTGCTACATCAGCTGCAGCTGGGGCCTCCAATTCCCCCCCCCCAAGGTGTTGCCAAATGTAGGCAGCAGCTTCCAGGAACAGTTTGATCATTCACTGTCTGATCCTGCTTTAAAGATGGCAGCCAGACGGGATCTATGTCCATGCCCAGATGAAGGGGTTTGAGTTAAAACACAGGTATGGGGGAAATGCATGCTTGGTGGGCAGGTTGGTTGAAGGAAACTCACTCTGCCTTGCAATAAATAGGTTCTATTCCTGGCTGTAGCAGTCTAGTCTGTCCTTAGTCCACAACGGAGGTAGATTTTATCATAACAGAACTATAGGAATGGACAGATTGGGTTGGAGCCTGCTCAAAGGATCTGGGATCTGTGCAAATCACAATAAATAATAAAAATAAAATAGCAAAATGATACAAAATTGGTTTTTAAAAATAAATAAATAACTTAGTAGTGCAAAGTAGCATTTCTGTCCAGTCCAGTCCTGCATAGGTATACAAGAGAAAGAGAGAGGCGGGCGGATGGAGTGGCCTTAACCTTCCATAAGATTCTAGCCTCCTTTACTCGCCCGTATTCTCCAAAACTAAAATGGGTTGGAGAGGGAAGAACCATGTTTTGAGATGCGGCAGTGTGGCTTAGTCAATCTCGGCTGACAACTCGATGATCTCGATGTGGACGAATAAGGATGCTGGTGGGATCCCTGTGCCATCCTTGGAAAGAAGGTGAATGTGGCGGTATCCTGTATGGGAAACAGAGGTGAACAACAAATAAAAGCGCCTTATATTGAGTAAGGCTGACTCAAGCCACTTTGGTGCCTGAGACAAGGACAAGATGGTGCTCCCATAAACTGACTGGATGGGCAGTTGAATCTTACGCCAAGATTGGCATTCACCATCACGTTTGAACACTGCAGGCTGCATGGCACACACAGCTTGCTCCTCCAATATCTTACTGCTGCTCTGCTGCCCACCCCCTAGCATCTGCTACCTCACTTTGCCTAATGGTAGGGCTGGCCCTGAACTGAATCAGACAATTGATCCACTTAGTCCAGTCTGTGTTGAGGAGCAGCAGCTCTCAGAGGTCTTTCCCAGCCTTACTTCCAGAAATCTAATTATAATGATGAGATGCTAGGCCTTGAACATGAGCCCATCTCCATTAAAAGTCTTTACTGTGATGCTGAGTAATGGACTTTTTGCTATGACACAGTTGGATGGAACATACTTTTTTGGCTCTAGAGACCGTTTTTCCTGGCCGGCCTCTCCAGCCTCATTTGCCACAAATTCTGACCTCCTTCCATTCCTCTGGAAGTTTTGATGCTTTCCATATTCTTCTCACATTTTTAAAACGTTATTTTAATTTATTAGTACATTCATATCCCACATTTCTTCCTCTTGCAAGGAACCCAAGGCAGCTTACCTGGTGGTCCTCATCTCCATTTTATCCTTGCATCAACCATGTGAATTAGCTAGGCTGAGAGTCGATGACTGGCCCAAAGTCACCCAGTGAGCTTCCTGGCCAAATGGGGACTAGAACCTGGATCGCCTGAGTCCCAGTCCAACTCTCTAGCCACTACACCACAACTGGCTCTCTTTGGTTCTTCTGCTCCTATTTGAGCCAGCCAACATGACTCTTCCACTACCACCTGAGCAATACTGGAGGAAGCATGTGCTCACCATCTCTACCAGGGATGGGAACACGAAATTCTGCTGCTTGAGCCAGGAGCAGCAGCAAATAGATCACATCAGATTAGAGGAGTGCAATCATTAGTTCAAATACTAAGGGTGGAAACAATCCATCTTGCCAGTGGTTCCTGAAGGGAGAATCGCACACACTGTTTTTCCATCCTGCAAAATGCCTTTTTAGACATCACCTCATGGCGGAAGGTCAACCTGTGAGTTGTGTGAAGGGACTGCCTTGGAACTGCAAATAAGAACGTATTCCCTGAGGAGGCGAACATGTTTTGTGGGGCCGCGGGTTTAATTGTATCTCATTAGTATGGGTTGTGCTCTTGGCACTGCATGCTGCTGTTCTGTAAGGCTAAATAGCTACTTTCTTCGTGGTGCAGCATAGCTTGGGTTACTTTCCTGTGCTATACAAATACCTGTCCCTGGGCAATGTTGCCTGTTTTGCCAAGGGCCTAGGCCCAGGCATGCTTTAATGCGCAGATCTTGGCAGCCTACTCCATGCCCACGGTGCTGAGAATAGACACTCACCTGCTTTGACACTAGTAAGAGGTAGCGTGTACTGCCCCACAAAGTCGTTCCGAGATGCCTTATCATAATCCTCCACCACAAAGCGCAGAAGTGCCAGCTCTGGAACCCACACTAGGAACTGAAAGACCTCACCCCACTGCGGGTTAAAACCTGTCCAGGGATATTGAAGTAAAGAGCGGATGTCATCATGGCAGAGAAATCTCCATGTCTTCTTCTGTTTCCCCTCCGCCTCTCCTAGCCTCCTCCTCTGTGAAATCTCAACCAGCTTCCCTCTTCAGTACGACTTCTGGAACTCCTAACTAAATGACTCCCTCCAGTTGCTCTTCTAACCTCAAAGCCACCCACCTTCTTTACACTCCCTTTCAGCCATCCCCGATGGCCCAATTTACTCGTGCTGTTTCAAATGCTGCAGGAAAGAAAACGCGAGAGAAGATGCCCATGAAGCAGGCTTTATCCATTCTGTAGGGTCTGGAATCTGGCAGAGAACGTATCGCCTTGCCCAGTTCCAACTTAATTTTCAAAGAGACCTTGCAAGTTTCTAGCCTTCAAGGACGCAAAGGAAGGTATGAAAATATAATAGACAATGGCCAACAGTTTGTCATGACTCAGCCCCATCGAAATCACTTGGGGCACAATCCAACAGTCCCTGGGAGACCATCCCAGAAGCCATAGGATTTTTATAGATCTGCTCCAAGGATAGAATGCCAGCTCAGCTTTCCTTCGCAGCAATAGACTCACCATTGTTATCAATGTATTTTGTCTCCTGCTTGGCACTGTCACCAGGGACCCCATGAATCTCCACCCGCACTAGTGGATCCACGATGGAGCCATCTTTGCTGTTGGGCACCTTGGGGAGCTGCTGCCCACTAATGACCTGGAAAAGAAGATCACATGAGCACTGTCTCCAGCTGCTATTGCTCCTCACGTTCTTTATCATTGCTGCCACTGGCTGGCATGACGGGCAGAGAGTCAGAGAGCAAATAGGCAGTGGCATCTCCTGCTCCTCACCATCAGTGTCTGGGCCAGAGCAAGAGGCAGGTGAACAAGCAGAGTGCAATGGTCAAGAGGAGGAGCAAGTCCAGGGGGCTCTTGTAAGTGGGCCCCTCCTGGGTTGTGAGCCCTTGAGATGCCCAATCATACCTACCCTTGATACTGGCCCTGCACTAGAGCATACAAGCCCAAAGAAACAAAGGCTTGGAACAAAGGCTGTGCGCGGCACCATCACCACCACCTCGGTTGGCCTCGGTGCCTCAGAATTGCCCCAGCCCACTTTGGAATTGGTTCTGAATCCAAAGCGGGTCAGCTGTTGCAGTTTCCAAGTCCCTGGGAAAGCTGGGTGTGAGGCCCACCAGGAGTCCAGAGGGCTCCCTTCCCACTCACCCCACCCCACCTTTTCCAGCTGCGAGACTTAGTTGAACTCTCCGCTCTTGCTAGTAAGCCATCTGTCCTTCAGGAGAGTCACCATCTTTAAGGAAGATGATGGCTCTGACCTGCCATTAATCTACTGTTGCAAACTATGGCAGACAGAAAAAGGCATTTTTGGAAATGGCCTTTACCGGCTGACGTCGTTTGCAACAATAGATCTATGGCAGGGCATAGATCTTGGATGATGGGTGGCTTGTCAGTGCGAGCAAAGGATTCAGGTAAGTCCGGTGGGTGGGTGGAAGCAGCTTGTCTCGGCCCAAAGCGCTTCAGACTTGGATTTGGGACCAAGATTGTGCAGACCCTTACTTGGAACAACACTGTGCTTGTCTATCCAAGTTCCCAAACTCCATTTAGCAAACACTACCTCGTCTTAGTTTCAGTGGAGAGAGACAACTGCATGGCTATTAAAAGATGGCAGGATAGAGGGAATAGCCTTTATAACTAGGTCCTCAATTAACTTTACCTCAACTGATAGCATCCCACAAGGAATCATATACATTATCTCCACAAGAACAAGGATAAAATATAGGAACAGGCTTTCTGACAAGAGGGTGGAATTTCCCATCATACATAGGCTAGTATCTGTCCTTAAATTACTAAATTAACACTTTATTTGCATATTTGACATCATATAGCTTATGTTGAGCCCTAGAAATGTAGTATTTTTTAAAATGAGTGTGGGGGTCATACTCCAAAGTAGAGAATATGCTTCACATAGTGGAGGCCGGTGGCTCCAATATCAAGTGGAGTGGTGAATCTGTTCTGTTTTTTTGTCAGAACTCTTAAAGGAGCTCCTTAGAGGTCTGACTGAAACCCCACTGACATTGGAGCCACCACCTCTACTGGCTTCACATGCAGAAGGTTCCAGGTGCAATAAGAACATAATAAGAGCCATGCTGAGTCAGACCAAGGGTCCATCTAGTCCAGCATTGTTCATACAGTGGCCCAGGAATCCACAAGCAGGACAGGAGTGCAACAGCACCCTCCCGCCCATGTTCCCCAGCAACTGTTGTATATAGGTATACTGCTTCTAATGCTGAAGGTAGCACATAGCCATCAGGATTAGTAGCCATTAATGGCACTCTCCAGAATTTAGCTAACCCCCTTTTAAAGCCATCCAAATTGGTGGCCATCACTTCGTCTTGTGGCAGCGAATTCCATAGTGTAACAATGCAGTGCATGAAGAAGTACTTCCTCTTATCTGTCCTAAATCTCCCCCCAATCAGCTTCATGGGACAGCCCCAGGTTCTAGTATTATGAGAGAGGGAGAAAAATGCCTCCCTGTCCACATTCTCCATACTGTACATAAATTTGTACACCTCTATCATGTCTCCCCTTAGCCGCCTTTTTCTAAGCTAAACAATCGCAGTTGTTGTAACTTTCCCTCATAGGGGAGTTGCTCCAGCCCCTTGATGGTTTTAGGTGCCTCTTTCTGCACTTTTTCCAAGCTCAAAATCAAAATCTCTGGCATATCAAAAATTTAGAGATTGGGAAAGACATCTGCTTGAGACCCTGAAGGGACACTGAAAGCAAGCTTCGTATTTCAAGGAATCATTTTCTAAACTTTCCAAAGCCCTGTTAGATTGAGCCATGGCCAAGAGGCTCCCACAGTACCTTAATGATTAGTTTCAGGGGGCTGCCTTCACCCCTGCTTTGGGGGTTTTCAGGACTGAAGGCTGTCTCTATGTCCCTCATGAAGCTTGGCTTCAACACGTAGCCACAGCGGCCATTTTGACTGAAGAGCCCGTCGCATAAGTCCATTTCTGATCCAGCCGTTTGGAAATTCAAGGCCACTGAAGGAGGAGAAGATAGGAATACCTTTCAGACCAGAAGCAATAGAGCTGAGAGTGCAGCTTAGATAGCAGGTGGAAGGAGGAGCTAGCAGACTTATCTGAAGGTGTCCTCTCTTTGAAGAGGTGTCCAAGTCTGGTTTAAAGTCAAAGAACCCTAAGAAGGGAGAGCAGAGAAGTTGCCCATCCACAGTGAGCACCTGGACAGCAGACTGAGCAGGCACACAGGTCACCTGGTCACATTCTTCCCAGGTATGGTCAGATATCCAGCATTTCTATTTCAATTCTAGTTATTATTTCTAAATGTGCGCCTACAGATATAAATTTGCATATGGAAACATTATACAGATTGATGTTCTCTTTGACAATGCATTTCCTCTCTTTTTTTGGTGATGTATAAATGGCCACCCTATTTATATGGAAGCATGGATTGGGATTGAGTTGAGCTGCCTGAATAGAAATATAGCCCAACTTCTGTTGAGGTCAGAGTCAGAACAGCTGCTGCTCTACAGAATTTTGCCAAGGTCATAAAAGAGCTCAGAGAAAAAACATCAACAAAGGTGCCCTCCCCCACCCCTTAATCTCCCTGGCATTGGTACATGGTGCCTACCAAGCTGGCATCCCACATTCCACATTGCTTGAGGGTTGTAATTGGAGGAATCCGTCCGCAGCCCACTGGGGAAGATACGCGTCAGCTGCCAGGCATTGTGGCGGACAAAGTCATTCCCTGAAAGAAGTAGCACACAAATACTTATGGAAACCAGTGATGCTTTGCGCAGTCTACAAGGAGCTTTTCTACACGAGGCTTTTATCCTGCACCTTTACCAAGGCTTCTGCTTCCAGATGTGAGATTAAGATTGGCTCCTTTACACCTCATTTCCCCCCAGGGGTTTTCTTTCTCTAGCTTTCTATATATTTCATTACACAACCACTAGAAGGCCCTGTGGTATAGCAAAATTGTGCAATATAAGAGGTTCTTTCCCCTCCATTTCTAAGTAATAACACTTTCCTTGACCTAAAAAAAAAGCCAGGGAAATCGTTGCAAAGAGTAGAAGAGGCCTTGGAAAGTGACCACATCATGTAAAGGACCTGCAAACTACCATGATTGCGCAATCACAAGAGCACAATAAAAGCCTCATGTACAACGGCTCAACAAGTGGGGAGACGTTTGGTTTGGAAGGTCTTTATACTACAGTGGTCATTTAGGATTTCACCAACAAGACATCTATCCCCAAATAGACTTGGGATGGATGAATGCCAGGTCCCAGGAGAGCCTGAAGAACCACTTCTCTCCGTAGAGATAGACAGCTGAGAAAGTAAGTGGTGGGAATCTGTTATTGGGCAAAAGGAGGAAGCCATGGGGATCCTGACTCCTTTCCAAGTGTTGTAAAGCACTATTCTTGTAGGCTGTAGGGCCATCATGGCATGGTCAAACTCACTTTGACAATGCTGCTTCTCCACACAGTGCTGAAAGCTAAGGCATGTGTGAATACAGTATTTGGGAGAATGAGTGACATGTTGTTGTGAGTTAGATCCATTCATGAGAAGCAGAATGGTCAATCACTTTTTTTTCCACACAGTGTCTCCTGGACAGCGGATCAGGGATTTAAATAAAAGTATGTTAATGTTCCTGGATAGTTGGGGGATTTATGTTTTTCCACACTATGTTTTTAGAATGCAGTACCCATCAATGCTTGGGGAACGTGACAATGTCCAGCTAATGGGAAACTGAGAATTTCTAGCTAAACTGAAACTAGGGGACCTTAAGGTAAGTGTGCATTTATGTGACGGGGAGGGCTGTACAAGTTGCATTCCACAAATCTGACGCAGAGTTAGTGGACTTCCTGCCTGCTTACAAGTGTCTCCTTGGTTCCACTATGCTCTCCTGGTATATTTGTAAATAAAACAATTAGGAATGCTCTCTTGTCCGAAACTGGTAGTGCTGCCTCTAGAACCTCCCATGTTTTGAGAAAGCGGGGTGAGCAAGTCACAATGTTTGGGGAGAAGGTCTCATGCCCACCAATGCTTGGCACAAATGTCTTGCCTGCCAGCCGCCTCCAAGCCCAGTTTCTCACCAGCCTCTCGGATGAGCTTGCGGGTCTTGGACTCAGCGAAGGAGGACATCTCATAAGGCTTGTAGTGGCTACGGGAATGCTGGAAGCTGCAGAAGGGCACACTCTTGCAGTAGATAATACAGTCAGACAGCTCCTTGGAGAGGGATTGCTTGGTTTTCTGCAAAGAACGTGATACCAATTTGCATATTATGTCCGTGCGTGTAGCCCTAGAAATGGGAATGACTTCCCCATCTGTCCCAAAATAAAATAAAATGCAGGATTGCCATCCTTTTTTGTCTGGCAGGTCTCCTCTGCCTTGAACTGTTGCAGGGCAGGTAGAAATTCAACAAAGGAAGTTTTTTTCCCAGCATAAAGGACCTGTAATGGCAAAAGTTTCATCTGCCAAATTTCTGGCTTTCACCCAGCTGCTATTTTAGAGTAGGAGCCCTAAAAAAATTGTTACAAAAAAAACCTGGCTTTTGTTAGAATGCTACAAATTGGATCAGCTTTCTACAACCTGGCCGCCTGTAGGTGTGTTGGACTGCAACTTCCATCATCCTCAGTCAGCATGATCAATGGTTAGGGATGATGGGAGTTGTAGTACAAAGCATCTGGGGGGGTACTGGAATGGAAAAGACTGGAAATAGATGTACTGGTGGTCTAACTCATGTATGAAGGAAACGTCAGGTGTTTGACAGGAAGAGAGCAACTGAACTTAAGATTGGAAAAATGAGAAACTTGGGGAAACCAAAATGGACAGATTTGTCTGTTCCTACTATGTAAGTAGGTGTTGGAATCCGTCGCTGCTTCTGACAGTACTTCTAAAGAGCTGCCCACCCAGGATGCCCATGTATACCTTCTCTTTCCTCTTGTCTTCGTTGCGCAGAGTTTCTTCTTCTGCCTCTGCCCCCTCCTCCTCCTCCACATCTTCCCGCTCAGGAGTGCCGTCTGGATGCCCATTCAGAGAATCCTCCAGGTATCCAATCCTCTTCCCCTTCAGAATGATCTTGCCCTTCAGTTCCTGCATGAGAACATGAGTGGGCCATAACAGGGCAGAGACGGTGCTTCAGGTAATGGGGAAGGGGGAGGTTGCCCTGCCTCTGGGAATTCCAGCTCAACCAGGATGCCATATCCCAGAAAGGCAGCCTGAAAAACCCAGTCTTTTTTGCACTGCCAGCAAACATCCCTTTTGGCTCAGCCAGCACCTCAATGCAGTTCATTCAATCTTTCACCACAGCTTTACCTACCCAACCCCTTCTTGTGTCCCCAATAACCACCCACATGCTTTGACACCCCCCCCCCATATGGCTCCTCCTCCCCGCGTTCTCTTTTTAAATTGGCATTCCCCTCACTTCTTTGGGAGACACTTGTCTCTCCATCAGTCTTGACCCTAGCTCCCCATCCACACCACACCTCACCTTTGGCAACTCCGTTTCCTATGGCCACCTTTTAAAGGTTTCAAACTGAGGGGGGTGGAATTAAGACAGGGGAGTGCTATTAGAAACATTTGTCCTATGAGTGCAAGCAAAGCTCTGTAAGACCACATCCCTACCTCAGGTGAAGGCAACTGCGCAGGGACACACCCATCTATGGTGGTGGTGAGGAGCTGCTCTCCCAGAATTCCTTTCAGCTGCTCTGCCATGATATCCTGCTGCTCAATGCTGCAGTGGTTCTCGATAGATAGGATGATGGGGTAATCGGAACCCTGGGAGGCCAAAGAGACACAGATGTTAAGTGAAGCATTGATGGTCCAAATTGTTTGAGAAGTTGGAGATGGAGCACAGGCACAGGAAGAGAGGAGTGGAGCTACTGCAAAAGCCACTGGGAATTTTAAGGATATCTGAGAAGGAAAGTGAGCTAATTTTTACCCACAATAAATTGATTCCCGAGGAGCAAACACGAAATTAGAGGTGTTGGTGTTGGAATGAAGCCATTGCTGGGATGTGGCAAAACCATGGATCACAGCCAACTGGAACAAGAGGTGGTACGCCCGAGTTAAATTTCTGAAAGGGTTGGGTCTGAGGTCAATTGGAACTCAACTTGAGTTTTGACTGGGGGAAGATATGGAATATTCATCAGGAAGAATTATTTTGGTTGGGGTGTGTGGAAGGCATGGAATGAAGGCACTGGAACTGCTGGGATGGGACAAAACCACAGAATCATATTTTAGAACTTCGGCTGTTGGATGGTATAGAAATGTAATAAATAATTATAATGCTAATAACAATATACATGTGTTCTAAATTGGAATTTCCTATATATTGTTTTTATACAACTGCCCATTGTCAGCTGCTGTCTGCTTTCACACAACATGCTAAGCCACCCAGTGTGGGTTGTCGAACTGTGGGTTATCGTGTTGTCTGACTGTAGAGCGTTTTCCACAGGGTGGGTAATTGTATTGTCTGAAAGTGCTTTCCCCAGAGGGTGGGTTAACGTGTTGTGTGAACACAGTGTGTTTTCTTCAGGGTTGCTCATTAACCATGCAGTGTGGCTTGTTAACCACCCTGAACAACCCAACAACACACCTTGGGTTCTCGAGGTGGCTTGTTCGAGAAAAATAAACCACACAACATGGTTAACAAGTCACCCTGTGGGAAACGGTCTGTGTTCAGACAATACATTAAGCCATGGTGGGTTAGCATGGTCTGTGAACCAAGCCACTGGGATATACCATTACATGCTGGAGTTGGTGCTAATGGAACGGTGTGAGCAATCCATGTGAATCTTCTACCGTTGCACTTTAGATCCTTCCAGGACACATGATAGCAATGAAATCCGGACAGCGGAAACCATCCACAATGGAATTTACCCAGTAACTCAGTATACCCCTGTGCCTTGTTCAATTATTGTGACTGTCCAGGCTCACCCATTCACCCTCCCTCTGGCTCTAAACATGCCTCCTCTAATCTTCCATCCTAGTGACTCCTCTTCTGGCCAAGTGAACAAACCATGCCCTGTAGCAGAAAAGTCCAACCTACCCGGAATGCATATTTCTCAAGTGTTGTCACAACTTCCCGGAAGAGGATCTTAGAGGTGAAGGTATGGCCATGGTAGACAATGGGCTCCCCATTGGATCCATCCCAACAGTCCACCTCTAGGCACCGGCAGCCCCGCTTCAGAGCCCTACAGGGGGAAGTAAGCAATTCATGAGCCCTTTCTCTCCCATGAAGTGTATGGGCAGCATCCCATGCTGCTAGCCTCATCACGTGGGGAAATAGTTTTGCTTCATCTGGACATTGATAAATGCTTTCAGGCAAAAAGGCGTCCCCTGTGCCTAGCGGAAACCAGCACTGATGCATCAGGCATTTCTTCAACTTTTGAGAGCAGGGCATTGCCAAATGACAGCTTTCTGAGCTTGGCGCTTTGATAATCAACTAGAAGGGTGAAGACAGAGGTATTATAAAAACAACTCTCAGCAGGTACCTCAGTCACAGGGTGAGCCAAGCTTCTCAGGGACATCACAGGAGGAGGGAGCCAATCTATGCACACCTGCTTGAAATTTGCAGAACCATTTTTCAAACTTTGACCCTGGAGAGGAATAGGTGCCATTTCCAGCTCAGTCCCACTACTCTACATCCATTACATCTGTCTTCAACCCCAAAGGCAAGAAGCAAACAACACAGGCACCCAGAAAATGCGGGTACCTTTTTGTGAGAACTCATAACATGAGTAGGGTTGCCACCTTCTTCCCTGACAAAGGCTCCTGTGCCTTTAACAGCTGCATGTCGGTGAGAAATTCAACTGGTACATTTTCCTTCCTGTAACAATGGAGAAGAAAAAACAAAACAGAATTTGTTGAATTTCTCAGCAGCTGTTAAAGGTGCAGGAGTTCCTGACAGGAAAAACGTCTCTCCTACATGAGACTCCTGTCATGCAAACAGCTTGGCTTGTTAGAGGTGCTGAAACTGTTGCTGCCTGCAGCGAGCGGTGGGATTGAGGGTGGAGCTGGAAGGGACAGAAAGGAGCTGCATGAAGTCGCACAGTAAGGCAGAAACATCTGACTCAAAAGGGGCAGGATGAAATTGTGGAGAGAAGGAGCAACCTAACGCTAATTCCAAAGACAGTTTAGGTAGATTAGGAAGGGGGCAGATAGTAGGATTGGTGGGCCTTACAGATCCAGGAAGTGAAGCAGGAGCAAAGTAAGGAGCAGATTTTAAGGGCCTCCCAGAACAGATGCTTTATTACCCAATAAAGTTCTCTGAGAGGAAGAAGTTTACAGCTTCTCCTTCCTCTCAGTGGTGAGGGTGCAGGGCTTTTAGGTCATTCTAGTTCAAGCCCTGCTCAAGGCAAGAAACCCACAGCTAGAGTATCTCCATCCAGTGGAGGCTGGTGGATCCAATTTCAGTAGGTTCAGCCGGTTCTGATTAAAACCCAGAATTCATTCACAGCCCTACTGAAATCACCAGAGCCACAAGCCTCCACCGTCTCCAATGGATGCTTAAAGACCTCCAGCAAGGGAAAGCATACCACCCTCCTTGGTAATTGGTTCCATTGTCATTCTCCCCTTACTAAACTGTCCTTACCAATTGCCTCTCCTAAAGTTCAACCAAAACCTATCCTCCTGTAGCCTAAGCCTATTAGATTTAGTATGGTTCTCTGGGCAGCAGAGATCAAATTTGCCCCCTTCTTTGTGAAGCCCTTCAGGTATTTGAAGAGTGCTAACCTGCCCCTCCCGCCCCCAGTCTTCCTTCTCTGAGCTAGACATACTAGTTCGTTCAACCTTTCCTCATAGGACTTGATCTTCCATACTGCCGACCGTCTTGGTTGTCCTCCCTGAACTCATTCCAATTTGTCTATATCCTTCTTAATGTAAGGAAATGAAAGGACCAAACACGCCAAGGTGTGGTGGACCAAGGCAAAGAGCCAATAAATCTACTTGGGCCCAAGGAGGCCTATGATTTCCAACAGAAAATCAAGGGGTCAGATAGCTGGGCTACAGGCCAGATTCTGGAAGGCCCATGGTTTGAAGATAGCCATGTCTTACAGCCCTGGCTTTCTGGTGTCCTTGGCATATCATTGCTTTACTATTGTGTATTGCATTCCTAGGTGTAATACGTGAAGAACATTTTTGGAGGAGGAGGGAAATGAAAGGGAGAGCAGGGCCATTCCACCAGGCCTGCTGAAAGACCTCCCCATGAAGGCTCCTCCACCCTCACCTGTCACCATCAGCAGCCTGTACTGAGGGAGAAGAGAATGGGAACCAGGGCCTTTCCAGTAGCCCTGATGAAAGATTCCCCCCCCCTTCTCTGCCCATCTCCTTTTCTTCCTGCTTTGTGTCTTTTTAAGATGGTAAAACTGTGGGCAGAAACAATCTTGGTTATTGAATGCATGTAAGCCACTCCAGTGCTCAGCCCTTTTTGCATGAGCAGTGAGATTTAAAAATAAACAAATAAATAAATAACAAAGGAAAGGAATCTTGTTCTGTTGTGGAAGCAAGTAGCTGGTGACACAGACAATTTACCGCCTGGCGTTCAATTGCGATACCTGATATATCCCTCGACACTGCTCTGTCCTCGCAACTGGTCGTCCATCAGGTACGTGTTGTGGGAGGAGGAGATGAAGTAATGGCAGAGGGGCTGAGACATGTCCTGGAAGACCTTCCGGTGCTCAGGGTTGAAGATGGAGCCATCTGGCGAGCACAGGTATATGAGGAATCCATCAATGCTCAGGCCGTGGCGGGCCTTGGCTGTGGGAAGAGAGGCCCAATGAAGAGAGAAAACAATGTCATAGGCCCTCTGAGAAACAAAAGCAGCATGAAGGGACAAAGACACTGAACAGAACAAAACCGGTAAAAGAGAAGCCCACTGAGAGCCAGGGGAAAGCATCCACCTTCGTAGTTTCTAAGGCAATAGGTGTCATGAAACTGATAGAGGTAGTCAGGGCCGGCCCTACCACTAGGGAGGCAGCAGCAGAGTGTTCAAGGAGAGAGCTGTGTGCCTTGCCGCCTACCATGTGCCCCTTAAGTTAGTCTGCTGCCTTCAGCTTCAGTGTAGGACATTGCTTCATCATTAGTGTTGAAGACAGATTCAGGGGACACCATTTTGTTCTTTGCCTCAGGCAGCAAAATGTCTTGGGCCAGACCTGCTGGTGGTGCTAATATTTTGTGGAGCTCTTCTGGGACAAGCATCACACAAGTCTCCTCCCATCCTCAGTTTCCCATGCATGGAAAACTCCTGGTTTTGGAGTTATGCTGAGGACCTCAGAGCCAATCTGCACTATCCCTCAATTCTTGCCCAGTTGTGGCCGTACCAGTTCTTCCTCTTCCTCCTCCCTCTACCCACCTGTTTCAGACGGCTCATATTTGTCAATCAGCACCATGGCAAGCTCATCAGTACCATCCCGCTCCATCTGTTCCTGCTGCAAGAAGTCTACAAACTCCAGCAGTGTCAGCTTCTTGCCATCCTCAGAGTACTCCTCGAAGAGCTCAAGCACCTCGTCCCGCTGAGTCAGCGCTTTGTAGAAGAGCACAAACTCCTCTCCCTCCAGGGTTCCCGTCTCTGATTTGTCAGCCATCTGCAAGGAATGGAAAGGTCTGACCAATGGGGTCCATGTGCAGGAAGTAGAGCAGAGGCGATCAATGCACTGGAGTAAGGGATCTGGAGGCCTTAGAGATATACTGCGGCTGTGGCTGCTACAGCACTAACTGTGTACTGCTAAGTGATATTTAGAATACCAAAGCAACATGGTCCTTGCCCAAAGGACTTCAATCTACCTGACAAGATGAGAAGAGGGAAGTTGCTTCACCAACCCAATTAACAATCAGTGCTGTACATTAGCCAGAATCAGATCAATATCTAGTCCAGTATTCTGCTTCCACAGTGGCCAACCAGATAGTAGTTCGCATAACAAGAGTTTTCTCTAGCAACTGGTATTGAGGGGCATGCTGCTTCTGATACAGAATGTAATACATGGTCATTATAACTAGTAGCCATAGAGAGCCTTATTCACCACAAAATCACTTCTTAAAATCCTCTCTTCTCAATTAACATTCATGTATAACACAATCCAGATAAAAAATGTTTTTTTTAGGATTTCTTGTGAAAATATCCAAAGATATGGCAGGGATGGGGGGAATTGCTCATGTTTCATCCAATAGAAAAGATATGGATTTATGGATTAATTTTAGTCCCACAAATTTGTTTTGAGTATCAGTGCTCAGCCCCGGTATATGAACTAACAAAACAAGAGAAGGGAATGCTCTCATTGCATCATATGGCTCGGGTCCAGGTTATCTGAAAGACTGTATTCTCCCATATGAGTCTGCCTGTGCTTTGAGATCTTCTGGGGGAAGCCCTTCTTTCAGTCCCACCACCATCATAGGCGTGCCTGGTGGGAACACGGGAGAGGGCCTTCTTGGTGGCTGCTCCAGTGCTTTGGAACTCTCTTCCCAGGGAAGCTAGACTGGCTCCCTCCTTGATGTGCTGTAGGAGGCAGGCAAAGACTTTTTTGTCCCTGCAGGCCTTTGGCAATTAATCTGGGCCTCCGTCTGTGCTAAGGTCTTTTAAAATTGTCATGTATTTTTAATGTTTTAATATTGGAATATATTTAAAACTTTTGTATATTTCTATTCATAGGTTTTAAAATGTATATGTTTTAAATTTTGTAAGGCTGACTTGAGGCCCAGTATTGGGCAAAAGGCGGGATACAAATAAATATCATCATCATCCACCTTTCCAAAGATGAAGGGCTTTCAAGATATTTTGCTTTCCAGCACCTCTTACTGCAAGGATTTGATTCCATGGGAGAGTGACAGGGAAGTCCAGAGATGCATCCCTTGAAGAGATCTCTCACCTGGTATTGTTCCAGAGAGTGGATAAATGGGTGGAGATGCAATTGTTTTGGAGCGATTCTGGCCAGCAAAATTTGGTGAACAGAAGCTCCAAAGTGTAAGAGTCTGCATTAGCCTTCCCCATCTTGGTGCCCTTCATATGTTCCAAAACACAATTCCCATCATCCTCAGCCACCATAGACTGCTGGATGGGTGATGGGAATTGTAGTCTGGCACAACTGGATGATTGGAAAGGCTAGTCTATATTACTGACTTTGAAAAGACAAAACATTCAGATGGGTGAGGAGCCATAGCCAGATGGAAGATTTGTTGGGGAACACTGGAAAACAGACAGAACACTCACATTGTGGTAGAAAGAGGGATACAGACTGTAAGCAGAGAGAAAGTACAGCTGGTATATTGGCACTAGGGGTTGGGGATCATGGGTGGTAATGTGGCTGTGAACAGAAAGAGATGATGCCATCTGATGAACAAGCAGAGGGACCCCCTCCATGTAACCCACTTCCATATTTTCCCCACTCCAGCTGCAAATTCACCTGGAAGAGCCGTAAGGCATGGTCCTCATTCATATCCACGTTCATCATCCTAAGCAGGTGCTGCACTTCCTTGAAGTTCATGCGCCCATCTCTGTCCTTATCAGCCTTCTGGAACCAATCACAAATCCATGTGCAGCCCAAGAGCATGGGTTAAGGAAAACTTCTAGGGGCTGAACCGAGCTAGGTCTTAACAGCATGAACTGAGCAAGCCAAAGTGCACAGCTTACCCGAGCATTGCTGACTCCAGATGCTTCAGAAAACTAGTGTGCATTGACTTGATAATTGCATCTTGAGATACATCAACATGGATCTAGTTTGCTGCATAGATTGAATTTGTGTAAGAAAAAAAAGCTTCATGGAAGCTCACAACTTGGCAGAAGGGGTGTTTCTCTTTTTTCTTTTTGGGCATGACATTTTATTTTACTTTGAAATGCAGTTAACAAAACAAAGGCAACAAAAAGAATAAAAACATACATTATAGTAAATAAAGACTGCTAAAGAAACAAAGGAATTTACTAATTATAATTCTTAGTCTATAACCAATATGCTTATGGAACATCTACTGTAAAATGGTCTAAGTAGGAGCTCAATATCTAATGAAAGAATAAGAATACAGTTTATACAGCATATAACAGGAGCATGTGTGAGCATGTCTATGTGTGTATTAGTAAAAAAAAAATAGGCAACTGAACTTGCTTGAAATTCGATCAAAAGTTTGAAGGGCTTTGACACAGGAAATAAATGGAAACCATGGTGCCATAATATATTTCTTAAAGTTAAGATTCCTTACTTGCGGCACTTGCTGAGTAAGTTTACACATAGTCATAGCCTCCCAAATTGTAGCAACCCACTGTTGTTTCTCCTTTTCATAAATTCTGGGTTGCTAGGAAAAGACAGACTCCCGAAATCTATTCACAATTCATATCAGCAGTGTTGTGTTACTTAAGAGTGGTGGTTACAAAATGGGAAGGAGACAGAACTGATGCAGAAGTATGATGATGGGGAGTATGGGCAGTTCAGGCAAGATGTGGCTGGGTGATGAAGGAAGGTTGTTGCTGGTAGAAGCAATGAATTGATAGGAAAGGACCACAGAAGAGGAAAGCTGTAAGTAGGGGTATCTGAAGCTGTGGACTGAGAAGAGGACATGGGGATCAGGCCATTGGTCCATCTAGCCCAATACTGTCTAGGCAGGCAAGTTGTGACCCTCAAGATGTTGGTGGAGACAACCAATGGTAAAAGATGATGGGAGGCCAAAACCTCTGAAGGGCCACATGTTTCCCACCCCTGTCCTAGACTGACTGACAGCAACTTTCAGGGTTTCGCACATGTCTTTACCAGTCCTACCTGGAGATGCTGGGTATTAAACCCAGGACCTTCTGCATTCAAAGATTGTGCTCTACAACTAAGCTACAGCACTTCCCCATATTAGATATTAAGATGTTATGGCATTTGGGAGTGCTGGGAGACATTTTCAACAGGCTGGATCTAGACTTAATCAAACTTAGAAATCAATGGGACTTAAGTTAGTCTTGTCTCAATAGTCTCATTGATTTCAATGGATCTACTCTAAATATGATTAAGTCTGGATCCATCCCAATCTGTCTCTAATATTAGCAGAACCAAGCTGAGCTCCCAAGGGCTAGCTTTCCCCTTTTGCAGGGAAGATCATTGTATATTGATGGTGCTATATAAATAAATAATAATAATAATAATATAATTAAAGGTAAGGATATTGATCTATCTTCTCCTTCTGATCCATGTTAGTGACGACCTCCATAAGGCGTCGCAGGCCTTGGATCCAACACTGAGCCTCTTCGGCTGAGCTGGCAATTAGGTCTAGGTTGCTACGGCGACCATAAAAGACAACGGTGAAGCAGCACTCAGCTGGAAACTCGTCAGCTAGACTTTGCAGTACCTCCGACTGGTGTCCCTCACGCACAGTCTCCACATCACTCACCGAGTCTTGGGATAGGGACAATAAGGAAAGATCAGCCTTTGTGTAGGCATTGAGCTTATGTTACAAAATTATACCCTTGCTTCTCAGGTTGGATCCCACAGGGAGCAGCAGTAGAATTAGTGATCCATTCATCCATTCATGTATTCAGCAAAATCATCCCATCTATCCATCCATCTGCTTAGCACTATCCCATAGAATATATCTTTACACACACACTCATACACACACACACACACACACAGGAAAAGAGGCAACACTTTTTATTGGCCCAGTTATTGTTGGGATAAAACAAAATAAAGACATCTTAAGCATTAACTGATGGTGGAATTCTCAAAACCATTTGAGTAGGGAATACCATTTCACCCAGCATGCCAATTTCCTGGTGAAGTCACAGCAGCAGGGCAAGAGATTCAGAGAAATTCTAAGAGGAAATAAAATGGCCTCTGTGGATGGCAGAATGAAAGCATCTGGTACTAGAAGAGATTATTCAGTAAATGGAGGGAGGATATACAATTTCCTCTGCTCAGAGCTAAATTGAAATATGAACTAGCACTTAGTACAGCCTACCATAACCTAGCATGTCCTAGATGTGTTGGACTACAGCCCCCATCACCCGAGCTACCATGGCCACTGACCATGCTGACTGAGGATAATAGAATTGTTGTACAACACATCTGGGGAGTGCCACATAGGGAATGGCTGGTTTAGTATGTTTCTTCATATCTCCTTGTCGAAGGAGTATGAATCTCTGTGTCCATCATAGAGGGTGGGCCAGGCCAGAGACAACTTGTTTACCGTGGTAGAAAATCTGAATTGCACCCCACACAGTTTTTTTTAATTAACTGGCAATTTGGTACATGAGGTCATCATTTCACTCTACTTCAGGATAAGACCAGTCCTGCTTCCACCATCAGATATGAAAGACAGATTCTACACCTTGGAATTCACCCATACCTTGTGTACCCTTGTTGTCTCAAATATATGTATCTGAAATGCCTAAGAACCCACAGCAGAGAACATACTATGCACCCATGCTTATAATGCACAAACACATGTGCCATAACTCTAGGCAAAACTTTATATTCTCCAGTCTGCCTTCTGCTACAGTTACAGAGCTATTGTGGCCTAGCTTTCTACATCAAGCTAAATAGTATTTTAGCCTAGTCTGGAACTGTGTTATTGTGCGCTCTTTAAATCCTACTGATGATTGGTAATGTCCAACATCTATTAAACAGATCCATGGGTACATTTATGTTATCAAATTATCTTCCAGTCCTTGAGAAAGATCCCCACATGGTACTATACACTTGTTAGCAAGTGCAAGCTGAAACACAATGTTACTAGGAACCAATGTTACTTGGAACCATTGTTAATAGGTACTTCTTGTCAACAATACAGAGCAGGGAGTCAAACTCACAGGCGGACTTGGCAGTGCCTGACATCTTGGATTTGTACCACACGGTCATACAGTCATCTTGCAGCATGAAGTACCGTTGTTTCTTCCAGTTCTTGGACTTCACCTTGCGCATCATTGTCCCCTGTTGCATCTGTTCAAGGTTCTCATCCAGTTGAAGGCCTGAGTGGGCAAGAGAGAGGTAAGCATTTCAAATCAGGAAGCATGGGAGAAGATGAATGATTACAGGCAGAGATGGGGGCTTATTTAGAAAAGGTCCATTGATGCCATCTTGACAGGCCATGCTGGCATTCTGCAATTCTTTAGAGGCTCCAGAAAATACTCACGGGGGCTGTAGAGAACTGAAGTCATGGTTCTTCCTTCCGTAGGTTGGCACAACTATCACCTACAACATGAGAGAGAGGATGTAGTTGAAAGCTCTAGAATTCTGACATCACTGATCTAAGATGCCATTGAATGTGGTGACCAAAAGTTTTATCTTATATAAGAACACAGTAGTGTAAGGCTTATTACTGAAGCTCTACCAGGCCAATTTTGCTCATTTTTGTTTTAAACTGAAGTTTGAGCAATGTGGACGTGCAGAAAATGTTGAAAGTTCAAAGCTCAACCTTTAATACCAATTACTTTCCTCCACGCCAAACAGGCAGCCCCTCTGTCAGAGGAATGACAGACAGCCCTGCTTGGTCAATCAGTGTGATGTGAAGGCAGGCCCTGGATGCAGCTGCCTGATTAGGCTGTCACAGCCAATGGGAGGGAAAGGAGATGGAGGTGGCCAATCAGGACACATGAGGAGTGGGTGGGGCTACTCCACATGCAAATTTTGGAAGGGGGATCCACTATGCATGAGCCATGTTTGCATTATTCATGAGCCACTCTGTGGTGCGGGAACTGAGGGGCAAAAAAGTGGGAGAAAAGCAGGACTACTGGCACCAATGGCGACATGAGCTTTACACTAGTTTAAGAATTATACACCATTTATTTATTTAGACAGAAATGTATAACACTGCAAATAGACAAAATTAAATAAACATTAAATTCCTTCTGAAATATACCCAAATGTATCATTTCATATTAATGAAAAAAGAGAGGATAGATGTACATTAACTTGAAATTTATCATTCCAGAATGTAATATATGTTACCCATTTTTCAACAAACGTATTTTCCAGTAAGACAGTTTCTCACATAAGCAAAATAAGTAAATTTCATCATGGCAATATCCCAAATTCTAAAAAAGAAACGCAGTCTGATATGGGTGGAGCCCTGCATTCCTTCCAACAAGCAATTATTGATATTTTGGCAGCCATATATAAATTAACTACCTGGCATTGCTTGGACCCCCTAAGATATACACATATGTGGGGTAATCATCTTAAAGTAGTAGGCTGTACTTGCCCCCCCTTGTCAGGCCTGTTTCTGGGCATGTGCAGAGTGCCTTCCCTCCCGCCCTCTTAAGGGTGAAGGCCGTGCTCACGCTTCCCCCAGATTCTGAGAAAACAGTGATATCAGGACGGGGTACCTTTGAACATGTTCAGAGTTCAGCCTCTCAAATTCACACTGTTGTATCTAGTTATGTTTTTAAAACTACACATGGTGGGTGGGAGGAGGCACCGCAAATGGACGCAGCCCATTTATGTGGGTTGTTTCCTTTTATGTGGAATTGGGTTGACTGCTCCAGACCGACCTTAGGAATCTGGGTTGTGAAAAGCATGCAGCGGCCACCCGCCTGCACACTCACAATGGCCGCCAATGGCATGCTGGGAGTTATAGGTGTAAGCCTAGGTTTTTTTTATTAAATTCTTTTAAAAAACCTTAATATCCAAAATTTCTCATTTTTACAAATGTTGCAGTGTGGAGTACTCCTGCTGAGGATTCCTTCCAACCAGTCAGCTAGTCACACCTTTATCCAGAATATTCCACTGCATTCTTCCTCTTGGCCCCCAGTTTTCTGGTTTTCCATCATTTCACATACCATTCTCTGAGTCTTAGTATCTGGTTTGTTTTCCATGACTTTGCATAAACAGTTTCAGTGCCATAATCAAATAAAACTGTCTCTTTATCCTTAGTAAGCTGTTCTTTGAAAAATAATAACAACAAACATACCTTAGGATCAGGAGATAATTGATTGGTGCTATATTTGTTCTCAAAATCTCTTAGCTTGCTTACACTGACTCCAGCTGTGATAAAAAAAAAAAATCTCCTCTCTTTTTATCTGTTGGGTGAGGTCATTAGGGATTTTGGGGTTGGGTGCCATCAGTATTCTGATGACACTCAGCTCTATTTATCCTTGTTGTCAGAGTTAGCTGGGCTGGTGAAGGTGCTGGACCAGTGCCCGGAGGCTGTAATGGGCTGGATGAGGGGCAATAAACAGAAGCTGAATCCTGATAAGACGGAAGCTCTGTGGATTGGTGGTTCCTGAGCCTGGGAATTGGGTAAGCAACCTGTCCTGGATGGGGTTGCACTCCCTCTGAAGGAGCAGATGTGTAGCTTGGGAGTACTCCCAGATCCATACTTGTCACTGGAGGCCCAGGTGGACTTGGTGCCCTGGAGTACTTGGAGCCAGCTTCGGCTGATCTGCTAGCTACAGCCTTTCCTGGACAGGGATAATCTAGCCACAGTAGTGCATGTGCTGGTAACTTTTCAATTAGACTACTGCAATTCATTCCACGTGGGACTGCCCTTGAAAATGACTCGGAAGTTGCAGCTAGTGCAAAATGCAGCAGCTAGACTGCTGACCAGTACATCCCACAAAGATGTACCGGCCTTTTAAAGGAATTGCACTGGCTGCCTAGATGCTTCTGGTTGAAATTCAAGGTGTTGGTAAAAAGCCCTAAAAGGCTTGGGACCTCGATACTTGAGGGAGCGCCTCTCTTTATATATATATATGTCTGCCTGAGACTTGAGATCTATTAGAGGAGCCCTCCTCCATGTCTCACCAACGCAAGACATACACTATGGTGGAACATGGGAGAAGGCTTTCTCTGTTGTGGCACCCCAGCTGCGGAGTGCCCTCCACTTGGAGGTCTGACTGACACCAACATTGGCCTCATTTCAGCACCAAATTAAAACATGGCTTTTTAACAAAGCTTTTGATGGCTAAATTCACCAAAGTTGCACATAGTTTTGTTTTAATTGTTTCTACTGCTTTTAAATTCTATGCTAGTTTTAGCTTAATGGTTTAATTTGTTTTTAGTATATTGTTTTATACTGTTTGTACGGTTTTATCTGTATGCTGCCCTGAGATCCCAATGACACAGAGTGGGATACAAATGTTTTAATAAATAAATAAATAAATAACAAAATACCTCGGGCCAGCCCTATTATAGATGGAGCTATTGTATACTTACCTCTCTGGTTCTATATACATTTCCAATGATGACTCTATTTGAATTTTGTATTTGAACATTCTTGTTCCATTTTGTAATTTATCGCAGCTAGTCCTTCTTTAATGTTCCATAAAATAAATCTAGGATAATGGTTTGTTCACTAAGACTTGTTCTAACTGGGTCACTAGTTTAAGGCTGCCTCCTCATCTAATCCACTCATTCAAAGCCTCTGATTTGAAAACACTCAAAAGAAAGGATCTGAGCTTCTTCCCCCACACCCCATCCTGCATCCTCTTTAACTCATGTATATGAACTAACATGTCTGTTTTGGATCTGGGCTTCATCAAAAAAGAGGACACTGATTTGCACAAAATTTCCATATATGTACGTGTGTGCATGTGCATACACACAGAGAGGCATATATGCAGATTTTATATATATTTGCATACAGATGTGCATTTAGAAACAATTACTATTATTTAAATAAAAAATACAGCACATCTCAACATAGTGTGGAAGACTCTGTGACAAGGTAACCTGTGAGCCTGCCTGTTCAATCTGCTGTCAGGTGCTAAATGTTAAAGGGGAAATTCAAGGCCCTGTTCTCTCTTGTGAATTTCTTTATACTGGACTTGTACTGGACAGCCCTTTAAATAGAGGATACCTTCACTATAGATAGCAGTATTCTTTAACAGGGGATACATGGCCACCCTATCCACTTACCTGGGATTAAGCCCTCTTGAACTCAATAGGACTTACTTCTGAGTAGACACGTATAGGAGCGCTCTGTTAATCCCTTAGAGAAGATGACTAGTGAAAAGATTAGGAGGAACTGCAAAAGCACTTTCCTTGAAGAGGACTGTGTGGACAAAACCATGGGAAAGCTGTTTACCTACAAATTATTTAACTCCCCCAACAGAACTTAGTAACGATTTTAAAATAAAAACAGAAGTTTAGGATTAGAGATATCAAGGGTCAGTTTAGCATTATATATGTTTTATAGCAAGCTTGCTTTTCTCAACCTGGTGCTCTCCAGAGGTATTTCAACTATAATCACCATCATCCCCAGCCAGCATAATCGATGCCAGCTGGGGTGATGGGAATTGTAGTACAAACCTATCAGAGTGTAGGAAATGAAAGGGTTAATTGAGTTTTAAGATGCCCTTTGTGCTTTCTGTAGACCCTGCAAGAGGAAGTAGCTGACTCACACATCCCAGAGAGATGTGGAATGGCAGGGAAGGGGGATGGGACTAAGTAAAGGTATCCTGTTTAGAAATGTATCCCACTCCTCTCGTATACAGATTGTGTAAATGTATCCCATCCTCTTTACCCCACCCCCTTTTCTGTTTGTTGTCAGCTGACCTCATGTGAATAAAAGTTGTGTGCAAGCTCTGATCAGGGTCCGACCCTGTTCGAGTCGCACCTCAGTATACTGATACGTGGTGTCTTCTGCAGTGTTTTCTACGCTCGTCTTTCGTACCTAAGGTCAGGGACAAGAACCTGCCATATTTCTAACAAGAGGGTGCCAGGCTGGGGAACGCTGGGGTTCTGCTTTTTAGAAAGTAAACAGTCTCACTTTCCTCATGCAAACGAAAATTCCAGTTCAGCCTTTCTTCTCCTTGAGAAGAGGAAGTGCTGGAGTTGCATGTAAAATAAATAGCTTCTTTACAAATGCAGAGTGAGAGCTGGCATACATATAAGGCTGTTCTTAAAATGGCATCAGTCCCCCAAAGCAACAGCAGGTGCCCATGACCGCTTCTTACCAGTCAGTGGCAAAAATCAAAATGTCACTTTCTCTGGCTAAATACAAATCTATGAAATTGTTTCTTTCAGCCCCAGTCAAGTGAGATGGGATGCAAATTCCTGTGGCTAGGAATAGCCACCAGTCATCAGGGACTATTAGGGAAGTGCTTTCAGCTATACCAAAGCCTCTAGAGAGAAAAAGCCCATGTTGCATCATATCCAAAGAGCTCACCTGGCAGTTTGGGAGCTACAGAACAGCACCTACAGTTTCAATAGGACGTCACAGCAAAGGAGATGATTCCGAGGGGTATATGGAATGCATTTCCTGTCAAATAGTGATTGGGGAGGCGTAGGCAAGAAAAGAAAGCAAACTTCTGGCGGCTGGATCTAGGATCTGCCTTCCACTGATGGAAGGACTCTGCTCATGAAAGCCTCTTCCGGATGATTTTCAGGAATCCCACATTACAGCTCACCCCATTCAGCAGAGCCCCCACCTTCTGCTCAGCATTTTCAGGGAGGCTGCTGTGGAGAGGAGGGGGCAGGGACGTCCGCTTCCGCCAGCCCAGTTGCACGTGCCTAAATCTAGATCCAACCCTGTAGCTCAGCCTTCCACATCCTGATCATGTCCAGCTGTTTGACTATAAATCCCATCATTCCTGGCCCTTGACATTAAGGTAATCAAGGACTTCAAGCCAGCTTGATGCTGATCTTGCTTATTGGCAATTGCGGGGCAGGGGGAGGGAGGGAGGAATGGGGCATTCCATATCTGGAAAGAAATTTGACACTTTATGGTGGTCATTCTTTCAAACCCAAACCGTTCCCTTCCTAATGCAGTGTGGAGTTTTCTGCATCCTCTCAGAAATGGGCTCTTAGGCCAAGAGAGAGCGAAAGGGTATCAGAAGTGTGGGTGTGCGTCTAATGGAATGATGCAGTGGACATTTGGGGAAAGGTGCCAAGCCTGTGGAACATGCCGTCCTTTCCTTAGGAATGACTGGGGCGAGTGGGGGGAGGTTGACTGGGGGCGGGAGTGAGGGCAGTCCTTTGCCATGAGCAGTCCATGCATATGTTCATTGTTTCCTGTTGCAAAAGCCACTTCCCCAAGGAGACAGCCTTCCTAGAGAGAAAGGACGGGAAAGGACATGAACCTATCCATGCACGAGCCCCCAAACATGAGATCTTTGTGCAATGTGACAGCTGTGAGCTAAAGCTGACTTTGGAATAGCTGCTAAAGCACAGAAATATAGTGCATGGTGTGGTGAAATGTCAGGCTTGCAGAAACTACTTGGATGGTTTTTTTTGGGAGGGGGGCAGTTTAGTATTTTTATATTAAAATGTTGTTAACCATCCAGAGTACTAAATTGAGTGGGCAGTTTATAAGTGTTCAATTTGTGTTTTTTTTTACTGAATCCCTGAAGTCCATCAACTGGAGCAAGTGGCTCAGTGTCCCAGAGCCAGATGCAAAATTGCAGTTCAGGGGCAGAGCTAATTATCTAGTGCATTACATGAGCCATTCCCTGGCATTCCCTGTAATATATATCAAATTTATTCTGGCGCCATCCTTCATGGACACTTTCTACTTCCTCAGATGCATTGTTTGTGGGCTATAGCCCACTTCATCAGATGCATCTCACAGAAGCAGTGGACAGTTTCCACAACAGCTTATGCCAGAATAAATTTGCCAAGTCTTTAAGGTACCACAAGACTCTTTGTTGTTTTTACACACACACACACACACACAGGTACGTTACTGTAGGACTTCTACCAGTCTAACTTTGGGGGCGGGGGGGGGGTGATTGTTCCTGTTATAAACAATTGGGAATCAGGACATTCTTGCTGATCTACTACAAATCATCCAGTGAACTTGATCTACCTTTTGGCCAGCTACTGACTGGGCAATGGCATGGAGCAGTCTGAGCACACTGCCCAGCAAAAGTACCTTAAACGAAAATTATCTCCTCTGTTATCTTCCTTGCCTTGTCCAAGTTATGGTGCTTTGCCATCATTAATAATATTTTACATTTATTTTATTTATTGCATTTATATACCGCCCCCATAGCCGAAGCTCTCTGGGCAGTTTACAAAAGCTAAAAACAGTAAACATTAAAACAAATATACAAAATTTAAAAACATAAGTATTCTTATAAAAACAGCTATTCTGGGGTCCGTTAAAAACAAACATAGTACAAGGCGCCTTACAATATTTTTAAATAAAGTTTTGTTTTGTCTTCCCCCTTGCCTTATAATTTCAATCTTGCAGCAAGAACCAATTATAAATGTGAGAAATCTGAAAAAACATCCCTGTACTGACTGGAAACATTCACAGCACCCCGCTTTTTAAACACCCCCCCCCCCATATAATCTGTCCAGGAGAGTCAGTGGGGAGCAGTTGTTAGCAATGTTGTCCTTTGATCTGGGAACTCTGGTTTGAAATCAGTGCAGTTCCACAAAGCTCACTGGGTGACTTTGGTACAATCACAATAACCTCTTACCTAATCTAACCTCACAACCTTGTTGAGATGATAAAGCATGGAGGAGTGGGCTGGACAGGAAGAGCCATGTATACCACTCTGAATTCTTCAGAGGAAGGCCAAGATAAAAAAAAATCTAATACACTCTACCTCTCACATTTCCCCATGCCACTCTCAGTTTCTTTTTACTCACATCTATCCATCCAGATCAGTTGTCACGGAGTCTGAAAGTAACGTGTATTGTTGATAAGAATTCACTATATTTCATTGAAGTGCTATTCCTGATAAGCCACGTATGCTGACTGTAAGTGATTAGTAATCCATGTGATTAGTTCTGTGTGTGTTGTGAGATAACTGTGAGTAATAGAAAGCATTCTTGGAAATGGAGTAAAGCTGCCACAAGTGGGTTAGTTAAATACTGGAAGCAGAAAGCTGCTTAGCAAAGATACCTTCATCTAGGTGTTATTAGTGTCAATAGCAAACCTGGCTACATTGAGAGAAATAAGAGTCATGTCTGAAACTTGAGATGAGGTCATCATCAACACAGAGGTTATGAAAAGCAAAAGTTTGATCTAATTACCCAGAGAGCTCCTGGGAGAACAAGAAGCTTATCAAACATGATTACCTGAGCTCTGCAAACCATGCTTGCCAGATAGGTAACTATAAGAACTTAATGATGATTGCTTTGTTGGTTGCGAGGAATAGCACTTTAATTTTACTAAAGAATATGCTAGCCATTATTTTTTTATGCTTTTAATTATCCTAATTGCATTTTATGCAGTAAACGTGTTTTCTTGTTTTATCATTTTAAAGATGTGTTATTCTCTAATACCGTTTGAGCAATGAATATATATTTTGTGGGGCCACTTCATGTTACCTGGCATGAGAGGGGTTTCAGGGACCACATCCCATGTAAATCAATTCTTGAAAACCAAAACACCCAGCTAGATTCATATCTCTGTTGCTGAATGGGGTCTGCCCATATAGCTTCTGCCCTGAAAGGTGACCAAGAAATATTTTGAATAAATTAATAGCCTCAGTTTTCTCTTTTGGTCAAGTGAGCCACCAAGACACTTGTTCAAAGAAGAGAAGTGAGGTAGTCGGAAGGAGCAAGAAGAAGTTACACGTGTCCTAGTTTTGTTATCAAATTTGGTCAGCAAAAGAGAGCAACAGAAAAGGGGGGGGAGGTGTATTCGTGTGCCTGGGGTCTGTAGGGTGGAGAGAGCTTAAAGAATAGTGTTTGGGGGTTGTCTGAATGACCTTTTAAGGAACTCCTGATAAGGAGATTCAAGATCATTGTGGGTGCCTTGAGGCAATATCCCTTAAAGCTTGATAAAGGAAAGCTTGTAGCTTTCTGGTGATGTGTTTGAATGGGAGCTAGGATGGCCCAAGAAAGCATAGGTGATGGGCAGAGATGACTCATCATTCTTCTCTCCACAGTAGAAAAGGAGAGTGAGGCCTGTGCATAGCAAGAAGTTAGTCTGCACTGGAACTGAGTCTGCAAAGGGCAGAAGGCTGACTTGCTCTCTGCAGGAAGTCCTATGGCACTGTGAGTTCCCCTAGAAATCTCTTTGGGTGCTAATGCTATGAAACCTCATATTATGCTCAGCCTCTCTCTGTATAAATGTAAATAAATCTAATATTCAACCTGCCATTTTAAGACTGGGATTAAGGTAATCTCACATTGGCTCAAACTCCACAAAGCCAGTGCGTTGGAAGCTTAGCCTGATGCCTTAACGGGTGTGCCCCGTGATCAGTCGTGGCGTTGTGCAAGGCCACAAATTCTGCTTGTTTACAACTTACCCTCCATGCACCCACACTTGTCTTGGGTCTTTCAGACCCAAAACCAGATGGGGAGGATGGAATGCCCTCATGCTGGATACAAATGTTGGCAGTAGAGTGCCACCTGCAGGCAAGGCAAGCCTTCATCCACTGGAGTGGAGCTTTTGGGAGCTGTTTGCTGCTTGTCTCCCTCCTGTCTGGGGACTAAAGGCAGAGGGAATTGTGCTCCAAACTAAATTCTATTCCTACATCATTTAACTGCAAGGGGAGCATCCAGTCATAGTTTATAAGACAGATGCAGAACCTCAGGCTGGGGAATTAAATCATGTACTCTTCCGCTGGCTCCACCCTTTCCCTGCCCCCAAACACATATCATTGGGTGGTTTCCCAGCTTTTGTGCAGTGTTTGCCCCATTCTAAAAGGTTGAAATGCCTCTCCTTCAAGCTAAAATATGCTTGGGCCCACCCCTTTTGCCTTCAGCCCTGCCCACTACTGGAATGGGGACCCCAAGAGCTTCCCCAAAATGAAATTTGGCCCTCATGCCGAAAGAGTTCCTGTACTCCTGGTTTATAGGACTGTGGAGGGGTGCCATGTCTTCGGGAGTGCATTCACCAAGCCCAATTCAATCTGACAGCTCCAAAGTTTCCTTTAAATTTCAAGCGGAGGACTGAAGGAGAAGAATTTGCAGTCTGGTATATGATGTCTGAAGCCAATTCATCCCCCACCCACCCGCCCACCCCAAAATCCCTTAAAATGTGAGAGGAATGACCTCTTGTGGTTTAAAAGTGGAGGGATGAGTTGAGTTTGGATTGTTTTGATCCACAGAATCCTTAAAATCAGAATCCTTAAAACAAGAAAATACACACTGCACATTTAAAGAATAGTGGTAGGGTGGAAGAAGATTCACATTCAAATGCTTGTCTGAGTAGAGATGAGGGGCTGCTTGCGCTGCATTAGTTTGAATGGTACACATCCCACGTGTGCCTTCCATTGGAAAGCAGTGCTGTGCAGATAATTTAGGCCCATGATTTCTAATCCAGAAAGTGATAATTCTGCAGAAAGCGGCTCCCGCCAACAACCATTTTACAGGCTTACATTTGCATTAGATTAATTAGGAACTGAATGGAATAGACTCATGAAAAGCCTGTTCATTTGAGCTGCGTTTTATTATGCTATCACTTTTCTTAATGTAGAAGTGGGACTTGCATCAAATTGGCCCGTTTCAGAAGTCACCTCAAACCGTGGCTTTAACTATAGTGAATAAGGCTTTTTGCCTTATTCTTCTACACAATTATTTAAGAAGTGCAGTATCTGGTCACCCTAATAGCACTCAATATTATGAAGATGATCCAGGCAAAAGTCAATTCCTGTATATTCCAGCTCAGTCCTGCCTAGGCAACACAAGATAGAGAGAATATGGGTAGATGATTGATGCATGACCTTTTCATACATCAACGGCAAGCTCATCAAGAAAGGTCTGGCTCCAAGGTTCCCTGACATTCTACTGATATTCTTAAGTTTCCCACCTTCAGGCTTCTTCTCCTGCCCCCAACCCTTTTCCAAACTCTGAGCTCCCCCTCCCAGCTCCGCCGCTGCCTCTCAATCTCCTACTTGCCGCAAACCATCTTCCTAACACAGCATTCTTGTTATTAAGCTTGTGTTGCCTTGGGCTTCTCTACGTTATGTGCTTTGGGGTTTTCCCAGGAACTCTCACTCACACACTGCTATCAGGCACAAGCTGCTTTGCTCCGAGACGTGATCTGACAGAAGCTGCCACGTCAATGCCCACATGCTTTAAGGCAAAATGTGGCAGAAGTGAGCTGAGATGGCTAACAAGGGACTGAAGCCTTCAAAGAGATGGGAAAGGGCCCAAAGAGGTGAATGCTGGAGGGTCTCTCAGCCTCTAACCTGATCCCAACATAGTATGACTTCTCCATGCAACAGCTTTATTGGTATACCTAAGATTTCCCCCTTTCCCCCCTAGCTGAGAGCTCTGGCATCAGTATGTTTTTAGAAGAGAAAGAAGACAAGAAGGCACACAGCTATTTCAATGGGTGATCTACAAATCTTACAGAACTAGGACCTTAAAGCTACGATCTATTTTTATTCTCGCATAACTCAGAAAGCCAAGTCCATAATAGGGCATTCTGATGGTCAGTAGTAATAGTTGAGCCATGGCTCACAGGATCAAACAACTTTTCGATTAATGGCAATAATGTCATCTGCCACCCCCACCCTCCTGCCCTGAGTTTTTCCTGCTCCCTCTTAGGTGCCATCTTCACAGCAGCTGGCACAAAAGGGGTTTTCCCAGTAACAGCATTATTGCTCCCTGTTGTAATGTGAAATATGTGGCTTCGTCTTGAATGGGCAACTAAAACCCATTAGCTATACAAAAGACCCATTCCTGGTGGGGATGAGAACTTCTAGAACAGTTTGCTGCCTGCGTTTTTGGACTCTCCCAGAGGGCCTCGCTATGAGGATTGTCATCATGGCTCAGTTCGGACGACACATTAGTCAACGGTGGACTTTTTAATCAACCATTGCTTAAATAGTCCCCTGTTGACTAGCGTGTCATCTGTGCCACAGCTGGTTATTTCCCAAAAATAACCAATGGTGTGTGGAGTTTTTCTGCACAACCGTAGCTTATCATGTCATATGGCAGGCTCCGTTGATTATTTCCCCTGCCAACAGAGTCATGAGGCAAGAGCAGCCGAAACCTCGGCTGCTCTAGCCCAGCAGGACTCCATTAGCAGGGGAAATATAATCCCATGCTGGCAGCACAATCCTCAGCTCGTCATGTGCTTCCTGGCATGGGCACATGCGGTCCCTGGGTGGGGCGCCACTGAGTGCAGAGCCCCACATGCTCCCAGGGACGTGCACATCCCTTGCCACCACCACCGCCCCCAATCCATCTGGAGATAGGCTTGAGGGGATAGAAGGAGCCCCTTCCATCACCTTGAGCCGATCCCCAAGTGAAATGTCGAACCATGGGAGGGATATTGGAGCTAACTTTTAAAATGTGAGTGCACGTATACACCAATGCACTAGAGCAACCTTCCCCAAGTGGTGCCTTCCAGATGTTTTGGACTACAACTCCTATCATCCTTGTTATTGGCCGTGTTAGCTGGGGCTGATAGGAGTTGCAGTACAAACCAACTGGAGGAAACAACCTTGGGGGAGGCTGCTCTAGAGAGTGCTTCAGCTTTTAACCCCCTTCCCCTTGCTCTATAAATTAAATGAGGGGAGGGGGTCACTATATCCATTTCACACGCATGTAAATGCATGTACATGCACATAGAATGTGAACAGCTTCCATTTCGCCTGGTCATCCCTGCTGTAACAATATAACAAACACTGCTGAATGCACTTGGGAAGCCGTTCTATAATAAATGGAACCATTGTGAGAGCAGTACATTATCAACCATTCTCATAACATGATCATGTTATTAACATACTCTGCTTCAGAATACAGTGTAATACAAGGTAGCTATTATGGAATAAATTGGATGGGGGACCTGCTGCCCCCCTGATTTTGGTCTATAACTCCCATCAGTCAGAGCCATAGAGGCAATGATTAGGGATGATGGGAAGTGTAGTACAACAGCTGGAATGCCATCCCTGGAATGAATAAATACAGGGTACAGCAGCTGGGAAGAGACTACAGCAACCCATCTGGTTTCCAAGCATCTTGTTTCCAAGAATGGCCAGCCCAAAACTTCTGCAAAGCTCATATACAAGATACGAAGGCAATAGCCCTCAGGGCTAGCCCTACCATTAGACAAAGTGAGGCAGTTGCCTCAAGCAGCAGATGCTTGAGTGATATGGAGGGAGCCATTCCCATATTTTGGAAGGACAGAGCTGTTTCTACCCCTGCCGCAGCCTGCCCTATGACCCCTAAGCTAGCCTACTGGCCTCAGATGCAGGGGAGGAAGCTGTCCCATTGCCAGTGTTGAAGTAAGAGCCAGCTGTCAGTCTGGTTGGCTTCTGTAGATAGAATTGGGGGAGGGAGCGCCATCTTGTCTTTCACCTCAGGTAGCAAAATATCTTCAGCCAGCCCTGACTGCCCACCTTTGATATTGTCCCCCTCTGCAACTGGTACTCAGTGGCACAGTGCCTCTTCAACATGGAGATTATGATGATGATTTTAGATGCCTTTCTAAAAAAAACCACTCCAGGTGACTTACAATAGAATTAAAACAAACAAGATTAAAAACTGCTGTAACAACTATCAATTGAAACACAACCTACCCCTTAAAACAACTAAAACATCAGTGACAAATTAGCTAACATAGCTATTCCTATTTTCATCTGTGAAATGGGTGTGACTTAATAAAGGATAACAACCACAGAACTGACACCATCATATTACTTTCAAGGGATGAAACTAAGGGTCCAAAGAGCATAAACACCCTTCACAAGATATGGGGTTCCTGATTCATTTATTTTTTCTTTATTTCAGTACAAGCGATGGAGATAAACAATAACACTGTTTCCTCTGTAGGTGAGGCTAGAATTTGTGGTTCTATAGGGAATCACAGCAACCAGTGAATAACAGAGATAAACAGTAAAGGATTGTTTTGGCTGAAAACTGTATTTCTCCTAAGCAGAGGTCATTATCTCAGGGCTATTCCAGAGATAACATTTAAATCTTGATTATATAAACAAGTCCTAAGGGGATAAGAACTGAAATTGCAGAGAAGTACGGAGATGAATGGGGACACCTCCTAGCCAAGACTTTACTCTCTATATATCTATACAGTAACTCTCCACTATCCACAAAACATAGGGATAAGAACATAAGAGCCATGCCAGGTCAGACCAAGGATCGATCAAGTACAGCATTCTGTTCACACAGTGGCCAACCAGCTGCCTGTGGGGAACCCACAATCAGGACATGAGTGCAACAGCATCCTCCCACCCGTGTTCCCCAGCAACTGGAGCACATAGGCACTCTGTCTCTGATACTGGAAGTAGCATATAGCCATCAGGACTAGTAGCCATTGATAAGCTTCTCCAGAAATGAGTCCAATCCCCTTTTAAAACTATCCAATCCCAGATGTTGTAACTTTTCCTTATAGGGGAGAAGCTCCATTCCCTTAATCATTTGAGTTGCCCTTTTCAGTACTTTATCCAACTCTTCAATACCCCTTTTTGTTTTTGTTTTGGTGCAGTGACCAGAACTGCACATAATATTCTAAGTGATTGCATCATAGATTTGTATAAGAGGAATATGATTTTGGCAGTTTATTTTCAATTCCTTTCCTAACCTAATAAGGAGTTTGTTTGTTTTTACAGCAGCTGCCCACTGTGTTGACATTTTGATTGAGCTGTCCACCCCAACCCCAAGATCTCTTTCTTGGTCAGTCACCACTAGCTCAGATCCCATCAGCATATGCTTGAAGATGGATTTTTTTTGCTCCATCATGCATCACTTTACAGTTGCTTACACTGAACTGCATTTGCCATTTGGATGCCCATTTTCCTAGTTTGGAGAGATCCTTTTGGAGCTCCTCACAATCCCTTTCCAGATTATTTAAGAATAAGATGAAAAGCAGTGGTCGCAGTATAGCTCAATGTGTGACCCGACAGTTTACATCCATCCATTGGGAGAATTTACCATTTATTCCTACTCTTTGCTTTCTGTTCTTTAACCAGTTACTGATCCATAAGAGGACCTTTCTTCTTATTGTATAACTGCTAAATTTGCTCAAGAGTCTTTGGTTCCAGACTTTGTCAAAAACCTTTTGGAAGCCCAAGTAAACAGTGTCTACCAGATCACCCATCTACAGGTTTGTTGACACTCGCAAAGAACTCTAAAAGGTTAGTGAGACAGGAATTATCCTTGTGGAAGCCATGTTGGTTCTTTTTCAGCAGAGCTTATCTTTCAATATACTCATTAATTTTACCACTAATAATGCTTTCAAACAATTTATCCAGAACAGACGTTAATCTCACTGGCCTATAATTTCCTGGATCTCCCCTGTCAGGGATCTCTGATGAGCAAAAACCATCAGTGTTCAGTAACCCACAGTAGATATGGGGTAAAAGTACAATCCTTGTGATCAGAACTAGGAGGATCTCGGTCTCTAATGAAGGAAGGTAAAGGATCCTCCCTGGATTCCATTCCCATCCTTGAGAGGACAGTAAGGTGTACTGCTGTAAAACAGTAGAGTTCTCTTTTTCGGTAGATGCTACAACAAAAGACAGAATGGCCTCCAGAATGGCGAGGGAGGGAAAGAAATTCTTAAGAAACAAATTCAACTGACTTGCAAGACTCATGTTAAGATACAAAATCAGGCTTTCCTCAAACGTGTGCCCTGCTTCAAGCTTCCCTTCCAACGGAAATTGATTTATCCTGGATTGAACTGTAAGGCTTATATTTAATTCCTCCGTGGTTTGGCAGAATAAGGCAATCTCCTGTGTCTCAATCCTGCAGCAGGCAACAGCTCGCCTCCCCACCTTTGCATACACAAGGAAGGAAGGGGAATCTGTCACCCGATCCCACATGTGGGGCTGACAGTAAATTGTGAAAGGATGAGGGTAGTTGCATCTTTAAACATGTAATATCTTCAGGCTTAGGTCTAATACCAAAAAGCAAGTAGCTTCTCAATTTTTATGGGGAGATAACAGCTTCTATCTTACTCCTTATTTTGTTTAACATCCCACCTAATTAAGAGTTCTGAAGAATTTGAAAGCTTGCTCATTATTTTGTTAACAGCTTCCATAGGGATAGCCATCACCTGAAAGGTTAAGAAAATGTGTTATGACATATGATCCATTGAATGAAGTAGACTCTGGTCCATGAAAGTTTATGCTATAATAAATGTATTAGCCTTTCAGGTGCTACAAGAGTCTTAATCGTTTTTACTATTTTATGACATTTTAGTTAGGATTCTCTATGTGGGTTGTTCGTGGTTAACAAACCATGGTTTGTTAATGTGGCTGGGTTCACACAACACAACAACCCACAATTCATGACAAACCACACTCGAGCCACACTCTGCTTTGTCGTTTTGTGTGAACCGAGCCAGTGACTCATTGGCATGTCTTTAGACAAGCTCAGTTACTTGTCTGTAAAATGGGAATAACAGTGACCTGCCTTACAGAGTTGCTGTTGGGGTGAGCACTGCAGTATGCAGACTTACTTGAAAGTCAATTAATGAGGCTTACTTCCGAGCAAAGATTGATGAGATGAGGCTGATCTCTGAAAGATTGTAAAGCACTCTGCACATTCAGAGCAAATAGCAGTTTCTTCTGGGATCCTTGGCTACAGTGGAGTCTCCTTAGCAATCCACCTGTTTTCTAAAAGAATTCTGATCAATTAAACACTCTTAATAACTTTCTTTCCCTGTCCTCTCAGACCTGATTTCTCAAGGGAAACCCCAGTCATTCCCTTTCCATTTCTCACCCTCCTAATTCCCCAAACTTGTTTATCTTATGTGTCCCAGCCCCACTCACCAATTCTTTCCTGCTTTGGCTTTTATTTCTCAAAGCATACATACAGCAGAAGCCAGCAAGACGGTCTACCGGGAATCAGCAAAGCCCAACAAATGGCAGCTTTGACAAACTCTCCAGCTTTGCTTATAAGACTAGCAGGAAAATACTTTTAAAAGCACTTGCTGTTTATGAGACAAGTGTTCCAATGACAGAGGCTCTGGCTTGTCTCCTGATTTACTAGAACCCCAATCAGACGCATGCATTCCCCAGGCACAGTTTTTTTTAAAAAAGCAACACCTTGGAGCAAAGAACGAGGAAAGCCAAGTATTCTCTCGGAGGAACTGTTACTCTATTCCTTGTGGCCATCAAGAAACACAAATAGAAATTAATTTAATTGGCTGAGTTCCCTTGTGGCAGGCTTCGGCATCTCGCCCTCCTAGATGCACTAGCGCCCAGATCTTTTTTTAGTAAACAACTTAGCCTTTCCCGATAGCCTTGCTTGGGGTTGCCCAACAGCCAGAAAGCCCGGAACAATTATTCTTAAGCTACAGCACCTGAGTGTAGATGCACAGCATCTTGTCCCATATCAAACACCGAGCCTAGTGCACGCAATGCCCCGTACTCACCTCGTACATACTTGTTTCTGCATAGAAGCAGTCCGTGAGTTGGAGACTCTTGTCTACTGTGATGCCTCTCCCCACGCGCATGCTTAACAGTAATCCCCTGCGCTCAAGGTTGAGCGTACGTTTACTAGTACCTGCTTTCTGTGTTGCTGCCTTAGCCATGGAACATGAGAAATAACCATGCCTCTGAACATAGGCAGAGTTCCTTTCCCTTCTCACCAAGTCACCACAACAAACCCTGAGCATCCAGAAGCAGGCATAAAATCATGCATACTTGAGCTCAATCATCTCTCATTTTAGAAACTGAATCTCTCTCTCTCTGCCCATGCATTGGTTCCTCTTCTTCTTCCTTCTCCTCCTCCTATATATCTCTTCTGTGAGCATTGCAGCTAAAGTCTCCTTTTCCTCTTAATTGCACCAAGACTTTGCAGAACAACTCTCTTACCAGCAGTCAGAGGATCACGGAGTGGTTTCAAAGCACCTCCATGGCTTGGGGTGGTACGATGGCTCGTGCTCCAGGTTACCCAGACTTTGCCCTACCACCTCATGCTATTGGCACGAGAGGGGCTGTTACTGACGCAGAAGCTGAGCTTGCACTAAGGGAAATGTAATGAGCTCACAGCTGCTCAGCCCTGCCCAGAGCTCTGCTGCCTCACTTAAAGGCACAGAGCCAAGGGCTCGCTTGTCACCCGGCCACCTGGCAAAGCAGATCAGACTCGCACTGGGAGCTGGAGGAGACAAAAACGTTGCTCAGACAGATCAGCTTATGCCTTGCAAGCTAATCCTAAGGGAGGAGGGTCAGTCCTGCGTTTGGTTCTGCCCTGCTCCACAGGCAGAAAGATGCCCAGTGCATCTTTTCCTAGCCACATTGATTGAAGTCAGTCCTTTCTTGTGAAACAAGCCTGCCCATGAAGAATATCACACAGTTTGCCAGCTCCCATTAGTGCTGCCCCTGTCTTGACATTACCCAGAGGCGGAGAATTAGCAATCCCGGAGGAAATCTGCCTTCTGTCACGATCGTCAGCAGCTGAGAATAAGCAATTTCCTTCTGACTGAGCAATGAACAATTCTAGATGCGCATTTATTAAAATACATGCATGTCAACGAGCAACAACCAAGGTTTATTTCCGACGAGAAAGGCGGCATCACACTGACGTCAAAACACAAATGTGGAACTTGTATTTTGTAAATACACTTACTCTGCCTCTAACAAGAGACAACAAAGGCTCCGGTGGCATCTTAAAGCAACCTTTTCCAACCCTGTGCCCGCCCAGAAGCGTTGAACTACAACTTTTGTGAACCGCCCAGAGAGCTTCAGCTATTGGGCAGTATAACAATGCAATAAATAAATAAATAAATAAATAAATAATAAACTCCCAGTACCACTGACTGGGAGCTGCTGGGAATTGTAGTTCAACACATCTAGTGGACTAAGAGTATCTTTTGAGGATAGTAGTAATAGTAATTTTACCTGTGTGCTTAAGCTATTACCAAGCAATAATGCCTATAACTATAGGAAGCACAGAAGCTGTTGCATATCTGCTACATACAGACCATGAGATTTTTTTTTTAAAAAAAAAAATCTCACAAAGCAATCAGATTTTCTTACTGAAGAAAATCTCCCTCTCCCATAATACTAAACCTGGGGTCATCCCATGAAGCAGATTGGTGGGAGATTCAGGACAGATAAAAGGAAGTACTTCTTCACACAGCACATAGTTAAACTATGAAATTCACTACCACAAGATGTAGAGATGGTCACCAATTTGGATGGCTTAAAGGGGGATTGGACAAATTCATGAAGGAGAAGGCTATCAATGGCTACTAGTTCTAATGGCTATGGGCTATCTCTAGTATCAGAGGGAGTAAACCTATATACACCATTTGCTGGGGAACATGGGCAGGAGGGTGTTATTGCACTCATGTTGCTTATAGGTCCTTGGTCAACAGCTGGTTAGCCAGTGTGTGAACAGAGTGCTGGACTAGATGGACCCTTTGTCTGATCCAGCATGGCTCGTCTTATGTTCCTAAGATTTCTAGGCAATGGTGAGCAGAAAGCACATCTCTAGATGTTTTGGACTTCAGGTCTCAAAATTCTTGACCGTTGGTCATTCTACAAGGAAGTAAAAGCAAAAGTCAGTCTGAATGAAGGGAGATCCCAGGTTTTTATGGCAAGAGAAGCATGACATCTGAGGAGAGGGCTGTCTGCAGAATGGCAACAAGGATGAAGGGGGGGACGGACCAGAAACCAAGTCTGATGAGGAAAGATTGAAAGAACTGGGTATGTTTAGCCTTGAAAAGGCTGAGGCAGTGGAGGCTGGTTGCTCTGCTATCAGTGGGGTGGTGAATCCACTCTGAGTGTCAATCAGAACTCTAAAGGAGCTATCCAAGCTGCTCTGCACTGACACAAGAGCCACCAGCCTCCACTGGATTGAGGGGATGGGGGATAGGACAGCATTCTTCAAGTACCTAAAGGATTGTCACACAGAAGAGGGACACAACCTGTTCTCTATCATGTTCAGGCCATGAAATAGTAGGCTTAAGTTATGGGAAGGGAAATTTTGGATGAACATCAGGACAAACATTCTTAATGGTCAAAGCAGTTAACTGGACCAACTGCCTAGGGAGGTGGTTGGCAGTCCTTCCAGACTTCTAGCCAGCCTAAAAGGTTTTCTGGGAGGGTGGCTCCCAAAAAATAGAGGGGCAGTTTATCTGGCCCACAGGCCTTTTTAAGACAAAACTATGCACTTCTTATTTAACCCTTATTTTTTTCAGCCATACTGCAAGTTATATACATTCAATTTTTTCACTAAGAACCTTCAGCATTTGTTACACTTCTTGCCACCAATGAACAAAAAAGTAAAAAAAAAAAAGAGAGGGGAATCAAGAATATCAAGAATAAGCTACAACAGGAGTATTCCTATTATAGAATCATAGAGTTGGAAGGGGCCATTTAGGCCATCGTCCAACCCCCTGCTAACTCCAGGAATCTAGTTTAAAGCTAGATGGCTGCCCAGTCTTTGCTTGAATACCCCTAGTGATGAGAGCCCACCATCTCCCAAGGCACTTGGCTCCATGGCCTGACTGGTTTGACCATTTTCTGATTTTCAACTGAAATCTGCTTCCCTGTAACTTAAGCTCATTATTTCATGTCTCACAGCCTTGAATGACAGAGAACAGATTGCAGCTGTCTTCTGTGTGACAATCCTTTGTGTGCTTGAAAAGTTCAATCATATACCCCCCCAACCCCCGGTCTTTTTAAGGCTAAACATTCTTTTTTTCTTCAGTCTTTCCTCATAGGATTTCCATGGTCTCCTCCCCTTCCTGCCTTTTTGCCCTCTCTGCATTCCATTTCCAAGAGCAGAGACATAGCCACTGTGGCAAAAACTGCACCAGCTACAAGAGGGTAGGGGGAGAGGGCAGGGAGTGTGGTTTCTGGGAACTGAGGTGGGAGCCCTCAGTTCAAACAATCCTATAGCCCTCTAGACAGTACCTAGTGGCCATAGGATTGTGCCCTTAATTTCTAATCCCTTAATCATAGAATCATAGAATAGCAGAGTTGGAAGGGGCATACAGGCCATTGAGTCCAACCCCCTGCTCAATGCAGGAATCCACCCTAAAGCATCCCCTACAGATGCTTGTCCAGCAGCCTCTTGAAGGCCTCGAGTGTGGGAGAGCCCACAACCTCCCTAGGTAACTGATTCCATTGTCGTACTGCTCTAACAGTCAGGAAGTTTTTTCTGATGTCCAGCTGGAATCTGGCTTCCTTTAACTTGAGCCCGTTATTCCGTGTCCTGCACTCTGGGAGGATCAAGAAGAGATCCTGGCCCTCCTCTGTGTGACAACCTTTTAAGTATTTGAAGAGTGCTATCATGTCTCCCCTCAATCTTCTCTTCTCCAGGCTAAACATGCCCAGTTCTTTCAGTCTCTCTTCATAGGGCTTTGTTTCCAGACTCCTGATCATCCTGGTTGCCCTCCTCTGAACACGCTCCAGCTTGTCTGCATCCTTCTTGAATTGTGGAGCCCAGAACTGGACGCAACACTCTAGATGAAGCCTAACCAGGGCCAAATAGAGAGGAACCAGTACCTCATGTGATTTAATGCAACCCAAAATAGCATTTGCCTTTCTTGCAGCCATATTGCACTGTTGGCTTATATTCAGCTTGTGATCTACAACAATTCCAAGATCCTTCTCTGTAGTATTGCTGAGCCAAGTATCCCCCATCTTGTAACTGTGCATTTGGTTTCTATTTCCTAGATGTAGAACTTGGTATTTATCCCTATTAAATTTCATTCTGTTGTTTTCAGCCAAGCACTCCAGCCTATCAATATCACAGTGTATTAGCTATCCTACCCAATTTTGTGTCATCTGCAAATCTGATAAGCGTTCCCTGCACCTCCTCGTCCAAATCTATATAAATAAAAATGTAAATGTTCGTTTGAAACAGACGTTATATCTCCGAAAGTTCTTCACCGATTGCTTTGAAATTTTGACACAACGTTGCATTCGAATACGCGAGCGTTGTTATGTAACTATGTTCTATACGGGGTCAAAGGTTTGTCTTAAAATCGAAGAAATAGGCCTCCTCAAAACCAGTCCTGCTGATCATTGTGACATCGCCAACCAGTAGGCCAATCCGCTGCCTCTGCCTCCTCTCACATTTGCATATTCTCTCAGAATTGGCTGAGTGAATATAGATGTCACACCTGTGACAGTTACACGTTCTGAAGAAAGGTAACTGCCAGGACTTTCCACTAACCTCCTCACCGTAAAAACATCCTTTTTAAAAAACCTAACAATCTGCTTTACTTCATCCAAATAATGCCTCGCAGAAGATCACACTTAGGTCGTCGTACTCGCAGAGCGGAAGCACTGCAACGAGAAATTGCAAATCAGACTGAGGAAGAACGGGCATCAGCAAACAAGAAAAAAAAGAAAAAGAATGCCTCAAATACGTGCCAAGGAACCAGCCAAGCAACATTCAGCCAGACTTGAGGATGCACGGTTGCGAGCACGGCAATCGCGTTCTACAGCTTCAGATCTGCTTTGTTCTCAACAGAATGAACGCGACAGGCTGAGAGTGGCTGAAAGACGTCAACGAGAAACAGCACATCAGCGTCAAACACGACTCTGTGGTAAACAATCACACGATTACAATCGCCTTGCATTCCGGTACAACCCAGCTGATGATTATAGTTTGAGGCGGCATGTTCTCATCGGCACTGTGACTGAAGTGTGTCCTTATTGCAAGGCTCTTAAATTTAATGGAGAAACAAAAGGAATGTGTTGCGCTGCTGGAAAAATTAAACTGCCTCAACTTGGAGAACCACCAGAGCCATTACAAACTTTGCTTGCCGGATATACCGCAGAATCAAAGCATTTCCTATCTAACATCAGGAAATACAACTCATGCTTCCAAATGACGTCGTTCGGTGCAGAAATCATCACAGCTCCATTTATGCCAACTTTCAAAGTCAAACAACAAATTTATCATAAAGCCGGCTCCTTCCTTCCGTTTCAAGATAGTCAACATGAATTCCTACAAATGTATTTCATTGGTGATGGCAATGATGAATTGAATGCACGCTGCGGAATTTATACCGGCATAAAAAGGTCCATCATTTCAAAACTGCAACAGCTACTTCACGAAAAAAACAATTTAGTACATTTGTTCAAAACAGCAATTGACATGATGCCATCTGATACACACAAGATTGTTATTCATGCTGACAAAACGCCTGCTGGAGAACATGTGCGAAGATTCAATGCTCCAACTATAGACGAAGTGGCAATTGTTATAGTCGGAGATCAATCTTGACAGGACCTTTCAAAGGTGAAGATGTCCTCATTCCTCGTATTCCTATGATTCCAACAGATATGCCATTTCAATTTAAGAGATTGCAATTCCCCATTTGATTGGCGTTTGCAATCACCATCAACAAAGCTCAGGGCCAATCTTTAGAATTGTGCGGTTTAGATCTAGATACAGATTGCTTCTCACATGGACAATTATATGTTGCGTGTTCTAGAGTCGGCAAACCAGACAATCTCTATATCTACACAGACAATGAAACAACTAAAAATATTGTATATCCACAAGCATTGTGAAATTAAACATATTAGAAACATCCGCTTTGTCTTTTCTTTCTTTTCAATTTAACCAGACTGAGCCACAGCAATGCGTGGCAGGGTACAGCTAGTCATTAATAAAAATGTTGAAGAGCACTGGGCCCAGGACTGAGCCCTGCGGTACCCCACTCGTTGCCTCTCCCAGTTTGAGAAGTTTCCATTGATAACAAAGGTTCCATTGATAACAATGGTTCCATTCCTTTGTTGCCCCTCTCTGAACCCATTCCAATTTATCTGAATTCTTCTTAAAGTGTGGCATCTAGAAATGAACACAGTATTCAAGGTGAGGCCTGACTTGTGCAGAGTGGAGTGGAATTATCGTCTCAACTATAAGATTGCATTTGCCTTTTTTGCAACCCCATCACAGTGTTTACTCACATTCAGCTTGCAATTGATTACACCAAGACCTTTTTTACACCTACTCTTGCCAAGCGAGATCTGTGCATTTTATTTCTTTTTCCTACATGAATAACTTTGCCCTCATCTCTGTTAAACTTCATTCTGTTATTTAATGCCTAGTCTTCTAACATACCAAGAACATTTTGAATTTTGTTTGTCTAAGTCAAAAAGGTACAGATGCTATTATTTGGGGGCAGTGCCGTGGTGGAATCTGCTTACATATTCCTAATAGTACATGTAATTGATGGCATACCTAAGATGAAGGAATATTTTGACTTATGCGAACAGTTGTGTATATTTTTAAGAAAAGGTATGTTGCTCATCATTAAAAAGTCACTTCTTTAAAACACCTATTGGTTCATTGATGGACTGGATACTTGGATTCAGTTACAGTTATACATTCAGCCCCCATCCATCTCTACCATTCAATGATTTTACCTTGTGCATTTATCATGTCACACCTAGATCTGAATCAGAGCTGGACACAGTATGAGTACTCTGCTTGGATCAGTTCACCCATCTGTGGCACCATCATTACACAGCAGTCTCCCCCTGCCCAATTTGATGAACACTAACATACTGGGTATTAATATTCAGGTAAGAAAATTTGTGATTATCAAGAGGTCTTTTGGACATGGAAACAACTCTCTTTTCTTGGTCATCGGGATAAGGAATCCATACGAGTGAGTTCAAATACACATACATATATACACTCTGGTACAAGCTGAGCTGGTCGTCACTAGGTCTGAACATATTATTATTAGCTTGGAGGCCCCACAGAGGCATTTAAGCTGCATCACGTTCAGCACACAGCTTGTATTATACCCAAAAATGGCTTGGTGAGGCTGAAGAAGTTGGCTGCAATTCCCAGGAGAACATTTCTCTTTGCTTAAAAGAGAAATGTGGTGAATTGAATAGGCAATTCAGAACAAAGATCATCATGATTATATTAGAATTATAAACTGCCTGCAAATGAAAGAGTTTTTGAAGAGGGAAAAGGAAACTGGGGAAATATTAAAAATCCACAACCAACAGACAATGTGGGATAGTGGATTGAATTTGGACTACAAACACCTGAGCAGCCTGAAATATGTAGCTTCACATCTAACTTGTATACTTCAAACAAGAATATAAGCTGACACCAGAAACATGGGGAAATGTGCATTCACTTTCTCTGACATGTAAATTTCTGAATAAAGCCATGTTTTATCTTTACCTTCTGAAGTCTATCTGTATTGTGTGCCTTTCACAAGGGGAGAGGCCTATGATGTGAGCCACAGCAGCCCAGGACTTTAGAATGTCCTTCAAACAAGAAGCCTGTAGGTTATCAAATAATAAATCATCATGTGAACCTGCTCCAAATTATGAAATCTAACATGAACAAAGAATTTCCTGGTGCTGGAAGGTCAGTGTAGAACTGAGCAGATGAAATAAAGCGAGGTCTTGGGAAGAGATTGGTGACGGTTAAGAATGATTCCTACTCTATGAATGGTGGAGACACTGTATATGATATATATTACACTGTCTGAAACCTGAGTGTCATTGCTGGTTGTTATTGTTGGTGCTTTGAAATGCAAGCAGGCAGTGGAAACTCAGACAGCCTTCCAGAAACAATTTCAGGAGCTTCATGACATAGATGTGCAATTTCCAAGGGGCAGGGAAATACCCTCTGCTCCCCATGGCAGCTGCCTTTAGACCAATCAGAGTGCCACCTGACCAAATATCATCCATTAATTATAGAGGGAGAGTTGGTAACTCAAGAGGGGGAAACTGGGTGCCAGGGAACAGGAGCAGCACATAATACAGCTAGTGACAATGTGGGTGCTTGCACGTGTAAGATCTTCACTTTACCTTCCCATCTCTCTTACTCAAGAGTTTAATTTGAGTCAGGACTCATTTCTAGAATCAGTTTTCTCTCCAGGGTTCCTTTCTAAGAGTAATTGGAGTGCTTCTGATCATGCACAATCAGAGTACATCGCATATTGGAAACCACACTTCCTAGACAGATTCAAGGCACAGCATCTTCCAGTGTAGAAATTAAACTCTGTTCTTGTTCACTGTAGCTTTGGTAGTATGAGCTGTTGAAGAAGGCAGCAATAGGAACGGGGTGAAGCCAGATTAGTATTCTCTTGGTATGGAGGACAGAGAAAGTAAGGATAAATGCTGAATGCTTTAAAAAAATAAATCAATCAAAATTCTTTTAGCAAGCAAACCAAATTCTGCACCAAGAAAAATCATTCTATTAAATGAGTAAATTATGTAGTTTTTCTTAACTATCCATTAGTTATTCACCTTCTGTGAGCTATGAGAGATTCAAGGGACTATGAAGACTAAAGCCAAAAACTTTTACCAATAGATCAGCTCAGCTATTCTCTACCTTCTGATATTTTACAAGGATGATGGGAGTTATAGTCCAGAGGTTCCCTCCCCCTGCTTTAACTGGTGACACCAGGGAATGAAATTGGGACTTTGTATATGTGAAACATGATCTGCACCCATTAGTGAACATATTGTGAACCACTTAAGAGATTTCTGCTTAGAGACTTTAGGATACTAAGTGGTATAAAAATAGTATGTATAAATAAAAAAGGAACACTTTTGGGAAAATTGTTAAGACTTGAGAAATCTTTATTCAGATCCAAGGATGGACTTGGGCTAACTCATCAATAAAATAAGAATAGGGACCCATCCTCCAGGATTACAAGGATAAACAAAATAAAGGTTAAGAGTTTGAGAACAATGCACTATGGAACAAACATGTAGGGCTGCCCTCACTAACCTGTAGTCAAACACAACTGGAGGGCACCAGCTTGGGCTGGAAGAACACATTGCTCATAGATCTATAACAAAGCAATTCTTGACTTTAAAAAAAAAAAACAATCAGAAAATGTTTGAGAAGTAGAAGTCTCTGCAGGACAATTGTGATAAATAGCAGGACTCTCTCCAAGTGGCTAAAGGTGTAACCCAGAATCATTAAAATCAATGGGTATTTTACCAATGGCTTCAATGAGATGAGACTGAATCCTTACTTTGGACGTGCACCTGTTATTCCAGATTGCCCTTTGAGCTTTTGAAACCCAGATCTCATGATGCCAGATGGGAATTTTGTTGACCGATGCTCTGAGAAAGATTAAGTTTCTGGCAGTACCCGCTGCTTCTGCATTAATGGAACATTTCATTGCTCTTTTGGTTACCCAATGGAGGACCAGATTCTTAGGCCTTTGCCAGCTGCTTGTAGAACAGATCCAAAGAGATCCAAGCCCCCCACCCCACCCCCTAACAGTAGTGCAACAAAGCCTAGGTCAGGTCTAGTCAAAAGATCCATGAAAAAATCAGGGCAAGAATATCTTAAGGCTTACAAACAGAGAACTACCTATTTAAAATATCTCCCCCCCCCCCCGTACCTGTTTTCCCCCCAACAACCTTGTTTTGGAAACATTGTGACAAAAAGTAGATTTTCTAAGATTCTCCCCAAAATTGTATTTATATTCCAGCATTGTGCAAAAGGCAATTCCCTTTCTGACTGGAGTGAATGTGGCTCATTGGGAAGGACACAACTTGCAATTCCTGGATCTGGTATTCCATAATCCTTGCCATATAAATGCATAATCTGGTAAACACAGGACTCTGCACCTTGAAAATGCAAGTTTCATTTAAAATGTTTAAAAGGAACACCTGAAGGTTGCACCAACAGGCTTAAAATTGCATAGACATTGCCTAGGGGAATCTCAGAAGCCAGAGGGGTAGATGACCAGGTATTCTATGGTCAGGACTTCAGTGTTCTGCACAGCCCCATGACCCTCCAGCCAGCTAGCAGAATTTATATAAAAATAAGCAAATTTACTAAGCACATATTTATGCAGGTTACACCTGCTTTTCTAGGCACAAGTGTACAGAAGATAGCTGCAGATTTTTTATATTTGTAGTCCAGTTATATGCAGCCTTGGGCATTTCCTCAACCAAATATACACAGCAGTGTCATACATGCTATGAGCTAGTTGGCACCACAACTATTCCTCTCTTGATCTGCCTAGTCTTTTTCTGATGCTACAGATACATTTCTAAGTGTAAACAATTGTTATATTGCTCTTTGTTCAAGAGATCGAAGGATAACTTGCATGGAAGGTTCAAGGTAGCCTCCCAAGCAGGCATTAAATAGCCCAAGGTATGCTATTCTTTAGCAATAAAATACAAACATGGACCCTGAGGATATATTTTATACATTTCTTAGATCATCCTAAATCCATCTTCATTAACACAAAGCATTCAGATTTTATCCTCTTACTGAAAATATAACATATCCCTGTGCATCTGTGATGCCTTTGGTTTTAAAATGGAGCATTCTGGTTTAATATCAGTTCACTGTAGAGACAGGTATCACATAATGCTTCCTACTCTTTTCTAAGGAAAAGTAATTACTGTATCCTAGTAGGAATTAACACAAGCCATGTTACCTGCTGCCAGTTAGCTTGATATCTAATCCTCTCTTAATTTGCCGAGTCCTTTTTTGATAGCACAGATATATTTTTGGAGTAAACGGGGAAATGAGGCATTTTACTAATTAACCTAAAAAGTCACACTATTAAAAAGCAGTTAGGTATTAAATACATAGTGTGCAGGAAAGGTATTCCTTTCCATCATAACCTAATCAAGAAAATAAACCCAAGTACATTATAGCCCATTTCCAATCATATCTAGTGAGGATTCAGTCCCAAAGAACTTCGTTGAACTAAGTTCCATGCAAGGGGACATAGGATTACAAACCTGCATGACCAATATGGGAAATACAAAAACTCAGAATAACTTGAATTATATCAACACACTGGGAAACGTATTTGACCAAAACAGATTTCCCAAATTCACCCTGGTGTTGACTGTTGACAATAGTATAATAATTGGAATGACAAGGGTGTGTTTGTGTTTTAAATACAAGATCTAGGCACATTTGTCAACAATGAAACGGAAATCTATGGATTTGAAATAGCTCGACATCTGGAAGCATCTGACATCAGGTACATAAATTCAGTCAACTCAGCATCTTCTGCATGCTTCAAAGAAATGTGTCCCAATGTTATGTAGCCCAATCTAGCATGATTGTCAGAGTTAAAGATTGGCATGAAGTATGGACACAAATGTATGCTATGCCCTTGAACCATGATTCTCAAAGTAAAACCTTGCTGAAGTGCAGCGTAATTGTTCTCCCGTGTATAGGAAGTGAAATACTGCCCCTTGGTGCCAAAAGCTTTTGTGAGGACATTCTTCTGTGTATGTGTAATGTCTATTGCAACCCTCACCCTCCTTCCAAGAGATTACTTTCAGTGAAAGAGGCTCCAGATTCATTTGGCTTATTTTTTATTCAAGTTACAAAACAGAAGCAGTTGGTAAAGTCCACTCAAGGCAGGGATGGAAAAACAAGGCTGTTATAAAACTGGGAGCCGCTATAAGAGCAAAAGCAGTCCATGAAGAGAGAGAAGAGTTAAGACACTCTTGGAGTGGCCTGGCCAGCCATCAGCAAAGAAAAAAGGGGGAAAGGGAAAATAGGTTTCTGCCCAAAGCAGCAGCAGGTGCCGAGGCTAAGGGATCTGGCAAAGGACCAGAAGCCACCTGCTCCCAGTCTTGTTGTGCCACTGACAAACAGCCTGGATGATTCCCCACCCCAAACTCCCTCCCCCTTCTTTTTGTTTGCTTCTTTCATTTACAGGGCAGGGGATAGGCTGCCTTTGCAGACTGCTTAATGGCTCCTCAGCTGTGGCAGACGCCAACAAACGTGGGCAGGTTCAAACGGATGGACTGGATGCACTTAGCCTGGTAGCAGGGGAAGAAGAAGAAGATGATAATAATAATAAAAGAGCATGAGAGCCCTTGCGTTTTGCAGCCATTATGCTTTCCAGCACCAGCCAGCAAGGCTGAAATACCTGCAGCCTTTCTCGGCTGCCTGAAATAGCTCTTGGTCCCTATCTGTTTTGCTCACCCCTAGGATTAACCCTATACTAACCAGAGGCATTGGCTGCAACGAAGTGGAAGGCTTGCTGGTTCTAAGCCATGGCACCCATACAACAAGCTTTTCTCCCCTGGCACAGGTTGAATATTAAAGGAATGTCTCAGTGGCATTCTGGATCTTACTGACTAGGAAGTTAGTGGAGGTGGATCCACAGAACATTTGACACTGGTTCAAATACAGTCACAGAGGCAGGGACTGTTCTACTGCATGGCCAAAGGAATACAGTCCAGGAAATCACTGCCTTGTGACATATCAGGAACAATCCCTTATGAAGGCGAGGATATACTATCTTACTGCCCCCACTTAATCCCCCTCAGAGTTAAAACTCCAAGGGCCCCAGCCACAATGGCTCAGCTTATCAAAAAGAATGGATCAGGCAGGGCGTTCCTCTTAGGAAAGCGCAATTCCCAGTCAGGAAGAGGGAAGCAGGCTTCCTCTGCTTAGAGCCAGATGTAGCTCAAAAGGTACTCCTAAGAGGGTCAAATGACCAGACCAACCTTTATTGAACTTACATGTAAACACTGAACAACAAGAAACTGAGGAACACTTCCCAAGCCTGCCACACTGAACCAGATAGGGAGAGATGCTGTCAGCAGCACCACTGCTCAGCTTGGTGCTCAAGTGAACATCACGACAAAGCCCACACCCTAAAAGAGGGCTTCTCTGTCCCAACTGTGTTTGCTGGTGTCATAATCCTCAGAGGCATGGTGAGAAGTTGCTATAGAAAGGGCCTGCAGTCTAGGTGGCTATTGACAGTCCAAGGAGCTGCCCACACATGCCTGACAGGATCTGGAAGAGGTCATTGGTTCCTGGCTCTCTGTAAACCTGAGCTGTTTCCTCCTGGGTTCTGCCACCTCCTTGGCTGTCACTGCGGAGGAAGGGGGATGCCCCTGGGGTCGGTGACTTGGCCTTCTTGCAGGTTCTTGACCAGCTGCGCCAGCCAACGCTTGGTGGTTGTGTCGTCTTTCAGAACCTGGGCAAAGGTGGTGTCTTTCAGCTGGTCAGGAAGGCACTGCCTGAGGGCTTCCCGTGCCCTACATCAGGAGACAAGAAAGAGGGGGGCCAACAAATAAACTCACATGGACAAGAGGGGAGCAAGCCCCCCTCCTGAATACATAAGGCTACAACGATTGCCCTTCAAGTCAAAGGCTGAACCAGACACACTTACAGGAGATCACCACCCCACACCCTCTGTATCAACAGTGGAGGTTTGCCAATCCAGCCCATGAGGACTCCTGAGAAGCAATGCCCCCTTACTTTTCATCTCCCCCTCAGCTCAGTCAGTGACACACTTTGTCTCTACATTAGTGTCAATTCATGCTCCTGAGCTGTGTAAAACAAAGGGATGAGACTCACTAAACAGTGCTATGGTAACTCATAGCTTAAAGAATCAGATGTCACTTGAACATGCTACATTCTCCAGAATCTCTGTAAGGCGGCCTGAAGAACCCAGCTGGACTCTAATCTATGATGGCTTAATTTACCCATCATGGTTTATCATGTTGTCTGGTGGGAGGTCTTTTTTATTAACCTACAATGGCCTATTTGGGCAAAATAACCCATTCTGATAATCCAAGGCCTGCAGAGTGAGTTATTTAACCCATCATAGGTTATTGTGTTGTATGGCAGTCACCCTGGGTTATTCTGGCTGGTTACAGAGTTGTGCAGGAAGAACAGTCAAAACAGCTCCCACTCTGCTCTTCACTGGCTTACTGCTTAGGAACGTGTTAAAGCGACCAACACTGTAAAGGAGGTAGGTATGAGGTTTGGTCCCAATCCTGCAAATTCCAGTTGTTATAGGCATCTCCTGCTTTTTGGTGCGCCTAGGATTTTTGCCGCTTTAACAGTTAGCACTGGGTTTTCCTAGTGCATCGGGTGCCTCCTTAGTAGACCAGGCAGGGTATGAGGTTTGGCCCTGATCCTGTAAACCCGCAAGGTTTTCTAGGTATCTCCCCCTTTGGGAGCTTTTGAGATTTTTGCTCATCTCGAATAAATGTTTGATGGTGGGTCGGGTGCATCCTGACTAGTAGAGTGTTTGTGGAGTTTTGTCCTGATGTTGCAGAACCCCAAGGTTTTCTAACCACTTTCCCCTTTCTGGTGCACTTGGGATTTTTCCCTCCTTGGTGAGTTATTATGCAGGGGTTTGATGGTGAATCAGGTGCCTCCTGACTGAGGGAAGCTGCATATGAAGTTTTGTCCCAATCTTGCAAACTTTCAGTGCTTCAGAGGTGAAACAGCGCCACTGCTCGCGCAGGAGGATTGCAACAGGATAAGGGGCAGAGGGGCGAATCAAATTACTCACAGTAGCTTATTAGTCCACTTGTGTGGCGGGGGATAGTTGGCTAATAATAATAATAATAATAATAATAATAATAATAATAATAATAATAATAATATATTTATTACCTGCCTCTCCCTCTGGATCAAGGCAGGGAACATCAAATATAAAAATACTAAAAAATATAAAACTGATTTAAAAAATAAATTACTTTGAGTAGCTTATCAACCTGTCATGGGCTACCGTGATGTCCAAACGCAGCCAATGTGATGGGAGAACCACCATCATATCCTGTTTGATATTTGTTTTGGAGCTATAAAAGGAGTTGGACTTCCGTCCTGGCACTGCAACATGCCACTATTTCTAGTTCCACAGGGCAACACCAATTTCCCACATCCCTACCAAGGGACCCCAAAAAACTTCTAAGATGTCTACCTTGGATTATCAGAAAGGCGAAGGTAACAACGGACCACATGTTTCAGTAGCCTGGCAGAAGGCTCCTTGGAAAGTTGCAGGACCATTTTACCCTAGGTTAAAAACAAGAACAGAGGTTGGAACAAGGAAATTTGTTGAAGCCTAAGCAGTTGTAAATACATTTGGTCACATTCATCCCTCATTAACCTTTATTTAGACTGCAAACCTCTTAGGACAGCAAGCTGGCTTTTATTTATTTTATTCCACAAAGTGCCACATACACTGACTGCACTATAGACATAGAGTAAATTCAAGAGATTTGCCACTTCCTAGACATACCAGTGACAAAGTTGTGAGTTGCTTCCACGATTTGGTGGCAAGAACAAAAGCAGAAGCAACCTTCTCAGACTGCTGCTCTTGCCATAGTCTTCTAACCCAATATGGGAAACAGAAAAAGTGTCCTAGCAATTGGGCCCCCAGTTTAGAATCTGGAAGAGTGCAATCTATTAGTCTCCCAGCACACTAGCTCTCCTTTTTGTAAACAAAGATCAAGAACATTGCCTTGCCTCCCCAGGGGTTGGGCGAAAAGATTGCAAGACACAAAGGGATTATAATTATTTTTATAAAGCAAGCAAGCCCTACACCACAAGTCACTGTGCCAAAACCCAATACTTAATTATTCAGCACATGATTCTAAAGGGAGCCAAGGCTACCTGAACTGCCCACAATTCTAGCGTTAAAAACAAAGCCAGTAAATAGCAATTATTGTCTTCTCACCGTAACCCCTTTTATATTGCAAAGGCTTTATTAAATAGCACTTATGAGCACAAGGAAAAAATGATATAATCTAACTGGACACTGAAACAATGCAATACCTATTAGTGAAAAATTGCAGCTAGCAATCCAAAGCAGCTGAAATATGCTTGTGCCACCAAGAACTGCATACACAGCCGGGGCTGCCTTTGAAGATTTCCGAGCGCAGCATATCTAACAGCTGAAGAAGTTAGCAATTTTAAACCAAACGGCAGTTTGCCTTGCTGGCACTGGGAGTTGCTGCATGAAAAACTTCAAAAGAAAGCACGAGTAGTATGTATACAGTGTTATTTGCATATGCTTCTAATTTTCTTGAATTTTTGCCCTTCTCTAATGATGTGCAGTCATGCAAGCTTTATTCATGATTTCTGATCTGCTCCTCAGGCCTTGGAAACCCACCGCCTCCCCAAAAAGGGGAGTACTTTTCACACAACAACGCTTTTGGCACAATACTGTGACACTGTGGTGTTGCTTTACAATCCTCTGGCACACACTTGTTCCTTGAGATTAGGAGCTAAATGAACCTGACCTTTATTGTACAATTAGATGTTTCTACTACAATGATCCAAATCTACACTCACTACATCTTGCTCTAAAGACCATTTAGTTCCCTCTCAATCTATGTTGAGCTACCAAGTCCTTTGCAAACTGAGAAGCCTACCAATATCATTGCAACATGAGAAAATCGTTCGTAAGTCTGGCAGATGTAAGCCAGTCCCGTATCATCCAATAAGATCTTCTGTAGAATAAAAGTAGCAACCTGAAAGAAAGAAGAGGATATGGTTGAGTAATCGCACAAATGTACAGGGTTGGGATGGGTCTCTACCTCCTGATCACATTACCAAAACTCAGGGTAAAGCCAGATGGCTAAAGGAATTGGTAAGAGAACATTTAAACCTATGGGGTTTCATTGGGTATGTTCAGAGGACGAGCCCCACCTTCTGGAGGAATCCCCCCATTATCTCTATTGGCAGGGTGAGAATGGCAGGGTGGCAGGCAACTCAGCTGATACTGGGAGGAGTAGCTATTCCTTCCAGCATCGGCTAACTCCTTTCACATGGGGTGTGCTGCCCCCATCAGGACAGTGCACACTAAACGAGACTAGGGACTCGAGTACCTTTCTCTGTGCGGAGGCAGGAAACACCTTGCTTCTCCAAGCACATAAAAATGTTGTCCAGCCCATGGGGAGGAACTCCCTCCCCCCCCAACACACAAACACCGTAAGATGGTTCTGCACCCTGATTTACACCTTTGAGAAACAGCTCTAGCCACCATGAAACCAAATAAAACCTCATACAACACAGCGACAAGAACAACAAGGGGCACGGCAATTATCTGCCAATGTTAGCAGAGGCACCTCCATTTTCTAGAGGAAGCTGTAAAGTAGCCATCATACACCAGGCGAAATGTCATGTACCGAGGGCGTTTTCAAGGGTGTCTTCTTGTAACTGTCTTATCTAATTAAAACAATGGCTTCTCGGCTCCAGGCAGAAAGATAGTTTACTGTAACTTACTGTTACAAAGGGATTGTTTAGCACAAGATAAGAAGACTCTAGTGTTACGTTCTGATTGGTTAATATTGCTATGGGGCACTGCCCCTTTCAGGCTTGAATAGCTGTGCTGAATTTCCAATTCTCTGTCTGACTGTTGTTTTCAAAACTCTCAGATCTTGATTATAATCAATAAAGCGCTTTTGAACCCTCTGTCGCTGAAAGTGTGGAGTCGTGCTTGGGGGCTGAATTGGATCTCGTCCCTAAGAGCAAAAGAACTTGTCTAACACCTTGCTTCGAGATAAGGTGGGGCTCGTCCTCTGAACATACCCAAGGAAACCCCATAGGTTTAAATGTTCTCTTACCAATTCCTTTAGCCATCTGGCTTAATTAGCCAAGTCGACAAGAGGAGGAAACCAGTTTCAATTGTGCAGACAAAATTAATAACCTAAAAAAGGCTGACAAATGTCTAAAGTACATCTAGGCTAAACTGACCTAGGGGTGAGTCTTGGAAGATGTCCAGGATCTGCAGGTTTCTCGTAAAACTTATAATGGGACTTCACACAAAAAATAATTGTTACTTTTTCAAACTGGAATTATTTTTAATGTTGTGTTTTTAATATTGTATTTTAAATGTGAGTGTGCGCGTGTGTGTTAACTGCTTAGAGATATTATATTCAGGGGTATATAAATATCACAAATAAATACAGAAATTAATAAATAAATTGGTGCTGGGAGAATAATTTGATTTAAGAATTGTACAGCGCTCAGGTGCTGTGGCAAAAAATGAACATAAAAGCACTCTGGATGAGAAATGGTATAAAAGGAAATGGGCATCCATTATCTTGTTTTTCTTTCAAAGCAGTGTTTTGAAAGGAGGCAGTGAATCATGACAATTTGAAGCAGGTACATCTGCAATCACTCCCTTGAGAGAAACAGCCAACTAACTGTGGAGAACAGGTCTGCTGCATGCACGAACATGATGCACTGGAAAGAAAGAGAAAGCAGCCAAGAAGCTAGAACGCTTCATTATACTAAAAGCAATACCGTTTTGGAAAGTTCACTGCCAGACTCCATGATGCGTAAGCACAAAGGGATAATTTCCGTTGTCAGTAAGAAGTTGATTACTTCTTGCTCATCTGTCTTCACTAGGGCCCCTTTAAAAACACAAGCAAAAACAACCAAGAATAGTTTCATCTAACTTGGCAAAGACCTTACAAAGTAGAAGAATCAACCAGAGCTAACAGAAAAGCAGTAAATGAGAACTTTATAATAAAAAGGGTGATACAAAAACAATGCAATTATGCTCAAATATATTTTTTCAAGTCAGTGCAAATAAATGGGCCTGGCCTTGTCTGGGTAGAAGGTAGAATTACCGTATTTCTTCGATTCTAAGACGCCATCAATTGTAAGACGCACACTAATTTCAGTACCACCAACAGAAAAAAAGCTTTGATTCTAAGAAATAATAAACAACCTGAGATTCTAAGACGCACCCCGTTTTTAGAGATGTTTATATGGAGAAAAAAGTGCGTCTTAGAATCGAAGAAATACGGTAATATAGATGAATGGTAATCTTCCCACTAAAGTTTTGTTCAATAAATCAACCTTTCTGTACAGAAGAGTCTGGAAAAGAAATGGAAGTGATCAGGAGAGTGGAGGGGTGAGCTAACAAGAATCCAGGAGCAAATATAAATGGATTGTATTTACAGAAACAGAAGCCTTTTATTTATTTATTTATTTATTTATTTATTAATTACATTTTTATACCGCCCAATAGCCGAAGCTCTCTGGGCGGTTCACAAAAATTAAAATCCTTTTAATCCTTTCCTCCTCTCTACATGATTTCTTGCCTTTGCTAATTAACTATATGTATATTCCAAGCTATGGAATGTAAGATACTCAGCTTTTTAACCCGTTAGTTTACTAGTTACTCTATAATTTTTTTTAATATTCAGCATTTTCTTCAATCAACTTTGAAAAGACATTCTGATGAATAATTACATCAAATTGCTCAAAAGACAGGAAACAACATAAAAAGAGCAGCGTGCCCTAAGTTATATGGGATCTGTAAAGGCTTTGATGGCTTGTGTCAATGAATTAGGCCTGGAAATTAGCTAAGAACCAGAGCAGCCGATTCTGCCTTGGTTGGATATGTTCCTCTTCCCGATACTTATAAAAGGAAATCGGCAGCATTTTGCACTAGTCTTCAACGGCAATCCAACAGAAAGTACATTATAATAATCAGTTCTTGATGTTACAAATGCTTGGATAGTTGCATGATCAAGCACTATGGAAGACTTCAGGGGGCATACTAAGTATACTTTTAAAATTACATTTTATCGCATACCGCTTGTGCCCATTATAAGCATGTTTAAGTTGCATACTGAACTTGTAAGGCTCACATAATAAATAATCCTTCATTGCAACTCTTTAAGTGCACCAGGATTCCCAACTCTTATCACTTCCGTTTTGCTCTTATTAATTTGAAAAAATAAACCGTTGGACAAGTTGGAAGAAAGAACATGAAGCTTAGCAATGGAACAGAAATTTGTGACTAGCCGCAATCACTCCTGATGATATATTTAATTCCTGGTTAATTTGTTACTTCTGTCATACATCATTCCCAGAAGCCCTGCAGCTAAAACAATATAGGACCATAACTTGGAAGTTCTTTCTAGCACTGACAGTGTTATGTAATTTCATATACATTTGCAATGTTAAAATTCCCTCTTTCACAACATATGGTCTAAGTTGCAGAGAGCTTGTACCAGATCAAGACAGTGCCATTTTCTGAGCTATTAATTGGTGAACCCAAACCATTCCCCATTTCTCAAAAGTGAGACCTTACCATTCCCAGCGTTAGAGTGGATGCTTACCAATTACTCCAAGACTTGTGAGTCGCAAGTATTCAAAGGGACGAGTCTTGCTGACAGTGTGCAAGAATGGATATAAGAAGAGAGGGATGTGAGCAGCAAGGAAGGCTGACCTAGAGAAAGAGGAAAAAAGCACTGGGCAAACAAACAAACACTGAAGAGGCACAATCTTCTAATTAACAGCCTAGAGCTGTTACTGTCTATGCAGACATTAACAACCAATACATTGAGACAGTAAGTATCTATGATACCTTCAGAGTAATATAGGGGGAATATCACAAAGTATCAGCCATAGACTAAGCACGTAGCAGTGCATTTACTCACAATTATAAGCCCTTCTTCAACTGTCTCTCCAATTCTTCCCCACCCCACCCTTACACACACACTGTTTTGTTACCTACTCTTCTCTCATCCACTCCTGGTCAAAGTTTAGACTGCATGCTCCTTGGGGCAGGGATGTCTCTTTTGTTTATTGTAATTGGTAAAGTGTTGTAAACACTGATCAGTAATCAAGGGTTATGCGAGGATTGTTTAACCCTCAAATAGGTCATGATGGCTGGGTTTGAATAACATGCCAAAAAACCGAATTGCACCAATTGGGGGTTACATACTGAAAACAGCACATGCTGCAACTCATCATGTGTTAAATAACCCGTGATGAGGCAGCCATGTCCTGCAAACGAGGTTGATATGCTAGTAATGCCATTGTTTTATCAAAGAAGCCAACTACAGGGCTACAAAGCATGGGTAAGGAAATGCTGGCCCACGAAAACTTCAGTTCCAGCCTGTGGCCTCCAATCCTCAACTGCATGCAACAGTGAAGCTTTAAGTCCTCCTGCTCCCAGCCTAGTTAACACAGGGGGGATGCAATCTATGTCCACTGCGGTTGCATGCCTCCCTTGGCACAGCAATTAGGCTTGAAAAAAAGCCTCCAACTGACTCCAATAAGAGACTTTTTTTCAAGCCTAATTGCTACGTTAGGGCAGGGTGGAGCATGTGTGTGTGTCTGTGAGTGAGTGAGAGAGAGAATGAATAGGTGAGAGGGGCAGCCCCCCACCCACTTTTTGCTTTAGCCCCCATCTACCACTAACATGCAGCTCCCCCAGGAGGTCGGCAATGTGACCCTTGGACTCAAAAAGATTCCCCACACATGCTAAAGAGCAGCAGGCTACAACCCCAATCCTCCTCAGCCAACGGCCATGCTGGCCAGAGATGAGGGATTTGTAAATCAGCATACACGGAGGGCAACAGGTTGTAGAAGGCTGCTGTAGAGTATCGTTCAGGAAATAGTCCACAAAGAATTATTTTGTGGAGGTTAGGAAACTCAATTCTGTTCTTTCCTCTTCCAGCAATCTACATTGTTATGAGACCTCACCTCTAGAAAGAGCAATTATATAATTTATTTTCATAGCGCCGCCTCACCATTTCTGGCATCGAGGCGCTTTACAATAACATATAAAACAATTCCATTAAAACCCTCAACCCACATTAAGCCAATTCCATTAAAACCCTCACCCTCAAGCCATGAAAAGCCCTCAACCCCAATTTAAACCACCCCCTCCCCAGACTCTTGTGAAAATAAAAACGCCTTACAAAGGCATTTGAAGCAATTGAGAGTGAGAGCCTGTCTAATCTCCAGTGGCAGATTATTCCATAACCAGGGGCCAGCCACTGAAAAGGCCCTGGCGCATTCCAATTTGTAGTGGGGGACCATCAGGGCACCCTGCTCCTGAGAGCAAGTCTGCCAATGGTGAGACACATGAGAAAGGCGAGTGCTCAGGTATCCAGGACCCAAGCAATGCAGGGCTTTATACATGATCAACAAGACCGTGTAGCGCACCCTAGCAGCCACCGGCAGCCAATGGACGAGGCTCGCTTGGCACCAACGCTGCTATCTTTCCGGTGCCAGGTTAAGACTTTCTTCTTTGCCCAGGCATATGGTGGCACATCTTAATCACCCACGAGTTTAGTTTTTTAACGGTTTTTAATGCTTTATGTGTGTATGTTCTGTGTTTTAGAATTTTAAATTTTGTATACTCATTTTAATCTTAATTTTAGAATTTCTGTAAACTGCCCAGAGAGCCCTGGCTATGGGAGCAGTATATAAGTGCAATAAATAAATAAAATAAATAATAAATGGAGCTCTTGAAGCACCAAAGTGATAGAAGACCACTTTGGGAGCGCCTTGACCAACCTGGCTGCTGCATTTTGTACAGCCTATAGGCGTTGGATTTGCTTCAAGGGAAGCCCTGTATACAACAGGTTGCAATAGTCCAGTCTGGAAAGAACCAGGGCCTGGACTGCAGTGGTAAGATCAGCCTCTGACAGAAAGGGGCGAACTTGGCGGAGCACACGTAGTTGATGAAAGCAACTCCGAACCACGGCCCCCACCTGTGATGACATAGTTAGGGACTGGTCAAGAATAACACCCAGGTCCTGCGCCTCAGTCACAATCCTTGGTCGGATTCCTGAAATAGGCAGATCTACGAGCTCCTGCCTCAAATCTGCCAGCCGCTGACCTCGGCCAATCATCATCAGCTCAGCCTTCTCTGGGTTAAGCTTTAGTTTACTCCTAGACATCCAGTTACAGATCTCAGCCAGGCGCCAGGACAGAGTAGCAACTGCCTCGCCGAGGTCAGACCCCACGGAGATGTAAAGCCGGGTATCATCAGCATACATATGGTACCTCAGCCCATGGGCTCTAATTAACTCTGCCAGTGGCCTCACATATACATTGAACATGAAAGGTGAGAGGATGGAACCCTGTGGAAGTCCACAGGGGAGGGCTGTGGGGGTAGATGTACAGGTGCCCATGGTAACCACCTGAGCCCTTCCATCCAAGTAGGACTGGAACCAGGCAAGAGCCAGGCCCTCCAGTCCCACCTGGGTCTTCAACCGTCTAATCAACAATTCATGATCCACTGTGTCGAAGGCCACTGAAAGGTCCAATAACAGCAGGATGGACAGATTACCTTTGTCCATCGCTAAAAGATCGTCAAAGACTGCGGCAAGGGCAGTCGCTGTGCTGTGACCTGGTCTAAAACCCGATTGAAAAGGATCTAGAAAATTGGAGTCATGAAAAAACTCTTGAACCTAATCCAATACCACTTTCTCTACCACCTTACCAAGAAAAGGAAGGTTAGAGACCGGTCGGTATAAGAAAACTAGCTTTCCTCCTGGCATTTCAAATGATCATTAAAACTGGCAGCTTGACTGCCTTGTTTAACAAGTCAGCCAAAAACCCTAAAACATATCCTAGGCAGTAATCACTAATTAGATTGGTCCTGCAGACAAGCCCAGTGGAAGTTTTTCCCTTGAAAAACAGCACAGGTGTATTCTAAACTATGCTTAAAGCTCAGCTGGGGAGGATCTACAGTATTGCTTTATAACAGTATTGACAACTTTTGGGGCTTATGACACATTCCATATATCATTTTCAAAATGCTTTCAAAGTGTTATATCCTGCTTGGTGTAAATCAGGCCCCAAATTTCTATGTGGCTTGCCTTGCAGGTCAAGCATCTGCCGATTAAGAAGTCAAAAGCCCCACTGGGTGCATGAAACTAGTTTATTTGTATTATTACATTTATTTTTCCTCTTATAATGAATCCAAAGTGGCTTACATAATCCTCCTTTTCTCCATTTTATTCTCACAATAATCCTGTGAGTTCGGTTAGGCTGAAAGTCAGTGACTGGCCCAAAGTCACCCAGTGAGCTTCACGGCCAAGGTCCAGAACCTGGACCTCCTGAGTCTCAGCCCAGCACTCTAACCACTACACCACACCAGCTCTCTAGCTGGGTAGTTATCTGTATTGTGGCCAGTACCTTTTGAAGTGGAGTCCAGATTAGGAGACAGATATATTTTCAGACAATGTGGATGCTGAAGTATACCTGTCAGATATGGACAGGGATTGGATCAACTCTCTGCATGGAGGCTATTGAACATGTAGTTCTGATGCATATTCTTGATCTGTTATTTGTACAGATAACAACATGCAAATGCTTGCAGGTAAGAGGCTTGATGGCACTCCCTTTTCTCCTATCTGGTTATAAATCCCTCTAGAAAATTAAGCTATGCTTTTCAAGAGAAATATACAGAGCATAAAAACCTGGTTTCCGGATGTGATGCAACACACTGCAGAAGTGCCAGAGCATTGCAGACTCTGTTGGACTGATGAGCTGTCAAAGTTGGCGGATTTATAGATGGGTAGATATTTACAATCTCCTACAGAAAAGAGAAAATAGGAAATGTTTGCGTGATAATTGTTCCACACTTCAGCAGTCCAATTCTCAAGAGTTGTCAAATCCTCCTACTAATTACTTATGACAGATTCATGTCTCACTTTGATAGAATTTCTGCCCACATGCTAACTGCACAGAGCCAGCCAAGCTGAAGGAATGGAATAGATGAACTAACAATACAGATTCCTCAAACATTTACTACAACCCTAATTTTTAAACTGCGAGATGTGCCTGATTGAATGGCCCAAGTTCTTCATTTCCACCTTCAAGTGCTGCTGGTAAACATACTTTTATTGGGCCGGAACAGAAAACATCAAAACTCTGAAGCTGCAAACCTATGCACCCTTATCTGGGAGTAAGTCCAATTGACTTCAATGGGATTTATTTCTGAGTAGGCATATATAGGATTGAGCTGTGAGTAATTCAGAAAGGTACTAAATAAATTGTTCACCAGACAGTCTGGCAGGTTATTTCAGTCAGAAGAGACATTCTTCCTACCTGCAAGAGAGCTGCGATTGTGCCAAAGGAGTGCCAAAGCATTGGGGCAAGATCAGGGACAGACTCCCGCTTTTTACTCAACTCCAGCAGTGCATTCTCACGAGTCTCAGGGCTGGAAAGTTCATTGATCCACTGATAAATCTTCTCCCGATCAACCTGAGCCAGTGCCGTTGGCACAGGCTTTGAAATGAGAGAGGACATTAATTTAAATAAAGATCTTTGGTCGCAGTCAAACAAAAAGAACAAAACCTATGAGTAATTAATATTATTTCATATAAAACTTCACAGGCAAGCAGTAGACACTTCCAAGTAAACACGGATGGGGTGAAGTCTCACTTACTTTAACAGAACTTGTTTCTAGTATTATTAGTATTAGTATTATTACATTTCTATATCACCCAATAGCCAAAGTTCTCCAGGTGGTTTACAAAAGATTAAAATCTTTGAAATATAATATAAAACTTAGTATTAAAAATATACATACAAAAGCAATTAAAAACAATCAACAATATTTATCCAGGGTAAATATGCATGGGCTTACAATCCTAATGTAGACACAGTGGCAGCATCGAGGGGGAATATGTCATAGGAGGTAAACACAAAGCTTCCAACAGGGCTTAATTCAGCTGCCCGTGATAGGTCTGAGTGCATAGTTACAGCAAACACATAAGGACAAACACCATACCACCACCGTTGATGCATGGTAAAAAAAAATCTATTGCCATTTGACTTGATGATACTCTGGGGAAGCATCCAAACCAGCCTGTTCCCAGACCTGAAGTAAATTTGGTCATCTGTACAGGCTCACTACCAGTGTCCAGTGATAGTTCTTGTATCTTGCTTGGGCAACCAACTCTTGCTTTATCACCTGATAGGATAGCCTCTGTCTGCTAGATGGGAGCTAACTTTTGCTTCACTCGAAGATTAACAAGATCTTAGTTAATGAGGGGTAGATGGCAGCAGTCCAAAATAGGAGAAACTGAGGGAATCCCGGGCAGTTGGGAGTCAGATTAAAGCAAACCTCTTTTACATTGTAAAAGAGCCCCAGCCAGCATGGCTAATTCTCATGGATAAGGGAAGTTGAAATCCAAAACATATGGAGGGTACCAGGCTAGAAAAAAGCTGCTTTAGGGGAATGAAAAATGACCACTGAAGAATCTACTCTAATCGCCACATTCAATGGTGAGCAGCAGTCCAGAGCCTTTGCGTACTACTCCACGGCTGATTTGCAGTGAAAGAAATCCTCAGTGCTCAATTCCTAGCTAGCCAACATACCTCCTATTTTGGGGGTCTGCTTTAGAGTTGTTTGGAGACTTTGGCCCAATAATAAACAAATCATGTGGTTTATTTATATGATTTTTTTAAAAAAAAAAACACTTATGTTTACAGTGGCTTATACACACAACACACTCATTAGCTGGCTCCCAGTCAAAAACTCAGGAACAGAAGCTCACAATCTCAGGAACAGAGAAAACAGACAGAAGAAAGACCAAAAATATCTCAAGGTACAACTATGGCAATACACCAGGAAGAATAGTGTCTGAAAATCTACGTCACTTTAGGGCCAACATCTGGGAAGGGGTGGGCTAAGGTAAGATAAGGGAAATAGCAGAAGTCATGGCCCTTTTCCCCATCACTTTTAGAAATACAGATCGTGTTTAAAAAAAGGTTAAGGAATTTTCCCAGGGTAACTGCTACTCTTATTCACAGTGTTGCCTTTGTAAGCTAGACATTTCTAGTTACAAACTGTCACCTACTGTTTCACTTGGCCTTAAAACATGAGAAGGTACTTTGCTAAGCAAATTGCCTTTATAGCTACTTTCAAGAGGTCTCTTTTCATAATTATCTTTCTGGGTAAATGGAAAGTTTATTTTTAGTCATTTTTCCAGTGGTAAAAGCTGTGCTGTATCAAAACACTTACTCTATCCATTAAATATCTACAGTTCAAGAACTTCCAAGTCGGAATTTAATAAAAATAAATGCATTACTGTCTAAACCTGAAAAAAATAAGTTGTCCACAATCTGAAGTAGCAGATACACTTAGTCAAGCTTTGAGTAAAACACAAACAAGAAAATGCCTAAGCATGAGGTCAAACAGGAGTATTCATGATCAGTGGAGCTAGCACATATTCCTTTTTATATCCCTAACCTTCCATCCAATATGAAGTAATAGAAGCACATAAGATAGTTACATTGTGTGTTTTCTTGTCCCCATGCTATAACTGCCCATGAGCAAGGGAAATGAAACATATGACAAAGTTACATCATACTTAGGGGATCATGTGGAACTTGACATAAGGGTGCCATTTTCAGCAGCAGCCCCAAGTACTTTGTCCCATCTAGTTTCACTCAAAGTTTGATGGAATATTTACTATTGGAGATGTTTAGCGGCAAAAAAATGGGTTTGTTTTACAACTGACAGTTCAATCCAGATCAGCTGTCTGGAGAGAGTTATGATAGGGGAGAAGTGCCCCTCTGCCAACAGAGAGGAACTCTGTCGGGGGGGGGGGGTCTGTTTGCAAGCATAGATCTACCACTGGTGGTAGGTCCCAAACAGGAGTGTTGTGGGGATAGCGTTGGAGTCTACATTTCCTCAAAAGGCTTTCAGATTGGAGTAGCTGTAGCCAATTCCCCTTCCCCTCATTGGTTTCAGGGGTTTCCAAAAATTGAACGTCTGCCAGGCTAAAACACTCAGCAAACCTGCCTCTTCATCCTCCATCCTGGCTGGCGTGAACTGGCAGGGTTTTAGAAGTGGCAGATGATCCTCCGCTTCATTCCTCCCCAAACCCACTTAGGATTGCTCTACCCATCAGAGAAGACAAAGTATGTTAGCCTATTAAGATGAATACAGTTATTTACAAATCTCTACTTAGCGGATTCTGAAGTATTATTATTAAAGATATTTTTAGGCTGCCTTTTAGGGCCAAGTCCTCACAAGGTGGCTTTTAGTGCAGAAAACCACAATATACAATTCAAATCCTGCTTAGCGAGTGCTCAAAGTCAACTATCCTGGAAGAAAGCAGATAGGGATGGGGGAGTTGCATTGGATCCCCCCCTACCCTATTCCTGTGTCCATTTTTTGTGCAAGAGTCATATGGAAGTTTCTCAAACACTTTTTAGTCATCACACAAGGAATATAAAGCATTTAAAAGCAGCAAAAACTTTTCAATGCTGACATATACTTTCAGTTAAAAGGCTCCTGTTTGATAAGTAAAGATTTTATATCACTGAAGAATGTAGTACTGTCTCATATCATGTACTTTTAACTCCCAGTGCAGCTTCTGTGTTGGGAAAACTCATACTAGTTTTTCTGCTAGTAAATATTCCTCAAAACCCCTGAATATAATTCCCATTAACTTGTTATTTTGAGAGCAATGTATCTAGGGAGTGTATCATTGGATAGATACTCATAGAAATTCCTCCTTTTCTGCCTAAGCCAGGGGTGGGCAGACTTTACTCCTGGTTTTATTCCCAAATTTCAGCCACCTAATTTAGAGGGGCGGGATCTACACCTGGGTTTATGCTCAAGTTCCAGCCACCTACTTTAGAGTGGGAGCTTTTTGTTATTGTTGTTAAAGAAGCAGGTGCCAGAAACCCTAGCTGATGTACTGGAAATCATTTAAGAATACCAGTAGATCTCAGGCTGCTTTCAAGCCACCTTGACTCAAATTATTGCACCTTCCATCTCCAGAGTCTCCTTTAATCCTTATTCCTCAACACTGAAAATCATACATGGTTTCCTTTTAATCCCTAGATTTCCTATCCCTACTTGTCTCTTATCAACTCACCCATAAACTTTAGGACCATAAGCACTTGTAGCCTAAAAAGCTAGTAATAGCTAAAACAACAGTGGCTCATATCCTTGCTTAATTTCAGCCCTGAAAATTAGATGATATAACCAAAGACGGTTAAATTGAAGTAATAAGAAGGATTGGGCTCCTACTGGTGGCTAGAAGGGGTACCTTTCACTGAAACCCTTATGAAGATGCCACAAGGGGGTGCCTGAATCCCAGGCCATTTATTCTTTTACTACTACTACTTCTATCTAAATTCTTTATAGCTCCATTTGATAACATATTACATATAGCGCTTATGGCCTCCACTGCTAATTAAGTTACAATTTGTTAACAAATATCAGCATGAAAGTTTTACAGTCTCAATGACATTTTAAGGCTGCAATCTTACGCATTCTGGAAATAAAGTCTCATTCAATTCAGTGGGACTTACTTTCACGTAAGCCCGTTTAGGGATGAGCTTCAGAAAAAGGGTTTAAGGAGAAAATCCCTACCATATGGCGGTACATTAACGCAAACATGAAATCCTGGAAGAAGGCACGAACTTGTTAAAACGGCTCCTTGAGAGGCGCTTGGATGAGAGTGAACAAGGCTGCTCACGTCATCACATGGGCTGGACTCAAGTTTATTTGCATAAATCTACATATGCAAATTTAAGACACATATACACACACCAGGCACCAATTCTCAAGCTTTTATCTAAACCACCAGTTTCCCGAGCCGCGTTTTGAAGTATTAGCATCAAGCAACGGGCAATTACGAACCCGCATAGATTAGCATATGCAAAATGCACCCAAGCGACGCCAGGTCCACACAAGCGCATTCGAAGCGAGCCGCCCACCCTGGCGCGCACGGCCTCCCCACACCGCAGGCATGCGGCAGCCTCCGGGTGGGGGAAGGGAGGCGTGCGCGTCAAGGGACGAGCGTTTCCTACGGAGGACAATTTGGCGGGAAAAGAGCACCGCTCCGTTCTCTGACCCCCCTCCCCTAATCTCGTCGACCAATGAGATGAGAGACGGAGCCTTCCATGCTCTTCAGCCGCCCCCCCGCCCCCAGTCGGGAAGTGCCAAGCGGCCTCAGGCCCAGCCTGGCCTTACCGCGGCCGTCGCCAAACTGTGCATGGTCGGAACTTCTTTGCGAAAGCTCAGGAGGCCGCTTCTACTTCAGCCGCCGCCATCATGGATCCAAGCAGAGGCCACCGCCTCTTTCTCCTACTGGCCCTGCCGCTGTCGCTGCTCCTGCCACTGCCGTGACCTCTGACCTCTCTCTGGGCATCAGCGGTAGGCCCGAAGAGACTGGGTAGGCGCATGCGCCGTGAAGAGTTCAAAGCAAGTAGTAAAAAAAAGAGCGCTCCCAAACTGCGCGTGCGCGGAGGTGAGAGTGACGTCACTTTGCCTCGCGCGCTAACTAGTCTCGAGCAAAGTTGCTTCCTTCGTTGTATGTCTACGAAGGGAAAAGCGAGCCAGCCGTCGCTCTGATGACGTAGAGATCTTCCTCTTCTTCCCTTCCCTCGCGCGGTAGTTTTTTTTCCAATGTTTTCCCCCACCCCCGACGTGCGTGTTTGCGTCAGACGGACGGTCGCGCGGCCGATCTGGTTCCCGCCATCTGCCCTTTTCACTAAGTGAAGGGGAGGCCGGGCTGGGTTTTGGTCAAGGCCAGGCCAGGCCGGCGGGTCGTGGGACTAAAGGGCAGACTCTACCCACGAACACAGAGCGAGGGAGAAGGCGGCGGCAACAGCAGCAGCACTGAAACTACGCCAGGCCCAGACCGGTCTGTGGGGAAGGTAGCGGTAAAAAGGAAAGCCGCCGCCATCATTATCCGTGAGTAGCTCTTGGGACTAGATTGGAGGGAGGGAGGGACTGATTTTTGTGTGAGAGAGCGAGGGAGCTCCTCTTCGTACACACATGGGGACGGATGGGCTGAGGAGACGGTGTTAAGAGCGGTGGCTGAGTAGCCGCTGGGAAAGTAGAGGTGGGGCTCCGTGGTGTTTAGGGGGCGCGACGCTCCCCCACGTCCTTGACCTCAGCCTGGTCCCTTCGTCCTCCCGACTCCCTCAGACTCTGTGCGGCTGCTCCAAATGTGCACCTGAACCTCAGCGCGCCCAGGTCCTTTTCTCCAACCGCAGCCCGTTTCCCGCGGGTTAATCTCCCTCCCTCCCAGTCGCATCCCAGATTCCTCAAAGCCTTAGCAACCGCCAGAGTTGCCAACTTACCGCTCTTGCTCTTACACCTTCTTGAGCAGTAGCCTGGCATGGAGAGGGAGCTGTGGGAAAAGCTGCTTCTGCCGGTTGATTCCTCTCTAGGCTGCTCCAAAATATACAGGACCAGTATAAAAGCTAGTAATTCCGCCAGCTAATGCCTTCCTTTCTACTAGTCGTTTTGGCTCTTAAAAGTATGGGGGTTTCTTTGGGAAGAGATTATGCCCATCTCTTCTTTCATATATATGCTAGTATCCTAAGCACAGTTACTATGGTGAGCACAGTGGGGCTTCTGAGTAAACGTGTGGGATCTGTTGTTGGACTCTCTGGTTTTAACTGTTGCCAGTTAGAGGTTTGCAACTAGCAAGCACTTCCTGCATTAGATTTTTGTATCAAGTCAATGTACTAGGTGCTGTACAGTTTGTAGTGGTTTCACAATAAAACATTAACAAATACAACAGAATTGGGAAGAGGTTTTGGTGAAGAAATAGTAAGGATATTAGGGCTTCTCCATCCCCTTCATTTCAGATGGTATTCCTCTCTCTCCCTTTGAACTCATGCCTTTGCAGTGGTAATGCATATTAAAAGTCCACCCTGCAGAGTTAACTGTCCTTTGAGGGACATTGTTTGCCATTTCTTGTATTCCTTAAACTGTGGACTGGAATGCTGTTCTGTTTAAAATACACGTAATTTATTGCATAGGAGATGTAGTGAACTGGGGTGGGGGGGTCTGGTTTCTTTGTCCAGTGGTTTGTATAGGATCTTAAGAGTGAAAGCTGATTGCAAAAAAGCATTTAATTGCAATATGTCCAGATCTGTCCTTTCATCCAGAGTCCTGCACTCTTAGGGCCAAATCCTGTGCAGAATTGGGCACACCTATACCATTGAAACTGGTGAGTGTAATCTAACTCTATATAAGATTGGTGAGTGTAAGTTAATAAAGGCTCGCTAGCATTGAAGCTCTAGGTATAGAAAATATTCGTAGGCTATGAAATTCCAAAATGTTTGCAAAAAATATTTTGGCATGCTTAACCAATACAAATGTTTGGGAATCATGCTAGCAGGCCTCCATGAAATAGCTAGCATTTCACGAAACACCCCCATAGATAAGTTTTTCATTGCCTTCTGGAAAAATAGGATAGACTTGGAATGCTTTTTAACAACTCTTCAAATGTAGACACTAGAACAATGTTATTGGTTCCAGACTCTTCAAATGTTTTCTGGATGATGCTGAAGGTAGGCACTTCTTGGATGTAATTTCATTAACTTCAGATTAAATAAGCAATTGTGATCTGTGGTTGAGTATTGCCCGGTAATGCCCTATAATGGCCTTATTAAATAGCAATCATATTCTAGGTTTGTTAGTGTTTAATACTTTGGACTTCTTAAAGTATTAAGAGAAATGCCTCTTAAATTTAAATGTTTAGACACTTTCCCACCACTCTGCTTTGCTAATATAAGTGAACTTTGCTCTTAGTAGCGCAAATATAAATTATATTGCCCTATCATAAGAACCTTTAGTGCAACACCAAAAGTGTTACCTGGCATGGCAGGTTTTCCAGGTAATCCTGTTGTGCCAGCTAACACTATTTGAGTCGCACTAGAGGTCCCTTATGCTGGCGGATGGCTGGTTGGTCACTTTGTGAACAGAGTGCTGGACTAGATGGACCTTTGGTTTGGTCCAGCATGGCACTTCTAATGTTCTTATGTCCCTTATGCGAGCAGAACATAATTCGTGTTATCAATGGTGTCCAATTGGACACTGCCCTATGTGTTCATATTTAATAGTCCAATTCTGTGCATGCCAGCTCAGAAGTAAATCCCAGTAAATTCAATGAGATTTTAGTAAGTCTTTAGTAAGTCTTTATGGCAAATATGGGCAACCTGTGTCCCTCTAAATGTTGGACTACAATGCCTGTCCTCCCTGAACATTTGTCATGCTTGCTAGGGCTGATGATGGCAGTTGCCATCCAAGATTTGGAGAGCCACAAGTTGCTCACCCTTGATATATAGGGCTGCAACTTTAATCTCATTTTTAAAAATAGTTCTTTCTACCCTCTCTGTAGTCATATGTGTAGTCAGCCTGGATGCTCGTAGTCTTGGCTTTATATTTGATTCCTCGCTCTCCTTTATTCCTCATATTGAGGCAGTAGCTAAATCCTGTCGTTTCTTCCTGTATAATATTGCCAGGATTCGACCATTTTTGTCTGTCTCTTCTGCCAAGACTCTTGTTCACGCACTGGTTATCTCTCGGTTGGACTACTGCAACCTTCTTCTCTCTGGCCTTCCTTCGTCTCACATCAGTCCGCTGGTCTCTGTCCACTACTCTGCCGCCAAGATCATCTTCTTGGCCCACCGCTCTGACCATGTCACTCCACTTCTGAAATCTCTTCATTGGCTTCCAATTCACTCCAGAATCCAATATAAACTTCTCCTGTTGACCTTCAAAGCTTTTCACGGTCTAGCTCCTGCCTATCTCTCCTCTCTCATCTCACACTATTGCCCAGCTCGTGCTCTCTGCTCCTCTGATGCCATGCTTCTCGCCTGCCCAAGGGCCTCTACTTCCCTTACTCGGCTTCATCCTTTTTCTTCTGCTGCCCCTTACGCCTGGAACGCTCTTCCAGAACACTTGAGAACTACCAACTCAATCACAGCTTTTAGAACTCAGCTAAAAACTTTTCTTTTCCCTATAGCTTTTAAATATTGAGTTTGTTCTGACCCTATACTGTCAGCTTCACCCTACCCAGTGCCTGTTTACACTTCCCTGTGCCTGTTTGCATTCTCTTTCCCTCCTTATTGTTTACTACAACTTTATTAGATTGTAAGCCTATGCGGCAAGGCCTTGCTATTTACTGTGTAATCTGTACAGCACCATGTACATTGATGGTGCTATATAAATAAATAAATAATAATAATAATAATAATAATATATTTACCTAAACAGTTACCGCAATTTCACATTTCACTTCATGTGTGTGATGAAGTAGGCTCTTGCCTACTTAGTTAAAGTGCCAGAAAACTCCTGGTTGTTTTTCCACCCATCATGAGACTCTTGCTAGAAATAGTTTTCCTTCCCTGGCGTTATTTTATTTATGTAGATTTGCAGTCCGTCCTAGTTTAAACACCATAGTAAAGTAACATAATAGAATAAAATTTCATTAAACATTAGTAATCTAAGATACAGCTAGCATCTCTGTTATATAGATAACACCAGTTTTAGAAGTTATTTTAATTGATTTTGGTTCAAGTGTGTGCAATTAGGAGTTCAGAAGTGTATTGTTTGGTATCTGGGTATTACAGTACTTGGGTTAAGTGAACTGGCTATCACGTGTGGTAAGTAGATGGCTTCCCTTGTGTTATGTAGTCTTGAATTTAAGATTAATGGCAACATACAATGCTGGGATGGGAGAGAAGGAATGAATAACTTCATGGATTTTATCAAAATGAATTTCTATTTAGAAAACAAACTTAATTCAAGTAGGATTTTGTTTGGATTTTGAGTAAGTAATTTTAAAATTGTAGGAGTTCGGAGCACAGGAGGAAGGGAGAAACCATTATGTCAACAGTGTCCAGTTTGCTGGTAGACAGAAACAGTTGGCTACAACCCATTGAGAAGTTTTAAAGCAACCTTGGCATTTATAAATGTACTTGTTATTGGTTTTAAATGGTTGCTTTGTGTTGAAGCTTATGCTTATTGCATAGCTCCTAACTTAATACATTTCTTTTTTAAAACAGACGTGTTTAAAAGCAAACGTTTTCATGAACAATTTGTATGAAAACATGACTCCACTGAAACTACGGGGGTCTATTCGCATGCGCAGCATTCAAACTGGAACTACAAAATGGAAAGAAGGGTCATTTGAAATTGTGGATAAGGATAGCAAAATGACTCTGGTGGTTCGCTACAATGTTGGAGGAATTCCAAAGATATTTCAGGTACTTCAGAATTGAAAGGCTTTTTTGTTTTTGTATGAATTATGTCTCTGAAGAATTGTCCTGGCTGGCACTTGAGCTTTCCTCAGAGATGCATTCTTATTTCACCTTTACAGAACACTGTTCTACTACACTGTACTCTGAACTATTCAGGTGTGTACTGTTCAATGGACTTGTACAGCAAAGAAGAAATTATGAAAAGATTTAGACCTTAGTAGAAAATAAAAGTTGCATATGTTAAGTATTGGGGTGTTTCTCTGAGTGAGAGCATGGATGATAGATGTTTAATCATAGTCTCTAAATGAATTTCTCCTAGTTGTAGTGTTGAAAATACTTATAGAATCATAGAACAGTAGAGTTGGAAGACGCCTATAAGCCCATCGAGTCCAACCCCCTGCTCAGTGCAGGAATCCACCTTAAAGCACCCCTGACAGACGGTTGTCCATCTGTAGGTTCATTGTAAGATCCCCATGCCTCCGTACAAACTGTTCCTATGATATGCTGCTTCTTATTAAACATGGCAATTTTGTATCCAAGACTATAGTCCTATGCACATCTACCTGAGAGTAAACCCCATTAGACACAGTGACATTTATTTGTGAGTAAACATGCATAGGATTGTGCTGCTCAGCTCTTTGTCTGCTGGTGCACAGCATTTCCTATACTTGTATACAACAACTGCTGTCCTGTCCAGTCCAGAAAGAAATCTAACTATTTTTGTGTTCTGCTTTCTTTGGGAAGTGATACTACAGGCTAACAGAGGATATATTGTGGTTTGGAAGTATTTCATAGATGGAAACTAAAAAAAATCTTTGGTAATCCTTTATTATAATCACTATCCTTAATTGTGTGCTCACTTTGCACAAATGCAGCAAGAATACAGAAACATGAGACTAGGTAATTAATTTTTTAAAAGGCTAAGTAGAAATTGAAGTTTTGGGGTGGAATAGCATATCTTGACTGAAGAATGGAAACGTAATCTAATGTTGCCATGTTATTATGACAAATGTGGGTTTTCTTCAGTTTGCTGGTTCATCCACTTCAGCATAAGCACTTCCCACTGTGATGAGACTACATAATGTCACAGTGTGGTTAGAGCTTATATTTGGACGTGCATTGGACTCATATGAACAGACATAGTCTGCATCAATGGGGAAAATAATAAATTTTTTACCCGCCTCTCCCTCTGGATCAAGGCGGGGTACAACACATGCAAAACACCATTAAATACTTATAATTGATTAAAACATATAAAACTAATACATTATTAAAAAGCAGCACATTAAAAGGCATCTTAAAATTCAACTTTTTAAATTGAATAAATGCTTTTTAAATTATTGTGAGGAAAAAAAGCTCCTTGAACATGTAACTCTTCCTTAAACTAGCCATTATGATGTCCTTTATTTTCTTTCCAGCTAAACCATAATATTAAAAATGTGCTTGTGCGACCAAGTAAAGGGAAATTGTGTTGCTTGATGATAACACTAAAGGATACTAGTTTCTTGACTGTGGATAAAATACCCTCCAAAGATGCAAATGAAATGAAGTTATATCTAGAGGCCATTCAAAACAGGGCTCATGCAGGTTAGTACAAAATAGAGTTAATTTTAATTATAGGTTGTGGGAAGAGGGAATACTTTGAGCGGACCCCAGTACTTGTTTAAAAAATAAGCAGTTTTTGTTTTAAAAAAACAACCACATTTTATGTTTGTGTTTTCAATAAGTGATTCTACTCTTACAGGAGGGGGAAAATCAAATCACAGTAAATATATAAATTTAACAATGTAAAATGAATTTGATGGTATGTTTTTGTTTTAGCCGCGAAATCCTCCCAAGGTTCTGGTAGCTTTGGAGGTGTTCTGGGCAATAGAACCACGCAGAAAGATTCTAACAGGCAATTCCCATACATTGAAAACCAGGTATTTTAATCAGTTTTCTCTACTTCCATTTTTAAAAATCTCCACTTCTCTATCTTTTCTGTGTACAATAAACATTATGGTAGAGTAATTACGAACATTACTATCATGTGTACTTAAATTATTTGAAATAGCAGGAAGGAATAGTGCTACATTATCTGAGCCCCTCATATTGAGTTGGAGGACAGCATATGCCTTATAAATTAGCTGAGAGGGATATGTTTGATCCCTGAGCCCATTACTAATTTTAAACGAGCTAGTGGACAATTCCAAACGTAAATATTTAAGTGCACGTATTTATGCTTATACTTGTGTGTCCCCCACCCTTCCCCAGATGGCAGTAATGGAATGGAGCAGAAGAGAAACCTCTTTTCCTTCTCCCAGCATCCACAGAGAGGTAGCAGCACAGGAAAAATCCTCCTTGCTCACCTTGGCAGCAGTAACATTCGCCTTGGAATATTTGGATTTACTGAGCCATTTGAGCGGTCAAATTGGATTCTAATGGGATCAATATGGTGATATGGTCACAAAGCCAATCTTAACAACCCTAAGGCCTGTCAATAGCTTTTGATCCCAGGCTCCTTTTGCCATCATGCTTCAGAATCCTGGGCATGCTTTTTCTTAGAAACTTTATTTCAGGTAATATGGCCCATAGAGATGAAACAGGAGCTAATCAAGGGGAAAGTGGGCCCAAATTAATGGGAACTTTGGAGAGTTGTGAAAAGCCTGATGAGAAGAAGTAGGCCAAGCTTCCTGGAATCATTGCACTGTTTAGGGTGTGTGTGTCATTCTCCAAGGTGTTATGTGGAAGGCATCCCACAATGGTAAACTCCCCCTGTTGCCCAGGAAAAGCAGGGAAATTCTCCAAGACGTGGACATTCCTCTGAAACACCACACTGAGAGATTGTCTGATACAGCCCTAAAGAAGGCACATGAAGCTTCGGCCTTAGCTCTAAGAGCCTTAGCAGTATCATCTTATTTTGCAAGAGCATCTATCTTGTGGTTAGAAGACATAATAAATAACAAAGACTTAGATCAGACCACTTTATATAGAGGACTAATTAAGCTCTCTAAGTCTTTTGCCTTCTTGACTGATGCCACACAAGATGTGCTGCAGTTCACGGCCCACACCATAGAAGCCAGCAATGTACCTCGCTGTTCCATTTGGCTCAAGCGCAGGAATGTAGATCTTCCATCTAGGGAGAACCTTGCCACTGTCCCCTTCATGGGGGACACACTTTCTGGGGAAAGGGTCTTAAAAGATGTGCTCATAGGAACCAAAGATAATAAGTTATGCCATCATCCTCTTGAAGGGAAGATAAAGAGTCACCTGTCAGGCCTTATGCATCCTTACACACATTCAGGAGCGTTAATCAATCTTCCTTTCGATCCAAAGGCTATGAGATCCCAATGCCAACATGGTCCAGATTCACTTCTGGTCCAGAAATGCCAACTCCTCTAATTCTTCCATTAAACCCTCTTCTACCTTCCAGCCCTCTAAGTCCAGACGACAACAGTTCTGATGCCAGGGAACACATTTTAGGGGACTGCTCAAGCACTTCTTCCCAGCGTGGAAGCGATTGACATCAGATTGCTGGGTTCTATACTCCATTCTCTGTCATTATCACAGAGTTCTAGGATAAAACCCCTCCCCAGTTCATCCCATCACCAACTTCATGATCCACTGCCAAGAAACACATCATGTCCACCACAATACAGCACCTTCTTCAAATACAAGCAATAGAACCAGTATCTCTTCAAGAAAAACACAGCAGCATTTATTCCATCTTCTTTATGGTCCTCAAAAAAAGGACAAAAAGTAGAGAGCAATATTAGACCTCAAACACCTGAACAAATTTGTCAGGTACAGGCAGGTTTTTTTTGGAGACACTTCAAACCATGAGAAGCACTTCGCAAAACAGAATATTTGACATCAATTGACCTCACTAAGGTAGATGTACCTGCAATCCCCATCTTGCCTTCTCACAGAAAATTCCTGCACTTTGCATACCAGAATCATCATTTTCAATGCAAAGCAATGCCATTTAGGTTAACCTTGACACCTTATGTATTCATCAGAATCATGATGTTCCTGGTAGCCGACCTCTGGCTAAAAGGTGTGCATATCCACACATGGGCAACCTCATCTGATCATCTCCAGTCACAAAGCTTCACAGGACCTGAAAATAATGGTCAAATGCCTAGAATGCCATTGATTTGTAATAGAAAGAAAAGCCACCTGACACCCTCTCAGATCCTTTCACATCTAAGAGTGCTAATCAACACCACCAAGGTCTTCATATTCCTCTTCCTGGAAAGAGTCACCAAACTCCAAGTCCAAGTGAGGGCAGTGCAACAACAAAAAAACAACTTAATGGATGCAGCATATCAACTAAGTTTGATCTAACATTTCTTGCATTTTTCACTTTTTAAAGTCTAGTTCTTAAAACACATATGGTAATTCTGCTATTCTTTCTGTAGTATATCTACAGTATGCACACTCATGAGAAGGTTCTTCTGATAATGGCTATATATTTCCAGACACTTGGTGGTTCTGTGGGGAGTACACAAGTCCTCCAGCAATCTTAAAACAGGCAGTTGAGATCCTGTGCATGTAATAACTCCATTGAGGCCTGTGATCATAGCAGCTTGAAATATGGCTTCTGGATAGGTCCCACATAGGAACACAGATGCTTCATACAGATACTTCCCTGTTTAGGGTGGGGAGGCATCCAAGAATGGGGTTAGGTCTTCCTACTTTCCAGGAATGGCAAGCCTTCATGCAGGCCCTGTGGATAGGTCCTCCCTGCCTCGAGCACATAAGTAGAACTTCTGGAGAGATGTTATTCTGGAGCAAGGGGAGGAAGTTAGCAGGACAACCAGACTAGCTGGCACAGTTTGCCCAACAGCTTCGTGCCAAAATCAGGCATCACTTTTCCTCATTTGCAATGTTGTGGCTGGCCACCCCTTACTCTACATCTCATTCTAGCCAGATGAAGCTAACAAAAAACCCTACAACAGATTTTCTAGTACAGCTTTCAACTGCCTCCAGGAGTAGATAGTTTCCTCATCAGCCAAATTGCACAAGCAGTTCTTGTCAAACTCACATATGAGCTGCTCAGGAAGTAAGAGGTCAGGACCAGACAATCCAGGAAAAGAGACAGGCAGAAGTCTCTCTCAGATTCCTCTTCTCACCTTCTCCCAGATCTAGGAGAAAATTAGAACAAGCTAAGCAGTACAGTGCTTCAACCTGTGCCAGAACAACCCACCCCCTCTTCAAATGAGTCTGCAGGGGGAATCTGAACCCAGAGCTGCTGCATCAGGAAAAGCACGCAGCTATACTACCCTGCCACATATCCTTCCAACAATATGAGAGTGATTGTTCGCTCATCAGGTGTGGAGATCTTATAGGTTCTGACAGGGAACAGGGAAAATGGTCTGACCGGGTTTCAATGCAGGACATGACTTACACCTGATTTTTCAATGACGAGGATGTTCTTTCCTAGTTATCTAAAGCTCTGACATCTCTAAGTCTGCAGCCAAATGTACCAGTGCCAATTTGGCTGACTTCCAGAGATGCCTTGATGTTTCCAGAACCAGAACCAATTTTTAGAGAAGTGCCTTCCCTCCTGCTTTTGACACGCTCATTAAATCTGAACGGGCTACTCATTTGCAAGGTAATACAGCCATTAGTATTGTCCAGTGTAACTATTCTCCGCCCCAGCAGTTCATGGAAAATTTAAGGTGACCCAAATGGACACTCTGGGACAGCTCTCCTCTCTGGGACAGAGATGCCTAAAGATGGGGATGATCCCTGAAGAGACCCAGGAGAGAGGCAGACTGACACCTGTCTCAAAAAGGGCCGTTTGGCAGCTGCCCTGCCCTTAAGTCTGTCTCCTCATTCTTTGCCTGTGACCATATCCTGTGGGTAAAGACCTTAGCAACAATAAAGACTTGGATAACTTCACCCTCTACAGGGATTGGTAAAAAATTTCAAGTTCTTTGCCTTCCTGGATGACACTACCCAGGAATGCCATGTTTTTCTCAGCCAGATAGATTGCAACCACCACAAAAGCTCACATATTGCTATGGCTGAAGCACTGTAGCGTGGAAGTCCCTTCAAGGGGTAGTTTGGCAACAGTTTCCTTTAAAGGAGCATACCTCTTTGGCAAAGAGATCCTCAGAAATATTCTAATTGAAACCCAGAAAAAGGTCATGCCCACCTCCAATGAAAAGAAGACCAGAGAGTCTTGTAATGGGGGCTACCCCTTCCATTCCAAGAGTTGCTTTTGTTCCAGAGGATATATAAATCCAAAACCATGGCCTCAAGATGATATGGTACCAACAGTCTTCTAAGAGGGTCATATAACTAGCCTTCGAGTATTCAGAAGCAGTGATTAATACCTTGGTCTCTTCCTGAAAGCCATCTATCTTGCATATCTATGAAATGTCTTGAAAGGTATCTATACCCAATGGTATAGATACATGCATCTGGACTACAGCATGCTTGCCCCTGGGTTTCAAGTCCAACAGGCATCGGCAGTTTTATTGTTCTATCCAAGCTGAGGTGACTTCACCCACACATTAAGCGATTCCTGAGTGGGGTATCCTTACAAAGTTGATACATAGTTCATTGCTTTGGATCCTGGAACCTGCACATTTTCTTAATGACAACAACTAACCTTCAGTTCAAGCCACTAAAATCTGTACTGCTCCTCTTTCTTTCCACAAAAGTTCTGTTTTTCATGGTGATCACATCAGTGAGAAGGATTTTGGAACTTAACAGCTTTCTATCAGAGAGGACCTATGCATTTTTCAAAGGGACACAAGACACCTTATGACAAGATCCCTCTTTAATTCCCAAGGTGAACTCACTGTTTTCTAGAGCTCAGGAACTGGTCCTTCCCTCCTTTTTCCTCTAACCTATCAAAGAGGGCATAAGCTGGACATTTGCAAGGACCTGATATTTATCTCAAACACACAGCAAAATCCCTTTTCATCTTTCATCCTATGGCCATGGGATAAAAAGTATCTAAACCCACTCTTGCCAAAGACCTAAAGCCTGTATTTTTACAGCTCATGAGGTCCAGTACCTCCCCAAGCCATCCCATGCAACAGCTCACTCAACCGGAGTTACAGCCACTTTAGGGGCATTAGCACTAAGCTCCTCTTTGCAGAAATCTGAAGAACTGCGACATTGTCCAATACTTAACTAGAGACTACAAGATAATACCTGTTCCTCTGCAAAACAGCCTTCAGCATTGTGGGTATTACAAAAAGTAGTCTCCTCTCATCTAGGCTCAGCCTATTTTCTGTCCACCCTAGTGTGATGGAGGCATACAAACCATGCCCTAACTTTAGCCTGTGTCAGAAGTATGTAGTATGTGCATAGACAGTTTCAGTCTCCAATCCCATTCTGCCACACTCTCCATGTGGGGAAAAAGTCCCATTCTTCATCTTGAATTATGCTTTTCAGTTCTGCTACCTCTGCTGGGTTCCTTGATTGGTCTTCTGTCTTAGGCTTAGTCATGGACAGCACTAGAAGAGGTGCTATGGTTCACACATAGACAAAGATCTTTGTCATGTGATCCCTACCTTTTCTGGACAGTAGGGAGATTCAACCCATTCTTAGATGCCTCTGTCACACCAAATCAGAAGGAACCTACATGGTAAGTGACCAGGGTTTCAATCTACATGCATCCTTTGCTAGATTGCCCATCTGGCTCTGGCTCTCTAGAATGGGTTTGTGATTTGCAGTATTATATGTTGCCTTGACTTCAACATTCCCTCTTTGATTTCATAGATTCCTTCCAAAAGAGAAAATAAAGATGAAACTCCACTTCGTAAGGTGCTGAGTAGCCCAGTATCAAGTAAGAATTCTCCAGCAACTGGAATGTCTGGCAATAGGGTCAACAGTTCGATGAGTATTGCTGCTTCAACATCTCACAGAACAGAAAACCGGTATGAAAACAAACTTTTAAGGTGCTGCAGTCTTCAGTGTTCTTACATTAAAATATGAATGGCTTTGGAAAATATATTGCTTTTCCAGCTCATTATAATTTATTTTTATGTGTGAATAAACTCTCTGGAAAATGTCCTGTAGCTGAAAATCCGTGAAGAATGTTTAACCTTTGTAGTATGGCTTTTAAAAGTCAGAGTCTTTGAGACTGCCTGAAAATGTCTTAAATATGAGGGAATTGGGCTCCTCCAGTTTCCTTGTGAATTCAAGGAATGTTTTTTTTCCCTCTTCTTGAAACAGTGAAAGGAGGAAAAGGACATCACCAACTTCAGAAATGAATGAAGATTATCCTAAAGAGAATGATTCATCAAGGTATGGTTTTGATAGTTCTTTAATTTTTTTTCTAGTTTGTTTCTTCCTCCCACTTCTAATGTGAAGTTTGTTCCTATTTTCCTAAATCGAAATAATATGGTGATCTTGTAAAAACCCAGTGTTAATACACTTGAAAAATGTAAAGATTCAGGACTGTATAGAACATTGTCTGTATGTAAACTATGTGTATGTTTCAGTATGCTAGTTGTTAAAGTTGATCTGTAGTGTTGCTCTTTGTGGTGATAATTGAATGAGTGACTTTAATCTGATGGACTTGTATTAAAGCATAAGGCAAGCTTTTTAAACAAGGGTATACTATGCCTTTTAAAAAGTGTTGTATAGTATATCTGAAAGTTTTAGGGAACCTATAGGGAGTAGCAAATATAAACCTAGACAATAGCGTACAATGTTGTTTTATATATAACTTCAAATAAATTATCTGTTATTTATCTGCAGCAATAACAAAGCTTTGACTGATCCAGCACGGAAATACTTACATAGCAGCAGGGAAAAGCAGCTGAATTTGAAACAGATTGAGGAGAACAGATCATCAGGTAAGCAACATTGTACTTTTTGACAATCCAGCCCAGTGACTAATTCATCAAACTAAAATAATTATTTAATTGATAATATAAACATTTACCTTTTTTCTTTGTATAATGCAGAGGTGGACATCTGGAGGGGCACAGATTACCCACCCGTGTTATAATCTAATGATCTTGGTACTAGCGTAAGAAATATTAGTAGGACAAAAATTAATATACGAACCATATTTTCAGAGATTAGCTCAAACTGAGAAAGGCAAAATAAGAATTTTATCTCGGAAATTGTTTAAGTGAGAGATTAGGAGGAGGAGCTTCATATCCAGATATAAATGCCTCTGTGAGTGGATTTTTTTTTTGCTTCTCAGCTGGGTTTTCTTCATGAGTCCACCTCAGTGGCAACAAATATGGGGGATAGCTCTCACTGGTGTAACCAACAGACATTCCAATTTTTGGATTTGGGTTGAAGCATTTAGTGGCAAAAATTTACACATTCTGTGTGTACAAGGGTATTTCGTCTCCTTTGAAATGTCAAATATTAGCCAATGTCCTACTGCTGACCTGTTAAGACAGTTTTTACAAAGGTTTATTTCTGTTTCCTTCAAGGGGTTTCACCTTTACAATCTTCCTCATTTTATGGTAGCAGATCCTCTTCAAAGGATTATTCAGCTGGTAATTCTAATCTGGACAGGTAGGTACAGAATGCGTTAAAAAAAGCTCCCCCCCCCCCAACATTTGGTCATCAGAACATTGTGTTCATCAGATTGTGTGTATGTGTTTATCCATGAAAACTTCTTACATCACTATTAAAATAGTGCTTATCAAACTATCCTCCATTTCTAATCTTTCTATGCATAGGGTGGGGGTGAACAAATTTGCCATCTAGGGTATTTTGTACATAGTAAGGGTCTAAACTGAATTATGATGATGATGATGATAATAATATTTTGTCATAATATGCTGATTTGAGTACCTCAAAATAACTTAAGGAAGCCATGTCATATACTATATAAAAGGGTAAATTCATACATGCCAGGTACCCCTTGACTATAATTCCTAGCTGGCCTTGTAACCAAGCCCAAAATGTTGACCTTCAGTTTCCTGTCCCTGCGTCTCCCAGCAGCAGTGTCCAAGGAAGCAACTACTCCACTCTTTCCTGGAGGAAATGTTGATGTGATGCATCCCAGCTTTGATTGCTGTTGTACAGTGCCTCTCCACAGCAAGGAAGCCCCCCACCCATTAGTGCTTTGGGGCAGGAAAGGATGTGGAGGTCCACTTTGGCCCTGCGTAGCATAGGTGCTCCAGGCATCTTTGCCACACAGTAGCCAATCAACCCCTAGCTTTCCTCCCAAGTTTGTAGTTGGGGAGGAGAGGGCGGGGATCATCAGGATGATCCCCACCCACTTCTGCAGCTTCATACTTGGAAAGGAGATTTGTCATTCACATCGTTTGCCCAAGGATAGTAGCTGGCTTGCCATGGTCAGCTAAATTGTTGGAGCCTGGTCTGGGGAATGTTCCTGTCTCACCATCACCATAATAGTCAAGACTCTTGAGTGAAATTACAGTAACATAAATCTTCTTGGCTATGTAGTGTGCCGTAGTACCTAATGATCATATTGATTTATATTTTCAATGCTTCATACAAAAAGAAGTAATCCACCACCACTATGCAAAGATAAAGTAATCCTTAATAGCTTTTTTTTAGATAAATGTGTACAAAACAAAACGTAATGGCTGTTGGTGATGATGCATAAACTTCATGTTGCTGTGGCCAGGAAAAAGTTACAGCGACAAAGCAGCTACTGGTTTTTGCGAAGATTGGCCTTGGCTGAATTGCCTAGTATCTGCCACAGTCTTGTGCTTGTTGAGTATCCAAAGTACTGGTCGAATTTTATTTGTACTCATTGTCCTTATGGCAGGAGATATTTCAGCACTGTGAGCAATGCTAGAAGTATGGACATTTTAAAAGCATGGCATTTATTGCACAATACTGTATTCCAAAGTTGTAATGTTCACATGGGAAATAAGAGAATTTATAGTGGCTTAAAAACCATGCAGATGAAAATAGTTACATTGATTTCTGTTTACTTACAGTTTTATCTTCCATTGTTAAAAATTTCTATTACTGAACGCTAGAAGTGTTTGTGTTGGGTTATTTTTGAATGAAAGCTGTGACTAATAATCTAAGGCTGGGCTTGGGAACCTGTGGCCCTCCAGACATTCCAATTCCCATCAGCTAGCCTGGCCAGGAGATCAGATATGGATCCTTTCTTGCTCTGTAGGAGTGACGATCTGTGTGTGTGTGTGTGTGTGTGTGAGAGAGAGAGAGAGAGAGAGAGAGAGAGAGAGAGAGAGAGAGAGAGAGTGCATGGGAGAGGTTTTAGGAGTTAGGTTTTAGGAGTTTGGGCACCCTATAATAACTTCCTTTGATTCATCCCTATTTCATTTGAAACAAAAACTTGTCATCTTTATTCATGTAATATATGGTAGCTGTGACTGTTTCTGTGTCATTGGTGGCAGTGGTTGACTTCATTATATTTGAAAAATATATTGTTTACCATTTCACCTTATAGATCTAATGTGGTGAATCAGAATCCTTCTGCAAAAAGAAGCTTGGGGTTTCTTTCTCAGCCAGCCCCTCTCTCTGCTAAAAAAATGAGATCTAATCAGGATTACATGGGATGGAACAAGCCACGAGTCCCCCTTTCCAATCACCCACAACAGCAATTGCAAGGGTAATCTTTTATTTCTTCAGTATAGCTCAGTTAAGATTGATTATATAGAAACAAACCCAACTCAGCATTTTTGGCAACCAATTATTTTTCCAGAATGTTATCTCCATTACTTCATTTTCCCAACTTGTTTTTGCCCTTCCTTTTTGTTCTTTACATAAAACTTATAATCTCTCTGAACAAGGGTGGTCACTTAAATGTTCTATAAATAACATGCTACTCATTCAAAAATCAGTATTTAACACTAACAGTTTGTTGTTAGGACAATGAGCAGGGAGGAACTGTTAACTTACATTCTAAGATCATGTGCTGTTAGGATTGCAAATGTTGTTTCATCTTACTGAGACTTTTTTGTTTTCCTTTTCATCTCTTGGTCTGAAAATAATTTTTTTTGTATCAAGGTTTCCTCATATTTAGAATTGTCAGGCAGGATTCTGGGAAAAATGCATTGTTAGCAAAGATCCCCAGTGTGTAGTAAATCCATTAGCTTGGGCCTTTTCTCTTCTTTCCATGTACAGTTTCAAAAGCTGTTCACAAATTAGTTAAACATTTTGTTTAATTTGAAGAGAATTAGTAACATTTTAAAAAGTTAACTTGTTTAGTTTGAACAGCAGCCAATTTTTTCTTCAGGCAGCTTCTGTGGTCATGCTTTTAAAGCTTCCAGATATAACTCCTTAACAAGCTGGGCAAAGCAATCCCCCAAAGGCTGTTTTCTCTCTTTCTAGATTTCTCCCACCCGTTAGTCCTGTAGCTGGCATACTCTCTCCCAGTGCATAGGCACAGGAGGGATTTGGACCTGATTGATCCAGACCCTCCACCCACCCATCCCAACACTCCATCATCAGGGCACAAGTGGCAGTGGTGCAACAAAGGTGGACTTTTCCACAGCCATTGGCAGGAGGGTTTTGAGGGCAGACGCCCCTCTTTGCCCATGGAGAGGAAGATCAGCACAAGTCCACCTAGGGACCATACATTTGCACGCTAAATGTTTTCAGTGTAAAACAGCATTGCAGATGGGTTTGGGTTTTTTAACAAAAGGTCTGATTGAAATCTTTTTTTACTCTCTTGTCCAATATGCCATTATTCAGGAAAGCCTATAGAAAACTTTCCAAGCAGGCAGACTTGTATTCCTAATCATTAGGGAGAAGGAGTGCATGCATATGTGCATGCACAGAGTATAGTTAGGATAACAAATTGCAGCTGTGTTGGAAATGTTCCAATTTGGCTAATGTTGTCTTGTTCTTCACAGATTTACAAACTTAGGAAATACCTGTTACATGAACGCTATTTTACAATCTCTGTTTTCAATTCAGTCATTTGCTAATGATCTTTTGAAACAAAATATCCCATGGAAAAAAGTTCCACTCAATGCACTTATCAGGTGAGCATCAACTTCATTAGTAAAATAAAATGGTCTCCTGGCTACAACTTTAAATGAAACATCCAGATTGAGTACGCTGTTTATAATTGATAGCTGAAATATCTGAATGTTCAGAGTCCTTGTTCCTTTCTATAAAATGTCTTGGTAATTTTAAGCATAAATGAACATGTCAGATTTTAAAATCTTACAGACCAGAACAAAGTCCTCCCAATAAATCAGGTATATAACAGCTATTGTATATTGAACACTAATTTAAGACAAGATGATCTGGTAAAAGTGCAAGGCTTATGAAATTTTCTGTATAGAGAAACTCTAGTTTCAAGCTCTTTATCTCAACACTTTCCCTTGAAAACCACTAAACGTGGGATGACAAATTCAGCTAATTGATATAAATTTGTTTTGTTTTATCATGGTCATGAAATACTGACAATACTGGCAAGTTATGTGTTTTTACTTGATTGAAGGTTGGAAAACTGGGAAGAGGGTGTTTGGGACATTGAGCAATATTTGTTGGGAACAGAGTCTAGGGAAGGATAGTTAGCTATGACGAATGTATGACTTGCTGCCAGCTAGAAGCGCTACAACCTTTTCCTGGCTTTGAGCATTTTGCCAATTGATTACTTGGGCTAAATCCAGTATTACATAAGCAGACTTCTGCTCACACAACAGAAGTTTCCCTTCCCCTTCACCCTCCAGCCCTATGCACATACCCCATTCTGCTCAACTTTCTGAAGCAGACAGGAGGCTGCAGCACGGAGGGGAAACTTGGTTTGTCAATAGTATCCTTTCTGCTGTTGGAAGGACACGATAGGATATTACTAATTCTTCTCAAGATACTTGCTTACTGGCAGCTGAATCTTAAATTAGCTTTATTTAGGGCACGAGTGCACTAGTTATCAATGCCATATTGATTTCTGTGACCCTATTTACCTTATATAAACTTTTTTTAAAAAATGATGCAAGTCTCATATATTCTCATTATATGCATACATTTTCTAATGCTGCTGCTTTTATTAATGCTACATTTCCGCATTTATTGAGGTTCTGAAATGTTCTCTTTCTTTGTAGTGGTATAGTGAGTAAATTTATATATGACATTGCAAAGGGCTTTGCAAGCACTATAAATGGGTGTTTAGAAAAACCAACTAGCCATAAGCATTTTGACTATATGGAGAGGAGTATACCAAAGTTTGTCCCATTCGAACACAACAGACTTGTATGCTAAACAACCCAGGGATACCCTTCCCTGGGTTCTTCTTCATTATGTCTCTGGTTTATTGAAGGAGAAACAGTCCAGAGATGTAACCCAAGTAGTGGGCAAGCAGTCCCAAGCAACCCATCGTTAACAGTGGGTTGTTTAATTGTGTGAACTAGGTAATTGTATAGTACATTCCTACAAAACTCATGCAGTATGTCTTGCTAATAAACATAATTATGTGAGTTAAATTTTAAATACATGTAAAATAGTGGGTGGGAGTATGAATTACTTGCTTTTGAGGGTATTGTGCTGTTGAAACCATGCCAAGTTAATGGAAGAAAACTTTTTTTGGGAATAGCCAATGGGATGGGACTTCACAGATATTTTTAGCATTAAACAATGCTAATTTGCTTTTTAACATTTAAATGTCACCCCATTAATTTTTCTAGACGCTTTACCCATCTGCTTGCTAAAAAAGATGTTTGTAGCCCTGAAGTAAAGAAAGACCTACTCAAAAAGGTGAAAAATGCCATTTCGGCTACTGCAGAGAGATTCTCTGGTTATATGCAAAATGTAAGTGTCATATTTTCAAGCTGGTGTTCTTGCAGCCGGGTTTAAGCATTTTAAAGAATGCTGTAACAAACTATAGTACTATCTTTGCAAAAAGCAGTTGCATAAAAGAGCTTAAAGCAGTCCTGGGCTGTTTAGGAAACTGGTAGTTGATGACATGCGCTGAACAATTTGTTTGTTTATTTATTTATTTATTTATTTATTACATTTATATAGCGCTCCATAGCCTAAGCTCTCTGGGCGGTTTACTTTTGACAAACGGAGACAGATACATTACAAAAAGAGCAGGGCGTCTGAGAGAGCAAAGTCTTTCTGGCAATCACTACTTGATCCTTATTTTGTTGATCCTTTGGCATATGTTTTGATATTCACAGAAGATATTAGAAATATAAAGGTGAAAATATCCTAAATATCTCAAATATACTCTTCTCTTAATCTGGAATACAAGAACCTCATAGTATGAATGAGAATTTAAGTTTTATTGAAACTGTTTTAAAACTTCAACTGCTCTTTAAAACTTCACCAGTTGGGATATTTGTAATTCAAGTGGTATTGTTAGCCTGGCTTCTGGTAGGAATTTAATGTGTGGGAATCAACTTTAATTTACTGAATCCACACTATGTGGTTAGTTTATATAAGGTGCGTTTATATAAATTTGTGAGTGGGACCGTAACGTTGCTATTCTAATGAAGGTACCCATTATTTCAGGATGCCCATGAATTCTTGAGTCAGTGCTTGGATCAGTTGAAGGAGGACATGGAGAAACTGAACAAAACCTGGAAGAGTGAGCCAATTTCTGGTGAAGACAATTCATTAGGACGCCTAGCTGATGACTTATCGGCCACCAGAGTTTATACATGTCCAGTTATTACAAATTTAGAATTTGAAGTTCAGCATTCTATCATATGTAAAATGTAAGTATTTAAACAGCTCTTTCTCTCAGCATTCTCCGGTTTATTCCTTTCCTCCTTTCCCCTGTTATCTCTGCTCCTTCTCACTAAGTTTGGCAATAATAGCACACAAGGCCTTCATTCTCCCAGCAATTCACAAGTGAGAGAATTTGATGCAGATGGACACAATACAGTGAGTAGTGTGCTACCACAGCTAGGAAGTGGTGCCAACTTCTCTATGCAACTTCACCAACGCAGATGAGCATTATCCCATTCCTACCTTTTACTGGCCATATGTCAGAAATGGCAAACAGTGGGTATTTTTTAATTTCTCCAAGGGGCTGCAGATAGTCAAGGAAGAAGCTGTAATTAGCCCATGTGCCTTATCTTGCGCAGACCTAATTGTAAGAATTTTTGAACTGGGAGGAATCCCAATTGTGTCAGTCCACTTACAGAATGACTTTTGATGTAGCAGATGCCTCTGCTAACAGAAGACAAAGGTGGGCAATGGTTGCCAATTCATCCTTCACACTGCAGCCCTCTGCACTCCTACACAGCATGGAAGGTAACATGTGGGCTGAAGGAGGAACTGATGAATATCACTTGCCTTCCTCTTCTCTTAGTGGAAGTGTCTACCAGATCAAAAGCTGTTCTGCGAGCTTAATGATACCATTAGATTCTACCTGTGTCCAGAAATGTCTCCACTAGGAATGCCACTAGAATTTCTGGTTCTTCTGACACCTTACTTGGCCTTGCTAAATCAACATGTACAATTCTGATTCATGGTTGTTACTACTAAAAAATTGCAAATCATACATGTTTTAGAGGTTAATTCCCTAAGCTGAATAAAAAGATATATACAAGAACTTCTCTTTTGAATGCAGGTGTGGTGAAACAGTCACCAAACGGGAACAGTTTAATGACCTTTCCATTGACTTGCCACGAAGAAGAAAACTTCTTCCATCGCGATCAATCCAAGATTCCTTGGATCTCTTTTTCAGGGTATGTCATAACTTTTAGTTTATTTCTTATTAACATTTTTTTCATTTTTTTTTATAATGAAAAGTTTCTGAGCATTGCACTAGTTATGAACTTCTTTTTTCATATGAAGTCATATGGTTGGATGCAAATAACAAATGTATTTAAAAGCTATATAGTTATGAGAAATTGGAGTAAGTCTTGTGTAGGAGTCATTGTTTAATTAGGTGATGTGCTGACACAAGTTGGACAAGCCTCAAAAATCTGCCCTAGCTGGAATTGCTGTTTCTGCAGCAATGCTCTGTTCCATATAATTATGCATTGATATTTGGCGGGGTGTGGTGATGGGTCAAAATGGGTGTCTGAATCTATGCTTAGTCACTGAGGGACCTAGAACAGGGAAGGTTGTCCATCAGGAATGCTAGAAAAGTCTCTCTGGGCCTTGTTATAGAATTGTGGTTACGGGTGGGCAAGCACCCCTTCCACAAATATTGTGGCAGTTAGAAGAGTTTCCTTTCTTTCTTTGAGGAGTAGCATGAAGAATACATGCCAAGGAGAAAGAGCTGCATTCTTATATGCCACTCCTGTTTGTCCTCACACATGTCAAGGTTGTCTTACTGTATGGCTATGCCGATTATTTGAACCTTGTGTTATGAGTTTGAAAGTGTGTGTTCATTCAATTTTTTATCACACTGGTTTTCAAGGTTCAGGGCAATTAATGTACCATCAAGTGACCAGCATCAAAATTCTAACCAATGTCATGTAACATCAGTATTTAGTCACAATAGAAAACTTAAGCTGCAATACTATTCATACTTACCTTGGAGTAAAGCCCATTTAAACAAGAGGAACCTCTGAGTAAGCATGCATAGGATTGCACTGTACATTGAATGATTGCTGGAACAAAGTATTTCTTACCATAGTTCTATGTTGTCATGCTTAGGCATCTCACCTGATAGCAGTTCCCATAAAACTGGGGTCATCAGAGTAGCCACTATAATGGATGTGAAGAATATGACTTTTTTTTATTAAGTGCATTTTCCTTTGCTTTTGTATCTTCCACTTGTATGGTGTTTTTTATCCTTTGAAACATACTGGGTTGTATTTAATGGTGTCCATCCACCAGTGGAATGGACACCACTGGTGGAGTGGCTTCTCATCCAGTGTGCACCCACCACTGTGATTTGGAGGGTTGGTGACTCTAGAGCAGATTTGTGGGGAGGAGAGGAAGGGAAGTCTTATTGCACAAGCAGAAGTCTGTTCACGTGACATTGGATGTAACCCTTTCTGCAATACGAAATCTCTTCTCTGTGTGTGAGAGAAACCTACTTTTAAAACATGTTTTGGTAGATGACAAGCCTTGTACTATATACATTGTTTATATTGTGTCTCTTAGGCAGAGGAGATAGAATATTCTTGTGAGAAGTGTAATGGAAAATCTGCTCTCGTTACACACAAATTCAGTCGGTTTCCCAGGTAGGTATGGGATTGTATGAATATACTAGTAACTTCATGGCATATAGGGGATGACTGACATGAATTGCAGCAAAAAATAGTTTAATATTGAGCTTTAAATGACATCTGTCTTTAGATATAAAACAACGTAATGTCATTCCTAGAGAGTGCAAGCACTCAGCAAACGGTCTGGAGAATGCTCATAGTCTGCCTGTTGGTCTGAAGAGACTTCAGCAAAATTCTCATTCTAGAGAAAAACATAACAAAAAATAAAAACATGGTATACTTCAATGCTACATGGAAAATTACGGGTTGAATCTAGAATTTGCCTCCTGCAGGCATAAGGGCTCCCTCTGTTCATGGGAGGCTTCTGGTCCAACTGAGGAATCCTACTAGCAGGATGGAGGAGGAGGGGCAGTAATCCTTCCCGGTGGAGCGTAGGGAGATCCTCTACAACAGTTGGGGAGGTGGCACTGGGGGCTGCTGAGGGAGGAGGTATCAAGGAAAGTCAGCTTCTCCCCCTGCCTCTACCCATGGGAGCAATCTGTGTGGAACTCTGTTCAGGAAATGTTCCTGTTGACATAAAAGAAACTACATCCAACCATATATAGTTACTAAGGGTGTTTAGCCCTTCTAGACCATATAGGTTTTATTAGCTATTAATAACTGGAAGGGGGACAGTACAGGATCTGTAGCTTGCTTTGGGAGTAGTATTTCTTAACTGGAGGTAGAGAGCACCTCTTTGTATCTATGTAGAAATGTATTTACCAAGTTTCCAATTGTATCTTGAAGGGTCTTGATTCTTCATCTGAAACGGTACAGCTTCAATGTGGCACTCTCCCTCAATCACAAAGTTGGACAGCAAGTGGTTATACCAAGATTTTTAACCCTGCAGTCTCACTGTACAGAAAGCACACGGCCTCCGCTTAATCTGGGGTGGAGCGCACAATCAGCAATGTATGTTATTCCTTTTATTGCAGTAATAATATTCATAGGGAAAATAAATTAATGTACTATTTAAATGTAGATTGCAAAGTTATCTAAAATGAATACCCATTGATAAGTTTATCCTGTCAGATGTCCTGAAAACTAAACTAGATTACCCTTACCTACATGCCTATGAGTATCTTCAAAATACTCCGTGATAGATGGTTTTCTTTAGGAAAAGATTTATTTCCCTTTCATATTGTTTTTTAGCAAACATAATCTTAATAGCTTTGACTAACTTGTGCTATTCTGCAGGTTGAGAATAGGCAATGGAGGGTAGTGGGGGATCCTCCAGGGATGAACTTAACTATGAAGTGAAGAACTTAGAAAAAGGAGTTAGAAATTGCAGCACTTTCCTACTGAGTGCTACAGCAAAACATGTACAGGTTTAAAATGTTTTACATGTTGTAATACCATTGTTAGTCTAATTCAGAGACTTTTTGTCATCGTTTCTTTGGCTATAAACAAGTGTTTTGGATACTCATCAAATGGATCATATGTAGAAGGCCTTTGAGCACCTAGCAATAAACACCTGTGTTGTTGTTGTTGTTTTATTAGCTCGCGGCCATTGAAAGTATCCCAAATGGTGAATTCCTGTTCCGTAAGCACTTCCACACCATGTCGGTGAGTAAAGCTTTTACATAGTTTTGAGAGAAGTGAAAACCTGCAGTAAATAAGTCTCCAAAATTGGTCTGGTTCTATCTTTTGTTGTTGTTCTCATCTTAATTTTATTCTTGTACTAAATTCTTCTACATCCTAACTTTTAAGATAACATTAAGCCAGTGTGGGGATTAATGAGCAGATTGAAGCATTTTGGCCAGTTCTTTACAATTCTGGATTTAGTAATCATATTTTTTCCTTGGTCAAATCAGATTCAAAGAAGTCACATTTTAGTTCAGTAACCTTTTATTAGGGCAGGTGTTTCAAGCTAAGCCTTGTTTCAAATGAAACGGTCCAAGTCTGACGAACTAGTAATGAGATGTGTGCCCCCTCTTTGCCCCTCCTGTTGAATGCCCAGCTTCAGTGAAGCTTAGGATGCAATCCTATGCATGCTTAGAAAAAAGTCCTACAATTCCCACATGCTTAATATGTCTTAATCCACCGTTTCTTATGACACTTAAAATTCAAATTGTGGTTTAAGGGCTGTTTTCAAATCAAGAGAAGATCTTAAAAGATAATTACGGTGCTTGGAAAGCATAATTCAGTTCTACAGTTAAGGCACCATCAAAGAAAAGGCTATTTCTCTGGTAGCCTTCTGCTGAATTTCAGACAATAGGAGAACCTAGGAAAGGGCTTTGCAGCCATGTGGGTTCATGCAGGTGAAGGCAGTGCTTCTGATACCCAGGGTACTAGACCATTTAGAGCTTTGAAGGCCAAAGCCAGCTCCTTGAATTCAGCAAGGAATTATATGGGCAGCCAGTGAAAGTCTTTTTGCTAATATGTTCAGAGTGACTAGACCCAGTTAACAGACTGGCTACTACTAGTTATTGTTTCTGGACTGTCTTCAAAGGCAGCTATAGCCCCACTTATGTAACTCATTGCAATAATCCAGCATGGCCGCTCTGGGAAGTAGGATGCTCGGCTAGATAAGCCTTGAGTCCAGAGCTGGACAACGTGTGAGCCACAGGCTGCATGCAACCTCTGGTCCTTCCCCAAAGTTTTGCAAATATTTTAACTCCCCAAAACCCTGCAGTATCCATAGCAGCTACAGAAAACTCAGACATATTAAGCTTGTTTGCAAGTTAAATTTGGCCCATTGGCACTCTGTGGCTGGAGGAATGAAAATGGTCCCTGAACCTCCTGAAAATTGCCCATCCCTGCTTAATCTGATCCAGTAGGACTCTTTTATGATGGTCTTACGTTACTAAGGATTGTTTATTGTGCACAGGTCACACACTTGGAAGTAGTAGAGTTTTTAATTACATTTATACTGACATATTCTTCACTGCTAGAATTCTGGAGGATGTGGCATTTGTGTATGCAAATTATATGTTTAAAAATAATAAATTTGGAAACGTGTCATATTTTATAGGAGTTTCACTGAAATGGCAGAAGTTTTACCTGCATAAAATGTAACTAAACTAGTTCAAAGCTGCTGAATTACTTATCAAAATTTTTTTTTTAACCCAGTGTCTGACCCAGAATCAACCCAGAGAACTAGAATGGAAAATGTCAATGAACCAGAACGAAATCTAAGTTTGTAATGGTCCTAAAAATATTAATTTGTGCCTTGTGCACTGCATTCTAAAATATGCATTAAGAAATTGTTTTTATTAACTTCCCAAAGGGCCAGTGTCAAGTAGATTATAGTATTTCTCTATGAATTTAAATTATGTTGTCCTCCATAGTTTTTTATGACTTGGGATGGTCTGCCCCTGGAACGCTCACCCCCACTTGGTTGCATGGTCTGCTCCAGTGAGGTGGGCTGCATGAGCCCCTGCCAAGCGCTTGGGAGGCGCAATTTCCAGACTCTTCAGAAATCATGCCCCAATTGGAGCGGGGGAGGGGAGGGAGGGAGAACACTTTCTGGAACCTCCAGAAAGTTTGCAGTTCCCGTGGCCACGCTAATGGTATCTGCCCGGGAAAATTGTGCACTTTCCAGAGCCTCCAGAAAGTGTGCTTTCTTAGGGTGCACCGACACCCAAGCGCATGCAGTCGCTCATGAGCACTCAGACGTACGTATGCCCGGGCGTGTCTGGCTGAATCTGTGAGGGCTGGACGCGAGGGGGTCCATCACCCTTACAGACACAGATGGAAACTCGCACCATACCTAGTCCTCCTGATGTTGTTTATTGCTATGGAAGGTTTCTTCAAGGGTAAAAAATAAAGGTTCTTGTTTACATTTCAGAAAGTACTCATTCAAGTTTAAAGGACCTATTCTAAACTCTGTGGATTCAGACAGTGAAGATGAACCACTGAAACGTCCTGTTGCAAACAGCCAAAAACAGTGTGATTTCCAAACGAGGGAACAACAGCGAGAGGAGCTCGAGAAAGTAAGGATAGTGATTTTGCAGAGGAAAAAGCATACATGCTCTGTTACGCAAATTCCCTGTCCTGCGAAGCTGATCACTGAAGAGACAGGAAGAGAAGAAATAATCTGTACATGCACAGCTTCTAATCAGTAGCCAGTATAAGCCCAATTGAGAGTAAAAAGCATTGTAAAAACGGGCTAACAGCTTTCCAGTAATCTTATTACTAGTACCTTCTAAGCTCTTTTAAACTGCCCAAAACTTACTAACACCCAACGCACGGAGAGGTATGATACAGAAACCATGCATTGGGAAGTTTTATTTCTGTAGTAATATTTCACTGAACATATGACAGAGGTCTGGACGAGCTCTGACAACTTCATAGGATTTGATCAGCCCATGAATTTCTGGTGCTCCCCCATCACATAATCCCCCAATCTTTTTTTTTTTTTTGCAACTTTCATATTACCCCTTCTAGTTTGATAGTTTGATTTTTATGTTTATTCTAGTTCAAGGGTGGGCAGCCTGCGGCCCACCATGGGCCACAGGCTACCACCCTCAAAATCCTAGCAGAATTGGGGTCCCAACACCCGCTTCCCAGCAGAATCACTGGGATTTCAGCAGCGGCCAATGACAGTGGGGGAGGGGTGCTGCTCCTGCAGTGTTTTGGGAGGAGACCAATGTGTCTTCCCACCAAGCCCCAGAAATTGCCTAATGCTGCTCTAGCTGGTTCAGACGCTAGAACATTTCTACACAGAGCTGGCAACATTGCTGGGGATGCACCAATGTGGAGGAAGACAATCTGATCAGGGCCATTCCTAGTAATATACACTTCTCAGCAACCAGTGAGACATCCCTTTTTTTATCTTGAGCTGCTGTGTGTGAAGAAATTTTCAAAAATGTGAACTGGCTCATAGACTGGTACAAATGCAAGAATAGTTCCTAAAAACCATAACTTGGTTAGGACCTGCACTGAAAACATGAGAGGTAGCTTGTACCAAGTGTACACAGCAGTGAGTTGGGTGGTAAGAAATGGAGAGCTGTTCTGGAGACCTAATTGTGTGTCTTCGGTCCTCAAAACCTAACACCTATAGATCTGGTGGTCACAGGCAAATTTGGAACTCAAAGTAGTGGTGCATTGGGTTTGTGTATTTGGAGTGCTTAGCTTACTTTCCCTCCGCAATAGTAACCTGAAGTGGGGAATGTGTTTAATCACGCATACCTAACACATTCTGCCTTTTTATTCACCTGCAGCCTTCAAAGAAAAGTAAAACAGAGAGTGATAAGGCTTCAGAGTCACCAAATGCTGGATTTGATGGCATGAGTGAGGATGAGCTTCTAGCAGCTGTTCTGGAAATTAGTAAGAGGGAAGCATCACTGTCATTGAGCCATGATGAAGACAAGCCCACAAATAGTCCAGATACTGGCTTTGGAGATGATGAGCTGCAGGAGTTGCCAGAAAATATGGAATCTATGGATGTGGAGAAACCCAAAGCAGCTACAGAGTCAGGTGAGAGTAGGAAGATTAACTTTTATAGAAGCTTGGAAATGAGGAAGAAGGTTGGGGAACTAAAACTGCTTGAAACTATCTTTCATTGACTTAATGTTTTTGCATTGTTAAAAGGTCTTGTGTAATTTTAAATATACAATGGAGTCCATGTTGTTGATAATTCTTTCACCTGTAAGGTAGCAGCGCACAATTTTTTTATGAAGATCAGTGTGAAGCAGTGTCAGCTTATGATTGCAGTGAAAAAGAAAAGAAAAAAGAACACAAGTTGGAAAATGAAGCAAAAAATTAACTTTGCTTTCTGTTATATCTAGGAAAAGAAATGCAATTTTTAAAATGGGAATATAAAGTTGTCAAGATGAGAAAGGCAAAAATTTAGGGTGACTTTGCTTCTTACTTTTCCTCTGTGCAACATGTTTCAGGAACATGGCTGCAAATAATCCTTGTTCAGTGTGGATTTTGATGTTTCATAAGTGTACAGTAGACACATTAGACCTTATTTTAGACATTTTTTTTAAAAAAAACCCTATTTTTCTCTGAAACAGCATTCGTCCTAAAATATTCCCAAGCCAGTAGATGTCACTCTGCTCCTGAGATTTGAGTGGCATAAAAAGGACTTCAATGGTGGTCATCAAGAGGACTGCCTCCCACAAATCCTCCCAGAATCCAAATTAAAACGTACATGTGGTGTTTTTGTTTCCATAGGTTTTGCCAACTTCACTGAGATAACTAAAGATTTTGATGAGAATAAGGAAAACAAAACTCCGGAAGGCACTCAGGGGGAGGTCGATTGGCTGCAACAGTATGACATGGAACGAGAAAGAGAAGAACAGGAGCTACAGCAGGCTTTGGCTCAGAGCCTCCAAGAACAAGTAAGAGCCAAAGCATTAGAAATAAAACAGTTAGCTAGGGGTGCCTTCTCTGGTGCTAAAAAAAACCCATAACACTCATATTCAGTGTCTCTGATGGGGAGAAAGAGATGAAGGTCCCCTTTTTAGCTCAGTAAATAACATAGGACTACATGCTAACCTCAAGTTTAGAAGTTCTTATTTTTATGAACAAAGGTTTTTATGGAGAGATATTTAAGCAAAAACACAAATGCATCTTATGCTGGGTTCTCACGATACTCTAAGCCATGATAGTTTATTTTCTGGTGGAACCTATGGTGGAGTCAGTCAGCTTACGCAGAGAGTAACATGCATTTGGTCACATTATGGGAATTTTTGTTCAGGACTATTGTGGTTCACATTGTTTCAGGACTTTTCAAAAGAAAAAACTGCAGAGAGAGCACTCAGTGGTACTAGGGAGTTGCTGTGCTGCATACCAAACTCAAGCAACTTGAACAAACTTAATGAAGGCTTGTTCTTCAGAGAATTTGGGCTGTTATTAGTCATACACCTGCTTGTGCAGGAAATTACGTTTGTTGTAGAAACTTGGATAGTGACAGGAGCAGGGAGCCTATTATAAGAACAGGAAGTGTCTCAGTAAACTAAGTTTGGTTCTCTACTCCAGCAGGAGGCGCGAGAACAAAAAGAAGATGATGACCTTAAACGAGCCACTGAATTGAGTCTACAAGGTGAGCACTTGAAAGGAGTTTTGTTCTATGCCTTGTTCGTTGCATAGTGTGCTCTAGTATTTTGTTATAAAACCAAATTCTGATGATAATCTCTGAAAATGGAGCAGGCACAGTTCATCTCTTGTTCAAAAGTAAGGATGTGTAAAACCCCAATGAAATTGTATTGCTAGTCTTATTAAAACATTTTTGGCTTCCCTTGAAATTCCTCAGATGTTTCCTTAGAGAAACCCCCTAATTCTCTTTCGTGGTCTCTGTGCATCACACATATATAGGCTCTGCGCCTGCGCTGAGCCAACCATCGGAACTTCTAAAGCTGAGAACGTTAATTTAGGCGGGAACCCCTCCCCCACCATTGAGTGCGCATGTGCAGTAGGTTCCCGCCTATCTCCTCAGTTTTTCTTCGACCGCCTTGCTGGCAACACGCTTCGGACTTCGCTCCTATACTTATCTAGTTAATCCTCTTTGAGAACGTTCGTTATACTTTTTTCTTCCTCTTCTTCTTTATCCTTCAAAGTTCCGCTATTCTTTCCTAAAAATAATAATAATAATAATTTTTTACTATTATTTTAAATTTTCTTCCTCTCCCTTGGACCTCTTTCTGCTTCTATCGCGGCGTATGGCACTAAGAGCTCCCTTTCGGAAGTGCGTGAAGTGCCGCAGCAAACTTCCACCGGCAGACGGCCATTCACTCTGCCTTCTATGCCTGGGTGAGGCCCATGGAGTGGATTCCTGCGCCCATTGCATGAGTTTCTCTAAGCAAACTCGAAAAAATCGGTCTGACCGCCTTAAAGCAGTCCTCTGGAAAAACGCGTTACTTGCAGTCGACCAACCGAGACCTATGTCGACGGAACGCTCAATGGGCACGCCCTCACAGAGGCAGGAGATACCAGCTCCTCGGCCAACGGACACAGAAAAACTGCCCCAAAAGCCGAAGACTAAACATCAACAACCTCTTGACAAAGCGAAGGCAAAAAAGAGGAAATCAGATGCTTCGGAACATGAAGCAAAAAAGGCAAAATGATCGGGGGTCGCTCACACATCCCCAACGCCTTCTACCTCGCCACCGCGTCCGCGTCCACCCCCTTCGACACGCTCGATGTCGGGGGCTGATTATAGAGAGGCACAATCGACTCGCGAAAACAGTGTTCCTCGATACCAAAGGGAACCAACTCCAGCCCATAGCCATCGCTCATCTAACCACGATGATCGGCCCCATACATCGAGAGGGAGTCGACAAAACACGGCATCACTTTCGGAGGGAGAAATTCAAGATTCGTCGCCCCCTGGCCCGATAATTGTCATAGACCTACCACAGCAGTCATCGCCTAGGCAACGAGCCTATGGCTCCAACTTGTCGATAGTGTCGAATGCGCCTGGACGTAGTCCTTATGATTCGGAGCACAGATCCCCTATAAGAGATAGGAGTTGGGTCCGCTCCTCAGCATGGTCGATACCGTCAAATCAACAATGCCTTCATGACTTCGACCAAGACTCGCAAGCATCGAGAGCAGACCGATCCTGTTTCTGAACCCCGCGTCGACATGCCACAGCTACCATCTCGGGACTGCAAGACCAACCGCCGCCAGTCCCACGACGTGGTATTTCACTCACTGCCAGGCCAACGGCCATTGCATCAGTGACACCGTCATTCGATGATCGTCCACTACCGCCACCACCAACATCTCGCCCAAACAACAACCTCTCAGATTCAGGGTCAGACAACGATTACCTGTCAGATGCTACATCGATGTCATCACCACGACCTTCGATCCCGTCTCCCGGAGAGGCAGTAGAAACACCAGAAGGTTCGTCCCCGTCGCAGGACACCTTTCACTTCAATGACCAGATCCTTAGAATGGCACAGTCCTTAGGGATCCAAACTCATCAACCTGTGGAGAGAATTGAAGATCCAGTTTTTGACGCGATCTATACTGAGGCAACAGCTCCAGTATCAATTCCGTTCCTACCCACGCTACTGCAAACGGCCAAATTATCCTGGAAATCTCCAGCTACTATGGCCCCCACATCGAAAAAACTTGAATCCCTTTATAAAGTACAGGATAAAGATGTAGGTTTTCTCTTTATCCATCCAAAACCCAACTCCATTATTGTGGAATCGTCACAGGGAAGATCCCAGAGAGCTCATGTCTCCCCTTCAGATAAGGAAGGCAGACGCCTGGATTTAATGGGCCGGAGGATTTATTCCTCAGCGGCATTGGGATTCAAGGTTGCCAACTACCAAGCGACTATGGCACGCTACCAACTCTTTCTCTGGGAGAAGATTGCTTCCCTATGCGACTACCTCCCAGAGGAAAAAAGGGAACTAGCCCATGTCTTTCAAGATGAAGCCATTCGCCTATCGAAACTACAAATAAGCACAACCAGACACCAAGTCGACTGCGACGCAAAGGCGCAAAGGCCATGGTCGCAGCAATCGCCTTACGGCGACACGCTTGGTTGCGCTCAGCCTCAATAACACCCGAAGCGAGATCTCGCATCGAGGACCTGCCGTTTGACGGTGAAGGACTGTTCAACGCAAATACAGACGACACGATGGACTCCATACAGAAGGCAAAGCAAACTGCAAAGAAGATGGGCATGACACAGTTTCAACCCCAACCCTTCAAAACCAGATATTGGAACAGATCCTTTCCACAAAATAAACAGTACTCAGACCGTTTTCACCGTACAACTCAGCAACATCGCCAAAAGAAACAACAATACCCCCGCTTCAAACAATCTCACGGGAAGACGGACACTGCCTCAAAGCAGAGGCTTTGACTCAGAATTTCACACCACTCCAACCAACTCATCATACGACTTCGACCACCGACTCCAACCCTTTGCCAAAAAATGGGAAGATTTTTTGATGTCTTGAGGACATCAGATGCCTGGGTCCTCAAGATCATCCGAGAAGGATACAAAATAGAATTCGAGACACTCCCTCACGTCGGTACCGTAAGAGTAACAAAGCCATCTCAACCCCTGGCAAAGGAAATTGCCACCCTTTTACAGAAGAAGGCAATCACAGAAGTCTATCCAGATGTAAAGAACAGTTTCCTGTCAAGGTATTTTACGGTACCGAAGGCAGACGGAGGTCTCCGCCCCATTCTAGATCTAAGAAATCTCAACCGCACAATCAGAGTCAGAAAATTCCGTATGACCACTCTTCCTACCATCCTTCCACTCCTGCATCGTCACATGTGGTTCGCGTCAATAGACCTAAAGGATGCATATTTTCATATTGCAATCCATCCAACACACCGACGCTTCCTAAGATTCCTCGTCGGGACACAAATGTTCCAATTCCAGGTTCTCCCATTTGGCTTAGCAACGGCCCCAAGAGTTTTTACAAAATGTGTCGCCATCGTCTGCGCTTTTCTAAGGAAGAAGGGTATAGAAATCTACCCTTATCTGGACGATTGGTTAATAACAGCCCATACCCGCTTAGCGCTCCAAAACGCATTAAGAGAGGTAATCCAAACAGTGACAACACTCGGGTTATACATCAACCTCGAGAAATCACAACTCACTCCAACGCAGAAAATAAAATTCATCGGCGCAGTCATCAACTCCAAAACCACCAAAGCTTATCTACCCAGCGACAGAATAGACAAAATAATAGCCCTGGCACACCGAGTATCCAAACCCAACCAAACGACGGCCTTCTATGTTCAACGCCTATTAGGACATATGGCAGCGACTGTATCAGTGGTACGGTGGGCAAGACTGCATATGAGAACTTTGCAACACTGGTTCATCAAGTCTTTCCCAAACATTGTAGACACCAGAAACCTCCATGTCAACATTCCACTAAAGATAAGGACATCCCTCTTATGGTGGCAGAACAGAGGCAATCTCGATCAAGGGATGCCCTTTGCACAGACCTCACCATCCTACACTCTGACAACCGATGCGTCGACACTCGGGTGGGGCGCGCACTGTGCACATCTTCAAACTCAGGGGAAGTGGACCCTTGCAGAACGCAAGATGCATATAAACTTACTAGAAATGATTGCAGTCCAAAAGGCGCTTCTCACATTTCAGGACCTTCTGACAGGTCACCACATACAACTTCTGACAGACAACATGTCAGTCCTATGGCACCTGAACAAGGAAGGGGGAACACACTCGTCATCCCTAATCCACAAAATTCTACAGATCCTCAAATGGTGTATACCGAGGAAAATATCGATAACAGCCATACACATACCGGGACAAGAAAACATCCTCGCCGACGCACTAAGCAGAAAAATAACGACGTCCCACGAGTGGGAGATGGACCAGTCCGTCCTGATCCAACTCTTCCAAAAATGGGGACGACCAGAAATAGACCTATTGCTCCAGAGGAGGCGTAGGGAACAACTCAAAGGGGGATGCATTTCAAATCAAATGGGGCAAACTCCCCTTCTATGCATTTCCCCCAATCCCCTTGATAACTCGTACTCTTCACAAGATAACAGTCGACAAAGCCAAGGGAATACTGATCACACCGTGGTGGCCCAGGCAAGCCTGGTTTGCCCCCCTCCTCAACTTATCGAACAATCAATTCTTCCAACTACCAGTGACAATGCCACTCCTAACTCGACACCAAGGGAAAACACGACACCCAGACCTTCAGTCTCTAAGACTAACGGCATGGAACATCCAATAGTGAATCGACAACTGCCACAGGAGATAACTTCGATCATTGAAGCAGCCAGAAAACCGTCCACTCGAAAGGCTTATGCAGCCAAATGGAACAGTTTCCTCCGCTTCACTACCGAGAATCACTTAGACCCGCATGAGAATTCTATCCATGGAATTCTCATCTTTTTGAATACGCTCTTCCAAAAGGGTCTCTGACTAACATCATTAAAAGTCTATCTGGCCGCAATTTCCGCCAACCACTCCACAATCGATGGATACTCGGCCTTCTCACATCCATCGGTCCGACAATTCCTAAGGGGAGTCAACAATCTAGCTCCACCGCTAAAGGACTTCACCCCACAATGGAGCCTATCGGTAGTCTTGAAGGCCCTTCTCGACGCTCCGTTCGAACCTTTAGCAACAGTAGACTTAAGACTACTCACTTTGAAAGTGGCCTTTCTAGTCGCTATCACAACTGCACGGAGAACTAGCGAACTTACAGCCCTCCGCATCGATCCACCTTTCCTCATATTTCACAACGACAAAGTAGTCCTTCGTACGGACCCATCGTTTCGCCCAAAGATAATCTCTGAATTCCACATCAATCAGGACATAGTCCTGTCAACCTTTTTTCCATTCCCCACTTCACCACTAGAAAGGACGCTACATACCCTCGACGTTTGACGAGCTCTAGCTTTCTATAAAGAGAGAACAGCTCCATACCGAAAGACTAAACAGCTTTTCGTATGCTATGGAGGTCCCAACAAAGGACTTCCAGTATCTATTCAAAGATTTGCCACCTGGGTTGTCCAGGCCATAAAATTAGCATACGAATTGCCAACACCTTCAACTATTGCAACCAATAAAGGCTCACTCCACTAGGGGAATGTCAACATCGACAGCCTTTACTAGAGGAGTCTCGATCCCAGAGATCTGCAGAGCAGCGACATGGTCAAAGCCAGCCACATTTATAACACACTACAGGCTGGATACCAGAGCCAGGAGAGACTCTAACTTTGGCAGAGCCGTCCTGTCAGCGATCCTTCAATAACGATAGCTGACACTGACCCACCTCCTGTAAGTCAGCTTGCTAATCTCCCATATATGTGTGATGCACAGAGACCACGAAAGAGAAAGACAGGTTGCCTACCTGTAACCGTAGTTCTCTGAGTGGTCATCTGTGCATTCACACAACCCCCCCACCATCCCCTCTTCGGTGTCGACTATCCTCGGCATCGATAGAGATACTATCTCCTAGAATCTGGGACCAGCAATTCGGTCTCGGAAACTGAGGAGATAGGCGGGAACCTACTGCACATGCGCACTCGATGGTGGGTGAGGGGTTCCCGCCTAAATTAACGTTCTCAGCTTTAGAAGTTCCGACGGTTGGCTCAGTGAATGCACAGATGACCACTCAGAGAACTACGGTTACAGGTAGGCAACCTGTCTATTCACTTCCAGTTTAATTTCCTACAACATTTCTGTAGTAGCTCCAATTAATCTATCTCGCTGACAGATCAGCCTCTTTCAGCATAAAAAGGGCCTGTTTGAGTCCTCCCCACCCCCAAGCAACCTCAAAACCTGCCCAGGAGAGTTGGGGGAACCAGTAGAGCAGATTTTGGTGGGGCATGGGAGACTGCAGGGGGAGGAAAAGAGGAAAATGTCTCATTGTGTGAGGAGAATGTCACTAGTACCAGAAGTGCCGTTTTCTTAATGTCTTCTATAATGTTTATTATGAAATCTTGTGAAAATTCTGAAGTTTAAGCCTCTGCAAAGTTTACTATTTCTGGCTTCTTGAAGAAAAATTGTGTGTACCTTGCTCAGTCAAGCAAACAGTGTAAGCTGTCATAAAGAGCACTTCTTTCCATGAGTAAACAATGAAGAGACCAGATGCTGCCAGCACTCTGGTTGTCTGCCACTTTTTAACTGGAGCAGCAGCATTTGAGAGCTGCCCCTGTAGCAATTCAACAATGCCTTGGAAGGAAAATGTTGTCCTAAATATATAAGTTGAAAGTACAGATAATGTTTACTGTGGCTCTGGATATATAATAGAAACTTTCCCTTGGCACCTGTTACATTCCTTAACAAAAGGGAGTTGAATATTTTGGATTTACAGTGGCAGAAATATTGACCACTCGACTATATAAAGTTTTGTCATCTTTGCTTCATGCTTATGATCAAAGGTTTTATGCAGTGTCATTTTCATGCTGTTTAGAGTTTAACAGCTCCCTTCTGGACAGTCTTGGCTCTGATGAAGACTCTGGGAATGAGGATTTTCTAGATATGGAATATTCAGAAGCAGAAGCTGAGGAACTGAAGAGAAATGCTGAGGTGATGATTTGGGATATTCTTGCTCCTGTTATTGCTAGATGTGTAAATGCTTAATGGGAACATTCCTGTTAGTACAGTTTGTGCGGTATGGTACATTTGGTCATCTTTCCCTCGATTGCTGCCAAGTGGCGAGTGACAGCGTTAAAGCCATGGAGACTGGTTCAAACCCCTGCCTCAGGGCCGGCCCACTATTTGCTGTTGCTGCCTGAAGCACAACAGCAAATAGTGTGCATGCATGCACACACACTTACACACACACACACACACACACACACACACACACACACACACACACACAGAGTATACAAGCTTGAATAAGTCATTTTCATACCTGAGGCAGAAAATCCAACAAGTACTTCTCCCTCAGAGTATGAGTCTTGGTCTGGCATAAATCCTCCTCACACACAAGATAAAGGTTAACAGCAATAGTGATCTTCTGCAGGGGAAGCGAATGGAGTGATAGGGAAAGAGCTGCTTGATTTACTGGCTAAAATGTCATTCAGCAGACTGTTTATGTTGCAAGTAATATGGGGCTCTTTGGCATGAAGCAATTGTACAAGCACCTGCTAGTATGTTGAAGACCTATTCTGTGTGTGTTTTGCATGATTTGGAAAGGTTGCATTCTGCCTAGATATGTAAAAAAAATTGGAAATTTTGAAACATGGGGGGGGGGTGTGTTTTCCCCCCAGCTCACCCCCAAAACCGAAAATTTAGGGGGAAACTGAAAAATAAACACTTTTTTAGTGCTCTATACAGATCTAAAGTTACGTTGTTGCTTTAGGACAGCCTTCACCAACTTGGTGCCCTCCAGATATTTTGGACTTCAGCTCCCATTAGCCTCAGGCACAGAAATGCTGGGCACTGTAATCCAAAATAACTGGAGGGCACCAGGTTGGGGAGGGCTGCTTTAGGAACATTAAGCAGTCTTTATGTTGCTAAAATGTTATGTATAATCTGGTTTGTTCACAAAATTATCATATTTAAAAACTTTTAAAAGTAAATTCAGTGAATTTGTAATGATTGTCTAAGTAAACTATTTTTAAATTTAATCTACCAAACATGATAATTTTATGAATAAACCAATGTCCTTTTTGGTGTCTGAGTAGAGGGAACATGAACACGTTGTTCCTGAAACTTCTGAATCTTCGTAGAAGTTAGAAGAAGCAGGGAAGATATGGAGGCAGATGAAAAGTAGCATACAGCATCTGTTCCTAGTTATAAGGAAGTTTAAGGCAATTCCTAAACCTGTTCCTGTTTGTGGGGTGTAGCTTAGGGAAATCTGATCAGCTGCATGTCTACGCCATAGGAACCAGGCCACTGAGTTTCTTTTTGTAGGGTTTATTCTTGTGACAGAAGTTAACAGGTTTTATAGCACCATTCCCTACTGGTGAGGTCTAATTAAGAATAAAAAAACACATGGCAGTGAATTCTATAAAGCCAAGTCTTAAAGAAATGTAGGTGGGATAACCTTCAGGCCGTTCTGTTGTATGTGGTCACAGTGGCAGGATAACCTACAGTGTTTTTTTCATGTGTGGGTTTTAGATTAGAACTACATTAATTGATGGTTACAGCATTTAACCTGAACAAGCCCAGAAACATAGGATTCGTGGAACAAAACCCAAACTGTAAAGAATATACATTTTTTTCATATTATGATATAGTGACTGTAATCATGTTGGGAAACTGAGTGTTTCTTGGAGCATCAATAAATGTCTATTAGTAAAGGTATATTAGATCAATAATTTTAATATGGAAGAAGTAACTATGCTGGGAATCTTACAGAGAAGAGTAAAAAAAAAAATCCTCCATGGCTTCATTATTTCCAGACATTTTACATCTCTAGTCTTTATATCAAAGTGTTCTTATTACATAGTTTTTAGAAATCCTTTTTGGTGAGTAAAGGCTTGGTAACAATATATAATCACCCTGTCTTAAATTCTAAAATAAAATATTTCATAATCGAAAGCTGTTCAATATTTCCAATTTTTTAGGAAAAAATGTCCCCCCAAATTTTTGTTTTTCCTCCCAGGCCTTCACATCTCTAATTCCACCATCCCAGAACAACAATTAGGCCTTAAAACCCCTTCAACTCGGCCCAATGGAATCTTTAAAAGCCTAATTGTTGGGAGGAGAGGACACTGCTGGCTGGATAGAGAAGTCCCATAGACTGGAGATTCCTCATCCCTGGGCAACACATATCAAAGTCTGAATTTCCATCCTGAGCCTTAAGAAACTCAGGATGACACATTGACAGTATGCCAGTTCCTAGGATTTTGACAAATGGAATAAAAAGGGCTGGTGCTAGATAGGAGGGTCTTTGAAGAAAATGTTTTAATAAAGAAAGCGTAGCATAAATGGCAAACCAATGCATTAGTGTGTTTTTAGTACACCCCATTTAGGAAATGTATTTTTAACACAATGGAAATTAATATGGGTTTTGCTTTTTCACTTGCCCACTGACAGAATTGTAAAGTAGTCAGAAAGAAAAATGTGCATAAATCCTGTAAACTAAGAAGAAAACTTCACAATTTTATTAATCTGGCATCCACAGGTGACAATGGATATAGGCATAATCTGCAGTTTAGCAGTGGGGATTTTATTGGTCACACATTGGTAAATCATTTAACTTATATTTAATCAGTTACTTTTGTAAGAGCAGATCTTTGTAAAGAAGCTGGATTTCAAAGGATTCCCCCTCCCCCCCCCCCGCCCCCAGGTGTTTGTCATAATATGGCTAGCTTTACCATAAATCCCTAAGCGACCGACCGACCTGCCTAAACGAAGAAAAAACATTCAGAAACAAACCAAAGCTAATAATGCAATTCTCCCCCAGATAGGAGAGCTTCCGAATTCCTATCGTCTCATTAGTGTGGTCAGCCATATTGGAGACACATCTTCCTCAGGTAAGGCAAAGATAATCTTTCTAATAGCTGTACTCTGTATAGAAAAGGCACCTCTCTTGGGGCTTTCTTGGCAATCAAAAACCCTGGGGAAGGGGGGGAATAGTAATACTGCTAGATTTTATTTTATTTTTTTATTTTATGCTGTAGTTTTCTACTGCATTTTATCATGTTGTATTTTATGGTTTTAATTGTTCTGAACTGCCCAGACAGCTCCAGCTATTGGGCGGGATTAAAATGTAATAAATAAATAAATTAAAAATTTCATTTTGTGTGCTTGAAAAATGTAATTTCTTAACTAGAGGATACAGTATAGCAACTTTCCAGTAAGGGATTCCCTAGACAGTATCCGGGGGCAGGGGCATAGGACAGGGCTCTGACCTCATAGCCAGTAAACTACGCTCCCTCCCCCTTGGAGCTGGCACAGAGAGAACTGCGCCAACTACCTCTCCGGGCTCGTCAGTGAGGAGATGGGGAAAGGGGGCAATTCTGGGGGTGGGAAGGGCAGGAGACCCAGGAAGCTGTCTTACACAGCTTCCTATACTTGTCCCAGCCTCCTTCCCTCCTACTCCAAGCTGCTGTGGCTAGATGAGTGAAATCACCTGTTTAGCATAAATGAAGGGCCTCCTTTCTCCAGCCACACTGAATTAGGATACTTGGCAGCCTCCAACTTCACAGGCTGCCAACTAGCACCTTAGGATTACACCCTAAACTTTGCATCTGGAAAGACTATTAAAGGGTTGTAGTAGCATGTAAGAGAAATCAGATTCTTTAACTGAATTTTATTTAAAAATTTAAACTGATCATGTTAAAAATAGCAAAATAGACTTGTTTGCACAGATGATATCATTTCTTAGGTCTTCCAATTTGTATATATTTGGTTTAAAAGTAATAAACTGGCTTGAAAATACTTTTGGTTCTTAATGTAGTCTGGAAATTACAATCTGTTTCTCAGTGTATCCCCCCCTTTCTCTTTATTCCATCATTTTTAAGGTCACTATATTAGTGATGTATACGATATTCGCAAGCAGGCATGGTTCACATATAATGACTTGGAAGTATCCAGAACTCAAGAGGTGTCTGTACAGAGTGACAGAGACCGGAGCGGCTACATCTTCTTTTATATGCACAAGTAAATATTCTTCATGTGTTCTCCCTTGTGGAGCCCGATGCTTTTATTTGCATTTTCTATCAATTTTATTTCCATTCCTCTTAAATTTATTTCCATCCTAAGGGTGGGGAACATCAGCCCTGGGGGCCAAATGCAACCCTCCTGGGATCCCACTCCGGCCCTCTGGGGTTTCCCAGATGACTGCAGCCCCTTTTCCTGACTACTGTTTATTTGGTTGGTTTCCCAGCTTTCCTGCAGATTTTTCCCCATTCTAAAAGGCTAAAATGCCCCTCCTTAGTTAGTAAGAGATTGATTGATTGATTGATTGATTGACAACATTTATATACCACTCAAATATCTAACACAGATTCCAGAGCAGTGAACATAGATATAAATAGTAAAAGAAGGAAGTTTTAAAAAGCAAATTAAAATTATTCAATTTAAAAACAAAGGAGCCAAAAAAAAATGGTGGCTAATCAGCTGGGGAAGGCTTTTTGAAACAGATGGTTTCAGGAGGCGCCAGAAGTAGCCTAGTGCTGGCACCTGTCTGACCTCCAGGGGCAGAGAGTTCCACAGAGAAGGGGCCACTACACTAAAGCCACAGGTCCACATGGAACCACCAGGAGTATGCCCTCCGCCGACCTCAGTGATCAGGCAGGTTGCTAAGAGAGAAGGTGCTCTTTTAGGTATCCTGGTCTCAAGTTTGTTTAGGTCTTTGTACGCTAGTACCAAAACCTTAAACCTGGCCTGGTAGCCAATAGGTAGCCAGTGCTATTCCCTCAGCAAAGGAGTTATATGCTGAAAAGAGGCGGCTCCTGACAACAGCCGAGCTGCTGCGTTCTGCACCAGCACTAGCTTCCAGAACAGTCTTAAGGACAGCCCCAAATAGAGCGCATTGCAGTAATCCAGACTTGAGGTTACGAATGCTTTAAGCTACAATATGTTTGTATTTATTTATTTTTGTCCCCACTTCTTTGCTCTCTGCCTTCCCTACTTTCAGCTTTGCACATCAATGGAATGTAGTCTCCTAGGGCAGCCTTCCCCAACCTGGTGCCTTCTGGATGTTCTGAACTACAACTCCTAGATTTCCTGGCCATTTGCCATGCTGGCTGGGGCTCATGGGAGCTAAAGTACAAAACATCTGGAGATGGTTGAATTCAGCCCTTGGGCTGGAAAAAAAATCTTCCCCAGCTCTAAAAGCTTTTAGTTGTCTACAATGTGTTCCTTTTTTCCTAATTCTTAGCTCTTACATCAGTGGTTCCCAAAGTGGACGGTACTGCCCCTTTGGGGGCTGTGGGATTGCATAGGGGGGCATTAAGAGGCAAGGGAGCAGCAGGGGGGTGCTAAGAGGCAAAGGGGCGGCGGGGGGGGGGGCGCTCAAGGTGGTCTTTTCTGAGAAGCGCCTCTCCAGAAGGTCTTAAAACCCAGGGAAATTTTTATGAGAGAAGGTAGTTTGGTCCCAAGCCATATAGGGGAAGAATCCACACATGTATTAATACCGTTTAAGAAGAGTCCTTTTAACGGTGAATTGAAATGTTTCAAAAGCACCAAAACACTAATGAAGAGACATACCCTGCTTGGTGTGCCCCACTATGCTGCACTATGGAGAGTGGTTCAGAAGCTCCTGGTTGCATTTCCAACATATTTGGTGGAATGTGGTTTTAGTGTAGTCTGCCTACTTCTCTCCAAGTAAAAAAATCGACTCCTGATTACTAAACGTGGTGATTTAAGACTCATGTTAAGTGACTTTAAACCAGACATTGGAAAATTGGTATCACTTCATAAAGTCCATCCATCACATTAAGAATTTAAAGAATAGTGAGGTACTCTACCCTAGTTACTAAATGTGATATCTAATATTCTTGCTAAATGGCTATCAAACTTTGAAAAGATGATATCACTGGATCAAGTTTAATTGAATAAACTAAAAAAAAATGTAATTGGATTTTGAATAAATATTTAAATTAATTGTTACTGTTTTGAATTTTATTGTTATTATCTTCCTTAGTCGGTCGTTGAAAACCGCTATTCTGAATAATGATTTTTATAGGGTAGGGGGCATTGGGCATGAGTTTGTGGAACCAAGGGGGCGGTTATCTGAAAAAGTTTGGGAACCACTGTCTTACATGGACCTGAATTGCTTAAGAGATACAAGATTGCCAGGCTGTACTTCGTAGAATATCTGCAACTGAGGAAATTCCCTTGAATGCCATTGCTTGTCTTGTGTATTCCACACCTTTGCTGCCCCATATATGCACTCCTTGATTGCTGATATGAATGTCTCTCATGTTTCCTAGGGAGATATTCGATGAATTGCTAGAAACAGAAAAAAATATGCAGCTGCCTTCCTCGGAAGTGGGAAAGCCTGTTCGGCAGCCCCTGTGAAGAATATGTCTCTTCCTGAGCACAAAGGATTTTGAACTTTTGCCTGACTTGCAGGAGCCACAAACCCCCAAGAACTCAGGGCATAATTGAGACAAATCCCTTGGAATAGGAGGAATGGATCATTCTACACCTTCCTTTGGACTTCAGCCATGCAGTTAACCTTCTTCTACCCAGAGTTCTCTTCCTTTTTTTTTTAGTTTGTTTTATTTTCTGTTACGATGTTCAAGAAATAATTTTGCCAGAAATGGAGTTAATCAGGCTAAAGGTTTTAACAGCTCCTTCAGAACTTCATCCAAAGGATATTATGAGAGGAGACTGCAAGTTCACCCATTTGCCTATCACATTTGCCTACATATTGGGTGGCTTTCTTCCTCTTTCCAGCACAACAGCAAAATAAGCAATAGCCTGTAACCTGGCATATATTGTATCCATAATATTCACTGGAAAGTGCTGATGATTGGCTAAAGGGAGTAACCTGGGATGGCTGAAACAAATGGACTTGGACACTCACAATTTGTAATGCAGGATCATAAAGATGCAGGAAACAAACTGTTGGTGCTCTGAAACACGTTGCATACATCATCTTCACACAGTTCACTTTCATCTTTGTTTAATAATGAGATATATATATATATATTTTAACTTTAAAAGTTTTTATTCTTTTTGACTGCATTCTTTTCTAAGTACTGCCTTTTGCAGCACAATTTTATTTCTCTGAGTGTGTGTGTGTGTGTGTGTGTGAGTGTATATATATATATTTGCTGTGTTTCACTAAAGACTGTCCTGGTTGGGCTGTGAGAGAGGCAGCTAATAGTAGACGTTCACATCCTGGCATTGGGCAGAGGCCCTTTTCAAGCAGTGCCCCAACCAATGCTAATTAGTAAAAGAAGCGCAGACAGCAGTTCTGTCTCGTGTTTCCTGTGTTTGTGTCAGCCTTCTGACATGAAAAACTGCACGTGCTATAGCAAGGTTGGGGGTGTATTGGGCAAGAGTCATGTGCTGACAGCTTTATTCTAGTTGTGTGAAAAGTGCAGTGAAACGTTGAAAAAAATCAGAAAATTCAAACATGATTATTTGATGTTTGCAAGACATTTCAGGGCAGAAATGTTAGGGTTTAGTTATTTAAAGGGTATTTAGATAACATAAAACTCATTTTATAAGTAATTTTGGCAAAAATGAAAAACACTATCAGATTAATTTGTGCCAGTTTTTTTTTTTTTTTTTAGTGCTGGAAGTTGGTTCCTGTTCTCTCACTTATACTTTTGTGGCAATGAAATTGCAAATAACTGATGTGCTTCTTGGTTTGCTCCTAACTCAGACCTCTCATTTGAAAAGGTGTAAAGAGGCATTGGGACCGTTATGTTTCCCCCCTCTGTTTGCAGCAGCAGGGGGTGGGGGTGGTTATTACCATAGAATTTCCTAAAAAAAATAAAATCCTTGGACTAGTAGACACAAAGCATTGAAAATGAGTACAAAAGCAGGTATTACCTGTTGCAGTAGGATTTCCCTGCAGGGTTCATAGAATTACATGCTGTGTAAGGCAACTCTAGATGACACTTGCTATGTGTAGGATAGTAAAGATGATAACTTGAATTGCCATTCTGGCTGATATATCAAACAAGATAAGGTTCTTCAAAACTATACTCCTCAAACATAGTATGCTAAGTTATTCTGCCACTGTAAGTTTGTACTGTTGACAGTCAAAGTATAAAGGATATTTTTTTCCAGTGAAGAAGAGAGCCTTGATTCTGGTGTAAAGCTAGACATCTGTTGACAGTTCTGAGACAGTGCTCTCCATCTTTCTCCTACCACACTGGGTTACTTCCAGATACTCATACACTCCTTCAAGAAGACAGGAGGGGAAGCATTTTCTCCAATTCCCCCCATCGCCACCCCCGAGTTCCCTGTGCCTTCTGTAAGGCTGCTCTGGAGAGTTGAGGGAGCCTCAAAAGCATTGGAAGTAGCACTGGGGGCTTCAGGAGGAAGGCTGTCAGCTAAAATACCTTCATCCTCCAGTGAGCGCATCTGCTGTATCTTGATCCCTTCTATGAATTGAAGGGTCCGAATCCAACCTATTGGGTTGTATCCAATGGTGTCATTCTAGTGGGAGGGAACCACTGGTGGAATGGATTCCTCCCCTTGCAGCTCCCAAATCTGTTCTGGAGGGTTGGGGGATCCTCTGGAGCAGATTTGAGGTGTCCCAAGACAGTGGGGGAGAAGAGGATAAGGAGGTCCTGTTAAACAAGTGGATTTCCACTCATGTGAACATTGGATACAACCCACTGTAAGTAAGCAGTTATGATGTCTACAGCTCCATGCTATATATACGTGCGGCAAGGACAAAGTTGCTAGTGTATGTACAGTCAAAATATTAGGCTTTGATAACCTAATAAGAAAATGCAGAATGCCCAGGTATAGTTTTACTCCAGCCTTACATTTGCAAAGCTGCTTTGTTTTGCTGAGCAGAGAATGCAATTTGAAATAATATATATTCCTTCTATTGGAGGCATGGCTCTTACTTTGCAAGAACGGGTGTCTGTCAAATAATGATTATATCAAGCAACAAGTCAAGGACTTCTATGTCATCCTTCTAAATAGGATTTTTTCCCACTTAAGTAAAACATGCTGGCAAGGAAGGGACACCTGATGCTCTCTTCCTGGGTATGGATGTTATTTTTTTGCATCTTGGCTTGTATTTCATCATCTGCTCAAAATCTGTAGAAATACAGTTTGGTGTACGAGGATGATTGTATGCTACACTAAATTGATCCCCCTCCCATTTCTATATTGCTTTAAACATGTTGTAATGCCGAAGCTGTGCAAGAGATTACCTTTGTGCAGTGTTTTCCTAGCCATTTAGGATTTCATTTAAAACTAAATATTAAAGTATGTGGGTGATGTGGTTTTTTTTAGCAAGTCTTATAGATCCTCTTGAGAAATCATACAGAAACCTTGAAAATCTCTTGAGAGCTGCAGCTGCTGGTATTTCGAATTCTGTTGTCTGTTAGAATTGGATTTTGTGAGGTTTTGATTTAGAGCAGCCACATGGTATGAAACCTTCTTAGACACCATCTTGAGTATACTATTCCTGATTTCAAAAAGAATAAAGCAACTAAACATGAGTTCAGCCAATAGAAGTTATAGTTTGGTCCATATGTACTTTAGCATATTTTGAATCCGCTTTTCTCCATCGTATTTCTGCTGTATCTATTTTTGAGACAGAAAAATAGCCATATGTGTGTTTGCACTAAGTAACTAAACTCTCCATAACCCCCGCCCCCAAAGAAAAACAAATCTTGTATAAACATGGATTGAGAAAGTAGCTCAGGTAGTTTGCTGAAGAAAACTTCAGAAATAACCAAGCATCTGTTCTTTAATACAAGTTTTCCTTATAAAAAGCTTGGGGTTTATTTATTCATGAGCTTGTAAAGAAAAAAAAAACACTAATTGAATATCTAAGCATGTAATTATAGGGTTTTCAGCACTATTGTTCCACTCAGAGTTACATCTCGGCTTCCGTTTGTTCTCACAGTTGGAATGTGTTTACTTAGCGTTTTATAAGATGGAGGCATAAAACTCAAATCTGTGGAAAGATAGTTGAAGAGGATACAAAGGATTCTGGTGATTTCTCTATACTGGGCTTTTTTTTCTAATGGGAAGTCATCAGCATTAGGGGACAGTATGGTACTCCTTGTTTCATACATAGTTCTAGAGATGCTAGAAGGGTGACACTGCAACCAATCCATGGGTATATTAATTATCTACAATTAAAATAACATTTCACTTGAAATTAATGCACATTTTCAGATGCTTTGAGGAGCTGAGAGGTTCTGGACAAGTGTGCTTTTAAATAGATCTTAACACAGGGAATGAACTGCCTAAGAATGAAAATGGAAGAGGGAGATGTTTACCCTATGCTGTCTGCTTCCAGGGTTAGCCCCTACTTATTTAATCCTGTTTCTTTAATGAGCAAGTCTGAGGAGGGGAGTGAGGTGAGGTGAGAGTTTCTTGGCATGTGCATTGTGGAGGATGCCTTGATTTTTATGTTTGGAGTCACTTTGTGTCCCTTGACACTTAATGTGGAGCAGCACTTTTCTGTGTTCTAGCAGACTTGTTCCTATGTATTCTTTACAATTCTGCCTTTTTTCTTCTTTAAATGATGTGTAGATCGATTTCAGAGAAATTAAACACGCTTTATTAATGCTGATTCGGATTTTTCTTTCTTGAAAGATGCAAGTGACTTGTAACTGAGCCTGCTATTTTCACAGCAGGTTTTATTTCTGTACAGCAGTTGATGCCAAAAAGTTATTGCCTTCTTATTTTTCTGATTCTTAGAAATACATTTCATAATTTTGGAGACACTTGAGTGTTTGGAGTACACTTGCTGGAAATGTACATTATGGAGTGGGATGTGTTTCAAAACTTCATTTTCTGATTTCAGGCCACAAAATGTAAAGTTGTAGCGTAAATGCTCTTGCATTCTTCTTCAGGGAAATGAGAGGCTATTTCTGCCAGTATACAGTGGACACAAACTATTCTTTACAAATTTTATCTCATTGGGATGCACCAGCCTGATGACTAGAGGTTCCAGTTCTGCTTTTGTCTTATGCATGGTTATGGTAACTTGCTCCCTATATATGAGGTTAGCTCTTCACTTTGCGTGAGAATCTGTGTATCTGCCTTGTAAAATACATATGGTAAGTCATGTGAGTTAAATTTAATTAATGGTGGAATCCTGAGGTCTCTGGGAGGGTGTCTCAAGGGCCAAAGGATACTCCCCCTCTCCCTCCATAAACAGACATCCCTTGTTAAGGTTTCCTCTTGGCTACTCTGACAGCACTATGGGCAAAAAAGAGACACATCAGATCCAAAGCTGCCTCATTCCCCAGGCATGATCCTGGAGCTGGCATAGCTATTTTCCCTGCCATTGTAATCAGTGAGAGGAAGACCAAAAAAAAGGCAGATAAGAAAAATAATTTAAAAGGTAAGAAGTATAAACCCGCACCCCACTTTCTGCACTGCCTCTAAGGAAACTTCCAATTCTTCAATTAGCTGTTTTAAAGGACTGCCATTAGTAGCCAGTTTAGTTCTATGTATTGTAAAAGCTTGAGAGGTGGAGCAAACTAGTGGGTCGGGTATGTATGGTAAGCAATTTAAAATTTGAACGATTGTATGGAAATGTAGCTGTTTAACTCAGATAGTTAATCATTTTCCAGTTTTGCAAGGAAGGGCTTTCCCAAAGGGCTGGTAAAACAAAGCTGCAGAAACCTTTAACACTGCGTGTGCCTGATGCAGACTAGTGTCAGTGCAGATGTATTTGGGAGCGGGCTGTGGGGAGACTGAACATGAAAGAGATCTTGGAGTTGTGATGGACAGCTCGATGAAAATGTCAACCCAGTGTGCAGCAGCTGTAAAGAAGGCAAACTCCATGTTAAGCATTATAACAAAAGGAATGGAGAATAAAACTGCTAGTATCATATTGCCATTATACAAATCTATGATGCGACCGCACTTAGAATATTGTGTACAGTTCTGGTCACCACACCTAAAAAAGGATATTGTAGAGCTGGAAAAAGTGCAGAAAAGGGCAACTAAAATGCCTAAGGGGTTGGTGCATCTCCCCTGTGAGGGAAGATTACAACAACTGGGAATGTTGAGCTTGGGGAAAAAGGGCTAAGGGGAGACATGATAGAGGTGTACAAAATTATTCATGGTGTGGGGAATATGGATAGGGAGACATTTTTCCCCTTTCAAAATACTAGAACTTGGGGTCATCCCATGAAGTTGATTGGTGGGAGATCCAGGACAAAAAGGAAGTACTTCTTCACACAGCGCATAGTGAAATTATGGAACCCACTACCACAAGATGTAGTGATGGCCACCAATTTGGATGGCTTTAAAAGGGGGTTAGATAAATTCCTAGGGGAGAAGACTATTAATGGCTACTAGCCCTGATGGTTGTGTGCTATCTCCAGTATTTGAGGCAGAAGCCTGTGTGTACCAGTTGCTGGGGAATGTGTGTGTGGGGGGGGGTGCTGTTGCACCATGTCCGGCTGTGTTGGTCCCTGGTTGACAGCTGGTTGGCCACTGTGTGAACAGAGTGCTGGACTAGATGGACCCATGGTTTGATCCAGCATGTCACTTATGTTCTTATGAGACATGCACACATACCTTGCGAAAGTGCCAAATTTTGCACAAAACATCAAATTCAGAGGAGCTGAGATAAAGGGCAGATGGTATGATCAGCTTCAAGACAGCCTGGCACTGGCCAACCAGAATAGCGCTTTGTGCTTTATTAGAAACTCTCTCTGTATATTAACTTTGTTAGGAGTTATATGTGACATATAGAAAGATAGCAGCAAAGGAATATACTTGACCAGAGGATAAATATATTAAAGTGTTTCTTTATATTGAGTTTGAAGAAAGTAACAACAGAAACATAGTCTGTCCTTTCCTTAATACAGACAACCCACAGAGAAGAGCAGTTAACTGCCAATTTACAACTGCTATAGAACTGAGCAGAAAACCCCCTCCCACTTTATACAGTTAGAATGTTGGTCTAACTTGAATCAGATTATTCATAACGCAATATTTCTAACATGGTTCTCATAGGTAGAGAAAAATAAGACTAGGGTGGGTGGGTAGAGGAAGCTTTAAAGACCGCTCTTTTCTGTTAACTTAGAATAAGATCATCTATAGGGTGTATAAACAAACTCCCTTTCATCCCGGCAAAAAATGCTCGACCACTCTTCTGATACACTCTTGTAATCAAGCTTTGATGTGTTTTTAATTAAAGATTGGCATCCACCTAATTGCAGAAGTAAGTTTACGTTTAGAAGAGTCCTTTTTTCTTCTTGAGAGCCTGTTGCTTCCATGGAGCCAGTGCAGCAAAGTTCTGGCGGGACATTCCAAGGGTGGCATGAAAATCTTCTTCTGACAAGTAGGCCTGTGGGAAGAAAGATGGGCTGGGTTGAGAGCTAGGGCCATAAGCAGAACAGTGAAAACCTTTCTGTCCAGGTTCCCTGAAATATTAGGGGAAAAGCCTAAACAACTGAAATGATGAAGATGAACATACGTTCTGAAACTTGAATGTGCCAGTTTTTGTATCTTTAAAATTGTGTACCTCAGCTTTTGGTCAGTGTCTGCCATAGCAGACGGTAGTATTGGGAAGGGACTGAATGGATCTATAGGAGTCATGGCTTCTCTAAACCTCATCGATGCTTCAGCATATTAGCAAGGTTTTATTCCCACACCCTTGAGGACTAAAGGTTTGTTTGTTTTTACCATTGATTTAGCGTATGTCACCCTGTTCTATACCTGGAATTGTCTGGATTTTGTGGCACAAGATTAACTGTGTGGGGTTCCGTACACAGCCTCAGTTCCCAGTCAGAGGCTCCTACTAAAGAATTCTAGGTTTGTTGAGATGAAACAGTTGTTAACTTTAGCTACTTCGTAGAACCTCACATAGGAGGAAGAGGAATTCTTGAGTTCCAATCATCTAATAGAGTTCTTCACTGCTGAATGTCAATGAGAAACTTGAATGGAGTGGATTCTTGCCTTAATCTCACTTTCTGGGAGACATTGGAAGCAAATACTGCTACTTTAGTACAATTTCCCATATCCCTTGGAAATGCTAATCTATTTCAAGCCCACCTTTTCAGGCATTGCTAACAATTGCTTTACTTGATGTTTGCAAACTTTTGTGCACAGGTCTAGTATCTTTCCTTATAAGTTTGAATTCATCCGGTTTCATTTCTATTCTATACATAGCAGCATTTAACCTCACACAAAATTGGCAAGAGTGACTTTCCTAAGGCAATCTAGTAAACTTAGTAGTGTATTTGGTTTATCTTGGGTTTTCTACATACCAAGTGCTACTGAAAGGACAGAAGTTCCCTGTAAACAGGAAAACTGAATAACCTCTCACCTCCTTCTTGCTGGGATTTACACCCTTGGGTAGCTCCTCCGCAGGGACATTCAACAATTTCTCCAGGGGGTGTATACAGAACGACATGCTGCCCATGGTTGTGTTGGCACTGAAAATCTCTTCTGCATTAATAATTTCCTGAAAGAGAAAAGGGAAGGGTATAGCTCTCAAAGCTGTTCTAAGGATAAACTGTATAGTGTAGGGATGGGTAATAGGCGCCCCACCATGTGGTCCCACCTAGTCCCTCTGACCACCACCAAAACCCCAGCGTTTCTGCAGAGAAACGGCACTTGGGGTTTGTGTTATTATTATTATTATTATTTATTTATTTATATAGCACCATCGATGTACATGGTGCTGTACAGATTACACAGTAAATAGCAAGACCCTGCCGCATAGGCTTACAATCTAATAAAGTTGTAGTAAACAATAAGGAGGGAAAGAGAATGCAAACAGGCACAGGGAAGTGTAAACAGGCACCGGGTAGGGTGAAGCTAACAGTATAGAGTCAGAACAAACTCAATATTTAAAAGCTATAGGGAAAAGAAAAGTTTTTAGCTGAGTTTTAAAAGCTGTGATTGAGTTTGTAGTTCTCAAGTGTTCTGGAAGAGCGTTCCAGGCGTAAGGGGCAGCAGAAGAAAAAGGACGAAGCCGAGTAAGGGAAGTAGAGGCCCTTGGGCAGGCGAGAAGCATGGCATCAGAGGAGCGGAGAGCACGAGCGGGGCAATAGTGTGAGATGAGAGAGGAGAGATAGGCAGGAGCTAGACCGTGAAAAGCTTTGAAGGTCAACAGGAGAAGTTTATATTGGATTCTGGAGTGAATTGGAAGCCAATGAAGATATTTCAGAAGTGGAGTGACATGGTCAGAGCGGCGGGCCAAGAAGATGATCTTGGTGGCAGAGACCAGCGGACTGATGTGAGACGAAGGAAGGCCAGAGAGAAGAAGGTTGCAGTAGTCCAACCGAGAGATAACCAGTGCGTGAACGAGAGTCTTGGCAGAAGAGACAGACAAAAATGTAGAGAAGCACCCTGCTTCTCTACAGAACGGGGCTCCCAACAGCCTGCTCAACAGCTGTCTGGTCTGCAGGGAGCCAGATTTATCTGGGATTCCAATAGCTTCATCTGGCAGTGATGTCTGGTGGCCAAGCATGGTGCAGCGACCAAACCCACTGAAGTTGCCCACCCCTGTTATAGTAGCTATTATAACCAGGTTGCAGGCTGGTAAATTGGCATCGTGGACTGAATAGTTTTAAATCAATAAACACATTTCAGGAGTGTAGATAGGTAGCTCTGTCCCTCTGGGTGGTGCATGCAATGTAAGTGCCAAATTATCTGGGACAGAACTGTGGGTTTGAGGGGATTTGAGACATCATTTGTAGATAGCTAAGGAGTAGGGGATTTGTGTTTCTCTTCAAGGAAGAGGCAGTATTTTCCCAAATGTCCCAGGTGAAAATATTACAGCTTTCTATAATGCATTAAATTGTTAAGTCATAAGAACATAAGCAGTGCCCTGCTGGATCAGACCAAGGGTCCATCTAGTCCAGCACTCTGTTCACACAGTGGCCAACCAGCCGTTGGCCAGGGACCAACAAAGCAGGACATGGTGCAACAGCAGCAGCACCCCATTCATGTTCCCCAGCAACTGGTGCACACAGGCTTACTGCCTCCAATACTGGAGATAGCACACAACCATCAGGGATAGTAGCCATTGATAGCCTTCACCTCCAGGAATTCATCCACCCCCCTTTTAAAGCCATCCAAATTGGTGGCCATCTTGTGGGAGTGAGTTCCATAATTTAACTATGTACTGTGTGAAGAAGTACTCCCTCTTGTTTGTCCTGGATCTCCCACCAATCAGCTTCATGGGATGATCCCGGGTTCTAGTATTTTGAGAGAGGGAGAAAAATGTCTCCCTTTCCACATTCTCCATACCATGCATAATTTTGTACACCTCTGTCATGTCCCCCCCCTTAGCTTCCTTTTTTCCCAAGCTAAACAATCCTTACATACCTTACATTCCTTTCATGGATAGTTGAGGGTGAAAGCCTACCCAGCAGTTACTACCGTAAAGGAACTAGACTTTACTGTTACAGATTTTCTACCTACCTAATGAACCTTAGAACCTATATGATGTTGAAATATGGTAAAGCATACAATTTTCCTTCTCCATTATCCTCTACATGCCACTTCAGCAATACTTACAGAAGTGATATGGCTGAGGCTGTTGTCATCTGCAAGTTCAGCTTTCAGCTCTTCGTATGATTTTTTGTCCTGTGTGAAGACAGACCAAAAGGAGTACCATGCTACCCCAAACTGATGCCAAAGCATTGATTTTACTGTAGGTACTCAAAACTTTCTGAGGACTGAAGAATTAGAGTGGGTTCCATGCAACCCTTAAAGCAGTTTGCTACACTGTCAAATTATGAACAGGTTCAACTGAGTTTAGTACTCCTTTGACTCTTTGGACCTAGTGATATATGTGAACAGACAAACTAGCCTTAACTGTAAACAATTCTGTTCAAGTTGAAAGTTCATGAAGCTTAATTTTGATAAAACCATATAGCAGGCTCTCCAGATGTTGTTAGACTGCAACTTCCATCATCCTTCACTATTGTCTATGTTGGCTGGGGCTGCCGGGAGTTGTAGTCCAACATCATCTGGAAAGCCACACATTCCCCCCCCCCGCCCCCAGCTCTATAGCAAGAAAGTTGAATCAGATGGAGCGTAATGTTTTCTACACATTTGTCTCCAAGTGGATTTCCTCCGTATCAGCATGGGAATAGCTAACCCCTGTTTTGCATGGTGTGGTGTTCACAGCTGCCTTTTGCTTGTCCTGAGACAAAGCACCACTATATTGCTTACTGTCCACTTGAGAGGATCCCACGCTAGGAACCAGCCAGTAAACGTTGGAGGTTCACAGCCTTGTTTCACAATCACAATGGGGGTTTCGAGGTCACGGCCACCTGGGTGAGTCCGCAGGTACTCCTGGGCAGTGACAGCTGCTGCCTTCTTCTCAGCCTCATTTGCATCTTGGCCAATCCAGAAGAAAACCTACAGAAGAAACAACTCTTTATTAATGGAAGCCAGGCTGCTGTTCATGTAACCAGTCATGGAATTTAGAATCATAATGCTGAAAAGGAGTTCATGTGCTATTAAAGTTTCTATGACAGATACATACCTACATTCCCAGAACCCTTGTGAGAGGAGTCTCAATAATTGTTTTCTTTGCTTCCTGTAGTAGTAGAGGCATTTAAAATAACTTTCCTAGTACCCAGCAAGTGCAGTATCCCAAGGCTTCTCCTGGTCTTTTCCCCATTCCTGCCTTTCCCTTCTACCAGCAATAATTAGATCTTGTGAAGAAATGCTAACCAAGAATCCTCTGTTTAAAGCTCCAACACCCAACATAACACATTTGGTAGCCTGTAATGTGCTGCAGTGCTCCTGCTATTTTTGCTATGACAAATAAACACAGCTATCTTTCTAGAAATGAGTCTCCAACAGAGCAGATTCTGAGCTCAAATCCTGGTGTGGTGCTATCGCTTTAGAAAAGATGCCCAAAGCCCTTGCTCTGTGTCAACGTTCTCATGGTATGGTTCAATTTCCATTGCATAGATTTCCCACTGAATCTGCTGACTAGGAGACAGTGGGCTACTTTGACTACAAGGCCCATGCACAACTACCACCCAGTTTGGCTATAAGGCCCTACAGTTATAATTGATTTAATATTGAAGCCAAGACTGTGCTATGTCTCCTTCAAATTGGATTGCACATTCCTGAATGTGCCTGAGAAAGCTTTGTAAGTTTGAAATGTTGGAGAACATAAACTGTTCTTTTGAATGGTTGCTGGAAATGGAACAACTATTTTTTTTCCTTCTGCGGCTTAAATAGTTGGTTAGAGGATGTTTTATCTCATGAGAAGCTCTATAGGTGTAACATGCTGTTTTAAAACATCTCTGTGTTTCATCTACAAGGTAGGTTTATGCAGGATTGTCTATTAGCTGATTTATGCAACTTGCAATAGGTTGGTACACGAGTAAGGGAGTAGTGGGTCACAACCCAAAAGTAGGTCGCAAGATCAGTCCAAATGTGACATGGCAAAGCTGTTGCCGCCATATTGGGCAATTGTGAAAGTGAGTCCCATGTTGCAAGTTGGGAGTCCAAGGTGGGTCTCGGGTCTGGACCAGTTGAAGACCACTGATATAGATAATAAATGAATGTGATTGCTCGTTTGACTAATTTGTTGGTATCCACAGAGTTGGGAGTAGTTGTCAGCATCAAGTCATCGTCAACTCTCTTTGAAAGACGCACACGTGTCGTTCCCTTTCCATGTGCAATGGAAGTTGTAGATAATCTGAGAAGACAATCTGTGCTCTATGAGCTACATGTGGACAATCGACACGAGAATTCTCTTCCAAATCTACGCTAGTATGGTCTTAGCATAATTCTTTTTCTTTCTTTCATGTTAACAACTGGGAAAGAAAAGAAAGTGGGAGGAAGAAATCCAGAATGGACAGAAGACAAAGACAGAGTATGAGAGCCAGTGTGGTGTAGTGGCTAAGGTGTTGGACTGGGAGTCGGGAGATCCAGGTTCTAGTCCCCACTCGGCCATGGAAGCTCACTGGGTGACTTTGGGCCAGTCACAGACTCTCAGCCCAACCTACCTCACAGAGTTGTTGTTGTGTGGATAGAAATGGAGAGGAGGAGGATTATGTATGCCACCTTGGGTTCCTTGGAGGAAAAAAGTTGGGATATAAATGTAATAAATCATCATCATCTTCTGAAGACTTTGCACAAGAATATCACATAGCCGTCCATGTCCAAATATAGTGTCAGTAATTATATCAGATGGGGAGTGGGTGTGCAAACAAATCAGCAATTAAGATTTTTCAGTGTGCAGAATCAATCATGGAAGTAAAGTTCAGTATCTTTTTTTCAAAGGGGGCAGAACATTCATCTGGTAATGTACTTGGGTAGTGGGACAGGAGCAAATGCTTTCTTCTTTCTACTACTCCATCCTTCTGGCTCAGACTCACCTGGTCCCAGGCATCCAGCAAGTACACATCATCATCTTCCAAGTCATCTTGAGTGAAATTTGTGATCTCTGTGGCAAGGAAAGTCCCTGTCTTATTGGAACACTCGAAGAGCCGAGGTGTGATGGACATGTTTTCTTCTTGTAATCTGCATAGAAAGGAGGAAAGGCAGAGCAGGTTCTGCTAAAGCAACTCCAGGCTCAACAACCCCATTGTGTACAAATGCCATGGAGGGGAACCATGAGGGGCTCACTTCCTTACCAAGCCAAATCAGAATGGGGTCCATTTGGAGGGGAGAAGCAGCGGGGTGTGGGTGGGTGTTTGTGTGTGCTTAACTCTCCCATCTGCTACTTTCTCCCAAGAACTCCTTGCCACTTGTCCACTACGAATGATCCCCTCACCAAAGGGCATGGGCATCAATGCAAGTTTTCTTCTAAGCTTAATCACCATGCAAAGGGTGGGGTTGGGGACATTGTAGCATGTGGGGAGGGTGGGCTGGAAAGCCCACCCACCCACCCACCCTGCCTGGCAATTAAGTTTTTAAAAGCCTATTGGCACCAAAGGGGGGAAAAATCCCCAAGTTTAATTGCCATGCCAGTGCGTTAATGTGTCCTAGTGGCCTTGGACACCCACCATTGTCCCCCAGCTTGGACTGCAGATGACAGCGGCCTGCTCTGCTCTGCCCAGCCTTTAACACTGGGGAGAGTGAAGCTTGGTGTGAATGTGCTCAGAGGCTGCTTCCATTGACCCTGAACATGGAGGAGTGCTTAACCCAGGGGATCGCCCTCATTCCTCAGAACCCAGTGTGGTTAAGGATATGGTGTAAGATGAGCAAGTCTCCTTAGGGCACACTTTGTATTACTCCCCCCACCCGTGAGCGTGGAGCTCCTCCTCCTCCTCCTCATTCCATGAAGACATTACCTTTTGCTGTTGGCGTATTGAGACTTCCCGCCCAGCGCAACCCAGAATTCCATCGGCTCCTGGCCCTCGGCAATCACTGCTTTCTCAGTCTTGGAGATCAGGTCAGACACATTCTTGGCCATTTCCCTCTCATCCCCGCTGCATCCCTGTGGGAAAGAACCAGGGCAGGGCAGGTTATGCAAAGAGGCTTCAGAGGGCATCTCCAGCTGTTAGCATAGCAGCTCTGAGGTCCTACCTCTTCCCTGCCCACTTCCTCCTACCTCGAGACTGATGGCGGTCTCCAGCTGCTGTTCCTTCCTCTTAGCAGGAATTAGAGCCAGAAAATTGTGGCACTGAGAAAACCCCTGCTGCCACAGCTGCCTTTATTCTCATCCCTGTCCTCTCAATTGACTAAATCCCACTGTTTCATGCAAAGCAGCCATGGGAATTCCAATGCCCAGAGCCTGCAAGTGCCCTAGCCCCAGTCCACTACTCGTAGGTGTGATACCTACCTTCCCATACCAAAGGTAGCAGCAGCTCTGAGTCTTGAGAACAAAGACATCGTTCGAGTTGAGGGAGGAGGCCCGGGGAGGCACCTCAAAGGCCTTGGTATTGTACTCATTGGTCCCATGAACTTGGAAAAGGCGGGTGGCGGGCGCCGGAGCTGTGTTGCCCGCCCGGGAGGTACCACCCTGGGGAAGGAGGAAAGAAAGGACTCAGAAACCTATGAGAGCCTCAGCTTCAACCCAGGCTCTGGGAGTTTGGAAAGCAGGAGGAGGATAAACCATGAAGAACAGAGGTGCACATTTTCAGAATTTAGTTGATGAAGGGTGTGTAACCCCGAGACCAGGGTTACATTGTGGCCCTCCAGGTCTTAAAGCCTATGGCGACCATTGAGAACAGTGACCCCCCCCCACCTCCTATTTTAGAGCCTTTCTGGGGCAGGTGGGGGATACAAATGACCTGTATTGTACCTGCATTTCCCCACCCACAGCAGGACTTGAAAGGAAGCTGGATAATTTAGATTAGGAACATGATGGAAGGCTTACACACACACCTATCTTCAGCACTATTACTCTGATCAAAATCAGAGCCCCACCACCACCACCACAGCTGCTTTAAAGTGCTGTTTATAAAAAGAGCTTTGGGAGATCCATTTATGGGCCTCCTGCGTTACACCTGTTTTTGGCCCTCAGCATACAGGCTGAAGGCGGCAAAGCAAGGCAAAGTGATCACCACCCAGTCTGTCTCTCTCCCACTTACCGCATATACCACCATGTGCCCTTTGAAAATGGCCATGAGATGGGCAGGCTCCTTGCCCATGGTCACCCGCACCTGAACGGGCTCATCATTAAACTGTTGATCTAGAATGACAGCCTGGTAAGCCGAGGCAGTGATCTCATCCTTGCTGGCGTTGCGGCCCTGGGAAGCAGGAAGAGGACAAGCTGGAGTATTCATTGGAAAGGTGATTTTCTATCCAGGCCTCTAGGAAACATTGCAACTCTTGACTGTGCTATGGATTCTGGAATGCAGCATCCAACAGCAATACCTAGTGCAGCCCTCCTCAGCCTGGTGCCCTCCAGCTGTTTGGGTGCCCATGGTGGTTGGGGCATGCTGGGATTTGTAGTCCAACACAGGGTTGATTAGTGACATCTTCATGAGCCTGAAACCTTAAGCTCCCTTTACCATTTTTTTTTTTTGGTACAAGAATAAGTTTCCAGTCCTCAGATTGTCTAAAGTGTGTAAGTCATTTCTATGCCTCTTTAACAATACGTGGCAGGGTTGTATGTGAGCAGCTTGTTTCTCACCTGTCTCCTCTGCTCATACATCATTTTCCTTTGTCCACTCCTCTCCCTGCGCTCACCTGCCATATGTAGATGATGTAGTGAATCTTATTGTAGACTTGGTACGTGTAGAGGATGAGATAGCAGTCACCACTGTAGAAATGGCCAAGCCAGCGACCCTCCACTGGCACCATTTCCAAATCCTCAATACGCCACACCTGTCAATGCAAGAAGAATAGGAGCAATAGGATGGCAGGAGGCAGTTCTGTGGTAGAGCCAGGAATGAAGCCATGGGGCCTTTTGATCAGCAGGGAGAAGGACATACTCAGAGTTTCCTGGTCCCTCTGAGCTTAGTCTGTTGCAATGCAGAGTATTTTGGGGGTGGCTTGGTCTTGACTAGGCAATAAGAACCACAATTGCTTTACAAAAGGTATCTATAATGCAGCGATGGGAAATGGATCAACACAGTGGCCTGCATCTTTGGACTTTCCTTGGGGCCTTAGCTATGGGAATTGTCATGATGAGTGCTTGCACTTTGGAATTTACCACTACACCATTGGCTGTAAACATTTAAATTATGTGTCGTGGGGGAGGGGTTATAACCAATAATATGGTGCTGGGCAAAGTTAGATGGCTCAGCACTCACAGCCCCTATATGTGGCCAATCATGAGTGTGCAATAAATGGCTCATTTAAAGGAGGCCTTTGTGTCACTCAAATCATGCAACTAGTCCCAAAGCCAGCTGAGAATGGGTTGGCAGGCCCGGTTATTACCTTCACTTCTCCAGAGCCATCATCCACCATCTTGTGCTGAGCAGCCATCTCCGGCCTGGCATGCAGAGTGGTGGCATCGAACTTCACCTGCTCCACTTTGGCTGTTGGAAGGATGACAGGGAGGTAAGTCGGTAGGCTTGGAGTGAAACAGCATGCCTGTGTCTGAGACCAAGCTGTTGCGTCAGGAGTGGGCAGGGACAAGATAAGAGGGTCGATGGAATGGATCAAATGTGCACATGTTACTCCTACAGGAAGGGGACTTAGCCATGAATGGTTCCCATAGCTGAAAAGAGAGGGTGGGCACTTATATGCTTGCAAAACCCAGCAGTGTTCCTTTCTAGAGCTATGTTTGTTCATATGCAACACAAATACCTCTGCAATTCATAAGGGGAAGGGGGACTTTTGCTTTACATAAGAACCTAAGAAGAGCCCTGCTGGATCAGACCAAGGGTCCATCTAGTCCAGCACTCTGTTCACACAGTGGCCACCCAGCCATCGGCCAGGGATGAACAAGCAGGACATGGTGCAACAGCATCCTCCCACCCATGTTCCCCAGCAACTGGTGCACACAGGCTTATTGCCTTGAATACTGGAGATAGCACACAACCATCAGGGCTAGTAGCCATTGATAGCCTTTGCCTCCAGGAATTTATCCAACCCCCTTTTGAAGCCATTCCAGATTGGTGGCCATCACTACATCTTTGCAGAGGATGCTGCAGAAACCCAGGGGGTAGAAGGTGACCCACAAAAACAGTTTCCTCCAACCAACATTCTAGGCCGCCACAATGCTGTGTGTGCAAACCAGAGCGATTTTGGGAGAGCTACTGCTCCTCCACCTCCTAAGATAATAATACTTTTTTTTTTTAAAAAAAAGGCTATGCAGAGGACACCATAGACAAAAATCTTCTTCCCAAAACTGGACAGAGACAATCCACAATAACGTTCTTTGCTGGCTATTCCACTGTGAGGCCCATACCTGTCCGAAGCAACCTTTAGCTATCTTCTCCCCGATGCAGGCAGGCTCTAGCACTTACCTACTTTTCCAATTGAGTTGGTCTTGCCGAGGCCGGTAGTTTGGTTGGCGAGAGTCCACTTCTGAAAGAGCTGCCTGAAGATGGCCGATTCAGAGCCGTCATTCTCAGTCTCCACATTGGTGCTGGGTGGGTAGTTCTTTGCCTTGATGAAACCCTGAGGTGGGAAAGAGGACATGACCACAATAGGATAACCATAAGCAAATCTGTTCATCCGTTGGTTTTTATCTGGAACCATGAACATGAGCAGTGCTCATGTTCATGGTTCCACATAGCCATGCTCCTCTCCAGGATATTCCATTCTCCCTCCCACTCTGGTTTCTCTTCAAAATGACATACAACATTCTTCGGCCACTGAGAACACTCAGTCCTCATTTAGATTTTTTGGAGGGGGGGGGCATACCCTCTCACATTTTTTAAAGTTTGGTTATACTTCAGCAAACCTTCAGGATTCCTGATGTATCTATTTGATTTTCTGCTCCCTTCATAAATATTGTCGTAACTAAACATGTTTCCCCTGTTCTGCCTACCAAGAGCACACAGCCCTTTACAAAAACAGCGCTTTACCTATCTTCTGACTTAAGATATAAAACTAAGTCTGGGAAATTCTGCATTTGAGAGGAACACCATGCTTATCCATGCTGCAAGTCCTTCGTGGAGTAAGCTTAGCTTGCTGTACGTGCTACAGTGGAAATAAAGGTACCTGTAGGCTTATAAAGAGTTAATCTGCTTCTCTAGGATGTCCCAGGTTTGTTGAATGTGTTACAGGAGACCAATCAAATCAAAATCCTTAGTATTTTAAAAAATAACATTGTAAAACAACAACAACACCCTGCCCCCTGTGTGTGTCTGTGTCTAGTGCTAGTCTTTGACGTGTTCCCACCTGAAGCAAAATGTTAAAAACCATGTCAAAATGACTCCTTCCCCATCCTAATTTTGGGCTGGAGTTCATATTTTAAACAAATAACCAGAGGAAGATTTCTTTTCTGCATTTTGCCACCAGATGCAGCTATTTCCCTTTGCTTCGTTGTAAGGACGAGCCTGCGATTAGGAGCAGAGGGTGGTGGAGTCCAGTCCCCCCCCGCCCCCAATAGCACCTATCATTGTTTCTGTTTCATATATGTGATCGCTTGTTTCAAAATCAAGAATGACAACATGCAAGGTTTAGTGACATTCATGTTAGTCAAGGTCTGGAATCCTGGAGCCAAAAGAGCTGAGATCCCTTTTAAAATGCACGAGATGACAGGAAGTGGGGATACTCTCCCAGTTATCTCCAAGGAGCCCTAATATCTCACAAGATACTTTTGCTGCATATGACGCCAGATGTAACATATGACTCTGCCTTATATTGAGTAAGACCATTGGTTCAGCTAACTCAGTATTGTCAACAGTGACTGGCAGCAGCTTTCCAGGGTTTCAGGCAGGAGGTTTTCTAGACCTACCTGAAGATGTTGGGAATTGAACCTGGGACCTTGTGCATGCAAAAGTGGATGCTCTACCACTGAGCTATCGCCCTTCCTATTGATGGGACCCAGCTTTGCTCCCATCCCAAAGACACCCTCAGCCCTGCCCTGCCCTCACTCACCAAGGCCCGTGACATGGATTGCTGCCTCTCGACTTTGCTGGAGAACCTGCCCTTCCACACAAAGATCTTTATGCCGCCCTGGTCCAAGATGTAGCAGTCCTGGCAGGAGGCAAAGTGGGATCCAGGTAAGAAAGCAGCAGGGTGGGGGCAGGATGGCCTTCTCTCACTGGCAGCACTGCCACCAGGCTTTCTCTTAGAGACACCACCCTTTCTGCTTCTCATTTTGGGGTTGGAGTGGCAATGGGGAGGCAGAAGGGATGCAATGGTGTTAGCTGAGCTTCAGAATGATGCCTCATCTCTTCTCCTCCCACCTCCCTCCCGCAGCAAGCTTAAGCCAAATCTACTCCTGCTGGGCTTGTCCTGGTGTGACCAGTTCAGTCATGGAAGCCACTTGCCTCATGCTTCAGGAGGTCCTGGGTAAGGGGTTGGATGGCAACTTCCTGGATGAGTAGGTTCCCTTGCGCATCGGAGACGCTGGGTGGGGAGGGGAGAGACAGAGCAAGATGGCGTCACAGAACTAGCTGCTACACATGAACTATCTTAGAAAGCCTCTATGTATCACACTGTTTTTAAAGGAGGACAGGAGAGCAGGGAAAGAAAGAGAAGGAGAGGTTTTTTTAATCTTCGTGGTTGCAGAGAAATATTTGAAAATAGGGCAGTGTCTGCTGAAACTTTGGAAACAGAGGAACCCATCTGGGGTCTCCCTGTGCAGGGCTCCTGCAGCTCTAACTTTTGTGATTAAGAGGGCATTTCACCAGGTGCTGCATGCATTCAAATGACACCTGCTGAATTTCCCTTTTCTATACAAGTTAAAGATATAGGAGCCCTGTCCTCCTTTCCATATGGTCACCCTATGTCATCAAAAGGGTTTCCTACTGTCAGCAGCCCGTCCATACTGGCATGGGGCCTTTAAGAAAGTTTTATCTGAGCTTAGTTAAGAAGCTCTAATATGAGCAAAGGAGGTTACTCAGTAGCTTCAGGGTACATGGGAAAGGTGAGGCTTGACATTATAATACAAACTAAAGTTTCATAAAAACTGACGCCTCAAGACAGGCAGAATATTAAATAGATCTCATGCAGATGACCAGTTGTAAAATCATTTCCCTCTCCTGACAGACAGGAAATACCCCCGGGGGTGTAGAGCAAAGGAATTAAACGGCTGAATAGGTTTCACAATGCTGCATTGTTAAGAAACCCTTCCACTGGAGTTGCACTCATTCACCTCTTTATATTTTAGTGCTGGCTCTGGAATTAAAATGCTCACACTTTTTGTTTGCAGTCAGGAACTGCAATTCCTAATTCTTAAGAGCTTTTATGCAGCTTTAGTGTTACACTCAAGCAAGTCATGACATCAAAGCCTTTGGTTAAAAAGTATAAAAACGCAAGACTTCTGAGCAGCAAGCGTACCAGTTTTTGGATTGCTCCCTTCTGTGGCTGACGGACTTATAACATCTCTGGAGATCTCACCACTGGATATTAGGGCTCTCTTGGGACCCTCAGATTCCACTGCAGGAGTTCCAACCCCTCTCAATCCCTTCTTCCTCCCCGCTCTCTACGCTCACCCAACCCTTTCTTTTTGCTTCTCAAGTCCATTAGGGACCCTGATTTTCCTGATCCCCACCTCCTCAACCTTTCATCCCAACAAATTTTTTATTATTTATTTATTTTATTATATTTATATACCGCCCCACAGCCAAAGCTCTCTGGGCGGTTTACAACAATTAAAAATAGTAAACATTAAAAGTATACAAAAATTAAAAAAAACATAAAAACAGTGTAAAAACAACAGTTTTTATTTTTAAAACTGTTTTTGTTTTTTTTATAAAAACAAACCCTTCGTACTGCAAACTGAACAGTCAGCATTTCCCACGGCCTTGTTTTAGCCCCAGAGCCAGCCTCTACAGGAACCCAGCTAATTTTCCTACAATCCAAGCTCCACCAAGTCTTACATGGTGGATTGATCTGCCTATGTGCAATGCAATTGCTCTACCAGACATTTCCCCCAACCAGATAAATGCATATTTATATTTATATGCTTGTAGTTAGTCAAAATGTTTCCTATTGCTTGAAGACGCTTGTTTGCAGGTGGATCGCTTTGGGTTGCCCTCGTTGCCAAAGTCACTCTATTGCCAGTGTTATAAAAATCCTTTTGACAAATGTGTGTTTCTCTAGAATGGGCACAAGTTTGCAAACATGTCTAGTAGCAGGAGCCCATTCGCTCCCCACACTTCCCAGTTACTGCTTGCCTAACGGGTGTGTATGCACTGTTCCTGCAGCTGTGTCCTCCACTCTCCACACAAGCTCCTTGCCTAGACTGATCTCAGGTGCCACTGCATGCCAACTGTTACTCACTGGTAGAGCTTCAGAGAGGATTTCTGCTTCTGGTCCACCACGGCATCCGGGATGGCCGGCTGGATGCTCTTCTTTTCCCCCAGTATATAGGTCAGGACCTTCATGAGCCCAGGAGAGGAGTCTTCACTATCACCTTCCACCACACCCACCTGTGCTCGGCCCCCACGCTCCCGGTCACGGATGTCCTTGGCCAGATTCATCCCCTGCGAGGAGCACAAGCCAGTGTCAGAAGGATGTAGGAGGGAGTCTGGACAGCATTGGACCAAAGGGAGAGAACAATGGCTGTGGGACAGTCTGTGTGTGTGTATATATGTGGGAGGGAGAGAGGAGGGCTGGTGCACACTATCAGGGAGGGAAAAGAAGCCACCCTAACTTATTTCCTCGGTCACACCTGGTGAGGGTGTGCAGTGCGGCTGGGTTACAAACCACCTTTGAACACTGGAACAAGCCATGGGTTGTGGTGTGGTTTGTAAACCTACCTTTGCCGGGTTCAGACGACATAACAAACCACACCCAGCAAGTGTAATGTAGCACCCATCCAGCACGCGTTTGCCAGGGGAATAAGCTATAATGACTTATTCTCCTGCACCCTTCCCCACCCCCTGCAATCACGTGAATCTGGTCAGAGAGGGCTGTCCCAGAACGTTTTGCTGCCTTCAACCTCCTCACCACCACTTCATTAATCAAGCTTGCGTAAGAACCAAGGCAAGCCAAATTATTTTGGCACATAAGGCAGATAAGTACCGCTCTGCCTTCCTGAGAATAGAAATAGAACAACAATATTAAATTAAATAGTTAACTATTTGCTGCCCTTTCACCCCAAATCAACCATCTGAAGCAACCCCCTCACTCTGATTAATGGCAAGACTGTCCCTGCATGTAAAATTTGGCATCCCTCATTCACTTGTCAGTCCCCTCCTAGGCCTCATACCAAGTTCAAGACTCTGAGGCCATAAAAAAATTGAACCTTCTGCATTTGCTTTTCATCCCTGCTTCAGAAGGGAGGCAACTGTGGCATAAAGTATATTATGTGAATGAATTTGGAGGAGAAGGGGCAGGTTTCAGTATGGAGACCCCCTGAAAAGTGGGAATGATGGGAGTGCTCTTGTGTGTGTGTGCGTGTATGTGTATAGAAATAAAACGAAGATGTAACTACCACCTGGAGCTGAGGATGAGAGGGGCACTAGCCTGCCAGGTAATCCAGCTGTTTTAACAGGACCCTTCCACCTAAAACCAGATCTGAGTTAGGCTAATTGTGGTAGTAAGGGAAAGGTACTCTGCACATGCTCAAATGCACTCTTGCCCTTCACACTTTCTACAACTTACCTTTAGCACAGAAGAAGATTTGTGGACAAAAGTCCTGAGGAATCTTAAAACAAGATTTGGATGTGATATGGCAGGGATAAATTGTGAAGGGAAGAGGCAACTTCCAACAGGTGAACCAAGTTTACACCACTGCAGAAACCCCCATATTACTTTGTTGTTTTTTCCAAACTCAAATACAGATCTAAAACAATAATTCATTTCAGCATCTTGCAATGCATTACACCCTCCATTCATTGGATGTACTGAAATGAATGACTCCCAGTGACCAGATGAATACATTGAATTTATGAATGGCCACAGGACTGCATTAAACCATGAGTTGCTTGCACAGTGAACCTAATACATTTAATGTAGTCTCAAGGTTATTCAGGAGGCCATTCAGTGTCATTCAATTTTAGTAAGTCCTATTGCTGGGTTATTAAGTGCCTAAATTTGTTCCTGATCCCCCCTCCCAATCTCTATATATCCCCAATTTCATAAAATATGATTCACTTGGATATTTTTTAGATTTGAAATATCACATTCCCACCCACCTCATCATAGAAAGCCCATGTATCAAAATCCTCCTTCCTTCGTCCCTCTCATGTCCACCCAGCTTCCTCATTTCCAGTATCCACACAGCATCCTTCATACCTTCAGCCGTTCCATGCGGTTGCTGGAAGGACCATTCCACTGGATGATGAGTTTCCCCAGATCCAGCAGGAACACATCGCCCAGGTTGAAACTGCTCCAGCTCATCTCCACCTATGCAAGGAAAGCAGCACAGCTGGGAAAAGGCTTTCAGAGTTTCTTTACAGACAGCACAGTTAAGAGCCTCTTGGGTGGTGCTCGGGCACTTCACCAAGGATAGAAGCACAGCATATAAATAATATATACATAATAAAAGTACCTATTGCACTGCTGCAACAGGAGGGTCAAACCTATTGCCGCATCTGCAAACTTGTGTAATGCGTACAAGATCCGAATGCGCTGTTGTGGTTTGTATTCTGGCCCCAGTACTGGGATGGCTTTATGGATTGCCCATCAGTGGTAAATGAATCTCAAAGAGCTCAGTCTCTCATCCCAGCTGTTTTCACAAGGAGCTAAGGCTCCCATTCCCCTCCCGCTTTTGACCTACCTCTCCAGCCACGACGTTCTTCTTGCCCTTGACGTGCAGCAGGCGTTGCACATTGTACGTATTGGTCTCCACCTGCTTCATGCCTGAGGCAACTCCACCCTTCTTGTAGCTGCAGGAAAAGTGCAGGGTCAGGATCTGGCCTCAATAGTCATGACTTCTGCAGAGGAAAAGGTTTACCTCCCCCCCAGCATGCCTTGCTGGAGAAAACGTGGGGAGGGTGGGGAGCCAGAGCATGGCAGCAGGGGGGTAGGAAGAAAAGGTCCTGCTGCATTCCCCACACACAGGGGCCATATCTCAGTGGTAAGAGCGACTGCTTTACATGGAGAAGGTGTCAAGTTTGATCCCTGGTACTGCCACGTAGGGCTGGAAATAACACTGCCAGAGAGCCACTGCCAGTCAGTGTCAACAGTACTGAGTTAGATGGACCAAGGGATCTAGATGGATACTTGGTATAAGGTAGTATCTTATGTTCTCCAGACCCATGATGTTTACACATTTATTTTGGCAACTACACCCTTTCCAGACCCCTAAATGGACAGACTATCTCTATCCTATGCAGCAGCCTCCAGATGTGTTCAAGTACATGTCCCATCACATCCAGCTAGTGCAGTCAATGGTCTTGCTGGTTGGGGATGATGGAAGTTGTAGTCAAACACACCTGGAGGCTGCTATATAGTGTCAACTTTATGCATCCAAAGCAAAAAGGAGTGCCTCCTTCCCCCCACCCCCGTGTGTTCTGAATGAGGTGAGATTGAGGCAGGAAGGGACTCTGGTATCGCTTGCAGGAGCCTGCTCCTGCAAGTGCTGGTCAAGTCTAGCAGTTCCTTCCTGCCCCATCTGCATTCAGAGGGGGGCTGGAAAGGACTCGGTCAGCACTTGACGGAGCCTGCAGGGAATCCCCAGCTTATCTCTGATTTATGATTTGTGCTTGGGGAGGGCAGGAGGTGGGACCTGCAGTGGGTGCTCAACCCTCCAAGGGCCAGATTAGGCTCACTGGCAGAGGTTGCCCTCCCTTGCTTTAAGCAAATAAATCACAATGGATCCAGGGTCTGCCTTCCATGGGCAAAAGAACTCTGCTCATGGAAAAGTGCATCCGCACAGTTTTGGGGGATTCCCCCTATAGCTTACCCCATTGTGCAGGTTCCCAGACCTTTTGTGCAATGTTTTCCAGGATCTGGAAATGCTGCCATGGGCAGAAGGGGTGAGAAAGTCTAGTTCCGCCAGCACAATTGAACACACCTAAATCTGGACCCAGCCCAAGGTGTTGAGCCAGAGACAGCCAAAACCTGCTCAACTTCACTCCCTATCTCCATCAATGAACCTGCTCTAACCTCCCCCTCTAGATCAAGATGGCTCTACCTCTAGGCCCCACCCACATAACAGGATTTATTTATTTTTGATTTCAACAGTTGGCAAACCTGAATTGTTTATAGAAAACACATGGATGGCAGTTGTGTGTTTCTAAATACACAGTGAACATGCACTGCAGAGACCCTGCCAATCGGGACTCTTCAGCATGTGTCTCAGAGTGTTTTACGGCACAGATTGCCAGGTAAGAAGAATGTAACGCATCTCCATGCAGAAAAAAAAAGCCACAACCAGCCTGGCCAGCCATCAGAGGGCGACAAAGAGTCTGACGTACATGACACCGTTTTTGAAGTAGCTCCGGAAGGCCTCGCTCTCGTAGTTCTGGACCTCGCGGTGCTGTACTGCTACTCCACCCAGGTGCTCATCCATCTGGGTAGTGTAGATGGCGGCTGTACCCTGCTCATCCAGAGATGATGAGTTGCCCAGCCAGAAGTGGATATCATAGGTGTAGGTGTTGCCAGTCTTATGTGTCTGAGTGGGAAAAAGAAGCTAATTTTAATTTTATTTATTGCATTTATATCCTGCCTTTTCCCCAAGGAACCCAAGGCAGCATACATAATGCTTCTCCCCTCCATTCTATCTTCACAACAACAACCCTATGAGGTAGGTTGGGCTGAGAGTCTGTGACTGGCCCAAAGTCACCCAGTGGGTTTCCATAGCCGAGTGGGGACTAGAACCCGGATCTCCTGACTCCCAGTCCAACACTTTAGCCACTACACCACACTGGCCCTAATATGCTCACCAGAACCCCAGAGATCTCTCTGTGTCATTCTTTGCTCAGGAAGTGCCACAATGCCAGACCTTTTGATTCACAAACCTAGCTAGCCAGCCTTGCTCACAATCATCCATAACGACCTACCGGAAAAGTACATTGACGGAAAGCTCTACGCGAACACACACAAGGAAGTAAGATCATCATCCTAATAGTCCCCCAGTCCCTAGTCCACGGTGAATTAAATGCAATGGGTAAGTTAGCTAAGTCATATTGCACTCCAAAGCACAACAAAAACATTAAGAAAATGTATGGTGCCACAGTTTAAGGCCAAAAAGTAAACAGAAGTGGTTTGTTGTTATTCTGCTCCCTTGGTAAACCTGCAACATTTATCCCGCTTATATCCCTTATATCATGCAGAGGAGCAAAGCTCTTATATGGAGTTCTACTTTGATCTAATCAGCTTCTTTATCTTGTCATCCATCCATTTCTTATTATCCTGATATCCAAACTGCTTGTCAATATTCATCAATGTTTCAGAATGCATACAATGCAGTAAGACAGGGGCACACAGTGGACAGAGAGAAAGAGAAAGGGAGGGAGAGGGAAGTACAGAGAAGAAGAGGTGGGAATGGCTAGGGTGTGAAGAATTTATTATTTACTGTTAGATCTCTATCCTACCTTTTGGCCAATTACAGCCTTCAAGGCAGCTTCCAACAAGCAGAAATGCAAAAATTGTAATTAAAAAAACATGAAAAACAACAATGTCTGTGTAATCTAAAAGCACTTTTGAATGGTGACAAGTTTTAAAAGCAGATCAGGCACAAAATAAAAAGACAAGTTAGTGTGTGTGTGTGTGTGTGTATATATATATTTCTCATACATTGGGTTGGATTCAAACTTGGTCAAACTTACAGGAAAGCCACTGTAATAAACGTTAGCCAGCACTAACTTGTTACCAGGACTAACTTAGGTCCAGTTGAATTCAGTGTATCTACTGTAAGTTTGACTAAGAGGTTCATCAGACAAACGTTTTATCACATGCTCGCTACTGACCCCTTACAGATATTTGCGGGTCTTTTAGATTATGTCATCCGCCTCCCACTCCCTCCACTCATTTTTCCATCACAAAGTAGACCACTTTTAATCTGACTTTTTTTTATTTTTTTAAAGGAATGCTGTGTGCAGGAAAAGTAGCGTGAAACGGCCCCAGAATGGGCCATGTGATCATTGTTTACTTCTTCTTTCCCCTCAGGGCAGAAGAGGAAGTAATGAGGGACAAATGTGCTGGGGAGGAGAAGCGACGGTAAGGAAACGCAATTTCCCTCTGTGTGATGACGCTCTAGGTCTGGATCCAACCAATTATCTTGTTGCTATCTCTATGACAATCTTGTCAGAAAAGTCAGTTTCTGGGATTGAGGTGATCTTATGAGCTCATGGCAGAAATGAACTTTGAACGGTTGAATTCACAGAACAGTATCTTGTCTACTCTCGTATATCAGCTCTCAACAGATTTAACCCAATTAGAACAGAACTATGATCTGGTCATTTTATTGCATTATCAGCTAATGTGTGCCAATATTAAATCCATGAAATTGTTAATTTAAATAATTATCATTTATTTTGTTTATCCTAATTGCTGGTGGCAACATATTAGGTGGAGAAATAAATCCTTCTCAACTTCTGCCGAACAAAATAAATGTTACTCAGAGAATAGCCTATAGTCACAAAGTGTGGTTTTAATATTGAAGCTATGGAGGCCTGGCTTTGGGTGCTTCCAGATGTGGTGCAATTACCCTGCCTCGTTTACAGAATGTTGCAGAAGGATGTGTGGTTTCCAGGTGACATTGTCAGCCCTGTTCTGACAACACATCAAGCCATGATGGTTAAAATTTTTGAGCTAACCATGTTGGCTTAGCATGTCATGTGAGAGGAATTTTTCCTAACCAAGTTATGATGCAGGAATAGTAGAGAGTTAGTTGAAACTTCCATGGAAGACGGTTGCCAGGTCTGCATCGTACATTATAGGTTCACTTGCATACTTTTGCCCCATGCCATGCACAAACTTGCAGGGAATCAGCCTACCTCTCCTATGATCTCATTCCATTCCATAAACCACTGCCCATATTTGACATGGGACAAGACAAACCTCTCCTGCTCCTTTCTTGGGCTGAAACGCTTTGTTCTTTCCAACTGTCCTGTCCCACCTAACTTAATGATACAAAGCCTCCTCTACCATTCTTAATGCCTTTTACCGAGAGAATGATGTAAGCATCCCCTTCATAGAAGTTCCCATATGTTTTGGGTGGCACAGGCACCATCTCCATGCTCTGGAAAAGAAAGGGAGAAACAAATTAGCTGACGGCATGCAAAGGTTCTCTCAGTCACACACCCTTGCATTGTGAGAGTTCTTCCAGCATTTCTTTCCATTTTTTTCCAGATTTGCTCTACCTGTCTTCTCTCAAGAGCAGGGGTGTCAAACCTCTCTCAGCCTGAGAGTTGAATTCAGTGTCAGGGAATACTCAGGGGCCCCTTTCCAGTGGTGGATGGAGCAAAAATATTGAATATGCACACTTAACAAAAAAATGCAAATAGGATCTGCTGGGTGGACAGTCCTGAGCATTATTTATTTATTTAATTTATTTATTGCATTTCTATACCGCCCAATAGCCGATGCATGCATGAGGCAATACACCCACTCTCTCCTGCATGTGCACTAAACCCCATGGGTTGTTTAAACCATGGGCTGTCATTACATGTGAACCAGGTCTATGTCTGTTTGCCTGCCTCTGCCACTCTCACTCTCTTTCACACACACACACACACACACACACACACACACACACACACACATACTCACCTCTATTCTCCATATCTGAAGTCCAGGTGTGGTTTTGTTCAGAGTCTTGGTGACTTTGGCATTAAGTTCTGGCATGGTGCTCAGCCCTTGGTGGGGAGATCTGACATGGGAAATGGGAAATCAACTATGTCACAACCAATATCTGAAAACCTTGTAGGAGAGATCTAGGCTTCTTCCCCCAACCTATCCTGCCACCAATTTCCATTATTTTACTGTTAAGAAAGACGATTTATTGTACTATTTGCATTCAGTTCGGATCATATTCCCAAATCTGGGCCAAAGGGAAGTATTACAGTGCTTCATGATGCCACGCTCTGCAACTTTGCTACTAGATAGCTTAGATTGAAGGTCTCCTTAAAAAAAGTTAGAGCAGCAATAACTAGCAGCTAATTTTTAGAGAGATTTTCTTAACCATCCTGCCAATGAACGGAGTTCCTGTGATGCCTGCAGTAGAGCCTGATTTGTCTTCCAAAGAGTTTTGGTTGAATCAAACAAACACAGCTCTTGGGTCACCAAAAACATTGTTTGGGTTCACTTCAATAAAAAGCAAAGCCTGATAATAAGTTTTCAGAGCTGGAGGAAGATCAGCCTCACTGAATGAGCAGTGAGGTTATGTATACAGAGAAAGAGAGAGTGTGCATGAGGCCCTGGTGTCATCTGTGCAGTCAGCAATGGATTGCATCAATGCAGAGCAGAAGAGGACATAGGAATTCATAGAATCATAGAATAGCAGAGTTGGAAGGGACCTACAAGGCCATCGAGTCCAACCCCCTGCTCAATGCAGGAATCCACCCTAAAGCATTCCTGACAGATGGTTGTCCAGTTGCCTCTTGAATGCCTCTAGTGTGGGAGAGCCCACAACCTCCCTAGGTAACTGATTCCATTGTCGTACTGCTCTAACAGTCAGGAAGTTTTTGATGCAATTGATTGCATCTGCCTCCTATCTATGGTGCTAAAGAGAGAGAGAGAGCTTATAGGCATGTCTATAGGTATGCTGGGATCTTGGAGGAATGGCCACTGGACATCATACTGGGCACAGAGTTCAGCTTCCCAGTAATCTCATATTTTGGTTGAGCGCACACACGCACGGGTGCTTTCTAAATCTTGAGACTGCAGAGATATACATGCAACATGGTCAATGTGCGGTGAAGTTTTAGAAACCAGAAGTAGCTAAAAAAAGTTTCCAGAGTTTATTGGGTGAGGCTTCAATGTAAGCTCCTTGCTCTTCCTCGAAACTTGCAGAAGTAGAATCCATAATAGTAAAAACAACAGAATGAATTAGACAAAGTAAGAGAAACTGTTTGCGCAATTTTAGCTTTCATCGTTGCAGAATGCATGTTACCTTGGCCCTGAACTTTTCATATTTTGGGGGAAGTGCTGTGTACATGCAGCCTTGCTTCTAGAATCAAATAGGAGGCTGGAACAGGGTTTCTTGGGAAAGCAAGTGCCACAGTGTATTCCGATGTTTAAGCCTACAACTCTCATCATCTCTCACCCTTGGCTATAGGGCTAATGGGAGCTGTAGGCCAAAACAATTGGAGAGCCACAAGTTGCCCAGCCCTAGCTCCCTACCCTTTCATTTCCCCTCCCGCTCATACTCCCATTGATTGATTTCACTTCCAGGTAATGGGTTTTTAATGTTGGAGCTTTAGCCCCTCTAAAACCAATCAACACGATTTACTCAGTTAGCAGGGAGGGGCTACAGCTCAATGGGAGCACACAGAGTAGGGTGTCCACTTATGAACTGCAAGAAAAGAGGAAATTCATCACCAAAACAGAGGATGACAACGTGACTACAATTTGCATATGCTAATGTATATGTATAGATGCACATTTAGAAATCATTATATAATTTAAACAAGAATACAGGACATATAGTGTGAAACGCGGTGACCTGTGCGTGCCTGCCTGTTCAGTCTGCTGGCCAGATGATCACTGTGGATGGCAACAGCCCTTATGGTAGGGTGACCAACTGTCAGGATTTCCCCAGATTTGTCCTGGTTTTTGTTCTTTCCATAGTGTCAGGGGGGATTTTCTATCATTTTCAATAATGTCCTGGAATGACACACCTTCCCCTTTAAGGCTGCCATTAGCATGGCAGGAGGGAATGACATGCTTTCTTGAGGCACATCATTCCCCCACCCTGAGCTCCAATTGAGGTCTTAAAGGGGAAAGTGGGTCATTCGTGGACATTATAGAAAAGGCCCGAATTGGAGTGGATGGTGGTGGTGCAGAATGAAATCCTTTCCCTTCCTCCACTCCAATCGGGTTCTTTAAGGTGGCGGGGGAATAACGTATTTTCTGCAGGACTCAGAAAGCTGCTTCCCCACACACACACTAGGTGTCCTCTTTTTTGGTTTCCCAAATATGGTCACCCTACCTTATGGTACTTTACCTTTAAACCAGAATTGGACAGGACAGCCCTTCAAATAGAGGGCACCTTCAAATTATTATTATTATTTATTTATATAGCACCATCAGTGTACATGGTGCTGTACAGAGTAAAACAGTAAATAGCAAGACCCTGCCGCATAGGCTTACAAACAGAGGAAAGTTCTCTTGCAGCCCTCCAAATAGAGGATTCTTCAACCCTAAGTTGAAGAGTCACAGAGCATCATCACATGGAGGAACATCGTGTTTGCTTACCCTCGCTTCTCCGCCCATGCGTTTGTCCCTCATTACTTCCTCCTTTGAAAGAGGAAGTAAACAACGTGCACGTGGCCCATTCAGTGGGCTGTTTTCATCACACCACTTCTCCTGCACACAGCAGGAGATAGCGGCAAATGGAAAAGAAAATTCTAACAGCTTGTTCTGTCTTTAAAAAGAAGTTGGACCACTGGGGTGTTTTTTTGTTGCGCAAAGAAGGCTAGAAGGGGCAGGAGGCGCTCGGGAAGCAGACAATGTTGTGAGAGGGACCCGGGAAAATCTGTGAGTGCCCAGTAACAAGTGTGCAATAAATGCTCGTCTGATGGAGCTCACAGATTGTAGAGCTGGAAAAGACCTTTAGAGGCACTGCCAGTCTGAGTATAAGTACTGGGCCAAATGAGCCAGTAGCATGACATAGTTGAAAGGGAGTTTCGTATATTTTATTTATTTATTTATTTATTTATTTATTTATTACATTTTTATACCGCCCAATAGCTGAAGCTCTCTGGGCAGTTCACAAAAATTAAAACCACAATAAAACAACCAACAGGTTAAAAGCACAATTACAAAATACAGTATAAAAAGCGCAACCAGGATAAAACCACACAGCAAAATTGATATAAGATTAAAATACAGAGTTAAAACAGTAAAATTTAAATTTAAGTTAAAATTAAGTTAAAATACTAGGAGAATAAAAAGGTCTTCAGCTGGCGACGAAAGCAGTACAGTGTAGGCGCCAGGCGGACCTCTCTGGGGAGCTCATTCCACAACCGGGGTGCCACAGCGGAGAAAGCCCTCCTTCTAGTAGCCACCTGCCTCACTTCCTTTGATTTATTTATTTATTTATTTATTTATACATTTGTATCCTGCTCTATATCATTGGGATCTCAGGGCGGCATACAGATAAAATCAAGCAGTTAAAACAATAAATAATATACACAGCTGAAAATGTATTAAACCATTAACTAGCTAAAAGCAGTAGAAAATTTAAAAGAAATTAAAAACAATTATACCTATGCACAACTTTAGCCCTCAAAGCCAAAACCAAGCTAGCGTTAGTGCCAGTCGGGCCTCCAAGGGGACAGCATTCTACAATCAGGGTGTCACAACAGAGAAAGCGCTCTCACTCTCTCTCGCTCATGTGCCTTGTTAGCTTGTGGTGGGGAGGCAGAGGAAAAAATGGAAACTAAATCTGCATGAAGTGCAACACTCCTCAGTAAGCTTGGCCACTAGATGTTTCTAAGCTGAGGCTGCAGAGCCAAGCGGTTGGTGGGCCTGCACAGTTGGTGCACAGCGGGCTATGGGGGCAATGCTGCGGCACCCCTGCTGTGGAATGAGCTCCCTAAGGAGGTTCGCCCGGCACCTACACTAGACGCCAGGTGAAGACCTTTTTATTCTCTCAGCATTTTAACAGTCTATAAATTTAATTGTAACTTGGCTGTTTTAAATTTGTGTTTTAAATTTGTATTTCTGCACTGCTGCTGGTTGTGCTTTTATATTGTATTTTATATTATTTTTTTAGACTGTTTGTTTTATACTTTGAATGGTTATAATTTTGGTGAACTGCCCAGAGAGCTTCAGCTATTGGGTGGTGTAAAAATGCAATAAATAAATAAATAAATAAATAAATAAATAAATTTGCCTTCTTTTAACCAGAGCACAGCCTCAGAGTGGGTCTTCCTTGAAGACCATGGACAGCTTCACTTGGTTGCTCACGAATCGGATACCTTCTGCAATCAGGATCCCCTGTTCCCATACACCCCTTTTGTCAGCTCTGCAGTAAGGGAAGCTTCTCCTTCCCAAGTATGCCTTTACTGTTTGTGCTAAGCCAGCAACTTTCACTGAACAAGTAAGGTCAAGAGTTGTGTAGGCAGAGCCAGCCTGGTAGATTCTGCTCCCCTCGGCTTATGGAAACCCGCTGTGTGCATCCAAACAGTGTGAGAAGACACCTTAAACCACAGCTTTTACCACGGTAGTTAAGCCAGAAAGTCGGGCCATGTTCAGAAGACACCTTAAACCATGGCTTTAATCACGGTGAATAAAGCTTTTTGCCTTAGACACCATGGTTAAAGCTATGGTTTAAGGAGTTGTCTGAACACAGCCCAACTTTCTGGTTTCACCACTGTGGTTAAAGCCGTGGTTTAAGTTGTCTTCTGAACGAGGCCATTGAAAGATAGGTAAATTCGAGATGGAAACACAAGCAGCTTTTGCAGCTCAGGAGAAATCTTCAGTTGGGGGGCGGGTCCCAGACCTTGCTTTCCCTGTGAAGGTCCAGAACCACTCCTCATCCTTCACATTCTGAAATAATTTCCACACCATGTGTGGGGGGAAGAGTAATTGGAGGGAGGAAGGAGGCTATTTGTTATCACCTACGGCAAGACATCCCTCTGCTATTTAACCCAAGGCTAAAGCAAGGGCAAGCATGGGTCACACCATGCAAGGTTACCCCTCCCTGCCTCCATCAGGCAGGCAGAGTTAGCCAGCATCAGGAGCAGGCTCGAGATCCCCAGACCCAAATGCTTACCTTAGTGTTGGTGTCTGCTTGGTGGGCGCACGGCACCTTGGAGACGGACTGCACCTGAACAGAGTAAGCACCGGGGTGACCTTTGTTCCCTCCTTCCCTCGGCATAGAACACCGGCACCACCTGTCTTTGCCATATAAGGGCAGAAGTGTCTAGGCAGGGAAGAGCAGCATAGTGAGCCAAGGTCCTTCCAGCCAGTACACTGACACATTACCCTTGTAATGCATGTCACTCACTCTCTCTCTGCACCTGAACTGTGACCTTGGGCAGGGAGAAACTGGCACACAGTCATAGTGCCTGTTACCTGTCTTATGGGGAAGGTCTCCTGTACCGCCTGTGTGGCCCACCAAACAACTATTGCAGCCCATCAACCAGGGCAATCCCCCCAAATGTTGCACCCCCAGAAGTGTGTGGTTTATTGAGTGCCATACATGGCTAGTGGTTTGCATCCAACTTCCTAGGTCACCTTCTTATTTCATCTTCTTCCATCTTGGCCTTTATCTTAACTAAGTTTATTTTAATCTTGGTTTTATTATTGTTAGCTGCCCTGAGCGTCATTTTGTCTGGTGGAAAGGTGGGGTATAAATCAATAAAATAGCTAATTCCCTACTTATCTGACTGAAAACAGGAGGTCAGATTTTTAATGATTCCACAAAAGCTCAAGACCCAATTTAACTTGTTGGAAGTGTAACTCAGCTAAAACTTCTGTTATGGCAATGTCCGGTAGTTGCCCCTTTTGGGAGGAGGTTGGTATATGGATAAATTTTGTATTGGACTATTCCTTACTATTTAGTGATGTACGTGCTCTTTTAAACTGTCTCCGTTTCCTGGAAGTCAGAGCCCTTCTGACAGCTAAAAGACTGATATTACAACATTGGAAGGATAAATGCTCACCTCCTATAATTCAATGGATTGAAGACTTTACATTTGAATGGGTGGAGTATAGATACCACCTGTGAATGGATACTTGTTTAGATATTTGGTCTGCTTTTGTTGAAGTTTATATAGTACTTAGGAACATGTATTTCCATGTTTACACATATATTACACACACATTTCATATGTATGCATTGAAATGGGTATATTCAAAGCTATGATGCCACATTTCTATCTTTCTTTTGTTTTTTGTTGAAAGGTTGAAAATGATCTGTGGCCTTTGGCACTAATCTAGGGCTGGCCCTACACAGAGTGAGGGAATTGACTCAGGTGGCAAATGCTATAGGAGGTGGCAGCAAGGTATCGGATGAGAGAGAGCTGTGTGCCATACAGCCAGCCCTGCTCACCCTGCCACCATCACGTGCTGTGGATGACGCTTTCTCATCGCCAGTGTTGAAGAAAGATTCAACTATCAATACAATCAGCTTTTTTGGACATGGAATGGGACAAGTACCATCTTGTCCTTCACCTCAGGTTTCAAACTGTCCTGGGCTGGTCCTGTAGTGTTTTATGTACCCCATTAGAAAAGGAATGGGGAAAGATATCAATTCCTTTCTAAAACCTCACATAGGGAAACATTGTCAGGATAAAGCAGCAACTTTTCATGCCATGCTGGTGGTCAATGAATTCAGGCTGAATGTTGAGGGAAGCAACCTCATTCTTCTTCCAATATTGTCATTCCTGGAATGTTTCTGGTCTGCTGCCACAATTCTCCCAAGATGCGACTGGAGTTAATTTCAACTGTAAAAGGAAGGGGGCATTATTGGGGAAGGCCTTCCCCAACAACATGCAGGTTAGCTAATACCCATAATTATCATTCTTCAGTGCCTCTGCTTGTGCCACATTGGGATTGCATAGGTTGACTTATGAAGGATTGATGGATAAATGGTGTGTGTGAGTGAAAGAGCGAGAGAGAAATACTAGAAGTAGGCCTTGTGACTCCTTCAACCTCTAAATTCTATACAGAACCCCATGGTACAACTCTTGCTGGACTGGTCCACTTCACACTCCAAGTGGGAGATTTTCCCTTAGAAAATTATCCTATGGGGGCAGAGGGGGAGCTCATGCAATATTTTTCAATTTGTGAAGCGGTGTGTGTATGTGTGAGGCATTCAACTATGCAATTTGCTGAATCATGTGATTCTGCATACGTGTAGATCAGCTCTGATATAGAACTTAGTCACACATATGGGGAGTAGCATCTTCCCTTGCTGTCTCCCCTAGCTTTTGGTTCCCATACCCCCAATCATCCTACAGTTCTAACCATATGCTTAACGACCCTCTGTGACATGCATTAAGGGCCAAAGGCCTTCTATTACTCTACTTCTCTATTTATGATTGTGGATAAAGGCTCAGTTTATCTTATCTCCACTGTTGAGCTAGCAGAAATAAACTGCTGTCAAATACAATTCATTGCTCCCACTCACTCCTGTTGCCCATTGACACTGTGCTAACAGGGAGGGACTTGACTCTAAGCAGGAAATAATGATGCAAGCAGAAAACATAGTAAACAGGGAGGCAGTGTCCTCCCCCTCCTCAGCAAAGCTACAGAGTGGCACTGATGTTACAGGCAAAGGGTGCTTCCAATTGGAGGGCATCTAGCACTACTAATGGATATTAGTAGTGCTAGATACCCTTCTCAATGGATATTTTGTGATAAGGAAAAATTTGGGAGAAGCATTGGGAAAACACAGGAAGGTTACAAGATGAAGGCATTTTCATCTAGGCCAGATCTGTATCATATTGCTGTGATCCCATCATGGTGACACTATTTTCCTCTTGGACATTTATACCTCACAGTCCAGACAATGACATCTGTTGCAGCCTTTTGGATAATACATAAGAAAAAGTGGGAAACAATGCTGGAAAAGCAGAATACAGAATATGTAATGTGCCCCAACATTTATCAGTACACTTTAATACCAATAAAAAGCACTAGCCGTAGCTCTAGCCCCAGACTCTCTGCAAAATTCTGTGAATGAGGTTGTGTGACTGCATGAAAAACAGCTTCATCTGGAAGCACCCCAAGCCTCTGAACCCGAATAGGCCTTCCAAAGGAATACCCGCCTGCACAATGCCCCTCCCAGTACAATGGTAACACACAATACTAAACAATAGAGAAACACAACAGCTGGAGCACAGAATTTCCTCAATCATGTGCTCTCCAATCCATACAAATTTCCAGAGGATAGCTGTGTTTGTCTATTGCAGCCTTCCCTAACCTGATGCCCTCCAGATGTTTTGGACTTCAATTCCCATCAACCCCAGCTAGCATGGCTATTGGTCAGGAATTCTGGGCATTGTAGTGCAAAACATTTGGAGGGCACCAAGTCAGGGAAGGCTGGCTCTGTTGCAGCAAAACCAACAAAGAAACTTGTGGCAAGTTCAACACCATCAATTCATTCTGGCATCAATGTGAGTTATCTCCCCAATGTGATAGATACCATCTTCTGTCAGCAATGCCCTAGTGCATTCTACATAGGGCAAACAGTCCACTCTCTGCAAAAAAAGGATAAATGGATACAAATCTGACATCAGAAAAGGCCGTATTCAAAACCAGTGTCAAAACACTTCAGCATCTCAACCCGCTCTGTCCCTGATCTCAAACGGACAGTTGTGGAGTAAAGACATTTTAAAGGAAGATTAGAGAGAAAGACTGCTGGGTTAGAATTTATCAACAGGTATAATTTAATCACCAGAGGCTTGAATCAGGATAAAGGATTATCATCACATTACACTACTTGTTAATTGGCTTACCAGGATATTTGTGTTATCAGTTACAACCAGACTGTGTGAACGACCACTGTTAAGAATGTGGCTGTCACTTTTTGCATTTCATTCTCTTCTGACCTCATTGTTCACAGCAATTCCCCTCCACACACACCCTACCAAAAGTACTGTATATAAACCTGAAACTCTCCACAATACTTCATATGCATCTGACAAAGTGGGCTATAGTCCAAGAAAGCTTATGCCAGAATAAATGTTAGTCTTTAAGGTGCAGCAAGAATCTGGCTGTGTTTGGACAACACTGGTCAGTGGGGGGGGGAGCAGTCAACCCATGGTTGGGGTTTTTGCAGGTACTCCCCACACGACATGGTGCAGTTGAGGCTCGCATTGAGTGGATTCAGTGTCAACCCAGCATTTCATTGACACAGCCTCCACCCTTCTCCCTGCCCTCCCTCAGTCTTCCTCATGTTATCCCAGCAGCCTCTGTGAGTTATGCTGGCTGTAGCAGAGCAGTTTTGGTCACTCTTGCCGCGCAACTCTGTAGCCAGGTGAAAAAATCCACTCAAAGGGTCGCAAACTCCACTGGCTCAGTTTGGACAACACAAACTGAGCCACTAGTCAACTCTGCAGATGGTTGTGTTTCTCCAGTGGTGTTTTTTTTTAATGAAAAACTCAACCATGGGGTGATTTTTGCCCGACAGACAACACAAATACTAACCGTTGACAGCTCAACTAACAGTTGATGACTAAAACCGCTGGTGGCTATTGTGTCATCCAAACTGAGCTTCTGTTGTTTTTGCTACAATCTGTAACCACCATGATGTCTACAAAGGCCATTATTACAGGTGTGGTGGACAGTGCAAAACACAGGCGAGTAGGTGACTGCACACAGGAGAGGGTCAGGATCCCATGAAGGCTTCCCCAACCTAGTCTCTTCAGATGTGCTAGTCTACAACTCCCAGCATCCCCAAGCAACCATTGGGAAAGGCTGCTGAAATGGTTATGTAGAAGAGGAAATTATGGCAGGTGCAGCTTCTCATGCAGAGGTGAGAAAGTTTGCAGCTGTTGATATCCCTCCTTTTCCTCACAACTCTTAAAGGTACAGGAGCCCTGTCCTTTTATTTTATTTTATCTTGCAACTGGCCATCCTACAAGAAAATAAGAAAAATCTGAAAATGAAACACTTAAACAACTTCTTCCTCAAAACAGGAGACATGAAGTATACCCCAAACCAGCTATGGTGCTCTCTTGCTAGCTAGAAACTGGTACACTGCTCATGACATCCTGATTACTGAAAGTGGCCATTTCAACATCTAGCAGCAAGCCTGGCGTCAGGGTTAGGCATCTCTGGGCATCTATTGAGGCCCCACACCCAAGCAGGGGGCCTCCCTGCCAATGCCAAGACCCTCCTAGCCCTGCTGCTCCTCCTCTGTATTGTTCTTCCTGGTTCACCTGCCTTCTTGGACCATGAAAGCAGTGGCCACAGCGAGGAGATAAAGCAGCTTTCTTCACTTGTCTCATGCTATCCCACTGGGCAGTGGTACAAATGAAGCAGAGGTCAAGCGAACAGGCAGCAATGACGGAATTGAGGAGAAGGTGAACCCACTCAGGGAGGGGGTTCTACTAAGGGCATCATGCTCACCCCACCCACCCTGCCACTTCCCAAACCTGGAACTGGCACTGTTAGTAGGCCAAACCTGGAGCATGGAAGTTTTACCTCAAAATAAGAGGGCAGAAGAAAGTCAGCCATAGCTCAGGCAGAACACTGGGAGTTCTGGTTTGAATAAGTGGACCAAACAAACCAGTGATTATGATTTCCCATAGCTATTGCTTTACTAATTAGCAGCCCCGCAGAGCTATTCTGAAGATTGAGGACATGGGTGCCAGAGAGGGCATTTAACTCTTTCTGTAATGTAAATTGCCCCACCCCTATGCTGCTATTAGCATGCCTTTTGACCCTTCCTGCAGAGTTAACAGCTGCTGAGGGGAGGAGCACATTTCCATCAAGGAAAGGGCATGAAAGGAAACACCCTTTCCCAGAGCACAAAGTCCTAATCTTCAAAGCCACCCTCTGGGCCTGTTAATTAGCAAACCAAGCACAGCAGCATGTAGAGCAGAATCTTCTGAAAGAACCACATTGAGAAGAACGTGCTCTGCTAATAACTTCCAGACTTGATTACTACAATGCATTTTACATAGGGCTGCCTTTGAAGACTTTCTCGGAAACTTCGGGTTCGTTTAAAATACAGCTGGTACTAGCAGCCCGCTGCCTTGCTGCTAATCGAGGCAGACCATAAGGAAAATATCAAGCCAATTTTGAAACAGCATGACAAGCTACTGGCCCGCTTCCAAGCATAATTCAAATTGCTGGTGCTTATCTTTAAAAACCTACAACTTGAGATTCAGTTACCTGAAGGAACGCCTACTCCCAAGCGTACCTGCCCAGCTATTAAGATTAAAGGGTCCACTTACATTGGGTGACCATATGGAAAGGAAGACAGGGCTCTTGTATCTTTAACAGTTGAATAGAAAAGGGAATTTCAGTAGATGTCATTTGTATGCATGCAGCACCTGGTAAAATTCCCTCTTCATCACAACAGTTAAAGCAGCAGGAGCCCTGCCCTCTTGATCAGATATTGTATGCTATTTTGGGCTGCATTAATAGAAGTATAGCTTCCAAATAACATGAGGTACTAGTTCCCCACTATTCAGCATTGGTTAGGCCTCATCTTGAGTATTGCGTCCGGTTCTGGGCACCACAATTCAAGAAGAATGCAGACAAGCTGGAGCCTTCAGAGGTGAGCAATGAGGATGATCAGGGGTCTGGAAACCAAGCCCTATGAAGAGAGACTGAAAGAACTGGGCACGTTTAGCCTGGATAAGAGAAGATTGAGGGGAGACATGATAGCACTCTTCAAATACTTGAAAGGTTGTCACACAGAGGAGGGCCAGGATCTCTTCTCGATCATCCCAGAGTGCAGGACACTCTGGAAGGGGCCTTGTAGGTCCCTTCCAACTCTGCTATTCTATGATTCTATGAATGCCTATGTCCTCTTCTGCTCTGCATTGATGCAATCCATTGCTGACTGCACAGATGACACCAGTCTATGATTCATATGGCCCAGTAGGGACGACTTTGATATTATCCTGGAATAAATGGCTGGTATAGACATGGCCTTACTGACTGTAGTCACTGTTGGATAATAGGAACAACTCCACATACTTTCAGACGATAGGGAATGGGGAATGTGTTGCATCAACAGCCACTTGTCTTGTTCATCCCTTTTGTTAATTGATCAATTCCTTCTACCTGCTCCCTCTCTTTTTTCCTTCTTCCTCTTGCCTCTGAAACAAGCGCCATGCAGCCTCTCCAGGAAGGAAGCCTGTTAACCATACCTTATGCCCTTGCTTACTTAAAAAATTCCACACCCAGCTTTAGAGGATGCTTGTAGTTAAACACTGTTAGTTTTCTCTGATGATGTGTATAAAAACACTAATAAAATAAGCTGATTTGAACTTCTTCTAACCTGTGTTTATTGCATCCAATACTAAATGTTGTGTTGCTACACTTTCTCTGCATAAAGCAACTCTGCTGTAAGTCACACCCGATCACCACAACTGTTCATGCACTAAAGCAGCTTTAGTAATGCCAATTACAAAATGCTTGAACTTTTCCTATTTAGGTATCTTCTAGCTCTACCTAGTAAAGCCAAGGCTTAAACCTGAGATATTCTGCATGTATAGCATGTGCTCTACCACTGAGCCCTTCCTCACAGAAAATCAGGCAATCCAGTAGACCAGAGATGGGGTGTTCTTGGACTACAACTCCCATCATTCTCCACCCTTGGTTATGCTGGCAGGGTGGATGGGAGTTGCAGTCCGGCCATCTGTTGCTGGGATCAATCCCTGGGAATACCATGATGGCAGAAAAGGTGGGGCCTGTGAAAAATAGCCTGATCCACACACTCTCTCACCGGCCTCTGAGTCAATGACACTAATAGGATTCTCTTGCTTCTCATGATCCTCTAAGGTCCAGTTAATGTGAACATATTTCTCATGTAATAATAATAAAATTAAAGTAATAAAAACAAAAACAATATAGCTGTGTTTCTCATATAATCATCATGCAGTAGCTCAAGATTATGAAACAGCTAATCACAAATAGTATTTTCATGTGGATGCAAAAATATCTATCATTGAAGACCAGCCTATCAGCCTGCTAATGTATCGGTTTTTGAGATCTTCAGCTGCAAATTGGCCCTTTTATTATTGTTATCAGACTGTAGCACAATACATTCCAAAAATCAGTTGTACTTGGTGGAATAAAAATGTTGTGTTATTTACTGCATGTTAATTTCATCTTTTTGCATTATGTTAATTTTATTTATTTATTTATTACACTTATATACCGCTCCCATAGCCAGGGCTCTCTGGGTGGTTTACAGAAAAACAAATAGCAAACAAATGTGTCTTGTACTTTCTTTGTTCTGCTCATGCTTTTTAGAGTATATCCTGGCCTTAGATTATGGTACCAACCTTTACTGAATAAAGCTCTTTAGCATGTCTAGCTGCATGCTAGACATTGGGGGGCAGAATCATCCAGTGGAGACTCACTGGGAGGGTAATGAAGAAATCCTAATCCCAAAGGCTACCACCAGCCCCAAATGATTTGCTGCACTGCATCGATCCTCCCAGAGTGCAGGACACGGAATAACGGGCTCAAGTTAAAGGAAGCGAGATTCCGGCTGGACATCAGGAAAAACTTCCTGGCTGTTAGAGCAGTGCGACGGTGGAATCAGTTACCTACGAAGGTTGGGGCTCTCCCACACTAGAGGCCTTCAAGAGGCAGCTGGACAACCATCTGTCAGGGATGCTTTAGGGTGGATTCCTGCATTGAGCAGGGGGTTGGACTGGATGGCCTTGTAGGCCCCTTCCAACTCTGCTATTCTATGATTCTATGATTCTATGAACATAGCAGAAAATGCTGGAGCACCACTTTCCAGTTATGTGCTGCTACACGGTTGCACTGGAAAATATTGAAACCAAGAGGGCTGCTTCTGCTTGGGTCGTTCCTGAAGCTTGGCCTGCCAACCACCTCCTTTTCCTGGCAGTCTGGCCTCCTAGTAAACACTTTCACAGCAATGGGATTTAGCGTAATGCTCAGCTGTTGGCTTCTGCCTCCCATTCAATAATCTTTTAAATTCACACTATTTCTCTAGAGCCCTATACAAATGCATATGCTGCACTCTCCATTTTTCCTGTGCATTGTCTTTGGTAAATTGCTGTCCCTATTGGAGGGGGGATGCTTTAAAACAGAGGTGGGGGACCTTTGGCCCTTCAGGCATTGTTGGACTCCAACTCACGCCAGACCCAGCCTGGCCAATAGTCAGGAATGATAGGAATTGTAGTCCCAACTTCTGCAGGGCGCCAGATTCCTCACAGCTGCTTTTTTAAAAATACTGTTAAGTGCACTTGCTTCTCTACTGCCCCACCCCATAACTGCCTATTCGGATAGCAAATGAAGCCAAATTTGTTTTGAGCTGCAGCTCTTCTGTAAAAAGTATGTCCAGAATAAACTTTTATTTATTTATTTAAAAACACACAACCATCGACCACTCAAGGGCCAAAAAACGTTGTTGTTTTAAAAAGAAAAAAAAAGTTCAGTTTTCTGATATGTTCACTTTTATAATTCAGTGCCGGCCAGGCTGCTGCAAGATAAATTTAATGTACAGCAACAAAAGAGCCTTTTGCAAAGAATAATGGTGGGACAGGGCAGTGATAGTTGGTAGTCAGCGCAGGGATGCCGCGAGTACACAAGAGTGCCCTTATCTGCAAAATCAGCCTCTCCATCTGCTGACGTCTGCATCCCAAGCTGCTAGAGATGCAGCTACAGTGGCCAGTACTCCACCGTCCTCACTTTCTGACAGTGCAGCTAACAACCCCCCATCAGTGTAAAGGCAACCCGGTCTTGGAACTTACCTGGTGCAGCAGACGCCAAATGTTTTAATACCCCCAAATCATTTATTCCTTTCTGTAGTTTGTTGCTGGCTGCTGTTGCTATGCCCTAGGTCCCAGTAAGAGCAGCAAAACAGTCCTGAGGGAGGGAGGGGACAGAGCTAGCTGCCTGGGCTTGAATTATCCTTGCTCCGTTAGATAGTCAGCTATGTTTCCCACTCAACACCCCACCACCACCCCCAGTTTTGGCCTCTAATGAGCTGAATTCCAGCAAACATTCTATAAAAGGCGGTGGAGTGGTGACTAGGGAAGGCAGAAGCTCATTAATGGCCAGGGGTGGGTGGGGGAGAGAGACAAGACAACAAAGGATGCAAGCATAACCACGAGGAACGGAGCCAGCCCAGAGACTGAGGAACAAACAAACAAGATGAAGAAGATGGGCCTTTTTGCAGCCCCAGGCTGGAACTAACAGGCCAGGTTCAAAAACACAATGGAAGAAGAGGTGGAGCTGAGCAGCCAGGCGGAGCCATCCGCTCCAGAATGAGGCCGACTTGGTTCCTAATCTCGTCCCTTCAGTGCAGGGACCATAGGGAGCACAATGTTGTCCTCTAGGTGTTGTTGGACTGCAGCCCATCATCGACACTTGCCAGCGGCTATACCAGCTAGGGTTGATGGGAGTTGCAGTCTAACAACATCTGGAAGGACACTCAGTGTTCCCCATCGCTACTTCGGAGGGATGGTGGGGTGGAGAACATGTGTCCCCTCCAGATGTTGCTGGATTGCAACTCCCATCAAAGCAAGGATGCCTTCTCCCCAATCACTGACATGGGAAGAGGTGAAATTCTGCCCTGTCAAGATGCCTACGGTGTGTGTGAATGACAGCTAGCCCTATGTCAAGTTCATCTTCATGATGTGCAGCACCCACCCACAGGCAAGCACACAAGGAAGGATCAACAATTGCTTTAGTAAGTTACTGGTCACTTACCTCAAGGAAAGTTGGGAGATCTTTCATATGGAAGCCTCTGAACCATTTCGACATGGTCAAGGTAAGGCCATGTTGCCTTTTGCAATAGCAATGGAATGGTTTTTAAGCTCGACATGGCAATAACGTGAATTTCAGCTTTCAGAGAACTTTTGTTATTAAAAACCATAATGAAACATGAATTAGAATTATAAATTTGATATAGTGTGTGTGCGCGCACGAGAGGGAGGTGTTTTGTTTTGTTTACTTTGTGTATACAAAGGTAATAGCATGGTAGAAAGCCACTAGGGCATTTGGAGTCCACCTGTATAGGAAAAGAAGGGGCAAGGAGACATGAAGGACGGACACTGGTCTGTGACGGACTGAAGGGCACAGAAATTGCCCTGTGTGCAAACTAACATGGAAAGATTCAGCATTTTGTGCTCCCCCTGTGCAATTCAGTTCCGCTCAGCATCCTTGGGCTTTTTCTACATAAAATCAGACCTTTTCTGTGTTTGCCAAGACACATGGGCTTTGAACCTCTCCTCTCCCCCATCTGGTGGGGCAAATGGACTTGCATCTTTTAACTAATTTTATGTATTATATTTTATTTAATGTTGTTCTCTGCCTCGATCCAGAGGGAGAGGCAGGTAATAAATAAATTTATCATCATCATCATCATCATCCAGGGGATAGGAGAATACCTTCCCACTGCCAAGGTCACTGGCTGCTCTGGCTCCTCATCCTCTTTTGCATCATTACTACAGCTTGCTTGCTTGACAGCCAGAGAACCAGTGAGTAAGCAGGCAGTGGCACCTCCTCAACTTCACCACCATCACCATTGTCTGGGCTGGAGAGAGAGGCAGGTGAGCAAGCAGGTTGCAATAATGAAGAGGAGGAGCAGGTCCAGGGAGCTCTTGCCAGTGGGCCCCTGCTGTGGTGTGGGTCAGCAGCAGGTGCTCAACCATTCCCACCCTTGAGTAAGGGTGTCAAGTCTCTTTCAACCCAAAGGCCAGATTCAATTATAGAACCACTCTCAGGGGAGGGGGTGTATTCCAGTGATGGGCGGAGCTGAAGGCAAAAGGGGCAGGGCCTAAAATATCAGCAAACTGTGCCTTAAAGCTCTTCCTGCCAGTAACTGAGCCTTAAGGGAGGCATTTCAACCTTTAAAAACTACCAAAGCCTGGAAGCCACCAAATGATTGGAGATTGAGGGTGGGGGGGGGGCAGATTGGGGCAAAGGCACAAGCTAAGGCCAGGCAAGAAATGGACTTATATACACAATTCAGGGCTCTGAAAAAGGAGTGTTGCCCCTGGGTTCTTGAAAAGGCACTCCTTGCAGTCCGTTTTGGTGGTCCATTTCCATGTACGTTTACTCAGAAGCAAATGCTGCCAAGTTCCATGATGCTTACTCCCAGGTAAGTGTGAACAGGATTGCAACCTACGAGTTAAAGCAATCCCATGCATGTCTACTTAGAAGCAAGCTCCATTTGGTTCAATGGGTCTTGCTCCCAAGTAAGGATGTAGAGAATTGCAGCCTAAGCCAAGGGCACACGAAGCTTAGGAATTCAGAAGACTGTAGCTTGGTGGTAGGGCACCTACTTTGCATCTAGAAAGTTCCAGGTTCAATCAATGGCATCTCCAGTTGAAAGACTCATGTAGCCGTTCTGGGAAAGTCTTCTGGCCTAAGACCCAGGACCCATCAGAGCAGGCAATACTGGGTTAGATGGACAATTCTCTGATCTGGCATAAAGCTAGTTTCATGTGATCCTATCCCAGGAAGCACATCCCAAACATCCTTGTCTTTCTTGTGTCTTCGAGCACAAAGTGATCAGTGGAGAGATTTAGTAAGTGGATGACACCCCCACCCCACCCACCCCAGCAATTGGATGAAGAGTAACCACGCTCTGGTTACAGCAGCAGAGAGTTAAGAACATAAGAGCAGCCTTGCTGGATCAGACTAAAAGGGTCCATCTAGTCCAGCACTCTGTTCACACAGGAATCCACAAGCAGGACAAGATGTCTGGGAGGCGGCTTTCCTGGTTAATTGCCAGTTCACGGACGGGAATCTGGAAAAGGGACATCTCTTCCCCTCTAAGCGATACAGAACAGATCACAAGCTCTATTTATAAAGGATTGGTTTCTGATGGTGCAGACTTCTTAGTTGCACAAAACTGTTTTCCGTTACCTTGCTGGATGGGAGTCCAGCTAGCTCAAAGGTGTAAATTTTGGAGAAGGTCTTGGAGGCAACACTCCAGTAGTGGATGAAGGTAAATGCAAAGTGGGTGGGGCCAAAATGCACCAAATACTAGCATATTTAAAGTGAAAGCTCTTACTGCCAGTTATTAAGCCTTAAGAGAAGCCTTTCTTTCAGAAGGGAGAATAACTTAAGGGGAAAGGGCCTGGGGAAAGGGACGTGGCCCTCTGGGGAATCCCAGAGGACCAGATTTAGATCTCAGGCAGACTGGATCTGAGGTTCAACCCCCCCCCCAATCTAGCCCAATGAAGCAGCAGGTATCCTTGCTACATGCCTTTAGCATCTGATATCCAAGAGGTAGATTGCCTTTAAACATGGAAGCTTAATTTAGTTGTCATGACCAGTACTCTCAGATAGACCTATTTCTCCATGAATTTCCCCCATCTTTTTCAAATGGAAATGGGGAACCTGTGGCCTTCCAGATATTATTGGACAACAACTCCCATCAGCCCCAGCCAGAATGACCAATGAGCAGGGATGACAGAAGCTGTAGTTCCATATCTGGAGGGCCGCAGGTCTCCCACCTCTGGTTTAAAAAGCCACCTTAAAGCCATCGTGCAAAGGTGAGCAGAGCTATGTAACCCCAGTGCTTGAATAATCCCACTCCAAGAAAAGTTGGACGAATCAAAGAAATTGCCTTACCTGTTTTGAATTTCTTCTTATTGTCCACACTATCAACACAGCAGCAACTGATTATGCTTTATGCTACACAAAAAGGCAGAGACTGTTCTTATGGGTTTGTAATTTTTTTCTTTAAAGATTATTTTACAGTTTGAATCACACGAGAAGGCACTTTTGATCTGTAATTTCTTACTCTCTTGTTCATTGTTAAAAGATCAGCTTGTAGTCAACAGATATACAATGAGAGTCAGTGGGGAGCAACTCCTTCTCCATACACAACTGCTTGGGGGAGACTAGGCTTTAAGGACTAGAAGCTTGCGATGTGAGAACCTAAAGTGGCACCTTCCTCTGCCACCCCAGAAAACACGGGAGGGCATCGTAAGCAACCAGACTTGGCTGCACTGACTAGTTGGAAACTTGGGAGCTCTTTGGAGCATCCAAGTTGGCACAGAGAGGGCATCAACTTTTACTTTCCTTATAAAGTGCTGAGTTTTCCCAATACTGTGTTAGAAAATTCAGGCTTGCATACTGGCACTGAATCTCTGCCCTTCCTCCTCCACTAAGATAAGAAATGAACAGAGGGTGGGAAAAGGCAATTTGATGGAAGAAGGAAGAAATGGGGACAAACTTGCTCCGAGGAAAACTACTCTCGGAAGTTTGCTTGTGACCTCTCAGCAAATATCACTCCTGGGGAAGAGAGCCAAACTCCCCACCCCCATGTGAACAGAAAATGGTGGAGAAGAGATGTATGGATAGAAGCAGAGAGAGGAAGGAAAAGAACAGATGAGAAGGAATCTCTTCCCTCCCAGGGAGCAGCTTTAGATATTCCTTATCTGATGCAGACGTGTGTGGGGCAGAACCCCACAAATTACATGTGGGGACAAGAGTTTGGAAGGATCTCATGTTAAACCTTGGCAAATGACAAGCTATTAACATCGAGGCTGTTGAATATGACATGGGAACGCTTTGTTCCTTTGCCACAGGGGATGTGTTGTATAATCTGAGGGTAGGGGAAGCAGCAAGCATTCGGAGAAGGGGAGTGTGTTCTCCCAGCAGAGGTGTCAACTCATGGGCAAAATCACTCCCCACCACATTTCGTTTTATACCAGAAATAATGACAAACCCACCAGCCACACAAAAATAATTACCATCTCCCAGGAACAATGTTAAAAAATACAGCTATAAAAATCCCCGGATGGTTTTCCCCTGCCGCCCTCCGTTGGTTCCCCCCCCTTTCTTTCCGTTTTCCCTAAAATATATACACGTTATACATATTTATATCATTGAAAATGTGCCCAGTTAGAATTCTTCTTTCTGCATCCTGTAAAAAATAAATCTCCCTGAGTGGGGCGGTGGCATGGGGGCAACTCCCCACACAGAGGGGAGTTTGTCTGAAATGGGAGCAATTTGCCTGTTGGGGTTGATGGATCAGAAGTGGCTTATGGCCTCTGTAAAAAGAGCTCTCCGTACTGCCAGAATGGAACAACTGCCGAATGGTCTGTGCAGAGAACCAGCAGTTTTTCTTACAGCACAATATAAGAGGTGGGGGGTGAGAAGGAAAACCTGGTAGAGTTAGTTGTGTTTAAGATGGTACGAACTTAAACAAACTTAGCTACTCCATTGTAGAATAGTGGGTAGGTGTATTTTCAAGATAGCACAAGGCCCATGTTACAACTGATCAAGGTAGAAAGAGACGGTGTGTGTTTACTCAGAGGTAAGTCCCACTGTTCAATGGAGCTTACTGCCAGGTAAATGCACATCACGGGATTGCAGCCTTAATTCCTCCCCACCCCGGAAGGGTTGCCATGTTAGCCCTGGTGCTAAGGGTCCGCAAGACTCTTCATTTTTAATTTAACTTAACATTGATCTAGGTTAAATTAAAAGGTATTACAGAGTGGCCAGGCATCTATTCCTGCTCTATTTCATTTTTACATGGTTTTACCCTTACTTTCACTTCATTTCTACATTAATCTGAACATTTACAAATAAAAATCCTTTAAAAATGCATGTTTAAATGTGCAGTTTGATACATTTGAACTAATAAGAACTGTGTCATTTGGAGATCTCAAAAATCCAGTGGATAGCTAAGTTTTAATTTACATATTAGCCCAAAATCAGGTTATTTCATATACAAATGTGCAAATACTGAATTCCTCAAGCATCCCTAGCAGTGACTATGGATTTATGGGGTTTTCCATATAGTGCTTGCAGTAAATGCCATAAGTATGCAAACAAGCAGACAGAAAGAAAAAAGAGGGGTTGAAAAATTACACAAAAATCAAAACAAAATCTCTTTTCTTTCTCAATTGTCTTTCCTTTCTCTCACTCTTTCTCCCCTGAACATGGGAGGCTTGAAATTTGAATGGGGAGGGATTCAGGAGGGGGACGTTAGGGCAACATTGTTTTTTTATTCCATCAAAAACAAAATCTTTAAAAACGCAGCATTTAAGAATTATTACTATTTAAAAAAGGATTGTTTTTGTCCAGTGCATGAGTGATCTGCAGTTCTCCTCATTGCAGGATGACACGAGATTTCCTGAATTTTAAAAGCCAAAGCATTATACATTCCTAAAGGATAGATCCAGCACTAGCTGTTAAGTCAGGGGTGGGCAACTTGTGGCCCACAGAATGTTTATGGCCTACAGCTCCCCTCAACCATTGGATTTGCTGGTTAGGCCTGATGGGAATTGTAGGCCAAAACATCTGAAGGGCTGCAAGATGTCCACCCCTGCGTTAAGAGAATACAACCCCATGTTCAAAAGATTTCTAAGCATCCTGCATCATTCCTCAAAAGAGACAGTGTACTGTACTAAATGGACCTTCCATGGTCGGGTCCAGTCTGGCAGCAAAGAGGTACTTAAACTATTCCTGATCCATTGCAGTAGCAGTTTAGTAAGAATTAAGTGTAATGGCATACTGGGTTGCAAAGGATACAATTGCGCCTTGGTAGCATGGTTCAATGAGGTGCTTTGCTCCATAGTATCAACAAGCCACTAAACAAGCCTCCGTTGAGAGCCACGGCCTGCTCCATCCCTAAAGAATTCCATCCTGACATGGGATAAGGCTCTAAAGAACTGCGGCAGCATGTCCTTTCTTTAACAAATAGCCAAGGACAAGAAGTAAAAGGCACAAGGATTTCTTGTATCCAATCCCTCCCCCACCCACCCCCAAAAACATTTAAGGCAAATTCAAGGTGGCACTGGAGAAAACCCCAAGGCAAATCCGTATCTTGCAGAAGTGGACGGGGCAGAGGACCAAGATGATTTCACTCTGGCTCAAGATTCTCTCCTGTTCAAACAGGTTTTCGAAAGGCGCAGGGGTGGGAAGAAACATGGTTAATGGGACAGAAGGGCCAGCTTGATTGGAGCTAAAAACCACCATCGGGAGCCTGATGTGGCTGGGCTGTTGTCAAAGCAGCGGAAACAGAGGCCCCGTCCAACAGCACCCACCACGCACCAGTCCATTCTCTCTTTCCCTCAGTCCTCACAGGTCCGTCACTTCTAAAAGGCACAATTTCCCCCCATGCCTCATTAGTCCGGGAAGGTTACAGAATTCCAACTATAACCCCAAGCTCTGGATCCAAACAAGGCAGGGAGGCGGTGGGGTTTGAAGGCACTACAGCATAAAAGGAAAAAAAAAAGGAGGGGGGGGGGAGAACCACAGTGGCGAAGGAAGTGCCTCCCGCCTCCCCTTTCTCTCCCTGCCTAGCAGCACCCACAATTTCTGGCCACACTCACTGGGAGGGCAGCATTAGGGCAGAGATGAAGGAAAGGCCTCAGAGAAGCCAGAGGCTAGAATAGGGCTACTGCGGAATACAGAGAAGCCACAAGGAGGACAACTTGAATGTGTCATACTTGGGTCCTGTCGGACAGTATCACCACGTTCAGTTATTTAAAAATTAGAACAATTTTTTTTATTGTGCTAGAGATGATAACCTCCCTCTTTAGTACCAATCATCCAACTTTCCTCTCAGACATCTTCAAGTCTGCTGTGAATACTACCACCCCGGCTTCATCTCATCTCAGTCCCACCCCTAAACTAGGGTTTGACATCGGGAAAAGTCTTCCCTAGCTCCAACCAATCACAAAACCAGCTTGGGGTTTTCCTTCCCCCCCACTGATAGGGGAAGGGCTGAGACGGAGTTCTGGGTGGGATCTGAGGCGGTTCTAACCATGGTATTGGTCACTCCCTCACCTTTCAAGGATCCAACAGGCCACTATTGGCAAGATTGACAGAGCTGATTTTTTCTCTGCAAGAAAGAGGAGTGAAACATCTGTTGGCCCTCTGTCATCTTGCCACCTGTTCAGACAGAAAACTGAGTAAAACCAGGGATTCCCTCCGAATTAGGAAAGTGAGAATTCCCCCCCCCCCCAAAAGGGAATATTTCAAGGGAAGAAGAAACAAATCCAACTCAGTATCTATCCCAAGAAGGAACTTGCAAGTAAACTGTCCAATTTAGGAAAGATACAGGCCTCTAAAAGTTCTATCCCCTTTTTGTATCTCTCCAAATCTTTTCAACAACAACCCTCACCCACCCAGTCCCCACTTGAGTTCTGTCCATTCTCTTATGTCTCCAACTTCTCTTGGCTACTTTCCGCTGGGGATCTCCCCAGTCAGTCAGTGACCATCACCAGAAATACAGCAGGGGCAACAATACTGCCCCCTCCCCATTCCCAAGAAATCTAGGACCTTGTAAAGGAGCAGAGGGAGAACTCAAAGCGGTGGCGAAATGCATTGGGTACCTGGGGCTGGTCCTTGTGGGGCACCCCAACCTGTTGATAGGGAATAAGGCAGGGTTCTGACTTCCCCCCCTTGGTTAGAGTGGAAAGGACCACCGTTTTGGTCCCACAGTATAAAGGGGAAAAGTGGGGGAGAAAGGCTGAGGCCCAAAATATAAGGGGGACAAACCGTTAAAACACAGCATTGAGGAAGTTTCCTCTCTGGGGTTCAAGGTCACGTTCGGGCACCGGGGTCTGTCCTGGTGCCCCATGGGAACAAGTGCTGCCCGCTGCCCCACGCAGGGTTTCCTGTGCACTGCACTGCTCGTTGAGGCTGCCAGTGGCTAGGCTGAGGGGGGAGCAGCAGGCTGTCCTGCTCAACAGAAGGAAGCAGCTGAGATGGGCATACACCCCTCCTTCCCCTGCCCAAAGCCCCCCCTGCAGTCACTAGCTGCTAGTCCGGTGCTGCCTTAGCACTGTATACACGTCGTCCACTTTGCTGAGTCTCTCAAAGAAGGGCAAGAGGTCGAGAAGCTCCGTGTCGGCCATGTTGTCAAACCACGAAGCCACAGGCACCTGGCAGGGGGCGAAAGGAGGGAAGAGGTTAGGGAGCTGTTGGTAGTTAAAATATCGGCAGCTCTGACAGAGAATTACTAACAAGAGGTGGCAAGAGGGAAAGGAATTTATTTATTTATTACATTTATATCCCGCTTTTTCCCCTCACACAAGGAACACAAGGCAGCTTACATGGTCCTCCTCTTCTCCATTTTATCCTCATAACAAATCTGCGAGGTAGGTCAGACTGAGGGTCAGTGCCTGGCCCGAAGTTGCCCATGAATACTAGGAACTTGGGTCTCCCAAATCCCAGCCCAACACTCTAACCACTACATCACACTGGCTCTCACTGCATAAAAGGCCACAGATTCTCTCCTTTGGGGAGATGCGGCTTAGGGCCGCCTTCGACATAAACAGCCACTCTTCCCCGAGGTGGGTACATTTCCCAGTCTAAAAAGTTTTTGCATATAGGCACTGGGTGAAAGTTCTCTCTGCAAACCTAAAGCTGGGAACTTGTTGCCCTCCTGATGTTGACAGACTACAACTCCCATCATCCCTGACCACTGGCCATGTTGGCTGAAGCTGATGGGAGTGGGAATCCAGCAACTTCTGGAAGGCTGCAGGTTCACCACCCCTGCTGTTCCATTCTGGAGGAATCCCAACACTAATTCTGTGACAGTGGCAGATGGGACAATTTCAAACATGGATCTGCCCCAAAAACCCAAAAAGGAGGGGAGGGGATTCTTAAGCTCATCTACCCTGTTGCCCCCAGCCCAGGTAATTTTCTCCTCAGTTGAGCTCCTATACCAGCTCCTATTTGCTGGGGAAAACATGTTTCTGGAAAGCATGTAGTACTCCAAGATGCTCAAGGTGAGGTGACTTAAGGAACTCTCCCCTTATCCACCCACCCCTTCCGGTTTACACCATCCCACCTGGGTTCCTTTCTGTGCCAAGTAGAAAACTGTCCCCATTTATCTCGCCCTGCAATCATGCCTTTTCATCCTTCTTCGCCAGGGCGAGTTTTGTGCAGCAAGGTGGAGAAAGTGACCCCCTCAAACAAACAAACAAGCAAGCAAGCAAAAAGCACCACCCACTCTCTACCTCACAAAAACGCAATCAGCAAGCTGCTGGCTGTCCAGCTGCTACCTACAGCATTATCAGGGTGGAAGACATAAGAAGCAGGCGAATTGTCCACAATGATGATACGCGTCAGGTCGCGGCCCAGGCGGCTGAGGTCCTTGACGTAGTTCCCACGGTGGAAGACGCACGACTCGCGGAAGAGGCGGGCGCGGAAGGCGCCCCACTTATCCAGCAGGTCAGCCACGGGATCTGCATACTGGGGGCGGTGGGAAGAAAGAGGTGAACTAAATGGGAAGGGGGAGACTGCTGAGGCATTTCTTGAGGCATTTCCTTCATCTCCCTTCCTCCCCGAGTGTGATATTCAATTTCAGTTTCTCCCTTCCCAGCACATAAGGGTGCTTCTTCCCAGAATTCCTGGACTCTTTCCCTTGCTCTGGTAGGAGACCTTGGATTGGGTTCAAGATAGACTTCATGTCCTTTCCCCGAGTAGACAGGCGGTGTGGGGGGTATGTTTAGTAATAGAGCAGAGACAGATCTGGCTTTCCCCCCGAAATGCTTTATTTCAACTAACTCAACAGACTCACCAGGGTGTCCCCATCTGATGACATAATCTAGTTCTGCTCCTGACCAGGAGGTCTACACTTTCTCCTACAGCTTATGGTAGGGAAGAGAGGGGCACTGGGAGGCAGGATATCTGGCTTATACTTTGAGCTCAGAGTGGAGCAGATGGTTAATTGGATTAGAAACATTGGTGTGCACACGCGTTGGGATACAGGTTCTCCCATTACATAACATGGCTTCCATATTCTTCCCAATTCTTCAGTTTCATAAGAACATAAGAAGAAACATGCTGGATCAGACCAAAGTCCATCTAGTCCTGTTCGCACAGTGGCCAATCAGCTGCCTGTGGGAAGCCCATAGTGGAACATGAGTGCAATAGCATCCTTCCAGTCGTGTTCTCCAGAAACTGGTATACAGACTGCTTCTGAGACTGGAGATATATAACCATCGGGACTAGAAGCCACTGATAGCCTTAATTTATCCAACCCCCTTTTAAAGCCATCCAAATTGGTGACCATTGCTACATCTTGTAGTAGTGAATAAATAGTTAACTTTGTACTGTGTGAAGTTAATTCCTCTTAACTGTCCTGAATCTCCCAACATTTAACTTCATGGGAAGACCCTGGATTTTCCCAAATGGGAGCCCGCTATCTTGATCACTACTCAATGAGGAGGTGGGATCATGAGGGAGAGGAGGAGGAGGAGGAGGAGGAGGGGGATCTCACCTTTGCCAGACTAGCAGTGAAGAGCACACACTCAAAGAGTTCACCCATCCTCCGGAGAAACTCGTCCACATGGGGTCGCTTCAGTACGTACACCTGGGAAAGGAGAATATGGGTTTGCGGTCATGAAGCACACAGATCTGCTGACTAGTCCACATCCTATCTCTTTGGCCACCAAAGAGCTTGACCCCATGGTACCATGTTGTGCAGTTCCTCTCTTAAGCAGGGTTAGGTGGAGAATCAGAAAGCTCCTCACTGAGGGTGATAAGAGAGGCTGGGTGGTAGAACAATGTGCCCAATGAACATAGGGATATAGGAAGATGGCTTATACCAGGTCAGATCATTCCCAGAGGTGTGGAGCCTGCAGCCCATGGCTACATTTCATGTGCTTTGACTGGCAGCAGTTCTCCAGGGGCTCAGAGAGAAGTCTCTCTCATCCCCTGCTTGGTACCTACCTGATCCTTTTCACTGGAGATGCCAGGACTTGCACCTGGGACCTGGTGCATGCATTGCAGTAAAAGAAACCAGAATACAATCAGAAAAGTCAATCTCTGACAAATCAGGTCATGCTGATAGATATATGTAATTTTCAGAATTTAGTGCAGTGGCAGACTTGGTAAAAGCCTGCACAGAATTAAGATGAAGTATTGTGGCGTAAGGAGGAGGAATATATGTGCATAGGCAGATCAGAAATGATGGAGGGGGCAGGTAGCCAATCAAAGGACCTTATGCCTTCTGAACATTTAGGAGCTACTGCTTCTGCTCTACAGTATTCTCTCTAATAATGAGGTCTAGAAACTTGTTGTGTTTTTAAGCAGGAGTCTAGAGAGATTCTCATCTAAAAATGCTCAAGAAAGGCAGTGAGGCAACTAGGTAATTTTAGGCCCTAGACCTAATGGTTTCATGTGGTGTTTTAGATGGATACGTGTATTACTCAGAGGACGGCAACAAGAGAGAGAGGGCCTGTTCTGTGGTGACCCCCAATTGTGGAACAATCTCCCTGATGAGGCCTACCTGGCGCCGACATTGTTATCTTTTCGGTGCCTGGTCAAGACTTTTCTCTTCTCCCAGGCATTTAGCAATACGTAATTAGCCTGGGTTTGGTTTTGTATGTTTTTGTGATTTTAAATTTTTGTACATTGTTTTTAAGTGTTTTTATCCTATGTAAACCATCCAGAAAGCCTCGGCTATGGGGCGGTATACAAATAATAATAATAATAATAATAATAATAATAATAATAATAATAATGATGATGATGATGATGATGATGATGATGTGAAGTAACATTTCTCTTCCCCCACCTCTGCTCCATAACCACCATTCCATGCTTTACAACTGCTTCTACATTCCTGATACACTGCAGCCCTTCTTGACAAAACACCCACCGTATTTGCCAATCCTGATACTCCCCCCCCCGTTTTTTAAACAATACTTTGGCCATGTGCAGTGTCACATTTTAAATTCACTGAAATCATAGTTCTGTGCTAAGCGCATTTACTCGGGAATAAGTACCATTTTGTTATAGAAAAGGGGAATATATGTTTGAAAGCAAAGATAATAAAATGGGCACCTGTAACCATGTACATGCCCAGTCAGCCATACCAACTATAAAATGTTTTGGAAGATAAGAAGAAAGACACAATGCTGCAGCATTGGCATCAGTGGAGCCCAGATGGTGACAGTGGGCCTGTTTGCTCTGTCCTATCCCCTGCCACTCTGGGGGGGTGTCATTTGGGCCCCCGGGGTCTAGCCCTAGCTGTACCACTTTAGACAGGTAGGTTCTGCACTGCAAAGCAGGGCCACAATCATACTAAATTCTCATTATCTTGGCTATAAGTGTGACAAAAATCAGAAGCTCTCCAGAGCCACAGTAGGATGGACACCAATTTGAAAAGGAGGATACAAGACAGATTTTTAAACTAGTTTTCTATGTTTGATAACAGACTGGCAACTGGAGCAAGCTATCCAGAGGGGTCAGGGTGATCAAGAACTAATACAGGCTTGGAGGAACATCTGTGAGGGACAGTTTATGATTAGTGAGCCCAGCCTCTACACAAGAGCCTAGGTTAGATTGGCCCAAGAGGCCCTTGCTAGCCTTGGGAGTCCAACCAGCATCTCATGCATCCCAAGAGAGGCTCCTTGGAGACTTGTCTTTTCATATGGCATCCCGATTCCACCCAGCACATGGTGGCAGACTCATGGGCAAGGCGTCCTTAGCACAAAGGATCAGGAAGAAGTTCCTTTGGTAGGGGCCACAGCTCAGTGGCAGAGCACCTGCTCTGCAAGCAGAAGGTCCCAGGATTGATCCCCGGCATCTCCAAGCAGGGCTAGGAAAGCCCCTGCCTGAAATCCCAGAGACAACCCTGGGCTAGATGGACCCTGGGTCTAAAGCAGCTTCCAACACTTCTACAGCTCAAATTGTAGCACCCAGTGTCCAATCAGAGATGCTGCAAACTCCAAGGTGTGAAACGGTGCAGCTGAGCTTGGTCATCCAAGAAACATCCAAAGTGCATGAGAACTTGTGCCTGGTAGCGATGCTCCTCTTCAGTAGCTGGCACTCACAAGCTTTCCTATCTGTCCCGATTGATGCGGCCGGCTGTCTCCAAGGCCAAGTAATCGAGAACAGGCTGATTGCAGTACCCACAGCCTATCCTGGATTACTTGAACCAAGCCACAGCCTTCACAAGTGCAATGGACATAGAAGAACAGAAAGCAGTGTGGAAGTTCAAGACCACCTCCCACCCCAACCAACCCCTGGCTGGGATGGGCAGAATTGTTCCCTCCATCTCCAGAGTGCTGCATCCTGGGTCTACTCTGGCCATTCAACCTCAGACTGCACCGCTAATACTGCAGGTTGGACCCTCTTCTCCCATTAAGCACTGCCACCACCAGCACTGCCGCAAAAAAGGCTCCCTACCTGGTGCATGACGCCGTCAATCTCCACCGGGATGATGAAGTCTGCATTGTTCACTGGCTGGGGAGGGAGGAAGAGACGCAGAGAGTCAGTAAGTTAGATCTGCTTAACAGGCTTCTCCCCACCTCTGCCTGCTACCATAACCTATTCTCATATTTGGTTACTTTTTGGTTACTTTGGCAACACCTTCATTAGGATTCTGGAATAGGGATCTGAAGGCCTGGGAATAACCCAGAAAAAATGGAGTGGGGTGGGAGAGAATTGGAAAAATGTGTGTGTGTGTGTGTATCTGTTTTGTTCCTGGGATTTTTGAAAAAAATGGGGTTTCTCCCCAAAATGTTTCCAGTTTTTTCCCTGGTTCCTCCGCACCCATCAACCATCCCCAGCCTTTGCATTTCTATTCTGGAACAAGGCCAGCATCAGACTCCTGCCCCATCCTCAAGCAAGCCACTCTCCTCCAGCACTCCTCACTCTCTCCACTACGGCCACCTTCCTCCTCTTTGGCAACTGGCACCAGCATACTCTCAGCAGTTTGAAGTGTTGCTGGATCCTCTCTCACAGAGCTGCACATTGAGCCTTTTACCTGCTGCTCTAAAAGGCCGACGGCAACTGGTCAGCCGCAGCAGCTGAGATGGAGCGCAAAGTCTGTATGGCTCTTTCCGCACAAAGCACAACCAGGGCTCTTAGGTTTTCCAGGAAACAGGGGGAGAAGGCTAGTGTAATGCCACAGAAAGGGCAAAGGCCAAAAAACCCCACAAAAAAACCCCACCCCAGAAATTCCCCGATTTTGCAACACAGACAGCCAAATCCCACAACTAAGGAAAAGAAAATTGTGCAACCTGATTAGATCATGGAAATAAAGGCAGCTAGATATAAAATGCGCCTAAAATGTTATGCAATGCAGGCTGAGCAAGCTGCATGGCCTTCTCATGGAATGGCAAAATCTGCACCCAGCTCCAGGCCAGGAGGGAAAGAACAGCAGATTAGATAGGGGATGGGTTGGAGATTCATCTCTGAATTCCATCCCCAAATTTGAGAGGCATGTGGGGGTAAGTTATTAATGGGGGTGGAGCTGGAAGTGAGAAGTTTTGGATTCTGCCTCTAATTAATTAAAGAACTTCATTTCTGTGTCACCCCATAAGAACATGAGAAAAGCCAGGCTGGATCAGACCAAGGGACATTGAGTCCAGCACTCTGTTCACATAGCAGCCAACCAGCTGTTGACGGGAAATCCACAAGCAGGACATGAGTGCAACAGCACCCTTGCGTCCATGTTCCCGAACAACTGTTCTGATACTGGAGGGAGCATATAGCTATCAGGACTAGTAGCCATCGATAGCCTTCTCCCCCAGGAATTTGTCCAGTTCCCTTTTATAGCCATCTAAATTGATGGCCATCACTACATAACCCGGGTTCTCTGGGCATCACACACTTCTGTCTGGGAAAAGAGGGATAAAATAGGAATTTCTCCTAACTCTCAGATTGTCCATGATTGAATTCAGCAATATATTCAATAAGTACAAGAATAGCCATTTTCTCAAGAAAATGTACACTAAGATTAGCCTAGCAACAGTGGAGACTGAAAATGACCCCCATCCCACCCCATTTGTCTGAAATGGTTAGGACATCACAGCTTACCATCCCTAGTTACTGTGGAAACACTTGCAGCTTACTTCATTGGGTTCTGTCTCTCTGTGTGTGCTTTTTTTGATGGCTCTGTGTTGCCCATCAGTTGCCCAAATCCTGGCAGACTCTTAAGATGAGCAGATTGAAAACTTTTACATGAGAGGAAGTGGGGGGTCTACTTCTCCAGCTACTGAGTAGGACCCTCTTTGTGTGCAACTGTCTCTCCCATATTTCCTGCTCAATCCACAGTCTCCTTTGGCGGGCCACAAAAATCTTGCCTTGGGACACAAAAAATGTCTCTTGCAGGCCACAAAAATCTTGCCTTGAGATAGCAGGCCTTTTGAGAAGGAGTAGATGGTTGCTGCACTAACCTGGGTGGGAGATTGGAGGGGAGGCACTGAGGGGGCACTCTCTCTTTCCCATGCCCCATCTCTAGGGACTATGGGAGGAGGAGTGGGGTGGAGAGCAGAAGGCAAAGAACAGCATCCAGGGAATAGCGTAGGGGCAGGGAACCTGTGGCCCTCCAGATGTTCTTGAATGGCAACTCCCAGCAACCCCAGCCATCAATGGTCAGGAATGATGGGAGCTGAAGTCCAACAACATCTGGAGAGACCCAGGTTGGGGAAGGTTGAAATAGTGGAAAGGCAGTATATACATTCTCTTATAAATATGTTTTATATAAATATATATGTAGGTTGGATCCAAATTTAGTCACTCTTAGAGTAGACCCATTAAAATCAATGGGCCAAGTCAGTCCTGACCAGCTTAATTCCATGGCGTTACTCCAAGTATAACTAAATCTGGATCCAATATATACATACACACAGCTCCCTTTACCTGCCTCAGGTGGGCTCTGGACTTTTGCAGATTCTCATGCCAGCCACTTTATATAGACTAGCTAGCATGAGAATCAGAAAGGTCCAGCGCTCACCTGAGGCAGGTAGTGGGAGCGCTGTGTGTGTGTGTGTTTGGGAAGGACTGACCTTAAAGGAGCTATGTACCAATGTCTCATCCAGGTCGATGACCACACAGATTTTGCTGGCATCTGGAGGCTTGATTTCTGGTAACAGGCATTTGATGGTACCCTGGAGAGAGACACACACATGCATGCAGGATAAAGCATAGAGAGGGCAGGGCAAAGAGACAGGTTGTGAGGGGGAAAGGAAAGGCAGAATCTAGCCTGAAAGACAGTGGGCTGTGGGGTCAAAACATGGGGACATTTCTGCTCTAAACATCCAGGCATTTGAGACAACTGGCTATCGCCCTGAGTGCTCTGGGGAACTGGATACTCTCTTTGTTGAGCCTGTACTGACTCCAAAGTTTCAAGCCAGCCTTAGGAGATGCTGTAGCTGGCTTCAAGGCTTCAATCTCAAGTGCTTTATGGAGCAATAATTAGGAAGGAAGATCACGCCACGCTGGAGGGATTGGGGACTGGAGGATCGTTTTCTTATTCCAAGTTCCCCACTTTGCAAAACTGCATCTGCATGTTCTGCTTTGGGGAGGGGGAGCAGCTGGGTTGGGGTGGATCACACCGGAACACGGGGTGGAGTGGAGGAAGCAAAACCTGCTCCAAAATCAAACCCAGGCATTTGCATTTACACGGCTGGGCACCAGATGTCACTAGCGACAAGGATCAAGAAGCTCTAAAATCCATTCAACTTTCACTACTGGTTGAAAAGAAGCCCTGGGGGGATTAAAGGCTATACAGATCTTCCTGACCTGGCCAGCAACCTAACCTCAGCAGCAACCCCAGGGAATTTGCCACCTTCGTTTCACAACAGGAAGGAAAAAGCAGAACCATCCATTATTGCAGAAGGTGTTGTCTTCCGCCAGCCCAGCGTCCCTAGGCATTAAGCTACAAACCTTGGGAAATGGTAGGAGGAGGGAAAGGCCCAAATATAGCCCTGCAAGTTGGCTTGGCAGATTTTGGGGTGGGGTGGGGAGAATGAGATACAGGACAGAAAAATGGTTTAAATCCATGGCTTCAGATGAAATCGCCTTTCCCTGGTTCTAACCACCTTCACAGAAATTCAGGTAAGATGATGATGAATTTTTATTGCATTTCTATACCACCCCATAGCTAAAGCTTTCTGGCTGGTTTACAAAGATTAAAAACATGAAAATACAGCATACAAAGTTTAAAAATCCTTTACATAAAACAATATACACAAAGACACCATATCTAAAAACAACTTTGAACAGTATACTCACTCCATCCCACAGTGTGCCTTCCAATACAGGACAAAACTCAGGCACTTTAGTGGAGAATTGCCACCTCGCAACCTGAAGACTGGAGACAGACCTTTACCTTTTCCATTGAAGCAGGAGACAAGGCAGCCACATCTCTTCTTGTCCATCCCCCCCCAGTCCTCTCATCTTCCCCCTTCCTTACCTGTGGCACACCTGAGGGCCTGCTGGGCACAGCAGGTGAGGGAAGGGGGCACATGACAGGACCAGTGGGTGAGTAGATACAGACGGGATGGGCTTTGCCTCCCTTGTCTCCTGCCACCAAGGGATATTTGAACCTCACTCCGATGTTCAGGCTGCAAGGTGGAAGCCCCACCAGCACAGAATGCAGGCCCCCCCTTGCTGGAAGCCCAAGAAGGCCATGAACGTGCTCTTAAAAGGTAACTCAGACATATTCAGTCATCTGGAACATGCACTCCAAGCCTCTCCAGCTCCTTGCGAGGTGTGCACAGGCTTCATGCCACATGACTGAGCCCATTAAGGTTTGTAAGAGCTCTCCCCTCGGCAGCCTGGTGTGAACAATTTTGGCACTGACAGAGATTTGCATCCCATCAAGGGGCTCAGGAATGTGGCTGAAATAAAAAAAATGTCATGAGAACAATTGGATGGAGAGAAACAACACAGGGAGAGGGAGAGGGAGAGAGAAAGAAAGAAAGAAACCCCCCCTGCCATCACTAGAGCCCTCAGCGACTTCAGTTGGGTCCAAATCAGTCAGGCATTTGGGCCTACCTTGGTCACCGAACCGTTTTCCTCCACCAGCAGTGGGGCGTTGTTGTTGACGGGGATAGGCTCCGAGTTGTCATGGCAAAGGCAGCAAAAGAGGGACTGGAAGATACTGCGGTTCCTGGGCTTCTTGGAAGGTGATGGGTTTTGAGCACCTGCAAGGAGGGTTGTCGGGTGTGGGAGGGACAGAGAACAGAGGCAAGTGGAAATGAAAAGGAAGAACTCACCTGCTAAATCCTCTTTACCCACCACTTCAATTGCAGAGAGGAATTTTTTTTTGCAGCCCTGTCTCCCACACAGGTGAGATGGGCCACCGTTGCTGCCATGTACTTCCTTGACTCTCCCCTCTGCAAGGTCCAGAGGTGTCCCTTTCCTTGTTCCTTTGCAAGGTTTGGAGGTGCCCATTGCTTCATCGTCGTTTGAAACTTAATATGGCAAAGACTGAATTGCTTGTTTTTCCTCCTAAACCTTCTCCTCATCTCTCATTCTCTCTTACTGTCAATGATGTTACACTTACTCCAGTCAAGGAAGCTCGTAGTCTTGGCTTTATATTTGATTCCTCGCTCTCCTTTATTCCTCATATTGAGGCAGTAGCTAAATCCTGCCGTTTTTTCCTGTATAATATTGCCAGGATTCGATCATTTTTGTCTGTCTCTTCTGCCAAGACGCTTGTTCATGCACTGGTTATTTCTCGGCTGGACTACTGCAACCTACTTCTCTCTGGCCTTCCTTCTTCTCACATCAGTCCGTTGGTTTCTGTCCACCACTCTGCCGCTAAGATCATCTTCTTGGCTCGCTGCTCTGACCATGTTACTCCACTTCTGAAATCTCTTCATTGGCTTCCAATTCACTTCAGAATCCAATATAAACTTCTCCTGTTGACCTACAAAGCTTTTCACTGTCTAGCTCCTTCCTATCTCTCCTCTCTCATCTCACACTATTGCCCCACTCGTGTTCTTCACTCCTCTGATGCCATGTTTCTCACCTGCCCAAGGGTCTCTCCTTCCCTTGCTCGGCTTTGTCCATTTTCTTCTGCTGCCCCTTATGCCTGGAACGCTCTTCCAGAACATTTGAGAACTACAAGTTCAACCTCAGCTTTTAAAGCTCAGCTAAAAACTTTTCTTTTTCCTAAAGCTTTTAAAACCTGATTTTGTTCTGACTTTAATACTGTTAGTTTTACCCTACCCAGTGCCTGTTTACCCTACCCTGTGCCTGTTTGCATTCTCTTCCCCTCCTTATTGTTTTATTATGATTTTATTAGAATGTAAGCCTATGCGGCAGGGTCTCGCTATTTACTGTTTTACTCTGTACAGCACCATGTACATTGATGGTGCTATATAAATAATAATAATAATAATAATAATAATAATAATAATAGAAAGGGATGCAGCAAGCCACCACCTTGCAAAGGCCCCAGCGTCTCATCAGGCGGCACCTAAAACGAGAGCCGTGTGGCCCAAGGTACAGCTGCTTTCCTTTCCTCTTCACATAGGCATGGTTTTAAAGGTGTACATCTGCAGCACTTACATGTACACGCCAAAGCACAATTTGTGCATGAAACGAATGGGTTTTCCACCCGCATGTATGAGAGGGAGACATGGAGCCCTATTGGTTGCGGCTCTCTGTGATAGAGGCACACAGTCAAGAACAGGAAAAGCAGGAAAAGAAAAACAACAACAACAACAACATAAGCATAATGAATAAGTTAACACATCTACACCTGGGGTGTCAAATAGGGTGACCATGTGGAAAGGAGGACTGGGCTCCTGTATCTTTAAGGGTATTTCAGCAGGTGTCATTTGTATGCATGCAGCACCTGGTGAAATTCCCTCTTCATCACAACAGTTAAAGCTGCAGGAGCCCTGCCCTCTTTGTATCTGGTCACTCTAGTATTGCTCCTGCAGCTTTAATGGTTATGATGAAGAGGGAATTTCACCAGGTGCTGCATGCATACAAATGACACCTGTTGAAATTCCCTTTTCTAAGCAACTGTGAAAGATACAGGAGCCCCAACCTCCTTTCCATATGGTCACCCTAGAGCCAAATTCAATTTTGAAGAAGCTCTTGTGGGCTGCATTCCAGCAGTGGGTGTGGCCAAAGACAAAGGGGCAGGGCCAAAATACCAGCCAATTTTAACATAACTCTTACTAAGTAACTAAGCCTAAGGAGAGGCATTTCCACCTTTTAGAATGGGAGGAAAAAGCAAATGGCGAGAGGAAATGGTCATGTCCAGGAGAAGGAGGTAGGGTCATCTGGCGGACCATGGAGAAATGGATCAAGACCCTAGATGGGTTAGATTTGGGCCCACGGAGTCAAGGTTCAACACCCCTGCTATACATCAATAGCTTTCTACCTAATGTTATGGATGTAACTTCAGGCTTCAGCATGTATGCATAATCATTCATTGTTTTTAACTGTGCTGTTTCTTTAACATTGTGCATAAACCACAATGGAAAAAATGGGTGGGGAGGACTGTTTTAAAAATATGTGTGCTGCTACAAGGGAGAAAGAAGGAACCCCGGGGACATCAGCCACAGGTCACCGAAAGCATTCCACAGCAGCGTCATCCAAGCACCTAACTCGGAAAGCTCCCAGGTAGGGCTTTTCCCTGATCTGTTGCCCAGTGGTATACTGCCTTCAGACAAGGAGGCTCCACTTGGCTATCACGGTTAATAGCTGTTGATAGACCCACTCCCTCCCACAGGGGAGAATGGTGAAACAAGGAGATACCAAACATCATTCAACAGCTCTGGCTAGACTGAGGTGGAGAGAGTGAGATTGGGTAGGCCATAGATGAAAAGGCCAGGGATGCGCTTTTCAGGGGTGGAGCCAGTAGAAGGCAGAAGTTCCCAGTACAGTGGACTCTCTCGCTCTGTGTGTGTCTGTGTGTGTGTGATTGGAGGTGGGGCCAGGAGGAGGAGTGAGATAGAATGCTAAGGAACACTGTGAGAGCACGATTGGTGGAAAGAAGACAGTGGTGTATGTGGGAGTGGGACGGAGAGACAAATGGGACAATAGAAGACCCTCTGGGTGTGATAGCTGGGTGGGGGAGAGACAAGGCTAAAAGGCTCTGATCCTAGCTGGCAAAACGAGTCTTCAGGTTTCAAAATACTTGCAAATATTTCCAATGTTCTGGTCTTCCTCAGAACAGAGCCAATGCTCTGCCTTTTATTTAAAAACAACAACAACCATCCCCTCTTCCTATGCATCCTCTCCTATTTCTAGACATATGAGAATTATAAGACACCTCCACCCCATCTTTCTTCTGTCACACACATGCTCCAGGCACTAGGAGAACTGGAAGCTTTTTTCTTTTCTTTAATCATGGACCATCTCCAAGGCTCCAGATTAACTTCACTTTCCCATCTAATCCTTTTGCTGTGAGCAGCTCCTGCACCCTAATCCGGCCCCAGATAATGAGATTCTCGCTACTCTCAGATGCCCTGGATTATAGACGCCAAGGCACTCGGAGGGAGGGGCTGTGAACGAGCAGCGGGGGAAGCCAGACAGACAAAAGGAGGGGGGAATTGGCAGCCCCGCCGCCCCCAGCACCTCTGGTCTAGAGTCACAAACCGCCCCTGTGCAAAACCCAGCTCTGCTGATGACTTTTAAGTCCACTGTTATTCCCGGCTCAGTTCCCTCCTGCTAATCCCAGACAATAAACCCATCTCGGGGGAGCAGCTGGATTTTGCTTCCATGAGATACCCACAAACCACACCTGGAGAGACGCATTACTGTTTCAAGGATAGATGGACAGGACTCAAACCTGAGCAGTGGGAACTAAATTTTCTCCTTGCTCAGCTCCCCCTTTGCCTATCCCACTCTCTGAGCCATGCTGTTTTACAGTGCAATCCTTCACATGTCTACTCAGAAGCAAGTCCCATTGGTCTCAATGAGATTTACTCTCAGGTGTGCATAGGGTGCAGCCTTATTTTCTCCAAGAGCTGTGAAAGCTGGGGGGGGGGGGGACACACAGAGAAAAAAAACAATAGAGGGTGAGGGGACAGCAAAGTTTTTGGGGAAAGACATATTTCCCCCCCATTTTTTTTCCAGGGAGTATTTGGATTTTTGGGGGTGGGGGAACAGTTTGTTTTCCCAGCCCCCCTCCAAGCTTTTACATCTCTATTCTCTGCCTGCCACCACTCCACCCCTACTTACTTACAGCAGCCAATCCCATTCTGAAGGCAACTACAGGGGTTCACATAACAGCATATAGCATCCGAACCACCTTGGTAGGTAAGGCCAAAATCTCATAGCAGCCAACGAAGTAACTTTGGGAGCTCCCAAGTAGGTCTTTCCCAGGTCGTTTGTCCCTGTCATCTGGTGCTCAAGGGTATATTGCCTTCAGACACAGAGATTCCACTTCCTTATCATGGTTAATAGCTGTAGAGGGACCCATTCTCAACGAATTTCTCTAATCTTTTAAAACAAAGCCACCTAAGCTAGTAGCTTTCGCCACATCCTATGGGAATGAATTCCATGAGTTAATTGTGTTTGCTTGATTGTACGCTTATTTATTTGAACTTCACCTTTGACTGGCACAATTGGATGCGAAACACTGGCTCCAACCAGGGCCTTATTCCCATGGGGAAAGGCAGCACTGGTATCTGGTGGGGTGGTTGAACCTGGATAGGCAACCATGATAAAATCAAGGAGTTTCAAGGAGGGATGGGAGGACCAGGGAAGCTTCGGTTCACAGGGATTCTCTAAACTCCCCTCTGTAGCTTGATTCATCTTGCTCGCGTTCTTGTTTCTGACCTGTTTTTCTTCTCTTTTAAATGGGGAAAATTTGCACTTCCATGCACATTTTTCAAAAGTGCGCACTTTCCCCCACTGACTAAAGCATGAAAATGTGTATTTATTTTTGAAAAATGCACATTTTAAAATTCACATTTTTTCAAAATAGGCATTTTTCAAAGGTGATTGCAAGTTTGGGAATTTGTGCACTCCCCCCTCCCCCCCCCCAAATTACATTCTTGTTCCTGTTCAGGACTGGGACCAGGGCTAATTCAAATGATTTGCAAACTGAAATTAAATTATCTACTTCCCCAGTTACAAATAGATGGATCAGCCAGCTACATGGAAACCACAAAGAGGTTCCTTTACACATCTTTACATTGAATTACTACTTCAATAGATATGCAACCACAGTGAGCTGAGCAGAACAAAGCAGACACTCGCTAAAGATTTAATCAGTAACTACAAAGAAGAAGTTAAAAATGGGTGTGAATGCACATACCACTTCAAACTGCAAAGGGAGAGGCTCACATGACTGAGTGTTTCCCTATTTAAAGGGGGGGTTTGAAATCTTTTCTCAAAGACAACTAGATATCAAGGCAAAGGGCTCCAGTCTAGCCTTTTCCCAAACATGCCAATATTCCCTGAGCTAAAACATTTGCTTTTGGTTGGGTTGAGCATTTAGCAATGTCAGCTTCAACCTGCAGTCCGAAAAGGTACACCTCAGTCACGTGTTTACTACCTCAGTGAAGGTCAAACTCTCTGCAGAATTGGCTTGCCACTTATATCCTATAAAGCACTGGGGTGGTTATGTACACAGCAGCCTTGTAAATTAGTCCACAAAAGTTACTAGCCTGTATATATTTTTACTTGCCCGCTGGGAGATGGCAAAAGAAGAATGGAGAGCTTCATTTCTATACTGGGGATAGAAGAAGGAGCTTGCCTGGTCTGGCAGCCCACTTGGATTCTACGCTGGGAGTGGAATAGAGCACTCCATCCATCCTCAGCCAGTCCATTCACTCGCCTGCATGAAATTCTTGATTGCCTGTGGTGACCAGGCGAGTGCTTAAATACAAGACTGGTATAGAGTGTAACATGGATAGGCAGAAGGAAGAAGCAGAATCCCCCCCCCCTCCATCCACACTCTCCTTCCCTCCTGACACCAAGTTTGGGTTACTTTTGAGCAACTTTTCATCATTTCAATCACTCTGAGGCTCCTTAACAAGAAGTAACCCCTGCCAGGAGAAAAATCACTTTTTAAAAAGCGATTTACTGTGAAAAACTAGAGGAAGATTCATCTCCCCCTCTCCACCCCTACTGCACTTTAAATGCCCCCGCCCCTGTAGCAAGCTGCCACTGGGAAATGGCAGGACCCACATTGGGTTTTATTGCCCCCATATCTACTTATGCCCTGAAAACTAGCATTAAGGTGCCGACACAGTTCAGACATCACAACCAACTGTGCTAATCATAGTTAAGAAGCCACACTGTGCTTTGAGCTTCATCAAGCAATCGAGGGCTTAGAGCTGCTTGTCGGCTTTCATTTCCCATCTGCTCAGCACTGTAAGTTCACTCCTGCTTTGGGAGTATGGTCTGGAGTGTGAATCCAGACAGGAAGAGCAAACCACAGTTAGCAGAAACCGTGGTTTGCAAACCAGCTCCAAACCATAATATGATATTCTGGTTTGATGGCCCCTTGCAAATCATAGACTGTTAAGCTGGTGTAGAGTCAGATGCAACTCCAAACCATGATCTTACTTTATGTCTCAACACAGCTGATGCCTTTACAGGGGATCAGTAGGCTGCATTGCCCACTAGGAGCTAAAGTCCTGCCCCCCCCCCCGCCAAATTTGCCTGCAAAACCTGGCAGCACATCAACTTAAAAATAAATAAATGTGATTTTGCTCAATCCCACCATGCCTTGCTCCAAAGCAAAATCACCACCTTTTTTGTCACTGCTGCTGCACTGCCAAATTTGGCAATTCAGTGGCAGGAGTGTGCAGAAGCCACAAAAATGGGCAAGGGGGGGGGCTGCAAGTGGTCCATGGGCCATGTGTTTCCCACTCCTGCTTTACATGAAAAAGACGGGTAAAATAGAAAAATAACAGTGGTAGGAGGAACAGCATCAATCTGTTCTAGTTGCATAAAGTTAATACCAGCTTCCTGCCGTGAGAGTTCTGCATCATGTCAGTTTCCACGTTTGTCTTTGAAAGGTGTTACACAAGTTGCCTTTCAGGACAAATGTCAAAAGACTGAGTGGCGGTATTGGACATGCTGACCCAAAGGTGACAGGTTGTCCCAATGCCAGCGTATTTGCAATCTCAAGAACTGTTTGCTTTTGTCCACCCAGTCACCATCATGGAATTTGGCCTGTTGCATTAAGTACACCATGTTCTTCGATTGGCAGGTGTACATTGTAAATGCACATGGGGGAAATATCCCGCTTCATGTTTAATCCTCATTTCTTACACACACAGAGAGAGAGTTTTTGGTTTGTTTTTTGACTGTCAAGGGTAATAGGAGGAAAACAACATAATCTCATCTGAAATATAATAATAATAATAATAGCAAATAAAAATAAATATGTGAACCAAGGTTTGCAAACCAAGAGGGTGAGAAATGCAGTTTCAGCTAACCACCTATTCAGCCTTAAAACAAAAATACTGAGGCCCAGGGTGCTTAACATGAATACAAAACACCAACTAAACATTTGCTGGGGGCCAAGCATGAATACTGAACAGTGCTGAAGCCCAAATGCAAGGCAATGCATTAGCCACTTGCCAAACACTGCAAAATAGTCACCAAGCCCAAGATCAGCACCTCTGATACCCCATCCTGGATGGTCCTGAAACAAAATCCCAATGGCACATTAGTGATGCAGGAAGAAAAACTGAAATAGACACCTGATAATTCAAAGAATCTCCTGTGAATACTGAACCCCACATCTGATTTCCCCACCCCACCCTACCTCAAACCGATCAAACTTGGAACAGGACGATGTGCATGTACTGAGCATACACTGAGTCTACCTAGGCTGGATAACAAAAGGACTTGAAAGCATCAAATTCGCCATAGAGATGCTACAATAACTAGGGGGCTAGAATGGAGGAGGTGGTGTACCATTCATGGGAGCTTCTATTACGCGCTTCCTTTCTCACTTGAAAATCAGAATGCCAATGCTCTTTGCAGTAAGGGTGCAGAACCTCTTTCAGCCAGAGGGATGAATTCCATTTTGGAGGAGATGGGGGGGGGGCTGCATTCCAGAGGTGAGCAGGGCTGAAGACAAAAGGTGTGGGGTCAAAATACCAGCATATTGTAGCTTAAAGTTCTTACTGCCAGTAACTAAGTGATAAGAGAACCATTTCAACCTTTCTGAACAGGGAAACACTGCACAATCATCAGCAAACCCACAAATGATCTGGGGTTGAAGAAAAGAAGGAGTGGATATCTGGGGAACTTCAGAGGACCAGACTGACGCCTCAGATTTGGCCCCCGGGGTGGAGGCTCTGCACCCCTGCTTTATAGCTTAGCATCATCACAGCACAACATTTTCCTATTTAATGTCCCCAAGAAACCATTCCACCAATAAACTATCCATTGATGTCCATTTCACCAATAAAGCTTCAGCCTTCCCCAAAAAGTGACGTTTCAACTCCTATGGATTGCAGAGCTTTTCTGAGCCCTGCATGAGAAGATCAAGAACCACTCTGAAGTTTCGTCACTCCTCCGGCCAAGAAGCCATTCAAACATTTGAATCAATAACCAAACTCAGTTCAGCATTAAAAAGAGAGAGAGGTGCCAGGAGCAAGAAATCAAAACTGAGGCTCCACCACAGATTTCTTCTCAGAAGAATTACACTGGCAAATTATGTCACCACAGTGAAATATGCAAATCTAAGACAAGTGTTCATTGAGCACAGAATGCAAAGTAGGCGACCACAAAGATTCCCTAGAACACAAAGGCTTATACTTGCTCACCAGCCAGAGTGGGTTTAAAAAAAGGAGGGGGGAAGGAGTCTGTCTTTACAACTTATGCTTTACTTTACAACCGTCCTGCCCATCTTCCTACCCACCAAGCTGAGCAAAGCCCTACCCCATGGCCGGTGGTGCACCTCCTGTACCCCTCGGTCAAGCCTTCTGATTCGCTGCACTTCCTTGGCACCTGGCAAAGCCACTTGCTTGGTGGGCAGATAGGCATTGCATAAGAAGTGTCCTGCTGGATTCGAAAACCCACCTAGTCCATCAATGGTCCATCTGGTCCAGGATCCTGATTTCTACTGTGGTTAGTCAGATGCTTCTGACTCCCTGCACGGAACTCCCTGCTGTTTTTTCTGATTGGTGATAACAGTGGGGATTCCTCCAGGGGAATCTTGGAGGCTCAGTCCCGTCACCTGGAGGAAACCAGGGAGACTTCCCGGGCCAGATTAGGCTCACGAGCTGGAGGTTTCTCTCCCATGTTATAACTGATGGGGTGATGCAGCAAGTCCACACAAGCACTCAGTTGGTCACCAGGCAGTTCCAAGTCTTTTTGCAGGATCCCGTTCGAGTGCAATATTAACATTACGATAGCCATGCCTTTAAAAAAAATGACACGGTCATACCAAGGGTCATGTGATCTGGCACTTTGATGGGAGAAGATATGCCTGCCAAATCTCCTCCTACAATGTAATGTCTAAAGGCAGTCCAAGGCCAAACAGAGAAGAGTCCATCCTCAACAACCCCCTTCCCCAAGCCAGCAAAATATACGCTATTTTCCCTGCCTATACATCTTGCAACATTGACTGTGCATGGATGTGAGCAGCATGAAGACATTTCAAGCTTCACATTCTTATACATGCAAGGAAAGGTTCAGATCCCTGTGTATGGTCAGGGTCTGCACCTTAAATCTGTTATTCAGGAATACAAGGAGATGCATGATACATTACTGACATGCCTGCACTAGGTCTAGTCTGATGCTTTCCTAACAAATGATCCAACTAACAACATGAAATGTGGGTATTCACATGCAGGCGTGCTTATGAAGTAACATGACTCACCAACCCTGTTCAGACAACATGCTAAGCCATGGTGGTTAAGCATTTTGAGCTAAACATTATGGATTACTGTGTCATGTGAACCATTCCTAATCATGGTGGCTACGTAATGATGACTTAAACACACTCACTCACTATTTACTGCATAAGGGTTAGCAGCCTAACCAAGGCTTAGCGTGTTGCCTAAAGATGACCACAATATTCTTCCTCTTCCCGCCCCCCAAAAGGGGGTAGGATCATATGAATCAGGCTGTGACATGGATAGGCCTACATATGGAAGACATGTGTCACACATTACCTGGGTACAGAGGGGAGGGGAGAAGCACATACCCACTTCCCCACCATTTGTATCAAGTGAGATCATTGTCAGATCTCACTGAAGGGAGTGTCTCTTTCATAGTGAGAGCCAGTGTGGCATACTAGTTAGAATGTTGGACTGGGACTATCTGGGTTCTAGTCCCCACTCAGCCATGAAGTTCTCTGGGTGACTTTGTGCCAGGCACTGGTTCTCAGCTTAACCTCCCTCACAGGGATGTTATGAGAATAAAATGGAGAGGAGGAAGGCCATATAAGCCATCGTGGGCTCACTGCAAGAGGGAAAAGGTGGGATAGAAATGTAATATATATAAAATAAAAATAATGAGAAGCAGCTTATTCTAAAACAACCAACCAAACAATCAACTTTCATGAGACCCCAAATCAGTTGCTTGAGGTGGCCACCTTACACTGCCTAATGGTAGGGCCGGCCCTGATGTTTCCCCTACAAAGTGGCATCACCCAAAGAGCCCCCTTGGTCTTTCACCCTCCTCTCCATCCCTGTCCTCCCCTTGACCCTCAGCGTTAATCTATATTGCAGGCCCCCAGAGTCCCTTTACATGGTGGCAGCTTTGAGACCTCACAAGATTTCCCAGGCTAGGAAAGGCATGTGGTCTTCATTCTCATGGGAATATTCCTGTATTCTACGCAAAAGAAGAAACTAGATTTGTGGGCCACAGACCTTCCAGGGTCAAGAACGGCTCTGGCTCCCCAGCCTCCCAACCAATCTAACTGCAGCCCCTATTCTGTCATGGAATGCCAGGAATTCATGCCCCACAGCCAGGATTCCTAGGAAGGCAGAGGGTGGTAGAGAAGCAGTGTGTGTGTGTGTGTGTGTGTGTGTGTGTGTGTGTGTTGTTCCTTGAATGTATAGGGGTTCCCTCCTGTTTGTTACTTATCAAATTTGGAAACGAAAAGAGACACTGACACCCACAACATTCTGGATTACAAGATTATCGTCCACATCCAGCTTGATCTCTTCCTGTCCTTTTTTCGCCAGTGAAAATAACCAGAGGTCGTTACACTAGGCGATACACAGTACCCCCTGTGATGTTTTGGAAACACAAAGGTTGGATTGCTGAGGGATGAGGTGCAGAGGTGCACTGCAAGTCTTGTGGGAATGTGGAGGTTGCAAATGTCCCATGGGACAATCTGTGTACTCCCTTGCTGCTCTACTCACATCTAACAATAGTGTGACTTTGTATTTTAAAGACGGCATTTCAAATATTCAAAAGACTTCATATAAATTCTTTCAGTGACCCTTATAACCTTCACACCAGGAATACAGAACCAAAAGAGCATCCAGGCCTTCATGGGCCATGTGATGTCATTGCGGGCATAACCATACACGCACAATGGCATTTGCTCCCTGGATCCTCCACCCAGGACTTCCCAGTTAGGGAATCCCTGTGTGGAGCAAAGCTGAGCTGATGAGTTCCCTTCACTCCTCTGGCAGAAGGGTCCCATCCAGCTGTACCCGGGATTTGCCTGCCCTGTCTCCTTCTTCTATAGGGAAAAGAGGCAGAGCACATATAGCTAAACTGGGCTGGGTCCCCTTCACTCCTCAGCCACTGGGGCTTCCCTGACTTAGATAACAGCTCATGGGGACTCAAACAAGGATCTAAAATGCTGACTTGCCTGGGAGAATATTTCCTACATGCTGGCTGGGGGTGATGGGAGTTGTAGTACAACACAGCTGGAGCCCACGGGGTTGGGAAAAGTTGTCTTAGAGGGACGATTGTGTGATCTAGGGCTAAGCTATACATTACACGTAACTGCTAGCTACTTCTTTCCTTCTTTGTGTGTGTGCGTGTTTTTGTTCCTTACTCTAAACTTTAAAGTAAGGACAGGGAGTTTAATCCGGATTGTGACCCTAATATGTTAGCTAACAGCATATAACTGTGCTGCTAAGAAAAGCTGCAATCACTGTTTAAATAACAATTACGGACTGTATAGCAGCTATACATCCCTTCATTTTTATTCAAACAACGATTAAAGCAGACTTCCCCAACCTGACACATTCCAGATGTGTTGGATTGAAACTCCTGTAAATCCCAGCCACTATGGTCCAAAACATCTGCAGAGCACCAGGTTGGGGAAGGTTGGCCTAATGATTTTTTTTTTTTTTTTTTTGGCCAATTGGCAAACAGGGAAATGCAAAAGATGAGAACATAAACCCTTCAACCTGCGGTAAGCAAAAAGGACAGTTATAAGATTTGAGCTTAGATAGATAAAATGTCACCCTCAACATTATCATGCAGAAACAGATGGAGCAAGTTGGCATTTCTAGTTATTCCGTATTGGGCCTTGGACAAAAATGGGGGGTGGGGAGGCAGGAAGAGAGGGGGCGTTTGTTTCCCCCTGAAAAGGCACACATGAACTGCACTGCACTTGGTCACTAGGCAGAAAACATCTCCTGCAAGTTAGGCTGAGACAAGGAAACTAGTTTCACTGGTTACTCAATTAAGGGTCCAAAACACTAACTTGCCTAAGGCATTATTTCCTACATGCTGGTTGAGGATGATGGGACGTAAGAACATAAGAAGAGCCATGCTGGATCAGACCAAGGGTTCATCTAGTTCAGCACTCTGGTCACACGGTGGCCAACCAGCTATTGACCATGAATCACAAGTAGGACATGAGTGCAAGAGCACCTTCCCGTCCATGTTCCCCAGCAACTGGTGTACATAGGCTTAGCATCTCTGCTACTGGAGATAGCACATAGCCATAAGGACTAGTATCCATTATAAGAGTTGTAGTGCACCACAGCTGGAAGCCACCAGGTTGGGGAAATCTATTTTAGAGGGAGAATTGTGTGACCTAGGATTAAACTACACGGCACATATAGCTGCTAGCTACATTTTCCTTCCTTCCTCTAAACTTTCAAGTAAGCATAGGGAGCCCAATCTGGATTGGGACCCTATTATGTGGTGTAGGGGGGTTTAACTTGTCGCCCTCACTATCCAGATCAAAGGCCCTGCACCTGTAATTTTCATTGCCATAAAGAGAACTATTTGTAGCCAGTAGCTACATCTTCAAAGAAACATGCAGTTTGGGTTTCAGTGGTTAAGGCAGGCACACGCTCCCTAGGTCTGGCAGCTGTAGAGCAATCAGCTCTGAAGGTAACTGAAGACCATTCATTGTTCTCACCCTAGTTTCTTGCCCTTTTAAGAATACTCCTAACAGGCACCCTCAAGTCTGAAAAAAAAGAATCCACCACAATCAAACCAGACCTGCCGCACAATCCTAAGCATGATTATTCAGGAGCAAGCCCCATTGAACATCTTTTGTAAACTACCCAGAGAGCTTCAGCTATGGGGCGGTATAGAAATGCAATCAATCAATCAATCAATCAATCAATCAAGGCCTTACTCCTCAGGTAAGTACGCACACTGGATTGTAGGCTTAAGCAGTTTTAAGTTTTGTTCCACTCAGTATAGGAAGTTCAGAGTACACTGAATTCTTCCCACCAAATCAGTGGGTCTGTGTTTGACTTGGACTGGATTGCACTCACCATATATATCAGGGGTGGGCAAAAGGTAAGATTGGGATCAACAGGTAGGCCTCTGGGTGATTTGAAGTGGATCAGCAAGGACCCACTTCAACAGCTATAACAAAATGACACACCCACTCAAACTATACTGCTGAACTAAAGAAAGGAGGTGGGGCTGCCCAGCCTTAATATACATAGGCCCTATACAGAAGACACCTTAAACCATGGCTTTAACCATGGTGAACAAAGCAAAAAAGCCTTATTCACTGTGGTTAAAGCCATGGTTTAAGGTGTCTTCTGAATGGGCCCATATTTACCAAAAAAAAAAAAAAAAAAATCTAGTGGTTTTTTAAAAAAAATGAATTGCCCAACCATGAAAGACAATGGCAGTATCTGGATACTCCTCTAGTTCATAGCCTATGTGGGATTTTTGTGGAAGCAAGCAGGGGTGGAAACCTTTCCTACATTATGGTTTTAAGATGCAGAAATGACTGCAGGGGGTGGAAGAGGAGGGACCCACACATGACTTGAACATAAGGACTTTCTGATAAGTTAATATTTATAGTGAGTTGCTTTGGTTACTGTGGGAAAGTGGCATACGAATAAACTAAAATTTAACTTACTTATGTGGTTGTGATCTTTACAACATCTCTATTAGGTAAGTCAGTATTACCCCCTCCCCCACTCCCATATTGCAGATGGGAAGACTGAGGTAGGGAGAAAGAGAAAAAGAGAGAGACAGAGAGGCACCACCCTAGTGGGTTCATGGCAGAGGTGAAATTTGAACTGTGGAATTCCTGATTCATAGCTCAGTCCAAAGTACTGGAGTCCAGAGGTCTACCACAATTCATTCTCTAAGCAGAAGATCACTAGAAGCTGGATCTGCGGGGAGGGGGAGATTACAAAAAGTAATCCAGGGGACTGACAGAACAGTTGATCAGTGAGCTGCTGAAGCAACATGACTTCTTCAGCCTGCTGAAAAGCAGGTTAAAAGAGGTGACTTGATAAGAACGATTCAGCACCTTCTGAAATGGAGGAGAAGAGAGAGAACTGGGCATTGATATATTTTTTCTTAAAATACCTCTCTGGTCAAGCAAGAGGAAACAGAATAGGAATTGAGTGGGAATTTTAAAACATGGGCACTTCCCCTTTGCAATCCACAAAGTCCTTCATAAATGCAAAACAAAATCTTTGGGATGGGCTGCTGCAGACTGGGGCAACCTTCAAGAAGAGTCTCTTTGGCCTGATGAGGCTCCAGTCCCATTCACAAAACGCCGTTGGCTGTCCTGGGAGAGGTCACAATCAGGTTTGGTCCTAGCCTCTCTCCTAATCTCACTACTACAGACTTGGCTCAGCCCTATCGGAAACCGGAGTCGCCTTGGCAGTTCCAGAGTCAAAGACAAGAGACTGCAATCAGGGAGTTTTTGTTAGGTCCTATGTTGTTGTGACATTTAGAAGCAGAGCCAATCCTTCCAAATAGGTAAGAGTCCCTAAAATAAAAGGGCTTTTGGCAAACTCAAGGTAAATTAATACACACACACAACCGCCTGTCACCAGCGATGTTTGCTTTGGAAGCAGTTCTTCCTTTTCGAGCCCGTCGCCTATGAAGTGTTCTCTAGGCCAGGGTAGGCAACCTGCCGGCCTCCCAGTTTTCCGACTACAATTCCCAGCAGCCTCAGTCAGTTTGGCCAACGGGCAGGGATTTTGAGAGTTGTGGTCCAAAATATCTGGAGGGTATCTGCTTTTGACCAGCCTTCTCCAACCTGATGCCCTCCAGATGTTTTGGATTTCAACTCCCAGGCCATTGATCATGCTGGCTGGGGCTGATGGGAGTTGAACTCCAAAACATCTGGGGGGCACCAGTCTCAAGAAGGCTGCTCTGCACTCTTCCGTCCAATAACATGGAAACCTGAATTGTCCATCTAGTCCAATATTGCCAACTCTGACTGGCAGCAGTACTCCAGCAAAGATGTGGGTCTTCCTCATGAACCACTACCCAGGATCCTTTGAGCTGGATACTCCAGGGGTTAAACCTGGGACCTTCTGTATGCAAAGCAGGTGCTCTACTATTGCCCTGCAGTCCCTCCCCTCTCTATTTTTCATTTCCACTCCAGTCTTTTCAGGAAAGGGTCAAAGCTCAGTGATGGAACATGTCTTGGATTTGGATGCAAACGCATCCAGGTCATCTCCTGGCATCCCCAGGTAGGGCTGGGAAAGACCCAGAACTGGCTGTACCATTAGACAGAGTGAAGCAATGGCCTCAGGCAGCAGATTTTGGCAGTCATGAAAAGGCTGAAAATGGTTATTTAATTTATTTGATTATTATTGGAGTTTAACTGCCAGGGATGGGAAAAGGCACTTGTGGGATGTTCTGCCTCAGGTGCCAAAACAATTTGTTTGGGCATGGATACTAGGCACTGTGACTTGGGGTGGGGGAGGCACTATTGTCTGTTCCACCTCAGGCAGCAAAAGGACTTGGCCCAGCCCTGGAAAAACCCTTGCGTGAAACCCTAGAAAGCAGCTGCCAGTCAGTGTCAACAATACTGAGTTAAATGGACCAAAGGCCTGGTTCAGAGTAAATCAGCTTCCTAGCTCTAGTAGCACATGGAGAGTGAGGACTCTCCCAACACTTCTAAACCCCACATGTTCTAGCATGGCCTAGCACAATTTGTGGCTCTCCAAGCCAAACGCTGCCCACCACCCACATATAGGGACTCAAGAAGCCTCCAGTCCAGGTTGCCTGCTCAGAACTTACCATAAGAACATAAGAGCCATGCTGGATCAAAACAGGGTTCCTCCTTTTGAATAGGGGATTGGACTCGATGGCCTTATAGGCCCCTTCCAACTCTACTATTCTATGCTTCTAGGGTTCCAGCTAGTCCAGCACTCTGTTGACACAGTGGCCAATCAGCTGTTGACTAGGGACCCACAAGCAGGACATGGTGCAACAGCACCCTCCCACCCATGTTCCCCAGCAACTGGTCTATATAGGCTTACTGTCTCTGCTACTGGAGGTAGCACATAGCCATCAGGACTAGTAGCCATTGATAGTCTTCTCCTCCAGGAATTTATCCAACCCCCTTTTGAAGCCATCCAAATTGGTGGCCATCACTACATCTTCTGGTGGTAAATTCCATAGCTTAACTATGCGCTGTGTGAAGAATTCCTTCCTTTTATCTGTCCTGAATCTCCCACCAATCCTAGTTTCCCCCACCCTAGTGCCTTCCAGAGGTTTTGGATTTGACTTCCATCAGCTCCAGCCAGCATGGTCAATGGTCAGCAGTCCTGGGAGTAGTCCAAAACATCTGAAAGGCACCAGGTTGGGGAAGGGTGGTCCACACTGACTGGTAGCTGCTTTAAAGGGTTTCAGAAAGGACTGTGTTGCAGACCTACCTGTAGATGCAGAGAACTGGTGGGATGGGATGCATTTGCTTTGACGGTTCTCAGGCAGCGCATGCCTTCCCAGCCACTCCTGCTGAGACATAACTCTCTGCTCTTGTTACCCTTAAGCTCCCACCCGGATTAGTGCTAAAAGGAAGAGAGGTTTCTTCCCATGGCCATCCTAAAACCCATCACAACCAAGACAGGCTTGGTCTGACCCATCAAGCCAAACACACAGCTCTAGCCATTTATTGTCACTGGCCAGGTACACAATTACACTAACCTCCACTAATTTGTGGGGGAAGAGATTCAGGCAGACAAACATAAACAGAATGAGCTACCACACATGATTGTAGGGGCAGCATTTGGCTTGAGGAGTTGCACCTTGTTGGAGATGTCCCTTAGGACATTTCCCAGCTCAGATGTTTGAGTGGCCTACCACAATTACACAAACATGCACAGCCTTAGAAGCTGCCTTATACTGAGAAAAGACCAGTGGTCCATCTAGCCCAGGATTGTTTACACTGGATGGTAGTGGCTCTGTCTCACCTATGTTCAGCCAGAAGGAATGCCAGCTTCCCCTGTACCAGCGTCTTTAAAGACCTGACATGCAGAAATCAAGTGGTGGAGATCAGGCCGGGAAAAGCATACCTGCTCAATTTCTCTATGTCAGGCTGCCGTTAAAAGAAAAAGGAAGAGAGCCAGTTAAAAAGATGGCTAAAGTCAGATGAGTCCACATTTGACACGGCAGTGTGGTGGTGGTGGTAGGGGGAGAGAGAGCAGCATTCCTTGCCTCTTGGCCATTAAAGCATCTGACCTGTGAAATGTCCTGATTTCTTAGGGAAAGCCCTCAAATGTCCTAACCCAGCAAGTAAGCTCCTTCCCTACAGAGCCAATATCTCCAGGAAGCAGTGGGAGAAAATCTAGGCCAGCTAGCAAATCCATAACCCCCCTCCCCTTTGGCCGTCTCCCTTACCCTACACTCTAGAACAATGTTTACAGCTCTCTCAGCACCAAGAGGGGGCACAAGCAATTGCAACTTGACACAGCCACCTCAGCGCAGCTCCTTCACTGTCACACTACAGCAGGGATGGGGAATCTCTGCCCATTGGCTGGTTGTGGCCCTCAAGGGCCCCCTGTCTGCTGCGCAAGCTGTTATCTCTCATCCCAGATCAGAGGGTGTTTAAAGGGAATCAACCTTTAAATATCCTGCAAAGAATCTGTAGTGACTCCAGAGTGTGCACACCTATCTCACCTAGAAAGAAAGGAAAAGGTGGTGCGGGGTGTACACCAAGGAGCAGGAAAACACTGCTTTTACTCCCAAGTCAGGAAGTCTCTGGTTTCCAGCAAGTGAAGAGATCAACCCCAAGTCTCCAGATAGCTGTTTCGTCAGTCAACACATCCAGCCTATGTACCCTATCCAACAGATCTGGCTATGTATCCAAGAGCTCTATACAGATGTTTGTTTACTGACACCTGGCACAATTCTAAGTGCAACACGGACTCCTTCGTAGTTCTTCTGTCCCCAGTAACAAAGCAAATCCCCCATTGCAGCAAACAGCCAATCCACCCACCCTCGCAAAAAAAATCACAGATGCAAACGGCAATTTCAATTTAAAACAAAACAAAACTCTTTCTCAGAAGAGCATCGCCTGACCAGGAGAGAGATATGCACTCAGGATATGGGGAAGGGAGGGTTCATAAAGGACACAGCTTGCATCTCCCTAATAAAACCTGTTGCTGGACTCCCTCAGTCTCCCCCGATAAAAGCACAGGCAGAGAACATGGGATAAGGGCTGTGAAGCTGCACTACCCAGAATATGCATAGAAGGCAGGAGCTTCTTCCTCCACTCTGCCACCCCCGCAAGGAAATAAAGAATCCAATGAGTTACGGTGCCAAGCGAGACTGCTGGGCAGCCTCCAGCCATGGGGTGGGGTTGAATTATTTTGAAAGCATGCACTGATTTTTCAGCAATACACACAGACAACACAGACACGCGTGCAAAGCGATGCACCGGCGCCTCAGCGTCCCGGGGGCAGAGCTGAGCTTGACACGGGTTGGAAAGTGCGTGTGTATTTGCCCAACCACGCACAGGGCGTGTCGCACGCATGTAGATGCGAGTGCCACCGGGGTGCGCAAAAGGAATGGCTGCAGCTCGCCATAGGGGAGAGGGGCATTGATTTGATGCAGAAAATCAACACACGTGCTAGAAGATCGGGTAAACCGCTTTTCTTTTGCTGTCCCCCCCCCCTCTTTTTTTTGCCCCAGGAATTCGAAGCCGGAGAGAAAGCTTTGTGCGTTTGGGAAGGGTACGCACGCGCCCTAAACGCCCCTCTGCCACCCACCCAGCCCTATAGATGCGCTAAGGGAGATCCAACGCTACCTGGATCGGCGATCAAGATCTGTCAAGCGGAAGCGATCCTGCCTTTTTGGAACGAGTGGATCCGAGGGGCCCCTACCGCCTTGAGTGAACGGTGGATCTGAAGGTGCGGGGGGGGGGAGTAAGACGATTCCCTCCCCCTCCCCCGCATTTGACCTCGGGAGGGCTGGCGGATGCGGGCCCCAAAGGCATCTCTGCCCGGCGGCGGCGGTGTATTGGGGGGGGGGGGTAGGCGCGGATCGTTACCTTTCTCCTGCAGGGGAGTATTCACCTCTTCCTTGCTAACCTGGGTGATGATGGACCCGCTGTCCATGAGACCAGAGGTGCGGAGCGCTCTTCTCCCTCCTCCTCCAATTGTATCTCCGCCGCTTTTGGGAGGGGGAATTTTTTCCCCCTTTCCAGGAGTTAACAGGTTTTTTGTTGATGTTTAAAAATAATAATAAAAAAAGAAACGAAAAGAAAACGGAAGGGGGGAAATAAAAGGGTGGGGGAGGGGCGGGGGGAGACGGGGAAAGGGAAAAAAAAAACAAAACAAAAAAGGGGGGAAAAGAAAAAGGCAGTGGCGAAGGAAACTTTGTTACAACATGGAGTTCCCTCTTCACGATTTCTGATACAAACATGGAGCCCAGGCGCGGTTTCAAGCTACCCCTTAAAAGGGCAACGGCTTCGGGCGGCCTGGGATAGCCAGCAGCGGCGGCGTCTTCCTGCGCTATCCAGCGTTACTCGCCACCATCCTTGAGGGAGGAGTTTTTCTCTCTCTCCCCCCACCGCCCCCCGTTTCTTACCTCGGGTCATTTGGAGGGAAACGAACCGGATGGGGAAACGGCGTGAGGAAGCTTGATTTGTGCTTGAGATCTGCCGGGATTAGACCCCAACCCCACCTCCCAAAATAAAAAGCTTTAGAGATTCATCTAGTCGCTGTCTTGCACGACACGCGACGTTCGTCGGCTCCAGAACAGCAGAGAGTAGTGGGTTTCTCCAGGGACCTTCGCCCCCCCCTTGCTGAAAGAGGCATTCCGTTGCCTACCCCTTGAGACAGGGCCGTTTTAAACAGAGGCTGCTCCAAGCCAGGGCTGGTGTCAGGGGTAGCCATCGCTGGGCACCTGCCCAGGGCCACCCTCCTACAGGAGGCCCCACTGCCCGTTCACCTGCGCTCTGGAATCATGCAAATAGGGATCAGAGTGAGGAGATAGAGAACCTTCTGCACATGCCTTATCTCCCAGCTCTGGTCTGGGCGGTGATACAAGCAGAGACCAGAGGCAGAGGGCAAGAGAACAAGCAGCAGGGAAGAACAGAAGAAGGGGCATATTGACCAAGCCCCCTCTGCTCCCCCCTCAAACATGCAGCAAATCATGGCTCCATGTAAACCAAGGGAGGCAAACCATAACTGAGGGAGGAACAGATGAGAACCCCCCTCCCCACCCCGCTCCACGAGCTGAATGACATTATTATTATTATTATTATTATTATTATTATTATTATTATTATTATTATTATTATTATTATTACATTTCTATCTCATCCTTTTCCTCTTGCAAGGAACCAAAGGTGGCTTACATGGTCCTCCTCCTCCTCTCCATTTTATCCTCGTAACAATCCTGGGAGGTCAGTTGGGCTGAGAGTCAGTGGCTCTTTTTACACCTAAGGATTATCCAAGGAAAATGGAGGGATCGTCCCTGCCTGCTCCCGGGATCCCCTGTGTGTCATTTGAATGCACAGGGATGATCCGAGGGGGGAAGGCATGTGTAGAAATGGCCAATGAGTGGCCCAAAGTGACTCTGAGTGGGAACTAGAGCCCAGATCTCCCAAGTCCCAATCCAACATTCTAGCCGCTCCACCATAATGCTTCTCAGGGGGACCTGACACAAGTTATTCTCTCTGGGGGCACTGGGAGCATCTGCCATTGGAGAAGACTCCCGCACGGCAAGGAGTCTTCCCGCACCTGCCCTGTGCCTTCTCCCATTGGGGAGGGGATGCAGAGTAGGCAAAGGTGTTGAACTAAAATCCAACAGCCAGTCCAGTTGGCTTCTGTGCAAAGATCAGCAGTTGTACACCAATCTGTCCTTTACCTCCAGCAGCAAAATGCCTGGGCCAGCTGTGTGGTTCTGGCTTGAGTGAACTGTTCATCTAGTAATTTCTTGCCTCACCTGCTACTTCACATGTTACATTTGTAGGTACCAACAGTATATACCCCCAAAGTAGAGTGGCTATATCCAACAAGCACATGTGTGCATACATGCTGTGCCTCATAGAGGTGCACTCTTCGGGAAGCCACTGAGTTTGCAACTTCGTATTCAGCAAAAAAAATAAAAAAATGTTTCCGGTTTATTGGACTCTACAATGCATTTTTAATAAGGGTTTGTCTAACTTGCATAATTGTTGGAGATGTAATGCACCTAATGCTTCTTTAATTCATATGTTTTGGCAATGCCCAGTAGTTGCCCTCTTTTGGGAGGAGGTTATAATAAGGATAAACTTTGTACTGAAACAATCTTTAATAGGGAACGATGTGCATGTCCTCCTAAACTACCTACTGGGTTCTTGGAAGTTAACACAGGGTCAGCACAAATGGACTTTGAGAGCCCTTATGACAGCTAAAAGACTTATACTATCATGCTGGAAGGATAATTGCTCACCCTACATAGTTCAATGAACTGAGGACTTAAGAATTTTCTCAACATTTGAATGGGTGTTATATAGACCCCACTTACAAGTGGCTAAGTACATGGATATTATTTGGTCTGCTTTCCTTGAAACCTATGTGTAACTCCCCCACTTTTTTTTTAATGAGTGGTATATCTGATGAAAACAACAACAATATTCCTATGTATGTAATATCCCTTTGTTTTTGTTTTTCACAATTTATTTTTGTTCTGTTAAATTCACCTTGGCCCTTTTCAGAAGACATCTTAAACCATGTCTTTAACTGTCGTGAATTAGGCATTTTGCTTTATTCACCATGGTTAAAGCCATGGTTTATGGTGTGTTCTGAACAGGGCCAATAAAAAAGATAAAAGAGTGTTGTTTTTAAAGGACCTTGTGCCATTGCGTTGTTCTTTCATTTACTGAAAAATAAATAAAAGCAACAGAAAAATAAATAAAAATATTCCGTTCTAGCACACTTGGCTATACCAGCACTAGTTTTGTCATGCAGTATTAGCTGATGAAGATGTAGGTTAAAAGAAAGAGTGTTTCCCCCACCCCACTCCACCTCTGATTTGAACATCAGGTCTAGCTGTTTCCTAAGGGTTGCCTTCATTTCCACTTGTGGCACTGTGGCAGGGCTTCAACAAGAAAGCAAAAGTTTCTTTCAAAGGACTGAGCCAAATACAAATACCTCTTACATTTCTCATTCAAAGGAGAACAAATTTCATTGACATGGAGAGTGCCTCGAGGGCTTCTCTTTGAAGTAGGCTTGATACATATGAAGACCTAAGAATGTTGAAACCACATTTAAAAAATTAAACAGCTTAAAAATTAAACAACTTAATTTCTGGGTTTCAAGGTATTTGTTTGTAGAAGCAGGGGGGGCTTTCTAAACAATCATTCCCTTTAATACCAAGTTCAGATGGTTGAGTGCCTATCCATTTGGAAGTAGAACAGGTCAAACCAAAAATAAGGGAGTTCTATATACGTATTGAGGAGAGTCCCTAGTTACACATAAACATAGATGTTTGTAAATTAAAAGAAAAAGAATTTGTCAAAAACACCCAAAACAGCCCTACAAAAGCCTGTGAACATTTAGGCTGTATAGACTGTTGAGATGATAGGAGAGAGAGAGTGACCTGGTTCACATATTGTTTAATCCAAGAATTGCAGGTTAAACAAACCAAAGTTAACCGAAAAATAAATCATGCGTTAACTCTGGCTTGTTTAACCCATAAATAACCCAGAGTTTATGGATTGGAACTTCATGAAACAAAAAACACTTCATAAAAGTGGAAACGGCCTGCACGTTCTGCTTGTTCCCACAATTCCTGGGTTAAACAACTCAGAAATTGCCACCATGACATATGAACCAAGTCAGAGAGAGAATGGAAAACTGGAGATAGCAGCTTATAATAATTATGGTGAGTGGAGGAAATTAGGTTGGGGAGGAACTCCTCTTCCTTCACTATACAACCTGGCTGAAGGGGATAGGAATACACTATAAGTTTTTGTTGAAGGCCCAAATTCTCATTACATCATGCAACAAATTTAGGGGGTGAGGGAATGAAGATACAAGCATTTCTGTTTCAGGGACAGAAGTACAAAATCACGAAGCACAGGCTCACTCCTGCTGTTGCTCTTGCTTGTCAAATATCTGACACTGCTCCAGCAGAGACAGAATACTGGGTGAATGATCAATGATTATTTATTTTCTTTTGGACTGCTTGAGTATCTGACAGTGCAGGAAGAAAAAGGGGGCAGTGCACAGAAAAATGACCATCCCAGTGATCCTGTGGTGAAGTGGTTGTGTGCATCAATTCCGGGATCCAACTTTTAGTATGCTAGAAGCCACACTAAATATGGGTTAGCAGTAGTATGTCAAAAGCAGCAAGGTTGATAGAAGCAGGTTGCATTGTATGAACAGTATCCCAGCTAGCAGCAGGCTGTATATCCCCTGTAGCTGTCATGCACTCAGATGTCCATGAGAACGGGACCTGAGAACAGCACCCAGCCTTTCACATGCTTGTTACTCAGGACAACACTTCAAGCATCTGATGAAATGGACTGTGGTCCACAAATGCCATAACAAATTTGTTAGTCTTAAAATGCCGGAAAACCCTGTTGTTTTGGCTGCAACAGACTTAACACAGCTAACCCCCTAGAAATTATCATTCCTGTGCCTCCAACACATTGAACTAGTTCTGAGGAGTCCTTGGTCTGATCCAGTACTGTTTTTTTCATGGTCCTGGTCCTAATTGTTAAAATGACAAATTCCCAGGAATTTGATGGCATTTGACAGACTCTTTAATGCATCATCTGAATTGTTAATGGTTCTCAGTTATGTTTAATGGGGTGGTGGTATGTTAGTGGATAATTATTTTTAATTTTTTTAAAAAAAATTAGGTTTACATTTTGTTGTAAGTCACCTTGAGTGATTTTTGAGAAAGGTGTCTTAAGAAATCATCATCATCATGTTGGGGTTGTAGTGGACAGCTCGATGAGTATGTCAACCCAATGTGCAGCTGCTGTGAAAAAAGCAAACTCCATGTTAGGCATAATTATGAAAGGAACTAGGAATAAAACTGCCAGTATCATACTGCCTTTATACAAATCTGTGGTGTGAACACACTTAGAATACCATGTACAATTCTGGTCACCACACCTAAAAAAGGATATTATAGAGCTGGAAAAACTACAGAAAAACTACAGAAAAGGGAGCTTCGGCTATTGGGTGGTATAAAAATGCAATAAATAATAATAATAATAATAATAATAATAATAATAATAATAATAACAACAACAACAACTAAAATGATCAAGGGGTTGAAGCATCTCCCCTATGGGGGAAGGTTACAACAATGGGATTGTTGAGTTTGGGGGGGAAAAGGCTAAGGGGAGACATGATAGAGGTGTACAAAACTATGCATGGTGTGGAGAATATGGATAGGGAGACATTTTTCCCCCTCTCTCAAAATACTAGAACCTGGGGTCATCCCGTGAAGCTGATTGGAGGGAGATCCAGAACAAATAAAAGGAAGTACTTCTTCACACAGCACATAGTTAAATTATGGAACTCACTATCACAAGATGTAGTGATGGCCACCAATTTGGATGGCTTTAAAAGGGGATTGGATAAATTCCTGGTGGAGAAGACTATTAATGGCTGCTAGCCCTGATGGTTGTATGCTAACTCCAGTATTCAAGGCAGAAAAAAGGAGGCTAAGGGGAGAAATGATAGGGATGTGCAAAATTATGCATGGTGTGGATAATATTCATAATACTTGAAACTCAATGGGGTTGGATAAATTCCTGGAGGAGAAGGCTATCAATGGCTACTAGTCCTAATGGCTAAGTGCAACCTCCAGCATCGGAGGCAGTAAGACTATATACACCAGTTGCTGGGGTACATGGGCAGAAAGGTGCTCTTGCACTCATGTTTTGCTTGTGGGTTCCTGGTCAACAGCTGGTTGGCCACTGTGTGTGAACAGGATGCTGGACTAGATGGACCCTTGGTCTGATTCAATATGGCTCTTCTTATGTTCTTAATAATAATTGTAGAGACCCCGTATGGCATAGCGTAGCATTAAGAGTGTTCGACTGGGACTTGGGAGATCCACATTCCACATTCCAGTCCCCACTCAGACATGAAGTGTCTGTTCAGACAATATGCTAAGCCATTAGGCTGCTAACCCTTTTGCAGCAAATGGTTAGTGAGTGTGTTCAAACTGTCGTTATGAAGCCACCATGCTTAGGAATGGTTCACATGGCATACTAAGTCATGGTTCACATGGCACGCTATGCCTTAATGTTTAACTCAAAATGCTTAACCACCGTGGGTTAGCATGTTGTCTGAACAGGGTCTGTGTGACTTTGGGCCAGTCTCACAGGGTTGTTGTGAGGATAAAATGGAGAGGAGATGGATCATGTAAATCACCCTGGGTTCCTTACAAGAGGAAAAAAAAGCCGGGATATTATTATTATTGTTGTCGTTATTATTATTATCCCGCCTTTTGCCCAATACTGGGCCTCAGGGCAGTAATAATAATAATAATGATGATGATGATAATGATGATAATGATGATAATAGAGAAGGAGGGGGGATTTAGTCACACTACCGTTAAACGTCACTAAATGCATTCGTGCCTGCGTGTCATTGAGAATGGGGAGAGTAGTGGGTGGGGAAAACAACTTTGCTGGTTCACTCTTCAAATGTATTCTTACATGTGTGTACGCAGGAGAAACGCCTTTTGCCAAGCTCGCTTCCAGCCGGTCCCTTGCTCAACAGAGCCATCGCCCTTTTAAGGGAGAAGAAATTCTTCGCATAAACAAGCTTTTGGGCCTGGAAGCTGAGTGCCCCATACTCGGTTGATTTCGGAGCGGTGGGGGTGGGGAAGCAGAGATGGGGGGGATTCACTGGGTGCCAGGCGGTTAGGGAATATTAGCCTTCCCGTCGCAGCGAGGCTCGGCAATGCATATTGGGGAGGGGGGCAACTCCGGGGCGCAGTTCACAGGGAACCATTAGAAGTTGCTGGGGGGCGGGGGGCAGGGAAGACTTGAAACGGGCAAGGGAGCGTCTTTCAAGAGCGATCCCCAGCCAGGGACGAAACTAATATTTTGGGTGGGGAGGAGCAGCAGCGACAGGGGCGGCGCAGTTGGGATGACCCTGGGCGCGAGAGCAAACTTCCCATCCAGACGATCCCTGTTAAACACGTGAAAGCCTGGCTGGCGCCAATTCCGTACGCCACCGCTTCTTTCTTTCTCGGAAAGGCGCTGCTACGCTTCCCAACCCCACAAAACGATGCTTCGGACCGACGTGATGAGATAGCAAACACCTTTTTCTATCTTAAGAAGCTTTGACGTGTCGGAGTTAGTAAGAAATAGAAACGGGGGTATTTATTTATTTGTATAAGTACTACAGGCGTAACGTCCTTTTATAGAGACACGTCGGAATCTTAACCAAGTTCTCTGTGGTGCCTCAGTAGCGCCGCTGCTGGTGAGGGGGGGGGGGGGTACAGCAAGGCCAGGGCCCCTCTAGGGAGTCATTCTTTTTTTCTGCTTGGCTCGGGGTCGACTTCCTCAGCTCCACGTAAGAGTTGTTTCCACTGTAAGGGATCGAATACAAATTCCTTTCCTTCCCGAGCGCATGGCACGAAGTTCCAGGTGTTTTTGTTTTTTAAATATCTCCCCTCCACTTAAGGGTGATAACGTTTTGAGTTCCTAGTTTCCCTGGCTCATAGGGGGAACTATTAAAAGGCGAGAGACTTATGGGTTGTATCTAGTGTTAGGCTTAGTTAGGGACTTAGATGAACATTGGGCCTGTTCAGAAGACACCTTAAACCCTGCTGGTTAAGGCTTTTGGTTAAGCAGCAGGGTTCAAGGTGTCTTGCATGATGCGTTTTGCTAAACCCTGCTCACTCATTAACCACAGTTGGACCATCTGCAGCAGGGTTAGGGGCTCTAACCCTGGCTTAAAGTGTTGTGCGTGACAGCACAGCTCGTGGTTAGTGCTAACCTCAGAAAACCACAGTTTCACTAACCACAGAGCCTGAAGTGTCGTCTGAACAGGCCTATTATGTGTGTGTGAATTGCATCCTCTAACCTAGGCTGCAACCTTGTGCACACTTGCCTGGGAATAAGTTCCATTGAACTCAATGGGTCTTACTAATGACTAAAAGTGGTCATTTGTAGGATTACACTGTTAGTGGAAGAATGTGCTATTATTATTTTGAACACGATCAAGCAAGGCCTCCCACACTCAGTCCATGGATATCATGAGTTAAGATCCACGTGCTCTTTCTTGCTCCTTGGGACCCAGGGTGGAGGAACCAGGCCCTTGGGTGTGACATAATTATGGCTGTTGTAGATATCCCCGGGAGCTTTGCCACTTTTAATTGCACAGCTGCTTAATTCCAGTGCTGCTCTTCCCAAACCGTTTGCATAATTGCTCCTTGTAGCAGGCAGTTCCGCAGCCTTAACAGTATACCGTGCACATTTTAAGGAGCCATTTTCTTTTATGTATGTTGCTCTCTAAAATCCCACAATTTATTCATGCTGAAAGGGGGGGGGTAAATCAGAGCCAGATCAGCCATTATAGAGAGGATAGCCGTGCCTCTTTCAGAGGACACTCTCATTTGTTGTTGTTTATTTAGCACAATCCAGGTTAAGGGATTTACAATCTAAAAATAGACACGACTTTTCCTCCCCCTCCTCCCCACGATAACCCCTTGAAAATGCTCCAGCCAGGGTCGAGAAACCCTGCTGAATGGGCTGTGTTGTGCTGGTGATTCCCCCAAATCTGGCAGAGGCATCTTCTGTCTGGTTAGGCAAGTCCTGGATCCAACTCAAGTGAAACAACATTGGAAGGGAAACAGAGAAAGATGTTGCGATTGTTTCAGGTATACATACTTTGGTTTAGTAACGCTGGGGTATTAGGACTAGACACGTGTTACCCAGTAGCATCTGTCTCTGGGTAGTCATGAAAAATACAGGAAATATCTACAAAATGTCTCTTAAAATATGCTGCTTTTTAAAATGAACTTGAATACTCCAGGTGTAAGCATTTGAATCTAGTTGAGAATCTTGCCCCACTACCACCACCAGCAGCTCCAAGTGAAAGATGCCCCTAGTTATTTCCGTAGCATTTGGCTTACAGCTACAAAACAAAAATGCCCCTCATAATCACTTGCAAATGCTCTCTTACATTCTCTTTTTCAGGCCTCTGGCATCCTCTTCAAAGTCTGATCATACTCAAAAGATCACATGTGGAGTGATAGTAACTGGCAAATTCCAGTGAAACAAGCCTCTTCCGTGTTCTCATGGCTTGGATAAAGTCTGGGTGGGGAATGTGTGGCACTCCAGATGTTGGTGGACTGCAACTCCCATCAGCCCTAGCCAGCATAACCAATCATGAGGGTTAATGGGAGTTGCAGTCCAGCAACACCTGGGTGTGTGTGTCAGGTTCCCCATCCCTGGGATAAATGACATGTGAACTGCAGCCTTTACAGAAGAGCGCCATGCGTTCATTCTGCAGGTTTGAATCCATGTGGAATACATTAGAGTTCCATGGAATTCACAGCTATATCCTGTTAAGGAAGGTCCTGGAATACCTTTGCCCAATCTGCTCATGCAGACTAGAACTGCTAGAATGTTAAGGTTCCTTGTGAGACTGAAAACAAACAAACAAAGGCAGCTGTGAAGGCAATGAGCAAAAATCCATATAGCTTGATACCTTTATTAGGCCAATCAAAACTCACAATAAATGTGCAAGCTTCTGAGATCTCCAGATCTCTTCATCAAGCAAGATGCTACAAAAAGCAGATGGGTGGTGGATAAGAGGGAGGAAAGGCTGATTGGGTGTTGCAGTCAGGATGCCTGCAAAGTCAGAGTCTTAAGGTGATATGGAGGAGGAGGGTTTGCAGATATTCAGATTGGGCCAGAAGATGTGAAGGTTTCAGTGCCCCCAGGAAAGTAGTAGATAATTGTTGATTCTCAGTCCTAGAGGGATTGACTTGCTGCAGGGGTAAAAGTAACCCAAACCTAAAAGCGATGGGGGTAGGTTGCAGCTCACACATTCAGTGTACGTGGGAATAAATTTGTTGGTCTTTAAAGTGCCAAAAGTCTACAACAGACTAACATGGCTGCCCCTCTGGAAATTGTTGGATTCAGTATAGGTACTTCTTGAGAACTCAAGGGGTAGTATCCAATGTTAGTCCTAGTCATGGCTAAGTTATGTCTCATTCATATCAATGTGTCAACTCTAAGCAGGATGAACATTGGATACTGCCCCATGGTGAACATCCATGTGTGAAAACCAACCTTGACCCAGAGTTCAGAATCACAGATATTGATATAATTTGAACAATTTTTTTTCTGTAGAATTATCTTGTAGGGGAGAGACCATAGCTCGGTGCTAGAGCATCTGCTTTGCATGCAGAAGGTCCCAGGTTCAATCCAGAGGCAGCTCTATATTTGGGGCAAATGGGGTGGTGACCTCCTGCCTGTCACTGCAGCACTTCTGGCAGGGAGATTGCTCCACAATCAGTACATTTGCTCCACTGCTTCTAAGTGCAATATGTGTTTTATCCCAGGGGTCCCCAACCCCCGGGCCACAGACCAGTCCCGGTCTGTGGCCTGCTAGGAACTGGGCCATGCAGGTGAGCTGCTTTCACCCACCCACCCCTACCTCAGTGTACCTGGGCACAGGGTGCCATCTCGCCTGCCCAGCCGAAGCGAAGCTGGGACGCTGGGGTGGGGGTGGGCGGTTTCGGAACGGCACGCCCAGCCGGAAGCCACTCTGGGAGAGCCACCCAGCCGAAGCGAAGCCAGGACACTGGAGTGGGGGGCAGGTGTGGCTTCCCCAAACCATCCCCTCAACCCCTCCCCCTGGTCCATGGAAAAATTATCTCCCACGAAACCAGTCCCTGGTGCCAAAAAGGTTGGGGACTGCTGTTTTATCCTGTACTTCTCTGGCAGTCTCTGCAGAATAGTGATCATCTGCCCTGTCCTCCTCTACCCAACTCTAAGGGGCACCAGCCACCACTGGATAAATTTCTATCATCTCTAGTTAAAAAGGATCAGGATGCAGGTGAAGCATCTCTGCTGGAGGCCTGGAGAACTGCTGCCACTCAGAGTAGAATCATAGAATCATAGAATAGCAGAGTTGGAAGGGGCCTACAAGGCCATCGAGTCCAACCCCCTGCTCAATGCAGGAATCCATCCTAAAGCATCCCTGATTGATGGTTGTCCAGCTGCCTCTTGAATGCCTCTAGTGTGGGAGAGCCCACAACCTCCCTAAGTAACTGGTTCCATTGTGGTACTGCTCTAACAGTCAGGAAGTTTTTCCTGACGTCCAGCTGGAATCTGGCTACCTTTAACTTGAGCCCGTTATTCCATGTCCTGCACTCCGGGAGGATCGAGAAGAGATCCTGGCCCTCCTCTGTGTGACAACCTTTTAAGTATTTGAAGAGTGCTATCATGTCTCCCCTCAATCTTCCCTTCTCCAGGCTAAACATGCCCAGTTCTTTCAGTCTCTCTTCATAGGGCTTTGTTTCCAGACTCCTGATCATCCTGGTTGCCCTCCTCTGAACACGCTCCAGCTTGTCTACGTCCTTCTTGAAGTGTGGTGCCCAGAACTGGATGCAATACTCTAGATGAGGCTTAACCAGGGCCAAATAGAGAGGAACCAGTACCTCACGTGATTTGGAAGCTATACTTCTATTAATGCAGCCCAAAATAGCATTTGCCTTTCTTGCAGCCATTTCGCACTGTTGGCTCATATTCAGCTTGCGATCTACAACAATTACAAGATCCAGTAGGCAAGGGACCAGCAACTGGTGCCCTCCAGATGTTTTGGCCTACCACTCTCAGAAGTCTCAGCAAGCATGGCCAATGGTCAGGGATTATGCGAGTTGTAGACAAGGTGTAGACAACACTAAGGAGAAATACTTGGTACAAGAGCTTCCTTTGTTCCTGTTAAGAGCTGGCGTTTCCCTGCTCTAGCGAATGTGTTTTCATGTTTCATGACTCCCCAAATAATAATAAATCTGTACCAGACACAGCAGGGGTGGGGAATGTCTGGCCCTCCAGACTTTGGTGGACACAAGTTGATCCCATCAGCCCTAGTTAGCATAGCTAATTGTGAGGGATTATGGGAGTTGCAGTCCAACAACAACTGGAGGGCCATTCATTCCCCATCCCAGAGATACATGGTTGGATCCAGATGTGCAGTGCACTCCTATGCACATTTACTAGGAAATAAGTGTCGCTGTGTCCTCTGTCTAGTAAACGTGTTTAGAGTTGCAGCTGGAGTTAGCCACACTTGGGTCCCACTGAAATGAATGTGAAACGTTAGTTGAGACTATCCTAAATCCCGTACGTTTAATTGGGAACAAAGTGTGTCTAACTTAGTCTGGATGCAATGCATAATCTTCTATTGTTATGGTTTAACTTCTCTAGGCATTCATTTAACACAATAATAAAAGTCAGTTTTAAAAACTCTGTACATTTTAGCTGCTAAACAATATACTGTCAGCTGAAGACATTTTGTAATTGCACACAAATCATGGAATTTTTCTCTCTTCCTTCTGGTCATTCTGTCTGATGAAGCTCCAGCAGAGAGCAGAACAATTGTTTAGAGGACCTCATAACATGACCTGACACTTCGTACCTTTAAATTTTGTTCCATTTCTATTTCTCCCATTTCTTCATGAGGTCAGCTGGATCATCTTGCATAATTTCCTCGTTCTTCTATATAGAGTGACAATGCGTCCTGACTTGTTGCAAGCAGCAGATTCCATCAACCAATTCTTTCTTCCCTTTCCAAGGTTACTAAATTTTTTTGGGAATAGATTGATCCCATGTCCTTACAGTTCCTGGCCTTTATTCCTCTCTTTGTCTGGGTCTTGACTTTTCTTACAATGTCTGTATTAATGCCTGCCTGTTTCAGTTTGAATTAGAAGTGTTGTATTGGTGCTGAATGCTTTGAAAAAGCTCAAATACATTAGATAATTGGCAGAACTTTTCTATGTCTGGAAAAATCAAGGTTAGATTATTTCTCCATTCAGTTGAACCATGTGGTAAAGCTTTTTGGGGTGGGGTGGGGTTGATGTTATTACATTTAGCTGTAACTGTGGGGATCACTTATTTTCCATGCTTTCCCTTGGGGGGGAAAACAGTGCATATAGCATCAGAGAGAAAGCTACACCGAACCTTTCTCCCTGATATGCTAGCTTCTTTACATATAGACCTTGTTCAGATGACACACTAAGCCATGATGTTAAGCATTTTGAGCTAAACATTAGGCTTAGCGTGTAGTGTGAACCATTCCTAACCATGGTGATAATGATGGTTTAAACACACTCACTATTTGCTGCAAAGGGGTTAGTGGCCTATCCATGGTTTAGTGTGTCACTGAACAGGCCTACAGAGAGCATGCTTCTTGGGGGGGACATTTAACAATAGGATCGTGCACCTGCTTTACTAGCCCATAGCTGTCTTCTCAAAATATACCAGATTCGTCTAGTTCAGCGTTCTCCAACCTGGCACCCTCCAGGTGTTTTGGACTGTAACTCCCAGCACCTTCAGCCATTTGGGATATATCTGCTGTTGCCACGTCACCTTACACACCACTTGGTATTTTCTTCCATTCTTTGCCTTGCTGTCTTTCCAGCCTCCTGCCATGGAAGGTTAAAAGGACACTCTAAACCTCAGGATGGGTTTCCTGAATAGCTTTAGTAAGAAAAGGGAAGAGGCTAGAGCAGCCTTTGTCAACCTTGTGCACTCTCAGATGTGTTAGACTACACGATTCATCATCCCCAGTCAATATGGTCAATGGTTGGGGAAGGCTGGGCTAGTATTTTGTGATAAGCATATTGAATCTGAGAACCCTCAAATTCTGTGTTATCCAGTAAAAATTGGTGGGGGAGGGGAGATGTTATTCCAGCTTGTGTACATTTTGAGTCTCCTCCCCTTTCCTAGAATTTCAAAATATTTATGTTCAGGCTTTGATATCTCCCTGGTACCTTTTTAACTTGCAGAGAGGCTTCACAGAGGCATGGGGCACGCCCCAAGTTCCTGTAACCACAATTTCCTTCTGCTCTCCTTGTCTCAGAGCTGTTTAGTGAGATTAAACCTGTGCCCATTTGACCAAGTATGGCAGACAGAAGGTTTGGTGCTGAGAGTGGAAAGCTTAGTCCCTGAATGAGACTTCGTTGAAGACACTAATTGGGATAGGAGCATCTCCAGGGGCTGCTAATTCACTTAGACTTGAGCTGGAGTAGTTGAGGGGAGGGCCAAGAGGGATTCACATGTTTCACTTAAGAATTAGCATCATCCTATGCCAGGAAAGGCTAGCAAAGTGGCCAGAGAGAGAAGATCATGGCAGGGCCAAAGTAGACGTGATGTACAAGGGGTGGGCTACAACTCCCATCCCCCTGGCCATTGGCCACATGGATCATGGGAGTTCAACAACATCTGGAGGGTCACAGGTTACTCACTCCCTTGTGAGTGCAACTAATACGCACATCACTTGTTAAGTAAGGGTGCAATCCTATGCATGTATAGACAGAAAAAGTCCTACAATTTGAAGGAACGCCTCCTCCTTATGTACCTGCCCAGACCTTAAGATCATCTACAGGGGCCCTCCTCCATGAGCCCCTGCAAAGGAAGTGAGGCAGGTGGCTACTAGGAGGAGGGCTTTCTCCGCTGTGGCACCCTGGTTGTGGAATGAGCTCCCCAGAGAGGTCCGCCTGGCGCCTACACTGTACTCTTTTCGTCGCCAGCTGAAGACCTTTTTATTCTCTTAGTATTTTAACACTTAATTTTAACTTAAATTTAAATTTTACTGTTCTAACTCTGTATTTTAATCTTATATCAATTTTGCTGCGTGGTTTTATCCTGGTTGTGCTTTTTATACTGTATTTTGTATTTGTGCTTTTAACCTGTTGGTTGTTTTATTATGGTTTTCATTTTTGTGAACCGCCCAGAGAGCTTCAGCTATTGGGCGGTATAAAAATGTAATAAATAAAATAAATACAATTCCCAGCCTTCCGCAGCCAGTACAGCTGGCTGGGGAAGGCTGGGAATTGTAGGGCTTTTTTTCTGTTTAAACATGCATAGGTTTGTATCCTAAATAGCAGGGTGGAGGAAGCCTGATCTGCTGAGGGATTTGGGGGATGCAGTTGGTGGGGCTTCTCTTGAAATGCAAATTATTAGTATTGTTTTAAAGTATTAATTTATTGATTGTTGAAAATGCAGGCTTTGTGTCACAGTGAATGGGATGCTGCATTTGGCAGGAGACGCTTTCCCTGGTTGAAATCCCTGCTCATTTATGACATTTTGATTGCCTTAAGGAAGTCAGTCTCTACCTACCTGTTGTGAAGATGAATAAACTGTAAGGCACTTTGTACACTGGAAATACCCACAGAACCTTTAAACAGCAATGTGGACTAGTAACTTGGTTTTAAATAAAGGGTGCTCCCTGTGAATGTTTGTTTTCAGCAATCCTATTGGCATACAACTCAGTGTTTATGTTTCTGGCTCCAGCAAAGCATTCTAATATTTTTTTTCCCTTTTACAAAAAACTCTTTCTTTGTAAGACACGTCCCACTTATATTGAGATAACCATATTTATTTCCAGTACCTAATTCAGCCTTCCTCAACTTGCAGCCCTTCAGATGTGTTGGACTACAACTCCCATCAGCCCATCCAGCATGGTCCACCAGGTTGGCTGGAGATAATGGGAACTGTAGTCCAACACATCTGGACAGCGCACGTTGGGGAAGGCTGACTTAATGAAAGTGGAAAAAGTGAGGCTGTTAAACTGAATTTAGAACAAGATTAAATCAGTTCACAGGGGCAGAGATAAAAGCTGAGGCAGAGGCTGACAGAGAGGTTCCCTGCGTGCACGTGAGGAGGCTCTGTAGATCAGCCATCTGGTGATGGACAATTATCTTCAGCAGGAAGCAAAAGGGTGAAGATCTCACCAGAAATAAACCAGCACAATCAGCTTTTGTGCCTCTGTTATTCAAAACTAGCAGATGAAAGTTCTTTCCAGCACAGGTCTTAAACTCTGCCACCTGATCATGTCTGGACATACAGCTGTTGGTAGAGCAAGTGTGTTGAACTTCAGGCCAAACCTGGCCTGCACAGGGTCTCAACTCGGCCCTCCGGGGTGGTCCAGATGGCCACATCCTCTTCACTTGGCCACAACCCCCCAATGCTGATAATTTGTTTCCTGGCTTTTGTGTGTTTTTTCCCTCTCTAAAAGGTTGGAATGGCTCTGTTAAGGTTTAGTTATGGGGGTTTAAGTTAAAATAGACTGGTATTTTGGGTCCTGCTCCCTTTTTGTATTCAGCCCTGCCCTCCAGTGGAGTGCAGCCTCCCCTCCCCCGAACTTGAATTCAGCCCTCGGGCTGAAAGAGGGTTTACATCCTTGTTATACCGGGACAGAATGTTTATTCATCAAGGCCAGAACCATCCATGATGATGGACTGCAGCTCTTCAGAGTCTGAAGATTCTTAGGAGGATACCAGAGGTTGACCATGGAACCTTCTGCATGCAAAGTATGTGCTCCACCACTGAATGAATAGGTTCCAATGCTGAAGTCCATCCGTGGCCAGTGGGAGGCAATATCCTGGCACTGCTGCCTCTTGGCAGGTCCAGAGAGGCAGCCGCTTCTGTTCTTGGTAGAGGAGCCATGCGGTGATTCAGTGGCCTCCAACGTATTGGGGAATGGGGGATGTTCCGTCACTGCAGTCCGTAATTGAATCGAGTGTGGGGCCCACGGCCCAGGAAGGTCATTCCGTGTGAGATGAGGCACGTCCAGATCTGAAATGGGGATATAGCCAGAAAAAAACAACCAGAAACAAATGAGGGGTCTTCACAACTACAGCTCCTGCACTTTCCCGCAATAACAACCCCTCTAATTATTCTACCCTCACTCCTGTGCTCCCATCTGCCCCAGGCTAGATCTACAGCAAGCAGGATATGGCACTTTGGAAATAGTTTGAAAACTGTTAATGGAGTGTGTCATGAGCCCCAACAGTTGTCAGTACCGTTATAAGCCGTTATAAAGCAGTCGTGCAGATCCTGCCAATGTTTCCCTCCCCCACAGTTCTTTTGTACCTGCCACATCTTTTCCTACCTTCTAGCACTGCCTTCCCACATCCTGGGACCCCTGCTCCAGATGAGTGGGGCTACAACTCCCATCTGCCCCAACTGGCATGGCTGTTGGTTGGGGATGATGGAAGTTGTAGTCCAAAGCATCTGCAGGCTACCAGGTTTCCTACCTCTGCTGTGTCAGGAATGATGGTAGAGGGGCATTGCTGTGCTTTATAGATATCAGCCCTCTCAAAATGCTGGTCCACCTTCGGTTATCGTCAGGGAAAAGGGAATCAAGAGATGATCCATGGGGGTTTGAGCTGATGCTCCTCGTGGCATGCTGGCAATGCCAGGCCAATATTTGGGAGAATCATAATTATCCTCTTTGGGGACATTGTTGTTGTTGTTTTAAAAGCCAAAGTATCAGACCGATATGGAATCAGACCGAGATAAACTATTGGCCCTGGAATTGTCAACCCTAATTTGGGATGCGTCTCCACAGACCCATCAGTGATCTTCATATTTATTTATTTATTTATTTATTTATTACATTTCTGTACCACCCAATAGGTGAAGCTTCTCATACCAGGTAGAAGACGAAGGCTGCATAGGCAACTATAACAAATGGTATGACAATGTAGTACACCAAATGTTGCAGGCCGATTAGAGTTGTCACCACAAAGTAGATGTTGATTGCACAGACCAATCCAGTGATTAGGATCATGATGATCTTCCCAAGGCTAAGAAGATCAGAGAAGAAGGTTAAGGGGGGGGAGGGAGGAAAGGGTCATGACTATCAAGATTGAAACACCCCCTTCCAACACCCAACAACTGCTTAAATCCACCGCTGCCCCAATCGCACAAAACGTGGACAGCAAAAGCTCCAGGTTAGAAAACAAGAAGAAGGTGGCTCCCTTGTTCTGCATACATCCTTGCAGTGATTCCCCACAGGCACCTTTCTTTCCTTTAGGCCTAACTTCCTGCCCCTTCTGATTTTTATTTTTTAAAAATAATATATTTTTTTAAAAAAATAAACAATAAAAACACAGTATTTGTGTTTTTAGATTGTTGGTTGTTTTACTATTTTCTTCATAGTTTAAATTTTTGTGAACCGCCCAGAGAGCTTTGGCTATTGGGTGGTATAAAAATGTAATAAATAAATAAATAAATAAAGCTGGCATGCTGCGAACTGAAGCGCCAGCCTCCAGCACCATATTTATTTCTAAGAAGGCTCTGGGCCCCATATGGGCATTCTGTTCTTTGTGGGGGCAAGCATGAGATATTCGGCATTTGGTCCTCAGGATTTTGGCCATGCCTCAGATTGTTTTCTGTGAAAATGGGTCAACACCCATTTTCAGCAGAAAACGGTGGATTCAAAAGAGTGTTCTTGTGCTCTGCAACTCCGAGACCAGGACTTCTGCCTAGGACTTAGGTCAGCGGTTCTCAACCTGTGGGTCGGGACCCCTTTGGGGGTCGAATGACCCTTTCACAGGGGTCGCCTAAGACCATCGGAAAACACATATTTCCGATGGTCTTAGGAAACTGTATTGACTGATCTATGTCATGTATCATCTTTTGTATTATTAAAGCTATTGTTATGTATTATTTTCATTAGCAAACCATCCCATGACAATGGATCATGTAGAGAAGAACGAAAATAATTTTATGGTTGGGGGTCACCACAACATGAGGAACTGTATTAAAGGGTCGCGGCATTAGGAAGGTTGAGAACCACTAACTTAGGTTCTTGGGTGTGTAACTTTTCTTTTAGCCTCACCAGTTTGCTTTCTGGGAAATTGGTGTTTTGTGGTTGGCCATGCATAAAATGGCAGCCATTTTAGGAATAGGTGAACCTCCTTCATGGCAGCCATTTTTTGGAAGCACTCACAGGATTGTCTCAAAATTCCAAATGTGTCAACTGACCTAAAAAGGTTGAGAACCCTTGCCTAGACTCACTTTTGATGTCAGAGGCAAGATGGGAGAAAAGTGACTCCAGGGTTCAAAGTTACTCCCCAACTCACACTTTCCTTCTGCTCTTTAAATTGACACCTGCACACACCCGCTTTATAGGTGACTGGGGGAACAGTCTGGTGAAGTGCTTAAGAGTGTCGTTCAAATCTCACCATCAGCCATGAAGCTCACTGAGTGAACGAGGCAATCACCATCTCTCAGCCTAACCTACGTTACAGGATTGTTGAGAGGATAAAAGTTGGGGCAGGGAGGAGCACCGTGCAGTGGAGGCTGGTGGCTGCAATGTCAGTGGGATGGCGAATCCACTCTGGGTTTCAGTCAAAACCAGTTAGAACTCTAAAGGAGCTATCTAAGGTGCGAAGCAAAGTGAGATGGTGACATTGGAGCCACCAGCCTCCACCGGCACCATGTATGCCACCTTGAGCGCCTTGGAAGACATACAAATAGAATAAATGAATAATAAAACAAAATAAACAGGGTACTCCCAGGTGACACTGCTCAGCTCCCTGTGGACTGTGCTACTCTAAATGAAACCCACACAGAAGTAAAGGTCTACTGCTGATGGACTAACACATGCTCATGAGAGGACTGAGAGATTCAAAGGGAATCATTCTAATTATCAGCATTGTAATATCTTATTTATAAAGTGCCTAATATACACTATGCTAGATATCTTACAAATAATTTTTAAAGCCTCTGCACATATGATCACAGTCCCCCCTTTTTTAGTGACAGGAAGAGAAGTCTGGAGGGGAAGTGGGAACAGATTATAGGCACAGCTACATGTTGTGTTCCCAGCACTTGCTGTGTAAGCACAAAATTGGAGAAATTGAACTTTCGTTGACTGTGTTCAGATGTAACAATAAGCCAGAATAGACAAGAATTCTGGCTTATCATTCACAAAGAGTTTTGATTCTGAAAGCTGCCTGATTGCCTCCACCTGGTGGCTTCTACAAGTGAAAGTGGCTAAAGAAGGGATGGAGTACCTGTGGCCTTGCATATGAGTTGGATCCCAAGTCCCATCAGCCCAAGCCAGCATCACTAATTGTCAAGGATGATGGGGTTTATTGTCTAGCAACATCTGCAGGACCAACAGTTCCCCACCCCTTGGCTCAACTAATGAGGAAGCAAAAGCTTCCTGTTACGTCAAGATCTGGACTCCTGGTTTGTTGTTCTAACAAACCAGAATCTGAGGCTGGTTTCCTGTTCTTGGTTTGTTAGAGGACCGATAAGCCAGGCTGCAGACTCTGCCACAATGGCTGCTGCTTCCTTGTAAAATTCTGGTGAATTCAGTCACTCTTGTTGGCAGAAGGAGCCAAGAAGGGGTGACCGAACAGCACACACCTATTCAAATGTCTTGTGTAGTTTTAGTACATTTATCCTAACCTTTTATGTACACATTGTGTGAAAGATAAGCCACAATTCTTAGCAAATCTGGCTTGTCATTACATCTGAACATGGTTAAGAAAAATGAAGTTCTTGATCCTTATATACCCAAATAGGTAGAATGCATGAGGGGAGAATGTACTTAAAGCACCACAAGACTTTTGAGAAGGGTTTCCAGCAATCAGAAAGTAGTGATTCTGTGGATCACAGAGATCCTCACTGCTCTTTAAAGGATCTAATCTTTTCCCCTTGTCTGTACAGATTCTAGTCCACATCTATGTTCCCCTCCATCCCTGCCCTCAAAAAAAAGTAAGCTAATCCTTGCAAATTCCCTTTCTTTCCAAATATTGTAATCGCAATGGGTAACACCTTCCTTTCTTTTGAGAACAGAATCACCCTTCCGTTTCAGTAGAATTTGGACATTTCCTGAGCAGCTCTTGTTTATCAGGAAACCCAAAGGGGAAGTTGAGACGAAGGCAAAAAGGGTCGAGCCAGGCTGGGATGGAAGATGAGCATTAGGGCATCAGTGGGGAATGTGTCGCCCTCCAGATGTTGTTGGGACTGCAACTCCCATCACCCCTCATTAATGGCTAGGGCTGATGGGAATTGTAGTCCAGTAATATTTGGCGGCCCACATGTATCCTATCTTTGGATTATTTATTTATTTATTTAAAACATTTGTATCCCACCCTATATCATTAAGATCTCAGGGTGGCATACAGATAAAAGCATACGGTAGAAAACAATACATATACATAGCTAAAAACAAATTAAACCATGAACCAAGTTAAAACAATATATAATTTAAAAGCAGTAAAAACAATTAAAACAGTAAAAACAATGTGCCATCTTGGTGAATTTAACAATTAAAGGCTTTGTTAAAAAGCCATGTTTTTACTTGGCGTCAAAATGAAATCAGTGTTGGTGCCAGTCGGGCCTCCAAGGGGAGGGCATTCCACAGTCGGGGTGCCACAACAGAGAAAGCCCTCCCCCTTGTTCCATCGTAGCGTATATATTGTGCTGATGGGATGCGGAGAAGGGCTCCTCCAACAGATCTCAAGTCTCGGGCAGGCATATATAAGGAGAGGCGCTTCCTCAAGTATCGAGGTCCCAAGCCGTTTAGGGCTTTAAACATCATTACCAACACCTTGAATTCTGACCGGATGTGTATAGGCAGCCAGTGCAATTCCTTTAAGACTGGGGTTCTGTGGTCTCTGTAAGATGTACCCGCCAGCAGTCTAGCTGCTGCATTTTGCACTAGCTGCAACTTCCGCGTCGTCTTCAAGGGCAGCCCCACGTAGAGTACATTGCAGTAGTCTAATCGGGAAGTTACCAGTGCGTGCACTACTGTGGCTAGGTTGTCCCTGTCCAGGAAAGGCTGTAGCTGGTGGATCAGCTGAAGCTGGCCCCAAGTACTCCGTGCCATGGATTAGGGTAAGTAGGGTGTGTGTGGCAGGTTCAGCAAAATCAATCTAAAAGCAGGGGGAGTATTACAGGGGCCCAGAATCTTTCAAATCAAAGGGTGCAATGGAAGCTTTATCTCCCCACGCCATTCCCTTGCTACGGAAATGTCCCCTCATAAAAACAGGCACTCTGTGGAGTCTCTGTCTAGACAGAGCTACTTACATTCCATTGACAAAATCGTTCATGAGAGGCTGCATGCTGGTGAAGGTGAGAACAGGTATGACAGCAAAAGGTAGCTAGAAACAGGAGGGAAAAACAGCTTGGGTATTAAAAATTTTAAAATTTTAAAATTTTAAAATTTTAATTTTTTTAAAAAAATTAACACTCATCCCCTTCTCCTTTATCATCTCTCCTCCTCTCCCAGAAGCTTCCAAAATATTTTCATTCAAACATTATTTACTAAGGGTGCAATCCTATGCATATTTAGACAGGAAAAAGTCCCACTACTGCCAGTACTCCCCAGCCAGTATGGCTGGCTTGGGAATTATGGGAGTAGTCGGACTTCTTTCTGATTAAACATGTGTAGGATTGTGCCGTAAGGGATATTTGTGAAGAAATCATTGCCCATTAACAGATTCCCGCTCCTTTCCAATCCATGGGATCCCAAAGGTCTCTTGCTTGCCCCACCACACCTCTGCATCCACAGGTGCTACTTTAGCAGGCCAGTAGGACCTGACAAGATCATAGAGTTGGAGGGGATCGTAAATCAGGAATGGGGAACCTCTGGCCTGTGGGCTGAATTTGCCCCACCAAGCCACCTCATATGGCCTGCAGAGGCCTTGGCGGAGGCCCCTCCCCATGCCCAAAGCCCACCCCTTCTGAGAAGGAAGAGCAACTGTGCTGCAGCCTCAAGGAGCCATCCTTGAGGCTGCGGCTCAGTCAGCTTTGCTCATTCCTACCCTTCCCTGATTAGGGAAGGTAAGAGAGGAGCAGAGCTGGCAGCAGACTCCGCTGGGGACCAGCTCCTCCAGGCACCTGCTGAGTCCCATTCTCTGTGCACACACAGAGAGGCACCTCCAGTGAGGTTAGGGGTGGAGGAAGATGTCCATTGAGGGAGAATCCGTGGTCCTCCCTAGGCTGCTTCTTCTACTGTCAAACTGCTCTTACCACCAAGACGTTTCTTTTATTGTTCAACCGAGATCTACTCTCCTGTAATATAAGCCCATTAGTTCTAGTCCTGCCCTTGGAGCAGCAGAAAACAAGCCTGTGCCCTCTTTTATGTCCCAGCCCTTCAGGTTTTTGAAGAGCCTTTCTGGAATCCCTCTCCATTATGGTTGATAGTTTCAAGATAGGTTTTTAGTGAAATATATACAGGAGTTTCAATACATTTATTGAAAACAAATGAGCAATGTCCAGGGGCGGATCTACACAGCGTACTGAAGGCGTTTGCGTGCGCCTGCAGTGCGCCCCGAAAGCGATTGTGTAGATCCTGCCCTGGAAGAGGCGGAGGAAAAGGCGGAGGAGGAGGCGGCTGGGGAATCCGGCCTGGGGAATCCGCCTCCTCCTCCGCCTCTTCCAGGGCAGGATCTACACAATCACTTTCGGGGCGCACTGCAGGCACATGCAAGCGCCTTCAGTACGCTGTGTAGATCTGCCCCAGGTTTCATTTCCTATGGGCGAGGTGACAGTCCCATCTGGCCCTCTGTTCAGTAGGATTAGAAGGAAGTCCCGCCCTGTTTCAAGTCCCCTGGAGGGGAGGATTGGCAGGAAGAGGCCATGTGCCTGGGGTCTTGGTGACCTCCAGTTGTTTTGGATGACAAGTCTCCCATGTCTCAGCCAACATGGTTAATGGTCAGAGCTGGAGCTCAGTGGTAGAGCACCTGTTTTGCATGCAGAAGGTGCCAGGTTTGATTCCGGCATCTCCAGGTAGGACTAAGAAAGAATCCTGCCTGAAGCCCAGGAGAGTTGCTGCCAGTCAGGGCTGGCAACACTGGGCTACATGGATCAAAGGTCTGACAGCTTCCTATGTTCGTATTCTGGGAGTTCTTGTCCGAAATATCGGAAAGATTGCCTAGCCCTGCCCTATGACATATGGAGTGGGGTGGGGATCCACATGGGTCTCTCCAGTTGGTTATGTCTCCTAGAACCAGCTGTGTCCTGCATATAAAGACGGGTGTGTGGGTGTAGGGAATCTCACCAGGATACTCTGCAGCACGTTGAGAAGGTCATTGAGGCCTGTCAAATCTTCCACGTTCCTGAAAGCAGCAACAAAGACAGTGGGGAGGATAGCGAAGGCCCGAGTGAAGACTACTCGGGCAAAGCGGGACCAGCGTAGCTTCAAGAAGCCCTGGGTGGAGACAAGAAAGCAGACACTAGCTTTCCATCAAAGCATAAGGAGTAATTTTTATCAAGGCACCCATCCTGTCTGAAAATCCTACTTGTCACATTGCCCCGCCCTCTGTCAGCCCTCATGTTTGAAGAGGCGCAGAAGGCAGAAGAAGTACAGGGACAGCCTATCAGCATGATCCCAAATGGTCTAGAACAGCGGTTCTCAACCTGTGGGTCGGGACCCCTTTGGGGGTCGAACGACCCTTTCACAGGGGTCGCCTAAGACCATCGGAAAACACATATTTCCGATGGTCTTAGGAAACTGTATTGACTGAACTATGTCATGTATCATCTTTTGTATTATTAAAGCTATTGTTATGTATTATTTTCATTAGCAAACCATCCCATGACAATGGATCATGTAGAGAAGAACGAAAATAATTTTATGGTTGGGGGTCACCACAACATGAGGAACTGTATTAAAGGGTCGCGGCATTAGGAAGGTTGAGAACCACTGGTCTAGAATGAAGCTGCCACCTAGTGGTTAGTGTAACTCACTGCAAAAGGGTGAAAGGGTGAGGATAACAAAAGGATTGGCTGAGGAGGGGAGACTGGGAAGAACCCAAAAGGCCATCGGTTTTGAGTGAAAGAAACCGGACAATGGCACAAGGAACAGCTTCACGCCCACTTCTGCTACAATAAATTTGTTAGACTTTAAAGGTGCTTTAAGAGTCTTTTGTTGTTTTCTCCATCCTTCAAAGAAAAGGTCTGGCAACCAGAAGGATTTGTGTCCAGACCAAGACAAGCTTATGCTAAAATCCTCAGCCTTTCCAGACCTGGAACTCCCCTTTAACCAAAACATACATTTCTTATACTTTTAAAATCATACATCAGTATGCTGGCACTGCTGCTGTTGCCACAACCCATCTTAGATCAAGTTGTAACCCAGCAGTGCGGCCTTCCCCAACACAGTGCCCTCCAGATGTGTTGGACTACAAATATCATCATCTTCAAGCAGTAGCCCATGCTGGACGGGCATGGTGGGAGTTGTAGTCCAACACATCTGCAGGACACCAGGTTGGTGAAAGTTGCAGGAGACAATCAACGCTATCACTCGGAGACCACTGATGATGTTGATGTGAATGTGGAGTCCTGGTTCTTGAAGGAATCAATGGTATCAAGTGGAGGGACCATCGCCTCCACCCCTGTTCCCATCCCAAGTGGGGAAGATGGCCTCCTTTTGAGCAAAAGCATCTACCCTCCCCAACACCCATGCCCCCTGTCCCCAGAAGGGAACCCTACCTTTCATAACAGCCCTTCCCCAATCAGGCACCCTCCAGTTACGTTGGACTAAAATACCCATCATTGTCAGACATCAGGCCATTGGCCATGCTGTGTGGAGATGATGGGAGCTGTAGTCCAGCACTTCTGCCAGCCTGGGGAAGGTTGGCCTATAAGCCTTGGAGTTATTAGTACGTTGAAATAATCCCCAACTAATCTGTGCTTGCTACTCTGCAAGCATCGTGAATTCTTTTAAAGCAGGGATGGGCAAAAGGTAGATCTCCAGATATTTGGGTGTTCAACTCCCAGAAGCCCCTGCCAGCATGGACAATGGTGAGGAATGCTGGGAGCTGAAGTCCAGAACATCTCAACATATTTCTTTATTTGTTGGTTACATTTTTATACCACCTACTAGCTGAAAATCTCTGGACGGTTCACAACAATTAAAACCATAAAATACAATGTTGTAAAATGCCACATACTACAGTATAAAATAAAAACCAAAATGAAATCTACCGGCAGTGCAAAAATTTAAATGACAGTAACAGACGTAACTTTCTGCCCACCCTTGTTTTAAAGCAACAAGTCTGATGTCCATTTCTTTGAGTGAATTTTTGGGCGTGCCCACTTCTAAACCTGAGACAGGGTATGCATTTCCCCCACTTCCGTTCTCTATCATACCTATGGTGCCATTGTTATTTTGTGCTGACCCCGTGCAGCATGTGGAAGAAATCTAATTGTCGTATGATAGACCAGACAAGTCACCCTGGACTGCAATCAGAGTGATTCTTGTAAGAAGACCACATAGAATGGTTTTACTCCCAGATAATATGTATTATATTAGTTATGTAGGGTGACCATATTTTGGAAACCAAAAAGGACAATATGGCTGCCCTCAAGGGTGTGTGGGCACCCCAACATGCCCACCTAAAACTAATAGTGATAGCCTTTGTGTCAGAAAATGAGTCTGATTAAATGTCATGCATATTCATTGAATCTTGGTCTCTCCTCCTTTTTCTCAGTACTTTTTATGGGAATGAGTGCTTTATGTCTTGACACTGGAGGACTAGCGGAGACATAAATAATTTTCTTTGTTACTAATGTTGGTGGTTTCTTCTGTTGTTTTTTAAAATTGTTTTTTGCCTGTTCTTCATAAACTGGCAGAACCAAAGAGGTTCCTTACAGTTCAGGTGTTCCTAACAGTTCAGGAGCTTGGAGCTCCATTTGTTACGCAAAAACTGTTAAAGATACAGTTTAGGGTGGATTCCTGCACTGAGTGAGGGGTTGGACTTGATGGCCTTACAGGCCCCTTTCAACTCTACTATTCTATGATTCTATGACCCATTGCCTTTTTCAAGATGGACAGCACCATTTAGACTTCATAATAAGAGTCCTAGCCCTACGGACGGTGAGACACGGGGTGGGGGGAGTTTTCCAAGACCAGTACTATGAACGCTGCTATCTTTCCAACACCAGGTCAAGACCTTCCTCTTTGCCCAGGCATATAGCTCCGACTATTGGGCGGTATAAAAATGCAATAAATAAATAAATACAAGGAAGTCAAAAGCCCCCCCCCACACACACACATTCAAGGAAGGGGTAGGGGGTTGTGACTTGGGGAGGGCTGCCCCAGGGGGGCTTTGTGACATCACAGACCACCTGTCCAGTCATGCAAAGTATAAAATGGGGCTGGGAGATCACCTCGGGCTCACTTCGGCTGGGGAGTTCAGAGGCAGCTGCGGCCAGAAGGCAAGTCTGACTTGCTAGTCCGACTTGCTAAGCAGGGCGAGGGGAAACTCCTGGCCCACTCACCCCCCACAACGAAGCCAGCTAACAACATTCCATCAGGGGGCGAGACTGTGGGAGAGGTAGGCCCCAAGGGAGGAGGATCCAGCCGACCTTCCCCTTCTTCCCCCTTCCCCTTCGATGGAAAGAGGGGAAGTAGGTGGTGGTGGTTAATAAATAAATAAAACATAAACGGATATAATAAATCTCCTTGAAGCCTCCGATTTATTACAGTGAACAAAGTAGTGTTCACTGTGTTTAAGAATGAAGAGTACATATACAGCATTCCACCATGTTTTAAGGCCGTAATTGGGGGTGGGTCACTCTAGCATCCTATGAAGAGTACATACAGCATTCCACCATGTTTTAAGGCCGCAATGGGGTGTGTGTGTCATTCTAGCATCCTATGAAGAGTACACACAGCATTCCACCATGTTTTAAGGCCGTAATTGGGGTGTGTGTGTGTCATTCTAGCATCCTATGAAGAGTACATACAGCATTCCACCATGTTTTAAGGCCAAAATTGGGGGTGGGGGTCTTACACTAAGGTGAAGCTGTATAGCCAACTAGACGGTAGTTACATACATACTCCATTCAACCAATCAATCATACACATCCAACTAGCACAGTCACACACACACACACACACACACACACACAGAATTATACAGTTATGATCAAGGTTATAAAGCACCTTGTTTTGATCCAGCATTGTTCTTGTCAAGAATCACTAGATGGCAGCATTACGATAGTGGAAAGAATATCATACAACCTGTTTTTCCACATTAGTTTGGGTTTTGCCTTCAGCCTTCTATGGCTGGAATAGCAAAATCCTTCAGGCTAACAAAGTTCAGTAAAACATTAACAAAAGCCAAACTTAAGGAAAATATATACACCTCCAACCAATATTGTTTCATACAAATAATAAAAATGTTGTAACCATCTAGCAATAACACATATATCAATGTATAAAAAACCTGAATATACAGAACCTAAAAACTTGTAACGTAATAGGCCAAACACATTTCGTCATCAGTCTCCATGCTGGCTGGAGAATGTTAGGAATTGTAGGATTTTTCCCCTGTCTAAACATGAATAGGATTGTGTCTTAAATCTCTGTTTTGTAGGGCTGAATATATCCATCATATATATATATATATATATATATATATATATATATATATATATATATGGGTGACCATATGAAAAGGAGGACAGGGCTCCTGTATCTTTAACAGTAATGTAGAAAAGGGAATTTCAGCAGGTGTCAATTGAAGAGGGTGAAATTCCCTCTTCATCACAACAGTTAAAGCTACACTAGCTATAGCAGAGTGGCCAGATACAAAAGACGGCAGGGCTTCTGCAGCTTTAACTGTTGTGATGAAGAAGGAATTTCACCCTCTTCAATTGACACCTGCTGAAATTCCCTTTTCTATATTACTGTTAAAGATACAGGAGCCCTGTCCTCCTTTTCAGATGGTCACTATATATATATATATATGGTCATCCTAGGTAACCTGTGGCCTTGAAATCGTTTTAGAAAAGCAGAGGAGAAAGAGAGTTTATGCTTTCCCCCATCTAAATTGTTCGCTGCTGCTCACTTTTTTTGATGACCAGATTATTGCGTAACTATATGTTTTAATTTTGTATACACTTATATATGTGTCATTGCTATATTGTTACAATATTTGTATTTATTTGTTCTAAACGGCAATTGTTTGGAGGACTTTTGTTGCTGGGACATATTGCTAAGGACTAGTTTTGCTCTATTGTTTATTGCATTTTTTTTTAAACCAATCACTTTATTTTAAGGCAATTTCTAGAAACATGGCTTTTCAATGATCAATCTGGGTCAAAGCCATAAATGATTAGCAATGGTTCAAAACTTCTCTGGCCTTTTTCAATCTGGTACCATTCAGATATTTTACACTGTAATTTCCAGCATTCCTGACCATTAGCCATCCTGGCTGGAGGTGATGGGAGCTGAAGTCCAAAATATCTGAAGGGCCCCAGATTGGGGAAGACTGGCCTATACCTTCAGTGAAGCCCTGTCAAGACTAACCCAAGAGGATCTGGGTCTTGCTTTTGCCTGAGGACTGGAGGTCTGGACATCTCCTATGCTGATGGTGTAATTAGGTTGCCAAGAGCTGTTATAGTTCAATAATCATCTCGTGGTGTCGTTGGTAGCCTTGTGGGCAGATCGATGTGGTTGCAGCTGCAAGGCCAAAAGCTATTGTACTAAGATGTATTTGTAGTGATTGTAGTGAAATATAAAATTGGATTGTATCTTCTTTTCCCTTTTGTGTACTGGATTTCTGTTTCCAAACATGGCCTGATTAACCCTACATTGACCTATGTCAGTGATTATAGCTTACACCTTTTTTTTTAAGGTAAAGATTTTCAGGAATCCAAAATCTACCAAATATCTATAGCTGCGCATAGTACACTGTACTCCCAAACTACAGCCAAAATAGACATTTATTTTAAAACAACAACAACTAGACATTTTGCTATATACCAGATTCACAAAGCATAAAATGTTAATCAGGGGTAGAAAACCTAGTGGCCTCCAGATGTTTTGGACTGCAATTCCCATAGTTCCTGACCATGGCTATACTGGGTGGGACTGTTGGGAGCTGTAGTCCAAAACATCTGGAGGGCACCGGGATATTTATCCCCAGCTTTAAATCTTTGGCATAAAGATTTGAGATAACAAAATTAAATTAACTATTTTTTTTCTTTTTGAGTGACACACAACACAATCATGTCTTCAGACATGTCTGCCATATTCTCTAAGAATGATGATTAACTAATAGGGAAATCTGTCCTGTCCTTTGACCCCCCCCACCCCACCCAACACACAGCACATGTACACAGAGCCTCATGCAGTTTCTCACCTCCATAACAAATTGTCCTGCATATGTTCCCGTCATGGTTGAACTTTGACCAGCTGCAAGGATTCCAATGGCCCAAATGTAGAGAGCAATGGGCCCAAAGTAGCACCCCAGGATTATCCCCTGAGCAGCAAGAGACAGAGATAAATGGTTACACGGGTAGCTAAGCAAGGATATACTCACCCAAGCTGCCCACAATATCAACAACAGCCAGAGGAGGCCCTGGTGCTTACTTAGGAACATAGGAAGCTGCCTTATACTGAGTCAGAACCTTGGAGTGTCATCATATGAGCGTTTTATAGCATGCTTGTTACTGGCCACTCACAAGTTTTTGTGGGTCCTTCTCACGATGCCATTGGCCTTCTGCTCATTTTTCCATCACACACACACAAAAAGACACAGAATATCCATTTTTTTTTGGCTGTAGCGAAACTTGCCACCATTTCCTGCTGTGTGCAGGAGAGGCAGCGCAATAAAAACACCCACTGAATGGGCCATGTTGTTGTTGCTTGCTTCCCTTTCTACCCCCTCCATTGCCTAATATGTCGTCCAAACGTGGCCACTGTCTCCACATCCAGACTACCTTCTACTGAAGCCAGATTTTTCCTATTTTACTCACAATTAAAACCCAAATAGCTTTTCAAAATGGCCTTGACAACTGCTGTCCTGCTCTTAAAAAGCACCTCTTCTGGCTGCATGGGTGATGTACTGTTCACTTTGCGTTCAAAAAGATAGTGACTGGGCCAGCATGGTCGGTCACCTGCTGAGGGTCCCCACGCCAGCAGAGGCCCACTGACAAGAGCCCCCTCTTCCTCCTCCATTTCACCATTGCAACCTGCTAGTTGACCTTCCTCTCTCTCTGGCCCAGACAACAGTGGTGATGAAAAGGAGGAGCAGGAGATGCCACTGCTGACTTGCTCCCTGGCTCTCTTCCAAGCATGAGGAGCAAGGAGAGCAGGAGCAAGAGTAGCTGGTGACAATGGTGATGAGGACGTAGATTCACTGAGGACGTCTTGCCAAAAGGCTCTCAAAAACCTGGAGATGGCACTGGATAGTGATCTCGTTTATGAAGAAGTATTTGTTTTGAGGTATGTTTATTTTTAACCCTCCTCCCGTTTCTCCATCAGGATACCCAGGTGAAAATCCTTGTGGAAGGGTTTCGTTTAGGGTAGCCAAGCCCATGCAAGGAGGTGTTGGGGGAGGGATGTGCAGGGTTTCCAAAATATGGAAGTACAGATACAAGAAAAAATATTCTGATTGTTCAAAAACTGATGGTTTAGAAACACAGAGGAGGTAGGAATGAAATGAAGAGGAGGGGTGGCTTAGAAAGGTCCCACAGGCAGCCTATAGTGCCACTTAACGTGTAGTTCTGTAGTCCAAGGGGGAAGAGTAGCAATAGAGGAAAAAGCGACCATCTACTTGGGGATCCTACAGAGCTAGACTGGCTTTGCACTCACAGCAATGGGGCTGGGCAAGCACGCAGCATTCGGCTGGAAACTTACCCCTTGGAAAATGTCCACAGAGACTGTCTCGTTGTTAACAGGAAAGTTGGGGAAAATGCTGTGGTTGGAAAACATGCTTTGGTTGGCGCAGACGTCATGCTGGAAGAGAAAAATCACATCCATCAGGACTTCAGAAAAGTTGCATCCCTCAGCGTTAGAACCTTGAGGGCAAAATATTGCCACACACCTTACTGCTGCCTCAGAGAGAAATGCCGACTGGGTGTGAGTTCTCAGGATGCATCTACAATGAAATGCCCCTTAGACAGCGAATTGCTTCAGGCCTGTCTTCTATCATCCAAAGCCATGACTCTTGTTCTCAAATGAGACACATACCTGGTGACTCCTAGCTCTCCCACTTATCCACCTTTTGAAGGGAAATTCAGAAGGGGGAATGCTACTGAAACTGTCTGAGTATGTTCCTTAGAATAAAAGACACTGGTCAACTTTATTTATAGTCTATGTTTTGCACTGTTGCATCCACCAAACCCATTAATTAGCCAGCCCACAGGGCCACTCTGAACTTATGTGGGAGACTTTCCTCAAATGACCCTACTCACGCTCAGTGGTTGAACTGTGGGTTAACATGTTGTCCAAACCCAGGACATTTTTCACAGGCTGGCTATGTAGTATGTTAACTATGTAGTGTGGCTTATTTTTTCTTGAACAAACCAGCTTGATAACCCATGGTTTGTTGTGTTGTTCAGGGTGGTTAACAAGCCACCCTGGCTGTGTTCAGACAACATGATAACCCATGGCTCAATAAACAATTCACAGTTCAACAACAACCCACACTCAATCATGTTATATGAACCCAGCTATTGGAGCACAAGGCCATTATGTCTTTACATAATTACTAGAGGGAGGGTTTTCAATACTACTAAGGGCTGGCCTCAAGATATTTTTCTGCCTGGGGCAAAGGACAAGATGGTGCCCTCCTATTTCTAGTACAAAAACCAACCTGACTGTGACATGTATCTTACTTCAACTCTGGCAACAGGACAGTATCCTCCACCAGACTTGGGGGCAACAGGCTAGATTAGGAGACACAGGGCCTACACAGCACTGCCTTCCAACACTGTGCCACCACTCATTGCCCCCCATATCTGCTGACTGAGACTGCCATCTCACTCTACCTAAGGGTAGGGCCATGGCTGTCATGTCACTGTGCTGCATGGGTGCAACTATCAGCCCCTGCAAAATTTCTCTCTTCTTCACAGCTATGTAAAGAAAGCTATGAAAACAGGGATGGGTGGGTCAGTTGTGGCCTTCAGATGTTTTGTCCTACAACTCCCATTACTCCTTAGCCAGCATAGTAAACGGTCAAGAATTATGGGAGTTGTAGTCCAAAACAACTGGAGGGCTACACTTTGCCCACCCCTGTATTAAAGGAAACATAAAGAAACATGGTATTTGTTTTGCCTAGTTTATCCTTCTTTGTCTACTCCACCCCAACTATAGTACAATCAATACAATGAGCTCTGCCTTCAGAAGGTTGATGGGAGAGGATGAGCAAAAACCAAAAGATTGGCCAATCCCTGCTTGGCTAAAGGGAAACTCATCCCTCTTTCTTTCTTCCAAGCCATCCTCCATCACCTCACTAGAAATAATAAAAAATGGTGAAGGGCAGAAAAAGAACCTGCACTGCAAGACATGACAGAAGAGAACCATTGGACCTGAAGTCCTAACTGGTCTCGAGTGAGCAGAGCAACTTGTGGCCCTCTAGATGTTTCAGCCTACAGTTCCCAAGATCCCTCACCACTGGCTGTGCTGGCTAGGGCTGATGGGAGTTGTAGGCCAAAGCATTTGGAGAGCCACAAGGTGGCCACTCCTGGACTGTGGGCCAATGGCTTCATAGTTCTCACCACTTCAGAGTTCTTCTTCTGAAAAAAGGCCTGTGCGAACACGGACATGACAAAGAGGTTTATGAGGAAGGAGACAAAGAGAGCAATGGTTGACTCCGTCAGGTAGTACATGTTGGCCTCTTTCACTGCCTTCTTGTTGGTGCGATCCACCTCTCGGGTCTGTAAGGAAAGGACAAGACACCTCATAGCTCTATCCGTCATATAGAGCACTCCCTAACTCCCCCGGCCTCCGCCACACAAAGATACTGGAGCTAGAGAACATTATGGTGGGGATTGCTCTTGTGGCTACAACGATAGCTTTATCCAAGGCTCCTTTCACGTGAGCTCATACCGTGAGCTTTGTTTGTAAGGAGAAAGGAGGGACCTTTCCTTCAAAGTGAGATCGTGGCATAGATACATCTCCTCCCCATTCCAGCATGATGGGCTGAAAGTCCCTCGTCGGACATTCAAGACCTCCCTTCAGCAGAGGCAAGGCACTTTCCACACAGCTGTTTGCTTATTCCCCTTCTTAAACTCTGGATTGAGATATATTCCAGTACAGGAGAAGGGGAAAAAACAACCTCCCTAACCACAAATTTAAAACCTAATTAAGGGCGGAGCTGCACATTACAAGGCAAACACAGGATCCCAACCAGTGGTGAAGTAGTAAATTTCGAAGTACAGTTGCTCATCATGACAGTCTCCACAGCCACGCCCCTAAGGAGAGTTCAAACATTTCAGGTTTGTTGATCCATATCAACAAACCAGTTCTAGCAGTGTCCATCTCCACCAGAAGCAGGTCTTAATTGTAAAGCCGATGGGTCCTAAATACCCACTCAAGATCAAGCCACCCGAAAATACTTTGCATTGCAACAGGGAACAATATATCATTTCCTCCCAGCTATTGAGCAGCTTGCAGCTAAGCTCGGGGGACAGATGGACAGGAAAGTCTGAGTCTTTCTGTGCCAGACACTGACCTTGACAAGGGAGGAGTGCAAGTAGATGTTATGGGGCATGATGATGGCTCCAACGATACCCACAGCCTGCAGAAGTTCCTCGTGTCCACAGTTCTTGCAAAGGGGGAGGAACATCCCCTTTAGCACCTCCTTCTGGTTGGGTTTCACTACTATATACTGCAGAAGGAAGCAGGACGGAAGATCAGGCAAAGCAGAGGAAGGTGAGACACCCATCCCTTTGCCATGGAACGGGGTTAGATGATCCCCTCCCATACTCCATCTTGCCTCTGTGCAGCTTCAGAATGGCCAGCACTAAAGAAAGGGGAAGGTTCATACCCACTAAGGGAGCCTGGGGTTTTGAATAGGAGAAGGGAAGACAACAGAAGGAAGATCAAGAGGAAGCCTAGCAAGCAGGCGATAGGGCAAGAGAGATGTCTATCGGCACTGGAGGCTGGGAAAGGCATGCATCACAGGGAACGGTTGGAAGAGGAGAAGGATGCTAGAGAACCTGTGATAGCATAATGCACCCATGGTGGGGGTGGCAACAGGGCTGTTCTGGACATGTTGGAAGCGTGCGAGAATGTCTTGCTTTGCAGTTGCATGTCAGAGATGGAAAAACTGTTGCTAAGGTGAGAAATTCTCCTCTGTGTGTGGAGCAAATCCTCAAGCAAATAAGTTCAGTCTTAAATTAGCTCCACTGTTTCAATGCTTCTTTGATATCAGGCACTAAGGGCTTTTCCCAGTGCTTACCGTTTGGGTGCATCATTAACTTATGAAGCACACCGTCACTGGATGTGGCCATTGTCCTAGATGGCTTAAAAAAAATTTTTTTTGAAGGGATGGGCAACTTGTGGCCCTCCAGATGTTTTGGCCTAGAACGCCCATCAGTCCTAGCCAACATAGCCAATGTGAGGGGTCTTCAGAGTTGTAGGCTAAAACATTTGGAGGGCCACAAGTTGCCCATACATGAATTAGACAAATCCACGGTGCATCATTATATCCATGGCTCTTAGCTTCGATACCTTGTCAGGACCTCATCCCTCCATATTTGGAAGCACACCAGACACTGGGAATGGTTTGGCAGTGGGAGAGGGCTGCCGCCTTCACATTCTGCTTATCAGCTTCTTAAAGGCATCTGGTTGCCCACTGTTGGCCACAGGATGTTGGAAATGAACCCTTGGGGGAGCCCTGGCAAGGCTCTTCTTATGTTCCTTTGCTTATGCTCCAAGGGTCAGACTGAAGAGGGCCTGGAGAACAAAGGTGTTGAACCTCTTTCAGCCCAAGGGGACAAATTCCATTTTGGAGAAGCTCTTTCTCTTTCAGGGGCTGCTATCCAGTGGTGGGAGGGACAAAAGGTGAAAGGGGTGGAGTCAAAGGCAATGGAGGCAGGAGCAAAATGCTACTCATACCAGCATATTTTAGCTTAAAGCTTTCAGTGCCAGTAACTAGGCCTGAGGAGAGGCATGTTAACCTTTTAGAATGGGGGGAAATGCACAAAAGGCCTGGAAACCACCAACAGATAGTCAGTTGGGATGTGGGGGGAACAGGAACCACCTAGTGATGTGGGGAAGGGGCAGTAGCCATCTGAGGAATCTGGAGGGGGATAGATTGGGACACCGGGTGGTCTGGATTGGGCCCCTGGACCTGAGGTTCAACACCCCACCTAGAGAAGGATGAGGAAAAGCATCCCTCCTGTGCGATGGGAGGAGTGTGCATGAGTTTACCTCATAGCCAAAGGTCACTGCCATGATTGTAATGAGGAGACCAAAAAAGGCCTCCAGCTTCCTGAGACCTGGGAGGGAAGGACAAAAACAGGAGAAGCTAAGTCACTGCAGGAGACATTGGGATTCAAGGCTGCTTCAAACCCAATTAATATTTAACTTGAGTGCTCTTTATTGTGAAATGTATATAAATATATAGGAGTGGTTCCAAAGAAATGACCTTGCAAGCCTGGAACAGCTCACTGGCTGAGTCTCAGGCAGATGATCTTTTCCCTTCCCCAATACATACCATATTTATCTAAGAAAAGGAAGAAGAAGGTGTCCACAATTGTGATCAAGACTCCACCCCACAAAGGGATCCTGCAAAGGGAAATCACAGACGTCACTGTCTTAATAATGTTATACACACTTACACCTGCATATACCAACACACCCACACACAAAAGCTCTCACATAACCCACATTAGCCAGGTTCGCACGATACAACAACCCCTGAGTGGTGATTATGGCCCTTCCTTGAGGAGTATCCTTTATTTTAGGTTATCATGTATTTACAGCATCACTGTTTTTGTCATGTTGCTTTCACCACTTTGAGATGTGGGGTCAGGCAGAACAAAATCAGTCTAGACAGGGGTAGGCAGCCTGTTTGGGGGCAGGCATAATGACTCCCCACTTTATGATGAAAACCCTCCTTGCAAAATGGCCTGGATAAGAGATTATTACAGCAGAAGGGTGTTCCTATGTCCTAGTGCCCTCCAAATGTTTTGGACTACAAACTCCCGCAATCTCCAATCATTTTTGCTGGGGCATATGGGAGTTGTAGTCCAAAACATGTGGAGGGCATCCCAGGTTGCCTACCCCTGGTCCAAGACATAGGAAACACCCCTCTGCTGTAGTAATCTCTTATCCAGGCCATTTTGCAAGGAGGTTGTTCATTCTAGAGTGGGGAGACATTATGCCTGAGCCCACCCGAAGGAAGAAGAGAAATGGCAGCATTGGTATCACCAGGGTCTCCCAGCTTCTGGAATCAGAGGAGATCTAACGGCTCAATCCAGTGCGATGTGGATTTGGTGGCACTGGAGCAATCAGCAACATCTTTGAGACCTGCCCCTCCTTTTGCCCCCTCACTTGGAGCCACAGAATGACGGGGATCTTACCGTCCAGCTGACAGGAGGTTGAAGGCAATCGCTGTCCCAATCACTTCCTGCATGTCAGAGCCAATGATGGCGATTTCTATCATGATCCAGAGCAGCACACGGGGAAACTACAGAAAACAGAGCCGGAGCCATGTTTCAGGGAAACAAACAAAAAGAGATCACAAACACACACAGAGGAACTGGTGCCATCAGACCCCGCTTCTGTCCCATTTTGAGCAGCACATTCCTTCCCCTGCAGTAATTATGATGAGTTCAGAATACTGGGACTGATTCGCTCCTCAGTGTTCAATACTGAAGAATATTGTTTACTCACAAATACCGTGAGGTGCTAAGATATCCTGGTGGCATTTGATATTGAAATTACTAAGCCACTCTGTCTGATATAACATGGAGTACTGGTGTTCTCTTATTAAGTTTGTATTTCTCCGGACAAAAGCAGTATCAGAGGGATGGCTATAGTGTATCTAATTCTGGTTCCATTCAGGCCGCTGCTTCAATGACAATGAGAGTCTTGTTCTGCAGACCAGTTAGTTTCTGGTATTAACATTTTTTTAAAAAAATAAAAAATAATGAAAATGTGTGTTTGCTTCTGCAAGAAATGACCTTTCCACTTTCTTTTTTGTTCTAAACATCTTTTTTTCAAAGCACCTGTAGTTTGGTCCCAAGAGGAGCATGGAGAAGGAGCAGTAACTTCCACACATCTCATTTTCTGTCTAAGAGGTGGTGTCCCTCAGGTTCAGAGGGAGAGGGAAGCAAGTGGGTGGTAACTGGTTTTAGACCAAGAAAAGTGTGGTGTTATTTAGAAATGGCGGAATGAGACTCTTGTGTAATTGTGCAATTCTGCTATTCCACAGCGCAATCTAGTAGTTGTGTAATGAAACATACAGAAAGGCAGAGAAAGACACCCCCCCGCCCCGGGAAAAAAACACGTGTAAAGCTGATCTTAATCCCACAAAGAATCTGGAAGTAGAAGCCTTGGTAAAGGAATGGGTTAAAAACTTCATGTAGAAAAGGAAGGTAATGAGTCACATGAGAGATAGAGGAAGGTGGCCTGGCAGTCACTGAATGAGCCAGAGTTTCCCCCATTCACAGGAAAGTGAGAAGCTGCAGCTAGTGCTGGCAATTTACTGCTTAATCGCACATTTCACAGTATGAGTTGCACACTCATACTCACCTTGGGATAATAGTAATGGCATATCTCTCCCAGATCCTTGCCTGTAACCACCCCGAGTCGGATGGCCAGCCTTTGGCAGAGCAGCCCCAGGATCGTGGCCCAGAGTAGGACCCAGAGGAGCTGTGGAAGGAACAAGGACATATGGCACATGATATTTATTTGTGTGTGTGTGTGTGTGTGTGTGTGTGTGTGCGTGTGTGCGTGCGTGCGTGCGTGCAAGGGCCAGGGTAAGCCTACTCCAAAAGACTCGCTTAGCCTCAGCCTATAGTGAGGGAATCTTAGGTGCAGGTGGGCTATATGCAGCACAGCTGGGTAGCTACATAGGATGGAGATAATGGGTCCAAAGTTATCAAGGCCTTCTGAATCAAAAGGAGAAGGACCAACGCAGCCTACAGCGATGCAGGCATTCTCCCATCTCCGCTTTCACTTCCGTTGGGGTTGAGTGGCTCTTGGGCAGTAGTAAATTTGGAATGGCAGGCACTCATCATGACAATCCTCAGAGCCACATCCACCAAGGAGAATCCAAAAATGCAGGCAGCTGTGTTGATCCATCTCTGTGTGTGTGTATTATATGTCTTTTGTAAAGTGAATGGGTCTTAATTGCTCATTCAAGACCAAGGCATTCCAAAATACTTTATACAGCAAGAATATATTGTTGCTTAGAAAATCCATTTCCCCTCCCAGCTACTGAGAGGATTGCAACTAAGATCAGAGGGAACAGGGAAGCCTGAGGGGGGTAGCAGTTGATGTCAGCACTCATGTCCTGCTTGTGGGTTTCCACAGGCAGCTGTCTGGCCACTGTGTGAACAGAATGCTGGACTGGATGGACCTTTGGTCTGATCCAGCATGAATCTTCTCATGTTCTTACATTGTCTTGCAGCTAAGACTTGCCCTCCTGTACTTACCTGAAAGCCAGCGATAGCCCCGCACTGTAGGTCTGACTCAATGTTTCCTGGATCCAGGTACGCAATGCTCATGAGGAACCCAGGCCCGGTGAAAGCCCAGAGCTTCCGAAAACTGAAGCCATACTGGAGAGGACAAGTTAGAACAAAGTCAGTAAAAAGCAGTGTGGGGTCATGACCACTTTCCTTTTTATTTTCTCAGTATTTTAACACCTAAATTTAAACTTTGCTGTTTTAATTCTGTATTTTAATCCTATATCAATTTCTGCTGTGTGGTTTTATCCTGGTTGTGCTTTTTATATTGTATTTTGTATTTGGGTTTTTAGATTGTTGGATGTTTTATTATGTTCTTAATGGTTTTAACTGCCCAGAGAGCTTCGGCTACTGGGCGGTATAAAAATGTAATAAAGAAATAAAGAAATGAAATCACTGTTCTAATTATTATTTATTTATTTAGCACCATCAGTGTACATTAATCAATATTTCTTTTTTTTTTTGGTTGTAAACCGCCCAGAGAGCTTTGGCTATTGGGTGGTATAAAAATGCATTAAATAAATAAATTTCTTATATTCTTTTGATGGCTTTCTCAAATACACACACACACACACACACACAAAAACACACACACACACACACATCAAAGCAAGATACAAAATACAACATTTGTAACAGCTAAAACAATTATTCACTATATCCCTCATTGGCTAGACCCTTATTCTGTATCAGGCTTAGGTCACTTGGTTGCAAGATAAGTCCAGCGTTTCTGTTTAGTTTTTACAAACAAGGATGCTTTTCCAGACTTATGTTCATCGCCTATGAAATGGGGATGGTTTATTGTCTCCCTTTAAAGTTGTAAAGCTTGAGCCTACAGTCCTATACCCACTTTGAGGGAAGGCTGTGGCTCAGTGGCAGAGCACCTGGTTTGCATGCAGGAGGTCGCAGGTATCTCCAGGTAGGGCTGGAAAAACTCCTGCCTGAAATCCTGGAGAGCCACTGCCAGTCAGTGTCAACAATACTAGGCTCAGATGTCCCAAAGAGACTGGGACTCAGTATTTATTTATTTATTTATTTATTTATTACATTTTTATACCGCCCAATAGCCGAAGCTCTCTGGGCGGTTCACAAAAATTAAAACCACAATAAAACAATAAAACAGTAAAAGGCAGCTTCCTATGTTCAGGTATCTGGGAGCAAGCCCCATTCAACTGAATGGGACTTTCTTCTGAATAGATGTGCATAGGATTGTACTCTAAGGGTGCAACCCCCTTCAGGGTTGGGCATTTCTTTAAATCCCTTCCGTACAACTCCTATAACTGAGCTGCAAACAAGGCTGGAACATTAAATCTCAAAAAAATGTGCTTAGGAGCTGGCTGATAAAGTCCCAGAGAGCCTGTCTTGCCTTGTGTAATGACTCAGAAAGTCCGTTACAATTGCATTGCATTCAAGCAGCCTCTAAAGACTTGTTGCAGAATCCCTTCCACAGAGGAAGTGAAATGTCTTACTGCAATCTTTCCCCCAACTGCCTGTCCTCCAGAAATTTTGGACATACTACAGCTCCCATCCGTCCCAGCCTCTTTGGGCAATGTTCAGGTACAATGCAGGTTGTAGTCCAAAATATCTATAGGGCAACAGGTTGCCTTCTCCTGCCATTACCAATATAACTCCTATTAGTGCTCATCTCATTCTAGTAGTATTCTGTCCCATCCGATCCCACACAGTGGAAGGAGAATTGTAGACTTGCTGTAGGGGAAAAATAATTTCCCACTTTAAACACACACACACACACACACACACACACACACACACACACACACACACACACACACGGAGATGTGTACTCTGGTGCTAGAGAGCAAGAATACTGCCTTAGGACACAATCCTATGCATGTTTAGATAGATAAAAGTCCCACAGCTCCCAGCATAGCTGGCTTGGGAATGCTGGAAGTTGTAGGACTTTTTTCTGTCTAAACATACATTGGGTTACATCTTAAATCATTGATTAGAGGGCTGGGGATTGTAGGAGCTTTTTTTTTTTATCTAAACATGCACAAGATTGCGCCCTAACAGGATCAAGTAACAGGTCACAAAATGGTGGCCACTTTTTTTTAAAGGGCTATTGTCAGATTGCCAGACACAAGATTAGGCCCTCTAGACCTTTTGGAGTTGCACAGAAGGGAGAAATGCACCTGTTGTGTCTGGCTTTGCATGGGAACATAGCAAGCTGTCTGATCCTGAGTCAGTCTGTTGGCCAGTCTAGCTGAGTATTGTTTACACTGACCTGCAGCAGCTCTCCAAGAGTTTCTCCAGCTCTACCTGGAGATGCTGGGAATTTTACCCAGGAACTTCAGCATGCAAAGCAGATGCTCAACCACTGACCTACAGACCTTTTACCAGTCATGGTACTGCAGGCATAGAAGAAGCCAGACCTGAAAGAACTTTCCCTTCTACGGGGCTTCTAAAGAGTCTTTTGAGGGTCTGCTATGACTCAAACTGTTTCCAACAACCTCCCCCCTCTCACCCAGCTTTACAAATAAACGCTGGGTTTTTCTCATCATCTCCACATACATGCACTGAGGTCCTTTCACACTGCATGGCTATCAGTCAAAGAGGTCATCCTGATATTCCCAGTCCCACAGAACAGGTCACTAACCGAGTGCCCTGTACATCTGATGGCCCTGGTGAATAGTCAAACCACAGGGGAATGAGTGAATTGTCAACCCCCTAGCCTAAGACTTACTCCTCCAACATCTGGAATGACAATCTTCTCATCCAGGTATGTTTGATCTTGGTTTTCCTCCTGATGATTTGCTTCTGGTGAATCGGTGGCACCATATTTAGTTTTCTTTCTGATTTCACTGTCTGTGAAGAGTCAAAGGCAAGGAGTCACTTTTAGAGCTTTTCTACACAAAGCATTTGTTGTGCACTCATCATTCCCTACTCACAGTTGGTTATAGGTTCTTTAGATGCCATCGTAACCCTCGAGGTTCACTTCTGCACTTACTATGAGTTTTTTTAGAGCAGGGAAAATGGGATCTTATTTCTAATGGCAAAAAAAGCACAATTTGCCCTTGTGTATTTGCACCTAGGAACAGCAGGAAAGGAAATGCTCTTTGCATAATACTCAGATCTCAATTCTGCAACAAAACTGAAAGTAGGTACAGCCTGGTGTAGAAAACCCCTGCATAACACATGTGAAATGAGGAAGGAATCTTAAAGAGATACACAAGTGGTTGAAATGATCCTGCAGCTGCAGCATTTTATATAGCAAATTTCAAGTGTTGGATGTGCCTTGCATACATTCTGTCAGTAACCCAACAATTCCGTAAGGCGGACTAATATTCTTATCCTTATATTACATGTGGTGGGACTCAGGACAAATTCTTACATTATTCGTGACATGGGGAAGTCATGACTGACACAAGAGATTTTACAAAATACCTGCTCCTGGTGGAGGTGAAAACTTCTAGAGCTGGTTTGTTCATATGATCAATACAGCTGCCTGCATTTTTGGGCTCTCCTTGGGGGCATGTGGCTAAGGGGACTGTCATGATGAGCGGCTGCACTTCAAAATTTACTACTACACCATAGGTTGTCAGTTTACTGACAGATCTGTTAAGAACAGGAACATCGAGGGTGCTTCTGAATAAATGGCTCTTAGAACTACTAATTAAAAGGCATCGTGCAGCTATCCTATCTTTTCCTCTTTAGCCAATTTTCTGTGATAAGGAAAAAACGAACAAAAAACAACCACCACAAGGAGCAGTGGGAAAACACAGGAGGATTGCAAAGAGAAGATGCCATCATCTGCAACCTTCCATAAAATTATGTGACTGAGGCAGGGTGACGGTGCCGTAAAAGCCTCATCTGGAAGCACCCATAGTATTGCTTTAAACAGAATGGGGAAAACTTCATCAAGGCATAATTCATAAAATCAGAGAAGCATACAATAGGTTTTCAGGTACAGATATAACACTGCTTTTCTTTAAGGCAGTTTTAAACTAGAAAATACCTTTACAAATGTCACAGCCTGCTACAATCTTACCCATGTCGTGTGCTGCACAAGTTCTTGACAAGGAGCTTCTGCACAGCCCCAGTGAGACTGTTCAGATCTAGTTTTAGAAGCCATTTTTCTTTCTTTCGATGAGACTAACAGTCTGGAAAAACCTGCCTGGTGAGTCTTCACTGTATTTTCATTCCCCCATGTGATGAGATGTGATTTGCATATTCAACTACAGAAATGTCCCATCAGTTTATTGCAAGCTCTAAGATGGAAATTACTCCTATCTTGACAGGGTTTGCACCTATCCACATTTTTTACCCAGCAGAAATTGTACATTAGAGGGAAATGAAATGAAGGGATAATAAAAAATAAAAAATGTGTGTGCATGCTATTGAAGTGAAGGATGTTGTTTTAATATTATCACAAAAGTAGAGTCAGGAATTTAACAACAAAATACTAATTATAGTAAATCCTGTTCAGCAAAGGTTTACTTCTCTCTGACAATTTCTTTCAAATTTATTAAGTTATTGTAGAAGATTTTATACCCAGCCCATCCAGTGTCAACACAATGCTTAGGATGATTTGTAAGGTTAAAAACAACAATGAAATCAATCATGATACATTAAGCAACACAACAATACAATAAATCAAAGAAAGAAAAAATGGTATAATAGCAATGGATCTGTGGGCAGGTGAGCACAGCCAGCTGGGTTGGCAAGCCGCCCAAGCAGGTCGGGTGGGCAGGAGGTGAGCAGGTGAGCAGGTGAGCGGGAGCAGCCAGCTGGGCTAGCTGGCCACCAAGCAGGTTGGGTGAGAGTCAGTGGCACAGCCACCATCACCAGAAGAAAAAGAAGCGGGGTGGCAATCATGATGGTTCCCATCATCCCTCACCAGTGGCTATGCTGACTAAGGCTGATGATAGCTTTACTATACTCTCTAAGGCCCTTTCTACACCTAAGGATTATCCCAGGAAAATAGAGGGATCATCCCTGCCTGCTCCTGGGATCCCCTGTGTGTCGTTTGCATGCACAGGGATGATCCCAGGGGGAAAGGGCAGGTGTAGAAACAGACTAATTGTGAACTCATTCTGCAAGTGTGGATCCGTAGCTAGTCAGAATGGCCCCATCCACACACAAGAAAATGGTGGAAAGCTTGGGGGAATCCCAAGGTTTCCAGAAGCACAAAAAATCCTTAGTCGGGGAAAAAGACTACAGCCCAGTGAAGACTGTGAAATCATTGTGGGGACAGAATGGTGGTTGAATGAAGTAGAGAATCAAAATCTGGGGAGGAAAAATGGAGAATGTCCTTGAAAGGGGCCTGGTTATCTAGCTGGAACCTTGAAAAGGACAGCTGCATGCTGCAACATTTTGTTGCAGGTCCCACTTGGAAATAAAAAAACAAGAAAAAAAACACCTGTGGCTTGGAAGTACCTGGGCATGAGCTGAAATAATCAATCAATGTCCAAATAAAAAGGCATTTCATTGAAACATTTAATTCGTAAGCAGGCATTAACAGGCCTGAGAGATTTATAATTAGATTACCAGAATGAGAGAATAAAACAGCCTCTCTGACATTCCGTTAAAGAGAAGGAAGAGGAGACATTAATTGTAGTTTATTTAAGGCAAGGGTAGGCAAACAGGTGCCCTCTGGATGTTTTGGACTACAACTCCCACAATCCTTGTCTATTGGCCATGTTGGCTGGGGCTAATGGGAGCTGTATTCTATAACATCTAGGAGACACCAGGTTGTGTACCCCAGATCTAAGGGCAAGATTCCAGGAGAGGTAATTGTATTTCCTGATGTGTTTAAAGCTACTATACGATGGTGGGTCCTATAGTGTCCAAATTATTTTTATCTACATTAATAAGATGGACACTTACTGCAGCTTTCGCCAAACCTGGTGCCCTCCAGATGGCTTGGACTACAACTCCCAGCATCCCTGACCATCAGCCATACTGAGGATGATGGGAGTTGAAGTCCCAAACATCTGGAGGGCACCAAGTTGGGGAAGGCTGACCTACCAGAAGGGTTGGATGCTGAAAAATATATATATGAAAAATGATAAGCAAAGTAGTCTTCAAGATGTGCCCTCCAAGACCAGCAGGCGATTCCTACTTGGCAGACTGGAAGAGTGGTAGAACAGTAACATATTTTAGTAGAAGTGTAAGCATGCTTTTGGAAGGGTAAAAGTCCCATGGAGCAGTGTTTTGCCCTGTAGCATCTGGCAAGTAAATGCACTCAGAATGTGGGACAGCAGAGTTTTCATAGCATTTCGTAGCACAGTGGGAGTTGTAGTCAAAAAACATCTGGAGGGCACAAGTATGCCTTAGATAAATATACAATTAATTAAATTTCACCCTTCAATTTAACAAATTGGGGAAAAGAGCCCTGAAATGATCAGTATTGGAAAATGTGTCACTTTGTCATCGGTGGGCATTCCTTCTTAAGGTAGCATCCATAAATCATCCAGAATAAACACAGCTGCCAAACATACACTTACCATCACAAACACAGATTAAACTCACTACTCCATAGAGGAGGTAAGCAGAAACACAAAGTTAAGATGAATTAACCCAAAAGATCTTTAAACATTACGTTATTTACACAACCACTTGTGGTTAGGGTTGAAAAAGACGGGATTTCACCACACTTCCAAGTTTCAAGAATGTCTTCGCAATCTTATACTAATCCGTTATTTATTGTGTATTAGTTAACCTGATGTCTTCACATAACTTTTAATTATTGTCGCTGTGTCCTTTCCCTAGCAGAGCTCCTGTGTTTTAAACAGCTGTGGACACACAAAATTTTAAAAGCTACAGATTTCCTGGGCATGGAGATGCAGTGATGAGAAAAAGCTGCACCTAATACATGTCTACTCAGAAGTAAGTCCCACTAAGTCCAATGGGGCTTTCCCTCAGGTATGTAGGTAAAAGACTACAGTCTAAATGTCTACCTGTCACAAAGGTACACAAAAACGATTGCAGCAGTTGTAATACTAATAGCTGTTTCATGAGCAAATGATCTAACCCAGGTGCTGGACTATCCACAGCCAGCACGGTAATTGGGGATGATAGGTGTTGGAGTCCAACACATCTTGGGGGCACCAGATTGGGAAAGGCTGATGTAATACTATCATGGTAATGAATATGTATTTTAAATTTATCCTTCAGTAATGTCAAAGTCACATGGATGCCCAAGAAAAAGGGGAGGGGAATCAGAAAACCCACATCCACACCCGTGAGGAATGGTGTCAAAAGTGATCCCTGCTTTCATTTTTATCACAGAAGAAAGGAGTAATAGCATGAACCCTACCTGATTCCGGTGTTCCCATTTAGAAGTTCTTTCTGTCAAAAGTTATCTTCAGTTCAGATGCAAAACTGGATATCATAAGAGCTGGAGTGCAACAGCCTGCATGCATAGCCCAAAGATCGCAATAAAGGAACAGCCAGTGGTAGGCAAATCTTTGAGAATGAGCTGAGCTTGGTCATTCCAGGAGTTCATAAGGAAGTAAAAGAAGGAAGTGCTCCTTACTGGAGAAAGTAACAGATAACAGTAATTTTATTTTGTCCTTACTAGACAGCTCTGGGTATATTAACTACTCAATGAATAATGTATGCACTTTCAGTTTCAATATGACAACAAGATAACCTTTCGGAACAAGGTTGGGTGGGGTGGGGTGAAGTAGGATACAGAACAGAGGAACGTGGGTGTATTTGGATCTAAATTATAGGGAAAGAGTATTATTGGTTATTTTTCAATACCACCCAATAGTTGAAGGTTTCTGAGCAGTTCACAAAACAAAACTTAGAAACAAAAAATACAAAAACACAATATGACAACTATTAAAAAAACTAATAACATTTAACATAAAATAAAACCAAAGTAAAACAAAGTCAATGCAAAAGCCACAGTGAAGTAAAATGCACTGCGTCATAATGTGTGTGTATGGCAGTTCTTCAATAAAAATCCCTGGGGCAGTTTGCACGAGAATAAAATACAAAATAATAATAATAAAATGAACAGTTAAAGTACAAAAAAATACAAAAATGAATAATAACAATCATGACAATAACAACATTAACAAATGCAGGGAAATAAAAGGCAGCAAGGTCTTAAAAGAGGGAATTCTTAACAAGAATTTCAGTTTCCTGAGTCATGCGGAGGGCATTCTCCACTTCTGATGGGTCTATGGATGCTAGGAAATCCTGCAGTGTTAGTGCAATCCATTTTGAAATGTCTTTTGGTTATGTGTTGTGTAACCATTTGAAGTCCAAAATGCCTCTTATATCCCCACTCCTTTTGGGAACTAAGAAGAAGATGGAATAAAACAACTGTTTTGATCTTTCTTGCTGAGACTGGTTCTATAGGTGGTTGATAGGCTTGATGAAGTTCTGATGCTTGGAAAGCTTATAAGAGCATGGGAAAGCTATAAATGTTTCTCAGGGAAGGTGGGCAAATTCAGAAGAATAGCCCCTGGCTACTAGGAGCTCCATCACACCTACTTCCCCCCTCCCCCGATATGCACCCGTGATTTTGACCTCATTTCATTAGCGCAGCAAGTGGTGGTCACTTTCACGTGCGTGCATTGCTGTGCTATTTCATCTCATGGCTTATTCGTTCTCCCACACCACCGCGCCCCACCTTCCCCCTCCAGTTCATCGATTCTTGTCCTTGATAGATGTTGTGATGGGCCTGGCCTGGCTGCCTCTGATCCATTTTCGGATAACTGTTTCATTATAGCCTATAAAATGGTTTTATTTCTTTTCTTTTTGAGATGGGTGTGTATGTGAAAGTGCAGGAATATGCAGCACGGATGCTTGCCAAATTGGCTTTCATGAGAGCCTTTTCTTTTTATTTTCCCTCTGTACCTGAGAATTGTTCCGTGTCTTTGGTTCTGGATCTAGCGATCCAAAATAAAGAGTTCATTAAAGGGATATGCCCATCAGCAAAGTAAAGGATAAAACCTCTTTCCATAAAAGCAAAAGGGGTAGAGTAATGGAGAATCAGAGAGCTCTCTCTCTCTCTCTCTCTCTCTCTCTCTCTCTGTGTGTGTGTTTATGGGGAGGATGAATGGGTTGAGTTTTTTTTTTAAAAAAATCCTAAAACATCAAGCAATAAGGGGATTGGCTTCACACTTGGCATGCCTAAAGCCTTACTTAGGAAATATCACGCTGCCAAGTTTCATCATTTTCTGAGAAGGCATCAGGGAAGGGGGCCATCAAGGGTTTCTGTGGTGCAGATGGGAAGACCGTCTTAACCCCTGCAGAAGTCGCAGATGTATATATTCCTCTGGTTTAGGTGTGTCCTCCATTATTTGAGGAATTCTAGTCTTTTTAGCTAATGGAGAAGAAGAAATGGAGAGAGAAAATTTTCCTATATGGGAAAACAAAAGTGAAACTAAACCCTAATCTACACCAAGCAGGATATTGCACTATGAAAGTGGTATATAAAGGGCAGGAGCCACACCAAGCAGGATATACCACTATAAAAGTGGTATATGGTATGTGTCAATGGGCCCCAACCATTGTCAGTGCACTTCAGTACCGCTATAAGCAGTAGTGTGGCTCCTGCCTTTTATATACCGCTTTCATACCGCTTTCAAAGTGCAATATCCTGCTTGGTGTAAATTAGGCCTATAGGGTAGGCTGAGCTACGTAGAACTTTATCCAGACCAACTCTGCTCAGTTAGGCAGGGCTGGTCTGGGGGAAATATGACAGCTAATCTCTGAGAGATACATTTTAGATGTAGAGATGAATTTTAGATAATGCGGTGGAGAATGCCCTCCATTTCACTCAGAAAAACATTGCTTAACATTTTTTTTTTTGCTGTTTTAACGTTGTACTAATTTCAATTTTTTAATGTATACCATGCAGAAATCCATTTTTGGATGAAGGCACAATTTATAGATTCTTATAATTAATTAATTATACATACTCTTTGAAATGTATGCACCCTACCTGAACATTTAGGGTGTCATCCCTTTAAGAGAAACGGCTATGACCCAGGAGGCCAGCCCCTTGGGGCACCGACTTTTGGGTGTGGCTGGTGAGAAAACTGGAGGAGTGTGCTGCAGGCTCCCAAGCCTCCTTTTGTGAGAAATGAAATTGATATATTAAGCTTCATCCCACGTACCTGTTTCCCTCAAATTATCCCCTACAGCGCTAAGCTGGCGCCGTTGTTGCTGCTAATCACACCCCGGGCGTCAGCGCTTCTAAGATCCTTTGCAAAGGGTTTAAGGGGGGAAATGTAAAAAAATCATTAAAAATCAATAGATGACCCAATCTGATTCAAATTTGGTATGCTTAAAGTTCTCCTTAATATCTATTACTGTGCCAATTTTGATGTCTTTATCTTTAAAGCTTACACAGATGTAAGCATTTGTTTAAATTTTCTTTAAACATATCAAATCCTGCTCCTGCGCCCCAGTGGCAGTTGGAAAACAACAAATGATTCGCTTGAAAACTACTAGCAAAATACCTCGATTCTTTTCCCTTTATAGCACAGTTAAAGCAGGATGCATGGGAGTACTTCACAGTCAAAGCCGATTATAAACTGGAAAACTTCAGAGTGCTTCACAATAAAAGCAGATTATAAGCTGGAAAACTTTGGAGTCCCTTGCACGCAATTCACAGTGATTGCACAGTATAACGCTGGTGTGATAAAACTCATTACCTACCTCATCAACTGGAAGTTTTTGTTCAAAAAGGTTGGAACAACAAAGTAAGTGTCAGATGGACCTCTCGGTAAAGTGCATTCCCTAACTGGGTTGCCATCACTGAAAAGGCCCTCTCCCTCCCTGATAGCCATAGGTATGCGTCTAAGATTATTTACTGGCCCCCAGCTCTTGATTGACCGAAGTTTAAAGATGCCATTTAAGATATAAGCAAGGTAAAGTGGCCACATTTTCTCCTGGCCTTTATCCTGTGCATTTAACAGCATCCTGACACACACAAATTAAACAAGTGGAGCTTTCCCCATATAATTCCATATCAGGAGAAGTGTTGCTTTCTGCACACTTGCATGCCAGGCTGCTATTAAACACATGGAAGCAGACCCAGTTGAAAATGTGGTGATTGTAAAGTAAATCTATCCTGTGAAGATAGAGAATCCGAGAAACCACAAAGGTGTTTCATTAGTTTAGGACAGCCTTACCCAGCCTGGTCATCCTAGCTGGGGAAGATGGGTCTTAAAGCCCAAAACATCTGGAGGGCAGCAAGTTGAGGAAGTTTTAGAATTAGAACTATGCTGTCCTTCATTAAGTCTGCAGGTTTATGTTCATCTATCTGCAAGTTAGGGTGCAATATCACACACACAAAATAAGGTTGCTACCTTTAATCTGGCAGGGCCCCTTGGCTTACAGCAGCAAATAGATCTTTATCAAGTTAAGCTTTACTAAGTATTTTATTACTTCACAGCCTGGTATGTCCTTAACTTGTGCCAGCTTTCTTATTTCCTCGTAGAAGCACAAACCAAGTTTAAATTCCTCCACCACCACCCCAACAAAAATATCAACAACACGCAGTCCAATACAAACCAGAGCTATGTGCTTGACAACCTCACCTGGCCACGGGTTACTGAATAGTTATGATGGCTCTTTCTACACATAAGGGTTATCCCAGGAAAATGGAGGGATCGTCCCTGCCTGCTCCCGGGATCCCCTGTGTGGCAATTGGATGCACAGGAATGATCCACGGACGATCCAGGGGGAAAAGGCAGGTGTAGAAATGGCCGATGTCTCCAGTAGGAAATCTTGCAGTAAACGCACAACATCCTGGTTCAGATAATTCTGCCAGTGTTCCTGGCATCACAAAACAGCCCAGACCTGTGCAAACAAGCCTGGAACCACTGACAATGCAGAACCATGCATCATAATCTGCTGCATACTCTGTGCTTCAATGCCAAGAATTTGAGGTCGGCATTATAAATCTAAAAGAGTTCGGGGGTGGGGGTGGGGTTTCTGTTTTAATATATTTGATAGGTGTACTCTGCCCTTCCTTCCAAGTGACTCAAAGTAACCTTCCTGACAGCATGAGCTGTCTCCTAGTGAATGGGCTCTCATTCACTAGGAGATTTTAAGCAGAGGCCTGATGGTCACCTAGCAGGGATGGGTTGTAGGTGGATTGCCTGCACCAGCAGGGGTTTGGACTAGATGACCTTTGAGGTGCTCTGGAATTCTATAATTCTATGTATAACATGGGTTTATCTTGTTTTATCATCACATCAAGAAATTAGGCTCACAGGCACCACATCCAAACCTCACAGTGTAGCCACTGCCATTGGCTTCCATCTTATTGGCTGACAGGCTGACATTTAATAAAAATAATATGACTTTATATACCTGTACATCTGTGGTGGTTCTTTAGCATTGGCTTTCGGTCACTCCTCCAGTATGATGATGCCTATGAGAAGCCCAAAAGGTGGCATGGTTTTGGGAGAGAGTGAAGAGTGTGGCTAGGGATGATGGCAGCTGTAGTTCCCATCTGGAGGGCAATAGGTTGGGGAAGACTGCTTTGGACTATGTAACTTTCTCCACTTCTGAATTCTCTGCTGAAGCTAAATTTTTCTCAAAATGATGACTCTGGGCAGAGCATGGGAGTGTGGGGTGGGTCGGCATTTTTTCTGGTTGAGGCCAAAGGCAGTGATGGGCAAGACCACCTCCTTGTCTCTTTCTCTCCCTATCTCTCTCTTCCTCTTTCTCCCTGCTCAGTGGGCTGCCAGGGGAGGGATAGATTGCTCTTGCCCATGGGTGTTGCTATAGAAAGGCTCATCTGCTCTTGTCAGAGATCTGGACAGAACAGTTGCAGAGGGCTTTTGAAATCAGTTGGAGGGCTGCAGGTTGCTCACGCCTGGTGTAAAGCGAAGACTGCAACTAAACAGATGAGGTGTTACAGACAGCCTACTACAAGCAGTGAGAAGTTCTGGAGGAACAGCCTTGCCTGGGTTTGGTTTCCTTTGGAATGCAGTCACTGGAGCCTATTGGCATTTTGTAACATTTGCATTTATTTCATAATATGTATACATGTTGAGCATATATATGTTGAGCATAGATGGAAGCAAAGCTTAAACACTCCCAACAGACAGCCAAGTTCCACTGCACCCATATTAAATCTGCAGGGAGGCAACCAGCACCACCAACATTATTTTAGCTTACAGAGACCAAACACTCAGCTCTTTGAGTCAGACAGAGGTGAAGAGACAAACTGCAGACTGTCTTTTAACCAGGATTATCCAGGATTAACCAGGATTATCACATTTTGTTAGCAAGGGAGAAGGTCTGTTCCCTTCTCTGATTGGTTTTTCCTATTCAGAATATTCACAAAATGATCCTGTATCAAGAAGCAATCATCTAACTATTACTGCAAGCTTTTCACAAAGCCCTGAAGCCTTATTTGTTTTCTTTGTATTTCTCCTGAGTCTGTGTTATTGAACTGTTCTTGCATTATAGCTGCGAGTGTGTTTTAGATTTTAGTACTGTCTGGGCTGGATGCTTTTGTTACTGATGTTTGTTGATTTTTATTAATGTTTGCTGCTTTATTATTGTATGGGATTTTAAGTAAATGCCCCTGGAAGGGTTTTGCCCTTAAGGGTGTCCTAGAAATATTTCAAATTAATAACTGTTTTGCTCCCATGGCAGCACATCACCAGGCTATTGACACTCTTTTGTCAAGTCCAGGGGCCAATCTACACTAGCATTTTATCCCAGAACTGTGATGTCTAGCTCACCTGTGCAGCACATAACATACGCGCCAAATTGTTTCGCCTGCAATTCCCCATTTTTCCAGTGATTGTGCTTTCCTGCACTACCAAGTCAGACCAGTTCCAATCAAACAGCATTATAACTCTTACTGGTGGGAGTGGCTTTAAAGTGGTACAACAGAGGTGTACCACTTTCAGCTCAAGGGCCAAATTCTGTTCCAGAGATTTTCTCAGGAGCTGTATTCCAGTGGTGTCCAGGGCCAAAGGCAAAATGGTGCCAGGCCAAAGGGAATGGGACCCATATACCAAAAGTACCAGCCTATTTTAGCTTGAAGTTCTTACTGCCAGTCACGAAGCCTTAGGAGAGGCATTTCCATCTTTTAGAATGGTGGAGGGAGCAGATGGCTTAGGAACAGAATATTATAAGGTTTTTAAGGAGTTTATAGTTCCGAAATTATTGAAACTTTACAACACTATATTACAAGGAGAGAAGATACCAGAATCATGGGAATACTCATTGATAATATTAATTCCAAAACCAGACAAAGATTTGACTATCCCTGATTCATATAGACTTATTTCATTAATAAATCAAGATGCTAAAAAATTTTCATCTATTTTGGCGAAACGGTTAAATAAATTTATATTAGAATATATAAGAGAAGATCAATGTGGATTTGTGGCGGGGAGACAGATGCATAGTTTAGTGGGAAGAGTTTTAAATGTAATACACGCGATAAAAAAATCAAAGATCAAGGCAGGAATTTTGGCATTGGATAGTTTTAAGGCTTTTGATTGTGTGAGCTGGCAGGCATTAAAGATTATTTTAGATAAAATAGGATTTGGAAATAAATTTAAAACTATAATAGAACAGTTATATTCCCAAAATACAGCGGTAGTGGTGGTAAACGATGGACTCACTGATAAGATACGACTAGCCAGAGGTACAAGACAAGGATGTCCGCTCTAACCTGTTTGTAATGGTTATGGAAGGATTGGCGAACACAATAAGAGATGATGGAGAGATAGAAGGAATTGGAGATGTAAGGAAAATAAAATTGAATATGTTTGCGGATGACACCCTATTGACTATTAAGAATCCAATAAGAAAAATAGATAGAATTAAACAACAATTGAGAGAATTTGAAGAAGCTACAGGATTAAGAATAAATTGGTCCAAATCAGAGAAGATTTTGTTTAATTACACTAAGAAGGAAGAAAAGGAATGGGAACAAAAGGGAATAGAAATGAGAGTTAAGGAACAGATTAGATATTTGGGAATTAAAATTACAAAAAATTTAGATAATTTAGAAAAGGAGAACTTAACGAGGTTAAAAAAAGAGGTATTAGAAAAATTGGAAAAATATAAAAGACTAAATTTATCCTGGTTTGGAAGAATAGCATTAATAAAAATGAAGATTTTAGCAAAGATTAATTTTGTGTTTAGGATGTTACCAATAAAAATTTCAGAAGTTGAGATAAAAAGTTGGCAAAATATTATTAACAAATATTGTAACGGAGATAAGAAAGCGAGGGTAAATAAGAATAAATGGTATTTAAGCCAAAAAAAGGGAGGATTGGGTCTCCCAAATATAAAATTATACTATGTAGCAAACAGGTTAAGACATATTGTAGAAGCAATTATAGGAGTAGGAGATTTAGATTGGATGGAGGATAAAATTACTTGTAATGTAGAGATGAGTTTGGAAAATGTTTTTTTTAAGGAAGGAGGGAGAAAGTGGGTTGATAGTATAGATAATCCACTCCTGAGGTCTCAATGGGAAATTTGGAGTAAAGTTAAAGGGAAGCTGCTTCCGAGCAACTCTCCCTTGTCACCGGTAATAATGTTAAAGAATTTCCCAGAGGAACTGAAGGGAAGATTAAGTAAAATATTAAAAGAGAAAAATAAAATGAAATTAAAGGATTGGTTAAGAGATATAAATACAAGAGAAGATAGGGAAGAGCTGTTAAAGGAGAAAAAATTATCTTGGTTAGAATATAGGCAATTAGAACAGTGGAATAAAAAGTGGATTAAAGAAAATAGAGTTTGTAGAGAAATGACGAAGTTTGAGGAGTTAATAGTTAAAAAGGAAAAATGTAAAGGAGGAAGTTTAGTCTTAAAAGGGTTAATGAGCGAAATATATAAAATATTGTTAGAAAAAGGGCTAATGGATAGTTCAGGAAAAATGGTATGGGAGACAGATTTGAAGGTACAAATAGGGCGACAGAGCTGGGAGGGACTGTGGAAACAAAGAGTGTTGAGAAGTATGTCAGTGAGAATAAAAGAGAATTACTTTAAAATTTTGTGGAGGTGGTACCTAACCCCGATTAGATTGAATAAGATAAATAATCAGCATTCAGCAAATTGTTGGAGAGGTTGTGGGGAAAAAGGAACGTATTTACATATGTGGTGGGAATGCAAATATGTACAAAGATTATGGAAGATGGTGTTTTTTGAAATTGAAGAAATAGTGGGAATGAAAATAGAACAAACACCAAAAATTGCATTACTGTCACTATTTGAAGATTTAAAATGTGGAAAAGAAATTAAAGAATTGATATCGAGTTTGCTGACTGCAGCACGATTGATGGTAGCTAGGAACTGGAAGATTCAGGGGGAATATTCTATTGAAGAATGGTATAGAGAAGTTTGGGATATAGCTATTAATGATAAATTGACTTGTAATATTAAGTGGAGGAAAGGTATAACTAAAATAAATGAGTTTGAAGGAATTTGGAAACAGTTCCTAATATTTGTGTTTTCTAAGGGAAGTGGGAAACCGCCAGCGGAAGAAAGTATGAGATTTTGGAAGCAGGAATAGATCCCGAGGTGGGGGGTGCACTTATATGTTAAGAATGATTATATTGTATGATAGGATAGGTTATAGTTAATATTTACTCAATATATATGTATTCAACATTTATTCAAAATGTATGTAGTATGTTGTGTTGTTGTTTCTTTTTTGTAAGATATTTTAATTTGTGGTAAATAAAATTAATAAATATTAAAAAAAAAGAATGGTGGAGGGAGGGAGGGGGAGGGGAAGAGACCCTCAAAAGCCAGGAAACCACAAACAATTGTCAGTCGGGAGAAAGGGGATGGGGTGTGGCCATCTGGGAAATCTTGGAGGGTCAGGTTGGGAGTCCTCAGTTGGGCCAGATTTGTCCCTGTGGGCATGAGGTTTCCCACCCCTGATCTAGATGGAGGATATCATTCTGGGTAAAAATCATCTTCCATTTCAGGACCAGCCCAAAACATTTTTCGGCCAGAGGTGAAAGAAAAGATGGCGTCTTCCCCATTTCAGAAGTTGACCAGACTGGCAGTTGAATTTTACTTCAACACTAGCAACAAGACACCATATTCCACTGAACCTGAGGGCAGCAGACTAGCTTAGAAGAGCAGGCCAGGCTGCCTGGCACACAAAACTCTGTTTTCCAACATCATGCCACCTCTCTTGGATCCCAAGCATCTGCTGCCTGAGGTGGACACCTCACTGTGTCTAATGGAAGTGATGGCTCCCTCCCACTGACACCAATGGGAGGGAAAATGAGTACACCAGCTCCATGGCTGATGTACTTTTTGATCCTTTCAGAAGAACCAGGGGAACCAGAGAAACTTCCCCTAATCTCCCCTGACATGCCCCCTTTAATTCCCTACTGGTGCAGAAACACTGCTGGTGGCACATGTATGCTAGCAGAGATTTCGGCTGGTGTAGCAGGACCCCTGGGGCTGCATGCTACACACACTTATCCAGAAGTAAGTCCCTTTGAACTTAATGGAGCTTACTTTTTAGTAGATTTGTATAGGATTACACTGGAATATTGCTATTGTAACATAAGGGCTGGGTATTATTTATTTGTAATGAGAACAATCCTATGCCCCCTAGATAGAGTCTGAGGGGACATATGACAGTTTGGATTTCTGAATCCGAGGTCAGAGACATCAGTCTAACCTTGGACATAGGAGTCCAAGCTCTCCTCCACCTCTCCTTCCTTCTTGTGGTCAGCATGGAGAAAGCTACACCAAAGACCTCAGAGAAAAGCGGAAGGGTGGTTCTGTGGGAGGGGAAGGAGGGCTTCCACAACCTCCTTCCCAAAAAAGCTAATCTAGCGAAAGTACAGAGATGGATGAAGGTGAAGATCGCTTCTGCTGTGCCTCCTGCTCTGCTTTGGGTGGCCATAAGCCTCTGGGTTCAGAGGATTACGACCATCCCCATAGGATTGTGCCCTAGTTGGCTTTATATACCATTCTATATCTAATAAGGTTGCTAAGAGGTGAACAATAGTAGCAATAGTAATAGAAGCAACAGCAGTAGTAGCAGTATGTAATACTTAAGAAGCACTTACAATTTTCTAAGTGCTATACAGATATTAAAAGATGAAATAGTCCATGCTCAAAGCCTAAAAATTTAATAGTCATGATACTAAAGGAAAAAAGAATGGGGAGGGAAGAGGAAAGCAAACATTGGAGCAGCTGCTCTTTCACTGGCTGATCTTCCCTGTGCCATTCTTCCTGAGTGGCAGGAGAGGCAGCCTCCCAATGGCCCTTGGTCCCCTAGTCATGGCAACGGCCAGTGTGCCTCCCTTCAGTTCTGCAGTCCCAAGGGCTGGGCGATGACATTAACTACTATGAATAGACATTATGGGTAAGCTACAAACACTGAAGATGCACACAGGCTCAGAAAACATTTAAGAGCTCTTAAATGCTGACTTAACACACAACCCCCCAAACGTAACAGGAGAGGCAATTCCCAGCATGGAATGCACTGTGCAGCAATGGAGAAAGCTTCATGTCAGATACAAGAGCCTGCCTGTCCCTGATAGAAGAAAGTAGCAGCTCTAGTTCATAGACAGGAGAGGGCAGAAATGTCAGAGAGCAAACAGGATGTGGTGCAACTGGAGGCCTTTGCTGAGGGCCGGAAAAGGCACACAGAGGTGAGACATCTCACCCATGCAATAATCTCCAGCACTGAAAAAAATGAACTGGGGTAGCTGCTGTTGTACTGAAATAATATTCCAGTTCCCTCTCTACTGTTCCCTTCCCAGCAGTGCAATGAATAAAGTATACGGTGTTCCTTTTTGTTTTGTTTTTTTGTGGAAGTTAAACATCTATATCTCATTTCATTCTCCCCTTTGCCCTTCTAGGACCAGCATGCTATGTCATCACTTTTCTCTGGATTTGAGCTGTGCTTTGTGGTATGCCTAACAGTTTTTTCTACTTCTTGTTTCATGTGCTTGTTTCTTCAGAGTCTGCTGTAGCTTAGCACATGATATTGTAGTGAGGTAGACACCAGCGTGACTGTTTTGTGCATGAATATATTTTCATCTGGTTCATTACAAAGAAACACATATCCTGGAATTTGCATAAGTTGCTAGAATTTTCTTTTTCATTTGCCGCTATCTCCTGCTGTGTGCAGGAGAAGCAGCGGGATCAAAACGGCCCACTGAATGGACCATGGGCACGTTGTTGACTTCCTATTTCAAAAAAGGAAGTAATGAGGGACATATGTGTGGGCGGAGAAACAATAGTAAGCAAACGTGATTCCCACCTACCCCACCCGTGTGATGAAAAGCTTTGTTTGCTTATTTCTGATCAATTACTTCTTAAAGGCATAAAGAGCAGACTAGGCTGGGTTTTCCCTAGCTACATATTATGTTTGGGATGGGGATGGGGTATCTCCAGAATGAGAAATGTTCTTTCTAGGAGCAAGGTCTGGGAAATTTTAGTGGAGCAGAGGGGGAATTCTCCAGATTTCACCACACTTCGAGACATGATTGATGACTAATATGACTCATCTTCGAGGAAAGCTCAAGTTACTTCCATGTATTCACCTCCACTGGCAAAGCTGCTTCCTTGTTTGGGGAAAAAAACATTTTCCACATTAGGCACTGGGCCAAGTTAAAAGCAACCAGGCCCTGTACTTATTCATCTCTCTTATCAATTTGTTAAGGGTAGGCAACCTGGTGCCTTCTAGATTTTTTAAAGTCCCATAATCTCTGATCATTGGTCATGAAGGCTGAGGTTTATGGGAGTTGTAGTCCAAAATATCAGGAGGTCACCAGGCTGTCTCCGACTGATTACATGTAGGTACACGCACAGAGAGGAATGTTCTGTATGCAGATACAATGAGGAAAACTTCACCTTTGAATTTCTGCTTGTCACACAGCTGTTAAAGGTGCAGAAACCTTCCCTTGCCCCCAAGAAACCTTGGCAACCTTAAAACACACACAAAAATTGAGTACAAGGATGGCTAAAGAAAGCAAGACTGAGTAGCTGTGGAATGGAAGCTGAGGAAATGGTGGGTTGTGGAGAGACATGGTGCTGAAGAAAAGCGAAGTAGAAAGTAGGATTGAGTCAAAAGTCTTATGGCTTCGAGGGACAGGGAGACTGAAAGGCTCTGTGCTATTGGCAGGAGACAGGGACAACCAAGGAGCCTTTGGGGGCTAAAGCACAAGGAGCCAAAGGGGTTACCAGGGTTGGAGGGTTCCTAGCGCTTTCTGCAGTAAGAATAAAAGTGGAAGAAGCAGTGAGAAAACATGAGTGTCTCCCCTCCCACAAAATTCCGTGAAACAGGCAGCATGATGGCATGATAAATGCCACAACTGGAAGCATCCCAGGTTAGGTCTAGTTTCTAACAGGAGTCCTGTACTTTTGGATATGGATTAGAAGAAGACTTCTGGCAACCAGCAGGGGGCTGTCTAAATGCTCAGAAAGCTCCAGGGTGTGTGTGTGGTGGTGTGGCGTCGATTATACGATGCAGCAGCAATTGCACACCCACTCCAGGGCTTTCTGCTGAAGCTGCGGAGAAAAAAAGTCGGGGACTTGCCCCAACTTTTTTTTCTGGAGCAAAGCGAAGATGTGCAAGACGATGTCAAGACAGCCCCTAAGCCTCACTCAGGAGTTGCAGCAGAGGCATGGCTGGGCGGATGGTGACCCTGATTGGTCCCCGTCTGCCTGGGAAGAGGACAGGGGATGTGACTGGTGCTGGAAATCCTGCACTTTCTTTGCAGCATCAAGATTAGCTGCCGCTGCCCCGCAGCAGCAGCAAAAGCACGGAGTTTTGGATCAATTGCAGTGGCAACCCGCCATCATAAAGACAGTCCCCGGAAAAGCTTAAAAAGGTACAGAAAAGGCCAACCAAAACAATCAAGAAAGCATTTGGGGATTTTATGTTTAGAAAACAGGAGAGTAAGGTGGGGGGAAGGAACACATGATATAGGTTTAGAAAACTATGCATGGGGTGTGGAGGAAGTGGATAGGGAGATGTTTTGCTCCCTCTCTCAAAATAATAGAACCTAATGGGGTCATCCAATGAAATTGAATGGTGGACAATTCAGGACAGGCTTCTTTACACAGTGCATGGTTGGTTGAACTATGGAATTTGCTACCACAAATGTAGGCTTTAATGGAAGATTGAGTAAATTCATGGAGGATAAAGTTATCAGTGGCTATTAGTCATGATGGCTTTATTTATGTATTACATTTCTCTATGTTACCTCCAGGATCTGAATTTGAGTTGCTAGGTGGGAAAAACCTCAGGAGAGAGCTGTTGCACTTATGTCCGACTTGTGGGCTTCCTGGAGACATTGGGTTGGCTGGATAGGCCTTTGGCCTGATTCAGCATGAGCGGGTGCTTCTTTCATTCTTATGACAATGCATTCCTGGGAGTGGGAGGGAGCAATAGGAATCAAGATATAATGGGTTGGAGCAAAACCTCTCTTATTGTCAGCCACCATGGGTGCCAGTCATTGGGCAAAAAGAAGGGATATAAATATTTTAAATAAATAAGTATAAATAAACAAGTTTCATGTTTCTTGGACAGGGACTTTATTTTGATTTTGTTTTGGTTTTTGCTCCTGATTTGTTGTAAAGAACCATATGCGTTGATGGTGTTATGACAACATATGAACATGCTCTTAATATAACGATTTTAGTATTGCATTTTTATTATGTTTTGCATCTTTGATTTTTTTTTAACCATTATGCGATTTATTTATTTTTTACCATTTAAGATTGTATTGTAGTGTTCGTTGCTTTAATGTTTGGAAGCGACTTTATTCTAAAGAAAAGTGGTTACAAATAAATAAATAATATCATTATTATGTTGAATTAACTGGCCAATTCTTTGGCTTCAGGCAGGATTCTAGTTATGTGTGACTACGCTAGACTTTTTGTTTACTGTTTATATGTAAACGTGCATATAAATGTATCCTCCTCCTCCTCCTCCTCCTCCTCCTCCTTCTTCTTCTTATTTATTACATTTATATACCGCCCCATAGCCAAAGCTCTCTGGGCGGCTTACAAAAGTTTAAAACAGTGAACATTAAACACAAATATACAAAATTTAAAACCATAAAAAGCATAAAATACAAACAAAAATAGACAATATCCATTTAAAACAACTATTCTGGGGTCAGTTAAAAAACTCAGCATATGCTGTTAAAAGCCTGGGAGCAGAGAAAAGTCTTGACCTGGCAACGAAAAGTTAACAATGTTGGTGCCTCAAACCAAAAATGGTAAAAACATGCCAGGCCCCAGAAGTCATTTCCCCATGTTGTACACATAAAGATTACATAGAAGTTCCACCGAAGTGAATTGGTGGTTTGTTTTTAAAATAACTGTAATTGTGGTTGGGGTGTTAATTTAAAAAATAAAATAAAAAAATCAGTACCATTTTCTCTGTTCAAAAAATATACCCTTGCTTTCAGAGAACCCTGTTTCCCAGAAGGCAAAGTCATGGTTACATATCTTCTTGTTCACATTGTGCTTATTTGTGCAGGATGCGAAAGACTGGCCTCACATGATGTGGAATCATCATCTGTTTTGCTGAATCACCCTTAGAAAGGGGGTTGAGGTTAAGAGATGCAGGAAGCAAAAGTGTTACTTCTCTCTGACAACACCAAGGGCTTGTCTAGACATGCGCTTTTCCCTGCGCTTCAGAGTGGTGGCAGGTGATTTACATGACGCAGCCGTCACTCCGAAGTGATCCAGGGGCAAAGCCCCAAAGCTCCGCTCTAAAAAAGTCGGGCACTTAGTCCGAATTTTAGCTTGGAGTGAGGCTCCATGCCTCTGCGGACCCTTGTTAAGAAAAAATAAATTAAAAAAATTAAAGGGGGGGTTGGATATTCTGCCAGGGAGGGGACCCCGTTCCTCCCCCTCTTGTCCCCCCCCATTTAGCTGTAATGCACCCCTTCTTCTAAGGTTAGGTTTTTTTTAAAATAATAATAATTGGACTGACTTGTTCTTTTTATTTTATTTTTTAAAGCTGTAAATGCGATCCTTCGCATTTACAGCTTTAAAAAACAAAAACAAGTCAGTCCAATTATTATTATTATTATTAAAAACCTTAGAAGAGGGGGCGCAGAGAGGTGTTCCCACAAAGCTTCATCACATCTAGTCAAATGCTCGGCTTCCGTCGCTTCTTCTGTCACCGCTCCCAGGTCACTTCCTGAAAACAGGAAGTAATTAGCCCCATTCAGTCCGGTAGGAGATAGCAGCAACCAGACTTAATGAGGTTTTTTTTGCAGTGCAATAATGGCCAGAATGGGCGGAAGACGGGCGAGAGGCAGACGACGTCATGTGAGTAATTTGCGAGTGCCCAGTAACGAGGGTGCAGTAAAACACTCATTGGATGGAGCTTTAAGAATGTTAAGGAGAGTTTTTGACTGTTTCAGACCGAGGGTGGTTCCAGACGAAGCTTTTCTCGTGTAGTCGTGATGCCTTGTTCACAGAACTATAGGATGGGTCTGTACAACAACATCTTCAATTTGTAGATGTTTTCAATTTTTGTGAACCGCCCAGAGAGCTTCGGCTATTGGGCGGTATAAAAATGTAATAAATAAATAAATAAATAGCCCTCCTTTTATTTACCAGGAAAATAGAATGATTAAGGAAGAAAGGATGGAATAACTGCACACTATGCCTTTTGCTGGTTTGTGACAGGAGCCCTCCATCTAGAAGCAACACGAGGGTCTATGCAGCCTACCATGAGTGGGCAACCAGTTACCTCAGGGAAGCCTGGAAGGAGGGCTCAAAGTCAACAACCCCCTTGCATTGTTTGTTCCCACTTTCTAATATGGGTCCAGGTTACCTGCGGGATCTCCTTCTCCCATACAATCCACCCCATGCACTCAGGTCCTCTGGCGAGAACTTACTTCAGTCAGCCAAAACTAGGCTGACAACTTTTACCCAGAGAACCTTTTCTTCTGTCGCCTCAACACTGTGGAATGGCCTGCTGGAGGAGATTCGTCAACTTAACTCTCTCTCTAAGTTTAAGACAGCTATAAAGACTAGCCTCTTCTGGCAACCAACAATTTAAAGATGTCTTGATTGTTATTTTAATATTGTTTGGTTTTGTATACTCTTAATTAATTTTATGTATTTGATTTATATCGTATTGTTGTACTAATGTTGAAATTATTATTATCATCTGGAAATAAGGCTATAAAAGCCCAAGAGCAGCTTGCTTGTCTGGAATGACTAGGTCAGGGTTCTGATATTGAGGCAAGAGCAAATGGGAGCACATACTTGTTAACTTTGAGGAACAGAGTTCCATCCCCACCCACCCCCTGGTTAATATATGTGTATGTGTATTATATATCAGGGCCAGCCCTACCATAAGGAAAAGTGAAATGGTCACCTCAGGCAGCAGATGGTGAGCAGAGAGAAGTGGTGTGGCATTGGAGAAGAGAGCTCTGTGTACCCTCCAAACTAGCCTGCTGCCCTCAGGTTTAGCGAAAGACTGTTATCAGAGTTGAAGTACAATTCAACTGCCAGACTGGCACTATCACAGCATAGATAGTACAGCCAGTGTTGAGGAAATATTCCCACTTCTAAAGTGTAACATTAAAGGACAACATCTGAAATGGGTTACCAACTATGAGTTTATTACACTAAAAAAAATCCGGTTGTCTCACAGCTGTTTAATCATATTTAATAGTTACTGTAGTCACTGTTTATATAGAACCAAATACCACCAGTAATATTATGGTCATGTATGAGTGTCCTTCAAATAATAGTACCCTATTTCTTCGATTCTAAGACACACTTTCCCCCCCATATAAACATCTCTAAAAATGGGATGCGTCTTAGAATCGTGGGTGTGTCTTAGGGTTTTTTTTTCTGTTGGTGGTACTGAAATTAGTGTGCGTCTTACAATCAATGGTGTCTTACAATCGAATAAATACGGTAAGTTTTGGCATTGAGCTGCCTCGCACCATGTTTTTGTTACACAGACATAATCCCCAAATAGGGAACATATTTTCAATCTCATTACTAAAACGTGGTGTGTTTATTTCATCACAAGTAGAGAAGCCAAAGTAAGTACAGATGGGTGGGATGTTTACATGCTTACACACACACACACTGCTCATCCTCTGCACCGAAAGAGATAAGACTATCATTGATCAGCTCCTGTGAGCAGCTGGACGAAATGCTGCGCTAAAAGGACTTATGTTGTGGGGACAATTAACAACTGTCTGCACAGTTTGTAACAGGGACAAAATATTAAAAGTCCCACTTATCCAAGGCAAATGGGCTTGTACAGCTGTTCCAAACAGCACATTGCTCCTATTCGTGAAGAGTGCATGCCAAGAGAGTGTATCTGGCTCTGTAAAATGTTGATCTTTTCCGGCAGAAAGGTTTGGACCCCTTTTTATTTTGAAAAGATTTTAAGTTACAGTAAATGATGCATTTTTAAAAAAATGCTACAACATCTAATACATGTTTTAAAAAACTAAAATTATGTTAAAAGGAAGCTTGCTATTTACATGTTTCAAAACACCGGGATCCTTAGTACAGATATACCTGGGGGGAAAAGAGGACTTGCCAAAGCGAGGCTCTAATTTTGCAATGTTTTCAACAGATGTGATGAAGTGATGAGTGGTTGCATTCAATGCCCCCAGCCAATGAGCACACTGCACAGCCAGTACCTGCACAGAAGTAGTTTTCTCTAAGCTCGATCCTAGGGATAAGACTATATCTTATCCCCAAGATAAACAAAACACAGTGGCTCAATCCTGATGGAACGACAAACCATGGTTTGTCTTTACAAGAATGAGCCAGTGTGAGCCTCAGGCCTGCACACTCTTGCTTCTTCTCCCCTTTAATGTGAGAGGGGAGGAGATGAAAATTTTCTGGCTGTCGTTTGCAACAAGCCTCAGTTTCTCAGATCCAACCATGGTTTGTCAGTACATCTGAATTGGGGCTAGTGATCCACCTTCCACAGCCATTAGCAGTTCCACAACTCAAAGTATGTATATTTGGATGTTAAAAGGTGCCACATTCCAGAGGTTTTCCGCCACTTCTCCTCTTGTAGCGTCAGCAGTTCAGCCGTGTCCTGAATGGAAATCCTAGCAGTTTCTACTCATAGCAATGCTCCAATATCATTCAAGAGACAGTACAGCCACCGACGGTACAAGAGTAGACATCCACCCCTCCAGACAATGAGCCTCCCAGAAGCTTCCAGAAACAGCTCCCAAAAGATGCAGAGTCATTCCCTGGATCTTTATTATTCCCTTGGACTAATTTAGACATGGTTGCGAAAGGGGCTGGGCTTGTCAGATGACTGAAAAGACCTGCATGGCGGGTTCTGGGCTGAAAAGGGGGCAAAGAACTCGGCGGCAAAGGTGACCACATCATCCGGCTTGCGAAGGAGTAGCAGCTGTAGGAAGTCTGCCAGCAGGGCACTGAGCTCTGGATGGTGCCGCACATAGGTGGCATGGCTTGCTTGGAGCTCCTCCTGAAGGAAAGATTCCCCAAACCCTTTATTAGAAGAGTGGGGTAATACATTGTGGCAAAAATGAGGTGATAGCCAAGCTACCCAGCAAAGAACCATCACGTTTCATCTCTGAATACTTCTGTCCTTTGGGAAGCATAATCCTAGCATACCCAGTGCATACCCAACATTGCTGGGCATCCTTGCCCCATTCTCCATATCCCATCTCACTGGCATTGTTATCACAGCAGTGCCACCCCAATAACTGCCCTCTGGCTATTGCTATGCCTTTCCTCCAGCAACAGACTAGGCACCAAACCACAGACTCATGGGGTTGGATTCACATTTAGCTGCACGTAGGTCCCACCGAAATCAATGGCACAACTTAGACATCGCTTCAGTCAGTGTGGTGTAGTGGATAGAGTGTTGGACTGGGAGTCGGGAGATCTGGGTTCTAGTCCCCACTTGGCCATGGAAGGTCACTGAGTGACTTTGGGCCAGTCACAGACTCTCAGACCAGTCTATTTCATAGGGTTGTTGTTGTGAGGATAAAATGGAGAGGAGGGTTATGTATGCTGCCTTGGGTTCCTTGGAGGAAAAAAAGCGGGATATAAATGTAATAAAAAATAAAAATAAAAATAAATATTTATTTCAGTGGAAGCTGAGTGCAGCTAATTTAGTCTGGATCCAACTGTTTTTCTCTCTGCAATTCTCTATGAAGGTAGCAATCTTAAACGTTTCTGCTAGGCAGTATGTCCCAGTATACCCAGACTTAACAGGTTTCTTCTGTGAAACAGGTACCAATATTTTTTCCCTTTATGGGGCAAACAGAAATTCAGAGAGAGGGATTTAGATTTGGAGAACAGCATTGGAGTAGGGTGAGGGGCTAGCCCTTCCTCTCTCGGTGCAGCTGCTCCTATTCAACTTGCATCCCCACCTCAGTTGCTTTTAAGTAAAAATAAAAATGTTGGGAGATCCAGATATAGATCTCCCACTCTGAGTGTGTTTTGGCCTTTTCCCAACAGTCGCCATATTGGGGGCAAGTCTACAGCTGACAGCTTGTCCGTAATCTTCTAGCCACTCACCTTTCTATCTAAGAACCTGGAATACAGCTCCACGTCCTCTTCCCAGTCGAGGGGGATTTTTTCAAAGACCGGGCGAGGGTCTGGTTCATCTGGGAGGGGATGGAAATTGGGTGAGAGTATTGGGAATATGGGATTTAGGGTCAGCACCAGATAGAACATCAGAGCCTTTATTGAAGAGCAATGCATATACCCCCAATGACCAAATGAAAGAGAAAGAGCTCCTGCCATTTCCCCCAAGTCTGTTGATTCATTCCCAGCTGCTGTCCAGGATGAAGGCCAAGGGAGCACCCCTCAACCACCACCGAAGGTCCCACTCACCACTGAGGGCCATTCCAGACTGCCTGGGGCGGGGAAAGCATGCAAGGACACGGGCCAGGGCAGTCTTCAAGCTCCACTTTACCTGTGTCAATCAGAATGGGCATCTGCAGGATCACCATGGTGGCTGGGGATCCAACCTGGACACGACGTGATAAATGCCTGGGTGGAGGAGGCAAGAAGGAAAACTAGCCAGCTGGACCCTTCCGCATCTGTCTGTGGAACAGCAAGAGAGAGGCAGGAGCCCAACAGGAGTTGTAGTTGCATCCTGAAGGCTCTGTTGCCTTCAGGATGCACTATGCATCCTGATGCACTATGAATGGATCATCATGGGGCATGCCACAACAATCAATGGCTACTAGTCACAATGGCTGTATATTACCTCCAGTACTGGAGGCAGTATTGGGCTTCCTATTGGGGCATCTGGTTGGCCACTGTGGCCTTAGCTACACCTAAGGTTTATCCCGGGATCATCCTGGGGTCATCCCTGTTCATGTAAATGACACACAGGATATCCTGGGAACAGACAGGGACGACCCCGGGATGATCCCTGGATAAACCTTAGGTCTAGCTAAGGCCTCACTGAACAGAATACTGGACTAGAAAGGCCTTTGGTCTGATCCTCCAGACTTCTTCTTAGGTTCTTAGCTATGAGTCGGAACTCCCTTAGCTATGACATAAGTCAACTGGCAAATGTGTGTTGGTGGGTACAAAAGATGCAAAGTATCATTCTTTGCTTTCTCTCTCCCTGTGACTATGGTAGGAAATGGAAGTTTCCCTTTTGTTGGGTATAACAATTTTCCATGCCATTTTGCTTGCCAAGACCTCAGTGCCCTGAGGCACTGAAAGAGGATGTAACCATTTAACCTCTCACCCGCCCTCCCTAGATGTGAGCGACAGTGATAGGGAAAGGGAACAGAGGTCAAACGGATGTGTATGTGTAGTGTTGCATCCTTTCTTGGTGCCTTTAAAGCATTTAATGTTTGTAAACCGGCCAGAGAGCTTCAGCTATGGGGCGGTATATAAAAGTAATAAATAAATAAATAAAATTTAAAGGTACAAGCACTGTCTCCAAGATAATTTGCCAGCCCTACTCCCAGAGTGCTCTGCTGTGGTAGCAGCCATGCAAAGAATTGTGGGAGCTATCATTCACTCAGGGGGAGATACATGGTACCAGAGGAGAGTCTTGGGTTGGAAAACGCCAGAAACCGTACAACATGTAGATATTGTTTGACTACAGTTCCATCATGCCTGACTACTGGAGATGCTGGCTGGGGCCGATGGTGTCCAATCACATTTTGAAGGCCACGGGCATATGGGGCAGATTTGTTCAATATGCATCACAACCAGATGTACAGCAATGTATGCCTGCTTCCGCTCTGAGTATATGGACATTGTAACAACAAATGAAGGAATACAGCACATGTATTTCCTTTTAATTTTAATTTCCCTTTTTTCCCTTTTAATTTTAATTTTATTTCAATTAAGCTTCCTTCCTCTAGTAGTTATATCAATCGACTTTCTTTTCTTTGTATATTATACATATCTATATAATTGTTGGTTTGATATTAAGTGTTAGGGGATTGTTTGTACTCATTTTCTTTTCTGATAAATAAAAAAAATTGGAAAAAATATCTTGAGGGCTATGGATTGAGCATTCCTGTAAACAGAAATCTGGAAATATGATCTAGAAGCATTTGAACACAATATAGGTCCTCCTTTCTCCCCCCACATTTTGTATGTCATTTTATATACAAATGGTAATAACGATCCTTTTATGTATGGTTCTTAAGTTGTAATAAAGGGGGGAGGAGAGAGCACGAAGTAAGTAACTCAAGACATTTTTCCAATAAAAAATGATTTTTAAAAAGTATTGGGAGAAGAAAGCAATAGAAAAGACTGTTAGTGGATATACTAAGGCAGAGGGAGATAATTGCACTATATGCAGGGAATGGGTGAGCGCAATAGACTCTGGAGCTTCCTTACCCGTCTGACAGCAAGTAGAACTGCCAGGTCAGTGGGACCGCATCCACAGGGTGCACGGCTCTCTCGATCACAAACACCTCCACCTCCTCTTTGCCCACTTGCTGCTTCTGGAAACCCAGGGCATTCTGGGAAGGGATTGGTGAATGAGGAAGGGTGTTGAGGCAGCAATGCCTTGGCTGCTACATTCAGCACATTGTTAACTCTATATCAGTTGGGCTGCACCTTTGGGTCCAATCTGGACAAGGACAGTCCATCTACCTTAGCTTGGATATTCAGTCAACTAAGAGCTGGCTATAGATGAATGGACATTCTGGACGGGATCTGGGCTTCATTCCTGGCCAGCACCAGCACTACCCAGTCTTGTATCCCAGCTCTCGGCCCTCCTATCCTGTGGATCAACATATCCTTCCTGTTCACTTTTATTTTCCAACCAATTCCAGTCCTGTGAATTTAGGGAGACTTAAAGAAGGGGTTGGAGTCGGTATTATGGGAAAAGCCAGACAAGTGGTGCAAGAAAGCCACAGGAAACATAGGAAGCTGCCTTATACTGATTCAAATCGTTGGTCCATTGAGCTCAATATTGTCTACACTGACGGGCAGCAGCTCAGCAAAGTTTCGTAAAATCATTGAATCACAGAATAGTAGAGTTGGAAGCGGCCTATAAGTCCATCAAGTCCAACCCCCTGTTCAATGCAGGAATCCACATTAAAGTGTACTTGACAGATGGCTGTCCAGCTGCCTCTTGAATGCCTCTAGTGTAGTGGAGCCCACGACCTCCCTAGGTAATTGGTTCTATTGTTGTACTGCTGTAACAGTCAGGAAGTTTTTCCTGATGTCCAGCCAGAATCTGGCTTCCTGTGACTTCAACCCATTAATCTGTCTTGCATTCTGGGATGATCGAGACGAGATCCTGGCCCTCTTCTGTGTGACAACCTTTCAAGTACTTGAAGACTGCTAGCATGTCTCCCATCAGTCTTCTCTTCTCAGGGCTAAACATTCCCAGTTCTTTCAGTGTCTCCTCATAGGGCTTTGTTTCCAGACCTCTGATCATCCTTGCTGCCCTCCAGGTTATCTGCATCCTTCTTGAAGTGTGGTGCCCAGAACTGGATGCAATATACAAAATGAGGCCAGACCAGTGCCAAATAGAGGGTAGCCAGTACCTCGTGTGATTTGGAGGCTATACTTCTATTAATGCAGCCCAAAATAGCATTTGCTTTTTTTTTGCAGCCACATCAAACTGTTGGGCTCATATTCAGCTTGTGATCTACAACAATTCCAAGATCCTTCACGCTTGTTGAATTGCCGAGCCAAGTATCCCCCATCTTGTAACTCTGCATTTGGTTTCTTTTTCGTTAAGTTTAGAACTTGGCATTTATCCCCATTAAATGTCATTCTGTTGTTTTCAGCCCAGCACTCCACTTTGAAGTTTGTTTCTGTCTTCCAGGGTATTAGCTATCCCACCCAATTCTGTGTCATCTGCATTTGATAAGCATCCCTGCGCCTCCTCATCCAAGCCATTAATAAAAATGTTGAAGAGCACTGGGCCCAGGACTGAGCCCCGCAGTATCCCGCTCATTACCTCCCAACAGTTTGAGAAGGTACCATTGAGTACAATTCTGTACCCAACTGTGGATCTACCTAGTAGTTGTTCCATCTAGCCCACTTTTAGCTAGTTTGCTAATCAGAATGTCATGGACACTTTGTCAAAAGCTTTGCTGACATCAAGATATATTATGTCCACAGCATTTCCACAGTCTACAAGGAGGTTCTGAGTTTATTAAAATTGGCTTTCCTAAAATCCAGAGTACACATATGGTTACACTCAGCTTTTGCTTCCTTTAAAATCAAGAACTCAAGTATGACATGGTCGCTTTCCCCCAGAGTTCATGTAACTACCACATCATCCACCAAGTCATCCCTATTGGTCAGAAACAAGTCAAGGATAGCCAATTCACTAGTTCCTTCCTCCACTTCCCAAACCAACCTGGAGATACTGAGGATTAAACCTGACACTTTTTGCATGCCAAACGTGTGCTTTACCACTGAGCTCTGTCCCTTCCCCATACATTCCCAAATGCCTTTCTTCCCCATTATAATGTGGCCCTTGCACCCACCAGCCAAACTTACATAGGTGGAGGTACAGATGTGCTGGTCAATGTCAAATGAGAGGAAAATGGCATCCTGTGGTACAGCTTGCCGCCTGGCCATCACCCGCAGCATCAAGAGGTTGGCAGATTCTGAGACTAGACCTTCAAGGAGTGCACATTTATATGAAAATGTGTCAACATGGATCTCTTCCTGTGGGAGAGAGGAAAGGGAAGACATCCCTTACCAAATCCCTGCCAGAGAAAACGCCTCGGGGCTTATAAACTCCTAGAACTCTGGACAAACCTAAACATTTCTTTGTGGCAGGATGAGAAGAGGAGACTTTGATCTTGCTGCCACCTGACTGTTATGAGAGCTGGTGCAGCAGAGTGACTAGAACTGTGAGTTGGAAAGTCCTCTGTTTAAATTATGGCTATATATTCACTAAGTGGCATTGGGTCAGCACAGTTCCTTGATCCTAAGTTGCTGCCCAATTCGGCAACATGAGGATAATAATGCTGGCCAACTGTACAGGGCAGTTGTAAGGATAACTGCAAAAAAAGAAGAAGAAGAAGAAGAAGAAGAAAAGAAACTAAAGTGCTTTGAAATGTGCAATGTCAATGATCTCCCAGGGCATGGCTCAGCAGGTCTAGGTCTGGTGAGTCCATGGATGGGAGACCATCTTGGAACCCCTATGTATACTACCTTATTTCCATCATGGAAGAAAGGCGTGATATCATAGAATCATAGAATAGCAGAGTTGGAAGGGGCCTACAAGGCCATCGAGTCCAACCCCCTGCTCAATTTAGGAATCCACCCTAAAGCATCCCTGACAGATGGTTGTCCAGCTGCCTCTTGAATGCCTCTAGTGTGGGAGAGCCCACAACCTCCCTAGGTAACTGATTCCACCGTCGCACTGCTCTAACAGTCAGGAAGTTTTTCCTGATGTTCAGCCAGAATCTGGCTTCCTTTAACTTGAGCCCGTTCTTCCGTGTCCTGCACTCTGGGAGGATCGAGAAGAGATCCTGGCCCTCCTCTGTGTGACAACCTTTTAAGTATTTGAAGAGTGCTATCATGTCTCCCCTCAATCTTCTCTTCTCCAGGCTAAACATGCCCAGTTCTTTCAGTCTCTCTTCATAGGGCTTTGTTTCCAGACCCCTGGTCATCCTGGTTGCCCTCCTCTGAACATGCTCCAGCTTGTCTGCATCCTTCTTGAATTGTGGAGCCCAGAACTGGACACAATACTCTAGATGAGGCCTAACCAGGGCCGAATAGAGAGGAACCAGTACCTCACATGATTTGGAAGCTATACTTCTATTAATGCAGCCCAAAATAGCATTTGCCTTTCTTGCAGCCATATCGCACTGTTGGCTCATATTCAGCTTGCGATCTACCAACAATTCCAAGATCTTTCTCGTTTGTAGTATTGCTGAGCCAAGTGTCCCCATTTTGTAACTGTGCATTTGGTTTTTATTCCCTAAATGTAGAACTTGGCATTTATCCCTATTAAATTTCATTCTGTTGTTTTCAGTCCAGCACTCCAGCCTATCAAGATCACTTTGAAGTTTGTTTCTGTCTTCCAAGGTATTAGCTATCCCACCCAATTTTGTGTCATCTGCAAATTTGATCAGCGTTCCCTGCACCTCCTCGTCCAAATCATTAATAAAAATGTTGAAGAGCACTGGGCCCAGGACTGAGCCCTGCGGCACCCCACTCGTTGCCTCTCCCCAGTTTGAGAAGGTTCCATTGATAAGTACTCTTTGAGTCCGATTCTGTAGCCAACTGTGAATCCACCTAATAGTTGTTCCATCTAGCCCACTTTTAGCTAGTTTGTTAATCAGAATGTCATGTGGTACTTTGTCAAAAGCTTAGCTGAAGTCAAGATATATGACGTCCACAGCATTCCCACAGTCCACAAGGGAGGTTATCCTATCAAAAAATGAGATCAAATTAGTCTGACAGGATTTGTTCCTGACAAATCCATGTTGGCTTCTAGTAATCACTGCATTGATTTCAAGGTGTTTACAGATTGACTTCTTTATAATCTGCTCCAGAATTTTCCCAGGGATGGATGTCAGACTGACTGGTCTGTAGTTCCCAGGTTCCTCCTTTTTGCCCTTTTTGAAGATAGGGACAACGTTAGCCCTCCTCCAGTCATCCGGCACCTCACCCGTCATCCATGATTTTGCAAACATAATAGACAAAGGTTCTGAGAGTTCTTCCGCTAGCTCCTTCATTACTCTAGGATGCAGTTCATCGGGCCCTGGAGATTTAAACTCATTCAATGAAATTAGGTGTTCTTTGACCATTTGTTTATCAATCTCAAACTACAATCCTGCCCCCTCAACTTCTGCTTCACTTTTTCCAGGGGGGTCATAGACCCGCTTTTGGGAGAAGACCGAGGCAAAGTAGGAATTGAGCACTTCAGACTATTCTTTGTTATCAATTTGCCATCCTCATTAAGCAGTTGAACCACCATTTCTTTCATCTGCCTTTTACTACTCACGTATCTGAAGAAAGCCTTTTTATTGCTTTTAGCATCCCTTGCTAATCTCAGCTCATTCACAGCTTTAGCCTTCCTGACACCATTTCGGCACTTCTGCGCCACTTGTCTGTACTCTTCTTTTGTAGCCTGGCCTTCCTTCCACTTCCTATATGTATCCCTTTTTGTTTTCAGGTCATCTCTAAGCTTTTTGTGGAGCCACATTGGTTTCCTCTGTTGTCTTCTATCTTTTCTCCTGGTTGGAATTGTTTGTAACTGTGCCTTTAAAATTTCCTTTTTTAAATACTCCCACCCATCCTGCACTCCTTTTCTCATTAGGCTCCCTTGCCACGGGACCTTACTTATTATAGTTCTGAGTTTATTAAAATCAGCTTTCTTAAAATCCAGAGTACGTGTATGGCTACGCTCGACTTTTGTCTCCTTCATAATCAAGAATTCAAGTATGACGTGGTCACTTTCCCCCAGAGTTCCCGTAACTGCCACTTTATCCACTAAGTCATCCCTATTGGTCAATAACAAGTCAAGGATTGCCGATCCTCTAGTTCCTTCCACCACTTTCTGTAGGAGAAAGTTATCACCCATACATGTCAGGAATTTCTTGGAAGGGCCGCTTTTGGCAGTAATGGTCTCCCAACAGATATCAGGGTAATTGAAGTCCCCCATCACTACTACATCACACTTCCTTGAAACACTGGCAATTTGTTTCTCAAAAGTTTCATCCTCGTCTTCTCCTTGATTGGGTGGTCGGTAGTAGACTCCAATTATCATATTCTTTTTATTCCTTGCCCCATTTATTTTAATCCAGACGCTCTCGACGGGGCTCCCAGTCTCATCCGCCTGTATTTCTGTGCAGGGATAGGTATTTTTAACATATAGTGCAACTCCACCTCCCTTTCTATTTCTTCTGTTCTTTTTGAACAAGTTATATCCTTCAATTGCTATATTCCAGTCATGGGAGTCATCCCACCAAGTTTCAGTTATACCTATCAAGTCGTATTTGCCTTCATGTAATAAGAGTTCAAGTTCATTCTGTTTATACATGTTCATTCTGTTCATTCTGTTTATATCATGTATTTATACATGATATAAATATCATGTATAAATATAATAACATTGCTGTTTATCATGTGAGAGTATCCTTCCCCTACCATTGGCTATACTGTCAGGGGCTGATGGGAAATGAAGTCCAAAACATCTGGAGGTCACCAGCTTGGGGAAGGCTGTGCTATGAGATAGATAGACCATGAGATGGACTATGACACAGCTACTTGTCCAGCGTTACAGCCTCAGTTACAAATAGCAGCACAAGTTACTAAAGATGTCCTTACACCTATCATTAGGGAACAGTCGCTAGGGATGCTTGAGGAATTTGGTCTTTGCAAATTCCGATATGAACTGATGTTGCTCTGCACCACCCAGGCTATCGAGCAGATCAGAACCCATTTCCTGAATATTCCAAAGCTGTTCTCGGCTCAAAAATCGTTTTAAAATACATTTTGAAAGGAAATCTGTTTAAAAATATGTATTTAAATGCAAAATTTGGTTTCTTTTTGAAGAAATGCAGACCAATTGGAAATGGAATGGAACAGATTTTTGGATAAACACGTGCAAATGTGACGTGAAGAGGAAATAGATTGATTTGTCCAAGGCTAAAAGTAGCAGCTACAGAACCCGGTTATGTTACATCCAGTAAAGCATTATGAATTGCCAGTGGGATTTCCTTCAACCTGGAGGAGGAGGGGGGATTGGGGCTGGCTTTCCAGGCCCTTTAGGAGTAGCTCACTTTACTCACATCTCTTTCCACGATGGTTTTGCTCACGAAAAGCTGGCCTTGGCGTTTCACCACATGGGTCCTAGTTTCCACTGGATGCTCCTTAAACTGCGGGAAAGAGTAAGCACAGCCAAGAGTAAGCACAGCCAAGAGCAAGCGTGCCCAGCTCAGGCTGGAGGACTGGGCTTGGAACCGCTCCTCCTGAGCAACTGCTCCAGGTCAGATCCCTCTACGGAGGGATTTTACCTCTCTGGAAAGTCAGACGTCTATGGTCAAATAGAGGTTGGAGACCATTTCCCGTTTTGAAGCCTCCTCGGATCTCTTGAAACCCTGTTTACTTTCATATTGTCCCCCACAGCCAAGCATAAGAAACAGCTTCAGGGAATTAGACTCAAAGTAGAGGACTTCTATGAGCAAGTTAAAAAGCACTGGTCCCAGTACAGATCGTAGGGTTTATACCCTTCCATTGCAACAACAGACCATTTATTCCTACTCTCTTCTTTCTGTTCTTTAAAACCAGTTACTAATCCATGAGGACTCTTTCCCCACATCTCCCCATTTCCTCTCAAAATGTTGTTGTTGGTATGGTTTGCTTAGCGATGAAGCTGAAGGGTTATGTGTTCAGAGTTTCTATGTGAGGGCACGCATATTAGGCCTTGGGTGAGGAGGGTGGGGGATGGATAAAATAATAACAGAAAACAGGTAATAATAATAATAATAATAATAATAATAATAATAATTTCTTATCCGCCTCTCCATTTTGATTGAGGTAGGGAACAACAGTAAATATAAAATGCATAAAACTGAATTAAGAACATAATATACATTGTTAAAATATCCTAAAAACGTCGTGTTATGGGGGGAAATGCTTGCTGGGGTGCTTCCAAACAGAAGGTTTGAAAGTGTCAGGGACTCAGCAGCCACAATACACATCCAAAGTGAATTAACAGTACACACTGGTGATGGCAATGCCAAACCTTTGTGCTGGTGAGCACTTTTCTTTGTGGTAATTTCTGCTCCTCTTTTGGCACGATCATCATTACGAACTGGAAGCACCAGTTGCTGCGGAACGTGGGTGGGAGGGTGCCCTTTCACCCATGTCCTGCTTGTGAGCTCCTGGTTGACAGCTGGTTGGCCACTATGTGAACAGTATGGTGGACGTGGTGTGTGTGCGTCTATATGCTCTATTAACCCCATGGTGGCTGTGCGGTGGCACTGCATTGTTTATGTGATGCAGCTGCCAACTAACAGCCACATCTGGCTTTTACCTCTGAAACTCTGCTTTTTCACTGTGTTGTTTTACCACAACGTTTCCAATTGCTCCAATGTCACCATGTTGTTTCTTTCATCTGTCTTTGGTGGCTACAGTTGGATGTGTGTGTGTGTTCCTAGGGGCAGATCCCAGTGCACAGTAAGCTCGGGAATGCAGGGCAAGGGGCGAGCTTGGCAAGCCGAATGGCTGCTGGCATGGGCATTTTTCCTGGTCAGATATCCCACAATGCTTCCTGCCATCTAGCTTTCTCGATTCCACTTCACAGCAGTGATGCTGCGGGGTTTTGAGGGAATCAGCATACAAAGTGGCAGTGTATAGACACCCTCTAGATGGACCCTTGGTCTAATCCAGCATGGCTCTTCTTATGTTCTTAAGTAGGTTTACATTTACATCCATGATGCAGCATTTCATCTCTTGAAGAAAACTCTTACCAGGTTGCAGATGTTCAGGTGCTTTCTGGGTTCCTGATGACTAATGGGGATGGGGGACGACGACAGAGAAGTAAGGTACTTACCCTCATACTTTCCTTTGTGTGCTGCTCCACAGTCTCTAGTCTCTTTGTTATATATCCTGATACAGAAAAGGAGAAGGAAACAGAATAAACAGTTAAGGCTAGTGTCATCTGCTTGCTCCCTCTTGTATATCACGGCAGGCCAATCCTGTCTGTAAACTCAAGTTGCCCCTCTCTTCCTTATTACTCTTGGAAACATCCCAGTTTCCAGAAAGTAACCCTGAATTTGCCCACATATTCTACTCAATTTGCCAAAAGCTATGGGCCTGTTTGCATGATCATGGCTTATTTTCCTGACCGTGCTTGCCCCGGGGGTGGGGGAGACTGCATAATTACCCCTGCCGGTGCAGGTTGCCAGGTCATGAAAACCTGGTGAGGTGGCTTCTTAAATATGGTGGCTTGTTGAGGTGAGGGCGGCTCACCTCAACTCTAAAACACCCAAAACCCAAGGGCTGTTTTAGAATTGTGGGGTGGCTTGTTAACCACAGCAACAAACCTACATTGCTATCTTTTCAGCACCAGCCAAAGACCTTTCTTTTTTCTCTGGCATTTTAGAGTTTAGATTTTATGGTTGCTTTTATATTTGTTCCTGTGCTGCTTTTAGATTTCTATTACATTTTGTAATCTGCTCAGAAAATATTTGTTATCAAGTGGATTAAAAATGTTACAAACAAACAAAGGTTGACATTCTAAACACATTTTCTAGGTCAGGAGTAATTCCCATTGAGCAAAATGGGATTTACTTCTGAGTAAACATATTATGCTCTTGCCCCTACAGTCAGGCATTAAAAGATTTTAACGGACATATAGTGGAATACTAAGCATTATGTGGAACCAGAGCTGTAACTCTACCTTCTGCTCATTGCAGAATACCAACCTATAGTAATGACTGGCCCTAGTATGGAAACAAGTCTTGTTCAGTCTTTCCTTCACAGAGAATGCCCCTAAAGAATGTGTTATTAGAAAAGCAGTCTGTAACCACCATATATTATTGGTGCCTTTAAGTCCAATTTAATTGAGTTGCACAGAGCACACTGCTCATTTTAATTCAGCACACTGGTTTGAAAAGCAGGGTAAACTCATTCTCTCCATCATGATACACATGCATTTCCCCCCTATACCTTCACAGTCATCTTAGTGTTAAGATTTGGGGTAAGTTGTACTTTTATATATCTAAATTGCTTTATGGAAAACATATAGCAGGGGTGTTGCAACATTTGACCTTCCAGATGTTGTTCAAGTACAACTCCCAGCATCCCTTACCACTGCCCATGCTGGCTGGGGCTGATGGGAGTTGCGCTATAAGAACTTCTGTAGGGCTATGCATTCCCACCCCTGCAATATAAGGATCAGAATAAGGAGGAACAGCACTGAGAATCAAAAGCAATGAATTCATTAGCTTGCTCATTTCCTAATATTACAGTTCCTTCAGTGCATCCATCATGTTTCAAGGTCCCATGCCACTCATTTTAAAACTTGAGGTTCCAAGATTTTACTTGGGCCCATAAATTTGCCCAGTCTTTCCATTCTCTGTACCAGCCTCCTTTGGCCAAATTGCTGATAAGTTACCTGTAATGGAGGTCGTGCAAGGTATGCCATCGATGGTCCCCTTGCTGCTTGCGCGGACCAGGTAACAGTCTTCTTCCTGCCAGCCATCCAGTGAATAGCAGGCCCACTCAACCGAGATGGAGAATGTTCCTACAGTCTGTCCACTCTCGGAAATGGCAACCAATGATTCCTCAAACAGGCAGGGCTTGATCTCTTTTGCTTCTGAGAGATGAGACAGTTGAACTTCATCACTCAGGGGAGACAGAAAGCATTCTACCTGCTCTCACCCAGAATGGAAAAAAAATGTCCCTCAAGCATGGATATCTGTTGTTGTTGCTGGATGCCAAAAAGAAGACTAGCTACATATACCCAAACATAGGGGAGTATTTTGCCAGCTGGGGTAAAACCAACTCTAGCATTTCTGAGCAGAGGACCTAAGATCCACATTAGGATCTCTTTGGAGAAGTTAAATCACCTAGGCTTGGTGCCTCCCAGACAGCATTTATTGCTCCTTCTCTTTCCTGCTTAATGCCTTCCAGCTGAAAGAAGGCCTTTAAGGGGGAGGGGGAGGAAGCAAGGGAGGTGGAAAAAAGGCCTGCTTGTACTCCAACAACAGAAGCTTCATATTCTGACTTTAGGAAATACCTGCATGTCACTCAGTCTGGCAACTCAAAGGGCCTCTTCAGACAACACGCTAAACCAGGATTAGGCCACTAACCCTTTTGCAACAAGTGGTTAGTGAGAGCGTTTAAACTGTGATTATATAGCCACCATGGTTGGGAATGGTTCATACAACACATTAAGCCTTAATATTTAGCTCAAAATGCTTAACCATCATGGTTTAGCATGTTGTTTGAACAGGGCCAAAATCTAAATCATCCAGGGCCGACTAACCATCAGAGAAAATGGATGTGCCCAAATGAAGTTTCTCCAAAAAGTCTTCCAAAGAAATTGGAATTAGCCATTATTTGTCCCCTGTTATTTATTCATTTATTTCAAGCGTGTTTATCCCACCTTTTGGCATGTTCCAGGCCGACACGGTGGTTCACAAATGGATGACGCCAGTCTAGTATAAAGCCTTTAGAACCCATCATCTTTCCTTTCAAAGGCAGGATGGGAGGGTGGATTAACAGGTCTTATGAAAAAATGGTAGTGAAAGATTAGGCAGATGCTAAGACATGAGTATGGATGACTAGGAGCAAAGTTTCATGACAATTAGAAATAGCAATTTGGGGATGGTAGGAAACTAGGCACTTCTTTGGAGCCTCAGAAACATGATTTTGCTTTGGGGGCTAACAGGAAACTTGACTTTTCTTAAAATGGATAGGTTTTTGTCCATTCTGATGTATACTGTTCTTTATGTCTGTTTTAAAACAATAAATAAATAAAATCAGATGCAGAGGGGTGAAGTGGATTTTTCTTGGGACCACAGCACATGGGGAAGGGAGGTTTAACTCCCCCCCCCTCCTAATGAAAATTGCCTCCTCCCTCGCACCTGCTATTAGCCCTGGGAGAAAAGGCTCCCATTGACAACAATGGGAGCATTTTTTCAGGGTTTATAGAAGCATGCGTGTGGGGTGTGTGTGTGTGTGTGTGTGTGTGTGTGTGAAATTGTAGCTGGGGAGGGAAGGTCCTGATGAAGATCCATCCTGATCCCCGCTTGCCTACTATGAATAATAAACAAAATACCCTGACATTTTCCCTAAGAATGCATTTAGGGTCATTTCTGCTTTGGCTCCAGGACTCCTATGTTGCAAAATTCCAAACTACAAATGCTGTCAGTCACACCATCTTCATAAGGAACAGTTCTGAGATGGACACTGTACGAGAGCCCCAGCAAAAGGGGTACCCACCAATGAGGGAGAGGAATTCCACTGCCCCCTTGCTGGCAGCTGGAATTTTCTGTACTGGTGTCTCTTCTATCACATCTTTTGAGGTCTTCTTTTGCATTGTGGAAAGATGAGAACTTCAAGACTTTGAGCCAGATGAATGTGGAAGGGAGGCACAAGTCGTTGGGGGTGGGGGAGGAATTCTGAAAAGAGGACATGGATTATACAAATGAATTTGCAGATATGATCATTAAACCCCTCATGCTACCAATAAAACATGCTCAACTCAGCATTCTCCAAACTGGGGCCCTCCAAATGTTCTGGACTACAGCTCCTGGCATTCCTGACCATTGGCTATGCTGCCTCGGGCTGATGGAAGCTGAAGTCCAAAACATCTGGAAGGCACTAGGTTAAGGAATGTTGGCTTAACTGCTTGTGCAGATGGTAGCCACATCCTGGATGAGGCAAGTGGAATAAATCCAGCTTGCTATCATGTTTGTTAGTGCAATCCTTGTATTCAAGGTTATTACAACTTTACAGATATGTAGAGATGTACATAGCTGGTACAGTCATAACTTGACCCTGATATAAGAACATAAGAAAAGGGTCCATCTACTCCAGCATTCTGTTCACATGGTGGCCAAACGGGTGCCCACAGGAAACCCATTGGCAGGACATGAGTGCAAGAGCATCCTCCAGCCCATATTCCCCAGCAACTGGTTCCATGGGCATACTGCCTCTGATAGTCAAGATAGCATAAAACCATCAGGACTAGTAGCCATTCCTAGCCTTCTCCTCCTATAGGTCTTCCCCTACAATCCTATAGTTGTTAACCTGGGAGTAAGCAGACATACATAGAAATGTGATATGACATTCTTTTGTATATGACAAAAAAATGTACTTTTCTTCAATTCTGTTTGTGGCCCACCTGCTGGCTGCCCACAGCAGGCATGGCACACCCACCCCGGGGCTTTCCTGCGAAGTTGCGAAGAAAATACAACCAGGGACTTACCCGGTCTTTTTCCTTCCAAGCAAGGCGAGTATGGTGCATTCACTGTGTATCCTTGCGCTAGAGGCATGGCTGGGCAGATGGCGACCTCTGATTGGTTGCCATCTGCCCAGGTAGAGGGCAGGGGGTAGGACTGGCTGCTGGAAACCCCGTGGTTTTGTTGCAGCGTTGGGATTAGCCACCGCCACTATGAAGCAACGAAAGTGCGGGGTTTGCTTATCACGATGGCAACTCGCCGCTATATAGGCAGCCCAAGAATATATGGAAAAATGTGAGGCAAAATGCCATGTGCATATTTTCCCTTATATCTGCCCACCCTCCACATTTTTTTTAATAAAGACTACAGACTCACTTTTTTGCAAGTGAAATTAGGAATCTGGAATGGCTAATGCACTAAATGAGCCCTGCGTTCCATGCCAAATATCTGCAAATCCAGGCAATATGATGACCCTAATTCGGTAGTAGTTCGTGTCATGGCATAGCAGGGATGGGTGCTAAAGCTTCTCTATTCCTCCCTGTGAGGTTTTGGCAAATGCTTCCATGAGAATATAAAGACGGATTAGGGATATATTGACATTACAGACTTCAATAGTTATTCCCTCTCCTCAGGGAATCTTGGGTACTGTAGTTCTGTGAGGGGAAAGTCTCTAACAGAGAACTCTCACCAAGCTACAGCTCTAAGGATTCTTTGGGAGAAACCATGACAGTTAAACCAGAATAAAACTGTGTCCTTTCTCTCCTTGATACCTTCACCTCTCCTTTCTCCCATAGACAGTATAACTGATTGGTCAAAATCCTCCACAAGAAATTCGGGAGAAAATAAATATTGTGACAAATGAGCTTTTAGAGCCTTGAACAGAAGTGGGATTATGGAAAAAAGAGAACAGTGCAGCAGCATGCACAAAGATAAACCAGACTCTCACCAAACACAGAATTCAGGCCCAAATAAACAACAAGCAGACAAATTAGGTGCAACAGCATCCTAGCCAAGCCCCAAAAAGAGAATCAACTGGGTTGGCAGAGGGAAAAGAGGGACATCTGAAATCAAGGCAGTTTATAATCCTAAATAAGAAAGATAGGAGAGGATATTTCAAAATGACCAAGCATCACACTGTACTATCCTGCATATAAAAACTACAAGATGCACCAGAGAGGATACCATAAAGCAAATGTGCTTTAAAATGGGTCAAAATGAGCCAAACTTCAATCTCCCTTTGTCCTGAACAAGGAAGCGGAGGTTGTGATTTTCTCTTTTACTTCATCATACAACGAAATCTACATTTGAAAGTGGGCAGTGCAGAGAATGGCTACAATGCCCCCCAAGTTTCCTGCCAATCACATTCCCTCTGTATAATATCCTGATGAAACAGTAACCTTCCCACCTTCCCAATGCATAGCTCAAATGCTGCCCCCCTAACAGCTTAAATCCCAGGCATTCACAGTCCACACAACTGCCACCCCACTCCACCCCCCACACAAGAAGGGGATGAGCCTAGAGGAGACAAAGGGAAGCCACCCCACAGCCCAACATTAGTCTTGAGGCCTCCTACTCCAGACTCACTGTGTTTTCTTTCCTTCTACAGTGAGGCTGCAATGTAGCCACTGGTTTCTATAGCAACAGCCTTTCTCCCAAGCCTCTTAAAGGGACAGGACTCTGTTAGGGTTGTCAGTAATGAGAGCAGCTTTTCCCCTAAGACTGAAGGGAACTGTTAGCTGGGAATTGGGAATAGAAATTTGTCAAACATTTGTCAGAATAAAAAAAGCATAGCTGAGGTGTTTTTTTTAAAACGTTTCTGCAGATCTCACACAAGTAAAGAACATATAGAAAGCTCCTAAGCAGGAGAATAACACATAGTTATCTCTAAAGAATGAGCCCTGTGAACAATCTAATTCTTCCATGTGGTTACAGCATCTTACCAAAGAATTTTAGGAGTAACATATGCCATCCTAAAAATACCTCTTTAGCATTTAGATTTCACAACTCTGTTGCTTTTTGGTTGCATCATAAAAATCCAGCTCCCCTATATTATGATTTCCAGGATTTCAGTAGGAAATCCTTAGATATTTCAGAAGAATTGGGATATCCAAGGTTATTTTCTTTTAATGGAATAATCGGGGGAAAGTGTGGGAGACATGCAGGCGGTTCACAATGTCTTCAAAATGACACGGAAATTTCCATGAGTGGCCAGTCATGAGTGTGTCATAAATTGCTCTTTTAAAGAAGCCCTATATCTGTTGTCCAGATTGTGTGAGATTTGCTAGAGCCAATTAGAAGCACTGTTAAAGCAGACTATTCTTAACAGTACATTGCTGGCCCAGGAACTAGCTCATGTAATTTGGGAGATGGAGAGATTTGCTTCCTTTTGTAATGTTCTCTCTCAGTAACTACCTTTCCCAGAGTTCCTTGTGCATAGATAAAAGCAAGGGAGTGCTGCTGGGAGGGGCAAAGCACCACGATCATGGATCCCTATGTCAGTGGGAGCCAGTGCTGCTGGCATGATTTACAGGACCAACTAAATACCTGTTTCACAAGTATTCTACACATCTTTCTGAGAATTTCCTTGTGAAATGCTGCATCTGGAAAACAAACGAACTTCAAGACTGTTTTTGGAAAAGAGAATGAACTATCCCATTTATCTCATGGGAATGAGATTTACAAAAAACAATGAATTTTCAGTGAAGTGTGCATTGCCTACTTTCAGTAAGCTAGCACTCATCAAAACTGTAGGCACTCTACTATGGGGCAAGAATGGTTGGGGCACCTTGCTATTTTGTCTATTGAGGGTGAACTTGTAATTGACTTTGGGGAAATAATTCATGATTTTTTGATGAAAAAAACCTTTGATCCATTAGAATAAAAAATATCAAAACATAAACAGGATAATACTTTTATTAGCTCCAGTCAAATCATTACAAAATAGTCAGCTAACTTTGGAGGACTTTTCTTCAGGTTGGATGTTACATTAAACAAAAATAGCCAAAAGGGTGTGTGTATTTGGGAGCATAATAGAAAAGCCCCAGTGTAGGCCATGTCCTAATTTTCAGAAATATAGATGATGTAATTTCAGAATTACAATATATATACTATTATTTCCTAACTCATGAGATTATAGGCATGTATTGGGATCATTGGCCTAATTTACACCAAGCAGGATATTGCACTATGAAATTGGTATGAAAGCGGTATATGGTATGTGTCAATGGGCCCCAACAGTTGTCAGTGTACTTCTATACCGCTATAAAGCAGTAGTGTAGCTCCTGCCTTGTATATACTGCTGTCATAGTGCTATATCCTGCTTGGTGTAGATTAGGCCATTTTATCTATGTGGGAGGGGGGCTGTGTTACAAGTTTCTACTGAGCCCCACAAAATGATACTTGAGCCTGCCCATCAAACCAATATGCACTATTGCTAAATAAACAACAATGCAGCTATTCTCATCAGAACTAAGGTGTAGACAGGGGCAGCACTATCATCACAAGGTCCATTTACTCATCCCCCCAAAAACAGAAAGATGAGGAAGCTTGAGACTGTAACTAAAGAGGATGGGGAGAGTGTAGGCTCAGCTGGGATTAAAGAGGTCATGAACAGAAGGCATGATGAATATGGGTCACTGCAGGCTGGAAGAATTGGCCTGTACCGTGCGTGTGTGCATGTGTGTGCATGTGTAAGAGAGAATAAGAGAACAAGAGATGAGCAAAGTGTTAAACCTATTCTGTTCGGTCATTCACTTATTTACACACGTGCTCACACACCAGATATAATACTACTTAAGACAGGAGGGATAGGCAACTTGTGAACCTCCAAATGTTTTGTTCTACAACTCCCATAATCCCTTGCCATTAGCTATGTTATCTATGGCTGATTGGAGCTGTAGGCCAAAATATTTGGAGGGCCCCAAGTTGCCCACACCAAGACATTATAACATTGTAATATATGATACATAGCTTACTCCCGCCCCGCTCCCCACAAGAAATGCTTAATAGACCAATAATTTCTGTGGATGCCGAGGGAAAAAAACACAGGGCAGATTATAAACAACAGCAACTATTTAAAAAGAGAATGAAACAAAATGTGCTGAAAAAGTGGATATGAGCCAGAAAGGAAGGTCAGTGCAGCTGGAATGTATCTTCTGAGAAGAAGCATACAATTTTGCAAGTGTTTTCTTGGGAACAATCATTAATGGTGCCTGACTATTTCCCCCCCACCCCCCACCCAGTGCACCCTGTTTGTCTGCATTCTTTATTAAAGAGATATCAGTGAAAACCCCACCCTCTGAGCAAATATCAGTATGAGGTTTCCATGAAGCAACTCTGTTTCCAAGTTTACTTAATGGGAGCAAACCTGCCGCGCATAGTTTGGTTGAAAAGAAATTGCACCGCAAAACCAAAAACGACAGCATAAACAGTATCTTTTTAAAAAGAGTACACACTTTGCTTGCATATTAACACAAAACAAAACACTTGCTGCACCACCTGGTGGCTTGGGCTAGAACAACACCCAAAGAACAGGTGACGCAAGTCCCAAGTCAATTAAATTTGTGAGATCTTGTTGAACGACTTGTTTGGTTTTGACATTCTCCTCAACAAGCTAACAAATGGCTGCTAAATGAAAAGGATGTCAATGTAAATGGAACTAGAGGAATAATATACTTATACAGCAGGAGTGGGCATTCATGGGTTGGTGGACTATAACTCTCATCATTCCTAACCAGGGTTGCTGGTAGTTGGAGTCCAACAACATCTGGGAGCCACTGGTTCCTATCCCTGCAAGAAAACATGAAACAAATGGGGTTGAGATTTGCTTGGGTCTTGCCTTCCTATTAGGCAGGGTGAGATGTCACCGTCCGTGCTTTAAAGTGTCTCCCACCTCATCCCAGCCCATTTGATAGGAATGTGAAAGGATCCACATAACACATGGGGGCAGCTGAGCTACCCTTTACATCTTGTTAGTCCCCAAGACAGTCAGCAGACCTAAGTCTGAGGAAGTTGGAAGAAGACAAGATGAGAAATTAGCAAGGGAAGAGGAAAGAAGGTTAGAAATAGGAACAACTCAGTATCATCAGCATAGATATCACTAATAGTAACAACCTAGTTTATCCATTAATCGTAGTAAGATGAACCAATACCTTGGTGACCCTCAGGCTTGTGGGGCCCTGAAGCAGTTTTCCCCTCTGTCTCCACTTTCACCCATGGCTAAACCTGCAAAAATATTGGTTTTTTTTTAAATGTTAAGATAAGTTAATAGTCCATGTAGAAGCAGACATAAACAGAATCAATAGGGGAAAGCCCCAACTTGTTTTGAGCAAGAACCAAAGCGTCTTAACCTGGGAGTAAATCAAGTGAACATAATGCAACCCTAAACAAATCTGCCTTCTAAAGCAAGGTTTATCCAACCTTTCTTGCAACTAACGTATTTTTTGGGATGACATGATGAGCTGTGCCAGGGTGGGTGGGGATTAGGGGAAATAGCGGGAGCACAAGCTGCATGTGTGTGGGGTGGGGAAAAGAAGCCGTCATGGCTTCTTTTCCCCCCATTAATGGTGTGAGCCCAGTCAATATCTGGCAAGTGATAGAAAGGATGGCATTTGCACTCCCTTTGTGACATGAAGAATCCTAAATGAATAGATGAGCTGTGCTAACTCCATTGTCTTGTGCCCTGTAGAGCCATTTTGCCCTTGGCTGGACCCGTGGCTGAAATTGAGAGAAGATAAAATATTTCACTCAGCCCATCACATGAGCCTGCCAGGGCTACCTAACCCTGGAAGCCCAGTGAGAGGGGGGCAGCGGGTGTGTGTGTGAGAAATCTGGGAAATCCGTAGGAGGCTTGAACCCCACAGCCCTCCCAAACTTTATGCTCATGCCTTCTACTTAGTGGGTTGGTGAAAGAGGGATGGAAGGATCTGCCAGCCAGGGGCAATTCTGTGGTGACCACAGAGGAGAGGATGCCTCTTCCTCCGTGGCCGCCGGCACGGAGATGAATCAAGATCAGACTCCTTCCTTCACTCATCTGCGCAGAATTCCATGTACACACCTGCATTGAAGTCCTTGTCGCCTGTGGTGATCAGGCAATCTGCTACATACAAGACTGAACTATTGGATGAAGATAAAGAACAAAAAGCATAACCCTCAAGAACCCCAATATTTTTAGAGGAGGAGAAGGCAGAGCAGCAGCTGTAGAGCACATGCTTCGAATGCAGAAGGTTCCAGGTTTGATTCCTAGCATCTCCAGGCAGGGCTGGAAAAATTCCTGCCTGAACTGCTGGAGAGCCGCTGCCAGTCAGTGCCAACAATATTGGGCTAGATAGACCAAGGGTCTCACTTAGTGGCTGAGTTCACATTTAGCACTAACCTATCTTGGGTTGTATTTGGGAGCAACCCACGTGGGTTAGCATGTTGTGTAGGGAGCGTTTTCCCTGCCTACAATTGGTAAATTACTCACCTCCATTACCCATCTTCTGCACAGTGGGTGTAGGACCTGGGGTGGCTTACGTTATCTGTGGGGCGCTCTGTGTATAAATCCCCACGACTGTTGAGATGGCCACCTAGACTGGCGATGCTCTGGCCGGTGTGGCTGAACTCTATGGTAACAATAAAATGCAATGAATAGATTCCAAAATATTTATTATCAATTGCAATGGGAATATATATGGATTATAGCACACATTGAGGGTGCTATAGAGATCACTGCTACTCCTAAAAGGGCATGGCGGAGGGAAAACGGGGAAAGTGTCTCTCATCACATTTGACGTTACTGGCACTATCCAGTAGGTGCCAGAGTTCACATTGTACTTCAGAACTGAAACAAACATATTAATGTGTGTGTGTGTGTGTGTGTGTGTGTGTACATACAGCTAGTATGGGGAAAATATTACATTGTTCTTGTCTGAATGCAATTTCCCATTGTTGTTAAGCTGCCTTGTGGATCCTAATGGGTGAAAAGGAGGGGTATAAATATTAGGAAGTAAGGAAGATTCAGATCCCCCATAACAACTGAATAACTGTGCATCTGGGGGCACATTTGGAATTTTGAGAGTGTTGTTGTAGGGTGCTCTCAGAAAATGGTTGCCATTGGGGGACTTACCCATTCACAAAATGGCTGCCATGATGGGTATGGCAGGTCACAAAACACTCACTGGCCATTAGGCAAACTTCTGAGATGAGCTCCATCAGATGAGCATTTTATTGCGCGCTCGTTGCTGGGCACTCATTGATTTTCGCGGGTCCCTCTCAGATCTGCCTCCTGCCCCTTCTAGCCTTGCACCACAAAAAACACACACCAGTAAGTCTGACTTATTTTTAAAGATGGAAGTTGCCGTTATCTCCTGCTGTGTGCAGAAGCAGCGTGATCAAAACGGCCCACTGAATGGGCCATGTGCACATGTAAAGAGGGACAAACACGCAGGCAGAGAAGCAATGGTAAGCAAATAAGATTTTCCCGTGTGATGACGCTGAAAAGTAACTTCCCCAAGAACCTAAATACAAGGCAGGGCTGGGGCTGAGCCCCAAAACACAAAACCACTTCTTTGTACCCAAATATAAGAGCAATAGTAGTATGTGGACTGTGCCTTGGGAGACAGAGGTTCTATTCCCCACTTGGCCATGAAGCTCACTGGTGACTTCGGGCCTGATTCACCACGTCGGAGATCCCAGTATTACACAATCGGACTAATACAGAAAGAGTTTCACCTAATCCAGTTTGGCGATTGCAGAAATTAAATGCATTTGTTTTAATAATATAACTCTGCGTTCAGGAGGACAGTCACTGTCGGGTGCTTTAAAAAATGACGACAACAATACTATAATAAGCCCCCACGCTTAGCTCACTGACTTCTTTCTCGATGCATACCGACAGATCCCCGCCGGCGTTTACCGTGGAATCCCTAAGGGGGGCACTGCATGCCCAAGCCACGGCGGGCGCGTAGAAAAGAAGCCGCCACCGCCGCTGCTACGCTCCGGCGGCTGCGGGATGAACGGCGTTCCAAGGGGGCGGGTTTAGGCTTCGGTTGCGCGGTCGGTGGGAGGGATGTTTTCAAGGTGGGGGGCGGGTTTGATGCTGGCCGCGCGCTCCCTCCGCAGAGCATGGCTTGGCTGGGCTGGCGGCTGCTGCGGCGGATTCGAGCTCTGCCAGCCGCTCTCGCCGCTTCGTGTCGCTGGGCCCTGAGCAACGTCTTTGGCCGCTTGCCCCAAATGCCCATGGCTTTGGCCGGCCCCCTGCTGTTCCGCATCGGGTGAGCTGGGGAGGGGTGCGGGATGGGGGAGGGTCTTTTCTGCGGTGCGGGGGAGGGTGTTGCGGCTGGGCTGCTTTTTCTGTTCAGGTGGGGGCTGCAAATGGGAAGGTCTTGTCAAGATTCATTCGTGTGTGTGTGTGTAGAGATCTAGATATTTGTTAGGGGCTGGGTGAATGGATGGGTAGGTCCAGCAAGTGTATGATGGAGATCTGTAGAATAAAACTTCCAGGGGTTTCATGTTTTGTCGGAGGGGGGCTGCATCCATCGGGGTGCGATTGGCTGCTTCAATCTACTTTTGTTGAATTGAGTAGGAGGGTTTGTTAAATGGCCTGTGTGTGTGTGTGTGTGTGAGTGAGAGAGAGAGAGAGAGACAGAGAGAGAGGGAGGATCGGTGGGTGTGCGCGCCCGCGCATGGGTAATTCCAATTACGGATTTTTACGCGGTGGGTATTGTATGGCAATGTGCTTCGCTTTGGTACGTGGGGAAGCGGGCTATAGCGTTCCGGGGTTCCTGTAGGGTTTTGGGTCTGGCACAGGAATGAAGCAAGGTGGAACCCCGGGTCTCAAATGCCTTGAACGAGGGATCCCTTGGGCAAGAGTGGGGTAGCCGAGAGAAGGTTTACGGGGTCAAGCTATGAATGAGCCCTGCTTAAGAGGCGGCGCGCATTCGCGTGGTGAACGGGGCCGTCTCGCTGAAGAAGAGAGATTGCGGTGATTGCATGCATTTAATTAGAAGAGTAGCTAAGGAACCTCGGTATGCATACGTGTGTGCACTACAAATGATTGGACCTCCTGCATATTGATGTCGGCGGGTCATTCTAGGGAACTGAGCAATTTGAAGTTTGGATTGATGTAGTCTTCAGAGAACCCCCCCCCCCCGTTCCAAATTAAGTTTGGGGTAGAAGCAATCCCCTTTGGGTATGTAGGTATTAACCCCAAAGAGAATCACTTCTGTACATGGGCGGGAGGGTGCTGTTGCACCCTAGTCCTGCTTGTGGGGTTCCTGGTCAACAGCTGGATGGCCACTATGTGAATGCTGAAATAGATAGACCTTGGTCTGATCCAGCATGGCTCTTTTTGGGTTATTACGTTTTGTTCCCTTGGCTTTTAGCTTCTTGCACAAGACTTGCAGGATATGTAGTTTTGCTCTGCTGCACCCAACTAGTTAGATAAAAAGTTCAAAGTTTTCTTGCCCCTGTTGACTCAGTTGCATTTCAATGGCTTTTCCTCAGAATAATCAGCAGATGGTAACATGTGATGTACATGTGCACGTTCTCTGGAAATCTCCTTGTTGTTTTTATTGCTTCCCCTGAGAATAACAACAATAGTAATTGTTTTCCAGGTCCATACAAAGCTTCACATAAATGCATTTCCCCCTAGCTTCTGGATATGCCCATTTAGTAATGGGGAAGGGTGGTTAGTAGCTCAGTGGTAGAAGACATGGTTTTTGCATACAAAAAGTCCCAAACTCAATCCAATCAGTGTAAACCAGGGGTGTGCAGAAGGTAGATTTGGTACTCAAAACAAAATTCTTGGTCTTAGAATTCTTTTATCTCAAACTTGGAGGCTTATTGCCATCTAATGCTGAATGGAAGGAGCAGCGAAGGCGATATTTGTCTCCTCCCTCCTTCCACTCTACATTTTGGCTAGATGGGCTTTTTCACCCATCTAGGTGGGGCTCTTGGAGCGTGGGGGAAGGAGGTTGGGGAGGCCTGAAGATATGGTCTAAGTCATCCTCTCCAGTCCTCTTCCTGGCCACCAACAAACACCCCTTCCCTCCTCTCTGAGGTCACTTTTGCAACTTAAGAGAGGCAGCTGGCATGGGAGGGGGTGGGGAGCACGGATTGCTGGCTCTGAGGTTGGAGCACTGTCCCTGACCTCTGATCTGGGGAACTGAACTATCCTATGCCACCCTCCTGGACTCTATCTAAGTCCCATAGGATTCCTCCCTAAGTGTATATGTTTTTGTACCAGACTTCCAGTTGGTGGATTTTGAGGTTCTGGTAAAAAAAAACAAAGTAGATCCTGCAAGCCTGAAGTAGTTTTGTTGCTCCTTTTGTTAAACAAATGGGAACTGGTAATCCTTATGTAAAGAATACTGACTTGGTATAAGGTAGCCTTTGATGCTCTTGAAATGCTCTGGTCTGAGCTCTCCTGCCTGCATTCATTCATTCCACACACTATTTAAAATAAATAAATATGTCTTTTTAGAGTTGAATTTCGGGCTGCATGGAGTACAGGGTTGCAGAATGGGCTAGAATCTCAGCACAGTCTGTAAGGATGTAACGCGCAGAGAATGTTATTGGGTGGATTTAAAAATATAATACATAAGAAGAGGAAGGGCAAGAAAGCAGCATTTTAGCCAGAAAGGCATGGTTCATGCTGAAAGGGAAAGCGCAAAGGCAGAGGGAAAGGCACTTGCTTGGTTACATCAGGAAACAAAGTCTGTCCCATGAGCAACAGAAAGAGGAAAAGCTTGCAAAATGCACCACATGGGAGATGAATGTGCATAGGGAGTAGAGGCTTCCTTTTCTTCTAATAATAGGTCTTCAAGCTCCCCACCCCAATTTTCTTTATGTACTTTTTGATAAAAGGCTCATGCATTGAAAGACCCTTGGCAGGCAGGAAGCATTCCTTTAATTCAGGGTAGGGGTGCTCCTGGGAGTATGGGGGCTAATTCCTCCCCCCAGAAGATACTAGGGGATCACACTCCTGCCATGCTGCCAGATTTGTTGCTGAAATGCAGCAGCATGGCAGCAGCATGACGGGGACTAGAAAAAAAAGGGGGGAAGGCCGGGGGTGGTGGTGGTGCATGTGGCCCTTGGGCTGTGTGTTGCCCACCCCTGCTTTAAGAGTTTTTAACAGATAAGGGAAATGATTACAACGTGGACTGCACTGAAGCTCAGGCATTCTTTGTGGCCTCTATATCCAAAGCAGGCACCCTCTCAAAAGATGTTTTTACTAAAGGCAAGGCGGTTGAGGGGGTGGGGATTAGAAATGTGTGACTCAGTAATAACTGGGAACAAAGGCTCAATGTTGGGGAAAGTAATCAGGAAGATTAAAATGCCATATGCAGCATAGGAATGGAGAAGAACATCTTTGGAGAGGTGGTTGACAAAGTAAGTAATTCTTTATTTGCAGTCCACAGACCATTAAAACGTCATTTAAATGCAAGTATAGGAGAAAACATAGACACAGCTGAGGGATAGGACAGGGTCTATAAAATACCATTATAGGGTGAACAGGCTGAGATTTGGTAGAGATGGCCAAATTCAAAGGTTTGGCCAGTTGCACTGTGATTAGCTTGTTGGTACCAACAAGAAGAAGATCCTTTTTTGCCCCTTGGTAGTAGTTACATTGGAAAAAGACATGTGAAATCAACTCCACTTCGATGCTGATTAGGAGAGGAGGTTGAATTCTAAGCAAGAATTTTCTCTCTGCTGCTAGCTAGCTTTTTCCCCACACAGAGCAATAAATCTATAATGTCTTTTGAAAATCAGAAGAAAAGGGCAATAATTAAGTGGCACTTGAATTGTGCTCAGTTAACATCCATGCCTGAATACAGAGTATCAAAGAACTGATGTTTCCAAGCTTTTCTTGTTGCTTAGCTGAAACAATTGGCGAAATGGCTTGGAGGACACTCCTGTCCTGGAATAATCTTGGGTCCTATAGTCAATATCTCTCATGAGTCATGCATATGGTAAGGCAGTCTTGGGTACCTTTTTATACACAAGTACTTAGGGGGGGGGAATCACAGACATCTATAGCTGTGAAGATGCAGTGCAAGGTAATCAGTTAGAAAAAGTACAAATCGGACCTGCAATAAAATGTTGCAGTATAGAGTGCCGCTTTTCAGGATTCTAGCCATTTGCTTCCATCATTCTCCCTCCCTGCTGCCCAGGGTACTTTTGCAAACTTTGCGGTTCAGCCCAAGCCTGCTGAGAATCCCTGTCTTTTGCGTGGATGGTTCCACTTTGGCTACATAAGCAACAGCACTTAACAGCCTGGGCAGGGGAAAATAGAGGGAATGATGTATCTCCCACATTTCCTTCGTGTTTGAAGCACTTCACAGTATCTTAGTAATCTTTTTCGAGATGCTATAAGGCAGGGCAAATTTGGGTGTGGGGATGGGGCACTGGCTGAGAATGACTTGGCTTAGGCCATTCAGTCACTTTTTGTCTGAACTGAGATTTGAATGGAATCCTTGCTGATCTACTGCAGATTATCCAGAGATCTAACAGTAGATCTTGATCTACCTTCTGACCACCCCTGTTTTATAGCATAAAGCATTCATTGCATATGCACGTACAAATGCAAATGCATGTACAAAAGCAGCCCACACACCCATTCCAGTGTAACATTTTGGCTAGCTAGCAATCCTAGTTCCGTAGCAATGTGAATTCTGCATGTTGGCATCTATGTCCTGTTCCTTTTTTCTCAGGAATTGCTTTCTTTTTTTCCTCCCCCAGAGGGATGAGGAGTTGAAAAACTTCAGCCTTGGTGAATGTAGATTCAGGCTGTTCAGCATCCCAGTAAAAAAAGATTTTTCCCTCTCCACAGTTATGGTCATTTCATTAGATTTAACATAGGTTTTAATTAAATTTAACTCCATTTACATCCTTTCTGTTTTCTTGATTTAATTCTGCAGAACCTGGTTAATGAACTTCTGAAATGCAGTGGTTTCATTTTGAGTTCCTTCTTGTGCATCTTGTACTTCCGGTCCTACAGTTTATATACTTGTTAGTTCATTCACATGATCAGGCAGAATGCGTGACCTTTTAGATCATAATGTTCTGTTCAGTGATGAAAAAGAACACTGAACTCTGTTAGTTATGTTTGGAAATAGCTAGAAAAGAATTCCTAGTTTGTTCCAGGAAACCTTGCACAAAGATCAGGTTAAAATGATTTTTTCCCAACTTGAAAGAGACTCTGGGCTCATCTACACCAGCAGGATATTCCACTATGAAAGCAGTATATAAAAGGCAGGAGCCACACTGCTGCTTTATAGAAGTATTGAAGTGCACTGCAGGATCTATGCTACTGCCTTATAGTGGTACTGAAGTACACTAACAAGTGTTGGGGCCCATGACACATCTACACCAAGCAGGATATAACACTATGAAAGCGGTATAAAAGCAGTATATGGTATGTGTCAATGGGCCCCAACAGTTGCCAGTGCACTTCAATACCGTTATAAAGCAGTAGTGTGGCTCCTGCCTTTTATATACCACTTTCATACTGCTTTCATAGTGCAATATCCTGCTTGGTGTAGATGAGCCCTCTGTCACAGAAGTTCTGGCTCCAGGTTTTTGCAGGCCTAGATGCTCTGAAGTGGATCTCTTTCCTTAGTGGGTCCACCTCTTCTTTGCTTCTGTCTCCACCGCCTATTCACTTGCTCTCCCCCTCCCTCTGGATCCAATTTGTGCAACTGCCCAGAGGGAGAGTACAAGTCAAATGATGGATACCTCTCCTCACTCTGGCCAATGCTTGGAGAGGGCAGGTGAACAAGCAGTGACAGCAAGGAGAACAGGAGCAGGGCCAGGAGGCTCCAAGGGTTGACAGCAGTGCTGTGGGCCTTGGCAGGTGCCCAGTGGTGCCTAGCTCTGATGCTGGTCCTGTCATTGCTGCATCTGATAAGTTGATTAGGGAATTCCTTGTTTTGGTGTCTGTTAAAGGATGCCAGTTGGAAAAGCTAAGCCCTTGTGGCTTAATGAAGTTCTTTGGAGTGGCAGGAAAGGGGAGGGATGCCCGCTCTGAGTGCAAGTTCAGTTGACAGTCCCCACATTCGAATAACGTGTGAGGGGATTGTGGATCAGTCGCGGCCAACCCCCAGTGGTGCATTTCACACGCATGAGAAGGGGTTCTGTGTATATACTGACCCAGTCAGGAGCCATCTCTAATGTGGAAAGCTCCTTCTCATGTGGGCTGAACAGTACCTTATGTGGGCCTCTGACCCCCTCCCCTCACTCCTTCAGGATTCCTGCCAATAGCATTAATATGATACTCCTGCTCCCTTATGCACTTTCTGACAACTGAGATCATTGTTGGAGGCGTTTTTCTGTGGTTGCACCTCCACTTGTAGAACTCCCTCCCAAAGGAGATCCACTTGGCTCTTAGTTATTATCCTCTAGGAACCAAGTGAATTCTAGCCTGTTTATATGGGCTTTTGGTGGGCTAAGGGGGCAATCATAGCAGATTGATGCTCTATAAATGGGAGAGGGCCTTCCTAGATCACAGCCCTCCATCTATCCTGTGCCCTGCCCGGCAGACGGGAGGGAGGTAAAAATGCCTCCTATTCCTCGTTTTAGCTGTTTTTATCTAGGGAGGCCTCTGAGAACATCCAGCATGCTGGCTTACCTGGGGGGGCATGGCTAGGAAGGGAGAGGTTTGTGGATCCTGCAAATTCGTGTCTTCTAAGTTCGCTCCCCTCTCTGCCCAGCAGCAGGCCTCCTTCCTCCCCTCTCCAACCCTCTTCTGAGATTGTCACAGTGATGTTAGAAGAGAAGCCCCTGCAGAGCTTACCGTGAGGGGTAGGAGGGGGGGAATCACCATTTGGATTTCCTTTTCTGAGGTTATAGCAGGGTCCATGGCCTTGGGAGAGTAAGTCCACTTTATCCTCTGGTCCCTGGGATTTCGTTCCAGGGCCCGTAGGATTGCTCTGTAAGTAGTTTTGTTCGACTTCCTTTTGGGGACTTTGCTTTGGTCACATGTTAGTCGGTCTTCTGCTAAATGACTGCTGCTTTTATTTTTGTTTACTTATTCCGGCATGTGTTCTGATTTGATGTTTTTATTACGCTGATATTTCATTCTACCTTTAATGAGGTTTGTTCATCTGCCCTGAACACTTGTCATCTATGATCTAAAATGGTGGCATACTGTGCTCTGCCCAATAAATAAATATTAGGTGGCCATTTACACAAGAGTGTTCTTGTAGCATTTGACCACGATCAAATAATAGGTAGTATTTTGATTGGTGACTCAACTCAACCATACTTAATAGAAATGCAAATATGCTGCATGATAGGAAAATATGTCTACCTTTGATGCTGGCCCTGTCAACACTGCATCTGATCAGTTGATTGGGGAATTTGTTGTTCTGGTCCCTGTTAAGGGATGCCAGTTGGAAACCATAAGCACCTGGGGATGCTTTCAGACACCTAGTGCTTCTGCTGGGAAGGCACTATGCAGCTATTCTGTCCTTTCTCCCTTACCAGATTTTCTATGGTAAGAAAAGGTTGGAAGAAGTGGTGGGAAAAGGTGTGAGGGTTAAGAGTGAGTGAGGGAAACAGCTTTTGATATTACTTTAGAGTTCTGACTGAAACCCAGTGGATTCACTGCCCCAGTGACATCGGACCCACCAACCTCCTCTGAATGGAGAATGATGTTGTCTGGACCCCTGTAAAATTTTGCAAATCAGGCCTGCAGTGACACAATAAAAGCCTTCTCTGGTACTATCTGAGCGAGCTCAGGAGAAGATATTGTAACACACTTCCCACGTCTGAGCAGTGAGAAGTCACAGGAGCAACACCCCTGCTTAGGTAAGTTGTCCCAAGCAAGCACTACATTTTCCTTGATCAAGAAGTTCCTTGAAATGCATTGGGAGCTAGTGCTATTTGTGTAGCTTCCCCCCCCCAGCCCAAGATGGTAGGATTCCCCCCCACCCCAGCACTATTTCTGTCAAATTCTCTGCAGCTGCTATTAGCCCATCAGTGATTAGTATACATGCACCTGTATGTTTTCTACCATGGGCCAAAGCTGATTCTGTGTAAATCAGATTGATTTAAATCATGATTTAAATCACTGCTCTGAAGGACTCAATTTTAATGATTTAAGTCACACTTTAAATCACAAGTGAGGAAGATTCTATTTAACCATATATATTTTTAGTAGAAGTACATTATTGTTTAATATAACCTTAATACATATTTAGAGATGTAGGTTTTATTAGAAGGTAAGTACACACTAAGCAACTGTTCTGAATTGTTTTCAGATTAATTTTCATCAGAAATAGGATTATAATTTGGACATTTTAGTATTAAAGCAGAATGAATTTGTTAAGTCATTCAGGAGATTAATCAGCTCCAAATTCAATTCATTGTGATATTTTTTATCATGATGTGCCAGAATCACCACCACCAAATAGGCTTTTAAATTGTACTAATATAAGATTGTTTGTTCTTCTGGTTAGTTTTCTTCAACAAACAACAACATTAACAAAACCTGCACATGGATCAGGTTTTCTTCCATCTCCATAAACTGCTATTACCATATTCATAGAATATAATTAAAAGTTGTATAATTAGTAATTATGATGAATATCTTTGGCCTAGCCTTTTTTTTTTACTAATTGCTTTAAGGACATTTTGAAATCCAATTTAAATTAAAAAGAACACACCCTGATTTAATTCCATTTTTAATTTCTTTTTATCAGCCTTGCCATGGAGCAGATAGCAGTTTTGGGGTAGTGAATTTAGATTGGGGAATCAGCATTGTGTGAGAAGGGTTAAACCCCACCTCTCCCAGCTTCTCTTCCCATATCCAATTTGTGAAGCCCTATGGCGGCTTTTAGGTTTCAATAAAACATCCGGAGAAATAATTGTAAATCATTCCTGTCTTGGCTGACTTGCCCAGGCAAGCTGTCTGTTCTTGCAGTTAATAAAATCCTGGTTTTTAGACATATTATAAACATAATCCAAACCACTAATGTTCTTGCTTCCAAAAATCTTGTCATCAGCTAACAATCCCAAGGGCCCATGTCGCAACCCAGAAAGCCGCAGATACTTTAATACAGCCTTTCCCAGCCCAGTGCCCTCCAGATGTTTTGGACTCCATCATCCCTGTCTATTGGCCATCATGGCTGAGGCTGATGGGAGTTGTGGTTCAAACATCTGGAAGTTAGTAGGACTGGGCAGGTATGCCTTAATATAAAACAACCTCAGGAGCTGCTGTTTTGCAAGGGGTGGTGTGGAAGCTGCTTTTCCCTGCAGGAAGTTACAGATGAGAATTTACAAGGCTAAATAAAATGGTTGCGCTTCAGCCAGCAAGAGGAGGCAGTTGTTAAACATTCCATATTCATGCATCTATGGATGCACAGAATGTACAGCTCAGTCCGAAATCTGTTTACTTGAAAGCAAGTCCTACTGAGTTCCATCCGTCTTGGTTCCTAGTAAGTCAGACAGCACTGTTACTTTCCCAGCCTTCTAAAAAAATAAAAAAAATGTAAAAAAACTTCTAACTCTTATGGTTGTGGTGGAAATCATTTAAATTTATAGATGGCATCTGCTGAACCCCAAAAGTCCTATAGTTGGTCCACTAGTGATCAAAAAGCCAGTTTCAACTGTCTATACCCCACAGAAGCCCACGTCATACATTTTTAAAGGGTGTGTGTATTTATGTATTCATTTGACGCTGTCCTGCCCAATAACACAAAATTCTTTGGATGGATTACATGATAAAAGAATTTAAACTACACAATAAATACAACAACAATAATCAGAATAGGGAATAAAATATATAAAAGTAGCCATTCCAAGGCAAATCTAAACTATGAAATCTAGAATCTGAAATGCTGGGACAAAAGGAGTGTCTTTGCCTGGCACCATAAAGATAGCAGTGTGGGTACCATGTGAGCTTCCTTGGGGAGGGCGTTCCATAAGCAGGGTGCCACAACAAAAAAGGCCTTTTCTCTTGTAGCCACCCCCTAACTTCATTTGACAGGGGCACCTGGATGAGGGCCTCTGAAAATGACATAAGGGTCTCAGCAGATAAATATGGGAGGAGGTTTTCCTTTAGGTAACCTGGCCTAAACCATTTAAGGCTTTAATGAACAACACCAACACTTTGAATTGTGTCTTGAAATGGATTGGAAGTCAGTGCAGCTGACTATGCACTGGTGCCACATCATTGTGTATTTCCAAACCATTTTCAAAGGTTGCTCCACCTACAACACACTGCAGTAATCCAACTGAGAGGTTACCAATGCATGGATAACTGTCACCAGGCTACTTCTGTCCAGATAAGTTCCAACTAGCAAATCAACCTAAGCTGATGAAAGCTAGTATATCAACCCATCCATGCAACCACCTGTGCCTGAAGTGATAATGATGGATCTAGGCACATCACCCAAGCTTCGCACCTGATCTTTCATGGGGAGTGCAACCCCCGTTAGAACAGGTTGGACACTACTTAATCGGGCAGGTGAACCTTCCATAGAAGTTCGGGGTTCTGTAGGGTATACAAATTTGAAACTGACTTTCTGATCACTAGTGGACCAACTATAGGACTTTTGGGGTTCAGCAGATGCCATTTATAAATTTAAAATGATTTCTACCACAACCATGAGAGTTAGAAGTTTTTTTACATTTTTTTTTCCTTTTTATAGAAGTCTGGGAAAGTAACAGTGCTGTCTGACCTACTAGGAACCAAGACGGATGGAACTCAGTAGGACTTGCTTTCAAGTAAACAGATTTTGGATTGATACATTCTGTGCATCCATGGACTGAGCTTCAGTTTATTTGTCCTCATCCAGGCTAATGGATTCCTCCTTCACTGTTAATAAAGAACCAACACTTGAGCTGCAGCTCTGCTAAGTCTGAAACTTTTGCAGTGGTGGAACCCTGGGCTACTAGCAATCTCTCTTTTTTTAAACCAGAAAATAGTTGTTTCTGTATATCTCATCCTGCTGCCAAAGTACACTACCAGCTCCCTGTTATAACTTCAACCCTTCCAACTCATCTTGCTTTAAGTCAATAAGGAGAGTGAGGGGGGAGCCTTTTGATCCTAATCGATGTGTTTGGTCTTTCGGAGATGGAATGCAAATAGCTAAGCCATGAAAGGCATGACATGCAGGAAGAAACCATTCCAGCCTGTTTGAGAGGGGGGTGATGTTTTGAGTGGGACTCACGCAGGACAGTTAAGGCTGAAGAAAAGACACACTTTAGCTTTCCATTAATGCAGTTGACTGGTCATTCCGAGTGGCAGTGTTAGCTGATCAGGATGCTGACTGTGGGTATGTGTTGATGGAGGGATCCCGGCACTAACGATCAAAACACTTTGTGCAGCTATCCCATCTTTTATTCCCTAGTGGATTTTTTTCTGGTTAAAAAAAAAAAAAGATAGATGTGGTGAGGAAATACATGAGGGCTACAAATTGAAAACCACATTGTCTGGACTGCCTATAAAATTCCATGAATGAGGCAGTTGCAGTTTCACAATAAAAAACACATCTGGAAGCATGCTGCTTTAGCTTGTTCAATAGCTGTCAGATGCCAATTCACTACAGAGAACAGACTCCGTGAGAATGGCTAGCATCGTCAGTTCTTGGGTATTTCATTATTCTTAACATCTTATTTTATGTGGGCAAGCGACTCTGAGTTTAACAGTTGGAGAATGTGATCTCCCCAGAGGGAGACCTTTAATTCTCCAAAGGGCTGCAAAAGGTTTTGCTTTAGATTTTGCTCCAGCTTCTTGCTTAAACCTGCCCTTCCATCAGCATGAACTCTGTACCATTAAATATTGCTTCTTCTATCATGTTTGGATGCACCTTTCTTAGAAAGGTGCATCTTTCTTAGACATGTCATCTTTGCCTTGCGTGTCAGGGGTGTGGATTCAGATATATTAGATGGAAAAAGAGACTTCAGTTGGGGTGGGGTGTGATTCTTAGCCAAAGGATTACATTGCCAAAAACCAAACCAACCCTGGTGTGCATTTGAGAGCTTTTGATGTGGTTAAATAGCTACCCCTCCCACTTTTTTAAATCAGAGAGTTTTATATGAATTGCTGGTGCATAAAGCCATTAGGCTGCAACATAGCGTGCATTACTGTAGTTTAGCATGGATGCACCCAGAGTGTGTATAAGCGAAGCCAAGTTTACTTTCACTAGATAGGGACACAGCTGGCAAACCATCTTAAACTTGTAAAAAGGCTCTTTTAGCCACCAATGCCACCTCTGCCTCCTCAGATAGCAGAGTCCAGGATGCCCCAGACCATTTCCCTGGCTCTTCAGGAAGAGTGTAACCCTGTCTAGAAGCACTTGCAAACCTCCATCCTGAGTCTTACCAACTAACAGAACCTCTGAAGTGTCTGGATTAAGTTCTACAGATTGTGCCCTTCAACTCTGTAAAGAGCCTAATGTCATACATCCTATGGCTTTGTTGTCCCCTGGAAATCTCAACATGCTCATACAGTCCAGGCAAGCCACATGAGGCTGAATTGGCCCACCTATAATGTTTAGCTCAAACTGCTCAACCACTGTGACTTAGTGTGTTGTCTGAAAGAGTCAACGTAGAAAGAGCGGCTATGGAAGATTTTGTTTTCCATCCCTTTCTTGTCTCTACAGACCTGGGCTTAGAAAACGAGCAAATTCTGCCAGTGCAGGATCAAATGTTCCACTTGAAGCTGCACTAGTTGATGGAATATAATGGAAACCAGTCAGTGGTTAAAATGTTGGCTGTTACCAGCCTGGTGAAAGCTGCTCTTCCTTCTTTGAGGAGGAGATTTTTGTTTTGGTAGGTTGCACGCATTTGAACGATCCTGTCCTGTATATTTTGTGTGTGTGTGTGTGTGTGATCTCGTTGACTTCTGGTTTTTGCAGCATACATAGTCTGTTTTGTGATACCCCTTGATGGCACTGCGAGTATATGATCTCCGTCACTGCTGCCATCAGGCATAGCTTAAGAGATGGTGATTAAGTGCGCATGTCTGGCTGTCATCAAGGATATGAAACAAGACCACTGAGGTGATAGCCCAGTAAGAACAATGCATCCCTGTGTGTTCACCATGGCTTAAGGTTTATTTACTGGCCTTACCTCTGCACGAATCTGGCCTTAATTTCTGCCATCTGCTCAAGCCTTCGGGGTCCTTCACAGCAGAGACAGAATTCTCCTTTAATAAGGAAGTCTACACTGTCATACTAAATCCAATTTGTTTAGTGAACCTTGTGCTTAATTACCATCATGGCTGTGTTGCTCCTTCCCACCCCATTCAGCTATCTCCCACTGTTTCTGTGTAGGGGGAAAGGACTTGGTTAAGAACATAAGAGGAGTTCATTGGGATGTGGTACCCCCCAACTCAGACAAGTGTGCCAAGGTTTTATTGAAAGTTACTGAAAAAAACAGGAAAATGAATTTGGTCATGCTGTCTCTGTCCTTTGACTAGGATCGCTTGTCAATCAAAATGACAAAGGCAGTTTCTAGGTCAAATCAGTGCTGGAAGCCAGATTGAATTGGATTCTGATAATTGGCACTAGCCAAGCTCCTTGCTGACAAGAAGGGGAGGATTTTAACTGCACAATACTTAGAACAATTGCCTAAAGCGTTTTCCTTTTGCAGTGGCCTAGAAATTGCCTACTTTAGGGTGGTTGTGAGTATTTGCTCTTTCTAGGAGCCTCTTCTACTCTCCCCCTCTGAGACCCAACTGCTCTACTTTAGCTATACTAGAATGACCAGATACAAAAGAAGGCAGGTCTCCTGCAGCTTTACCTGTTGTGACAAAGAGGGAATTTCACCAGGTGCTGCATGGATATAAATGACACCTGCTGAGATTCCCTTTTCTGTAAAACTGTGAAAGATACAGGAGCCCTGTCCTCCTTTCCATATGGTCACCCTACAGCTGACTAGACATCCCAGGGCACATATGGGTGACCAGCAGGCCTCATGTATTCCTCTGCCGCTGTCCCTGTGGCATGCTGAACCTCGGGGAGCTCTACTTACTTTCCCCCACTGCTCAGTCATTGGCTTGTTCTTCCCCACCCCACAATCCCAACATGGCCACTTGGGTTTAGAATAATTAAAGGTGTGTGTTAAAGCCTCCACTCCAGTGATCCTTATGCTTCCTAATCAACATATTCATGCTCTTTACAGCCCAGGGACAACAAACCTGACTGCACAGGGAACCTGGTATGTGTGTGTGTGTGAGATTAAAATGTGTGTCTGCATGTGTTTTGGGTATGAGAGAGAGAGAGAGGAGGGAAGGGAGCCCAGGCTCTTGTCGCTGCCAGCTCTGGCCACATTCACAGCTGGCATGTGTCTCCCAACCCACTGCCTCTTGTGGCCTTTGGGGGTAAAAAGGTTGCATAGGACAGGGGTGGGCAGAAAGTAGATCTTCAGATGTTTTGGACTTCCAGCATTCCTGACCACTGACCATACTGTTAGGGGCTTCTGGGAGTGAAAGACCAAGACCTCTGGAGATCTACATTTTCTCTACTCCTGGTTTAAGGTATGGTATGAAGGCACATGCTGCAGCCAACTCATTGGAACTAAGCATGTTTGGGGCTGGTTAGTAGCTGGATGGGAGATTAGTTGGGAATCCCCACGTACACTGCTTTGAGTTCTGTGATGGAAGAAATGTGGGGTATAAATGTACTTCTTTTTTTTTAAAGGGGCCTGGGTCACTCAAGCAGATGTTAGCCTGTGGCTCTCCAAGCACTTGCCCACAGCCTCTGACTGTAATGACTGAAATCCAGCCAAACAGTGGTGGCAAGTGGAAGCTGTGATAATGCGTGGCAATTGTGTTGTATCTATAGTGGCGTCCAGATCAGAGCAGATACTAGTGATATATTCCGTGAAGTGCTTAGCAAACATGTCACAGTGGGCTGCGGAGGGATCAATACAGTTGTGATTAGTATCTAAATGAAGGAGATTTTTCATCACCTCTGCTGGACGGTTTTTGTGTCTTACAGACACAATGGTGGCAGAAAATCACTTTTCTCTACTGCCAGCCATTACTGCCACAGAGTGGGCTCTGCAATGAATTCTAGGCTAGAGCAGTGTGCAAATGGCCTCCCAAAATTATCCATCCTTTTGCTAGGCAGAGAAATATGCAGATCAATTTTACCAAATTTCTCCAGAGGAAAGGAGAAATTCTCCAACAGTTTCTCACAGATAGGACTTCCCAATGGCAGGGGTTGTAACACAGCATATTTCTTTTTGTTTGTTTTGCTTAGGAACATAGGAAGCTTCTTTATACTGAATCAGACCATTGGTCCATCAAACCTTATTATTATTATTATTATTATTATTATTATTATTATTATTATATATCCCACCTTTTGTCCAATGCTGGACCTCAAGGCGGCGTTACAAAATTTAAAACATATACATTAAAAACCTATAAATGGAAATATACAAAGTTAAAAATATATTAAATATATTCCAATATTAAAACATTTAAACATTTAAAATGAGAGTTTTAGAAGTCCTTGGCACAGACAGAGGTCCTGATTATTCGCCAAAGGCCTGCAGGAACAAAAAAGTCTTTGCCTGCCTCCTACAGCACATCAAGGAGGGAGCCAGTCTAGCTTCCCTGGGAAGAGAGTTCCAGAGCACTGGAGCAGCCACCAAGAAGGCCCTTTCTCGTGTTCCCACCAGGCATCGGCAGCAGTGGCTTTCCAGGGTTTCAGGCAGGATTCTTTCCTCACCCTTCCTGGAGAAGCTGGAGATCGAACCTGTAGGGTGACCATATGAAAAGGAGGACAGGGCTCCTGTATCTTTAACAGTAATGTAGAAAAGGGAATTGCAGCAGGTGTCAATTAAAGAAGGTGAAATTCCGTCTTCATCACAACAGTTAAAGCTACACTAGCTATAGTAGAGTGGCCAGATACAAAAGAGGGCAGGGCTTCTGCAGCTTTAACTGTTGTGATGAAGAGAGAATTTCACCCTCTTCAATTGACACCTGCTAAAATTCCCTTTTCTACATTACTGTTAAAGGTACAGGAGCCCTGTCCTCCTTTTCATATGGTCACCCTAGAACCTGGGACCTTCTACATGCAAAGCATGTGCTCTATCACACTGAGCTATTCCCAATCCCCAACCCCCTTCTCTCTTTTGCAATGCCTCTGCAAGTGGCAACAGCAGTAATATTTTGACAGCCTGCAAAAAAACAACCCAATTTTTTATCCTCCTTGTCTTTCTTTAACAGATTTTTTTTCTGGTTAGACAAAAGATAGAAGAAGCAGTGGGTGGAAGGGAGGGTTTGAAATAGAAGAGGGTGTCACCCTGTAAAACTCTGAGAGACAGGTGATTGCAGAATAAAAGGTTCATTTGAAAGCACCTAGAGTGATAGGCAAGGCATAGCGCAGCCTTCCTGAACCTGGGTGCCCTTAACATCCACAAAAGACATAAGGGAGAGCGTGGCATGGGATATATAAGCCAGGCGAATGGAATGTTGACAAGGGGAAAATCATGGCAACAGTTGCTAGGGGAAATGGATGGTGAGGAGGAGAGCAGTTGAAAAAGAAAGGCAGTTGTGAAAAGGGTTGGGAGGAGAGAGAAGAGGAGGGGAAGGAAGGAGGAGGTAGTGTTGAAATAGAGGAGATATTAGGGAGCGTCTGATGGGGAGCCAAGACAAGAACCTGAGCATATTGGGTAGAGAACAGCTGAGAGAGGCAGGCAGGGGCAGGAGGCCTGCTTACATTAAAGACACTTGGGAAGCAAAGAATTGGGCATAGAAAGTGCAACGGCCTTGTGTGTGCATGCAGCAACTGGACTTGAGCCATAAGAAGGAATAAAGGCATGATCCCAATGTAAAATGAGGCTGGGGAAATGCATTGTTATTTATGGTTACTCATTTGAAATCTAAAGGAACATTGCTAATATGCTGAGGTGTTTGGTTAATTCTCCTCTCAGATCTTTCTTTAAACAAGCTCATGGCTCAGCTGCCACAGATATAAAAGATAGAGCTGTGTGTGTGGAGAGAAGCCAGCATTGCACTTGCTTTCTGCGTGACTAGCTATGTCTCCTCCTTCTCTTACCACTTAAGCCTTCCTGTAAACCAGCCACTGTTCCCTTTAAACAAAACCAGACAAAATCAACTAAGATAAATACATTTCTCAGAAAGATGTGGTCTTTGGAAAAGGAACAAAGCTGCATGTAGCTGTTCCCAGAGATAAAGGCCTTGTGAGTAAATGTGCATCCACTTGATTTGCTGGGGAAGATGGAACCAGCAGAGTTTGTTTTATCACAGCTTTCTCCAACCCAGGGATATTTTGGACTCCCAACTCCTAGTGTTTCTGGTCATTGACTGTGCTGGCTGGGGCTGATAGGAGTTGAAGTCCAAAACATCTGGAGGGTATAAGCTTGGGGAAGGTCCTGGTTTTTAATTTAAAGCTATGTTTAAAAGTGAATTTGCAATAGCTGTTTTGAATTGTGACATGCTTGTATCTTTAACAGTGGTATTGAAAAGGGAATTTCAGCAGGTGTCAGCTGCAGCACCTGGTGAAATTCCATCTTCAGCACAACAGTTTAAGCTGCAGGAGCCCTGCCTAGCATGACCAGATTCAAAAGAGAGCAGGGCTCCTGCAACTTTAACTATTGTGATGAGGAAGGAATTTTACCAGGTGCTGCATGCATACAAATAACACCTGCTGAAATTCCCTTTTTTATACAACTGTGAAAGATACAGGAGCCCTGTCCTCTTTTCCATATGGTCACCCTTCTTGTGTGGCACATTTATTTACAGTGTAAGAGTGAGCATAAATGAAGAGGCTGAATTGTGAAACCTCGACCACAAATTTAATAGGTGGTTTTAGACAAGCTACTATTTACTCAGCCTCGGTTTGCCTCTTCTGCAATGTGGGAATAATATACTGATCTACGATACAGAAGTGTTATAAGGATTATTGAGAGAAATGTACATGAAGAGCTTTGAACAAGGAAATATCACTATATGACCACTAACTTAAATGGCTTAAGAGAGCTTCGGCTATTGGGCGGTATAAAAATGTAATAAATAAATAATAAATTCATAGAAGATGGGTCTGTTAATGGCCAATGGCTACGATAGGTAAGTGGGCCCTCCAAAATCTAGAGCAGGGGTAGGCAGGTGCTAGATTGGGATCTAATTTGAATGATGGATGCTGGGCTCAAAGAGGGGAGGATTTCTGTGATCATGTATTTTGGGTCTTCCCAGAGGCATCTGCCTGGACGTTATGAGAACCAGGAAGCTTGGCTAGGTGGACTCTGATTCACCAGGATAGTTCTTTGTTTTTATTGAAATGCAACATATTGATATTATTTCTCAGGCCCCTCTTACCAGAGCACAGGAAGACCTTTAGATCAGGGATGGGGAGTGTGTGGCCCTCCCGGTGTTGTTGGGCTGCAACTTTCATCGTTCCTCACAGTTGGCTATGCTGGCTATGGCTAGTGGAAGTCACAGCCCACCAGTTTTTATACTGTTGTTTTTATGTTTTTAAATTTTGTATACTTTTAATGTTTAACTGTTTTTAACCTTTGTAAACCGCCCACAGAGCTTCGCCTATGGGGCGGTATATAAATGTAACAAATAAATAAACATCTGGAGGGCCACACATTTCCCACCCCTGATTCAGATAAACTAAAATGCCTTCATATTTGCTGGGTATGAATGGTCTGTGTCATAGATGCCATGATGACTATGCCGCAAGAACCTGGTTTCTTTCGTTGATCTATCCCTTGCTGATTTCTTAAAGTCTGGCATTGGCAACATGAATTTCAAGATCTGGATCAGCCTTCTGATCCAGATCTTGATCGAGTCCATGGGTCTTCACGACATACTTGGGTTTCAATCCCACGCAGCAGGGAGTCTCCCACAACGACTACTCTTCTCTTCTTCTTGGTTGACCTACCTACAGCCTCTAGTGTGGCCTCTCCCACACTAGAGGCCTTCAAGAGGCAGCTGGACAACCATCTGTCAGGGATGCTTTAGGGTATATTCCTGCATTGAGCAGGGGGTTGGACTCGATGGCCTTGTAGGCCCCTTCCAACTCTGCTATTCTATGATTCTGTGATTCTCCAACCTAGTGCCCTCCACATGTTTTGGACTACAACTCTCATCAGCACCAGCCAAAATGACAAATTGTCAGGGATGATGGGCATTTTAGTCAAAAACATCTGGGGAGCCACTCTAGATGGTCACTACATCTTCTGCCTGATCTGGAACGTAGGCATGAATGGTATGGAGTAAGTGGATAGGGAGACATTTTTCTCCCTCTCATAATATTAGAGCATCTAATGAAGCTGATTGGTGAGAGCTTCAGGACAGATAAAAGGGAGTTACACAGCACATAGTAAAACTAAGGAATTCACTACCATAAGATGTAGTAATGGCCACCAATTTGGATGGCTTTATAGAATCATAGAATAGTAGAGTTGGAAGGGGCCTATAAGGCCATTGAGTCCAACCCCCCCGCTCAATGCAGGAATCCACCCTAAAGCATAGCTGACAGATGGTTGTCCAGCTGCCTTTTTAATGCCTCTAGTGTGGGAGAGCCCACAACCTCCCTAGGTAACTGGTTCTATTGTCGTACTGCTCTAACAGTCAGGATGTTTTTCCTAATGTCTAGCCAGAATCTGGCTTCCTGTAACTTTAGCCCGTTATTCCGTGTCCTGCACTCTGGGAGGATCGAGACGAGATCCTGGCCCTGGTCTGTGTGACAACCTTTTAAGTATTTGAAGAATGCTCTCATGTCTCCTCTCAATCTTCTCTTCTCCAGGCTAAACATGCCCAGTTGTTTCAGTCTCTCTTCATAGGGCTTTGTTTCCAAACCCGATCATCCTGGTTGCCCTCCTCTGAACACGCTCCAGCTTGTCTGCATCCTTCTTGAAGTGTGGTGCCCAGAACTGGACGCAATACTCTAGATGAGGCATAACCAGGGCCAAATAGAGAGGAACCAGTATTAGATAAATAAGGCTCTCTGGCTATTAATCCTGATATGTATATACACCAGTTGCTGATGAGGATGCAGTTGCACATGTCCTGCTTGTGCGTTTCCTGTGGGCAGCTAGTTGTTGACCACTGTGTGAATAGAATGCAGGACTAGATGTGGATCCTTGATCTGATCTGGTAAAGCTCTTAATGTTCTTATGTTCATGCAAATTTTGCCTTTTGGTTTGTATTAGCTGGACATAAACAATAACTGACAGTATATGGGGAGTTAGGATTTGTGGAGGCTGATATGCTAGCGGAAGTTACTGTGGACACAGCTTGGAGGCTGCTCTGTCCTTCAGGAAATGGCTGGTGGGAGGGGGGGGGAATTGGCTGGATCTCAAACCGCTGTGAGGGTTTGATTTTCTGAGATAAGCAGCCTGATTACTACGTAGTGCTTGTGATACTGTACACATGCAGTTGCTGATGCACTCTGCTGGCATGCCAGGGAACACCGACCCTGCAATGCACAGGGCTTGTTTTTCCCCATTGGCATTGGTTTTGTTAATGCAGAGGCAGATTCCAGTTATAGGGCCTGAAATTCTGTTCTAAAGAGATTCTCTGCACTCCCATGTCAACAAATGTCTGGCTGGATCAATTTGCACTGATCTCTACCAGTATTCTTCCAGTACTATAGTATAGTGCTGATCCTCAATTCACCATAGTCATGATCTGTTGCCACATTTTGCTGTATCCACCACAAATCATTAGAGAAAATATTGGCATGATCCTGGTTTCAGGCTTTCCCCTGGAAGCTGAAGATGAAAAAGGACCTCTAGGAGTTATGAGACACTTGTGGATGAATTGCCAGGAGCAATTACAGTTTCACTTCTGTGTCAAGAGTTCCCTCCCAAGGGAAACTTTTTATTGCTGGATCCCTTTATGTGAAGGGATTGTGAACCACTGAACAAGTGCCAAAAATGGATCCAGGGCTTAATGTGATCTAGGGCACAAAAGCTGCATTATGTTGTTGCAGGGAACATATGTTCTCCCCGCTCTCTCTTCTCTGCTAACACTTCCATTATGACTTTAAGTGCTGAGATGACTGCTATCCAAGTGTTATTAAGGACCTATTGGACTGTGTTTGTGACATGACCAATGATGAGGGACAATACCTCAATACTGGTGCCATTTTGTGCACCTCTATAAAGGCTTAGGTCTTCCAATCCAAGAGTATTCCCTTATTGTATCACTCTCACACAGTTGTTCTAGGCGCTGGAGCCTTTTTAAACAAATGATGAAAAGAAGTGGTGAACACAAGCAAAGCTGCCTCATACTGCAGCATCCCCATCATTTTATGGACCATTTCCCTTTCTCTCCTTCCCTGCCACTGATTTTTAGAAGGCTCTGAGCTTCTCCTCTATAACACTTCAATGTGTTTCTCACCTTCCTGCAGAGTTTTGTCAATTTGATATCAAAAGAGGGAAACTGAGATGCAGTATGTCAATTTTGCCAGCCTGTTTTTGATAGCAAGTGAAATTGACATAACACCACAGGCAGGCATCATTCCCTATCCTCAACTCGATCATGTCCGGTGCTGATTGGATGGAATGCTGTGAAAATCGAACCGGGGGAAATGCAGATAAGGAGCACATTGTAAGATCGTGTGGGTAGATATAGGCCCTCGGTTCTGAGAGTGGAAAGTGTGTCACTTCTGTGTCAACTACTCTTCAGCCAATCATGTAGCTGCCTTTTAGTCTTCTGTTTTTTGTAATCAAAAGTTTCAGTGGACTCATTCTTTTCACATAACCCTCACAGAATGCTGTGGCGGGGGGGGGGGAGACACTGTTGACACCAGCTCCTTGTAACCATGTTGGAATGATGGAGTGTTGTTTGTTTAGCTTGATGCTTTAATCAGCTGGAATCTCTTAGTGATTCTTGTCTTTTGGCCTGGCTGAGAATGGCTTGTAAAACAGCTTCTCTGGTCTCTTAAGATTTCTCCATTACCTTTGGGTGCTCCTACCATCTGTTCTGAGCATCGTTCTACAAAGTGTGACACTTTCAAATTCCAAATCCTCTTTTTTCTGAAAGGCATGTAATTGAGGTGCTTAAGTGTGTGGGCAGCCCACAATTCCCCTTAGACTAAGGTTGGCTTCCAAAATAGCTGCCTAACAGTTGGCAGCTGGGCACAAAGGATTTCTACTGCAAAATCTAAAAGGCTTACCAGAACTCTTACCCCACCTTTCCCCATCGCGATGCCCTCCAAATGTGTTGTACTACAACTCCCAGAATTCCTAGCCATCGTGCTTTCCAGCTGGCTGGGAATGATGGGAGTTGTCCAGCACACCCAGAGGGTGCCAGCTTAGGGAAGGCTGCTTTATTCTTTCCATTTTTTGTAATTAGCAAGTCTCCGGGTCCCATCGCTGCTGAGTGCCTCATTGGCTCAGAAATAAGTACAGGTTTTGGGGGGGCCTTCAAGATGTCAGGGGGCATAATTGCTACCCCCCAAAAAAACACCCTGTAGATTTTGATGGCCATCTAGTGGCTGGCCCTGCACCTTTCTTGAGTTCTAAACACTCCCCACACATACACCCCAAACCAAAAATATATCAGGGGGAAAACGTAGCAATTGTAGTTGAGTTGGTGGTGTGTGTGCATGTATCTGTGTAGTTTTGGCTGTACAAGGATCAGCACTTACCTCTGAACATGGCTAATAGAAGGAATGATCAATCACTTGGCTTTTGATAGTTTTGAACATTTCATAATAAAATACAAAGAAGGAGAGAGTGGTGGCATATTGCAAATATAAGTCATTAATCTGAAACAGCATTGCCAGCATAGCTGGATAGCTGAGCACTGTGGAGGGGGGCAGGGTATGTCCTGGCTGTGCTAGACTCTCAGAGTTTTGTATTTTTGCGGTAAAACCCCAGCAGTGATGAAATGTCTGTTTGCTTGTCTAAGCATCATCTTGATGAAAGGAATGGCATAAACTGCTATGCAGAAGCCTTTGTTCAGGGACATGTTCTGACACAGCTCCTTGTTTGTCTCTCCTGCCTCTCAGGTATAATCTCTATGCCCATACCCGGCTGGGCTACCTGTTCTACAAGCGTCAAGTGAAGAAAGCACGGGAGCGGTATCCCCAAGGACACTCTGTTCCCCAGCCCGTGGTGTTCAGTGGTGAGTGCCTGGTCATTTCTCCATTGCATTTCTGATGCATCATGTGCACTGCATCATCCAGGAGAGAATTTATTGAATTTTTATTTTGATTAAACTTGAAGGCAATGAATCTTGACTCTGACATATAGTCCAGCTTCCTGAGATAGTCTAAAATGAAATAAAAATCCAAGTATTTGAGATTCAAACAGACTACACACCCCATCTGAATTTAGCAGACTTAGGCTTTTCTGTTTTCTTATTAAACATGTGCAGGATTCTAGAACACCCTGAGTCTGACTTTTTGCAAAAGACATAAATAAGTTTCAGCCTTTGCAAGTGAGATCTTTTTGATCAGCTGAAATTGCAGCAAGCTGAAGTCAGGCATGTGTGTGTATGTTTGTGTGTGTGGTTGATTGCATTTTTTTTAAAAAAAACAACCCACCAGCATTTTGTTTTAAACATATGAGTAATTTTTTTTATCTCGCTTGCACACTTGCGTAAATGAGCTTGTTTATTAACACTCCCCCACCCCATCCCAAAGCATCAAACATGCTTGCTGCTTTGAATTGTATTCTTGCTTGCTGTGTGTTTACTTTTGTGTGTGTTTGTGTTTTCATTTGTTTCCCGGGGATAGTGGCAGGGCGGGGGGAGATTCTTTATAAATTTAAGAGCACCATAGGTTGCAATCTTATGGCCTCTTGGAGGGCATCGCAGGGACCATACAATGGAAAGGATTTCTCTTTCCACCCGTGAACAGGGAGGTCTGTGGACAGACAGGAAGATCCACCCTGTCTCCTTGCTGCATTTCTGGGACCCTTTGCCACCATTGCTGCTTTGATTTCATTGCTCCAATGGTGGTAATGGTAAAAGGTGTATTCCAGGGGCAAATTGTGGGAGGCTGTGGATCTGCTAGATTCAGAGGCCTTCTGCTTCCCCAATACCCCCCTGAATAGGTGGAAAGTAAGCCAGCCCAGGAGCTGATGTACTATTTTCCATCCACCCCCCTCCTTCCACCTTCTATGCTCCCTGCACAAACTTGGCAGAGCTTTGGATTTAGCAGTTCCTCTGCCACAGATTCTCCCTTCCTTCCCCTTGTGGGATTGATCCATTCAGTATTTAGGGCCCTCCTTTGTTCTCTACTTACTTCCCCTTTTAAAAATACACACGAATACCCCCCAGACTCTTCACATCTCTCCCATACAGTGGTAGCAAGTAACAACCAGCATTAAATTTAGGCCTTGTTCTCATAGGGTCTGTAAATCTATAACAGGGCTGTACCATTTCAGACTGCCCTCTATGTAGAAAACTAGTAGGTCAAGGAAAAGTCTAGGTTAGAACCCTTCCCCCTAATATGCTAGTTTTCTGTGTGGAGAGAGGGGCTGAGTTTGGACGACACACTAATCAACAGTTGTTTCCCATTCTGTTCCTATTACCTCCCTGCCCCCCGCCCCCATTTTCGTCCAAACTCAGCCACAATCTTTGTATGGTGTTCAGTTCTGTGAGTGTTCACCTTTGTGTGGTACAGCCCAGACTAAGGTTTATCACCAGAGTGAGAACTAGGAGCTTTTCTGCACGAAGCTGTTAACCTGCTGTATCTACTTACGGTTTTGTCACAGAATTGAGATCCAAGCAGTGCATGAAGAGTGTTTCCGGCTTTTCTGTTACATAACCTCTAGGTGACACTGCAGTATAGCAGAATAGCACAAATATCAAGAGGAAATGGCATTTTCCTCCCCTTTCTTTGAATAATACGTCATTTTCCCAGTTGTAAAAATAACTCGTTGAAAGTGCTGTTTAAAAACAGAAGCGAAACTGGAGGGTCACAACATCATCTAAAGAAGTCTTAAGCAACCATGACTAGGGAATGACGAGCACACAATAAATGCTTTGTGTAGAAAAGCTCTAGGATTTTGGGATGGTGCAGGAATTTCAACCTAAGCTATACACTTAATGTATTTAAACACACACACACACACACATTCCCACACAGAGACACACACCCAAACCCTGTTGGATTGCCTTCTTAGAATACTGCCAAGGGTGGAGGATGCCTTTTAATTGTTAAAGACGAGAACTGCCAGAGCTCAGCTATATGTGGAATTTTGCCCTCTGCCTTGGAAGTATGACCTGCTCTTTGATTAAAGTATTGAAGCAGTGCTCCCCAACTGGGTGCCCTCCAGATGTGTTAGGTGACGACTCAGGTCATTTGGCTATGCCGCCAGGGGATGACTGGAGTTGTAGCCCAACACATCTGTAAGGCACTGGGGTGTGGAAGGCTGGTAAAAGGAAATGCTGCCATTGCTCAGTGGTGATGGGCAAGCACTCTGTACATGCTCAGAGGCATTTTTCTTTACGTTAACATCACTTTGTATCTGCTCCCTTTAAAAAGGGCCATGGGCACAGTTGGTGGAGTGATGCAAAATTACTTTAGTTGAAAGAGGAAGGGAAGAACTTCAATTACCACCAGGAGTTGCAAAAGATATTTTTCTACTTACACCAATGTTCCCACATTTTTGGTGACTGCTCTCTTTCTAGAGGGCAAAAATCTAAACTTTCTCTGGAGTCCTTCCCTTCCCTTCCGCCTTCCAGTAATTTACATTAAGGGGATTGGAAAATACAATTATTATAAGAGACAATGGACAGTAATATTTAATTATGAAATTATAATTGGTTAAAGAAGGCTATCTGCTTTACGTTATATCTCTGTAAAACTACTGGATGGAATATGTGATATACAGTGTAATATATCTAATTTTATTAAATAATTTATTAAAGACATAGCTGGCTTGAAGGCAGCTCTCTAAATATATTGCAATATTGTAATTTTATTTCTTTTTTAAAAAAAATGATTTCATTATTTCAAACTTCATAGCTATACATACCACAAAGTCATTACATAAAATACAAACATAAAATACGCCCAGAAATATAAATCTAATGTTATTTCTAATGTTTTCTAATGTTTTCTGTGACATCAGTTCATATAAACCATTTTTACCCTGACTTTTATTTTAATTTATTTTAATTCATTCAGCATGGCATAACAAAAATATCATTAAGACCCATCAATAATAATAATATAATTTCAGTTGCATCTTCTGGGGTTTGTTGTGCTGACATTCCTGCTTCCTTCTGTGCTCTGTGTTGGGTCATCTCAGGAGTGAAGATTCTGCCCATCCCTGTCCTCTCCAATAACTACAGCTACCTGGTTATTGACACTGGCTCAAACTGCGCTGCAGCTGTGGACCCCTCTGACCCTTTGGCAATACAGGTGAGAGAAACCGACTGTGTCATCTCCCGTTCCTTCTTCCCTTCTTTTATTCTGCAAGTATCCCTGGTAATGTAAATCACACCTATTTAAAAAATTGAAAAGGAAATGGCCTTTCCCACTAATGCAGTCAGCATATCCAAGTGGCCTTCCTCAACCTGGTGCCTTACAGATGTTTTGGACTTCGTTAGCCCCAGCCAGCATGGTCAGTGGTCAGGAATGCTGGGAGTTGTAGTCCAAAACATTTGGAGGGGACTAGCTTGAGAAAGTCTGATGCAAACCATAGCATTGAAGGAATTGAAGGTTTTGATCATCACCTGGTCCAGATACTTTGCACTCACAGAAGAATCCTCAGTAACCGAGTAAACTTATTAGACTAACTCATAGGACCGAGGAATAGTATACACAAGGGTTGGGCAGAAAGCAGATTGGGATATAATAATAATAATAATAATAATAATAATAATAATAATAATAATAATAATAATAATTTATTTATTTCTTACCCACCTCCATTCTGATCGAGGCGGGGAACAGCAGCAAATATAAAATACATAAAACTGTATTAAAACATAATATACATTGTTAAAGCATCCTAAAAACATTCTAAATACATCCTAAAATTCCACTGGATAGGCCTGCCAGAAGAGATCAGCCTTAATTGCTTTCTTAAATGCTAATAGACTGATAAGTTGACGTGTCTCCTCTGGCAGGCCATTCCACAGTCTGGGAGCAGCAGAAGAGAAGGTCCTCTGGGTAACGATGGTAGATCTCTGGTGGGGCATCTATACGACGCCTCTTTGCCTACTGATCCCCCCCAAACTCTGCAGCATCACTACTGCAAAGTGGCAGCAACAGGGTTACTTGGCAGAAGTGAGCACTGGCTATCCAGTCAGGAAATTCTCAGCACCGTTGTCAGACGGCAGTAACGGACATCAAATATTGAGGGACCAAAAACCCTTTTTGTTTTTGTTTTCTGGCAACTGTGCACAACATTGTAGCTGTGAAAGCCTGTAGCTGTGCATCTGCGCTGCTACAGTTCATTGAACTTCTGCACTATACATAAGAACTGCCCTTACTTTCATTCTCCAAACTTTAATATTGCCGTGGCAGCCATTACTAAACACTCACCTGGGGCTTGTTGAGCCCACTCCCTGCCCTGTATTCCCGCATCTACCCTTCACTGGGATCCGCCCCTAACTACACCCACTCTCTTAATCCAAACTGAAGCCACCAATGATAGATGCACAAACAGCCATCGAGACATTGGAGCAACGTAAAAGATCACAGTAAAATGACACATTGGAAAAGTGCAGCTTCACAGGGAATATCACGTTGTGGCTGCGTCATAGAAACAACGGGGCGCAGCTGCACAGCCATGATGAAGTATATAGAGCGTATAGACAAGCCCTGGGTGAATTGAAATAGATCTCTGACTCCCGACTGTTTAACAATAGCAACAACAAGATGACACTCCCCGCTTCTGCCCTAAATTACGCTGTTAGAATGAAGTAAGCTGAGGTAAGGGAGTTGGTAATTAGGAATTATTTTGGTGCGGTAGAACTGTGATCTCCGTTCAGTTCTAGTACTCAGAACGAATTCCTGGGCTCAGAATTCTTTAATTCTAAATGTATTTCTTTTGTATCAGGCTCTGGTTGGTGGGTCACAAGGTTCTAGCAGAAAGACGAAGTTAGACCCTAAGCCTGAAAGTCTGCCCACATCTGGTCTATGCCAGAGGCTGGAAACCTGTGGTCTTCCAGGTGTTCTTGGATTCCAAAGCCCATCTGCCTCAGCCAGCATGCCCAATGGAGTCCACAGGTTGTCCACTCCTGGCTTGTGTTCGTGGAGATGGTAATGGGAGAGCGGGAGCACGCAAAGGCATAAGAGTGCGTTGGATTTGGGTGCACTGCAGGGGAAAGGGCCAGGAGAGAAAAGTATCCCCCGTGCTACTAGTATTGCCCTAGAATCAGCCACGAGTCTGAGGGAAGGAGAAGAGTTTGGATTCCTTAACGCCCCAATATGGCCAGCATTTAGATCACAGATGTGCAAGCTTCTCTCGAGGAAGTGCTGCTAAGACACTGACTGAACATGGCACATGCAGTTCCTTTTCTAAATACACAGTCGGTTTGGTGCATTGAATTCTGTTTGCCTTTGTTCTAGCCTGCCATCCCCACCCAAGGACATATCTGCTTGATTTCCTTCAGCAGGATTGCTGCTTTCAGCGATCTCGCTCAGGAGATTTAAATCTGTGATTGGCTTCACCTCCTCCCTGCAAGCCTACTGTGTACTCTGGAGGCTTTTGACCCCTGCCTCCTTGCAGATGGACAGGAAAGCAATCTGCTAACTAGGAGCTGAGCACTGCCAAGGTCATCCCAAGGTTAGAGCAGCAGCCTCACGTGATGAGCACCATCCCTCCTGCTCGGGGCCTGTTTCTTTTTTTCTCTTCAAAGGCTCCCGTCCGGCTGGCTCTTCCTGTTAGGCTCAAGATGCAGCTGTGCGCTTCTTTCAGCTGCAGCCTGCAGGGGCGTGTGGGGTGGCCGGATGAGACAGCCAGGATGATTGACCCAAGGCAGAGAAAAGGTCAGGTATTCAGATTCAGAACTGGAAGAGGGTGGGCTGTAAACAGTTCCTACACCCCACCCACTCCCTTGGGCCAGGGCTTCCTTTCAGGTGGTTTGTCTAGGCCAGCCTCCTCCCAGTGGGATGGGGAGTGGACAGGGATGATGGGATTTATAATCCACATTTAACATCTGGAGGATACCCTGTTGGGAAAGGCTGGTCTAGTAGCACTGTGATGATTTACTACATCATCATCTTCATCATCATTATTATTATTATTATTATATTATTATGCCTTTTCCCCAGTACTGGGACACTAGGGCTATGCTGATTCCAATGAAATAGTGCTACAGCAGCAAGAGCTACAAATATGCCCATACCTGCAAGGAAATGCCACAAAAGCAAACCAGGAGACACCCTTGCTAAAAAGCAATGTTTGGCTGCAGTACTACTACTAGTAGTAATTTTATTGTTTAGCGCCAGAGGCCACCACAATATACATAAAAAGAAAAACAGTACAATACAATCACATGTTTATATATACTAAATATACATATCTAACAGAATTCCCTCCTAAGCCGTTTGGGATTTGGCACATATAGTCCTTTCTGCCAGTGCAAATTTAGTTACCTGGACAGTGATAAAAACATCAGTGCCAGAAAGAAGAACACATATCTGTTCTGACAGCCATCGTGGAATGATAACGAAAAATTTATGCCTAGGATGGTCGTAGAAAGAACATCTTAATAAGTACTGGGAAACATCCTAAACGTCTCCAGACCCTCAAATACGAAGTCTTGATTGCATGCTTTACAGCAGAGGTGGGGAAATTGTGGTCCTCCAGATGTTGGTGGTCTGCAAACCCACCCACCCCAGCCCTAGCCAGCATAGCCAGTGGTGAGGAATGATGGAAGTCCAACAACATCTGGACCAGTTGCCCATCCCTCAACTACAAGAGGTAACTACTACACAAGCTGACTACAAAGAGCTCTGTTGTCCATTCCAGTAACCTCTATATAGCTGGAGAGAGTGGCTATAGGATAGATGTTCTGGTATTACGTCACTTCATTGGAGAAGATAGTGCTGCCCCATGGCTAAAGGCTTGGCATGTATAGACTGACTTGAAAAGGTGGGCAAAGGAAGGGGGCAAGTCAAGAACACTGACACAGTGTTCTACCTTGAGACCAAGAGCATTTCTACACCAGGCTAAAATCCCACAATTTACCAGGGCTTCTGCTTCTGGATTCCTTTTGGGATTATGATCAGGTCCTTTCCATCTGGTTGTTTCTTCTTCTTCTTCTTCTTCTTCTTCTTCTTCTTCTTCTTCTTCTTCTTCTTCTTCTTCTTCTTCTTCTTCTTCTTCTCCTCCTCCTCCTCCTCCTCCTCCTCCTCCTCCTCCTCCTCCTCCTCCTCCTCCTCCTCCTCCTCCTCCTCCTTCCCCCCCACCCCCTTTGTCAGAAAGTTCTAGATGTTTCATTATAAAGTCATTAGATGGCACTGCACCATTATTTGCAAAAACCTGCCATATTGTCAGCACACCTCCACTTACATAGGGAGGAGGGAAAATGCCAGACTTTCATTGTCATGAGAAACAACACAATAGAGGTAATAAAGAGCAGGAGGTGCCCTGGAAGATAACAACGTCGTATACAGAACCTGCAAACTTCCGTAAGTGGCCAATCACAAGCATGCGATAAATGCCCCGTTTAGAAATGGCCAATGATGCAGTGAGTTATGCTCCTGGGAAAAATGTAGCAACCCCCAATTTAAATTAGAGTTATTGCCAATACTGCCAGAGTCCCATCAACAAGTGTTACCCTGTCCTCCCTCTCCGCTAAGCCCAGTTTCCCCTTATTCACAGCATTGGAGTAGATTCGGCTTCTGAGTCATGAAGGTTGGCTATGTTGCTCCCAATCCTTGTATGCAGGTGGTGGGGAATGAATAATAGAAGTCCAGGCAGTGGGAGATCCACTGTTGAGATTCACATAGGCAAGGGCAAATCTGTCAAGCTTGAGTTCACTCAAGTTCTCTCCCCCCCACCCCACTGTTAAGTTTGTTCTGCCTTCTTCGTTCCGCATAGCATTGTGACATCTTTTTTGTCCTGTAAAAATTTGTAGGTATTTTTGTGTACATTTTTAAAAAAAAACTCATGTAAGCACACTTAAAATATCTGCATGTTTTTCCCCCCGAGTAGTTTTTCCAGTGAATGCAGGTTTTTTTGTTTGTACACATTTTGAAATACGTGACTTTTTGTGCACTTTTTTTGGGAAAGGGACACATCTTTTGTGTGCATTTTTTGTTTTGTGAACGGCATCGCAAACTTCAGAAATGTACTGATTTCAATGGCAAACTGTTCTGTTTCATGTTTAGTTTCGGGAAGTGCGGATTTGGTAAGCTTGCATTGAAATGTGAACCGGACGAGTTTCTTGCCCATCTGTACATTTGCAAGTTTCTGCCCTTCAAACTTGCTTGTGATGCTACCTGCATTAGTCATTCCCAAAGCCAATCTTTCTTGCCTCTAGGATTCAGAGGTCATATCTGAAGGGCCCTCCGTGAGACTGATTTAGCCCCTGAAACAGGAAGCGCTTGCTTTATCTCTCTCCGTTGATCCAGGTGTGCTGTGATCCTGTTTGCTGAGTGCCAGCAGCCTTCCCCAACTTATTGCCTTCCAGGTGTTTTGGACTTCAATTTCCGTCAGCCCCAGCTCACACGGCCAATGGTCAGGAATTCTGGGAGTTCTAGTCCGAAACCGTCCGGAAGGCACTGAATTTGGGTATATGCTCTAAAGCCCATCACCCCCGCGTCTTTGGTGGGCAATCTGCACCTGCTCCTATATTGCTGGGGAGGAGAAACAGAAAGCAATCAACTTGGAGGATTCCTGTGTTTGGGGCTAGCGCTCTTAAGACTGATGCCATTGGGATGCTGCAGGGCAGTGGCCGCTCCTATAAACCTTTCTTTCTCTTGGTTTGCAGTCTGTCATTGAGCAAGAGGGAGTGACGCTGGAGGCCATCCTATGCACTCACAAGCATTGGTAAGTGGGGTGTGTTTGTCCCTCCTTCCCTTTCCCTTGGTGGGCTGCAGGCAAGAGAGTTAGAAGGCCCCCAAACGTGTATGTGCTGAGCAAACTCTTTGCAACCCTCTGTTAGCAAGAGGAGTTAGCAAAAGTTGGGGGCAGGGGGAGAAAATCACCATTGGGCTTCCCTGATCTTCGTCCCCCGTGACCCAGAATGACAACCGGGAGGGCATCATCCCATCCTGTCTTCTTTGGGGATGAACCACTGGCTCTGGGTGCCGAAGTCAGGAAGGCAAGGTGGGGATGGGTAAGAAAGATGAGCTGCCCCTGGCTTTGCAACTCACACACCTCCTCTCACAGGGATCACAGCGGGGGGAACGCAGCACTACTGCGGCGGCACAGCTCCTGCAGAGTCTATGGCAGCAGTCATGATGACATCCCTGAACTGACAAAGTGAGTGACCTTTCGTTTGGAGAAAATGTTCCCCTGCTGAGCCTGGAATTCCTCCCCCCCCCCCCCAATTAGCCGATAACTGTCCAGGAGACTGTACTAACGAGCCTGCAGTTCCTAGGGCGGCGGGGAAGCAAGTGAAGCACATAACAGTTGCCCGTCGTTCCTGAGTCTTTAAGGCAAGCCACTGGGTCATTTGCCCACAGGAAGTATTTGGCAGGTCAGGGACGCCCTCCACCCCCACCCCCACCCCCAGCTTCCTGAATGCTCTGCTAAGGCCTTCTAAGCTGCTTAAATGTTAGTCCTTCCACCCTTGTGACCGTAACCCCGATGTTGTGTTCTAGTCCCCTCTCGGACAAAGAGACTGTCACAGTTGGACGCTTGAACTTCAAGGCCCTCTTCACTCCTGGACACACGGTGGGGCACATGGTTTATGTACTGGATGGGAAACCTTTTGAAGGGCCAGCCTCTCTCTTCTCAGGAGATCTCCTCTTCCTCTCTGGCTGTGGTAAGTCAGCAGCTGAGGGGGTGGGAGTGGGAGAAAGAAAGCTGCTTTTTTCCAGGGGAAACTCCTGCTTCCCACCAGTGGGGGCTAAGATGTGAACCTGCCTCCTCTAAGCCACTTGGGAATGGTAGTTAATGCACGGGTCTTGTGCTCCCAGGGTTTAGTGCAACCTTCCGCCACTTGCAATGCACATGCACTCACACTCACATACAACTCCCCCATCCCTTCACACTCACCCCACTCACCCACCCCACTCACACTCACAGGGTTTGCTGTGTGTGTGTGTGGGGGGTTGCTGTGGGGAGGGAGGAGGCTGAAGCCTGAAGCCTGCCCTCCATCCCACCCACCCTGGCCCAATCTCTACTTTACCAATTGTCTCCTGGGAACTTTTAGGAAGGAAAAAAGGCTCTAGGAATGGGCACTGTGGCTTCTGTCATAGAAGCCCCATTCCTAGAGTCTCCTAGGAAGCAGGCAGGAGCCTTGGTCTACTGCTTCCTAGGAAGCTCTGTGATACTCTAGGAGCGAGACTTCTATGCCAGGAACCATGGAGCCTGTTCCTTTAGCATTTTTTTCCTTTTGGGTGGAGCAGTGCTGCTGCTGTTTCTCCAGCAGCGGTGAATAATGGGGGCCTGGGGGTTACCAGGCAGGGATTGGGGCTGCTTCTCACCCAAAGGCTGCACTTTTTGCACTCCTGCCTTATTCTCCCTTTCTTCTGAAATCAATCCTTGCTCCTATTGTCTAGGTCGGATATTTGAAGGGACGCCAGAAACAATGCTGGCCTCGCTAGACACGGCAGCTGACCTTGCTGAAGACACACTGCTTTGGCCAGGTGGGTACTGCAATGACCCTTCTCTCAGCTTTGAGCCTTTTTCTTTTCCACCCCTCAGTGTCAGGAGCTAGAACGGCACACTTCTAAGGTTATAATGGAGGAGGAGGATAGGGAGTGACTGTAAGTGAAGCAGCCAATAGAGAATACAGTGGGCTCATAGGAATATCTAGCAGAACTTCCCAGCCTTGGAAATCGCCTTATACTGAGTCAGAACTCTTGGTCCATCTAGCCCAGTGTTTTGTCACTGACTGGCAGGGCCCCCCCCACCCCTCCCCATGTTGGAATCCTAAGGCTGAGCATCAGCGTACGTGGCAGCTCCAGTGGGCTGACAGAGAGAGAGAGAGAGAGAACCTGAGGAGCATTAACCTTGACTTCAGTGCAGACCCTATTGATCATCCCTGTTCTTTTTCTAGGGCATGAATATGCTTTAGAGTGCCTAATGTTTGCAAGCCTTCTGGAGCCGAATAACCGTTTCCTGGAGCAGAAGTTACAGTGGGTGAATCAACAGAGGGTTGAGAAGAGAAGCACGGTGAGGCGGCTGTATGTGTTTCTTTGTGTGTGTTTCTCTGTGTGTGTCTGCGTTGTTTCTTTGAGATCAGCAGTTGCCAACTGATACTCAAAAGGAACTGGAAGAGGATGCAGGTAGTTGATGCAGCTTTAAATGTTTTTATGGATGAAAGCGTCAACTAGCTGTGTGTGTTTCCCTCTCTTGTGTGTCCAGTCTCTTCATTCCTCAGAGATTCCCCCTTTGTTTAGTCAGCCTTCCTCCACTGCAGGTGCCATGGCATTCACCCAAAGGCAGCTTCCTGGCTCTTTCTTGCATCTGGAAACACCTGTCTGGGGAGTTTCCTGCAGCCTGTACCTTTCCCCAGGCGTCAGTTTCTGGTTGGGGTTTCAAAGCGGTGCACGGCCCTTCCAGAAACTTTCCGAGTTGGTTGTCTGGTGCTGGGGAAGATGGACCTCCTGCTGTTAGGGCAAGGGGAGTGTGGCAGGTAGTATTGCCTAGCTGGGATCCGGTTGTCTGTGAGACCTTTGGTCTCATAGCACATGCTTGGATGTTGTGCCCTTGTCGTCTCTGTTGGTTGCAGTGTAGTTTCTCTTCCCTTCTATGACCTGTTGATAGCTTGTGTTACGAATACTGCCAGTGCTGTTTGGCATATAGGCCAGGGGGGCAGAGGACGAGGCCTTGCTGATTGCACTGCGATCTGCACATTGCCATCTGGCAGCAATCCAGAAGCAGGCCTTCTCTGTAGTGGCACCCGCCTTCTCTAATCCCCTCCCCTCTGGTATTTGGGAAGAACCAACTGTGGCCTGTTTGGAGTGATTTCTTTACTCAAGCCTTCCCTGAGTGTTTGTGCGGCCCAGTTAGTTTGTTTACTGTGTTTTTAGTTTTGGTTTTAAATATTTTAAACATTTTAACTGATGGCTCTGGTGTTTGCGATGTATTTGATTTTGTAAACCACTTAGAAATATTTTGCGATATGTTAAACAGTATATAAATTGATTAAATAAGTAACTTGGAAGCTGGCCGGGCATGCATGTCCCCTCCATCCAGACTTCTGTGTTGTCCCAGTGTTGCCTTCTCCCACTCCTGACTTAGTCTTTTCCTCTGTGTTGTTCCCTGTGCCCATAAGAGCTCCCTCTTCTCATCAACTTGTTCCTCTCTTTAAGAGAGCAATCCTACGGTCCAGAGGAGACTTTGCCATGTTTGGAGTCCCCCTCCTGCAGCCAGAAACACTCCTACGACCTTGGGCGTTTCAGTTCTCCTTCCCTGCCCCTTCTCAGCCACCATGGAAAGAACTGCACCAGCTGTTTGCCAAGGTCACAAATGTGGCCTCGGAGAGAAGGAAAAGGGGGGCATTCCGGTGGGTGGCGAGGCTTGAGGAGAGGCCAGGCTATGAGAAGCCCTTTGGCTTCTCCAGCCCTGGCACATCTTAAGGAAAAACTTTTAGAAGGATGGAGAGGCAAAGATCACCTCTTGTTGTTCCTCCTGCCCTGCCTGCAAGATTGGAGGCTTCCTTCTAAGGGGAGTTCAATCTGCTGAGTCACTTTTTGATGCATTTCTGCTGCAAAGCCTCACCTCTTTCCACAAGCCCTCACCTATGAAACCTCTCTGCAACCACTTCAATCTCCCCTGCTCCTTCTCCATCAGTTCATTCTGGGCTCCTGCCCCTATATTAATCCACCTGCACAGATGGCCTAGCACTAAGTTGAATTATGTTCTGTGCAGTAATAGTGGCAGGAGCTCCGTTTGGATCTGTGCAGAACATCACAGAGTGGAGGATGCTGTCGTGAAAAATAAGAGCTTTACGTTGTATGTACTGCCTTTGTGTCCTGCAGGAAGCCTCCCAAAGGGCCGAGATCAAGTGCATTCGGCATCAAATTCATAGGAGTCAGTGGGGCCAGATGAAAAGTTGGAAGGGGTCTGATTTGCTTTGTAACCAAAGTCCCATCCCTCCTGTTGTTCCCACCTACCCCCAGAGGAAAGCAGCTAGCTCTCTACAGTTACAAGAGTAGGGTACATGTCGCCCATGGCCCACGACTCACAATACGCCCTTGTCTCTGTTCCCTCTCCTCCTTCAGTGTCCTTCCACCATTGGCGAAGAGAAACAATACAATCCTTTCTTAAGGACCCATTGCCCAGTGGTGCAAGAAGCCATGGGCCTGCAACACCAAAAGGATGAGGACTGGGACATCTTCCGGGCCCGGGTGCTGAAGGAAGTGCGACTGCGGAAGGATGTCTACAAAGCGAACTTGTAATCAGGATGGTGCATTGCTGGAGCAGGGTGTACCCACGTGCAAGGGGCCGAGCAGGGCCTCTGGAAGGAGGAGTCTGGTCCCAAAGTGGGCTCTACCCTACTGAGGAGAGATCTACTGGGATGCTGGCCTTTCCCATGGCATGAAGTGAAGGGCGAAATTGAGGATCAAGCTCGTTGAGCCCTTCCCCTCCCTTTCAGAAAGTCCGGTGTAACAGGAAGAATGGGACCTGCAGCCTTTGAGTAAAGGTGTCGTCTCACGGAGGGTTTAGTGGATTTTTATAAAGTGCAACGTTTGTTGGTGTCTCATATGTGCCCTGTTGTTTTGTAGCCCACCTGCTATGGGGGGGAAGGGGGATGGAGCAGCATAGGGTGAAAAGTGGACAAAATGCTGAAATACGCATCATTATTTTCAAAAAGTGTACTTCTGCTTTATGCGTGCCTGCCTATTCCTAGCTTGGGGGGAATCTCCCAGGCCTTGTGACAGAAGCACAATTCCAACACTTTCTTGAATTGTCCAGGCGACTGGTGCATACATCTCAAAACAAAGGTTCTGTTTGGTCTTCCAACTGCTGCCTAGCAAATGCCTTCCTACTTCCTGGTACCTCCTCTTGGGCAGCTGAGCATTTTTCAAGACTGCCTACATCTGGAGAGAGAGAGAGTGAGGGAGAGAGAGAGGTCCTGTTGTTTTACATATTCAGCATTGCTCCTTCTCTTCTCACTCCTGTTAACATTACTTTTTCAAAACTCTGCAATGGAGCAGATTGGCGTATTCCTAGGAAGTAGGCCAAGCCAGGATTTGTGGTCCATGATCCCGAAAGACAGATTTTCAGGCTTGCGGATCATCTGGCACTTTTCCAACTGCCCAGAGAAGCGTACGCTCTTGTAGGAATGTGTAACGTCCGGGTCAAAAATAGCTCTCCTTCCCACAGGAGTAGGAGAATGGAGCCAGGGAGGCATGCTTCCTCCTCCCTCTGAAAATACGTTGCCCGCCCGTTCCCAAGGGGTGGCCCTTAGCATGGACACACGGCTTCCTTCCAGGAGAGACTGTAAATCAACATTGCGGGGGGCGTTTTAATTGAAGTTTGGCCCTCAGCAGTGTGCCCATATGGTTGGCATTTGTATGCATAATGTAATGTATGTAAGTTTGGCTCCTATTACCCTAGTGTCTGTCAATAAGCAGAGGCTGGGGAAAAAACCCTTTTTACTCATCTGAGATTTTAAAAAATGCAATAGGAAATAGCACTATACAGTTCATTTTTTATTCTGTATTTTTGCTTTTCTTTGGCTTGTGTGTTTTTGGGGTACACTTCACATTTCAGTGTATGTAGTATCTTGGATACTACAAATGTTTGACTGGTGGTTGTGGTTGTTTTGGAAGACTTGTAATACTTGTAAAGAAAGAAATGTTGTTGTGAAATTAGAATAGGGCTACTGTTTCGATTTGCACCTTCAGTTTTGTCAAATGTGGCAGCTTTGTAGCATAAGCAAAACAAAACTGAGAACGAAGGCTTGTGATGGGTGCCTTTACTTTGTTTAACCTCAAGTAGGCGAGAAATGGCTTTCTTTTTTAGAGAGCCTCTAAGAGGTTAGCTGTCACTTTCAACACAACCCTCTTGTGCTGTGAAATGGGCCTACACACAGGCTTTGCTTTACAGGAGGCAAGATGAAGTAGGAGGAGCTGAATATCGGGCCATGGAACCCGTGGCGTTGAGGCTGCAATCGTGCACACACTTACAAGGGATTAAACCCCACTGAACACAGTGGGACTTGCTTTTGAGCAAACTTGCATGGGATTGCACTGTTAAAACACCAAAGCCGAACGTTGGTAGGAGATGCACTTGTCTGCAGGAGGTCAGGCATAGCAACAGGTCCTGGAAAAGTGGCAGCTCCAGTGTCTCAGTGGAATGTGGAATGAAAATCAGATTTGTAGGCCTCACTCAAGACCTGCCCAGTTGCCCCTAGTGGATTGTCCCTTCTAGCAGAGGGACTGAGCAAACAAGAAGCACAGGGTAGCTCTGCTTCCCACTTCTGCCTGGATAGGGCAGGGATGGGGAACCTTTTTCCATAGAGGACCAGATTTCCACCCGAGGAACATCCTGGGGGCTGCAAGCCAGATGTGGGCATGGCCAGAGCCCCAAATAGGCATGGCTACCTCAACCGCACCAGCCATCCACACCTCATTCATTCATTCTTTCCCAGCCCATGGATCACCTGAGGAGGTGGTGGTGGGGATTTCTTGGCTCCCTTTCTTGTTGCTGAGAAGGGATAAGCTCTATGGCCAGCTGCGCATCAGAGATAAGAGCTTTCCCCTACTCTGTGGAGAGGGGACCGGGCCTGTGGCAGAAGCTAGTGGGCCAGAGGTGGAACTCCTACAGGCTGGAGGTTCCACATGGCTGCAGTAGGGACTCCTGACCCTGGTTAGGGTGTTGTCGTTTGAGGGGCAAGGTGTGCAGCCCAGACATATGCATGTTGACTCAGATGTAAGACCCACTGAGTTCAATGGAGCCTCTTCCCAAGTTAGTGTGCATAGGACTGCAGCCTTAATTTGCTCTTAGAATGTTACTTGGAAGAAGATGCTAATGAGCATCACGAAGGTCATTTTTATTAGAAGAAGGGTCATAGACACCTCTGGATTAGGGGTGTGTATGTGTGTTTTCCTCCCTGCTTTTACAAGTGTGGGTCCATAAACTATTTTGCACCATCCTTTTGCATGTGAGGAAGCCTGTAAGTGGCTTTGTTTGCATGGCTTTATCTATTCTCTTAGTGATGGTCACGATCAAAGTTGTTTCCCCCCTTCTCAGGTCTACCCAAAGCCTCTGCTGCCTTGGCCACAGCATGGAACCCTATTTAAGGGATTGTTAATACTTTCATACCAACTTTTCTGAAAGTTTCCAGAGATATGTAGTGGGTACGGAGCAAACATGGCTTATACGAGGGGGTTGTGGGGAGGCTGTAGCTTTCTTTTAAATTGCTCCTTTTTTTTTAAAAGAGCCGCTAGGACAGGGCAGAAAGTGTTTGGGACTTCACTTTCCAGAAGCCCCTGCCAGCATGGCCAATGGTAAGGAATGCTGGTAGCTGGAAGTCTAAAATATCTGGAGATCTGCTTTCTGCCCAGCCCTGCTCTAGGCCACATTGTCCAGTGGACAGAGCTCAGAAGCAACATGACCGCAAAAGGCTTCTAAGTACTTTTTCATACAACTTTTTCATACAACTTTGGACAAGTTCATGGACTTCTTGTGAATATCTCTTTTAACTCCCAATAAAAATGCCTGCATCTGCTCCCTCAGTTATAGACCTGGAGAGCTTTAGGTGGCTGGGGCTGATGGGAGTTGCAGTCCCAAAACATCGGGATGGCACCAGGTTGTCTACCCCTGAGATAGGCAGGCTAGGATGCATTATTCTTTATCTGGGTTCTCTTGTTCTTGGAATCAGTTCACTGTGAACCACTTCAGACACTTGAGCCAGGTGGGGTGTGTCTGTGTTTAGTTAATGTACTTGAAGACAATGTGATCCAATATCCAGCTTATGGCTGAAGGCCCAAAGCTTTTGTAGCATACACTGCAGATTTCGTTTGGATTTTAAAACTCCCAATAAATTGATTGTGGGTGTTTTCTTGAGTTTTATAAATGGTTTGCTTGGTTTCTGGAACGAAATATTTTAAAGATAGTTTTAAAAACGTTGCTGTGGAGAGGATCGGATACCCCCAATGCTGTAGGAAGTGGCAGTGAGCCTGCCAATGCCCACTACTTCAGCTTTGCCCAACCAGCTGTCCTCCAGATGTATCAGGCTGCGGCTTCCATGATTCCCAGCCAGCATGGACATTGGCTGGGGATGATGGGAGTTGCAGTCTGACAGATCTGGGGGGGGTACCAGGTTGGAGAAGGTGGCTCTGCAGTCTCTTTACTATCAAAAGGCCCATCCACACCTCCTAAAAACACACACCACACATGTCAGCCTCTTCCCCCCCCCTTTAATTGCACAACCCTCCAAAACAATGGTCTATCTATCCAATTTTACCACGAAGAGATTCCTTCCTCGCTCCCACCCTCCCTTTTAAAATGTTCAGGAGAGAGGTGTGCTGCAGAAGTGGGAACAGCCTTTCAATATATTTTAAAATCCAAGAAAAAATGGTGTAGGCATTGCAGCAGATAAGAGGGGATAGCTTTGTTAAAAAAAAATTGAGTACTCACATATTTGAATAGTACAGCAGGGAATACTCAGCTGATAAAGATTAAAATAAAAACAAAAGAGTGCACTAAAAGGCGGAGAAGTGGGGAAAGGAGGAGGAGTTGTGTTACATAGATGCTTATGAAACCATTGCACACCAACCCACACAGCTTTTTGAATGGCAATGCTACCACTACACCAAACAAATCCATTTTGCTTTTTTCCCCAACTGCAGAAGTGCTGGGCTCAGGAAAGGTTTATGTATCTCTCACAACAGCTGAGTGGGAACTGCATTAATCTGAGGAAAGACACTTCACTTCTTTATAACAGTAGGGTGACCATATGGAAAGGAGGACAGGGCTCCTGTATCTTTAAGAGTTGCATAGAAAGGGCAATTTCAGCAGGTGTCATTTGTATGCATGCAGCACCTGGTGAAATTCCCTCTTCATTCCAGCAGTTAAAACAGATGTTTCACCTGCTGAATTTCCCTCCAGCCATTCAAGTGCACAAGAGCCTTGTTAAAATAAAAGGGGCTCCCAATAAAGGTAGATCACTACAAATTTCCATTTACTTAGCCAGACCTTCCATTGGAAAGAAGGTGAGAGCTTGCATCCAGCTACATACCCAATAACCCCTTCTGGCAACATCAGAAATGCAAGGATTCTTGAGAAGGCTCCTGTGCCTTCAGCAGTTGCACGGAAAGGAGAATTTTGTCAGGTGAAGCTTTTCCACTCACTTAAGTATGAAGGGGAAAGTTACCCCTGGTGGAATCCTGGCTTCTCAGCAACTCCTTTTGCAGTCTGATCCTGGCAATCTAGGGAGTCCAGGGCCAACATTTAGGTTCTTCCACCACGTTTGCAGTGGGTTCCTCTTCTCTCCATTGCATTTCCCAGGGAACCAGCCAACTTCTAGGCCGGGTTCAGATGACACGCTAATCAATGGTTTCCCATTTTGTTTCTATCCCCCCACCCCCTTGATTAGTGTGTCGTCCAAACCCAGCCCTATACTCCTGTAGAAGGGATTAAGGCGCTCTGCTTGAACTTGAAATAGTTAACAAAAATCCTCCTTAAAGACATTAATGGAGAGAGGCTGCCACCCTGTGGATGCTATGCGCCTCTGCAGCCTTGGAAATTAATCAGATGGAATGAGTCAGCATAGTTAGGGGAAACAGTGAAAGAGACTAGAGGAAGGGCTGAGGTATAGCTTTTCCTGCTCGAAAATGTTAAAGTAGTGTCTAGGATTCACCTTTAATCCCTCCTACTCTGGGTATTTTAAAATCTCAAGCAGGCAGTGGGCTGAGACTACTATTTTGCACAGGAGGTGTGCATCAAGGAAGAGGGATGGAGCGAATAGTCAGAGAAAACTTTCTTCTTTTTGCAGCTGGCTGCAAGAAGCAGCCTTAAAAGAACTGCAAGGGTGTTTCGTTGCTTTGTGGTGGACTGATGATTTATTGATACTAGAATGGTTTTAATTCCGCCCACTCTACTTTTGTGTTTGTAAAGGAAACGACATTCTAAAAACAGAACAGATCTCTGGTATTCTTCCTCTCCCCACCCCCAAGTAAAATTCTCCAGTAACATTTCCTACTATTTGCAGAAATATATAAATCTTACTCATAATTCATTCAGGGCCAAACTGTATATGACATGGGGAATATGTGGATAGGATCTACTGTAGGGTTTTTTAAAGATCAAAGCAGCAGGACAGCCACAGACACCACACCGGGCCCATTGTGTTTAGGATGCCCTTATGTTTTGCCCTGCAGAATTAACAGCAGTTGGGGGTGGGGCGGGATTGGAGAAATGGCATGTCAATAAACGATGAACCCTCCTCTTCTGCAGCATTATGGCCACACTCTGACTCAAGTCCCTCCACAGCTGATTTTAGCTTTAAGAAAATCTGCCAGAGAGATACTGTTCATGGATCTTATTTATGTATTTATTTCCCATCATTCTGGGACCAGGTAAGGCATGAAACAAAAAGGTCAAAACATAAAAACCATTGTCAAAAATATAGTGAAACATTAAAAACAAAATGAAGGGCTTCTCTACACAAGGCATTTATCGGGTGTTTTGTCATTCCCAACTCAGTTGTTTACAGGTTCTTCAGACAATGTTGTGATCGCTTCCATGTCTAACCAGCACGTTCAGTGAGTTTTTAGAGTAGGGGAAATGTGGTATTATGAAAGTGAAAGAAAATGTGATTTCCTCTTGTGTATTTGTGCTATTTCGCTATACCACAGTGCCACCTAGAGGTGGAAAAGCAGGAAATTAAATGCTCCTTGTGTAGTGTTCGGATCTCAGTTCTGTGATGAAACTGAAATTAGATATAGTGGCTTAAGAGCCTTGTGTAGAAAAGCTATAAAGCTAGATCTTCTGCATAGTTTGGCTATTACTGTCATGTTCTTGAAAGTTCTGGTTTGACTCAATAGTTCACTCTTGCAATACCTTTCCCTGTAATTGTCAGAGACACTATTTAGGAAAGTTCTATGAAAAATTAACACTCCAATGGACACAAATCTGACATCGGAAATAGCTATATTCATAAATGAGTGGCACAACACTTCAGCCTTCTAGGACATTCTGTCGCTGACCTTTATGAATATAAGAGGAGCCATGCTGGGTCAGATCAAGAGTCCATCTAGTCAAGCATTCTGTTCACATATTGGTCAACCAACTGTTGACCAGGAACCCACAAGCAGGACATGAGTGCAATAGCACCTTCCCACCCCTGTTCCCCAGCAACTGTGTATATAGGCTAAGTACAGTGCAAAACTTCAAAGGGAGATTAGAACAAGAGACTGCTGAGTCAGTCTGTATCGACAGGCTTAATTCTATGGCCAGTGACTTGAATTGGGACGAAGGACTACATGTGTTAATTGGCTTATCCAGCAAAAGGATGTTTGTGTTATCGGCAACGACTGTATTGTGAGTTACCTGTTAATAATGTGATTGCCACTTTCTGCATTTAATTTCCTTCACTGCCCTCACTGTTTACAAATCTTCCTGCCACCTCCACTTGTACTGTATATAAAACTCTCCATAATCATAGAATAGCAGAGTTGGAAGGGGCCTACAAGGCCATCGAGTCCAACCCCCTGCTCAATGCAGGAATCCACCCTAAAGCATCCCTGACAGATGGTTGTCCAGCTGCCTCTTGAAGGCCTCTAGTGTGGGAGAGCCCACAACCTCCCTAGGTGACTGAGAGCCAGTGTGGTGTAGTGGCTAAAGTGTTGGCCTGGGAGGCAGGAGATCTGGGTTCTAGTCCCCACTCAGCCATGGAAACCCACTGGGTGACTTTGGGCCAGTCAGACTCTCAGACCAACCTACCTCACAGGGTTGTTGTTGTGAGGATAAAATGGAGAGGAGGAGGATTATGTACGCCGCCTTGGGTTCCTTGGAGGAAAAAAGGCAGGATATAAATGCAATAATTAAATGAATAATGCTCCATGGCTCTGATAAAGGAGGTTATTGTTCATAAAAGCTTATGCCCAAATAAATTTGTTAGTCTTTTAAGAGGTCACAGTACTCTTAGTTAGATTAGATTAATAATTCCTGGAGATGCTTGTCATGTAAGGCATCAATAATTTTCTCTGCAAAAGGTATTTAAAGTCTTTTAGAGGAGGAGCATAAAGGGATAAAACAGAATGGTAAATAAATGGCACCACAAGATGCAACCCCATCTACACTTAACTGGGAAGAAGCCCCATTGAAATGTATGGACCTTACTACTGAGTAGACATCATAGGCCCTGTTCAGAGGACACACTAAGCTAAACATGGTTTAGCGTGTTGTGTGAACCATGCCTAACCATAGTGACTACATAACCATGGTTTAAACATGCTCACTAACCATTTGCTGCAAAGGGGTTAGTGGCCTAACCATGGGTTAGCGTGTCATCTGAAAAGGCCCCGGATTACACTGCACAAGGGGTCCAACATTCAGATCCACAGAAGATCTGAACGGGAATCAGGATCCTGAAATCGGCAGAAACAAACTTGGACTACTGGCATGGTGGGTAAAAAGAGAAATTGGGGTAACCGCCCTTAAAACCCTAATGCAAAATGTGATTTGTGTAAGAACCCTTAAAACGTGGGGTCTCTCCCCTCCCACCCCCTTATCAAAATCTGACCACAGGCTCGGGGCCAAAGCAATACAGAAGAGACCCAGAGGACGGGAATTGCAGTTCCTCCGCCTCCTCAAAGGTAAAGTCGACGCAAGTTTCTGCCAGTAGTACTCGTCGCGATGCCGCCTCGTGGGGGCGCCCTCTGCTCATCGTTCGCGCTGGTTCCTCCTCCTCCTCCGACGCGCAATACCTTGGGGCCAGAAGGGGGGAGTCTCCCGGGTGCCTCGTCCCCTCCTTCCTCCGGGCGCCCCGCCCTCACCCCCCCCCCCCCCCACGGGCTGAGACAAGAGAACTGTTGTTAACTTGGCAGTCGGAGTCGCGGCGGCCCAGCGGAGCGGCGAAGTTTATCATTCCAGGAACTCGCTAAGCGAGGGAAATAGCCAGCAGCGAGGTAAGGTTCGGGAAAGCTTGGCTCAGACACGGCGCAGCCAGAAGCGTCGCAGGGGTTCCCTACTCCAAGGGTGGGGACGTGGATCCTCGAAGATGTGATCTTCCTCTTTCTCTCTCTCTCTCTCTCCTGGCTGAATTTCTCGCTCTCTCCGGTGGGTTCGTAGCAGACAGAAACCGCCCCACGCTCTGATGTTCTAAGTTGAGGTTTTAATTCGGACTGAACTCCTTTCCGGGTTTCTGGGCTGCCTCGGTTTTGATCCTGACGCCACGGCAACAAGTCCCACTGGATCCCCGAAACAAACCGAGCGCTCGGCGACTCGCCTCCAAAGACCTGTGCCGGCACCGCCCGGGTTGGCCTCCACAACTATTTTGCCTGGTTGGTGACCTCCACTGAATTTCTACAAGACGGGTCCTGGGGTTTATGCTTGCTTTGCTTGCCTGCCAGCGGGCCCCGCTCCTATCTCCAGTGTAGGGAAGTTGTCTGTGGGTAGTTCCTTGTGCTGAGAAAAAGGGGCGCTCTGTGTAGGCTCAGGGGCACTCCGGTTACTTCTCACAGTCCAGGACTTTAACAACATACTGAAAAGTTCTGCGCCTGAGCACCGGCAGAAAATTAAGCCTAGGTGGCTTCCTCAGAAGAATGGCAGCTTGAATTTCATATTGGTGATCCCCTCCTCCCCAATTGGCCTGGGTAAAAGATCTACAGGTGTTAATACGGGTTGATAGATTGGTGCGGCTTGCCGGCTGCTGCCAGCCTGAATTGAGGCACAGGAGGGAGATGCATGTTAACTAGCTACATAACTTTCCAGGATCTCCTTCCTGCCTATTTTGTTCCCCATGGCTTGTTTGGAATGGGTGCGGTGATTAGACTTATCGCCTGACTCCACATGTGCCCTGTCTGTGTACAGTAAGTGGCGCAGCGTTGGCTGTTCTCTGACTTCCCCCACCCATACAGGCTGGAAAGGGCCTTCTCCATTAATGGCACCCCCCATGATGGAATGCAGTTCCCCAGGGGGCTCACCTGATCTTATTTTGGCTCCAGCTGGAGACCTTCCCCCCCTTTTTAAACAAATTAGTTTTCTTAGGCCTTTTAATTTAATTTGATCCGTTTTATCTTGCCTGACTATGTTTGCTTGCTCGGGATGATGCTTCTAGGGATTTTATCGCTTTTACGGTGCAAATCCTATGCTTGTTTATACTGGAAAAAAGTCCTACAGATCATAGCCAATAGATGTACATAGTTGTATTTACCCTATGTTAACATTATTATTATTATTATTATTATTATTATTATTATTATTTATTTATTTATTTATATAGCACCATCAATGTACATGGTGCTGTACAGATTACACAGTACATGATACACAGTTAAATGCTTATCAATAAACTCAACAACTGTGTACAATTACAAGCAGATATATTAACCTATAACTTGACTGCTGGTTGTAGCTGGGGAATGCTAAGAGTTGGAGGACTTGTTTCTCGTCTAAATGTGCATATGATTTTACCCTGAGTGTATTTTTGTGTATTTTTAACTTGTGAAATTTCAGTTTGGGTATGTGCGCGTTTCCATTTTGTCAGCTTCCCTGGGAAATTTATTGATGGTGGAAAATATAAATCCCTCAAATAAATCAAGGAATAAATTATTAAGACTCCTCCTTCTGGAGCATTATTATTATTATTATTATTATTTATTTATATCCTGCCTTTTGCCCAATGCTGGGCCTCGAGGAGGCATCACAAAATTTAAAACATATACATTAAAAACCTATAAATAGAGATATACAAAAGTTAAAAGTATATTAAACATATTCCAATATTAAAACATTTAAAGATTTAAAATGACAATTTTAAAAAGTCGGAGATGAGAAGAGTTGTTACCATTACTATTATTATTTATTTCATTTCTATACCACCCAATAACTGAAGGTCTCTGGGGGTGGTTCACAATTTAAGTGGGGGAAGGGGCTATCTGGGTTAGGCAACACACAGCAACAGGCAGAAGGAGAAAGCACAGCAATCTCCTGGATGGACCAAAAGGCATTGAGACCAAAGAATCCCTGAGCTCTTGTGAAATTTTGCCGAGCTCTGTAGGGACTGAAGATGAGAAGTTGGGCAGAAATGGAGAAGCTGGCCAGAACTTTGTGAGAGTCATGCTGGTAAAAACACAATGATGTAATGGGTGGGGCCAAGGGCTGGGCAAACGTCATGGTAGGCTGCTGCTGCTGCTGCTGCTGTTATCTCCTTGGGTTTCCCACTTGGTACTTCTGAAAGTACCAACCCACCATTCCCCAGCCAACACATCTGGCTGGGGAATGCTGGGAGTTGTAGGACTTCTGTCTGTCTAAACATGCATATAGGACTCTGCCTTTCTTCCCCTCCATAGCCAGCCTAACCTCAGGCTCTTGTCATTTGCTGAATTCCTTTCCATCCCAGGTTCCTCTTGCTTTTCTAACACTCCATCTCCCCAATTCCGCTTGTCTATTGAGTAAAATTTATAACCTTAAAATTGATATTTTCAGTCCTTGTTCCCAGTCCTATCCCTGGGTCTGCCATTGCTCCTATTGTATTCTGACTGAGGCCGCAATCCAATACACCAGCCTTTCCCCAACCTGGAGCCCTCCAGATGTGTGGGACCACAACTCCCATCATCCCCATTGCAATGCTGGCTGGGGGGGATGAAAGTTGTAGTCCCACACATCTGGAAGGTGCCAGGTTGGGGAAGGCTACTATACTCAGTGCCCAGCAAGTCTGAATTCATTTCTGAGTAGATTATACTCTGACTCTCCTTCCCCACTGCCCACTTTAGAATCAGTTGTTGCCATGCTTATCTTAGAGACAAATAGACAAAAAATTGTTGTGTGTTTTGTATTTCTGGTTGGTTATTAGTCAACTGACTTAATTTGATCAGTCAGAAGAATAAACATGCATACAACCAAAACCTCAACTTAGATTTATTTTCAAGTCCATCACACATTGAACTGTTTCAGGGGACCCACAACTGCTCTGTGGGTCACAGTAATTGACATGCGCACACCTCAGAATTAGATTCTGACTTAAAGGGTTTAGGCTCCAAGCCAATGAAACAATAATCAAATTCTGAAACTTCTTTAAAATGAACCTTCATTTTATTGGTTTTAATGTTGTTGTTAGGGCTGACAGTGCTAAGAATATGGTTGCCAACTAACAAGGAAAAAGCACTGGGCTGCCTTTAACCGCAGCTTGGCCTAGAGAAATCAGCAGATGGAGTTTTTCTTAGCGTGGAGATAATTATCATCATCACACACCGACAGACACATACAAATAGGCCATTGAGAAATAAGAGGGAGGTATCAGTATCCAAGATTTGCAGAAGTAGAAAACTTTTTAGGGAAGCAAACTAACGGAGCAACCCTCCCCCTCCTCCAAACAGACCCATGAGGACTGGGCATGTTTAGTGGTCACAGAACCCTCAGTGTCTGACAGAAAACCAGGAGGGGAAATGGAATGGAATCACTTGGAAGAGGCTATGGCTGGCTGGCTAGAACTCTGAACCAGAGCACTCCATGCTGCAACATTTTGTTGCAGGGCCTCACTTGTCATTTGTTTATATCTCTACACAAAAGCTGCTGTTAAAGGCGCAGATTCAATGATCAATATAAAAGTTGGCAACCCTATTTGGTTAATGCAGGAAGGAAGGAAGGAAGTGTCAGTTGGGAAAACAGTGGTTTCACCTCTAGAAGCTAAATTCTTCCTTCCTGTACACCACACTTATTTCCAGCAACAAATCAACTACCATGAGCAGGGTGCAGAGAACGCAAAAGCCAGCTGGGTGTTGAGAATCCCCTTGAGCTCAGAAACCATGAGCTACCTGGCAAGTTGCTGGGCACCAGCTCAGACTATAGGATCCAATTAGCCCAGTCTTGTCTTCTACTCTATGCTGAGTAGCAGCAGCTCTCCTTTGAACCCAGGATCTTTTGCGTGCCCAGCCAATGCTGTGCCAAGTCCGTCCCCTTCCTCAGACTTTTGCTGTTACTGCCATTTTGTTATGTCTTCTCCCCCAGGGCAGGGAGGGTGTTGTACAACCTTTCCCAAGATGTGGTTCCTGACAACCTGCCCTGCCTTTCCAGCCTAAAGTTTATTAACCTCCCCAAGTCTTTTTGCTCCCTAAGGAGGTTCTCCTATCCAGGCTGCTGATGCAGCTCTTGAGGACTAGTTACCAACATCAGCCTGGGCTTCTGGCTTCTTCTAGGGAAAAGCATGACCTAGCTTTGAAAAAGTAAATTAGCCTTCCCCAATCTGATGCTTTGTGTTGGACTGCAGTTCTCATCATTCAAAGCCAGCATGACCCTGGCTTTCTCCAAACAGGCGCCCTCCAGTTATGTTGGACTACAACTCCCAGCACCCTAGTCAGCAGGCCAGTGGACAGGTTGGGTGGCGATGATGGGTGTTATAGTCCAACCCGTCAGAAGGGCACCAGGTTGGGGAAAGCCAACTTAGATTTTAAGCTAAAGAGCTCTGCTTGCAAATAGCTTAACACAGGGGAAGGAAGTCACCTGGGCAGCTGTGCCCACTGCTCTAAGAGGCAGCACAAGCTGAAGAAATGAAGTTCAAGATTAAGGCTCCAATCCTATATTCTCTTACCTGGGAAAAAATTATAGTGGCACTTGCTTCCGAGTATAAACATGTATAGGCTTGCACGGTTAGCGGCTGAATTAGCCAGAGGCCAGGCCATCACAGAAGCAAAAACACATAAAGCAAGACTAGACGGCATGGTTTTGATAAAAACAATGAAAATCTCTCCAGCCGTCATTCTCTGTTTGAAGCAAGAATTTGTGGAGGGGGCGGGAAGAGAGAACAATTAGACTAGCAGATCAATCCAAACTCCTCAAATGGTGCCTAAGGACTTGAGAGATTTCTGTGGCATGGGGTTACTTTAACTGCCCGGATTTGTTGCTTTCCTGGCATTTGTTCCACCCCCTCTAACACACTGCTGCTTGAGTAGCTGGAGAAGGGAGCAGAGCAAATGAGAAAACATGACTTGACTTTTCCGTTCCGATTTGTTCCAACTTGGCTGGGTGTTGGGGATTCCTTCCCTCAATTGACATCTTTGTTCTTGAGGGAGTCAGATGTGTAGCAGGGGCTACGTGTGATACATATGGGCTGAGATGCGAGATTGTTAAATCCCTTCCCACTCCCAAAAAACATCAGCATGGAACAGTTGAAAAAATGTAACTATTTTTACATTCATGTGGAGCCTCACCCCACATGAAATGTGCTCCCCCCTCCTTTTTTTTTTTTTTTTTAAAGGGTGTTTTGAAAGAGTTTATATAAGTCACACCCTACTCAGAACTTTTTCCTTCAGGGCTAAACCAGGTAGCCTGGGTTACTTAAGAATCAGTGTTGTTGATGATGATGTTCAATGTATATATGTATGTCTCCTAAATAGGAGGTATCAAACTCTGCCCCCACCCCGTCTTTAGTAGCCTCAGACAGTTGGTTGTTCTGTGGCTTTCTCTGTTGAGAACTCTGAGGTTGTGAGTGGGTGAGAATTTGAGTCAAAGCAAAGAGTCTGTCATGGAGAGCAGCTTCATTGGTGCAGTTCATTCTAAGCCAATATTTCAAAAACACCTGGAGGGCACTGGATTGACTACCACTGTTCCACCTGAAGGACCTCCCATCACAGGGAGACATAGACTATGCATTTCCTTCCCACAGAGATAGGATTGGTGCCAACTTTGTTTTCCTTTCTGTGCCAAATTAAAATGTTTCCTTTTGCTGAAGGGTTTTAACATTTTCATATTTTAGAATGTTACAATGTAACATATATTTTTTTAAAAAATCTGAATAGATTGCTGTTTTTTGCTTGGATTGCTGTCTGCAGAGTGGCTGCTTTAATTTGTCATTCAATGTGTAACTGTATGGGTTTTTTATATTTGGTTTGTTTTTAATGTTATGTACACTGCCCTTGTGGATAAAGAGCAGTTTATAAATGTTAGGGGGGTAGAGGAAATAAGTGTCCCTGTTCTTCCTTTTGTTACACCTAAGGCAAGGGATATGAGTTCACCTCTTTTACCTTTTCTCCACAGGGAAGCTGTATTCCACACATATCAGTCAATTTCATGACCCTGTAGGCAGGGCTGAGCATGTGGCTCTTTCCCACATGATTGGCTCCCTCTCTGCTGGCAGGTACCAATTGGATGGATGGAATTAGGCCCATGTGATTGGGCCTGTCCATACCTCTCGTTGTGTGAGTCTCTCTCTGTAGTTCTACTCAGGTCTTCATTTAAATCCGGGATGGGCAACTTCTGTTCCTCCAGATCTTTTGGTCTCCAGCTCCCATCATTCCTCACCATTGGCCATGTTGGCTAGGGCTGATGAGAGTGATAGGGCAAAGCATCTGGAGAGCCACAAGTTGCAAGTCCCTGATTTAGAAATAAATAAGGGGAAGTATTCAAGTACCCTGCTTGGACGGAATCTATGCATGTGCACCTATAGATGCAACCCACGCCCTCAGTTTTTTAGGGCAGAGGTTGCACATGCAGGAGTCTATCTATGTACATGTGGGTGTAGGTGTGAAGGCCCTGTGCAAAACAAGACAGAGGGTGACACCAATCCTCCTCTTTTCCCCACCCCAATGCCACCATGTGTTCACTTCTACTTAAATGAACCCCATGACTGAGTGAGGATTATGCAAAGCAAGAAAATAGTGAAGCCTGTAATAGTACTGTACATAGTTCCTTAACTGGAGGTGGTAAGAGTCATGAGGCCAGTGTTTAGTGTGTGGGCAAGTTAGCATGAAGAGCACAGCAAGAAAAGGGCAACTAAAATGATCAAGGGGCTGGAGCAACTCCCCTATTGAGGAAAGGTTCCAAAGTCTGGGACTATTTAACTTGGACAAACAGTAAGAGACATTATAGAAATGGCCAAATTCTGCATGTTGTTCCCATAATACTAGAACCCAGGGTCATTCTAGGAAGCTGGATGGTGGGGGATTCAGGATAAACAAAAGGAAGGGCTTCTTCATTCAGTGCAAAGTTAAACTGTGGAATTCGCCATCAAAAGATATAGTGATGGCCACCAATTTGGATGGCTTTGAAAGGGGATTTTACAAATTCTTGGAGGAGAAGGCTATTAAGGGTTTCTAGTCCTGACGACTACATGCGACTTCCAGCATCGGGCAGTATGCTCACACACACACTAGTTTCCGGGGAACTTGAGCAGGAAGGTGCTATTGCACCCATATCCACTGGTGGGTTTCCCACAGGCAGCGGGTTGCTGTTATGGAAACAGAATGTTGTATTACATAGGCCTTTGGTCTGATTAAGAGCAGATTTCTCCTGAAAGTCCACAGTAGTGTTTTCTAAACATCTGATAGCTAAAACATATTTTTTTTCTCAGTTAAAATTGAGGGCACATGTCATTCTTTAACCAAAAAGGCTTGCTATTGTGGTATATGAGAATTGCATGGCCTCAGAGCAGTCCCCCCCGCATCACCCCAAAAGTTGTGCATGAGTCACTGTACTGGGCATGCCCCTGAATTAGAATCAAGCAAGCTTAGGGTGATTCCTGAAGAGATGCAACACAGAGCCTCCTCTGAGGATGGGCAGTTCTAGTTCAGGCACACACAGTGCAGAGTAAGGCTTGAATTACCACCACCACCACCCTGCTTCCAGCAGAGACTGACTGGAAGGATGCAAAACAAGAGCAGAGAAGTATCCAGAGGAACAACAGCCAGACTCCTCTTATTGGGTTTTCACGGGAGCCCTGCAGGATTTAATCAAAGGATTTCTCAGGGCACACAGGCACTTCGGTTGTGGCAAACAGTTCAGGAATGCCTGCTGTAGGACAAGGGTGGGGGACCTGTAGATATTGGATTCCAACTTCCATCAGCCCCGGATAGCATGGCCAATCATCAGAGATGATGGGAATTGTATTTTGACAGTAGTTAGACGGCCACATGTTCTGTGTGCTGTTCTAGAAGTTATGAATTGACAGAGGCGAGGAGGTAGAGGAGAAAAGTACATCCTCCTAATTCTCTCTATTTCTGATGGTCAGGCTGAGAGTGCCATAGCTTATGTAGTCAAAATAGGGCCGCCACCCCCTTCCCTCCCCAGCACGGAAGTACCAGCAGACTTGGGGGCACTCTGATGTTTGTAGAAGTACCAAAAACAAAACCCAACTTTGGTGGAAAACCATCCAAAAGTGCTCAATAAAGAATGAGTGTGCTCAGTGGCACCCCCCCAAAAAAACCCTGGGGGTGGGCAGAGGAATGGAATAGAGTATCCTGGGGAAAGGTATGGCAACCTGGTTGACTGGACTCCTGATTGGAAGTACTTCACACTGCAACATTTTGCTGCAGTTTCCACTTGTGTTCATTTATTTTCTGCCTCTGAAATTCTGATCTGCCAGTTTAATATTAACAGGACACCATCTGCTTCTCTCCTATTGAGCCACAGGTTTCAATTGCTTGCTAAAGTATCACTACACACACACACACCTGTGGTGAGTTTTAATAGCCATTAAATTATCACCAGCTCTAGCCGGTTTGTGGAGATTTCAAAGCAGATGACCTGGGTGCGTTTATTCTAAGCACTCATCTGTAAAGAATGAGTTATTTATACAATTGAAAGGAACTGTGTTCTGTTCTTGCAGGGGTACAAACCACATCAAGACTTTCAGAAAACATTTGGCTTTATTAGGAGATCCGCATATATGCCACAGAGCAAAGTGTCACCTCCTTATAATGTAAAAAAAAGAAGTCAACTCCACTTCTTAGTTTTATAAATGAAGGGCTGGCAATTCTTTTTGGGAATTATATATTCAAGGTGTGGTTTGCAAGCCACATGCGAGTATGGGCAGAATACAGTTGAAGACTATTCCTCTCCCCCGCCACAAACTTGTCCTTTGTAAAAAATAAAGAGGGAAAAGATTGCAAATTATTTTTCAATTTAAATTACTGTATTTCAGTAAACGGAATATTGATTATAAAACTGCATTATTTTTTCATTGGCTGCCTTTGGGCCAATAACACAGGACATGGCTGACATAAGTAGGTTGCTTGTAATCAGTCCCTGTGATGGATGCCTTCATATAGCACAGGGTTGGGGAACATGTGGCCTGCCAGACGTTGTTGGATTGCAGCTCCAGCCAGCATGACCAATGGTAAGGGATGATGGGAGCTGTAGTCCAAAACTTCTGGAGACCACCAGGTTGGGTAAGGCTGCATTAGACCAAAATACTTTCCTTCTCGTTAAGCTGCACCTGTTGAATGTCTTCCAGTGTGGCACCTGTTAAAAAGGCATAGATGCCTTTGTAGAATGGCTCCTCAGCATTGTGCAAGAGCAAACAAATCTCTTCTACTTCCTGATGCAACAGTCCCTGCCTCTTTCTGCCAATTAAAGCTGCACCTTTTGGCCATTGTTGACTGAAGGCTTTGCATCTAAGCTAATTCATCACTTCTGTCTGCTTTGCTTGCTTCACACACTCCTGAGCCATCTGGCCCATTTTACAGGTACGGCTGCATTACTGCAGAGCTGTTCATCCTTCAAGGGTTTGGTCCTTCAAGGACTTTGTGTAAGATCAGTCTCTCCCAGCCGTGAAACCACAATAACAGCATCTCAATAATTGTTTTGAAAATGGCAGATTTGATCCTCTGCATTTAACCTCAGATGAGCTAATATGAAATCTCAAAGCTGAGTGAGCCAGTGAGGCAGGAGGAGACAAAGGCCTAATCTACACCAAGCAGGATATTGCACTATGAAAGTGGTATATAGAGGCAGGAGCCACACTACTGCTTTATAGCGGTATTGAAGTGCACTGGCAACTGTTGGGGCCCATTGACACATACCATATACCGCTTTCATAGTGCAATATCCTGCCTGGTGTAGATTAGGCCATAGACTCTAAATTGGCCTTCCCCAACCTGTTGCCTTCCAGATATTTTGGACAACACCTGTCATTATTCCTGACCATTGACCATGCTAGCTATGGCTTATGGGAGTTGTAGTCCAAAGGATCTGGAGGGCACCATTGCTCTAAATCAGTGGTTCCGAATTAGCTAAGAACTGCGGACCCCTTGTTTTTCAAATGCCAAGCCAAGGACCCCCTACTTTTGAAATTTTTGTTATCTCTATGGTAAGTTACCTGTGCGAAGCAATTTTTTGGAGAAAATAAGGGGTAGCCCCTAATAAGCAAAGGATTTTAGGTATACTAAAAAACAGACCATAACATTTGTGATATTTGTGATATTACCACGCAAAAATGACAATGATTTAGTTAGGAATATAAAGACAAATTTAATTTTACTAACCTCTAGTTTACAATTGAACAAATTATGACATGTCTAGCAGCTACTAAACCTAAATGTGATGGGAGAAATCATGCCTCTTTTTGTCTCGAACAATCCCTTCCACATCCAGTTCAATATTTCCTACTTTTAATCTCAAATCTGGATCAACATCAAGCCGATTTCTATGCTTGTTCTTCATATAACAAAATGTCAAAAATGTTTGTTCACAAAGATATGTAGAACAAATGGGAACTAGATGTTTCAAAGCTTTTTCACCTAACTTCTTATAATCAGGAAAAACCGTCACCCAGAATTGGTCCAGTCTATATTCTTTGAAAAATGATTTCAATGAACCATCACAAATCATATCAACAAGTGTATTCTGCTCTTCCGCAGATAGAGTTGTTAGTTGTACATCACCACATTCAAAAGGATTCCTTATCCACGAGTTTTCAGGATTAGGTGCAGGGAAATAATCTCTGAAGCTAGTCACTAAATCACACAGGTGCTTTCGCGCATGATGTCACCGCCGAAGCAAATGGAGCGGGGAGATGGTGTATTTTCTTTTATTAAAATGCGAACCTTGCAGAGCTAATATGTGAATGGTGCCATGGATCCCCTGGGTGGGTTATACGGACCCCCAATTGGGAACCACTTCTCTAAATGAAATTACAAAGTTGGTGGAGGCCCAGGGTTCATGATGCTAGAAGGGCTAGGCTTGGCTTGCTGTTCTGTTCCTTTTTTGTACTTCTTCCTTGTGCAAGTAGTAAACGCTCTGTTCTCTCAGTGCTGCATTCTCTCTCTCTCTCTTTCTCTCCCTCATGTGCACCCTTTTCAGGTCTGCTCTCCCCCTGACTATGTATTTTAACCACCATATCCTGCTGTTTGGGACAGAAACACACACAAACTGCTCGTACGTCTGTACAGTGTGTGACTGCTCAGCCTGGGAACACATAAAGGCATAATAAGAGCAAAGAAAGTTTGCCTTTTTTTCCTTTTGATATTTAATTTCTGAGTCATTACCACCAGCCTCACACAACTGGGTTTGACAAAATCATGGGCTTCAAGTCCAGAAGGTTTGGCATTCAATCAGAATTAAACCTCAGCACTTTGCTTTATAAAAAGGGGAGGCGGCGGAGTATTGAGCACTACAAGTATTCAACTTATTTTATGGGTTCCTTTGCCGAGAAAATGTATTTCACTTCCAGGATGGTTCAGGCTCTGTAGACACTTGCTAAAAATAGTCTGGCTGGGCAGTGAGGTCTTTCCTGCTCTGCCCTGTTCCTCATAAATATGACGTGTTGCATATTCCCTGCGGTAGCTTCAGTCCTAAAGGGAAATAATAAAATAAAATAAAGGTGATGGGAGTCTGGGAATGGAGCAAAATCCTTGCATTGCAGCTCAAAATGCCCAGATAAATGCAAGATGGTTTATGTACACCATGAAAGGAAAGAGTACAGGAAGGAAAAGCACACTTTCCTGGGAGTGTGCAGAGTGTTATGAGAAATCTGTGGGGCTAGCATACATATTACATGTGAAATCCATATTTGGATTGCCTGATGCTTTTGTTTAATGCAGCCATCATCATCACTGTCGTCATGATGTTTGTATTGTTGATATATTTGTTTAATGCAGCCATTTTATTTAGACCAGTGGTGACTGGTGCTTCTTTTAAAGTGTGTGTGTGTGTGGTGGTGGTGACCACCCAGCTGGAGCCTGCTTTCGCTTTCGTTCCCCAGCCCACCCATCCTGCACATTCAAGGTGCTTCCACAGAGCTGTGCTTTCCTTAAAGTCTGTCTCTGTCCCTCTCCTTGTCTACTGCTGCACATACATCCAAGATCTCTCCTCTGTGTAGCTGGCCTAGTTTCTTGTGCACATGGCTTCAGAAAGATTTTTTTTAAAAAAGACTCCAAAGGAGGGTGTGGAGGTAGACCACTCTTCCTATATCTGGGGATTTCCTCTCCAGTTTCCCAAGAATTCATTTCCCTCCAGCAAGCAGGAGGACACAGAGATTTTATTTGCTTATTAGAGGGGCGCTCCTGACTGATGGCCCAACCAATCATGTTGCTTGGTGTGCTTTGTCTGTGCTGACGGTGACTGAACAGTACACCAATTTACTCAGACGGAGCGAGACCTAAACAAACCAAGAAGTCTCCCTGCTGATTCATTCATGGAAAAAATGGAAGTGTTTGTGGTTGGGGATTTGTTTATTTTATTGCTTCATTATTTGTATTTTGTGTTGTGCACAGTTACTGACGTTTCAAGAGAGGGGACCTGCACAAATGCAATATGGAGTCCTAGATTGGAGGGAAGCAAGCAGAACTAGTTAGCTCCATGGCTTTTGATGCCCATTTGGGTTTATTTATTCTGCTGACTTCTGCTACCCATGATTACTTTCTGCATTTTGGGGGGTAGGTTTGTGCTGTAAAAGGAAATACAATGTTGTAAGAGGGGTCTGCAACAAAATCTTGCAGCATGGAGTGCTGCTATTCAGGAGTCCAGCCATGGATATGCTTCCTCGTATTTTTCCATTTCTCCCCCCGCTCCCCACCCCCAAACAGGCAGTGCCATTGTGTACACTCAATCCTCAGTCAGCCCTTTTTGGGGTCCCCTTTATAGTTTTTCTCCCTAATTTTTTTTCCTATTTTTACAAATCTTGGGGTTCCCCCAAGCCTGTTGATGCCACCTCCTTGTTTGGGGTGTGTGATGCCTTTTTGGCTACATAAGCAGCAATACTTACAACTTGAACATCAGAAATAGAGGGACTGATTAATGCTTAAGGGTACAATCCTATGCATGTTTAGATAGAAAAAAAATCCTACAACTCCCATGGCTGGCTGTGGAATGCCAGGAGTTATAGGACTTTTTTCTGTCTAAACTTGCATAGGATTGCGACTTAAGTTTGAATACTTACTGCCAGAAATCTTTGTACAAGGCACCAGTGAGGTCTGAGTACTGCTTCCTCATCCCCTTCTGGGCATAAAACAAAGTAGTAATTAAAGAATGTGTTTCTTTTTTAAGAATCCAGGGCAATCCACAAAGAACTAGGGTTTCTTGTTGCATTGCTTGTGGAGGAGGGAGGTCAGAGTTTTTACTGTGTGTCCTGGAAATCCACAAGCTAGAAAGAATGGCAGCTTGCAATGAATAAAGACTGACAGGATCCCAGTGAACGTGGTCCAAAAAGCTGCCTTCACTTTCGGAATGATTCAGTTTCTGGGCACTGGAGCCTCTTGCTAAAAACAGACTGATGGAACTGTGTGGCCTTTGCTGCTTGGCTGTATTCAGAACACGAAATGCCCTTTATTCCCTGCTCTTGATTTAGCTCTAAAGGGAAGCGTAACATTCTAGAACGAAACTAAGGGACCCATAAGAGTTGCTTTTTAGATGGTTTATTACCCAAAATTCTATGGCCTTTCTTCTTTTGTTTGATTTTTTGTTTATTTTGAAATTAGCTTCAGTGTGTGTGTGTATTTTTAAATTTGCAGATGTAGGCTGCAATCCTATATACATGTATTTGACAGTAAGCCCCACTGAACATAGTAGGACCTCTTTGTGAGCAGAAGACAGATATAGGATTGGGTTCTGTTAAACAGTTAACAAGTCAGAGTAATAGATTCCCTTCCTGCCTCTTCCACACAGTGTGAAGGCCCGGAAAAAACAGAAAAATCTGTGTGTGGGACACACACACACAGGATTTTTCTTGGTAGGGGTTTCTGAGGACTGTTTTTGCTTTTTTCTGAAAAAATTGAACAGCTTTAGTTTATGAAATATTTTCTTTTAGAATTTAAAGCAATGCATATATAGATATAGATATAGATATTCCATGGCCTCAACATTTCCAGAAATTTTACATCTCTAGATGGAGAGTGGGGAGCAGAGTTAAAGCCTCTCCCAGCAATCCCAATCAAAGTTGCTATTAGCAGCAAGGAAAATAATGTCCATGTTGGCTGGAGATGATGGGAATTATAGTTCATCACATCTGAAACACCCTGGGTTGGGTGAAGGCTGAAGATGACCTTAGCCAAAATGTGACCTTACAGTATCCATCTGTTCCATGTCTGTAAAATACTAACCTACTGTGCAAGGCTATTATGAAGATTAGTCGAATATGGTAGGTTAAAAAAAGAAGACGTGTATTTATTAAAACTCCTATATAAAATTACCAATAGTAGAAGAAAAAGATCAAAATATCATGGGACGTTTTCTTGTAGATTTCACATAGTAAGATTTCTTTAAAAGGATAGTTGCTGGTGAAAAATAGGCCCTGTTCAGAAGACGCCTTAAACCACAGCCTTAACCATGGTGAATAAGGCCTTATTCACTGTGCTTAAAGCTGTGGTGTAAGGTGTTTTCTGAACAGCCCCCATAGAATGACTGGGAATTAGTGTATACCTTAGGACAACCTTCCCCAGCCTGGTGCCCTCCAGGTATTTTGGACTACAACTCCAAGCATTCCTGACCATTGGCCCTGCTGAGTGGGGCTGATGGGAGTTGAAGTCCTAAACATCTGGAGAGCACCAGAATGGGGAAGGCTGACCTACTGGATGGCTGGGATGTATAATGAGCCCCACTGACAAAAAGGTTGCAGAAAAATACATTTGAAAAATTATAGGCAAAGTAGTCTTTGAGATGTGCCCTCTAAGACCTGCAGGTGATTCCTACAATTACAAGCATTCCTGACAATTGATTGCCCTTGCTAGCTGGGGCTGATGGGAGATAAAGTCCAAATCATCTGGAGGGAACTAGGTTGGGGAAGGCAGCACTAGGATGAAAAGGGTATTTATATGGTAAGTAGTGCTATCTGGGTTATTGAGCTTATTGATGTCTTCTACAGAAGGCAATGCCAGGAGGATTCAGGGGCGTTCTTCTGCTAAAAGCCTATGATTACAAAATAAGCTGGTGAGTTCAATTGAGTGTCTTTATGCATTTACTTGTGTATACACTTGTTTTTCCTCTGGATGGCATTTAGTTATGCTGGATTAAAAAGAAAATCCTATTAACTTGAAATAATCAATCCAAAAAGTCTGATTTATTATGTTCCTTCAGTGTTGGAGAAACACCCTATATACATATTTATAAAACTGGCAATGATAGCTAATAATAATAATAACACCCAACAACCTTGTTAGTGAAATTGAATGAGCTCCTGCGTGACTTTCAACTTTCCTCCTCCTTTGGGACTATTTCCTTTTTGGGGTTTAGGCTCCTCCCCCCTCTAGCTGCTGCTGTTTCCAGGAAAGAGGTAGGGCCACACCTGATCGCAGTGCAACTGTGACTCAGCAGGTAACCATTAAGCCTTTTAACCACCAGGAATACTGACTTCATTCTTAATTTGTAGGTATGATTCCATTAGCTACAATATTACACTGCTGAGAGCAGCAAACATCAAGGATGCTTGCTGGGCAACAAATACATAGTCTAGCTAGAAGAAAATCAATTCAACCAATTATTCCGACATTATAGGGAAGAAATGTCCGATGAATCAATAGAAAATGTATTTGGGATTGTGCTGGCCAGTGCCAGCTGTAAGTTTTGGGGGGCCTTTGGGCAAGACACCTTCCATGGATCCCCTCCCTTAGCGAGGCTCCCTTCTCACTGCCATTGTCACTAGCTGTTCTTGCTCCTCCTCCTCTTCCTCCTCCTCCTCCTTGCTTGCTTGACAGCCTGAGGGGCAACCCTGCGCCTCCTCCTCCTCACCACCACCACCATTGTCTGGCCCAGAAAAACACGCAGGGGAACAAGCAGGTAGGTTGCCATGGTGAAGAGGAGCAGCAAGTCCAGGGGGCTTTTGCCAGAGGGCTCCCTGCTGGGGTGGGGGCTTTCACCAGGAGCCCAGCCATGCCTACCCTTAATGTCAGTCTTGGTGCTAACATAGTCCTTTACCTAACAGATGAGAATTTTGTGCATACACTCCAACTAACACGATTTACTGGCAAACTCCCTATTTTCTCCTTTCTGCTTACCATAAATTATTATCTCCTGTTTGGAAGGATACTTCTCTAAATGCTGTGAAATAGTCAACTTCTCTTCCGTCCCACCTTTGTAAATGCCAATGCAGGTAAATAGAATACGTAGTTCTGATGCATGTTTGCCACATGACTTGCACCCTTTCTGTCGTAAGTACAACCAGGGCAAACGTTCTAAAGCAGCCTTCCTCAACCTGGGGCGCTCCAAATGTGTTGGACTACAACTCCCAGAATGCCCCAGCCAGCTGGCTGGGGCATTCTGGGAGATGCAGTCCAACACATCTGGAGTGCCCCAGGTTGAGGAAGGCTGTTCTAAAGTGTTAGTAACAATGTCAGTTTGGCTTTTTAGACTCTTGCATTGCCGTTGACCTCTGTGGCTGGTTTTGCTTTGGTTTTATTCTGTGGCCAGTTTAATTTGTTTTAGATACTATTTACGTGTGTTTTATGGTTTTCATCTTGACTTTGTGACCTTCCCAGAGAGCTTTGGTTATTGAGTGGTAAAGAAATGCAGTAAGTAAATAAATACATAAATAAATATAAATAAAGTTTGTTTTAACAACTTAAAACCCATTGGGGCCCCAAAAGTGGCGTATATATTTTTTAAAAGTAAATAATAAAATAGAGAACTCTTTTTCTCTTAGGAACATAGGAAGCTGCTGTATAAGGAGTCTAAGCACTGGTCCATGGAGCCCAGTATTGTCGACACTGACTGGCAGCAGCTCTCCAGGGTTTTAGGCAGGAGTCTTTCCTTCGCCCCATATGGAGATGTCAGGGATCAAAACTGGGACCTTCTGCATGTGCTCTACCACTGAGCTAAAGTCCTTCTCAGTTTGACTGTGGTGTCTGCTTCATAAATCACTCCAGGCAGGCTTAGTAACTGCAGAGTAAAGTTGCTGCAGCAAGTAGAGAACCTTTGGCCATCTGTAATGGCAGGGAGGCAGTGACGGTTGGTGTTTAGAAGCATGGTACCCTTCAGACGATTTTTATTAGTGAACAGCCCCAGTTTTGCACAAATGGGAATAGCCCTTATGTTGATTCAAGTGAAGGCTGCCCTTGGATGAAAAGGCATTTTCCATGATAAGCAGTGTTGTCTAGTTTGTTGAGCTTACTGATGCCTTCTGCCGGAGAGGCTGATGTACAATGTGCAAGACTCTTTTCAGCTGTGAAATACCAATGGCCTGGCTTTCCTCTTAATTCCTCTGTGAATTCAGTGCCTGGGGTCACCATTCCTGGAAAGCAAAGACAATTGCTGATTATTTCATGCAAATGGTGCCAGTGTGGAGCCAGGTGTCTGCAGCCAGAGGGGTGGGAGTCGGGTTGTCTCTCCTCACTGCGCACAGATGTGAGAAGGGCTTTTTTGTTGTTTGTGTGTTTGTGTTTGTTTTTTGAGCCTATCCATTGGGCTCGTTCTGCCTGGAGCAGGATGCCCGTCCGTCTGTGGGAGAAGCTGCGCTTTGTTTCCTGGGAACAATTGCTATTTTGAGAGAATGAACAAGGTCAGTTTGTTTATAGTGGACAAACCTGGAATGCGCAACAATGCTTTTGAAAGGGGTGCGGGTAATGGTGATGCAGAGGGACAATGGAGACTTCAAGACTGCAGGGGGAGCCCTGTTCCATTCCACTTGGCGCTCTGAATGCGTTGCGAAGGCCTCTCCTGGGGTTACGAAAGGTAACTTCGGAACTTCTGCACAGTGTGGGTCCTCCCTGCATCACGAAGTAGTCATGTGAGAAGCCCCAAGTCACATGAGAGGAGTAAATGATGATGTTAGGCCTTCCCACACCAGTCCCTCAGCTTTGGGGAAGGCAGCTGGTGTAGACTCCTCCCATGGTATCAGAAGGTTTTCACATGAGCTGTGGAGTGTGCCCAGGCATTGTGCTGTAGCAGCTCCCATTCCACAAAGATAATGGGGACAAGCAGGCACACTGTCTGTAGTGCTTCCACATCTTCCACTTTACAGTGCAACCAACAATTGGGCTCCTTCATAGATTATGGAGAGTGACATGGGAACCCAGACCTAAACAACCTAGCAAAACTAGGACCTAAACAATCTCACAGTTAGTTCAACAACAAACCATGGGTTAACCAGTGGTTTGGGTTCACATGTCACAGTGCACAACCTATGAAACCGCCGACCCTAGGTTATGTGCTAAAGTGGAAGAGGCTGGCATGCTGCAGGTAGCGTGTCTCCTCGTCTCCGGCAACCCATTGGATTTTAAACTGATGGGTTGTCATTACGTGTAAACCAGGTCATTGAATGCTGGCTTAGTTGCTAGCATAGGCATGAGCAAGGGGTGTGCCCAGGCACACCCTAATATCTTAAACAATAAGTGCTGAATTTAGGGGGGCATTGAGTAGGGATCCAGACAGGGAACCAGACACAGTAGGAACGGTCCTCTGGCTGCCCTCACCTGCAACAGCCCTCCTGCGGTCAAGCAAGCCAAACCCAGAGTAGGGCAGCAGAGTCTACAGTGTTTATTAAATAAATGAATAAAAGAATGGCCTTTATGATTGAGCATTCAATAACTGCCTTTAAAAAAAATCACTGGGTAAACACCCTAATGGAATGTTCTGTGCACGCCTATGGTTGCTAGCCTTGGTTGCCATTCTCGTCCATACTTCAGATCACATGAATCTTCATGGGCTTTTCTTGCCTGTTTGTTATTTCGTTAATCTTTTAAAAAGAAACTTTTTTTTAACAAAGGGAAAAACTGTTCTGGGACGGGGAGTTTCTTTAAGACATCATGGGGTAATTGGTGACTTGGTTTGCATGACATGGCAGGATGTGCGACTGGCGTTTTGAATATGCAATCCTGATGGGGGAGATCAGAGATTGTGGCGTGTTGTGTGAATGCAGCCATCGTGGGCTAGTCAAAGATTAAACAACCCTCACATAATCCTTGATTAGTAGTAGAGTTATGCAAAGATTCGTTAACCATCAAGTAACCCACAATGGCTGGGTTCGCAGGACATACCACAACCCCTGTTTGCCCTGAATGGGAGTTGCATATTCAGATTTGTGGTTGCATGCACTGTGACTCATCCTTGATTAAATAACCCTCGATCAGCCAGCTGTGTTGTGCAAACCAGGTCAAGAAGTGCCATTCAAACTTGCTGAGTCATTTCCCCCTCCCTTGGAGCGTGATGGGAATAAATGTTCATTTCAGCTAAACACAATGGGCTTGCTTTTGGCATGGTCCCACTGCTCTACAAATGTTACATTAGTCTAGAGTTGCGGCTGCAGAGTCCAAAGGCCTGCAAGTGTGAGAGGGGTCAGAAGTGGGGTTCTTTGCTGGCAACTTGCTGGCCTGCCTTGGGAACTTAATCACTTAATCACAGTGCTTCACCAGTTCCCTGGCGTGTTACACATACTTGTCTTCCAAGTATGCACATTTCCCCTAACTTGCACATAGATGCAGAGCATTGGGGCAGTGAACTTGTTTGGCAGATAAAGGGATGCTCTGAATTACTCTTCCAAGTGTTGGCAGCTGTGTTTTGCATTCTGTGACCATGGACAACACCCAGAAGTCTCAGAATCTACAGACCTTTTTAAAATTCTTCCCCAAATTAAATATTTTCTCCAACCAAGACTCAGAATTGCAGACTTTCATGTAGTTTCTTGAGCCACCGTTTAACCATTGAATCCTGCTAAGCAATCTGAGGAGGCTTCTCTCTTGAATCCGCGTGATATTTCTTCTCTCTTTTAGAGCAAACCCCAAAGCATCCCCCACTAAGACCACAGGGGTCCCTAACTTAATTAGCTATTCAACGTAGGGCAGTATTCACCAGCCCAGTGTCCTTTGGATTTCGGACTTCAACCCCCATCAGTCCCAGCCAGGACGGTCAATGGTCAGGAATGCTGGGAGTTATAGTCCAAAACATCTGGAGGGCACCACATTGAGGAAGGCCACAGCACGGCAATGTTGGATATTGACAGTTAATGACTAGTGGTTATTCTGATACGGATGTAATTCCTGTTTGGGTGAAACACTGGATATGGAAGATTTTCAAGAACAAATCTCTCTTCTTCGTACTGCCCTATTTCATTGTTGCTGCCTCATGAGCATTCTCTCGGAGCATAGCATGTTGGGAGGAGGTGTTCCGTGCCGCTCCCTGCGCCTCCAGCAGCCAAATGCTTGAGCCCTGACTCAGAGGGGCGGGGAGCTGGCGTGAAGAGTCAAGAATAGAACAAACGCTGCAAGAAGGGACAACAGTATCGCATGTGGCACCAGTGCACACAGCAGCTGTAAACTGCTTAATAGTTATACAGCCTATTTTCTTCACTCTGTTAAACTAGTTGCCTTACACCATGTACCTAGGTTTGTAAATAAGCATGGAACATATTGTCTGGTATGTTGCACTTATTTTGTGTGTGTGTGTGTGTGGGCTTGAATATCAGATTTCTTGCTTTCATTCCAGATTAAATACATTTTTGCTAGCTTGTACTGGAAGCTGAAAAACTGTCATTGTGTGTGTGTGTGCGCGCGCTAGATTTGTATGACACACAAGGGGAAAAGGTATTTATTTATATCCTGGCTTTCTGTCAAAACTGTAGCATCCAAAGCAGCTAACAACAAAGATTTTTTAGAATTTTTTTATATTCAATTTTTTATTGTGAATTTTTAACAAAACAAAAAACCATAAAATAAAATAAAAATAGACATATGCAATTACATACTTCAAAAGCCTCAGTTTCAAATATCACAACATTCTAAAAGAGAAAGAAAAAAGAAAACGGGAAAATAGCATCAGTTACATGTAAGCGTCCGTGAAGGCAGACCAAATGTCTACGTATAACTCCATTTGTAAATGGCGACTGTATGCTACTCTTTCAAATGTTGCTAATGTAAAGTCTTCAATACATTGCGTTATAGGCAGTATGGTTTTATCTTTCCAATGTTGTAGAATCAGTCTTTTAGTCATCAAAAGGGCACGAAAAAACCATTTACATTGACCATGTGTTATTTTCCAAGAAGCCGGTAAGTAATTTAAGATGACATGTACATCCAAAAGTATTAAAGAGCTTTCTAATACAAAATTTATGTGTCTGATAATTTCCTCCCAAAAGGAGGCGACTATTGGACATTTCCAAAACATATGAACAAAAGAAGCATTAGCTGTGTGACACCTCCAACAATTAGTCAATTTGGACAAACCTTTATTAAACAGATGCTGTGGCGTCCCATAGCCTCAAAACAATATTTTTTGCTGAATAAGACGTAACCAGAGATCCATTGACATATCAGATATTGATGCCAAAACAGTAGTCCATTGATTCGATAAAATAGGACAATGCAGTTCCTTGTTCCGTTGCTGCTGAAGCCCCAGTCTATCATATTATTCACTGATAATAAGCATTTATAAAGATGAATTGTGGGTCGATTTACCTGGTCAGTCTCAATAAGTGCTTCCAGTAACAAGGGAGATTCTGAATCAGTAAAAGCCCTAGGGCCAAATCTAGATTCTAACAAATGTTGCAGTTGCAAATACTGCCATTCAGCTGTGGCAGGTAATTAAATTTATCTCGCAAAGCTGAAAATAATAATAAAAAAACACCTCATCATTTGCACCCAACAATTGACCAGGGTAAAAAGCATTCTGTCTGTCCGAGTCTGCCACAAAAACATTTTCTTTCCCGTTCTTAAGACTGACTTTACAAGCAAATGAAGAAGAAAACCTTTGTTTTGGAAAGGAAATGAAAACAAATGGGTATTTTAAGTGATGATTATATATATATGACCTAATAAAACTAATTTAGCTATGCTGCATTAAATATAAGCAACTGATAAACCCTGGCCAGCAATCAAAGACTAGCTGATCAATTTCAGGTTGAAGATTGATCCTTTGTTTTAATTTTGATGCCAGTGAGAAATGAGTCTGCTGCTTTGGGACTTCGGAATCTCTTCATCTGGCCTTCAAAAAAACACAAAACAACCGCACAGTGTTGCAGGATATTTTATATGCTATTGAATCCCAATTTGCCTTGCTAAGGTTCTTGCCTTGTTGAACTGCCTTCTTCTGGCGCTGATTTCCTTTGTGTAATCGAGGAATATCAATATCCTATCTTTCACGGGAGCCCACTGCAACTCTCCTCTTTGTCTGGCTGTGCGCAGCAGATAATCTTTGGTAGAAGCCCGTAGAAACGGAACAATGACCGGCCCCGCTCTGGAATCACGCATAGAGCCAGGAACATGATATGCACGCTCAATATCAAGTGGGAAATCAGAAGGCAATGCCAGTAACTCATGCAATTCCCCCCCCCCACCATAAACTCAGCCAGATGAAGATCTGTTGGCAGATCTTTAAGGCCAAGAATATGAAGGGTAGCAATACGATCGAAAGCTTCTAGTTGTGCAACCCGTGTAGATAGTATACTATGTGAAGCATTCATGGCAGTTTCATGGGCAGAGATCCAGTCTTCGAGCGCATCCGCTTTAGACTCCATCTTTTGAAGGCGAATGTGAATCAAATCTACAGACCCCTGGAGACTATTTATAGAGTCCTGCAACGGTTTTAGCTGTTCAAGCTGCTTTGACTGAGCAGATAGATGTAAATTCACATTTTTTTATCAAAGCAAGTTCTCCCTCCTCTGCAACTTTACAAACCTTTGAGGGAGGGTGGAATGGTGGCGTAGGTGGTGTCCCAGTGCTTTTCTTCCCCTTCGATGTAGACAGAGCCAGATTTGCCTCCAAAGTACAACAAGTAGATAGAAATGTAGAAAAGTGAAAATAGAACCTTCAAGCAAAGTTAATAGTAAATACCCTGATAACGTGACTTTGTCTTAGAGATTTTCTTAAAGCTGAAATGCAGGAAAGATGCAGCAGAGATCCGATTATGCTGCCATTATTGTATAAAAACAATAATGCACACCAATAACAAGCAAGAAAAAGCTAAGAGCATAAACACTGCTGTAGAAGTAACAACAGCAATTACACCATATTAATATAGTATTATTAATAATAAATAATCATTGTTATTATCAAGTCTGCAGAGTTGTGATATCTCAACATAATCATGTCTTCCTTCCAAAAGGTAGAAAGGATTCTACCTTCCAAAAGGTAGAATCCTTTCACAAAGGATTGGGCCTGTGGAAATGGGTGCTTTATACCATTTGGTCGCTGTCCCATTTTTCTAGAGAGCTGCTCTATAAATTCAATGTTGACCAGTGTAAACTCTTTTCTCTGAGGAAAAAATGGAGGATAGGTCAGGGAGGTGAATAAGACATAGTGGAGTCATCCAACTCTTGGCACATGGAAAAGATACCACCAAGAAGGATGGCTTCCTTACCGACCTATTTGGGCAAAGAGTGTGCACAGGTTGTCCACTTGATGTTGGGCCTTCTTACTCTCAGGCTAGGAGACCAGGGCTGGGGATCAGGCCTTTGCAGAATCAGAAGTTCTTGTCACCAAGTTCATGCCTTCATACATCAGGTCATTAGGACAAATTCCATGAGTGTTAAGATATTCCTATCTGCTTTAATCTTGACTTGATTCTATTGAGGTAACGCCACAGTTTTGCGTCAATCCAGCCCAATACCTGGACAGAAGTCTTGCACCACTCTTGGTATTCCAGGGCAGTTCCTTTTATGCACATCATGTTTCTAGGTGATGAAACAGGAAGTAATCTCTCCTCCATTCCACTTGCCTGGCTGTACTATGCTGTTTCTGCTTTCTTCTGTCCCCTGACCCCAGGCCTTGGACTATACTTTTATGCCTCCATGGGCCTACTTTCAAATACAAGTGGACAGCAGGTGGGGATTTTCCAGTCCCTGGTTTCCTGTTTAACTGGTTTAACAGAAAGAGATGGGATCCTCCTCTGCTTCTGGCACTTTGGGTGTCTGATCCCGTGGGTGGGGTTAGGAGGTTGACCTCTGGGGTTGAGCTCTTTCCTCTACTTCCAGAAAAAACAAGCACTTTGCTTATTATTGATGCAGGGAGAGGGGTGGAATGCAAAGGTATATGATTCTTACTAGCCTTCCCCAGCCTGGTCTCCTCCAGATGTGTTGGACGACAACTCCCATCATTCCCATCAATGGCTAGGCTAGCTAGGGATGGGGGAGTTGTGATCTAACACACCAGTTGGGGGAAGCTATCCCCTGGCTTCTTCTGAAGAATTCCTTGCAGCTCAAGTATTGCTTTCCCCACTTGGTGGCCTCCATTGGCCCTGCTGGCTGGGGCTGATGGGAGTTGAAGTCCAAAACACCTGGAGGTTGGGGAAGGCTGCTCTAGTATTTGCAGTTTTGTAGAGTTCTGCCTTCCTATAAACTTATCAAAAGGCACAATGCCTGCCCTAAACACTGGAAGACGTGTTCTTAGCATATGGGCCTGGCTTGTATGTCTCTTCTTATTGTATACTCATAAACTCTTTGACCCATACTTAGAGTTCTTGATGTCCTTTGCTTTATTTTAAAGAGCCATTCTCTTATTTTGTAATGTCACTTTAAGAAACACTATGTTTTATCAAACTGTTGTTACAGGATAAGGATGACTCTTTTAAATTATCTCCTTTCCATAGGAGATAATGGGCGTACCTTTTGTCAAACACTGTGGCTCCAAAATGCTTTTTGAGTTTTTAAATATCAAAGTGGGGACCCTACTGCAAATGCTGGAGATTTCATTGAATGTTGCTTTACTGTACTGTTTGCAGAAGCATAGCTGAGCATACTTGTAAACCTTAATAGGATTTCTCTCTCTGTTGATAGCCTTCTTTGGTTCCTGTTCCTGTTCTTTTTTTATTGTTTAGTCAATAGGAAACCTGGTGTTTGTACTTTATCCCTCCCTCTGCAGCCCTATAAGGGTTTGATTAGATAAGATCTTTGACACTCCCCATTAAGAGTCATAATACCTTTTCATGTGAACTGAGATATCCCTTTGTCATTCTAGCCAGCCAGGAAATGAAGGTGGAGTGGCTTTTGGAATATTTTCCATGCCCGCACACACACAGGAGATAAAATATGCTGAAAGGAATGGTTTGAATTGGCTGTGACGAATGACCATTGCACAAGCTGCAGTGGTCTGACTGCTGTTACATCCTTTAGTCATTAGTTCCCATTTTCTTTAATGCTATTAATTGTTTCGGCACCACTTCTAGAAACAAATCTAGCTTCTTATATCAGGGTTGGGCAACTTTCCCTTCCTGTAGTGCCATTTCTAGGAACCAGAGTCTAGCCTCTGGGCAACCTTTGCTTCTGTGGAGGGCTGCGTTCTCACGTGAGCAATCTGTCGCGGGCTGCATGCCAGAAGTGGATGGAACCGAAGCCAGCATTGGATAGGGCCAGAGCCAAAACTGGGTGGGAGACCTCTCTTCTCTCTCTGCCACTCCCCTTTTCCCTCCCCCCCTTTTTTTCCCTCCCAATGGAGCAGGCTGCCAGGAAAAGGGCAAGTCTCTCTGGCCAGAGGTCTAAACCGATCGCACACAGAGGGATTTTGAAAATAGAACAGGAACCACCTACAGCTGTAAGAGCACAGGTGACCCACTCTTGTCTTATATCAATGAGGCGGAATAAGTAATTAAGCCAAAATGATGGCCAAGTCCTCTGCAGCCTCTTTTTGAAAGGGCCCAATCTTTCTTTCTGGACCCTGACCACATTCTCTCACCCCCCCCCCCACTAAACATATTCACAGAAAAACAGAAAGAGCTGTCCCCTTTACACCAACTTTTTATTAATGATTAAACTGCTAATCATGACCTTACCTCAGTGTTGTTCTTTAATCCTCTAACTAACTACGAAATAATGTGACTGGTTTGCTTATATCTTGGCAATGCCAGATTTCTCCCCGCACCTTGCTTTCGCTTTCTGTGTCCAGGTTCTCCCTTCAACTCTCCCTGTTCCTTTAGCACAGCCTTCCCCAACCTGGTGCCCTCCAGATGTTTTGGACAACATGGGCAATGGTCAGGAATGCTAGGAGCTGTAGTTTAAAACATATGGAGGGCACCAGGTATGTGAAGGCTGGTTTAGCAAGGGCCCCTTTGTATATCCAGAAGGAATCTTATTCCCTTCACTCTGATCTATTGCTCACAAGTTGTGTTTTTTAGTGTTCATGTAACACTGTGTATGTGAGTGTGTGTGTTGCCTCTGCTTCTGGTAGCTCCCCCTGCCCCTGAAGGGCAGTTAAGAAGGGTGATGTATGCTGTGGCATTGTGTTAAGGTTTCCATTTTCTCCTGTCCCTCCGGGGGTTTCCATGCATTTGCCCTCCTGTGGTTGATCGATCTTATTTGTTTAACTGGACACTTTGTCAAAGCAGTCGTCTCTGATGAAACTCCCTCCCTCCCTTCCCAGAGAACTCGTTCCTGGGTGACTCTATTCCATCAATGAGTCAGAGCTGCATTATTTATCCTTTCCTTCATCATTAGCAATTTTGAATGTCCTTAACTTGTTAGGCTCAAGGCCTTGCCTGTTGTACTCACCCAGGGCCCAATCCTATGGATGTTTATGCAGGGGCATTATGGGAGCTGTAGGACTTCTTTCTATCTAAACATGCATAAGATTACCCCTCCCCCAAAAAAGTTTCCCAACAAGCTGTCTTTTCATCTTTCACCATGAAAACATCTCTAATGGTGCAAAAGAAGGGAAGAAAAAGAAAGTGTGTATGTATGTATGCATGTGTATGTGTGAAAGCTTGACACATTTATCCCCTCGGACATTCTGGAACCAGTCTCTCACTTTTAAGCTTCCATTTTTTTTTAATAGAAACTGGTTACTGCTCCCTCACTTTACAAAAGTATAAGGAAAAACATGTATTCTATCAAATTGCTCAGTAAGACATAAATCTGCTTTTACCCTCCACTTACATTTATTTGTATTTATTTAGAAAGAAAAAGTAACCCCACTCATTCACAGTGGTCAAAGGTGGCTTACAGTATTTTAAAACAATAGAATCCAGCAGAACTAGCAATACAATTAAGCAATAGAAAAGTTAATCTATGATCAAGGTTTTCATCCACTACAAGCTTATCATGGTGGCAGGTCAAAAGTGTACTGGATTATTTATTTTTAAAGTCCTGGCTTGGCAGCAAAAGGCAAGGAGATACGGGTGAGGGGAGTGGACCTCCCAAGAAAGGGAGTTTCGTAATCTAGTTGTGACCAGAAAAGGCCTTAATTCGCATCCCTGTTTGTAATGCCTCCCCAATAGATCATTGGGAACAGGAAGACTGTTATGGGAGGAGATGGTCCCTTATGTATCTTAGGCTCAAACCATTTAGGGCTTTTAGCTAATCACCAGTGCTCGTAATTGTGCTTTAAAATGGTTTGGCAAACATTGCCGTTGTAAAATGTGCATGATATGCTCCCAGTGGTGAGAGCCCACTGACATTCTTGCTGCTGCATTCTGGTTACATGGGAATTTCCAGAGACCTTTCAAAGGCAGGTGCATTTATTTATTACATTTCTATACCGCCCAATAGCCGGAGCTCTCTGGGCGGTTCACAAAATTTAAAAACATTCAAAGTATAAAACAACAGTATAAAACCATAATATAAAATACGATATAAAAGCTCAACCAGATAAAAACAGCAGCAATGCAAAATTACAAATTTAAAACACCAAGTTAAAATTTATTTATAGACTGTTAAAATGCGGGGAGAATAAAAAAGTCTTCACCTGGCGTCTAAAAGCATATAATGTAGGTGCCAAGCGAACCTCCTTAGGGAGCTCATTCCACAGCTGGGGTGCCACAGCAGAGAAGGCCCTCCTCCTGGTAGCCACCTGCCTCACTTCCTTTGGCAGGGGCTCACAGAGAAGGACCCCTGAAGATGACCTTAGGGTCCGGGCAGGTACATACGGGAGGAGGCGTTCCTTCAGATAGCCTGGCCCCAAGCCGTTTAGGGCTTTAAATGTTAATACCAGCACTTTGAATCCGCCCGGACCTGGACCGGCAGCCAATGAAGCTGGAAAAGGACTGGTGTAATGTGGTCTCGTCGGCCAGTCCCTGTTAGTAAGTGTGCTGCCCTGTTTTGTACCAGTTGAAGTTTCCGGACCGTTTTCAAAGGCAGCCCCACGTATAACGCATTGCAGTAATCCAAACGAGAGGTTATCAGAGCATGGATAACTGTAGCTAGGCTATCTCTGTCCAGATAAGGGCGCAGCTGGTATATCAGCCTAAGCTGATAAAAGGTGCATGTAGAGCACACTGCGGTAATCCAATCTGGATGTAACCAAAGCATGTGCCACCATGACCAGGTGAGACCTTCCCTGGAAATGGACTTAGTGGGTGAGTCAGCCTATGCTGGGCAAAAGGGGCCCTGGCCACAGCTGTTGATTGTGATTTGACCAGTTGATGCATAATTCTGACAAAAGCGTGGAGAGGATACTTTAAAATATACATGACCTTCTCAAGGCAGCTCACATAAAGTAATCCCAAGGACAATGTTGTGTTGGCAAGTATTGCTTATTTTTAAAGAAAATATATCATGATTGTAAACAGGTTTTAAAGTTTACATTCAATTGACTGTATTTATGTTTTTATTTGACACATTGTGGGCTCCCAAAGTATCCTTGGGGTCCTACAGTATGGAATTCCTAGCTACGGGGCTTGTTAGAAGTGCAATAAATAATTTGGATTCTTTTCTGCCCTGTTCCCCACCCTCAGTCCATAACTTTGGAACCTTACAGAATTGCGCAATGGCTGGCAGCAAGAATGACTAGCCAAATGTAAATTTGTGAACAGTTTTAACTCGGACATGTTACCACTAACAGCACAATCCTATGCATGTTTAGACAGAAAAAGAGTCCTACAACCCCCAGCATATTTCAGCCAGCCATGCTATTTTTTTAAGCAGTCCTCCTCCCACGTGCTGGAATAAGCAACAGCCCTTAGTTAAAATCCACTCTATGGAGGGGGGAAATAACTGGTTGGAAAGCCGCTAGATGGTTAATGTGTGTAGGGAGTTGGGTTGCTGGTTTGGTTTCACTTTTGCCTACTTAACAGTTGTAAGAAGAAGATACCTGTCAATATTAAATAAAGGTCCTGTTTAAAGCTTGCAGCTGCCTTCAAACTCAAGTGTGGTTGGATAAAATATACTCTGCAACACCATGGAGATAAACTAGAGATAGCCTGGGGATTTTATTGAATGGCGGGATATGAATCCCTATTTTCATGTCTGTACTGTATTGCTGAGTTTGGAGGCTCAAACGCTCCCTGCTCATTGTATTAAGAATAACAGAAACTGGAGAATGTTCTCTCTTACTAGAGCCAAACTATAACAAACTTTGACATGCAAATACAGGGAAGGGTGTAATGCAATTAATGGATATGCGCCAGTCCAGAGGTATAGGGGCTCCAAGTATCTCAAGGTGCCACACAGATTATGAGATACATCCAGGAGTGTTGAGGCAGACAAAAAAAAAAGGGGGGGCATTCCAGAACTAGTCTCTTACTGTTAAGCTTCCATTTTTTTAAAAAAAGAAACTGGTTACTGCTCCCTCACTTTACAGAAGTATAAGGAAAAACATGTATTCTATCAAATCACTCAGGTTCTCCCTTAACTCTTCCTGTTCCTTTAGCACAGCCTTCCCCAACCTGATGCCCTCCAGATGCTTTGGACAACATGTGCAATGGTCAGGAATGCTAGAAGCTATAGTTTAAAACATATGGAGGGCGCCAGGTTGGCGAAGGCCTAGTACTCCTTTGTGCATCCAGAAGGTATAGGGGCTCCAAGTATCTCAAGGTGTGAGATATATCCAGGAGCGTTGAGACAAACAAAAAAAAGGGGGAGGGAAGGGATAGTCTCCCACTACTGAAAAAATAAAATCCAGTAGTTATACGGTTCTGTCACAATCCCTAATTGGAACTTGCAGGCCCCTTGAGAGAAGCCAAGTACAAAATAAAGAGCAACATGGTAGTCTTCCTACTAGTAAAGCTGAAGATCAACGTGATGCTTTAGGTAAAACCAGCAGAATTGGGTACCATTACTTTTGGGGGTTACATACCCTCCAACTACTTGGTGAAGTCCCAGCTTCAGGTGGCAGGACCTCTCTTCCCCCACAGATTCAGGATTCCTCTCCCCCGTGGTTATATATTTCTTTTCAATATATACCTTTATAGTTTTGCCTTGGGTCCCCCTGCTGGCCATTTTTGGAGTGTTCGGAGACGGATATCCAAACAGGCCACAAGGAGTGTGGATTTATGTAAAAGGTGATCTGGTGATGTTCCTTGATGATGGATATTTTTAGCAAAGAAAAGGGCAGAGGCAATAACTAGAACTTTTACCTCTTTGTTTTTCAGTGTTGTGAGCCTTGCTGAGACATCATGTCGCATCCTACTGCTCCCCCAGGCTACGACGATCGGAACCCCCTCTATCCTCCGCCAGCAGGGGGCTACCCTGGATCGTACCCCCAGCCTCCGCCGTATAGTGGTGGATATCCACAGCCCGGGGGCTACCCACAGCCCGGGGGCTACCCACAGCCCGGGGGCTACCCACAGCCCAGAGGCTACCCACAGCCAGTTCCTCCGATGCCTACAGTGCCAATGAACTTTGGTAAACTCTTTAGTTTCCACCCTCCCACTTAAAGGGATACATTCAGGAGTTGGGGTGGGGGCTGACTTTAATTGAAACTGTATAGTGAAACCAATTTTTATACCTGGAAGGCTACAAGAGCAAGCAAAGTTACAGAATGTTGTTGTTGTTTGTTTGTTTGTTTTAATACTTAAAAAGGACTTAACTGGTTTTTAAAGTACTGTATTGATATTATAGCTCACAATCTTATAGACACGATGAAAAGGGAATGGGGAGGGAAGAGGAAAGCAAGCGTTACAGCAAAGTTGTTTTTAGTGGGGCGACAGTGGGAGAGGGGAAAGTAAGCTCCCTAAAGCTACTCCTTCTCTGGCTGATGGATGGGGCCAGGTTGGTCTCCCCTTTGCCATGATCTTCCTGGGAGGCAGGGGTGCAGCTTCCTAGTAGCCCTTGATTTCCTGTCTGGTGGCAAAAGTCAGATTGAACCCCATTTAGAGTAGCAGGGTAAAGATGGGAACACACCTTGCTTGAAAGAAGGTGTGTATATTTGTGTTTGTGTATGTTTTGTCTGATTATCTTGACCCAAGTCTTGCAGAATAGGTTTTATGATCCATCGCTGAGTCCATTTCCTCTCTCACCAATTTTCTGCTTAATTTTGACTGAACTGACCCAAATTCCATCTAATCCAGTCACAGGATCTATGCTTATTTATTGCCCTACTTGCCTTGCAGAACAGAGACCAAACTTTAGCCTGGAGGAAATGGACTCCGTGTAGATAAGCTACTCTGCATTGGTTCAAAGAAAACTAGATTAAAGATCTCTTAATGAGGATTAGTTAACTCTTAATATCCTTTAAACACACTTAGTCAGACTAGTAAAAAGGGAATTTCTCCCACCCTTTCAACATGCACTCACACACATGTGCACACACAGTCACATCTCCTTGGTTGTCTGAATATGGAGCCTGTAGTCGCAGTCAAATCCAGGTCATATTAATGTGAAGGATGTGATCTTCTGTATGTGACATGGTGGAAGAGGGATTGAGAAAGGAGGCTTGAGCTGTGATAGAAAACTCTTTCCCTTAATCTGCTGCTATAGCAGGAGTCTAGTTTGCAAGCAACTAAGGGAGCATGAACCTCTGAACATCCTCTGCCTATTGAGGCAAAGACACATCTAAAGCGGTCTCAGAGCAGGGGCTTCATGCAGCAAGTGGCACGGCAGCTTCAGGAGAATTTGCAGTCAAGGGGATTAGTTTCAGTAGCAGTTACTTGACAATGCTTTGTTGGTGTTGAGATCTAACTAATCTGGGTGATCAGTGTAGAGAGATTGGCTTTTGTGGAAGACATGGACTTGCTAGAGGCAGAGTGAAACTTATGTACACTGATGGTGCTATATAAATAAATAATAATAATAATAGGCCTTTCGGGTATATTGGGAGCCTTTGAAGAGATGGTGGTATGTCTCTTTGTATGTATCTGTGTCCCAGTTTTGAAGCCTACCCCAGGCCAGGAAATATCTCCCGGTTATTTCCCCTTCCCTCCCCAACCCGTTAGAGGAGGTTTAGTTACTGTGTCATGAACTCCCCCCCCCCCCAAGGGTGACACCATTTTGTCTTGTTTTTACAGGCGACAGCTATGTCAGTGACGGCACAGGGGATGGGGCTTTCCACGTGGCAGACTGGGATGATAAGAAAGTCAGGCACACTTTCATCCGCAAGGTAACTGTGCAGTCCCCAGCCAGCGCCTCTGCTTTTAGGGATGGATGTTCCTCTCAGCCGAATTGAGGTTGCTGGCTTGTATAGCGACGCAGTGCATGCTTATGTCAACGGAAGAGGGTCTGTGGCAAGCGATCCTCGCTGCTTCGCAAAGGAGTCTCTGCTTGCGCTGCACCAAGGGGAATATTTATTTATTATATTATTTATTTATTTACAATATTTATATAACGCTCCCCATTCAAAATTTCAGAGCGGTGTACAAGATAAAATAAAATAAAAACAGAACAAAACACTTTAAAAGCAAAATGAAAAGTGAACCATGGCTGGTCATTAAGAAAAGGCTTCCTGGAAAAATGAACGTTTTCAGGAGGCGCCGAAAGCAATACGAAGTTGGCGGCTGCCTGACCTCCAGAGGCAGGGAATTCCGTAGGTGGGTGGGCTACCATGCTGAAGGCTCCTCCCCTGGTGGACTCCAGTTGGAGGATGGGTCTATGTGGAACCACCAGGAGCATGCCCACAGATGACCTCAGTGGTGGTAGGGGAGGGCTCTCTCTCATGTATCCTAGTCCCAAGTTGGGTCAGCCAGTATCAGGGAAAGGAATGTAGAGTGGTTACAGGGAGGCCACTGAGCATCTAGACCTGATAGGTTCAGGTACTCCTATTAGAGAGCAAAAAGTTGCGCAGCAATGTTATTTAGAAGGTAATGCAGCTAGGTGGTTGTTTTTCTTTCGTTTTGTTTTTGTGGCTTTCCTTCTGCTGTGCTCAGTTGGGTGCCTGTGTTTCAAAAGCACAGAATCACAAGAAAGGCTGGCTATTAAGACCACATCGAAATACGTAGGGGGGAGAAGCTGTTCTATGGGAATTCATCCCTTGCTTGGGAGAGCCTGGGAGGTGGGGACAGACACCCATCTCGGTTGGCATCTGGAAGGCACGAAGTCGGGGAAACTAGGACAAGAGCCAAGAATAAGCTCATGAGTGATGCTAAGGAAGCTCCAGTCTGCAGCCAGAGAAGGGGTCCTGCTGTGGGTATGATTACACAAATGTTTGTGTAATACAAAAGGACCCCAAGGACCTCATTGGGGTTCTTTTGTATTATTATTATTGATTATTATTTCCCGCCTAGCTACAAAAAACCCTATATGGCAGTTGAGCAATGTCAACTGCAGGTGAGCAACTGATGGAAAGAATTGCCATGTTCTCTAGCTGGAGAAATGCACGTTGGAGAAAGTGACATGCTTGCATAAAGTCAGTCCTTGGGGAAGAGGTTCTTGTTTTGATGGAGCTCAATTGCACGGCTCGGGCTACCGCCACCATGCACTTTAATCCAGCCCTAATATCTGGAGTTGGGGTGGGCAGTTTCTCAGGGTGCATTTGTGCAGATTCTCACATGCACTGTGTCTTCATTTCCAGGTCTACAGCATTATCTCAGTGCAGCTGCTCCTGACGGTAGCTATCATTGCAATCTTCACCTTTGTGTAAGTCTTTGCTGTGGCACTCCTAGGCCGTGACTGCTTTTCCCTGTAGTCCACCCTTCCCCAAACTGGTGTCCTCCAAGGGTTTTGGACTTCAACTCAACATCAGCCCCAGCCCCTATGGCCAATGTCTGAAATGCTGGGAATTGTAGTCCAAAACAACTGGAGAGCACCAGGTGGGGGGAGGCTACTGTAAAAGGATGACCAAAGATAATGGTACTTGGAGAAATGATGTTTGTTTGGATTTGGTCTTTGGTTCATATAGAAAATCAGAATATTTATTTTCTGCTTCCTCCGGTGGTATGAATCCTGCTAAAGCCAGAGTAGTTAATACTGCTATTGGAGTAAACAGGTGATAATTTAGTTCAATTAAATGTTAACTTGGTCATGGGTAGTAAGGACATTTCAAACAAGTCTGATTTTTTTTTTAGATATATGTTGTCTGACTGTGTGTAGTCTGTTTATATATATATATTTGTACTTATTTTGGGTTTTTACATTTTTTTTCTGAACCACCCAGAGAGCTTTGGCTATTAGGTAGTAGAGAACTATAACAAATGAAATGAAATGGAACTTGGAGAGTCCGGATGTCTTTTGCTCTTGCAAGCTCTGTTTGCATTCCTTTCCAACAGTTACTACTGCTGCTAATAAATGTTGTGGTGCTTCACTATGGAAATACTCCTGACTGGAGTTAGTATCACTGGGGAGATGGAAAACACATTTTTACAACTATTTTGTGGGGGGTTGGTTGTGGTCTCATTTCAGATGTTTACCAAACCATGTACTGCAATCCAGACATGTTCTCCAACTCTGCTTTAGCTGGCTGGAGCTTGACTTCTGTTCTTGATTTATTTATTATTGTTACCATACATGGGAAAATGTTAGTATTTAGCAGTGAGGGAGAGATCAGAATTTGAATTTGAAAGAAACAGCCTTCAAACCAGCATCGTGTCCTGCTTGTGGGTTTCCTGACGACAATTGGTTGGCCACTGTGTGAACAGAATGCTGGACTAGATGGATCCTTGGTTTAATCCAGCAGGGCTCTTCTTATGTTCTTATGTTACGTTGTTGTTGTTGTTGTTGTTGTTGTTGTTGTTGTTGTTATTATTATTATTATTATTATTATTATTATTATTATTATTATTTTATATAGCACCATCAATGTACATGGTGCTGTACAGAGTAAAACAGTAAATAGCAAGACCCTGCCGCATAGGCTTACATTCTAATAAAATCATAATAAAACAAACGGAGGGGAAGAGAATGCAGACAGGCACCGGGTAGGGTAAACAGGCACAGGGTAGGGTAAAACTAACAGTATAAAGTCCAAACAACATCAAGTTATAAAAGCTTTAGGAAAGAGAAAGGTTTTTAGCTGAGCTTTAAAAGCTGCGATTGAGCTTGTAGATCTCAAATGTTCTGGAAGAGCGTTCAGGCGTAAGGGGCGGCAGAAGAAAATGGACGAAGCCGAGCAAGGGAAGTAGAGACCCTTGGGCAGGCGAGAAACATGGCATCAGAGGAGCGAAGAGCACGAGTGGGGCAATAGTGTGAGATGAGAGAGGAGAGATAGGGAGGAGCTAGACCGTGAAAAGCTTTGAAGGTCAACAGGAGAAGTTTATATTGGATTCTGAAGTGAATTGGAAGCCAATGAAGAGATTTCAGAAGTGGAGTAACATGGTCAGAGCGGCGAGCCAGGAAGATGATCTTAGCGGCAGAGTGGTGGACAGAAACCAACGGACTGATGTGAGAAGAAGGAAGGCCGGAGAGAAGTAGGTTGCAGTAGTCCAGCCGAGAGATAACCAGTACATGAACAAGCGTCTTGGCAGAAGAGACAGACAAAAATGATCGAATCCTGGCAATATTATACAGGAAAAAACGGCAGGATTTAGCTACTGCCTCAATATGGGGAATAAAGGAGAGCGAGGAATCAAATATAAAGCCAAGACTACGAGCTTCCTTGACTGGAGTAAGCGTAATATCTAAATTCTAAGTTCTAAATTCAGTTTGGCACAGCTATGATGTACTCCGCCCCTGCTTTCATGATGTGAGAGAAGATACTTATTTTACTACTTGATCTCTCTCAACAGTGAACCAGTGAACCTCTTTGTGCGGAGGAATGTTGCTGTGTACTATACATCTTAGTAAGTATCACCTTTTCTCATACGCTTACAAGGCAGTGCTGCCAAATATGGCTCTGGGTCCAATTTTGGGTTGGGTTACTGTGGTGGTTGCCATATCCCAGCCTTTGTGTGTTTAGTAGATGTTTAGTAAGAGTAGACTCTTAGTAGATGTTACTGAAATTTAAACCTGTCACTCTTGTTTCTTTTCTTCAGTGGTGTATTCCTGGTCACTTACCTGGTGCTGGTGTGTTGTGAAGGCCCACGGTGAGTGTATGTATGTATGTATGTCTACTTAAGGCTTTGTGATCTATCCAGTTGGCTGCTTATAACACCAGGATTTTGAAATAAGTGATAGCCAGACAACAGTAAAACAATACCCAGAACACCCTTTTCTTTTATCTTCCATGGATGGTTTGGAGTCAGGGGCCATAATGTTTCAAGCCAATATAATCGTAGATTTGTTTGTTGCCTCTAGCCCCAGTTATGCTCTGCTAGTGAAAGGGCAGCTGTAGAAAGGAAAGGAGTTCAAATGGATGAATGCCTTGGGGTGAGAGAAGGCCTTGTGAACAAAAATGTAGGCAGTTTATTGTTGTAGGTCTTTTAAAAACAACAACAACACACAACCCCACTGCACCCCCCCCCACACACACACCAAATAAAGGTTTAAATGAAAAGAGGGGGAGATTGTGTTGGAGTGAAATAGAGATAGAAGTGGGTTCAAAGGGATGCTTGTAGGGAAATTTGAGACAGACTGTGGGGAAGAGTTGGTGGACCTATGAGCTGTGAATAACAGGGTTCTTATGTGGGGTGGGAAGTGGTAGAGCAGGGGTAGACAGAAAGTAGGCTCCTGATGTTTTGGAATTAAGCTCCGAGCATTCCTGAGCACTGGCCATGCTGGCAGGGGCTTCTGGGAGTTGAAGTCCAAAACTTCTGGAGATCTACTTCTCCCAGCCTGGTGCTAGAGGATTAAAGGTTATAGCTTGACATGGGGCAATATGAAGCAGGTGCTACAGGGAGGGAGGGCCATTTACCGGCCTTCAGTCTCATCACTTTTTCTCTCTCAAAAAACGAAATGCTTCTATCTGGGGCAGGATTGGAGCAGGACTGAACTGTGCTTCACATGAAAAAAAGCTAGCATATGGGAGGATTTTTTGAAGCACTTGGCTTAACTGGTTGCTTATTCTGAAGTGACACTGCTTAATGTAACTTGCATTCTGCCTTTTTTTAATCTCTTCCAGGAGACGCTTTCCATGGAATCTCATCCTTCTCTTTGTCTTTGTAAGTAAACATTGTTGTGGTTGTGGAGCTTTGTCTGAAAGTAATGGAAGCCGTGTAGATTTCCTCACTGCTGTGCTGGGGGAAGAAATGAATTTTCATTTAAGTCATTAGTTGGTTTCTCTTGCTCTACTTCAAGAGACCTCATGGCTCTCTCTCCTCAGCCTCCTCCCATTCATCCTCTCAATAGTCCTGTGAGGTAAATTAAACCGAGAGATTGGCTCGGGGAGCTTTGTGACTGAACGAATGGCCCTAGTCTGGCACTGGCAGTTTTGAAATGGACACTAAATAGCATAGGGATGAAGTTTGTGTGTTTTTATGGAAACTTTTTAAAAAATTACAGCTAAATGTACAGCTCCAAAAGTTAAAAAAAAAATCCTCTGCAAGGCCATGTATTAGAATCTTTCATGAGTTTCCAAGCAACACTATTTCTATGAGACTTGAACAACACTATTTGAACCTCTTTGTACGTGGTTCAGCTTAGACAAAAGGGTTTCAAACAATCAGTCATTTTCGATGAACACACAGTCTAACCCTATATTTGGAGGCCTCCAATATGATGCCCGTGCCGCCCTGGAGATAGATGGACATATACAGGATACCGGAGATTGTGGTGATGTTGTGAGGGGCAATGATCAACTGGTGACTTCAGTTTCTATTTTTCTTCTAGACGCTGGCCATGGGATTCATGACAGGCACCATTGCTAGGTAAGAAAGTACAAAAGTAACTGTGTCTTTGTAATCCTGTTTTTGTTTTTGTTTTTGTTTCACTCCTGTCTGGTAAGTAAGCTTCTTGTTAGAGAATGTTTACTCAGTGGGAGTCTTTCCTAAAGCTGTACTAAGAAAGAAAAAAAAGTGAGAATGTCCAACAAATGAAATTTAACAATGATTGATTAGCACATGCCTAGAAAAACCAACAGACCCCATTTTTGTTGGGCAAACATTCCATTTTTCTAGCAAGCCTCCTTTTAATACAGATTTTTCTGAACAAATGCCACCTTTCGGTGGGTACTTCCTGACCTTCTAAAGTCTAGGAGTCCCAGGTCCGATTCCCAGCTTCTCTAGGTAGGACAAGGAAAGGAATCCTGCCTGAAACTCTGGAGAGCTGCTGCCAGTCCGTATTGACAATACTGGGCTAGATGAACCAATGCCTGACTCAGTATAAGGCGCCTTCCTATGTTACTGTACTATTATACAATATTCCACAGCATCTTCTATAGTGGAAGAATCTCTAATTGAGATTCCAGACCTGCAGTTGGCCACTAACCTTGTAGTTATATAGTAATAATGACCTTAGTAACTAGTTTTACGGGGGTTGGGGAGGCACTTTGAGGAAGGTTGTGGGCCAAAGCTGTGCAACTTCCCATATATGGGCAGGTCCCATAAGCCCAGCTGCTCCTCCCTCCACATCATCCTCAGCCAGCATGGCCAGTGGTCAGGGATTGTGAGAGTTGTAGTCTGAAATATCTGGTGGGCATCAGGTTACCTACCCCTGGGCTATAGCATACCAGTTTTTGATTAGCTATGCTACAAGTACATTTGTATTAATATATAGTCTTAGAATCCAAGGAGAGGGAAAATATCTCAGTTGTCATAATGCACTGGAACATGCTGTCATCTCTTGCTTACTAGGATTTATTTATCTGGATGTTCTTAATTATACTATGTACCTGCCATTAGCATTTATTTCTGAAAATGTAGCAGTGTCTAATAACAGATACTTGTTAAGTGCAGCATTTAAGTAGAAAGGCAGGACAACTTGGGCTATAATCATAAGCATAATTACTTGGAAGTATTTTCAGTTGATAGTAGCGAGACATGTTTTACAATACATGTAGAGCCAAAGTATTAAATCAAACTAATATTCTGGCCATAGCTAGATGGGGCGAAATCCTAGGGCGATCCCCGGGATTGTCCCTGTGCGTCCACATGACGCACAGGGGATCCTGGAATCAGGAAGGGATGATCCCTCCCTTGCCCTGGGATAGAGCCCTACACTTTGGGCCTGGTTTTTCCATGGTCCCTTTTCCATGTGGCCAGGTGCTGCAGTTTGTTCTGGCTCCTCTCGGTTCCTCGTTAGGAGCCGGGACCCGCACAGGGGGCGCAGAGCTCCTCAGGAGCTCTGTGCCCATTGGGGATGGGGTGCAGGGAGTGCGGAAAATGATTATTTAAAAAAAAAAACACCTACCGCCTGCGCATGAGCTTGTGCGGTGCTGCCTCTTTAAAAATAAAAAAAAATGGCAGGCACAACATCTCTCCCTCTGAGGTCATCGCGCGCCGCGTGTAAACAGAGGGGGGATCTCACGGTAAAAACATCGCAATATCTTCACCCCTCCGTCATGCAATAACAGGTAGGTTTAGTTAAGGCCTCTTTCTCCAAATGGCTACCAAAACAACATTAATTCTGTTCTATTGTGACTTGCTCATTGTTTGCATTTGATTGGTACTTGGTATATAAATTACCCTGAATGTAGGTCTTATGTATGCACTGAATTGTGTCATTTGCTATTTAATTGCTCATTTGTCAACATAATGCCAAACCCCACCAGTACAATAATGGGTTAACTCTCTGTTTGCAGCATGTACCAAACAAAGGCTGTTCTACTTGCCATGTTAATCACAGCTATCGTCTCCATCGTTGTCACCGTCTTCTGCTTCCAGACAAAGGTGAGGTGTGCTCTTTCATTGAGAAAATGTCAGTAGTTAGCAGACACTTGGCTCCACTTCTTCCAACATATCTGAAGTTCCTTGATTCTATTCAACAACTGAGGTTTGAGGAAGCAGAGCTTTCTGCATAAGTTGTGCTGTCTATAATCATTGTGAAGACTCCCTTTAGAACAGCCTTCCCCAGCCTAGCACCCTCCTGCTGCATCTGGACTACTACTTCCATCCTCCCCAGTGGTTGTTAAAGGGACAGATTGTTTAGGTCTTACGACATTCTTCGTAGTCACCATTGGAGACTGGCATTTATTCCGAAAACTTGGGTTTTGTTGTTTTATACATTTCTAATCTGTATGGCTCTGAAATAAGCTCTATTTATTTATAATTGTACAGAAAAGAACCCAGAACATTCAGAGAGAGGAAAAGTAGCTAAAAGGGAAGAATCGGGGGTTGAGAAGAGGAGGTGGTGATCTGGTGTGGTGGTGGGACATATCTCTGCAGTCTATGCCTAGGCAATTGTAAGAAATGGGAAGATCTTAAAACCCATATTAGCTGTCCAAATGATCTGATGGGTATCTATGTGTTATTGCTACAGATATATACTAAGTTCATACATTAATTGCGTCCACCGTTCATTGGTGGATTTAAAGTGGCTATAGAGACAAGCTTGTGAATGCTGTGCTTGACGAAATCTCAGAAGCTGTGTGAGTGAAAAAGACCGAGAGGCAAAAAACAATAACTATACAGGCTGAAAATTTGAATAATTTATACAAGCTGAAGAAAATTAAATACTTCACTTTCCTTAGATATGTTGCACTACTACTGCTATCATCCAACCTTGTTGGATATGATTGGAATTAGAGTTGGTACATATGGAAGGCACCAACTTGAAGAAGGTGGTTTATATCTCTGGCATCAATTTGTGGGTTTCTGGCATCAATTTGTGGGTCTCCCAAGTCTTGGTCATGATGCTGGCATTTCCTGAACCAGATCTGTGCTCTCCAGACAGTAGTAGAAGCACAGCCTCAGAATAGGATATGTGCCCTATTCCTCCTACTTTTCTTTTAATTAACACATTTTCATACCAGCAGCTGGATTGCTATGGAATAGGTTTCTGTTTGTGCTGAAAACTGTGGCTTCGAATGAGTGTGTTAATGTGTTGGGGGCTCAGACTCCACCTCTACCTTGTACAAAGCCATGGTGGTGGGGCATATCTCTGCAGTCAAGTTACTTGTCCTTTGCCATGTCTCCGACAGCAGCCATTTTGTAATGATGCCCAGGACAAGTTTCTCAATGGACAAATGTGCCCAGAGCCCAACAACGTTGCGTGCCCCTGCTCTAGACTTTCCAGAATTTTATTTTATAATATGTATAACAAAATACACATTAAATATCAATATGGTAACATAGAGGAATATGCATTGTATTGTGTAGAACTGATCAGAATTGCGTCTTGTATGTGTGACTAGTTTTGTATGTATGTGTTGTGAGATAACTATGAGTAATGCAATATATTTTTGGAAATGGAGGGAGGCTGCCATGAATGGGTTGGTCAACTGCTGCTAGCTTAACTTAGCAGGGATATCTCCATCGAAGTGTTACTGGTATCAGTGGTAGACCTGGTTACATTGAGAAAAATGAGAATAGTGGTATGACCAAGTCTGAAACTCAGGATGAGGTTGTTGGCATCATGAGGGTTCTAAAAGGCCAGGTTTCATCAGTTTGGGAGGGAGATCCTGGGAGAATGATAAACCTACAATACCTGCTTAGGTTGGCTTTGCCCAACATTTAAATATGAACCTTTAATATTGACTGTTACATTGAGAGGAACCTAGGATTTATTATGTAATCAATGTGTTTGCTACTATCTTCAGGGCCATTTTAGTGATTACAATTTGTGTGTATTTAGGAATGTTTGTGATCTGCCAAATCTTAGCTAAAGCTTGTTATTCCTTTTGACTGTTTGAGCAATAAAATGTATTCTTTGATACCATAATTGTGTTATCTGGCTTGAGGGAAGTTTCAGGGACTACTACCTATACATTAATTTTTGAAGTCGAAAACACTTGGTAAAGATTTGCCAATCTATCACTGAGTGGGGTCAGTCCTTTAAAGCCATTGTATTCTGTCTTGATCTGGTGAATCTCAGATACACCTGTTCAAGTTTGGGAAACAAGCTAGTGAGATAGCGTGAGAAGCACTTACTTGTGTTAGAAAAATGTGTGTGAAATAAAATGAGTCTCATTGCTTCCCCAGATAGTTATTTGTTGTGTGTTACATCTGAAGACAAAAAGATGTAAGACTGAAGTGTGGAATCTCCCCAGCAATTCCTTTAAAATATTTTTTTTCTTGCCTTTTAACTGTGTGTGTTCCATATTACAGAGTTGGAATGGCTAGGCAGTCTCTTGCTGGGCAAACTGAGAATGGGTGACCCATTATCTGCATCTTCCCCCATCATATGTCTTACTCTTGTTGGCAGGTGGATTTCACATCCTGCGCTGGCTTGTTCTGTGTCCTGGGCATTGTCGTGATGGTGACTGGGATCATCACAGCCATTGTCCTGTCCTTCAAATATGTAAGCAACAGTAGAAACTTTATGGGGCTTGGGGATCAATGCAATGGTTTCTCTGGATCTGACACTTGAACCTGTCCTTACAGATCCAAATAATAGGTCATGTTTGTAATTGAATCTTATCAATGCATATTGATGTGAATTCCCCCAAGGTTGATTTGATTTCAGTCAAATTGATTGGTTAGTTTTCTTCTTCAACAAACAACATTATTTACAAAACATGCACCTGGATTTTTGAATGGTTAATTATTTCAGTTTTTAGATAAATGTAACGTTCTTCAAAAAACACAATTTAGGCAATTTCAACCAAGTCAACATGAGAAACTTAATATATTGGGGAGTAGAATAGGACCGATCAGGTTTTCTCCCATCTCCATAAACTGCTATTAATTGTATTCATAGAATATAATTAAAAGTTGTATAATTAATAATTGTGATAAATATCTTTGACCTAGGCCCTTTTTTTTACTAATTGTTTTAAGAAAATTTTGAAATCAATTTAAATCAAACATTTTTTAAAAAATATATTTTTAAAACATTGTTATTTATTTATATTATTTATATTATTTATTTATTTATTTATTTATTTATTTCATTTATATACCGCCCCATAGCCCAAGCTCTCTGGGCGGTTTACAAAAGTTAAAAACAGTAAACATTAAAAAGTGTACAAAATTTAAAAACCATCAGAAACATAAAAACAACAGTTTAAAAACAACAACCTTTTTATCAACCTTGATTCCACCCTTCTATTGGTAAATCATTGTATTTGCCTTAGTGTCTACCTTGGTAGATGCTCAGTTATGATTTGGAGTCTGTGAATGATCAACATCCTGCCAACCTTTGATTTGGAAATGTTTGTTCCCCCCATCCCTCTAAATGATGCTCACCTTTTTATTCCTATGTGCTGCTCCTATCTGTGTTGTATGATGCGGTCAAGTGAAACTATCATTAAGTTTAAATTGACACACTTAGTTTGCAGAGAAGCAACTTATGGGCTCTCATTTCTTGCAGGTCTATTGGCTCCACATGCTGTATGCAGCCATTGGTGCAATCGTCTTCACCCTGGTGAGTTGTCTTCTTTATACATCATTGCTGGTCAAGAGAGCTTGTGGTTAAGCTGCTCATTGAGATTTATTGCCTGTCCTTTCACAAGGACCCTTTAAGCTGCATCACCTCCTTACCAGCCAAAAGGCCCATGGCTGTAAGATTAGAAGCCTTCTATGAAAGCAGTGTACTTGTTTTTGAAAGAGAGTGGTTCATTATGATTTGTCATTGTCAGAGCGTATACCTATAGGACAGTGCTATGGCTGCTGCATATGTGGCACAATCTCTGCAGTCATGGGGATTAGTCTTATTACCTGGAGGTAGTTTTCAGTTACCTTAAGTGACTGGGTAAATTGCTCATAGAGTGGTAGTGAAGTGGATCTTTCTATATAAAAAAAGTTGTGTACAGCAAAGTAAGGCTTGTTTTATGACAGCATGGAGAGGGATACAAGTTGATGACTAGGAAAGGTGGAGGAGATGGGGATTCTTGACCATGGAGTGAAACAGTATGTTAAGATGCAGAATTCAATCTGGGATATTTTGCTAACTATCCCGTCTTATAACTCCAATGATAGATTGATACAAAAGGGTCTAATATTCCAGATTTCAATGACATGACACATTCTATGTTTATTTCAGTGTCATAACATGCCTAGCTTCAGGGGAATAATATTCACAAGTGCACAAGGCAATCAGTGGTTTGAACCCTAAGTTAAGTTAACTTAGGGCGCAATCCTATGCTTGTTTAGATAGGAAAAAGTCCTACAACTCCTAGCATTCCCCAGCCAGTATAGAAGGAAAGTTTCCTTCCTTACCACATACCACTTTTCACAGAGAAAACCGTTTCGGAAGAAGTTTTCCAGGGGTCACAGGTACCTGCAAGAGGAAAGAAGGGGTGGGAAACTTTCCTCCTGTTAATTTTCATTATTATTATTATTATTATTATTATTAGTAGTAGTAGTAGTAGTAGTAGTAGTAATAGTAGTAGCAGAAGCTCTCTGGGTGGTTTACATAAGATTAAGACACTTAAAACAATATACAAAAATTAAAAACCACAAAAACATACAATAAGTGAATTTATTTGAAGATCCAAGCCATTTTAATTATTATTATTATTACAATACTTGCTGTCTTTCAATTAATTTAACTATTGGTTGAACTGGAAATCTTTAACTTGGAATGTTGTTGTTATTGTTATTATTAATTATTTAATTTCTATACTGCCTCGTAGCCGAAGCTCTCTGGGCAATTTACAACAATTCATAAAACACAAAATGCAACATAATGTTCTTATCTGCTTATGGTCCTACTATCAGCTTTGGCTGATACACCAGCTGTGCCCCTTCCTAGAGTTGGAAGACCTAAAGACGGTAGTGCACGCGCTGGTAACTTCGAGCCTCGACTTCTGCAATGCGCTCTACATAGGGCTACCTTTGTGCCTAGTCTGGAAACTTTCAACTAGTGCAAAACATGGCAGCCAGGTTGGTCACTGGTACATCTAGGGGTGACCATATTACACCAGCTTTAAAATCATTACACTGGCTGCCAATTCGTTTCTTGGTGAAGTATAAAGTGTTGGTTATTACCTTTAAAGCCCTACATGGTTTGGGTCCAGGTTACCTGCGGGATCGCCTTCTCCCATACAATCCGCCCCGCACACTCAGGTCCTCTGGGAAGAATTTACCTCAGCCAGCAAAAACTAGATTAACAACTGTTACCCAGAGGACTTTCTCTGCTGCCACTCCCAGACTGTGGAATGGCCTGCTGGGAGAGATCTGCCAACTCAATAGCTTTTCTGCATATAAAAAAGCAATAAAGACTGATCTCTTCCGGCAGGCCTACCCAGTCAAATTTTAAGATGTCTAGCTGGCTGTTATTTTAATATCATATTAGTTTTGATATGTTTTAATCAGTTTTATGTATTTTATAATATTTTGTATTTCATGTTGTTCCCCGCCTTGATCCAGAGGGGAGGCAGGAAATAAATAAATAAATAAATAAATAAAAATAATAATTAAAATGGTGGGAGATGAAGTGTAAGATAACCTCAGGGTTATCTTACACATACCATGAAAATCAACACCAACACCTGCTAATGCCATTTGGACATCCTTCAGGGAACAGAGTGTTATCGTGGCTTCCTATAGCATATGCATGTTGGTATGTCTTTCTGTCTCATGTGAACCCCTCGGAGCCTAGATCGTTTTGAGTTCACATGCCCTGGAAGAGCAGGAAGGATGCTTATATTACTAGAAAGTTTCTTGAAATGTGTGACTAACTGCTTCCTTATGGATTTCTACAGTTTCTTGCATATGACACCCAGTTGGTGCTGGGCAATAGGAAACACACCATCAGCCCTGAGGAATACGTCTATGGAGCGCTCAAGATTTACACGGACATCGTCTACATCTTCACCTTCCTCTTGCAAATTGTGGGAAGCAGAGATTAAGAGATGGAGTCCCTGCTCATCTCTCTGGACTTTTGGCAACCTTCCCTAGAACTTTAGGGGAGCATGACTTTCTGAATTTAGTGTTCGGCTGCATTGGTCTCACTTCTGGTGCATGTATAGAAGCTACTAGGAGATCCACATAGCGGACAGAGATACAGATTCAAGTGGGAGACCTTATATTGTACACAATGTAGATACTGATCCTAACCTGCAAGATGCCTTTTGTTTCTCTATTTCCACCTGGGGAGCCCCCCCTTCTTGTATCTAGTGCCCTGGGTACATGAATATGTAGTGTGTATGTTACCACTTCGGTGGGATGTATCCTACTCCTTTCAACTTATCTCTTATTTGTATTTTTGTCAGCATACTTACCCAAAATGTAGATTGCACTTCCAATTAGGAAATCCAAAGCTCCATTACATAGCTGCAAATAAATATATATATATTTTTGAATTAAGATCTCCCATATTTATGTGTGTTGGAATGATGTCTGTTACAGTGCTTGCGTTGTAATACTAACAAAGTGATCCCATACATATCTTCTCAGAAGTAAGCCACACCAAGTGCAATGGGGCTTGTTCTCAGGTAAGTGGGTACAGGATGGCAGCCTAAGGGTAGTATCCAATGCGGTCCTTCCAAGGGAGGCCCAAGATGGCTGGAGGCGGCAGTGTGCATGCAGGCGGCACTGGAAGTCGTGATGTAGCATTTCTAGAGGGAAGTGTTGTATTACACCCCTATGTAAGCACTACATTGTGGCCACCAGCAGTAAGGGGCTACTTGCCTACTGCTGAGGCTGTGCATGTGCCACTGCTGGCCACCTGGGCAGCCTGCGGAAGGCCCATTGGATACTACCCTTAGGCTAAAACCTTATGCACACTTACCTGTGAGTAATTCAGTGGGCTTATTTCCAAGTAAACATGGCTAGGATTATACGCCCACTTATCCAGGACTAAATCTCTTTGAAATCATTGTTGACTTCTGTGTAAACATTTATTTAAAATCTTTTCATCCTACTTTTTATATTCCAAGAAATTAAGGTAGCTTGCAATAAAATAATTAGAACTCTACCATCCATCTACAAATGATACAAATGACAACAGCCAAGTAATAAAAGCAACAATAACATTGAGAGATGAAACACAAATGATGTATTTTATAAAGCACCATCCGTGTGAGTGGCATTTTACAGAGTATGGATTGTTGCCCTCAGAGTTTTTGCATCTACAGTTTGCCTGTATGTATACAGGGGCATACTGCCTGATCATCTCCTTTGAAGCTTATGCAAATATGAATCAATGCAAATATGAATGCAAATATGAATCAAGGAACTGGGATTTAACTAGCTTTGCACCCTAAAATAGCCTTTGGACTGGCTTCAGTCTTATCTGTACCTGATTGCAACCTCAAACTCAATGCATGATTTGGGTCACGATTTGAGGCACCTGAAGCACTTAAAAGTCTGTCTAGCCACTAATAGCCTTTTCCTCCATGGATTTGTCCAATTCCTCTTTAAAGCCAACTAAATTGGTGTGGTCATCACTAGATCTTATGGTAGCAAATTTCATATAGTGAAATTGTACACTGTGTGAAGACGTACTTCATTTTTATCTGTCTTTCACCAGATGATCCTGTGTTTTATTGTGAGGGAGAAAAACTTCCCCCTATTCATTTGCTCAACACCATGCATAATTTTATAAACCTTTGTCTCCCTTTACATGCCCTTTTTCTAAGCTACCCCTCCACATACACACACAATACACTCTACCTTTCTTCAGTTGCCCCAAGCCCCTGATCATTTTGGTTGCTCCTTTTCCAGCTCTACGATGTTTTCGAGATGTGGCAACCAGCAATGCACGCACAATATTCCCAAGGCACTCATGCCATAGTTTTGTACAAAGGCATCCTGATATTGGCAGTTTGATTTTAGATCCCTTTCCGAGTGATCTCTAAGATGGAATTCCCCCCTTTTCGAGTGTTACGGGTTGTTTACACAATGGGGAGAGACCATTTTCACCGCGGATAAGCGTCTCCTGTTATCCCTGACCGATGGCTGTCTGGGACTGATAGGAGTTGTAGTCTGTTTTCTCTATGAAGAGGTAAGTCTTCCTGGTTTGTTTTTAATAGAAACAACTTTATTGAGAAATAAAGAGTTCAGTTACTGTGCTGCATGGAGCTCTTTCCTTCTCTGGAGCTGGCCATACCTTGTCTCCTAACTAGTCTGAACCAGTTCCTTGTTAACACAACTAATTACACAAGAAGTCTTGCAGAGAGACAGTGCACTATTCCCATACAGTCCAAAATATCTGAAGGACCTACCCCAGGTTGACACTATTTCCGCCATTTGGGATCATGGCCTTTTTGCCTTCAAAAGCTGCGACACAGCGCCGAAATACCTTCCCATGATACCTTGTGTTGTGCTCCAGCGGTGCTAGCTGCTACATAATTTTAGGAGAAGGCCTGTGGGCCAGGAGGGAATCTGTTGCTACATATTTGGATGTTGGCGTCCCCCCTCCCCATCCCGGTGATGCTTTTCCTTCGAGGCCCCGCTGAGCGCTCAATGGATGGAGAGATTGCAGCGTTTTCAGCTCGCCTCTTGGGGGCGCTCCCGCTTCATCCCATAATCGGTTTCCAGACAATAGGAAGGTGGTGGAAAGCCCCGCGGTCTTCCCACCCCCATTCCGCCCATTCCTCGTCACTTCTCGGAACTTCCCCGCCTTTATCAAAGAACTGTTGCGGCTTTCATTGAAAAAAAGAAAGAAAAGAAAACAAGATCGGCAGAGTTCGGCAACGAGAGAAAAGAGAGCCACAGCCTGGTAAGGACGCAGGGAATCGGTTCAAGGAGTTGGGCACACGCAGGAACAAAGGGCTGCTACTATGCAGGAGGGGATCATTTCGGTTTAGATGGAGACATCTCTAAAGTAGGTCTGGATCTTGAATCCGGATTCAATTCTTGTGTTGGGACTGGGGTGGCAAAATCTCACATAAATCCTACTTAGTGTAGACTCTGTTGAAATAAACGGAACTTGAGTTAGTCATGGCCAATTTAAGTCCCATTCATTTCAGTGGGTTTATTCTAAGTAGGGCTTACTTGGGTTTTGCCCAGGAACTGCCTGGGGGTTATATTCAGATTTGAACCTGAGGGTAGTAACTTCCCAGTTTATTTCAAAGACAATCCTGGCACTCAGTGGGCAAAAGGACCACGACCTTGTGCTGGCGGAGGCTCCTCCAATCAGACCTCCCCAAGATCTCACACTGCTCTGATAACATTTTAACACCATACCTGCGAGATGGGCCGATTTGTTCGCTTCCGCCACACCATACCCTGTCTGCCCTCTTAGTGGTAGACTGATCGACTAGGGTTGCTAGTGGCTGTTGGGCATGAATGCCAAGCGAGATTTCAGATTCAAATTCCTGCGTAGATTTCCCAGTGTAATTTACTTTGGAGAGTTGAACTCAAATGAGTGAGACTACTCCATCCCTGCAAAATACTTGCTTCTGAATTCCTTGGAGGAGAGAGCAGGGCAGGATCTACACTACTGCTTTATAATGGATTATAACAGTAGTGACAACTGTTGGGGCCTAGGACACACTACATACGGTATATACCGTTCTCAAACCGTTTTCAAAGTGTCATATTTATTTATTTATTACATTTCTATACCGCCCAATAGCCGGAGCTCTCTGGGCGGTTCACAAAAATATCTTGCTTGGTGTAGATCTGGCATACATGTCAGCTCCCTGTTCTTTCTCACAACAACCTTGTTAGGTAGGTTGGGCTGAAAGCCAGCGATTGGCCTAGGCCCTAAAGGCAGGGATGAGCAACTTGACGCCCTCCCGATGTTTAGGCCTACAAGTCCCTCACCATTGCCTCTGATGGTTAAGGCCAGAGGGCAGGATTTAAACTTGTTGTGGCCCTAAACTATAACATGAGTGAGGCCCTTCCCTCTTCAACAAATAATAAAAAAATTAAATGCAAAATACGAGCTGTACAATTAAATGGAATTTGATAGTCATGTAATATAGGTATTAAACATGCAAGTTATATGTGTGCAAATTCTATAGGAGTTTGTCAAACACATAACACAATTAAACAATATAATATAAGGTTATAATTTATAAATTAGTTGTAAAGCACAATGTAATTATTCCTTGCACATTTTCTTTGTTTTTTTGGTAAGAACAATACATGTAAATAAAAAATTTAAACCATTTATAACAAAAGTTATATTAATGAAGTATAAATTTAGAAAAAGCACATTCAAAACATTTTTACGCGATTTAATACTTGCGATCAGAGGCAATGTTGTAAACGTTTTTTTCTTTCTAACGCGAAGCCCCTCATAATGTGAGGCCCTAAGCTGTAGCTCGTTTAGCTTGTACAGAAATCCGGCCCTGGTTAGGGCTGATGAGAATTGGAAGACCAAAAGATCTGGAGGCCCCCTAGTGAGCTCCATAGCTGGGTTGGGATTTGTATCCTGGGCCAGATCTACACCAAGCAGGGTATGACACTTGCAAAATGGTTTGAAAACTATATGGAGTGTATTCTGGGCCCCAACAGTTGTCACTATTGTTATAAACCGTTTGAAAGCACTAGTGTAGATCCTGCCTTAGTATGATACTCTAACCATCGCACCAAGTGCCCATTAACGTTTGGGGCCAGAATGTACTTGTACCCTGATCTTGCAGGACTGTGGATTTGTTTTATCTTGTTGTTTTGATTCATTCACGGAGCAGTGAGCAGCATCCAATAAATATTGCCCTACTCATTTCACTTGGCACTTTGTGTTGTGTAAGCCTCTCCATTGGGGGCTGAGGTCAAAGCCCACACCCAAGTTCTGTAGAATGGGGATGTTTTTGTGACCCAGACTTCACCCTGTGCCCATGTCCAGTGGCTTTCTTAACTTTGGTTCCTTTAGTCAGTTATACAAAAAGAAGTGCAAGCAAGGAAACATAAAAATTCTAACCTCCCACTCAGTACATTTCTGCTTTCACTTTTCCCCATATAGAGTTAGAAGCATCCAGATATGGGTACGAAGACAAAGGAGTCATAACTTATCGTGCATGTTGGAACAGAATGAAGACATAGTGCAAAAGTGAGCTAGCAGGGGAGGTACAGAAAACTGGGGATTATTGAAAGTATTGAGCAGGAAAATAAGCTGTGTACATTGATTTGACTTACTGGCCACTCTAGCTGAGTATTAAGTGCAAGATTGAAATGTGGGTGAGATAGTGCATCTTGTTGATTTCTCAGACAAATGGGTAGGAATAAAACCTTTATATCTCGAGAAGGGTTGCTCCTATGAAAAGATTGTTACTGAGTTTTTTGTAGCAAATTTTATGCCCTTTAATTTTGTACTAAGACATCTTTTCTGTCAGATTACAAATAATAGACTTATTGTGCGAAAACTGGATTTTGGGTGCCATTTTCCAAGGTGGCTGCTGTTACGATGATTTGCTGAGATGCCTCTATATCTAATTTTAATCTACATGGTCGTAAATACCACCATACCAAAGTTCACAGTTGTATCACAATGTGCACGATTTGGCCAGAAATTGTCATTAAGCCGCTCTACTATAGGAGAAGAAACCATGTTGGCTGAGGCAGAGTGACAGGCAGCTGAGCCAGCCAGCATTTAACTGTTTCTTTCACCAGCATCCAGGCTGTGTCACATCATTTCTTGCTCCACTCAGGAGCTTGCACTGCTGGTCCTCAACCCTCCTCTGCTTCGTCCTATCATGCCCCTGGGTTCTTGATGCCACACAGCTCCAATGCAACCACTCAGGGTATTGAGGTCGCAGGCACTTCCTGGAAGTGTGGCTGGCTGGGACGCTTGCACCGCTGTTGGCACTTGTCATCTTGTGGCACTCACCATCTTGTGAGCTCGACAGGCTGAGCAGTCAGATTGAGGTCCTGCCACAAGGACTTGGTAGAAAAGCCTAAGCACTGCACAGCATCCAGAAATCCTGGTTGGTGATAGTGGGAGGAGGAGGAGGAGGAGGAAGGGTCAGGCTGAGCAGAACAAGCTCCTAAGCAGGAGGGGGAGTGATGTGGCACAGCCTAGATGGGGTGGAAGAGACAGCATGGAGTCTACGACCCTCACCCTTGTGACCTCCTAATGGGGCATGGGTCTTTGTTTCTCAGGCCAGGTCCCTCTGCCCTCTCCTAGATATGGCCCTGTTCTCAGATGCCCCAATCGAATGCTAAAGAGCACCCAACTGTTGTAATGTAGCAATAGAAAATGTGCAGTTCATTATACAAAAGCTAGACATGTGCAAAGGTGGCACTAATAGACCCATATACAAAAGCAGGAGAAAATACTATAGAACAGGGCTTTTCATACATAAATATAGAGCCTTGTTTTTTTCTCTCTAACCATGTAAGTATAATGAAGTATGTGGTAATGTGCTCCAATTCAGCAATCTCTAAGGATGTATCCACTTTGGTTATGTGAGTAAGCACAGTTCTTTAAGGGTGACTATACCTTTAAACAGGACTGGCTATAGGAGCACTCACTTTGGGAAAATGTACTCACCTGGCTTGTCCAGATAGCAGGCAGCAGTAGCCATTTATCGTTCACTGCCCTAAGGTAAGATTATTGGGTTAAAACAAACCTAATCCAATTTTATTTTTGCAAAAATGTTTGGTATTACTACTTCATGTCGGGGTAAACATCTTTCAATAAATGAAAAAAAAAGTGAACAGAAAAAGGGAAATAGGAAGAAAGTTTGTGTCACCCAACCAATATTTTATCTTTAGCGGCAACTTGGCTTCACACTGTTTTAAAGAACATGTGGTAGCCCCTTTTTGTGAAGTGTCCTGCATGTACCCAGGCAAATTTTGGGGTCCAGTCTGCCACTCCTCCATTATAGGCTTTCTCCTTATTCCTCTGTGTGGGCTTCTTTGATCCTGTGCCATGTCCAGGTTTTGAGAGCCATTAGGCAAGACACGCTCAATTGGTCCCCACCTTCATTGGCCCTGTTCAGAAGACACCTTAAACTATGGCTTTAACCCCAGTGGTTAAGCCAGAAAGCCAGGCCGTGTTCAGAAGACACCTTAAACCATGGCTTTAACCATAGTTAATAAAGCAAAAATCTTTATTCACCATGGTTAAAACCATGGTTTAAGGTGTCTTCTGAACATGGCCTGGCTTTCTGGCTTAACCACCATGGTTAAAGCCATGGTTTATGATGTCTTCTGAACGGGCCCATTGAGTCTACCTTTTTATCAGCATTGACTCTTTTCAGACAACACGCTAAACCATGCTGCTTAACCACAAAATGGTTAACGGAATGCATTAACCTTAATCAGTTGCTATTGCTCCTCATCCTCTTTCTCATCATTGCAGAGAGAGCCATTGAACAAGTAGGCAGTGGCATCTACTGCTTCTCACCATTGCTGTTGCCTGGGCCGCCAGAGCAAGAGGCAAGTGAGCAAGCAGATTGCAATGTTGAAGAAGAGGAGCAGCTCCAGAGGGCTCACCTGTGGCCCCTGTTGGAGTGTGGGCCTTGGGCAGGTGCCCAAACAGGCCTACCCTTGACATTAGCCCTGCTGGGACCCTTGCACACCACACTCTGGTGGCTTAGTTGAGGTGTTCTCCTGTGCACAGTGTAAGTCCCTGTGGAATTCCTGGAGCATGGCCCATTTTGGCAGGGGACCAAAAAGTGAGTTCTCTCTGAATGGACTGGGAAAGTTCTGAGGAAATTCAGGGGAGCTGTTTGAGGAGATTGAGAGAGGAAAGAGGCTGAGGCAGCAACGGAGTAAAAACAACTCTCTAGACAAGGCAGTGGAGGAGAGAGCAGCACCCAGTGATCCTCCAGCAGCAACTTCCTTTTCTTGCAGAGTTGTGGTGGTTTTGTTATTGTTCGATATTTATATCCAGTCTCCAAACTGACTTGCCATCAACATTAAAACACTCACGAATGAAAAAACGTAAAGAAAAATATTTACAACAATGAAATAATTTAAAAAAACCAAAAATGAAAGCTAAGAATCTGAAAAGGCAGCAACAGCATATGAATTCTGCACAAAAAGCTGTCCATCTAAAAGTGAGCAGTGATGAAGCCAGGCAGGCCATTATTTTCACAAATAAACTACATATACGTATGTATATATATATCTCACAAATAAACTATATATAAACTAAATGTAACAAATTACTACATGAACAATAAAAATAAGAAGTAACCACAGATATCACACAAATTTTAATATCCAGGTTAAATTGAGCATTCCGAAAGTCAATAAAAGGAAGCAAGTTTTCTGAAAAATTGCAACTCCTGTGCTCTTAATTGGTTAAAATATTTATATACTACTTCCCATTTTAAAATTTCTGAAGTGGTTTATAGTAAATGATAAAACAATACATCATTATGATAACACAATAATATTTAGACTAGCTCATACACAGAGGATGCAGTTCACAACGTGTTCTCTCTCTCTGTATGTATATATGTAGTGAGAAACAGCTCTCTGCAGGATCTAGCAGAATGTGACATATATATAGTTAAGCATTCAAAGAAGAGACTGGTGAGATTTTACCTCCTTGTTTTCCAGGTGCTGTTAACCACACTGAGGCATAATGACGGAACCGAGGCCTCCTCCCCCGTATGATGACAAAATGACGGAACTCAGGCCTCCTCCCCCATATGATGAAAGCACATCTGGTGCTGAAGGTGCGAGAGCATGTTCAAGTACACTCTAGTTTCTGTGAGGGAAGGAACCTTTCCTTTTCATCAAACCTAGGTGAGGCAGTGGCTGTTCTGAACCAGTGCCTGGGCATGGTAATGGACTGGATGAGGGCTAATAAACTGAGACTCAATCCAGACAAGATTGAGCAGGTGGTTCATCTGTCCGGCGAGGTGATGTTTGCCCTGTCCTGGATTGGGTTGCACTCTCCCTAAAGGATCGGGTCCGTAGTTTGGGGGTGCTCTTGGATCCAGAACTGTCACTTGAGGCACAGGTGAGCTCAGTGGCAAAGAGCACCTTTTATCAGCTTAGGCTGATATACCAACTGCACCCTTATCTGGACAGAGATAGCCTAGCTACAGTTAACCATGTTCTGATAACCTCTCGTTTGGATTACTGCAATGCGTTATACGTGGGGCTGCCTTTGAAAACGGTCCGGAAACTTCAACTGGTACAAAACAGGGCAGCACGGTTACTAACAGGGACTGGCCGACGAGACCACATCACGCCAGTCCTTTTCCAGCTTCATTGGCTGCCAGTCCAGGTCCGGGCCGGATTCAAAGTGCTGGTATTAACATTTAAAGCCCTAAACGGCTTGGGGCCAGGCTATCTGAAGGAACGCCTCCTCCCATATGTACCTGCCCGGACCCTAAGGTCATCTTCAGGGGTGCTTCTCTGCGAGCCCCTGCCAAAGGAAGTGAGGCAGGTGGCTACCAGGAGGAGGGCCTTCTCTGCTGTGGCACCCCGGCTGTGGAATGAGCTCCCTAAGGAGGTTCGCTTGGCACCTACATTATATGCTTTTAGACGCCAGGTGAAGACCTTTTTATTCTCCCAGCTTTTTAACAGTCTATAAATAAATTTTAACTTGGTGTTTTAAATTTGTAATTTTGCATTGCTGCTGTTTTTATCTGGTTGAGCTTTTATATTGTATTTTATATTATGGTTTTATACTGTTGTTTTATACTTTGAATGTTTTTAATTTTTGTGAACCGCCCAGAGAGCTCCAGCTATTGGGCGGTATAGAAATGTAATTAATTAATAAATAAAATAAAAATAAATTTGGCAGAGGAAAATCTTGCATGGGGTTGAGAGATAGGAGAAACTGTATTGGCAGGTAGGAAAGCTGAGAGTTTGGAGGGTGAGGAGGGGACCCAGTACTAGGTAAGCTAAAGGCCAAACTAGATATGACACTATATATGTATTTAATGTACATGGCTATTTAACCGGAAATACCCCCAGGGAGGGTAAGTTAATTATTATTGGGACTGCAGCAGGAAAACAAGGAGGGAGAGTTTAACCATTTCCAGGTCTGTTGTGGTCCTGACAAAAATTGCTCCTCTGAAGCTGCTGTTTTCATTGGGAAGAAAGCTCCCATTGGTGCCAATGCAGAGAGGGAAGCCAGAGGTGGGGTGTTTGAAGGAAAGGTGGGTGGTGGAGAAACCTGTCAGAAAGGGGGATGGGGGATCCTTGCATTGGGCCTAGGAAAGGCGTTTTTGGGATTGGAGTGTAGGGGGTTAAATACAGGACTGTTGGTAAGGCAGAAGAGGCTAAGGTCTGAGAGAGGAGGGGGCTGAGAGTCAGGGTAGCTAAAGAAGGCACTGGGGTGAAGATGAAGAACTGGAAGGAATGATTGGCAGTGGTAAGAAAAAGAAGAAAACCCCCAACAAAAGGGACAGGGGGACCCATGCAGGACCCTGGGGATGGAAACGGATGTATGCAGTTGACGGGAAGGGGTAGACAAGACAACCCCCAAAGTGGAGACTATGAATCAGGAGACCAAAGAGTCATTTTAGGATGATACAGATTTTCATGTAGTATCATTTATTATTGCTGTTGTTTTTATATTGTTTTGAACCCTGCTTTAAAACACACACACAAAGCAAAGTTAAAAGCAAGAATACAAATTACATTAAGAAATAAACAAATGAAGGAGAACTTAGTGGAGCAAATCTGCTCTCTGGCTCGCATGGAGCGGTCAGATGGATAGAGGAGGCTCTCCTCTTCAGACAGTCACCCTCCACCAGTACCCCACAGAGGAGACGGCAGGGCTGAAGCGCTCTGAATTCGCACGCATTGCTGTTAGCCCCATTCAAGTGTTCAAAAACGGTTATAATTTAACTAATCCAGATCGTTGATTGTAAGTTTCTATTCATTAATGTTGCTCTTTCTCATCTAGTCTTGACAGATGACAGGAGTTGTATAGAGGAAGGTGGCTTCCGCATTGCTTACTGGGTTGAAAAGAACGTCCGTCAAGCTTTCATTCGCAAGGTAAGCCTGAAGAGAAGACTACAGAATCCTGTCTGAATAGGGTTGCGGATGAAGTGTGATGTTCTGGTGCTTAATGAGATGAAGTAATGGGTCCACCTTTAAAAATTCCTTTCACATGGGGGTAGCTCTCTCACAACATCACCAAACAAGAGGAACCCAATTACGAAAAGCCAGTGTGGTGTAATGGCAAAAGTGTTGGACTGGGACTCTGAAGATCCAGGTTCTAGTCCCCACTCAGCCATGGAAACCCATTGGGTGACTTTGGACCAGTCACAGACTCTCAGCCTCACTGCTTTGTGAGGATAAAGTGGAGAAGGAGAGGAACATGTCAGTTGCCCTGGGTTCCTTGCAAGAGCAGGGGAAAGGCAGAATATAAATGTATATTTTTACTATGCTCAGCAGGATATAAATGCCAAGTAAAATAAACAAACAAATAAATAAAATAACAAAATTTAGCAAACAATGAAAATGTATGCAAATACGTGCATTGTCTTTAAGTTGGATGCAAACAGCAACATATTACCTTGCATTCACACCTGCCCTTACCCCCATCTCCTTTGTCTTCTCATCCAGGTCTATAGCATCATCACTTTCCAAATACTGTTGACTGTGGGCATTATTGCAATCTTCACCTTTGTGTAAGTCTTCTTGTGCAACTGTCGGCCACCCATTTGGATGGCTTTAAAAGGGGATTGGACGAACTCCTGGAGGAGAAGGCTGACAATGGCTACTAGTTCTCATGGTTATATGCTAGCTGCACGATCAGAGGCAGTATGCCTATTTACACCAGTTGCTGGGGAACATTTATTTATTTATTTATTACATTTTTAAACCGCCCAATAGCCGAAGCTCTCTGGGTGGTTTACATGGGTAGGAGGGTGCTACTGGGCAATTATAGATTTATTGTCATTCTGATTTGTATACTATATAGACATTGTATACTTTGTTCATTCATTTTGTTAAATTTGTTCATTGTTATACAGCCTTTGACTGTTTCTTCATTCTTCGTTTGAATGCATCATCCTTGTTTACGGTTACTTTTTTAGGTCCTTTCCTCTTGCTTGTTCCACTTTGTGAGGGCTTCTCCCTTTTCTTTGCACTGTTGTGCGTGCACAGTGCATTGCAGCAGAATTGTAGAAACCACTTGTCCCCTAACCCCCTGCTTTTTTCTGGGGTTGCTTTTGCTGGAAATCTACACATGGGGGTGGCAAATTCATAATTGAATCATGGAAATCTGGGTGCATCTGTTTCAGTAGCAGCATACGAAAAGTACATGGTTTTGTGTATACCACTTGAAACCCTCTAAATGTAAATGATTTTAAAATACTCACAAATAAATGAATAGTTACTTAGGTTACAATGTTTGGAGAGGATGTCTGCGTGTTTAGAGAGGAAAGAAAGTCCTACAACTCCCACCACTCCCAGCAGACATGTGTGGGCTTGGAAAAGAACTGGAAAATTTCAGTGGGGAGAAGCATTCCCCTCCCCTCGAGGACCTTTCCTCACCCCCCACCCCAAAATTAGAAAAATTGAACAGCTTTGGATTATGAAATATTTTCATCTAGAATTTAAGACAAAGTTTTTATATATTTTTACCCAGCTTTTACTCCCCCTCCCCATGACTTCTAAAAACGATGTAATAAGGACACTTTTATAGAAAGACTAGAGATGTAAAATGTGTGGAGTTAATAAAGCCATGGGAAACATGCTTTTTTTAATCCTCTCTGTAAGATTTTCACCACATTTCTTTCATTTCTTATTAAAATTATTGATCTAAAGTATATTTTGCTGATAGATATTTATGCTCAGTTTCCCAACATGTGAGTAGAGTCGTCAATTTGCATTACTGGCAGTAAATGTGCTTTCAGAATCCTGAGTTTCTGATGCTGTAACAGTCATTTAAAGTACTTCAAATCTATTCAGAAAATACAAATTTACTCATTGAGTTTACTTTTAATTTTTTAAAATATAATAATTTTATGAGCAAACTAGGTTATGCATAAAAATAAATCTAGGAACAGAAAGGCTGCTTTCTGGTGCCTTCCAGATGTTTTGGACTACAGTGCCCAGCATTCTGACCTCTGGCCATGCTGTCTGAGGCTCAGAGGAGCTGAAATCCAAAATATCTGGAGGGCACCAGGTTGACTTAAAGCAACAAAGTGAGTTCAGATCTGTAAAAAGAGCACAAAAGATAAGTATTGCTTATTTTTCAATTTCCCCAAATTTCTGTGTCTACCCCCCACCCCGGGGGGAAAAACCCAGTTTTTTTCTTCTTCTATAGCCTCAAAATTTCCGGGAATTTTACCTCTGTCTCTAAACATGCATAGAATTGTGCCCTTAGTTTGTTAGTTGTTCTCATGGTTAGAGCTGGAGAGGAGCCCTGAGTGGTAGCCAAAGTTCAAGTCAAAGGTGTGAACATGGTGTGAATGATTTCTGTTCACCAAATTCTAGTGGGGAAAGCAGGATTGTGTGTTAGATTTCCGACAATGATTGTGGTGGTGATGTTGATGACCTTCGCAAGACTGTTAGTGGACATGGCACCTTCTGCGTGACTTGGCCCAAAGTAGGCTGGCACCCTGATAATACTTGATCTCATGTCTTCCTTCCTCCGCAGAGCCCCTGTGAATGGTTATGTGAAAAATCATATCGAACTGTACTATGTATCTTAGTAAGTATCCTTCTCTATACTGACACAGGTTGAAATACCACTCTTGACCCGTTGCCAGGACAGATTGCTCTACTGGATGGCTAAGCTGTGTCATGTAAAGCTCTTTGACTTATTTCTGCTCTCTCTTCCATCATTATCGTTCCATTAGGGTTTCATAGTTGTGTTGTGTACAGAGTGTCTTTGGTAGCATGGTGTAACCTTCCCCAAAGGAAGCATCTTCTGCCTTGGAAACCCAGAGCCTGGTAACTCTGATGAAACTTGGATAGATAGATAGATAGATAGATAGATAGATAGATAGATAGATAGATAATCAGTTCTTGGGTGTTGCCCAGTTATAACTGTCTCCCTTCATGGGGCATGTCTAGACGGGGTGATAGCCCGGGTTATCGCCCTACCCTTCAATTTCAATTTTTCACGTGGTCTCAGGATGATCCCGAGACAGTGGGATATGTGGCCTGCCATCGTGGTTTTGTCCCGGCTCTACGTGAGTAAACACGAGGAGCCAGGGCATGGAGCTCCTCAGGAGCTCTGTGGCCATCGGGGGTGGGGTGGGAGGAGCGCGAGTTTTTTTTAAAAAAACGTACAGTTTGCCCGGGCGTGCTCCTGCGCTCCTCTCTGATTAAAAAAACAAACAAAATGGCAGCTGTGACATCCTCTTCCTCCTGGGATGTTGCGCGTCGCGTGTAGACGAGGGGAACGATCTCGCGATCATCCCCCTCAACCCCCCTGGTATGAGGAGGCAATGAGGGACCTTCACTGTGAAGGATTTCCCAAATTTAGAAAGCTGTTTATTATTTACAGTTGCCAACCAGCCAGTTTAAATAGGCAATAATGGTCTTTTCCCTCCCATCCTCAGCATTGTATTCTTCATTACCTACTTGGTGCTGGTCTTTTGGAGGACCATCCAGTAAGTATCTGTTGGTTTCTTTTGTATTTTCACAAAATGGTGGGTGCAGTTTTTGCTGGGAATCCTGGGAGGGAGGGAGGGAACAGGTGGCATTCTGACAGTGTGGAGGTGCGGCTTTGCAAGACAACTGACGATGGGATTTCCTGCCATTTTTTTCTCTGCCAGTAGGTTGGAGCTAGGGGCATTAATACGAAAGAGAGAGAGAGAGACACTGATAAAAATAGTGCCTGCTTTTGGTGCCAGGCACCCCTCTTCATTCAAAATGGTTGAAGCTGAAGAATAGTTTTAGGTCCAAATCAAAATTAAACCAAGGAGGGACAAGGGGGTTAAATCAGGTAAGGCATGGGAAGGAACAGGTCTGTGTTCTCTAGAATGACTTTATTGTGGCCATGGGGGTGGTGCGGTGTTAACTTCCCATCTTCTTGGGTTGAGGCTGTGGATCCAGAGGAGGGACTGGGAGTGGGAGATGGGATTGCCCTCATAGGCAGCCCTGGATGTTCCTACTACTCTAGAAGCGCTGGTGCAAGGAACCTGTTTTGCCCATACCTGCCCAGCCCAAGGAGGTTGTGTTGCCTTTCTCTGACTCAGAGGATTCCAGCCCAGAAGCCCCAGTGGAACCATGATCTTCCCTGATCTGTCAGAGTCAACAGCTGATAAAGCAGTCTAGGCCCCTTCAATTGAGGCTCCTCTCACCAAAGGTGGACCACCCACCCAGATCAAGCTGTAGCTCTGCCTAAGGCTCACTCTAAGCTTGGCTGCTGCTGAACCAATGTTTCAGCCTGGCTCTTAGGAGTCTCCGGCCCAAGCTACACATAGCTATGTCCAGGTTGCTAGTTCAATCCTGAACCGTTGCCTTGCTGGAACCTGGACTTCTCCCTTCTTTGCTTCACCTTGTCCTGCTCTGCTCTACTTTGCAGGAACTAGAACTTGCTATTGTGTGGAACAGAACATTTCTTTATTACTTTTATTTAAATTACTTATATACCATATATAAGTTCTGTAAGCGGTTTACATAAGGAATATGCACAATACAATATAAAAGCCAGTAAAAAAAGATAAATATATTAAAAACATTACAGAAATAATAAAAGTGCAATTACACGTTAGGGAAAGCCTGAGCGAACAAGTGCATCTTCAAGAAGCATCTAACATTCGCCATGGTTTCTGCCTCTTGGACCACATGCGGGGGAGCATTTCAGAGGGTGGGTGCCACTACCAAGAAGTCTGACCATAGACTCTGACTCTTCTTCATGCTCTTTTTCAGGAGACGCTTTCCATGGAACATAATCCTTATGACGATTTTTGTAAGTAGAACTGCGGTGCTGATTTGGGCTGAATATGTTGGAATGATATGAAGTTCCCAATATGGGGAGATGCATGGTGGTGGAAGAAGGGTCTGGCATGGACATTAAGTAGCAATGACGTATTTGGCTTGCCACAAGCCTTCAAGCAACATTAATTGTTTAAATTGGTCTTATGTATAAAGAAAACACTTGCAGGAAAATGGCCACATCCTCAGAAAATGTGTTACCTCCTTATGTTTGGGTAGTTTGCTGAGAATATTGTATTTGTCTTCCCTCATCTGGCTGTCAGGCCAAACGGGTACATTTTACCTTGCCCTCCTCTTTTTCCTTCGTATAGAGGAGCAATTCACACAAAATACAGGTGATAGAAAGGACATTTGGGGTGCTTCCCAATGAGGTTTTTAATCACGCTATCACCCTGCTTCAAACAAAATTTTACAGAGGGTCAGCCCATCCCCCGTAAACAGTCCCTTCCATCTTCTTCCTTAGCACAACAAATTCTATTAAGGAGGGAACAACAAAATGGCTGCCTGCCTAATGGATAGCACTAGGAGTTGTTCATTGGGAAGCACCTCAGGTTTTAGCATAAGCAAGATGTAGAAGCTTTTTACACCCTTCCCTTGTAGAAAGAGTTCTGTTTCTTTATGTTGGGCATGGAGAAGTTCTCTAAATCCCAAGGAGCATATTTCCATTACATCGTTTATAGCCAAATTCATTAGACACACGTGAAACTGCCAGCCAATCATAGAGTCCATTCCCCTCATTACTCAAGGCGTTGACTCCATCATTTCCACCCACATTTAATTGTACAGAGTTTCTTAATGATTGAAGCAGGATCCTGAACTGTTATGAATGTTCAGTTCTTCTGAGAATGTTTTAACATTCCTATACCAAAGGGGAAGCATAACAGCTTCAACTTATACTTTGGGAAAAGAAAGCTGAATTTTGTGTCGTCCACTTCACCAATGCAATATTTGCAATAGCGGTAGATCACATGAGTCATCAAGTGATAACTTGTGAGATGTCAGGTGGGACACATTCATGAGCGAAGCAGCCCTTGTTTATCAAGTCTATCCGGCATTTCCCACCTTACAGTTCCATTGGTGTGACCTTTTATTTCATGAAACTAGCTGCATTTTGCCAGGGTAGCAGGATAGCTCTTTCCTGCCACAGATCATGTAGTAGCAAGAGAAGACATTCTGGGCTTTCTTCCTTTGTTGTTTATCCTCGTCATGATTTCATAATAGCTGTAACAAGTTGGAATAGGGGCTGCGGTGGAGTAACATAGAAGGGTCCGCCTTCCAGGCATTACAGATCTAGGAGATCTAGAGACATTGCTTAGGTGAAGCTCTGTTAATTGTTTCTTTTTTCTCTAGACCATGGCCATGGGATACATGCTGGGCACCATTGCCAGGTACTACATAAAGTGGATTTGCTCTTGTGATTGCAACTGCGTGTCCCGTCCCGTCCCCCTCAACTGCCAGCTGTTTGCACTGTTGCCACCAATGGAAGTTTCCCTCCTGCAGCTGATAGTGGCTTTAAGAGGTGTTTTTTTTATCAGAACCATGGCAAAGTGAGAAGGGTTAATGACCCTCCACATGTTTGATGGTCCTGATCCTGTTCGACACCCCCCCCCCCCGCTTTTATTTTCAGTGGGCAAATTAGACTTATCAAATGCAATTGGACATTTAACATTGTGTCTGGTTTAACCGACAAAAGTCAGTTTCTCCATGGATTGGGTCTCTAGCTGAATTGTTTTTATATATAAGAATGTATATCCCACACTTGGGCAGAGCAATCCAACACCAGCAGGAGAGGGAGGATACATGGCAGAGGAAGTGCTAAATTTAAAGCCCTGCTGAATTTATGCAAAAGGTGGCTGGAGTGTGTGTGGGGGAATTATCCCAGCTCTAGGGCTGGTCTCACTCCCTCCCCTCCCCCCATTCGAGAGTCATGTCAGGAGAAGAGGAAGGCTTTGGATCTGTTTTCAGATGGGAGATCTGCAAAATTCTATGAGCCCCTAAAGTACCCTCCCTGGGACCATAGGACTGCACCCTTAAAGCCACATCTAATGTGGCCCTTTAGTCTATGCTGGCTGGGTGGGGAATTACGTGTATAAACATGTACTGCATGCATAATTCCCCAGCTCAATCCAAAAGGCACACATCTAGTTTGAAGAACCTGAAATCCTGTTGATTGGCACAGGACAAGAGCTGTAATGAATCTCACCCCTGTTCCCTCTTGCCTGCCAAACAGATGATTTACAGGATTTAGACTTTAAAAAAGAAGCTTGCATGCATGCAGTTGCCCACGTTCTCTGGATCAGAGCCAGAGGGTTATTTTTGAGTATTATCAAGCATTCTAACTCGGCCCATGACACTTGCAAACAAAATCAAGATTGTGCCGATTCCAGCTAGACTAAACAGTGGGTACAAATAGATCTTACCTCCGGATGCTTAAGGCACGACCTGTTTCACCCTTTGCATTTAATCAGTAATCCCTGAAGTTGTGTCTGGAGAACTTTGCATATCAAAAATGTGGAAATATTTGAATATACTGAATAGTATTTTTATTTAACTTATTTCTATAGCAACTTATAAAGCAATGTCTGATATGGAGAGTTGGTTGATAAAAGTATGAGAGGTACCAGAAGGGAATACAGCAACAAGTTATGTAATATTAAGACAGCAATCTTGAACAAACTTACTAGGGAATTTGTCCCCTTGAACATGGCAGGACATATTTCTGAGTTAAACATGCATAGAATTGCACTATTCAAGTGGATTCTATTCAAATTTATGTTCATTTTTGTTTTGGAGGGAAGAAAATTATGGGTATATATATATATATTTGACAATGCAATGGTGGAAGGTGATTTGGGGGTGGGGGGTTATAAATAAGCCTGGAATTATGTTTTACGTTCTCCCCCCCCCCCCCCCCGTTGATCTTTTCTCTGGATTTTATATAATAGTAAAACTGTTACAACAATCTAATGTAATCCCAAACAAAGTTCTTAACCCTTTGTTTGCAGCATGCACAATACCAGGGTTGTAATCCTTGCCATGACAATCACAGCAATTATAACCATCGTTGTCACTATTTTCTCCTTCCAGACAAAGGTGAGGTGGCCTGTTCTTTCAGTATAATTTAATAGTTTCTTATGGTGTCCTATTCCTCATATTCTTTCTGTAAAGCACAACTGATTCCTTAATCTAACTTCCCTTTAATTCATGTGACTTCCCCAATCATTTTATCCCCACTGTTGGGGTGGAAGGAGTTTTAAATTCATCTAACTCTAGCTCCAGAATTTTTCTAGACTTAAAACATATGTGGCTTATGTTTATAGTGATACATAATGGCCCCAGTTAGAAGACACTTTAAACCATGGCTCTAACCATGGTGAATAAAGCAAAAAGCCATATTCACTGTGATTAAAGCCATGGTTTAAGGTGTCTTCTGAACACGGTGTGGCTTTCTGGCTTAACCACTGTGGTTAAGGCCATGGTTTAAGGTGTCTTCTGAATGGGCCCTATGTAGGCCTTTCTAGATGTGGCCCAAAACAAAAATGATCTTTTAGCCCTATCACACTGGCAGAGCACTATTCTGTCCCTATGTTATGGGTGGGGAGGTGGTGCAGGTAGACTTGATGTGTGTGATGGGGTGGAATTACCCTACACTGGAAGGATTTCCTATTTGCAAGGTTGTTTTGTTTCCCTTTTCTCTCCCTCTCTGTTTTTTTGGTATGTGTGATCCAACACAGGAGAAAGTGAGTTTGCGTCCTAGAACTGAAAAGTTAAACAAGGGGGAAAGAGTCATAAAGGGCTCCACTCTTAAAGGTGGCCTAGAAATAATCTTAAATAAGTTAGCAAGGCAGGTCTGCTATTGAGTGGGCTGTTTTCCCTGTGTTCAGGTTTTATTAATGTAGAACAAGATTCTAATCCATAATTTTTATTGTACAGGGGTGGGGTGGGGGAAGCACTTAGTTTAAGAGGAAATAAGGAGAAAATATTTAAAAATAGTTTTTAAATGTTTTCAAATTAGGGCTGGCACGGATGGAGGGAGGAGTAATGTGTCCTTATTGCTAATAAGTGTCTGGCATTCATGCAATCACATTCCCCAATGAATAATATGGTACTGCAACTGTTGTTCTAACTGGGAGAAAGGAAGTGGTTTCCCCAGCCACCAAAAGCAGTGGATGAGAAGGGTGTTCGCTCTGCAGTGGAAAGTGTAGTTATCTTAACTAAGCATGTTTGGATCCCATCCTCACAATACAAGCATGATTTTTAAGAGCGTTGTCTGGTTCCCCCACAGTTGCATGAGCAGGGCATGTTGCTAGGGCAAAAACATGCTGTGTGGGAAAGGCCACTTAGCTGAAATTCCTGGTCATGTAACACAATGTATACCTGGCCCAAATGATACGTGGTCCTTCATATCATGACTTTGGCCTAACAGCCATAGACCTCCTGGGACTGTACCACTTTAGAACTGAAGCTGGCAATTTGAGGTCTGAATGTTCTTCTATATGAAGATGGTCTGTGCGTGTAGAAAACTGGCACATGCAGCGGTTGCTCAGCTAAATGCCTTTGCCTTACATGCTAGCTTTCCATGGAGAGGCACATGGAAGCAATCAGCCATGCATTCCAAAAGAATCTGGTACCGGGAGTGCTTGGCTGATGGGTTGCAGAGCTTCTGATCCATTCACGTTTGGGCAATAAAATGAAATGATGGGAAATGACTGGGCAAGAAGATATTGGAGCTTGCTCTATAATGTGTCATTCTCATTGGCAGGTGGATCTGACGACCTGGACTGGCTTTTTCTGTATCCTGGCCATTGTGGTCATGGTGACGGGCATCTTCACTACCGTTGTCCTGACCTGCAATTACGTAAGGGGCTGGAGCAAGGGTTAGGGTTGGCATATGTGGGATCAGCCCTGGCCACAAAGTTGGGAGGTGGTGAATGATGCATGCCCCCGCTGGGTTTCCCTTTTCTAAGGACTTCATCCCTTCTTTTGGGCTGAGGCCCGTTTTGAAGTTCAGGTTAATCATCTGCTGCTGCTGCCTTAAAAAGCCCTTTAGTTCATAGGATATTCTCTGTATGATAATGTCAGGAGGGATCCTGCTAAGCAACCACTTAAACTTCTCCTTGTAAAGGTTTAACTCGTTTGTTCTTGCCTTCTTTTCTTGCAGGTATACTGGCTGGACATGCTTTATTCGGCCCTGTGTGCCATTGCCTTCACCCTGGTTAGTAAAACGTTAGATCCTGTTGTATGAATTATTAAGATACCTGTTCCTAAGACAATGTGTGTGTGTGCAGCATTTTGACAATTCATGGGGTTATCTCCAACGTTAGCCCAACTTAAAGTAGACCCATTGAAATGAATGGCCCTTAAGTTAGACTGCCATTGGATACAACTCTTGGTGTGCTACAGAAAGTATGATTACGCAAGGCAACAATTCAGCATTGTACTGATGGATTACCACCTGTTAGAAGCTGGCACCCAACAGGCATCCAGACTAACTACTCTATGGCAATTTAAGCTAAAGGGACACAAAAGCAGTGACAGTACTGGAGGGTGAATTTTGCCCAACTTCTTTAGATGCATAGCCTATACTGCTATGTTGTTGTTGTTTTTTAAAAAAATTCTCACTTCTCAGTCAAAAATGGCTTGGGTGACAGTACTATACAGTTTATCTTCATAGCAAATAGATGTGGGCTAAATCCAAGGAGAGCTGCTTTGGGAGATGCTTGCAAAGTGTCTGGTGTTTATACAGGATCAGACCTTTGGTCCATCTAACCCAGTATTGTCAACACTGACTGGCAGCAGCTCTCCTGGGTTTCAGGCAGTATTCTGACTAATCCTAACTGGAGTTGCCAAGGATCGAACCTGGGACCTTCTGCATGAAAAACAGGTGCTCTGTCACTGAGCTGCAGTCCTTCCCCATTAGTGTCAGAACATGAAGAGCCTTGGCTTTGGAATTACCAATATGTTCAACCATGCAAATGAAATTGGGATTTTTTTTAATGATCTGCTTTTTTTAATACATCTGCTTTGATGTATTCCAATAAACTGAAAAAGTCTACAAATGACATTGGAAATAAGTGAGGAAACTAGTCATTGTTTGCTGGGTAAAATGTCTGCTGTGATGAGATAAATTCTTGAAATGCCCCCTCCTTATGAAATAGGCAGAGTGGCAACAAGTGAGTCTTTTTAGTGGTGGCTCCTTGAGACTTTCCCTAGAACAGGGGTGGGCAGATGGTAGATCAAGATCTACTGTTAGATCTCTAGGTGATTTGCATTAAATTGGCAAGAGTTCCTGATTCCCAGTTCCCTAAAATAGCAACTGCTAAAAGGCCTTCCCTCCTGAAATAAGTTGCTGAAAAGTAACACTTTGAGGTGGAGGCAAGGAGGAGCCAGGAAGTGGATATCTGTGTGATTGGGCTTGTGAGCTTGGGTTCCTGGAGAAGGCTATCAATGGCTACTAGTCCTGATGGCTATGTGCTACCTCCAGTATCGGAGGCAGTAAGCCTGTTTACACCAGTTGTTGGGGAACATGGGTGGTAGGATGCTGTTGCATCTATGGCCTTAGCTAGACCTACCTGTTATTGTACAACGGAGGGGTGAAGATCTCGTGATGTTTTTATTGCAAGATCCCCCCTCTGTTTACATGTTGCGCGCGACGACCGCTGAGGGAGAGGTGTCACGCCCGCCATTTTGTTTTTATTTTTAAAGGGGAAGATGTGCACGAGCGCTCGTGCACAGAAGGTAGGTGTTTTTTTAAAAAACTTATTTTCCCTGCTCACCCCACCCCCGATGGGCGCAGTGCTCCTGAGGAGCTCTGCTCCCTGTGCGCGGGTCCCAGTACCTTGTGAGGAACCGCAAGGAGCTGGGACAAACCGTGGTGTCCGGCCACACGTTCTGCATTCTCGGGCTCAGCCCGAGAACATGGAAAAACCAGGCCTAAAGGGTAGGGCGAGATCCTGGGGCAAGGGAGGGATCATCCCTCCCTGATCCCGAGATCCCCTGTGCGTCATGTGGACACAAAGGGATGATCCCGGGGATCGCCCCGGGATTTCGCCCCGTCTAGCTATGGCCTATGGCCTGCTTGTGGGTTCCTGGTTGACAACTGGTTGGCCACTGTGCAAACAGAGTGCTGAACTAGATGGACCCTTGGTCTGATCCAGCAGGGCCCTTCTTATGTTCTTATGTCTGGTACTGATCACAAATTCCTGCGCTAGGCATATGGTCCAAAGCATCCTGCTCTTTCTTCCTTATAGCATACATCAGCCCGACTGAGTGACTATTTTGTAGCTGGCTTCAGTTGGAAGATATCAGGGTTCAAGTAAAAAAACAAAGTAGATTCCGCAAGCTTGAAGTCTGCCCACTTTTGCCCTAGGGGTATCCCAGCTGGCATAGAGGGTAATATTTTTTTGCACCAGGCAAACTTTGTTCACTCAGGCCTTTTAACATTTTTTAGGCTGCAACCCTATGCATATTTAGACAGAAGTCCTACAACTCCCAGCATCAACCAGCCAGCTGAGCTGCATCCTTAATTTTTTAAACACATGTAATATCGTTGCATTTCCAAATATTTTAAAAGTTTCATACAAAGGTGATTTATTCTTTACTTTGACAGTGTTTAATTTATTTTCTTTTTATCCCAATTGGGATTATTGTCACTCTCTATGGGTGTGGTGTGGTTGTTCTTTATGCTGGTGTTGCATGTTGAATAACAGATTTGAAGCCAAAACATCCCTCTGTTCTGGTCAGTGAAAAGTTATTCTGAAGCAAAAGGCACAGAAGCCAGCGGATAATGTAAACAGGACATTAAGGAAGCTATATTAAGCAGCCACATTTTGAGTGGATGTGAAGCCGTTGAGAAATTAAGTGGGACTTGTCAAAATCACTAGAGTGATGCTTGGCTGTACCCAGACTATAATATGTACACACAGAAAGGAAGCATTAGATGATTTTTTTTTGGAACCACGTGACTAATTGCTTCTTTTGTGATTTCCTACAGTTCCTGGCTTATGATACCCAGTTGCTTCTGGGGAACAAGAGGTTTGCAATCAGTCCTGAGGATTACATTTTTGGAGCTATCCAGATCTACGTAGATGTAATCTACATCTTCCTCGCATTCTTACGGCTTGGGAGAAGAAGTTAGGGACTGGGCTCCTGAACCAAAGGCCAGAATTATTCCTTGGCAACTTCTGAAGACATTATTTTCTGAACAGAAGATTATTTGCCTTTCTCCCCATTGCCAGCGCATGGATCTGTTCTTTGCAGGGATCCTATTGTAATGAGTATGGATTGTATAAAAGATTTCTGTCTGTCCATGCTCTCAATAATGTCCTACATATATGAAAAATAGTATACTACATGAAAAGTCTTTTACCTACTGAACTGCATGGCCACTATCCAGATATAGCTGTGCTTAAAATTCCACTGGAATCAATGAGATAAGTTAGCCACAGTGCATGTTAAGCTCAGATGGTTTCAGTGGGACTTAAGTGCAATTAATTTTTCTGGATCAGGGCCTACACTTTTGCATTGTTTAGCACCATGCATCTCAGAAATATACTGTGTCTTGCAGTAAAAGCCAAATAAATATAGAGGTTTCAATAAGCTGATCATCTGTTCTTGTGGGATGACATAATAAACAATACAACTGAATAGCATTGTGGAGTATTATACCACCACCTTGCCTAGGGCTCCAAGATACCTGGAGACAGTCCTGGGGCGTTGTAGTCCAACACATCCATAAGGTGCCAGATTGGGGATGGTTGTATTAAGCACACAAGGAGGCCTTGACTCATCCACTGTCTTCCATAACCAGAGCTCTATTCAAGGCCTATGTAGGCCAGCACGCTGTTTCCTACTGTGGCTGTCTCTGTGTGGGAACCCCTCACACAAGACATGAGTGCGGTAGTTCTCTGCTGCAGTTGTTCTCCAGTGACTGCTATTCGTCCTGGAGGTAACATATAGCTATCATGTGACTGGTAGCCACAAATTTAGCTTTAAAACTAATCCCGTTTTAAAGCCATCTAAGTTAGTGGCCATTACTACATCCTGCCTCAGAGAATTCCATAGTAACTGTTGTGTGACAAGTTATTGTTTTGCCTTTCCTGAATCTCACCATTCAGCTTCTTGGATGATGCATTCTAGTATCATGAGAGAGAGAGAACCCAAGCATGCCTCCTCTTACTTGCTTTTCCCTCTAAGCTAAAAAAGCACCCGACATTAAAACTGTTCCTTGTATGAGAGTTGCTCCAACCCCACTGATCAGCACTCAGAACTGTGCACCGTATTCCAAGTGTGATCATACCATAGTTTTGTATGAATACATGATAGTAGTAGTTTTATTTTTGAGCCCTTTCCAAGTGATCCCTCGCATGGAATTTGATTTTTTCATACTTGCCACATGTTAACATCAACTGTTTCATTGATTTATCGACCGCAGCTCCAGGATCTCTTTTCCCAGTCAGTCACTGCCAACTCTCAACCCCCATCAGTCAATATGTAGTTGTGTGCCTCCCCACTCCCAACCCCCAATACACAGAATTTTACAGTTATCACATTTGCCATTTTCTTGCCCATTCAGTTTGGGGAAATCTCTTTTAAGCTCTTCAGAATTTCTTTCTCATTCAGAATAATTTGGTAACATCTGCAAATGTGATCACTACGCTGCTCACCCCATCTCCAGATTGGACCTAGGCAAAGATGGTCAAATGGTCAAATCCTTTTGTGCATTGCCCTTGGGGGAGGTGAAAAGAGGGATACAATTGGAATGGCTCATAGCAATAGGAACATGCCTGATTTTAGAAGAGGACCAATGGGTAAATGTTCACAGATCAAACTTGGTTGACAATTTCATGATCTGGATTTCCTTGTTCATGCTGCTTCCCTACCCGCCTAGAGTAAAAGTTATAGGCAACCATGAAGATGCAGGACACATAGGAATCCTGATCCAGCCACCAATTGTGCATTATTTTGTGTATGTACAAGCCCTATGGGCTGGATGTGGGTGCCATGTACAGCCATTTCCCAATAGTCTTCTTGGACCTGTTTGTGCATACAGAAGTCTCAACTCTGCATTGCATATGTGAAGGGGATGGAATCTATGCATAGAAAAATATCACATAATCCCTTCATTTCTTATAAAATAAATACATCCACTGCACTGAATAGCAATGACTAAGAAGCACCATTTTTAAGCCCCCATTTTATTTGCTCCCATCACAAAATCAACAGGTGATAAAAAGTTCCACTTCTTAAAAAAAAACTCATAAAAGAGACACAACTAATCATTATCAGACAAAAATGTACATTCAAATAAAATCCCAATATTTGGGGAAGACACTGAAAAGTTGCACATAGCCATGCTATTTAATGATTCCCTAAATGTGATGTCTAGTCAGTTACATGTGTGGACTATGGAGAAATTTGTTCCTTTTACGTTATATCACACCCTATTGATATGGCTAGGTTGTCCTAGCTATTAGGAAAGTTATTGGAAGCTGTTTAAGTGGTGATAGTGCCAAATGTTACCTTAAGTGAAATGAACATTTTTTACAGGCATGTAAGGACAGCAGAAGGCACTTTGTGTGGAAGTGATGTAACAATATATCTGATTATCAACAGTGGTTACAAACAGCAGTTGCTCATTGTAGCAATCTATCCCTACGTATGATCCGATTCTCTAAAAAGGGCCATGCAATAATTTTACCACCAGTTTTTAGGAAACTAAATATTGTGGTGGATGTCTCACAAAGCTCAGTGACATCAATGGCTTTAGCACTTCTAACTCTGTTGGCTTATGGGGTCAATCCATTCACAACACACTCAAATCTGTATAGAAAAACAGGCTTACATGGATTCCTTCCAAGCATCTCCAATGAATCAGCTTTCATAAGTTTTCAAGTATTCAATGCATTATTTTTATGACAATTTGTCAAGTTGGGAATGATGTGACTTGGCCTCACGTGCGGCCAGTCTTACTGTAAAGAAATGTGATGAGAACTGAAAACTATTGACTACTCACAACCTTTTGTACCACCTATAGAGAAGATATGTTTATGCTACTGCTGTTGAGCTAAAGGCTTGCTTCCACTAGGGCTGCACCACTTGCATAAGTGCAGCAGCCCTGTTGGCTACTGCCTCCTGTATCTATCTGTAATTATTATCTCTAACGTCCAGGAGTACACAATCTCAGTGGCAACATCTGATCTCTCCAGGGTCTCCCAGGCCATGCCTTCCTGACCCTACCCCTTCCCCCCCCCCCAAATCACCAATCATTTGGCAGCTTGGCAGCTATTGTGTTTTCCCCCCATTTAAAAAGCCATTCAAATGCCTCTCTTAAGGCTCAGTTACTTTATTTGCCCCCTAGGCTTAGTTACTTAGTTGTTTTTCACCCACCCCTTCTACCCAGGAGATCTTCCCAAAAATGGAAGTCAGTCCTTGGGCCAAAAGAGGTTCTGCATCCCTGCTCTCATCTCTCATTTACCCAGACCTATCAGATCCCTTTCTGGTCTGGAAGTATAGCAAGCTGTGCCTCTTCGCCTTCTATTAGGATATATCCAATGCTGAAGGGTACTGATTATGAAGGATTTATTGATAACCTCTGCTAAATTTCATGCAAAGGTAACATGAAAAATCAGTTCACTATATATACTGTACAGCCCTGTATCGTGCCCCAGGTAGGTACAGGGAATTCACCAGGATATCTGTGAATGGCTGAAGCCAATAACTGCATGGTAGGAGTACAGAGTGCCAGCAACTTTGCACCCCAGGGCTAGTTTTTCGTTTCTATAAGTTCTTCTGTTGCTAGTGATGTTGCCCTGTATCGTTCTCTTTTATACTCTCCCTTGTTGGATGCATGGATCTTTTGATGGATTTTCAGCTGCTTCAGACGGTTCTTGTCCACTTCTCGCTTAGTGAGGAGGAAAAGGATGATGCCACAAGGGAAACCAATGGCCCTGGGAAGATGAAAATAATATTTAAGCTAAAACATACATGGAATTCCAGTTGCAGAAGGCACAGAGATGTAAGCAGGCAACTAGATGCTGCCAGACAAATTTTGGTCTGGGCCAAATCATGTCTTCCTGCCATTCTTGCATATGATCCTAATATCTTCCTTACCCTTTCCAATTTGGCCTATGTATGTAATGCAAGGCTTCCTTAGTCCTTCTGTCAAATAGGATTACCCAACATCATAGCCTGTAAGTGTGACAGTAAATTAGGGGTCCTAGGAAGATTGTAAACAAAATGGATAATGCAACGCTCACCAAGCAATGCCAACTGCCTTCATGGGGTTCTTGGCCTTCTTTGTGGGGATATATTCTGCTTCACAGACCTGTTCACTAGGCTGTGACTTTGAGGGCAATTCTCCAAAAGCCCTGCGGCTACTATGAAACGATCTGACCGACGTTTTGAAAGACACAATTAAGCCTGCAGCTCGGCTCACAGTGGCAGAAAGAAGGCCTGCAAAGGGGACATACTACAATCATGAAATTGCACTTTTAATAAAAGAGTTTCATCTAGATTTATCAAGATTTTGCTGGGCTCTGAACTCACAACTATTAAAATACACATCCTTCCAATAAGTAAGCACTGAGTAACTGTAATTTTCACCCTTCTTTAGCTTATGTACACAACATTGTGCTTAACAGCCTGACCCTATGCATGTGTTCTCAAAGGTAGGCTTCATACCCAATGGGACTTATTCCCAAGTAAACATGCATAGCAGATTTATTTATTTTTTACAGATATCATTTGCCTTTTCCTCCAAAAAGTCCCAAGGCAGCAGAAATGGTCCTCCTCTTCACTTTATCCTCAGAATAACCCTGTGAAGTTAGGCTGAGAGTCAGTGACTGGCCCAAGCCACCCAGTGAGTTTCATGGCCTAGCGGGGTCTCTCCAGTCCAACACTCTAACCACTACAATGAAGTAACTAATCCATCATATCTGTGTTCATGAGCATATTGCAAAATGTCTTTTAACATGCCTGCCCCTTAAGATACCTGTGTCATAACTAATTGTGGCCAGAAGATAAAACATAGTATCAGGTAGGGTGACCAGATGAAAATGCGAAGAGATTTAAAAAAAACACAAATCACATAGAAGTTTCAGTGCATGGATAATGTATAAGTTACTTGTTGTTTCTTACAAATATACATTAAGTAGATCATTATAGCAGAAAAGAGGTCAGGGCATTTTAGAAGGCAAAGTTCTTCTTGGCACACAAGCACTGCTACTTGCCAATACATGCCAAAATGTGATTTCCTACTTCTATATAACTGTTACAGGCACAGGAACACTGTCTGTCTCTGCTTCTGTTTATCTAATGAGGAGGAACAACCCACAGGGCAGAGCGTCTCACCACAAGCCTACAAATAAACTCCTTTTTGGATTTCCAGACAAAGGACTTGGAAGAAAGCAGCATTAAAGGACGTGCGTGCAGTGACAATCGGGATCTAGTGTGGGGTACTGGAGTGTTAGACCTTGTCTGGGGATATCACTGTATACATCCCCACGCAGCCATGAAGCTCACTTGGTGCCTTTGAACCAGTCACTCTCTCTCAGTCTAACCTAAGTCGCAGGACTGTTGTGAGGAAAGAAAAAGAGTAGGGGAAAGTCATACATGCTGCTAGTCTGGGCTGCAATCCCACAACATTCCCTCGCCCGGGCCTGCAGTTGCCCCACCCGAGGGCCATTTAAATCAGCAGCCACCGTGATCCCTTTTTCCTCCCCGAAGTCTCATCATCCACTCCCCACCAAGATCCATTTCAAAGCCTCCCCACAGTCACCCTTACCGGGCACACGAAGGCAGGCAGCCGCCATCTTGGGGAAAGGCGCATATTCCTTCCTGGTGCACGCTGGGTAGTGAGTCCACGGAAAGGTGCAAGCCTAGAACTACGACTCCCATGACTCTCATAAGACATAAGGGCGCAACTCGGAACATGAAAGTGGAGAATGAGGAAGGCAGTGTTGATGGCTCCCATTGGCTAGCCTTTTCTAATTCCCTCCGGTAATTGGTGCTGAAGACGGCGACTCCTCCCCTCACCAAGGGAGGCGGGGGCAAAGAGGAGCGTGGCTAGCAAGATCGGTGGAGGCGGTCGCGGGTGGGCTGGAGCCAGCATGGCGGAGCCCGGGGACGGGGCGAGTCTGGAGGCGGCCCCGGAGGGGTCAGAGGCGTTCTTGCTCATGGCGGGCGGAGAGGGGGACGCGGAGGAGATCGTGGAAGTGGTGGACCTTGGGGCGCCTGGACCTGGTAAGCGGTGGGGAGAGAGTGTGGCTGGGGCAGGACCCCGGAGACCAGAGCTGTGTGATTGAGGGGGGCTCCGCTCAGGGGGAAGAGAGGCACCGGGAACCAGGAGGTCTAATGGGGTGGTTTGTTTAAAAAGAGTCTTCAGTACAGAGAGCAAGGGGGCAGGTTCCTGCCCCGAGGAACGTACAGTCGAAAACTCAACATGGAGTTGAGGAGGAGAAGGGGCAGGTTCTGATAAGGGCAGCTGGGACAGACACTGGGAATTGAATTAATTTCAAGTGTTTTTATCCTCCTCTTCAGTCAAAAGGTTCTCATTGTGCTTTAAAAGTGTTAAGAATTAGACAGCTCCTGCCCTCAGGCGTCCAATCTAAAAAAAACCCGGAAAACACAAGGAAAGGGATCAGGAGGGATGGAGGGTGGGGAAGCATGATGGTGAGACTCGATTCAGCTGCTCAGGTGGATGGGAATATACCTGTTGAACTCAGGTTTGCACTACATCTCTTGTCCTTCTGGGCTGGCCTCTTCCTCTTTTCTTTCTTCTCCGTTGCAGTTTCTCTTCTCTTGAGGGCTAGCCTAATCTCTTCCTTGGCCCATCCCCTCAGGCCAAGATGTTTCCTCAGCTGCCTTTCTGGTGACAGGTCAGGTGGGGGAGGGAGGGGCCACCACTGGGAACTAGGTCTTCCCCTGAGGGGATGGGCGAAGGAGACATAACTTGGTGAGCTGCCACCATCTAGCTCCCCCCACCCCAAAATTAGGATGGAGGTGGTGGTGTCTGCAACTTGTCTTATTGTTGTGTGAATCTTTGACCTGTGGTTTTGGCCAAAGGTGAGCAGACTGACCAGCTGCCTCCTCCTGTTTATTTATCTATTACAGTGCTTTTATCCTGCCCTTTAGCAAAAAAGAAGGCTTTCAAGGCAGCTTACAAAATAATTCTTAAGACAGCCCCTGCCCATAGGCTCACACTCTTAAAAAACAAACAAAAAACAAAAGGAAAGGGGATTGGGAGGGAGGAGGGGGGAAAAAAAGCAAAATTAGGCACCAGATTCTTAGTTGGAAATTTCAGAAGGTCATGGACACAGTGGAAGGGCTTCCACTTCTTCTCCCTCTAATTTCCTCATACAGATCTGGGCACGATGGAGGCATGCCTGACTGCTGCTTCCTTTCTCTCTGATGGCCTCATCAGCCACAGTTGGTAGCAGGAGGGAGGGGGGCTCGGAGCTGGAGCCAGGCACGATGGAGAGGTACCTGGCTGCTGCTTCCTTTCCCTCTGTTCTCAACTCTGTGTTGCAGCAGTGTGGCACATTTGCTTTACAATGTTGAGCAGCTTTTCAAAACAATCTGTTTTTTTCTCTCTCTGCAGATGATCTGGCCGACGAAATGGAAGATGTGGATTTAGATGAAGAGGAGGGTGCTTGGGAGGCAGTGGAGGAAGATGAGGGGGTGGAGGAAGGCATGGAGGCCCCAGATGACAGTGAGGTGACATTCTCTAAGCACACAGGTGAGCTACCACAGGCATGAGAGTGGGCCTCCTACTCCATTGTCTACTTTCCCATGTTCATGCCTTCCCACTTGGCAGCTGTTAGGGATTCTATGTTGATTTTTGAGGGCTGGTAAGGCTGGGGAGTTGGGGGTGGATTCAGATGACCTCCTCGTGTATTGAAAGAAAGGATAGTTGCAGTGCTGTACTAGCTCTGCTCCCTACTATTGATGTGCGTTGCACCACACACATACACCGTCCACACATTCAGCCAGTGCATGAAGTCTATGTGTGCACATCATATATGCCCTTACTCTGACCCCCCTCCCCCATGTGTTCTTCATATGCATGAGTGGTCATCTGAACATTTTTTTTATAAGTAAAGTAAACTTGGTTGACAAAGGATTAATCCAGCCATGCAGTTAGCCTCTCATCTGTTCATTAGTGGCTTTATGGACCTGGTCCTGGAAACTTAAAGCCAGGATTGGTAATGTGAATTGTCCCTGCTGAATTTTCCAAGCTGGCAATGCAGCACTGTGCCATGTCTTCTTTTTGCCTTAGTAAAAGTTGTCCTTTAGCAGAGAAGAGGGTGAGACCGTTTGTGCAGCAGTACAATAGCGTTGCGTTATAGTAGCTACTGAGAAGGGCTGTACCAGCTGACTCACCTTTTCTTCTCTCAGAGTTGTGCTGGACTTTATAAGGTTGGGATGACCAACTTGTGGTCCTCTAGGCATTTTGGCCTGCAACTCCTGTCAGCACTAGCAAGCACAGCTAGTGGTGAGGAAGGAGAGGAGTTTTCGGCCAAAACATTTGGAGGGCCAAAGGTTGCCCACCCTTGTAATAAGGCAAAAGGGAGAGGGTTGCACATACAGGATGTTTCCAGCTCTAGCTTTCAAGAACCAAGACTAGGTCTTGGGATAGCACAAGACGGGAGAGGTCCAAAGCCTTCTCAGGTCTTCTGGGTTTGTCTTATTTGGTGGCTCCCCATATAACCAACCATGACTGCATGTGTGGGTCGCCTTGGCTTCCGTTGTTATCATTGTTCTGTCTGTTCTCCATAGCATCCGTTTTTTGTGTCGGCCTCGATCCCAAGACCAACACGCTAGCAGTGACGGGGGGTGAAGATGACAAGGCCTTTGTGTGGCGCCTCAATGATGGCGAGCTCGTCTTTGAATGCTCAGGTGAGGTATCCCAAATGAGGCCCTCCCTGCTGGGGAATGACTTCCAATCCTCCTTCCCATAGTTGGCTTGTACTGTGTTGCCATGGTGAGCAAAAACCCAAAAAACAAGAGTTTGAAAATAGATATTTCTCTCTACTTTGGATAGTCCCAGAGATTATCCATACCTGAAATTCTTCAGCATGTGATTTGCATAGGAAGAATGGAGGCCATTTCCCATATTTTTGAGGGCACTGAATATTCTCCCCTCCCCTCCTGACGTTCCAAAGTATTGCTGTAGATGGCCACAGGCGGGTGACTCCACATGACCAAAAGCGTAGTCCAGAGTGGTCTTCTTCTGTTACAAAAAGAAATACAATTTGGTTCATTAGGTTGAGGCGGGGGTGGGATGGTATTATGAACAGTAATGCTAATGCAATCCTTGTTACTAATAAGAATATTTATATGGTGCTTTAGGTTGTTCAGAGTGCTTCATTGACATTATCTTGATGTTGTCTGTACAACAAATTTGTAAGGAGATCAGTATTAGCTTGATATTGCAGGTGTGTGGGGAAGAGGGGTGGATTTGAGGCTGAGAGACAAGGGCTTTTCTAAGACTTCCAAATGAATTTCATGCCAGAGGTGAGATTTCAGCTAGGCACTTCCTGGTGTACACTGCAGTCTCTTTGGCTGCAATCCGGTACCCACTTATCTGTACTAAGCCATTGATTCATTTCTGAATACTCATGTGTAGGATTACATTCAAAGACTATGTAAGGTGGAAGGTAGGATGGGATGAGAGGGCTGAGCTAGAAATATTGGCCAGAAATGGCAGTACTAAGACTCAAATAATAGCTCTGATCTCCTGAATCCTTGTGGGACCTTTGGTACTCTTAGGGCACAATCCTATGCAGTTTTAGACAGAAATAAGTCCTACAACTTCCAGCATCCCTCAACAAGCATATCTAGCTGGGGGATGCTAGGAGTTGTAGGATGTATTTCTGTCTAAATATGCATAGGATTGTGCCCTTAAGTGTTTAAAATATATCTGGCACCAAAGCATGATCTTCTTCTTTTCGCTCTCCCTAGGTCACAAAGACTCTGTCACTTGTGCTGGTTTCAGCCATGACTCTACGTTCGTAGCCACGGGTGACATGAGTGGACTGATCAAAGTCTGGCGGGTGGACACCAAAGAGGAGATCTGGTCTTTTGAAGTGGGTGACTTGGAGGTGAGAAATGGGGCCTTCAAGTTCCAGGGCAAAAGCTTTGTCATGAGAAAATAAGGCTGGTTTTCCCCACCGAGGGCAAAGTGAATGCACAGAAGAAGGAAATAATTAGCAACGGGGAGTGGAGTGAAACCTAATGTAACTGGGAAGGGTAACAATTGAACATTTTGGGACTTGACTGATTCCTTCTAACTAGCTATGTTGACAGATTGTTCTGCTCTCGCTCTCTGCAAATGTTCTGAATTATGTGTTAGACGTCGAAGAGGTGAATGACGACACCTGAGGTGCTGTGGTTTTAGTTTGCCTTTTTGTGCTTTTAAGAAGTAAGGACATAAGAGTCATGATGGATCAGACCAAGGGTCCATCCAGTCCAGCCCTCTGTTCACGTAGTGGGCAACCTGCTGTTGACCAGGGACCCACAAGCAGGACATGGGTGCAATAGCATTCTCCCACCCATGTTCCCCAGCAACTGGTGTACATAGGCTTACTGCCTCTGATACTGCACTTATTGCCTCTGCATTTCTTTGCAGTCACAGAGGCTCTTAAAAGACTTAGACAAATCTATGGAGAATCCATCACAGTTGTTAGCTATGATAGGTACACCTTGAATCTCTAAATTTCAGAGCAACATGCTGGACCTTTGGCCAGCAAGACAGTCCTTAGAAATGATGACTCGAATGAGTTTACAGGCCCACATAGGGGTAAATGAGGGATAACTGTACATAATGAAGACCCAAAAGGGGTCCATGGGTATAGCTTCCTTACCTAGAAATGTTCCTCCAACTTATTTTTTGAGGGGAAGAAGGTGTTTGTTTGTTTTAACCATCCAGAGAGTTTCTGTTATTGGGCAGTATAGAAATGCAGTGAATAAGTAAATTAAAACTGTGATGCCGTGGCTGACCTTGCGATATCTTGTGGCTTGTTTGACTCTGTCCACTGGCTTATTTTGTAGTTCATTGCCTCTTGGCTTGATCCTGTTAATGCTATGTGATTTTGCTGATTGGTTCCTAGTGATAAGCCCTAGAAGTAATTCACAGAAGTGATTTATTCTGAAGGAAATGCACAGCATGATGGGCCTGTAGTTATATTCATGAGTTTCCAACTAGAAGCATTTCTAACATTGCTGTGCATGATAATCAGATCTAGGATAAGCTGATGTTTCAGGGCAAGCGATGGTGCTGTGATCATTGCAAGGTTGGTAGCTTTGCTCGTTCAGCATTCCTTATCGTAGCACTGTGACACAGGCGCACCAGTGTTCCCAATTCCACCTGGAGGTGCCATGACGTGACAGTTACCCAACTGACGATGTAGGTTGCGATCCAGAGCAAGGCCCTTGGAATTTGGTAGGCCGTGCTTGAGAGAGAGTGTGAAGGTAGTGGCTAAGAGTGGGAGCTATGAGGCTGGAAGTCTCCAAATGAAACCTCACCTCGGCCACAAGTGTCCTAGGTGATCATAGGCAAGCTGAAGATCTCTTAACCTGCTAAGTATTAGTCCATCATAATGTGTTCCAACTTCAGCTGATGGAGCAGTCAACATTGCGTGAGCAAGAACTTGTTTAAAATGGATACTTGGCCTGGCAAAAACAGCCAGCCCCTTCCTAGTTTGGTTTCACCTGTTGCTTTCTCTCCCTTTCCTTCCCCTGAACCCAGTGGATGGAGTGGCACCCTCAGTCCCACGTCCTCCTGGCGGGCACAGCCGACGGCAACTCCTGGATGTGGAAGATCCCTAGCGGAGAGTGCAAGACCTTCCAAGGGTCAAACTGCCCAGCTACTTGTGGCTACGTCCTCCCCGATGGTGAGTGATGAGGCCCGTGTTCTGGGGCTGGGTTTGTAGAGTTTGCCACAGGGTGGGGCTGCCCAAATTACAGGAGAGACACTGTGAAACTTGACTCTTCTGAGCCAATCCTCCGTTACCCTTAAGCACAGAGGAACAGCAAGAAGTGGTTGTATTGGGAAGGGCTTTGGGGGGCTTGTTTTAAAATCCAGGCTAGGAGCCTGCCTGGATATCCTAGAACATGACTCTCACTAAGGTGTTCAATGCAGGAAAGAGAGCTGTCGTCGGTTATGAAGATGGGACAGTGCGCATCTGGGATCTCAAGCAGGGCAACTCACTTCATGTCCTAAAAGGTACTAGATAGCTTATTCTCTCTCCTTAGAGTTGGAAGGGACCTCTGGGGTCATCCAGTTCAATCCCCTACTGGTGCAGGAGACCCACTGCTATGGCATCCCAGATAGCTGGCCGGCCAGCCTCTGCTTAAAATTCTCTGTTTTTGTTTACTGTCAAGAAGCAGGAGTGGAGGTTTGAGAGCTGGTTGAGGAGCAGGGTAGGCTTCATCGAACGATCTGTCTTAGCACTTGGTTCAGAGGGATTGTAGAGGCAGGAAATGGCCTTTTCAGGGAGTACGAATGGCTTCCAAGGAACGTACAGAATCCCAAGGCATTTATTGGGCTGGCCAGTTAAAATGTGCCTCACTGGACAATCTGTAGGATTTCATCTCTGTGCAGCTCGGCCTGTTGGCACCCTTTGCCTTTGGCTGAGGAGCCTCACTCAGGCTGCAACAAAACTGGGACAGTTTGGCTTGAGTTCGCAGCAGGACATTATGGGCTGGCATTCCTTGGGTGGCCTTGAGATACTGCTATTCACGGGTAACAGGGCCTTGGCAAAGAAGGGAGGGGGAGAGCTCAGCATTTGCTTTGGCACCCTAGAGTTTGATTGTGCGATCTTTGCTCTTAACAACCTCCAGGTCAGGATGGGCACCAAGGCCCGTTGACTTGCGTGGCCAGCAACAAGGATGGCAGCCTGGTCCTGACGGGCTCCGTTGACTGCCAGGCTAAGCTAGTGAGCTCTGCTACTGGGAAGGTGAGTGCCTTTTTCTCTCCATCCTAGGATGAACGTACCTGTGTGTGTTGGTTCCAGTGAGCGGCCAGCTTTGCCCATCTAGCTAAGGGAGGATTGGGGGTTTCCTATTGGTTACAGGCCTCGCTGCTCTCCTGGGCAGCTCCTGTGTCTGGCTAATTGCATTTTTTAAAAAATCACCTTTTTATTCCACTCTTCTTCCAAGGAGATCAGGGTTCTTCTCCTCCCCACTTCATCCTCCCCCGGCTCCCCGTGAAGTAGAGTTGTGCAGAGAGATGGCTACTGGCTAGGGTCACCAAGGGGGCTCCATGGTTGAGTGGGGATTCGAACCTTGGTCCCCAACACTAGGCTGAGTTGTAAACATTACACCAGCCATCCCTAACCTGGTGCCCTCCAGATGTCTTGGACTTCAGTTCCCATCAGCCCCAGCCAGCATGCCCAATGGTTAGGAATTCTGGGGCTTGTATTCCAAAACATCTGGAGGGCACCAGGTTGGGGAAGGCTGCATTACAGCATGCTGCCTTGGCAGCTGATGGGTTGAGAAGTCAGACCACTGTGTGCTTCAATTCCTAGAAACAGAGATCTTCTTTTTCTATGCATACCATGTGCAACCTCTCTCTTTTATGTCTTACACTATCTTTGGGTTAGTGGCAGCTTTTATTGGTCAGGTTCTGATACTCTCATTTACATCCTTCATCCTGGAGAGGGGAGCCTGGTTCTAGTGAGCAAGATGAAGCTTCTGCCGTAGCTGGAGCTATAGAGGGGAGTGGATGAACCTCCCACCCACCCTGGTCCCAAAGTTTGGCTGAAGCTTGGGATTTATTTTGGCTCTGCATTTGCTGGGTGCAGCACAGAGCCACAACAAGCCTTCTCCTCCTGCCTTTAGTGTTAAGCTGGAAGGGAGAGAAGGTGTCACATTATGTGCCCTCTGTGCCTGATGGAGAGCAAAGCCTCCTCCGCGCCACTGTGCTCCAGCATTGAAGTAGGGCGGTGGCAATGTCCTCTCCTGCCTCGTGTTGTGGGAGATCTGGAGGTGGGGGCGCATTGTCTTGCCTCTGTGCCTGATGGGTGCTCAGAGCCTGGAGTCCCATCAGGTGAAGAGGCCAAGCGATGCCTCTCCCTCCTGCGCCCCCCCCCCCCCCCCTGGTCCTCCAGCTCCAAACTGCAGGGCTCTACAATTTTGGTGTGGCCTTCTTGGCCAAGCCCCAAATTGTAGCTGCCCGCCCCCTACTGGCCAGACAGATGCTCTGCTGCCTAAAGGCACACAAAATGATTTAAGGCAGCTGAGCTTGACAGTTTCATCTCTCTTGGGTCTTTCCCAGAGGGGAGAGGGAGGGCAGACCAATGGACTCCACTGCCTAAAGGCTTGGGAAGTGTCTTTAGTCAGCAGACCCCAGTTTCATTTTTGCCTGTTGATAGCCTCCCTCCTGTTCTGTGGTCGGGGGTAATGGTTTCGATCTTGACCATGGGAGAGGAGGCGTCACTGGGTGTCTCTCCCTGCAGGTTGTGTCCGTGTTCAAGGCAGAGAGCGTGGTCCCCAAGCCTTCAGCAGGAGAAGCTGAGGAGGCTGAATCCAACTCGGTTGAATCCCTGGGCTTCTGCAATGTGTGAGTATTTGGGGGATGGAGGGGAGGTGTTGCTGTGGGCTTACTGTAGACGGCTGGCGTTGAGAGTCGAGGACATAACAAGCAGGAACTTAGTTCAGCAATCGCCCATGAATTCAGCCCAGCGAACCACACAGCAGTGTCTCCAGCAGTGTTGAGTTTTCAGGTATGGCTACCTGCCTGGCTTGCCCTAGCGCTTTTCCTCCAGCTGCGGCTGTTCCTTTTGGAAATGGCCCCAAACAATGGCTGTGTCAAAGACAGGGAGTTTCTAGTCCTAATGAAGATAGACTTGAAAGTGGAATGTAGGGCCTGGTGAGTTCCCAGAAGCTGGTAGACTGGTTAGATTGTTTTCATACTGTTGTTTGTTTTCTACGTTGAATTGTTTTCATGGTTTTAATTTTTGTCAACCACCCAGAGAGCTTCAGCTATTGGGCGATATAGAAATACGATGAATAAATAAAACAGATTTCAGGATGCAGTGGCGTATTTTTCCTATATGCTAGATTAGGTTTCAGTTGTCCCATTATGTTCATGGTAATATGTTGCTTCTCTTAGCATTTGGGTCCCTATACTTCCCAAGATCCAGAAGCCGGAGAGAGGCGGAGTTGTTCTTCCTGCAGTCAGGAAGGGACAGGGCTCCAGTATCTTGCATAGGTCTTGGCTATGATCAGCATCATTGCAGAATAAACAGTAAAATTTATGGAAATTTATTTGTCTTATGCATACAGGTGACAATTCAACTTTTTACCAATTAAGAGATGAGTTATTTTGATACAGTTTTTTTGTTAAGTATGAGTATGTTGCTTTTCTTAAAAAACAACAACACCAAGTGTATCTTCAGTCATAGTAGCTAGAAACTTGCTTTTGAACAATTAGAATTCGTTGCAGCTGCGGAACGTGATTCCTGAGCGTTTTTATGGATGCTTCTGCGAACATCCTATTGTGTGTTCTGGCTCTCATTGAGGCGACGGCTCTCATGTGAACCCATCCGGGTAACCTGCACTGGGGTTGGGAGATCCTGCCCTGTTGAGAATGATGGCCTGGCTTCCCTAGCGATTGACAATAAAACCTCCTCCTCTCCCACTTTGCTGTTGCAGGATGCCGTTGGCAGCTGTTGGCTATTTGGATGGGACCTTGGCTATTTATGACCTTGCCACGCAGACTCTGAGACACAAGTGCCAGCATGAGGTAATGGGGACGATCCCTCGAGGAATTGCCAGGCCTGCTGTACAGAATTGTATTGGCATGAGCCATACTGGAGGCAGTGGGCTTTTTCCAGGAACAGTCTAGGGATGGGAGAGTGCACAGAGTGCCGGGCCCTGGACTTCTAGTGGGAGCTCCAGACAGCTGTTCAACCTCCTTGTAACCAGCTGAGACATGTGAAGCTAGCATGGTACTTCAGACGCCTGTTCCAGGCTAAGAGTCTCGAAAAAGGAACTAATTGAAAAGTCTGCAAGTGCCGGTGCTTTTTTCTCCTGCTTCTAGATAAAAGGGTAAAAACCATGACACTGGTTTTGATGGATAGCCACTTTGGTGAATATGGGTTTTGCGGGAGAGGGGGATGTAGCTCTCTTGCTATGATTCAGGGACTAGTAGGAGAGCAAATATTTCTTAGCACCTCTGTAATCCAACCTTCTATTTAAGCAGTTGCCTGCTCGCCATTGGCGACAAGGAATTGCTTGCAGGCAAGTGAGAAAGCTGGCGGTGGAGGGATGGGATGTTCCTCTTCTGCACCCAGCATAAAAACCCAATGGGCTGCTAGAGGAGAGAAATCCTCACCTCGTCACCCAGGAGATAGACACAGCAGGCTGCTGGAGGAGGGATAGACCTTTCTTTCCCCCCCCTCTCTCTCTCTCTCTCTCTGCCAGTCCCCAGCAGGCTAGTAAATGTGTGGGCTTATTTACAAGGCTGCTCTAATCCCTTCTACTGTGACCTTCTTTCCTGCAATTGGCATCACTCTGCCATCCCATCTTCATTGTGACGTTGCATTGTGGTAATAGGCCAGGCTCGGTACCCAGTCACATCTGTCTATAAATGAGGGGTTGGGAAATCTCTTTGAGCCTGTGGGCAAAACTGCAAAATTGGTGCAGTCTCTGGAAGGATCACATTTCATCTGTGAGAGGGGTCCAAGGCAGACCGGGTGTGCAGAAATGTGATTTCTTACCATTTTAAAGTCTACTCAGAAGTAAGCATGACTAAACCACTTTCTAACAGCATCCCAACTATCAAACTTTTGCATGTCTACTCACAAGTAAGCAGGTCTGCCTGCCTGCAAAATGCACACCTCCATTTTATGCACCAGGTCGATTCTTTGCAGGGTATTGAAAGCTTAATTGTCTTGAAATCCCTCTTACCTCCTATCAGTGATTGGAGATAAGAGCAAAAGGAGCCTGTGTGCCGGATGGCGAACCCTTAAGGCCGGATCCGGCCATAGGCAGAGGTTCTCCATCCCTGATTTAGATATAGTGAATAGATTTCTTTCTTTCAACATGGGTCGGTGGGATGGGGGGACCTGTGGGGAGTATGGTGGGCCTGGCTCCGTGCTGAGAAGGTGGGAATGCCGCCGACTCTGATAGCACTCTTTCCGCTTGCCTTTGCAGTCAGGGATCGTGCAGCTCCTGTGGGAGGAGAGCTCCCCTGTGGTCTACACCTGCAGCCTGGATGGGGCTGTGTGCCTTTGGGATGCCCGATCAGGCAAGCTGATCAGTGAGTACCGGGGCCACACGGCAGAAATCCTGGACTTCGCTTTGAACAAGTGAGTGCCTGGAGCGAGGGCCGTGTTAGGCAGGGAGATGCCGGGCGGGCCGAGGCTTTGCCGAGAGGGAGAGAGACCGAAAAATGCACAAGGCTGGGGGAGCCTGGCTGTGGGTCAGGATAAGTGGGGCGTTAGTAACTCGTGTCGGGACCCTTGGGTCTGGAGGGGCCTGCAAGAAGCTGGGAGCAGGTCTGGTGGCTTCTGTGAATAGGGTCGCTGGGGGTGGGAAAGCGTGTTCTTTCCCAAGGGTTGCTCTGCCGGGTTGCGTGGCGTCCTTTCCTTCCTCCCTGCTTACTCCTTTACATTTGGAGGTGTAGCTCAGTCGGTGGTTCTCACAAAGCAGGGGTGGGCAACTGGTGGCCCTCCAGGCGTTTTAGTCTGCAGCCCCCATCAGCGCCAGCCAGAATAATCAGTGGCGAGGAATCATGGGAGTTGCAGCCGAAACGTTTGGAGGGTCCGCTTTGCCATCAAGGCTGGAGGTACAATAAAAGGGTGGCCTTGTGTGGTTTGGCAAGGGGACGTGATGGGCTTGGCCTGGGGTTCGTCCTTGGGCAGCCGTGGGCACTGAAGCGGTGTTTTCTCTTCCTGTCGCTCCCTTCGCTTTCTGTTAAAATGGGGATCTTTAATATCTGCCCCACATGGGGGTCATGAAGATGGGTGGAAAGAGAGCTTGTGATATTTTGCACACTTACTTGGGAGTAAACACCCCCCATATAAGGTGGGGTACAAATCTTTTAAATAACTAAGCAAACCAAACAAGCTCATTTCTCGTCTTGTCGCCTTTTTCTCGCAGAGATGCTTCCATCGTGGTCACCACTTCCGGCGATCACCAGGCCAAGGTGTTCTGCGTGCAGCGCCCTGACCGCTAACGGCGCTTCCCCCGGGCAGCAACTGGCGCTGTGAAGGAACGGGCCCATGTGGATGCAGGCGGCCGCACCAGCCGGACTGTGGTGGGGTGGGCACAGTGAGGGTAAACGCATCTAAGGGGGGCATCTAACCTTTTTTGGGGGGGGGATCATTGTTTTGTTTTAAGGGGAACGCTTTGCCACCCTATCCCCTGATCGCTCCAGGGCTAATTTCTGGGATTTTGTATGAGAAGATTTTAATTATTACACATGCCCTGGTGCTTTGTAGAGTTACAAAGCTGTGAGAACGCAGGAGGTCCGATCTGGGGATGGATCCTTGGCATGTCAAGTGTCGGGGAAGGTGTGCCACACCTCAGAAGAACCTCTACCTTTTTTCCAGGCTCAGGTATGGCTTCCCCTTGCCTCGCTTCTTTGAAGAAGTGTGCAGAAGAGGCCCCGTCTTCCATGCCCTCTCCCCATAAGCTGGGAAGGGTGGACTGCGTCACTGCTTCTGAAAGAATGAGGAAGCATGTCCTTTCCCTCATGGAAACTGCGGCCCGTGGTGTTTGGACAAGCAAATCCTGTGGCTGGGCAGTGAGAAATCACTGCTGGCTTGAATTCTGATGCTCGCGATTTGTCTGGGGAACATAATGTCTTGGGAGGCTGAATAGGCCAGCCTGGGCTTGATCGTTCCACCTGTTAGAAACAACGACACCGTGACTTATTGAAACAATCGGTCCCACCTTTGCTATCGGAAGACACCATGATGAAATAAGAAAGAAAGGTTACCATCTTCGCAAGGGCCTGCTTTGGTTTTTTGGCCTAGTTGACTGTGGTCAAATGGGCAGTCGGTTGAGCAGCGTCCCGGCCAAGGCTAGCCTTTGACGGATGCCTGCCCATGTCCCTGCCAAGGTGGAAAGTGGAACTGAATGCACGTCAAGGGGACAGGAAGCCACTCCTGTCCCTCTACTAACCAGCTGAGTCAGAGGCCCTTGTTTTACAGTGCGCAAAGATTCTTGATTACAGTAGGGGCGGGCAGCTTGTAGACCAAACAACTGGAAGTCCACAACTCCCATCAGCCCTCACCACTGGCTCTGCTTGGCAGGGCTCATGGGAGTTGTAGGCCAAAATCCCTGGAGGGCCACAAGTTGGCCACCCTGTCTTATAGGATAGCAGGCCTTTCCTTGTTAGCAGCCAAATGTCTGACTACAGATGCAGCTGTTCTGCACGTGGTTTGATGCTGTGATGGGGGGCTGCCTTTGTGCCAGGGCTTGTGCCTCATGTGCTGACAGACTGAGCAAGGAGGAAGGGCTCTGAATTAGGCCCTGCATTTTTGCCAGCTATGGTCAAATTCCTTCCGTGCTGTCCTGTGCTGAGAGGGACAGGATAGAAAGGAAGGGGTGTGTGTGTCTCCTAAGAGAACTATAAGAGGGAGGGGTTCATCAGGTGTAGTTTACTCAGCTTCTGCCCCATAACCACTCATGTCCAGGAGGCTTTTTCAGGGTCATTCTTCACCAACTCCTGGGCGAAGGCATTCCAGAGAAGTGGAGTGTGCCACGGGAGAGCGTGTGTCATGCACCACACTCCCCACTGTTCTGGATGATGAGTCGCTCTTTGTGTATTATGATCGCAACCCACTGGCAACCCCAAGCCAGCCAAGCCTTGCATGGCGTTATCTGTTCAGAGGACCAGCTGGGGGAGGATTTTCGCAACAGTTGGGATGGAAGGATAATCGGGTATTCATAACAAGGTGCCGTGTATCTATTTAGGATCTATCCGGTAGATTCTCTTAGGATAAGAGGAAGAAAAGCTGGAGTGAAGCTTGGTTCAGAGAGCCTGTCCCAGTCCCACTAGCATCTAATTTGAGTGCTCTCTCAGTGCCCCTTGAGTTGTTCAAATGTTGTCTGGAAAATATGCTCTCTGCCCAACTCCTGCCCTTTGTTCTCCCTGGAGGGTTTGTTTGGATTTTGATACTTAGTAGGGCCTTCAGTCTTATCCTCCAGTTGAAATCAGAGTTAACCAATGATGGGAATGGTGCGTTCTGACTAGTGCTGTTGACGCAGACTAAATTCCAGCAGCAAATTGCTGCTTTTCCCCATTACGCCAATTACATTAGTGTACAAGTATTGGTTTACACTAGGGCAACATCAGTAATGCCAGCAGGAGCGCACTGTTGGATCCTCCCCTAGTTCTGTGCTGGCCTGCTGAGCCTTTGTTTGATGAAAAATAGCCATGATTTAAATAGCACCTCTTCCTTCTGCTCCCCCCCCCCCAAGGTTGGGAACCTGCTCAAACTTTCCCACACAGGAAGCTCTTTAATTTCCCCACATCTCTCTTCTGGTGCTATCATCTTCCCATTTGCCCCAGTAATCTGGAAAAGATGTGCACATTGATCTTGAAGGTGTCCGTCAAGTGTGTTTCAATTTGTTTCTTGTTTTCAGGCCCAGTTTTAGTGGAATCAGCCCAATAATTCTGCCTTCAGTATCTGTCATCTGGCATGGGAGGGCCGGGTTGCTGTTTGCACACAACCTCCTGAACCAGCCTTCCCTCCTGAGTGGTTTCTGTCAGGGAGATCTCTTTTCTCTCGGATTTTGGTTCCCCCCACCCCACGCCTGATTGTCCAGTAGACTTTGACGGCCTATGCTTGAAGGGGCCTCCTGCCCTTTGTTGACGTAGGGGAATTTGTAGGGTGGTGGAAATATCTCTAATTCCCTTCCTCCTTCCACGCCCGTTCTTCACCGTTGATTGGAAAAGCAGATGGATGCTTCTCTCATGGAGTTAAGAGTGCTTCGGCGATTTGATGGAAGGAGTGCTAGTGTTACCCAGCCTGCTTTCTCAGCCCAGCTCACCCTTCTTATTAAGCATAGGCTCACTTCCCCTTGTCCTTCCTGAACCAGTCGCCAGATGATAGACCGAAGTCTCATGAAATCAGAGTGCCATGTCACAAGTAGGACTGGGCAAATCTGTCCGTTTCAGTTTCACTCAGCTTCGCACTTTCCCCCAACCTGGAGTTCATTTTGTGTTTCTCCTAATATATGCAGTTTGTACGCACTTTTGCCTAATTTGCGTTTCTGACAAGTCATTTCCCATAACACAATGTGTTTTTTGTACATGGCTTTCATTGATGTATGCATTGTCATGCACACTTTCCTCTAGTATATGCATTTTTGTCTGCAGAGTTTTGATTGGAAAACTGCAATGAGAAATTTGGAAGGGTATAAATATTGAAGTATAGCTGTGTTTTAGTTCATGTATTGGTTTGAGAGGGGGGAAATAGGTAAGCTTGCAGAAGAATTTCTTCCCCTATCCCTAGTCATGACTGTAGTTTTAGAGAAACTGCTACAGCGTTTGGTACAGTGTGGCCTTGCTCCTGCTGTGCCATAAAATCCTGAATATGGCTTGCCCTCCTAGGCCTGTGCCTCCCTGCAAAGGGTCTCAAGGCGTTGTTTGCATTTTTCTTAGGGAAATCTGCAACGTAACCGACCCTTACACTAGGCCCATCACAAGCACCACCACTTGAAAACCTGAGGGAGGGTTAATTAAAACCTTTCCCCTAGCTATGAGGGAAACAGGTTTAATTCAGGATCTGCTCTAAATATACTGTGGGTATAATCTGGTGTGGGTGTTTCATAATTGTAAGGCAGGTAAATAATGCCAAGCTGACACGTGGTATTTGGTAGCTAACAAAATAATAAGTGTATTGTTCTTTAAAAGCTTTAAATGAAAATATAATACTTTCAATCCTGCCTAATCTAAACTCTCCACACATCAACCACCTCACTGTCTTCACACCAATCCTAAATCCCTAGAATCCAAACACCTCAATAAACAACTCTCTCACTCAATCCTCAAACTCACACCTCACAAACTCCCAACACTCTCCTTATATACTCCTTCCCCTGCATCTATTACATCATAAACCACACCCACTCAGTTCTAACATTCCGTACTTTCCAGACATACTAATTCAGACATATACTGTATAATCAGTTGTGGGATAACGCCACAAAATCCTCTTCCTTTAGCTTAATATTTACCATACCTCAGGTCATAGTGGTGGGAGATCCTATCATTCAGAGTTGCTTTCTTGGCCCCATGAGGGGCACAAATGCTCCATAAGTGTAAATGCGAGCCCTTAGAAATGACCTATAATATTTGGAAACGACATGTGGTATGGGCCTTCAGGGATTCTACCACTTCAAAATTCAGGCGGGAGATCCTATATTCCACTGGATATTGGAATATATGGTGTGTGGAGTGGAAGCCCCACCCCATGCAGTCGCAACTCCTGTCTCTCTCAACCCTTAAGCATGTCGAAGAGAAGGCTAGGTTAGAATTCATTTTTTGAATAACAGCTTTCCATGGGGAAGCAGATGTTGATATATTAATGCATTCAATCCCCAGCGTCTACGTTTTCCAACCCAGCGGCCTTTAGATGTGTTGGACTGCAATTCCCATCATGCCCAGCCAACATGCTTCTTTACATTTTAATGGTAGCTTTGGTTCAAGTGAAATGTTTTGAGACCAGTGCAGGAATAGTCAAGGGTGGGAAGGCGGAATCTCCCAAGTGGCTGCATTTCCTAGGAGTGGGCTTAAATCTGTTTGTTTTGTTTTTCGTGGCCAATTGACCTGCTTTCTCCTGGGTGTGCTCGAAGCTCTGTTATGTTAGATGACCAGATTGCCTGCTCCAGAAAACAGGCATCCTGCTTGTGTGGGCATCCTCCGCCATCAACGGTAAAGGAACAGCTAACTGTGTCACAAGGATAAATCAGGGATACCATGAGGACCTGGCTGATGTCTTGTGGGGACTCATGTTGAGAATGCTGTGAGATGGGTCTGTGCCCCAGCTCAGCTAAGGTATTAAAACAATCTCCGATCCCCCATCTGTAAAATAATAATGCAGCCCTCCCTACCTCACAGGGGTGTTGTGAGGATTGGTGATGATAAAGTGCTATCTAAAATTAATGCTATTTCCTTGGGTGTTTCTGTTTTTAGTTTGATTTCAGAAGCAAGGGCCAAGCAGTGAGCATCCAATTTCTGGTCTCCATCACCTGTGATGGAGGTAGAAGTTGCAATTTGATCCTGCTCAGGCTGGGCTACATCCTGAGCTGGGAGGCAATGAAGAGAATACATATCTGTTCCTTGTGCAGCAAGGCAGGAGAGAAGCTGTTCTCATGGGCTGCAGCAAACAAAGCAAAACCTTCTCTTTAGCACTGGGGTGGGGAAATGGTGGTCCACCAGATGTTGTTGGACTGCAACTTCCATCATCCCTGACTATTAGCCATGCTGGCTGGGGCTGATGGGAGTTGGAGTCAGACAGTGTATGGATGGCTACAGGTTCTCCACCATTGCTTAGCTGCTCATTTCAGCAACTAAAGCACGGGTCCCTTGCATTTTTGGGTCAGTCAACACATTTGGAATTTTGAGAGGGTACTGTCACAAAATGGCTGCTCTGAGGGGCAGGGAGCCAGTCACAGAAGATTCCTTTCTTAGAAGGCAAAGAGGTGAGACTAAAAGAAAAGCAACTTGCTCAGGAACTGCAGAGGTGGGGACTGTGAGCTCCAAAGCACAAAACCACTCTTTTGGACCCAAATAAAGTTGGCACAAGAAGACAGCACTTATACTTTGCAGCATGCCAGCCTCCCACTTAAAATGTTCATTTTTAAAATAAATCTTAAATAAAATTAGGAAGGGCAGGGAGCCTGGTAGGTGCCAAGAGAGGTGTATGTGGGCTCATAGGTGCCTGTGGGCATCATGTTGGAGACCCAAGGCTTAAGAGCATCTTCAGTGACCCAACACATGTCTTGGCTGCATTGATGCAGAGTGATTGATCTTGCCATCTATGCGTGCGTCAGAAATTTGTAGATATATTGCTGACTATTACCATGCGTCATGACTGAATTCCAAAATATCAGTTCTTCGTTGGAGTGTGTGTGTGTGTGTGTTTATTTGGGGAAGTGTCTTGTGTTCTTTTATGAATGATAGCTGTTGCTTTCTTTCTAACTCTATGGAAATACCAAAAATACCAAATGGAAGTTCCTTATTTGCTTTCTCCAAACTATTCTCTTTTTTGTGTCTTTGACAAGTGGAAGAGCCTTAAGCTATGATCAAGAGAACTACACAGTGGTTTTAAAATTTTGTTTACATTTCCATGAGTTGGTCTATGGAATTCATTACCCCAAGTTGTAGTGATAGCCAGCAATTTGGATGGCTTTAAAAGAGGGTTGGATTCCTGGAGGAGAAGGCTATCAATGGCTACTAGTCCTGATGGCTATGTGCTACCTCCATTGGCAGAGGCAGTAAGCCTATATACAAAAGTTGCTGGGGAACATGGGTGGGAGGGTGCTGTTGCACCATGTCCTGCTTTTGGGTCCTGGTCAACAGGTGGTTGGCCACTCTGTGAGCACAGTGCTGGACTACATGGGCCCTTGGTCTGACCCAGCATGGCTCTTGTGTTCTTATTTGATGAACTTTCAAACGTACAGTAGATGCGCCCCACCTCCCCCCGTATAGCCCCTTCAGCCACCTGAAAATGCTACATGGAAGGTTGGGGGAACCTGCTAGATGGCATGAACTGTGGTGCAGAGATAAAGGGGGGGGGATCCACCTCAAACTGGGCAAAGGTGCTTTCCGTGAGTGGATTCATTCCATCCATGGAAGGCAGATCCTAGATGCAATCTCGCATCTGTAAAAGAAAGGTTTAAGTACCAGGAGGTATGTCTGGAATCTACTTAGCATCACCAAGAGTCTACTACTGAGAGTCGTCTTATTAATTGTGGGCAATGATACAAAAGGACTTATCTGAAAGTGTCTTATGTGGCTACTGAAGAAGAATCGGCCAGCGCCATCCCTTTTTAATGATGGTATTATTTGTGTGTGTATGAAGCCTGAGTGTCTCTTAATTGTAGCTGTGCTTAGTTGCGTCTCATAATGTATGTTGCTGTAGGGCAACTTCAAAGATGAATTTTGTTCCCTTCCTAGAATTGAAGCCCCAAATATTTATCCTATTCCTGTTATCTTACAAATGTAAACAGTGAGTAGTCTTGGGAAAATGTTGCCCTTTATCTAGCAGTCCAGAACTGAACTTTAAATAGTTATGAAATGAAATTGGAGGGCCAGTGTGTGACGTCATCCGGTCCACCATCAGTGCCAGTGTCGATGTCAGGGGTGAGAGACACATGGGAATTAGTGAGTTAACCTGAGTGGCGGCAAATGTTCTCAGTAACTGAGCCTTCCGCAACTGAGACATTTAAACTCACAACTTAGGTTAATAGTTTTTGAAATGCAAGTGCTGTTGCTTGTTTGTGTTTGATGCTGTTGTCAGATACACAGGAAATCCGAGAAAGGGAATGTTTAGGCACTGCTGCACTTATTTTTATCAAGAACATGCTATAATTAAACAAGTCTAGTTCTTCATGCCTAGAGAGCTTCTGGAACTTGCTTCAGCATATTAATGTATAACCCAAACACTTTGGAGAATGTCCTTGAAAGAACAGAAATGGTGGACTATAAGCGTCATCACACAGGGGAATATCTCATTTCCTTCCCGTTGCTTCTCTGCCTGTGCTTCTGTCCCTCAATATGCCCTCTTTTGAAAGAGGAAGTCAACAATGTGCACGTGGCCCATTCAGTGGGATGTTTTGAACCTGCTTCTTCTGCACACAGCAGGAGATAGTGGCAAGTTCCTTTAAAAAAAAAACTTGGATTAAAAGGGGTCTTTTTTGCTGCAGAAAGAGCAGGAGGTGGATGTCGTCTAAAGGGTGTATGCATATCCATAAGTGGGCAGTAGCGAGTGTGGGGTAAAACGCTCGTCTGATGAACCTCTATAGCAGGTAAAATGCCAACAGTGCTTGTTGTGGAGTTGTGCAAAGGACGTCTGACATTAGCTCTGCGTCAAACTCCCAGCTTCCTCCAAGCTGTAGTCCAGACAACCCCAGAACCTACATGGGGTTCTGGGTTCATGACCATTTAAGTGATTCTTGGACTGCTCCTTTAACCAGAGTATCTGTACCAGAGATTTTACTAGCTTTGATGTGGCCCTCCCAGATCAGAAGTAGGCAAACTGGTGCCCTCCTGGTGTTTTGGTGTGCATCTCCCAGAAGCATGGCCAATAGCCAGGGAGTATTGAGTTTACTCTAAAACATTTTGAAGACACCCAAGTTGCCTATCTCTGTGCTAGGAGGACTGCATTGAAGCTGGTAAAATGGTTGAATTCTGTGGCGTATTCCTGAACTAGTGGGCAATCTTTTCCATAGTGAAGTGGTTAAAAGTGAAGGCAGACACAGAAGGACTGAAGCACACACAAAACGTTCTCCAGAGGAGAGCTTCAGTTTTGCTGTCGCTATCGGCATAATTGCAAGCGCAAAGAAATGTGTGTGAGATAAATTATGGCAGATCTCACAACTGTACGAATTTCCTGTAATCTATGGGAGAGTGTACTATGGTGGTGCTCTGGGCCGTTTCGTGCTTGTCTTGTACTGAAGGGCAGCTGGGTGTTTTCATCATTTTCCCTCAGGGGAGGCGAAGCATTTGGAGCTTTTCATTTAGAACTGCCTCCCCCAATGTAGCCCCCTTTTGGACTACAACTCCCACCATCCCTGACCACTGGCCATGCGGGCTAGAGCTGGTGGGAGTTGTAGTCAACACATTTGGAGGATGCCACATTGTGGAAGGCTGATAGACCTCTAAAGAGGGACATGATAGAGATGTATACAATTGCTATTGGTTGAAGGACTTTTCCCGCCCGCCCTCATAGGCAGGGTCACTTAAATCAAGTGATTGGCAGTAAAACCCTCCTTCACAAAGCATGTAATTTCCTTATGGAATTCACTTCTGCAAGATGTGGTCGCAGGCAGCAGTTACTACTGCTGGCTTAGATAGTTTTAAAGTGGGATTAGAGCTGGGATGGACACAATTCATGCTTGTAGAATCTACTCCCCACCCCGCTTTCCTTCACTAGAATGCCAAAATGACTAACTAGAGCTTGGTGCAAAAGACTTATTCAGAAGGAATTTATTTTGAGTGCAAGAACTGAGCAGAGAGCATCATCCTTCCATGTGGACAAATCCACTCCTGATTGCCCAGAATCTTTCCTAATTTCAGCAATATAATTTAGAAATGGGCATGTTTAGCCTGGAGAAGAGAAGGCTGAGGGGAGACATGATAGCACTCTTCAAATACTTTGAAGGTTGTCACACAGAGGAGGGCCAGGATCTCTTCTCAATCATCCCAGAGTGCAGGACACGGAATAACGGGCTCAAGTTACAGGAAGCCAGATTCTGGCTGGCTATCAGGAAAAACTTCCTGACTGTTAGAGCAGTACAACAATGAAACCAATTCCCTAGGGAGGTTGTGGGCTCTCCCACACTAGAGACATTCAAGAGGCAGCTGGACAGCCATCTGTCAGGGATTCTTTAAGGTGGATTCCTGCACTGAGCAGGGGGTTGGACTCGATGGCCTTGTAGGCCCCTTCCAACTCTGCTATTCTATGATTCTACTGTAAATCATATAGAGATTTAGCTGTAGAACCAGATCTACTTCTGCCCATTCCTGGATTTGACCAATTAGGATAAGTGGTTATTATATTAACTATGTGTTGGATCTAGGTTTGAACTGAATCAATGATGCTTGCAGAAGTGGACTTTGCCTTCTCTTTCCCACAGCAGCCCATCCAGCCCCCTGAAAGGCTGCACAGAGAGTCAGGAGACCCTGAATGGGGTGAGATGTGTTGGGGCAGAGAGGGTGCCAGTGGGTTGTAAGGCAAGAGTCTTACACTCCCTCTCCTGTTGTAGTGGAGGGAAGCGTGTTGTAGAATGGTTTCAGAGTAGACTGAATGAAGGCAGGGAGTTAGTGGGTCAGGATTGAGAGCTGGTTTGTAGGGACTTACTTATTCAGACCAGTGCTGTGCTGCCTCTTCTCTGACTTCTTCCGTTAAGTGCTGCGAACACAGCAGAGTAAATCATTGTAAATGCAAGGCGGTGGCTGAACTTTTTAAAGGCATCCCAGCCCTCTCCCTGTGTCATCTGTTCTTTTAATTGATTTGTTATTGTAACATTTCAACAAAACCACAAAAAGGAAGAAAAAAACCAAAACCCTGTATCTCCAGCATCATCAGAGCAGAAGGATCTTCTAACTGGTCAGATCCCCCTCCTACTGCCCCCAGTTTCAACTTAGAACTTTTATATTGTCATATTTGTGGTTATTAACAAAAAGCAGAGCTCTAGGCTGGGAAGGGAGAAGCCATGACTCTATGCAAACCGCTTGCTGTCATGGAATGGCATTAGAGTGGAGACTCTGGAAGCAACCTGGGCTGCTCGCGTTACGGTCAAACTACTGAGGAGGTCATAGTCACAGTTCTTTGGTCCATACTGGTGCATCCTGTTAACTAATAGTTTGAGTTCTGAGACGTTTGTCCTGGGTTGGATGTGGGAGGGAGGGAGAAGGGGACCACAGTGGAAGAAAAACGGAGTAGCAGTTATGGCTGGGAATGGAGTTGGAGATAATCAACAAAGGGTTCTTTGGAAATACTGGAATTTCTTTCTTGGGGAGGAAGGGCCAGACCCAAAGCCTGCCTCCCACTCTTGTCACTTAATATAGATGATGGTTGCTCCTAACCTACGGAATTGAGCTGTGGTTTATTACGATGGCATGATGAGGCATAACTCTTGTGCCTGTGACTAACAGAAATCCACACCGCAATGTTACTTCTGTTTGCCGTCCTCCTTTCTACATGTTGCACCCTCCAGTCCCTTCCTTTTGATAGAAATCCACAGCTGAGCTCTGAATTTCACAGTAAAAACCAGTGTCCTTCACGTCTCAGAAGTGTGACAGCATAGTTGAAGCCCTCTCTTGGAGGCTGTTTGCTTCTTCATGGGATGTTTATGAGTTCTTATCTGTCAAATGGTGGCGGGTATGAGATCATCACCTCATTATAATTAATCCTTGATGGAGCAAACACCAGGGCAGATGCCGCTACTGCCTGTGCATCCCAAATCGCTGTCAGTGAACATTGGTAGGGTGTGCTTGTTGGAATGTGGTGAAAGATGCACCATGGGAAAGTTGTTTGTTTCGCCCACATGGACGCAGCACCCAATGTTCAAGTAAAGGTAGGAGAGTGTCGTGGTGTGTGTGTGTGTAAGTATACGTATGTGTGTTTGTGATGATATAAATAATGCAGTCTAATCAACCATCTTTAATATAATAATCCATATCAAAACATGAAATCAAAGTAAAACCTATCAAGTCAGTTGAAAACCAAATATAACACATTTTCATATCAAAAAGTCTCACGTTCAGCCAATTCTAGAAAGGCTTAGTTTAATGAAAACTGAAGACTACAGTTGAATCTGAATTTAGTCGTTCTTCGAGTAAACTGACTGAAATCAATGGGATTTAAGTTAATCATGACTAACTTAATCCTTATTGATTTCAAAGGATCTACTCTAAGTGTGACTAAACTTGGATCCAGCCTCCTGTTTTTGATTTCTGCCTTCAGTGTTAGCTGTTATACAACATACGCACACCCAATTCATTGTTTTCCAATACATATTCATGAAGCGCCAACCATATATCTTCCTCCGCAGAAAATACAGTTCTTCAAATTAGCCTTCAAAACATTGTAACTGAAAGACATAAGGAATCTCTTGAATTGATTCTAAAGGTACTAAAAATGATAGTCTGATGGATTAATTCCCCAATTCCAAGGAAAATGGTCACTTAAAGGGATCCAACGTGGCAGTGGAATGGGATGCAACATGGAAAGTCAAGGATCTATAGGATCCTAACTTTCCTTGGTTCCCCAGATCTCAACCCATCTTCTGTCTGCACCTCTCCCCACCCCACAAATTGCTTCTCCCCAGCCATTTTTTCCTGGGGGGAGGTTAGATCTCAGAGCACCAATGGAAGTCAGGTGGCGAAAGAGAAATATTTTCTGGAGACAGCATGAGTGGGCAAAGAGTTCAGCACTCTCTCTGGACTACCCATGGTTCACTTTAAATACCCCCTCCTTATTGCCTGGAGAATTGGTATGACTTGCACTATAATACGGGTTGGGCTGTTGCAATATCTTGTGCAGTGGTGTTGAACCTCAGGCCCGTGGGCCAAATCTGGCCTGCCTGGAATCCCCAGAGGACCAGGTCCTCTTCCCTTTCCCCCTCACTGCCAATCATTTGCTGCTGTCCCAAGTTTTGGGTGATATTTTTCCCATTGTAAAGCTTAAAATGTCTCCCCTAAGGCTATTATGGACAGTAAGAGCTTTAAGCTGAAATATGATGGTACTTGTGGCCCCACCTTTTGCCTTCATCCTCTCCTACCACAGGCATAACTCTTGACAATTTGGCTTGTCAAGCCCACCCCCTGCCTTGCGTTCCCACGCTTACTGTGCACTTGGATCTGCCCCTAGCAATGCCCATTTGCTTAACCCAAACCGAAGCCACCACTGACAGACAAATAAAAAATGTGGTGACCTTGGAGCAACTGAAAAAGTCTCGGTAAAATGACATCACAAAAAAGCACAGTATCTGGGAGGAAAGCCCAATCTGGCTGCAAGTTGGCTGCCACATCATATAAACAATGCAGTGCCACTATACAGCCACGACAGAGGGATACAGGGCATATAGACAAGCCCCTGAACTGTGTGCGCTAATGCCAAAGTCTTTTCTGGATAGTTCCCATGTCGGGTGACTGCTGGTCCTGCTGAGCATTGACTTTAGAGAGGCAAGCGGTCTTGGGTGCTGCCTCTTTCTACATACAATTTCTGCTTGCTGGGGTTTGTGTCTTCACATCGAGGCAGAGCCTCGGATTTCTGGACTCACATCCGTGCTATTAATATGCCTTATCAATGGGACAGGAAATCCCTTCCTCTCGAGGAAACCTAAGGTTGCAAAAACATACACTTTTGATTTCTCCTGAAACTTGCTTGTTAATTCAGGGTGCTCAGCTTCTCAAAGAAGTAGTGAAGGTACTTCTTCAGCTGCATTGCCTTTAGAAGGCTAGCAGTGTACTATCTTCTTAATTACACAGCCACCCTTTTTTGCACCACCCAACAACAGTAACAGCAGACCCATTCATTTCTCACAGACTGATGGCTCAGTGTAGCCAACAATCACTACTTTTAAACCCCACTGATGTCAGTGGTAGAGAGTTAAGCTTATGCTCAGTAAAGGTTATGGTTATTGAGATGCTGCCTAGATGACTAAAGACAAGCACAGCAATCCAGATGTTGAGGATTCTGTTGCATCAAGCAACACTGAATTCAGATAGGTTGGTTTGTTCTGGTTTATTCACCATATCTAATATTAGGGTAACAGATTCTATTTGTGACCAACCAACATAGAAGAAATGCTTTTCTTGGGCAGTCCATAGTCCACTTGGTGCCCCCAACTGGGGGAAAGAAATTAATTGGTTCTTTAGACCGCCTTTCCCCAGCCTGTCACCCCCTATGATGTTTTTGACTACAACTGTCAGCATTCCTGAGCACTGGCCATGGTGGCTGGGGCTGATGGGAGTTGAAGTTCAAAACAGCTGGAGGGCACCAGGTTGGGGAAGGTTGCTTTGGACCAGGGGTATTGAACTTCAGGCTCAGTGGACCAAATTCAGCCCACCTGGCATCCCAATCTGGTCCTCTGGGGTTGCCCAGAAGGCCACACCCTTCTCCACATCACCACGTGGTTCCCACTCCCCACCACCACTGTTGCCTAGTGTTTGATGGTTTACCGGCTTTCACACAATTTCTTCCCCCTTCTAAAAAAAAATGCCCCTCTTAAAGCTTGATTAATGGCAGTAAGAGTTTTAGGGTAAAATGTGCTGGTATTTTGCCCCCACCCCCTTTCCCTTTAGCTCCTCCCACCACTAGAATGCAGCCCCTGAAAGACCTATGGGTATATAGGAAGGAAGTGACTTATTATTATCACACTCCCTTTCAAGGGTCTGCATTAACCCCCTGATATCCAGTTTTGTGTCCTGGCTCTGCTTGCTGCTTGTCACATTTTGATGACTCTGTACTGGAAAAGCCTCAGGCTGGAGCGCCATGTGGGTCTCCCTCTATGGTGTGAAGATTTCCATGGGGCAGATCCGTTTTTGGTTCAGCTTGCCCTTGTTTGCACGCCTGTCCTTTGCAGCAGCGTCTGCAGACGTTGGTTGCCGTGTCTCTCCAAAATTGTGTGTACTGGTGGTTGATAAGACTGAGGATGATGGGTACTGCAGCTGCACTGCCAGTGCCTATGCAGGTGACAATAGCGAGAACGAGGGGTTTGATGCTACTGTGTATAGACACCAGTGAGATATTCAAGCAAGTGATGTACGGCACCCAGCAGACCAGGAAGATGAGGGACACGCTGGCGATACTCTTGGCATGCCTCAGTTCCAGTTGTTGCTCCAGTTCTGAAGGGGCCTGGCCTTGATTCACAGAATGAAGGAGTTTTGTGATGTTCTTCAGCTGCCTTTGGGCGACACACAGCATCCGGATGCACATGAACGCCATGGCAAGGATGATAGGAATGAGAAGCCCATAGGTCTCTAGATAGAGGTAAGGCATGGGGAAGACAACTCTGAAGGAACAGTTCACTCTGGACTCCCACCGGTACCAAGCCAGGGGCAGGGAAGCAAAGATCAATGGAGTGGCCCAGGCTAGGACTATGTAAAGACCAGCCTGGCGATGCACCCAGGAATTATGGTAGTGCAGTGGGTGGATGATACACACATACTTGGCATAATGCATCACCAACAGGTTGGCTAAAAAAGAGAGGAAAAGAAAGTTGGGCACCACGTAGCTGAAGAAGCAAAGGAGGTTGCTTAGCTCCTTCTGAAAGGGGAGCTCAGGAATAAATGGAAGAGCTGCCCCAGCCAGAAGATCAGCAAACAGTAGGCTCAAGAAGAACCAGTTGGTGGTACCGTGGAGCTTGCGGTTGAAGAGGATCCCAATGATGATGAAGATGTTGGCCAAAATGATGAAGACTGATAGAGGCTGAGAGAACCAGCGGATGGGGAGCACCTGTTCTGACTCGTTCCCTAATTGTTTATCTTGCAAGGATTCCCCCATCCTTTGGGCTTTCTGCAATGGGCTTCCTAAAGGAAACGAGAAAATAGTATTCAGCCTTGTGGTGCAACAAAACCAAGGGGATGTTGGCTCAGCCATTACATTTCTGCTCCCAACAACTGTGGCTGCAGTGGGTGTAAAGATTTCACTGACATTTGTAGTATTTATTGTTGCTGAGGAATTATTCCAAAATCAAACCAGAGTAATCACAATGGGGCAGAACAACACATCTTATTATAATCTAAAAATATATATACAGTTGTCAAAAGGATAAATACTCCATAACCCAGAAATTAAAATTTACTCCATAAATAAATATGAGTTGAATCCCATTGTGTTTTTCCACTGATAAAACCAGGAGCGGGTGATCCCCACCCACAGTCCCCCGCAAGCCCTCAAAATCTGCTCTGGAGGGCTGGGAAACAAACAGATTTTGGGGTGTTGCAGGGGGGGGGGAGAGGAAGGAAGAGGCAAAGCTCCCAGTTAAATCCCTGGCTTCTGCAGGTAGGGCTAGGAAAGAATCCTGCCTGGAACCCTGGAGAGCAGCTGCCAGTCAGTGTGGACAATACTGGGCTAGATGGATCGATGGTTTGATTCAGTAAGAGGCAGCTTCCTATGAAGAAAGTCCCATTGTGCTAGCAGATTTCCACTAGTGTGACATTGATTGTCCTAACTGCTGAAAACCAGCGATGTGTTTATGGTAAAATTCATCAAATGTTTAAAAACAACAACAACCTCTGAAGTCAGTGATAATTTCCAGTATATACTTTTATCATAGCTTCTCATAATGGAAGATGGACAGTATTGCAAATCCCCATTCCAAACATCATCATAATCACATACTGTAACTTTCACAGGTCTCTTACAGTGCAGTCTTTTTTATGTCTCTTCAGAAGTAAGCTCCATTTATTTACTCGCAGGTGTGTATTGGATTGCAACCTTAGAAGCTCCAGAATGGAATCCTGGGTCTGTTGAAAGAGGCGAAAAGAAATAGATTCGGAAGTGCTGGGTTGATCTGTATCTCCTTTAACATATAATGGAGCTTCTGCTAATGAGAGCAAATTATGAACAGATTGATATGGTAGGAACTGGCCCTTCAGGTATCTTGGCCCCAAACCATTTAGGGCAGGATTTGGGAATTTGTGACCCTCCAGATGTTGGACTCCAACTCCCATCATCCTTGGCCAGCATGGTCATGTATGATGGGACCTGTAGTCCAAGAACATCTGAAGGGCTGTGGGTTTCCCACCCCTTTAGGGCCATGTACATCAAAAACAGCACCTTGAATTGTGCTTAGAAATGAACTGGAAGCTAGTGAAGTTGTTCTGAGACCAGTGCAATTTTCAAATCCTGCTAGAAGTCACATATCGGGTCAGGCTGCCTAGTAAGAAGAGGTTTGTATAAACTTCACTATCTGACTCTGCAAGCTTGTGATATCTGAGCAATCTTTACAAAGAGGCCAAAAGCACTGTCATGACCCTTATCTGATCTGCTAGGCTTTTCCTATGTTATGTTAGGAAATGAGTAAGATGCCATGACTTCATTCACTCTGTCCTTCCGGCCCCCTGAGGTCTGTTATGAACTTCATGGCCCATTTGGCCTTTGCTGTCCTTCCACATGTCCAGCTGCTCCCAAGTGACTTTTGGGGTCAGGGCATTGGGAAATGCATGGAGAGTTTCTAGACAAGATCGGGAAACCCCCAAAGTTAGAACTATTATTTTTTGTCTTGGGAGATGAAGTCTTTTCTGAACTCTGAGAGTTTCCAGATGAGACTTTTAACATACCATTGCCCTGCCTCAGTCACGGAATTTCACAGGGGATCTTGACATGATCTGCTTCTCATAAACGGCTTGTGTTTCCCCACTGCTTCTTCCATCCTTTTTCTAACTGGAGAAAATCCGCTAAGGAGGAGAAGATGGAATAGCTGCACAGCACCTTTGGATAGGTAGCAGGGCCGGCCCTATCATTAGGCAAAGTGAGGCTGCTGATGGCAGATGCTGGGGGGTGCATGTGGCTTTAACTGCACCAATGGAGGTGAACTTTTGAGGGTCCCCCTTTAAATCACATGGGGCCATACCCAGGGCCAGTCTTATGGGTGGACAAGCTGGGTGATCTCCCAGGGCTCTGAGCTGAGGGGGGCACCAAGCAGAGCTCAGTGGCTGTGTTATTTGAATGTACTGTTGGCAGTGAGCTAAGGTGTCAAGAAGCAAGTCTCTGTAACTCCCCACACACACAAAGCTTCTACAGGTTGTTTGGGTACTAACTACAAAAATGACCTTCCTTCAATTAGCTTTGTTTGTTTTTCCGTTTCCACTTTGATGTCATTTGTGCTAGAGTAAAAATCAGTAGAACACAGCTTTACTTTGAGGCAAGGTTACTGAGCACTTAGCACTTCAACTACTGAAAACACAATAAATAAGCACTATATAACTAATAGGAAAATAAAAACGTAAGTTGTAAGAGGTCAGCTGGATAAGTTTTTAATTTTTTAAATAATGTTTATTATGTTTAAAGATAAAACAATAGATATTCTAGAATAAAGAATGCTTACCAAAAGATAGGAACTGCTACAAAACAAAACGGAAACATTCTAAATAAAAGCTGTGATCTTTCTGCTGTGTTGCATAGCGCACTGCCACGGCTCACAAGGTGGCTTTTCGAACTTTGGCTTGTGCAAACTCTAGCACAGCAGCTGAGAGATCAAGGTTTGGAGCAATGTCATTCTCGATGGATAGCGCATCTGCACCAGGCCCCATATATCCTCTGGGTGGACCGGCAAAGTTGACTGGGGGACAGGGCCTTGCGTAGGGCACTATTTATCCTAGGGCCGGCCCTGGCCTTACTCCTGCCTGCCCTGGCCTCACCAGGGGCTGTATCCTTGTTCCCCACTGCAACGGCACTGCCAAATCTGCAGCTGAAATTTGGATGGGGCACTAGCAGAAAAAAGTGAGGCAATTTTCTGTTAAAAAAGGTCCCCACACCCTGCATGCGTTCTTTTTTACAGAAAAATTGCCAATTTTTTTAAAAAATCATTACTACAGCAAATTTGGTGGCAGCTGTATTGGTAGTGCACTAAGAACATAAGAAGAGCCATGCTGGATGAGATCGAGGGTCCATCTAGCACAGCACTCTGTTCACACAGTGGCCAACTGGCTGTCGACCAGGGACCCAGAAGCAGGACACGATGCAATTGCACCCTCCTGCCCATGTTCCCCAGCAATTGGAGGCTGCAAAAAACACCAGCGAGTACTTGATGCCCACCTCTGCCCAAAGCTACTCTGCTGCCCTCACTTCTGGTGTAGGACACTGCCAAGTCACATGGCTTTGGTACATGGAGCTACGGTCCTTCGCTTCAGTCTGTAAAACTTCTTAAACTGGCCCTGGTAGATCCTGCTACAAGCTGTCCTGCCTGAAGCACCCTGAACAGTGCAGCAATAGGTCAGTTGATGGCCAGCAATTGCTAGAAAACAATGAAGAAGGAAGAATCTCATGAAACTGGAGGGAGGGGTGGAGGCATATGCGCACAGCATCACCCCTGGTTGCAGCTACTCTACAGACAACAGCTGCTACAACAAGGAGCAGGAATGCTATGTTAATAAGCTCATAAAGACGAGGCATCAGGCACTTAGAGGGAGACTCTTACCATCTGGCTGTGTATAACAGAAGTCAATTAAGTGATTATAGTGACATAATTGCCAGCAGAAGCCGTCCCTATTGAGAGGCCCTGTAACCTTGGTCAAAAACATAATGGAACACAAGAAGAGCAGAGCTCATTGGTGGAGATGCTTCTAGGGCAATCAGTATGAGAAAAGTAAAAAAAAATCCTCCTCTTCAGTGACAGCCTCTCTGCAGGGTTAGACCTCTCGTGCTGTTAAAACAGAGTTGTGTAAGTTGGCTAATTGTTGGTGTAACAGAGCTAATGCTTATTTTAACCATATCATTTGGCAATGTCCAATAGTTGCCTCTTTTGGGGGGGAGGTTATTATATGGATACACTTTGTATTGAAATACACTTTCATATTTACTGATGTACATTTCCTTTTAAATTATATACATGCTTCCTGGACATGGTCATCGCAAGTGGATCTTCTGTACTCTATTGACAGCTAAAAGACTGATATTACAAAATTGGAAGGATAACTGCTCACCTCCTATAATGCAATGGATTGAAGACCTTACAACGCTTTCAATATGTAATTTATTTATTTTTGGCTTGCTTGCTTGGGATATCTTTAAAGCTGATAAGTGAGATATTTTAAGTTCTTGTGTAACCAGGGCCAGCGTCAAGGGTAGCTATCTCTGGGTACCTGCCAAGGGTCCACATGCCAGCAGGGTCCCACTGGCAAGAGCCCCCTGGAGTTACTCCCCTTCTTCACCATTGCAGCCTGCTTCTTCCCCTGCCTCTCACTCTGGCCTTGACAACAGTAGTGGGGAGAAGGAGCAGCAGAAGACACCATGGCCCGCTTGCTCACTGGCTCTCTGCCTGCCAAACAAGCAAGTGGTAGCAATGATGTGAAAGAGAATGAGGAGCAATGGCAGGTGGAGACAATGGCAGTAAGAATGTAGACTCAGAGCTCCATCACCAGTTACTTCCTCTTTTCAAAAGAGGAAGTACACAACGACCACGAGGCCCATTGTGTCCACCGTTCTAATGGTGCTGCTTCTCCTGCACACAGCAGGAGGGAGCAGCAACTTCCGAGTTTAAAAATACATCAGACTTAATGAGGGTTTTTTGTTGTTGCACAAGGAAGGCCAGAAGGCACGTGGGAGGCAGATGATGTCATGTGAGGGACCTGAGCAAACTCCGTGAGTGCCCAGTAACGAGCGTGCAATAAAATGCTCATTGGACAGAGCTTTCACTCAGGGTGTCTTGCCCAAGGGTCCTCCAAAACATAGTGCTGGCAATGTTACATAAAATTGCATTTGCTTAATTACAGGTGTTTGTGTCCCCATCAATAGATGGAGAAAGAAAGAACAATGAAGTTTCAGTAAAAGGCACCAGACATGCACATAAATTTTGCACAATTCTATAAATCTGGGACGAGTATATTATATAGGGATGTTTTATTTCTAGGGAAGTGTGTGCGCCTGGTCCTTCTGGTACTCTGAGAACAGAAAAGTATCTACATATATGGAAATGTGCAGAGCTTTTGGTTCTTTGAGCAGCAACGGACACGTGGGGTGGGATGAGAATTGTATTGTCATGTCTCACCACCACCAGTATCTGCGTGAAATGGCCTTAGAACCGTGAGAAAATTCTATTTCTGAACGACCAAACTTTCTGAACCGCTAGATATTTGTTATAGTGAGCAGTCAGACACCTCATTTGCTCTTAATGCAGCAAAATAAAGTTTTCAAAAGTCCTCTGAGTGTGAAAGCAAATGGGTGGCAAAAGTGTTTTTAAACACAACACACATAAATATAGGAATGTAGTGCAAACCTAAACATGCCTACTCAGAAGTAAGTTCAATGGAACTTATTCCCAGGTAAGTGTGTATAGGACTTACCTATACTGTCCTTCTCAGTCCCAGGCCTGAGCGCTTCTCTCTACGAAGCCATGGGGTGTCTGCCTAGGAAACCTTGGAACTTGGAAGGATGGCTAATGTGTTGTAGAATTCCACAACAGTTGTCTTTGATAACTGTTTGTATCTTTCATAGCGAAAGAATGTTGTTTCACCAATAGTTAAAAGTTAATGCAACCCTTTACCCACTTACCTGGGACTAAGCTCCATTGAACTCAGTGGAAATTATCGTAAGTAGGTGTGAATAGGATTGTGCTGTAAGTCTCTCCAGGATGGGTTTCCTGGGGGCTTTGCTTCACATGCTTGTGTGAATGGACTCAGCTGACTAATACAGCTTCCTTCCCTTCCTCCCCATCAGAATTAAAGATCCAGGAACCAGACAGGCACGAACTAACCTTGTGTGAGTTTTTCATCCACCCCTAGGCAGAGCTCCTGTGGACACCATTCCCCATGGCAGCCAAAGATGTGGTGAGAACAAGCACCTGTCAGACTCCTCTGGGATGCCACCCTGGAGCAACGGCTGGCCCATCTTCAGCTGCTGTGGCACAGCACCATCTCCTTGACCCACCCCAGAAGGTATCGAGCAGGCAGGCAGCAAAAAAAGAGTGTCCTGGCTGAGGAGTGGAAGACTGCTGAGGCGGCTGTCAAACCACCCTGACGGTCTCCCTCCTCGCCTGTGCAGTACAGTCTCGCCCCTGTTGAGCTGCTGCCAAGTCCAGCCCAGTTGAGCTCTGTGTCCTCAGGAGCTCAGCTGCCTCCTAGTGGCCCTGGGCTGTGCCAGAAGATGTAGCGCTGCCGGAGGCCAAGGTGCTGAGAGATGGAAGGGCCTTTGTTAGCACGGGGGAATTCAGCTCTTGCCTGTGAAAAAGCACAATCTAGGGAAATTATTTCCAGAGGAGTCGCTGCATTGGTCTGTTGCAGCAAAAGCAACAAAGAGTCTCTTGGCACCTTACAGGCCTAGCTAACTGAGTCGCATGGTCAATGCCATAGAATTTCTGGATAGAAGAGAAATGAGGGCTAGACTGTGTTACTAGATATATCTTGTACTATAGTTCTCTGGCCAGTCCTAACAGATCTTCCTGAATTATTCCTTCTGCTTATCTCAAGAAGTCTGACTTCTCCTTGGAGTCATTCTGCTCCAACTGCCAGTTTCTTTGCAGAATGGAAGGCAGGCATACCTCGGCTTTTGCCACCTGGCAGGGGACGAAGGGCCACTGAAAGGCTGCACCCCCTGCTGCCCAGGCAGGGCATCATGGCAAGTGAGAGAACAACTGGGCCTCTTCCATTGGCCAATACAGGAGCAGCTGCTCCAGCACTTGCTTTCGTCTTCCTTCCCTATTCCTTTTTCCTTTTATATCTTGTCTAATTGTGAAACTTCAGTCAGAAAACGTCTGATCTTTTAATATCTCGACAGTGCATAGAATCTATTGTGGCTTGTGCCCTTATGAGATGGATGAGGGAGCAGGGGGAGAGGGGTCAGATGTCTGTCACTATCTCTGACCTCAGAGCAGGGAATCCCCACTATCCTATGGCTCCAAAAGCCTAGGGGCTGTAGGATCACTCCCTTAGGCATTTCAGTAAGTAAGTAAATAAATAAAGTGTCCATTCAGTGCATGTGAAAATGTTTTGTGTGTTTCCTCCCTGCTCTGTGCCACCCCAGCTGGCCTTTTACGACTGTAGTCCTCCTCCAGGTTTTTGCTATTGCTGTATCTTAAACATTTTTATAGTTTTTATTTATTGATTATACTGGCCTTGAATACGATTCAGTGTTTGCAATCTGCTGTTGGGGAATCTAGGCAAAAAAACACCCTACTGATGGAAGTATAAAAATAAAAATGGCAGTGGGAGAAGTGTTTCCAAACTGCTTCCAAAATAAATGGTTCTGAGTTGGTCAGAGATGGATGTTGACAAGGTGAAAAAGAAACCAAAAATGCTGAGAACAAAAGCAATTGCTTAAAAAAATCAGATTTTTTATTTTTTATTTTCCCTGCCTAAAACGACTTTCCTTATGAAAAACATTTTCCTTGTTAATTAAAAAAAAAATCACCCAAGATCTGTATTCCATGTTGGAGAAGCTCTTGGGTGTGTGTGTGCATCCCACTGCTGGGCAGGGCTAAAGGCAAAAGGGGGCAGGGCTAAAAACACCAGAATGTTTTAGCTTAAAGCTCTTTCTGACATTGGCTAAGGGCTTCTTTAAATGAGCAATTTATAGCAGGCTGGTGACTGGCCACTCGCGGAAGTTTGCAGGTCATTTTGATGACGTGAACCTCCTGCATGTCTCCGCTCCTTCCCCTGGTTATTCCATTTTTAAAAACAAAAAAACCCTTGGATAGCCCAATCCTTCTGAAATATCTTGGGATTTCTTACCGTGTGCAGCCGAAGTTGTGCTACAAAACACCCACTAGAGGGCACTGTCCCATTCAAGTATATGAGCAGGAGAAGTTTTCAATTACAGACCAGGTGGTCGCCCCTCTCCTCCCATGTAATTCAGCTCATTGCAATTGTGGAAGAGAAGCAGGAAGCAAAGCCCAGGCAAGCAAAAGTGATTTCCCTTTAATCTAAGAAGCTCTAAGCCTTAGTAGAGGCACTTTGAGTATTTAAAAAAGGCAGGGGGAAGGGGTGTGGTGCCAGAGGAAAGAAGCATGGCCATCTGGGAAACCTGAAGGGCCAAATTAGAATCCCTGGGCTGAGGGTCTCCACTCCTAGATAAAGGTATGAGAGCAATTTTCCATCCGTCCTTCCTCTAGAAAAAATGGAGGGTTGCAAATTTGTGTACCAAGAGCTTTGAATTGTGTCCCTACTGCTGGAGTTGCTGTGTGTGTGTGACTTGATAAGGGTACTACATTTGTGTGATTCCAAATGCTATGCTAGATGCTCTTCAGAATATAAGAGTAGCAATGCTTTTCCCTTGAAAAGAGGGGGGAAGGCCAATCCAGGTTTTTAATCTTTTCAACAACAGGCTTCCTCCTTCTTAAATGTATGTGAGCTTTCAAAATGGAGGCTTACATTCTGCTGTTCACCCAATGGACATCTGCCTCCTTCTCTCAGAGGCTTAAGTAATGCCACACTCCCTTCTTGAAAAGCACCAGTTTGCCTTGTATGGTCAAACAATGACTTTTGTTTCTTAAAGAGACCCAAAGGGTTGGGCTAGCTCCTTCCTGACATGACTTGGGACTGGGGGAGGGGACCGCTAATGATACCAGATGTTCAGGAACGGCCCGGACAAGACAGGAATTTTGTTTTGTTCAGTATCCAAGAAAGAGTTCTTCTGGCTGTAAAATGTCCTGTATAAAAAATATGTGGCGCATATTTTGCAGACTCTCAGTTCCCCCCCTCCCTGTCAAGATTGCTTTTACAAGGAAAATCAACCTGCCCTGTCCCCCAGTTTGTTCTGCCAATTTCTATGGATCTCAGGACTTAAGTTCTGGGAGATTCAGGACAGATAAAATGAAGCATTTCTTCACACAGCACATGGTTAAACTATGGCATTCACTGTCACAAGATGTAGGTCCCCTTTAAATGAGTGATTTATTACATGCTCATGATTGGCCACTCATGGGTGTTTTCGGGTTGATTTCATGACATCGTCAACAACCGGGATGTTTCCTGTGGAATCCTGTAGAAATCCCAGGATAAAAAGAAAACCATTTTAAAAGTGGTAATAGCTGGGAAGCAGCAGGATCTTCCGCCACTAGATGGTGCTGCCTCAATATAACTCAGTGGAACTGAATGGAGGGGAAGTATTCAATTCAAACACCTTGTTACCCCTCATCTCCCATGTAATGCAGCTCATAACAATCACGCCAAAGAATCAGGAAGCAGGAAAGCCCTGGGTAAACAACACAATTTCCATTAATGTAGAGATGCTTGTAGTGATGGCCACCAATTTGAATGACTTTAAAAAGGATCTGGATAAATTCTTGGAGGAGAAGACTATCAATGGCTATTAGTCCAGATGGCTATATGCTACCTCTAGTAGCAGGGGCGGTAAGCCTATATACACCAGTTGCTGGGGAACATAGGTAGTAGAGTTTTGTTGCACTTATGTTTTTCTCATGGGTTCCCGGTCGACAGCTGGTTGGCCACTGTGTGAACAGAGTGCTGGACTAGATAGATCCTTGGTCTGATCCAGCAGGGCTCTTCTTATGTAGTGAAAAGGCTAGGAAGCTTTGCATGGCAAAGAAGTCACCTTAGAGAAGGGATGGGTAACATGTGTCCCTCATGATGTTTTGGCCTACAACTCCCATCATTCCTCCCCATTGGCTCTGCTAGTTAAGACTGATGGGAATTGTATGCAAAAACATCTGGAGGGCCACAAGTTGCTCACCCCTGCCTTAGGGGCAGATTAATTTACCATGGCCTCGGCTTTCATAGACGGTCTTCCAGAGTGAACCAGGGTTAGTCTTCTAAATCATCATAGCTTTTTTAGCCTCTCTCCTTCCCCACCACCATACAGACTAAGGCAGCCTGTCCTGAACAGGTGCCCTCCATATTGTGGGCAACAACTCCAGTGTTCATCACCATCGACCAAGTTGGCTGGGGTGGATGGGAGTTGAAACCTCTGGAGGGTTTCAGGTTGGGGAAGAGCGGATGAAGACCAAAGGCTCAAAAGAGTTTAACAGCCATTCTCCCTCCAAGGTACTCAAGGATTTGTAGTTCTGTGAGGGGATTTAAGGATGTGTAGCAGAATTCTGAGTACTCCTTCCCACACAGCAGACTAGTTCCCAGGATTCTTTGGAGGAAGCCATGACACTTTAAAACTTGGTGTAAAATTAATGTAAGTGTGTAATATAGAAATGCCTTTAACTTCTAGTTTGGGAATGAAGACTGGTGTTGACACTGGCCAAAAAATCTTGCCCAGGAGAGCTACTTTCTAATACAAAGAATTGCCCATCCTTGCTGGACTGGAACATAGTAATCTACTTGATACCAGCTTCCCTTCTGCCATGACTGAACCTTATGTTAAATAGGTAAAGATAAGAATCACCTAAAGCAAGGGTGGACAACTCATGGCCCTCCAGATGCTTTGGCTTCCAATTCCCATCTTTCTCCATAAAGGTGGGAATTGTCTGTCTTTCTCCACAAAAGTAAAAGCCTGGATTCCCACAAATCGAGGATGTAGGAGCTGTTAATCATGTGAGTGGTGGTGGTCTACCTCGGATGTATATAGAGAAAGGGTGTCCTTGAGCCTGCCTTCCCTTTCAGGGCTGGAAGTACAGGTATACCATTTGTCACACAGCTTTTCCCAAGCTTGGGACCCCAAATGTTCTTAGACAATTCCCATCATCCTCAGCCAGCATGGCCAATGATCAAAGATGGTGTGAGTTACAGTCCAACAAAATCTGGCGACCCAAGGTTGAGAAAGGCTGCCCTAGAGCATGGTAAAGAGACAGAACCAATGTCCTCTAGCATGGAACTTGGATTTTATATATGCTGTTATTTGGGCTGCAGCAGAACGAACACTGACACAGCTAGCTGGACATTTGTTCCCTTCAGCCCCTTCATCGTAAATGCTCCAGGTCCCCTCCATAAGGCACAAATCCCATCTTTAACTTGAAATCTCCATTCCCCTCCAGTCTATGAATTTGGCATGCTTGGCACTGTTCTTTGTACATGTTATCTGTGGAGATCAGAACCTCCCGCTTCCATGCAAGCAAAGAATAAACCTATGACGCACGGGCATGAAAAGAAGACAGCACCAGGAGATCAAGAACTGATTGTGTGGAGCTGTTGTTAGAACTTATGCAAGGAAATGGCACTGGGGACAAAATGTCTGGAAGTTCCGATATGAAATGTTTAAAGGAATGCACCACCCACAGTACCCTACCAGCAATGGCTGATGCTGAGCCATCTGTGATGGCTTGGAGAGCAGATACCACAGATGGGCAGGAAAGAAAGCAAAGACCGACAAAGTAGCTCAACCTGGGTTAGAGGTGCTTTTTTTAAAACAATCATTTATTTTTAGGCCTCCAAGCCTGATTGGCCCTTTGGCTTGTTCTGTTACAGCTACTTCTCCGAGAAGTGACTGGCCTCAGAAAGGACCTTCCCATCCTTGGTCTCAATGGTTTTGATCAGCAGCGGCCTCTTCAGCGAGCTGTGGCTGGTGAAGGAAGTCCGGGCGGCCCCGTTGTAGGAGGGTAGCGCCATCTCCTGTGTCAGGAGCCCAGCTGCATAAGCAATGGATGGGTTTAGAAATCTGGGTCAAGAAATCAGAGAAGGATGGCTTTAAGGAAGAGGCCTTCTGATTGGCTCCCCAAAGTGATTCAAGAAAGAAGAGGAGGGGACTAAGAAATCCATCCAAGTTAAGCAGGAGATAGTTATTAGCCAGGAGCCAGGAGACTAACTGGCTATTTGCACCAAGCAAGTGATTTAGATGAATTTTCTAGAGCCCAAACACAAGAGCACCAGATCTGATAGGGAGACGTTTTACACAAACAGAGACACTTCGATGGAACAAAGGTATTAATCACAAACATCCACAAAAAGGTCTAGAGCAGGCTGGAGCGCTCCAGATGTGTTGGACTGCAACTCCCATCATTCCCAGACAGCATTGGGAAGGCTGGTCTAGAATGTATACTGCTCTTCACATGTCATTTCTAAAGGACAGTGCAGAGAAATGTGCACTTACCCGGGGGGTGGGGGAGAGAGAGAAACAGAAGGAGGAGGAGAATTGGTTGAAAAGGACTGCCATTTTGCAGCAACTTTGCAATGGAGAATTATGTGGAATGTAATCTTGGGCATGGGTTTAGCACTCTTGTGCCAGTTCTGGGACTTAGACAGTTCCATGTAGAAAGAAAGAAGCAGCAAAGGGCACTAGCAAGAACTGAATTCTTCTGCAATATGCAGGGGTGCCATGGCAGATGTGCATGATGGAAAACATCCCCTTAATGTACACCGACATACCATTATACAGCATTTATCAGTACTGTTGAGTGCTAATCAGTACTATAAAGTGCTAAACACCATTGCATGTTGAAGGATCAAATGCTGTAATCAGTTGTTGGTTGCCTGTTATCAAATATTTAAATCAAATGTCTTTGAGCATCTAATATAGGTAACGGACATGAAATAAATATTTTCTAAAAATAAATAAATGCAGGTATGTGTGATTAGCAAAGGAGAAGTCTGAGGAAAATTTGGGGGAGACAATTTGTTTTTGCTCTTCTCGGGATATGCTGAGATGCATGGCGAAGAGACCCAGGAAATGGAGGAAGGCTCAGAGGGAACCACTGTGGAAAGAATGTTACCAGAAATGTCCAGAAGAGGAGGTTTCAGAGGTTGATGGATTTTCCAGTGTAACTGGGTTTTATAACAGACAGAGCCCTGTGCACCAATCAAAGCAAGAAATAGACTCACCCAGTTTGTCAATTGCACTGAACTGATGACTTGGAGTCTGACCAACCATCCTGAGAAGAGAAAAGCATCATGTAGAGTTTGGAATACGTGTATGTGTGTGTATAGATGAATTCAAAGCAGTGGCTCACCCATTAACTTGATATAGCCAGAGTTTCAAAGCCCCTTTCAGAGTTCAATACCCTCCTGAGATCTCACACTTCCAACTACCTGCAAACCACTCTTTCAAATTCAGGTGCCTTTTCTTGTCTCTTTTGCACTTGTTCTATTCATATAAATTGCAGCCCGAAATGTGATAATATAGGAGGGTCATGCCCCCCCCCCCCAAGTAATTGCCCTTCCCAGTTTCCCTAGATCAGGACTATGCAAACCTGGTGCCCTCCAGATATTTTAGACTACAATTCTCATCAGGCACAGCCAGACAGGCCAATAGTTGGGGATTATGGGAGTTGCAGTCCCAGACATTGAGTGGGGGTTGGGGCAACTGATTGCCTGCTCCTATTCTTGTTGGCTAGGCACAGAGCAACTAATTCACAAAAACCCCAGAACCAATGCATGGCGAGGTCAAACAGGTTTAGAACCTTGCTTACCGGTTTTCTTCTCCTTCCAGCAGCTTCCTGTAGGTGGCGATTTCCATATCGAGGGCCAGTTTGATGTTCATCAGTTCTTGATATTCTCGCACCTTGTTGGCCATTTCATGCTTGGCCCGTTTCAGTGCTTCTTCCAAGTCTTGGATGCTGCCCTTGGCACTTTGCACAGCCTGCTCCCCTTGCTCTTCAGCCAATGCTACAGCATTCTCCAGATTGGCTCGCTGGGCAGAAGGAGAGAGAAGCTGTGAGCTGAGCACTTTTGTCACCCTCATCCTGGAGGGAAGCCATGTGGACAGAACATAGCAGCTAATAGGAGGCAGCTGGGGCAAAGGCCTACCTTGTGCTGAAGCGTGATGGGAAAGACCCTGGCTGTTTTTGAGCTACAGAGTGGCTCCAATATGCCTGTAGCTGCTCTTTCCTTTTCCCCAACTGCCATTTTGAATGGAAGAGTTTGGGGAAGGTTTGAAGAAAATGGGTCTGCCCCCTACTCCTCAGTTTTGGGACATGATTCCTTCAGCTCTTCCTATTTAGGAAGCTGCTAAATACCCCTGAAGAGAAGGCAGTGTTTTGGAAAGAGCTGAAGGCCTTCTAGGCCTCAGGTTCCATCTAGTGGTCTATATGGAGTGGAGATAGTTTTGGCAGCCTGTCTCCACAAATACCTCTTTCTCTGCCTCCTGCAGGTGATACACTTCTTTTAGAATATAAATTAAAACCAGGCGAGTGAGACTAGAAGCTACTTGTGAACTATGACCAAAAAGGGAGTACGCAGAGTGAGTTATGGGTCCATGCTGACTATTTAGCACAGGGGTGGGCAACTTTTTTCTGCTAAGGACAGCATTTCCTTGTGGGTAATCTGTCAGGGGCCACATGTTAGTGATGAGCAGTGTCAAAGCCAGCAGGGCCAGAGCCAAAAGTGGGTGGGTCACCTCCCTTTCTCTTTCTGCCACCCCTTTTCTCTCTTCCTCCCTCCTCCTTTCCTCTCCTCTTCCTTCCTACTGAGCAAAATGCCTGGGAAGAAGCAGATTGTTCTTGTTAGAGGTCTGAAGTGCTCAGACACATAGGGCTTTTGAAATTAGGCTGAAGGCCCCAGGTTGCCCAGCCATAGTACAGTATCCCCCCCATTATTAGACACTTCCAGCTTTCACCAATATTTTCGAGAAGACTTTTTTGTCTGTCTAGACACAGGTAGCTCACCTGGTTTTTCAAGGCCTCGATCTCCCCATTAACACGCTGGGCATAGCGGTTCATCTCAGCAATTTGCCCCTTGACACCTTTCAGCTCCTCATGGTGCTTCTGGGTCTGCCTTGCCATGTCATCGAACTGGAAGGTCAGGAAGAGAATCAGGAGACCTTGCAGTCAATGGTGTCACCAGCTTACCATACAACAGCGGTACAAGATGCAAGCACCATCACAAAGAATACCAGTGTAAGACGCATCTGATGAATTGGACAGTGTCCACAAAAACCAAGGCCATAATAGAGGTGGTTGTTTTTGCTGTAGCAGGTTAACATGGCTAGCCCTTTGGAAAAGGTTTCAGTTGTGATGTTGTCAGACCCATTAGGACAGGCCCACCAGCCATATCTGGCCCCCAGGGCCTCTCAAATTTTAATTAAAATGTGGAAAATATATAGCTTTCACATTAGGGGTACCCTATCTATTGTCTTTAAAAATTGTAAAGAAGCTCTTGTTTAGAGGTGTAGTTAACAAGAAACTGAGATGTCAAGCACATGTCAAGCTTCCACAACTGGTTAGGTTCTGTGATGGTAGGGAGAAAGCTAATGACACCAAGAGCGTATTATGAAATATATAGTGGAATAGCCATATTAGTATTGACAGATTGATATTTTGAAGATATATTATTAATTTTTTTCAGAGCTATTGACATTATTATGTAATAAATGGCCTACAACTTCCATCAGCCCTAGCCAGTATAGCCAGTGGGGAGGGGTCTTGGGAGCTGTAGGCCAAAACTTCTACAGCAATCCTATAGTCCCTGGGAGAGCATTCCAGGGGCCATAGAATATTGCAGAGTTCCTCCTGTAAGGTTGCAATACTGTAACCCGTTTACCTGTGCTCTTTAGTATTTCTTTCTTTATTTAATTTATATCCTGCCTTTCCTCCTCCTTAAGGAACCCAAGGTGGCATACATAATCCTTCTTCTCTCCATTTAATCCTAACAACAACAGCCCTGTGAGGTAGGTTGGGCAGAGTGACTGGCCCAAAGTCACCCAGTGAGTTTTCATCACCAAGTGGGAACTAGAACCTGGATCTCCCATTTCCCAGTCCAACACTCTAGCCACTACATCACACTGGCTCTCCAGTATTTTTTTTAGTAGTATTTATTTTTGAGTAGATATGTGTAGGATTGTACCATTACTTCTATATCTGTGGAGTTTTGGGTACACGTATTAATCCATAAAATTTAGAAACTTTTCTAAAGTCTGAACACATTGTTTTGTTTTGTAAGAAGACATGTTAATAATTTGATTTAAAGGTTTAAGAATCAGACATATAGATCTTTCACATTTAAAAATTACATCTTTGCTGTTTATGCCTGTGTATAGTGATGAATCCAAAGGAGAGCAAGCAGAACTCCACTCCTGCACATGTTTTTCCTGGCTCCTTCTCGCCACTACATCCCCCTGTGCCACCCTAAAAGCTGCTTCTGAGGGCCAAGGGACCCCCTGGAATGGCTTAGGATGGAGCATGGGGTGCATCGCAGAAGAAAGGAATTAGTAGAATTGGTAGAGCCTGCTTTCCAGAGGCAGAATTTCCTTTTCTGCTGGAACAAGATACCTTTGAATCTGAGCCATATGGTTCAGCCATGCTTGAGTGCAGGCAGTTCATCACCATGAGCATTTTACAGCTAGGCAATGCCGGGCTCAGATTGTACTGCAGTATTCACGTCTGGCTCTCAAACTGCTATTGGGAGGATAGCTTTGCCTCTGAAATTCTAGAAGTTGGCCCAACTTTACCAGGGTATTAGAGCAGCTTTGCCCAAATAGATCTCTATACTTTTCTGCTTTTCAGTGGCCTTGCTAATCCTGTATAGACTTTTCTAGAGCCCACTGAATTCCTTTCCTTTATTTCCAGGATCTGATTGTCTTGTTTATTTGGACTTGAAAGGAAACTGCATATTTCAGTCTTGTTCCTGTTAATGTTAGCAGGTTAGATTTTTCAGTTTTGTATCCCAGAGTCGGTCATCAGAAAGGGAGCAAAACAGGGGACCTGACACCAGTGTTCAAGCATGCACCTATGCTTGCATATGTATGTGCACCCGCACTGACACACTCATGGAATGCGCTGCCATGAGATGAAGGCGGGGTGATAGAAATGCACCCCTCTCACCTTGTTCTTGTACCATTGTTCAGCCTCATCCCGGCTTTTGGCAGCCATAGCTTGATACTGCTCCTTCACCTCATCAATGATGTGCTTCATCTCCAAGTCCCGGTTGTTGTCCATCTCCACAGTGACCATTGTATTTTGGATCTGAGATTGCAGCTCTCGGATCTCCTGGATGGGAGTGTGGAAAGAATAGTTGTAAGTGAAGTTGGATCTACAGGCTAGTTCAGTTGAGAAACATGATAACGGAGCAGGACCTGACAGAAATACAAATGAGGAATCAAAAATCCCTTCCTGCTCCCCCACTCACTCCTAGCACCGTCTGTAGCAAACACTATGGCGTTACACCCCACAAGTCAGTTCCCAAATGTATGTCTGCAATTTGTAAGTCTGTGGTTTTTAATGTTGGCCTGAGTGGGTAGAGTTAGAATGTCTGAGGAGAGGGGAGGAGTGATATATAAGGGAATGACTGAGGGGATTGTGGGGGACTTGTTAGGTACTCTTAGAGTTTTTAGCTCTCTGTGCTTTAGCTCTCTGTGCTTAGAGTACTTAAGTTCTGGGAAATTTAAGGTTCAGTGTAGAGAGTGGTGTCTTTGGAGTGTGGTGTGCACATAGTTGATGTATATTAATCAATATAGATAATAAAGAAAGCTCAAGAGTGATTGTGTGAGAGAAAGGAACGCGCGTATGTGAATGAGTGAAAGGATTGGATGAAAGGTTAAAAAAAAAGGTTTTTAAATGTTTAAAACAAAGCTTGTGAACTTTTAAAAATAATTTTTAATTATTTTGTTTTTAACTACCACAAAAATCCTACGTGTCTGTTTGGCATTTATCATCTGAAGTTTACACATTTAACACCCACTCTGTCAATAATTCCCCTCAGCACATATAACTCACAGCACATTATTTTATTATTGAAATCCTTCTCCATTTAAACCCCTTTCTCCACATAGTTTGGAGGAAGGTGGTTTTTGTCCCTTGCCTCAGGCGTATCAAGCGGTGGTGCTTGGCTTGAGCAGGGAGTCGCTGCAGCCAGGCTTGGTGTTCAGAGCCTGTGTCGTGGCAAACACCCCCATCCCTTTTGCCCCACCTGGCACCCACCTCTTCAAAGAGTTGCTTGAGGTATTTGAGTTCATTGCAGATGCCCTCCAGCTTCGATTCAACGTCCACTTTCTGCAAGTAGATGTCATCCAGGTCCTGTCATGGGAGAGAAGCGGTCAGTGGACTCTGTGCTGGGGCCAGAATGGGATTCCCCATGCAATGTCTGCCACCTTGCTTGAGGGCACAATCCCATGCATGTTCAGACAGAAAAAAGTCCTACAACTCCCAGCATTCTCCAGCCAGCCATTCTGTCTAAACATGCATAAGATGGTGCATTGAATCTCAGTAGCCTAGGGCCATAGAACCTCTTTCAGAACCACTGAGCTATGTTCCTCTCCTATTCCCCATTGAAACCGAGAATAATTCAGATTTATGTCTAGTCAGCAGTTGTGTTAGATGGAAAAGGAGAAATGTAAATATGGGAAGTAAGAGATATGAAGATGGAGAAGCAAATGATGGCTGGAGGCAGCTTGAACTTCTGCTCCAGCAGGAGGAATGTCTGATCAATAGACTACCGGGAAGTTGCAGGGGAGAGAAAGACAACTTTGGACTGGTCATTGCAGGAACTCTATGCCCCACCAATTCTTTTAGGTAACACTCTTTTCACCTCCAAGACCCACCTTCTTGGTCACCACAAATTCATTTTCCAGTTGGTTACGCCGGTTGATTTCATCTTCATACCTACAAGGTTAGAGAGAGGAGATGCTGTCTGTAAGGTGCAATGGGGGAACACCTTACAAATAATAGCCTGATCGGCAAATAGGGTAATGAGACCCACTGTCTATGTACCATTTATCCAACCGCCTTCTTCCCAGGCTTCTCCAGCCTTCACAATGTCTGCAGCATCTGCTTGTTATTTTCTGGTTTGTTGTGCACATAACTTCTCCACTTGGAAGCTCCACACCACCAGGTATGATGCCCATAAGCGTCCATATATGGCAGTACTACTTTCTTACATCAATTTTTTAAAAAGTAAATATTAAAAAAAATCCATTAGGAGGGGCCTAGAAATTGTTGACAGTCATTTAGTGGCTACACCATGGAGTATCAGAAATCAGCTAAGGTAAGATAGGAGTAAGAGGTACTACATACACCTTTGGCTCCAACTGAAGGGCTTAGGATGGCCACAAAGGATATTATGACTTTGAGTATTTAGAGGAACCACTTAAGGAAGATTTCCCTAACCTGATGGCCTCCAAATGTTTTGGACTACAATTCCCAGCATTCCTGACCATTGGCCCTGCTGGCTGGGCTGATGGGAGTTGAAGGGCAAAATATCTGGAGGTTGGTGTATGCTGACCTATGTCCTTGGCTGCCATAGCATCCAAGTGCTTCATCCTCATATTCCCACTGAACTCTTTCACCATCTAATGCATGGCTGAACCACAGCTAGATACTGGCCTGGGAAATAACCCTAGTTCTTAAATCTTATGAATGGTTTTATGGTTAGACAGCAGTACTTGAATTGCAAGGGAGCAAGATAAGACTCGTCCCCTATCTTTTGTGATGTTAACCCCTTTGCTTCTGTTTTTAGAAGGCTATGAGGCTATGATCCTGCTAAAATGGGATGGGTCAGGAGATGGGGGTGAGTCAATTTCATTAAGGCTCCCCCTACTTTTTCTCCCCTAAGAATGGCCTCTTCTTCAGTTGGCAGGGGGCTCTGAGCAAGTCACACAATGATCTCTTGATGGTGACTGCAGTTGTGTCTCTGCCTGTAAGATGCAGTTTTTAAAGAGGAGGCAAGCTTCATAAATGCCACAAATGCTTCTTTTCTGCTGTGAAGAGGTTCATACAACCATTTCATATGCTCTTGGAGTATTTGTAGCTTCTCATGTATAAAGGAGCCCCTCAGCAGCATTGGGGGTGGGCAATTTCGATCAGGAAAATCATATGGGAGAAATCTCCCCTCGTCCAGAGCCACAGCCCTGATCTGATTCCTCCCTCCCACCACTCAGAAAAGAGAGAGAGAGAGATGTGATAATAGATCTCGCACTGTCTCATCTAATTCCCCCTCCAGAAACTCACCTGTTCTTCAGTTCCTCCAGAAGCGCCTGGGTGTGGTCCAGCTCATTTTGCAACTTCATCTTGTCCTGATTCAGGGCATCAATTTGCTGCTTAAGGGGCTGGCTGTGGGCTGCCACAATCTGCCCCACGTTGGATTTGTACTGGTCTTTGCCCTTCAGAAGCTTCAGCTGTGTCTCCAGCACTTTATTCTGCTGCTCAAGCTTACGCACCTTGGAGGGTGGAGAAGAACAAGATAAATGATAAAAAAGGGGGAAACTAAGGCAAGGAGGAGGTCCTAGGAAGCTTTGTTCAGGCCGCAGGATCCCATCCTGTTTGAATGCTTTCCGGTGGCCTTTTGGCAGTGTTGTTAGTGGAAGAGGGATGCAGCTCTGGGACATTTTTCAGAGCAGGAGCAAAGACATCAGCTGCAAGATGACCATAGTAATGACTCCCTCTTTGTTCTGGATAACATGGCTTTTCAGCTTTTGCTCTTGTTTGTGACAGATGAACATAGAGAAAATTCTCTGAGGGTTCATCCCCTCCAGCTACTATTTAAAGCAACTGAATTTGACTTCTGTTGACTTCCTTTTGTCTAGTACAGTGGGGGGGGGGCAACATACAGCCCCCATCCTCTGGTATGGCCCCAACTGCTCCATTCAGGTGTGTAGTTCATTTTCTTAATGATGTCAAAAGGAGGAGATGCCTCAAGAGAAGAAAGTGGTGACTCACCTGGCATTTGCCATAATTTGAAATGAACATTAGTCATGGTAAGGCTGGCCTTGTGGTCACAGGTGCATAAAAAGGATTGATAGAATACCATCTGTGTTCTAACCCTAATTCATAATGTTTATCTTGCCAGGTGGTTTGTGGTTGTCGAAACACTTGAGAATGGATTCTCGCATTCCCCCACCCACCCCGGCTCTCTCTCTCATTCAATCTGTGATTGGGTTTTATGGAGCTCTTCCCCTGGGTGCAGTCCTTGCCCCTAGTCTCTCACTTGGAAGCAGGAAACTTTTCAGGGATTGGATCCAGATTCCATCACACTTAAGAGTAAACCCAGTGAAAACAAAGGGACAAGTTGGTCATGACTAACAAGTCCTATTGTTTTCAGTGGGTCTACTCCATGTTTGACTAAATCTGGATCCAACCCTAGGACACTTGGTTGGTGCGGAGATCAATATACTTCTCCCACCTCTTCTGAACCAAGATTTTAGATCAAAGGAGAGTGTGTGGAGTATTCTTCAGTCAAGCCTTTTACTGAAAGCTGGAGCTTTAGCATTTGATGCAAGAGGGGCATAAAACCTCTTTATTTAATTCTGCACTTTTAAGCAGAAGTGGGTTTGGGGCCATCATTCAACTGTCTTGCATCACTTATACTTTAACTGAAATATACAATCCATTGGCCATAGCCAAGATCTCAAAAACCAGGAGATTAGTTGTAGGGTGTCCACACCCACCCAAAGGGGTTGTTTCACAAACCATGCTTAGGGCTGTCCCTGAAGCAGTTTAGGAAAGCTGCTTTATACCTTAGAAAAATGCTGAATTAATTATATCAGTCCTTCCTAACCAGGTGCCTTCCAGATGTGCTGGATTACAACCCCCATAATCCACAATCAGCATGGTTGGCTGAGGGATGATTGGAGTGGTAGCCTAAAACATCGGAGAGCTGATTTGCATGGTGGGGTTTTGTGTTAATCCAATGTAAAGACTAGACGACAAACCCTCAGATACGGCCATTGCTATGCAGACCACAATGGCGGGGAAGCAAATGGCTGCAAGTTCCCAACAGAAGTGCATCATGTGTGTAGGATAATCAGTAACAAAGAAGACAGGGCTTCTGCATTTGTAATTGTTAGGCAGAACAGGGAATGCTGGCAAACTCGTTATACAGGGATAAAAGATTCCCTCTTCTACACAATTATTCATGTTAAACACATGCAGCATTTACAGCTTTCACTTCCCTGTAGGAATGATGTTTCATATAAAGCATCCCTCACTGGTGTGGAAATCCTACATTACCTGAAATAATGGTAAAGCTTTTTCCTGGACTGCACTCCTGCAGGGGGAGAAGGGTCGCACATGTTTGAACACTCCCCCATTAAAGGACTCTTGCACATAGGAGATGAGCATGTTCAGTAACTCCATACAGAGGGAGGTGTTTTGAGTAGGGCTGTGCATGGACCCCCCTGATCCGCTCCCCCTCAATCCGCTCCGCACCCGATCATCAAATCCCGGATCTGGCCCGCTCCACGTCAATCCGCCTATGGGCCACTCTGCTGCGGAGCTCCGGCTCTGAATCGGAGCTCCACAGCGGCGCCAGGTAAGACCCCCTCCCTCCTCTCCCTTACCTGCATTGCGACAGATGCAGGTAAGGGGGAGGAGGGAGGGGGCCTTAACTGGCACTAGCACCGCCACCACAGTCCGTGCGATGGCGGCGGAGCAAGGTAAGGGGACAGGGTCTTACCTGAGTCTGTCGCGTTCCGGCAGCGGCTTCACCTGAGGCTGAGGCTCAAGCCAGTTGCAGCCTGGTCTTCCGATTTGAGCCTCAGTTGAAGCTGCTGCTGGACCATGACAGAGGCAGATAAGCCCCCCTCCCTCCGCCCCCTTACCTGGCTCTGCCGCCGTTGCCGCACGGACTGTGGCAGCGTCAGTTAAGCCCCCTACTTACCTTTTTTTTTGGAGCTCCAGATCGAAGCGAAGGATCTGCTTAGTCTCGATCCTCTTCGCCTCGATCCGCAGCCCCCCCGACCCACTTTGTCTTCACCTTTGTCGGAGGCGAATCAGGCCGCCTCGCTATTGCTTCTACACTCCGATGCAAAGCAGAGCACAGCCCTAGTTTTGAGTTTTCTTCTAATGAGGTGTGTTTGAACACACAGTAGTCCACCTGTTTAAGTAAAGCTTTATAATCCAAGGGGGTGTCTATATGCCCTATTAATCCTGTAATGGCTGCAAGTTGGCGCTGCATTGTTTATGATACAACTGCCAACTTGCAGCCACTTTTAAATTCACTTTTTAAAAAATTGGTGTACATTTTCAAAATGAAGTGTTTTGTTGGTTTGTTTAATAAATAAAGCATTTTTTTAATTTTTTTTTGTATCGGAAGGAATCCATTCCTGGTCAGCCACTGTGTGAACAGAATTCTGAATGAGATGGTATGATCCAGCATAGCTCTTCTCAATCTTGTTATGTAAAGGAACATTTTCTTTTCCCTCCATTATTGTGTACTAAATACTGAACATTTTTGTGGGGGAGAATTCATATTGGATTTAAACAATTAATTTATAAAGTGCATATGTGGAGACTCCTTTGAGAACTTTAGTGTACTCCTGTTGAGATCCACTTTTATCTTAGTACCTGCACACTCACAGTTTAAAATTCACAATTACATCAGATCTTGTTTTACTTCCTGGTCTCAGGATAAATAAAGAGCTCAAGCTTTCATTTAAGTAAACAATTACTTTACAACCATTCCCCAAGTCACTGGGAGATTGAAAAGTGTGATTAAGATTACAAAATCCACTCCCCATCTTGATTTTGGAAAATTGGAGAAACCTTTCACATATACCCATCCCTTTATAATTTGGGACTGCTAATAGCTAAACTATGGAATTTGCTGCCATGAGATGATGCGATTGCCACCAATTTGTATGGTTTTAAGGGGGGGGATGTTAGTGAAATTCATGGAGAACATGGCCATCAGAGTTCCCTAGACATAATGGTTACATGCTACCTCCAGTATCAGAGGCAGTATATCTATGTACTTCACCAGTTGAAGGGGAACATGGGTGGGAGGGTGCTACTGTGATCATGTCCTACTTGTGGGCTTTACATAGGCAGTTGGTTGGCCACTGTGTGAACAGATTTCTTAAGACATTTTGTCTGATCCAACATGATGTTCTTGTATTCACAGCCATGAACATCAGGTAGCTTAATATCCCAAGTACCTACTTCTTCCATGAACTTATACTGAAAGGGTGGAAAAATCCATCTAGAGACTTTATCCATCTTGATCTTGATTGTGAATATGACAATCATGTTAGTGAGAACTAGTCAGTGTTAAGTGAGTTTGAGTATGCATCTATCTCCATTCCCTATATATAAGCAGAGCACCATTTGTCCACACAGAATCTCCCAGATCCAATTCCTGGAATCTACCTTTTGTGGTAGATCTGAGAAACAGGCCTTAGGAACATTGGGGAGGGGGAACCCTTTTACAAAATCAGACCATTGGTCTGTCTTACACAGTAGTGTTTACACTGGATGGCAGCAACAATTCATGGTTTCAGGCAGGAGTTTTTCCAGCCCTGCCCAGAGATGCCAAGAATTGAACCTGGGACCTTTTGCATGCAAAGCAGGTGCTCTACCAGTGATCCACAGCTCTTCCCTCCAATTACTAGGTAAGCTACTTAATTTGGCTTCAATTGACATTTATTTACCCATCCTACCACCTAAAATTATCTCTTGGTTTATTAATCTTAAAACTATTTAGTTTCTCTCTGCTTCTGCTTTCCACCTATCAAGGAACCTGTGTATTTTGCCTAAGAATGGGAAAAGATTCAGGTGGCAGCTGGATTTTAAATAATTTCAGAAGGGGATCAAACATTGTATGTTTCTTCATCTGATAAAACACAGTTTGACTGTCTGCTACCTCCTCCCACGTTCCACCTTAAGGCCATGACTAAAAACAGACACAATTGTGTCAATATCAGCCAGCTTTTTCTCTCCGCCACACTTAATTGTTATCTAGCCCAGTGGTGGGGAACCTCAGGCTCATGATCCAAAGTTGGCCCCCTGGGTTCCCCTGAGGACTATCCCCCCCTTCCCCTGACCATGTACCTTATTTCCAAACGCTAATCATGCTGTGGCTTTTCTGCATTTTTCTTCCATTCTAAATGGTTGAAATGCCTCTCCTAAGGCAGTAAGAGCTTTAAGCTAAAATATCCAGGTTTTTTAAAAAACATTTTGTCCCCTCTTCCCCCGTCCCCCTTGACTCCATGCCATTCACCTCCAGCTCTACCAGCCACTGGAATACAGCCCCAGAGTTCTCCAAAATTCAATTTGGCCCTTGGGGTGAAAGATTATTATTATTATTATTATTATTATTATTATTATTATTATTATTATTTATTTATTTATATAGCACCATCAATGTACATGGTGCTGTACAGATTACACAGTAAATAGCAAGACCCTGCCGCATAGGCTTACAATCTAATAAAGTTGTAGTAAACAATAAGGAGGGAAAGAGAATGCAAACAGGCACAGGGAAGTGTAAACAGGCACTGGGTAGGGTGAAGCTAAACAGTATAGAGTCAGAACAAACTCAATATTTAAAAGCTATAGGGAACAGAAAAGTTTTTAGCTGAGTTTTAAAAGCTGTGATTGAGTTTGTAGTTCTCAAGTGTTCTGGAAGAGGTTCCCCACCCCTGATCCAGCTAGATGAACTGTTTTGGAGAACTTGAAAGTTTGCACATGCTTTTGTGACATTTTGGTTGGCCTAATTAAAGTTGTCCCAATATAGGTTTGCATTGTTATTATTGTGGGTTTTAGCCTCTGCTGCTTTTACTTGATTGTTGCTTCCCCCCTTTTATAATAACTAGCAGAGAGAGAGAGAGAGAGAGATTTTAATAGAAATAATTTGCCTCTAAATAGTATATGCATTGGGGAACAGTGTGAAAGACACTGTGTGTTCTGAACTTCACCTGCCACTCTGCTGCAACAATAGAAATGATTATCAATAAAAAATTATTAACAAAAACTATTATCAATAACCTATCAAAACTGTGCCTTGCACAGATGTAGCAATACTACTAATTAAAAACAACAACACAGGTGTTTAAAATAAAGATCCATGACTGCAAAAACATGAAGCTACTTTGTCTCAAACTTTTACAAATGATTCCTTCTCTTAGGATTATCCGCACAAGCATTGCCTACACCACCCTACCTCAAACTGGTGCTCTGCAGATGTTTTGGATAACACGTTCCATCATTCCCATTGGCCATGCTGTCTGGGGATGATGAGATCTGTAGTCCCATCACATCTGGAGGGCACCAAGTTAGGCAAGGCTGGCATAGGCGTAGACGCAGGCTACACAAGTGTATTTTCTCTTCCTCCCTCCCTCTCATACACATAGTGGGGCTTTGATTCCAGTGGGGCTGTGAATCCATTCTGGGTTTTAGTCAGAACCAGCTAGAACTCTAAAGGAGCTATTCAAAGCGCAGAACCCTATCCCCAAAATAGGTTCAGGACCTTGGGGTTCTGGCTGGTTCTGACTGAAACCCAGAGTGCATTCACAGTCCTACAGAAACCAGAGCCACCAGCCTCCACTACACGCACACGCGCATCCGAGGCTGCACCTTGTCGATGAAGGAGGCGAACTGGTTGTTGAGCCCCTTAATCTGCTCCTTTTCCTCGGTGCGGAGCTGGTGCAGCTTCGGGTCGATCTCCAAACTGGGCAGCGAGGAGAGCAGGAAAGCGGGCGAGGCAGAAAGGGAAGAGCCGCTGGATCCTCGGAAGAGCCCAGGCTGGAAGCTCCCCGGGCTGGCCCGGTACAAAGAGCTTCGAGCAGGGAGGGAGCCGTGCGAGCGGCTGCTGAAGCTCAGGCTGGGCGCCGGGCGATGGTAACTGATGCTCATGGTGCGAGGAGCGCCTGACGATCTCCAAAGCCGAGGGAGGGAGGAGGAAACAGGCGCTCGGGCGCGTCGCCCGGGCTTAATACCGGCGGGGGAGATTCAGAGCGCCCGCCCCCTCGCACGCCTTATTGGCACCCACCCCGTTTTCACCTGACGTGGAGCCGCGATGGCATATTTTCCTATTCCTGTGCTCCTATTATTCCCCCCTAGCACCTTTCGAACTTATTTGCATAGCCCTGCCCCTACAACCCCGCCCTTGTCCAATGGCCGGCTGAGTGCATAGACGAGCTCCTGGCTATTTGCATAGCTCCCCTCCGGCTTTGACTCTGATCCTCAGTATTCGTTCATAAGGCAATGTCGAGACCCGGCGAAAGTCCTTCTGGTTGGCTTTCTTCAGTGGAGGCTGGTGGCTCCTATTTCGTTGGGGTTGTGAAACCCAACGAGTTTGAGTCAGAACCAGCCAGAACTCTAAAGCAGCTATCCAAGGTGCGGAACCCATTTTGGGGATAGGGTTCCGCACTTTGGATACCTCCTTTAGAGTTCTGATTGGTTCTGACTTAAACTCAGGATGGATTCACATTCCCACCGAAATTGGAGCCACCAGCCTCCACTGGCTTTCTTTCATATATATGTCTTGCTTTTTTTTTTTTTAACGTGAGAATAATACGTGGTTCAAGTCAATGGCCGGGAAGTTGAGACTACTACTTGTTTAAGTTTGAGGGAAAGAATCCCATTCTCGGGCAAACAAAAGAGGCGTGTGCCAACGTGAGCGCTCTTTCATTGGCCGGCCTCTCTCCCTGCATGCAAATTAAGAGAATTCGCGGTTGCGACTCGGCCAATGGGAAGCCCAGGATCTTTCCCATTGGATAGCCTCTTACCTGGACATGCAAACGAGAACCCAGATAGATATAAGCGGGCAGTCGGTACCAAGCGGGCCAGGTGGCGTGATGGCTTTTTCCTTTTCTCGACCCCGCAGTGGCTCCCTGTCGGGCTCGGCGCGCGTCTTCGCCGGCTCCTCGGCTGGCTCCGTGCGCGGCAACTCCAGCGGGTCAGACTCCTGGTTCTCGTTGTCTCGACTGCACGCGGCGCTCCCGGCGTCTCGAGCTAGCGCAGATGGGATTCCCATCTTGCTGGGCCCGGGCCGGCAGCAGGAGGCGCTGCAGGGCTTGAACGAGCGACTGGCCGGCTACCTGCAGCGGGTGCGGGGGCTGGAGGCGGCCAACCGAGCCCTGGAGGAAGAGATCGCCGCCATCCGGGCGCGCAGGGCTGGGGCAGGCGGCCATAAAGATTGGGAAGCCTGCGAGCGGCCCTTAGCGGAGCTGCGCAAGCAGGTGAGAGGGCGCAGCAAGTGGGAATGGGCGCAGCTAGGACCACCCGGAGAGCGGGAGCTGCAGAAGCAAATTCCATTCTATTTCTGTCGTCATGACAGTGCTATGAAGGGCGCTTAAGATGCAAAACTGCACGTGCTCAGAGTGGTTTAAAACAAAAAACCAGGGTTAGTGAATTCTGAGCTGCTTAATCTGCTCCTTTTCCTTGGTGGGGAGCTGCTTTAGCTTTATTGTTACTGGTTTTTAAAACTGATTTTCTCTAACAGATCAGGAATATGGAAGCAGTTATAAAGCATGGAATAGTAGTTGAAAGTGGGTGGGGAAAGAAATGTTGGCAGACTGCTTCACAACTGAAATAATATGCATGGCCATTTCAAGGTGTCCCCTATAAGTCCAGTAGGTCCAGGATCTAAAACGACCCAACTGCACCACTGGATGGGTGGAAAGCATGGGTGAAAGTGGAGGGATGAAAGACCTGAGCAAAGCCATAGCATGAGGGTGGGCAAAAGGCAGACAGGGACGTGATGTGAATTGGAACAAGTGCAAAAGGAGGACACTCCTTAGCAGCTGGGCTCAGCAAGAGGATGAATTGGACCTGAAAGTCCAACATAATTTCCAGGTAGGATCTTGTACATATTATCCTTCACAAATTAATTCATATAAGCCAGGACCAATTGTGCCACAAGCTGAATGTAGTATCGAAGCAAAGCCACAGCAAGTAAGGCCACAACACTCCAGTGAACCCACCAACACTTGGCAATATGCTCAGTTGAACAACCTGGAGGGACTTCTACCTAAGCCTTCATAGTGTTGAGCTGCACAGGCGTGAGAAATGCAGCTGTGTTTGGCAAGTGAGCTAGGTGACAGGGGAAGCAAGAGATCAACAGGTATGAGAGGAAGGTGAAGGTGTTGGTGAAAGGAACCAGGAGCTGGGAGTCAGTGGGCAAGGGGGCACATTGTAGGATTTTGCACTGATCAGTTGGTCAGGAAGTTGATGGAGGAGAGATATGGGGAGAGGAGATGAGCTGCTCTAAGGAAGACAGTCAGCAGCTGTTCATCTTTCCACAACCTGGTGTCCTCCAGGTGTTTTGGACCCACCCCATCAGCTCTGGCCACTATGGCCAATGCTCAGGAATGCTGGGGGTGATGGGAATTGTAGCCTGAAACATGTGGAGGGAGGCAGGTTGGGGAAGGATGTTTTTAAAAGTCAGGTGTGTGTGTGTGTGACAGTTCAAAGCAATTGCTTGGGTTTACCATTCTGAGGCTGAGAGATATGCGCGAGAGGGCCAAACTAGACATGAGACTAACAGCATCACTGGGAAGCACATTGGGGTTCAACATTTTCTATTAATAGGTGCCCTCCCCCAATTTTATCAGTATCACAGTGCGCAGGTAGAAGTTTAATCCTTCCCTCCCCAGTTGGGATCCTGATAAAAATTGCTCCCCCTCCTATTATAGCCATGCCACGTTTTGGAGGGTGGCTAATAGCAGCATGAGTGGTCAGGATCATGGCTGCAGAGGGAAACATTAAACCTCTCCTCCCTGTGCACTATGATCTGGATCAAAATAATTTCCATTTTCAGGCCTGCTATTAATTAAAACCCCAAACATACTTCTCCAATTATACATTCAGTGTCAAGTCTAGTTTGGCTCCAAAGTCTGAAAAATGACAGGCTGAATGTTGAAGAGCTGCCTTGGCAGGATCTACACTTCTGCTTTATAGTCATAACCATTATAAACCGTTATAAGCAGTAGTGTAGATCCTGCCTAGGATATAAATATACTGTTGTTTTATACTTTGAATGTTTTTAATTTTTGTGAACCGCCCAGAGAGCTCCGGCTATTGGGTGGTATAGAAATGTAATAAATAAACAAATAAACAAAACAAAACAATATTTATAGGGCAGGGGTAGGAAATTTGTAAGTCTAAACATCTGGAGGGCCACAACTCTCATCAGCCCTAACCAGCCTAGCCAATGGTGGAAGGACCGTGTTTCAGTGGGAGAGCACCTGCTTCACATGCAGAAGGTGCCTAGTTTGACCCTTGTCAGCTCTAGGTAGGGCTAGAGAAACACTTGCCTGAAACCCCAGAGAGCCACTGCCAGTCAGTGTCAGCAATATCAGGGTAGGTGGACCAATGGTTGGACTCTGTATAAGGCAGATTCCTGTGTTCCTTTGCATTAATGGGATGATGGGAGGTGTGGGCCAAAACAGCTGGAGGGCCACAAGTTGCCCACCCTTGATACAGGGCATCTTGGGTATTCTTTCTTTAACGTAGCTGGGCTTTCAAAAGCTGGTGGAAAAAGAATTTGTCTCCTGGATCTCTTGGTTGTTTCCAGATCGTGTTAACAGTCAATAGGCATTGTGCAACTATTCCATCTCGTCTTCCTTACTGGATTTTTTTTCCTGGTAAGAAAAAAGAAAGCAAAGACAGTGTGAAAACAGGGAAAGGTTACAAACTAAAGAAGACATCAGCTGGACACCCACCCACCCAAACAGTAAAATTCTGTGAATTTAGTAGTGTGAGCGCACAACCGAAGCCTCGTCTGGAAGCATCCCTGATCTCACCCGCTTGCAAGGCCAGGGTCTAGGGTAGGCATGATTGGTTATCTGCCGATAGCCCGCACCTCCAGCAGGGGCCCACTGACAAGAGCCCCTGGAGTTGCTGCTGCTCTTCACCATTGCAACCTGCTTGTTCACCGGCCTCACGCCAGACAACAGCGGTGGTAAGAAGACGAAGCAGGAGTTGCCACTGCTTACTTACGCAATGTCTCATCACCTTTCAAGCAGGCAAGTAAGTGGCAGCAATAAGGAGGAAGAGGATCAGGAGCAGTAACAGCGGGTGACAACAGCAGTGAGAAAGAAGACTCAATAAACCAGGGAGCCCCTTGCAGGTGTCTTGGCCGAGGGCCTTCCAAAACCTGAAGCCAGCACTGACTGCTTGGGCTGTCTGAGCAACTTTTATTCTCATGCTGGTTTCCTCACTTGTACCAGACACAGATGCATTCTGGACTGTTGCATGACCACAGCTGTCTTCCCGTGTCTTTTATCTAGGCAGGCTGGATGAGTGGAGAGATAGTTTCTGATGAGCAAACACTCAAAAGGTGATCTGGAATAGTGATGCCACCTGTATCCTTTTTAGGGGGAAATAACAGGGCAATGACTGAGGGCGCAGGGAAGTGGATGAGATTAAAAGTCTTCTCTGCTCCCTCAGAAAGCAAATAAACCCAGCACCTTCCCCTTCCCCATGCTCAGGTGACTTTGTGATGTCCTTCCTTTCTCTGGACAGCTTTATAAACAGAGCCTAGTTAAGGAAACACCAGCTATTTCCCCCTTCCATTATTTGTTGTCTGTGAACAAACAATTCCCTTCCAGATGGACTTCTTCCTTGTACAGTTTGTTTGCCTGTCCAAACAATGAGCAAAGGGGGCAGGACACACCCAAATTCTAGGGCAGCAAAAACTTGCTTGCAAAACCACATAATCCTCCCCTTTGAAACAACTGCCCCTCCTCAAATAAAGTACATCTGGATTAACCTCGAAGCTCTAATGGTTTTTCTGCTGCAGACTCCTATTTAAGAGGTGGCTGATGGAAATCCAAACCCTTGCCTTGGTGGGTGCGGTCTGTATATTGATATCCCTGGGTTACCTGCTTGCCCACCTGGTGGGGTATGCATTTCTGCTCAGCTGGTTTTCAGATATGTAGCATCTAACCTGGCAAGATTACTTCCTGGCATGTTTTCAATCATATATGGAGTTTGCCAAAGCTAATTAGTGACCCACAGTTCATGAGCCTCTTATTATTAGTCCAAAGTAGCCATTCTACCTGGAGAACACTTGATTGGATGAAAATAAAGATTTGTAAAAGTTTGCTCCACTTTCCAGACAAATATTGGATTTCATTCATTCATCCATTACATTTCTCATGCTCCCCCATAGACAAAGCTCTCTGGGTGGTTCACAAAAATAAAAACCCCTATTAAAATACATTATACAACATATAAAATCATTCACCTAAGGAAAACAGCATACACAGCAAGACGATTTAAAACCATGAACCAAGACCTGATCAAAAGATTTGTTATATGTTGCCAAATGCCTGCACCATGTACATTGATGGTGCTATATAAATAAATAAATAATAATAATAATAATAATCTGGTGCTGAAAAGACGGTAATGTTGGCACTAGGTGGGCCTTGTCAGAGAAATCATTCCATAAATGAGGGGCCACCACTGAGAAGGCCCTCTATCTTGTTGCCACCCTCTGGGCCTCCCTTGGAGGGGGCTCCTGGAGGAAGGCCTTGGATGCAAAGTGTAATGTATGGGTTAGTTCATGCCAGGAGAGTGTAGTGTTTGGGTCAGTAGTGAAAGTTTTGGTTCATGCTGGGATAGTGTACTGCATGGGTCAGTTCATGTTGGGAGAGGTGTTTCATCAGGATTTGATCTAGACTCAGTCACCCTTAGAGTAGACAATTGAAATCAAGGGGACTTATTGGTCATAGCTAACTTAAGTCCCATTGATTTCAGTTGGTCTACTCTACTGGTGTCTGAATCTGGATCCAGCCCATTGTCTCCCACAAGATCTCCCCCACCCTATTCCAGGTTCTTACCAGACTGGCAGCTGAATCTTAGTTCAACACTGGCAACAGGGCAGTATCCTCCATCACGCCTGGCTAATGGCAGGCCGCATGGCACACACAGCTCTGTCCTCTTAACACCTTGCCACTGCCCTTTGCCCCACAGCATCCCCTGCCTGAGGTGGGCACCTCACTCTGTCTAATGGTAGGGCTGGCTCTGTTTCTTCAGCTTCCTTTTTCTCATTTATTGCCTACTCTGTACCCTTCCTTCAGCCACTTTGTCTTTGGGCTTTCTGCCCTTACTTTACCCACTTTCTGAGGCCTTTTCCCAGTTCTCAGCCTACCTGCCACACAAAATTCCTCTTCCTAAGGCCTGTGAAAGATTTTAATCCCAGCTAAACTATTGACTTTCCCTCCCCTTACAGAAACTAGATTGCAGACATCTTTGTTGCCTGTGGTGTTGGAATGTTCATGGGCAACATTCTGTGCCAACATTCAGCCAACAGGTCTAAAATGCTTTGCTGACACAAGTACATTTTAAAATAGATTGCTTATTTTTTGCTACAAGGCTGGTGTTTCAAGTTTGGCCACCTAGAACGGCATGTTTGATTTAGTGCCCCATGGAACATGATCCAACTGAGTTGCTTTCAGCTGTGTGTGTGGGGAAAGCTTATTGATGTACTATATGATTGAACAAGAACACTGACATAAATGCTCAGAGTCATTCAGAATGTCATTCCCAGCAAGTTACTCATCAACCTGATGGCATCTCATAAATGGCCCTCATTGGTCAGTACAGAACAAACAGTGCAGCCATTAGTTCCGAATCCTAGCTTTTATTTTGCAGTAATCCAATACAGTATCTCAGAGAACCCATCAGTTGAAACAAATATATTGGTTTGCTATGCAAATATTTTAGGTTATTACTGAATCTGCAACCCATTGTTCAGTTCCAAGGACTGGCTGGTTCCAACAGGAATTGGGAAGATGGAATTGATGAGGTAGTATTAATGGAGTCTGGTGTCTCCTTGGTGTGGCTGTAAATCCACTCTTGAGTTTCAGTCAGAACCAGCTAAAGGAGCTATCCAGGGTGCTGAATCTGGTTTGGAGATAGGGTTCAGCACCTTGGAAAACTCCTTTAGAGTTCGAACTGAAACCCGGAGTAGATTTGCAACCCCACTGAAATCAGAGACACCAGAATGTAAGGGATAGTATGAAAGGGCAAAGTCATGACAATCAATTAAATCAAGCTCTATATCTTGTATTTCATTTTCTGAAAAACAAAACAAAAAACTTGAAGCGCAGGCACCCGACATTACAGTCCCTGTAGGGCATGAGGAGAGTTCAGAAAGGCAGGCAGCTGGGTTGATCCAGCCAAGAAACCCGTTCTAGCAGGTTTCCCCCTCCACCAGGAGCAGATCTTTTGTAAAGCTAATGGGTCTTATTTGATCATTCAAGACCAAGCCCCAGCAAAATATTTTGCATTACAACAGGGAACAATATGTTGTTGGTGGAAAAGTTAACCCCCTCCCTGCCCTGCTACTGTGCAAGTTGCAGCTGAGTTCTGAGGGAACAGGGAATTGTAAGATGAGTTATAAGAACAGGGAGAGTTGTAAGATGAGTTCAGCATCCCTGCTAATGACAAGGTGCCAGTGCTGCATTCCTGTAAGCTCTGGGCTCACTACACCCCAAGCAGCTACAGGGAGACTGAGGGGTCGCCTGTTTAGCTGTGCCCTCAAGGTCATATTGTTCCTCCTGAGGTAACTTATGCAGCTGGGAGTCTTTTCCAGCTGCGGAGGCTTCCCAGGCAATTTATAACCTTGATTGTCCACAGTTTTTAAGCTTTTCAGTTTAAAGGCATAATCTTATGCATGTTTAGACAGGAACAAAGTCCTACAAATCCCAGCATTCTCCAGCCAGCCATGTTGGCTGGGGAATGCTAGGTGTTGTAGAACTTTGTTCCTGTCCAAACCTGCATAGGATTGCATCCTTTCGTTACTTCCTTCGGAGTAAGTCCTATGGAACACAGTGGGACTAAGTTTTGCATTGTACACACATGACTGATACACAAATGTCTTTTCCATGATAGGTCGAAGATCTCAACATGGAGAATGTCAGGCTGCTTCTGCAAATTGATAATGCCAGACTAGCAGCGGATGACTACAACCATAAGTAAGTTGTTTTGCTTCCAGCTCTGGTGGAGGCTGCACTATAAAGGCTTCCCTGCAGTGTCAGTGAATTATCCTACCTCAGACACTTAAATGTAAGAAGACATCTCACAGAATCAAAGAATCATAGAAAAGTAGAGTTGGAAGGGGCCTATAAGGCCATCGAGTCCAACCCCCCCCCTCGTTCAATGATGGAATCCACCCTAAAGCATCCCTGACAGATGGTTGTCCAGCTGCCTCTTGAATGCCTCTAGTGTGGGAGAGGCCACAACCTCCCTAGGTAACTGGTTCCATTGTCTGGGGTGGGAAAATAATTCCCATTCTGTATGCCAAAGAAGGCTTAAAAACTAAACTCAGGATCCCTTTAACATTGGTTTTTTCTCACAGGTTCAAACTGAAGCATGCTCACATACTATGCAATTAATTTAACACTCCTCAGTGTTAACTGGCTATTACATGTCCGGCGTATGTTACTTTTTGAGGAAGAGTTTTATCAGGCTTGTTCACTTTCTGAAGTTTTTGCACTGATTTTAATATTTGGATCAAAACTTAGATTCCAGAGGATTTCACTACTGGTTGATCCATTCATTCATGTTTCTAGTCCTCATGTTTGCATTGTTTGTAAAAGACATCCATGCCATTGGGGAGACTAGGCTAGCTTCCTCTCTGATGTCCTTCTACAGGCAGGCAAAGGCATTTTTATTCAGACAGTTCTCTGGCATTTAATCTGGGTTGCTGTTGAAGGGTGTTTTTTTAATTGGTTGGGTGTTGTTGTTGCTTTTTATTGATGTGCTTAAATTGCATTTCTATTTTTATTTGAATGCTACTATTGTTGGCCTCGTTGAGTGCCTTTTCTGGGAGAAAGGTGGGATAGAAATTTAATAAATAAATAATAAAATGGATAAATGCAGGTAGACCCTTTGTGCCAGAGGCATAACTCTCTGTCTGTTCCTCCGTTCTCACCCTCCTACTCTAAGACCTCTGCTGCACTTTAATTACTTATATAAAAATTCAGATATGCTTTTTTATTTTATTTTTTTAGGAAAAAGCATGTATATTTTCTTTGGGTACAACACCAAGCAACACTGGTTTAATGCTTAAACACACAAACTCACATGCTCACTAAATAGAACTTGGTTGAAACTTTTGTAGCAAAACTAATTTCAGTATGGAGGAGCAACTGAAAACACACAATGTATTTCCAACATCTGAACTTTGAAATGGGGATGATTCAACAAATTGGAGATCTGATGTTGCCGCAAAATTAAACAGTTTATTCAGCATCCTGAAATGTTGCAATTTCATTAACTGAAATGTTTAATAGATGTCAAGATCTGGCATAGAAAATATTCAATTTATAGTCCAGCTTGTGAATATACTGCATTAAAAACATACAGGCACACTCTACAAGAAAAGCAGAATTCTTTGACCTTTGTAAACATTGCAAATTTGCATTGCTTTTTCAGATATGCAAATCCCTCATTGGGCCACTGGCCACTGAATATCTTAATCCGTATCTAGTTTATGAGATTGCCTAATGCATAACAAACACATCTTTAGGGCTAGAAACTGTACTGTAATCAAAAATTGTGTTTCTCAGGCTGCTGAACTCTCTGGCAAATATCCAACCCTATATTTGTATGGTACGGAAACACAATGTAGAATGAATGTATGAAGTCAGAACTTTGAGTCATTCTCATGAAGAAACCTGGAGATAAGTAATTGACTATTCCCATTTTTGAAAGGGAGAACTTTGAAAGTGACTGGCATTCCTCCCAAGGCCGTACAGTGATGCTAGGGCTGATCTGGAATTTGAAGGCAAGTGTCATAAGCCTTTTATCCAATGGGGTTATGGCAATTGCTCCAGAAAGCTGGACATCAACTGAACTAACCAAACTCATATTTTAATAGTCATCATGCAGACAAATGCTTTAGTTATGGGATTGCAAAGGAAGAAACCACTAATGAGAACATAACTGGCAAGCCATGACTAATTCTAATTCTAATTTTAAAAAGACTGGCTTCTTTTCATTTCCAGTACTTGATTGCTCAAATATCTCCAAGTGTTGATTTTCACTTAACTTTAATTTTTTTTAAAAAAATAGTGATATACCACTCTTCATAAACAAATTCAGAGGTGGGGTACAAAATTCATCAAAACAAGAATGGAACTGAAATACAAATCCACAATAAAACCAAAAAGTCTCACTAAGCTAGACATTAAAATCAGCAAATGCTTGGTTAAACAATTGAACTTTTAACTGGTGCAGAAGCATCATCAGGGTTGGCACCTGCCATATTGCAAGCGGAAGTGAATTCCAAAGGCAGGGTGCCACAACCGAAAAGTCCCTCAGCCCTGGTTGCCGTCAAATGGACATGGGCAGTTGACAGGCCTACTAGGAGGCCTTTACATGTAAATCTCAATAAATGGGCAGGTTGATATGGGAGAAATTTATTTATTTATTGCATTGTTATACCACCCAATAGCCGAAGCTCTCTGGGCAGTTCACAAAACTTAAAACCATTCAAAGTATAAAACAAACAGTATAAAAGCATGATATAAAATATCACCTTCACACAGGATTGTGCCCATGCAATTGCACAATTACGCAGATGTCTCCTCTGTTTTGGAGAAAAAAAAGTCAACCCAGACAGTCCCTCTTTACTTTCGGGACAACTCACTGGCATGTGGCCCCAGAAGTGGAAAACTCCGTGATCGTCCCTCCCCACTCCCCAAAGGGCTGCAGGTGTAGATGATCCCAGAGAATCAACTCTGAGTCCTGAGCGCTCCTTTCCAAGAACGCACGTTTTAGCCCTGGATCCTCGTCTTCCAATTTTACTCTCCTTCCCTTTTTCTAGGCTGGAAGCAGAGCAGGCTGTATGTGACAGTGTGCAGAAGGACACCCATGGGTTGCGCAAAATGATAGATGACACCAACTTCCTACGTTTGAAGCTGGAAGGGGACCTGGAGTCCTTCAGAGAGGAACTGGCTCACTTACGCAAAAGCCACAAGGAGGTAACAGGCACCCATGAAGGAAACACACTGTGGGAATGTTCGAGTTCGTGCCGTTTTCTCATATTACGCAGGAGCATTGTTCAAGCACGCAAATCTCTTTTCTGCTGCAGGCTTTGGGATTTCGTTAACTGTTGATGGGAGACTTCAAGGCCCGTTCTCCCTTTGTATGCTTTTTAAAAACTCTTTAAACTAGACTTGGACTGGACAGTCCTTCCAATAGAAGATACCTTCAAATAGAGAACTGTCCTCTGATGGCCCTTCAAATACAGAACAGTCCTCTATACAAGCAGGACACATGGCTATCCTAACCCCAACTGTAGGACTGCCCCTCTCATTCCCTTCTGTTGATAATTTGCAGTGCAATCCTACGTTTGTTTAGAAGTCCTATTGAATTGAAAAGAACTTACTCTCACATCAGTGTGTATACTAGCCATCCCCAACATGGCTCCTTCCAAAATGGTTGGAGAACAGCTGGCTGGGGATGATAAGACTTGTAGTCCAATAAATCTAAAGGCTGCTACATTGGGGAAAGATGGTAAATACGTTTGCAGCCTTGACTTGATTGTTGATCTTAACATTTTCTGGTCACAGGATCTGGAATTATGGGGATGGGGTGGGGTGGCAGAAAATGCACAGACCTCTATTAACTTATTCTATTTGTGGCTGTTCCATTCAGATCCTTCCTGGTGCCTGAGGGTTTTTCTAAGTAGACATGTCTCTTCATGTCTCCCCTTAATTCCCATGAGGGCTGAAAACTGACTTTCTAAAAGGAAGGAGATTGCTCCTAGAAAGTTGTAGATGGCACAAGGAAGACTGCCATACTGCCTGAGTGTGGCAAGTCAGATTTGTAGGTACCGTCTGTTCATGCTTATCTGAACATGGGCCACATGGACCTTTAGCTTATCTGATACTGGGCCACATGGCCCTTTAGCTTTCATCCAGCTGATCGATTTCTGTCAACACAAAACAAGGTGGTGCCCCGTGCCTACCTGAGAACTTCTATCTGACTCTCCTTTATCCAGCACCTTCTCTAGCAACATCAACACACATGGCATTTTTATCAAATAAAAGAGGATGGCTTCCTTGCCCCAAGTTGCTTACAATCTGAAATTTGAGGAGAGAGGAAAGGGAGGCACTGATGAAATATGCGTATACTTAGGTTCAGTTACAGTGGGAGTATGGGACTAAGGGATTATGCCAGAGGCTTAATGGGAAGCTATCTTAACCACTACAAACAGAAGGTGTTAACCTCTTTGAGCCCAAGGGCCAGATTCCATTTCAGGGAAATTCTTGGAGGCCACAATGCAGTGGTAGGTGCGGCCAAAGGCAAAGGGGCAGGGCCAAAAGTACCAGCATACTTTAGCTTAAATCACTTACTGGCAGTACCTAAGCCTTAGGAGAAGCATTTCAAACCTTTAGTGGGAAAAATACCATGCAAAACCCAGAAAACCACTCGAAATGATTGGCAGTCGGGGAGGGGGGAAGGGAAGGGCCAGGTGAAGGCGCAGAGCCACCTGAGGAACCCTTAAGGGCCAGATTTAGATGCCAGCTGGGGCAGATTTGGCCTGTGGTCCAACACCCCTACTCTACGACGCAACAGGCAATCTCTCCTTTTTGGCTGCCTACAGGAAGTGGAGGCGCTCAATGCTCTGATCGCCAACTCTGACGTCACAGTGCAGGTGGACAATCCACAGAAGAACCATCTGAGTGAGACTATTGCTGACATCCGCAACCAGTATGAGAAAGTGGCTGAGCAGAACCATGCCGATGCAGAGAACTGGTACAAAACCAAGGTGAGAAACGGAGGGAACCAGGGAACATGGTAGGGAGAGAGCATGGAGATCACCCTTAACCCCCCTAACGTTTTTCTCCACACTGTTGTCACCCACTTTTGTAGTTTGACTCCATGTCCCAAGAAGCCACCATAAACACCCAAGCTCTGGAAGAGTCCAAGAGTGAGTTGACAGAGCTTCGCCGGCAGATGCAAGGCCTGGAGATTGAACGCCAGACTCTCCAGAAAATGGTGAGTGTTGGGGGCAGGGCACTCTCTTTCCCTCCTGACTCCCAGGGTAGTCCGCGAGCGCTGTTTTGACAGGGCAGAGCTTTTCATCCTGGAATAATAAAGCTGACTATGTGCAGCCTGCCTTCCATGTCCCTGAGAGAAACCTTGAGAGGAACACAGTTGTGGAGATCCAGGAGGAAGAGGAGGTGGAGTGACAGGCAGTACTGTAATCAGCTACAATGTGCTGGGTAACAGAGCAGTGCATGTCTGAGCTATACTGCTGCCCTCAGGTGGGATGGAGTACCCCACTGCCCCATCCCCAGTGTTGAAGTCAGGTTCAATTGATTAGGTCCTGTATGTGGGATGGGTGGGTGTGTCAACTTCATCTTGGGCCAGCCTGCATTTCTGCTTTATTGAAAATGTAGGTGCAGGATCTGCCTCCCTGCCACCATGCACAAAGGGGATATCACTCTTGTCATGTAAGATGTTAATAGCTCAGTGTGATAAAGCACCCGCTTTGCATGCAGAAGGTTTGATCTCCGGCTTCTCCAGGTAGGGTAGGGCAGGGTGTCCATATGGAAAGGAGGACAGGGCTCCTGTATCTTTAATAGTTGTATAGAAAAGGGAGTTTCAGCAGGCATCATTTGTAGGCATGCAGCACCTGGTGACACTCCCTTTTCATCACAACCATTAAAGCTGCAGGAGCCCTGCCCTCTTTTGTACCTGGGTGAGGTAGGGTGAGGAAAGAATCCCACCTGAAAACCCTGAGAGCTGCTGCCAGTCAGTGTTGACCAGACTAGGGGCTGTGATTCTAAGCTCTCTCTCTGAGATGCAAGAAAATAAAGAGTTCTGCGCAAAGCTTCATTCAGCAAATAAACTTCTCTTCACACTTGAAGGGAGTGAGAATGTTAGGAGCTTTCCTCTAAGCTTAATTAGGCTAACTAGCTAGGCAGTTGCTCTTTCAAGGAAAAGGGAGAGTTTCCCACACAGTCTAAGAGCTACTTTAGTTCAGGGAGGATCTTTCTGGAGAGGTTTTTGGTTAGTGGCTAGCTTAGCAGACTGCCTCTCACTTGTTCGCAACTCCGCTTGTTTGACTTTGCAGTGGACTCCGAAGTCCTCTCCCCCTCTGACAGACACTGAATTCCCAGGGACTGGGGGAAGATGGGCCCTGAGTAGTTAGCATTCTGTTCGATAAGCTTCTAGGAAGATTCTTCTTTGATTCCTGGAGAATTTCCTCCCCCACTTCTTGTCTTAGTAAATTTCTAATCTTGCTGCTTCTACTTCTTCCTTCCTCCCCCTCCTCCTTCTGAGTCTGATTGATTTCCTGAAGCCCCTTTCCTCACACTAGGAAGAACAAGCTTGATCTGGGCTAGATGAACCAATGGTCTGAGTCAGCATAATGCAGCTTCCTAAATTTTGGCTATCAAATTTTGTGCATTGCATAAATGCAAACTATTCTGTGATACAGGTAGACACCCTGGAGAACACCTTGAAAAGCACAGGCGCTCACTATCGCAATGAAATGGCCAATCTCAACCGTGTCATTGCCAAGCTGCAAGAGGATTTGGCTGCCTGCCGGGCTGACCTGGAGAGGCAGGCCCGGGACTACGAGGCACTTCTGGACATCAAGACCAAGCTTGAGAATGAGATTGAGCACTACCGCAACTTGATTGAGGGCGCAACTATCAGGTAACAAGGGGTTGGGCCTTCCAGTTTCACATACTCACACTTCTCAGGCACAGTACTCTTTTGGAGGGATTGAGCATCCTAAAGTTCTTCTACTGGTTTGGCCACTAAGCTTATGGTCAAGAAGAAGCTTCAGCCAATTCTGGCTCTCTGATGAGGATTCCTGCATGATCCATCCATGTTTGTCTCATTCACATTTGATAGTTTTAGAAGTGTACTTCAACTAAAAAAACAAATGCCTCAGAAACCTACAATTGCTAACTTGCTAGTCATTTTTGCTGGCTGGTTATTATCCACCCCAGTCAAAATTCTTAGTGATGGATGTATGCATCTATAGGACAGATTTCTCTAGCAGTGTTTGCATCTGGAAATCAATGGCCTTGCTTGGATGATCAAACTTTGGCTTTATAAGCCAGGTTGTGCATGAGCTACCTGCACCTGCACCTGCACCTAGCCCTTTTGCTCCTGCTTCACTCCTCCCTTCATGTGAGTGGGGCAACAAAGCAGGAAACCTCCGTTAACCATAGCTTTCCATTACATCTGAACTGGGAAAGTATGATTCATGGATTTGAGCCATGATTTAAAGTTGGCTTGTGTATCCTGGCTTGTTTGGAAATTATTAATGATAGTTTCTGGTTCAGATGTAACAGCAAAATGTAACTACGGCGTCCTAGCTTGCTTATTTGAAGGGAGGTATAATACTAGGATTTGAATGAAACCAATCTGTAATTTTCCCCATTGTGGATGACTACAGGGCAGGAGCTACCTTCAGGTTAGGCATACCGAAAGTTACAAAATTAACTGTAGCTGGCTTTCTTTAGACATTTGTGATTTGCCCTTCTTCCCTAGGTCAGTGTTCTCTGAAAGCTATAATATAGGATAGTATCCCCCAACCTGGTGCCCTCCAGATATTTTGGAGAACTTCCATCATCTCTAACCATTGGCTATACTGGCTGGGGCTTATGGGAGCTGTAGTCCAAAACACCTGGAGGGCACCAGGTTGGGGAAAACAATTATAGGTTTTGGTAACTCAGCCTCCTATCCAAGATTTAGAAATCCACAACTCATGCATAAAGCTGTAACCAGTACAAGGGTGAGCTAGCAGCCTTTGGCCTGACTGTTGTTCTGTGGTTTTCAGTAGGCCACTCAACTTTGTTTTATTATGAATGAAAGAGCTCATTGATTAGGCAACTAGTTTGTACCAGAGATTTTCAGGTATAGATACTGAGTAAGATTTTTATCTTTGAAAAAGCATAGAGAGGGGAAGAACCCTCCCCAGGTGCTTATTTTTCCTGTCAACGTAGCAGTGATGGGAACTCCTGCCCTCCAGTGAGATTTTGCTTCTGAAACAAATCATAAAAGATGCAGAGTCCTTGCCAGATCCAGGCCTAGCAGCCCCGTTTTGTCAAACAGGAATGAAAAGGGGCGCCGACAGACCATCCAAGTTCCTTGAGTTGGTGCACTGACCTTTGGATAGCATCCTGCTTGGGCAGAGATAAAGCAGCTGGTGAGAATTATGGCTGTAAAAGCTGATCCACTGGGTGCTGCAGTACAGGTGTAAGCAAATCTGTAGCTGGAAGCACAGGTGGTAAGCAAATTGTCCTCAGGCTGAGCACACAAATACCTGCCATGTTTTGTATTTTCAGAGGGGAGTTGCTGAGCTCAGGGAAAGCAGGTAAGTGTAACGTAGCAGTTGAGAGACATAGTGTAGAGCTACCTGCTTCTGCCTGCAAACTGCTTGCCATTCTGACTTCCCACCTCACAATTCAGACAGACCCTCCCAAGTTTTTTTGCTATTGTTCTACCAAGAGGCTTCATCTGAAAGTGACTTGGTTTGAACATGGTTGAACTGAGTTACTTCCACAGGGATGCCAAGCATATGTTGTCCCAAGCCAGGTGGCAGAACTCTGGTCAGTCTTCAGGAAGTCAGTGTTAAGCATCAGAGGGCGATGTTGCACACACAAAGCCTTAATGAAATAAACTAATGCATGAAACCTAGCTCTGTTCCTCATTGACAAAGAGCAGTTGCAGCCTCAATAGGAGGAATCTAGAAGTGTCAAGCCCTGACGTGTTTTTTTTTTTAAATGCAAGTTTTGAGACCACTACTTCAAAAGTAAAAATGTGCATTATATTTATCGCTCACTTTTCAAGGGAGCATCCACAGAATTTGCAGGTGGCCACTCATTCAGGCACCGGCCAGGTCTAGGCCTGCTTAGCTTCATTAAAGTTGCTGCAAGTCTTGAGACCATCACTATATGGAGACTGTTTCTTACACTTCGATCCCAGACCAGTGCTCTACAGTTTATTATTCCTTTTCTGTGGTTCTCTGAACTGCTCCATATGGCCATTCCAGCCACCTAAATTGTGTGTGAGGACAGAACTATGTGTTGCTTCCAGTTGTGATGGGTTTTTTTTAAGAGATCCATCTTATTCAATGCAGCTGCTAAAGTTGTAATTTGAAAGTGAAGATTATTTGTGCAGCAGCAAACAGGTTTCTTGGCCTTTTCTACCACTGTGCCACTTCCCCACTGAAAATCCCACAGCTACTGAGAAAAATATATGGGTACTCACCTCTTTCCCAGTGGGGTAAGAGCAGCTGGGGAGCACCTTTTGTGCAGGAAAATAGCACAGTAGCGAAAGCGTGTTAAATGTGAAAATCAGTAGTGCACATCCAAAACTAAATACCCATTAATCATGATTACTAAGATAAATCACTCATTTCATGAGTCAGTGTGTATTTCCAACTTGTATCAGCCCTTTGTTTAGTGAAGGAGTTGCTTACTTTGGGGCTATTTGCAAACTGCATGCATTTTTGTTTCGACCCTGCTAAAAAGTTGCAAGCCAACCTTGCTCTGCTGCTGCTTTTTTAAAGAGACATCTGATCTGGTCTTGCTCGTCCAACTTGGTTCTACTCTCTAACCAGTTAACATTTTTTTTTTGCAGACACCAGGAGACAGACAATTAAGAAGGTGGTAGTCACCACACAAGAAATTGTGGATGGGCAAGTGGTGGCACAGAAATCTGAAGAAGTGATTCACTAGACTCTTCCAATTGTGTGATGTGTATTTTGCTAAGCCTTGTAACAACAGTATCTCCTGCTGTTGAATAAAACAATATTTAGCTACTCCGGACATCCTGTCATGAAATTTGCTTGCACAGCTTAGTCAGGATCTAAATTAAAAAGGCACACTGAAGCCAGAGATTGAAGCTTGCATAAACTGCATCTATATCGCTCTAGAGTAATCAGGTGCTGTTGGACATCTTCTTCCCCAGTCTACTTAAGACTCAGGCCTGAGCCCCATATAGCAGCAATGGGGAACAGAGAAATGCAGCTCTAATAATTTGCGAAGAGAAAAAGAAATGGCAAGGGACTCAGAAATTCAGAGATTGATTGTTGCCTCCCCACTACACTGGAAGTATTTTCAGCAAGAGCCTGTGTAAGTCATTAAATATCTAACACTACAGTAAGACGTCTTCTCTAATCCCCATACTTCTCCCTAGCTGATTTAACTGCTTGAACTTTAGCTGCAAAGAGGCCTGCTATATGGCCTAGCAATCTGGATGTGGCAGAAATTCCTCAGAGATTGCATTTCATACACCCATCACCTTTCATAGGAGTTACAGCTCTAGTACTGCATCAGCTGAGGATTCTCTAGTCAGCCGATTACTGGGAAATCCCACTAGAGTTGTCTCCTGCCTCTAAGGACCAAGCTAGATGTTTCTGGCACTGCATGATCAGCCCCACATTTGCTAAAATGGGGAAGAGCAGGAAGAAAACCTACAGGCTTAACCCCTTCCATGCCCAGCACTTCTATGTGGATAGTAGTGTAAGTGCTACATGAAACAAAATTGGCATGATGCTAGGGAAAGGGGTTGCAATCTAAACCAAAGCATTCCTATTTTTAAATGTACTTGTGTCATTTTACTCTTTTTTCAAACTAGTGAATTGTGTTTCAAATTAATGTTTTTCTGTCTCATAAGTAAGCCCACCAAACATCAACCTGATAACAGATGTCAGATGCTACTGAAAAAGCTCTGCCGGATATCTGAATGGATGGACACACACACACACACACACACTCATTCTTTCCCATATGCCTTTTCTGATATAGTGTGATCATAAAACAAATACATCCTAAAAATGAATACTCATCATTCACGATTGGTAAGATAGAAAGATCTCCTTTATTAATGAACCCCAACAATATTTCTTCAGATACAGGAGTTGTGAACTCAAAAAACTCAGAAGAAAAACAAGTTAATATTGCATTATTCTCATAAGAAATACTGCAACTCATTACCGGTAAACATATTGCAAAGCAAAACAGCTTGAAAAGGGAAAGGGGGAAAAAAGGGAAAGAAAGTAAAGTTGATCAAAATGGAATTAAGATTTGTTTTTGTTTTTTTGTTTGAACTATTAAGTCCTTGCAAGCACAGCTCGATTCCGCAGATCACTTCCCAAACTTGTGTAGAAAACATAACCCGATTGGATTTATTTCCTTAAGAGCCCAGAGAGGTGCAACGTTAAAAAGCTACGATTATCAGGTAGCAAGTGCTCCGGCCTTCTGCCACAGTTGTCCGACTCCACCTCGCCCCAGGCGTTAACGGGATGCAAATGTCTTCCCCCTGGCAAGAATTCAGAAGGCATCATTAGAGTGTTTCTGGTACCCTGTAGCCACATAATCATACCTTACAATCTCCGGACTTCTGAACCCAACTTATTGCCCTTTTAGGATAATGGGCCATCGCCTCCTTGGTTTATACCTCTGATGCCCTAAATCTTAATCCTATACTTCAGACTGAAGTAAGCTAATGTATTTGTGTTGTGGGTTAATTCAACATAACTGCATTTCCCCCCTCAGGTTAGGAAAAGCTGCACACACATATCAGGGAAAAGGGCTACAGAGAAAACAATGAAAGCAGCGTCTTACGTACACTGTGTACTCAGAAACAGAAGCTGATACCAGAATACAAAACAGATACTGTGTTAGTTGAGAAGTTCAATCATGGTATTTTTTTTCCACTTGTATGTTGCTGGTCTCATCCTAGCACAGCCTTCTCCAACCAGGTGCCATCCTCCAGATGGTTTGGACAATAATATCCTGCATTCCTGACCACTGGCCATGCTTGTTGGGGCTGATGGGATATCTGGAGGGCAGTGGGCTATGGAAGGCTAGTGTCCATTTGGTTCCAGAAAGGAGAAAAAGGCTATGCAAGGTGGTAGCAGATAAGTTGTCATTCAAAGTGTGACCTTAAATTAGAAGTTGCCACCATGGGAACTCCAGGTAACGTAAATCCTCTTTAACTAGTCATTACCCTAGTTGAGCAATCCATAAGGGCTAACGTAAACTGGCCAGTCTAACGCCCTGATAGGAAATATCCTCTAATCATGAAGAATTCTCAGCCAAAGATAGACCAGCAGGATAAAGTACCATCTGGGTACTCCCTCATGGATTCCTTTGTTTGAGTAATCTCCACCGAATAAGAACCTTGGAAGCCTGGGCTTTGTAGTGATAGATTACCCAGCTCTGACTAAATCAAGAAGCCAGGAGCTTGGAGTTTCTATTCAGTCATGGTCTTTGTTCTAGCTGCATCCTGACAACATCTTGAGTCATCCTGCTGTGTCTCAGCTGAACATGTAATGACCCTTGAGTCTGACCACTCAATATGACTTTTTGATTGTGGGACCCAATGTGGACAAATATTCTGCCACACTCCACATTTCTACCTGGAGCTCGCTTAGCTTGCAGCCCATTCCTCATGAACCGGCCCTAGCACTCTCCCTCTCCTCTTCTGGTGCTGAACGCATGTTTCCTGGGCCAAATTTTTTCTCTTTTCCCTTAGGTACTATCTCACTGTCTACTAGGACTAGATATCTTTGTTGTCTTGCATACCCAGACCAAGCTCACCTCGTGTGAAACACTGCTTTCTGCTCACAGCCATTTCAGTGGGGTCACCCACCCGCATTGGGAACATGGCTTCTTGTCATAGTAAGGAGTAGGGGAAAGGGATCTCCACTTGAGTAGGCAGCCACTTTCATAGGGCTGTGGATCTCGGTGGTTTACCTTCTTGGTTCTATGGGGTAGCAGTGCCTCACAAGGGGGCCATGGGCTATTAAGATTGTAAATGTTGGGTGTATTTTTCACTACAGAAAGTAGAGAACTACGGCCACTGTGCTGAGGTACACCTTGAACCAAATGCAGACTCCAAATTTAGCCAGCTCCCCCAAAGCTCTCTTACCTATCTCTGTGTGATGTTTTCCTCAGATTAGTTAGGATTTAAGGAGACCCCTAGTTCTCAGGACCTCCATTCCAAATTCTATATTTAAACTGCGTTCCACACCCTTGCTGGGGCTCTGTAATAACAGCTTAGCCAGACATTTGGTCTCCCCATCATTGCCTCCGTCAGCCCAGCCCAATTGGGACTTAAGGCCACAAAATGTGTGGTCTGAGGTGATTAATCCAAAACATGCACATAAAGGCTTAAAAAACAAGAATAACTTGTACCCACAGAGGGTTTCCAAGTGATCAAGTCCAACCAAAAAGTGAAGTTACTTATGTTTCCCAGACTCTGAAACAAGATTCCTTTCTCTACCCTTTCTTCCTCTTTCCCAAACTTGCTCATATTCTCCATTCTACCCCCTTTGGCACTAAAACTTCAGGTTCTTCCTGTTGTACTTCATCCAAGTTGTGCCTCACCATTTGCATAACCCTCCCTCCACTCCTTATTTGGCAAACCATAACGTTCTGCCTCTGTCTCCTCTTTCTCTATCATTATTAGGAACAGTCTGCCCATCCAGCACTAGGGAGTTGGTATAGTAACCAGTCATTCTTCTTTCCATTAATTTTTGTGCTTTTTTTTTTTGAGTTTGAGGTTTTTTTATTATTATTATTATTATTATTATTATTTTAATAAAAATAAAAATAAAGCCCAACTGATCTACAACAAAGGAAGTACTACAAGCCCTCTTGGTACCATAGATCCTGAATGGTCCCGCTAGTCCTTAAAACTGGTGCAAGAGATTTCCCACATGCTCTTAATTGCTTGTTAAGACTCAAACCTCTGTCACTCTGAGAAGCAAACAAGCTCATCTCAGGATTTACCAGCCTTACTTTTATTCCCTGAGGAGCCACAGAAGTAAACATCCTGAACCCAAAGTCCTTCAACATAGGGGGGGGGGGGAGATTGCTGCCTCCATAGAATCAAGACCCCAAAGTTGAACTGCTAACTTCAGCTCCTCAAGATAAACACACAATATGTTGGGTTACAGTAAACCAAGGAGACACAAGGATGGTCAGATAAAAGAGGAACACATAAATTAAAGATGCCGTTTTCCGCCTACACATGTATTCCTAGCTCAATGATGTAAAAACCAACCATTAAGGGCTGGAGTCCCTTTCTTGATAAGCTTGCTGAAATGGTCGTGTTCCAGATGTGTGATCATGAGTTTACTTATAATACATTTGTCATCCTTCTCCTCTGAAGTTTGCCACATTACCTCCTTTTGTCTCCTGGTCAATTGGGTTGGGGGAAAAATTCAGTACAAGACCCTCTTCCTAACTAGTTTCAGTCCAGCTTCACCATACCCCTTTTCACTACATGAAACAAGTTAGGCAATTACTTCACCCCTGCCTTTTATGTGTAGACTAGTTGCTACTTGGGAAGGAGGAAGCCTTGCCAGATAATGACTGAATTTCTTGTAACAATTTCCAGAGGGTTAGTTGTGTCACACAGAGGAGGGCCAGAATCTCTTCTCGATCCTTCCAGAGTGCAGGACACGGAATAACGGGCTCAAGTTAAAGGAAGCCAGATTCCAGCTGGACATCAGGAAAAACTTCCTAACTGTTAGAGCAGTACAACAATGGAATCAGTTACCTAGGAAGGTTGTGGGCTCTCCCACACTAGAGGCCTTCAAGAGGCAGCTGGACAACCATCTGTCAGGTATGCTTTAGGGTGGATTCCTGCATTGAGCAGGGGGTTGGACTCGATGGCCTTGTAGGCCCCTTTCAACTCTGCTATTCTATGATTCTGCAGCAAACCCCACAAAGAGCCTTGTGTGGAATCTTGAAGACCAGCACCTTTTTATGGCATGAGCTTTCATGAACTGCAGTCCACAAAAGCTTATGTCATAATAAATGCGTTAGTCATTAAGGTACTACAGGACTCTGTTGAATTAATTCAACTGGTCCACCTAATGCTTTGGGGGAAAGAGGGATGCATATGTGGAGTTTGATGAACAGTTAAAGTCATCACATCTTTATTATTCATCCTCATAAATTTCAAGGCTAAATGCTTTACTGAGAGTACTTGCGTATTTGCATAAAGTACAATCTACTCTCTATCTGTGAGGCAGCAATACTAAATAATTCACGTTCTTCTGTTCCTCTCCAAGTCTGTACTATTCCAAATAATGGACAAGACAGGACACAAGCAGCAGAGGCAAAAAAGTTGTTCCTTTGATACTCACGTGATTGTTTTCATTTCCTTCTTTTCTGCATCTGGCCGGGCACGATTCAGCACTTTGAGGAAGTCTGATGTTTTTGCCCTCATGCGCGTGTGAATGTAAGCCTGTATGTTATTTTTTTAAAAAACAAACACACACACAAAAGGAAGTTGAAGGGCACTTTAAAATTTCAACTTCATCTATCCAGTCTAAAATTACAATGGACATCAACAATCTGCATATAATGGCTTGCAAAGGGTCTGTGCACAGATGGCCAAAAATCAAAAGCAAAGCCTGCGACAACCCAAGTGTGGTTCTTGGCTCAGCCTGCCACTCTCTTTTCACCTTTTGCCAAACTGGAAATGCAAGAAGAAAAGGGAAGCATCTATTTCAAAGGAAACCATTGGATCACTCAACTCCTTGCCCTTTTCTCAATGGTAAGAGCAACAGAGGGGTGATGGTGGGATTACCTGGAGAGGAATCATAACCAACTGCTCTCTCCTCACTGAATTGCAAGGTTGAACACAGGTAGGCATTATTATTTTTTGCACAACCTGATGTCCCAAGGTGTGGACGATGGTGCAGCCTGCACTACATTCTATAATCTGTAACAGTTTATATGCCAATTAATATTATGTAGGTTTGAGACGGGAAAAGCCTTTATTGAATAAACACAAACTTTTGTGTGACTATCTGGATGCAAGCTTCATGCTATCTTGTCTTTCTGGCCAACCAGGCTTAGTCATTTGGGAAAGCGACAAAGATAGCACTTGAAAACAAACACTCTCCTGAAGCACTGCCTCATAGATATAATGGCAAGAATTTTGTAGGCAGCAATAAGGAAATAATTTAGGCATATAAATGAGGAATTCTGCGCATTAAATCTTCAAGACTGAGAGACATTGTGGTGTTGTAATTAGAGTGTAGGACTGGGACTCAGGAGATCTGGGTTCTAGTCTCCACTCAGCCATGAAGCTCAGTGGGTGACTGTGACGGCCACTGACTCTCAGCCAAACCTCATAGGTTGTTTTGAAGAGAGGAGGAGGATTATGCTGCCTTAGGCTCCTTGGAGGAAACACAGCATGTAAATGTAACAAATAAATTAAATATCCAGATAGAGTATAATTTTCCCAAACTACATCAGACTGTGAATCAGTAAGGCCCTTTACTTGTACCCTTTTCATTTACCTTGGAGCATTTGATATGATAGTGCAGGTAATCCCGGAATGTGTGGATCAAATTGATGGTGTTGTCTCTGGCAGCAGCATTGGTATGGCGTGGGAACAGCACTGCAAAAGATAACAAAGTGCTTATTTGCTATCAAGCATTACAAAGTTACATAGATACCCTTATTCCTGGGCCAGACACCCATTTGCAAGACCAACAGCATCTGCAGTATTAATATACAACACATTTGCACAAAGGGGTTTTAATGGAGTCTTTCCCCCACACTACACATAAAGGTTAAGCCTGCCTGAATGTGATGCCTTGGGAGAATTGTCTTTGGAAGCAATGTCTCTCTACAATACTAATACGGGAACTCAACCCAGTATTTAATAGATAAGAACTTGAGAGCCCTGCTGGATCAGACTAAAGGCCTATCTAGTCCAGCACTCTATTTCCATAGTGGCCAACCAGATGCCTATGGGAAGCCCACAAGTAGGATATAAGCTCAATAGAATCCTTCTGCTTGTGTTTCCCGGCAACTGGCATTCATATGGGAGGATACTTACAGCCATCGATAAATTCATGCAAGATAAATCTGTCTAATCCCCTTACAAAGCTGTCCAAATTGGTGGCTATCACTACATCTTGTGGTAGTGAATTCCAGTTTAACTATGCGATGTGTGATGAAGTACTTCCTTTAATCTGCCCAGAAACTCCTAGATTGCTCCATCCACTCAATTGCTAGTCTCAGTTGAGGACTTTCCTCAACACTCCTTGGTACAATTTTTCAGAAATCAGCTAGATAAACCATACCCAAGAAGCACAGTGGTTTCCTGCAAAAAGATGTAGTATGAAGCCTTTCATTATCTAGGGACAGAATACAGTTGTCACTGATCCAAAGCCAGGACACAGTATCCAAAAGGATCTATTCAGAAATATCTATTTGCAAATTGCGTGTGTTGAATTGCCTGTTGGCTAAAAGACTGACGAGGTTCACATGACAGGGCAACAAATCATGAATTAAGCCACGATTCAGGGGAACACGCACTGTATGCAAGCTCCTTTTGGTTTCTGTGAAAAATCAATGAGCCTGATAGAAGATTGTGGGTGTGATGTGCAAACTCAGAGCAATGAGTTGTTTATAAGCTAAACAACACAGCAATTTACTCAGGAGTTATTGTTGGGTTAACTGCTGGGTTATTTAGCTCCTAAATGACCCCTACATCTGGGTTCACACATCCTGCTGTCAAACTCCAACTGGGCTAACTGGAGGTTATTTAAAGTAAATGGAAGTAGTTCACGCACAGGGTGCAACCCAAGGTATCCAACCATGATGTGCAAACAGGCCCTCTGTAATTGCCTTCTCTGTTTCCAAGATTCATCACAAACAACTCTTGGCAATGGATCTTCTTTAGTATGATCTGCTGAAGTGAGGGAGCAACCTGGGAGAAGGTAATCACCAGATGGAGTTTCTTATCCTTGTGTTATAGTGGAAAGAGGAGATACTTTCAAGAGAAAGCAGGATTTATTAGTGATCCACAGCCAAGTGCTGCTAAAACTCTGAAAATTACTAGAACACTAAAGAAGCAAATGCAGAAAATGTCAAATACTGCTTTTTAAAAATTCTGTACCACAAGTAGAGGGAAGAAATCTTGTTGCTTCCTCTGCCACCCAAGAAATATTATAATATATGTTTATTACATTTTATTATGTTGATTCTTTTGGACAGTCTCAAATGTGACATTTATAGCCTGTGCTGGAACCAAATGTTGTGGCTCAAGAACTCCAACAAGCCACACTGCTCTGAAAGCCTACAGCAACTTATGCCATATACCCAAAGGGCATGAATACACAATACAGCCAACAGTGTGTCATGCACTTTACAGAACTACACCCACTGTCTCGGTAGGTAAAAATGAGAGAAGCTCAGTCCCCCATAATGGTTAGCATGTGTCTCTTCAGTGATGAGCAGCCTTTTTCAATAACTGCTAGTCCAAATGCATATTTTTATATCGCATAATATAGCTCTCCCCAGCACTTACAGCTGCTGATATACAGCCTAGCTGGGAAATCATTAAAAAGTGGCTTCAGAAATTATTTGCGAGTCTAAACATTGAAAGAATTGGGACATCTAGATTTTCTAATAGCTTTACCATACTAAATAAACAAAAAAAGCCAAAACGAAACCCCAGCATGAGGAAGAGAAACAGTTATCCAAGCTTACGCCACCCTTCCTTCACAAGACTTTAATAGCCCTGCACTTTCAGACAATGAAAACCAACTTTCTGGAAAGGAAAATCCCCAGAAAACAGAGATTCTATATCTGTGGATGCCAGTTAGTTGATGATACCATACATGCTATACTAAAAATTGTATGATACTTCAAGGGAAAAATATTTGAAGTTTAGTCTGTAGCCATTCATAGTAATATGAATAAAATCAAATATCTGCTGTCTACCACAGATAAGCCTGATATGTTTAATACAACCAAATCTGCAGTGAAAGCCTCCAAACTCAGGCAAGTCCATGAGGCTAATTGTTTGCCTCTTGTGGATGAACTATGTGTGTTTGATTTGTTTGCCTGTGCTTTTCCTTTTTGGGAAGTGATCCAAATAAATACTTTTGTACCTCTCACCTCATCTTTCAGGACCAAGGCATTAATCCTCTGGACAGCCAATTTATGATGCATTGGAAACGTCGCAGAGGGCTACAGCTTATTTGCATGTTAGAGGCATGCCATCATATTATTTGGGTGAATATGATGGATGGAGATGTAAATCAGGCAAATTTACTCCGCTCTTTTTAACTTGAGTCCTTGAACTACCTCTTTAAAGATATTGAAATGGGCTAGAAATGAGGAATGACAAACCACAAACGAGGTTGAATACTTCAGTTTACTTGACTTCTGGATTCTGAGTTTATGCCATAAACAGTCATCTTTTCCCACATAGCTACATGGGCTTAAACCATTTTTCTTTCCTTAAAAGCTAGCCTAAATTTATTCAATTGATTTAAGAATTTATATCCCACCTTTGATTACTGCTGTTCTCAGCCAACTTTGCAATATTAAAATAAATCAAAGTAAATGATAAAATCCAATGTATTATCATTAAAACAGTAGAACAAAACCATAAGAATGGCAGAGTAAAAAACAATTCTATGTTTTAAAAGGCCTAGGATCTTCTCCTGACACTGAAAAGACTCAAGACCAGAAAAGCCTCCCTGGGAAGAGCATTCAATAAGCAGCATTCCACAACCAAGAAGGCTCTGCCCTCAGTCAATACATGCCTATCATTAAAAGGAGAATGTCTGGAGATTACCGCGGCATAACTTAACGTGGGAGAAGGCAATCTAAGTGCTGCACTTTGAATTGTGCTTACAAACCAAACAATAGCCATGAAGTTGCTTAAGAACAGGTGAAATATGTTCCCTTCAGCAAGTCCTTAACAATCTAATACCAATTAAGTTCAAAAAGTTTTCAAAGACAGCTCTGCATACAACACTTTCTAGTATTGTACGTGGATGTTGATGGAACATGGATAACAGTGCACTGGCTTTCTCTGTCCAGGAGGGGTTATACCAGCCACAACTGGTGGAAGGTAATTTCACAGATGCCACTTAGAACTTGCCACGTCTTGGATACTTAACAGCACCCCCACATTGTGAATCTGATCCTAAAGGTGGAATGCAACTCCATCCAGAACAGGTTGAATAGCACTTCACAGATTCAAACCACCCACTAACAATGCTGCCATCTCATCTGGATTAAGCTTCAGTTATGACAGCTCAAAGAATCTTCTGGGCTCAGGTTTCTTTAGAAGTGGGCTCATAACAGCCTCCTTTAGGACAGACACAAACCAATACCTATCACAAGGCATTAACTATCTCTTGAACCCAGCTGGTAAAGCCTCTCCTGTTAGATTTTATAAATATAAGCCAAGCAGGGCAAGTGTCAGGCAAATGGGTGGTAGGTTGTTCTCCAAGCACCTCATTGACTCTTCAGAACTCAGTAACTGAAACTAATCCAGTGAAATGGGGCTAGAAGGTGCTCTGGATACAACTTCTAACTGCACTGCAGAATTAGAGACACCCAACAAAACATGCTGGGGTGGGGTGGGGGTGGGCTGCTCATCACCTACCAAAGAAGAGCAATTTCCATTGCTCTGCTGGCTCCTGAACTATATAATCAGTGGCTTACATTGTCAAAAGGTAGGGATTCAAGACAAGTAGGATTTCTTGTGGGAAATAGCTTTAATCTTGGTCAGCCACCAGATCCTTACCCAGGTAAGAACAGCACCCACTTACCAAAGGTGATGTATCCAATGTTGTCTCCTACTGCTGCATCCGTATCTTTTAGCTCCAAGGGGGGCTCCCTGTGGCTGAAGAGCACTTGGGGGGCTGTGTGGCTGGCACGGCGACCCTCCTTAAACTCCTGGAAAAGGACAGGGCAAGTCTTAATATTAATCAGAAACTTAAGAAACTCTCTGGGTAATGTAAATGCAACTTATTTTTGAGTAAATGTATTTAAGATCATATTATGTGTTCTGTCTTGTGTTCCTGAATTCTTCACTGTCCTCAACATTACCTCTCAATTTAACTTAGGAAAATACACAGTCAGGTGTTGATCAGTTTGTTACAAGAAGAGAAGTTTTGTGGACCTAATATGAAATATAACACATTAGAAGAGGAGATGCAAGCTAATGCAATTTGATGGAAACTCCTGTGGCTTTGAAGAAGCAATCTTTTATATTCTTCACAGAGGAGAGTACATGCAGAATCAGTATTATCAAAGTTTAATTCATATTAAGCATTTCTGGCATCAATTATTGTTACTTTCTATTTGTAGTTCTCCTTGCATCCACCCTAATGCCACCCCACTTGGTTTTAAACATCATCTTCAATTTTCTCTGCCCATCATTCATATCATGCTATTCCTCTCTCTCTCCACTAAGTTCCTTTCCCATTTTAACGTTCTTGTACTTGCCAAACAGCACCATGCTCTTGTTCACATCTTTCTCCTTTCACTATGCTCCCAATTCCTTTACTCTACTGACACTAATCTGAGGCTCAAGTCTTCCTAGTAATTTATTTATTTATTTATTACATTTCTATACCGCCCAATAGCCGGAGCTCTCTGGGCGGTTCACAAAAATTAAAACCATTCAAAGTATAAAACAACAGTATAAAACCATAATATAAAATACAATATAAAAGCTCAACCAGATAAAAACAGCAGCAATGCAAAATTACAAATTTAAAACCATGTTATTTAAAATTTATAGATTGTTAAAATGTTGGGAGAATAAAAAGTATTTATTGTAGTAATGAAGTTAGTCTTCCCAATTTTCAGGTTGTACAGAGGTGAAGTTAGAGAAATGCACTTTATCTGCTCAAGGGCTGTTTCATCTGTTTTTACTTCTTATAATCTAGCACTGAACCAAGGGCATTCCCATGGCATCAGGATTTCTTATAACTGCTTTCTCATTTGTTCTGTTTTTATTTTTCTCTTTACATGCACAGTCTTTAGCAGACCGTTGAATCTGCAAGTAGGTCCACCTCACCTTTTAATCACTGTATAGAGCATAGAATATTTATGATGATTTATAAATATAAAGAGGTAGAGGCTGGGACTAGATTAGGAGATACAATGTCACAACTGGTAACATGATTCTGATAGTGAAGTTCCATACCCTTGTCCTATAGTCATTTAGACTGCGTACCTGCAGGAAGAGTTCTCTGTACAACACCTTGTGATTGTAGGCACCTAGTATAGTATTCTCAATAGCAGCAACTGCACCAGCACTGTCAATTTTACAGGTGGAATGCTTCACTTCAAAGGCAATAGCCCAATGGTACTCCTGGGATAAATATGGCAGTCATATTCTCCTAGAACTCTACAGAATGTGTACTACCATACCTGCATGAACACCTTTCCAATCACTACGTCGTCATCATCCTTAAATACCGTGCTGAAAACCACTGTGACACGGTCTTTCTTTGATTCAACATACCTAGAAAGGAGACAAAACATTGACTGCTTAGGAGTTCCAAATCTTCTACGTGGGAAACCCATAGGGATATAAGATTTAAAAAAACAAGGGTGATTCACTAATCAACCAGCAGTCTTGATTCTGCTCACAAGAGCTATTTTATGGAGCTTATTTAGAAATCAACTACCAGAGCACAATCTCTCTCTTCACTTTGCTCCCCCTCTCTCAAATGTAGGGGCAAAGTCAAAGTTTATCACACGGCATCAGCTCCACTGTGGATAAGACTGATGATCTCCAACTGTCCAAAGCAGAAGCATGCAACTGTGCATCTGAAATGGCACTCACATGGAATTTCTGCCTGCAGCAACTTATGTATATTGCTGCACTTGCCAATGGTGACTGTCCCTCAGTCCCTTTTGCCCAGCACATAGTGCTGGGCCAAGACAGTTTGCTATCTGAAGTGGAGGCAAAATGGCTGCCCCCTCCCACTGGGGCCAGTACCTAAGAGGTCTTGCTATACGTTTAGAAATCAATTCCTGCCTTCATCTATCCTCTCATCCATATGCTACTACCTGAAACAGGCCACTTCATCCCACTGCTCGGCATAGTCAGCCCTTTTAGCAGAGAATCCCTTCCCCATATTTCTCTGTGAACTGCAGAAAAATTAAGGGGAAAGAGGCATTTTTTCCTCTGCCTTCACTTTGGGGTTTTGAAGGCAGCAGCAGTTTTACACTTCTGCCCTTGGCAAAAACAGAGTGGGAAGGGTGCAGAAACCACCTCTCCGTTCCCCCAGAATCTTCCAAACATGCCCTCTTCAAGACCCACTTCTCTTTTCTGGAGGAGTAAGCACAAATAGCAGCTGGCTATTATGCCAAGGCAAAGTTTGCGGACACCTGTGTACAAATGGCTCCGGAGATCTGCTCTGTTAGCACAAGCCTAAATCAAATATTGTAGTAGCGTGGGGATTCCCTGAATCTGTGGGTCAAGCTTGCCACATGGACATGAAAGTCTTGCCACATGGACAGACCCACCCCATAAGATGCAATTTAAAGCTACCATGCGGTAGCTATTTTGTGTACATTACCACAAATCTCTGAAACTTTCAAATGTAACTCTGATCTGTACAACGAAAACACAATGTAGATGACAGATCAAGTCAGTGACATCTTTCACCTCCATGGATGACTACACATCCTTATGAGTAACATTACTGATACATACAGGACACCTGTATATCATTGATCTGCATCATGTATTTGCAAAATAGAGCCTTCAAGCACAACCAAGTATTAACACTTATTTATGGACAAGCAGATCAAAATTTGCTACTCATCAGTCTATATCTAAATGTGTTTTTGGCTGATAGACAGCTGTACATAGCTGAACATGGAACGTTTTGGGCATCTTTAAAATCTCAGGGTTTGGGAAACAGATTTCAAGATATGGGAGATGAGAAGACCAGCTGTTTCTTACAAAGTCTCATCATCCCGGTAATGGATGACAGCTCTCTTCTCTCCATCCTTTCCTTCCTCCTGGAACTTGAAATATTTCTCGAAGACTGAGGCAAAGCAGTTGCGTTTCAGCATGCCAGCTTGGTGTACAATGGAGTCTTTGGCAGCAGGAAGGTTCTCCAAATCATACAGCAAAGAGACATTGTAACCTAGAACAGGTGAATAAGAGAGTACTCACAGCATTCCCCACCCTCTGGTCAGATTTAAGTATATCACATTTTGGAGAAAGCAATACATTATTGATCAGTTATTCTTCCCAACTCTCAAATGGGAAAGATTCAAATCAGGTGTCTGAAACATTAAACATGCCTTCCTCCCCCACACGAGGCAACCATTTCTATTCCTTTCCCCAACTCTGAGAGAAACTGTTCCAACCCCTGTATTTTGTAACAAATGAGTGGGAAGCAGTACTGTCACAGGTAACCATGGTTTTCCAGAGCTTCTGAGTGCCTGTCAGTCTCTTTACACAGAACAAAGAATCCCTAACTAGAGGAGCGGGGGCTTGCTTGGGGGCGGACCCAAAATCATAGCTTGCGCTGCTGAGAAATACAGCTCTGATGTTCTCAGCTCTTCGTGTAGAACATGAAGGGTGGGCTTTTTTTAAAAAAAAAAAATAGCACAGTGACAAGGAGTTCCCAACTGCGAGCTGGCTTGAAAATGTGGAGCATAATTTCTCTTTCTGACAAGCTGAGAATAATTATATTGTAACTGCAAACTGAACAAGTATCAAGGCACAAATTATGCCAAGGCTTACCAGGCTCTGGAGTTACCAAGTAGTTTCCATATACTCTCTTCAACAACTAGAAAGGAGACAGAGGAAAGTGTTGTGAGCTTCGATATGTATTCCCGTCTGGTCTCAGCAGCACTTTCCTGCCTTTCACATCTGCATTGCTCTTAAAAGCGCTGTTACAGTAGTCCCTTCTGATGCGTACTCAGCTGACAGTAAAATAGTAGCCTTATTCAGGTATTCTATACTTGCCATTACCTCTCCTGCTGGACCTGTTCCATATGCTGATGCTATGAAAAAAAAATGGGTGTAGCCAGGTGTGGACTTTTGAGTGAAAGGACTTATGAGCTCTGCTCAGTTCTGGTTCCTGGGCTCAGAATTCTTACATTCTAAGTGTATGCCTTCTTCACCAGGTTCCAGTCGATGGATCTCAGGGTTGTAGTAAAAAAGATCTTGCAAGCCTGAAATCTGCCTACCCTGCCCTAGATTCTAGGGGTTCTTCCTTTCAGCGCACAGCAAATTTTCCCTTTCCTCCATTTATGGTTGCATTTTGTTAGGCCAGGAGGAGAACTGGGTGAACTATTCAGTACATTCCCAACATCAATTCCATCAAATGCTCCCAAGCCAGTCAGCCAGCCAGGCTGAGGCAATACACTGATGTTCAGTCACGCAATTAAGTATCAGCAGTGGGAGGAGGGGATAAAAAGGAAGTAAAGTTGCTCTGTGGAAACAGATGAGGCAGCGCTTTGGAAGGGGGCATTCCAGGCATTAGCTGCTCCATGCTCTTTTGGGGTAACTGGGATGTTTATTTAAAGTGGCTCTGATTTCTCCCTAGCTTTCTAAGCAAGTAAAATAAAAGATTCAGGGCAGAATCCAAGAAGGCACTTACGCCTCCAATTCTCTAGAGTCCTGTTGATTCTGTTGGGCAACTCGTGAGTCCTGCTGATTCTGTTGCCTGAGCAGGACCCACTGCCTGTGCAATAGCAATTTAACTCCTCCCAGGGGAAGCCCTGCAACAAGCGGAAACACTTGCGTCCAGTTCTGGGCTCCACAATTCAAGAAGGACGCAGACAAGCTGGAGCGTGTTCAGAGGAGGGCAACCAGGATGATCAGGGGTCTGGAAACAAAGCCCTATGAAGAGAGACTGAAGGAATTGGGCATGTTTAGCCTGGAGAAGAGAAGATTGAGGGGAGACATGATAGCACTCTTCAAATACTTAAAAGGTTGTCACACAGAGGAGGGCCAGGATCTCTTCTCGATCCTCCCAGAGTGCAGGACACGGAATAATGGACTCAAGTTAAAGGAAGCCAGATTCCGGCTGGACATCAGGAAAAACTTCCTGACTGTTAGAGCAGTGCGACAATGGAATCAGTTACCCAGGGAGGTTGTGGGCTCTCCCACACTAGAGGCCTTCAAGAGGCAGCTGGACAAGCATCTGTCGGGGATGCTTTAGGGTGGATTCCTGCATTGAGCAGGGGGTTGGGCTCGATGGCCTTGTAAGCCCCTTCCAACTCTGCTATTCTATGATTCTATGAACTGGGGCAAGTCAGCAGAGCTCCCTTACACAAACACTGCCAACTTGCTCCCTTCAAGAAACTAGCACTTCTGCTCATTTCCAGTTGCCCCAGAAATGCTAAATCTTCCCCCGTAAGTGGTGGGTCTTGCTTGCAGACAGTAATTGGTGGAGCATAAGGGAAATTGGGAGAGACATGAGCATCCTGTTGGATTCCACCCAGAGACTGAACTACAGATTAAAAATGTGCTTTTGTAAATAACACACTGATGGGCATTTTGTAGCTGGCATAGTTCCAGCCATTATTGCAAGACTAAATATCCTCCTGAATCCAAAGCCCCACTCTGGGTGAGTAGGAGTATTGAAATAAATAAGCAGGGAAAGAGTTAATGCCCTCCCCAACACACACACACACACACACATACACATACACACACACTTTCTGCTCAGAAGCAAATCCTTCCAAAACTGCTTTTTCATGAGCAATGCACCCGTCAGGGTTTTAAAATATGTGCAATATCTAGGTTGTCCCTTAGTTCTGAAGTTTTCATAGACTTTTTATGACACAGCTCTTCTCAGATGCCCCTATAAGTGATTCAAGCAATTTTCTGAAATGTTTTCTACATATGCCCCATACTAATTGCAGGATCTGCTCTTCCTAAGCAGTGCAGCATGAGCCCTGTTTAGTTGTGCAACATTTGAAAACCATTTCAGGAACTGAGTCACACTTTCTGCTGAGAGATTCAACCACAAGAAACAGAAGAATGGCTCTTTCTACCATAAATGGCTCTCTGCAAGAAACCTATACTTGCCACTTCACACGTCAGTTGCAGAAGTAGAGAGGGAGCCCTTGCAGCCTGAAATAGACTCAAGCAGACCTAGAATAGGAGAGGTTCTGCTTTGAAAGTGTTCTTAGAGTAAAGTCACACTTACTGCTTCTAAAGTGATCTGCCCTGACAACCCCGTCAAGGTTTCAATGGGAAAGCACAAGCACTTTAACAGGAGTGTTCCAGTCAACACAAGAAGAGAAGCCCAGGCCAGCGAGCTCGTGCCATCAGCTCCTGAAGAATCCTTCAAGCAGTCTGAGAGAACTATATTCTGTTTCTGGTTTTGGGTAACATTTTTGTTTGTTTTCTATTTTAAAAATCATAAACCGCCTTGGCAGAAACGCAGTATATAAATATTTCAAACGAACGAACAAACAGTATAGGGACTCGAATTAGCTACCCTGGTTTAATTTTTACTTGCTTGGACCAGGGCTTCATTCATTGAAATTTGGATGCAGAATTTTGTTTGTTCCTTCAGAACTGTGTTGGCTCTACTGTTTCTAGGAATATGGCATTATAGAACCCTATGGCAGTTTACAACCAAGCCCTATTACCAAATCACAAGTAAAACACCTTTATTATAATACAACGAAGCCAGCAAACAACAATAACCAGTGTTGAACTGATACTTCTCAGTATCCTCCAACTTTTCAACAATTCCCCGAGTTTCCAGCTAGTTACTGGCTCCCCACTTTTCACAGTTCCTTTTTGGAGCAGTTACTGTGCTTCAGCAGATGTGCATAAATCTCCAACAGTTTTAAAAAACACCTTGAGAGGGCAGGTGCATGGGACAGAGTGAATGGGGATGGGGGACAAGTGTAAGTACTGCTGGGCAACCCATTTGCTCTGTCCCATTCAGCCACCATTCAAAGTTTTTTTTAATTGTCAGGAATATTTGTGCAAATTTAAAGGCTGAAAAGAAAATGGAGACGAAATTTGCACACCTGCAGTAACTGCTCCAAATCAGAGCCATGGAAAGGGGCGGGGCAGTTATTAACTCCCATTTCTAGACCAGCTGGAGATTCAGGGAAGTGTTGTAAGGGTGACACTAAGAAGCATCAGTTCAAGAGCTAAAAGTGAGGGGATTCCAACTCCAAGGGGGAGACATTGTCCCCATCTCTTTTGGTGCATTTACTCCATTTGCATTTCCCCCTCATTTTCAGTGCTTCTGATATATGCTACTGGGTCCTTCCTTTCTCGAAGTATTATTTCTCCCCTGGTCCTTTGCAACGGTGTGCAAATTAGCCTATATGCAGTCTCACCTTTTCAATTATTATTATTATTATTATTATTAGCATTTTTATACCGCCCAATAGCCAAAGTTCCCTGGGCGGTTGAATGTTTCCTACTCTACTTTCCCAGCTCCCTTTGAAAGCAGAAACATACAAGGAAATTGACCAGGCAAGACTACACATATGGGCCAGCAAAATCTGCACTTTTGTAAAATATCAAAATCATAAAATAATAACAACAACAACAACAGCCACATTTGTGCAACTTTGAGGCATTGAATTTTTGTCTAAAACAGGTGGTGAACGAAATGCTCTGACAATGTGTAGCAATCAGAGTGGAGAGGGGCCAGGACAAGGAGATGAGACAAGTGGCGCAACAAAGGAGATGGGATAGGTGCGAGGACTAGATTGGAGGACTGAGGGGAAAACAAGTTGTACTGAGCCACTGTACGCCCAATCGTCTGTTGGGAGTCTCCAGGTTAAGTGAACCAGGCTATGCCTCCCTATTTGGACAGAATTTCTCAACTCCATGCAGTCACAAAGAACATATTACTCCAAGTATTCATTGTTCTCACAACAGGAGGGAGAGAGAGAATTTAAGATCTCAATGCATCAGGAAGAGGAAAATTATAGGTAATTATTTTCAGAGTACCTGGGTCCAAGCAATTTAGGTCTACTTAGGTCAAAGCCAGCTTTTTGACTTGCGGCCATAACGTCTATCCTCAGTGATGGTGTTTAGCAATGCCAACTTTTATTAACTTCAATTAAAGTTCAAGTGCTGAATTGTGCCCCGAATCATGTTCTATGCAGATGACTACTTGGCTCAGCCTAGTCTATCATACTGCTGGTCTGGGTGCAATCAGTTTACAATGTTAAAGCATTTGGCTCTTCTTGAAATTTTTATTATATCAAGGAGGCAGAGGAAGCAGCAAAGTCCATGAGAGTCCTTGAGAATAAAACAAGGTAATGAACAGGATCTCTTTTAGCAGATAAGGTAGACTGATGACTAGCTTATAAGATAGTTATGAAGAGATAATCAGGGCAGAAGAGACACCCCCATTAGAATATAAGATACAGACTATAGAATATATCCATTCTTACCTCATCAGCACCATGTTCCTGGAGCTCTTTGTAAAATTTCAACGCAATACTGACCATAACCTTTGTTTTATCAGCATTAGGGTTGGAAATATGGTAAAGGACTCCATCGAAGTCTAGGAAAGAATCATTTGAGAGATGAGGGGCACTTGCATATTTTCAACCTACCTTTTAAAAACTTTCTAAAATAGAATATACACACTACATAATGCTTATGTGGCTTTTGAGATACTACTACAGAGCCTATAAACTAACCACAGTAAACAAAACTGCGGCTATGTAAAAAGCCAGAAGCATTTGAATAACAATTGTATCATGACAGGGCTGAACAAGTCTGACAACTTTGGTTTCTCTATGTTTTTCATTTTTTCAATCATAACTTTGTTTTGTCCTGTTTCTGCATCAGTATGCAACTTTTTTTTTTAAAAAAAAGTCTGTATGAAAATGCGTATGCAATTTTGTGTGCATTTCTCATGATACACATATTTTTTGTACACAATTTCCCCGCGTATAGGGCATTTTCTGCAATATTTTCTCTAACATGAATTGGGTGTGCATTTCCCCCTACTATATGCATTTTGTATGCTTTTTTGATTGGAGTATAGCTTAACAGTATTGGCTTATGTATTGATTTGCAGAGTGCAAATTAGGTCGGTTAAAATGAGAACTGAACAAATCTCTTGCCCATCTCGAACTATGGTTAGAATATCTCAGATGACACCTGGGCCTACAGATTTCTATTAGAACCAAGCTAGAGCAGAAGAGCTCAAGAATATGTGTGAAAGATAAAATGTCAAAACCATAGGAACTACTATTGGGTGCTTCGCCAAATCAATAGCATTTTTTTACAATGTTTCTATGAGTCACTTCACTGAGGCAGCAATGCATAACATTCAATTTGAAGACTCCAGCACAAGTGTGGTGCCAGAACTAGCATTCATACTCAGTCCCACTGGTAAAACAATGGTTATCAACGGCGCTTGCCAAAGCTTTGCAATAACCTGAGAGATAATGACCTTCTCACCAAGGCCACCAAGTGAGGCCAAGTTTGAATAGAACTCAGAAACCAACCAATTTCTACGAGTTGCAGACATGCTTTTTGCTGAAATACCTGACCAGCTGTGAAATATGAATAGGGTTATATTAATGGCTTACAGACCCTATCCTTAAAAGCACACTCCTTAGCAGAACAAACTAAATTGAGAAGGCTATGAAATTATTATTATTATTATTATTATTTATTTATATAGCATCTGAAAGCATCTGACTGGCTGCCGTCACTAATATATCAATTCTAGCAGAATGGTCAGTAAATGCCTCAACATTAAATATTAAAATCCCAGAAAAAGAGTTTTGTTTATGCAATAAATATGTCTGCACAGTCACTGTTAACAGAATGGACAGAGTGCTCACTGATGAGGACAAGCCACATAAAATGCAAAGATTTGCACTTTATTTTACTCTCAATTCTTTATCCCAAGTAGTTTAGAACAGTGGAACTTACCTGCAAATGTTACTTCTACAGCCTCTGGCTTATTTCTGGAAAAGCAAAAGCAAAAATGCCAACAGTTACAATAAGATGAAGCCCTTGCAAAAGTTTACAGGAGCTGGGGTACACCTAATCACAAAAGGTCAAATGGTAGCTTTTGATCTATATGCTTTCTAGCACATCCACAGAAGCAGATCTACTGGCATCACTGATGTGGGTAAGTATTTCTCTCATCACTGCATCACATTCATGAGTACCTGGTCTGAACATCAGCATGTAAATATGGTTTATCATGTCTACAGTTGGGATCAGGTTGGTATAACATGTAAGCGAAATACCTGGATTTTAGTTTATGCAAAGTATGATCAACCCTGAGGTGGAGGAAAGCTCTTCCATGGATTGACTCTTTCTCTCCATTTGCCCCACAGAAACCACAAACTATAAAAAAATGTCTGGATGCAGCAAATGACAAGTGTAGTTTCTGAACTACATCCTTTGTTTCTGGTATGCACAGGTAAATGGGACACCCAGAATTTTAACCAAGATTCCTTGTTCTTCCTGGATTTTATTAAGTGAAAAATTACAGCTAAATCTCTTAAACTATGTCTGTGTACTGAGTGAACTGTCAACCCCAAAGGCATTTTTTCTTGCACCTTTTTCAGTTTTGAAAATCTCCTCTTAATTCATGCCAGCAATAGAACAATGTCAAGTCTCAGTGTTTTTAACAATTTAAGATACTCTAGAAAGCGCTACGCAGTAAGAGTGAAGAATCAGGAGCACAACAAAAAGCAAAACAAAATAAATAAAAGTAATGCTTCTTATGTCTGAAATTATCTCCAGTTACCTGCAGACCATTCTTTTCATTTCTGCCTACCAAGTCGAGTTTGAGAGACTATAGTCCTTACTACTTTAGGAATTAGCCCCCATTTAACCTTCAATCCTGTATAGGGAGCAATTCCCACATGCTTTCAAATTAATATCTATTCATTGGCTATCAACACAGACCAGAAAATGAATACTATTGTAATCACAAAACATCACCACACAGCTAAGTCTGACTGACAGTTGGGGATTGGGATATTAAAGGCATTTTACTAGCTGCCTTCTGCCCCACCCACCCACTTTATTAGTTCAGTGAGGAAAAAAAGGAACCTCTCTTCCTTGAGTGCTTACAAAGGTTAGGTGAACATAAAATGCATCCATGCAGATAATTAAGGCAGCAAAACTAGTCAACTCCAAGCATTCTAGAACTTTTCTGAAACCAGGAAAGTCAGATTTTGTGATAACTGGGAAAACAGAAGGCAAGTTAGTTTAGCTATATATGCTATACTCTTAAGGTATTTAAGGAGAAACAGAAAAGAGGCAAACAGGAGAACTAATGGAAAACGTGGGTCAATAAGAACAAAGATAAGGCAAGGAGTTGTGGAAAGTACAAAGGCCCTCTTCCCCAACAAACAATGTGAGACCTACTGAAATCTTCTTATTCAATGACATCAACACTCACTGACCACACACTTATAAACTTCTTAGCTGGCAAGCTGTAAGCACCATGCCTCCTCCTTCACAAGGAGAACTCTCTTGTTTGCATTCCTTTTTGCCTACATCTCTCCCTTGTCTCTCCAGGCAGTTTCTCAGGTAATGGATACTGGAGGGAACACACACACCCGAATTTCCTTCCCTGTATGTCCCTCTCTATGATTTTACCAAGGAAGGTCCAAGTAGTCTATTGCAGAAGAAGGGGGAGGAGGGACACTGCCAGCTGGAGGGTCAGATTCAGTCTAGCGGTCAACAGTTACTGACTCCTTAGCTAAGGCAGCTCTTTGCTCCACTATGCAGAATAGCAGTTGATGTGTCCAGTACAAATTGGCTAAACTGACTCACAGAATAATTAACTAACATGTCAGGTCCTTCTCAAATATTCTTCCCACAGCATGCCTCATTTTTAGTGAGGTTTTTATGCTTTCCATTTATTTTGCCAGACTTTGAAATCATAGTCAAAGCCATTTTGGCCATTCTTCTGTATGTGATTTTCTGCTAGGCTATGCGTCTTGAAGTATACAACATACAGAGGGGTCCTCTCGGGTGCATGCTTGCAATAAACAATGTGACACAACTTCTACCTGAAAAAGTTTCAGTGGCCAAACAAATTTGCATATGCTTCTTTCATATGAAAGATTCCACTTTTGCTAGAACCAGGATGTGTTATACACAGCACTTTCTTAGTATCAAGGCAAGGAAAAATCTGAGATTTCATTCTATGCATTCATAATGGCTAAATCCAGAACACCGGATACTGTGCCTAAAAAATAGTTCCATACTTAGGTGGTGCATTGTAGAATAGACACAGCTTTGGGTATCCAAATCTTTGTTTTGGTTACATCTTTAGTGAGCTATGCCCATCTGAGAGCTTCATAAAATTATTAGGTGAATTATTTGTTAACAAAGCAAACTCTGAATACTTTTCTACACTGACAGTTCAACTCATCTTTTGTATTTATCATCTGTTAGCAGTATTAAGGACATAAATTATTATAATCATACTTGTTCTTCCATTCAACAGGGCGAAATATATTTGAAGTCTATCACACCAAGCTGGTAATCCTAGGACAGTTTATTATTTACTTTCCTGTATATTTTTGGCTGCTTCTTTCCCTTAAGGCCACTGGGATAGGCTTGAATGTCCTCAATGTATTATGAAAGGAACAGGTTAAAACTGCTTCGTGCTCACCACCACACTACACAATATAAAGCTGCAAAATATGGAAGGCCAGAAAAAAACTTTATGGACAAAGTGCAGCTCAGACATCTTGATGCTCCTAATGGACAACTGAGTATGCCTGAGGTTTCCGAGATGATCCACAAACGCACACGCAACTGGAAAAGACCTGATAATCCAAGCTGAGAAACCAGGGACTGGTTTAGATATTGTGGTGGCTGTTACACAACCTGCACAGCAGAAAATTCTGGACCACTTATGTGAACAATAAAGCATCACAGCCCTGAGGCAAAGGACTAATACTAGAGATGTAAAATTTCCAGAAATTTTGAAGCCATGGAAGAAAACCGGTTTCCCCCCTTTTTTTTGTCCAGAAAAAACCCCGGAAATTTTCAGAAAAATTGAAATAATGCAGTATTAACACTTTTTACAGATTGAAAGTCACTTTGTTACTTTAGGAACATAAAATGTAATTATGTCCAAGTTGGTTTGACATAAAATTATTACATTTGGTAAATTAAAATTACAATGTATTCAAACAATTATTACCAATTTAATTTACTTTTTTTAAAAAAAATTTGTAACAAATGGAGCTACAAGCTCCTGAACTGTAAGGAACCTCTTTGGTTCTGCCAGTTTATGAGGAGCAGGCAAAAAACAATTTAAAAAACAACAGAAGAAACCACCAACATTAGGAACAAAGAAAATTATTTATGTTTCCGCTAGTCCTCCAGTGTCAAGCACCCATTTCCATAAAAAGAACTGAGAAAAAGGGGGAAACCAAGGTTCAATGAATATGCATAAAATTTAATCAGACTCATTTTCTGAGCTATAGCTATCACTATTAGTTAGTTTCAGTCTCGGCTTCAATGGCAGTGCTGCCCCCTAGAGGCAGAAATGCATCTTGCTCTTGCATTTGAGAGTTGTAGTCTCAGTTTGCAACCTAGGACTTGCTCGTTCTTGGTGCACAGACATTGTAATAATCTGATACTGCAGTTTTTAGAAATCATTTGGAGAAGTAAATATCTGAACACCTTGTCTTAAACATTTTATTCATCATGTTAAAATAAAACATCCCGTAATCCATTTTTTCTTCTTTCCCCCCGAATTCTTCTGTTTTTTTCCCGGGCCTTCACATCTCTACTAATAACATTAGACAATTATATGATGCTGTTCATCAGTAAGTATCATCAGCACCATACACACATAACTGGGTCCATTTGCTACTACTGATGGTTCTCTTCTCAATCTGACTTTAAGTAGCCAAACTACCTAACAGGGCTGCACATATGCTCAAATATGCAAACAAAGCTTTGCTTTCTTCTACACTGATTAATAAAGGTTTCTTTTTATCCTCTTTCTTTATGAGCTTCCTACAGTGCAAGCCACCTGAAACATGAGGACACAGGAAACTTTTCTTTTCAATGCATTCTGCCTTAAGGAGCAAACAAAAAAGTCTCACAAACCAAAAATACCACCCAGCAGTCAGCTCCCTTCCTGTTACTGACTCTAAATGCAAGACAGACCTGTTTTTGACAAGCTCATCTGAACTTCCAAGCTAAAAACGGCAGCAGTTGCAGCCAAAGGCAGCTGTCTGTTTTCCCCATTAACATTAATGGGCACTGAGTCCAGGCCATTCAAATCCTCTCTGAATCTGATTCCAAGGACATCAACCTAATGCTAGAGATGATGAGAACAGGTTTTGGCTGGTCTAATTTCTTCCTGCAGCCCTCTGTCTCCCACCAACCAATGATAGTTGCATATCATTTTTAAATGAAGCTGCTACACTTTTTGGACTGCCAATCAGACTTTGGTCCCCAAAGCCACTGATAAGAAAGACTGGTAGCTAGCATGGACCTAAGCCAGTACATGCTTAAAGCCAATGTCAAATCCCAATCTGATAGCATTTCCTCAATTTTCGTTCAGACACAAAGCAAATGCCTCAGACTAACAGTAAATTAGTACAATGAGAAAAAAAAGATAATTATGTGTCTTGTGTAGAACTTGCTTCTCATCTGCTACATTAGACAGAAGTGGGGGGGGCTGTGCGCGCGCACACACGAGGGCATACAAGGGGAAAGGCAGCCTAATTAGGAGATCACTCTTCACAATTAATGTGGCCTGAATAATAAAGGAAATTGAGGATTCCAGGCCAATCTAATCTCCCATTCCCACAGAACAAACAAAAAGAGTCATTTAAAAGCTTACAGCTTGCAATGCGCATGGGATCAGTTCATGTTCTACAGAGACTACACTGCTTTGGTGAATTGCAGGACAGGATGTACTAATAAATATAGATTATGGTGGAATCTGGTAGTAGAGCTGTGCCAAAAATATAACACCAGAACAGGAAATTACAACATTAAAGACAACTGTCTCATGGGGTCATTCACAGCCACAAATTTCAGTAGTACCTCATTTAAAAATCCCTCACATTGCGCTGAAGAAATGAGAGATAATGGCTCAGGCATATATGGAATTTACATACTGCAATCCTACACATGATTACTTGAAAGCAGTAGAATTTTCTTTAGGCATGCTTGGGTTCAAGAATGATAAACATGCTGGCCCTGACAAAGCTTATGCAGATCCGCATCAAACACACAGCAAGCATGAAATGGTAAATCATCATTGTATAGTGTCAGTCTAGCTGTCCTGAGCACTGTAATTTTTAGTGGAAGGATACAAATTCTCTTACATAATCTATTTATAGTCCATCTCTTCTAATACTGTGCCACTACTTCATCCACTCTAACTTTGTACAGTGGTTCCGGTATCCCTTTTTATTTTTAATACAGCAGTTTTGATATCTTAGATTAAAGGCTTGACAGAAGCAATGTATTAAAGTGAACCAGGCAACCACAGGAGATCCAGTAGTTGCTATATGAAGCCAGATACACAATTTTAACATTTACCAACTGATTTGAAGTTGATACCAACGGCTTCTGTACATGTTCCATTTTTCAACACAGTTTAAACTCATTGTCAAAAAAACCCTGATGTGTCCCCCCCCCCGACAATTGCAGAACCAATCACTTTGCTGACAATGCGCTCTGTTATGGCATTATATAAATAAACAGGAGAATGGACTAGCTACTAATAAGTAGTGAGTTTGAAAAATATGTATCTGGCCAGTTTTGGGAGACTTTTTAGAACTATCTTGTGGACTAACTAATTATGTCTGTCTATAGCCAATATTTATTTATTTATTGCATTTATATACCGCATATAGCTGAAGCTCTCTGGGCGGTAATGATTTCTGATCAGTTTCTGCCTGGTGGATTTGGAAAATTCACTGAACAATTCAAGTGGTTGATGCTTTCAAATATAAAGCTATTTATAGCAAAATCATCTACAATTTGGACCCTAAGGAACACTGATTCTACTAGGCTTACTGAGTAAGCCTAGGCTTACTGAGCCTTACTTATTTGAAGCTGAATATCTGAAAACTGTCTGAGATAGCTTTACAGATTACCATAAAATATTAAAGGCCACAAATCATTACCATGGTTAAATTTCATTCTATATGCCTCTTCCACCATAATCTGGGAAAGGATAACAAACTTACTTTATACAAATGCTAGAAACCAAAGCCAAACAGTTAAAGCAAACTGCAGGGTGTGACTTAGCACAGCATAAGCTGTGTGGGCATAATGCTCGCAGATCAATACACCCACCAACACTGATAGCTGGGAATGCATAGCATTCTGAGCTGTTTGAAAGGTCTGGTTTTACCACTTTCTTTTTAACGAACACTTCACTTGATGTACCAGAACACCCCTAGGAAAAGCCAAGCTAGTATTTTCACTAATATGAAATCAAAAGAAACTAGATCTGAAAGATGATGCTGGAGCTAAACTGTTCGGAGAAATATCTTGCTCTTAGTTCTAAGAGTCCAGCTCAAAGAGTGTAAATAGGTTCAAATCAAGTACACATACATCACAATCTATAGGATCTATATGCAAATAGAAGCACACTTCAGTGAGCTTATCCCTAGCTAAAAGGGTAATCATATATAAATGAATGTTCTGTGCACATTTCTCTAGTCTGCTGCAACAGTGTGTGCATTCCTTTAAAAATATGATTCCATAACAAGCTATTGGGGGAGGAGTCACTCTATTCCTTTCCCCCATCAAATAGCTAATCACAGGTATCTCGGCTTTTTTAAAAATAAAGACTGTGCATGCAACTTCTTTTATCATAGCACTCACATATTCATCTGACCATCCTACCTTGCTTTATCTGATATTCTCTAAGCAGATGTTTTTGCTGCTTCATCAATTAGAAAGAGAAACAGCAATGGCATATGAACCAGTTCAAATAACAATGAATGACAGAGCTACAAAAATAGCATAGAACTCTCAAATGCAAGCCCGGTATCATAACCATTAGATCCCACTACTTCCAACATGTTTAAATCCATCTACTATTAATGCAACAAAACAACCCATTTCTTCTACATTCATGCTTGTCATTCTGAAACTGTAAGAAATATCTTAATATTGCAAGGATCGATAGAAGTCAATAAAATATATCCTGATTTTTAAAAAATACATACAGTGATCTGTTTTCAAAGGAGCAGCACTCTAGATTGCGGGACTATGGGCTGATGAGTATTAATAAATTCAGAGAGCAAAGCTCTTCCTACTCACCCATTTTATATATGATAAGAGCTGACTCAGCTTGAAACAAATAGCTGAACACTCATTTCAGATCTTTGTCTCAACTCTGAGCTTGTCTGGACATGGAGGCCATGAGCTTAAAAAATGCAGAAGCTACAACTTCCTCTCTGTTGTACACCTAAGGTACAGAACTGTATCTTACTACAGTTCTAAAGGGGGCATTTTATTATGTTACCTAATGCATAAGCAGTTCAATAGGTTAGTGCAAGGGTCACTTAACACATCAAAAATTTAATGTATATGTAAGGTGTGAATGCAGCACACATGTTTGCAAATGTGTATGCCACTATGTAAGGGACAATGGATAAACTTAATAAGATAAAATAGATGAGCTGCCCTGAACTTCTTGGAGTAAGAGCAAAATAAAAAACTAAGTGCACTTAGCAGGGAACTGTAATTGTACGCTCAGCAGGGACTTTCAGCAACTTTGTGGCAAACGTAGGCTTGCTTCTGTATAATGCATAAAAGCACCCTGAGATACTACGTCTTCCCCAAAGTGTTGGGATACAAACACTGAAATCTGTATGGTAATTCAATATTTGCCTATAACTATAGCATCAATGCTAAAAATGTGGATGCCTACAAATGTTAAGCAACCTATGATAAGAAACACACCACAGGACATTTTACCATGTGGGATTGATGAACATGTGAATATGCAGCATCACTACCTACACACACAGAACTAGGTGGTGATACCTACTGCCTTCCACATGTCATTACACAATATTATCATGGTGCTTTGTGTTTCAGTGTGCAAACAAGGGCTATGCAACAATGATTGGTAAAGTTATGAGGTTGAATCTGGACAAATCAGCTACATTAGACAAGCGATACATATCCTTTAAAAGTTCTGACAAGAAATCCTCCTCAGTGTAACCTGCTAAAAATACCAGAATGTAGATTATGTCCCAGTTTCCAACAAATGCTGGCACCAGCTATTTCCAGTAAATCCAGGCAGTTGCTATTTTCTAGGATTTTTTTTTTAAAGAATGCTGAAGGAAGTGGACCTTAATCTGATCCTGCAAGACCCTTTTGTTCCTAAGCAAGGGTAAATAACAGGGATGGCAAGTTTAGGGTTCACCAACACTGCACCCAAACACACACTGTAGACAAATATATCAAAATAGTCATGTGGTTCTGCATGCTCAAATAATCACTTATCCAGCCTATTTTGAAAAATTTCTCCAAAAGGAAATTTCATAATCTAAATTAATCCTTTACCCTAAATGTCTCGCTTCACCCTTCTCTCAGAAACCACTAAGAACACTTCCTAACTGCTTTGGAACAATTTCACACATATCTGAGCCACGTACTGTACATATAAACTAAAGAACACACCCTGATTTGAAACAAGGGTGTGCTAGTTAGCAGCCAGTGAAAGGAACACTTCCTGGTGAGTAGCAACAGGAAGGGTAAGAGCAGAGCCCGAGGAAGTGGCAAGTGTGGTGAGATCAGCATAGTGACTTCTATGCAGTGGGCCTGCAGTTACACTGGTGCAAGCATACACTTAAAACGCTACTACCAAAATATGTCCACCTTTAGGAACAAGGATCACACCCCAATCCACCCCAAGAAACTACAGGATGTCCATACATCTACTGGGGAGAGTGGATACAAAACACTCCCAAATTAGGATGATAGTTCAACGTACCATTAATTCCGCGTTTCTTTCTCCGCCTTTGCCCCCACCCTTCTCCAAACCTGCATTTTATAACATCTTGCGAGATGAGGAGATCTGGAGATCTCGAAACCTTGCACATTTTTTGAGTTATTTTGAATAAGGATTTGACATTTTCTTGCAGGCAACACGGATACCTTTGTGGGGGTGGGATTTTAGGAGTCACTTTTAAGTGGCCAGATCTTTCCCGGTGGACAGAGAGGCCTGCGGCTGAGGCTATGAGGAAGCCTTTCACTCACACCTAGCTAAGGGTATCTCTCCAACTTGGTACAAGTCACCATGCAGGCAAGCAATTAAAAAAGAGAGAGGGAGGAGGACGGAGTGTATGGGGGGGGGGAGGTAGGCCCAGAGCCACCACACCTCTGTCGCCAGGCAACCTTGCCCACCTTCTACCCTGTCGGTACGGAGGCAGCCCGTGGGCCCGTTCAGGGCGAGAACCCCGTCCCGCCTGCCGTCCCCCCTCCTCCGCCCCGGCCATTCCCGCTGCCACTCCCACTCCCTCACCCGGCGGCCGCGCCCTCGAACTTCAGCGCGAGCGTCTCCTCAATGATGCGGTTGTTGACCTCCAGCAGGATCATGGCGACGGCTGCAGGCGGGACGAGGTGAGAAAGGGTACGGAAGCCGGGCGGGGAAGGAGGAGGAGCAGGAGGGGGGCAGGGGAGGGGAAAAAAAACCACCTAGCTGAGAAGCGCGCTGCACCGGGGACCCGCCCGACTCCAGCCGCTTCCGCCACAGGGTCCCCACCCACCTTCGCCGAGCCGGCACTGTGCGTCACTTCCTGGCTGGGGAAGGGCGGAGGTGGAGCGCCTCAAGCGCATGCGCGCTTAGTCTTCCAACCGCAGAAAGCTTGGGGAATGGAATCGCTTAGTTTCGCTCTTGCTGCTCTGTCTTTGGCTGGGCTGCGCGCGCATGTCAGTTAGCAGTAGGCCTGTTGCTTGAAGGGTGGGCTCCTATTGGCTCGCGTCTCCTGTGGCGTCGCACGTGCCGCGGGATGATCCTCTCCGCTGAGCATATGCCTGGCCTACGGGCACGTGCGCCTTGTTCTTCTGGCACTCTGCGGCGCGTAGATACGCGGCGCTACTTCTTGCATGTGGATGTGTGCACGGTGAATCATACATGCGTGAACAATGTATCATTTGAATTCTCTATAATTGATTACTTCGCGCTTGGTGGGGGGAGGTTGGAAACGCCCTGTGCTAATCCGAGAGTGTTTTCACTGAAGGTGTGTGAGGTGTAAATTATACAGAAAACAAGACTCCCCCTCTCCTTTTTCATCTGTGAAGCTTTTCGCCAGCAGTTAGGGTAGCCCCCCCCCCCCCATTCCTCCCTTCACAATCACCATACATGTCTGCTCAGAAATAATTTCCATTGAATTCAATGGGGCTTACTCCCATGTTAGTGGATATAGGATTGCCGCCTTAGTATGGGAATTCAGGAAGAGGCACACTATACAATTTTGTCTCCTTTCCTTTCGAGTTTTGCTCCTGCTTTAATCAGTCTTGGATCAGACTTGCGCTTACAAATAAAAAGTCACAAACAAAAATGAAATACCCATAACTAATAGCTCAGAGCAAGTTTTGATAGCAATTGTACAGAGAAAATCCAATTTAAATGTTTAAAATTCTATTTTGGGGATTTTTCAAAGTATCCTTTTTTAAACCACTCTGCTATATTGTCTTTCTGTTTTAACTAACTCCTCTGTCTTGATTGGTCCAACGCTAGCACCATATAAGCAGAGAACAATTCTATCTAGACTGTGTTTTTACACATGTGACTGGAGTCAGAAAAATGGAAAACTCAGCAAGAACAGAAGAAGAGCTCTGCTGGATCAGAGCAAGGGTTCATCTAGTCCAGCACTCTGTTCACACAGTGGAGAAATAGTTATTGACCAAAAACCCACAAGCAGGACATGGGTGCAACAGCACCCTACCACCCATGTTCCCAAGCAACTGGTATACATAGTCATATTACCTCTGATACTGGCAGTAGCATATAGCCATCAGAACTAGTAGCCATTGATAGTCTTCCCCAGAAATTTGTCTAGCTCCCTTTTAAAGCCATCCAAATTGATGACCGTCACTACGTCTTCTAGTAACAAATTCCATAGTTTAACTATGTGCTGTGTGTAGGATTACTTCTTTTTATCTATTCTGAATCTCCCACCAATGAGCCTCATGGGATGATTCTGGGTTATAATATTAAAAGAGAGGGAGAAAAATGTCCCCCTATCCACATTCTCCACACCATGCATAATTTTGTGCACCTCTATTACTTGGTTTTCCCCCCAGCTAAACAATCCCAGATGTAACTTTGCCTGATAAAGGAGATGCTCAGCCTCTTGACCATTTTGTTGCTCTTTTCTGCACTTTTTCGATCTCTACAATATGTTTTTTAGGTGTGACCAAAGCTGTAGACAGTATTCTAAGTGTGGTCGCACTATAGATTTGTATAAAGGCAGTTTTATTCTCAGTTCCTTTCCTAATGATTCCTATGACTTTTTTTTTACAGCAACTGTGAACTGGGTTGACATTTTCGTTGAGCTGTCCACCACAACTCCATGATGTCTTCCTTGGCCTGTTACTGCTAGCTCAGATCCCATCAAGTTATAAAGTTCATCACTTTACACTTGCTTACATTGAACTGCATTTGCCATTTGGATGCCCATTCTCCCATTTTGGAGAGATCTTTTTGGAATGCCTCACAATCCCATTTTGTTTTAACCACCCTATATAATTTGGTGTCGGAAAACATGGCTCACTCCTATTTCCAGATCATTTATGAATAAATTGAAAAACATTGGTCCTAATACAAATCCCTGTGGGATGCTACTATTTAACATCCCTCCACTGGTAGAATTTACCATTTATTCCTACTCTCTGCTTTCTGTTCATTAACCAGTTACTTATTCCATAAGACTGCTAAATTTGCTATGGACCCTTTGGTGAGGGATTTTGCCTTTTGGAAGTCCAGGTAAACAATGTCCACTGGATCACCCCTGTCTACATGTTTACTGACCCTCTCAAACTCTAAAAGATTAGAGAGACAACTTTTCTTTGTGGGAGCCATGTTGATTCTTTTTCATCAGAGCTTGTTCTTCTATATACTTACTAATTTTCTTTCAACCAAATTATCAGGAACAGATGTTAAGCTAACCAGCCTGTAATTTCCAAGAGCCGCCTTTCATCCCTTCTTAAAAATTGGTGTTACATGTGCTATTTTTCAATTGGTGTGACATGGGCTATTTTGGCACAGAAGCTGATTTTAGGGACTTATTTTGATTAGAAGATCAGCAATTTCACATTTGAGTGCTTTAGGAACTCTACAATGGATACCATCTGTGCCTGATAATTCATGTACTTTTATTTTTTTCAATAAGGTTGAGAACTTTATGTTTTGTCACCCTCTGCTTGCCTCAATTCCTCAGACTACCTTCCTGAAAACATCAGTTCTGGCACAGGTATCTGTCCTATATCTTCTTCAGTGAAGACAGCTGAGAAGAATTCATTCAGCTTTGCTGCAAGCCCCTTGTTCTCCCTTAACTCCATTATCATCTAATAGCCCAGCTGCCTCCCTAGCTGATATATTTAATGAATTTATTTTTGTTGGCCTTGATATTGTTAGTGAAATGCTGTTCAAAATACTTTTTGTATTTGTTTTTGTCTATTTGCATCACCTTTGTGCAAGCTTGTGCTCCCTTTTGTTTTCCTTATTTGGGCAAGGCTTCCATTTTCTGAACGAAGCCTTCTTTTTGCTAATAGCTTCCTTGACACTAATTGTTAACCATGCTGGTGACCTCTTGGACATGGTGCTACCTTTCCTAACCGGTGGAATACATTTTAGCTGATCTTCTTTTTTTGTGGTTTTGAGTAATCTCCAAGCATTTTGATAGGAATTAACCTTCTTGACTCCCCCTTTCAACTTCCTTTTCAAAGTTCTCTCATTTTAGAGAAGTTTCCTCTTTTGAAAAGGTGGTGGTTGGGCTGCACAGAGTCATTTTCACATGCTGAAATGAATGCCCATGTTTGATTGGTAGGTAACTTCATTTTTATGAGACTGTAAATGTATTATATCAATGATTTCTATGTTTGATTATTTCAAAGTAGGTAATTCCTGCAAAATTCCGAATATCTGTTTGTGTGGAGGGGAAAATATTATTTTTCTGTGTTCTGATATAAACTTAAGGCACTATGGAACTTAAATAAGAGCGTGCTTTCTGGGTTAAAGCTTATTGCTGATGTGGCCTTTTTACAAGAAACCCTTTTGATGGTTGTAGTTGAACATTTGTTGAGAAAAGATTGGGTTGTTGAGGTTTATGTAACATATTTTGACATGGTTTAAATCTTGAGCCAGAGTTACCACAGACTTTCTTGATTTCAGCAGTGTCATTTAGGTCGGGACAATTCTGTTGCTGTTATTGGAAGTCCGAAATTGTTGCTAGACACCCAGAGATCTACCAGTAGATGTAAATTTACTTTCTGCCCACTCCTGCTCCAAAATAGACATGGGGAACCTCTGGCTCATGGGCCAAGTCTGGCCCACAGGGGTTTCCCAATCTGGCCTGCTTGCCTCTTCCCTGGGCCCTATCACCAATCCCCAGGCAAGGGAAAGCAGCTGATTGAGATAAGAGCTTTCTGTTGCACAATGAGAAAGGGGTTCTTATAAGGATGCTGATTGGAAATGAGCATTTTTTCCTATTTGGGGAGAGGGGCAGTTCACTGCTTTTCTATGATGTGTTTGAATAGGATGAATGGAGTGTGTGTCTGTGTGAATGGGGTGAGTGTGTGTATGAATGGAGTAAATGTGTGTGTGAGAGAGAGGGTCCTGGCAAGCGGGGCAGTCTCCACAAATTGCTGGCCTGCATGCTTGCCCAGTGCCAATGCAGTACTTGGGCTGAAAAAGGTTCCCCATCCTTGTTCATTTGGTTTCTTAACAGATTTTATACAGATTTTACATTGTTGCTCAAACTAAATTTCAATTGGCTGCCATTTTGTAAATTTTAAACTTTGGTTTCCTGGAGGAGAAGGCTATCAATGGCTACTAGCCCTGATGGTTATGAGCTACCTCCAGTATCCAAGGCAGTAAGCCTGTGTGCACCAGTTGCTGGAGAACATGGCTGGGGGTGCTGTTGCACCATGTCCCACTTTGTTGGTCCCTAGTCAACAGCTGGTTGGCCACTGTAGGAACAGAGTACTGGACTAGATGGACCGTCAGTCTGATCCAGCATGGCACTTCTTAAGTTCTTAAAAAATCTTTGGAAGAAAAGTTAGACCTAGTATTTTGGCTGCCACCCTTCGTTTCAGGGCCAATGCTAAAGCGTATCCCTTAAGTATAGACAGATTTGGATTCAGCAGGTAAAAAAGCAAACAAATAGCTTCAAGACTTTGGAACTTTCCCTCACTAATAAGTTCTGGAATGCCATTGCCAAATAACATCATCTTATCCTCCATTAGAAAAGCACAAATGATTCATTTTAATATCTACGTGTAAGAGATGGGCCAGAACTGTTGAAATGCAGGCATGCTTAGCCAGGTGCTGGTTATACCAATGTCAGCACAGCAATGAACCACTGAGAGCTTGTAGTATTGTCACAGTTTTTCAGTCGTAATTTTTAATAACAACATGCTTTACTACTCCATATTTGGGAGACATCCAACAAAGATCTATTTCTCATCTTTTATAAATGAGTGCATGAGGAAGAGTAAATCTGGCTCAGGATGCTATAAAGTGGAGTTACACACAAATACCTCTACCACCACCAAAAATACGCTCCCTAGAACAGATGGAGGCCCTTTTCCATATGTACTAGTAGCTGTGTTTGTCTCACGAGAAGAGGATTGTCCTACCTTTTCTTATTGTTGCATGACTTGAGTTAAATACCTTTTCTTGGCAATCTGACAGTTAAAAACCACACTTATTTACATTGAGGAGGATTGGGTGGAGCAGAATGGAGAGACAGGATGTAAATATTTTTGGCAGAGTCAATAGACCCCTGCGAAGTCAGCAGGGGCCAAACATACCCTCCAAATCCATACCTCTTTCTACGTTACCCCGCCTGAGTCTGAAGATGATTCAATCCATGTTCAGTTAAATTCTATGCATACCTACTCAGAAATAAGTCCTGACTGAGTTCATCAAAACTTACTCCCAGGTAAGTGTGTATAGGATTGCAGCATTAATGAATATACATATTACAGACTTCCAATGGTGTGTGATGGCTAAAGCATATTTAAATCTGTATGCATGACGTAAACATGTTGCAAAGAGTTGTAATTAACCTTGGCTCTCCGATACATGTTCTTTATTGCCACCCTAGTTGATTTAATGGTAACTTGACAGGTAAAGACCACAATTATTTACAATAAGGAGAATTGGGTGGGGCAGGGTGGAGGAGTTAAGAAAGATGTATATGTAAGGCAAACATTACAGTACCCAACACTTAATACGTACCCATTAAAACTGTAATGTTTGCATTTGTTTTTTAAAATTTCTTTTTTCCCCACCCCAGGCTTGCTAGAACAGAGTTCCCAGCATCTAGCGAGCACCAAAATAATCTCAAAGTCTGCTTCTTTCAACTATCTAGGCAGAGTAGAGAAGTAGGGGAAAAGGTGGTGACTCTGTAGTCCAGAGTTCTGTAAGGCTTAAAAAAAGGTCTGCCTCCTAGTGGCCAGAGAAGATCATCCAGAATTTGAACAGTAGTGGAAGCAAAGGCAATGGCAGCATTACCACAACCTGGATATGCACATGATGCTTCCCTCAGTGCTCACACAAACAGCTGAAAATAATGGTGAAAACCGGATGGAATCCAATCTCATGCTAGCAGAGGTCCGCTCACCTGAATGGACATCCTCCCTCTCTCCTCTTGCTTCCCATGCCCCTGGAAGATCTGCTTTCAAGGGTCCCTCAACCTCCTTCAGCAGGTCTTTAGCGTGTGCAAGTGGCTGCAGGGGGTAGTGGGAATGGCTGCACTCCTGGTTCGGCTAACAGAAGCAGGTCCACCAGTAGAACAACTTCATTGGATTTCACCCATTGTTATTTTCGCTATTCTGTGCCAATGCCTCAAAAGGATTTTTTTAAAGTTTTATTTTCAAAATCAGAAATGTTTGACCACTTTCCACAATAACAAGATGACTATTACTGTAATTTCTTGCTATTTCTTTCCCATTTCATCTAATAGTCCAATAAGTGCAACGTTTCTATAGTAATAGTGAGTTGTACTGTAATCCTCAGAACACACTTCCAAGTAAACAGATGTAGGATTGCACTGTTAACTTCTTTTGGCAAGATGTAAATGAGTGTATGAGAATGGGTGTAAACATATTGATGTAGCCTGCTAATCCTTTGTTAAAAGTTTTCTTTTCATGTGTGAAGTTCAACCTCCTAATGAATTTAGCATCTGTTACCGGATCTTTGCTTCCGGGTTATTGTATTGGAATGTGTTCTACAAAGCTGGAGCCAAAAGGCATCAACAGCTTCATTGTATCAAAATCTTGTGGCTAGGTGTTTCTACCTCAACCATGCAAACATTTGACTTCCAGAGCATAGCATTTTTAAAACTACAATTTTAGCTGATTGATTCGGTAATCCGAAGGTGTATGGATTGTTCTCCATGGGTAAATGCAGATAGATTGGTAAGCCCCACTAAGTACATGTGGAAGCATTTAGCTACCATTACTAGCAGCCTTCAGCTTGGTTCTTTTTACTGGAGTGGTCCTGAAATCAGAATTAATGCAATACCTCCACTTGCTTATAGTGAAATAAATGGACACCATGATCTTCACTCGTCAATGTAACTTAACTGCTTTTTAGTTTCTTTTAAGCATTGCAACACATTTTTGTTTGGGTCAGCTTTTTGTAGTCGGGGTAAGCTAGTTGTGATGTTAGCTGTGATATAAATTTATTAGTAATTGACTAGTGTACCTGCATTTGCTGACAATGTTCCCTTGTTCTCCTTGCCTTCCCCATGTTGGAAATCACACTCTGGAATAGACCACTCTGGAATAGAGATAAGCAGAATTAGCAGCGGCTCTCAGCGTAGGAGGCAGCAAAGACACAAATGAGGCTAAGGATTCTTTGCTTGGTTAAAACAAAGCCTTCTACTGGCAGTTGAATAACTTAGTTACAGCAGCATACACATTCATACTCACAGACGATCATAACGTTTTACACAGCAGCAGCATTACAGATGGAGAGAGAAAAATTGAGAAACACAGACATTTCTATAGAGTAAAAACTGTACAGTCAGGGAACCACTAATTGATTAATTGAAAAACATCTCCAGCCAATAATTCAATAATTGTCCAGCTGAGACCTTAACATTTAGAAAATACATTTCTGCTGACTTCTTCATTTTCTTCAGGTCTCCAGGCACTTGAAAAACAGTGGTAAAAGTAAGACTAGATCCAATCCAGGATCCAACACCCCATTCTTTCATCCCTTTTCTTTGCTATTCTGCTACCCTTGCCTCCCCCTTCCTTCACTTCCACACTTTGTTTCCTCCATTGTTGCACAGTAGATGGTGAACTGCATTGTGAACTGTTTCCCACTCCCTTTTAGTTTTGCTATGTTACTCTGCAAAGTAAAACAGTGACAACATGCTAGTTAGTTTCAATGCCTAATTCAAATTGCTGGTATGTACTTTCAAAGTCCTAAGCAGCTGGCAAGTCTGGCTGAGTCGGTGCATGCTGCACTGTGCCATCAATGCCTGTAGGTAGGCCATGAGGGAACCAGCTGGCTGACTCACTGATGGTGAGCACAGTCATTGCTATTGGCGAAAGGGCCGGAGCTGTGACCTCCTGCTCCCGATGGTGCCTATTGACTGAGGCAGCCAGTCCTAGGCACTCTCCCTTCATGCCCAGGATGGCAAGCCACTTCCAGATGATGGCTGCCAAAGCCAGGTCTATCTTCCCTCCTGCCCAAGGCATGCTGGGAGTTGTAGGTGCCAGCCTAGCTCCCTGAATAACATGTTAATCTTAGAACACCATCTGATGCAAAAGACCACACCTGTGTTTACATGGCTTCTTCCATGGGCTGTTTTTGGGGTTTAGTTTTACTCTGCAAAAGGGATGTCTTGGTACCCATCTGACACTGCTTGGCACCTGGGTTAAAAGTTTTGTTTCTTTGATAGCTATGATTTCACTTCCTTGTTACTGTCATTTGGAACTGTGGTGCTGATAAAACTGACAGATACACATAATGCTTGGAGAGTTTTACAGTGCAGTCCTGGGCATATCTACTTTGGAAGTGAAAGCCATTAAGTTCAATAGGGCTTACTTCCAAGTAACTATGCATAGGCTTGTATCCTTAGTTCACAATAAAGAGCGCAACTGAAATATTTGTGTTTTTTTGAACTGGAGGCATGCACAGCATCTCGAATTAGAAAGGGTATGGATAATGAATATAGACTACGTTCAGGTTCATTTTGTAAAGATGAATCTAATTTATGTTTGTGATTGCAATATTCCTTTTAATTTTTATAAATCTGGAGTGCAGAACTTCAGAGTGGCCAGGGGCTGAATCTGGCTTCCTTGGGATCCCATTCTGGCCCTCTGAGGCCCCTGTCAGGCTCGGGCAACCAGCAGCAGTGGTTTCTTTCTTTCTTTTTAATAAAAATCAGCTACGCAAGGAAAAACTATGTGACAAATGTTACACCTAGTACTGTCACTTAGCTCCCTGACTAACATGTTAATCTTTGAACACCATCTGAGGTGTTGGGAGACAACTGGAGAGTGAGCTTTCTTAGTTGTGACTCCCTGCTTATGGATTTCTTTTTCCCAGGCAGGCTGGCCTAGTGACTGCATTAATGGCTTTCCAGTGCCAAGTTAATCCCCCCCCCCCCAAGGCCCTTTAACTTGATGAGATTTTCATGCTGCATCTCCCCCCCCTTCCCAGTTATAACTAAACCACAGCATTCCAAGTCAGTTGCAGGAATTACTAAATAAAGTTTATGATTTTTATGTAAAAGCCGAACTATGCTATACATACCATTGAAACAGAAGAGTGAATGGAGGAATGACTGATAGCTGAGGCTAGAATGGAATGGTGGATGGGGTGAGTGGCAGTTGGAGAAGGTCAAAGACAGTAAGAGGTCAGGAAATTGGGAGCTGAGTTAGGATTGAGAGATAGTGACCTGGCTTGCTAACCCATACTTTATTTAAAATCAGCCACTATACATGACAGTATTATGCCTCCCAGCAAGCTTTTAACAGTTTGCAGGTGCCCGTGTCCTCTGAGACATCCTCTTGTTGCCAATGCTGCTCCTCGATAGAGCGTTGAGGAGTAGCATCTCCAAGGAGGGGAGGTAAGCAGCTGTCAGTGGATGCACCCAGCTCTGGCCAATCCTGCTGGGACTGCCTTAGCCTGCACTTCTCACCCACCAAGTGCTCCATCAGGAGTCTGTAGTGAAGGTCCGCGGCTGGGCCAGGCACTTCCCCCCTTTGTTGGGTCAGTTTCTGGACACGCACAGAGTGCCTCCCCTCCCTCTTAAGTATAACACTGGTGTGATGAAACTCCTAAACCAGATGTAGTGGCTGTCATAAGATTGCCTTGTTAATCTTCCATGCTTGAAATGCTTCCTGGAATCTATCTTCGCCATGCAACAGGCCTTGGCTCTTTTTTCCTCTTTTTTTTTTTAAGGCTTTACAGACGATTGCTAAACTCTGGCATAGGTAGGGAGAGTGGCAGAAGTGTGGAGGGAAAGGCACCGTAGACCGATAGCAAAGGAGGAAGCAAACTCCGGTGCTCAGGACAGAAGTAAATTTATGTTCTATGCGTTTCGGAGGGATTACCTCCTTCTGCAGGAGCTATAAAACAAACAAATTAACCATAAGAGTAGTATCTTGTAGTATCTTAAACAACTTTAAAAATAATTTTAAAATATTTAAAATAATCATGAATTACCACTTCTTATACATTGTTTCCATGTTTTTTCTCCTATCAAATTTCTTAACAGAAGTGAAAACATTCCCTTTTGTTTCACTTTCAACATGAATCATTATGTTTGTGGGTAGTGGGAGAATAATGATTCGTGTTGTTTAAGGCTTTGCAAACCAAAACCTTAAAGGTGGCCCAGTAGTATATAATCAGCCAGTGCAATTCTCTTAGCATAGGTGTAATATGATGGCAATAAGCGACTCCTGTGACCAGCATGGCTATGCACTAACTGCAGCTAACAGGCCAACCTGGGTTGGATCTACACTAGTGCGTATTACGTTTTTTCCTACCAATGGAAACATTTTAATTTGTTTCATTTTTAAACGTAATGGGCACACTCCAGTAATGTCATGTTACTAACCTTTTGCTTTCATTGATTAGAGCAGGACACACTGTTTGTTTTAACATTGTAGATTGTACTTCCTCTTCGTGGCTGGTCTTTTTGCTCCGCCCACTTCCTGATATCCTGGCTTCGCCTTCCACCACCCCCGTTGATTTTTTATGATTTTGTAAATGGAAGTTAAATAAATGCTTACACTTGTGTCAGTTTTAAAGCTAAAGAGTTCAAAATTGGCACAGTAATAGCTATCAGGGAGAGCTTTCAGCACACCAAATTTTAATCAGATTGGGTCATCCATTGATTTGTTATGATTTTTTAAATTTCCTCCCTCGAGCTTATAGTTTTAGGCGCTGAAAGGAAGCATCCACACTCCCAGCAAAGCGATTGGCTGACCATCAAGGCTTGAAAATTTAGTAAGACAAAACAATAACAATGTAAGGGGGCACATAAGAAGACTTGCAACGCTATTTAAATGTAACAATGGAAAAATACAACGAAAGAAGGAAGGTAAATACATTGATGATAAAACGTTATAAACATAGCAGCATGTGACCCAATAAGTTATCACAACCCTTCCTTAGCGTTTTAAACCATTAGTGTAGATCCCACCCTGGAGGACAGCCCTACATAAAAGGCATTGCAGGAATCCAATTGTGAGGTTACCAATACATGGACCATGTGGTCAAAATATCCTTGTCCAGCGTTGGTCACAGCTGTCTTATCTGCCAGAGCTGGTAAAAGGCATTCCTAGCTATCAAAGGGACTAATGCCTCCAGTGACAGTGCTGGATCAAGGAGAATCCCCAAATTACGTACTTGCTCCTTTAGGGAGGGTTCAATCTCAGCTAAAACTGGTGCCTGACCTAATTCCCAGACATGGGAACCACTCACACTCAGAGCCTTCATATTGCCAAGATTCAGACTGAGTATAGGCCTTCATCGAGTCCACCACTGCATCCAGACACTGATCCAATGTTTATACAGTCGCCCCTGATTCAGATGTTACAGAGATATAGTAGAGGGTATCATCACCTTGTTCCAAATCCACTAATGACTGCTCCCAATGGCTTAGTGTTAAATAGCACAAGGGATAAAATAGTGCCCTGCAGTACCCACAGCCTAAGTGCTATGAGCACTCGCAAAAGTGCTCTCTGAGAACAGTGACTCCAATATCCATTTTACAAAGTCAGTTCAGGAGGATTCTCTGGACTGCTGAATGACCCAGTAACAGAATAGCACTCCTGCCATCCCTCTCCTGGTAAAGCTCATCCATGTATGTAATATATGTTCATCCTTCTGAATTGTGCCTCCTAACTCTTTGACAGGCAGGGGCATAACTGGCCATTACCAGTTATGATTTTAAGATAACCAATTTCTGGGAGGGAATTTTTGATACACCACACCAGTTCAGGTTCAAGGGAATGGAATGCAAAAAGATCACATCTGTGTTTACATGGCTTCTTCCATGGGCTGTTTTGGGGGTTTGGTTTTGCTCTGCAAAAGAGATGGCTTGGTTCCCATCCGATACTGCTTGGCACCTGGGTTAAAAGTTTCTTTTCTTCAATAGCTATGATTTCACTTCCTTGTTGTAATTTGGAATGGTGGTGCTAATAAAACTGAGATATACACATAACGCTTGGAGAGTTTTACAGTGTAGACCTGTGCATATCTACTTTGGAAGTGAAAGCCATTAAGTTCAATAGAGCTTACTCCCAGGTAAGTGTGTATAGGCTTGTATCCTTAGTTCACAATACAGAGAGCAACTGAAATGTTTGTGTGTTTTTGAACTGGAGGCATGCACAGCATCTGAAATTGAATTAGAAAGGGTATGGATAATGAATATATAGACTACTTTCAGGTTAATTTTGTAAAGGTGAATCTAATTTGTGTTTGTGATTGCAATATTCCTTTTATTTTTTTATAATCTGGAGTGCAGAACCTCAGAGTGGCCAGGGGCCAAATCTGGCTTCCTTGGGATCCCATTCTGGCCCTCTGAAGTTCCTCAGATCACAACACTGCTTTCCTGACCACCAATCGTTCGGTGGTTTTCCAGCTTTTGTGCAGTTCTCTTCCCACTTCCCAATTCTAAAAGTTGAAATGTTTCCCCAAAAGCTTAGTTTAAAAGCTTTAAGTTAAAACATGTATATATTTTATTACATTTCTATACCACCCAATAGCCAAAGCTGTCTGAGTGGTCTATAAAAACCATAAAATACAACACAATAAATACAATGTAAATCTTTGAAATAAAGTATAAAATAAGAATGATACCCAAATAGAACCTAGCAAAGATTTAAAAAGACAGGACCAGATTTAAAACAGAAACTGAAAAACTGAAACGCCTGAGAAAATGGAAAAGAGCACAATGTAGGTGCCAGGCAAGCTTCCCTGGGAAGCTCATTGCACAACTTGGGTGCCACAATAGAAAAGCCCTTCTTCTAAGTAGCCACCCACCTCACTTCCTTTGGTAGGGGCTCCCAGACGAGGATGATCTTAAGATCAGGCAGGTGTATACGGGAGGGGATGATCCTTCAGGTAACCCAGCCCCAAGCTGTTTAGGGCTTTGAACTGGGCCTGGAAATAGACTGGCAGCTGGTGCAGATTTTCCTTTAGCCCCACCCCCTTTTCCTGAAGCCCCACCCATCCCTGGAATGTGGCCCCCAAGAGCTTCTCCAAAATGGTATTCGGCCCTTGGGCTGAAAGAGGTTCAACATCCCTGTTATAAATGAAAATTATTTGAAAATATTCATAGTGGGGTGGTACCACTTTGTTTTCTGATTAATCCCACTGGCGATACATTTCTGGTTCTCTCCATCCATGTAATCTTAGTCTGCATCTCCTTTACCTGGCATTAATTCTTTGGTATCTCCACCCAGCTCGAAAGTCCAACAAGGTTAGTCATTCCCAAGCACTGTGGGAATGGTAGGTAACAGGGTAAGGTAATTCCAAGTGTGACTATGGAAGGATCAATGAGCTAAGGTCCCTGTCAGGCTGAGGCAAACAGTAGCAGTGATTTCTCCCCCCCCTTTTAAATAAAAATCAGCTATGTGAGGAAAAACTACATGACAAATGTTACATCTAGTGTAGCCCTTAGTTTCTGTAGTGGGGAGAATAGGCCGGTCCTACTGTTAGGCAGAGTGAGGTGGCTGCATCAGGAAGCAGATGTTGGGGGTGTTGAGAATGGCAATGACTTCTTGGAGGACAGAATTGTGTTCACCACGCGGGATGTCTGGGCCCCTAAGCTAGCTTGGTGTCCTCAGGTGCAGTGGAAGATGTCCTGTTGCCAGTGTAGAATTGCCTGGTCTGTTGATGAAATGGGAATGGGGTGCCATCTTGCCTTTTGCCTCAGGCAGGAAAATGCCTTGGGCTGGTGCTGGTGGGAAAGATAGCATTCAAAATACGTAGATGGCTAGCTTTTCTTTTTGATTTGCTGAACTTCATCTGCCTATGTTCATATCCAGCACCCCAGGAGGCAATGGTGGTATGCTCATATCTGGTGATTAAGATATAAAAACACAATTCCATCTCAATATGTAGCATTTTATAGGGCACTTTTATTAGCTGAGATTCTTTCTGATCTGTAGTAAAACAGTTCTGTCAACATATCATCAGTTACATATAAAATACCAATATGTCAAAAAAGGAGGGAGACACCCCCAGTGCTAACAGGAGTGGCCAAGACAATATTTGCTTTGTGTGTGTTTTAAAAACATGTACAGAAAAGCAAATCTAGTTTTATGGGAGCAGAAATATGCTTCTGGCTATAAGAATTTATCTGTAAACCAAACCTGACCAGGGGTGGGTGGGGGTGACCTCCTTGGCTAGCAATTGAACCCAAGCCTGCAGTGATGAGGGTAGTAAATATAGTCTAACAAGCCACTGGGGAGAAAAGTCATGGAGGAAGCTAGGGCTGTGCACGGACCCCCCAAACTGCCTTGTGGCCTGATCCGGAACTTTCGGATCTGGCCGATCCACTTTGGGTTGATCCAACCCTCCCCTGTGCCACGGAGCTGAGCGAGATCCAGAGGGGCGGATTGAGATTTTGCCTCACTTCCCTACTTACCTCTGTGGCTGATGGCAGAGGCAGGTAAGTGGGGCAAATGGGGGCTGAATAAGTCCCCCTCCCCCCTGCCCCCTTACCTGGCTCCACCGCTGTCACCGCATGGACTGTGGAGGTGGAGCCAGGTAAGCCCCCCTCCCCACCAGCACTTACCTCCCTCTGTCGCAGTCCGGCACAGGCTTCAACTGAGGCCCAGGCCTCAGTTGAAGCCTGTGCCGGACTGTGCCAGAGGCAGGTAAGCCCCCCTCCCCCTGCCCCCTTACCTGGCTCCCCTGCTGTCACTGCACGGACTGCGGTGCTGCTGCTGCCGCCAGTTGAGTCCCTCCTTACCTGCATTCAGAGCTCTGGATGGAGGCGAACCGCTTTGCCTCGATCCGCAGCTTCCCCGACCCAATTCGGATCCGCCTTTGGCAGAGGCAGATCTGGTCACTCCGCTCTGGATTCATGATCCGAATCGGAGCAGAGCACAGCCCTATAGGAAACTTTGCAGTCCAGCTTCTCAGTATTTAGGGCAACACCACCCAATAGACAGTAGAGTCAAGGTTGGAGCATCACTCCTCTCACCAGGCAAATGCAGGGCCTGACATGGTCACCTCACTCTGCCTAATGATAGGGCCAGCCCTGGGCAAAATACTTCACTGACTGGAAAGCACCAAACATCCTGCCAACAGGGATAGGTCCAGGGCTTACCCAGGCTTCTATTCTTCCCCTCAATGGGCCTAGCAAACATTAAGTTGGCACTCTGTCATTCCAGATATCCCACTGTTCAGAGCTCCAAAAAACATCTCTCTCTAAAATAAGGGTGGGCAACTTGTGGTCCTCCAGATGTTTTGGCCTGTAACTCCCATGATCCCTCATCACTGGCTATGCTCGCTAGGTCTGATGGGAGTTGAAGCCCAAAACAACTGGAGGGCCACAAGTTGACCATGCCTCCTCTAAAGGATGTGTCTGGGGAAGCAGAATTCACAGAGGATTGCTCTGTCACTGGCCAGGAGCCACGGTTCCTACAATAACCACAAACAGTCTGGGCAGGCAGACATTGAGATGTGAAAAGTTCATGCATAATCTTTGCAGAAAAACCAGTGAAGAAACTACTTGTGGCACCTTCAAAGCTAAGAGATTTATTGTGGCATAAACTTTCGTGGGCTAGAGGGGACATGCACACAAACATATACAGGTGTGGAGCAGGGGGAAAGGATAAACACTGGGACGAAATGCTCACTACAAAATGCAAAATGTTCAGTCTGTGACCAATTCTGTTTATGAAAAACTTAAATGCATATTAGATTGTAAGCCTATGCGGCAGGGTCTTGCTATTTACTGTGTAATCTGTACAGCACCATGTACATTGATGGTGCTATATAAATAAATTATAATAATTATAATAATAATAAGGTAGAATTGGCACAGGTTGTACGGAAATGTATTGTTAACCTGCTTAATTTGATTTAGTGCTGGTTTTAGCTATAAATGCTCAGAAGCAAGAGTAGCAAACTCCCTCTACCACATAAAGATATGTGTGCAAAAAATCAATACTGCTATCAACACTGGTACAAGCTTTCCTCACGCTTTGCAACCGGATTCTGTTTTCAGCAGAAATGGCGGGAAAGGACAGCAATGTTTTCCCCCCATTGTTGTGCTTTACTGCCATTTTGTGTAACCTGCACAAATACAGGTCAGGTTTCTCTCCTTTGCCACTCATTGCAATTTGTTCTTCTTTCCTTCTTCTCCATTCTGAAGTAAACAATCTGAGTTTAGCTGCTTAATTTTGTAAAATCACTAAATGTCAATCTCTAAATTGCTAAGCCCTAAATTTGCTCTAAATTTGCTAAAGTGCTATAGCCAGGTGAAAGACGCACCCCTGGGCATGTCCATCAAACCGGATTTAAACTGGAAGAATGAGGCACACAGCCGGTGAACCACATGGAAGCTGCATTAAGGGGGCGGTGGGGGGGGGGCACAGGAAAGGACTAAAAGTACTCTGCAAAAATGTGCCTTTCCCCAAGGGAATCTGTGGAGTTGCTGTGAATTGGCCACATATAATGTGCTACAACTGACACCCAACTGCTCCCCCCTGCATTAAATCAGGTATGTAGTTTGAGAAATCTGGGGCCAATGTTTCTGTTCTAAAGATAAGCAACACTTCCCTCTACTGGAAAGCTATAGAAAGAACAGCTAGAATGAATGTTTAGCGATTTCTTGCATTTTGCTTAGGCAGTTATGATAGTAAAGGATTGTTTGGTGACATTTTCCCATTGCCTGCTCTGTTCCTGTAAGTGATTCTAACTCTGATGTTGCTTTATAGCCATGTTCTGAGATGCGGAGAAGAACAATTCCAGAGGAAACACTTCAAAAAGGTGTATTCAGTTCCACATATAGTCTCATGTTCTCTATGCCAGCATAGAATACATAAATAATGTATTTGGAACAACTCTAGTTTAAAATGGATAATCCTTTGAAACACACAGAGCTCTTTCTTCAACACAGGTATTCAGAAAAATATAGCAAATAGATCATGTCAGAATACATAAACAATACGTTTTGTCATGTCTTGTAATTTTGAGAGCAGGTGAAGGGTTGATTTGCCCTACATCCTCTTGTTATCATGTCCTTCAATGGCAGCCCTTGAACCCCTTCGCATTTATGAGCAGTGTCCTACAGAACACCCCTTCGTTTCTCCGTGCTGCTGCTTATAGTTATGGAAGTCCACCCTTGCCTTTCCAATTGTTGCACTAAAATGTTTCTGTGCATGCAGAAAGATGACCCACTTCTGGCGTCTCCAATGTCACCCATGTGCTCATGGATACCTATCTCGGTGCCTGGCAGGCTCCCTGGCCCTCTCTAGTTTTTATTTTTTTAAAAGATGTAAAAAAGTATATGGATATTTTAATTGGGAGGTTGGCATGTTGCAAAAGAAATGGTGTCTCTGCATCATCATCTTTATTTTGGTTCAAAACAGTGTTTTTGTGTTTTGGAACTCATCCTCACCTTTGCCTTGTACTTAATTTTTGGGCAAATCTTTTATTTTAGGGCCTGTTCAGACATGCATGGAGGGTGGGTGGGTGGGTAGGGGAACGATTTAACATTTATAGCTAAAACAAACACTAAATCATTCCTTCCCATTAACACACAAATACTTCTCCAATTCTGTGCACTGCGCAGGAGTGGTTTAAGGCAGAATCGGAGGTGTGTGTGTATGTGTGTGCATTCAATGGAGCTCGTTTATTGCCGGGACTTGGTTCCCTTACTCAGGAGTAAATCCCATTGATTTCAACTGCATTTACATCTAAAATCTGATGCATCCTTACCTCCTGAGTAATTCCTGTTGAACAGAGAGAGACTTACTTCTGAGTAAACAAAAGTAAGACTTCAGAAGTAGGCATAGGGTTGCTGAGCACTTCTTTCCAATTTGCTGTTTTAGCCTTTTTTTAAAAAAAAAAAGCTGAGTGACCACACTATTAAAAGCCAGTTCTGTGTTTACTCAGAAGTAAATCTCTCTCTGTTCAATGGGGTTTACTCCCTCTTTTGTGTATGCTCCTTCCCAGTGGTGACAGCAGCTGAATTCAGTGCTGCTTCTGGGTAAGCTTGCATGCTCGTGACTGCAAGGAGGAGGCTTATTTGATTGCTATCTATAAAGCAAATGGATCACTATTTTGGCAGGTGTGGGACCCCCAATCCAGATCAGGACCATAGTGGGTTAAAGTAGGGTGACCATATGAAAAGGAGAACAGGGCTCCTGTATCATTAACAGTTGTACATAAAAGAGAATTTCAGCAAGTGTCATTTGTATGCATGTAACACCTGGTGAAATTCCCTCTTCATCACAACAGGTAAAGCTGCAGGAGCCCTGCCCTCTTGTCCAGATACAAAAGATAGCAGGGCTTCTGAATTCCAGGGCCTATCTACATGGGGTATTTACTCTAGTCCTGCTGCAGCCCAAAGACATTCATGGCAGATAATGCATGGCCATCTGCGAGTGGGCTGTTTCTTGCTGTAAAATCCAGGGTTTTGGAAACTGGGTTTCTGACTGATTTTCTCATTGCAGAGTGGTTTGGTGTGTGTGTGACTGGAATTCCAGGCAGAAGAGAGGCGTCTGCCAAACATGTCTACTTGAAACTAAATCGTCCTCCATTGCACCTCACTGAGCCTGGCGGTGTGGGGAGCAAGCCTCCATTCATCCAGTGCCCCACACCTACACAGTTGATGACATTCATTTCTATTTGTGGGACTCCACCCACCCAACCCTGAGAGAATGCAGTTTCAGGTACCTCTTGCCCCATGCAAGCGGGTTTTGTTTTAATCTATGAACTGCTTTACTGACGACCGTTTACCCTGGGTGGAGCTAACCTGATTTCATGAAAATGTGGATTTAAATGGAATCACCTCAAAAACCATTGCCATGTAAATTCATCCTGGTTCATTCATACATTTACTGATTTAAATCATTTTTGTCAAAAAGGAGCAACCTATAAAACAAGACTGGCTCTGTCTGTAGGGTTGCAGTCTAAAAAGACACAGCACACAAGGAAAAATGGATGGGAAGGAAAGGGGGAAAACCACATATTTCAGCAGGGCTAATGGTCCTGCTTCCCTGTTCCTCTCCCCATACTTGCAGAGTCTTCCACGTGATCACTTCCAGGAGCATAGAAAGCCATTGCTGGGTTGATCGCCTGGATATAGCATCACATGTTGCTTCTGCGTGGGTTGTGTGCCTACTGCAGACAACCCAGCTCCAAAGTGTTACACACATTCTGTGAATCAGGGCAGCTATGGATACAGGATGGCCAGGTGTCCTACTTTACAGAGGATAGTCCTCTGTTTTGGAGAGCTTAGAGAATAGTCCTCTATTTGAAGTTTGTCCAATTCAACTCTGGTTGAAAGTCAAAGAACAGTAAAAAGCAGAGGCCTTGAAGTTATCCACCCACAGTTAGCAACTGGACAGCAAACTTCGTCACAGTCTTCTCCACCATGGTGAGATGTCTTTCACGTCTATTTAAATTATAGGTATTATTTCTAAATTTGGACTTATACCCATGCATTTACCTATGCAAATGTAATAAATAAAATTTGCATGACTTTTATATCCTGCCTTCCTTTGTTCTTGCAAAGAATCCAAGATGGCTTACATAGTCCTCTTCCTCCTCTCCATTTTATCCTCACAACAACCCTGTGAGGTAGGTTAGGCTGAGACTCAGTGACTGGCCCAAAGTCACCCAGTGTGCTTCCTGGTTGAGTGGAGACTAGAACTCGGATCTCCACATTCCAGTCTATCATTCTAACCACTAAACCACACTAGCTCTTGTTTGTCCTTGTCTTTGTTGATATTTGTTGGAAGATGGACTGCTGGCAAGGGATAAGTTGCACCTCACAAGGGCTGGAAAGAATGTGTTCGGCCACAGCATGACGAACTTGATCAGGAGGGCTTTAAACTGAATCTTACGGGGGCGGGAGACGTAAACTTCGAGGCAACAATGGATGAAGGCCCATGCACCACAGTACAGAGAACAGTTCCAATAGTGCCCCCAAATAGTGTCCACAACAATGTAGGAACAAAGCCAGACTATAAAACACATGATCTTCGATGTCTATATACTAATGCCCAGAGTATGAGAAACAAACAGAACGAACTTGAACTTTTATTACATGAAGGCAAATTCAGATAGGTATAACTGAAACTTGGTGGGATGACTCCTATGACTGGAATATAGCAACTGAAGGATATAACTTGTTCAAAAAGAACAGAAGAAATAGAAAGGGAGGCGGAGTTGCACTATATGTTAAAAATACCTATCCCTGCACAGAATTACAGGCGGATCAGACTGGGAGCCCCATCGAGAGCATCTGGATTAAAATAAATGGGGCAAGGAATAAAAAGAGCATGATTATTGGAGTCTACTACCGACCACCCAATCGAGGAGAAGATGAGGACGAAACTTTTGAGAAACAAATTGCCAGTGTTTCAAGGAAGTGTGATGTAGTAGTGATGGGGGACTTCAATTACCTGATACCTGTTGGGAGACAAATACTGACAAAAGCTGTTCTTCCAAGAAATTCCTGACATGTGTGGGTGATAACTTTCTCCTACAGAAAGTGGAGGAAGGAACTAGAGGATCGGCAATCCTTGACTTGATATTGACCAATAGGGATGACTTAGTGGATAAAGAGCCAGTTACAGGAACTCTGGGGGAAAGTGACCACGTCATACTTGAATTCTTGATTACAAAGAAGACAAAGTTGAGTGTAGCCATACACATACTCTGGATTTTAGGAAAGCTGATTTTAATAAACTCAGAACTATGATAAGTAAGGTCCCGTGGCAAGTGAACCCAATGAGAAAAGAAGTGCAGGATGGGTGGGAGTATTTAAAAAAGAAATTTTAAAGGCACAGGTACAAACAATTCCAACAAGGAGAAAAGATAAAAGACAAGAGAAGAAACCAATGTGGCTCCACAAAAAGCTTAGAGATGACCTGAAAACAAAAAAGGATACATATAGGAAGTGAAAGGAAGGCCAGGTTACAAAAGAAGAGTACAGAAAGGTGGCACAGAAATGCTGAAATGGCGTCAGGAAGGCTAAAGCTGAGAATGAGCTGAGATTAGCGAGGGATGCTAAAAGCAATAAAAAGGCTTTCTTCAGATACGTGAGTAGTAAAAGATAGAGGAAAGAAATGGTGGTTCAACTGCTTAATGACGATGGCAAATTGATAACAGATGACAAAGAAAAGGCTGAAGTGCTCAATTCCTACTTTGCCTCCATCTTCTCCCAAAAGCGGGTCTATGACCCCCCTGGAAAAAGTGAAGCAGAAGTTGAGGGGGCAGGATTACAGTTTGAGATTGATAAACAAATGGTCAAAGAACACCTAATTTCCTTGAATGAGTTCAAATCTCCATGGCCCGATGAACTGCATCCTAGAGTAATGAAGGAGCTAGTGGAAGAACTCTCAGAACCTTTGTCTATTATCTTTGCAAAATCATGGAAGACGGGTGAGGTGCCGGACAACTGGAGGAGGGCTAACGTCCCTATCTTCAAAAAGGGCAAAAAGGAGGAACCTGGGAACTACAGACCAGTCAGTCTGACATCCATCCCTGGGAAAATTCTGGAGCAGATTATAAAGAAGTCAATCTGTAAACACCTTGAAATCAATGCGGTGATCACTAGAAGCCAACATGAATTTGTCAAGAACAAGTCCTGTCAGACAAATTGAATCTCATTTTTTGATAAGGTAACCTCCCTTGTGGACCGTGGGAATGCGGTGGACATCATATATCTTGACTTCAGCAAAGCTTTTGACAAAGTACCACATGACATTCTGATTAACAAACTAGCTAAAAGTGGGCTAGATGGAACAACTATTAGGTGGATTCACAGTTGGCTACAGAATCAGACTCAAAGAGTACTTATCAATGGAACCTTCTCAAACTGGGGAGAGGCAACGAGTGGGGTACCGCAGGGCTCAGTCCTGGGCCCAGTGCTTTTCAACATTTTTATTAATGATTTGGACGAGGAGGTGCAGGAAACGCTTATCAAATTTGCAGATGACACAAAATTGGGTGGGATAGCTAATACCCTGGAAGACAGAAACAAACTTCAAAGTGATCTTGATAGGCTGGAGTGCTCGGCTGAAAACAACAGGATGAAATTTAATAGGGATAAATGCCAAGTTCTACATCTAGGAAATAGAAACCAAAGGCACAGTTACAAGATGGGGGAGACTTGGCTCAGCAATACTACAAACGAGAAGGATCTTGGAATTGTTGTAGATCGCAAGCTGAATATGAGCCAACAGTGCGATACGGCTGCAAGAAAGGCAAATGCTATTTTGGGCTGCATTAATAGAAGTATAGCTTCCAAATCACGTGAGGTACTGGTTCCTCTCTATTCGGCCCTGGTTAGGCCTCATCTAGACTATTGCGTCCAGTTCTGGGCTCCACAATTCAAGAAGGATGCAGACAAGCTGGAGCGTGTTCAGAGGAGGGCAACCAGGATGATCAGGGGTCTAGAAACAAAGCCCTATGAAGAGAGACTGAAAGAACTGGGCATGTTTAGCCTGGAGAAGAGAAGATTGAGGGGAGGCATGATAGCACTCTTCAAATACTTAAAATGTTGTCACACAGAGAAGGGCCAGGATCTCTTCTTGATCATCCTAGAGTGCAGGACACGGAATAATGGGTTCAAGTTACAGGAAGCCAGATTCTGGCTGGACATCATGAAAAACTTCCTGACTGTTAGAGCAGTGCGACAATGGAATCAGTTACCTAGGGAGGTTGTGGGCTCTCCTACACTACCTTCAAGAGGCAGCTGGACAGCATCTGTCAGGGATGCTTTAGGGTGGATTCCTGCATTGAGCAGGGGGTGGACTCGATGGCCTTGTAGGTCCCTTCCAACTCTGCTATTCTATGATTCTATGAATACCTCTTTTTTTGGCAATACGTAAATGGCCACTCTAATACAAAAACAGCACTTCCATGTGCTCCTGGCTAGGCTACAACTAAAACAATTGCCTCTCCTGTTTCCAAGGTCATTTCAGTGGTGGGAGATGGGGAAAAACAACAGACCGATATACATATGAGCTGGCCATTGATGCTCATGAACCAAGGCAGTCTGTAATCGTGGGTACTCCTAGTTGAGACCCACTTTTGGGGGCCTGTACTAGAGCCTTTAGCTTCCTGTTACGTTATTCTTTATTCAGTTCTTCCAAACTTGGTATGTAATTGATGCAAAAATTTATATTAATCCTACTCTTCTACAGGCTGTGCCTGAACTAATCACTTGGAAAGCTCCATCCGACAAGCGTTTTATTGCACGCTCGTTACTGGGCTCTAATGGAGTTTGCTTAGGTCCCTCACATGATGTCTGCCTCCCACATGCCTTCTACCCTTTCTGGCTTGCCTTGAGCGACCCCCCCCAAAAAACACACACACCCTCTTTAAGTCTGATGTTTTTTTAAACTCGGAATTGCTGCTCTCTCCTGCTGTGTGCAGAAGAAGCAGCGCCATTAGAACAGCGGACTTTTGAAAAGAGGAAGTAACTGAGGAACAAAAACACGAAGGTAGGGAGTGTGTTAACCCCCAGTGTGATGGAGCTTTTTAGTGAGGACTATCCTACAATGGAGCTATTCTATCTCTGATTGCCAGTAGTCCCTTTCCCTCCATAGAAAACAAAGCTGTTTGTGTGCTTCACCCACACATCCTATTGGCCTTCTGATTCCCAACTTCATTGGGGAATCTATAAGCACTAGAGGGGGCTGACAGCGGTCACTTGCTGACCTGCTTACTGTGTGAGTAGTTTCCTGTTGTCATCTTCCTCCACCAGCCCGAGATTAACACAAAAGAGGCACTGTTGTTCTTTCCTGTGCACTGTGGAGGGAAGTTTTGCATGAGCCACTTCCTCCAAGGAAAGTTACATCTTCAGCATCACATTTTTGTGCTGCCCGGGGGATTCTCCAGAGCAGGCAGGTAAGTGGATGGATGACCCCTGACCAAGGATAGCCTGAGACATTTTGCTGCCTGAGGTGAAGGACAAGATGGTGCCCTCTTCCCATTCCACTTGCAGAAGCCAGCTGGACTGACAGTTGAATCTTATGTTGACCCTGGGGTTGGCATAGCATCCTCTACCATACCTGAGGCAGCAGGCTAGTTTAGGGCCCCCAAGACAGGTTGTGTGGCCTACATAGCTCTGTCCTCCAACAGGAGGAAGCAGCTGGGGAGTTTGAGAGGAACCACCAACAGGCTGCCACCACTGCCCCCTCCCCAGCACCTTGCCTGAGGGTGATACCCCCAGTCTGCCTAATGGCAAGGCTGAGCCTGGCTTCCTTTACAAAAGAGCGAGGTTGAGGATAAGAATAATGGAGTAAGGTATTTGGATCAATGGATTAATATAAACAACTTTGTATTCCAGAGTGCTAATGCTGTAAATGTACTCCCTCTGCACCTCCAAGTACAATTGTCAAAAAACACAGAAGATGAAAGTTAAGCTGCTACAAAGTTTTGATGGAGTTATTGCTGGGCATTGCAAAGATTCCTCTAGGTTGCATTTTGGTAGGAGTTAGAACATTCTCAGAACAGGTTTCACTTTGCCTTGTATTGCAATGCAGTCTACATATTCAATAGGGCGTTAAGTCTGATAGTAAGTGAATGTGTGAGCATAAGTGGTATGGTGGAGTAAGGTGTAGGGCAGAGGAGGAAGGCACCAACCCATTGGGTTCTCTGCCATCGCTGCCACTTGTCTTTCTGGCAACAGACCTGAGTTGCCAGAATGTTATTTCTGTGTCCTACTTGGAGGCAGGACTCAGAAATAACCTTTGAGAGCTGGCAGGGGTGAGGTGCACTGCGTGACATGTGCATGAAGAGCCAAAAGCACCAGATTCCCCAGGCAGGCCTTTTTCTTTAGTGCTCTCTTCTTGACTCTCTCCATCTGGGCATCTCCAGCAGGACTCTCTTCACTTTCAACCCTATTATCGGGATTATAGGGGCCACAGCGTTTGGCATCAGGTCTTGAATTAGATGATTGAAGTGTGAATCTAAGAAGAATCAGGCAATCATTGTATACTACTGACAGATAATCCTCCTAACATCAGGGATCTACTCGCTGCATTTTTAACTTCCCTTAAACATGCTTAGGAATCGTGAGAACTCAAAATGTCCTTCCATAACACAGTCAAAAACAGGTTTATGATTCTTATGCATTGCCTTTATTTTAATGAAGTTGTTAATGTATCTCTTTTGGCTTCATGCTTTGCACAGGCCCAGAGCAAGACTTCCAGGATGACAGAACTTGCATTTGCTTTCTCTGATTTGGATATATATTTCGAACCAGAAAATGCTAGTGATTATCCTACCTATGACCCTAATAGTGTACTATTAGACTGCACAAGTGTGAGTGTGACAATTGGGTTCAAGTATGCGGCGGCATTCCTCTATGGCCTGGTATGCCTTCTGAGCCTGCTGGGTAACTCCCTGGTGGTGCTGGTGATCACCTACAACAAGGCAAACCGTTCCGTTACTGACGTCTACCTTCTGAACCTTGCTATTGCCGATCTCCTCTTTGCACTCAGCTTGCCAATGTTGGCAGTTTACCAAGTTCATGAGTGGATCTTTGGCACTGCCATGTGCAAACTCATCTCAGCACTGAAGGAAGTCAACTTCTACAGCGGCATCCTTCTGTTGGCTTTTATCAGCATTGATCGCTACCTGGCCATAGTTTACGCAACTCGGGCAGTCACTGAGAAGAGGCACTGGGTCAAATTTGTCTGCGTTGGCATCTGGCTGTTCTCTTTCCTCCTTTCCCTCCCTGTAATCTGCTTCCGTGAGGCTTTCCTGCATTCATCTAAAATGTTTTGTTATGAGAATATTAATGGAAGCCAAACTTCGTACTGGAGGGTGATATTGAGAATCCTGCCACAAACATTTGGCTTCATCATCCCATTGATCATCATGCTCTTTTGCTATGGTGTGACAGTACACCGGCTCCTCCAGACCAAGAACAGCCAAAAAAAGAAGGCCATGAAAGTCATCTTGGTCGTGGTGTTGGTCTTCCTGATCTGTTGGCTGCCCTACCATATCTCCCTGCTTGCTGATACCTTGCTGAGGACTGGAGTTATTGAGGACACCTGTGGCCACCGTGATGCCATTGATGGAGCACTTTCAGGTACCGAGATCCTGGGATATGCTCACAGCTGTATAAACCCCATCATATATGCCTTTATAGGACAGAAGTTCCGGAACAGCTTCCTGAAGATCTTGGTCACCCATCGTATTGTCAGCAAAGAAATCCTGATTCGGTATAGGAAGGGGTCCACCTCATCTATCTCTGGCAACACTTCGATAACACTTTAATTGTCCTATTGGAGAAAGGGAAAACACAGTCACTAAAGGGATGGTCTAGCTTGTCATACACTGAAGGTCTTGGTGGGCAACAATAATTAGACTAAGGTGATTACACTAGTAATCATTACTCAATCCAGACAAGACGGAGGTACTGTTAGCAGGTGGTTCATCTGTCCGGCGAGGTGATGTTTGCCCTGTCCCGGACGGGGTTGCACTCCCCCTGAAGGATTGGGTCCGTAGTTTGGGGGTGCTCTTGGATCCAGAACTGTCACTTGAGGCACAGGTGAGCTCAGTGGCAAAGAGCACCTTTTATCAGCTTAGGCTGATATACCAGCTGTGCCCTTATCTGGACAGAGATAGCCTAGCTACAGTTATCCATGCTCTGATAACCTCTCATTTGGATTACTGCAATGCATTATACGTGGGGCTGCCTTTGAAAATGGTCCGGAAGCTTCAGCTGGTACAAAACAGGGCAGCCCGTTTACTAACAGGGACTGGCCAACGAGACCACATCACGCCAGTCCTTTTCCAGCTTCATTGGCTGCCAGTCCAGGTCCGGGCTCGATTCAAAGTGCTGATATTAACATTTAAAGCCCTAAACGGCTTGGGGCCAGGTTATCTGAAGGAATGCCTCCTCCCATATGTACCTGCCCGGACCCTAAGGTCATCCTCAAGGGTCCTTCTCCATGAGCCCCTGCCAAAGGCAGGTGGCTACCAGGAGGAGGGCCTTCTCTGCTGTGGCACCCCGGCTGTGGAATGAGCTCCCTTAGGAGGTTCTCTTGGCACCTACATTATATGCTTTTAGACCCCAGGTGAAGACCTTTTTATTCTCCCAGCATTTTAACAGTCTATAAATAAATTTTAACTTGGTGTTTTAAATTTGTAATTTTGTATTTCTGCTGTTTTCTTTCTGGTTGAGCTTTTATATTGTATTTTATATTATGGTTTTATACTGTTGTTTTATACTTTGAATGTTTTTAATTTTTGTGAACCGCCCAGAGAGCTCTGGCTATTGGGCGGTATAGAAATGTAATAAATAAAATAAATATAAATAAATAAATACATTGTGATGCTTCAAAGACATTAACTACCAGTAGTAGTAAGATGATTCCTGCCTGCTTCTTACAAAAGCAAATATTATGCTCCACCCAGAAGGGTTTCCCCATCCAAATGGTGTGAACAAGTTCATGCCAAGTTCTGTACATCAAGAAACATAATTGTCAAACAACAGAATGTGTCTTTTCAACTAAAAAGATTTGCCAATTTATGACCAACACAGAGAATATAGAGTATCTCATGAACAATACCTAAACGATGACCTGCCCATCTTCATCTTTCCTGTCTAAAGTAGACTCTTGTGTCAGATGTTTGGGTGGAGGTAGCTATCAAATGTAATGATTCCTTCTTTACTGTTTATTTTTTTCAATTTTAAATGCATCTGTATCTTTTATATTTGCGGCAGGGTCTTGCTATTTACTGTTTTACTCTGTACAGCACCATGTACATTGATGGTGCTATATAAATAAATAAATAATAATAATAATAAAAGGAAAAAGTTTGTATATCATAGTGAAAATGTGATTTTGCTGTAAGCTTATCTATACCACTGTAATTAAGTCAATGCACTTGTTTTTTTTGGTACAAGAATTTTTTCCACCGTGCTGGACTTTAAAAAAAAGTATGCTTGCATGGCCATTAGTTGAGTGGCTGGATACACTCATCTGATTCTCCCAGTCTGTATGTGTCCAAACAGGTTCTGCCTGGGCTGGTGATTTTCCACACATTCACTGGTCAGACAGGGACAATTGAGGGCCCACGATGATCTCTCCAGTCTGCACTGCTTTTGATGCCAGGAAGTCACAGGGAGAAACTTATCTGTTTTTCTCTCATGGACACTGGCTATGTTGTAGGTAGCTGGGCCAAATCCAATGGCCTGGCAGATGCTATGGAGACTTGTGTTCTCTACCAGGTACTAAGTGAGGTGATTTCTCTTATTAGATGAGATGTTTGCTTAATAAGACTTCTGCATTTTCTATTGCATATCCCTTCTGTTTTCTGTATGTAGAATAGGTCTGGGCAGAATGTACATCAGAATCTACTGGTGATTTACAGGCGTGATTTGCTGTAGATTAGGAGTCAGAAACTTCTGCTAATGTTTTAGCAATAGCAAAATGTTCAGTCCTTCTGATTTAGACTACACTACCCTAAGGATTTTACTCCAATGCTGACAATAGGGCACCATTTTCTGTTGCTCCTGAGTATTAGTTGAGAGGCCTCAGGACAAGTTGTAAGGCCTTGACTCTAATGCCTTGACATGACTTTCCACCCCTCACCACCTGTCATCTGAGGTGTCTCACTCCACCTAATGGTAGGACCAATGCTGGGGCTTCCAGGTGGAGGGTTCCTAGTGCTAGCAATCAGATGGTGTTGTGCAGCTCTTCTGTCTTTTTCTCATTTATGGATTTTCTGCATTAAGAGAAAAGACAGGAGAAGCAGTCCATCCACAAAATGGATGCATTAGAAAGAACAGACATACTGCATCAGTCCAAAGGTCCATCTAGCCAAGTGTTCTGTTGACACAATGGCCAACTCCCTACCTATGGGAAGCCCATAAGCAGGACATCCCCCTTCCTCTTCTCTCATCTCAGGTCAACACCATCTCTCCTCACACCAGCCCTAGTCCCCCCATTTTCTCCTCTCTCTTTATTGAATCATAGAATAGTAGAGTTGGAAGTGGCCTATGGCCATTGAGTAAGTCCAACCCCCTGCTCAATGCAGGAATCCACCTTTATGCAGAGGCTGTCAAAGCCACACCTAAGCCTTAGCTGTGAGCCCTTAGTGACTGCAGCTGAGAAGGTCCTACTTGTGAGCCTCCTACATGCAAGTAGACATTTTCTCACAAGGATGCCTCTGGCTCAGTCTAGCACTCTTTCTGAGCTCCTATTTTCTCATGTGGCATCTCTTCTGAAGACTTGGGGGTTTCTCTGCCTCCACCTCTGAGGCAGCATCGTCCTCCACAGGTGATGCTTTCATGGTAGTCACCCCTGAGGGCCCAGGCTCCTCCTAATCTACTGGCAGATCCTGGGCATTACTGGTGGCGGGTGGTTCCTGGTCCTCCAGCTCTTCCTCTGAGGAGGAGTCTTCCAGTGGGGGCTTGATGTGGGGTCATCCCCAGCTCTTCCCACTATCCATGCTGTCATCCCTAAGCCTCTCACCACTCACTTATCAGTGAGCAGCAAGCTCTCCTTTTTGGGGGGAGCTTGCAGCCAGGAGCACTTCAAAGTGAAGTGCTGGTATCAGCAATTGGGGTCCAGAGACATTCAGGGGAATAAAGATGGTGGCTGGCTGGAGTAGCACTGGTGCCAGAGGACGGAAGGGGGGGGGGAATGCCATCCCAAACAAGCTCAACCCAACCCCTCTTCCCACTGCTGGTCTCCTGTCATTACTTGAAGGAAAGGCACTTTTCACATATAGAAGTGCATTCATATATTCTCATCTCTGCAGCTCTTCTACAGTTGAGCTACAGCTCTTGAGCCAACAAAGGCTGCACATTTTAAAGCTGACAAAGGCCTCCTCTAAATGAGTGCTTTATTGCTCGCGTGTGTTTGGCCATTCATGAATGCTTTTAGATCTTTTAAATGACATTGTGAAGAACCAGGACATCTCCATGGCATCCGTTGGAAATTCTGTCATGAAAACCATTTTTAAAGTGGTAAATCTGGAAAACAGGTGGGATATCTTGCCAACAGATGGCACTGTCTCAATGGAAGTGAACAGAGCACGCTTAGAGGAGAAGTATGCAATTCAAACGTCGTTGCCCCTCTCTATCCATGCACCCTTGATTTGTAGTCATCCTTCTGCCCTTGAGTTCCTCCATACACCCCACCTCCATTTTTCACACCAACCTTAATGTGCTTTCACCACCCACAGGAGGAGAGGATGAGGCAGCAGCATTGCTACTTAATCCCATAGCCACCCCTCTCTCTCCTTCACCTTGTTTGCAATCCCCGTTGATCTGGTCAAAAGAACTCATTTAATTTTTATTGTGCCATGCACTCCCTAGCTTGGTCTCACATTATATTGCAAAATGTGGCAGGGAGGCGGGGCTGCAGAAGGGTTTCTTTCCATACATATTATGCACACAACCTGATAGGAAACTTGTGAGCCTCAATAAAACAAAACCCTCCTTCATAGAATTTAAAAATTAAAATAAATGAGCTGAGTTATAGTTGTAGTTCTATTTGGGCAGAGTCTTAACAAGAAAAATATCCTTTGCATTTATTTTTGTAGAGATGGAGACACTTGAAGTTCGAAAGTTCGGTGCCAGTAGGATCACAGATTCATGACTGTACTTCTGAAAGTTTGAATCTGGAATATTAATATTGATTTTAGGAAAATGGAATGCATTTGTCCCAGATGATAAAGCAAATGGGTTTTTAATACATTTTCTAGGGGGGATACACACAAAAGGGGTCAATATCAGGGGGTAGCATTAAGTGACATAACCACTGTCACAGAAAATCAACTTCAGCTTGGGAACCAGATACGTTAGGTTCCAAATTCTTTGCATAGCCCATTAGATTTGATACAAAATGTTTCCAGTTAGGGAGAAAGGCACAAAGCCTATTGCAAACATTCATGTACAACACAATCCAAAGGAAATAGAAACTATATTACTGACCACATGTGGGTTTTGGTGGGATCTGAGGGGGCAGAAATATTCTCGAACCAGATTTTTTACAGATCAGGATGTGAAAAAATATAGCATCATGGTGTCCCCCCTCCTTACCTAATGGTTCCTTTCTGAATGCTTTTTAACTGTGAAAAAATGGGTGGCATTTCTTCACTGAATATTCATATACTACAGCAGAGAGTAGGTTTTATCTTCCCCTTGCGGCCTGTGAGGGTGGGGTTCCTCCCTCAGTATGTGTGTTTGTTGCCGACTAAGAAGTTGGTGTGTTCTATTATAGTCATCTTAATAAAGATGGTATCTGATGCGGCTACCTCACTCTGCCTAACGACAGGGCCAGCCCTGGGCAAAAGACTGGAAAGCACCAAATACTCCCAACAGGGATAGATTCAGGGCTTAATCAGGCTTCTGTTCTTCCCCTCAGTCGGCCTAGCAAACATTAAGTTGACACTCTGTCATACTGGATATCCCAAGCAGACTGTTCAGAGCTCCAAAAAACATCTTTCTCTAAAGCAGGCAACTTGTGGCCCTCCAGATGTATGGCTAATAACTCCCATGAACCCTCACCATTGGCTATGCTAGCTAGGCCCAATGGGGACTGTAGGCCAAAACATCTTGCCCATGCCTCCTCTAAAGGATGGGTCTGGGGAGAAGAAGTTACAGAGGACACGCCTGTCACTGGCTAGGAGCCATGATTGCTGCAGCAACCACAAACAGCCTGGGCAGGCTGACAATGAGATGTGAAAAGATCATACATAATTTTTGCAGAAAAACCAACAATGAGACTTGTGGCATCTACAAAACTAAGAGATTTATTGTGGCATAAGCTTTCTTGGTCTAGAGGGGATACACACACGTACGGATAGAGGTACAGAGTGGGGGGGAAGGATAACCAGTGTGAGCAAATGGTCATCATGAAATGCAGAATCTTCAGCCTGTGACCATTCCATTTCTGAAAAACTTAAATGCACACATAGAATTGGTACAGGTTCTACAAAAACGTGTTAAGAGAACCTTTCTCTTTAGTTTTATTTAGTGCTGTTTTAGCTATAAATGCTCTGAAGTAAGAATAGCAAACTCCAGAGAGATAGAGATAGAGACAGAGACAGAGACAGAGATAGATAGAGTAACCACAAGGCAAGGCTATACGGTTATACTTGAAAAGTGACTTTGTTTTCTTTGGTGAGCCTCAAGAAGCCCCAAGATCCTTTCATCAGCTTAAAATTCCAAAAAATCATTATGATTAGCCACACTACTTTCATAGAATCATAGAATCATAGAATAGCAGAGTTGGAAGGGTCTTACAGGGCCATCTAGTCCAACCCCTTGCTCAATGCAGGAATCCACCCTAAAGCATCCCTGACAGATGGTTGTCCAGCTGCCTCTTGAATGCCTCTAGTGTGGTGCATCATGCTTCACCTTTCCGTTTTGAAGTTGAGCAATTCTTCCCTCTTCTGGGAAGCTGTAGGAAGAGCAGTGAGAGGTTTTATTGGAACATTTCCTGCATGCTGCTCAGGCAGCTATGATGGCCAAGGCTAGAACTGTGACGTCTTTCCATTGCTTGCTCTTTTGCTGGCAAAGGGATGCTGCCATTATTTCATGGGAAGGGGCAGCTAACAGTGCAAGCATCTTTTACTTGGCATCATGTTCAGCTCCTTTTAGAGCAGAGGACTCTATAAAGGCCACTATTGCCAGGTATTCAAGAAGCAGCTGTGCTTCCATATGAGTTTCATTATGTATTAGAGCTTGGAGCTTGTCAGATCTACAAAATGTAGACTGGAATCACAACATGCTGCAGCATACCTAGGCCCAGAAGAACCACAGCCATTGTGTGAACAGAATGCTGGATTAGATAAAACCTTGGTCTGATCCAGCATGGCTCTTCTTATCTTCTTAGAAGGAGAGTCTCCTGCTGCACTGATAGCTATGTAAGTAGTTTCCTGTTGTCTTCTTCCTCCACCAGCCTCTGAAGTAACACAAAAGAGGCACTAATGTTCTTTCCTGTGCACTGTGGGGGGACATTTCTGCAACGGCCACTTCCTCCTAGAATAGTCGAAACTTCAGCATCACATTTGTGCTGTCCGGGGGATTCTCCAGAGCAGGCAGGTAAGTGGATGGATGACCCCTGACTAAGGATGGCCGAAGACATTGAGGTGAAGGGCAAGATGGTGCCCTCTCTCCATTCCACTTACAGAAATCAGCTGGACTGGCAGCTGAATCTTACTTCAACCATGGGGATAGGATAGCATCCTCCACCATACCTGTTGGGATAGTTTAGGGTGGCTAGAACAGGTAGTGCGGCCTTCAAAGCTCTGCCCTCCAACAGAAGGAAGTAGCTGGGGAGTTCAGGAGGAATGACCAACATGCTGCCGCTTTTGGCCTCCAGCACCCAATGCCTGAGGCGACTGCCTAAAGCAAGGCTGACCTTCACCCTGGCTCCCTTTACACAAGAACACGGTTGAGGATGAGGATACGAATAATACCCTAAATGTTAAATGGATGAATATAAACAACTTAGTATTCTAGAGTGCTGAAGTTGTAATTGTTCTCCCTCTGCACCTCCAAGTACAAGAAGAAAGGTAAGCTGCTACAACATTTTGATGGAGTGGTCATTACTGAGCATTACAAAGATTTCCCTGGGTTGCATCTCGCTAAGAGTTAGAATGTCCACAGAAGAGGCTTCACTTTGGATTATATAGCAATGCAGTCTGTCCGCATGTTCAATCTTAGAAGTAGTAGTTTGTATACTATACTACATGATACATGTTAATAATCTTGATTAGATATCCTGGTGTATATGTTATTGTGCTGATAATTTATCATGAAGTTGAGAAGCAAAATGTCAAATTTGGATAATAATCACAATCATGCACACACATGCACACAAAGATGTCTAATGAAATGGGTCATTTGTCATGCAAAGTGATACACCTGTCACTGGGGTGCAGCCATCTCTCAGATGGGGTAGCTATTTATGTATCCAATAATCCAAACTCTGGTGCTGATATGGAATGGCTTCAGAGGTGGAAAAACTGTTTAGAGAGGGATCCTGCAGTTTTGGATTGAGAACCTCTGCCCCCCCAGATGTTGTTGGACTCCAAGTCCTAGCAGCCCCAACCATCATGGTCAATGCTAGGGATGATGGGAACTATAGTACAACATTGGGAGGACCACAGGTTCCCACCCCTGCTGCAATTGGTGATGAAACTAGAAGATATCACTAATGCAGTTTCCTCAGTGTGGATGGTACCTACCTTAAAAAAGAAGGTCCCTGCCCTCAAAGAGTTTACAATTTAAATATTGACTGGGAAAGACAAAGGAAGGCAAAGGGATTTTGCCATTATTTCATGGGAACGGGCAGCTAACAGTGCAAGCATCCTTTGCTTGGCATGAATGTGCAGCTACTTTTAGAGCAGAGAACCCTTTATAAAGGCCGTCATTGCCAGGTATTCAAGAAGCAGCTGTGCCTCCATATGAGTTTCATTATGGATTTTGTAGGGCTCGAAGATTATCAGATCTACACAATGTAGACTGAAATCACAACATGCTGCAGCATACCTAGGCTCAGAAGAACCACGGTGATGCACACAGCTCTCTCTTGTTACTCTGTGACTACGTGTAATGTCAGGGCCGGCGCCAGACTATATTGCACCCTAGGCAGGCGCGTTCTGAAGCCTCCACTCTGCCCCCCCCGCTCGCTCACTCACCGCCCCCTCACTCGCCTGCCCACCCGCTCGCTCACTCACTGCTCCCCCCGCCCACCCGCCTGCTCGCCCGCCGCCCCCGCCCGCCGCTCCGGCTCCCCCCTCGCTCACACGCTCCGGCTCCCCCCATTGCTCACCCGCCGCCCCCGTTCGCTCGCTCACTCACCGCTACGGCTCCCTCCTTGCTCGCCCACTCACTGCCCGCCCCCTCCTGCTCCCAGCTTTGAAGCCAGGACGCTGGGGTTGGGAGGCGGGGCAGAGGCTTTGAAGCGGCGCGCCTGGAAGTGGCTTCCTGGCACGCCATACTGAAGCCTCCGCCTCCAACCCCAGCATCCTGGCTTCGAAGGAGCCAGGACGCTGGGGTTGGGTGGAGGCTGGGGTGGCAGCTTTGGAACAGCACACCCGGAAGCCACTCTAGGAGAGCAGCTTCCGGGTACGCTGTTCGGGACCCTCGTTCGCTTGGCGCTCTAGGTGGCCGCCTGAGTTGCCTCTATGGCAGCACCGGGCCTGTGTAATGTATGTGCTGGTAACAGAACAAAATAGAGTTTATGGTGTCAGTGGTGCAAAATAGCACATAATCACAGGATTTCTGTAAAGGGCTGTGTGTGCTTCTACACTAGGCATTTACTTTGGAATTGCCTTTCTTCATTCAGCCACTTTTATGCGGCATTCACTTAATCAAATTGTCGTCATCCTCCTCTTCTTTTCCCATGAGTCACCCATCTTTTTTTAGATGGCAGAAAATCTGAGTTTTGCATGTAAAAACAATGGAATAGTGATGCAACCTGCCCCCCTCCAAGTATAAATCTAAGGTGACCATATGAAAAGGAGGACAGGGCTCCTGTATCTTTAACAGTTGCATAGAAAAGGGAATTTCAGCAGGTGTCATTTGTATATATGGAGAACCTGGTGAAATCTCCTCTTTATCACAACAGTTAAAGCTGCAGGAGCTATACTAGAGTGACCAGATTTAAAAGAGGGCAGGGCACCTGCAGCTTTAACTGTTGTGATGAAGAGGGAATTTCACCAGGTTCTCCATATATGCAAATGACACCTGCTGAAATTCCCTTTTCAATACCATTGTTAAGGATACAGGAGCCCTGTCCTCCTTTTCATAGGGTCACCCTAATAGATCCTAATAGGTGTAGTTTTGAGGTAGGCAATGATTGTATTGCTTCACTACTCATCACACCCAGTATCAGTGGTTGGCATGCTGGAGCTCTTACTCAGACCCACGTGCATTGGCAGGGCCTTCGTGGGCTTACACCTTGCTTGGGCTCATTCCCAGTGCCCATCACCACTTGGGCTTCCTAAATGTGGCATAAAGGCAGCCAGCCGCTTCCCCCTTTTGTGTGTGCTCCCTTGTTAGTGGACCCCCAAGTGGTGACAGCAGCCCAATTCTGTGCTGCTTCTGGGTAAGCTTGCGTGCTTATAAGTGCAGGGCTCTTGCAGCTTTAATGGTTGTCATGAAGAGGGAATTTTGGGTTGCTTCCTCCCTGCTGGAGGTCTAGATGTATTTAGAATCATCTGTGGGTTCAATGCAGCAGCAGCAGGATGTCGGATCCTCACCCCATCCACCACCTCTGATTCTAGAACAGTGGCTGGTTTGGCTTCCATTTTTAAACTTTTCTTACAAATAACCCCCCTCTCCTCCCTCTGTGCTCCCCTCCAACTCGACATGGGCTTCAGGATTTGAGGAGGGGAAGTCTTGGTCTCAAAGGTGGGCAGGTGGGCAGCCTGACTTAGCCCCCCTTCCCCAGTCGGTCCCTTGATCACAGCCTCGGTCATATTCCCTCTGCACGTGCATGGAATTGAAATAACGACACCTTTGTTAGTTTACTTCTGTGTTTTTAAATTTAATTTGGTTTTTTTTAGGGTTTTGTTTTTTACTGAAATTTGCGCCCCACATAACTAGCCGTGCTATATGGACAGGGTCAGACCAACCTTGCTTGCTTGCTTGCTTGCTTAAATGTGATGACGAAAAACAGACTTCCTGTCCTGCAAACTCTGGGAAGCCAATGATGAACTTCTTGCTCAAAACATATCATTCAACTCTAAATCCACCCCACCGGCTGCAGCACCCCCTCCTTTGCGCTCTCTCTTGCTAGGTGTTGCCATTTACAGCCTTTCTTTCCAGCGGCAGCTTACTAACAGTTTTTCTACATGTGGCATTTATTCTGTACTTGTGATTCCTTAATCATGGTTGTTTAACGGGTTCTTGAAATTATGTTGTGGCGCTCCAGTTTCTCTTCAGTTTTAAAGAGCGATTTCCTGGTGCTTTTTTTTTTTTTGAGTGGTGAAAATAGGGTATTATTTCTGAAGTGAAAGAAAAGGTCGTGCCCTACTTGTGTATTTGCACTATTCCGCTATAGCACAGCACCACCCAAAAGGTTATGTAGCAGAAAAGGAAATGCTCTTTGAGCAGTGCTGAGGGGCTCATCTACACCAAGCAGGATCTTGCACTATGAAAGCGGTATATAAAAGGCAGGAGCCACACTGCTGCTTTATAGCGGTATTGAAGTGCACTGACAACTGTTGGGGCCCATTGACACATACCATATACCGCTTCCATAGTGTTATATCCTGCTTGGTGTAGATGTGTCATGGGGCACAACACTTGTCAGTGCACTTCAGTTCCACTATAAAGCCGTAATGCGGCACCTGCCTTTTATATACCGCTTTCATAGTGGGATATCCTGCTTGGTGTAGATGAGCCCCTCAATTCTGCGACAAAATCAAAAGTAGATACAGTGGATTAACAGCCTCCTGTAGAAAAGCCCTTAGTCTCTAAATCTGTATTGGATTCACCATCGATACCACCACTAACTTACAAATAATATGAAGGATAAGTTTAGGGAAAATATCTCGTCTTTATTTGCTTTATTTTCTTTACATGCAAAGTAGTCAATCTAGTTTTTGAATAGCCATGGAAAGGCAAGATTTTGGAGTGACCTCTGCAGCACTGGATATTTCCCAGCCCTAAATCGGGGAGGAGATGTCAGCATGGAGGAAAAAGTCACGTGTGAACCAGCCAGTGCTCACTTCACAGCAACATTTTGTGTAGCCTTGCAGACTGTAGAAATGAGACTTATGTTGCTGACCTCGTGAAGCAAAGATGCTGTAACTACATTTTGGGAAAGAGGTGTCTTCACACTTCCTGCTACAAGGAGAGCAAAGCAACTGAGCTGACACAGATTTCCCAACATAGCTGTAAGGCGAGGGCTGCTTCACCCATGAAGATTTATCTATACACTGACAAATCCTCTCTACAGGCAAAGAAGAAAAACTAAATACAAAAATGACAAGTGCGTCTCATAGATGTTTAGAAGCCATGATGGAACAATCAGCTAGGGTGACCCTATGGAAAGGAGGACAGGACTCCTGTAACTTTAACAGGGGCATAGAAAAGGGAATCTCATCAGGTGCCATTTGTATGCATGCAGCACCTCATAAAGTTCCCTCTTCATCACACCAGTATGAGCTGCAGGAGCCCTGCTCTCTTTTGTATCTGGTCATGCTAGGCAGGGCTCCTGCAGCTTTAACTGTTGTGATGAAGAGGGAATTTCACCACGTGCTGCATGCATACAAATGACACCTGCTGAAATTCCCTTTTCTATGCAACTGTTAAAAGATACAGGAGTCCTGTCTGCCTTTTCATATGGTCACCCTAATTCAATAAGCACTTGATCTGTTTTCACACTTGATAGTGTACAGGATACACAGATGTACATCTCTCAGATGGAGGGGGCACCCCTTGTGACACCATTATATGTGTACTGAGAGATACGTATATAATGGTGTCACAAGGGGTGTCCCCTCCATTGGGGGGATATGTCACTTCTCACAGCTTTCATTGCAAAAGGACAATCTAACCATACCAATACAGCAAGTACAGACTTTAAGTACAGATCATTCAAGTCCATTATTGCAGGATTAGAGTAACTTATTTCAGAATATGACGTAATGCTCCCAGAGCAATACTGATAAATACTGTAGCTGCAGGGCCAGGATGAATGCCTGTGGGCAATACAGGTAAGTATCTGCAGGATCAAGATGAATTCTCATGGAATAAGGTATGTGGTTGCAGAGTGAATGCCAATAGAGCAACACATGTAGGTTTGATCCATTTAAAATAGGTTTGATCCATTTATGATTTGCATGTATTCCCTTGATTTTAATTTTGTTCATGTATCTCTTTTGGCTTCGTGTCTATACAGGTCCACAGCAAGACCTCCAGCATGACAGAACTTATATCTTCTTTCTCTGATTTGGATATTGCTGACAAGATAGAAAGTTATAGTGATTATCCTACCTACGACCCTAATAGTGAAACATCATTTCGTTGCAGTGAGAGTGTGGCAATTGGGTTCAAGTATGCGGCGGCATTCCTCTATGGCCTGGTATGCCTTCTGAGCCTGCTGGGTAACTCCCTGGTGGTGCTGGTGATCACCTACAACAAGGCGAACCGTTCCATTACTGACGTCTACCTTCTGAACCTCGCCATTGCCGATCTCCTCTTTGCACTCAGCTTGCCAATGTGGGCAGTTTACCAAGTTCATGAGTGGATCTTTGGCACTGCCATGTGCAAACTCATCTCAGCACTGAAGGAAGTCAACTTCTACAGTGGCATCCTCCTGTTGGCTTTTATCAGCATTGATCGCTACCTGGCCATAGTTTACGCTACTCGGGCAGTCACTGAGAAGAGGCACTGGGTCAAATTTGTCTGCGTTGGCATCTGGCTGTTCTCTTTCCTCTTCTCCCTCCCTGTAATCTGCTTCCGTAAAGCTTTCCTAAGTTCATCTAAAATGGTTTGTTATGAGAATATAGAGGGAGGTCAAACTTCGGACTGGAGGGTGATATTGAGAATTCTTCCACAAACTTTTGGCTTCATCGTCCCATTGATCATCATGCTCTTTTGCTATGGTGTGACAGTACACCGGCTTTCCCAGACCAAGAACAGCCAAAAAAAGAAGGCCATGAAAGTCATCTTGGTCGTGGTGTTGGTCTTCCTGATCTGTTGGCTGCCCTACCATATCTCCCTGCTTGCTGATACCTTAATGAGGAGTGGAGTTATTGAGGACACCTGTGTCCGCAGTGATGTCATTAATAAAGTTATGTTTGGTACTGAGATCCTGGGATTTGCTCACAGCTGTATAAACCCCATCATATATGCCTTTATAGGACAGAAGTTCCGGAACAGCTTCCTGAAGATCTTGGTCACCCAAGGTATCATCAGCAATAACACCCTGACTCGATATAGGAAGGGATCTTCCTTCTCATCTACCTCTGGCAACACCTCCATGACCCTGTAGTCATCATCCAGGAGGGAGGGAAGGAAGACACAATCACTAAGCAGTGTTCCAGCTATTCTTATACTGAAGGTCTTAGTGGGCAAGAAGATTCAGACTAAGGTGATCACAATGTAGCTGCTAATTGTACAAAGTTCCTGTCTGCTTCTCACAAAGGCAAACATGATTGTCCTCCACCCAGAAGGGTTCCCCATGCAAACGACCTGAACAAGTTCACGTCAAGTCCTGCACATCAAGAAACATTATTGCCAAACAACAAGAGAAGGTGTATTTTCAACCAGAAGACTGCCAATTTTTGTCCAACACAGAGCCAAAATAGAGTGTCTTATGAATGATATCCAAAGGATGACCTGTCCATCTCCATCCTTTCTGGCTAAAGTAGAATCTTGTGACAGAATTTTGGGTGGAGGTAGCTGTCATTTTCATTTAAACGTAACTAAAAAATCCAGTATAGAGGGAGCTAGCAAATGTAATAATTTCCCCTCTACTCTATATTCTTTTTGTTTTAGATGCATCTCTGTGTTCAATATTTTAAACGGAATGTGTTTGTGTATAATAATGAAAATACGGTTTTGTGGTAAACTTACCTGTGCAACTCTGACTAAGGGTTCATACACATGGGTGCTTTGCTCCTGGAATGCTTCAGAGTAGCGGCATGTGATCTACATGATGCAGCTGCCACTTCAAATCAATCCAGGGGCAAAGCCCCAAAGCTCCGCACTAAAGAAGTCGGGGATTTACCCCGACTTTTTTAGATTGGAGCAAGGCTCCGCGCCTCTGCGGAGCCTTGTTAAGGAAAAATAAATAACATTTAAAGGGGTGGTGGTGGTGGTAGAAATCCCGCCAGGGAGGGATCATCCCATTCCTCCCCCCCTTGTTCCCCCACAGTTAGCTGTAAATGTGATCCTTCGTATTTACATCTAACAACAACAACAAAACCCCCATGTCAGTCCCATTTTCCCATTAAAATCCCCACTAACCAGCACGGATGCTCCCCGGCTCCCCTGGGCCAGCCTCGTGAGCACTTGGGTGGGCGGGTGCGATGAGGCTGGCACCTGGAAACCCTAAACTGTGCTCCTTCCCATGTAGATATTGGGAAGGAGTGTCAATGTAGCTGCGCCCGGCTCGCACTGCCAGGCGCAGCATTATTGAAGTCATTTGAACCTTCAACCCACATACCAGTTTCTCTTGAATTATCCCCTACAGTGCTAAGCTGTCACCGTTGTTGTTGTTGTTGCTACCAGGTGGCTAGATCCTTTGCATACCAGGAAATGGGTTTAAGGGGGGAAATGTAAAAAAATCATAAAAAATCAATGGGTGACCCAATCAGATTCAAATTTGGTATGCTTAAAGCTCTCCTTAATATCTATTACTGTGCCAATTTTGATGTCTTTATCTTTAAAGCTTTTGCAGATGTAAGCACTTGTTTAATTTTTCTTCAAATCCTGCTCCTGCACCCCAATGGCCGCTTGGAAAACAACAAATGATACGCTCAAAAACTAGTAGCAAAATATTGCACTTCTTTTGGCTAAGAAGTGCAATTAAAGCAGGACGCACGGGAGTACTTCACAATAAAAACAGATTATAAGCTGGAAACCTTCGGAGTCCTTTGCACGCAATTCGCCGTGATTGCACAGTATAACGCTGGTGTGATAAAGCTCATAGACAAGGGCTAAGTCAGTATGTGTGTCTGTGTGTATTTGTGTGTGTATGGTACAAGGAATTCTTTCCACTATGCTGGACTTTAAGAAAAAGTTATGTTTCCATGGCCTTTAGTTGAGGAGCTGGATACACTCATCTGATTCTCACAGCCTGGGCTGGTGATTTCCCACACATCCACTGGTCAGACAGGGACAATTGAGGGCCCACTGTGATCGCAGGGAGAAACTTATCTGTTTTTCTCTCATGGACACTGGCTATGTTGTGTGTAGCTGGGCCAAATCCGATGGCCTGGCAGATGCTATGGAGACTTGTGTTGTCTCCCAGGTACTAAGTGAGGTGATTTCTCTTATTAGACAAGACGTTCGCTTAATAAAGGCTTCTGCGTTTGGTATTGCATATCTCTTCTGTTTTCTATATTTAAAGGACAAGGGTAGGAAGAAGGAAGATGAGCATCGACTGGTGATCCACAAGGGCTTCTGACTCCTTATGCTTTAACAAGAGTAACAAGTTTTGTCCCTTTAAATTAGACTGCACTGCCCTAAGGAAGGAAGTTTAAGGGGAAATCAGGCATGTATCTTTGGGTGCTTCCCAGAGCTGGCCAAGGCCTTTTGCTGCCTGAGCTAAAGGACAAAATGGCTCCTCCCCCCATTCTATGTACAAAAGTTGGCCAGATTGGCAGTGGATTTTTACTTCAATGCTGACAACAGGGCAGGATCTACACTACTGCTTTAAAATGGTTTGTAACAGAAGTCACAACCGTTGAGGCTCAGTCAGGACACACTCCCTATACAGTTTTCAAAATGTTTTCAAAGTGTTATATCCTGCTTAGTGTAGATCTGGCCCAGGGCTAGTTTAGGGGGCTCAGAACAAGTGGTGTGGCACAAAGAGGACAGTGGTCTAACACCTCGCCATGACTCCCCACCTCTCAGCATCTGCCACCTGAGCTGGCTGTCTCACTCTGCCCAATGGTAGAGCCAGCCCTGGGGCTCCCCGACAGAGGGCTCCTAGTACTAGCAATCTTTTTTCTCCTTTATGGATCTTCTGCGTTAAAGGAAAAGATGGGGAAAGCGGCAAGAATAGGGTGACCATATGAAAAGGAGGACAGGGCTCCTGTATCTTTAACAGTTATATAGACAAGAGAATGTCATTTGTATATATGGGGAACCTGGTGAAATGTCCTCTTCATCACCACAGTTAAAGCTGCAGGTGCCCTGCCCTCTTTTAAATCTGGTCACTCTAGTATAGCTCTTGCAGCTTTAACTGTTGTGATGAAGAGGGAATTTCCATATATACAAATGACATCTGCTGAAATTCCCTTTTCTGTGCAACTGTTAAAGATACAGGAGCAGAAGCAGCTACTACCTAAGGCTGTAAAAGAATTTCCAAGCATTCTGTACTCAAGACTGGCACACGTCATTTACAGGATGCCAAAGCAGCTGTTACCCAACTGGCTTTTGCAAGAGTCCCCACATCTTTGTCACCTACTGTAAACTGCTGGCGTCAGCCTTGCAGCACAGCTGAAAGATGTACCCTGGGAAGGTGATGCTATAGAGTTCACACCAGAATCCTTAGAACAACAGCGTTTAGAAGAGCCTCTGAGCTTCCCCATTTCACTCTGCAGGCATGCAGGCATTCCGTGGCCCAAGAGCCCACCTAGGGTTGCCAGGTGACCAGAAAAAAAAAATGACATACTCTGCTCTTGTGCCTTTAATAGCAGCTTGAAAATGGAAGAAACTGGCAGGTGAAACTTTTCACAACATGTAGATAAACATTGCTCCCTACTAATATCTGCAGATCAAGATGGTGTTAAAATCATGACTAGTAAAAAAAGAAGAGAAAAAAAGTTTGCATCCCAACATAGCCGTGGGGCCATAGAAACTGTCAGTATAGAGAAAGCAGCATCTTTTTCTGTCTGGTGGTTATTGGTCTTTCTTTCTACAAAAAGGACCATTGATCACCGTAACTGGAGTGAGTACATATTCAGGAGGCCAGACATTCATGTTGTTAAAAAAAGAAGAGCTGCAAAACTATTCTCAGCAGTGTGTTTTTCTGCCTCACTATCCTGAATATATCCAGATCTTTATTTCAGCGAAACATGTTCAATTGTTTGTGCCTTTTTGGTTGTTGGTGACCACAATTGGTTGCTTTCCTCTGATCCTCTCCAGTTTGGGAACGTATTTGAAGTGGGGCAACAAACCTATCATGTTGGCTTTTTTGAGGGGGAAACAACCCTCAAATAACCCAACAGCCCACGGGTTATTTGAGGCTGTTTTCCCCTCCAACAAGTCATGTTGCCCGGGTTTGGACGACATGACAAGCCATGCTTGGGCAGGTAATTAGGCTAATAGTGCCTGGCATGTGCTGGCCCACACTGCTAATTTAATCAAGCCACGCTTGCTTAAATAAACCACGGTATCTTCTTTTGATTGTGCAAACTGGGGCCGGATCTACACTACTGCTTTAAAGCGCTTTATAACAGTTTTATAGCGCTTTATAACTGTTATAAAGCGCTTTAAAGCAGTAGTGTAGATCCTGCCTGGGTCACAGCCTTCCCCTTGCTTCTTTAGACCAGATACTCCTAATTTCCCCCTCCCTTGCTTAAGAGATGTGAGCAGAATAGTCTTCTGCAATAGCAGCAGGAAGCCTGCAGAGGGGAACAAACAGTTGGCTAAGAGAGAGCTTGCCCATTGTCCCACCTCCTTGCTTAATTGCACTTTTTCTCAGAAGAGAAAGAGCTGGATAAAGGATGCAAGGAATACACATTCTTTCTCCCCCCTTCCCTTCAGCAATTATCTAGCGTGAGCGGCTATTATTATTATTATTATTATTATTATTATTATTATTATTATTTGCATTTGTATACCGCCCCATAGCCGAAGCTCTCTGGGTGGTTCACATAAGATTAAAACACTTAAAAACAATATACAAAGATTAAAAACCACAAAAACAAGCAAAATACACATACATTTAAAAACACTATAACAACTTTAAAAACAATGAGCCAAAAAACAGACCCACGATCATTACGTATTGCTTTGAGGCAATCTGTTTGAGTCTAGATTGCTATTTGCTTTGTTCTTTTGACCAGCTCCAACTCCTCTTCCTTCCCTCTGTACCTTGAACTGCCATGGCCCTCCAGTTGGACTACAATTCCCATCAACCCTATTGGCCATACTGGCTAATCCAATAACATCAGGAGGGCTACAGCTTCCCCATCCCGGCATCCCTGCTTTAACAGTGGCTTGTCCTACAGATGTTAAGGGCTAATGTTTCTTCTTCTTCTATGGGGAAAACTCATATATACATACATAAATCCAGAGTAGTCCCTCCATGTAACAACAAGAAGGCATATGTTGTCATCCTTGCAGCAGCCATTTCGTCAGGCCATAGCAGTGGGAGAGAAGGAATGCAGGGCTATTCCATCACTTCTGCTGGAAGACCAGCTGCCCTCTTCTCTTTCACCCATTCCATCAGGCAACTGAAATGTTTCCATCCCAGATGGTTGTTTCAAGAACTGAAACCAGAAGACCTGGTTTCAGGTCTTCTTTTTCCCCTCCTCCATCCCTATCTCTTTTTCCTTATGTGCTGTGTCTTTTATATTGCAAGCCCAAGCACAGGGCCTATCTTATTAAACTTTGTAAGCCACTCTGAGGCTCTTTTCAGCTGAAGTGGGGGCAGGGGGAAAACATTTTAAATAAAATAAAATAAATAAAGGGACACATCTAGACTGACCCTATTTTAAACAGGGTGCAGCTTACTCAGTTGACTATTGGATACTCCATGGGAGCTGATACCCTTTAACTTTCTATTCCCACCAAGAAGTCAGAGAAATTTCAATCCTCATTGATTTCAATGGGGAGGAGATTAGCATGTGCTTAGCAGTGAGACCTAAAACAGCTTCACTGATTTGTGCCCATAGCTTTACATTATCTTCTGCAATCCAATAGGTGGGTTTCTTTCTTTTCCCCAATCCTTCCTTGTTTATTGTTTATTCACAGGAAACACCAACTGATTTCAATGGAGCTTATTTGCAGGTATGTGGGGCTTTAAGATTTCAAATGACCAGTGAAACCAGCCTGTTTAAAATGCCAAATGCTGTTGCCTGGGAAGTGGGAATCATGGTTCAAAACGGACTATGGGAATCGTGGCTATGGCTGCCAAGTGGCATATCTACTACTGCCATCTTTTGCAATTGGAAGTGTTTCCTCTTTTCTGCCCCATTGCCCAGAAAGAAGGCGTCCATTGTCCTTTTGGGGTGGGAGTGAGGGGGGCGGGGGCAGCAGAATGTTAGCAATGATTGACAGCACAATCTTCATTCATGGTAATGAGGGATGGGACAAAAGGTCCCATATCTTAGGAATAGCAGTTGAGACAGATGCCTGGGGTATTAGGAAAGTGAGTTTGTGTGTGAAACAACAGCATCTGGAGCTCACATGGAGCAATCTTCCTAGGGCTTAGAGCTCAGTTACTGCATTTTTCTCTCACAGTGCAGTAATATATGCTGGAAGTGTCAGCATTATTTGAGCGGTTTTGATCTGAAGCTCCCCATTATTTGGATTGGGGGTCCTCCACACCTCTCATAAACCACACACTTGTTTATTGGAATGTCTGATTGTTTAAGGCTCTGTTCTCACTAGGACGGCGAAAGGCATGTAAAGCAGCAGAAGCTTTCAGTGGCTTGACACAACAGTTGGTGCCCATGCTGTTTAATGTGCTTTTACACTATTTAACGTGGTGCTGGCTGACCTCCATTTGGTTTGTAATGAGCCAACATGTATATTACTGGCTGATTTTTTTACTGGTGCTTGGATACTGGAAATCATATCTGACATCTGCATGAAAATGACATTATTGTGGATTATGATGCTGGACAGCTCATCCCTACCATTAGGTACATTGAAGCAACTTCCCCAGGTGGCAGATGCTGGCGGAGGGGCAGCAGTGGTAGCCCCCGCAGCTGTTCCTCCTGAGAATCTTGGCCATTCCTCTCTCTTCGGGGACAGAGTTTTGCATGCCACACAGCCTGTTTGGCACTCTCTAAACTAGCCAGCTGTTCTCAGATTGTAAGCCTATGCGGCAGGGTCTTGCTATTTACTGTGTTATCTGTACAGCACCATGTACATCGATGGTGCTATATAAATAAATAAATAATAATAATAATAATAATAATAATAGGTGTGGTAGAGGATACTATCCCATGCTATCCCAATGCCAGTCAACTGCCAGTCCAGTTGGTTTCCGTAAATGAAAAGGTAGGTGTGTGTGTGTGTGTGTGTGCCTTTTTGTCCTTTGCCTAGGCAGAAAAATGTCTTGGACCGGCTCTAGTGCCAGATCTATTGGGCTCCCTATGGTGATTTCTTGCATGGAGTTCTGCTCAGCTTGTAGATCGCAAGCTGAATATGAGCCAACAGTGCGATATGGCTGCAAGAAAGGCAAATGCTATTTTGGGCTGCATTAATAGAAGTATAGCTTCCAAATCACGTGAGGTACTGGTTCCTCTCTATTCGGCCCTAGTTAGGCCTCATCCAGAGTATTGCGTCCAGTTCTGGGTTCCATGATTCAAGAAGGACGCAGACAAGCTGGAGCGTGTTCAGAGGAGGGCAACCAGGATGATCAGGGGTCTGGAAACAAAGCCCTATGAAGAGAGATTGAAAGAACTGGGCATGTTTAGCCTGGAGAAGAGAAGATTGAGGGGAGACATGATAACACTCTTCAAGTACTTAAAAGGTTGTCACACAGAGGAGGGCCAGGATCTCTTCTCGATCCTCCCAGAGTGCAGGACACGGAATAACGGGCTCAAGTTAAAGGAAGCCAGATTCTAGCTGGACATCAGGAAAAACTTCCTGACTGTTAGAGCAGTACAACAATGGAATCAGTTACCTAGGGAGGTTGTGGGCTCTCCCACACTAGAGGCCTTCAAGAGGCAGCTGGACAAGCATCTGTCAGGGATGCTTTAGGGTGGATTCCTGCATTGAGCAGGGGGTTGGACTCAATGGCCTTGTAGGCCCCTTCCAACTCTGCGATTCTATGATTCTATGATTGTTTCTCATGTCTCTTCTCCTCCTAGATTAGTGGCTGATCCAGGCCAAAGAATAGGAGCAAAGAGGCCAGACCCCTTCCCAGCTCCCTCTGACTTGTTTCTTCTCATGTCCAGGTTCTCACTCAGAACTGGCTGTGGGTGGAACCCCCAGGCTGACTTATTGCTTGTTCTGGAAGGGAAGCCTGGGAAAGACATGGGAAGGGGGATCTATATATGAGCAGCTATCGCCAAAAGGTGCCTTTTATCTACTAGACGGGCATGCATAAGTAGTGGGTCAACTGGTGGTTGTCCAAAGACTGGATCTGGCCCCTAGCCACCAGCTGTCTGCTGCCAACCTAGATCCTTCCTCTTTATTTTATGCTTTTTAGTTCTTGGGATAATTGCACTGTTGTGCATAGTCCCTCTGCTGAATTATATTTTGTTATCTCTAGAGTGGTAAGTTCAACACTCTGTTTTCTACAGTGGCCAGCTAGGAACCCTGCAACCAGGACATGAAGGCAATACCCTTCTTTTGCCATTGCTTCCAACAACTGGTATTCAGGGGTATGCTTCTTCTGGAGCTGGAGGTCCCATTGATTAATCATGGCTAATTACCATGTGAGTTTCAGGCTTTGTGATGCTGCTGACCTGACAGCAGTAGGGAGGAGACCTTGCGGAAATGGGATGGTGACGAAGGGTTGTGCAGTGTTTGCTCAGAAGTAAGCCTCAATGAGATTTACTCCCAGGTGAGTGTGTATAAGATCGCTGCCCTGGTCTGCAGGAACCTGCAGCACAATAGGCAACAACCTTGATGGGTGTTTCATTGACTGGATTCAGACAACACAATAACCCATGGTGGTTTAAATAGTCGACGGTTGGTTATGTATGGGTTGGTTATCGTGTTGTGTGAAGGGAGTTTTTTAACCAACGGTTGGTTATTTGGATGAAATAACCAATGCAAAATAACCAACGCTGTGCAGAGTTGGCTATTTGAACTACCATTGGTTATCGTGCTGTGTGGAGGGCACTGTTGGTTATTTCCTCAGACACAGAGTCGCAAGGCAAGAGCAGTCAAAGCGATGGCTGCTGCTCTAGCCCAGCTGGCAGGATAGTTTTTTGTCAGCGATGACTGATGGGATACTAGCAGAAGGACTGAGGAGGGAGAGAGAGCAGGGGATAAGTGAGTCAACTCAGCATGGACTAATAGTCAACTCAACGCTGATCCTAATCCACACCATGGTTGATTATTATCATGTTATGTGGTTTACGGCACAATCTCATGAATGTTTAAATGGAAAAAAGTCCTTGAACTTCCAGCATTCCCCAGGAAGCCATTGTGCCGCCCTGTGATTTGGTAATGAAGGGTGGTATTTAAATATTAATATTGACAATAATAATAAATCTGCCACTTCCAAGTGCCTTTTGTGGCTAACAAGAGGAAGCTTTTTTTAAAAAAACCTTTCCACATATAGCAGGCTGTCCTCCTTGACATGTTTTTATTTATTTGTTTGAGCAAAGTGAAGCCCTGGTTAAATACATTTGACATTTTCTGCTTGTTTATATGAAATTAAGGAGACAAATCAGTAAAACTTAGCATTTGCACCGAAGACATAATGCTACATGTTAAATTTGATCCAAATGGTGGCTCAAAATTCTTTGATCTCCCAAACTTTTTCCTGTACCTTGCTAAATTAAAAGAGAAAAAGAACATTTAATCTCAGTATCTTTTTCACAGAAGCTGACATGTATGCAAAATAGAGAACCATGAATTTCTTTGCTAATTTAGAGAAGCAGAAGACTATAAATCTTCTATGAAAAAGGAAGGGAAAGAACCAAAAGAAAACAACTTAAATGATTTTCAATCAATTTAATTTCTTTAAATACCCACCCCATAAATAATCATTTTTTCATAGCAATTACATGATTCAGTTATGAATCCCAGTCACCAATAGTGATCTCTCCACTCCTTCAGAATAAAAGTTAAAAAAAAGTACAGGCAATTAGTGGCATAATAGCTGTCATCCGTTGACAGGGGGACTGTTCCCCTCTCATAATTCTCTACCCTCTTTACCCCAATAATCTTCCCAGATGCCTCAGAGTTCCCAGCAGCTACAAACAGTGAAGTCACTCCTGATCACATCCTATCTTTGCCAACTTGCATACATGACGCTCAAATTCTGCAGTGAAAGTAATCAGTAGGGGGCAATACAAAACTCTGCAAAGAAAGTAATCAGTAGGGGGCAATCACATATTGGCACTCCAGAGCATCTCCACCAACAGGGCTTAGGGCTAGCTGATTGCTTTCCACACATCATACTGGATAGAAAGTACTTTCCCTCCATAACCAACTGCTTGTTAAATCAAAGCATTGTTATGCCTTAAGTGGGACATTGATGGAACGTTTAACTGCAGTGACTGTAGGCAAATGGAGAGACTTGGCTGGATCTGGAAACCTGGCTGGATGCATGTTTCATTGGAATATCAGGGCTTGTCGATACACTGTACATACTCCATCATGGCTGCGTAGTTGTGCCCCACTGTTTATATGACGCAGCCACATCGTATTATTCCCTGCGAAGCTGAGTATTTTCAATGTCCTGTTTTACCTGTTTTTACTTTGCTCTGATGTCATCACAGTTGTTTGTGCATGTGTCAGTGGTGGCTTCAGTTTGGGTTAAGAGAGTGGGCATAGTTAGGGGCAGGGTAGGCATGAGAATACAGGGCAGCTGGCAAGCTCCAGGTGAGTGTTTAGTAAGGACACTTATTATACGTGATTCATAAATTTAATGATCTGTAGTTGCGCAGAGGCACAGCTGCAAGTTTACTGCACATTATAGCCATGGGACAACGGCGCTGCGAATTTTCTTGGCTGGATAGCCCATGCTCACTCCTGCCATATAACGCTATCGTTGCTGCTTTGATGCTGTGGTTTTTGGGGGGAATCAATAGTAAAAGTGGTGCCGTATAGACACCCACCCCCAGGTAAAGCAGCCCTTTAGCTAATAGTGTTGGGTCTAGAAAACATTAGAGATGCCCCTGTCCTACTCAAATGTCCTTCATATTCAAGTTCATCTCCTAGTTAGGATGGAATTCTTAAACGATTCCTCATTAGCATTGCAACATTCCTAGCAGCCACCTTGTGTTTCTGTTCTTCTGGATTAACTGCAAAGATGCCCAAATGATGTCAGTTCCATTCCCAGACCATGCCCAGGGAGGGAGGTGTTTATTGGACTTGCAGTGCCAGGGCCACGGAGTGGCATGTGCTGACTGGATGAGACCGGGGATCAGGGGCCATTTTTCTTCTGGTAGCATAGCAAGCAGCAGCGCTCTTTGTGTCCACTGCTGACAGAACAAGCATGACAGACAGTGCTCCGGCATAACCTGAGGCAGAGAGAGAGTGAGTGAGAGAGAAATATACAGGTGACCAATTCGTTAATGACGTCTGATATACTTATCACACGCCCAACATGTTCCCATCTGATCTAAAGGAAGTTTCACACTCATGACTGCTAATCAGGCTGAAGCTCGTCAGTTCTGTTGCCTATTTGCTCTAACTCACGTGATGGCAAAAGAAACTAAGGATGCAATCCTACAACTCCCTACAAAATCCTACAAAAGTCCTGTAACTCCCAGTATGCCCTAGCCAGTATAGACAGTGGCCTCCCTAAGAGCACAATCCTAAGCATGTTTACTTATTTGCTCTGTTATATTCAGTGGGATTTACTCCCTTCTAAATGTACATAAGATTCCAGTACAAGTCACACTGGGCTCTGTGGGGCTTTTTCCAAATAAGCATGCATCGGATCAGGCTGCATAACAGGAGACATTCCTCAGAGCGAGTGCAAGAGTGTTTTAAGAAGCGATGCTAAGAATGCTTTTAATGATCTGCAGTGCATTACTTCAAAATGTTACCTATGTGGTACAATAAGAGGAAGAAGATCACCATTTGAAAATCACATCAAGTCAAGGTGCCTGTCCCCGGATTCAGTTTACAGATGCAGGGGGAAGGATGATTTACCATAGGTGTCTCTTGTGAGGTTTCTTATTTTAAGCAGCCTCACACCACAATCCATTTCCAGCATCCAGAAACAGCATAGGCAATTCCCCTCCATCCCAACACCCGCAGCATAACAACAACAACAACAACAACAACAACAACAACAACAACAAAATGCTCATGATCCCACCCAGTCTGTGGGTTGTATCCAATGCTAGTCTAACTTAAGTCTCATTAATTTCAGTGCGTCTGCTCTACGTAGGACTAACATTGGATACAACCCACGGGAATTCATCCATAAGAACTTAGGCACAAATTGTGGCTCAGTGATCTGTTGTGGAAGCTGCTTCATCCAAAAATCAAAACTTGCTTCCCTACATTATTTGCAAAGAACTGAATGTGTTGCCTTGCGTCAGGGGTAGGCAGCCTGATGCCCTCCAGATGTTTTGGACTGCAATTCCAATAAACCCCAGCCAGCATGGCCAATGGCCAGGGACTATGGAAATTGTAGTCCCAAACATCTGGAAGGCATCAGGTTGGCTACCCCTGCTTTAGATCTGCACTGTCTGGTGTTCAGCATGACATGCTGTTATTCTCTAATGCAGCCTTCCCCAACCTAGTGCCCGCCAGATGTATTGGACAGGAACTCATATCCTGCCCAGCCAGCATTGCCAATGTCACATTGGCTGGGGATGCAGTAAGTTCGAGTCCAGCACATCTGGAGGGTATCATGTTGGGGAAGGCTGTTTTAGTATTTGGTGATTCTGTCCCAGTTAAACTGGGTGGAGGATGTCAGCTTCCCTCATCCTTCCCTACAAAGCAGGAGATTCATAATATGTCACAAGATATTTTTTTGTGTTCACCCAGATTTCAAGCTCCATCACATTGGGGGTTAACACGCTCCCTACCTTTGCTTCTCCGCCTGTGTTTTCATTCCTCAGTTACTTCCTCCTTCAAAAGAGGAAGTACAGAACGAGCACAAGGCCCACTGAGTCTGCTGTTCTAATGCCGCTGCTTCTCCTGCACACAGCAGGAGAGAGCAGTGATTCTGAGTTTAAAAAAAACATTGGACTTAATGAGGGCATTTTTTTGTCACGCAAGGAAGGCCAGAAGGGTCGAAAGGCACATGGGAGGCAGATGTCATGTGAGGGAGCTGAGCAAACTCCGTGAGTGCCCAGTAACAAGTGTGCAATAAAACGCTTGTGGGATGGAGCTTTTCCGGTATCAGCAACAATCCAAGGAGATTGCACGTCCAAAGAAACCAAAGGTATTATCAGAGCTCTCTCTGTAGTTTCCCCAGCCACCACTTCCAAAAGCTGACAAAAATAATATTGTTTCGGAAGTAGCTTGTCTCATCGATGGAAGCTGGAAAGTGATTAACGCTACAGCAGCAGCCCTGACTGCACACACAGTTGGTTTTCATGTACATTAGCAGCTTCCATCTAACAAGGCATTCAGTTGTCTTCAGCAATAACTGAAGTGAGAAAAGAGTTCCTGAGTATGCTGGGGCTCTCCCTCTCCTTACTTTTAATTCATGCAGCCCTTGGGTTTCCCACTTGACCCTATGAACAAGGGCCTTTTTTCAGTAACAGGGGAGGGTGGCCAATGAAAGGCAACATAATTTGAACCCTGCTAAAATCCCATGCTTGAGACACAGTGATTACAGGATAAAAGGAACCCAGCCTGTGCCTCCTCATGAGATATTTCCCACTTCGGTTCAGCTCTTAACACCCTCCCCTCTTCTGAAAACCTCAATGTCTTATTTTAAGTCTGGACTTCCCTTTTCTGCAGCTGCTGTTTACTGGCAAAGAGCCTCCAACTAACCTTCCCAGCTGTAGAATTAGCGCAGTGCAGCAGCAACAACAGCTGGACCAAAATAGGAAAGACGTTGAAGATCCCCGATCAGATCATCCATCTCTTTAAATAGAAGAAGCTATGCACCTCCCCACCCCCCACCCCGCAACAACAAATACGACTATAAGCACTGGAAGTGGGGAGGGGTTAACATTTCCCCCTGGCTTGGTTTTCCAGGGGGGGGGGTCTTTGTGGCCTATTTACCCCATCATGGCTGCACACTGGTGCTGTGTTGTTTATATGATGCAGTCGCCAACTTGCAGCCACACCAGGCTTTCCCCCCAAAATGGTGCTTTTTTGCAGTGATGATTTACCGTGATTTTCTTAGTTGCTCCAACATCATCACATTGTTTTCTGTCTGTCGGTGGTGGCCTTGGTTTGGGTTGAACCAGTGGGCATTACTAGGGGTGGATCCAAGTCCAGGGTAAGTGTGGGAACACAGTGCAGGGGGGGCAGGGGGGGTTGCTGAGCCAAATGGTCATTACCACTGTAGTTTTTCTGGCAGATAGCCTTTACTCCCTCCTGCCATCAAAATGTATCATTCCTGCCTTGCAGCAACAACGCTGTGGGGTTTTCAGGGAATCTGCTACCAAGTGGCATTGTATAGTCAACTCCCACCCCACCTGATGTAAATTTTGCCACCTATCCAGCCACAAAGCTATTTGCCCCATTAGAGAAAACATTCCAGTAACTTCCCATCAGGAAAAATGTCTGAGTTATTGACAGTGTCATCCTATACATATCTACTCAGGACCAAAACAGCCATGAGTTTAAATCCATATCTAGCAGTCTTTTTTCTCTCTTCACGTTGACTCTAGAGAAGGCATGGGACTCCCCAATTTGCACTGGGACCATAGCGGTGGGCAAGAAAGGTTAAAGTCCCCTTGCCCCAGTTTGGGTTCTGATCTAGATCAGGCACCCTGCACCTACTCTAGAATAAAAATGCAAAAAAAGATGGCGCTGCTAAATACGGATTCAAAGAAATGTCTTTTTTTGGCCTTGAAAGTGGAGTCCTGTTGATTTTAGTGGGATACTTTGAGATAAGTGGGATTGCAGCCTAAGGGAGCGTCTATACGATGCTACCTTGCAGCCAATTCCCTCAAAGCCCACAGCATCGCTGCTGCGAGGTGAGTGCAATAAATAAAGATGGCAGGAGTTTTTCTACATGGCCAGAAAAACTGTGGCACTGTGGCCATTTGGCTAATCAAGCCCACTACCTGCCCTGCATTCCTGTACTTCGCTGGACTTCGTTCTGACCCAGCAGTGCCGTATAGACCACCGCCCCCAGATGAAGCTTTTACTGAGCAATCACACCTCTACCTTGAGGTCTTCACATGCAGAGGGGCATTCTGGACGTGGTGTGTTCAGTCATTTGATGCTGTGATATGTCATTTCCTTTGGGCGTCAGGCTGACAACAGAGAATAGCAACCTGCTCCCCAGATGGTATTGGCTTCCCAGCTGATTCTCTCTTCCCATATGCAGCAGAATCCAATGTAAGGGGGGAAAGGGAGGAGTTTTCTCCCTGAAATGGAAGCCCTGGCAATTGTTCTGATCCCGTTGCCCCATTTCTCCATATTTATTTATTTATTTATATCCTGCCCTATATCATTAAGATCTCAGGGCGGCGTACAGATAAAAACATACAGTATAAAACAGAAAATATACACAGCTAAAAACACATTAAATCATGAACTAAGTTAAAACAATATATAATTTAAAAGCAGTAAAACAATTAAAACAGTTAGAACAATGTGCCATCTTAGTGAATTTAACCATTAAAGGCTTTGTTAAAATCACCGTTGGCACCAGTCGGGCCTCCAAGGGGAGGGCATTCCACAGTCAGGGTGCCACGACAGAGAAAGCCCTCTCCCTTGTCCCATCATAGTGAATGTGTTGTGCTGGTGGGATATGGAGAAGGGCTCCTCCAACAGATCTCAAGTCTCAGGCAGGCATATATAAGGAAAGGCGCTCCCTCAAATGCACCTGCTCCTCCAAACCAACAAACACCTGGACACATTACCTGCACTGGTATCGGCGTGACATGAGCCTAAAATCCTTTTTGCACTGGACACACCCACCAGGGTTCTGAGGAGCTGACCACACAGCTGGGGAGGCAATGCCTTCTGTTTTTTGCCACAGGGCATCCTTCTCTCTAGAGGAGGGGGAGGAGGAGGAGGTCAGAGAGCAAAGGAAGAGCATTGTTTTCTTAGTCCTACAAGCAGCTAACAATCACTAGTCTGAGTCAAAGTGCAAACTCTTTAGAATAACCAGGTTCTGATGATCATGGGGAAAAGAAGACTTTGTGGGTGGTCCCCCACCTCCCCCCACTGTGTGTGCCGTATGTGCCCATTGTTTACATAATTACCCATCCTGCAGCATGGTTTGCCATGTTGTGTCAACCCGGTGTGGGCTGGCAGCCTGGCTTCAAACCCACCCGACAACCCATGAAGTTGCAGTAGAGGTTGTTGCGTGGATGCAAAGCCGCCCCCGCTGTGCTGTGTGCCGGGTTTGGATGACAAGGAAGGTGACTGTACATTTCCTCTAAGCGACATTTTATTTCCCAATTTATATTTAGTTTCTTGCAATGCCTAATTGGAAAGTTTTCTCTGTGATTGAATTGACGACATCTCCTTTTTCTGCAGCTTACTTGATTCCATTGCTTCTTGAAATCACCATCAAGTGATATTAGGGCTGAACAATTGCTCTTTATCTTCGCCGTGGTCAATTCTGAGAGGTTTGAAACGTTAGAGGACTGCTGGCCTCTGTTCTTTGGTAATGTTTGCAGCACACATTTGACAACCTTGTGCTGAGCCAGCGGGCACAAGCAGCTGGTTCCAGGTTAAGCTGTCACCTTTCACAGTTGCTCAGTGCCCTTTTTCTACAACTTCCACGAGCTGCTACCAGTGTTGGGAGCCTTTTTATTAGCAGGGACAATAATAACATCATCTGGCATCCTCCTCAGGCTTCCCTGTTCTCTCTAAGCTTAGCTCACAATAATCCTCATAGTAGCTGGGAGTGGGGGTGCAGGGCGGGGTGGGGTGGATTTTCTCAGGAGCAGTATATTGTTGTGAGCTAGCCCTGTTGTAACAAACACAGTCTTGGTCTTGAATGGGCAATTAAGACCCATTTGCTTTACAAAAGACCTGCTGCTGGTGGAGATGAAAACTGTTAGAGCTGGATCAATGCAGGTGTCAGCCTCTTTGAACACTCTTTGGGGGTGTGGCTATGGGGACTGCCATGATGAGTGGCTGCACTTGCAAATTTACCACTACGCCACTGGCCATTACTTCAGATACATCTGAAGAGCCTACGAGAGGAATAAGGGAGATGGGTTAGTAGCAATGTAAGATAGAGTCCTGCTGAGTCTATCTTATCTAGTGTGCTTTGAACTTTGAGGTGGTGGTGGTCCATCTCCAAGTAGGAGTTTTTGAAGCCAGCAACATGGGAGAACAATACTCCCTTTCTCCCCTGTTCCTCTTGGACTCCCTTTACTCACCGTAGTAATTCCAGCAGCTTTCCTTTCATATTGCAGATGAGTTCCCCCTGTTCCGACAACTCCCCTTTGTACTTCTTCTCCATTTCCTTTGAGTCTTGGTGGCTTTTCTCCAGCAAAAGTTGCAATTGCTCTTTTTCCTGCTGAGACCTAAGCAGGAGGGAGGGGAACTATTTAAGCCCTTCTACACACAGTACATTGCTGACACATTTCATTTTTTATAGCACTAACTGTCCTGGCTTCTTCCAAAGAATTCTGGGAATTGCAGTTGTGTATAGTGCTATTAGAATTACCTCCTCTTCACCACCACCAAACTATAAACCCCCAAGTTTACAAGGAAGAGGAAATTATTGTTAAACCGGTTCAAGCATGTAGCACTAGATATCTCTTTTTTGTGTGTGAACCGCCCAGAGAGCTTCGGCTATTGGGCGGTATAAAAATGTAATAAATAAATAAATAAATAAATAAATAAATAAATAAATAAATCTCTGACTTGTGGGGTTCCTCCTAGTGCTCTAGGCTACCTGGTGCTCATCACCATGATCTTTGGGCACAGTGCATCAGGATCAATCCCATTACAACTGGTCAAACAGTGACTATACAGAAAGAGTCAACAGTAACTATATAGAAAGAGTCAAGTGCCCCTTCTTTCACCCGCACTCACTGGCACACTGTCCTGGGATGTTATCCCGCTCTTCATGGTGGCTCTGATTTCGGTGGGGCTGTGCATCCATTCTGAGTTTCTGGCAGAACCAGCCAGAATGCTAAAGGAGCTATCAAAGGTGCTGAACACTACCCCAAACTAGGTTCAGCACCTCAGAAAGCTTCGTTAGCATTCTGGCCAGTTCTGACAGAAACCCAGGATGGATTTACAACCTCACTGAAATTGGAGCCACCAGCCTCCACTGAAAATAGGCTTTTTTTTTTTTTTTTTAGCAATTTTGATCCTGACTCTTTTTCCTTTGGCCCCACCCGTTTTCCTTTGGCCCTACCCATCACTGGAATGCAGCCCCTGAAAGCCTCTCCAAAACTGAATTAGCAACGCATCTCTAGGATTTGAGACAGGAGAGCTTCCCAGCTCTACCTGGAGTTGCTGGGGGTTGAATCTGGGAGTCTTCTGCACACCAAGCACTTGTTCTACTGCTGAGCTGCAGCCCTTTCCCTAAACATAACACTAAATGTAATAGATTCATGTCCTCACCGGCTCAGCTGCTCCATGAGGCGTTTGGTTGTTCTCTCCTTGGCCACCAGCATTTGCTTCGCCTGCTGAACATCCCCTGTCATTTTGTTGAGGTGCATAGTTAGACACTGCGGGAAGTCAGGAAAAGGGGTGGGGGGAAGTACAGCAGAAAATCAGTGGCTTGCAGTCAGAGAAGACCATGCACTGTCCCTTATCAAGGCCTGCAATCCTGCAGTTCTTCAAGGCTTTGGCAGCAAAATACAGCGCTGTGAGAGCATTCTTCCAGAAAATGCCACTGGTTTCACAGTGCCAAACTCCAGGACCACTTAGCTGCCTTTTGCCCTGTACAAGTTCCCCATCCCTCCTGTAGGCCTGGTATAGAAAACCCTGAAGAATGTAAGAAGAGCCTCGCTGGATCAGGCCAAAGGTCCCTCTAGTCCAGCATCCTGCTTCAGAGAAGCCCCCAAGAATGAAAGCCATAGCTCTCTGATGTCGTTTGCCCTTAAATAACTGGCATGTAGAAGCACACTCCCTCTGAACCAGATGGTCCCGCTGAACAGCCATGGCTAATAGGTACTGGAAGTCCTATCCCACATTTCCTTCCCTGCACCTTTCCTGGCTCTACAATATCTTTCCTGAGCTGTTGCAACCAGAACTATACTCAGTATTGCAAATGTAGCCAGCTCTACTGCAGATTTATAGAAGCAGCCTCCCCCTCCAGACGTTTTGGACTACAGCTCCCATCACCCCTGACTATCAGACACACAGGTGGGGGTGATGGGAGTGGTAGTGCAAAACATCTAGAGGGACCCAGGTTGATTGGCAGAGGCTGATATAATAGAGGAGTTATGATACAATTTAGTTCTTAATGATTCCTGGTAGATGTTAAGCTCCGTGAGCAAATCTTGGCCTCTTGTTGTCTGTAAAGCACCATGTTTTTATCTATTGTTTTATTGTTTGTATTTTATGTTTTTAATTTATTGTACCCAGAGAACTTGGGATATTGGTGGTTTAAAAGTGCAGTCAATCAATCAATCAATCAATCAATGCACATTGTAAATTATAAATTATAATCTGAGCATACGTGGTTGGAATTATTGTTGCCCCAGTGTGCACCACTTTACTTGTATTGAACCATATTTGCCGTTTTGTTGCCTGTTCACTCAGTTTGGGGAAATCCTTTAGGAGCTCGTGACAGATGTTTTGGGTTTTCACTTTTCTGAAGAACTCGGTGCCATCTGCCAACTTGGCTCCCTCCCTGTTCACCCTTGACCGTGGGTCATTCCTGATTAAGTTAAATGGCACCGGTCCCACTGCAGATACTTAAGAGACCTTGGCTTACTTCCAGGGAGCATATGATTGCAGCCTCATGTAAAGAAACTCATTATCATGAGTCCTGATCTATGCAAGCCTGCAGAGCAACCCAATGGGGGAAGAGGAGGGAGAAGAACTGGTGGATGAGCCACCGCTTCCTATGTCCTGCTGGGCCTGTGCTGGCAGGGCAGAAGGTGGCAACGATGGACAGCTTTTTTCCTTTTATTTTTTGGACTTCTTTTTTTTTTTTAAAAAAATGTCCTCTTCCTATTACTCTGAATGGGAGGGAAATAAAGTGCTCCAGCTCCAGCTCCAGACCTGGCATAGTTGGCCTTTTCCCCAGGGATCATAGAATCATAGAATCATAGAATAGCAGAGTTGGAAGGGGCCTACAAGGCCATCGAGTCCAACCCCCTGCTCAATGCAGGAATCCACCCTAAAGCATCCCTGACAGATCGTTGTCCAGCTGCCTCTTGAATGCCTCTAGTGTGGGAGAGCCCACAACCTCCCTAAGTAGCTGATTCCACTGTCGCACTGCTCTAACAGTCAGGAAGTTTTTCCTGATGTCCAGCCGGAATCTGGCTTCCTTTAACTTGAGCCCGTTATTCCGTGTCCTGCACTCTGGGAGAATCGAGAAGAGATCCTGGCCCTCCTCTGTGTGACAACCTTTTAAGTATTTGAAGAGTGCTATCATGTCTCCCCTCAATCTTCTCTTCTCCAGGCTAAACATGCCCAGTTCTTTCAATCTCTCTTCATAGGGCTTTGTTTCTAGACCTCTGATCATCCTCGTTGCCCTCTTCTGAACACGCTCCAGCTTGTCTGCGTCCTTCTTGAATTGTGGAGCCCAGAACTGGACGCAATACTCTAGATGAGGCCTAACCAGGGCCGAATAGAGAGGAACCAGTACCTCACGTGATTTGGAAGCTATACTTCTATTAATGCAGCCCAAAATAGCATTTGCCTTTCTTGCAGCCATATCGCACTGTTGGCTCATATTCAGCTTGTGATCTACACCAATTCCAAGAGCTTTCTCATTTGTAGTATTGCTGAGCCAAGTGTCCCCATGCCTCCAAATGATGCACAGGGGATCCCAGGAGCAGGGAGGGATGATCCCTCCATTTGCCCAGGATAACTGAGACCGCAGTTAACCCAGTTTAACCTGCGGTCCCGGGACAATCCAGAGGACCGTGGGAGGTGTGGGCACCTGCACCAGCTTCTTCCCTCCTCCCCACAAGCAGTGGGGGTCAGCAGAGGGAAGGAGCTGAGATAGGGGGAAGTCCAGGACCATTGGGGGTGGGGTGGGGAGCAGGGTCAGGGCTTTTTTTTGGGTACGTACTTTTGCGCTGGAGTGCAAGTGTGCTCCGGCTTCTGGTTTGTTTGTTTTTTAAAAAATAATTGGCGGGCGTGGCGGGCGCGACGTCCCTCCTCTCATCTGGGACATCGTGCTTCCGTGAAGACACACAGAGACAATCCTGGAAGCAGCTAAATCCGGGATTGCCCCCAACCCTCCCTCTATACCCTTACATGTAGAAAGACCCATAGTTCCCTCTACCCCATTCCTGAGGCATATTAGGGGAATGGAAGGGCTTTGAATCCAGGGAAGGATCTACACTACTGCTTTAAAGCACTTTATAACAGTTATAAAGCGCTTTAACTGCTTTAAAGCACTATAAAACTGTTATAAAGCGCTTTAAAGCAGTAGTGTAGATCCGGCCCAGTAGATCCAAAACCGCCCCCTGATCTGCCTCTGGATTTTTTAGTAACATAGAAAGCTGCCTAATGCTGAGTTAGACCATTGGTCCTTCCAGCCCAGTATTGTTCACTGATGAGAAGCAGCTCTCCAGGTTTTCAGCTCTCCTCCCCACAGCTCGACCTGGAAAAGCCAGAAAGTGAACCTGCAACCTTTTGCATGGAATGCATGTGCTCTACCAGTGAACTACACCTCCTCCAGATTTTTTGTCTTCTCTGCCATTGGAGTGAGAAAACATTATGGTGGGCCTTCCCACCATTGTACAGAGGAGACTTCCTTCTCCACTCAAAGGCTCCCTGCTCTGGGAAGTTCTGCTAAATTCCATGGCCTCTGGGATGTCCTCTCAAGAACCCCAGGATAGCAGCTTCAATTTTGTTTTATTTATTTATTGCATTTCTATACCGCCCAACAGCTGAAGCTCTCTGGGCAGTTCACAAAAGTTAAAAGTTTAAGTGTTTGATTCTGTTTAGATGTGATAGCAAACCTAACTGTTTTTTAAAGTATTATTTTTGTAATATTCTTTTGCTCTTGACTCCTACATTGTTTCTTCCTCAAGGTGATGCTACAGAAATATGAAGCTTTTGATTTAAGAGTTTGATTTAATCTTCCCAAATTAAAATTAGGAGATTTAAATTTGAAGGGGAAAATATATCCAAATGTTACCTTCAGTTTCCAGGATTGGGCATTGAAACTCAACCTTTGAGAATTAAGGTACAATACTTGACTAAAATCTGAGTTATATAACAAAAGGTGGATTTACTCTAAATTAGAATCCAATTTCTGGAATATGAAACTCAAATGTCAAAGTTAGATTTTTACATTCAAAATGTATGAAATTGAATTCAGATTGTGCATATCAAAATTAATTTTGATGCTTATCTAGGCCAATACTTGGTCTAAGGTATTTAATTTAATTTAAGGCATCCTTAAAATGCCTTCCTTCACAAAACTGCTGTTTGCTTCCCACTCAAATCCCCCTTCTCCCTGCTGGAGGAGCTTAAATGTGTCCCATGAGTCTTTTCTTCCAGATCCAGAATCTACGAGGAGAATTATGGCTGCCCTTAGAGTCATAAAATATCTCCATTATTGCATCTCTATGTCCTTAGGTTAGTCTTATAGTAAAAACAAAACAACCTCTCCACCTTCTACCTCTGAGGTGGATCTTTGCTCTGCAATCTCTGTGCATAAAGAAAGACTCGACCTTTCTAGTTCTGACTCATCATACATGTTTTTCTACAAATAAAAACTACTGTAATTGCCATGGCTTCCTTCCTGGGAATCAGCGTTTTGTAGGGGGTGGGCAGGATGGGATAGCGATATCTAACAAAGAAGATGATCTCAAAAGGTTCTAATAGCCAGGGCTCCTTCGGAAGTGACATGACAGTTCCTTCCATTTTGGGTTCATGGCATACACCTGCTCTAGATCTTTTTCCACTAGAGAACATGAATGCTAGTTTCAGAAGGTATCTGCATATGGAGCTGTGCTCAGGATCAGCTGTACCTTATTTTCCCAGCTATCATATCTCATCGAGCAAAACATGGAACAACAGGCTCTTACCTTCCCTGGAGCGTCAGTTCTATGCTTGGCGCTGGTCCCCTTCTTGATGGGTCTTTCCCAATCTCGCAGCACATCAGCTTGGAAGACCTCTTTGCCCATCTGCTGTGACCTTGACACTCCATGGTCATTTCCTTCAGCGATGCTGCCACTCTCTTTGCCTAGGCCCTTGCCTTCCTCGTAAGCTAGATCTAGCACAGTGACAGAAGGAGCACCTTCCTCTATGGGGCATTCCCAGCACTGTTCTAACTCTTCACTCAGCTTCTTTGCTACGTTAGTGGCTTGTGTTTTTTCCTGCTCCAGTTGCTCCACTCGGTTTCTCAGCTGCAGACGCTCCTCTCTTAAGGCTGAGGCTACCATTTCACTTTCCTTTTGCCAGGCTTTTTGTATTGCTTGGCTAGTGGCCTTCAAATCCCCCAGTTCATCTCTAATCTGTGTGGTCTCTCGGGCCTTTTCTTCCAGGGCTGCAGCTGTGCTCTCTGCTTGTTTGGCCATGTCCTCTTTTTCTCTGAGGGCTTGTTGCAGAGTGGCTTGGAGCTGCTGTCTCTCCTCCTGCAGTGTGGCCACCTCCTTTTCAAAAGCTCCCTGTTGGCTCCTCAGTTCCAGCAAAGTTCTTTCAAACCTGCTCTGCCCTTCAGCAACTTGGGCTTGAAGCTGAAACTTCTCGCTGGACATTTCTGCAAACTGAGCTTGTAATGTAGTGTTTCTTTCCAGCGCTTCCTGTAGCTGGGCTGATTGGTCCTTGAGGTCTCTTTGCAAGCCCTGCACAGCTTCTTCCCTGTCCCTCAGAGTCTTCTCCTGCTCCTCCAGAGTTTTCCGGAGAGTAATAATGTGCCCTTGATATATCGACAGCTCCTTCTGAAGGCCCTCAATTTCTAGTTTTGTAAACACCAGGCTTTGCTCCTGAGACACCAGAGTTTCCATATGTTTCTCCTTCTCCTTCTCAAGAACTTTTATCTCAGCAAGGTTCCTCTCTAATTTTTCTCTCAGGAGACCCCTCTCCAACATGGATGGATGTTCTTCCCTGCAACTTGTTTCTTCAGACTGCCCCTCAGTTGTTTCCATCAGGCGCTGTTGGCTGTTCAGGGCTGATACTTGTGTTTCCCACCTCTCCAGACTCCCTTCACAGACCTTCAGTTTCTCCTGCAACCCCTGATATCGAGAGATCAGCTGTTGGTGCCTCAGTTCTTGGACCTCAATGTTGGCCAGATGCTTTCTCCTCTCTGCCTCTTGAGAACTCAGTCTTTGTTCTGCCTTTTCCAGAGATCTCTCGGCAGCGTCTTTCTTGGCCCATGCCTCCCGGCATTCACTGGTCAGGTTGGCAACCTTGTGTTCTGCCTGTCCGAGGGCCTTTACAACCTTGGCCAACTCCTGCTGCTGTTTTTCCTGCTCAGCCATTTTCTCCTTGTGTTGTTCCTCATGTTTTGCCAGCTCCTCTTTCAGAGCCCGATTCTCCTCTGAAAGGGCTTGCCTCAGAGATGTGCTCTCCTCTTGCTGCTGGGACAACTTTAGCTGCAAAGTGCCAAGCTCCCACATCAACGTTCTCAAATCCTTCTGCTTGCCGCCACCACTTTCAGCCTCCGCCTGTTGAGGCCTCTCCATCTTTCCACAGAGGCAGTGTTCAGGCTGAGGAAGCAGGGAATATAGATCCTGGCTGGAAGAGATGTTGCCTGGCTGCTCTTTACTCAGCTTCTCCACTCTGACTTCTAATTCACCATCCGCCTTCTGCACCTCCTTGCCAGAAGCTGGATGCTGGGCACCCCTTTCCATAAAGGGATGTAGCTTTAGGAGGGAACCCATCTGCAGCAGGCTGTTCTTCCTGCTTCTCCAGGCCCCAACCCATTTCTCCACTGAATGTTCCAGCCCAGGCCTGAGTGGACCATCAGCAGTTGACTCTTCAACTTCTTGGTCCTTGGTTCTTTTTGAGGTCTCAGGACCTTGGGTGGCTTCTTGGTGGCTCCCACAATCTCTATTTGAATTCCCAACCTACGGTCAACAATGACATAAATGGTTTGGTACAGAGTGATGTTGCTTCTCCCAGTACATGGGAGAAGCACTGGGTCACAATAACTCAAAACTTGGCACATGCTCATGAACCACAGCTAGTCCTGGAAAAGCTTATTACTCACAGCCACAAAACCAGGTGTGTGGTTGATGTTGGATTCCAACTTCCATTAGCCCCAGACAGTATGGCCATTGGCCAGCAATGATGAGAGCTGTAGTCTAACAACATCTGGAGAGCCACAGGTTCCCCAGTAAAACAACAGCAGATAACTGCTGGGTTTAATTCCTAATATACTTGTGTGCTAACAAGTTTTGAGAGATTTCTCTTTGTCAAGAGCAATTAAATTCTTCAAAGCTTTTAAATGATATTTGGAACTCTCTGGTTATAACTCACTATTGAGACAGCTTGTCATATGGGTGGTGGGAAGTGTTCCATTTGATCATATGTGGGAAGCTTTCCTGCCTTCACCCTTGAAAGAAAGAGTGTGACTGACAGGCATATGTGCAGATCTTGGGATACCAACATGGGGAACATGTTGGGTCAAGCCAGCTTAATCACATATTAGAACAGATAGGGAACCTATTTTAGCCTGAGGGCTACAATTGCACCAGGGAAGGACTTTGTGGGCTGCATACAAGCAGTAGGTGGGGCCACAGCTCAAAGTGGGCAGGGCCATAGCCACTTTCATTCTCCCTGCCCCCCTTCACAGGCACACACTTCATTCACACACACACACACACACACACACACACACACACACACCATTTATATATACACACACATCATTTATACCCACACATACACTATGTTCATACTCCTTACATTCAGGCACCACTCACTCACGCATACTCAGCAATGTGCCGTGGTGGGGGAAATTGCAGAGAAGAGAGGTTTAAACTTTCTCTCAGCATGATCTCTCCCCCACGGCATCGCTCAGCCCTGGTGAACTGCCGCCTCATGGCAGTTCCAGCACCTTGAGACAGTGGCTGCCCAGTGAGCTGCTTTACTCAGCCCACAGCTTTCTTCACAGGAAAGTTGAAGGGCAAGTGACGCCTCCTCAAGGCACCAGGAGCTCCTTAGAGCAGCAGCTCAGTTAGGAGATACCTTCACTTGGTCCTCACTTTTTCTGATGGGACAGGCAAGGTCTGAGTGGAGCCACAGGGAACCGCCATCACAACCAATCTTGAGTCAGCAATGCTCCAGTGAGCCAGCTTCACTCGGACTTTGTCTTTCCTGATGGGAAAGCCTCAGGATACACCAGTGATCTAAAGCCATTGCTGGGGTCTTCTGGCGTGGAGTTTCTTGCTATGCAAAAAGATAGGCAAGGAGGTGGGGATTATGTACCTCAGAGGATGTTTTCTCCACCTGGGTGTGTGTAATGGCTGGGATGGAACACCGTGGCAAAGCCCTAGAAGAGACAAACATACAGGGAGACATGATAGAGGAGTTCAAAATTATGCATGGTGTGGAGAAAGTGGATTCTGTTCTAGTCCATAAGAGTCAACCCATGAAGCTGATTGGTGGGAGATTCAGGACAGATAAATTTATTATTTTATTTATTTATTTATTACATTTTTATACCGTCCAATAGCCGAAGCTCTCTGGGCGGTTCACAAAAATAAAAAGAAGGACTTCTTCACACAGCATATAATTCAGCTATGGAATTTGCGATCAAAAGTGCATTGATGCCACCATCTTAGCTGACTTTAAAAGGGGATTAGACAAATTCATGGAAGATAAGACTATCAACGGCTATTAGTCATGATGGTTGTATATTACCTCGAGTATCAGAGGCAGTATGGCTATGTACATCAGCTGCTGGGGAACATGACTGGGAGGGTGCTGCTGTTGCACTCATGTCCTGCTTGTGGACTCCCTGCTGGTCACTGTGTCATCAGCATACTGGACTAGCTAGGCCTTTGGTCTGATTCAGCATGGCTCTTCTTATTTTCTATTATGATCTGCAAGCATACTTGTGACATCTGAATTTCTTCTCCCACTTCATGTGTGTTTCATAAAATTCCTGGGGGGAGGAATTGTCTCTCAAGGCAATCCACCTGGACACAGTTTCCTGGAGGGAGATATCCACATTGGGGCAGTGGTTTGAGCTTGCATTATCAGTGGGAATGGTATTGGGAGGGAGGGAGTGGAGGGGATGGAGGAAGGGAGGTACCCAAGGGTGCTCTGAGCCATGAAGGAGAAAGGGGAGGTCATGGGAATGGAAGAGGGGAATCTGGGGACAGGCAGGGGATGGGATGCACTTCCACAGAGATGGACAGGAGGTGGTGAAAGCTACAGGGAGCTTGAGAACTAGCTTGAGAACTAGCAGCGTAAAGGGGAACTCACAAATGGGGCACCAACGGACAGACCCATGATGACGGGAAAATGAGAAGAGTGATGAGTGGCAGTGTGTGTATTCACTAATTACAGAGAAGCTTCTTTTGTCCTAAGATAGCAGAAGAGCTAAAGCCAACTCTGATAGGCTTGCAGGTTTCCAGCACTCCTGGCCCAATTTAAAATTAAATACATCTCCGGCAGTAGTCATTGGGAGGGGATAGCACACGACTACTCACTCAGAGACCATCGGCCACGCAGCATCCAGATCTGCCCGGCGGAGTGCCAGGTGGAAGGCGATGTCTTCCAGTTCATACAGGGAGCCCAAGATGTCCAGCCAAAGGTCCCGGGCTAGGAAGGGGCTTCGTGCATAGTACCACTCACTGCAAGGAGATAAACATAGCACAGGGGCTGATGAAGTTCTTAGGCAAATGGACAGGGCCAAAATACCAGAAACATTGAAATATTTTAGCTTAAAACTCTTACTGCCAGTAACTAACCATTAGGAGTGGCATTCTATATGAGTAAACACATATAGAACTGTGTGGTCACTCAGAAGCTTGTTTTTTTAAAGTCTAAAACAGCAAACTGGAAAGAAGTGCTCTGCAACCCTATGCTTAATTCTGAGGTCTTACTTCTGTTTACTTGGCCCATGGGCTCCCTCCTGCTTCCTACAAACAGCCTCCCTTCCTTGGAGTTTGTTTAATATGATTTTAGGGGGAAGTACAGCACTGTTGTTTTTAATGTAATTGTGCAGCTTCAGGCTGCTATACTATTGTATTTGTCAGAAATAAAGAAATATTTTTTTAAAATAAAAAAATTAACTGCAGGGGAAAGGAGAACGTAGGGGGCAGGGCAGGAGATTTCGCTGGCATAGTAGCTCCACGTGAAAAGATACAGGAGCTGAAATAGTGCAACAAAGCACAGATATGAAAGTGCCCAGCGCTCAACTTGCTAAGGAAAAGGAGGGGGAAATCACAGATGAAACCTGGATAAAAAAGTAGTTGTGATGGAGTTCTATACCAAGCAGAATATTGCACTATGAAAGTGGTATGAAAGCAGTATATAAGAGGCAGGAGCCACACTACTGCTTTATAGCAGTATTGAAGTGCACTGACAACTGTTGGGGCCCATTGACACAGACCATATACTGCTTTCATACCGCTATTCCCTGCTTGGTGTATCTCCTGCCTTTTATATACCACTTTCATACCACTTTCTGGAAATGCCCCAGAGATTGGCAAGTGGCATAAGAGGGGGCCACTAGGTCCAGGATCGACTCATCAGGGTAGGGAAGGCACAACAGTGTTGGAATATTTTGTTTAGGATAGCAGGATATGGCTTTGCAGTCTTCCCTTTGTCTCTGACCCAACATGGCTCTTGACAGTGCACTGGGAAATGTTCTGTCATCTCCTACATGGCCCATAACAGCCCTTGACTTGCTCTTTTGCTGTTTCTGTACAACGGTTTGTGGCCCTGTCCCCTGACTCTAATACCAGGCTTGCCCCGTGCGTCTGGTGGCACCTCTCTTCAATCACGGCTCAGGCTGACAGATTTCTCCATGCCTCTGGCTCCTTATGCCAACTTCTCCATTGTTCCGCCCCTTCCCTTCGCACCGTGATCTTGAATTTGCGAACATCTCCTACATCTCAAGTCTTCTCTCCCTCCCTCCCTCTCTCTGCTAAGACACTTTCTTCCCCCAGCTCAGAGCATCCTTACCTGGTGATCTGTGGTTCCATGAAGCAAAGCTGCAAAGTCTCAGCCAGCTGCTGATGGACCAGGCAATAACGAATGAAAGCACGGCCCTTCCCCACGGCTGTTTTCAGCTGTTGGGACAAACAGGTTCTCACTCTGATGCACTTTGAAAGGTGAGGAAATCCTCTAAAGTTTGCTACAGAATTCTTTATTCACCCCATCTCTAGCCCAGCTGCCCCCACTTGCTGCCAGTGCAAGGATTCTTCTTTAATGATGCCTTAATCCAGCCTTCATCACCCTCGTGTCTTCCAGATGTTTTTGACTACAATTCCCATCAGCTCCAGCCAGCCTGGTCAATGTCAGGAATGCTGGGCATTGTAGTCCAAAACATCTGAAGGGCACCAGATGGGGGAAGGCTGCACTAGCCTTTGTGCAAGCCAGTCATCCCCAGTACAGACCACATCAGCATACATATGAAGTTAGGATTATTTCGCTCCACACTGTGCTCAGATATAAGGTCAACCAGCCTTACTTTGTCCAGGGAGGCGATGTGTTGCATTCCTGCATGTACTCCGCTGTGCAGCCTTGTCAGGACTCGGCTCAGAAAGTCCCAATAATCTTTTCTCTGCCCAAAGAGGTTCCTCTTGTCTTTCAAATCATACTGGGAAGATCATACGGGGAGGGGAGGAGAAGGGTATTGTCCATTTGTATGGGTTCTGCTGTAAACTGTCCAGACTGTTGTGATTATCATGGAATAGCAGAATACACCCCCAAATAGCTAAATAAATGAGTTTGGCCCTTGGTTCCCCCCCCAATAAATGGACTGGGATTACAAGGCAGAAAAGTTAAAACAACAACAACACCCACCCAGCAACTCTGGCCTCCCTGTTGTTCAGCACACAGATTAAAATGGCATATGCTTGAGCAGTATCCTGATTTGTTACAGATAGGGCCTTTTAGCTACTGCACAGAAACTGTGGGTGCTTCACATGTGATAAAATTAGTGGGTACACCCACTGACACTGCATTTCTCATGTTGCACCCTTTAACCTAGCGTGAGGAACCTTTTTCTCCCTTGGGGGTAATCTGTTTGGGAACCATGGTGGAGGAGCCTGTGGTAAAAGTCTGTGGTGGGCTAGGCCAGAGTCAAAAGTTAGCAGGACTAGCCATTTCCTCTCTCTTTCTGACACTCAATTCTCTCTGTCTCTCTTTATCTTTCTAACACCCTCTCTCTCTCACCCCTCTCTCTGTGACACCCCTCCCCCCTCTCTGACACCCCTTCTCTCTCTCTCTCTCTCTTTTGTAGGCCCTTTCTGCAACATACCTGTGTAGAGGAAGGGAGGGGGGAGGATCTCAATACTCTGATTGTGATATCATCCCTTTAGTCCACACACGGGCGCGACATCCCAGGAAGAAAGAGGGTGTCGCGCCTGCCATTAAAAAAAATGTGTTTTTTTAAAGGAGATGAGCGCATGCACACTCTAATTAAAACATAAGTTTAAAAAAACCTTGTGAAATACAATCATGCCGTTGTTGTTGTTAAACTGAATTGACAACCAAAGCCTTGGTTGAATCAGGTTCCATATACCTGCAACAGGAACTCCAGCTGGGCACAGAACTGTTGCAGTTCCCTACTACCATCTGTCACTGGTAACCCCTGTTCCTGGTAGTTTTTGTGTAACTCCATTATAGTATCTAGAAAAATATTTATATATGAATGCAATTAGTCATATTCCAAATCATGAAATGCCCCAGCCCTGCCGCAGAGTCACTCTTTATAATGAGTGGGGTGTGCAGAAAGTTTTGTAGCCAAAATAGCTGCACCGAGAAACAAGAGGGAGATATCTGCATGTCCTCAGATTCCAGGACTGTAAACAAAAAGAGGGGGCAACTCTCCAACAAACAAACAAACAAACAAACAAACAAACAAACATTTAAAAGCTGCTCATGATGTGTCCGCTTGCATGGCGCAAAGGGGAGGGGGAAGGAGCCCAGAATGAAAGCCATTGCCTGGAGTAAAGCCATTATCTGAATCTCATGCAGTGCTCAGGACACAGACACAGCCATTCTCTTCCTGATAACCTCCACAAGTGTCTCCATCCCTGAAAGCCAGGGAATTTGGGGAATGGAGGAAGGAAGAGGGACCATGGGACTAAAGAGCTGGTGGGGGAGAAATTGGAAGGCAGGGACACTCTTTCCTACTGCAACATTTTGTTGCCGCTCCTACTTGTTCTGTAATAAAGGCCAGCTAAGGTCAAGCCACCATGGCTATGAACACCAAAAGACTAGACAGAGAGCTCCTTCTGTGGTCACTGCTACTCGCAGGCGATTGCAGTTCCAGCTACTAAGGAGATGCTCATCTGCCGAATCAATTCTCTTCCATCACACACAGAGAGAATTCCCACCAGACCCGCCCACCAGACCCCAGCCCTTACCAGTCCCTCCCACAAGTGCCCAGCAGCTGTCCTTCCCTTCATCGAGTCTCCATTTTCTGTAAAAATGGCAATCTGTGTTTTCCTTATATCATATCTTACGCAAATGACAGCCATAAAGCAGTCATTTATGCAACATTACAGGCATAAATGGACCATTTACTCCTGTAATGTTGTGTAAATGGCTGCTTTAAAGCCGCCATTTGCATAAGATTTGATTTATGAAAAATCATGAGTTGCCATTTTTACACAAAATGGCGACTTGCTGAAGGGAAGGACGGCTGCCAGGCACTCACAGCAAGGACTGGGGATTCACACGGCTTAGCTAGTGGGGGATGGTGGCTCGCCGAGCAGTGTCCAGGTATCTGGGCGCAGGGGAGTCCACCAGATTCATGGACCCAGTCAGGCACTTGTACCATCCCTACTTGTATATAGTAATGTGTTTTGCTTGTTTCATCATTACAAAGTTTTGTTTTAATGCTGTTTGGGAGATAAATATAAGTTTTGCGATACCACTTTGTTATATGGCTTGTGGGGTGTTTCAGGGATCACAACTCATATCAGTTAATTCTTGAAACCCATAGCATGCATCTGTGGCTGAGTAGGGTCTGTCCATACAGCCACAGGTGAGTCACAGACACACCTGTTCAGGTAAGAGAAACAACCTAGTTGGATGGAGCAGAAATGCTTCTCCCATCTCAGGCATATATAGTCCAGGATTCTCTTCTCACAGTGGCCAAGCAGATGCCTCTATGGGAAGCCCACAAACAGGGCGTGAGTGCAATAGCTCATAAATAGAGCATATAGTGCATGTATCACTCATCAGTTATTCACAATTCCAGCCTCAGAGGAATCAAACCAGGGAGCTTCGGCTATTGGGTGGTATAAAAATGCAAATAATAATAATAATAATAATAATAATAATAATAATAATAATAATAAACCAGAAAGAAAGCTCAGAACTATATGTGAATAAGAATACTTTCTAGAGCAGGGATGGGAAACCTGTGGCTTTTCAGATGTTGTTGGACTGTAACTCCCTACATCCCTCACTATTGGCTATGCTAGTAGGAGTGATGGGAGTTGCAGTTCAACAATACCTGGAGGGCTACCCCTCCCCCTCCCCCTAAGGCCTTTCTCTCTCTTCAGGAGGCATGGCTGTGCTTATGGATGGCTCTTAAGGGGAAGGATGCGGGAATGGCTTTCTCTGCTATCATCAACAGTACTTTATAGAAGGGCAGCTGGTAATGGAGAAACCAGCTGCAAAAATGGATATAATATAATATAATATAATATAATATAATATAATATAATATAATATAATATAATACATGGTCCATAGAGGGGATACTTGAGAAATAGGTCCATCCTCAAAACACACCTCCAATAATGCTGCAGTTGTAATAAGGGATGAGGGAGGCCAGAGAAGGTATCCCCATGAACTTACTCTTTAAGTCCTTGATCACACGAAGGAGCTCTCTGTCACTTGCCATGGCTCTGCCTCACCTTGCCTGCAAAGGAAATGATAATTCATTAAGGGGAGGGGAGTAGCATCAGTCTTTAGGCTGCTCTTGTTTCTATCTGTTCATTTTTGCCCTGGGACTCTCTCTCTCCCCCCACTTCTCCCATAGAGTCCCTATCTATCCAATATAGAAATGTAAAGCAGGAGGAAACTTCATCAGAGGTGGCATAGTGGTTAGAGTGTGGGCCAGGGACTTGGGAGATCCAGGTTCTAGCCCCCACTCAGCCAGGTGGGATATAATTGTAATAATACATTAATATAAGTCATACATGCACTCCCATCAGTGCCTCCCCCACCTCCATTTTTATATTTCTCTTCTTGGATAACATCACGGGGGAGGGGAAAGCAGAGCAGTTGCTCTCCTCCCTCCAATTCCCTCCAGATGTTGAGGGTCACTGGTGTTGCTCAGTGATGATTATGAGGCTCAGGGAGCTACCAGAGACAGTGAAACACAAGCGAGCACAAGGGCATGAGATTCTGTGAGACACTCATCTGTTCCATAGCAAAGGTGTGGGATGGTATTACTAAGTTGCTTATCTACCAGGGTCATGCCAAAGAAAAGTGACATTGTGCTGTACAATTACACAGAAGGAAAGAAGGCAGGCAGGCAGGCAGGCAGGCAGGCATTCAAACCACAGTATGTTCTTGTTGGGGAAATGTGTTCCCCCTAACTAGAACATTTGTTGCAATAGTTGAGTGTCATGTGAAAAGTGGTAGCATGAGCATCACAGACCAGTTCTGGGCACCACACTTCAAGAAGGATGCAGACAAGCTGGAGCATGTTCAGAGGAGGGCAACCAGGATGATCAGGGGTCTGGAAACAAAGCCCTATGAAGAGAGACTGAAAGAAATGGGCCTGTTTAGCCTTGAGAAAAGAAGACTGAGGGGAGACACTATAGCGATCTTCAAATACTTGAAAGGTTGTCACACAGAGGAGGGCCAGGATCTCTTCTTGATTATCCTAGAGTGCAGGACACGAAATAATGGGTTCAAGTGACAGGAAGCCAGATTCTAGCTGGACATCAGGAAAAACTTCCTGACTGTTAGAGCAGTAAGACAATGGAACCAATTCCCTTGGGAGGTTGTAGGCTCTCCCACACTACCTTCAAGAGGCAGCTGGACAGCATCTGTCAGGGATGCTTTAAGGTGGATTCCTGCATTGAGCAGGGGGTTGGACTAAATGGCCTTATAGGCCCCTTCCAACTCTACTACTCTATGATTCTATGACCCTCATTGGACATTGCTTGTAACATTGCTAAGGAGAAGTGCCCCAATCCTTCTCTCATGTGCCCCTACCATTTTGCTGATGACTGACACTCAATAGTGACTAGTACTGCTGTAATGCGAAAGGAAAATACTGGGCAGGGTCTTTTTTCCACCTAGAAAGGACCCAAGACTCTGAGCAATTATTCCTTCCCTAAATACACAAGGAACAAAAACAGTTAGTCACAAGTGACCAGCACTCGTCAGGCCAGGACTTTCTTTTATTTATTTATTTATTTATTACATTTTTATATTGCCCAATAGCCGAAGCTAGGCACTGCTGTAGCTGGCCCACAATAGAGCCATTTATCCACACCCTGCCCTTCTTTTGATGCTTCCTCCATACATGCCCCATTTCTCAGTCTTCTTCTGCAAGCACCTCTCAACTCATAGCATCATTTTTGGTCTCCTTCCAATCCCAATTTCCCATCCAGTCCACCCCCTAGGTGAAGTTGCTGCACTATAGCTTTGGAATCCTTGTGCAGAGCCTCAATCCTTCTCCTTCTCCTTTTCCTTCTCCTCCTCCTCCTACTTCCAGAACTCATGCAAGGGCACGGTGGAAGAAGGCAAACACTACTCTCAACCTACTTTTGCACCCTTCCCTTTCTTCTCACAGCAGTACCATAAGCCACTTGATCCAGGGCCCATTCAATGTTTGAAGGTGAAGTTGGCAAAGTACCCTCTGGTAGGTTCCTATCTCATGATGTGTGGCTTACACAACAGAAGCAGCATCCATTTAAATTTGCCACAATGCCCCAGAGTGAAGCTGCACCAGGGAGATGTAGAGACAGTCACGAAGTTGGATGGCTTCAAAAGGGGATTTAGAGAAATTCAGGGAGGAGAAGGCAATGGCTACTAGTCCTGACGGCTATATGCTCCCTCCAGTATCAGAGGCAGCCAGCTGCAAGGGAACCACCCTGTCTTTCAGAGGCAGTGAGCTGCTGGGTAGCCACCAGTGGGAGGTTGCTATTGCACTCATGTCTCCCTCCCTCCCTCCCAATCCCTTTCCTTGTGTTCCTGTGTCTTTTTAGAGGGCAGGGACTGCCTGATTGTTGATTCTTGTAAGCCACTCTGGAACTCTTTTGACTGATGAGCAAGATAGAAAAACTTTGAATGAATGAATGAACGAATGATAAAACCAAGATTAAACCACACTGTTAATTAAAGCAATCGTAAAAACAAATAAATGGAAAACAATTAAAAACACGACAACAACAGCAACTACAGTAGCAGTATTTCTAGCATTAAAACACACACACCCTTCAGTAGCAGAGCCACTTATATGCCAAAGTGTTACCTGAATCAAAATGTATTTTTCCTGTTGGTTGAGGGACAACAGAGAAGGGCCCTTCCTAGCCTCTCATGGCAGGGAGTTCCGGAGCCTGGGAGCAGCCACTAAGAAGACCCTCTCTTGTGTCCCCACTGAATGGGCAGAGCCAAGAGATCATAAAACACGAGCAGGCTCATGTGGGAGAATGTGGGTCTTTCAGGTAGCCCAATCCCAAGCTGTATAGAGGGTCATACAACCAGCACTTTGAATTGTGCCAGAAAGAGACCAGTAGCCAGTGAAGCTGTTACAACAAGAGAGTCACATGCTCTCCCTATCACTGGCCCCAGTCAACAGTCTGGCCGCGGCATTCTAGACCAGCGGAAATTTCCAACAGTTTTCAAAGGGAGGGGACACACAGCAATCCTCCTCAACTGGGGCAACAATTGCACTTGAAAGAAAGAAATCTTCTGCCATCCAGCAGCACTGCTCAGTTTGCCTGAGATTTGCCAGCTGCACTAGGAACTGCTACCACCTGCCCTCTCCAAAACAGTGCAGTGCTGAACAAGTCTGAATTCTCATATATTTGCATGCAAGAGTTGACATTCATACAGAGGCCCTTGTTCTTCATACATATATGGGGATTTTTGCACACCTCTCAACACTCTACTGGGCCGAAGACCTGCCCCTTCCTGCATGCATGGGTCCCTGTAGCCTGCACACTTTGTGGTGGGGAGAGCCTCCCCCCTCCCACATAGATACACCTCTTGGACTTTTTCCCTACATGCAATCTAAAATGTAATGTCCAGGAAACCTGAAGGTCTGTGTGAATTTTTCTGCAGCCAGTCCTTGAGGCCGAGGCCCTAAAAGGACATTATTACAGGTGATATTGTTTCATGCATATGAATCTTGCCTTCATATGGCCTGGGGAGAGATGTGAACACTTGAGAGTGGGGGGGGGGACTGCATTATGGGGAATGGAAAAATTCAGACACCCTCCCCTCAATATGGAAAAAACCCAGGGGAAACTGTGTTTGTCTTCTTTTTAGTAGTTCTTTCTGGTTTCTGGTTTTCTCGCCTCCCCAGCCTTCACATCTCTAGGCTTGAAGCTACTGGCTTCTCTTGTAGTTTTGTCTGGTTTGCTTGACCTCCTTAGACAAGATCCCACCACTGGGCTCTGCTTCTGTGTCCTTCTGTGTACCCGAGGAGTACTGTAACACAGCACATACCTTGTCTGAGAGGCTGGATCTCAGCTGTGCCCTTCTCAAATCTGGCCCCGGAGACCTCGTGCCTCTCTGGTTTCATCAGTTTGGAGTGAGGCTGATGGATCTATGAGCAGCCTGACATGAGCAGTTCCCTCTTTCCTCTGGGAGTCATTGCTTCCCAAAGGCAGCGTATGACATTCTGCCAGAGGAGGAAAAAACCCCTGGATACCAGGAAGGGCAGCAGTGACTGAGGGCAACCCCTTAGTTATTCAGTGCATGTCCTGTCCACATGTTAGTCCTTGTGGCTTAGACCTGCAAGACCAGATTCAAATGCAATAGAATGAGATCTGGCCTCAACAGGTAACCTTATGGGGAGGGGGAGGGGGAGGGCAAAGGGTCATACTGCTGATCTCTGCACATATGCTCACATGCACACACTCCTTTCTTTCTTTCTTTCTTTCTTTCTTTCTTTCTTTCTTTCTTTCTTTCTTTCTTTCTTTCTTTCTTTCTTTCTTTCTTTCTTCCTGGATGATTTGCATACCCTAGGGCTGGAGAGGGGGAGCATTCAGCCTTGCACAAAGTTGCAGGGCGGCTGAAACTGACTAGTCCGGGGGAAGGTTCTTATCAGTTTCACTGCAGGACGACTGAAGTCCCAAGGGGCGGGGCGAGGGGCGCAGGTGAAACTGACCAGAAGCTCCCCTCCAATTTTGTCTTGAGACTCGCCAGCTTCAGCTCTCCGCAGATTGGGTGCTGGAGTTTGGGCCGCAGCAGAGCACGGGCATGAGAGGGTCCGGTGGGGTGCAGGGGAAGAAGTGCCGTGCCTCTCGGACAGAGGGGGGCGGGCAGGAAGTGTGCCACTGGCCTTGCTCTAGTTAGAGACTCACCCGCATGACTTCACTGTCCGATCTTTGACCCAGGTGGATGGTGAAGGGCAAGCGTCTCCTCTCCTCCTCTTTCACCCCCGATCCTGCCCCTGCAAAGCGAAAGCAGGAAGCATCTCGGAGGGAAACCCCGTTGACTGAAGGCAGTCGGGTGCCCGTTCCTCTTATTACGGTGGCGGCAGCTGAGCTACAGCTTCCTACCCCAAGAGGAAGGGCGAAGTCAAGAACCGCATACCAGTGAGCCGGGTGGGTCTGGCAACATTCGTACTCTGCAGAGAGTGAAGTTGACGGCAACGTAGGTGGGTGCGAGGACAGGACGCAACAGATGTACCACAGACACCAGTGAAGGCTGGTGGCTCCGATTTCGGTGGGGCTGTGAATCCGTTCTGGGTGTCAGTCTGGACCAGCCAGAGCTCTAAAGGTATTGAATCCCCTTTGCGGATCGGGTTCAACACTTTGGATAGCTCCCCTCGAGTTCTGGCTAGTTCTGACTGAAACCCAGAATGGATTCACAGCTCCACTGAAATCGGAGCCACCAGCCTTCACTAACAGCCGCCCACATTCTTCCTGCCTTGGAGGACTCCAAAGCTTCTGGGTTTTGTTATGAACATTTGCCCTTTCCCTTGTTGTCATTGGGAGATGGCAACAAGGGAGAGGGTCTTTTCAGCAGCGCCCCCCAGTTGTGGAATGTTCTCCCCAGTGAGGCACACCAGACACCATCATTGTCATCTTTTCAGCACCAGGTCAAGATTTCCCTCTAATCCCAGGCATTTGAAGGCATATCATGCATCAGCTGTTTTGACAGTCTGCACTGATGTTGTAGTTGTTTTATTTTGTTTTGGTATTTTTTGTAAATGGAAATAGTTTTTATCTATTTTATATATGGTATGTTTTAATATGTTTTTGTAAGTCACCTTGGGTCTTTTTTTAAAGAGAAAAGGCAACTACGAAATGCAGTAAATTATATGTATAGGAAGGATAATATTAGTGGGGATAGGTCAGACGGTGTGGTCAGTGAATTAGAGCTAGACATCCTGAAGAGTGAGGTTGAATGGGCTTTAAGAAGCATTGCTAATAACATGGCAGCAGGAGATGACAGTATCCCAGCTGAACTGTTTAAAATACTGCAAGATGATGCTGTCAAGGTGATGCATGCCATATGCCAGCAAATTTGGAAAACACAAGAATGGCCATCAGACTGGAAAAAAATCAACTTATATCCCCATACCAAAAAAGGGAAACATTAACGAATGTTCAAACTATCAGACAGTGGCACTTATTTCATATGCCAGCAAGGTAATGCTCAAGATCCTGCAAGGTAGACTCCAGCAATTCATGGAGCGAGAATTGCCAGATGTACAAGCTGGGTTTAGAAAAGGCAGAGGAACTAGAGACCAAATTGCCAATATCCGCTGGATAATGGAGAAAGCCAGGGAGTTCCAGAAAAACATCTATTTCTGTTTTATTGACTATTCTAAAGCCTTTGACTGTGTGGATCATAACAAACTGTGGCAAGTTCTTGGTGGTATGGGGATACCAAGTCATCTTGTCTGCCTCCTGAGGAATCTGTATAACGAACAAGTAGCAACGGTAAGAACAGACCACGGAACAACAGACTGGTTTAAGATTGGGAAAGGAGTACGGCAGGGTTGTATACTCTCACCTTACCTATTCAACTTGTATGCAGAACACATCATGCGATGTGCTGGGCTTGACGAATCCAAGGCTGGAGTTAAAATCGTAGGAAGAAACATTAACAATCTCAGATATGCAGATGACACCACTTTGATGGCTGAAAGCTAGGAGGAGCTGAGGAGCCTTATGACAAAAGTGAAAGAAGAAAGTGCAAAAGCTGGGTTGCAGTTAAACCTAAAAAAAACCAAGATTATGGCAACCAGCTTGATTGATAACTGGCAAATAGAGGGAGAAAATGTGGAGGCAGTGACAGACTTTGTATTTCTGGGCGCAAAGATTACTGCAGACGCTGACTGCAGCCATGAAATCAGAAGACATTTACTTCTTGGGAGGAGAGCAATGACAAATCTTGATAAAATAGTTAAGAGCAGAGACACCACACTGACAACAAAGGTCCGTATAGTTAAAGCAATGGTATTCCCCGTAGTAACCTATGGCTGCGAGAGCGAAGGAAGATAGATGCTTTTGAACTGTGGTGTTGGAGGAAAATTCTGAGAGTGCCTTGGACTGCAAGAAGATCAAACCAGTCCATACTCCAGGAAATAAAGCCAGACTGCTCACTTGAGGGAATGGTATTAAAGGCAAAACTGAAGTACTTTGGCCACATAATGAGAAGACAGGATACCCTGGAGAAGAGGCTGATGCTAGGGAAAGTGGAAGGCAAAAGGAAGAGGGGCCGACCAAGGGCAAGATGGATGGATGATATTCTGGAGGTGACAGACTTGACCTTGGGGGAGCTAGGGGTGGCAACAGCCAACAGAAAGCTCTGGCGTGGGCTGGTCCATGAAGTCACAAAGAGTTGGAAGCGACTGAATGGATAAACAACAAATAAGAAACAACAAAACATAATTAGAACTGCACAGTACAAATTCTGTTTTATTCTATATATGTCTATATCAGCCTTCCCCAATCTGGTGCCCTCTATATGCTTTGGATTTTGACTCCCATCAGCCCCAGCCAGCCTGACCAATGATTAGGAATGCTGGGAGTTGTAGTCCAAACATCTGGAGGGTACTGATAACATTGCTCCTGTTGTTTAACAATGGGGACTTTCAGAATGAATTTCTTTATGCATACACATGTGTTACATGCAAAAGTAGCTGTGTTGGCTATTTAAAAACATTCAAAGTCCATATTAGTATCATACGTTTATTATTAGGTCAGCCAAAAGAGCACAAAAATGTGCAGGTTGTTGAGATCTTGTCATCAGACAGCATGTCACAAAAACTGATGAAGTTCGGAAAAGCTTGCACATAAAGTGACTTATGGTATGCTAGCCCCATCTAAAGGACACAGAGGGAAATAGGAAAAATATATTTCATAAACAGAAAGCTGGAATCAGACTGCAGAGCCAATGATCCTTCCTGCTCTAACACCTCACAATAGTAATAAAAAAAATCCAGGCCTCCATTAAGGGCTATTTCACACATTGCAGAGGCAATTTGTCACTGAATTTGTCCCGGAGTAGCATAAGACCCAATATGGCATTGTAGTTAGATAGTTCGACAAAGTTCAAGAAAATCCAGGTTCAAATTCCCATGGGCCAATCACTATCTTTCAGACTAACATACCTTGCAGGGCTGCTGTGTGGATAAAATGGCATGGGCAGGCCTTGTTCACTTCTCTAAATGTCATGAACAAAATGATCCTGGCTCCCTGACAAATATTGGTGGGGTGCTTCCAGATAGATGTCTCCTAGCACTATCAAGGCATTGTGGAGCTATTCCTTCTTTCTCTCCTTGATGGATAGTTTAAGTGGTAGGGAAACAGAGGAGGGTTACAAATGGATCTTGTCATCATCTGGGAACCCACCCACCCTTAATTCAGTGAATGATGCAGGTTGTTGCACAAGAAAAGCCTCATCTGGAAGCATCTCTGGCAAGAAACACATGTGGTATCTCCACATTTTTACAGTTGTGGATGAATACTTAAAATGTCTTAGGAGTGTACCTAAAACTGTAGAATGTGAAATGATCCCCTGAGTTTTCTTCACAGGACCATGTTGTCTACCCTGCCCTAGCTACATCAAGCCTTCCACGAGAATGAATAGAGAAAGATATATTGAGTTGAATATCATTTTGGAAAATAATCATACTGTGTGGAAACAGAGATGGCCACAAGTATATGCAGTCGATCAATTTCCAATGAGATATTCAACTCATGTCAATGATTATGATCAACACTGCAGCAAAGCTGAATGATGATGATACTACTTAGGTTGTCCCTCACTTTTCTGAATTTGGTCTATAGATGCTTCCTCTTTCCCATTTTTGTGCTGAGCAGCATCTGATCATGTGAACTTCCTATCTGTGGCAAGAAAGGCTACAGCTCAAACATAGGTTTTACTGCTTCATTGTGATCTATGCCCTGGTGTATGGGCTCACAGCACCGGGCTCAGACCATTGTTTTTCTAAAGCAACAGCGAGTAGCTACTGTTTCAAGCTTGCCCTACCAGCCAGATGTACTGTGTGTGGTGTGGAATCATATCCCAGGATATCCAGCATGCCTTTAGTCCAAGGGTATTGAAACTCTTTCAGCCTGAGAGCTGAATTCAATTTTGAAGAAGCTCTCGGGGCTGCATTCTAGTGGTGGGCAATTCCAAAGGAATACAGGATGAGACCAAAATGCCAAGAATACCAGCATATTTTTTTAGCGTAAAGCTCCTACTGCCAGTAACTAAAGCCTTAGCAGCTTTCAACTAGGGCTGTGCACTGCTTAGGTTCTGGTTCTGAATCCTGAGCCGAAGCAGATGACTCCCTTGACGTGACCCATACGGCTGTGTGTGCTCACACTGGGTCCAGGTAAGGGGTCGGGGCCCGCATGGCTCAGCACCACCCAAGCAGCTGCCCCTGCTCAACCCCCACCATGCATGCCCCCTGCCCCTTACTTAGACCCACCGTGAATGCCTGCAGCCATACAGGCCTCCGAATCAGCCTCTGAAATGAGTAGGGCTCCGAATCGGCCTCTGAAGTGGGTTGATGCCCTACTTGAAACCGTTTAGAATTGGTGGGGGGGATGTGCAAAAGCTGGGAAACCACCCAATGATAGGCAGTTGAGGGATAAGGGTGGGACAAGGGAAGGGGTGTGGCTACTTGGGGAAACTTAGAGTACCAGATTAGTTGGTCTAAGGTTTGTCACCTCTGATTTAGGCTCAGGATGGTTTGCCCCATTCCTCGCTTCACAGATCATCAGTGCAGCCAAGTTGCCTTTTACTACTTGGCCAGTGTATTTGTAAAGAGGACTGTTTACAAGGCAGGGCCTAAAACACCCCACTGTTTGAGCTTTATAGCACCACCACCTCACCTCCTTGTTCCTTGACAAGTGAAAATGTGTCACACAGCGGAAGCTGCCAGTAAATATCAGGAATGGGACAATGCCTGCTTGCTGCAAAGCTGGGGATTTTGCACAGTGACAAGGGCTCCATTGAACATCTCTCCCTCCCTGTAGAAGGGAATGGTCTATTGGGAAAGCACCACCCCCGATAAATGTGCTTCCGGCCCAATCTGGCTACAGCTAGGAATGCTTTATTAATAATTGACTTGCCTAGATGGTTCTTCTTCTTTCTTTTCTTTTTTTTTGCAGTTCCTCTTTCAGACAAATATTTCCAGCCCGCTTGCTGGAGTCACCTCCAGCTGCCTGTGTGGCAGAGGAGAAAGTTTGCACACACTTGTTTGTTTGCTGGTTTTCGCGGGTAAAAGGCTTACGAGGTCGAATGATCACATCACAGGAAGCGGCATAAATGTGGCTGCTTTCCAGGTAGGCGCAATGTAGTAGGAGGGGAGGGACTGTAGCTCAGTGGGTGGTGGGGCTGCTTTGCATGCAGGAGGCCCAGGTTCAATCCTTGGCCTCTCCAGTTAAAAGGACCAGGGAGCAGCTGATGGGAAAGTCAATCCCCAGGCCAGCCAGAACAGATAATATTGATCTAGAGTAGCTTTTCCCAACCTGGATTCCTCCATATGTTTTGGACAACACCCCCCATCATCCCTGGCCATTGTTGGCTAGGGCTGATGGGAGTTATGGTCTGAAACATTTGGAAAAACCAGGTTTGGTGACGGCTGAGCTAGCCAAACAAATAATCTGATTGGCCATTACATAGGCAGCATCCTTTGTTCCTATGAGTGTAGGATAACCACTGGAGGTGGACACATGGCCCAGATTCATGAACAGCCACTGGGTACCCCATTTACCACCAAGAACATAAATAAAGCCAGGCAGGGGCACTAGGTTTTCAGTATTGGGGAGTACATGAACATTTCAGTGAGAGGTAGAGAAAGATCTGCAGCAAAGGCTTGTTCATGGATACATTCAAGGCTTAATTGCAATAAAAGAGAGCATATCTTAAAAACATTCACTTTATATCTCATGACAATTCCTGTGGAATAATCACATATGTCCTGAAAGTGGGGAAAGGGCAACTCTACCCTACCACTCCCAATTCCCCCTCAATGTCATCCCTTATAGTAGGCCCACAAAATAAATTTTACACCAGTGGTGTATCTCAAGGTCTGTTCCATGGCCATAGCACTCCTTCCATAGACCAGTGTACCTGAAGCCTACTTTAGAGAACCAACGTTTAGTACTTCACACACGCACATCCCAAAATTCACAAAAATAACATACACAAAAAGGTTCAGATCAGCCATAGGGAGTTCTCCTTTAAGAAATGATGCATTCCATGTTAGAAATAATGCACCATCCTTTGTCTTCACTAGGGCTGTATGAGAATTCAGTTATGATTTGTTTGTGACCAGAACTTGCCCCATTCACTCTCCTGAAGATAAATGCATTTTTGCTTGCAGAAGATCTTACATTGTGATGCTGGTTCTAAAAATGTGCACTTTTAAAATGTGTGTTTAGGGGAAAAATATGTTTTTCATGATTTAGTCAATGGGGGAAAGTGGGCATATGGGTGCACATTTTTAAAAAAATGCATATCCAAGTGTGCCCTTTTCCAGTTTGATTAACAACAAAAAACTCACAAAGGGAGCGAAAATGAGGTGGACCAAGCCTTGAGGTGGAACTCAGGGAATCACACCAATTCTCTCATCCCTAGTCCTAATATCCCATCATTTAAAAAATAGCCTCAAGATTTTCAAAGGTTGCCTCACTGTTTGTTAAGGTACACATGAGGTTGGTTCATGTGTCTCCTTGGTCAAACCTCCTGGTTGGAATACCCAGCTGCTGCCACACTGCTTCTTTGTGAGTCTTGTTAAAATGGCCTCTGTCTTAACTTCAGATATTCTTACCCACTGTCGGATTTTTATCCCTTGCATCAGCATTTCATAATGATGAGAACTAGAAGCTTCACCAGATTAAAGTTGTGGTTTCGAGGTGTCTTCCTGCATTCAGTGGACCCCAAACAAGTGCTTTGAGTCTGCCTGCCTGTGGCATACATATTGATAGCAGCTTTCCCCCAGCTGTGTTGGACTACAACTCTGATCAGTCCAGCCAACAATAGGTGAGCTGGCTGTGGAAGATGGGAGTTGTACTCCAACAGATTAAGAGGGTCCCAGGTTGAGCAATGTTGAACTATAGGATTGGTAGAACTACCAAAACATTTAATCAAATGATTGCTAACATGTATGCCTCACTGTCATGCAAACACTGTGAATAATTTAATTAGCGACAAATACCTTTCTTTAAAAGGCATTGATTCCTTGAGCTCTGATTGCTAAGTAGCCATTAGTATCTCTCTCAAATCAAAAATGGCATTGCTACTTGACACTCACACAAAGGCTTTCAGTAGTTCATTCATTTTTAATGCTTTGGCAGCCTCTGTCCACAAATCCTGAGTGAGGGGCTAGAACCACATGTTAAAATAAAATGAATTTCACCATGCACCCCCACCCTTAACATTGCAGGAGGACATGATAGATGGGAGTTCTGTTTTTCAAAATACCTACTTTGCTTCCATCCTCTATTTTCTGAGGCTGTTGGTTTTATGGTTGGAATGGCAGCTGGCCATTCTCCTCTGCAATAAAGGGACCCTTTAAAAGTTGTATTTTTAAAGTATAGACCATGTAGTGCTCTCAGAATGATAGTTTCTTACAGCATTTTGGCAGTTATAGGCACAAGAACCAACTGGGGATTACATAAAATCTCATGTTAATGAAAATTTCCACACACACGCACACACACACACACGCACGCTTTGAGGGGGGAGCAATTTCCATGTTTAAGACAGCAAGGTTTCCTTTTCAATACCCCAGAGAGCCCTGAATTAGGATACTTTTTTTCGATTGCCCTTGAGCATTACATTTTAATTAAAGAGGAATCAAGGAACTTGTCTTAGATAATTCTGCCTGATTGGTCAGCCACTAAACATGCCTCAATATGTGCAATTGTTCTGCTTGCTTCACAGAATTTTACAGTGGTGGTTCAGATGTCATTGCCTTCCATTTGTAAACCTCCTGTGTTCTCCTACCACTTCTCCCACCTTTTTTCTTATTGCAGAAAATCCATTCAGGAGGGAAAGAAGGAATAGCAGCACAATGTCTTATGATTGGTAGTGCTAGGAGCCTTCCATCTGGAAGCACCCAGGAAGTGAAATATTCCATTAAGAATGGCAAGGATTTCTAGTTTCCTCCAAGAATCATGTCTTCTTCTCCCCCCGCCCCCTCCCTATCTTGACTACAGATTGTAGAGCTGGTGGGTATGTCTTAAGTCCCAGATCTGGTCTTCTGAGGCCTGGTTGCTTGTTTTCCATATGGCGCTGTCCAGCCAAGGAGTGTTCCTGAAACCACTTGTAGGGCTGGGAAAAAGTTTCCAGCCCCCAAACCATCTGATTCTGTATCATGCTTCAGTGGTAAATCTCCTCCTCTAGAAACTTAGAATGTTAGTGCTAGTTCAGAAAATTTGACATTTATAGGGAACTAGTAGATATTCATTGTTCTTCCTGTAATATTTTTAAATGGATTGCCTGCTACTGATATCTAATCACTCCATCTTTTGTAGAAGTGCTGCCACACTGGCACTTTTGTCTATTTATTTGTTTGTTATGTTTTTAATCTTCCCAATAACTAAGTTCTCTGGGTGGACAGCAAACAAGTCAAAGAATAAAACACAAATGAAAGTTAAAAATATGCAATAAAAACAGTTTAAAAATAAAACACTATATAAACACTTAAATAGTATACAACATTTAAAGTTGTCAATTCTTATGAAAAATCCTTTCTAAAAAAACAAAGCTAGATCCACCCTTTGAAATATTATTACATGGAACACCAATACTGTTGCAAGCTTTCTTTTCTGTGATTATACGACCTTCCCTCTTGCTGGAACTTAGCAGGTCTGGGTCAGGTCAGTGCCTAGATGGGGAACCACCTGGGAACCTATTGTATATACCACCTTGGGTTCCATGAGGGAAGGATGGTCTGGCTGGGTTTATACTTGATTTGCCAGTTTTATAACCCACCTGTAATCATAACAAAGAGACTTGGATGGCATTTTAATGACCAACCAATTGGGTTGATAATATGGACACGCTTGCATTAGTGAACCACTTGACATATGCAGTATTATATATATAAAAAGAAAACCTGTATTCCTATTCAAGCCACAAGAGAGAGTTGAATCTCTCGATGAACTGCAGTTCAGCTGTCTGTCTTTGAAATTCTATGACTACATCTGTGGAACCTGTAATCAAAGGGTCAAAATGCATGACATGGTTAACTGCATAGTGTGTAGCTGAGCCATACCTTTCTTTTTACTCTGGAATAGGTGCATATAACCCCCATTCAGATTGAGCACACCACACACTACACACCATTGCTGGGGGGCGGATTAAAGCCCTACCAAAGCCATTTGTTTCTCGAAATCCCCTGCCTCAAAATCCTTGTCAGTAGGATCCAAACTATTCCAAGACTAGTTGTATGGAGGGAAGCAGTTCTGAGGAACACCACATAAGGAATAAATGTAGGCTATTTTCTGTTACAATTGTACAAGCTGCAATGTTCACATAAATCCCTTTATTATACAATCCAGTCTCCTGCTTACAAAGTCTGCAACAGCAAAAATGACAGCACCCTCTTTTCAACTCCCATGAAGTGACTTGCCCAAAGTTACCAACTGAGCTTCATGATGGACCAGATTGAAGGTCAGAGTCCAACACTCTAGTCACTATTTCTAAATGGCTGGAGTTTGGTTATCCAGGTTTTGTGGCTTTCATGCTGTATTTTCTTTTTTCAGCTGATGGCCAGTTCTCAGATCACCTCTAATCAACCTCACATATTCAGAAATGTATGGATGAGATCTGCTGGAAGGTCACACCCCAACAAATTTACACTTATGCAGGTACATATGTATTCTCTCTCTCTCTCTCTCTCTCTCTCACACACACACACACACACACACACACACACACACTCACTCTCTCTCTCTCTCTCTCTCACACACACACACACACACACACATACACACACACACATACACACACATCTTGCCAATGTTAGGATTAGTGCAGAAAAAGTCAGATGTAATAAACTGCAGATCAGAACATTGCATTTAATTAACTGCTCCTGTTAATGTTTAAATGGGAGGAAATATCTCAATACAGCTCACCATTTAGGGCAATTTGTTTCCTATGGTAACTCTGACATCATCTTTCTCTCTCATGCATGTGCGCATACACACAGAATAATCATTGTCATTGTGGCAGAAGATATACACCAAACATAAATAGTGGGGAGGAGGCTGACCAAAAACTCCCTGTGCAAACGTCAGTGTGAAAGTTGCTATTTTTGGCACTGATGTCAAAAGGGAGACATATTCTGCTAGGGGGAAGTGATAATTCTGCTGCTTATCACTGGGAACTAAGGAGAAATGCATTGAAGCAGGCTGGGGAGAGTGGGGAGGCGTATGGGTGGAGAACTGGTGGTGGAGAACTGGGGGTGGGGAGAGAAGCTGGAAGTAGAAGAGAGAAAAGGAATATCCAGGTGGGTCTGATGCGATGGGGAGGGGTGACCACTTCTAAACACATAACTGCAAGGCTGTTCATCATTTGTTCTCCCTTGATTCCACTGCTGGCAAACCATTATATAGCAGCTGCCCTCAACTCTGGTTGCTGGACACAGAGTTACAAAATAAGGGCTCTCCAGAGCTTTTGTGTTCTGAAATAGCAGGCATCCATGATGTTCTGTAGCTCGTGATATTTTGGATTAAAGGACAATCTCTTGAATTAAGCAACATCTGGTAGCATCAATCTTCCATTTGGGATTCAGCAAGAGATACAATTTAATTAATGTCAACTGATTTATTTATTTTTAAATATAGGCAGCTACATCCAGAAGTATTGGCTATAAGGCTGCTTCCAGATGGAGGGGTCCAAGTAGTAACAATCAGAAGACACTGTGCAGCTATTCTTAATTTTTTTCCTTAATAGATTTTCCATGGTAAGAAAACGAAGAAGGAAGAAGCAGTGGGGAAACACAGGGGTCAATAGTGGAAGATAACAATTTCTGGATCCCATGTTCAAGAGATAAATTGTAAGTTTGAAAAGCATGGATTACCATGGAAAGCTAAAGGAAATGAGAATTTTACCTCTATTTCCTTCAACAGATTTAGCCCCAGGTAGGGAGTTTTAGAAGAGATGGGATATAACTGGAGGTGAAGCAGTCAATGTTGTTAAAATGCAGGAAGTGGGGAAAAAGGTTTTTAGGGTGTGTCCAGACAGAGGGCTCCTAATGCTACAGACGAGAAGGCATTATGTAGCTATTACATCATTTCTTTCTTAATTGTTTATCTGAAGTAAGGGATAAGATGGAAGAAATGGTGAGAAAACACAGGAGGGTTACAAGCTGAAGACAACATTATTTGCAATCTCCACCCCACCCCATAACATTCAGTGAAGGAGGCACCAACAAAGCTTCTTTTGGACACACCCTTAAAGAAGACATGGAGGAGAGAAGGGCAGGAGAAAAAGTCCTAATGAGGTTGTAGATTTGCTCTCCAAAGTCGGTCCAGACAGTGCTTAGTGATGGGATGATTTAAGGTGGCTGGCTCTGCACTCATTTCCAAGGGCAGAGATCACTTCTCATTTTAGTAACATCCCTCGATTTACAGCCCTGCCCAAAGCAATTGCTTCTCACTGGCATGATGTGCACAGATCCATTAATAAAAACAGATGTGGTATTTCCCCCACTCCACCCTGTCCACACACTTACACATGGCTGTCTCCATGTTCATAGAGTAAATAACCCAGCACACACATCCAGAGCCATCCATTGCTTTGATGAATTCTCCTTCCTCTGTGCAGAGGGTGGACTAGATGCCCTTCACGACTGGAAACTTCCGCTCCCTCTCAGCCTATGATTCATCATCCCAGACGCTTTCTCCCTTGTCTCATCTTATTAGTATAATTCAAGGGTAGATTCACCATGTCTCTGGCAAGGCCTTTGCTCAGCCACTCCCTTGCTCCTCTTTTCGATTTATACACAGTCACCCAAGGAGGTAGGCGCAGCCGGGCAGAAGTCTTTGCTCTCTCAAAGCATGGTTTGAAAACAAACAAACAAACAAACAGATAAAGTGACCACTTATAAAATAAATAAATAAAGAGTAAACTCATCACCAAAAAAAGGGGGACAAAAGAAGACAGCAATTTGTATAAAATTTGTGTATGCTAATTCATATGTATATATGCAAATCATTATTATAATTTAAATAGAAATGCAGCACATATTGTGGAAGATTGTGACCAGAAGACCTGTGCACAGGCCTGTGGTCCAGTTGCTAACTGGTAATAGGGAATCGTTCTTATGGTACTTTACCTTTAAACCAGAATTGGACAGGACGGACCGTCAATCAGAGGAGTCTCCCTGTAAAAGAGCCACATAGCCTGGTGGAGTGGTGCTAATTTAGGAGAGGGTCTCATACTGCAGCATTGCCTGGTGGATGCATAGAAAGCCTCAGCAGGGGGTAGGGGATTCTGTTGACTCCTTTATCACATGTGTTTCAGTGCTCGAAAGAGCTCATGACCCCTTCACTGCATAGATGATGTGTGCTCCTAGACACACTGCTTGCATTCTGAGAGTTGGATCTCCCAACCAATCCCCATTCCCATGCCCTTTGGTGGCTGTTGACTCCTGATTTCAATTAGTTGAGATATGGCAGGAATGTACCCCTCCTCCCAGGAGGGAACTGACCTGGGCATTCACCCTATGAAGTAAATGGATGGTATAATGGTGAGTGTTGGGGGTGGTGTTGCCGGTGCGGGGGGGGGGGGGGGGGAAAGAGAAGGCATGAGGTCAGAGTCCATATGAGTTAGACTAACTCCCTCCCCTGGCTGCATTCTTGGTAGAAAAGGCCCTGCCTCCAGACATTTGAAGGTCATTAAGACTGGATCAGTGGATCAGGACTTCATTGCATATTTGGCAATTGTCCCCCATTTCATTTCTACCAGGGGGTACTTTGGTAGCGACATCAGTGAAGCCAGTGATGGCTCCAGGTTTCTGAGGGGCCTTGGGTAAGACATCCCATATGGGGCCCCTCCCTCAGTGAGTCTACCTTCTCACTGCCATTGTCTCCACCTGCCATTGCTCCTCATTCTCTTTCACATCATTGCTACCACTTGCTTGCTTGGCAGGCAGAGAGCCAGTAAGCAAGCGGGCCATGGTGTCTTCTGCTGCTCCTTCTCCCCACCACCATTGTCAAGGCCAGAGTGAGAGGCAGGGGAAGAAGCAGGCTACAATGGTGAAAAAGGGGAGTAACTCGGCTCTTGCCAGTGGACCCTTGGCAGGTGCCCAACCATGCCTAACTTTGGTGCCAGCCCTGAGTGAAGCAACAAAGAATATGCATGGGGGTGGGATTGCACCCACTGGCCTCCGTCCCTTTCTACAATTAATTGCCATATGTGTTGAGGTCCTCCTGTCTGCACAGGGTCCAACCACAGGTGCATAGGCTTTGAGAGCAGAATCTGTACACACCAAAAATAAATAGAGGGTATGCATTGCACAAACAAACCTATGTGCATTGGGGTGCACACACATAGGCCTCTGTGCAGAGGGGAACTTACAATGCATGGCAAGGAGTTGGGGCAATGGGGTAGGGACAATCTTGATTCTTCCCTCCCCACTTACACAGTTGTCATTTACAACACCTGCCCTTTTCTTTTATTACAGAGCAAGTACTAACCACAACAAATGCATGTCTGAAAGAGTTGACACAAATGGAAAGAGAGGTCTAGTTTGCAGTAACATCAACTGAGCCTGCCCAAGTATGCTCTCAACTGGAATCTACATAATGGGGCTAAGCCCAGGTCAGGGCCCAAAAGTTCACATAGCTCCAGATGATGTAAGACTTTTGCCATTCAAAGTGATTACAGGGAGAACTGGGGAATGTGTTTTTCATGTGATTCATGGTTATTCATTCTATGCCTACTCAAAAATCATTATCTAAATAGTGAGGGGTGTGTGTGTGTGTGTGTGTAACTTATATTTCATTCAGTGTATTTTAGCTACATAGGATATGCAAGTCTGTTATAAATCTAGCAAAGGGATAAAAAAACCAACTGGTGCCCTCCAGATATTTTGGATTACAAATCCCATAACACTGACCATTGACCATGCTGACCAGGGCATATGTGAATTATAGTCCAAAACATTTGAAGGGCACAAAGTTGCTTACTGCTGGTTTAGAGTGAAAGACAGGCTCTTGTGAAAACCATAGCCTTTTGCTCTGGGGTGCCCCTGATTAAAAGCCAGCCTTGTATAAGCTGCCCTCATTCCCACAACTGCCTGTGGGGGTTTCCTGTAGGCAGATGGTTGCCACTGTGTGAACAGAATGCTGGACAAGATGGACTCTTGATCTGATCCAGCAGGGCTCTTCTTATGTTTTTAATGTTCTTAACCTGGTGCCCTCCAGATGTGTTCAACTCCGAGCTAGGATGGTCAATGGCCATGGGGATGATGGGAATATAGTCCAACACATCTGGAAGGCAGCAACTTGGGGAAGGCTAAGTTCCCTATCTGTGCCATCCGTCATGAATGACAGGGTAGTCATCTTCCCCTGATGGAAAAGGCTCACAGAATTTTGACCTTGTGTACGGTAAAAAATTATTTATTTATTTATAACGTTTATATCCCACCGTTTTTCCTCCAAGGAACCCAAAGCAGCATACATAATCCTCCTCCTCTCCATGTTACTCTCACAACACCAACACTGTGGCCACAGCTAGACCTAAGGTTTATCCTGGGATCATCCAGGGTTCGCCCCTGCCTGAGCACTGGATCCCCTGTGTGTCACCTAGATGAACAGGTTTGACCCCTGGATGATCCAGGGATAAACCTTAGGTCTAGCTGTGGCCTGTGAGGTAGGTTGGGCTGAGAGTCTGTGACTGGCCCAAAGTCACCCAGTGGGTTTCCATGGCTGAGTGGGGACTAGAACCCAGATCTCCTGACTCCCAGTCCAACACCTTAGCCAATACACCACACTGGCTCATTGTTGACTCATAGTTGCAACCCCAGCTTGTTCCTTTTCTAGATTTGCTTTTGTTTTGTTTTGTCCCATTCCTCTGTCTTCTCAATCCCAGGTTTTAAGGCTTAAAATTTAATCAGTAGGCTGGAGTATCTCTACCTGTAAGTAAATCCATCTGAAAGGAGATGTTTCTGCCTGCCATTTGAAATGACAGGTTAGAATGCCGTAGGTGCCAAAAGATGCTGTTTCCAAATTTACTTGCAAATACTTTTACTTATAGATAAGCATGCCAGCCTTCTGCTTGAAATGGCAGGGTGGAACTCCTAGTTACAAATAGATTTCTTAATGGGCATATGCTTCTGCCTGTCATTTCAAGTTTGAAGGGGGCAATATTTTCTTCATGGTGTCTGTTCTGATGTGGTGAGGGACTTTACAACAAGTCAGCAACTTTCCCAGTGTAAAATGCAGAAAAGGAGCACAGATTGGGGACAAATAAAATGCAGGCTGCCCTGGCTCTTTCCATTATGACTGGGACACACCCTGGAGCAGACAGTTTACTGAAAAAGAGCTTGCTTTCTTGTCTTTTTCTGGCAACCAGCAACTGGATGGCAGTGGAGGCTGTTGGCTCCGTTTTTAATGGAGCTGTGAATCCATTTGGGGTTTCAATCAGAACCAACAAGGACTCTAAAGGAGCTATCCAAGGTGCTGAACCCCTTCCCCCCAAATGGGCTGAGCACCTTAGGTAGCTCCTTTAGAGTTTTGGCTGATTCAGACTAAAACCCAAAATGCATTCATAGCCCCACCGAAATCAGAGCTACCAGCCTCCACTGGTGGATGGTCATCCACGAAGTACTCCCTTTCCCTTTAAAATCTCTGGTGAGAATAGTGAAATAACACACCCACGTAAAAGGAAATTATCTCTGCTTGTAAACATACCTCTTTTCATTTTCTAATTTATTTCTCACCATGGAGACTATGGGGAATTCTCTTAATGGAGCGGTGCAATTCCATACAATGTAATAAAAATAAAATCAACTCCACTCATCATTTGCAAATGCAGAAGGAATGAAAGAAGGATATACTGGTTCTATGTCTAGCATAAGGAGCTGAGGTTCAAGTCACTTCTCAGCCACTAAGCTGACGGAGTGATATTTGGGCAAAGGGCTCTGGCTCTCAGCCTAAATTGGTGTGTGTGTGTGTGTTTTAAAAACCAAGTCTAGCAATATTATGAATGTATTTAGCCAGGCTGTTTGCATGTGGCCTGCCCTCTTGTTCTCTAATTAGAGCTTTGCATTGTAATGGCCATAAGTCATTAATAAAATACATCTTGATTGGCAAGAAAAAAATAATAACGATAGATTATAACTCATTCTAGTCCCTTGGGATAAATCGGAATGGAAATCTAAATAAAGAAGAGGTAGTGGAGAAACTTGCTTCTCTTCAAGCCTAGTACTATTTTCAGTTCATTTATATGAAGTTGCTTTATACTGGGTTTGCCTACCGGTACATCTAGGTTTGTGTATTGTCTGCTCTGGCTGGGGGGGGGGGGGGGGGGCTTTTGGCGTTTTGGATGAGGCCTTTTCCCAGTTACCGGAGATCCTTTCCTTGCTACTGGAGATCTTTTGGCTGAGGATGTGATGTAGTGAACTTTTGCTGTTATGCATGTAATACATGTGCTTTACTGCTGAGCTGAGGACACCCCAGATTTCTTTTTAAAACAATACCACCCTTAAAAGTGGTCTAACAATAATTTTAAATAGAAGAGCCCCCTTTAAATTTCTTCCCATTTGTCTGGGATTTGAACCTGGCAACACCGTCCACACTCAATCTAAGGATCATGCCCTAGACTAGCCTTCCCCAACCTGGGACCCTCCAGGGCAGGATCTACACTACTGCTTTATAATAGTTTATAATGGTTTGACAACTGTTCGGGCCTAGGACACATTCTGTATACCGTTTCCAAAACATTTTTAAAGTGTCATATCCTGCTTGGTGTAGATTTAGGTGTTTTGGATGACAGGTCCCAAACTGCCCAACAATAGGTCATGCTGGCAGGGGCTGATGGGAGCTGAAGTCCAAAACACCCAGAGGGCACCAGGTTGGGGAAGGCTGAACGAAACAGCAATAATTGCTGGTTCTGAAGAATTGGAGGATGCACTGTGGGGAACACTGTGGACGGTACAGCGAGCAATTGCAGTTCCCATCAAAGAGGAAAATGAGTGGCGGCTGGTACATCAGGTCTTCTCTGTTCAGTACGTACAATAATTGTGGGTTCCCATTAGGAGTGCTGATGGTGCATGTGAGATGAACATTACAGACACCCTTGCCTTAGCAATATGGGCAGGCACACACCGAAACGATAGAAACTAGGTCTTGCCCACCCCACCCCCCCTTGACATGGGAGGGAGGCAGACTGGAATTTCAGAGTTTCCTTTCTCTCCCTGTGCCCTTCCTTCTCCTACCTGCCTGCTCCAATGTCAGGGCGTCCTGCTCTGCCCTCTTCTGCCGTGTCCCTCGTTCTCCCCACCCCCTTCTCTGTCCGGCACAGTTTCTCTTTGTTGCTTTCAGCGGAGAGCCGTCTCGTGTGCCAGTTTCCATGATCCCTGTCTCTGTCTCTGGGCGTATCTCTCTCCTCTGTTTCTGGGACGCTGTCGCTGGGCTAGAAAACGGGTCTCCTTCGCCTGGGGGTCCGCCTGTCCGTCTCCTCACCCAGTCGCTCCTCTCTCTCGGCACGGTGCCACCTGCGTCTCCCAACTCCCCGGGCAGCGAGCTGTGGGCTGCCCTCTCCTCTTGGCCCCTCCCTTGGGGGCATGTTTGGGGGCTTCGTCCTTTCGTTCCCCTCGCATGGCCCTTCGGGGAGAGGGAGGGAGGGAGGGAGAGAGGAAAAGAGAGGCACAGGAGCAGGGAGCAGCAGTGGGAAAAGGCACCTGGATCCAACCTCAGGCAGCCAACAGGGAAGGGGAGGAGGAGGAGGAGCAGCGAGGGTGGCGGGGAGGTGAGCTGGGCAGCCTCTTCCACGCGCAAAGAACTCCCTCTCCCCCCTGGAAGTGCTCGGCCGGTAGTTTGGGCACCGGGTGTGCTTGTGCGTGGAATGCCCTGAATTGCCCTTCTCTGGAGGTCTGGAGCCCAGTGGGACAGGGCGCTCCTTCGCTGCCCGACTCGCCTCCACGCCGAGACGGCGGCTGGCGCGTGGGAGCCTGGTTGGATGGGATGCACCGTGAGCCTGGTGTGTTGCGAGGAGAGCCCTCGGCCCGCGCCGTCGGGGCCCCTGAGGCATGCGGGGAAAGGGGCGGCCGAGAAGACGAAGCTGCAGCGGCAAAGGGTGAGTGAGGGAAGGAGGGAGTCGGAAGGAAGGAAGAATTACGCCCCTCAAGGGGACAAGCGGGGAGCAGGGAGGGGAAGAAGCGGTGGGCATGGCCGGGGGAGACGTCAGGAGTGTCATGTGGAGGGGCTGAAGGGAGGCAATTCCTGGCAGGCCAGGGGAAGGGAGGGGAAGGAAGGTGAGAGGGACGGGAGGAGCAGGACCATGAGAGGGGGTAGGAGAGAGAGACCGGGGTGGGTGGGGTGGGTGGGGAGTGTCTCTGAGGGGGCAGCAGAGAAGGCAACAATACACATTTCAGGAGCAGGAATGGGAATAATGCTGGGCGGGGTGGTGGTGGATTTTCAGATAGGCATGCGGAATAAAGGAAGATAAAGGAAGGGAGAAGTTCCTCAGCTGAAGTGAACTTGGTCAAACTTGCTCACAACCAGCACCAAGTGCGCTTTTTTGGCCCACGCGGCCTACTGGGGATTTAGCAGTGGTCTGCCTGGACCGCTGTTTCGGACAACCTGCTGATCGTGAACTAGCTCTTTGTGACATTTTCTGTGACATGGTGAAAAGTGTATTGAGGCCATGTGATAATGGAAAAGAGATGCCTGATCAGGTTAAGGGAATATACTGTTGAAGTCTGCAAACCGTTCAGAAATTTTCAGGGGTAGGACTGTCAGTCCTGTGAGCAGCCTGTGAGCCTTTGGAATGCCTCCCTCTCCCCACAGGAGGTGGCTTTGCTCCCCCCTCCCGCCACCAATATCTTTTCAAAGTCAGCTTAAGACTTTTATTTTCCATCCCACCTTTGATAGCTACGCGGCTGTTGTTTCAGGTCTGCTGCATCTGTATTTATCTTATTTGAGTTGGTTTCAGATTGTTTGAACCTTTAAGGGCTTGGGGTGGTGGTGGTGGTAGGTTCTTTTCTTTCTTTTCTTGTACAACATGTTGAAATGTTAATGAAAAAGTGGTATCTAATTTTAAAATAAATGCATACAAACAAATGGCTTTTAGTGACCCCAGCTAGCCAAACTGTAATTCACTAAGCCAGTCTAGCTTTTGACACTCATTCACAACGGTAAATGGAGATGGAGAAGGTGAAAAGGTAAAGGGTTGTATGAATTGACCCTTACCTTTCCCTGTCACCAGATGTCAGCCCTCTTCGTACCTGCAGCACAAACAAAGGCAACAGCCACATCAGGGCAGTTCTGGAATTTGAGCAAATATTAACTGTGGAATCTGCACGGTGGCAGAGGCCATGTGGTAAGGCTCCTTTCAAATTAAAAGGGAGAGTGGGATAGTTCAAAAGATGATACGGCAGTTTGGATTGGTGAGCAGATGTAGGAGTGATGTTTCTTTGGCAGAAGATGAGTGCTGGAATCATAGACTTTTCTACATGAAGGATTTGTTGTGGTCTTGTCATTCCCTACTCATGGTTATTTACGGGTTCTTTAGATGATGAGGTGAACTTCCAGCTTCACTTTTGTTTGTAAACAGCACTTTCCGTGTGTGTGTGTGTGCTTAGATCATGGAAAATGTGGTATTATTTCAGCTGGCAAAAGAAAGTGTGGTTTCCTCTTGTGTATTTGTGCTATTCTGCTATAACACAGGGCCACCTAGAGGTTATGTAGGAGAAAAGCAGCCTTGTGTAATAAAACCCAGTGAGTTGTAGAGGAGTAGGCCATCTTGTCCACCCACCCCTCCATATGATGAAAGCCAAGCCATTACATCCTCTGGTTATATTGCTCCTGCTTCTCATGATGCAGTATCAAAATAGTCAGAAAGAAGAAGGGAAATAATTGCTCAGCCCACCTATTGTTGGTAGGAGCAATGGGATTAAACCACAGAGAAGTATATTCAAGCGAAATATTAGGAGAAATGCCCCATCTAAAGCAGCTGTCAATCTGCCTTGACATGTTATGATTTATCAAAGACCAGAGGTCTTCCAAGAAAGCCTGTACAGGTATCTATCAGTCCCAGGTGATTGAAATACATGATTATCCAGTCTTGGGGCAAAAGGTCAGAAATTCCAAGGATGATGCAGTGCACCACTGCCAGTTTCAATCTCTTTCAAAATGAGAATAGCAATCACTCACTGTTCCTATTCCTGAAGCCAGCATTTAGGAGGAAAAAAGAGCCCAGAATAGAATGAACCTTTAAGAAAAAACACCCAAGACTTGAGACCCACTTTATGCAGGATACCAGAGGGTGGTTGGGCCTCACACACATACCGTGTTGGCAAACCCAGCACACTGGCAGGAAACCAGTGCCCAGAACAGAGGCAGAAAAGGAGCCTCTCGCTATTTTTGCCCCCCCCCCCAAGGTCTATACTTAAGTTTAGGTGGTGCAATATGGGTCAGGCTATTTGGGGATAGCGTTTTCTTTCCTTTTGCTTTGGAAGAAACCCATTTCTTCCTCCCCAGAGCTATGAAGGGGCCAAATGATCACCATGCAAATGTCTAAGAGAGAGGGAGGGAGAGAGAGGATGAATGTGTTTTATAGGTATTTTGGTGCCAGGAAAGATACTGGGGAAAGCTGCAAGCACTTAAGTTGCCCTGCAGTAATAGTAATCTGCATTCAATCAGAACACCTGGTAGTTTTCAAGCTGTGGAACACCCTCACCGTACACATAGAGAGAGAGATGGGGGGGGGGGGGGAGAAGAGAGTTTCCTTGGAATCTGTAAACAACAGGGAACTAGTAACCAACTTCAGCATGTCCGTTTCTTTGAACATAAGACGAGCTATGCTGATCAGACCAGATGAAGAGTCCACCTAGTCCAGCATTCTGTTGACACAGTGGCCACCCACCTGCCTATGGCATTGTAGGGTGACCATATGAAAAGGAGGACAGGGCTCCTGTATCTTTAACAGTTGCATTGAAAAGGGAATTTCAGCAGGTGTCATTTGTATATATGGAGAACCTGGTGAAATTCCCTCTTCATCACCACAGTTAAAGCTGCAGGAGTCCTGTCCTCTTTTAAACCTGGTCACTCTAGTATAGCTCCTGCAGCTTTAACTGTGGTGATGAAGAGGGAATTTCACCAGGTTCTCCATATATACAAATGACACCTGCTGAAATTCCCTTTTCTATGCAACTGTTAAAGTTACAGGAGCCCTGTCCTCCTCCTTCTCCTCCTGTCCTCCTCCTTCTGCTTTTAAACATGCTACAGTCTCTCCTATTCTCAAGAAATCTACTCTTGATGTGCTTTCTCTGTTTAACTACCGACCTGTCTCTTTGTTGCCTTTTGTTTCAAAGATCCTGGAGCGTGTGGTCTACTCTCGTTGTCTTGATTTTCTTTCTAGTAACTCTGCTCTGGATCCTTTTCAATCTGGATTCCGTCCTGTGCATTCCACTGAAACAGCCCTTACTAAGATTACCAATGATCTTCTTATTGCCAAGTCTAAAGGCCTTTATTCAGTTCTTATTCTCTTTGATCTTACTGCAGCCTTTGACACGGTTGATCATGATCTTCTTTTGGATTCCCTTCATGACCTCGGATTTTGTGGCTCCGTCTATAACTGGTTTGCCTCCTATCTAGCGGGTCACTCTTTCAACGTGTTGGCTAATGGCAGCTCGTCTTCTTCTTTTCCCCTTTCAGTAGGGGTTCCGCAAGGCTCGGTGCTTGGCCCGTTGTTGTTTTCTTTATACATGTTGCCCTTGGGTAATCTTATTCAATCTCATGGCCTCCAATATCATCTGTATGCCGATGATAGACAATTATATCTTTCATCTCCGGATCTTTCTCCTGATGTTCACGATCGTATCTCGGCATGTCTTTCAGATATCTCAGCTTGGTTGCTTCATCATCGTTTGAAACTTAATATGGCAAATACGAATTGCTTGTTTTTCCTCCTAAACCTTCTCCTCATCTCTCATTCTCTCTTACTGTCAATGATGTTACACTTACTCCAGTCAAAGAAGCTCGTAGTCTTGGCTTTATATTTGATTCCTCGCTCTCCTTTATTCCTCATATTGAGGCAGTAGCTAAATCCTGTCGTTTTTTCCTGTATAATATTGCCAGGATTCGATCATTTTTGTCTGTCTCTTCTGCCAAGACTCTTGTTCATGCACTGGTTATTTCTCGGTTGGACTACTGCAACCTTCTTCTCATTGGCCTTCCTTCTTCTCACATCAGTTCGTTGGTTTCTGTTCACCACTCTGCTGCTAAGATCATCTTCTTGGCTCGCCGCCCTGACCATGTTACTCCACTTCTGAAATCTCTTCATTGGCTTCCAATTCACTCCAGAATCCAATATAAACTTCTCCTGTTGACCTACAAAGCTTTTCACTGTCTAGCTCCTTCCTATCTTTCCTCTCTCATCTCACACTATTGCCTCGCTCGTGCTCTTCGCTCCTCTGATGCCATGTTTCTCACCTGCCCAAGGGTCTCTACTTCCCTTGCTCGGCTTCGTCCATTTTCTTCTGCTGCCCCTTACGCTTGGAACGCTCTTCCAGAACATTTGAGAACTACAAGTTCAACCGCAGCTTTTAAAGCTCAGCTAAAAACTTTTCTTTTTTCTAAAGCTTTTAAAACTTGATTTTGTTCTGACTTTTATACTGTTAGTTTTACTTTACCCTGTGCCTGTTTGGTGCATTCTCTTCCCCTTCTTATTGTTTTATTATGATTTTATTAGAATGTAAGCCTATGCGGCAGGGTTTTGCTATTTTATTGTTTTACTCTGTACAGCACCATGTACATTGATGGTGCTATATAAATAAATAAATAAATAAATAAATAAATAAATAAATAATAATAATAATATGGTCACCCTAGCCTATGGGAATCCCATAAGCAGGTCATGAGAACAACAGCATCCTCCCACTCATATTCCCCCTCAACTGGTGTGTGTAGGCATACTGCCTCTGATACTGGTGGTAGCATATAGCCATCAGGACTAGTAGCCATTGATAGCCTTCTGCTTCAGGAATTTATCTACCCGAATTCCATACTTTAGCTATGTGCTGTGTGAAGAAGTACTTCATTTTATGTGCCCTGAATCTCCCACCAATCACCTTCATGGGATGACCCCAGGTTCTAGTATTATGAGAGAGGGAGAAAAATGTCTCCCTTTCCACATTCTCCACACCATACATGATATCATGCTTTCTCTGAAATAGAGGCCCACAGGGAAGTGCAGGGCGTGTTTTCTGGTGCACTGCCAATTCATGCAGGCCATGAACTGGGACCAGTGTGGGAAGTGAACTAATTCTGCACCCTAGAAAAACTTTCCCCAACCTGGTGCCTTTCAGATGTGTTTGGGCTACAACCAGAGGTAGCTCAATATTTAGGCAAATGGGACAGTGACCCCACCTCCTACCCACCCACTTGTGGCAGAGAGTTCCCTCCACAATGAGGTACATTTGCTTGCATGTATGCTGTGCAGCTTCCAAATGCCATACATGAACTTCTCCTGTCTTCCTCCAGCCCACCAGCTCCAATGGCCACCAGATGCCATTCTCTACAGCATCCATCATCCCCAGACAGCATGGCCACTGCCAATACTGAAAGGAGTCCCTAATGCAGATCATTTGAAAATCACTGCCCAAGGTGAAGGCCACTGAATTGGGGGCAATTAATTCTAACACACACATACACACTTTTTGAAGAAGCACTTTCCCCCTGACTAGGAGTGTCATCAGATGAGCATTTTATTGCACACTCGTTACTGGACACTCATGGTTCTTCATGGGTCCTTTTGATGACACTGTCTGTCTCCTGTGCGTCTCCCCAGAGAACATTCCTTTAGGGTTACATGGAAATGAGAGGTGTTAATTCTATGGGGCTTTGACAAGTCATGCAAGTAGCAAGTTCTTGGCAGCCTTTTGCTGCCTCATCCTTCTCCTTGAATAAGCTGTCCACAGTTGTGGGGGAGAGGGACAGAACAAGATCACCTGGGGAAACGACGTATGAGTCATTAGCAGGCAAACATGTGCCCGCACACTTGTCATTTCACTTATCACCATATCATAAGCAGGCCGCCTCTGCATGAGAATGGAAATCTGCATGCAGGTGGCCCGTTACGCTCTCAGATACCCAGTGCAAAAACAAGAGCAGGCATTTCCCCCCAAGTTCTTCCCACGGTTTGCCAATCGACATGCTGCCCTATACAAAGAAGCTCATGCTGCAGTTGGGGTAACAGCGTGGCTAGAATCTGCCCAGGCCAGCCCCTTCCTACTCTCATGCCAGCATCAGATTGGATCCAATGAAGTGGATCTGTGCAACTTCTGCTCATTGGATGGTCCCTTCCCAGTTCATGCCAACGCTGCTCTTGGGCTCGTCTCCAGAGGATTACAGCAAACTGGCTGATATTTGAAACGGAAGAGGGCTGAAGATGCCCCTTTCTAGTCATTCCGAATTGATTCACTTTGCCATTTTTTAAATCCCAGAAGCAAACATGATGTGGCATTCATTTGGCTTGAACAGAACTAAAAATTGAAATCTTTTACTGCTTCTTATGCCTTTGCTATGGGTTGGGTTCTTTTAATACAAGTGTGGTGTATGCGTGTATCAGGATGCTTTTTCTTTGGGCGATATAACTGTGGGCCAAACTAAGCATGAATGCAATTAACTTGCATGCTTTTTGTTATATGAATAGCAGCTTCAGGGCTGTGGAGTGGGTGTAGTTGGGTGTTTAACCCTTTACCTGTCTACCACAGGATCACCTCTCTGAAGCTGCTGTTTGCATTTCAAAGGAAGCTTGCATATTGAGTCCAATGGGAGCTAAGCTTGAAATGCAAATAGTAGCTTAGGAGAGGTGGGCTTTGTAAGGCTACGGCACAGAGAGAAAGAGTTAAACTCCCTCTTCCCCATGGTCCCTGAGGCTACTGAAGTTTCCACTGGGCTGCTATTTACAATTTTTAAAAATGTATTAATGTCAGGTTTGGCTTGGCCCTTCGAGAGGGATTTTCTGAACTGTAATCAATAAATCCACAGGTAAAAGGGCTGGGAACAGCCCATAGAAAACCTGTGAAAGCCATTAACAGTACTGAGTTGAATGGACCATTGTCCTTAAGCAGCGGGGAGGGGGGGGGAGAACTGGTGGCCCTCCAGATGTTGTTAGATTTCAAGTCCCATCAGTCCCAGCCTGCATGACCAATGGTCAAGGATGATGGTACTTGCAGACTAACAACATCTGGAGGGCCACAAGTTCCCCATCCTTGCCTAGGGGCTTTTCTTGCAACTTGTGCCTCTTATGAATGCTATTAATTAATGTGGAACAGAAAAGAGATTTGCAAATTGAAAGTACTTTCTAGCAAAGGGGGATTTTATGGGTAGCATGAAATGTTAGTCCTACAAAGAGTAGACTTGCTGAATTGAATGGGACACTCTCATTCATTTCAATAGATCTGTTTGGAGTAGGACTAATACTGGCTGCTACCCTATGTTTGCAAACTTATACATGCCTCATGCATGAAAATATGTTAGTTAGGGTGACCAACTGTCAGGATTTCCCCAGATTTGTCTGGTTTTTGTTCTTTCCATGGTGTCAGGGGGGATTTTCTATAATTTTCAATAATGTCCTGGAATGACACACCTTCCTCTTTAAGGCTGCCATTAGCATGGCAGGAGGGAGTGACATGCTTTCTTGAGGCACATCATTCCCCCACCCTGAGCTCCAATTGAGGTCTTAAAGGGGAAAGTGGGTCATTCGTGGACATTATAGAAAAGGCCTCAATTGGAGTGGATGGTGGTGGTGCAGAATGAAATCCTTTCCCCTCCTCCACTCCAATCGGGTTCTTTAAGGTGGCGGGGGAATAACGTACTTTCTGCAGGACTCAGAAAGCTGCTTCCCCACACACACACTAGGTGTCCTCTTTTTTGGTTTCCCAAATATGGTCACCCTAAGTTAGTACTTAGTTGTACTTAGGAGAGTGAGGCAGGCAGGCGAATGGACCCCCTCCCTTGCTGCACACCACACAGCCATCGAGCATCAGCTGCCCTGTGAGAAGGATCTTGTTGATACTGTTCATTATGATAGAAAAACAATGTATGTTGACATTTACTTGCAAGCCACCTTAGTAATAATGTACAGGACATCCTGAAAGTTGGGATATAAGTCATTGTAAATCATGGCCATTATCCCTGCCTCCTAGCACTCTAGACTGCTTCAAATGAGCTTTGTGTTCATAAAGAAGGACAAGATCCTTCCTGCTGGCTTGGCATTTCTTTTCTTTGGCCCTAGAACAGCCTCTTTTCAGGTCCAGATTATAAGGGAGCTTTTGTGTGCAGCCAGATTAGCCAAGGTATTTACATTAGGGTTGAAAGCATTAACTGATAAGAATTCTCATTCTTACCCAGAGCAGCTGAGATCAAGAATAACTCTGGATGATGATGATTTATTCTGAGCCAGTAAAAACCAGAACAAAAGAGATCACCTTTATTTGTGCTAGACCAAGAATCTGGTTTGAGTTTCACGCAAGACCTGTAATATGCGAAGTAAATCTTTGAGCATGTCCAGAGTGCCTTCTCCCTTCACTAACAAGTAAGCACAGCCTGTCCACACAATCATAGAATTAAGGAGCACAATGATGCCTCCTCTCTGTCTCTCACACCATCGCTCCACAGGCAGATGGCTCGGCTTCAGGGCAGGTTTGAGTCTCAGCGTCTTTCTTTTTGTTTTAGAAACTATGTGCTAGATATCCTGGCCAGAGCATGCCAACATGTCTGTCTGCACGCACTGCCTGCCACATTTTTCCATGAGGCGTCATTGGCTTGTTATGAGATTAATTTCACTGGCTTCTGATTAATCTCAGGCTGAAGATAATCCTTTGTTAGTGACATCTCGTTCAGTTGCTGTGGAAATCATTAGGATCCCCTTTCACTAATGGGAGAGGGGCTTGAGAAGAGGGGGAAAGAGGTGTGGAGGAGTTGGCAGTACTAGGGTGACCATATGGAAAGGAGGACAGGGCGCCTGTATCTTTAAGAGTTGTATCGTAAAGGGAATTTCAGCAGGTGTCATTTGTGTGCATGAAGCACCTGGTAACATTCCCTCTTCATCACAACAGTTAAAACTGCAGGAGCCCTGCCCTCTTTTGTATCTGGTCAAGAAATCAGGGCTCCTGCAGCTTTAACTGTTGTGATGAAGAGGGAATTCCACAAGGTGCTGCATGCATACAAATGACGCCTGCTGAAATGCCCTTTTCTATGTAACTGTTAAAGATACAAGAGCTCTGTCCTCCTTTTCATATGGTCACCCTAGGCAGTACCTTTGGTATTTGGTAACCCAAGGACCACTGGGCCTCCAATATATAGCTTGTTTCCAGATGAGGGATAAAATAAAACCAAAGTCAGTGACATGGCTCTTTTTCAGAAAACCCCCCCCCCCCCCAACCTCAGTGTCCAGGCCAAAGAATGCCACGTCACTTTTCCATTTCTGTCCACCTGCTCAGATTCCTCAGTTTCAGACAGATCTCCTTTCTTTTCTGTCCTAAAATGTGGTGTCAGTGTTACGCTGCTGTGTCTTTCATTCCAGCAGCAAGAGAGGAAAGGAGTCAGGAAGTGGGGTTCTTTTTCCTTTGGCTCATCTGTACTCACCTCTCTCCAGGGTTGGCAACCGAGCAGCCCAGCTCGGTTTACCTCCTCTCTACTATAGGCTTCTCTACAGTAGTAAAAAGAGCAGTGCACGACTACAGCCCTGAATAGGATTGCCAACTGTCTCATTTTATTGCTATACTCCTTCTTATTTATTTCATTTCTATACCGCCCAATAGCCGAAGCTTCCTGGGTGGTTTACAACAATTCGTAAAATAATAAAATAAAATATAAAAAGGTAACAGTTTAAAAGGCATAGAAGAGATGGCTTAACAGATCATCAAAATGCCACAGTCAGTATAAAAAGCAATATAGCCTAAATGAAAGCTCACCGAAACAAAACCATCTTTACCATATAGCAGAAAATAGAAAGGGCAAAATGCCCAGATGTTCTTCCCATGGAAGAAAATTCCACAGCGAGGGTGAGGCCACAGAAAAAAGCCCTATCCACTTTTGCACCAACTTGGGTTGGTATACAAAGAAGGGCCTCTTCATCAGAACTTAGGGTGCAGCATGATGGTACTGGATAAAGCAGGCCTTTAGGTACCGTGAACCAAACTATTTAGACACCCTGCACACAAAACAACATTTAAATAATAAATTTGTGCAGCACTTTAAAAATAAAAGAGATGGGCCAGATCTACACCAAGCAGGATATGACACTTTGAATCCAGCTTGAAAACTGTATATGGAGTGTGTCCTGGACCTCAACAGTTGTCACTACTGTTATAAACCATTTTAAAGCAGTAGTGGAGATCCTACCTTGGTTGGCTTACCAGGAGAGAAGAGTTAGATAGTTGAACAAACCAACACTGGGTTCTCTGGTATGTCATTTTAATTAGTTATATGTATTTTATTGTGTTTGTATTTGTGCTGTACCCCGCCTTGATCCAGAGGGAGAGGCGGGTAACATATTATTATTATTATTATTATTATTATTATTATTATTATTATTGTTGTTGTTGTTGTTGTTGTGAGGTTGAAAGCCAGTGTGGTGTAGTGGTTATAGTGTTGGACTGGGACTCGAGAGATCCAGGTTCTAGCCCCCACTCAGCCATGAAGCTCACTGGGTGACTTTGAGCCAGTCACTGACACTCAGCTTAACCCACCTCACAAAGTTGTTGTGAGCATAATATGGAGAGGAGGGGGATTATGTGAGCCACCTTGGCTTCCTTACGAGAGGAAAAAAGTCAGGTTATAAATGTAATAAATAAATAAACATAGAAGGAATCTGGACTCACCGCTGCAGAAGGAAAATCTACTGTGAACTCTGCATTAATGTTATCATTGTACACTATGAGCAGCAAATATTTGTACTTTTAATTATACGTTCAGGCCTATTACACAAAATAAACATGTGTGCCTTGTTCCTGTGAATAAGCACACTGCATACTTAGTGATACACATTCTTGGTCTACCAATTCCCATAGTTACCAAACAAAAAAGACATCACAAGGGTTAGTAGAGTCTGGTGGCTCCATTTTAGTGGAGCTGTGAATCCATTATGGGTTTCAGTCAGAACCAGCCAGAACTCTAAAGGAGCTACCCAAGATGCTGTGCCCTATCTCCAAAATGGGTTCAGCACCTTGAACAGCTCCTTTAGAGTACTGGCTGGTTCTGACTGAAGCCAGGATTACATTAGCAGTCCCACTGAAATCAGACCCCCCACCTCCACTGCTAAGGGGGGTAGTCAGGTAGAAGCTAGAGAGCAGCGGTACATTGTTCCCGGTCAGCACTGCACTTGGACTTCCCTCCCAGCACCTCCCGGTGCAATGAGAGGATGCCCCAGAGGCCTCTGCAACATTACAGAGGCTGCTTCTCATTGCCTTCTGGGAGAGAAGCAGCAGCTTGTGCACTGCACAGAACCATGTAAGGTCCTTCTTCTGACCCTGCATGAAATGACAGGGATACTCATGCAAGAAGGAAGTAATTAGGGTGGCCATGTGTCCTCCTTTACAAAGGATCATCCTGTCAGAGGACCTTCCTCTATTGAAAGGCTGCCCAGTCCAGGTCTTGTTTAAAGATAAAGGACCACCAGGGACAGCAGGGGCTTCAATGTTGCCCATCCATAGTGAGCACCTGGACTGCAGGCTGAGCAGACACATGGGTCACAATTTCCCCTACTGTGATGAAAATGTATTACATATTTTACTTAAAGCACAGTAATTATTTCTAAATGAAAATTTATTCACATTTTATGCAAACCAGAGGCCTCCTTTTCGTTGATGAGTTCCTTCTTTTTTGCTGAAGCCTAAACAGCCACTCTGTTGGGTGAACAGGCATGCGGAGCTTTGCAGCACAGGAGGCATCACTTCCCACCTAGCAAACAGCTGGTGCAAAATGGAAGGGGGACTGAGATGCCTTTGTGATGATGTTGCAGATGCTTCAGGAGCATCCTGTTGCTGCACCATGGGCCCTGGGAGGGAAGCCCAAGGTAGGCATAGTGGGGCTGGGAAGGAAGCTAGAGAGAGCATATTCTAAAATATAAGCTTTGCTTCAGATTTAACATTCTTTCAAGAATTAGATCTAGAGTGGATATCGCACTTATAAAGCAATGGTGAACCATGAACCATTATTTCTGACAGGCTCCATATGAATGCTCCTCCCTTTTGTCCCAGGGGACTAAAACCTGTCATCCATCCCATCCTATAATGCACTCTGCCCACACAACAAAAATCTATTCAGCAGCACACTGCTTCATCTCTTGGTTGTCACTGCCTACCTCATTCCTTTTCAGATGGGTTCCTGGTTGGGGAAAAAAAGCTGCAATTTTCTCCCACAACATTTCTAGAATTTTTCCTCCATGCACCAAACACACTCTTCTAGCACTGTTATGGATTCAGGCAACCCACCTAGGGAGATCATGACTGAATCATTCTCTTGAGGGGTGCAGGCTATTTTATATCCATAGCATCCTTTGTTTAGTTTTTAAACACGTCTGTGGTTTTATTCTGGTTGTGCTTTTTATATTGTATTTTGTATTTGTGTTTTAAATTTGTTGCTTGTTTTAATGCTCTTCATGGTTTTAATTTGTGTGAACTTCCCAGAGAGCTTCGGCTATTGGCAGTATAAAAATGTAAAAATAAATAAATAAATAAATAAATAAATATCAGGTATGGGCTGCCTACCCCAGGGTGGAACTGCATGTTTTACTAGCAAATACACGTTGCAAAGCCAGAAATAACAGTTGCTAGATCTAGGGTGACCCTATGAAAAGGAGGACAGGGCTCCTGCATCTTTAACAGTTGTATAGAAAAGAGAATTTCAGCAGGTGTAATTTGTGTGCATGCAGCACCTGGTGAACCGCCCAGAGAGCTTTGACTATTGGGAGATATATAAATGCAAAATAATAAATAAATAAATAAATTCATCACAACAGTTAAAGGTACAGGAGCACTGCCCTCTTTTGTATCTGGTCAAGAGGGCAGGGCTCCTGCAGCTTTAGCTGTTATGATGAAGAGGGATTTTCACCAGGTTCTCCATATATACAAATGACACCTGCTGAAATTCCCTTTTCTATACAACTGTTAAAGACACCAGAGCCCTGTCCTTCTTTCCATATGGTCACCCTATTAGATCCAAATTAAAATGGTAGCAGCTTCATTGTCAGATGTAATTGGTAAATGACAGTCCTAGTAACAAATGCTGCAAAATTATTGGATGTGTCTTAAATCAATATTAGAATGAAGTGCTTAATAGCCACATATATCAGACATTCACTGATTTAATGGTCATATTTTAATTCAATAAAGGGAGGGCTTGGAATCTCTTAACATAATCTTCAATGCCCCATAAAACTACAATTCCCAGGATTCTTAGGGGGTAAATCATGATGATTAAAATGGTATAAAACTATTTTTAAGTTTGTAGTGTAGATAGAGTTAGAAGTTCCAGCTCTCGCCAAGTTGAAAACTCTCTTGGTTTTTGAAGCTTTTTTACAGAGCGTTTTACAGAGTCTATGCTACCCTGAGAATGCAAAACTTTTTTTAAAAAATCATATATAAACTAAAACTGATTTTTGGGATTCTAGTTTCTATGTTAGAAATCTTGTTGTATGCTCTACAGCAGAGTAATTGCAATCATACTGATTTCCAGAAACTTCAGGTATTCTGGAAATAATCTTTTAATTTAGGCAGGAAGGTGCAAACTGGTGGCAAAGGAACATGATCAATCATTTTAGCCTGGAAGGGGATTAACCATTGGCATAGGCTGCTTAACTAGTCTCTATCACTGGTAGTCCGCTTTCAATGACAAATCATTTTTCTTGCAGGCGGGGGAGCATTTTCTTGCCTCCGTCTCTATGTGTCATTTTAAAAATGAGGTGGTGGGAAGGGAAGAGTGTTGTCATATTGACTTTTCCCTTTGGGTGTGAAAATGTCTGCGGTTGGCAGCTCTGACTGCCCAGTCTCTGCCTAACCACTTTGCAGCTTTCATGGCTTCCTTGCCCACGTGTATGCGCTGAAAGAGTCGTGTGGGCCAGCGTCACAGAGTGAGACAATCTACATCCATTTCACACCACACAGGGGTGCTCTCTGTATGGAAGATTGCCAGTGTAAGAGGCCTCTCTCATGCTCCTCGCTGTGCATGCAGTTTCACTCATTCTGCATCCACTTTTGCCTAGTGGCATGAATGCCCCCCCCCTCCCTGGCTTCACCATTCAGCATTGCAGCAGGGCCCCAGCTGCAGTGGCTCAGCCGCTTCTGTTGCAGTCTTTTGTAACTCGGTGCTTTCGTGGTGCAACCGCTTTATCGTGTGCATTGCAGAAAGAGCCTATTGAGAAGCAGCCCAGGGTGGGCGGGCGGGTGGGCGGTGTTCTCATTGGCTTCTACATTATCCTTTATTTTTCTTAAACAGATGAAATTAAATGTGGAGGAGGGGAAGAAAAAGAAAAGAAACCTGTGTCAGCGCAACACAAAGACCCAGGCTTTAAACCCAATGCAAAAGGAGCAGAGGTATCAGGAGTTCTGAATGGCAGGGCAGTTATATTGGCAGATTAATAAGAAGGAAACAATTCAGTTTGAGAATGCATCAAGCTGCTTCTCTGGAGCTAACTCCTGGGTCTGCCACAGATTCCCCAAGTCCCCTTGCTCTCTAACCTCATATACGATGTTCACTTTTTAAAAAAACAACAACCTAAATTTCCAGTAGGAGAAACTGCTGTGTTTCTGAAAGGTATTTGGTTATGCCCCAATAGTGCCGAAGCAAGCATTTGGAGAACCTGCTTCCCTCTCCAGCATGCTGGTGTCGGTGTCGTTCAGTTAATCTAGTTCTCCTCTCAGGGCTCTGTGTGATGTGATGTGCGGCTTCAAGCTGTTTCCTTGACTTCTAAAGAGAAGGCGCTATGGTTTTCTGGGACCACAAGCCTCTTCTGTTCTCTCCTCCTGGATGGTTTGTCTTGCCCTCTGAAATGATGGTCTTCATTTGGCCAGCAGCCCAAGGACCAGAGGAAGGAAAAGAGCTTCTAATCATGTGGCTCTGAAGCTGCCTGCCTGAAACAGAGCATCAAGTGCAGGAGAGATGGGCATACAGGACAGAGAATCAGATGCGCACTTAGCATGTTGACAGCTGCAGTCTTGCGTTTGTGCAGTTCCTACCCCTGCCACACATCTTTGATTGTATAACATGTCAGCAGTAATGTACCACTAAAAAGCAATCTGCAGAACAAACTTGGAGGAAGGCTTGCAGGACCGACTGCACCTGTCTTCAATCAGAGTGATGTTGCATATGGCAACCCACCCAGAGAGGACCAGTTCACAGGACCATAGACTAAGTGGTTGGTTTTTTCCTTCTTGCCACTATCTTAATGTGAAAGGGTCATACATGTCCCTTCCATGCAGGATCAGATCATGGATATGCATACTGTTGTACAACCAACTTTGGAAAGCACACCCATGCACAGTTGTGGGGGAACACTTATGTGACCATTCATCAAGAACCAACTTCTACCTGGGCTGTTGAAACCCCCAGTATTAATCCACATGCAGGATGCAGAGTAGACACTAACACCATGATGTCATGCCATGATTGCAGCCTTCTTTGGTGCCAATAGATTGATTAGTCACACATTGGTGTTTGACCAGTGTGCATTGCAACAATTGCAACAAGAAGACACAATCAAAGAGGCAAGCAGCAAAGCTAAGTGGATGTGGACTTGAGCACTGCCTGGATGGGAGACCATATGGGAACCATATGCAAACTGCAGTGAACTCTTTGGAGAAAGAGTGGGGTACAAATGTGTGATACAAGACTATGATGAGCTTCGGGAACAGGAGACAAACTTTTAAAATAAGATCTCCCCAGGTAAAAAAGGGTGGTGGTGTGGACATTGTACAGCTCTGGGTGTATGCTCCATGCTTGTGCCTCCTTCTCCAAGGCGTGTTGGGTAGAGTGAAACCACTTCAGACCTCTCTCTCTCTACTTCAACCTCAGCTTCCTTCCAGACTCTGTTCTAAGCCTTTGAGGTTTCAAGCTCTGGACTGCTATTTTGCTAACCGACATTTCTGGTTTGCACTAAGGGTGTTGGCCATGATGAAAAATGATGTCAAATCAAGATGATCTCTGCCCCTTCTCATCTGAAATAAACTGTCATTGACAAATCCCTTATGAGCTGGCTTCTAGCCAAGTCCACTGCATTTCGCAGCCCAAACTTGCTGTCACTTCCTCCTCCTCACGGCTGTCTGACTGCAGGCATGCAGGCAGTGCTAATTGTTTTGCCTTTCCCATCCCATTTCCCTGGGAAATCGAAAAAACCTTATGACTTTTCATCCTAGTCTGGTCCAAATAAATATCATTAAACATATGTTGTTTGTGTCCTGGGTTGTTTATCTACTACAACTTTGATTTATAGCTCATGGGATCTGTGCAGATCACATATTTTCAATTTTACATTAGAAAAAAAAAAAAGACAGGGAAAAATGCTAAAGAAAATTACATTTCCAAAATGGTCCCTTCCCGTCTTTTTGGCCATGAGCCCAAGAGCAGTTTGTCATTGTTATACGGGCTTGCTCAGGAGGGAAGGAACACACACAGGTCTAGCAACTCTTGATTCTCTGGTGCCAGGCTAATGTTGCTGTGCTTCTCTGGCCATAGGCCAAATGGCCATTGTAGTCGAATTCTCTTGGGAGGGAGGGAAGGAGCAGAGTTATTCTCTGTTGCTCCAGAGGGCAGGACTAGAACCAATGACTGGAAGTTGAAAGCGGATTTCGGCAAAACATTAAGAGAAATTTCCTAACAGTGAGGGCTATTCAGCAGTGGAACACACTGCCTCTGGAGATGGTGGGCTTCCCCTCACTGGAGGTGTTGAAGCAGGAGCTAGATGACCATCATCTATCAGGGGTGCTGTAGCTGCATCCAGCATTGCAAAGCCTGCATTGAGCCTGGGCTGGAGTAAATGATCTCTGAGGTCCCGCCCAACTGTGTGATTCTATAAAAAAGCTACCATAACCTGCTGGCCTTCTGGCTAACAACAGAGCCTGGGGCCATATTATCCCTTTCCCATATTCCATAGAGAGACACTTTCATTAAATTAAATTAAATTACACTGCATTAAAAGAGCAAGTCTCTTTAATGAAGAAACTCTATGAAGCAGTGTATTCTCTACCCAGAGTGATCAAAGGACCAACAGCTCCTTTCTGGAAAAATAGCAAGTTTCTGTTTCAAGACATGAGTACTGATGATGGACTTGCTGTTAATGTTTTCTCTCTGCAAAATGTCCACAAAAATTCTTGCTTCACAGCACTTGTGGTTTGATGATGGCTGTGACAAACTGTGTCATTTTTCCAAGGGTAGTGCGTGTCTGCTCCACATAGACACATTTTAGCTGCCACTGTAGGTTCATAACTAGCAGCATCTCCTGCCTGGCCTTCAGAGTGCAAAGCACTCGCTCTGCGTGTCCCTTTAGGCTAGTGCTCCTGCTGATTCCCTCCTACTCTGAATTCTAGGACAGGGGCTTTTTGGAATACAGCCAGGGCCCCTGCATGATCTTTATTTTTTTGGTGGGGGGCACATTCTTAAGAGCTTCCAGATCCTTGCTAAGTTCCATTTTCCACTCTAGGTTCTAGGCTAACCTCCCCCAACCTAGTGTCCTCCAGATGAATTGAACTACAACTACCATCATGGCCTCTGGCCGAGATGGAAGGGCTGGAGAGCACTATGAAGAGCACATCTGGAGAGCACTATGTTGCAGAAGGCTGGTCTAGACTGAGCAAAATACCAGTGGTTTCATTCAACTCTGCTTTATGGTGGGTAAGCACAGTCACATGACATTTCTCAAAGGGTTCTTCATCTCTACTTTCTTCTGGTGTATTTTATTTTATTTTTAAACGTGTACACCCTGCCTTATCTCTTGAGGAGTTCTATGTGGCTTACAACACAATTAGACCCTGGTTAATGGCTTGCTTATATGATGACAACAAAAAGGCAGTATAGGTAAATTAATTCAGTGCCTAGGCCTGCCTATTAATTGTCAGAAGTTTCCCAATCTAAAACAGCCCAAGGGAGAAGTACCACCTGAACTGCAAGACAAGTAATGACTCTCAATTAAATTTAGATCTCTTCATTCGCCCCAGGAATTCAGAGTCCATGTAAACTGAGAAACCAGTCAGTTCCTCCAGTTCCTCTTAAATACTAAATAATTCTTGGGCAGCGTGAGACCAGCAGTATTTTAAGACCTATACATGATGAAGAACTTAGTCAGAGCCCCCATACAAAACAATCACGTTTCTGCTGGAGTTTTATTCTGGCTTTCCATCTTCCAGTTCTGGCATCTGGCCAAAAGGATGAAATTCTAGCCAGACCTGTAAAGTCATGCATGATTGGTTACTCTGCTTTTTCCTGTGTCATCAGCCCCAGAAGGTTAGCAGGCCTGCTTGTAAGAGCTTCTTCTGCTTCTTTTTATCCAACCTATTTTTTTTAAAAAAATAAATCCCATTTCCGGTTTTACATCTGGAATTAGGTGTTGCACCAGATAATGAAGCCAAAAGAGGTTTCATCCCCCACAAATGCAGCCTGTTGCAGGACCATGGCTGTAAAAGAACTTGCAAAGAAAACTCTGGATTCTATTCTGTCTCAAACGACTCTCTGGGAAAATGCTTTCCGAAGTAAGATCCTTTATCTTTGCAAATGACTCACAGATTGCGAAGAGCCTAATCTAACTTTGATTTCTGAGTACTTTATTCTTGAAATCTGGGCCAGATTGTTGGTGTTTGTTTTATTTTCGAAAGAGCCCAGCTTCCAATTAAGCACTAAAAGAAGGCAGAAGGTTTCTAAAATCATACAGGATGGATCAGCTCCAGCATTTTCTGTTGTGTCATCTTTGGCTGGAGTTTCAGCCAAGCTGGATAAACTGGAAGGTGCAAGATTAGTTCGTTTCTGAAACCAAGATTAATATGGGATGGGGGAAGGTTAGATCCAGTGCATCTCAGTCTCTCAAGGTGCATAAAAATAATATACATCATTGAGCAGCTGAGCCACAGTGGAAGGGCACTCAGCAATAAACAATTTCTTCTTAAGAATCACACTCAGGGAAAATCAGCAGAAGTTAGTTGTGCTGGTGGACTTCTCTTATGACATTCCAAATAGCAGTATGGTGTAGTGGTGAGAGTGTTGGGCAAGGACTAGGTAGGCTTTAGGTTCAAATCTACATCAGTCCATGAAATTCATTGGGTGAGCTTCAACCAGTTGTTATTTCTTAGCCTCACCTACCTCACAGGACTGTTGTGAGGATAGATTCATATACACAACTTAGAGCAAAGCTGGGACATAAATGTAAATAAATAAATAAATTCACCTCCTCTTCCCCAAAGTTTTGCAACTCTTTTAAAATTGATTTACCATGAAAAAAAAATTAAGTCATGTGACGTATGTTTCTATCCATGTTCAGAGCTTGAGCATAGCTACAAATAGAGAGTGGGGTGTGGGGAAATGATTGGAATTTTCCATCCCTCCTCAGCCCGCCAAACTTCCTGGATGTTTACCTAGCTTATAATAAAGACAAGAGTGACTTTATACATGGATAAAGTGATACTCTTCACTAATGAATAACCACAACTAGCTGCTTCCTGACACATAATTTCTAAAATAAAAGTTGTCAAATGGTAAAAGAAAGAGTCTACAAACCCCTCAGCCACTTCCTTATAGTAAGGTAAGTCCTGAAGCCCTGCACCCTGAAGGATTTCTCCAAAATTCTCACCCCTTCTCACAAACTTTGGGTGCAATTTCTCCCCCCTGCCCCACTTTACTCTGAAAACTGTTGAATCACTTGCTCTTGAATCACTGCAGTTGGTTCCCAGACTTCGGGCTCAGAAAATTAATGCATTGCAACAAGTCCATGTGAAACAGCAAAGTCCTGTGATAGCGTTGACTTCTCCATCCCCTTCCTGATAAGACTTCCTTAAAGGAAGAAAAAAGAGAAAGGGTCCTGTATGGTAGTCATTGAGTTAATAACCATTTTTGTTATCTCTCTTTGCCAACTAAGGATTTCTTCTGAAGGGCACAATCTAGGCATGTTAAGACAGAAAAAAAGTCCTACAATTCCCAGCATTTACCAGCCAGCATGGGAGTTGTAGGGCTTTTTTCTGTCTAAATGTGCATAGGATTTTGCCCTAAGGCTTGGGAGCCTTAGGATGTAAGCCTTAGGGTGTACTTTTATTCAGGTTTTGCCATCCTATTTAGAAATCAAACCAGGTCCTTTAGCAGTGGATAGAACGGCTGTAGTGTAGTAGTGAGCATAAGCAACAAACCAGAGGACCTTTGCTTTAGACCTTACTTGGGCTATATATGCACAAGATGGTCTTTGTCAAGTCATCATTCTCTGATTTTTGGCCACTCCCCCATCCACAGTATGGAGATAACACCGAGTGATCTCTTGTAGAATATTGCGAGTACTTTAGAGTGTTGTGAGTATTTCTGAGGCAATGCATACGAAGCAGTTGAATGCTCTATAGAAGCATGAAGTATTGCTGCTAGTAACTGTAGTAGTAGTACAGTGAAGGATCTTTATAAAGATCTTTGACTGGGGAAAGACCATTGGTCCGTGACAGAGCACATGGTTTGCATGCAAAAGGTCCCAGGAACTATCCTTGGTATCTTCAAGTGAGGTTGGAAAGATCCTACCCTCAAAAGCTGCTGCCAATCAATGTGGACCAGAGGTGAGGAACATCCCTGCCCCCCAACCCTGGAGAGCTGCATTCCCTCAGGGAAAAATGCTTGGGGGCTGGAAATCAGTGGTAGGCAGGGCCAAAACATACACAAACATTTTCTCAGCCCCTCCTCCTCCCTCACATCACATTCTGTCTGTCCCATGCACCACTGTAGAGTCTACTGGGCTAGGTGGACCAACGGTCTGATGCAGTATAAGGAAGCTTCTTGTGCTTCTAAAAGAAAGCAGTGGTGTGGTGAGAGGCGGTGGTATTTAATAGTCTTGCCTTGAGTGGTCATAATCAGGGAATTTGGAAGGGCAGGAGCCCATTCCACCCTCCCAGCTTAAGCATCTTCATACAGTGCTTAGATAAACTATGGGAACCACTACCACAAGTATGTAGTGATGGCAACCAATATGGATGGCTTTAAAAGGGAATTGTCCAAATTGGTGGAGGATAGGGCCATTATTGGATATGTGCTACCTCCAATATCTGAGGCAGTATGCTGGGGAACATGAACAGGATGGTGCTGTTGCGCTCATGTCCTGCTCTTGGGTTTCCCATAGGCAGGCTGTTGGCTACTATGTGGACAGAATGCTGGACTAGATGGCCCTTGGTCTCATCCCGCATAGCCCTTACATTTTTATTAAAACCACATGCCGTTATTCCTCAGCAGCACCTGTATTTCTGGCCAACTCACTGGTTCCATATATTGGGTAACTTCTGTTATAAAACCATGAAATGGGCCTGTGCTCCAAGGGAAGAAAGGAGACGGTTTCATCTATGATAATTAGGTTGCTGTAGTTACAAGGTATAAAAACAGAACTAAAATAAATGCTCTCAAAATACATTGCTTTTTCCTGTTTTAACTTAAACATATATCCAACTGTGAGCCATTAAACTTAGTTCATGATCATGTCCCCACCACAGTCAAAACACCCACTTGCACACCCAAAAAGGCACTGCGGTTTGAACTTTGGGTTAACAATTTTTCAACCAGCCACTGTGACTATGATCTTAGTAGCAGCTTGATATGCAGACATTAATAGGTGACCCCTGTTGATTTCTGCACAACAAGTTAAAAGCACAAGAGCAGGATAGAGCAATTTTTATTTGGCCACTTGGCTAGAATCTTGAGATGTCATGGAGGGCTCCCCCCCTCCCCAGGTACATCCTTTCCCCCTTACAAATTAGCACATTTCAGTTGTAGCAACGGGGCCAGTTGTGAAACCCCCCACTGATGTGGACATTAAAAGCCACTGTCCCTACTCTGTCATTGTTTGTGGGCAAAGCCTCTGGATCTTGGTGGGAAATGGTCAAAAAATGTGACTTAAGAACATAAGAAGAGCCCTGCTGGATCAGACCAAGGGTCCATCTAGTCCAGCACTCTGTTGACACAGTGGCCAACCAGCCATTGGCCAGGGATGAACAAGCAGGACATGGTGCAACAGCACCCTCCCACCCATGTTCCCCAGCAACTTTTCTAGATCCTTTGCATTTGGGATGAAAATGCTGGTCATAATGGGCTGAATGGTATTTCATTAATGGATATAACCTGAACAAGAGTCTTAATGTGATGGCGTCCCAGTTGAAATTCATCTGAGGTGGGCATGAGAAACCATTTTTGGTTCAGTCAGCAGTGAGTGGATTACACATATCATGTCCTTTTCACACACTGGCGGGCAGCAAAAAAAGCTCATCCCAAAACATATGTTATGTTCTTGCCCTCAAGAGATTGCTAGAATTAATTCTAGACTAGATGCCCCTCAGATCTAGCCTGTCAGAATTAAGACACGGAGAAGTCTTTTGAGAGAGGTGTTCTACCAATAATTGGGGTTACAGTGATCACCTGGTTTCCTACCAGCACTCCAGGGGATTTAACAGCACTCTGAAAGGCTAAGCCTTCAAAAGGTTAAGGCTTCCCTGCCTGTGTGACTCTATGGCTAGAATGAATACCTGTTGAATTTCTGGCTGCCAGATCGCTGTTAAAGCACAGGAGCCCTGACCCCAAAACCCAGGTGGCTGGCAACTGTAGGTGGGGCCTACTCCTCGTGAAGCGATTCCTCTCTGCCATGTTTTGCCACTTGGCTTTTTCTCCACACCCCCAACTTCAGTCCTCTTGTTCTGTCCACCTTGATCTTGCCATGGGCCAAGATACAATCCCCATTCATGTTGTCCCTGCCACATCCCGTGTTTCCAAATGAGTCATCGTATCACTGAAAGGGCCCTTGTGATCATAGTTAGGTAGTTGGCTGCCGTCCCCTTCCTTATCTCCAGGCATTTTCTCTCTTGGGGGCTTAGAGACAATCTCTTGCTGACGGGCCCTCTGCAAAACTCCTTTATGTGCTGCCCGGGCGCTCTTGTTCTCCCCACTCCCAGGGCCATGCCTTCACTGGGTTTTGTTCCCAGTCCCTCTTTGATGTGTCCGTCGCAGCCTGGACACCATCCAAGAGCGAGACAAACAAGGCCTCTTGCCTCCCTATCGCACTCTGGAGGGAGAAGTGCTGACGAGCCTTTGGCTAGTGTAGAGGGTGGCAGCCTGAATCGCAGCCCTGTTCGGGAGGCGGAAATTTTCTTCTTTTCCCAGGCCCTAGAGGTGACCCTGCCCTGTTCCCATTGTTAGACTCTGCCTACCTCTCCCCCAGTATTTGCAGGTGACTCCCCCTCCTTTGCCTTTAGTATGCAAATGCAATTCTACCAGGAGTGCCAGATTAACATTTCTCGATTTAGGGACATTTTGAAATCTGACATCAGAAACATCCCTGATTGTAGGATATCCTATGAAGATGCTATAGGTGTGAGAGAAAGGGCGGGTTTCTGTTATAAATTGTCATTCATCAACTTTTTCTGGCAGAGGCTCAATGTCAAGGGTGGGCAACTTGTGGCCCTCCATACCATACCACTTGTTTTGATATACAATTCCTATCAGCCCTCATCATTGGTTATGCTGGCTAGGGCTGATGGGAGTTGTAGGTCAAAACATCCAGAAGGCCACAAGTTGCCACTCCTGTTCTACACCTTTAGCAACTGCAGGACAGGAAGACATTCAACTGGTGCGGCATTTCCCCAACCACTGCACCAAAATGCCAGGTATAGCATTTGTTTGTTTGTTTGAATATACCTGTCCAGCAGCTGCCAACATGTTGGAGCCTCCGTCAGGAAAAAGGAGGGAAAGATGGCAGCGCTCCAAGCTGGTCACTTTTCAGCAAACTTTGCTATGAGCTACAGCAGTATAGCACTGTATGAAAAACATCTGGTCAGAATGAAGCTATGCTGCACACATTTATCATTTGGGAGAGGGGGAAGTATTTTTCCTCTAGGTCAGATTGGCTGCTTTACTTTTTATTTGTGTCCCCCCCCCGCCAAAAAAAACCCCACCCTCCTACCCTTCTTCTATTGTGGATGGCCTCTTACAGCCATTTTGATGTGGTTTTAACAAAAAGTCCCTGGCCCTATTCCTGCTAGGGCCACCATGCTGATGCTCATCTTTTGCTTATTGTGCTACTTTTCTATCATGTGCAATAGAGGACACAGCCCCAGGATGGGAGTGTAGGAACAGAAGGGAGAAGATTGCCTCAGGCCAAAGCTTTTCCAAGAGAAACCCAAATGGCACTTGCTAGGGCCAACACTTTTTTTATTATTTTTTTTAAAAAAAAGGTTTTTCAGGATCATTTAGACACCAATTCCTGGCTCCATATCCCCCTGCCCTACTACCATGGTGCTGCCTGCAGCAAGTTGCTTCAACCTACTTCATAGCAGGGCCAGCCCTGACTTCAGGGCCACCAACCCTTTGGAAGTATGATTCAAGCCTCCAAGCAGATCTGTATTCAGTGGTGTAGTGGTAAATTCTGAAATACAGGTGCTCATCATGACAGTCCCCATAGTCATTCCCCCACAAGGAGAGTCCAAAAATGCAGGCAGCTGTGATGATCCATATCTAGCAGTTTTCATCTTCACTATGAGCAGGACTTTTGTCAAGCTAATGGGTGTTAACTGCCCATTGAAGTCCAAGCCATCCCCAAATACTTTACATTACAACAAGAAACAAAATAGTGCTGCTTGGAAAATTTGTTCTCCCCCCTTCCCCCCCCACAACTACTGTGAAGATTGCAGCTCAAGTGAGAGGAAACAGGGAATTCTGAGGGGTGTGTGTGTCAGTGTCTCCGCTAATAAAAAAGTGCAAACCCTCCCTGGCTCCATTTCATCATTGCCTGTGTATCTCTAGAGCATGGGCAGGGTTCTCTTACCTGGGGCAGGGTCCTGGTGGTTTCACACTAAATTGTAGTCCGAACTGAGGAAAACCCTCAGTCATTTGGTAGCAGAAGGCCTGCTGTTTGCTGTCAACAGCACCTTGGCTCCGATAAAACCAATGCTCCCCTCCCCCCGCCACCCTCAGCCGTCTGGTGGGCATCCAGGGGAGAGATAAAAATCCACATGATGCTTTTGGAAAATGGTTCAGTTCTGTCTGCCAACATCCCCCCTCTTCACACTCCACATCACGCTCAGGTTCTGACATCCCTAGAGGTGGTGCACATGTGTTTGCGTATGTATATACATTGGGCCGTTTCAGCTGAAAACATTTTCAGATTCCTCCCATCTACTGTACAGAGACTACAAATGGGGGAAAGCCAGCTTGGAGAAGCTGGCTTTCTTCTTGTCAGAGGGTCGGTGAGGTGAAGAACTGCCCGACTGGGTTGTAGCTTTCTTGTCTCCAAAACCGAGCAATAACAGGCCGTACATGTTATTCATGTCCATTCTCTATATAAACAAATCATAAGTAGAGTGGCTATTTACACATCGCTTTGGGGCTTTTACCAATAATTCTAGCAACAACTCTGTATTTTTGCAATCATCCTTTGTAACTCCCCTGGTACAGTATCTCAAAAAGTTCTATAAGGAGACTGCTTTTTGGTTCTTTTGATGGGAAAGTGCACATTTTGAATGGGGAAAATGGTCCTTTCTCTGCACATTTTTCAAAAGTGTTCACTTTCCTCCATTGACTAAAACATAAAATTGTGTCTCTTTTGAAAAATGTGTTGTTCAAAGTTCATTTTTTTTAAAAAAAATGCAGATTTTTTTTTTTAAAAAAAACACATTTGCAAGTTTAGGAATATGCAGACTTTTTTTTAAAGTACTCTTATACACATTTGGGGTTGGGAACAGGGCAGATTTGGATGATTCTCAAACTGAAACAAAATTCTTGTATATCCTTCAGAACATGCATATCCTTCAGAACATAGGCCTTTTTCATACATAACGACAACCCAGAGTATAGGTTGAGGTGGGTTCAATATAAGCTGTTGTTGAACTGTGTGTTGCAGTTGTTGAATCATGGGTTGTCATTATGTGTGAACCTTGCACTATAGTTTAACTATGGGTTGTTAACCATGAACAACCCAGGAAGAGAAGGCATGGTTTGCTGTTGGGTTGTGAGCTGTCGGTTAATGGCCCATAATTAAATCATAGTTTAGGGTTCACCCATAATGACAACTAATGATTCAACAACCACCCATGATTCATTGACAACCCAGATCATAGGGAGGCTGCTGTTGCCCTCTAGTGCTTGCTTATATAATAGAATAGATGAATGAGCACCCTTGCATCGATTTAAAATGCAAATTAGGTACCCAGTAGACTTGTTTTTCTTATTCCAAGGGCCTTTCAGCATACTCAGCCTTTGTGCAATATTCCAACATATCCCTTTTCAATTACAATAGTGTGATATCCTGTCTGCATGTAATGGATAGCAGAGAGGGGGAAAGGAACTCTCTGGCTGTGTAGTGGATATGGATTACAAAGGAGCAATGAGCTCCTATAACTTTGATGGGTGCACAGAGAATGGAATTGCTTTTCTTGCCCCTATGACACGCTGTGCCTGCCAAAATTCCCACTTGTAGAATGAATATTAAAGTTACACCCCAGAGACCTTTGCATCTGGTCACCATAGGCAAATGTTCACCCCATTCTTTTGAGTCCACCTAAACGTGCATTGTGCCACAAGAGGAGAGCACAACACTTTCAGAAATAATAATAATAATAATAATAATAATAATAATAATAATAATAATAATAAGTTAATAACTTGGGGCAGTATCCAAGCAGGCTGTTCTGCAAGTGGCCCCACCACAGAATCTGTTCTGCAAGTGGAGTCCACTGCCAATTCTGTTCTGCAAGTAGCAGCCACTGCTTGCACAAGGGGGATTTAGCACTTCCTTTACAAAGCCCCAAAATGAGTGGAAACACTCATTTCTGTATTGGGACAGGTCAGCAGAATCCCTTATGTGAGCCCTGCCAGCCTGCCCCAATCTAGAGACGATTGCTTTTACTTGTTTCCAGTTCCTAGAGAAAATGCTTTTAGCTTTTGTGAACTGCCCAGAGAGCTTTGGCTGTGGGGCGGTATATAAATGTAATAAATAAATAAATAAATAAATACAACTGAACTGCCATCTCTGCCTTCCTTCCATGTTGATTCTGGAAAGTATGGAGGTCTTATTCCTTTGTAGTATTCTGCAGGGATGTGCATCCTCCCCCCTCACTTCCCTGTTTCCTGAGGGGTGCTTTTCTAGAGAAAACATCTGTAGGGAGGTGTTTTATGAGCAGCAAAATCACGGGCTTCTATCCTTACCCCTAGCTTGCAAAAGGAAGTGACCCTTTCATGCAGAATTGACCAATGGGTGTGATGCAGGGTTTATGAAATCAGGCACTGAAAATACTTGGCATTCCTTGAATACTCAGTTTACTTCCACTATTCCTTTACATTCCTATTTGCAGAGCTTAATTCTCTCTTGCTTGTGATGTTGGGCTCTCCCCAAACTGAAATTTCAGTAAGAGGATGTGGTACAAGTCTGGTTGTTAAAAGAAGTAGCTTGATCAAATTGGTCCCTAACTTCCTATGCTACGGCTAAATATGAAAGATGTAAATCTCTCTTCCTCTTCCTCCTCCTCCCTTGCTGTGACTTCCCAAGCCCTCCCTTATGATTAAGCCTTTGCTGCTTTAGACTATTGTGTGAGTTAATTACTTAAATAACAAAATTGCTGGGCACTCAGTCAAAAAAAGAAAAAAAAGGAGAGAGAAAGAAAAGGACTTTGGAATCATTGCCAGTAGCTTGTCTGAAACCTCATTCTGCAAAACGGTTTCTGCTGTGTCAGGACTGGGATCCCTAATGACAGTGATGATATTATAAAGTGAATGATTGGGACACGCTGCTTGGGCTTCTTGAAATATTATGCAACAATATGCCCTGCTTTGCCACTGCATATACCCAAGAGGGAATCACAGCCTATTCTAGCTTTCTGATGAATGTACCTATCTCTTGTACACATTTTTCCAAACACCTATTTGCCTCACTTATACTTTTACATAATGCTACATTATGTTTAGCACATTTCAGATGTTTTGAACTACAACTAGGGAGGTATGAAAGTTGTGTTGACACTTGAAAAATTGATGAAAATGTCCCTGCACACAACCCCAAACATAGGCACAAATGTGATCACAGTTTTCAGAAAAAGCTTGCACATTCTCCAGCTTGCTGTCACATTCCCAAAATGCGTCTTTTCTAAAAAAAGAAAAAGAAAAAAGGAAACCTAAAAGTGCACATTTCCCCAGGACACATTTTAATATTTTAATAAATGTGGGGAGGGGGGAGTGTACATTTGACTACCTATTAGGAAAACTGTGCACTTTTCCTATTCAACCCCCCCCCCCCCAACATACTCTCATTTGCAAGAACAAGGCAAAATGAGCATTGGGGTGGGAAAAGGAGAGTCTAGATGAGCTCAATAATTGCTTATTTGACCATTGCTTGTAACTCCCATAATCCCTGATCATTGATTATGCTGGCTGAGACTGATGGGAGTTGAAGTCCAAAGCATCTGGAGGGCACCAGGTTGGGGTAGACCTTCCCTCCTTTCCCCTCCTCCAGCATGACTGCAAAAGGGCTGGGAAGCTTTTGCTTTTAAACTAACCAGAATTTCCTGTTTTGTCTGCACTGAGGGAACTCTGATTAAAGCGAGGGGGGGGGGGAAACCTGCAGACCTATGTAGCCCTTTGCCTAATTGCATAAGCCCTCTGCAAGCAATCATTTCAGACCTCTGCTAAATGGGATATGTCCCTCCCCCAGCAGCCCCTGGGTAGGAAAGAATAGGGGAAAGGGGATGGTAGAAAGAGGGAGAAAAGGGGTGTCCTGCCCACTTTGGGCTCTACGTCACCCACCACCAACACATGGCTCCTGAGAGATTATCCTGAGTGAGTGCAAAACCCTTCCCCAAAGTGAAATCCATGAAACTCAGAAAAAGTCTGTCTGTTGCAGAATCTGCAGGTCAGATTCATAGAAATCTGAACTCATCTGAATCTGTTCCAGATTTCTCTGACAATCCCTAGTTGAGATTGACATAATAGAAGGGGCTTTACCAATTCAAACTGCGGGTAGAAGATCCATCACTCACACTCACATGTAGAAAGGGAGGGCTGGGCATGAGCCTTTGTCCATGATGTACTGTCTTTCTACTTGTTTGTAGATAGTTGTTGTTTTGTAATACATGAAAGCATCCATTTCTTTTAGTGCATTGATCCTATGTATGTAAAGGCTTGCAAACAAAAGATGTCCTTTTGACTAGCTCTGAACTTTAAAGCAAATGAAAAACAGACTGTCACAGTAGAAAGACTGAGATAATAAAACAAAGGAGTGGAAAGTAGAGCTGTGCATGAGTGCTTCTGGGCCTGGACCAACCCACTTCAGATCCGGACACCCCAAAGTGGGTCAGCCGTTGTGGGTTTCTGGGCGCTCACCATGCAGCTGCTTAGCAAGCACCATCCTCCTCCCTGCTTGCTCCTTGAATCTGGAGCTGCTACCCCTGCCAGCCTGTGGGACTTACCTGAGACTGAGCTGCCCTGAAGCTCTGCATTTGCAATGAGACAGCCACAAAGAGCCTTTTCTGTAGTTTGTGACCTTAAGTGTAGGAAACTACAGAGCCCCCCATCTTATTTTGACATGGTGGCTCTCATCGAGGATGTGTGTCTCTAGGATGGCTCACAGATTGAGCCAAAGCAGTCTGAGGCACTTTGGGCCCAGTCTGATCTGCTCTGGACCACCTCCGCCCAATCCAGTGCTGATCCAGATTCGATCAGCACCGGGGCATGCACAACCCTAGTGAAAAGGTAAGTAAAAGGGCAGGAGAGGATGAATTAGCAGTTAGTTTTCTTGACAAATCTAACTTCCCCCCACCCTGTCATACCCCTACTTGAGGAATCTTCCTCAGAGGAAGAGCTAGAGCACCCAGAAACTGAGGGCACCCAAGATCAGTTACTGTCACCAGACCAGGAGGAACCTGGAATCTTGTGTGTGTGGGGGAGATGGCTGCAGGTCCAATCCCCATCAGGTGGAGGAGACTCTGCTTCTGAAGCAGAGGCTGAAGAACTCTCTGCCCCCACCCCCAGGAATGTTGTCACCTCAAGTGACCAGCCAGTAGGGCTCTCATGAGAAGGAGGGCTCGCTTGCAAGGAAGGACTCCTCAGGAGAAACTCCTCTTGAGTAGGGCTTTGATGAGAAAACTAATGTATTGCAGCTGGGCTCTGGGTATGGCCCTAGTGCCTTGAATATTGTTTTCCTGATCTTGCCTTGTGATTGGACTCCTTCTTGACTCTGCTTCTAGACTGTGTAATGTATCTGACTGCCTAACTGTGACCTGTGTGCTAGAACCTTTGCCTGCTTCATTCCCTTGCTTCTTGCTCAGCGCCGCCACTCAGGGTCTGCTGCAGGGAATGCAGGACTACTGCCATCACCAGTGCTCATTCCCTTGTTCTCTCCCCTTGGGCCCAATCCTCACCATTGCCCAGTAGGAGAGGGCAAATCAAGTAATCTTGTTACTGATCATATTTATGGAGAATATAGGTGAACCAAACCAGATGTGCTCTAGGAGATCTGTGAATCAGATCACTCCCTAATTTTTAAAAATATATTAATAGCACCAGGGGAGGGTGACTCAGATCAAAGTGTGGTGGTGCATTTTTAACCCTTGCTGCTCATATTTGCTTTCCTGTATAAAACGGCCTCTACAACCACCTACCTGAACTGACTTTTGTTCTGAGGGACAAAACTTACAGATAGTTATATGGTACCTTCATATTTTACTTCATGGAATAAATAGAAACTTTGTTGGTGTTGGGGGCAATTTCACTCCAGAAAACAGCACTTGAGGGAAAGGTTAATCCTCTCCCAGCACCATAGTTTCAATCTGAACTGGGTGGCTGTGGGGAAGATGGTGATTATTTTTCTAATTTTTAATTACGGAAGATCCTGCTTACAGGTTTTCCTCATAACGTCTAGTTTATTCCTGGACCTCTTTGTCAGGACCAGCATCAGCACCTGACCTGGCATCTTTGGACAACTGTTGAGGTACCACTGAGGCTTACCTGCCCCCATTTTTTCAGAACAAAATCCAGCCCAGCACTCTAACCAGTTTTGGGCATGTGCCTCTAGTCACAAATTTCTCAGAAGGCCCCTGACAAAGTGAGAAAAAATGGTGGCTAGACCTAGTTGCCCAATAGTATTTGGGAAGTTGCTACCTGCTTCCAGATAAGCATACTAAGGCCCACTGGCAGAGGAGAGAGACAGAACTAAAGGGCTCAAACCTCAAATCTGGAACCCGACCTGTTCTCTGGCACCCCTAACTTGCTTCTCTTCAACTCTTGTCTTCATTACCAACAGGAACGATGCAATTTTCCCCCTAATGGTGAACTGAAGTAGCATTGCTTTACTGGCCCAGCAGCCATGCTAAGCTCTCTGTTTGATGGGAGCATGGGAGATCTCAGCCCATGGCAGTCTTCTGCATATGCACTGGTATTTATAGAGAAGCATGAGCTTAAAAGAGCCACTCCCCTCCTCCCCATTCCCAGCCGAAGCCAGAGGACGGCTGTGCGTCCTTGGTCAGAGCGCAAAATTAAATTAGTTGGGCCTGAGCTCTCTGGAGACAATAAAGCAAATGGGCCAGTGCTGGAAGATGAGGGGGAGGGGTCCTTGAACAACGGCTGTGTGAGGAGGCCTTGCCGGCATTTCCCTGATTAAAGTGCCTGGCAGAGTAATTAGCCAAGTGTTCCTGAGGTGAGGCCAGGCCCAGGCCATGACTCTGTCGAGAGCAATGTCAGCTCTGCATTCCCAGTTCCAATGCACCAGGGTGCAGAAGAAAGGGTGAGAGATGAGAGGGGTCACCTGACCCCTTTGGTTTACTAGTTTTGGGCTGGCTCACAAGAGGCAGTAGGGGAGATTGCCACCTCTCTAAGGGAAATCAGAGGCCACTTGTCATTAGTGTTTGTTGTTTCGTTTAAGTGTAAGCAAAGGGGAAGTTGTCAGTTGACCGACATTGAGGCCAAGCTAGCTGCCATCTGGCATGTTTCAAACCAGACTGATTCCTCCCCACTTCCCCCCTGGGCTTCTCTCTCTCTCTCTCTGCAGGTTTTATTGACAGACCATTCACTCTGATAGATGTTTGGCCATTTAAATTTTGCATACATAGTACAAGAGGAGGAATGGAATCCAGTGTGATAGTGATGAGGTCTTTGGTAGCATGGGTAGGCTAAAGATGGGCTAGTATTTCTATTGGTAATGGCCTCCACATTGTTCAGACCCAGTAGACTCTGTTGGCTATCATAAAGGTAGCCTGATCTGAATGAGGAAGGGTGTTTGCTGGGCATCAGGGCTGGAATGCAACTTCTTAGGAAGCTTTCCATGGTGCTGAGCTGAAGTTGATGCAGCTGGCACCTAATCTCCAATGTCGGTGCTAGAAATATGTGGCATTCCATGTTGATGCTGTTAGAATTTGAGCTTGTACAGTTGTTGAAGATGCATCATTTTGCAGGGGGACAAATGTTGTTCCTGGAACATTATAAGTTATAAACATTTATAGAGGCCCAACGTCTAGGATGTACTCGGACAATGTAGTTCCCATAAGGATTACTGTACAATTAGAATTCAGGTCACTATTAAGATGCTTACTTTACTTCAACAGTTACTTCTCCAAATTAGAGTCTTTCACTGGGGCTGAACCTATACGTTACAAAGGAATATACCATATTTCTTTGATTGTAAGACACCATCGATTGTAAGACACACACTAATTTCAGTACCACCAACAGAAAAAAAACACCCCTAAGACACACCCATGATCCTAAGACGCACCCCATTTTTAGAGATGTTTATATTGGAAAAAAGTGCGTCTTAGAATCGAAGAAATAAGATATGTGGTGCTTGTAATATGGTAGCTATGGAAGGGGGCAGTTGCAGGGAAGAACTGGTAGATGAGATGGGAATGCTCATTTGTTGTTCTATTTGGCTTTTGCCATGTCATGCACTTAGCATTGTTGGGTGGTGGTGAAGTCTGGGTTACAGATCTGGTGTATACCAATGTTTTGGGCATGTCTGGTTTTCCAGTAGGCTGGAAAGGGGAAAGGACAGCACCATGGAGACCTCCAAGTGGGGCTGAAAGTCAGGCAAGGTTGCTGACTTTCAGCATGGCTTCGGACAGCGACAGCAGTGCCAATGCCAGCCCCTGCCCCCCCTTGCACCCACCTTGGGGCTGCCCTTGCACCCTCTTGCTCCAACAAGCAGCAGATTATGATTGAGCCTTAAGAAGGGGGTTGAATTCCTTCTGGCTAGTTGGCTCCGCCTCCACACTGATTGATGCCTTTTCTCTTAAAGGAGTCTGTTCTGTTTTAGCAGCCTCAGGCTGTGGTGATACAGGGGTGGCTGTGACATGCTAGTGTCTTCATGGCCAGAGTTCTCAGACTTTGAAGATGACAGTGCAACCTCCTCTGGATGCACAAGGGCAGGTGAATTAGGTCCTGGGAGATCTAAGCCTCATGAATAACTAATTCTTCCCCTTGGAGCCTCTTCTTCTGAGGGTGAGGCATCGGGATCCTCTGAGGATGAGATTTTGGGGACATCCATGACATCTGGATTGCATATATGCTGTATACTTTTACAAACTGCCTGACTTCTTTCCTCCAAAGCCCTGGTGCAAATCTGGTAACCAGGAACTAGTTCAGGAGAAAGCCCCCCTTCCTTCCCTGCAGCTAGAAAGGAGGTGATGGACATGGTAGTGTGCAAAGTTATTTGGTTACCTAGCCAAATCAAGAGATGGCTTCCAGCTCATAATCATTTTTCTTGGGTGCAGGTTGGGAATGACTGAAACCTGTTCTAGGAAAGCAATCCCATATCATAAGGATTGTTTTTAGCTGTGTATATTTACTGTTTTTATATTGTATGCTTTTATCTGTGCACTGCCCTGAGATCTTATTGATATAGGGCGGGATATAAATGTTATAAATAAATAAATAAGTCAAATTCTGCATGAAAGCTGAATTTGCTGCAGGACAAAACTCTTGAGACAAGTTGCTGTTGTCCCTATGCTGGCAAATCTGATCTGACCTTAGACATTTCCTTGCCTCAGCTGTCTAGGCCATTCCACATGGCACAAAAGGTGGTTACCCAGATCAGACACATATTGTTGTTCCTCTGGGGATGGGACATTGTTGTTTATCATATGCAAGGATGCTTTTTCAGGCTAGGGAGTAAGATTTATTTTTGTTTAATTGTCAGTTGTGTTGGGAGACTTTTATAAGGGGGGAATAAAGGGGGGAAAAGAGAGATTCTAGCAAAACATGCATGTTCAAGAAGAAAAACCATTCCAACCAAGGGCAACCTCCTTGCATCAGATACTTACTTCTGTGCAAAGTCAGAGTTTTTGTCTAATGTAGGAGTTTTAAAGCTAGAATGTTGCAGATAGAAGCACACACTATATGAAGCACTGAACTACCCCATGTTGATTTCTCTGGTCTCCCAACTTGTAACATGTGGTGGAACATTTGATCCAAGTTCCCAGGTTCAATTCATGGCATGTCTAGTTAAAAGGATCTTGGGTAGTGGCTGATAGGAAAGACCTACTTCCGTACTTGGATGTTGGAGAGCTGCTGCCAGTCAGAGCAGGCAATACTGGGCTGGTTGGAAAAATATTTTGATTTGGTAAATACAGCCTGCTATGTTCCTAACGTGTAGTACAACTGACCCATCCCCTGGTGTCATTATGCTGTGCAGTGTTCTGCTCTGCTTTATATGTGTAGGGAAATACCCCATGGAATGATGTCAGAACATGAGCTAAGTTGTATTTCACATTCCAGAACTTGGGGGGTGGAGATTGGAAAGGGAGCTTCCATTTTTGAGAGTGGATCTGTGCTTTCCAGAATATGCATGTCATTCACAGTCAAAGTCAGTGCAAGGCTTGCAGCCTGACGTTAAGCAGGTCTGTGGCTGCCACTGCAGTCTAAACTGTGTGGATCAAGTCTTAGTATTCTGCGTGCTTTGGCTTGGAGGGATATGGGAGGGAAAGATCCAGGTCAGATCCGGCAGCAGCAGCAGCAGCAGCAGCAGCAGTGCAGCACCAAAGCACCTTCCTGCGCCAGTAGGTGGCCAGCAGGCTTTTTGTGCTGTGCTTGCATTTCCTAGCAATGTAATCAGTAGAGCTGATCGTAACAGCTCAGCTTAACACCTAGCAATGAATTGCTTAAGGGATGGAGGCAGTGCAAGTCTTGCATGGGTCGAACAAATGAATACCCAAATATAGAGCTCTTTCTTTGCCTTTTATGAGAAACAGCTTCATGACAGGAAACGATCAGATGCCCCATTCTGAGAGCTGGCCGTCTCCTTCTCATTATTATTATTATTATTATTATTATTATCATCGTCATTCCTGCTACAGCTGGTGTGGTGTAATATGTTGACTAAGAGACTGAACTGTGAACCAGAAAATCCCCTGGATTGCACCTCCTCTCTGGGATGAACTCATCAAGTGGGTAATATATTGCTTCAGACCACAACCATCTTGTGTCCCCGATATGAGGATAGTAATAAAACTGACCTATCTTACAGATGTCTTGTCAGGGTTACTAATATACGATCATGGAATGCTGGCTGGGGATCATGAGAGTTGTAGTCCAACACATTTGGAGGGCACCTGGTTGGGGAAGACTGCTTTAAGCAATAGCTAGAAATGATGTTGGGGCTGGCATCAAGGGTTGTCATGGTCAGGCAGTTGTCATGGGCCCACTGGCAAGAATCCCCTGGACTTGCCTCTCCTCTTCACCATTGTAACCTGTATATCCACCTGCCTCTTGTTCTGGCCCAGGTAACAGTGGTGATGAGAAGGACCACCATTTTTGCTCCCTGCGATTATGAAAAAAAAAGGAGGAAAAGCAACAACAAAGACAGTGAGAAGGGGCACATTCACTGTGCCTTGCCTAAGGAATAGAGTTGCCATATTCTGAATCCACAAAACCGGGACAATTTGGGTGTGTGCGTAGGATTTTTTTTTTTTAAAAAAACTAAGCAATATGTAAAGGTCTAGGGAAAGCAAGAAAGCTATCTCAGCTTTTAGTTATCTAACACTGCAATCCTATGTGTGTCTACTCAGAAACAAATCCTATTAAGTTAAGTAGGACTTATTCTCAGGTAAGTATGCATAGGATTGCAGCCTAAAGTACTTAAGCACTTGCAAATAAATAATAGGCAAAGAACAGTTTAAGTAAACAAACAGAAAAAAATGACACTAAATTACATTTCTCCACTAGTTCTCAAAAGCTAGAGGAGACTTCAATATGAAGAGTTACACTCCACTGAGCAGGCTCAAGGCACCATTTCGGAGGTTGGAATTTCTCCGGCTGGCTGGAACAGGAATCCGGGATTCTTGACTGACTGGCCAGGACATTTTGGAAATGCTTGGAAACCGTGACATTCCCAGTTTTCCGGATGTATGTCAACCCTACTAAGGCCCCCCTAAAACTGGAACCAGCACTGAATAATGATTAGAAGAAAATGAGAATTACATCACGGAGATAGGGAGCAACTCTCCTAAGGTGAAACTAGCTTACTCTTGGTGTAAAATATTTTTTTTGTAAATGTGCCAGTCCATTCATTTGTTTGTTTATACAATTTAAAGGCTTCCCTATAACCGAAGGTCTCCTGCACGGATTACAAGGATTGGAACAACCAAAAGTAAAACAATGAAATCCAGCACCAGTATAAAATCACAAATCATTTTAAAACAAAGAACCAACGAAAAGAAACTTTACAGTAACAAATCAATCTAAAATGGAGGGCAGGCAAATAAAATCCACAAGGTAAAAAGGCATATAACCATAACACAATGTAAAAGGCCTGGGAAAAAAAAAAAAAAGGTCTTTGCCTAATACTGGCAAAATATGAAAGTAGGCAACAGGCAGGTCTTTGTGGGGAGGACATTCAATAATACAGGGACCACGACTGCAAATGGCGGTGAATAGCATTGAAGCTTGAGAATAGTGTCAGGCAAATAAGTGTAGCCTCATTTCTGCTAGGTGGCTGTGAGACCCTCAGTCCCACAGGTATCTGTACAAATTTACCCCCTCCCTTTCTGCAAATGACTCAGAGTACCTTTCATACAGTTCAGAGAGGGTCTCCAGTCTAAACAGTGCTCAGGGCAAAAGTGGAAGTCTCCTTACACAACTTCCCTCTTTCTCCTCCCTACTGTAGACCCTTGCAGTTCTGTTGGAGGGAGAGGGGGAACCACCCCCAAGGCTCTGCTGATGGAAGCAGTTTTATCTGGGAGAAAACTGAATTTGATTTCACCCACAGTCTATAACAAAAAGAGGAATTAGGTAAGACTTTTGAGAAACAAACAGGGTAGAACTTTTGAATGCCCAAGGCTTTCTTTCTTTCTTTTTTTTATTATAGCACTTTTATCCCTCCCTTTAGCCAAAAAGGCTCTCAAGGCGGCTTACAAAAATATTCTTAAGGCAGTTGTTGCTCACAGGCTTACAATCTAATGATATATACATGAAACAGTTTTGTTAAGGAGAACAAACAGAACATATGATTGCAGGCATAGGATTCAGGCGTAGTGTTTCATTTCAAACAGCAGCATCGGGGTAACATATTCATGCAGCTGATCAAAGGTATCCAAATAAAGACTTTAGCCAAGACTTTAACCTTGTTGTTGTTGTTGTTGTTGTTGTTGCTGTTGTCGTCATTTTTACCAACAAAGAATAAAAAGTATTATTTTTGTTGTTGTTATTTATCGTTAAAGGAATCTCATATAGGAAATAAGCGGGTATTGGTGACATCATAATTTAGCCAGCCAATCCCAGTCTTAACTGACTGAGGTTGCCAGAATCAGGTAGTTTTCAGACTTAATTTCTTAGAGATACAGCTTTGTACACTTAGGCAAGTATAGCAACAATAGAATAACCTAAGGCAACGGAATAAATAGTGTCTCTCAGCAGAGTAGATCTGCCAGGACTCACATATTATGGGGAAAGCTATGAACTATTTAGTGAGAAGAAACAGTCCACTAATTAGGCAATTGGTTTTTTTGGCCAGGAAACAGTTACCCGGGCAGGTCTTTGTACTGCAAGGGACGTGACCAGACAGGAAATAGGCAATTTGCATGAGACAAGCTAGGCCAGGGGAAAAAAAAAGACTTCTGGGGAATACAAATCTATATGTACTCAGATGCAGCTTATTGGGGCCACAACTATCCAATATGGAAGTTCTTGAGATAAGAGAAAATCAATAACAAAATATAGAAATGTAACCTCATCTAAGACTACCTTAGTGTTTTGCTTATGTCAAAAGCATACAAGGCCTTGCTACATAAAACAACACATACCCAAAACCAAACACCACCCACCTAGTAGTCCATTCAACCCAGTTATCTTGTTTAAACAAAATGGACAGGATGCTTGATAGACTGATCTGCACTCTCTTGGTCTATCTCAGCTTCCAGAAACTCTAGATTTAGGGACACTTTGCCCATAAACTTAGCTCCCTTCTCTGACTCCCCTCCCCTCTTTTTAGTTGGCCCACTTCCAGTGGTAGAATGTTGCGTTGTCAACATCTGAGCACAAAGAGATGTTTGCAAGGCCCAGGGGCTTCTATAGTTACCTAGCTTGGCAGGTAGGAACCCCAAGCTATATGCATAAGGACCCAGAGCACTTTCTCAACCACAATGCATAGGGACCGTAACATCTTTTCTATCTGTGCAGCATCCCCTCATGCATCAGCCCATTGTGGCAAGCAGCGATTTGGTATCCTTCATTCTCTCTGACAAATTGGCATTAACACATGCTGACTTCCCTGTGGGATAATAGAGTTAGCAGGAGTCTGATGGATCCTATCTTTGTCTCTGCCTGTTGTCTCCTCCATTTCTTTGTGACTGACAGAGATTTACACTCCTAAGGACTGCACACAGGTGGATTCCTATACAGATCTCTCCCTCCTACCAGAAGAGTATTCACTTCTGCATTTTGCTGCAAGGATAATAGCCAGCCTAGGAACCAATTTACATCTTGCACTGCTTTGAATAAGGCTCAAGTATATCTGTTTGGAAGCCTCTAGTGCAGCATGTCATGCGGGGCCCAGAAATCTTTGCAGCATCATACAGGCCCATCATCCTGGTTGGAGTTTTGCAGCATATAGCATTAACTTAATTTGGACTGAATACTGTGCAACTCTAGCAAGTTGCTTGACTCTTGGGGATCCTGCTGGCAGGAACTCCATCTTGACGGTTTCTGTGCCTTCCAAATGGAGAGCTGTCTTGCGATCAGGATGAAGACCAAGTGGTAAATCTCTTTAGTGTTGATAGTTGTTGGCTTGGTAATGGCATTGGCAATTCACAGCCCACCCTCCCATCTCTATTACTCAGAAGACACAGTTGAGATTTGGCCTTCATTTACGTTGTCTGATTATTATTTTTTAAAACTTCTGTGTCTTTGGTCCAACCCATGCCACATTTCCCGCTGTTGGCAGTGAAGGCTTAAATTAGCATCTCCTGAAGGAACCTTGTCATGGGCTATCACTGACCTTGTCCATCATGGTGTAAAATAGCTTTTTTTATGGAATGGTACACATCCTAACTGATGCATGTCCTTTTCCCGCTCAGGTGACCTGTTTTTTATGCCAAGCACCATCACAGCAAATATTTGATGACATCAGGTTCTCTTAATCAAGTCGTTGACTTCCTTCTGTAGTTTTGTGGCTCTTTCCCACTTCTTCCATTCCACCAAATATTTCTTATCTGTATAGTTTTTCTGCTGCCTAGACAGCACAGTACCAACTGGTGGTTTGGTTTTTTTGCCAAACCAGGAGAACTGAGGTGATGGGATTCAGATAAGCTTCCAGTTAGCAGAAAATCAGCATGTACCCAAATGAGTCCTCAAAGTGATTTCATTGATTTTTTTCTCTGATTTCACTGCTTACAACCCACCCAATCTAGCCATGTATATAGAAACCTGCAACTAAGGCTAACACTTCATGCATCTGGTGAAATGGATCTGGTCTACAAACGTGTGTGCCTTAATAAATGAGTTAGGCTTTAAGATGCCACAAGACTTTGTTGTCTTTGCTCAAAGTGATTGTTGTTGCTCCTCCTCCAGGGTGAGGTGGAATGTGTTATACTGAAAGTGTATTTAGAATCGGTGATTGACTGAAAAGTCAGGGGTTCAGAATGAAGCAGTTTGGGCATCAGGAAAAGCAAAACTTTGGATGTAGCCAATTATAAGTAAGCTGCATCTGTACTCAGCAAGTCTGCACAAGCAACAAGTTTGCTTCTGAAACCTGTTTGTGAGGAGCAGTGTTTAGACTGTAACAACCTCTATAGTTTGGGACCTGGTGACTTTAGGGTCTGGATTCAGTTTCAGGTATCAGATGTGCATTTGCCTCTTGCTGTCCAGGTTGTGCCCACTCTGAACCTGTGTGGGTCCCTTGCCCTGCCTTTTGGGGATGGGGGTGGGTGGGACGATGACACTTCACTCAAGGGGAAGGAGCAATGTTGGTGTAGGGTTCTTGTCTCCTTGCCCTATTATCAGGGGCATTGCTAAGCCTGGGACTGAATCTATTCTCTAAAGCCTTGACTGTCCATTGATGCCAATGGAAGTTTCTCTTTTCAGCTTAATTCCATGAGGTGGGGGCAATTTTCCTACAGGAGGGGAAATGGGAAGGGGAGAGAGAAGTGGGTATGGTACAGTGGGAGGCTGCAAATGAAGTGTAATTCAAGAGGAACTACTGATTTGGGATAATTGGGTAGGGTGCAAAATAATTAAAGAATGTATTGTATTTGAGATGATTTGCATCAGAAATTAATTGGCTGGCTTTGCCTCCTGCAAAATTTACATAAACCCTACTGATTATTTCTAAGTTTGCATATACAGAGAGATAAATTAGAATATGCAAATTTTATGCAGATATGTGCCCCCCCATCCTTTAAGTGCCTAGCTGCGCGCCTGCCCGTTATTTTACTTTGTCCTGTGGATATTAGCAGCACGTTGCCAATGTTTCTAGACCTAAAACTTTGTGTGGATGCAGCCTGATTCTATGCAAGTTTACTGCATTTTGTGTGCCTGAGTCCCAGGTAAGTGTGCAGCCTTATAGACACTGCCGCTCTTATTGGTCCTCTGCGCCAGCAGGACTTGATTCCATTTCTCCCCTGGAGTCAAGTTCCTCAAATGAGATGTTCCACATCGTACTACATTTTTTTAAAAAAGACATCATGCCTCACATCATTGACTTTGCAGAGTTCCACCTGCTCCTACATCCTTGTCTCTCGTCACACAGCGCTCCAACTCACAGGGGCTCTTGTCTCCTTCCCCCAAAGCAAGGGCTCATCATCTGGTTGAACCGATACGGTCGGTCCCTCAACACCCCCTTTCCACAACAGGCGTCCCTCAATCCCATCCTTAAGACATCAAGGCGAGAAGCGCGCGTGGTGTGCTGATATTCCATTTAATGATCATTGATATACGATCACGAGCGATGTGTTGCTGCCTGGTTCCTCAGCAGCGCCAGACTTTGGAGATATGAGATGATCAATGGCAACCCACGGGGGAGAAACCGCGCACCCGTTGCTGAGAGGGGCGCCTTGCTAAGGGGTTCGATTAGCCATCGACGGAGATGATTTGATGGAGAAGGACCGGGGCGAGGGGAGGAGAAGGAGAAGACGCGTGCTGAATTATCCGCAAGCCGAACGATTAGGGGACGTGGAGAGGGGTGTGCGTGCGGGTGTGTTGGACCGTCGCTTATTGAGGCTCGTCAGCCGACCAGGGGGGAGGTGATGGTTATTGATTAGGGGAGCTCGACAGGAAGGCCGAGCGGCGCTCAGGATCGATTAGGGGTAACACGATGGGAGGGGGCACGCCTGTGCCCCGATGCAGGCGGCCGAACTCTGGCTGTCCTTCGCGGTCCGGCTGGCCGTGAGCGGAGGTCCGGGTCGCGGTTGCGGCACGTGGGACTTCCATCCCCCCTCCCCCTTCGGCCCGGTGGGCCGGAGGGCGGGCTGTGATCCGGCGCAGCGTCTCCCTGCGCCTTCACGCGCACTGCGGGGCTGGAGAGACCGCGTTGCCATTTGCCGCTGCCGGGGGTGGGGGCGAGGAGGAGGAGGAGGAGGGGGGGCGGTGTCGTCGCCGCCGCCAGCGTTCAGCAGGTCGGGAAGCAGCGCGCGGCGGCGGGTCACTGCTGCGGGGAGCCATCTGGCCGGCGTCGCCGCCTGGAGGGTCCGCAGGAGCCCCCCTCCCTCCGACTCTTCTTCTTCCTCCTCCTCCTCCTCCTCCTCCTCCTCCTCCTCCGCCGCCGCCGCCGCCGCCGGGCCAGGAGAAGGCGCCGCGGCGCGCAGGGCTCTGCAGAGCCGGGATCGAGGCAGCGAGAGGGACGCGACGCGGCTGCACCAGCACCAAGTGTCGCCCGCCTCGCGCTCTTTCTCCCCGGCGCCACTCGTCCGTTTCCCTCCAGCCGGGAAGGACCCCCGCCCCCGAGCACCGCCATCGCCACGTTACCCCTCAGGGAGCTGGATTGGGAACGGGGATTCCCACTTCGGGGCGAAACGGGATCCCTCGCCCGGCGGCGGCAGCAGCAGCAGCAGCAGCAGCAGCAGCGATGACGCGCCTGAGCTGGTGCTTCGCTTCCCTCATCCGCTGGGGAAAATACTTCTTCTCTTGCCTCCTGCCGCTGCGATTCTGCTTGCACCGGGAGGTAAGCCGGCCGGGTTCGGACCAGGGGGCGGGAGCGGGTTGCCTCGGGACAACCGGTAGTACGTGTGTGTAGTTTCGAGTTCACCGGCCAGCAGAGCCCTCCGTCATGGACACAAACCCAGGCTCAGCTCGTTCCCCAGGCGCTTCCCCCACGCGCTGCACAATCAAACACGCTCGCGCCTCCGTGTTCATCTTGCCCCCTTGGCACTCGCTTGCCACCCCCCACCTCCCCGCCGCCGCCGCACGATCTTAGCTCCCCCCTCCCTCCCCCCACACTCGCATTGGGCTATACGCTCAACTCGGCCGTTTCACCGACATCCATTGTGTCAAAACATCACACAGCTGATGCACACACTCTGACATGCTCGCTGGCACACAAGACTGCAGAAGCTCTCTTGTGCGCTCGCCCGCTTATAGCGGGACCTGTTCCTTGAGAGGAGCACTGCACAAACTGTCGCACACCATCCACCACTTTTTTTGCACCGTGGACCACCCTTGTGCTGAGTGTGTATACACACACACACTTCTCGATGCATTTAAGTCTCCGCACACCCACTGGCTCACCCGCATATGCAACACGCTCTGGTTCTTAGTTGCGCTGACACAACTGTGCACACCGGTTCATATACTAAATACAAAAAGGGACTTGCTCCTGAATCTAGTGGCTCTCTCTCCCCACCCCACCTGCAACCTCTGAAAGAGCTGTACTGTTCCTTACCCATCCAGGTGCCCTTCAGATGTGTTGAAGAACAACTCCCATCACACCCAGGATAATGGGAGTTGTGGTCCAGCACATCTGGAAGGCGCCAGCTTGGGAAAGGCTGACATGCATAGTCTGGGACTGCAAAGCTGTTCTTGTCTGATCTGCACACTGGATGGTCACACCCAGAGAGGTGCTCTGAGGATGCTGCAAGGCCCCTGCCTGATCTCCTCCACACCTTGCCGATCCCATTGCTTGGATGCTTCTGATGTTCTGGATCTGCCTTTCCTGGTCCTTTTTGGGAATGTCACCAGTAGGGGACGGGGAAGGATGCTGCTATTGGGAGTTTGCTGCTGCATTGTCTAGAAGCCTCTGAACAAAAAGAACATTGTAAGTCCTCAGTCTGCCCAGGTAGGTACATAACAGGTGGGGGCAGGATTGCAAAGCAGGTTCTGAGTGGCTGCTGTTCAATGTCAGGCCTCCACGCCAAAGTCTTCACTGAATAGGGACAGGGCTTGTGTCCCTATTCTAACTCACTCTGCTCCTGCCTAGCCAAAGGCCCTGTGTCCCCACTGGGCCAGCAGGGGGCGACACATCACAGCAGCTTCTCACTTACAAAGTGGGGCTGGGGTATCCCAGAGGCAAATGCTAGTATCTCCATCTGTAACAAGTTGAGGTGGGTTTGTTTGTTTTGACATCCTTCCAGTTCTTGCAGAAAAGCACAATGCCAATGGCACAAATAAGAGGGGCGGGGGGGGCAGTTTAAGAGAGCAGTCAGTGACAGAGCAGCAGAAGTCTCCTTGTTTTGGGAAAAGACTGCCTGGTGGAAAGCTTTCACACACCTTTCTGGGGTGGAAGTGTATTGAAAGAGCACAGAGGGGAAAGAATCCCTTGGGAACGGGTTTCCCCCAAAGCTCTGTAGAATGCAGCTAACAATCAAAAGCTCTGAGTCAGCAGACCATTCCACTATTTTTCTGCCTCCCCATTCCTGTTTCAGGGCTCTTTTCTTTCCTGGCTTGTCCTCCCTTGATTTCTTATTTTGGGGTGGTGGTAGGTGGGCAGCAGTTGTTTTCTCCTTTCTCTCTCTCTCTCAAGCGTGTCAGTACCTGGACAGTGGGATGGTAACAAAGGTGACCCGCTCTCAGCAATCCCTGCTTGGACCCTCCAGAGCACAAGTTTCTCATCATGGAGTAGGTTTGCAACCCGTTCTGCTGCAGCCCTTGCTCTGTGGGGGGACAAAGTTAGTGTCCTGGCTCTTCCTGCAGAACCTTGCCTGCTAAGGTTTGCCTGATGCAGACAGGGAGATGGGGAGGAGGGCGTTTGGGCAAGACTTAAGGGCATTTGGGACCCTTCTGCATGAAATTGCATTGGCTTGCTTTTGCAGCTATCTGAAAACATTTCCCAGAATTGCCCCCCTCCCCCAGTTTTCCAGTGATTCAAGGCTAATAAAAGCCCAATGACTGATAGATCAGACTGAGGAAGCCAGAGAGGGAGAGGGACAATGGTCTTGCAAGAAGGTTAATGGATGTGAAACACAACAGAGCCAGGTTGCATCATAAATCCACAACCAAACCTGTATACTCTGCAGTAAAAGAAAATCAAGGTTCTGCAACAGCAAAGCCCAAGTTCTGTCCCAAGAAGAGCTGAATTCTGAGACTTGGATAAATTAAGCAAATGAGCATATTCTTGCTTATATTGCATAATTAATAACACTTCTACTAGTCAAAGGGAGGGGTGGGAAGGAACCCTGTCCTCAAACACTTGTAGTCTGGGTCAGGGTTGGTGTAGCTCTTTACCCCAATAATGTTAGCTTCTTACCACCAAGATAGAGATCTTCTGCTCCTGCCCAGCAGGCTTTGCCCTCCAAGAAGTGTACTCTGTTCTCATGCTTGAACCGCAGTTACAGAATATGTCGGCACTCATGTTAACAATGGTTAAGGCTAACCAGGTTTCCTTTTAACTAGGTTTATTAACTAGGTCGGCTTCAGATTCTGGAGTTGTATCTAATGTTAGTCCTACTTTGAGTAGATCCATTGAAGTGAATGGGGCATAAATTAGACTTATATTTGATACAATTCATGGGATACAACCCCTGATTTTAAAAGAGAAACTGGTTCACTTTAATGGTTAGTGTCAGTGCTGACCTTTTCTTTAACCAAGGAGTTTGCTGTGGGGAGTAAGCATGTGACCTGCTGGCTATTGATTATGTAACCGAGGTTATATGAGATCCATTTTTTCCAACCATTTCCTGAATTTTTACCAGCCATTGCCAATGCACTCTTGAGCTGGTCTTTGTAATCTTAAGGCCTAGAAACTTTTTTTTTTAAATGAAATTTGATATTTACAAGATACAGAATTTTGTGTAGAATTTCAAATTCAGCACTTATAATGCAGTACAGTTGTGGAATTGCACAATACTCAAAGGCATGCTTGTTGCAAAAGGCCATTTGCTGTGCAGTTAATGAAAAAGTTGTTGTGTTGGGGATTAAAACATCTTTCTGCCAATGGGCACATCTATTATTGGGGAATCAGACTTTCCGAGTACTCAGACAGCAATACTTTGTGTTTGGAAGAATTTGAGTTCCCCTCCCTCCCTCCCTCATATTAACAAGTGCCATGTGGAAGATAGTTGCATGAATGTCACAAATACCTACTGGATTGTGCCCAGGTCATCACTGATGATGTAAAGGACATAGTTCCATCCTAGGCGTACTTGTGTCATTTTGTCATCTTCAAACCTAATAGTTTAAAACTCCTTAGAAGTGCATTCCATTTAAAAAAAATAAAAAGGGCTCAGAGGAAAGCTGTTTCTCTGCAGCATAGTTTACCCCCTTGAATAACCTGGGGACAGGCTATTATTTCTTTAACTATTTTTTAAACCTTTCCACATTTCTTTTCAACAACTTGTACCTAGGACACTGATATGGCATCACTGGAGTTTGATTAGGCTCGCAATAGTTTGTATTTGTCCTATTTTGCCCATTCCTCACCCCCACCTTATTATCCCCAGAGACCTCAGACAATGTGCATGGAGTTATTTCATTTTAGTCTCACAACAACCCTGTGAGGCGGATTTGGTTGAGAGACAATGACTGGGCCAAGGTCACCCAGGAAGCACAGAGGCTGAACTGGGATTTGAATTTAGGCTTCCCTGGTACAATGTTCAGTTCACTACAGCACAGCGCAAGTTCTTTGTATATCAGCCAAGCTTCAGCCCTGTGCGCACTTTCTTGGGGGTAAGCTCCACTGAAGATAGAGGGCCTTACTTCAGAGTAGATATGCACTGGACCCTAACATTGGTGGATTTTTGTCATCTGGAAATGCCCTAAGGCTGAACTCTATTACGTGTCAATCCCATTGAAGTCCATGGCCTTCATGCGTGTGCATGTGTTCATGTAGGATTGCGGACCAAGCATGAAGGCAGATAGAGCCCACATCAGCCTTTGCCAGTCTGGTGCTTTCCAGATGTTTTGGACTACAACTCCCAGCAGCCACAGCTAGCAAGGCCAAATCTCAGTTATGCTGGGAGGTATCGTCCAAAACATCTGGAGGGCTGCAAGCTGGGGAAGGCTGGCCTGTATGGTTGCTGCAGCTCCTTACTTTGTGTAGTTACCCTTTTGATCTCTGAATTGGCAAGTGGAAGGAAGGATGGGGACGAGTAAAGAGAAATCTTTTAAATTGAGGAAAATTGAAAAGGGCATAGATCCTGGCCTCACAAAAGTCCTCCTGTTTGAGGAAGCCTCTTGTGAGGCAGGGATCTATGCACTTTTGAGACTGTGGGATTTCAGTAGAGGTTTGGCTTAGAACAAAGGGGTAAGGGGTTCAGGGGTATCTGCAGAGGAAGCTGGGTGGAGGGTGACTGAGTAGGGGAGCAGGTTGGACCCACAATTAGGCATAGCAAAGGGACTTGGAGTGGAAAGGAGGAGCAGAGAGTTTAATATTTTGGAATTAACAGTCATACCTGGCCACTTCTGGAGACAGGATACTGGGTTGAATTAATTCTTGACCTATAATGAGCCCTGACAGCTTGGGTAATGAAGCTGTGGGTTAGGATTGAGGAGAGCATCACGAGCGATGGAAGTGGGAAGAACTGTGGCAGGAACATAGGAAGCTGTCGTCTATCAAGTTAGACCATTGGTCCACCTAGCCCAGTATTGTCGACACTGACCAGCAGCGGCTCTCCAGAGTTTCAGGCAGGAGTTTTTCCATCCCTACCTGGAGATGCTGGGGATCGAACTGGGGACCTTCTGCCTGCAAAGCAGGTGATCTACCACTGAACCAGAACAAGTGGCAGAGAGGAGATGGCTTGTTTTCTCAGCTAGGTGGCCCAGGGCCCTGTGAGGAGCTGCAGTTCCCTCTGGCAAGCAGTGTTGGGGTGACTGGAGCCCCCAGCAGCAGGCACGGCCTGCTTTGCTCCTTCCCTGTGCCCTTGCAGGGTCCTTTAGCAAAGCGGCTTGTTCCGATTGAGTGAAGCTGTTGCCTTGCACCACCACGGGCACTTTGCAGCACGGCTTCCCTGCACTGGCTCTTTTGTCATGATGATTAGCTCTTCTCTCTCTGCTTGCTTAGCAGGGAGTTCAAGGGCCAAGCTGTACCTCTGCTGCGAAGCTTCTGCTAGCTTCACCAAGCTGCAGCAGCTTTCCTGGAGTGGGCTGCTTGCTTGCATGGTGTGTGTGTGTGTGTGTGTTGGGGGTGTGTGTCTGACCACTGGCAGTTCTGCTGCAGCCAAAGTGATGCCATAGGAGATGTGGGGAGAGAAATAGCTTTGCCGTTGATGCAAGAAGTTGCTCTGAACAGGGACTTGCCAGCTGGCTAGCTGGAGAAGGTACAGCAAAGCCAAATTAGTTCCAGTGCAGTGGGACTGCTCAGACTTGCCAGCTGACAGCATCAGGATCCAGGGCATTTGCTAAGTTTCCCCCCCCCCCCTGCAGCCCTTTGGGTTTGCTATTCTTCTGAGGCCCTGAAGGGGATGTTGTGCAGTGCAGTGACATTTAGGAACAGGGGAAGCTGCCTTATACGGAGTCAGATCTTTGAGCCTTCTAGCCCAGTATTGTGAACAGGGCTGGCCCTACTATGAGGCAGAGTGAGGCAGTCGCATCAGGCAGCAGAGGCTGGAAGGTGGCAGTGAGGTGTTACAGGAGAAAGTGTAGGCCACATGGCCTGCCATGCAGTGGGGGACAGTGTCCCATCATCAGTGTTGAAGAAAGATTCAGCTGCCAGCTTTTGTACATGGAATGGGATGGGGCGCCATCTTGTCCTTTGCCTTTGTCAGGAAAATGTCTTGGGGTTGGCCCTGATTGTTGATACTGACTGGCAACAGCTCTCCAGGGTTTCAGGCAAGAATTTTTCCTAGCCCTCCGTGGAGATGCTGGGAATTGCAACTGGGACCTTCTGGGTGCCAAGCCTGTAGAGCGACAGCGCTTTGTGTTGTAGTGGGCTGGGAAGTGGCTTTCAGGACATAATTCTGAGGCAACAGTGTGTGTCCAATACAAGGCTTAGACTAGGGTTGCTCAACTTGTGGCCCTCCAGGTGCTTTAGACTACAGCTCCCAGAATCCCTGACCATTGGCCATGGTGGATGGAGCTGATGGGAGTCCAAAACATCTGGAGGGCACCAGGTTGCTTATCCCTGGCTTAGACCAGGATTGGGGACTGCAGGCCCCTGAGGTTGCAGGATCCTTGCTTTAACTCAAGAGGGTTGGCTCAGATCTATTACAGTCCTCCAAATCAGTAAAGCCACAGGCCTGAGCCAAAACTGGGCGTGAGAGAGGTAGTTGGGACTGTTGTAAGGAGATTGTATCAAGCTTTTCCCTGCAATCGAAAGCTTTAAATGGACCTCTCTTGTACTGTTTTGTGGATTATATTATTATCTCATTGCTGCCCATGTAAAAGAGGGAAGCAGAGGAGAGGCATTTGCAATGTGAACGAGCATTGTGGTCAGTGTTAGACTTGCATTCACATTAAGAAAGAGATCAAAATAAGAACCGCTTTAAGAGCCAAGGTACACACAACATGCAAACACATGTCAAAACACAGCTTCAGTGTGTAATTTGGAATGGAGAAGTGTTGGGGTAGGAGGGAGAGCTTAACCCTTTCCCTTCTCACTGCTTTTCCTCTGCATCTCACTCTCCAGCCATCCCACACCCTCCTCCAGTGCAGTGTTCCAGATGCATGTTAAAGAGTAAAATGCCTCTATGGAAACCCGTGGAGAGAGAAATTGCTGAGGGGTGGAGAGGAAGGGATATGCAGTGGGAAAGCACTGGGGAGGGAAAAGTTAATCACCCTTTACCTCTTCTTCATTTAATATCCCGCTCCTGTAGCTTTCCCGTCCTAAAAGAAGCAGCTGCCAAGATGTTAATACATGAGACTGTATGTAACATCTAGCCTGGCCTATAGCTGTGTGTGTGGAAAAAGCCCATAGGCTGCAATCCGGCATACAGCTGCTCTGATGAAAACATCCCCAGGCCCAAATTATGCATTACACCCATATGTGTGGAACAAAACCCCAGCAGATGCCTTTATTATGGGAAAGCTGCCTTGCAAGGGGAAATTTGGAGTGGAACAGCTCTGTGGTTTGGTAGTAAAAGTAATCACATAGAAACCCTAGAACTGTTAGCTTAGAAAAAGAGGTGAATAAGGGGAGATGTCATAGAGGTGTACACTGTTATGCATGGTATGGAGAACATGGCGACGGAGAAGTTTTTCTTCCTCTTCCATAATACTAGAATCCAATGGGGTCATCCCATGAAGCTGAATGGTGGGAGATTCAGGATAGATAAAAGGGAGGACTTCTTCACAGAGCTCATAGTTAAACTATGGATTTGCCTTATCACAAGATGTAGTGATGACCACCAATTGGGATGGCTTTAAAAGAGGATTTGACAAATTCATGGAGGATAAGGCTATCAGTGGCTACTACCCTATTTCTTTGATTCTAAGACACACTCCCCCCCCCATATAAACATCTCTAAAAATGGGGTGCGTCTTAGAATCGCGGGTGTGTCTTAGGTTTTTTTCTCCTGTTGGTGGTACTGAAATTAGTGTGCGTCTTACAATCGATGGCATCTTACAATCGATGGCGTCTTACAATCGATGGCGTCTTACAATCGATGGTGTCTTACAATCGAAGAAATACGGTAATCCTGATGGCTATATGCTACCTCCATTATCAGATGTACTATGTCTATGTACACCTGCTGCTGAGGAACACAAGCAGGAGGGTATATTGCACTCATTTCCCACTTGTGGCTTCTCACAGCCAGCTGGTTGACCACTGTGTGGATAGAATACTGGACTAGAGGGACCCTTGGTCTGATCCAGGATGGCTCTTATGTTCTTAACTTCTGGGGGACCACAGATTCCCTAGCCCTGCTATAGATGGTCACATGTGACAATCCTAAATGCTGCTGCTGCTGCATATACAACAACAATACCAGCAGCATGTGTTGGGAAGTTGCAGTTGGCCACAACAACCCAGTTTGTGAACACTGGCATAGAAATTGGATAATTACGTAGGTAACTTGACAATTGTAGCATCCCTGAATGTGGTGATTTACACAGGTATTTCATGTCAGTTTGGTAAGATGTGTTAGCATTCTCTCATATGTGCCAATCTGAAAACCCAAAGACACAGATTAGGAGGCGGAACATTATTTTATTTTATTACATTTATATACTGCCCCACAGCCGAAGCTCTCTAGGCGGTTTACAACAAAATGTAACATAATGTAGAAAATCCTTTCTTTAACCATGCTGACTTTATATCTTATGGTGAAAAGTAAAGCTAAGGAAAATAGGCCATGTATTTTAATATATACTTCAATTTTGATTATATTTTGAAGTCTGTGTAAAAAAGAGAAAAGGTATTTCAGATGAAGAGTACTGTGATGAACCTGGCCCTAGGTGGGACCCTCTGCTCTAGGCAATCCCACCACTAACACCAATTGTGGAGGAACACATCTTCTTTTTGGGGCATACCTACCACTATAGCCCCAATAAGAAGAGTACTTCTTATTATTTAAAATTGTGGTTACTTTATGAACAAGGTTTCTATACTGTTACTGTTTCTATACTGTTAGAAGCAGGGTTTCTAAGCAATTACTTTTACTATTAGAAGTTTCTAACCCTAACCAAACTTAAGCCAATTTCTGTATCAAGCGCCACTGCAGTTAACTCATAGGCTTAGCAATGAGGACTTGATAAACAGTTTGCTCTCTGGTAGGGTTTGACTTCCACCTGGAATCTTTAAGGCTGTTCACCAGGCTTCTCCTGAAGTCTTCAGTTTGATCCAGCAGCTGCTCTGTCTTCAGACCACCACCACCTTCAGCTCTTTGTGAAGGCTGTTCCAGGCATTTTCCTTTCCTCACTTGCAGACCTTCTTCAGCTTCTGCCTTGTGTGCTCTCAGATTGGCTTCCCAGTTTTGTGGCTGCTGTTCTTGCTGCCTGTTGTCTTCCTCAGGCTCTCCAGCCTCTTACAAAGACACCTCCTAGTGACTCTTCCTCAGGCAAACTCTGCAGGCGAACTTTCCCAGATGTCTCTCAACAACTCCTTTTATTTGCTCCAGTCAGAACCCTTCAGCCAACCAGCTTTGATGTGACCAACATTCCATCACCCCACCTCTGTTCAAACTTAGGACCATGGGCATCTTTAGAATGTTGTCATTCTCCAGTTAGATGGTACCCATTTCAATCCTACCTTATTATTATTATTATTTATTTATTTATATAGCACCATCAATGTACATGGTGCTGTACAGCGTAAAACAGTAAATAGCAAGACCCATATATAGAAAGAAACCTGGCTTCATTCCCCTCACAATGATAAAAGTACCTGCCGGTCCACCAGCACACCATAGTTACTATGTATCTCTCCTCTGCCTCAAGTAAAAGGTATCCCAGGGACTATAGGATTGCTTTGAAAAACTCTGACCTCAAAAGGAGGAGATTTGTCTCCCCACCCTTTCATAGCTGGTGTGGAAAGAACCATGCTAGCAGGCCTCTAAAGTCAGAAAACTGACCTTGGAGGAGGAGGAGGAAAGAGGACATTGAGCAGGGGGTTGGACTCGATGGCCTTGTAGGCCCCTTCCAACTCTGCTATTCTATGATTCTATGATTCTATGACATTCCAATGGGTGAGTTTGGAGGCTCCTGAGCATCAAGGGCGCCAGCCATAGGATTGCACCCTCAGCCACTGGGGGGGAAAAGTAACATTTTATCTCACAAAAAGTACTTTTAAAAGCATGTTGGGGCATTTTGCTTCTGCCCTGTGCATTCTGCTGGTGACCTGGCCTGACCCCTTGCAAGCTTCTCTGAATTGCCAGTTGGCGTGGTTTAGGGACAATGCTCTTTCTCTCACTTTAGGTCGGGGTGGGGAGTCTGTGATCTTGCAATTGTTGGTGGACTACAGCTCCCATCATCCCTGACCATTGGCCTTGCTGGCTGGGACTGAAGTGAATTGGAGTCCAACCATATCTGGAGAACTCACAGAGGTGTCTCACCCTTGCTTTATCTAAAGTTTAGATGATCTTACCAGAACAGAAGCAGTTGGACCACTGGGATTGCCCTGGTTTTGGGTATCTGTTAGTCAAAGTGTTTTAGGATAATTTCCGCTGCTAAGATTTCCATTCACTGAAGTGCTCCTGCAACTTACTCTTGTGCGAAAGTGAGTGATGTGGGCATTTATGCTCCAATGCAGCCATTGTGCCAACTCCTCTGGGATTGGAATGATACGGACGGCATCCTTGATCTCATTCTGCTCTTCCTTTCTCAGTTTGGCTGTTCCCATTGCCTGTGTGAATTCACATAATTCAGGAGGGATTGGATTTTGCCCCATCAGCAACTTCCCTGATGAAATAAATGCATCCCATCAGCAGCAGCATGTCCTCTTCACTGACCAGGGATCAGAACACATTTACACAGATGTGTAAGCTGGGCTCGTCAGGGTATGTGTCACTGCCCTGAAATAGATTTCACCTCAATTTGTTTTGAAGCATTTAAAATCACATTTGATCCACACTACTTTAAGTCAGCTGCAGCTTCCTGCTAAATGTACTTGCATAGGAAGACGTATTATTTATTTCACTTATATTACTCCTTTTTTCCTCCTTAAGGAACCAAGGTGATGTATGTAATCTTCCTTCTCTCCATTTTATCCTCACAACAATAACAACCCAGTGAGGTAGGCTGGGCTGATTGTCTGTGGCTGGCCCAAAGTCACCCAGTGTGCTTCCATGGCCAAATGGGGACTAGAACCCTGGTAACCTGACTTCTAGTCCAACACTCTAGCCGCTACACCACACTGGCTTATGGCCTTTCTGAATATAGTATAAACAGCTTTAGCTTCTAAGAGCATGCACAAATGTGCCTGAAAACATGAGTTATAGTACATTGTGGTGTAGTGGCTAAAGTGTTGGACTAGGAGTTGGGAGATCCGGGTTCAAATCCCCACTTGGCCATGGAAACCCACTGGGTGACTTCGGGCCAGTCACAGACTCTCAGCTCAACCTACCTCACAGGGTTGTTGTTGTGAGGATAAAATGGAGAGGAGGAGGATTATGTATGCCGCCTTGGGTTCCTTTGAGGAAAAAGGTGGGATATAAATACAATAATAAAAATAAAATAAAACAAATATTTTTCCCCTTTGCAGAGAGTGTGCCCAATCATTCCTCCTTCTTGGTGCAAATTACTGTCATTGTTTTGCCTCACTTATGTCCAAGGCCTGTCTATCTTTTATTTTTTAAAGTGCAAATCAGGCCTGGCTTCAGCACAGAACATCTTGAGGCAGATGTTGGAATGCCAGCATCTCAACAGGAGACACTGCCATATCTTCTTCTTCTTCTTCTTCTTCTTCTTCTTCTTCTTCTTCTTCTTCTTCTTCTTCTTCTTCTTCTTCTTCTTCTCTGATGAGTTGTAGGTGGCTGAGTCTAGGAGAGCTGCCATTTAAATTTCCCACCATTTCCCCAACATAGTGTTGCTCTTTGACATTGTTGGAAAATAACATAGTGGCTCCCCCAAACCCAACCACTTGAAGCTGATAGGAACACTGCTGCTGTCAGGTAGGCCTGATGAGGATTCACTGATGAGAGAGGATGCCCACCACAGGGCAGTTGGCTAAGGGTTTTCTCAAATTCAGAGGTGGTCCCATGCAGCAGGTACATTCATTCAAGTGAATGTTTGGTCACTGCATTAAAAGAAAACAAAAAAAACTATTGTGTGGAAAGGTGACAAGATGGCCTGTGACAGCATAGAGACAAGCCAATCAGTGCTGTGCACTTCTGCTGAAAACAGGCTTCACCTGAGCTTGGTCTTTGAAGAGGAGTTTGTTTGTGTGAATGCACAGTTTTCCCTACCTCTGAAATTATTTATGTTTGTACATACTCTAAGAAAATTGTACATATTCTAAGAAAATCGTAAACATTATTTTGACAAGTTGTGTTAATTTACCTATTGCAAAGAGTTTGGATTTATCGACATTGTCCATGCAACACTTATCTTGCATAAGCTAATTGCAAACAACATGATCTAGGATAACTTCTTGGATGAATAAACGCAATAAAACCTGAGAGGATAGGTTGAGTACCTAGCATGCTAGCACACAGTCAGCCTTATGCAATCTGGCACTCTCCAGAATGTGTTGGACTATGAATCCCTGGCCAGCATGGGCAGCTAGGCTGGGGATGAAGGAGGTTGTAGCCCATCACATCTGGAGGTTACGAGGTTGTGCAAGGCTGAAGTAGGTATCATTCAGCAGTTGTCACAGTTGTAAGTGATGGGCACAGAAACTTAATGCAAAGTGTTAGGGAGGTCCTTATAGTGCCGGGGTGCAGAATCTATTTCAGTCTGAGAGCCAAATTTCACTTCAGAGAAGTTTTTGGGGGCCACATGCTGGTAGTGGGTGTGGCTGAAGGCAAAAGGGGCAAGGTCAAAATTAAAACAAAAATACCAAAAATATTGTTTTGCTTAAACCTCTTGCTGCCTGTAACTAAGCCTTAGGAGATACATTTCAACCTTTGAAAATGGAGGAGAAAGTGTACAGAAGTCAGTAAAACCCCAAATAATTGGTTGTCTGAAAAAGGGGTGGGGCCAAGGGAAGGGGCGTGACCATCTGGGAACCTCAGAGGGCCAGACTGGGACTGCCACAGGTTGGATTCGGTCCCTGGGTGTGAGAATCTTCACTGTTTTTATAGCAGTATCTTCATTGCAAAGAGGAAAAGATGATAGTTCAGCTTGGTACACTCGAGGTGAGAACATTATTTCAGTTTTGCAAGTCTTCCATTATTTATCATGGAGCTGAGATGAACTGACCCTGGTGTAGCCCCTCAGCCCATGCTCAGCCCCTTGGATTTTGGTGTGTGCTGCACCCCCGCCCCTGCCCAATTCTCCCAGCCTATCATCCCTGAAGTTCCCTGTTTCATTTTCCTCCATGAATCAGCTGCCAAGGGGGATTAGCATTAGGACTTGGCTTTGACACCCTGCTTGGAACAGGTATCTTCTTTGCTGATGTGATCCCCAAAGCACGACAGTTGATAATTGGGCACTCATTTGGCTGAGTGCCTGGGATCTCCTTGAGGGGTGGGGGAGTGGGAGGGACAGTGTTTACCTTGTCACTTTCATTGGCTTTTAATTAAGAATCAGAGCGGAGAGGATTTGCATAAGTGACATTGTCTGTTTGTCTGCCAGCAGCGTATATGGCCCCATGAGAGAGCCATACAACCCGATTCCCTCCCAGCTGGGTTGCTTTCTTTGGGACAACTCTGCTTCCAGTGGAGTAGAGTTGTGGACGTTTCCCCTCATTTAGCATCCCCCCCCCAGAAGTGCTTCCCCTTCATCCTCATCTTCCTGCCTCTTTCTCCAAGGTCACGATCTCTGCTGTCCCGACAGGAGGAAAAAAGCGTCACACGCGTTGCCCTGAGTGGGTGAGATATTCCCCCTGGAGCCCAAGGCTGTCTGCTTACACATTGAAACCTGAGCAATGTGATGATGAAACCATTCTTCTAACTGCGGGATGACAAATGTCACAAAGTGAACAGAGCAAGCAAATCAGCAGGTAACCTGCCAGGTAACCTGCCAGGTCATCCTATCAGCCAGGGGGAAGGAGTGTGGGGGACGCATTGAGATGTCACTTCCTTTCTCTCTTTCTTTCTTTTGGGGCAGATTAGATAACATCACTCCAATGTGTGCATCTTATTTTTGGGAAATTCACTCAATTTTCCTTTGCCTTGGTTCCCTTCTGCTTTCTTCTGTGGCATACGGTTTGACTCACTTGCTCAAGTCATCTGGGAACTATTTGCTTGGCTAGTTCCATTATATGGTGTACCTGCCTTCTGATTATGGCACATTATGATCAGGAGTCTTTGGGTTGTGCGGAAGGCTGATGTGCAGATGATCTTGCCTTGTGGAAAGGGGTTGATGGCCGTTTAACTATTTGATTCCAACAGCAAATGATCTGGGGGATTGAAAGAATTTGTGTAAGACTGGGGTTCCCTTAAAAGCAGGCCCATTTCTAGGGGGAGGCAAAGTGGGTGTTCACCTAGAGATCTAGGGTGCCAAAAAACCCAGGCAGACAGCAGCAGTAATGGCTGCTAATGGATTGGCAAACAGTAAAGGAAAACACACATTGGCCTGTCCAGGCTGCAGCCACATGCCATTTTAAATTACAGTATGAGAGGCAGTGAGTTGACTCATTTATCTAGCTAACTTTGTGGGGTATGCAGCCAATGAGAGTTGTCTGAAGAACTGTAGAATGTGCGTCCAAAGAAGTGCTCTCGCGTGGCTGTGTGAATTCTCAACAACCTCCCTGTGAACTGCCTCCCTAAAAACAAAAAGGAAAATAAGAAAGTGGGTCCCATGTTGCATGTTGAGAATCAGAGGGGATCTTGGGTCTGGACAGGCTGAAGACCCCTGGTTTAAAGGCAGCACATACTGTGTTCCAAACAAATGTTTAGAGCACCTTACAGTACACTGACACTGACAAATGTTGCAATGCGAAAGAAAGAAATTGAACCAGAAGATATCAATATCCCAAGAAAATCGTGTGTCCCTCCCCACCCCGTGAACCAATTTCATGCTGTCCAGAAACTAATAGCAATAGCGTTGTTGCTGGTGATGGTGTTTGCCAAAATTGTCCCTTGTCTAGGGCGCCAAAATACCTTAAGACACCCCTGATGAAGAGCAAGCAAATGCTGTCATCCTTGTCCAGCCAATGCCAGAAGTGTTGTTCTCTGCTCCCAAATCTGGACAGGGTGGATGGGGGACATTGGAGCTCTGCATGTGTTTGCTAGCCACTGCAGGCAGAAATGTTGATCAGCACATATGGAAAGTGATGTGGGGGCTTTTTGCATGACCTAGTCAATTATCGAATCTTCCCTGTACAGTGCAGATGAATCCAAGCCTTGAGTGCATTCTCACATTCACCTTCCAATGCAGATGGGAGTGCATAGCCTACCTCCTTTGCCATCTGCATTCAGTTGTTAGTTACACTGTGTTGCATGCAGGTGTCTTTGGGTCAGGGCCAGGGTGCGCGTTGATGATGATGATGATGATGATGATTAATAATAATAATAATAATAATAATAATAATAATAATAATTTGAAATGCACTGCCTGTCTCCACAATATGTGCACAGCTTGGCTTACAACAGGGACACACTCTTACAGAGGATGGATCAAACTAAAACCCCATTAAAACACCCATCTTAAAAGGTGTGATGAATGAATCCATCCAAGAATCGCACCTGTTAACCAAATAGCGCATTTTGCTTTAGCCTGAATTAGGTAAAACCTGGGGTTAATCAATTTCACACATATGCATCTATGCACCCTTACCTCTGATTCAGCATCCCTGGGAAAAGCAAGTCTCCCAAGAATGCTGGCTTTCTGTCTGAAGCTCACTCCCAGGGCTGTCTTGACCACAGCCCCCCTTCCTACATCTGCTTCCTTTCCAAATGAAGGAATGCCAAGGGCAGGAAATGGCCACCAGAGTGCCCAAGGCCTTTCACGTGCATCCCACATGTTCTTAACTCTTTTTTCCTTCATCACGGCCTGGAATCAAGTCCAGCTGCAAGGAGAAGAGGCAGCTATCCCTTGAGCCCTGCCTCTTACTTACCAGTCAGAGGTCAATGGTGCCCATACCCACTACTGGTTTTTGGCATTTGGGCTGCTCTTTAGGGGCAGGGCTTGATACCTCTCTCTCTCTCTCTCTCTCTCTCTCTCTCTCTCTCTCTCTCTCTCTCGTTTTTGTATAGAGTATATAGAAGACACCTGATGGGATCTGCCAGCTATCACTATTCCAAATTTCTCATGGAATCTCATGGAATTCCATAGGGAAGGGCTGTAGCTCAGTGACAGACCACATGCTTTGCATGTAGACGGTCCCAGGTTCAATCCCTGACATCTCCAGGCAGGGCTAGGAAAGACTCCTGCCTGAAACCCTGAAAAGCCACTGCCAGGAGGCATTGACGACAGTACTGAGCAAGATGGACCAAGGGTCTGACTTAGTATAAGGCAGTTTCCTAAGGTCCAAGTCTTTTCTTTCAGCTACTACCTGAAGATGCCACTTATTGAACCTGGGGTTTCCTGCATGCAAAACATTTAGTATGATCCCTCTCCAAAGGTTTTCTGGGAGCGTCATCAGACGAACGTTTTATAGCATGCTTGTTGCTGGCCACTTACAGATGTTCACAGGTCCTTTGGATGATGCTGTCCACCTCCTGCGCCTTCTGCCCTATTTTCATCGACAAAATAAGACCTGGAAAATTCAGGTTTTTTTATTGAAATGAAAGTTGCTGCTATTTTCTGCAGTGTGCAGGAAAAGCAGCGTGATAAAAACACCCACTGAATGGGCCACATGGTTGCTGCTGCTCTGTCTTTCTTCCCCAGAGGAAGAAAGAAGAAGCTGCTGGCCCTGTTGTGGGACAGAAAAGTGATGGTAGGGGAACGCGACCCCCCTCCCCCATCTGAAGACGCTGTAGGTGGTGCACTCCTAGGATTGACAGATTGAAAGGATGCAGCGCCAGAACAAGAATCAGACTTTTTCAGAAAGTTTAATTTAGGAGATGCCCAAATCAAACAGGCCTTCTCCAACGCAGTCTGAATCCAAATCTTAACACTTTTGAAGCTTTCCTTGAGATTTGGATTTGGAGGGATACAAAGACACAAACTACGTTTACAAAACTCCCCAAGCTCTTCTTATAAGAAAAAAGTCAGTGTGTGTGTGGTAGGCGTGGGGGGAGAAAGGGGATGTAGCTTTGTACCTGGAAGCTGAAGTTTCTAGTCACAATGAATGGTTTACCAGGACTCTCCAATCCCAGAGGTTTTGGGGAGGGATGGTAAAAGGACACATCAGAGGACTGTTTCAGTGTTCAGTGTTCTTTGCTAATTTTCACTCTCAGGAGTTTTTGTGAAGTCTGTGGGACACTGAAGGGTATAGCATTGGTGCTTGCTTGGAAAATGCTGGATGTTCAAGTTCTTTTGCTTCTGCCACTGTATGCTCCACATCCATCATCCACCACTGTCCAATTGCACTTTGTCTGTCTTGGTTGCCAACTGAGCAGAAAACTAAAAAGTCTTGAACTGTTTGCCATTCATCATCATTCCCCAGCCCTTACACCTATCTTCTTGACATTTTATCGGTGCCCAGGACAATTCTATGGCTTATGCTGTTTTCACACAAATTGCCAAAAAACAAGCAAATATGGAGTGGGGAGGGCAAGGAAACAAATAACTCCCCCTCCATAAATGTAAAGACTCCCCTTCCATAAAACACACACACACTGTACCTATCCTTCTAAAATTTTGCATATTTCTTAGCCAAAGCCAGCTCTATCTATATACAAATTGTTGGGGATTGAATTGTGGTGGTGGTGCTGGAATGTGATATCCAATGGGAAAGTACTGAAAGCCCATGGAAAATCTAGTAATCCTATGCTTACCTAGCAGCCAGTCCCATTACCAGGGGTGGGCAAGTTGTAGACATCTATCATCCCTACCCAACCTAGTCAATGGTGAGGGATGATGGGAATTTTAAGCCAAAACATCTGGAGGGCTACAAGTTACCTACCCCTTCAGTAAACTCTGGGTCTTATTTCTGAGTCACTATGTTTAGGATTGGGCTATTTTGAGGAAGGAAAATTATAAGACGAGATGGTAAAAGAGTGCCTTGGGCATTATGATTTCAGCCTGCAGATAGGGACTGACAGGACTGAAAGTTCCTCCAAGCTAGCCTTCCCCAGCCTGGTGGCCTACAATGACCACTCGAAGAACTGCAATTACTGATAAGAAAACTGCCCTTCCTGACTATTGGCTAGGTTGGCTGTGGCTGATAGGAGTTGAGGTCAATCTGGAGGTCACCAAGTTGGGGAAGTCTGCTCCAAGCAATAAACTAAAATAAAATCATTCTATGTAGCATGTCAAGGAAAATAACTATAGTCTAGTTTTCTCCTTTACATGATGGTTTTCTATGAAGGGGAGGGGGAGGGAAGAAATGCTTTTATGAGTAAGGACCATTCATTCATGTGTACTTCAGTCTGCAGATTTAAGTGGTACAGCCCAAGCACAGGTTTGCCATCTCAATAAGAACCAAGCCTTAAGGAATGTTACTGTGAGTTCTGCTGTATGTCAGACGTGTGTGAATGTGTGTGACGGGGGGAATGGAGGAAAATTGTATCTTCTTGTACTTCATTGGGCTTTTTTAATTATTTATTATTTATATTGAACAGTTCCCTGGTTTAAATAAATAAGTAAATTAAAATTAAAAACAAATAAATAGGATAAATAGGCCTATATTTACTGTGTCTTTTAAAAAAGCAAGCAAACAAATTACATAAAAATATAAAATTCTTTGCCAAGAAAAATTCAGATTCTGAGACCTTTATACAAAATGAAGAACATTTGTGCGTCCTTTATTATTTTGCAGGATCTGTTAACAGAACAAAACTTTGAATGGGTTGATTTTCACAGAGTCCCCCAACACTACTTTTTTGGGTGCCTAGTGACAGCCATTTTGTTGTCTGGGCTGGTTCTCTCCTCTTGTCATAGTAATGGCTCTGTTCCACAGCGGCAACGTTCCATGCTCTATGAACTCTACAGCAACTGCTTTTATATTGTCAATGTAATGGCTCTTGTGTCAATGTTGAATGCGCAGGCTGAGGGCTGAGATTAGCTTCTTCTCAGAATAGCTTCGTAAGACGAATGTAAAGCCTATGCTCACTAGATGTGCTTCCAGATAGACAGGCTCCTAGCAGTAACAATAAAAAAACATTGTGCAGCTGTCCTGTCTTTCCCACCTTAGCAGATTTTCTTCTGTAAGAAAATCAACAGGAAAAAGTTGTTGGAAAGCACAGGACAGGAGAGTTATAAATGGAAAATGGTGAGGTGTCTGGAACCACTGTAATATTCTGAGGATGAGGCAGGGCTATTCCCTCAGTGTGGAGAACCATCCTGCAGGGCATCAGAACATAAGAAGAACCATATTGAATCAGACCAAAGCTCATCTAGTCCTTCATTCTGTTCACACAGTGGCCAACCAGCTGCCTCAGGGAAGCACATAAGTAGGATGTGTGTGCAATAGGAGCCACTGGCTCATGTTCCCCAGCAACTGGTGTACATAGGCACACTGCCTCTGATACTGAAGGTTCATAACATAAAAGCAACAGATGATAAATACAGAATATGCAATTGCAAATATAAAACATGGAAAACACAACAAGAGAATAAAAACACACTTCACAGCAGCAGGATATAGCTGCAACTTACACTACAATATTAGGAATTCTAGTGAAGTCTGTAAAAGGAGCTGTTATCAGCCAAATGCTGTCTGAAAAAGCCAGGACTTTTGCCACGTGCTTTAAAAAGTATAGGATTGGGATAGGACCTTGATAGTGGTACTGGCTTTTTGAAACTTCTTCCTTGCAGAGGTTTCTCTGTAGGGAGGAAGTTTCACAAAGCCAGTGTCACCACCAAGAAGGTTCTGCTCCGTGTAGATGCCCACCAACATTCATTTGGCAACCGCACCCCAAGGAGGGTGCCTCAGATATTGAATGGCGTATATGTAAGAGCTTCTAGAGAAGAAAGCAGCTCTATGTTCCAGAGGTTGTAACTCCAAGGCCATTGGGTCAAAGAGAATCCACTAGGAAGCATTCCCAGATGAAGATAATCTATGAAGGCAACTAAGGTTCCATAATCAGGCCGGGTTGGAAAGTGTCAAGGAATGAGGCTTCATCACGGGAGCCCTAGAGATGCTTTAACACCAATCACCATGCCTCTCCTTTCTTCCCCATTAGGGTGGTCATTATGCACCGTCAAAAAAGAAAGAAAGAAAGAAAGAATTTGCATAACATTTGCATATGCTAATTAACATGTAGAGATGCAAAACTAGAAATACTATAATTTAAGTAGAAACACAGGACATCTAACTCTAGTGAGGAAGACTGTGACCGGGTGACCTGCATGCCTGTTCATTCAGCTGTTGTCCAGGTGATAATGGGCATCTCCAAGGCCCCATGTTCCCTCCCTTCTTATGGTTCCTTTATTTTAAGTAGGCTTAGTATGGGGCAGCCCTTCAAATAGAGGTCAATCTTTGGTCAAGTAGAGCCATGGCCACCTTATCCCCATGGTGTTATTTTCTGGCTAGAAACTGGATGGTAATCCCAAGCAAAGAAATGTACAAAATCATATCTCTTCCCATGCAGTGGGAAGTGTAAAATATTAATAGGCGACCATGTGTTTGTGTTTGAGAAATACTCAGAATTGCTCAGAAACAGCTGCAGCTGTCAAAAGCAGTGTGAGGCTGGGAAAGCGATTAGGCCCAGTTCTATGAAGCCAGATGCAGGTGTGCAACCTGTTTCTGACAGGGACCAACCTTATTCAGCTCTAGAATGTCTCCTCGTCCATTTTCAGATGTAGCTAATTAGGTTATCAGTTTCCTTCCAGAGGAGGGCTGCCACTTCTTTCCCCTCTGAAAAAATGAGACCCCACACTGGCTCGTGGTTCAGTTTATGACGAGCTAAGAGACCTACACCCTTTTCACGTGTGCTACTGCAGGTCTCCCTCATCCTGAAAAGTGCACCTGTGCCATTAAAAGTTGTATGAGAGGTAGACATTCAGTGGTGCAGGGTCCCCCCCACCCCCGCCCAGGCATGGTAGTGAAATGATGTGGAAAGCACCCCTTGTTGAGTTTTTGTTTGTTGCACAGAGTTGCAAAAAGTGCAAGTGCCCCGCCGGAACAAAAATGTGGCATTTGAAAAACACAAATGCTCTCTTTCAGCCAGGTGAGATGGCAAAATATCCCACAGTAATAGACCTCGTGTTAGAATGAAGGACATGCTTCCCCCACCCCCAAGTCCTTCCTTGCAGCCTATTTCTATAATCAAGCCTTTCCTCAGCCACTCTGGCAACATGTTACCTCCTCCACTGATTCCCCTCCCCTCCATCCCATCTCCTGGAAGTCATAGAACCATAGAATTTTAGAGATGGAAGGGACCTTGGAAGTAATCTAATCCAACCCCCTGCTCAGGCCAAGAATCTTCAGCAAAGGACATCCCACCACTTCCCTGGACAGGTATGTTGCACAAACAACTCTGACCATTAGGAAGTTTCTTCTAAAGTTTAGCGTAAGTCTGCTTGAAACACTCCTTCATCCCCACTGGGACTTTATTCATCTTCACTTCCCACCCCAACCTTTTCAGGTTCAGATCTTAACTCTGGGTAGCATTCACTAGGGGTTAGGCCATAAGAGAAATCCCCTCTCTTAGGTCTTGGTCGGACACCTCAAAAAACACGACACATTATTAACTAAACAAATTTCCTCACACATTAACAAGACAAATAAGGTAAGGGAGCAAACAGGATGCAAAGAATAACAAAAACAAACAAACAAACAACCCACAAGCTGTCTACTTAGCGAGGCTGTGCTGCTGTCATTTAAGTACAGGTTAAAATTCCTGGGATCCCTTGCACCTTTTATGCCTTCGTGGGATCAGCTTCTGGTCCAGAACAACACAGCCTTCCCTCTCCAGCAGACCCACCCCTCTTGATGTGGGCCTTGAACCACCAACTGGCAAAGGCAACATGCTATTCGGCGTGTACCCACCCTCACACCTGTGTCTTGTTAGCAAGGCCAGCCATAGAAAGAGTTCAGATGACACTTTAGGCAACCGGGGTGGGGGTGGGGGTATAGGCAATTCACCGTGTGTGACGTTGCCAGTACTCCCCACATGACATGTTGTCCTGCCCCCACACCCCGCTTGCGCAGCTGAAAGACCTGTTGTCCTTCTGGGTGGCTGGTGCTCCTCCCTCAGTCCTCCTGGCCCTATCCCATCATGCATTGCAAGTTCTGCCAGCTGTACAGGAGCAGCCAGGGCGCTTTTGGCTGCTCCTGCCAGAGAACTCTATGGCCAATGGAAATAATGCACGGTACACGTGATGGAGCCCACCACATGACATTTTAATCAACAGGTCTCCGGATAAGCAACAGAGCAGCCCGTTGTTTTTCTCTGTGGGTTAAATGGAAAAAATAGCATGCTATGAATTGTATGCCTGTTGTGTGTCCCCTGCCACTTGACACAATAAGCAATGCAACGGACAATTGACTCATCCCCCCATTGCTTATTGTGTTGTCCGAACCCAGCTATAGTCTGAAGGGAGTATTTAGCCCAAGTCCCACAGGCCAAGAACACTTAAAGAGAGTGCCTGGTTTCTAGCTTCCTTGCAATTTCCACCCGTTGGTTCTAGTCTGCCCCCAGGAGCAACAGAAAACAAACCTGCTCCATCTTCTGCGTGACAGCTCGTCAGATATTTCAAGATAGCAATCATGTCTATCTTCTCTTCTCCAGGCTAAACATTCCCAGCTCTCCCAACCTTTCCTCATATGAGTTGTTTACTAGGCAACTCATCAACCTGGAGGGAATCTACACGTAGTACTGAAGGCGCTTGCGTGCGCCTCCAATGCGCCGTCAAAACGATGGTGTAGACGGCGAAAGAAGAGACGGAGGAGAAGGCGGCTGGGGAACCGGCCACGTCCTTGCTGCTGCCGCTGCCGCCACCTCCGCCTCCCCGCCGGCCTCCTGCTGCCGGGCTAAGAGCCACCCAGGTCGGAGAGCTCGGCGGAAGCGGCAGCAGGAGGCCGGTGGGGAGGTGGAGGCGGCGGCAGCGGCAAGGACGCGGCTGGTTCCCCAGCCTCCTCCTCCTCCGTCTCTTCCTCCGTCTCTTCTTTCGCCGTCTACACCATTGTTTTGACGGCGCACTGGAGGCGCACGCAAGCGCCTTCAGTACTACGTGTAGATTTGCTCTGGTCTCCCTTCTCAGCAGGACACATTCCATTTTGTTACTGGGTGCTTCCAGATGAGGTTCTTATTGCACCAGGCCTCATTCATGGAATTCTATTGGAGTCTAGACATCATCATCTTCCATCTCCCACATTTTCCCACCACTTCTGTCTTTTTTCTTGCATTAGAACATCTGTTAAAGAGAAAAAGATAGAATGGGTGCTCCATGCCTTCTGGCTGCTTCTGCTAGAGCCCTCCATTTGGAAGCACCCACTGTCAGTTGTAGAATGTGGCAACCGGAACTGGACCCACTACTCTAGAAGATGCAGCCAGTCAGTGCAGAATACAGTGGAACTATCACTGCTCATGATCTAGATGTGCTTCTGGACAAGAGGACTCCTAGTGCCACCAATTTAAAGTGATTGTGCAGCTTTCCCCCCCTCCTTAACATATTTTCTGCCATAAGAGAACAGACAGAAGAAGTGGTGGGAAAACCCAGGAGGATTACATGTGGAAGACAATGTTGTCTTGACTCCCTTAAAATTCCATGAATGAGGCAGGATGATGGCACAGTAAAAGCCTCCTAGGCACCGGTTAATGCCACCCAAGATTGCATTAGCTTTTTTAGCAGCCACATTGCAGTGCTGGCTTATGGTTCCGCTTATGATGAACTAAGATGCCTACACCCTTTTCATGTATGCTACTGCAGGTCTCCCTCATCCTATAGCTGTGCCTTTGGCTTTTTTTGTATGTAAATATAGAACAAGGATTGCTTATCTCCACATGAGCTTGCCCTAACCTTCAACTGTGCTTGTGTTGTTTGCCAAGGACCAAGCCCGATGAAATCTTCAGAACAAACACACACACACTTGCCCTGTGGGACAGGGTGGGACCTGATATTATGAAAACGAAACACATACTCAATGGGCTGGACCCAGATTAAAGTTATACGTAAGAGCAGACCCATTAAAATCAACGTCATGTAAGTTAGTCAACTAACATAATGGTCAGTTACCAGTGGCAATGCTGGCTGAGATTTTGGGCAGTATCCAACTGTGTCATTCCCCTAATGGTAATGATATTTTGCTGTTGGAAACTATGTTCTGAATTAAGCGCAAGTGAGGGTTCCAACTGATGTTACATTTTGCACATGTGTGGTTGTGCAAGTGATTGTGCAACTGCTGATGCATTATGCTTGCCCAACTGCTTGTGCAAGCATATTGCCCAACCACTTGCACAATGGAAAGATTTGGTGGAGCTCCTCAAGGGTTATTTGAGTTTGCAGAACGTCACGATTGGATACTGCCCTGTAGTTGTTGTAGTCCGATGCATCTGGATGGCGTTGGGTGGGAGAAGACTGGAGTAGACAATACTGGCAAGATGAACAAATAGTCTGTCTTGCTATAAGGCAGCGTCCCATGTTCAACTTTTGTTTGTTAGTGTGGTGCGCGCTGTGTGTGAAGCAGTGCTTCATGCATGGAAAATCATTTCCAGCTTTTCTTGATGAGTAATACTTGAGGTCAGTCTAGTGTGGAGTATGCCAGATGTCTAGATCATGACTGTAACGGCTCTCTTGTGTAGCAGGATTGCCTCTGTAGATGCATGGCTGTAGGCCTACAGGTTTGCTGCTGGCTATCAAGGGAGGGGTGGGGGGGGAGAGATCAGATGGTAAAACTTCTTTCACTGATGCACAATGAAACACCATCCAGTCTGCAGGAGACTGACACATGTGCATGACACAGAGTGTTGTTTTTTTCTGGTTGAAGGAATTTTATGTTAAAGGATTATTTGGTTTGTGGGGGTATATTTCTCATTCCTTTCTGAGAGCCGTTAAATGCCTTGTTAATAATACCCTTTCCTGACCATTTTGGGGAGGGGAGAGAAAAGGGATGGAAATTCCCTTCACATGGGCCGCTTGTGCAAAGAGCATGAAGGTGAAATATGCTAGTGTCTGGAATTCCTGTTTCTGACTCACGCTCATTAATGTCTTGGATTCATCTGGAAGAAATCTGTAGTGCTCGGCAAAAGCTCTTGGAAAAAAAGGGGGGAAACACGCACGCGCGCACACACACACACAACCCCTTGCATATGATGCGTGCGTATGTATATAACTGTGTAATTGCTCAAAGATGTAAAACGTTGGGGGACATTCCGGCAACGCTGTTCGGGGCAGGCTTTCTCTGCAGAGCAGCATTCATGCCAGCTGCCTGCAAGGAGGCCTGCTTTATGGTCAGGTTCTGCAAGGCGGCAGGAGGCTTACATGGTATAAATTACTGAACTCTGGTGGAAACCCCCTCCCCACTGCCATGGAATGGAGAATAAATTAAAGCAACCTGGACCGTCACCATCTGAGTGGAAGAGGCCAAGAGACTGGAATAATATTTTTATAGATGACTTGCAGAAATGAGAACACAATATAAGAAAATGGCACCGGATGGGGAAGCGGGAGGGTTATTGGCAAAGGGGTGTGTGTGTGTGTGTCTGGGAATCTGCATTGGATGTGATCATGCTGCAACATACAGAGCTAGTCTGTCTTCTTTACGGTATGTTTCTAGCCCTCATGGCTGCAGTGGAAGGCTTGATGGCAGACAGTCAGTGGGCATGTCTACACCAGCCATTTATCCCGGGATCATCTCTGTGCATCCAAATGACACACAGGGGATCCCGGAGCAGGCAGGGATGACCCCTCCATTTTCCTGGGATAATCCTTAGGTGTAGAAACGCCCAATGTCTGCTCGAGGCTCAGAAACCAGAGGGGATCTAGATGGAGCTTCTATGTAGCATTCCTTTCTGACCCCTGTTCCTTCATCCCTATTCCCGCTTATTTTGTCACACCTTTGCTTGGCTCTTAAGAGCTTAACATGTACCCAAGGGAAGGTTATTTGGGGCTCTTCCAGATGAGGCTTTTATTGTGACATCACTCTGCCTCATTTAGGGAAATTTACAAGGGTGGTGGTGGTTCCGGATTCTGTCATCATCCACTTGTAATCCTCTTGTGTTTTCCCACTTACTTCTTCCATCTTTTTTCTTACTGCGGAATAGCTGCACAGTGCCTTCTCATTGGTAGCACTAGGTGTCCTCCATCTGGAAGCGCCCTAAATCAGTACACTGAGTGGAGAAAAGGTGGAAGGAACACTGGAAGACAATAATAGGCAAGGTGGACAAATAATCTGACCTGGCTGGGATAAAGCAGCTTCCTACCTTCCCATGAGTTTCAGAAGGGAGACTTGAGTAATCACCCAAGTCCTAGTGAAGTTATACACCAGGGGTGGTGAACCTCAGACCTTGGCAGGTGAATGTGGTCCTCCAAATGTGCCTAGAAAGCCATCACCTTTTCCCTGGCCACAATCCCTTTCCTTCACCCAAACACCAATCATTGGGTGGTGTCCCAGCTTTTGTGCAGTGTTTTCCCCCATTCTGAAAGGTCGAAATGACACTCCTAGGGCTTTGTTACGAGTAGTAAGAGTTTAAGCAACAATACCCAAGTGTTGTTGGTTTTTTTGGGGGGGTATTTTGGCCCCACCCCTTTTGCCTTTGGTTCCGCCCAGCCCTGGAATGTGGCCCCTGAGAGCTTCTTCAGAATGGAATTTGGCCCTTGGGCTGAAAGAGGTTGTGCACCCCTGTAATAGTCTCCTAACGCTGCATTCCTGGAAATGCATCTCCTTGGATTTCTTGCCTGGAAATTCAAAATAATCTCTTCCTTCTGCAGTCCAGTTCTGCCTGAAGAGCAAATGAAATGTGTGTACTGCCACACAAAGGCACACAAGCTGTGGGTCTATTATTGACAGAACAGGACAGCACTGGGGCTTCTTGCCACAAAATGTATGTGGAATTCTAGACTTTTGGATAATTGCGTGTGCGTTGCACGTGTGTGCAGGCAGGCTGGGAGTGATGACTCTTCTGCCATGGACTTGCACATGAAATCTTTGTTGCATTAAACTACAGTTTCCCTATAATAGTTGTGTGTACCATATTCATTCCTATGGAAATGACAGCATATTCATGAATATTCATGAATCTGATCTTGTGAATTGCCATTTCATACTCATAAAAAGTAAAGAGGAAATTACTACAAGTGAGGGACAGGCCAACTCTCGTAAAAAATAAAATATAATTAACCATGTCCCATTAAGGTGGCTCTTTTAAAAGCTGAACAAATAGCATTTTGGACATGGCATCCAAGATGGCAATGAGGCTCTGGGACTCGCCTTTCTCTGGCCCTTCTAGACCATAATCTTGTGAAAGTGTAAGTTCAGCTTCCTTCAGTTTTCTCTCTCCCCCTCATCCCCCCACCAAGCTGAAACCTTTTAATTAAGGCAGGAAATTGTGTGTCTTCATGGCTGTTTGACTGGGAGACTTATTTTTCTTCTTCACTAAATGAGATCTTTGCAAGCCTTTCAAAAAAAACAAAACAAACAAAAAATAAAATAAAAGCCCGGGCATTAATCTTTTGGCTATTGGCAGCTTAATAGTTTGTCTGAGATGCTATCTGCCATTTCTCCTGGTCTCACTTTTCTTCTGATTAAATAAGATGTGGGGTGAAGAGGAGTGTTCTTTGTTAAGGCGGACATTGATTTACTCAGGTTTATTTCATTTTCAAAAGGCTTGAAGGGTTGGGCTTCAGAAGATCAAAGACCTAAGAAATAATGGGGTGGGTGGGGTGAGGAATAAACCCAGCTCCAAAACCTTAAATGTCTAATAGCAGCCTTCTCCAACCTTGTGCCCTCCAGGGGACTACAGTTCCCATCATCCCATAACTAGGTTCTGGAAAGCTGCTTAACAGGAACATCTGATTTTGCTTTTTTCTGTAGCGAAGCTCTTAAGCCATATGAATACAGGTGTGTCCTTGCACTGCTTCCTCCTCTTCCTGCCATGCTTGAGAGTTTGCTGTTTCAGTTGTCTGTGCTGTTTTAGTTGTGTGGATGTTACTGTGGGCAAAGTCCAACAGGGATGCATCTGGCATGAGCCCCATTACAGAGAACGGAAGCCAAACAAAACACATTGAAAATCCGGCTTTCCTTCGCCAACCTTCTACTAAGGCCTCACCGGTACAGAAGCCAACAGTAGGGGAAGCATATTGAGATGTGCAGTTGTTGGTTATCTGGAAATGTTGCTGTATTTTTCTTGATGTTGCTGTAAGATGCTTCGAGCATGGCCTTACCATGGAAAAGTGGCATACAAATAAAGCAATGAGGATGTGATGTAGGGATGGAGAGTAGAGAGTCAAAGGGCCATGAGGCAATAATTGGGTCGACGGGCAAAATATATGGACCATTATGGCAGTTCTGTCTTTTGTGAAATAAGCAGCATCAGGACGGAGCTGTGAGAGGAGACCTTGAAATTGCCGTGGACTGTTGCCTGGAAATACTGCAGTGATACATTGCTGCTGTCAAAAATGTAAAACAGAATTTTAGGGACAATTAGGAAAGAGAATAATGGGGGAGGGGGGAGGAAATCCCAGAGCTGTTCTATGGGAGCCACGACAAAACACAGCTCCCTCTTACCTTGAATCCTGTCCACAGTTCCGGCTGCCTTCTCATGAAGGCAGCCGAGATTAGAAAGATAAAAGAGAAGGGCAACAGGAAAGATGAGGAGTGTGAAATATCAAGGGAAGCTAGTCATCAAGGAGCTTTACTAAAAGCTCATTTTGGGAAGGAGTCTCTGTGTTGCTGTCAATGCCTGACCCAGGCCCAGGTTACGATGACTTTGGATGAATTTGGATGGCCACCAATTTGGATGGCTTTAAAAGGGGGATGCTTACATTCCTGGAGGAGAAGTTTAACAATGGCTACCTGTCCTGATGGCTATGAGCTGCCTCCAATATCCGAGGCAGTAAGCCCATATAGACAAGTTGCTAGGGAACGTGTGCTGGACTAGGTGGACCCTTTGGTTTGATCCAGCATGGCTCTTCTTATGTTCTGATGTAGAGCCTGAGATTGCAGAGGCTGAAGTGATACAACTGTGTTTGGCCTTTTGTCTCTCTGCTGATGTGCTATTGGATTTGCCCCATAGCTGACCCCCAGGGCTGAGCCTGACCCCACCATAGCAGGACAGCTGAGGTCTCACCATCATACTTTAAAGTGGACTTGTTGCTGCTCTGTCAACAGATGTTAACAGATTATTAGATTATTAATTATTATTAATAATTATTATTAATTAATAATAATTATTATTAATTATTAATAATTATTATTAAATTATTAGAATGTAAGCCTATGCGGCAGGGTTTTGCTATTTTATTGTTTTACTCTGTACAGCACCATGTACATTGATGGTGCTATATAAAATAATAATAATAATAATAATAATAATAATAATAATAATAACAACAACAACAACAGCTAGCAAGCCAGATGATGGTGGAAGGGGTGGGGGAAGGCAGATTTGACCTAATGTTGGACTACAACTCCCATGATCCTCAGCCTTCATTGGCACCAGGTTGGGAAAGGCTGATTTAATATCTATTAAATTTGTATCTGATCCTTTCTCCAAGGAATAAACTTAGATATGCACAAATAAAGGTCTTGTATCCAGGTACTTCGTTTTGTATCTACTTAGAGCCTCTCTCTCTCTGTGTGTGTGTGTGTAGAAAATGATGAAACGTTTGAAAGAAATAGGAGGGAAATATTTGTCTATCCTTTCACATAATACCATAGTGAAATTTAACATGGGAAAACTTGATGGCTTTAAAGCAGATAAGGCGGTATATAAATGTTAATAATAAATACATTTTAAAAGTGGCTTTTTAAAAAGAAAACATGGAGCACCATTAGATTTGGGGTTATGATGGCCAACAATTGAAGTGGTTTCAGTGAAGGACTAGACAAATGAATGGAAAAATATCAAGAGCTATTAACTGAAGATAGTCATCCTGCTCCCCTCCCATTTTTCCAACCTGCAAAAACTAAGATACATTGAGAACACAATCCTGTGCATGTCCTACAAATCCCAGCATGCCCCAGACAGCCATTAGGGGCTTTTGGATGCAGGCAGCTTGCTGTTCCATCTCTAATACTGGGTCCATTTGAACATAAAAAGAGCTGAGGTGCATCAGACCAAGAGATGATCTAGTCCAGCATTTTGTTCCCACAATGACCAAACTGCATATATTTAATCCTCCCCCAACAATTCCATTTTTTCTTGAGAACAACCCCCCCATATACATTTCCCATAAGTTGTATATGTCTGCCTCCATCATGCTCTACCTAGCTTCCAAGCCCTTCCCCCAAATCCACTCCTGTTTCCTTTTGCACTTTGCTACTCCAATCTTTCCTCTCATTGGTCTTTAAAATCTTAAAGCGTAATGCTATATATGTCTACTCAGAAGTAAATGGAATGGAGTTCAATGAAATTTACTCCCAGGCAGTTGAGTAAATGGCTGCAGCTTTAGGGGCAAAGTAGATGTTATTAAAGATTTATGGCTGCTGCTGCCTACTTAGATTTTAGCCGCCTATCTCCTCAATAATGTCCGGTAATAATAAATAAATTGTGCCCAATATTTCATTGTATTCAGCATTTCTCCAGTGCAGTTCAGGGATGGCCACTTGCTCTGGGTGATAGGGTAATGTTGAATGCAATGATGTGGAAAGGGCCTAGAGCACACTTCTTACATGCAAAAGGCCCCAGGTTAAATTCATGACATCTCCAGGTAGGGATGGGGAAAAACTCCAGTCAAACTGAGGAGAGCCATTACGGGTCAATGGAGAATACTGAATTAGTTGGACAAATGGTCTCACTCAGTATAAGGCAGTTTCTTATGTCATTCTCCCCATTCAGATTTCTGCTTGGATTTCAGGGTTCTGCACTAACCTGAACTCATTCCTGGAATGGGTCCAAAGCTTGAGTTCATTCTTCCATTTTTTCTTTCTGGACTTGTGGTCAGAACACTGCTGTGCATGTGCAGTTTGCAGGATTGCATCAGGATTTCTTTGTCTGCTTGGATTTGAACCAGTGCGCATGTGCACAGGTGCATATGGTAAACATGGAAAGGGGAGATGTAAACTGAAAACTGCAGCAAATTGATGATGTACCAACTGCAAAAAAATTAATGTGAATTAATTTAAAATGCTCTCAAGTTAAACCAGAAGGGAGATAGTTTGGAATGTGAGGCAGAGTGAACCTACTGAACAAGAACATGCCCTATGCTTTTACTAGATTTAACCAGGGAGATGTGGCTTGGTGTCAGTTATGCATTTCTGTAACATTTAGTTAGGCCCCTAGAGGTAGATAATCTAGGCTAAGAAAATACATTCACATTTAATTTGCATAATTAATAGGATAGGATTTGAGTTTTCTTTGCACAGAGATGGCTCAAAGTTGTTCTGCTTGTCATAGGTCTAGAGCAGCCTTCCTTGACCTAGGATGTTTGAGACTACAGCTCCCAGGATCCCTGACCATTGGCCATTCTAACTGGGGCTGATGGGAGTTGGAAGTCCAAAACATCTGGAGGACACCGGGTTGGGGAAGTCTGGCTAATAATAATAATAATAATAATAATAATAATAATAATAATAATAATAATAATATGTTACCCGCCTCTCTCTCTGGATCGAGGCGGGGTACAATACAAATGAAAACACCATAAAATGCATATAACTAATTAAAACATTTAAAACTAATACATTAATGAAAGCAGCACATTATTAAAAAAGGCATCTTAAAATTCAACTGGGTAGGCCAAGACCCTGAAAGAACTCTTATACCACTAGGAATGGCGTGGTTCAACTTTCCCATCAAAGTGTTATAGGGATTAAAGAAGCCATATGCGACTGAACTTTCCCTTCCTTTTTGCAACTCTTAAAAAGAGAGCCAGTGTCAAGGATAGGCATGTTTGGGCACCTGCCAAGGGTCTACACTCAGGAGGGGCCCTCTGGACTTGCTGCTCCTCTTCACTATTGCCACACCCACTTGTTCTTTTTCTTCTCTTTCTGGCCCAGACAATAGAGGTGGTGAGAAGGAGGAGCAGGAGATACCTTCTTGTCCACTGGCTCTCTGTGTATCAAGCAGGTGAATAGCAGTGCTGAGAAAGAGGATGAGGCACAGTAGCAGCTGTGGTGAGGAAGGTAGACTCACTGATGGACAGGGACCATTGTTGGTGTCTTGCTCAAGAACCTTCAAAAACCTGAAGCCAGCACTACTTAAAAGGGCATCTCTCCAAGATTCCTGTTACTGCAAGACCAGGGAACAGGCAACAACAACAACAACAACTGTAGATTAGCTATGCTGGGTATCTCCTGCTCCTCTAAAAGGAAGGCATCACATCTCCCATCATCATTGTTTCGGATGGGGTGGGGAGGCCATTAACTAGCTAAATATACCACTACCTGTAGGATTTGAGATGCACTTGATGAAGCCAAGGATGGCGTTTGGGCTTTGGTAAGGGGATTGGTGGCAAGGGGTGAAAAGGGCAGATTTCCAATGCAAGTGAGTATTCAGTTACCCAACTCCTGCCTCTTCCTCAAGCTCTTGGTTGCTAAGTGGCTGCAGTCTTTCCTGGTGGTGGTTGGGAATGTAATAATGGCTAATCTGCAGTTCCCTCCATTACACCTCTTAATGATTCCCTAAATCATGCTAATGAACTACACCCCCCTCACCCCCCATGCAGCTTGACCCTTCCTCTCAGAAGAGCACTGAAGGGCAGCCTGGATGGATCCATTATGCTGCTGAATGGGCCGTGGCTAAGATTTATAGTGCAGGCGGGAACTGTGAAGTGGCCTAGCTGGCTCCTTGGCCCTTACAACAGGACACCTGGGCTGTCGTTAAAGGTAATTAGTGAGTGAGTGGTGATTGATGAGGGGGCCCAAATAACCTACTGGCCCAGCAAGGGGGTCTTGTTGGGTGGATCAGCTCCTTTTGATGCCCAGGGTGTAATGAAGTTTCTGATTTGAAATTTTCATTAGGGCCTAGGCCTGGTTTTGCCTGTTAAAAATGATGGTGTTGAGCTCAACAGGCCTTAATTTTTCATTCAATATTCTCCCTGCCATCGACCGATGAAATATGGCCACCTCCCTATTTGCATGGTTGGAATCTTGCCAAGAGGAAAGAGAAAAGAAAATGACCTCCTGCTCATTTCACATTTATTATGTTTCCATTCCACTCATCTTCAGGAGTTTAGGCTGCATACAACTGATAAACAAAATGAGTTTTATAAAAGCAACCACCAATAACTTCAGATATATACCCAACATTTTTTGTAAAAACCAAACCATAAAGCTTGCTTCTTTTTTTTAAAGCCCTGTAGGAAATTAGTTGCAAGCAGATTTCAAACTGTTCACCAAAACATGGCCTAGTTGCTACTTCGTGCCTTCAGAAACAAAAACAAATAAAGAGAGGAAATAAAACCTACAAAATTGGGCAGTGGGCAGGCATGCCCCCCAAAAGATGTTTCCAGAATTGTGATGCCGCCTCAAGATCTCCTCTACGCCCACTTTTCCTGGTTTTTCTTTCTGCCCAGATGATAATTTTCAGGCAGGCCTCTCTGACTGATATTTTTAGGATCTTAAAAAAATCGCATGGAAAGAGATTTCCTAACGTATGTAGGTAGGGCCCATTTGGACACTGCCAAAAGAGAGGAATTGTATCACCAAAAGAGACAGGACAAATCAATTTGCACATGTCAATTTATATGTATAGATGCAAATTTAGAAATAGTAACTAATTTAAATAGAAATACAAGACATCTCACCATAGTGGAGAAGACTGAACAGGTGAGCTGTGTGCCTGCCCACTCAGTCTCTTGTCCCCCTGCCTAGTGTGGATTTTCCTCCTTAGAGTTCTTTCACTTGAACCAGTCTTGGACTGGACAGCCCATCAAATAGAGGACACCTTCAAATAGAAAACTGCTCCCTGCCTGCTCTCCAAAACAGAGGACTGTTCTCTGTAAAATAGGACACATGGCCAATTTGTGGGTAAGTTATATTTAGGAAACTGGCAGCCAGTGCAATTGTTGAAATATCCATTGCCCTAGTTCAGGAACGGCTATCACATTGGAGCTAAGAGGTAGCTGTTGTTTCAGCAATAGGAACATAGAAAGCTGCCTTATACTGAATAGGACAATTGGTCCATCTAGCCCAGTATTGTCAGCACTGACTGGCAGTGGCTCTCCATGGTTTCAGGCAGGGTTTTTTCCCTCATCCTACCTGGAGATGGGACTTCCAGACGCAAAGCAGGTGCTCTGCTGCTGAGCTATGGCTGCTTTCTTAAATGATCCTGTCCAGATGGAAAGCTTACATGGAAGCTGGCGGCTCCACCCATTCCTGGTTCTTAGCCAGGCCCTGATCCAGACAAGTGCTTACATGAGATCCCCTGCTTCTGAGAAGACTCACCTGCAGCTAGCCAGGCACTTTGCCAGGGGCCCTGAAGCTCTGCCTGGCTCGCTTTCTCCTTTACTTCTGCGTGGAAGGAGGGGTTGTGTGAACTGGCAGGATAGCCAGGCAATCAGTATGGAGACCTCTGGTCCTTCAGCTGGTGTTTCTGCATCCGAAGGCTCCACAGGGTCACTGGCACTGTGTTGGGGCACCTGAAAGACTTGGCTTCCCTCCTCCTGCTCCTCCAAGGAGATTGCAGCTCATAGGTCTGGGCAAGGCTGAATCCTAACACCATGGAAGTTTCTGAGCAGGTGTTTTTGGTTTGATTTGTTTGGCCATTGTTTGTTTTTATATCTACTGCTGAGCTTTCTGTTATGGGTGGCACACAAATGTCATAATTAAGCAAATGAAACAAACAAATAAATGTGTTTGGAACTGTATGTGGAGACCACTTGTTTACAGGTGCCGACAGCACCTTTAGTCCTATTATGATCTATTTCAGGCTTGGATCTCCTGCTACATGTTTATGCATTGAAGGATCATTGTTGTTGCTTTAGTACACTAACAAATGTCAAATCTTTCCAAAAACCAAAAATGAATGCATATGATTTGAATTGGGACCATAGTGCTTGAATGAGTGAGATTTAACCCCCATGCTGTTTTCCCTTATGATAATTGAACAGTTATTTGAGCCACTAGAGAAAGGAATAGAAAGTACATTCTTGATTGTCTCTTTTATGCATTACCTCCCGTAAGTTGCTATTATGAGTGAATTGGGCAGCCTCTAATTAAAATACATCAGTTGCTGGGGAACATGGGTGGGAGGATGCTGTTGCACTTTTGTCCTGCTTGTGTGTTCCTGGTCGATAGCTGCTTGACCACTGTGCAAACAAAATGCTGGATGAGATGGACCATTGGTCTGATCCAGCATGGCTCTTCTCAAGTTCTTAAAACGTTGTCTTAACCACGAATGCACCAGGTGGCTTTAGAGAAGCTAGTGTGCGTTGGTATGAGTCCCTCATCTGCAACATAGGCAAAATGATACTGACCTACCTTATAGGGTAGTTGTAAGGCAGCAATCAGAAGAGCATTGTGAGTAAAGAGATGACCAGAGTAGTGCATGAGGCACAGCACTGACTTCCTCTCTTCTTGGATCAAGGTATTGGCACTGCCTCCAAATGGGCAACCCTGGTCTGTGGGCTCCCCACCTCTGCTCCAGGGGATTGTAGGATAGCCCACCAAGCAATGAGATCAGCTGGACAATGAACTGTATTGGCTACAACTAACACTTTGTAAAGTTTTTTTTTAATAGGACGGGAAACAGCAGTAAAAGCTCTTACGAGGTGATAAAGAACTTTAATGAGCTGGCTCTTTGATAGCATGGCTGTAAACTGATAGGGAAGCAGGGAACAAAAAGGGATTAGTTTGAATAGATGGAAGACAGCACTCCAAATCCATCTAGAATCTCCTTATAGTATTTTCTACATGAGGCTTTTAATCTGCCTCTTTACTGAGGCTTCTGAATGCTTTGTGGAATTAAAATTGGTTCCTTTACATGTGTCCCCCCACCCCCTGGAGTTTTTCTTTCTCTGCCTTTTCATATGTTCCATTAAACAAGCACTAGGTGGCACTGTGGTATAGCAGAATTGCACAAATACATCAGGGGTTTATGCTGCCATTCACAGAAATACCAGACTTTCCTCATTAGGAAAAAACCAATGCTATAATGGTTGCAAAGCATGGGAGAGTAAAGCATCCACAAACTATGAGTTCACAATAAGTGCCTCATGTAGAAAGGCTCTATGTCTTCCTTCCCTTTATGTTTCTGAAACTGTAACTAAAGACTTTCATTGAATTTTCTCACTTCCCAAGATAATGGAATATCAATGCATTTTTGAGCTTGTCTACACTGGGACATAACTAGTGTTTTGTTCTGGGATGGGAGAATTGCCGCTAAAAAAATCTTTATCTGTACACTGGGTTCACTCTCACATGAAACACCGTAACTGTGACTTTTTGGAAATCATTGAATGGGAATGTGAGGCATTTGTTGAGGGAGGCTTTTAATTTGAGGAATTCCCAACACTGAATGAGTTCTGAGATCCCTTCTAGCATTTTGATCCAATGGAAGTCAAATCGACAGTACTACTGTTGGGCCAACCAAAATTCCACAAAAATGTGCAAGCTTTCAAGTTCTTTAGAGCTCTTCATCAAGCTAAATAGTACAAAAAGCAGGGGTTGGGGGAAGCAACAGAAATATCCAAAAAATGGCCTGATGTGGTGGCCAAAAGGCATGCAATTTAGATAGATCCAGTCTCATAATTTATATTGCAGACTGAATGAATTAGTCCAGGAGAAGGCAACCTGGTGCCTTCCAGTTTTAAACTACAACTCCCGTAATCCCTGACCAATATCTATGATGTGTGGGGCTTATGGGAGTTGTAGCCCAAATCATCTGGAGGGGAAAGGCTTGCCTACGATTGCACCTGGCAATGCATTTGGGGAGGGAACAGCAGCAATGGTTGATCTCTGTTTCTGAAAACACAAAGTCAGGCTATAGATTAACAGATATATAGCTGTTACATTTCTGGTGTGTGTGTGGGGAACCTATTTCCAAAAATGGAGAAATAACACAACAGGTATAGCAATGGGTTTATCCACAGCAGGGATATATTCGTAGTGGGTATCTGAAGCATGCCTCAGTTTTCCTAAGCAAGAACTGCCTTTGGGGGAGGTGGTAATAAAAATGGACTCTGTATGGTATCGGGAACGTGTTGTAGGTTTGCAGGCCCTAAATAGCAATTCAGACTGGGCACAGTTCAGTTTATATACCAGCCCAGAAATAAGCAAGTAGCTATCCTCACAATAGAATAGAAAGCAGGTTCTCCAGCCCCATCTGGTTAATGATATCACTGCCAATTAGGATGAGCACAAATAAGTGCCCTTTTTATGAGCTGAGCTGCAGTGCTCCATAAGACTAGAGCTCCCCTGCAAGTTAATTAGCAGGATAAGCTTGCCAAGATGTCAGCTGCAAGTCAATTACAATCGGAACATATAAGCAGAGCTGAAGGAAAGAGGCTGAAACCTACTGTTTAGCCTTAAAACTTGGCAGGCAGAAGTGCTTTGAATGCAAAATGTAAAATATTTAATCTTGTTTTACTGGCTTTAATTTTGAGAATGGTTTAAGAGGCATTGAGAGAATAGGGAGTGGGGGAGAATATTAACTATGCCTATTTAGGTTTTTAATTATTCCCCCCTTACCCTTCTCATCTGTTGTCCTGCACTCAGCAAGACACATGATAAGGTCCCTTAATCTGGGCATCTGGGCAGTAGGGCATTCAGATGACCTGGGAGGATCTTGAAGCCCACTCATATCTCTTGAATGAGCCGCTTAGTTCTCCAGAGTCTATAAAGTGTCTCTGTTTAAGTGTAACTCCCTCTCCTCCCACTGATTTCCAAGGCCAGGGGGCACTGAATATGCTGGGCTATGTCATTTCCCTAATGTCTACAGCAGCCTTCCCTAACTTGATGCCCTTCAGATGTGCTAGACTGCAACTCCCAACATTACTGACCATTGCCATGCAGGCTGGGGCTGATGGGAGATGTAGTCCAAAACATCGGGAGGGCATCAGGTTGTTAATGACTGGTCTACAGACTAGGGTCCTAACATCTAAAGAATTAATTAGATTTAGAGAACAATCCTATGGTCCCAGCCTCAGAAAGGGGAAGTCAGAGATCCAATCCTGGTCCTCTTGCAACAAGCGCAGAGAGAACCACGCTGGTTGCCTCTCCAAGGTTGGAAAACCAACCTTTGAGAGGGGGAAAAAGTGGGCGTTCCAGTGGGCGTGGAGGAGATGAGACCAGAGAGGCCAGGATACAATTTATCCTGAGCCTCCTCCAGCCTTCTTCCTTGCCCCTTGCTAGATGGGCTGAAACTTCCATTGAGCAAAACCAGCATAGAACAGAGAACAGGGAGACAAAAGATCAGCTCTGCTGCTTCTCCCAGCCTTCCAGGTTCAGCTCAGTCGGATATAAGAATCCTGGAAGCCTTCGTGATCAGCAGCTTCCAAGCAGCAAGGGCACAATCTTTAATCAATTTAAAATATACCCTCTCAATTGACTAATAAGATGGCACAAGTAATTGGGAAGCAATTTTGTAATGTATTATTAAAAAAGAAACAGGGCCTTAGAGGAGGCATTCCAGCTTCCCTCAGATGTGGGAGGTAATGCCCCTTTTGAGATGATGCCTCTGGTGACACACATATGCATCCTCTAAAAACAACAGAAGTATAGTTGTTTGCTTCGGAATGGCTGTGTTAATGAGTCTTTTACATTAAAGAAATTTCGAGGTGATGTATGAAAGCAACACTTTATACAGAGGACAAGATTACCTTCCTAGGAATGTCTGTTCGAAAAAGCATTTTTTCAGTAGGTGTTGAAAACCAAGAAGGGTTGGTGCCTGCCTGATTTGTAGTGGTAGGGAGTTCCAGAGAGTGGGTGCTATGACTCAAAAGGCCCTATTCTGAGCCATGATAGACATGAAATCTTAGGTACCACATTGCCAGGGGGTCAAGATACTCTTAAGTATCTTGGTCATGAGTTGTTTAGAGCTTTGAAAACAAGCACCAAGATACTTTTTAACAGGAGATGGCAGGGATTGAACCTGGGACCTTCTGAATGCAAAACATGTGTTCTGTCGATAAGCTACAGGTCCTCCCCATGTCCATTTGAGAGCTAGGTTTTTTTTAGCAGGAGTAGTTGATGCCCATGTATTGCTGAGCATCTATTACTCAGTTACTGTCGCATCATGCGTCAACCAACACATGTTGTCCCTAGCATTCTTTAGCTATAGAATAAAGATAATGCACACACAGCTTTCTCTCCCTCTCTCTCCCCCTTCCCCTCCCTTTAATTTTTTTTAAGGAAAGCATGATTGCTCTTTCTCCTCCACGTTTACTACTTCCTTTCAAAGCTGCCAATCATTGGTCCATCCCCTGCTGCGTTTCCAAGGCTTGTCTAATCTGGAAATTGAACGCAATCTGAGTTCTGTGTGTTGCTGAAAGGAAATATGAACCAAATGTAAGCATGGCCGTTTAGGGGGAGACAGACTTCCAGGCCCGACCTGTTCTTAATAAGGCCTCTCACTTGGCGGGATCCAGCAGTGCCCAAGACAGCTGGCTTGAGGAAACACAACAACTACAAAAGGAAAACCAGCGTTGAGCTTGGCGTGTGGAGAGAAGACCCAAGCCACTGACTCAGCCGCTCCAGATTTGCCAGGTTAAGGCACTTTTGCCTCCCAGTTAGTTTCCTTTCCTTTTTGTGTGTGATTGGGAGAACTCTCCAATCTTTAGCAAGGTTCCATTCTTCTTTGAGTCTCCTGCTGTTTTTCAGTTTTATGAAGTGGATTGTAAATCTTCTGCAGATGAACTTTGGGGAGCTGCTAAGGCCCCACCCTCTTGTTTAACAGAACACTGAAACCCTCCAGTGGTTCAGTGTGCCTTGTGGGTAAGCTACCAATAATGCCACTAGAGGGACTTTGGAGTAATGCAGTACGTTGAGAAGGTTTCAGTTACTCAGGAGTCTCCAATCGCTTGGGCACAAATTGAATTTTGAAAACGGGCTTCTGGGCACCACCACAAATTGTCCACACACACCTCCATGGCAGCCAATCACAAAAGTGTTGGGAGTGCCCTCTTCTCTCCCTCCCCTCTCTGTGTATGTAGGGGTGTGACTAGCTGGGTGTTATGGTTTGTTTCTCTCTCTCTCTCCCTCTCTCTGCTTTTCTCCACCCCCGCAGCACGTCAAGTGAGTGGAGTGATTTCTGTATTGACTCGAATAGGGAGAGAAAAAAGCTCACCTGCCTAGAAACAGCGTGAGGAGAGAAATTGGGTGGGTGGGGGGAAAGGCACCCTCCCTCAGCTGTTCTTCCCCCCCCCCCCCCGGAACCTTTTTCTCCTGCTATTTAAATGAACAGAGAAATTGCTCCGTTCTCTTGACTAAGGGGGTGGGGAGAACCCACCAAGGACACTGTTGCTGTAAGAGCCCTTGGTAGGAGTGGGATTCCACCCATCGCACTGGGGACCTCAGAGTTACTGAGTTAGGCAAGATGAACTTTTGCGGCTGGGTCACTTTGAGAACCGCTGTAATGGATACGGATAGCTAATTATTCCCATTTGATGGGCTCTGTAGAATGAGACCCTGTGGGGTGGCCTTGGAGTTCTGGTCCTTCACAGGTCTTAACCCTGTTGAATGGAGAACCTAATAAGAGCAGGGACACCTCAGTTGGAGACCATTCTCTAATTCCTGCTTAAGATCATAGTGATGTCTGTCTCTTCCATAATACTAGAGACCCATGTATAGGTGGTAGCCTTCCCAAGTTCAGTAGTTAATTTTAAAAAAGGGGAAGTGCTGTGGCTCAAGTCTGCCTTGGAGCTACGGCCTATGGTCTAGGACCTCTGCTTCCCTAATCAGAAACGTGAGTTGTTTCTCTGAGGTTAGCAATGCTGGAAAGTCACTACACACATAGGCAGAAGCACACTCTTCCAGGGCTAGAACTGGCATTTAAAAACTGGCTTGACAGCAAAACCTCTAGCTCAAAATAAACTGTGCCCAAGTCATGGTTGCACCTGGTGATACTGTGTCATCTATACTAGCTGAGAAGGCACAGCCAGTGGACGTATGGAAGATGAGCTCCGGTAGTAATAGGGTTAAACGACATACTGGCCCTAGGCTGAACAACGTTATGGAGCTCCCATTTCTCTTACTAATAAACTGCAATTTCTCTCTTACCTGCCTCACACAGTGGGAAAAGCAACATCCCCTTGTTTTGCAGCTGAAATTTTGGAGCACAGATGGAAGCCCTAACTGGGAATTCAGCTCACCCAATGTGTGAGAGCTTGGGACTGTGTGTGCTGTTGCATCTCCATCCCCGCTGCTCTTGGGAACCACGTTTTGGGAGGGAGACGTCTGTAGAGCAAAGCCTTCCCTTTATGCTTAGCTCCCATTCCATGATTTAGAACTCTTGGAATGAGTCTTCTCCAGGTGTGTTAGACTGCATCTCCCATAATTCCTGGCTGTGTTGGCTGGGGATGATAGGAGTTGCACTCTGACACAACTGGAGAGCAGTGGGTTAGGGAAGGCTGCCCTATAGTCCTTCTCAATGAGTGGAGGATGGAATCCTGCAGTGGGTTGTACCTCTCACTTGCTCCGACTGAGTGGACTTATGCAAATCAGTTTTAGAATCTTTGTCCTGGTTAGGTGGAGGAGTAACAGGGGTGTAGCTCAGTGGTAGAGCATCTGCTTTGCATTCGGTAGGGTTCGATCCCTGGTATCTTCAGGTAGGGTAAGGAAAAAAACATGCCTGAATCCCTGGGGAGCCACTGCCAGTCAGTGTTGATGATACTGGGCAAGATGAGCCAAAATTCTCACTTTGTATAAGGCCGCTTCCTATGTGCATAATTGACCACTTCCAGTCGCGTGACCTGCCCACTCCACAAATGACGGAGCTTCAGAGGAGAGCCTGGCTCCATCTTTCAGCATGACTTGACATTTTTTGAGAGGCAGACTGGAAACCTTGCCTCCCCAAGCCTGGATTAGGTTGTCAAGGTGGGAATGGAGCCTATCATTGAATTTCTCAGGGCGAGACATTTCTTGCTGCTGGAAGTACTTCATCTGTTAGCTCAGTTTTGTTTTGTTTTTAAAGGCCAAATTGTAGCACAACCACTGCGGAGCCTCTGTGACATGACTTCATTGCAGGCCTGGTGGAAAGCCTAGGCGGGAGCAGAGCCCCAGGGATATCAGAACATAAGAACCATGCTATCTAGTCCAGAATTCTCTTCACACGATAGTGGGCAAATCAGAAGTTATATTAAACTTTGCCAGAATTCTCTCTCTCTTTAAATAATAAATAAATTAACTAAAAATCCTAATTCTGAAATTGGATATTGGCATTTGGACTCTCCAACAACTGTGCTTGTAGCAACATTAAAAGAAATCCAGGCAAGAATTCCACCTCTCTCTCTCCTCATTGCCCCCTGCAGAGCATAAATCCTCCAGCTGCATTCAAACTGAAATAAGTTGTTTTTGCAGTGAAGTTCGAATGCCAATTCTGGGCATAAATATGGACTTCCCGAAAACAAAGAAAAACCTCAGAAATGATTTTTCACTTCTACCGTTTCATATTTATGTAGCACCAGAATTGTGCTGGATGGTGTACAAATGTAGACATGACACAAACAGGACCCCTTGCTGTGCAAGGAGGAATTCAGTCCTGGATAGTGATTCTGCACTGTCTTAATACTTGAATTGATGTCTCCCCACCACATGAATTTTCCTGTTCGTGGGATGTGAGGTTAAATCCACTTGAATCTCCTAAAGACATGGGTTAGGGGCCCTTTTGTTAACGTGTGCTTAGCCGATCCCAGATTCTCCTCCCCCTGCAAGAAATGTAGAAGTGTCTGTCTGTCTGTCTGTCTGTCTGTCCTTCCTTCCTCCCCCGCCCCACTTCTCTGCTTCTCTTGCGAGGAAGGGGCTGAAACACCTTTGAACCATTAAATTATATAAAGTGCGGTAAAGTTCTGCCTCTGGCAGGCAAGGAGGGGCCTGGGTGGGAGGGGTTTGTAGCAATATACACAGAGGGATCCGCTGGAGGCCCCTCCCCTCCCCCTTTCCTTAGGAGGTGAAGGAGCTGACCCAAAAAAGAGGCAAAGAGAAAAATCGGCAGTGACGCGAGGAAGCGAAAGGCACAGAGGCTGCGGTGGGAGAAAGAGAGAGGCAGAGAGAGGCGCATACCGATACGCTGCTGGTGGCTTGAAAGCGATGGGCTCACACCGCCTGCTCCTTGCCTCTGCCCGTCTCTCCTACCCTTTGGCTCACCCGAGGATGTGCTGAGCGTATGTTGTTATGCTGTCGGTTTCGCTGAGCCTCCCGAGGGGCCGATCTGGTGACAGGATGACCTGGGTTTGCCTGTCTTGCATGCTCTGGGTATGTAGATGTCTTTTGGTGACACTCTGCAGCGTCGCTTTCCCACCCCAGGGCGCTTGGTTCGGTTGCATGGGGAAACAAGCCGGGTGGTTCTGGTGGAGGGTTGCCGTTGATGGGGCTGCCTGGGAGTTTGGTTCCACTTGGAGTGAAGTTGGGAACAGGGTAGCTGTACAGGAGGAGGAGGAGGGATGGGATGGGATGTAGGTAGTTGGGGTGTGTGTGTGTGTGAATGTGAATGCCCACTGATGGATGGATTTCAAAGTCTCGATCGCGTACTGTTCGGAAAGGGAGAACGGGTTAGAAAAAGGAGGGGAAACCCCTGCTAAGGGATTCCATCTGGATGTGACTTTGCAAGGCAAGGCTTTGATGCTTGCTGGGAAGCAGATGTCCAGCTATCCAGCCTGCTCTGCCACTAGGGAGCCCTGCAGGGGATCAGGGGGGCATCGGGCTTAAAAGTATTTTCTTCCTCCCCACCCCCTCATCTTCAAAATGTGATTTGTTTTCACACAAAGGAGGAATGTTATTTCCCCCTTTTTTCCAGCGCTTGGGGAAACCAGAGCGCTCATCCCTTTCTTCATTGGTTGGGCAGGAAAAGGAGGGCAATAGGAACAGACTCAGAGCAGGGAAGAAATGCTCACTTTGGTCTGATGCAAGCAGTGGTTGGGTCAAGCCATCTTTAACGTGAGAATGAAGAATTGGAGAGCACCCATTAGGCTAAAAGGGTGTTTTCCAGTTGCATTTTGGGACTCATGACTGGGTCAAAAACCGCTGGAAGTAGATCTTGGGTGTTCTAACCCAAAATCCATTCGGGCTCCGTGACCCCAGGTCATCCTATTGGGGAGGGTCCATAGCTCAGTGGCAGAGCACCTGCTTTGCATGCAGACTGTCCTAGGTTTGATCCCCGGCATCTCCAAGTAGGGCTGGAAAAAGTCCTCCCTGAAACCGTGGAGAGCTGCTGCTGGTCTGTGCCGACAAAACTGGCCCAGATGGGTCAAGGGCCTGACTCTATTAAAGGCAGCTTCCTATGTTCCTATGCGGGAGATTTTCATAGGATCAATACATGAGTGAATATTGTGGACAGTTTCGTATGCACCAGCTTCCTCTTGCTTGCCCATGTGAAGTGGGTCAGGTAAACTGCTGCATGTGTTTGTGCAAGAATAAGCAAGAGTCGTCCATATAAACCAGTCAAAGCTGGAGTTGCTACCTCTTATGGAGGTAGAAGCACCCAGTGAGACAATGCCAGGGTTTAGGTGCTACATGCGGTAGCGCAGGGGGAGGTGTCAAGATGGTTTTGTTTTAATGTGCATTTTTGTGTGCTTCCCTAATACCCCTTTTGTCAATACTGCTAGCCACATTCTGGTACGGTGGAGACCAGGACTTAAATGCCACCCTGAGACCCATTTGTGTTGCGAAGCAGGATTTGCTCAGCCTGGGAGTGAGGGCCTCAGGACATAACTAATCGGACATACATTTGCATGAAAAGAGAACTCTGCTTCTTCAGAGTGGAGTCTGTCTGCCTGGTCCCTACAGTTACAACCCCGCTGTTTGTGTCATCGCTTAGTTGCCATAGCAATGCTTTGGGTGGTCCCAAAGGCGAAGCAGGGTGGGTGGGAGGGAAGGAGGTGGGGGGGAGGATGCAATGAAGCCAAGAAGAAGACCCCCCCCTCTGCATGCAACTGGCAAGTTTTTCTGCGACTCTGTAATGCTGGGCAAAGGAGGGGTGATGGAGTAGCATATCCCTAATCTTGGTGGAAAGATCCAGTGTTGTAAAGGGCTATTTCAAATCCCACCACCTAATAGTACTCCAAAGTAATATAAGTTATTCCTGCTGCTGTTAAATCCTGAAGTGGTGGATTTTTGTTGTTGTTGGATTCTTTTCCTGGATTTTTGGGTGGTTGTTGTTAGGAACAACAGCGAGCAGAAGGACAGATGCTCAGAGAACTGATTCACAAAAACATTTTGCACTATATAGGTTAATGTGATTTGACTCTTTTGACATGGTGACTTGCCTTATGAATGCATGGACATGTGTCTTGATTTCAGAAGTTGCCGTTCTCCTAGAAAACTTTTGAATGTGTTGGGTCGAGATGTCAGCACATGAATTGGTCTGTGATCAGCCTTCCAAGGGACCCCCTTCCGCATCTATTCGCAGGGATGGGGTTGTGTGAAGGCTATTGAAATTGAGGCAGTTACTCTTGAGAGTAGGCTGAACTTGTGAACAATGGTTTAAGCCTTCATTGGGCATGGGATTTCTCTCTGAAGGGTGGGTGGAGGGAGGCCCCAAGCCCCCTTGGACTCAGGGGAAAAGTTTCATGCACCTTCAATGCTTTGCATGTGTCCCTGCGTGTGCAAATCAACTCCTCTGCCATTAGGAACCCGTGTTTAAGGAATTACAAACTGTAGGATTTATGCCCAAGTTAGATCCCCACTTTAATACCAGAGATCGAGATAAGTGCATAGAAGCATTTATATCAAGGGTGGGCAACTTGTGGTGCTCCAAAATTTGGCCTACAACTCCCATAAGCCCTCCCATAACCACTGGTTGTGCTGGCTAAGGCTGATGGGAACTGCAAGCCTAACATCTGGAAGGCCACAAGTTGTCTAGCCCTGATAGAAGTAGAGTGTGATCTGAAAGAAAAGAAAAGTCTGCTTGTGTGGTGGGTGTGTTTGCAGACAGTGCAACCATCTACTCCCTGCTTTTCGGCTCTTTAATGAGCTAATGAAACTCTCTCCAGTGATTTAAAATCCTCATGTGTGCATGTGGGGTTTCTCTTTTGCTGCAGGGGAGATATTATGGTGATGATTTAAACTATGGGGCTGACCTGTGAAGTGATTTATCATCTGAGACAAGAACAGGGGAGTAGCCTCACTAGGTCAGAGAGTTCATTGTGCCTAGCATCCTTTCTCTGATAATGGCCAGTTCCAGATGCTTTAGAGGAAATGTTTTAACAGCATGGGGTACTAACTGGGGCTGTTGATCACTTCCAGCTTGTAGCAACCCTCTGCTTTTGGGAGAAGAATATCCGAGCTCCCCGTTCCAGGAGTTTGCTGAACTTTTCCAAAAGCAACAATAGAGGGAGGTAAAAGACCAATGATCAGATAGTAGCTCAAGCCCAGAACCTACGTATTTATAGCTACCCCCCCCTTTCAAATTTAGTATCATTAATTATATTCAGGGATTTACTATGGTTGCTTGGCGGAAGTGGGAAATATTTCAAGTTCCTAGGCACTCATCATATTTTTAAGGCGCCAACATCAAAATGTTGTGCCAACTCTATGCACTGAAAGAAAATGTAAGGATAAAAATCAATTAGGTTGAAAATATTCATCTTTAAACAACAACGACAACATTCTAATTGGATTTTTAATTTTCAAATATTCAGTTACCTGGGAGGTGTCTTTAAAAAAATAATGTTGTTTGGAATGAAATCTGCATTTAATATAAATATGTGAAAAGTCTAAACTAGAATTTCTTCAAACTGAATCTGTGACGCGCTATCAAACATTGCATTAAAGTCTTCTAGCTAAAAGACTGTATTGTGGGGAGAAGTATGTGGCTTGCGGTCAAGTAGTGTTGTTGTAACACCAAAAATTGTATTTGGGTGAAATGCTGTCTTGTGGAGCAGATTTCTCCTCTCCCTGCAACTTCCCTTGCCCCCCACCCCAAATCTGCTTTGGAGGGTTGGGGGATCCTCCGAATAGGGGTGTGCAGGGAGATGCAACATGGAGGAAAAGACAGGAAAGATCCATTCCTCCAACAGAAGTATACTCATTCAATATCAGCTGCAGCTCCTTGTTATTATGCAAATTACAAATATGTATGATTGTACTAACCTGACAACATGGATATATCTACTTTCCATCTCATGAAGAAATGTGGTTCTTCCCAGCCCACTGGTAAACCCTCTGTTATGTGTTTTGGACATTTCTGGACATATAGGTAATGATCCAAAGGCTTGCTTGGGCTCAGACGTGGGACTTGGTAATGCAGTAACATAAGAAGATGCCTTTTACAAGTCAGATTTTTGGTGCATCTAGCCCAATGTTGTCAACACTGACTGGCAGTGGCTCACCAGGTTTTCAGGCAGGAGTTTCCCCCAGCCGTACCTGGAGATGCTGGGGATCAAATCTAGGACCTTTTGCATGCAGACCAGGTGCTCTACCCCAGAGCTATGATCCCTCCCTTGCCAGGAAAGAGAAATGTTTGGCCCGCCAGGTGTTTTGGCCCACAACTTGCTTCATTCCTCACCATTGGCTATGCTGGCTAGGACTGACGGGCGTTGCAGTCAAACAACATTTGGAGGGTCACAGCTTAGGCTTGCCCAATGTACTTTTGGACTTTCCCCCTTTGAATAGCTGGTGTTCAGAACAGAAGCAAGCTGCTTTTGAAATTCCCATCAAATTCCAAAAGCAGTTTGGCATGTAGCATTGGGCCTGCTATTTGAGACCGGAGGGTGGGAGTCTCTTTAGGCCAGCCTTCTCCAACATGTTGCCCTCCAGATGTTTTGGAACACAACACCCATTACCCCCAGCCAACATGGCCAATGGTCAGGGCTAATGAGAAATGTAGGCCAAAACATCTGTAGGGACCCACTGTGGTGAAGGCTGCTTTAGGTTCATAGAACAGGTTTTGTGATTCTTTGGATCATGACAACAATACTCAGTAAAATAGTTGCTTAGTGATCCTGCATGGATGCGTACTGAGGAAGCCATACAGAGGTTCATTCATTTCACCATTGTATCTAAGCAGATATACTGTAATTCTATAGTTCAAAAGGCATGTAAGGCTGCATGACCTGTTTGTGGATTTTCGGTTGACAGCTAGAAGGTCAGCGTGTGAACAGAATGATGGACTAGATGGACCCTTGGTCTGACCCAGCATGGCTCTTCTTATGTTCTTATGACCAAATGTTCTGGAGTATTCTCTTATATAAAGACTCTGTTTAAATTAAAGCAAATACGTTCTAGCAACCAAGTGGCATATATTGCGTGTTTTGGAAATGTGTGATTTGTGAAATAGGAAACTTTATTTAAATATGATTTAAATTGAATCAATTTTCTTGGTGACTTAAGTTGTGATTTAATTGGTCTTTATTATTCATTCATTTATTCTAGAGCATTACTTATTCTAGAGCATTCCCCCCACCCCGCTGTACAGCTGAAAAGGGCTCCCACTGTGGTTTATAAACAACAATAATAAGACATTCCCTCCCTCAGGTTTATAATCTAAACAGAATGACACACAAGGAAAAGGGAGGGAAAAAGCAAGCCAGACTGGAAATAGTCAACATTCTTAAATGTAGAATCAAACTTTGGATACCTAGGCAGCTGAACCGCCTGGGTTTTTCCTACCTTACTCCCAGGTTCTCTTCTATAAGGGCTATTCCAGAATCATGCCTTATACCCCAGTTTGGTTACTGTTATTTCTGTCAGCCCACTCCATTTGTTATTAGTATTAATCTATTCGGTAGACCCCAGAGTCTTGCAGCCTTGCCACTGGTTGCTTTCATGTATTCTGGGAGTTATTCGGCATATAGCATGCATAACTGAGAGCAGCTTCATAGGTGAAGTTCCCCTTCATGGACATAATTTTCTGATAGGACACTGTGTAGATAGCAAGGCTTGGAAGAGGGTAGAGATCTTTTTCTTCTCTTGTAACATGGACTGAGTAGCAGATATCTACAGTTGTGAAGAAAGAACACAGGACCACTCATCACATACCAGATACAAGGGTTTTCTTCAGGGATGTTATGTAGTACATGAATCAAGTACGAACAGTTATACTATTGCATGATTAGGTACCTTGACAAAATACCAAGTTTTTAATGATATTTTGGGTTTATCTGCTATGATTTTCACCTGAACACCATAGGACTTGACCTTGAATGCGCTCAAAAGCCGAAGCAAATTAAATAGCTCCTACTTCAGGTAAACCGATAACATTTACAAGCCCTGAGTTACTGCCTCTCAGGATTCTTGGGTGGCCTGCTCTGCTGCTCCACTGATTATCATTTCCTATTACTGATGTGATGTGTTCAGCATTTCCTCTGGGAGACTATCAGAAAGATGAGCTTTGACTGATGTTGTGCAGGTGAGTGATTTGGGCAATGTCACCTCAGTCTGAGCTCACAGTCTTGTCATCAGTGGGGCGCTAGGTCATTTTAGACCCTGGACTTTAGTCTTATGGGGACCCCTTTTAGATGACCATGTGCTCAATTAATAAAATGTACATCCGTAACCATGTACATGCCTGGCTGGCCATACCCTAACTATAACTTTAAAAGAAGAGAAAAAAGAACAAAGAAATGATACTACAGTAAGCGGCATCAGCCCCAGTAGGCCCTGCATGCCCATGCTAGCTCATGTGCTGACACTGGGCCTGTTTACTGTTGTCCCTATCACCTGCTGGTTTCTTGTGGTCGTCTGGGTCTCCCCTAGACTCTGGGGCCCTCGACTTCAGCCTTGAAGTCCAACCCTAGCCGTGATACAGGCATGGCTCCCTTACTGCCCTGCCATGATTGTTCAGTGGCAGCATCCTGGCTTGAATTGTCTACTTGTTAAAATGTTAGACACTTACCAACTTTAATATGGATGCCTTGTGAGCTGGGCCGGCAGCTAGGGTTGCCTGGCAACATTGGCCTCCTGCCCAACTTGCATGGGAAAGGGTAGAGGAAGAACTGGAGGAGATGGATGCTTCTTCCTGAATGCTCTAGTCAGTGCAGTGGATCTTGGAAAAGAACAGGAGTCCAACCACGTTGTCTTAGGAGAGTAGGGCATTTGATCCAGTGTTTTCTGATGGTGGCCTTTGAGACATTTTAAGGAGCAGAGTACTTTGTTGCCGGACTGCAACTAGCAGAGTATTTTCATTTTGGGATGCTTTTTTTTTTTTTAGCAGCAGGGGTGTAAAGTGTGACAAGATTAAATCAGCAGTATAAATGCCTTATAATCAAGTTCCTGCATAAATCAAGACACTTCTGGAATGAAATATTCATGCTCATGGTGTCATTAAACTTTTGGCACTGAACAGCAAGTTTAAAGATAGAAGGATGATTCCTTAAGTTTCTTGTAGCTTCTTTGGTGCTCTGAACTGTCCAGTATCGACCACAACATATGGCCTATCTGGACTGGGTGGGTCCCTTATGGTCTGGACCATTCTGGCTGTGCTTCATTTTGTGATCCCCCCAAAGTTCATGATGCAATCCTATGTGTGTTTAGACTGGAAAAAGTTCTACAAATCCCAGCACTGGGGATACTGGGAGTGGTAGGACTTTTTGCTGTCTAAGCATGCATAAGATTGCACCCTAATGACCTGATGGAAGTCAAATTGGGCCTTGGCCTGCAATCCTTGCCATACGTTTTTGGAAGTCAAGTCCCATTTTACACAGTTGGGCATTCCCGCCCTGGGTAAACACATATAAGATTGTGGAGCAGTGTCAGAATTTGTGCTCTAGATCATAATCACAATCTCTTCTGTTCTGACTGTCAATGTTTTACTTCAAAACATAATCGGTAACATTTTTATTCCAGCATGGTTCCTGGCTTGCAGAGTAGGAGGAATTCCTGGATTTCCTAGTTCTTTGCTCTTGCTAACAGCAGTTTTGAGGATGCTTTACTTCAACAAATAAATTCAGCTTCCCCGAATGCTAAGCTGATCGGTCGGGGGACACATTAAATAATAAATAAATAAATAAGCAAACAAGTTGTCGCTGTGGTTAGTTCCAGGCAGGATTGATTTTCCATTTGTATAGCTTAGACAGATACAGTCTCCGAGTTTGAGTAAACCTCTCTCGCCATCCGATGGCAGCCGTGGCCCATGAACGTAATGAGAATAATCATTCTTAATTAGACAGCAATTTAAAAGGCAGCAGCTGTGTTCTTGATTGGACAGCTCTGCAATAAAATTGTGCATGCGAGTGGGCAAGTGGAGGGAGGGTGTGGCGAGACAGGATAACGGCTTAAGCTGAAAGGAAGGGAGAGTGGAATGAGTAAATGAGAGGGACGCTTGTGCGTGTGGTTTTCTTTCTTTCTTTCTTTCTTTCTTTCTTTCTTTCTTTCTTTCTTTTTTGAAGAAAGAAAGAACGAAAAAGCCAATAGTTGAGCAACTTCATCATGAAACGGTAGAGGAAATCCAAGGCACAAGAAAGTGAAAATGTGTTTTCTCCAAGATCAACTGGAATGAGTAAAATTAGAGAGAGCTACCACTGAATAATTGGAGCTGATATTCACATCGGCTCTTTTCTTACAGGTTCAGGTGGGGACAATAGGCTCTTTTCTTACAGGTTCAGGTGGGGACAATAACCTCCTTGTGTGGTAGCTTCCTCCTGGATAGTTATATTATTGTGGGGAGTGGGCAGGCACACCTTCAATCCCCAGCTCTTGGATTTGGTGGTAACATGAATGATTGGGCCTTGCTTTTGTAGGTTCCGTTCCACCTGAGATGAAGCTGTGTTCTAAGGCACACACGGAAGAGTCCAATTGAGTTATCCCCCTGGGGTTGTAGTTCTTCAGGCCATGTCTTGTGCCCCCTCCCTCACATGCCAGAGATAAAATTAACAAAATGGGGGAAATTGGGGGGCACAGACAGCTTCCACTACGGGACAGTATAAAAATGAAACATCAACAACAATACAGCTCCCACCACTACATTGTTTCTTGTTTCTGTGATGTGCCTTAAGGGGGCACATTAGCCTAGGAGTTTAGCCTGTCTTCCTACATGGTTGGGCTGCCTCACTTTGTCTTCCTGCTGCATAGATGCTGGTTTCCTTGCTGTCCTAATGTAGGACTCAAGTGGGATGTCCTCTTTCAGTTTGATGGATGGTCTAGGTAGGCCCTATTAGCTGCGTGGCTTTGTTGTGCCTCTGTCTGCATGGAGGTCATCCTCTTTCCAAGGATTTTAATCTCTCTAACTCATGACAGACTCTAGCTCTGCTAGACAGCTTTGCTTGTCTGCATTGTGGTCCAGGCCTGTGCTCAACCAATGCAGCCTAAGATGGCCAGGTGTCCTCTTTGACAGAGGATGGTCCTCTGTTCGAAGGGCTCTCCTGTCTAATTATGGTTTAAAGATAATGAACTATTAGAACTGTTGCTCATCAAGAGTTAGCACCTAGAGAGCAGGAAGGCACACAGGTCACCTGGACACAGTCTTACGGTATGGTGCGATGTACTGTATTTCTATTTAAATTATAATACTTATTTCTACAGTTTGCATATACATACAAAACAGCATATGCAAATGTTATGTAAATCACTGTCTTCTTTTTGGGTGATGCATGCCCTCTTTTATGGAAATTTACAGGTAGCCACCCTACAGCAGGATTCCTATGCAAAATCTCTCTCTCTCTCTCTCTCTCTCTCTCTCTCTCTCTCTCTCTCTCTCTCTCTCTCTGGCCACCCTAGGAGACCTACTGACTTGGAACGATATGGACTGGCCCGTTTAAGGCCACAGCAGTTTTCTCCCCTCTCTCCGTTCCCACTTTGGTGATTGCATTTCCCCTGGAAAGCTCTTTGACTTCAGATACGTTCTCCCTTGGGGCTGGGGGTCACAAGGCCAAGGGAATAATTGACGAGGTCAACAGGCTAAAGTGCTGGAGAAGATGCTTGGGATATTGAGCTGGGAGGGGGTAGGGGAGGGATCTCAAAGAGCCCCCCATGGGCTCCTGTCACTTTCGCTGATGGGAGACTGAGTGACTTTTCAAGCATGTGGCATGAGGATGACGGCGAAGAGAAGGCTTAGATGGAACAGAAGCTTGCAGTCACAATTGTTTACCAAGCGATCGGAAACAGACAATGCTGTGATCAGTATTCCCCATGGCTTCCACTGACCCTAAGCATGATACTCTCATCGGCTCTCTTGGATGATAAAGGTAGTGTGACAGTGTTGCCCGAATGTTTGGGTGCTCTGCATATTTCTTTTGGACAGCCTTAGGGGAGCTTCAGATAAGCTATGGGCATTTTCTGAAACGCTGCCTACCAACCCTTTGGGTGACCCTTAGTAAGCTTTCCTGCCGCAATTCCCCCCGCCTGGCTCAACAAAGGTCCCCACAACTTTGACACTACTGTCTCCTGAACATGAGGGGTGTTACTAGGCACTTAAAAGATTTGGGGCCCAATCTTTCCATTGGTGTCAGTAGAAGATTTTTTCCTACCCTTGGTTGCCATGCAGAGCAGGGATTTCGGGGACCACAATGCACTGGAAGGGAGGGTTAACACTTTCCTCCCCAGCTAGATAATCACATTTCTATGCTTTCCTCTTCAGGCAGGAGGGAAAGACAATCTTGAGACAATCTAAAATTAGCTTGTCATTTTTTTCCCAACGTGGCAAATTCCATGGTTTTTCCTATGGGGATTTCCCTACAGTCAGCCTTCCCCAACATGGTGCCCTCCAGATGTTTTGGATGCCAGTTTCCACCAGCTTTCTGATTGAGTGCTCCCTTGAATAGAATTACCCTGGGAGAAAAGGACATATCTGTGGATGAGAGATTTGAAGGGTCATGTACCCAACATGGATATTCAGGATCTTAGGGTGCAATCTCATATATATTTACACATTAAAAAATCTATAGTATTGAGCATTACCCATCCAACATGTGGCTAGAGATGATGGGAGTTGTAGTCCAAACATTTGGAGGGCACCACACTGGGGAAGGTGGTTACAGGCAACGTAAATGATTGTTTCAGATCTTGTGTACAACAATATCCTGTTACTGGAAATGAACTCCAAGGCTGGAAAGCGGGGCTTGTGGTATCAAAGGAACATAGTTTATAGTAAAGTGTTTTTCATCCATTTTGCCTTCAAAGAGCAATGTCCACATTGACTTGTGTGCTATATGGAAACCCTGCACATTTGATTGCAAAAGATTCTGGGTATGTTCTAGGCTACGATGCATTCTCAGTTCATGCTGGAGACCACCCTGCATGAACAGAGTCTGTACCCTGCAACACACCAAATGCACCCCGTGGTTCCATATGTTATAGGGTGATTAGTAGTGGTGGGCAAGTTGTCTTTCGGTCAAGTTTGTCTACAAATATTGATTTTCTCAGTGAGAAGTCCCATGGGAGTTTCCAAGGAACTCGAGTTCTCTGAAAGCTCAGAGCTGAAATGCAGATGCTTTGAGAGTACATGCTTTACTTATTAGGTTCCTGGTTCAAACTTTAGCGTCTCCTAGAAATATCCAGATTTTGTGAAATCCATCCTGCGTGTGTTTCGTGGATTGCGCAGTGTCATTTGTTCCAGCATCCGTTCACAGGCGTATTCAATTGTGTTCTAAAATTCCTCAGAAAGATACTGGCAAAGCCCTCGGCTATGCTGTTATCACTTGACTAGAGTTGACTAGACTTAAATAAGCCGTCGTTGGTGTGTGTAAATGCGTGGTGATAGCGCTTTTAGGGAAATCCTCATAGTGCTGTCTCGTAAGCCAACATTCAATGTATATTCTCCTTATTTTGACTGTTCTTGTAGAAGGACAGGGGAAGATACACATTTTAGATGTTTCCCCCCTAGGATCTTTTCCTGATTGGATCACACAGGTCACCGGAGAAGGCCTCTTCCCCCCTTCTGCCTTCAGCTGCTTCTCTAGCCGATGGCACTCAGTTAACCACGTTTTCTTTTTTTACTTCTTGGGGATTTGGGGAGAAATGGGGTTTGCCTGGACTGCACTCCCATTTTGGGTCTGGGATATACTGAGATGGCACTGCATGGAGGGGGTTCCCGTCTTCTTTCTCTCTGTGCTCGGGTGACGAGTTTTGACGCACAACAGTACGATACTGAGGGGTGTGAACTGCTCCCCTCCCCGTATCTCTTCAAGCTTTTCTAAATGGGTGCTTTGTCTCCTGTCTCCCACTTTCCTGAGATTACAAGTGCAGGGAGGTGTGTGTGTGTGTGTGTGTGTCATGGGGGTGAGGTGGGGAGCTGCATGCAAGCGCTCCGTTTTCTTTCTTCTCTCTCCCTACCCCGACCCCCTCCACAAACCTAGACTGCAAGGAGCAGCTTCTCTCTATTAGCTCTGATGTAATGTGGTGGCCGGGGCCAACTCTGGAGGAACAGAGGGAACTGACAACAGGACAGGCTAGCCCTCACTCCCACCCTGTCGCCTATCATTGCCGTGGGACAGGGCGAGGGGTAGAGTGTGGTAATGCCAGTCTCAGGGATTGTTTTGCCTTGACTAGAAGCAAAGCTAGATGGGAAGGACAGGCCTACGTATGCTGCTGAGCACCCCCACCGCCACCCCTTTCTGCTTGAGATCCTGATTAGAAAGCAGCTCACATCTGACTGTCCTGCGGGCCTCCTGCAGCTGGGCTCTGCCTGTGTGCGTGCTTCCCTCGCTCAGTATGTGGAATTGCCCTGGGAGGAAAGGGCAGATCTGGGGAGGATAGAGCGCTTGGGAAGGTCACGATTCCCAACATGGAGGTTCAGGGCCATTGTGGCTTTTCAGGGAGCTTTTCTAGGCAGTGTTGGTTTTGAACGTAGAGGTATTTCCTCATTCCTGGCAGCCGACCCGAACGGCAGTGCTCCCAGTTAAGTGCGTCCGGATCATGTGATCCTTGCCACACATGCATGGGTTCTTTAGTAAGTGTTGTTCGCCCCTGGGGACCACAACTTTGATGGAAATGAGGGTTGTCCAGACTGTGTTTGTGCTGAGTGTTGTGTCATCATTGTGACAGCAATGCAAATTCATCCACACTGTATATCATATAATAGGGTGACCATATGACTGGATTTGTCCAGATTTGTCCGGTTTTTTGATGGCAAATCCGGGAGGGGGGAGGGGAAATCCGGATTTTTTTCCAAAGAGCAGCTCAATGGAAATTAACAAAAATGCTTATAACTCCATCATTTTTTAAGATAAAGACATGAAACTTGGCACAATGGTAGCTCTTAGGAAGGGCTTTAGTCATACCAAATTTGAAACAGATCCGTTCATCCATTGATTTTTTAGGATTTTTTTTAAAAATTGAGGTTTTAAAATTATTATTTTTAAAATTGTCATTTTTAAATATAAAGAGATAAAACTTTGTGCCATGATAGGATTTAGGTAGAGCTTTAGCCACACCAAATTTGAAACAGATCCATTCATCCACTGATTTGTTAGGATTTTTTAAAAAAATGAGGTTTTAAAATTATTGTTTTTTAAACTGTCATTTTTAAAGATAAAGAGCTGAAAGTTGGCACCATGTTAGCTTTTAGGTAGAGCTTTAGCCATACCAAATTTGAAACAGATCTGGGGCCAGTAGCAAACCCTGTTAACAACAACAGCAGCTTGCAATGAGTGAAGATACAGTCAGAAAAGATATTTGAGGGAAGGGGAGAATGTAACACACAGAGTATAGCAAAAGCTTCAAAGTACAGCAAAACCTACAGAAGTAGGAGTGAGTGAAGTTAATTTCAGATACAATGAATCTCTCACTTGTTCTTTATTTCAGTGATTTTAACATTAAGATGTTATGTAGAACAGATTTGTCTTAAATGTGTGCTGTAAAATCAGACATGTGACCAAGGCTATGTTCGGGTGGGCATGCCCCCTTGGTACTGGACACGCCCCCTTGGGGGCGACCATGTTGTCCTCCTTTTTGGTTTCCAAAATATGGTCACCCTATATAAAAACATTAGACGAGAAGCATCCTGTGTTATTTTTTCTTCGATTCCCTCCCCACTACTTTACAGGAGCTGTACTCTAGTTCTTCAGTGCTAAAGCACATGTCCCTTCCCAAATAAGGCCATCTCTCCAAGAGCTTTTTTACACAAGGCTGTTAGACTGTCGAATCTACTTTCGGTTTCAGAATTGAGATCTGTGCTCTACACAAAGCGCTTTTCCTGTCCTGCTTTTCAGCTGTATAACCTCATGGTGGCGATGTGCTATAGCAGAATAATACAACTCCACCTGTAGGAAAATATGTTTTCTTTTGCTTTCAGAAATAATACTCCATTTCCCCTTGTTCTAAAATAAACCAGGAAATTGCTCTTAAAAAACAGAAGTAAAACTGGAGAGTCACGATATTGTCTAAAGAACGCATAAACAATCGTGAATAGAGAATGACAAGTGAAGAATGAATGCCTCATTTAGAAAAGCTCCAAGTATTATCCAGCTATCTACATAGGAACAGGGATTCAGGATGCTTCCAGATGGAGGGCTTCTAGTGCTAGCAATCAGACAGCATGGTATAGCTATTCCATCTTTTCCCCCTTAATGGATTTTCCACAGTAAGAAGAAAGGTAGAAGAAGCGGTGGAAAAACCTGGAAGGGTTACAAATGGAAGATGACATCATCCAGATTTCCCCCCTCCCCCAAAAACAATTTGTGAACGGCATCATAAAAGCTTCATCTGAATGGAAGCACCCCACGTCTTACTGGAACTGGATGGGAGCTGGTGCCATTTTAATACTCTCTACAACAAACACTTGGAGGGCGCTGGAATGCTATTAGGGAGGGGCCGTAGCTCAGTGATAGAGCACCTGTTTTGCATGCAGAAGATCCCAGATTCGACCCTTAGCATCTCCAGGCAGGGCCAGGAAACAATCCTGCCTGAAACCTTGGAGAGCCACTGCCAGTCAGTGTCCACAGTGCTGGGCTAGATGGACCATTGGTCCAATGCTGCTTATGTTCTTATCTTCCTACCTGGAAAGGTCCTCAGTCCTGCACTGCAATGTAGCACATGTGCTCACACTCAGGATCTCGTCCCACCTCTAATTCTGATAACGTGCTCTGGTTTTCAACTCACTGTAACTATAAAGCAGGGTTTAAATCACCAAGTGGGGATTGAATCCTCCACTGTGGTTACCAAGAATTTTGTCTGCAGCTGGACACAACAATGTTACATAGCCAACATATGCTCTTCCCCCTCCCCCCCCCCCCATCCTGGCCTCCATTCCCCAACACAGCATTGGTTTTTCAAATATTTGCATTGGACTCTTTCCTGCAGTTAGGTTCCCAGTGAAGAGTCTGCCCTCAATCTCTGCTCCAGGCCTATTCTGGTGTCTAAAGTCCTTTACCAGCCCGATGCGCTTCATCTAATCCTATTTTCAGTGTCCCCTTTGAATGGCCCCTGGTTCTGAAGGAAGCTGTGGGCGTCTGAGGGGAAAGCCTGAATACTGCAAGCAGCGTCGTGGGTCTCCACCCTTTTGTTGAAAGGGGAAAATAGCATGTTTCTGGGAGATCTCCGGATAACTACTAGGTTCCCAGTCTGGCTGGGCCTCTAAAATGTCTGGTTGCAATCCCGTTGTTTAGACTAAAGTGGTGCGAAGGCCACGTTTCGGGCAGATTTTGGGAGGGGCTGACCTGGAATAAAAGAGCGCAATATTGGTAGGTGGAGAGAGGCCTTGTCAGCATTTGTCTTCCCTGTTAGTGGTGGAAGAAAAGGGGATGGGCACTATCCCATTTGGGAAGGGTTCGGAGGTGTGTTGTTTTCGTAGGAGGCCAAATCTTCGTTGTTTGGCTTTGCTGGGAGAATTCCACCACTCTTGGCATCCTGTCCCCAGGCCAGCTCAAATCTAAATGCTCAGGTGCTCAGACTACAACTCCTCTTGATTTGTGTTCCTAATGCATTGGGAGGTTTTCACCTAGCTAGCACTGTTTTCTCAAAGAAGTGGGCAAACAGGGAACATGATCTTTTGCACATTTTTAGAGACATAAAAAACTGACACATGAAGGCAAAAACAAAGAGAAAGGGAACGGTTAATGGAATCTTAACTCGCATGTGGCAGTCATGCACACTGATTGGTTATGTAGCTCTTCTAGTGTGCAAACAGCCCCCCCCCCCCACACACACACACTCAACAAGCTCCTCTTAGACTGAATAGTGCTCATTCTTTATGGCAAGGATGAGCTATGCTGGCAAGGGCTAGTGGTATTTGTTTGGGCCAAAATATCTGGATGGCCACATATTGCCCTCCTGCTTTATAAAGCTCAGTCAATACTGTAATAGGTTAATTAATTTTGTCTGAATAATAACTTGGCCCTCTTCCATTCCAATAGATCATTATATAGAGAAAGCTCGCTTAAGCCACTCTCCTTCTCAGGAACTACTTCAGCCTTCTCCCACATCTGAAGGGCACCAGCAAGTTAGAGAAGGTTAAATTAGTGATTTGGGTAAAGTGCTGGATTGCACCATTCTGACTTCAAGGAGGGTTATTTTTCGGTCCCTCTCAATTCACGGTGGGCTAAATGATGTGCAATGCAAGAGAAATGGATTCCCAAGTCAACAGCATCAGCTTTACGGCGTCTGCTCTCTCCCACCATCTGACTGATAGCTGCCTGTTCTTGAATTTCTGCCACAGTTTCCTGTGTGTTCTTGTGATGACAGCTCTCTCCTTTACAGTGTTTGGAAGCTAAGGGATTCCCCAATCACTCCCAGTGTGTGTCACTTTTTTGGCCAGAAGGCAGAGTTCCAAAGTTGCCCACCGCTAGTCCCTCATTCATTGCAAAAGGAGAGGCTGTCTGTGTAAACTCTAATGCTGTGAAAGAGAAGCAGAGGATCTTTCACTGTTGCATGCCTTTGGCTTTCTTAAATCAGGGACCTTGAAAACTTGTTGTGGTGGGTTCAGTCATTTCTGTTCACCCCTCTTAAAATAAAATATGGCTGAGGATGTGTTGTCTATCTTGCTTCCACTGGGCAGTGGTTTAAGAACCTTTGCCTAGCTTCTTGAAGACACAAGGCAAGCATTTCTCACTTTCTCTCAGTCTAGAGGTTTATTTAAACACAGACACAAAATTCTAGTTTTTTGCGTATCTGCTAGTGTGAGGCATCAGAGTAGATGGAGGTGGGGGTAGAGAAAACGTAGATAACGGAGGGGTCATAGAACCCCGAGGAATGCTGGCCTCCCCAAGCAAAACATCCTTGGCCGAAGCAGCTGCAGTGTTTCCTCTCCAGAGCCATGCGCCGGCCTCATAGGGTGCCTGAGCGCTGCTCAACAAAGATGCTAATCTAATTAGGTCTTGAGTCACCATGGAAGGAGAGATTTAGTTTTATCCTGACAACTTCATCTTTGGGGAGTGGGAAGGGGGAGGAGGTCTAAGATTAATCTGCTTTCCTTCACATTTCCTGAATCTTTTGCTCACCACTGGCTGCCCCCTTGTAACCCCATGAGACTCATGTGACCTGGATCATGGGTTGTCGTCCCCCCCTCCGCCTCAGGGGGAAGGGAATTGGGGGAAGGGGCTCTTTTTTCTGCTACAGCCCCCTTGGAGCCTGAGGGTCACGGTCGGAGAACTTCCTTGCTAGCCCAGCTTGGGAACAGCTGGCTATTGTTAGGACACGAGGTGCAGAGTGATGTTGGGAAGACTGGGCTGATAGTCTTTATCTCAGCAACTGTACCCTAACCCCTCCACAGGGACCATCACATATAAAAGTCCCCAAAGTTTTTTTATGGAGGCAGAGAGGGAAGGGGAGGAACAATTTTTTTGCTGGACACGGGAAGGGATAAATCTCCCGAGACTTGTATCATAAAACGTCCAGGTTTGTGGCATTAAAAAACCAAAACCGGCCCTCTGCCTTCATCCGTGATATATGGGGTCAGATTCCAGTCAGCTTGGCTGTTCGCTGACTGATAATGCAACAACATAATCTTGTTCCAAATGTTTGGAGGAGAGAGAGAAAGGAAGCTTGGATCCCCTCTTCCACCACTCCCCGGCAGAGTTTCCACATCAATATTTATTTTTGTTAAAAAAAAAAAAAAAGGCACCCTAACGGTGTCAGATCAGAAATAAAAAACATCTCATGTGATTATTTTGTAACAAGAGGCTGTTGGGCATCTCAAGAGGTTTGGGATACTGGGAAAGATACTGCTCATGTCCCCCCATGATTATCTGTGAACAGAGGGAGGTCAGGTCCACTGACTGGCTGCTCTCTGAGCCTGAACGTAGCAGATGGAATTCCTTCCTTGTCACATTGCTGATGGCTTGGTTCTCTGGACAGGCTGCCTCTGTGGATCCCTCACCGCTATGGCTGCCCTCTCACAGGACTGGAGAATGGTCCTTCGACAGAAGGTATCCCCGGAAATAAGATATCTGTCACTTTAACGCCATGTTAACAGTAGGCCCAGCATTACTGTTGAAAGTCATGCCTTTTTCTGGCAAGGTGTAACTTGGCTTATACCTTTGGTGTGACATGGGGCTCATCTACACTAAGCAGGATATTCCACTATGAAAGTGGTATATAAAAGGCAAGAGCCACACTACTGCTTTATAGTGGTATTGAAGTGCACTGCAGTATCTACACTACTGCGTTATAGTGGTATTGAAGTGCACTGACAACTGTTGGGGCCCATGACACATCTACGCCAAGCAGGATATTGCTCTATGAAAGTGGTATGAATGCGGTATAGGGTATGTGTCAATGGGCCCCAGTTGTCAGTGCACTTCAATACCACTATAAAGCACTGGTGTGGCTCCTGCCTTTTATATACTGCTTTCATACCACTTTCATACTGGAATATCCTGCTTGGTGTAGATGAGCCCATGGTCATGTTAACTGGTTCTCCACCCCTGCTCTCCACAGCATTTGCTGCTGTTGGCAGGATGTGGGGAGACACAGCATGACGAAATCACATCATGGTTAAGTGAAATTACATGTGATGGGAAGAGAGAGGGGAGAATGCAACACAGGCTTAGTCTAAACTGTAAATTGTTTATGCTTTTTCATATCTTCCTGTCTTTTCACAAAACCTAGTGTGTCAACTTAGATCTACCCTCTTCCCAAAACCAAAGTTTGCAATGAAAAACAACCAAGATCTGTGATAAGTCAATCCAATTTGAAGACTTGTTAAATTTATTTTCCCAAGTTTTATTTTATTATCAGAGTATGAGATTCCCCCCCCCCCACCGAATTTGGGGAAGGTGTGTGTGTGTGCGCGCATGCATGTGCATTTTATTTATTCTGTGGTGACATTTCTTGGTTTGTAGGAGCCTGAGGACCAAACTAGACAGGACACTATTCACACAATTAGAACATGTTATTTGCGTTGGAAGGAAAGTTCCCATTAATAGGAATGGAAACTTTCCTTCCAATGCAAATAACATGAACAGGTGTCCCAATCTGGACTGGAACTGCGAATTCCTCTTAGTGTTTCACCAGCCTGGCCTTTACTCCCCTGAGATCCATTGTGGCATCTAGCCCAAACTCTGAGCCCCTCAGGATATGTGAAAAGAATTAGAAAATGAATGGTACGGTCACAGAGAGTGGTGCAGTCCAAAAGGTGAACAGTTCACCTCAGTTCTCTGCCCTTTTGCCAGCAAAGCTTTGATCCTCTTTACATTAAATGAAGCTCTTCAGAAAGAAGGAGTAGAACAAGTGCATGACAGAAAAGAAAATGTAACTGCTGCTAGTTTAGTTTGGACACTACTTCTGGATGGAGGTCCCCTGGTGCTACCGATCAGTGTTCTTCTGCTGTAGCTACAAGTTGAACTGTAATTGATTGTCCACACACTTTAGAAGTCTAGTGTTTATTTTGCTGTGTTCATCTTGCTATGTTCTATCTTAGAGCATCATCAGACAAGCATTTTATAGCACGCTCATTACTGGGCAGTCACAGATTTTCACTGGGCCCTCTCAGGACACCATCTGCCTCCTGCACGCCTCCCGCTGGTTTCCCGCTCCTTCTGTCATTTTTTTCCATAGTAAAATAGTCCAAACAAAATGTGACTCTTCTGAGTTGTAACGAAATTGGTCGCCATTTCCTGCTGTGTGCAGAGAAGTTTTGCTATAAGATGCCCACTAGAGGGCGTTGTCTCACTACACTGAATGGGCCGCGTGGTTGCCGCTTGCTTCCCCTTTCTCTCCTGTGTGATTCTTCTCGTCCCTATAGTGGAAGAGCAGCAGGAAGCAGGAACGACGGTAAGGAAACACGGTTTCTCCCGTCTGATGATCGCCATAGCCTCCCCTTCTGCCAGCCCTCATTGGTCACAACACATGCCCTTCTCCCAAAGTTTTGAAGCAGATGATTTTAGCACCCTGTTGTGTGTGTGTGTGTGTTCCATTTTTGAAGCAGCACTGTTGCAGCTAAGCTTACTTCTGGGTAAACATGGTTATAAAGCAGGTTGTAACTCCCATCAACTTCACCTGAGAAAGCCTGATCTTTAGGGCAGACAAGTTTACAACCTGATTCTGTCAGACAACTCAATCTAGTGAGGTTCACAACCCAGCTAGAAAACCTGTAGGCTTGGTTTTCTGTGCTTGTTAGTTGTGTTCTTCTACCATGTCATGATTGTGGAGGGACGGGGGAGTGCCTGCGGCACAGGGCTGGAGAACTGCAGCTAATGTAAACATGGTTACTGATGGGACTAGAAGTTCCACCAATCTTACCTGAGAAAGCCTGATCTTTAGTCTAGTCAGTTGCACAACAACATCTCATTAGGCAACCCAATCTAGTCAGTTTCACAACCTGGATAGAAAACTTGTGGGATTGTCATTAAATCAGAAATGGATGGCAATCACTAAAGAAAGGAGGGGAATCCTCAACACATTATCCACTTTGGGCTCCATCACACGTAATTTTTTCACTTGCTTTGACTCCGTGTTTTTTTACCTCCGATGCATAAGCACATCAAACTTATGGTCTCTTTCACATGAATACGCTGCTCTTTCGCATGTTTGCTCTTCCACTCCACCCTGCCCCTCCTCTTTCTCCCTCCAGTTTATTGGTTGCTCCTTCTCCCCCACCCTTTAACAAGACATATACAAGCAGGTCCTGTCAGCTGAGTACTTCAACCAGACCGCCTTTCTGCCTGGCAAAAATGGAACAACCCTTTAGTGTGGCTCTTTAGGGGCATCGAGGGAGTACAATCCTATCTCTGCAGATATTCGGGCTTTGTACAATTTTAAAAAATGCTTTCGAGCCTGAGATGTAAGGTTTGGGTTTTATATTGAGGCTTGGAGCCAGCTGTTGGGAGAGATCACTTTTCCCTGCCAGGACTGGATGCAATCCATTCAAGCCAACAGCCAGACTCCTGTCACAGCACACGCCCCCAACAAAGGAAAACGTGAGAGTACAGCACTACACGGAGGCTTAAGGGTGCATTAAACACACTTAGAGAAAATAATCCAGACTTCAGGTGTTCTAGGAAAAGATGGAAAAGGCTGGAGAAGAGGCAGGGTGTCAGCAGGACAGGCACAATTTCATGTGAGTACCGAGCTGCAAATCCACACATCAAGCATGGTGAGAACGCACTAAATCGCTGGTGTGATGGAGCCCTTTCTCAAGGGCAGCTCTTCACCGTACATCAATTGTACCTTTTTCCCTATTAACACTTGCAAAGCAATTGCAGTGCTATTTGGCTCTTACCTTCCTTAACTGATTTTATGTGGTAAGAAAAACATGGGAGGATTAAAAATGGATGTTGATGTCATCTGGAACCTCCATAAAATTGCATGAACGAGGCTTAACAATTGCACATTAAAAGCTTCATTTGGAAGCACCCCAGGCTAATAGTACAAAGTAACTGTAGGGCATTTTGGTTCTTCCTCCGGATAATACTACGTCGCCAGATGAAGCAATGATAGCTTGTCATGCCTATTTCTTCCTGGTCCATTTGCTCATTTCCCCCTCCCACTTGTATTCTGTGCAACAATCCGGGAGTCCTGCATATTACAGCCAACGAGCTGTGTGTGTGTGTGTGCGCGCGCGCTTATGTGTGAGAGAAATAGGTCAAGGGACCAGGGAAGGAATGGTGACTGAAGCAGTGGCTGCTTTCTCTCCTGCTTCTTCTGTAGTGTTAAAGCTATGACACCAGTGTCCAGCATTAACTTGGCAACCTTATGCAAGTCCCATACAGTGTTTGTTCAGTGTTGGGTACTTTGTTAATTTAAAAACAACAACAACAACATATTGACAGGACAGTCCTATGCATGCTTACTCAGAAGTTAGTTTGAACGGGACTTATTCCCAAGTAAATGTGTATAGGGTAGCAGTCTAAATATACAGAAATAGCATCAGCTGAAGCGATAATGTTATTAATGATTTATTGATAATATTTTGGACCACCCTTCACCCATTAATTCCTCAAGGTAATGTACAATAGAGATACAAGTATTAAAAGACATAAAATACAAAAACAAAACATTTTTTTTTAAAAAAACAAGGATTAGCAATAAAAACAGAGGGTGACTAACTACGAAAAGTTCAGCAGAATCATATCATCATTAAGGACACTAAGGAGGGTAGCCTAAACTCCCTGCAGAGGGAGTTCCACAACTAAATGCACAATCCTACGCAAGTTTAGACAGAAAAAAAGTTCTACAATTCCCAGCTGGGATACGCTGAGAATTGTGGGACCTCCCCATCCACCCCTATGTAAACATACATAGGATTGTGCCCTAATGGTAGTACAGCAGCATTTTCCAAGCTGGTGCCCTCCAGAGGTTTTGGATTATACCTCCCAGGATTCCTAACCCATTGGCCATGCTGGCTGGGGCTGATGGGAGTGGAAGCTCAAAACATTTGCAGGGCATCACATTAGGGAAGGCAGTACAGAGTAGTGGCAGCTTAAAGTGCAAGCAGCAGTGTGTGTGTGTGTGTGTGTGTGTGTGTGTGTGTGTGTGAGAGAGAGAGAGAGAGAGAGAGAGAGAGAGAGAGAGAGAGGCAGGCAGGCAGGCAGGCAGGGATCACATGAGCTAGTGGGTTCTGAAGGGGGAATGTATTTGCTGTCTAGGATCCAGACATAGAATTTATCGGCCTGACAATACTTCATTCTTCATGCCCAAATTAAATAAACAGCTTCCCCCTCCTCTCCCCTCTTGCCTGCGCTTCAACTTTCCCTTGAGGCTGTGAATGCGGGAGAAAGGAAGGAACAGAGGTCATCTCAGTATAGGAAAACCAGGATCAAGTAACCCTTTTAGCAGGGAGGTTTGGGCTGGGACCAGGCGCTGTGAAGGGAAAGTCCTGGGAGCATAAGTCCCCGTCCCCCCACTGAGGCTTTATTAAAGCTTGAATGATGTGAAGAAAAGTGAGCATGTAGCTCTTCTTTATCGTTAGCATAATCCAACAGCTGAATGAACTGAACATACGACTTAACGCAATTTAACGCCCTCTTGTGTTCATATGCTCAGAACGATCCACAAGCCGTTTTAAAAGGACATGTCCCCACCCCGCCCCCTACCCCTGGTCCCAAAGAAATGCCTCCTGAGCGGTGTGGTGATTCACATCCAAATTACTGATTGTGAAAGAAGTCCAAGTTAAGAACTTTGAAATCAGTGGTGTGGATTAGCATGGTGCGGTGAGAATGCTGCCATGAATATGTAATTTTCTAAGAACTCTCCAACATGTATAACTTGGCTTACCTGGAGAATGAGCTTGGGTATGTGAGTCAAAACACATAGGCATTAGCCAAACTTTTGAGGTATGGAGATCTCAGGGTTGGTATATATGCGAAAGATGTCCTAGCTGTATTTGTGGGGAGATCTGTGATTGAGGCATTCTTCTCTGGTAGGCCAGAGAGCTAAGCAAGTATAGGGTGAAGGGTCAGTGTTTAAGTTTAGTGCGGTTAGCAAATAAAGCTTGGTTTGATTCTAGAAACCCAGGTTCATGTCCACCTCAGCCATGGACTCATTATATTGCCTTATGCAAGTCAATTCTACAGTAACATTGGCTTTCCCAAATGATGTTGTCAGGATGAACACGATGAAGACTCCAAGCATCTTGCAAGCTAGAAGTACTTTATGAAGAGTAAATATTGGTAGGGCTCCATCTAGATAGAGTTCTGTTACTGGGACTCTGGATCTCTGTGGGTGAGATGTTGAGTCAGCCAACATTCATACTTTCAACTTCGCCTCCCACTCGGAGGACCCAGTGAGAATGGTCAAAGTTGGCCATGGCTACGTAGAGTTGGACAGTGGATGTTCAAATGTGTTGATGCCCACCAGGCTCCCGCTTCTCAAGCTGGAGGAAGGTAGGAAAGGACGCTGGAAGGAGACAGCTGCTGCCCCAATAATACTAATTCAGGTGTTCTCAATCCCCTTGAGGGTGGGTGGCCGAGAGAACCAGGGATTGATTTCCTTTCCATCCAGTCGCAGAAGGATGCAGCTTCAGCATGACAGACCCTCCTCTTGACATAACCTTGGAGCTTGAGAGGAAAGGCACTCAGATTCTGTGTTGGGGGAGAGAATGGCCATGTCTACCCATGAACTATTAGATTGTAAGCCTATGCGGCAGGGTCTTGCTATTTACTGTTTTACTCTGTACAGCACCATGTACACTGATGGTGCTATATAAATAAATAATAATAATAATAATAATGAAGGGATGGGATTCTTTGATGTCTAATTTGGGGTGGGGGAAGAGAAGGGAATGAACTGTGAGTGGTAGCATTTTGTGTGGGTATGGCAAGAGCAATATACACCTTCATTTTCCTGTGCTTGGCTTCCAAACGTTTATTGCTGAGGTGCTGTGAAACTACTTTGGTGTCCCTGTGAGGCTTCCATCTCAGGCAGTTGCCAGCAAGGGTCAAAACGGTGCTGGGACTACGAGTTAGGCCCTTCACACTCTTGAGTGCCATTGAGCTCATGGCCTGCTTGTGGGCTTCCCACAAACATCTAGTTGGGAAACAAGATACTGGGCTATGTAGGCCTTTGGTCTGATCCAGCATGGCTCTTCTTATGTCCTTAGGAGGGTTTTTTTTAAACTCACTCTTTTCTGATGAGGCATAAAATGAAGTTTTTTAAAAACAATTCCATTAGCACACCCATACCTAGATATACCCTGGTCATATGTCTTCTGTTTGCGGTAATGTTCCCACAGCATCATCAGCAAACCAGTGGTTTAAAGAAAAGAGGGGCTATGCCTTCTGCCACAGAAAAAGGAGCCAGTCTCTTTGAGCCAACATGGTTCTTACCTCCCGGCCCTACCGTTACTTTTTGCACTTGAGAGACATAAGCTAGCCAAGTATCTTGTTTCAGCTTCACCTAGAACAGCTTTCAGGATCCTCATTGCAGGCAACAGATCACACAACAGGTGGGCCTTGATGTGGGTGTGCATCGCCATCGATGCTAAAAGATGCAACTGACTAATTCCGGCAGAAGGGGTTGGACTAAGCTGACCTCCAAATTCAATGAGACTATGAATTCAGTGGGACTGGCATGTGCATGGCGCTACAGAGGGGGACACAAATCTAGGTGTAAGTGCAATACACATGGAAGGATGTTTACTTACGTATATTCCTCTTGCTGGATTGGGATCAGGATAAAACTGGTGGGTAGTCTGGGCGTCCTTTCCCTCTCATTAAATATAGTGGCTTTCCAGCCTTCCCATTTACCATTGTAACTAGTGCTGGAATTTTGCACAGATTGAGCAAAATTCCAAAACACTTTAGCTGAATTGTAAGTGCTTCCACGTTTTCATTTTTTGACATGTGATTCTGAGGGATGCTTCTTTCAGACTCACTGAATGTAATCCTTTTACATTCCCTCCCCCCATTCTTAAATCAGCATCGTAATGAGAAAATGTTTAAGAAAAATACAAATTAGGATAATAGAAAGGTGGATGTTTGTGAATAAATTAGAGCTTGGAGAATTTACCTGAGAATTTCTCTCTCCTTCCCCTCCCCAATTGTTTCTCTTTTAATTATATTTGATTATGTCTGATCTGGCCACAGTGACAACATGCTTTAGTTATATCCTGTTTGGACTACTATAACATACTTCACATGAGGCTCCTTTTGAAAACTATTGGAAACTTCAGCTGGCCCAGAATGCTGCAACCAGACTGTTAACCAAGGCTGGTTACAGGGAGCATGTGACTCCCTTGTTACGACAGCTTCACCAGCTTTCTCTCTGTTTCTGCACAAATTCAAAGTGCTTGTTATGACCTATGAATTGGGACCAGGCTGTCTGAAAGGCCATCTTCTCCCATAGAGCCTGCCCAGGTTTTAAATCTCCTGGGAAGACCCTTCTCTAAGCTGTGCCACCATTGGAGGCATGCTTGGTGTGAATGTTAGAGAGGGCCTTTTCGGTAGCTGCTTCCAACCTCTGGAACTCCCTGCTGAGGGAGACTAGGTTTGCTCCCTGTTTGTTGTTCTTCTGCTGGCAGGCAAAGCTGTTTTTAATCTGTCAGGCCTTTTGGCATATAAACTGCCTGTTGCTGAAGGCCTTTTTAATTGGTTGAGTGCTATTTATTTCTTTAGTTGTTTTGTTTTGAATGGTGCTTTTACATTGTTTTTAGGATGGTTTAATTATGTTTTTTGTTTTAATCTTGGTCTTATTGTTAGCTATCTTGGGTGCTATTTTTTTTTGCTGGAAAAATGAGATATCAGTCAATCAATCAATCAATCAATCAATCAAGACAGGTTAGTGCACTAACAAGGCTTATTGACTGTCCAAAGCTTTTTAGAACAGCTTAAAATCCAACAGATGATAGGTGGAATAGTACGACAGCCAAGGGTTTGCTCTAAAAGCTAACAAAGTCTTCACTGTGGTGGCCATCTCTGGGAGGTGTGAGCCAGTAACTGTCCCAGAACTTGCTTTGCTTGTGGATTAGTATCAGATAGTGGCACCCAGTGGTGCAGTGAAGAAATACACTTTGAGTGTAAGAGTCCTCTTACAAAAGGTCAAAACAGATGTGCTGGGGGCATTCATGCTTGTTTATTCATAAACAAATATGAATAAATATTCAACCCTTTCACAAATGGGTGGGTTCTGATTTTTACAATAAAAGTAGGTTACACCTGGGTGAGGGGAACTGAATCCTCCCCCACCATACCTTGCTTCACTCTGTTGCGTGGAGTGCTTTTCTTTCCAACATGGCTCATAGAATCATAGATTAGTAGAGTTGGAAAAGGCCTATAAGGCCATCGAGTCCAAACCCCTGCTCAATGCAGGAATCCACCTTAAGAATATCTGACAGATGGTTGTCCAGCTGCTTCTTGAAGGCCTCTAGTGTGGGAGAGCCCACAACCTCCCTAGATAACTGGTCCCATCATCGTACTGCTCTAACAGTCTGGAAGTTTTTCCTGATGTCCAGCCTCACTTCAAGTGTTGGAGCTGGACTGGAAGAAAAATGCCTGAAGCCAATGGCAATTGTGTATGTGGAGGAGGAAGGAATAGTCAGCTTCCTTTACCCATGTGCCTCTTTTGGATGTTACATTAGACTCCCCTGCACTATATATGTGAGTGGTGCAGACATGTGAAGAATCAATCTGGCTCCCCCATCAGATCAAATTTGACCCCAAGATTCTCTCTAGTCAGTGTGACAGCTTTGTAGTGCAGGGATGAAGGATGTGTGGTTCCCCAGATGTTGGTGGACTGAAACTCCCAGCAGCCCTAGCCAGGATAGCCAATGGTGGTGGTGGTGGAGGGAATTGCAGTACAACACCTGGAGGGCTACATGTTCCCCGTCCCTCTTGTAGCACTTTAAAAGACGTGCTTAATATCAGCCTGTGCATGCTACTGTTGGATTATAGAGGCTGTTTCAAAACTCTGGTCTCATGGATTTATTCATGCATGCTGTTAATTAAACAACTTTCTATCAAAATTCCCAAGGTAATGCACATAAAATAATAATAATAATAATAATAATAATAATAATAATAATAATAATAATATCCTAATCCTACAACGAACCTGAAGGTCATCAGGCAAACATTAAACAGCTCGAGGTGTCAAGGCCTGGTGGCACTTTAGGGCTGCTCCATGTTACGTTTTGCACTCCCTGTTCTAAACTACATGTGCACAGTCTCTTTTTCAAATGATGCTCAGAAATTCAAAGCACATTCTAATCGGGCCATGGAAACCAGTGATGTAGTGGAGCTCACAGGGTCAAAAGCCCCAGGATGGTAATGTCCTCTATCACCTCCCTCAAGCTTCCCAGTTTGTTTGGAGTTTAGACTTTTGAACTGCAGTGTATTTTGGGATGGTTTGGTTTCAAATGGTTAATTAAGAACCAGCTTTGCCAAAGACCTACAAAAGGCACACGAGAGAGAGAGAGAGAGAGAGAGAGAGAGAGAGAGATCAACACAAGCTACCTGCATTTTTGGACACTCCTTGGGGGGAGTGGCTGTGGGGATTGTCACAAGGAGTGTCTGCACTTCAGAATTTACTGCTACACCACTGATGATAATGCTTGGGCTGCACGTACAAGCAAAAGCCACAATTACCCACAAGGGCTCCTCTGATGCGTATGCATGTTTATTTATATGCGGGCAATGAGATTGTACAAATTGAGACATATGACATATCCTTGACTCTTCTGTGCCATTCAATTGCTAGAGCTGTAATTCTGTGGCTTTGAAGGCTGGCAGAAAGGAGCCTGTCTTTGAACACATGGAGAATGGTCTTGATTACCAAGGAGCTGCCACCTCATGCCTCCGGGCTTAGGCAGCATGATGCCTTGGCAGTTCTAAGTCTCTGCTTGCAGGCATATCACTTGCTTTCTCTGGAGAACTTCATGGTTAGATGTGAAGTCACTCCAAGAGGAATAACATTTGGGGCAAGCTCTCTGGATTGCAAGCCAAATCTGCCCACCCCCATCCCAATCCAGCTTCCAGGTTTCCCAGATGGCCACACCTCCTTCCCTTGGCTCCACCCCTTTCCCCCAACCACCAATCGCTTGGTGTTGTCCTACTTTTTGTGCAGTTTTTCCCATTCAATGTTACTGGCAGCAAGAGCTTTAAGCTAGAATATGCTGGTATTTTTGATTTTGTGATCCTGACACTTTTGTCTTTGGCTCCGCCCAGCACTGGAATGTGGCCCCTGAAAGCTTCTCCAAAATGGAATTTGGCCCTCAGACTGAGAGAGGTTCTGCACTCCCAATGTAGCAGATGGACCGTCAGTATCAAAAGCAAGGCTGACATTAAGGATAGGCAGACTTCAAGCTTGCAAGGGCAACTTTGCTTTTTTCACTAGGATTCTGAGCTCCACCAACTGGATCCAGGTGTAAAACACTGGCTCAGGAAGGCAGACATGGAATGGAGGAACAAGGTGCTTCTGCTCAGCCTGGGAGTTTGTTTTCAGTACCAGAACTGGAGCTCTTGCACAAAGCCTTTCCCTCACAAATCGATTCCTGTTTCCCTCCCCCACCCACGTCAAGTTTTCTTGACTTATTTCAGCAGCCTCATCTAGGAGTGGGTTATTGTTGCTGTTGTCACTATTGCTAAACCACTGGGTATTGCTGATCTACTTGGAGATCTACCACTCTATCCCGATCCCTCTTCTGCCCACTCGTGCCTAAATTATATGTACTGGTCACAAACCATGTTTTAATCCATCCATTGGTTTATAAATGAGGGGGGTGGGTTTTCTTTTACCTTTGATAATGTTCTATCTCTTCTCTTTCCTTCCTGCAGCCTGAGGACCTTGAAGCATCCACATCTCACACCTTCAAAGTGAAGAGCTTTAAGAAAGTGAAACCATGTGGGATCTGTCGTCAGGCCATTACCCGGGAGGGTAGCACCTGCCGAGGTGAGTGGGGTGGTGGTAGGGTAGAGTGGTGCCAGCATGTCAAAGGCAACAGGTTTGCTGGGTGGGGGAAGGAGAGTTGATCAAGGTGAGGAACAAACTTTATAAATGCCCTGGTCTGAATTCATGCCACTCTTTTCAACCTTGGTCTTTCTTGGACAAATGGAGAAAGCAGTTCCAGGCTGGAACAAGGAAAATTAATGGTCTCCATTTCAGAATGAGAAAGGAATTCTGTCCAGCTGCCTCCCCCAACCTAGTGCCCTCCAGGTGTTTTGGGCTCCAACACCCATCAACTCCAGTTAGCATGGCCAAGGGTCAGGAATGTTGGGAGTTGTAGTCAAAACATCTGGAGGGTACCAGTTTGAGGAAGGCTGATGTGGAGGTTCTAGATGGTCGCCTTAGTGGATGATCTCCGCATGAGTATTGACAGGGGAAGTGTGTCCCTGCTGGTACTTTTGGACCTTTCAGCAGCTTTCGATACCATCGACCATGGTATCCTTCTGGAACGCCTGAGGGCTTTGGGAATCGGGGGCACTGTGCTCCAGTGGTTCCGGTCCTACCTCTCAGGTAGATTCCAGATGGTGATGCTTGGGGATAGTCGCTCCTCAAAAAAGGAGCTGTTGTATGGCGTACCACAAGGTGCCATCCTATCCCCAATGCTGTTTAACATCTACATGAAACCGCTGGGAGAGATCATCCGGAGGCATGGGGCGGGGTGCTATCAGTATGCTGATGACACCCAAATATATTTCTCTATGCCTTCAGTAACAGCATCAGCTAAGGATAGTGTGTCTCCTCTGAATGAATGCTTGGAGGCAGTAATGGGCTGGATGAGGAAAAACAAACTGAAGCTGAATCCAGACAAAACAGAGGTGCTTGCTGTCAAGGGCTCTGACCTAGGTTTGGAGGTGTGTCAGCCAGTTCTGGATGGGGCTACACTCCCCCTGAAAGACTGTGTTCGCAGTTTGGGGGTGCTCCTGGATCCGTCACTCCAAATGACAGCCCAGATAGATGCGACGGCCAGGAGTGCCTACTATCAGCTTCGGCTGATACGCCAGCTGCGCCCCTTCTTAGAGTCAGAAGACCTAAAGACAGTAGTGCACGCGCTGGTAACCTCAAGGCTTGACTTCTGCAATGCGCTCTACATAGGGCTACCATTGTACCTAGTTCGGAAACTTCAACTAGTTCAAAATATGGCAGCCAGGTTGGTCACCGGTACACCTAGGGATGACCACATTACACCAACATTAAAATCACTCCACTGGCTGCCAATTAGTTTCCGGGCAAAGTACAAAGTGTTGGTCATTACCTTTAAAGCCCTAAATGGTTTGGGTCCAGGTTACTTGCGGGATCGCCTTCTCCCATATAGTCCGCCCCGCACACTCAGGTCCTCTGGGGTGAACTTACTTCAGTCAGCTAAAACTAGGCTGACATCAGTTTCCCAGAGGACCTTTTCTTCTGTCGCCCCCAGATTGTGGAATGGCCTGCCGGAGGAGATTCGTAAAATTAACTCTATGTGTGATTTTAAGGCAGCTTTAAAGACTAGCCTTTTCCGGCAAGCCTATCCAGATCAATGTTAAATCATGAATTTTTAAGATGTATTGATTCCTGTTCTAATGTTGTTCCCCGCCTCGATCTAAAAGGAGAGGCGGGTAAGAAATACATTTATTATTATTATTATTATTATTAGATCAGGGGTGGCCTCCAGATATTTTGGCCTACAATTCCCATTATCACTCACTACTGTCTGTGCTGGCTAGAGCTTATAGCAGTTGTTTAGCCAAAAACATCTGGAGGACCACTAGTTGCCCAACCCTGTTCTAGAGCTCCAGTGGCTGGCTACAAATGACTATTCATTCCATTGTGTTTTATGCAATCATGTGGGTTCCATATCATGTCTGTCTCTAACATCTGGCCATTCAACAGAGCAGGAGTGGGTTGGATTTTTGTTTTTTTAACCATACACTCATACCTGTATGGGAAAGCAGGTGTATGCTAAAATTTATTAGATGGCTGGATGTTACAGGTGACCTGGGTGGTACTTTGAGCACATAGTGACTGTGATGTAAATCATTTGTTGCCACCTGGGTCATTATAAGTTTAGTGGAGAGCAGAGGTGGCACGATCCAGATAATGTCTTTACCCTAAGGCTTCCCGGACTTTCCAAGGCTAATTGTGCCTTCCAAAAGTATTTCAGTTATTGTAGTTTTGCAGTTGGCCACAGGATGTCAGACTTTGTACCTTCTAACTTTCACTCTGTAGTTGTCCTGGGCGAATGTTATGGAGTTGCTACCTGGTGCAGTTGATCATAACCACATCTGCACACAACTGGAGCAGGAAAGGTGCCAAAGGGAGTACACTGGTGACCTTCATAGGTCTTCCTTCAGTCTTCCCCCTCCTTGCCTGGAAGCTTTAGACCCGGTGTGAATATGTTGCACAGTTCACTTGTGCTAAGTGGCAAGTGACCTGAAAGGCGTGATCTGAAAACTGACAATATGAATGTGGGTAGACTTGGAAGTGATCCCTTAACATTTAGCAAAGGGCAGGTAGGTACAGTTCATGGTCTGGATGACCTCTCTCTCTCTCTCTCTCTCTCTCTCTCTCTCTCTCTCTCTCTCTCTCTCTCTCTCTGTGTGTGTGTGTGTGTGTGTGTGTGTGTTTAAGGTTCAGGAACTACTTAATTTGACATTTTCTCATGAGGCACCAGTCATGCAGGGAATTGAAATGCCTTATTAATTCCAAGTTTTATGTGTGCTTGCGAAAGAGATTGTGTGTGTGTGTGTGTGTGTGTGTGAGAGAGAGAGAGAGAGAGAGAGAGAGAGAGAGAATATGAATGAATGCCTGCCTGCCAAGGTGTTCTGCTCTACTGTGTTCTAAGGCAGAGGTACATCTTGGCCTGTGTTCCATTAACAATACCAAAAGCCCCTCTAGCTCTGGGTTGTAACCCTAGATTTCACAAACTCTTTAGCTCAAAATGAAAACTTGGCAGTGTCACCTTGCCTGCCAATCTGACCTAGCGAGGAAATCCTTTTGATCTCAAGGAATGACAAGCATTTTAGGGCTTCTGCTGTTGGGTTCGTACAGCTATTGTATGTTTGCATTAATGGCAAGACAGCTCAATGGTCCCCCTCCCTCAGTGAACCTGCCTTCTCACCACCATTATCACTAGCTGCTGTTGCTCCTTCTTCTCTTTCTCATCATTGCTACCACTTGCTTGCTTGATGGGCAGGGAGTGCACAAGTGGACAGTGGCATCTCATGCTCCTCATGATCACCACCACCGTTGTCTGGGCCAGAGCAAGCAGGTTGCAATGGTGCAGAGGAGGAGCAACTTCAGGGGGCTTTTGTCAGTGAGCTCCTGCTGAGGTGTAGGCCCTTGTCAGGTGCCCAGCTATGCCTACCCTTGATGACAGCCCTGCATGCAACATCCTGCTTTCGACTGAGATTTGCTGTTGTCTGTCTACCTGGTGAAATAGATGTACGTGTTTGTCACGTGTAATATAAAGATGGGACACATGCAGTTCCCACCATGGAAGTGTTGAAGTGATAGCCATGTAGGAAACTTCTGTGTGAATGGGCCCAAGCATGTAGAGTGAATCTGAGGTTAGATTGCAGCAGACCCTCATTTTGGATTGAGATTTGAAACCAAAGCACTGAACATTAAAGATCTGGCGGTGTTTTAAGGAAAGAGCTGGGATGTGAATTAGTCTACTGTGTTTCATCAACCATATCCATGTCTCCTTTAGCCACCCCTCTAAATAAACATCAGTATCCAGAGGATACTTTAATTATATTTGCTTAAGGTGTTGTTGCCGTTTCTGAAAAGCTAATGGAGTGAACACTTACAGCACCCCATTCTTCTTCTCCATCCCCGTCTCCCTTGTGAAATCTGCTGACAGTCCTGTTTTACTTTTAGCCTGAATCAGGATCATCTGTGCCTCCTGCAAAAAGATATTTCCAATAAAATGTATCCTCCTAGCCTCCTTGCATTTGCTGTATGTAGGCAAACACAGAAAACTCAAATGCACGACTCAGTTCATAATGGCAGACTGTGTTCCGTAGTGGAGGCACATTCTTTACTACCAAAGCCCTGCCTCTGACCCTACCAAACCCTGATCCATTGTTTTCACCTAATAAGACAAGGAGAGGTAAAGTAAGGCCTTTTTCTTCAGGACTGAGCTGGGAAGCTGGCAGTTTGGTTTAATTTAATGGTTTGGGAAAAAACGTGCAAGTGTGGATGCTGCCTGTTTGGGAGCAAACAGTTCCCTCCACTTCATTTTAGAAGGAAGATGCAGCCCCTCTTTGCCGCCTGTCCTTTCTAAAACCATAAGGAGAGCCCTCCGGTTCCGATCAAAGCTCCATCTGGTTCAGCATTCTGTTGCACAGTGGCCAACCAGTTGACCATGGGAAACAGGACATTAATGCAGCAGCACCGTCTCACTCATGTCCCTCAGCAACTGTTGTACATAGGTGTATTGCCTCTGACACTGGAGGCAGCATGTAGCCATGAGGACTAATAGCCATTGATAGCCTTCTCCTCTGTGAATTTGTCTAATCCTCTTTTAAAACTGTCCAAGTTTGTGACCATCACTACATCTTGTGGAAGTGAATTCCTTAATTCAACTATGTGCTGTGTGAACAAATGCTTCCTTTTATCTGTCCTGAATCTCCCACCGTTCAGTTTCATGGGATGACCCCATTGGATTCTGATATTGTGAAAGAAGGAGAAGGGGTTTTTGTGTGTGTGTGTGTGTGTGCAGTATGGACAAAGTGGATAGGGAGACATTTTTCTCCGTATCCACTTCCTCCATTCTGCACAAAATTTTGTATACCTTCTTACTTGCCTTTTCTCCTAAGCTAAACAGTCCCAGACTTTGTAACCTTTCCTCATAGGGGAGATGCACCAGCCCCTTGATCATTTTAGTTGCTCTTTTCTATAGCTCCCAGCTCTACAATATCTTTTTTGAGGTGCAGTGACTAGAACTGTACACAGTATTCCAACTGAGGTTGCACTATAGATTTGTATAAGGGCAGGATGACATTGGCAGTTTGATTTTTGATTCCTTTTCTTGTTATGCCCACATGAAATTTGCCTTTTTTTCACAGCACTTACACCCTGGTTGGACATTTCATCAAGCTATCTACCACAATCCCAATCCCACCACCAGCTCACTCTTCTTTCATCCTGCACATAGCACATAATGTCAGACATTAAGCAGGTAAAGAGTTGACTCATGGTCAAGGCACACATCCCTTTGGCCTTAGTAGATGAACCCACTATTTATTTATAGCCTGGGTTCAAAATGGTTCTTGTAATGTCAGATTAGATGCAAGTGGTTCATCATCACATAGGCTCCAACTTCCCATACTTCCTGAACCCTCCTGAGGTGGACTGAGTGATGACATGGAAAATCCTGGTTTGTGATTCATGATGAATCATTCACATAATTGGCTGACTAAGAGCACATTTTAGAACATAAGAGTTCTGTCGTATCAGACCAGAGGCCTATCTAGTCCTAGCAGGCATGAAGGTAATAATCTTCCACTCTTGTTCTTCAGCAATTGGTGTTCAGAACCATGCTGCCTCTGATCCTGGAGATAGTTTATATCCAACAAGACTAGTAGCTATCAATCATCTCATCCTTCATGAATATGCATAATCCCCTTTTTAAAGCCATCTTGTGGAACTGAGATGAGCAGAGAATGACAACAAGCACTCTCCAAAATAGACTCATCATGAGCACAATTGCCCATTAGTAATCTCTGTAGTTACCCATTAAAAATGACCAGAAATATGGGACAGTATGCAATGGTACTCCTACACAGAGTAGACCCATTGAAGAGAATGGGCCTAGTTTACATAGGACCATCATTGGATACTGCCCATTGAGTCATATCTTTGAACCACCCAATGTACAGACAAAGCTCAGCTTCCTCCTATTTTCCTGTATTGCATTGCTGTTTGTTGCTGCTGTGCTCCTGGCTAGATTCATCCGCCTGTCACTGGCAGAGGGATGGTGTCTGGCAAGGGAAGGTTTCTTCGGCATCAATAACATGGATTAGCAAAGTTGAGCAGAAGGTTACTGGAGGATGGGGAGGTCATTACCTCCCCATCTCTTTGCACGTGACTCAAATAACACACTTGTGCCGGAAGGAATGGGATGGACCACTGCAGACCCCAGCAGCTTGCGCTGTCAGTCTGACACAGCTGATATAGATCAGGTGGAAGTCGCTGGGCAGTGAGTTGCGTTCATATGTCCAGCCAAGTTCTTTTTATCGGACCTGGTCAGGTGCACAGTTCTGTTTCCGATGTCTCCGGCGAGGAGGAAATGCTTATTGAGACTTCAACAATGCCCGCTTCCTGTGTTCCCTGAGGCAGGAAACAACCCCAGAAGCAGAGACATGCCTAAAGGCTGATTAAGCCGCCAATCTCAGCTTGGAAATCTAGACTGATTCAGGGTCCTCTCTGCGCTGACGTGTCTCTTATTGCAAGGCAATTGCATGTCTAGTCCTGGTGTGGCATTGAGGGGAACAGCCCCGGCCTCTCTTGCATCTCAGCTGGAAGCTCAAAGGGAGTCACTTTAATGTTTTAGGGTTCTCTCTGTGCCGATGTCCATCTCCAATCTTCACTTCTTGTTCAGAAAGTCCAGATGAATTTCTGTGTTTTTGCTGTGTGTGTGTGTCTTGTACGTGTGTGTGTGTGTGTGTGTGTGCATATCTTTCTCTCTCTCGCTCTCTCTGTGCTTATTATCTAGCTCAGCCTTCCCCAGCCTGGTGCCCTCCAGATATTTTGGACCATAGCTCCCATCTTTCTTGACCACTGGGCATGGCAGCTGGGGCTGATGGGAGATTCAGTCTAAAACATCTTCAGGGCACCAGGTTGGGGAATGCTAGCCTTGCTTGTTATGCAAACAAACTTTTCAGTGCATGAATTAAAAATACTTGGGATATCATTAGTGGGTTCCCTACCATGAGTCTCATTTAATACTTTGGTGGGTGCTTCTATTTGTGCTCTTTTCTAAGCCTCAGCACCAGGGGACTTCATCTCCTGGAGACAAACCTTAAGCTTCTGAGAGTTCTACCATTCCAGAAAGGTGTTGGGGGGTGGCAGAGAGGGTAGAATGCTGTCTGAAGAGAGCAGAAGTTGGGAGAGAGAGAGGAGGGGAACTGTGGGGAGGACCCCATCTGGGTCCAGAAGCAGGTTGTTTGGGAGGAATTTCCAGAAGTAGGCTCCCAGAAGGAAAAGAGGGAATCTTCTGCTCTACCTTCTGATAACTCTCCAGAAACAGTCAACCTCAAAGCAACCTCAAACCATTCATGGAGAAGGGGGGGGGTGTCAGTGTGCTTTCACTTCCATTACCATAATGTGAAGAGAGTCCCTTCAGTCCTTCCATCACACCTGGACCTCTTCATTTTGAACCCTTACTCAAGTTAGCTTCAGAATTCATTCATTCATTGGATTGTTCAGAATTGGTGAACTTTTTTTGGTGCTACCTTGGCCTGGTTTGGATGTATGTTCTTGACTTATGAAGCTAGTAAAGATGAGTGTTGGGGCTCCACATTCCTCTCTTTCTCCTCCCCAGGTGCATCAATGTGAGCTTGTTTCAATTCAGTGTTCCCTATTTTGGACATAATGGGGATTTCTGGTTTAAAGTCAGGATCTTGTTCCTCGGCAAGGGATCTACCTCTGGTATGTTCTTGCTTCAGTAGGCACTGGGGTTCTATTGCTCATAGAACTGGAGAACTGGGATATAATTGCATGATTACTCAGTCCTATTCTTTGATCTGATCAGTTTAACCCAGATGGTTGTCCAACCTTCTGAATTAAACTGTTCCTAATGGCTCCTCCTCCTCCTCCTTCTAATGATTTTGTAGGATTCTCCCATCTTCTGTAAGCATTGTGGCCAACAGTTATCATAGTTAGGAGGTCTTTCACAATGTCTACTCTCAATCTGCTTGGCTTCAACTTCAGGGCTGGCCCTACCATTAGGCAGGGTGAAGCAACCACCTCAAGTGGCAGATGCTGGGGGAGCACCAGGGGCAGTTTCCTGAGAACATTCCTCCTCAGTGCCCCCACCTGCCCCTGGGCATTCACTTCTGTTGGAGGACAGAGCAGTGTGTACCATATAGTTTGTCCCGCACCCCCTAAACTAGTTTTCTATCCTCAGGATGCTATCTTGTTTCTAATGCTTAAGTTAGATTAGACTGTCAGTCTGCTTGGCTTCTGTACCTGGAAAGGAAGGTGTGTGTGTGTGTGTGTGTGTGTGTGTGTGCGTGCGCGCGATCTTGTCCTTTGCTTCAGGCAGCAAAATATTTTGGGCTGGCCCTGTGCAGCTTGTACTCATGGCTTGTGTTTTGAGTTTTCCTTTGGTGGCCATAGTGAACGATCGTTTCCCCACTTCTTTCTGGCAGCCAGTCAGATCTTTGAAAACTGTAATAGCAACTCCACCCCAGTCCCCCTTCCTCTGCACCAGACAGGCCAGTTTACTTTGGCTTCCTTCTCTCATCTTGCATTTTAGGTCCTGTAACTTTTGTGATCCTCTTTCAAGTTATTTTCATCACAATCCGTCAAATGTGCGGACCAAAAGGGCATGGTGGGTGCTTTAGCTGTGGCTCACCCTTCACACAATGGGTAATTGATGAGAATTCACTACCACAAGGTATAGTGATCACATGGTATAGTGGCTATGATGGCATTAAAAAGGACCAGCCTTACCCAGCTTGGTGCTTTCCAGGTGATTTGGACTTCAGCTTCTGTTTGCCCAAGCCAGGAATGCTGGGAGTTCAAGACATCTAGAGGCTACCTTGTTGGAGAAGGTTACCTTAGACAAATTAATGGAGATAGTGGTTATTAGCCACAAGGGTTAAATTGAATCTCTGGGGCTATTCACACAGCATGCTAACCCACACTCAGTGGTTCAGTGTGGGTTGTTTGTTGAACCATGGGTTAGTGTGTTGTCTGAATCCAGGCCATTTTCTGCAGGGTGACTTGTTCATCATGCAGTGTGGTTTGTTAACCACCCTGAACAACCCAACAACAAACCATGGTTTCTCATTTGAGAAAAATAAGCCACACTGCATGGTTAACAACCCACCTTGTGGAAAATGTCCTGGGTTCAGACAATCTTTGAACCCACGGTTCAGCAAACAACTCATGGGTCAACAATAACAAGCATTGTGTGAACCCAATTGTGTTTGGAGGCAAGATGCCACTGAATGCCAATTGTGTGCGGGGAGACAAGAGCATGTGAGAGTGTCACCTGGCTTGTAAGCTTCCTAGTAGCAACTGGTTGAATATCATTGGAAACAGGATGGTGGACTACTGTAGATGGATGGGTAGTCCGATCCAGTAGCACTTTTATTACATTCTTATGTTCATCCCAAATTATTAAATTGTAACCTTTCAAATGTATGCCCCCGTTCTTTATTGTGCACAGTGCAGTACTACCATTGCGCTGTTCACTCTCCCCCCTGCGTGAGAAATCACTTGAACTCACATTTTAGAAACAGGGAAACTGAGGCAGAAGGGTGGTGATTTTTGCCCTACCAAGGTGAGTGGGTGTCCACCGCTCAGTTTCCCATCATGGGGCAAATGCATAGAGGGACTCTGTTGACCTGAAAGGATGAGGGATAGTATGAAAGCATCATCTGTGGCATTTGGACTGAAATGATTCATGGACACATGCAAGCCATCAATTGATACTTGAGCCAGGAGTCAAGTGCAATTTCCCCCAACCTGGCATTCTCCAGATGTGTGGTATTATACAACTCCCTGGTTCAGGATTATTAGACTGGCCTTCCCCAGCCTGGTGCCAAATGGCCCTGCTGGCTGGGGATTATGGGAATTGTAGTCCAACACAATTGGAGGGCACCAGGTTGGGGAAGGTTGCTTTAGTGATTCTGGGGCAAAGCAGGGGTTGGAACCCAACTTTTCTAAACGTCCAAACCCTGCATTTTGCCTCCTTAATGACACTGGCTTCCTGTCTCTTGCCTGTTTAGGCGTCTTCTCATATGACCCTAAACAGTGTTTGTTGCTTCCTGGCCTGTTGGAAAACTAATAATGCTGGTTTTATTTGCAAACATTTCTCGGTCATTAGGTGCATTACAAGCAACTGGGCTGTATCAGAAACAAGAGCTTAATTTGGGTAAAATATTAACAAATGTAAGTGTTTCTGGAGAAGTTCTCAGATGCTTGTAATTCCAGAGTGCTTTTTTTCCTCCCAGGAGGCCATTACCGTCCATTTCCAGATAAGAACGGTAAAGCTTTCTGCAAACTCCAAACGCTATAGAAAAACAATACAATTTAAACAAGGATAAATGGGATTCAAGAGGAACGAGGCTGCTTTTCTTTGCAAGTCTTCTCCCCAAGCTTTAAAGACTCCGGCACCTCTGGGAATGTGGATAACCTCCTGGCAGTTATCCAAGCTATTTGGGTTCTCTGAACCTCTCATTGTGCTTCCATTTGAGTGGCTCTTGGGTAAATTGCACCAAGAGGAAGACAAGTGCTATAATATTGCAGCAGAAACAGAACGGTCCTTGACACTGTCTGCAGTGCTGTAACCAGCTGCTAAATAATAATAATAATAATAATAATAATAATAATAATAATAATTTACAATTTTTATATACCACTCAATTATCTAACAGAGTTTTCAGAATGGTGAACATACGTATAAACAGTAAAAGACAGAAGATTTAAAAAGCTAATTAAAATTGTTCAATTTAAATACAAAGGAACCAGAAAAAAAACAGTGTCTAGTCAGTTGAGGAAGGTTTCTCAAAACAGAGTTGTTTTCAGGAGGTGCCAGAAGCAGCCTAATGTTGGTGCCTGCTTGACCTCTAGGGGCAGAGAGTTCCACAGAGAAGGGAAAATGGAGTTTCTTCCCTGCCCTCCCATCCAACCCCCTCCCCCATCAAACTTCCAGGGTCTTGGAGAACGGGCCCAGGTTTTCATGCTGAGCAGAGACAAGCTTGTTGAGGTTCCCTAGATTCCACCTGAAAGGTCATTCCGATTCTTGACCATATAAAATCTTCACGTGTGAAAATTCATGCATATTTTCATGCACATTTCCCCAAATGTACACATCCATTTTGCACATTTTTTGAAATGCGCACATTTTTCTCCCCTTGATTAAACTACCTTTGTGCATGTGTCAGAAGTATGGATGCTTCCTTGCACATTTTTTTTTCAAATGTGCGTTTGTTTTGAACACCTTTTTTTGTCCAGCGAATCGTACTGTGAACTTGGAAATGTATGGGCCTTACCCCAGATTATGTTTGGGTAAATTCTGTGTAATATCCTGCTGCTTTCTTGGTGATGGTCCTGAGGAGTAACTGAGTTCCTGCTTGCTAACCTGAGAACTAATTAAACCTTAAGAATGTGAGCATAACTCTTTTATTGAGCCCTAGCCCAATTAAACTTATTTTTAGAACATGATCTTACTGAATTAGGATAGTTTACTATTGCACAAGCCACGTCTTGCTTGCAGTCTGGTTCCGCCAGCCTTGCCATGCAAAACTGCTGGTCCTGCAGGAACATTTAACAGCTGGATGCCCCATAAGCAGGCACATGATAGTGTGCTTAGCAAACCCACATCTGTCCCATCCCAAATGATGCAGTGTAAGTCTGGGTTTGCGGCACTGTTGTCCTTTGTCAGCAATAAGCTGGTGCACAGCAGCAGTGTCAGCAGAAGCTGCAGCACTGGCCTTGGGTGTGGCTGCTCCCACAATGCCAAGCGTTGCACCTTTGGAGATCCCGTGTGCTGGTTTGTGTCATCAGTTTGGTAGATTTGTGAATTGCCTTGGGTGACCTATTTCAGAAAGACTATGTATACGCGTGCGTGCCTGTCTATCTTTCTGTTTATCTCTTCATGAATATCCTTCCTGTTAGACAGTTTATTTCCAATTTTGAATGCCCATCACTAGTTCCTCAAATTAATTTGAGGGGCAGGAAACGAAAGGGAAAAAAAAAACATTGCAGGAAGGGGATGGTGAAGGGGAAGAAGTTCCAAATCTATTTCTGGGCCTAGTTTAGAGTGCTGGGTGATTTTTTTTTTAACCTTCGGTACCCTAAATAGCTTGTGATCTGGTTTCCTGATGGTCCAGCTTTCCCCATATGAACTTATCCAAGCTCTTGCTGAATGAAGTGAGTTAGGTAACCACTAAGGAGAGAGCCTTCTTGGTGGTGGCACCCCAGTTTTGGAACAACCTTCTGGATAGGTGTACTTAGAGCTATCCTAGTGATCTTTTTGGTGGCAGGTGAAGGCCTTATTGTTCATTCAAGCTTTTAAAATAATCTGGGCCTCCTAGGCTTAAAGTACTGTATATGTTTTAATTTTGGAGTTGTGAAGAGTTTTCTTATTTGTATTTTAGGTTGCTTTTGATTTTAGGGGTTTATCTTTATTTTATATCTAAGGGCGCGATCCTATGCATCTTTAGACAGAAAAAAAGTCCTGCAAATCCCAGAATGCTGCAGCCAGCATGGCTGACTGGAGTGACGTTTGGAGTTGTGGGGCTTTTTTCCTGTCTAAACATGTATAGGATTGCACTTAAATGGTTTTTATGTTTTATTTATGGTAAGCTGTCCAGTGAACTTCAAGTTATGGGGCAACATAGAAATGCTAAAGTACATAAAAATAAACAAATAAACATTAAAACAGATTATAAAAGATTCTTCATAAAAACCATCCAGCCTGGATTTAAAAGGAAAACAACAAGTCTCCTAACCTGTATTTGTCCATTTCAGCCTTTCACAACCTGGTATCTTCCAGATGTGTCAGAATGCAACTTCCATAATTCCCAGCCAGCATGGCCATTTGGCACCAGGTTAGGGAAGGCTGTTCTAATACTTCAGGATGGGTGGGGTGTGGGGTGTGTGGCGAGGGCAAAGATGGTGACACTCCTGTTAGAGAGCTGTGTTTCAGTTTTTCACCCATGGCTTCATAAATGATGATTAAGTGCCATGGCTACACACTTCTCCCTCTCCCCTCCCCTTCTCTGATTCCATCATGCACCATCTCCCACAAAGAGATCCTGCATTAAAACAGTTTCTGTTATGTCCAAACCAGGGAGTCCGGCTTCAGGATGATAAACCAGGGAGAGAGGTAGAGCAGGGATGGACGAGGGAGCAGTGTGTGGCCATAATGGTGCTCATCCACATCATGAGTAAACCTCTAAACATGGCCATAGTGTGTGTAGATTTTAGATACCTGTTCAGCCCTCTGCCCAGGTGCTAACTCACAATGAGCACCAGTTCTTATGGTTTATGATCTTTAAACTGGAATCGGGCAGGAGAGCCCTTCAGGTAGAAGATGCTTTCAAGTGCTTCCCCATTCTAGGAAAAGACAGAAAAGGCTGGGAAGAGGCGGGGTGTCTGCAAGACAGGCATGGCATCATGTGAATACCGTGCTGCAAAACCACACACCAGGCATGGCGAGAATGCGTTAAATCGCTGGTGTGATGTAGCTCTTAGTATTTGACACATATATACATAATAGTTTGAAAAGCTACAGGAGATTGCAAAGGTTCAGGAATCCATCATCAAGTTCTTCCTTGAACCCCAATTCCCAAAGACTGGAACTCTTTTCTGAAAAATGACAATGACAAGCAGCAGCTATTCAGTATGCTAGCTCACAGATCAGTGCGCCTGCAAGGTCCTACTGCAGGAAAAAGAACTTATCACAACCAATAGTTCCCATATTGTCAGAGAGAACAAAAGCGATCATTCACTACTAATTCAGTGCTCCTATGAGGAGGCTGATACAAGGTTGATTCTTTATGCCGCTGAAGCTGTTCAAAAAGGACATAAAAATTAGTCATATGCACAGTTGATACTGATGTAGTTGTATTAGCAATTACTTTTTTCAAGGAAATGAGAGTGCAAGAACTATGGGTAGGTTTTGGCACAGGAACAAAGTTCATATACATCCCAATACATGTGATAGCAACATCACTAGGTAGTAAGACTCAAGCTCTCCCATTCTTCCACAGCTTCACAAGTTGTGACAATGTGTCTTTCTTCATGTGGCATGGTAAAGCTAAAGTTTGGGAGACATGGAAGTCTTTCACTGAAGCAACTGTCATATTTGCAAAGTTATCCCAGCCAGTCTCTGATGTGACACAGCAATAATTGAAAACAATAGAAAAGTCTGTTATAGTAATGTATGATTGTACTAGCAGCAAAGAAGATGTAAACAGTGCCAGGAAAGATGTATTTGCAAAAAAAGGAAGACACATGGAACGGATCCCACCAACTTCAAGTGCTCTGTTACAGCATGTAAAATGTGCCGTCTTTCAAGCAGGTCATGTGTGGGGAACCTCTTTATAACCAATACCATCATACCCTGATCCCAGCAACTGGGGGATGGGAGAAAGACGCTGAATCTGGTTGGGAACCTATGTGGACTACCCTTCCTCCTGCTCCAAATTCACCACACAAAGGCAAATCTGAGAGAATTATAGCCATTTCCCCCATTGTGGTAAAATGAGCATAGATATATTAAAAAGGTTAATAGTTTAAGAACATAAGAAGAGGCATGCTGGATCAGAAGAAGGCTCCATCAGACCAGTGATTTCATGCACTCTTGCCATGCCTGGTGTACTTCTGTCTTGCAGACACCCTGCCTCTTCCCCAGCCTTTTCTGTCTTTTCCTAGAATGGCAAAAGTCTGGATTATTTTCTCCAAGTGAATTTAATCAACCCTGAAGCCTCCGTGTAGTGCTGTCCTCTTGCTTTTTCCTTTGTTGGGGGCAAGTGTTGTAAAAGAGAGCTTGCTGTTGAAAGGGGAGGGTGGGGTGGTTCTCCTCCTCCATGCCTTTCAAACCAAGGGGCTGACCCGGTGTAACGTACTTTTGCTGCTCCAACCCTATCCCCCTCCTTGCCCACAGCTCCCTTTGTTTTTTAAAGATAAACAAATGAAACCCAGGAGCCTGAGAGCTTTTAAGTAGGGCTTTGGGTTTGCCAAGCTTGAATTAGATTGGTTCATCCCTTGATTTTTTAGGATTTTTTTAAAAAAAATTCCCCTTAAGCCATTGTCCTGATAGTCCACCAATGTGAAATTCCACCTGTTTGTATCTGTTGAGGATTGATTTTCCTTTACTTTGATAATGTTGAAAAATGTGTAAAGGTTTTGGGCTTGCAACACAAAGTGCAAGATTGGAATGAGGGTGAGATAGTGCATCTTGTTGACTTCTCAGACAAATGGGTAGGAATAAAACCTTTATATCTCGATAAGGGTTGCTCCTATGAGAAGACTGTTAATGACTTTTTTGTAGCAAATTTTATTCTCTTTAATTGTGTACTGAAACATCTTTTCTGTGAGATTACAAATAATAGTTATTGTGCGAAAACTGGATTTTGGCCGCCATTTTCCAAGATGGCGTCTGTTACGATAATTTCCTGAGATGCCCCTATATCTCATTTTAATCTACATGGTCATAAATACCACCATACCAAATTTCACACTTGAATCACAATGTGCACGATTTTTATGCAAAGCTGCTCTACTATATTTTTTCGGGTCCTTCTCATCTGTAATTCCATCCCTTTCCCCATGTCCTTGGGCCCTACATAGCTATCATTTTTTGTTGTCGTCCCCCCCAGAATTGGCAGCCACATGACATCAGAAGGCCCTGTCCCATCACATCACAAAGGCCCACCCCATGACATCACTACACCCCATTCCATGAGTCTCAGGCTTTAGGATGCCAGAGACCTGTATGGAGGGGCGGGGGGAAGGAAGTTGGGTGGCTGTAAGCCTTTATAAAGGAATTCAGTGGAAATTACCCAGTTCTTGTTGGCCTTGGGTTTGTTGTGTGTTCATGGGACAGGCTGGTGGGTTGCAGCTAATTGTGGAATCCATGGGCCTCTGTCTGCTGCTGATGAATTGAAGAAGTTGGAAAGAAGGGTCAGGAAGACTCGATGGTTTGTCCTGGGCCCATTACAGAGTGGGCTCCCTATAGAACAGAGAAGTGATGTGCTGCTTTCTAGGACTGTGGAGCTTTCAAGGTTAAGTAAACGGCCATGATCAGGGGTTTGACATTTGGGCGAATGAGCATTGCTGTTGAATCAAATGCTGCCTGCCTCACTCCGTGTCCTGACCGTAAAGTCCCCACCCCTTGATTCCGTGCTGCAAGTAAAGGCAAGAACCCCAGAGCAGAGAGTTTTAATATTTACATACTTTCAGAATTGCATTCATACATTTTTTGTTGAACACCAAGCTGTTAAGATACTTGATACTGTTATTTTGAACAATAGAGCTAAGGCTGCAGGCCTATGCACATTTCCTTGGGAGTCATTCCTTGGGTGCCAGTACACCACCAGCCTGCAGGTCTCAGTCCTTTTGCTGTATGCATGTGCTCTAATCATACCACAGTGTCTCTTTGCACAGGACCTTTTGCAAGGTGGATGAAGGAAGCACATCACATCTATCTTGCAGTGCAATCCAATACACATTGGCTCAGACATAAGGTTCACTGTGTTCAATGATGTCTACTCCCAGGGAAATAGGATAATTAACTTGCAGGGCAGCTTCACTCTTGCATGGTGCTCTAGTTTGATTGAGCAGCTCAGTCCTTGGCCTAATCTACACCAAGCAGGATATAGTACTATGAAAGCTGTATGCAGGCGGTATATAAAAGGCAGGAGCCACACCAAGCAGGATATAGCACTATGAAAGCGGTATATGGGATGTGTCAATGGGCCCCAACAGTTGTCAGTGCACTTCAGTACTGCTATAAAGCAGTAGTGTGGCTCCTGCCTTTTATATACCGCTTTCATAGTGCAATATCTTGCTTGGTGTAGATTAGGCCCTTGCAAAGCCTACCTTAGCTGCCTGCAAAATCATTTAGGTAACCTTAAGGAAGTTGAGAGCACTTTTAGATAATGCTAACCAGAGCAAAGAGAGTTTGATAGATAAGATGCAAAAACTGTTGGGAGAGGCTGATCAGTCCAGTTATTGATAGCCCACTTCCCAGAAAAGTACAGTTAGCAAGTCTGGACTTGGCTGCATTCTTGTCCCAGAAAGAACAGCGCAGAGTCCAAGAGTCCTGGCTCCAACTCCCCTTCTGCTAGCTGCTAGGCCAGGTTTTCTCTACTGTTCAAATCTTGGCCTAAAAACGCAAAGGTAACATATCCTGTACAGCAATCCCCTGCTCCTGTAACCTTTCCTTTCCAAGAACAATGGCTGTCTTGTGTATCAAAGTAACAGATGCTGTTTCTGGCAGGGGCTGCAGCCGCCAATGTAAACCGCTCTGGGGTGATTGAACTTGACCCAACCCAAGGCTCAGCTGGCAATGTCCCAAGGTTTTGGGCTATGGGGTGGGGTAAGGTGGGGAGAGGCAAGAGGATGGAGCGGGATGACTTTTCAGGGTATAAATCCAAAAATGTAGCCAGCCCCCCCCACCGAATGGATCCAGCCAAAGGCATGTATGCAGTGCTGCGCAGGTGTTTTTTGTTGACAGATTTCAAAAAGTGCCACATCCCCAGGGTGAGGAGAATTTGGCACCGACATGAAGAGAGCTGCACTTAATCTGGATTAAAGCAGGAGCTGGCTCAATTTGACACCCTGCTGCATTCAGTCCCATTGCAATAAGTCAGTGGGTGGGTTTGCATGTAACGCTAAGCCACCTCTGTGAATGAATAATGCAGTGTGAGTTGTTTGTTGAACAACTCACGGTACGTCCTATAAACCATCAGTGGGTTGCTCTCCTTCCTCCTTAGCCCTCCAGCTGGTTCTGTCATGTATCCCCAGGGGAATTTTTGGTGAACCCTGTCTTGTCTCTCCCTCCGCCCTCTGATTGCTATCCCTTTTCATTAACCACCATTCACTCACTGGGGTTGCAATTTTAAAAAAATATATTATTATTTTGTCAGTCTTTCACAGGTGCGCAGGCATGCACTTACGGTGGACAATTTCCTTGTCTGTTTCAGCTGTGAAAGGGAGCTGTGAAGCAGAGTAGGTAGCACACAAGGAAATTGACAACATGGGGTTGCATATTGGCTAATTTGTGTACAGTTCTGAAGGACCAGAGGAGAAGTAATACAAAGGGAAAGGAGGGACTCAGTTCTGCAATTAAGGAGCACTGAAAATGGGGAGAAGCCAAAGGAGTAAGTGCACCAAAAGTGTGAGTGTGTGTTGGGGAGAAACAATCTCTCTCCCATGGACAGACTTGTTGGACTGACACTTCTCAGTCTCGCCCACCTTTTTAACACTGTCATTATATAGTGATCATAACCCTAGGAAAGAGTTACACGACAGTGGAGATTTTTTTAACTAGATGTAACAAGCTGCTATGCAAGCTACTGTAAACTGAATGAGATAAGAGTGCAGAGACACATGGACCTCTGCTGTGTTTGTTCACCTATTATCATCTGTACCATGCATAAACCCTAAGCTGTTTACCAGATATGAAGTTTGATTTTGATAGATTTGTTAATGACTGGCTCCAGCATAGGGCTGCTATGGCTGGAAAATCACCAGGTCAAATCTCCCCTCAGCCATGAACTCACTGGATGGCTTGTGACAAGGCACTATTCTCTCGTTTTTGACCCCACCCTACCCTCGGCCTCATCTGCACAGTGAAAATTACAATACTGGACTACCTCATAGGGCTGCTGTAAGGAATAGGAGTGTGATGATGTGTGCATGCAAAGTGCTTTGAAAATGTGAAATGCACTATAATTGGATTGGCGTGTATGCATTGCAGGCCCTCTTTGACCTGTTTTGACAAAGGCAAAGTTTGCTTTTGAATAAAATAAACAGCTAAATGCATTTGTTAAGTGCTCATTCAGTAGATCACGAGATCAGCCATCAGGACATTAAAAATTAACAAAGTAAGAAATCCCATATACTTATTTTCATGCAAGGGTGAATAGTGTGTTCTGCAAGGAAGGGCCAACTAGGAAATGCATCATGAGTCAGATGATGACATGTCACTTGCATTTTGTAATGTGACCATAACCTCCCCCCCTCCGCCCACCCCGATCTGCAAAAATCTTTATTTGTGACTGTTGTTAGTTACCAGACCACAGTTGGGTGGACATTCTGAGCAGCTTCTCTGTCAGAGCAAAACTTGGAACCAAATCCTCAAAATCATACAACATCCCAAAATGCTAAAAGCATTTAAAAGCATGTTTGGTTTTTGATTTCTGAGCCCCATGGAAACAGTATTTCATTCTATTTTTCTCTGTAAACTTATAAGCATTTTTATTTATTTAATTATTACATTTTTATTCTGCCCAATAGCCAGAGCTCAGGTTCACAACAACTGAAATCATAAAATACAAGACAATAAAATGCATATGATAAAATACAACAGAAAAGTTTAAAACTACAATGTATATATCTAGCAGCAGTGCAAAAATTTAAAATATAATACTAGATATAAAACAAACTGAAAAACTAAAATGCCTGGGAGAATAAACAGGTCTTCACTCAGCGCCAGGCGAACCTCTCTAGGAGTTTTATTCCCAACCGGTGGCCTTTCAGCCCAAATCTGACATGAAGATGACTGCTGATGGTCTGCAAGGAACACATGTGTCCCCCTTGGCACTGCTGAGGCAATGCTTTGTTCTGATCAGCTGTGACCCGAATGGAAATGATGGTTCTACAGGACACATGACATAGTGCTCTGTCCCCCATTGTACTCTTCCATCACCCGCCCTATGGCAAAGGCAAAGCAGGAGGGGCATTACTGACCCTAGATCTGCAATCTTAAGGCAAGTGCCTAAGCTTGCTTGATGAGAAGTAAGCTCCGTTTGCGTATTGTGTATTGAATGTACAGAGCACATTCAATACACATGTGGGAGCAAGTCCCACTGAAACAAACGGAGCTTACTTCGTGAGTTGTTACTGACATTCCTCCTGTTCTGTCCTTGGGCCATCCAGCCTGATAAGAACAGATGAACTTCAGAAGAGCCATGATGAATCAGACCAAAGACCTATCTAATCCAGCACACTGTTTCCCACATGCTGCTTGGGAAGCCTGCAACCAAGACTTGAGTGCAGCAGCAGCCTCCTGCTCTGTTCCTCAGCAACTAGTGCACTGTGATACCGGAGTGAATACATAGTAGCCAATGATCGCCTATGGCCATCTTGTACATGCATCTTTCTGGACCAGCTGGCCCTTTTTTTGCCTGCCCTGTGTTTGTTTATTTATTTGTTTTGTTTTTGCTCTTTGTTTTTGTTTAGCTGTGGTGTGGAAACTTGGATGGCCTGTTCAGAACCTGTTTTGGCTGGAGTGGTGGTGCAGGGGAGAGTCCAGCTCTGGTGGTCCAGTTTTTCGGCCCCAGTGGATGCTGCCATTGCCTGCCTTCTTCCCTTTCTCCACTTTCTCACTTCTTCCTGCTGCACTTTGGTTTTTTTTAACCACACTTACGCTGCTTACATAGTTACATACTTACATTCCAATGGGAATGGAAACTATAAATTTTAAAAAGTCGCTTTTATTATGATTGCATTTGTGATGGAGTGCACCACAGGAATGAAACTGTTAAAAACAAATGATGACAGCATTTCTCTTTAAATGTAATGGTAAAGTCTACACTCCGAGAAGCAATTCTATCAGGAACTCAAGGTTTGCATCAAAGTGCTATGGAAGGTTGTAGTGAGAGCTTGTGGGACCCACACGCTGTGCACCCACGGACTTGGGTCATCCCCATGAAATTCCATGCTTGAGTTTACAGTTTAGGATGTGCTTATGGCCCTTTACCACCTCCCACCAGCCCTTGCCTTCAACATTGTAAAGAAAACACTTTTAAGTATACCCCCCTCTTTCCAGTGCTTTATGTAGCCAACCCTACTAAATGTGCCAACACAACAGCAGCATCTTAACAGGGGAGCAAAAACAGTACATCTGGGGGCTGTCTATATGCTTGAAAAGCCCCGCGGTGGATGCATGTTGGCACTGTGTCAGTTATACAACAAAGCAGTCTTTTCGCAACTACCATGGGACTTCCCTGCAAAGCTGCAAATAAAAAAAATTGGGAACTTACCTTGATGTTTTAGGCTGGAGCGAGGCGAATAGAGCCTCTCTGCCATCCAACCTCACTCCAGCTTTGCTGCGGAGCCTTTCCTTGGCAATCTCCAATTGGTTGCTGGAAGCCAGGATGAGTGTAGGGGGCGGTGTCTCTGTATCTGTGGCTTCAGTACTTGGATGACCACCAGAAACCCCACGCTCCCTTCTGGTGTGCAGATTACCCAGCCTCTCCTCCCCGCAGGAGCGAAACTGCAAGTTTTAGGGGGAACGCAGCACCAATGCTTCACCGCCATGACACTCAAAAATATAAATGAATTTTAATAGTTTCAGGGTAGCTTAAGAAATATATCTATATCTATCCCCCAACTTCTTTCCTTGCTCACTTCATTCTTAAACTAGGAGGAATCTTCATCACCCCCTGTAACCTAGGTGAAAGGGTTGTTTCCCCCTGCTCCCCATCAGCTTTTCTTTCAGTTGAGAGATGAGCCACTGTGTTGTAGAGCAGGGGGTGGGCAGAAGCAGGACATCAAAGGTAGGCATTGTCTGGTACCTGCCGAGGCTTCACAGCTCAGCATGGGCCCACAGACTAGAGCTTCCTGGAGTTGCTCCTCCTTTTCACCATTGCAACCTGCCTCTTGCTTTGGCCCTGATGATGGTGTTGGTGGCAAGAAGAAGGAGCAATAGATACTGCTGCCCACTTGCTCACTGGCTCTCTGTCTGTCAAGCAAGCAAGTGAAAGCAAAGATGAGAAGGAGAAAGAGGAGCTGGTGACAATAGTGGTGGTGTGGTAAGACTCATGGAGGGAGGGCCCCCATTGAAGGTGTTTTGCCTAAGGGCACTCAAAATACCCGGAACTAGCACTGGGCAGAAGGTAGATCAGGAAACCACCCAGAGCCTGGGAGGTCTCTAGGTGGTTTGCAATCATTTGGCAAGGATTTCTGACTCCCAGTTGTTTAATGATAGCATCAATGAAAATGACTTTCCCCTTCTAAATTAGGCAGTTGAAATGAAGAAAGCTTGGGAGAAGCAGGAGTGGACATTTATGTGAACTCAGTTCACTTCTAGGCCTCAAAACAAATTCCTAAGCTCAGGAAGTGCACAGAGGCACCCTGTACTTTAATTCCTAGTCTAGGTCTCTTAGATCTGGCTATGATTGGTGGATCTTGGATTCTAGTTAAAAACAAACAAAAAAATGCCTGAAATCTACCCACTCCTGTTGTATGGGATAGAAAATTGGACTTGGAGACATGGATTCAAATCCCCAGCTGACCACGTCCACATAGCTAAGAAGCTGTGCCAGACTTCTAGTTCCAGTGTGACCAGCTTCAACTTTCAAGTATTGGGGATTGTTCTGGTTAAAATGAGAAAACAGAAAAATATTATAACAGTTTTTCCTCCTCCACCCAAATTTTATGATGCAAGTGAATGGGAAGAGTTTGTTGAGATGATGCCCACAATCGGGAGCTAGTCCTCCTCTTTGAATTTTTCTACACAAGGCTGTTAATCAGCTGTTTTGAGGCAGAAACCTGACCACTACACTCTGAGCATTTCCTTTCACCTCCATTACCTCTAGGTGGCACTGTGATATAGCAGGATACTGCCAATATACAAGAGGAAATGGCAGTTTTTTCTCTTTTGCAATACTGCATTCCCTTGCTCTAAAACAACTCACTGAAAGTGCTGGTTAGACACAGAAGCAAAATGGGGAGGTCATGACATCACCTACAGAACTGGTAAAGAACCATGAGTAGGGAATGATGAGTGCATGATAAATGTCTTGTGTAGAAAAGCCCTTTCACTCACTGTATTCACTCATCTTCTTTGAATGGAAACCACTAGTGGATGCTGAGGAAGTCACAAATGCAAAACGATTGTTTTTGTTGGTAGAGCACGGCCAAAACACTGCACTTGACACTTAAAAATAAAAGTAAGTCTTTTGTTTGAACTCTTGGCATACTGCAGCTTTCCTCAACCTGGACCCCTCTGAATCTACAACTCCCAGGATTCCTGACCATTGGCCAAGCTGGCTGGGGCTGATGGGAGCTGAAGTCCAGAAGATCTGAGGGTATCAGGCTGGAGGAGGCTAACATAGTGGCCTTGAAAACTGGGGTTGTATCCAATGTTGCACTGGTGGAATGGAGTCCGTGGAAGGTCACACCCCTGCTCTCTTCTTCCCTGTGGCAGTCCCCAGAGGCCCCACTCCATGCCTCTTCTGAGGACCAGGAGACACTCCAGAATGTAGGGAGCTTTGGTGTAGGGAGTGTAGGGTGTAAGGGGGGGGATACCTGGAAATTGAGCACAGGTACTTTCTATGACCAGGATTTCTCTGCATGGTAGGTGCCTCTGCCTGATTTTTGGCGACCCCCCCCCCCTTCATCCTAAGGCATAGCCCATCCCATCCAGGAGGATGCCCAATCCTTACGAGAGCCTTTTTGCAAGGTCTCTTCCAGGGAAAGAAGGGGAAAAAGAAGTCATCTCTTGTGAACCCCTTTCTGCCAGCACGACATTGGATACAACCTTGTGTTTGTTTTATTGGCTGATACAGTATACTTGGGCTCTGGAATCGGGGTCCATAATTTCTTTAGTGATGGGTCCGTTGCAGCCCTTCTCCCTTCACCTGTAAAATGGGAACGTACTGTTCCCATTTTACAGGGTGCTTGCGAGGCTCCTGATCGCAAGGCCTTTTCCCGGCCAAAACGGCCTATGTAATAAAACAGAAGGAACAAGTTTCACTGTCTTCTTGTGACAGTGGCCCTTTGCAGCCAGAGCCTGAACAAAGCCAAGCCAGGTGAGATGGGGCCATTGGGCCAAGCCAGCTCCTCGTTTTCTTTCATAACCTTCGATTTTGGGTAGGGGGAGGAACGATCCCCCCCTTTTCGTTTCCTGGTCCTCTTCCAAATCCATAGAACCGGAAAGTGATGCTGCCTCCAGAGGAGGGGAGCCTAGCCTGTACATTTTCAACATTCTTGCTGGAGTTAACGACTTAAGAAACATGACTCCCCAAAAGAGGGAGGAGGGCTCAGGCGAGTGTGTGTGTGTGTGTGCGCGTGTGTGCATGTGTAAAGTTTAGTCACGAAAGGGGGGGCAGAAATAGCAAAAAAATGCAGCGCCTCAGGGCAGCCTCTGACAGCGCAGTGAGCTGGCAGGCAGCTCCCAAACAATGTGCTTAGTATTATCCCTAGGACTGGAGCTGTCGGAGCGGGCTGGCGCGCTTTGCCGTACCTGTGTAGCCCGGGCTATCTTTGGCGAGGTGCCAGCGTGCCGAGAGGGTTATATTTTTCCCCTCCCTCTGCCTTCCCTCCCTCCTGCGTGCGGTGTGTAGCTTTTTCCCCTCTTTCTCTGCCCCCCCCCCCCGCACTTCTTGCAGGAGTCTTTCAAAAAGCCTGGAAGCGGCTCCTTTTGTAACATGGTTTAGTTTTTGGTGTGGTTTTTCTTTTTTCTTTTTTTTTTCGGAGGGGGGATTTGCTGCTCATCTGTTCTTTCTTGTCCTGCTTCCGTTTTTCCTGGGTGAGGCCCCTTTTCTTCCCCAGTTCTCGAATGTTTTTCGGTTTGGAACGTAAGATTCTTGTTTTTAATTTTCCTCTTCTTTCACCCCCCCCCCTCATCCCGCTCCCTGCCTTTCTGTTTCCGTACAGGTTGCAATCTCTCCTGTCACAAGAAATGTGAAGCCAAGGTAAGAGCAACTCCTTCCTACTCCTATTGTCTTACAACAACATTGCGGTTTGGGCTACTTTTTCCTTCTGTCTGATGTGAATCTCCTTTCAAAGTCATGTGGATGAGGAACAGGGGGACTTCTGTTGCTCTCCTTTCCCTGCAATTTCTGTTTATTTTTTTTTAAAAAACCTGCAATTGTTGCTCAAGGTGAAATTTGCCAGGTTCCCACCAGCTCTGCAAGCTCTTATTACAAACTATCTAGTAGCATTGCTGTCCTGAGTTGTTTGCAAGGAGAGCAAATGTTCCTATCTTGATATGTAATTAAAAAAAAATTGCAATGAATCTTTTTTTAAAAAATCCTTCCTGGGCCAGCATTATGGCGGTTTGCCTAGGGCTTCTTTCTTTCTTTTCTTTCCTTCTTCAGAGGAGACTGCTGTATTAGCAGGAAATGTTTGCAAAAGCTTTCAAGGTGAACGATCTCTCCTCGTCCATGGGCAAGGCTATAAAATAAATGCAACTGCTCGAGAATTATTCTCCCTTGCTAACTCACATGAGGAGGTCCTGTGCCTTTTGAAGCAGTTAGCGATGCCCCGGGCAAATGAACTGAGCTGACGGAATCCCTCTTTCTCCTGCAGTAAAATCAATTCAGCTTGGCTCTTGGTTCATAGGGGAAACTGCTTTATCTTTCTTATTGTGGTGCTAGTCCTCATGAAAACCTTGCTGTATTATTCTCATTTCATAGATTGGGCATAAAAGCTAAACGATAGTAACTTGCTCAAGGGCATCTAGTAAATCCAGGGCTCCAGGGGAACTTGGAGGTATCAGCTGGTTCCTCTGTCTCTGCTGGACTGCATTGGTTCTTAAAAAAACTAGACGATGAATGCTGGCAGTTCATGGATATGTCGGTGACAATCACAAAGTAAAGAGATATTGAAGTCCTTGTGGTGCCATTCCCGGGGTGGCAACAGTCTATGCTTAAGCAGAAGTAGTGGTGATGGTGGTAGAATGGGGATGAAGTGCCCACCATAATCAAGCTTACCAGCACAAACCTGGCTCATGTCCGGCTACATTTGATCCACACTCAGGTGTACCTTTTCTACCATACTTTACTCATGTCAGTGGAACTAATGCCAATGGGGAATTTTAAAACCCCACTGATGGATAAAGTGTTTCTTCTCAGGCCTTTTATTGCCCCGGGACTTTTGCATACTTGATTAGGAGCTGGTGGTTGTAGCAGTAGCCAATTATGTATTTCTTGGGCTGTTTGCAGTCGTCCTAGTGGATTCATTATTGTGCAAAAGGGTTCAAAAACATCCTGGGCTGGTTTGGAAGGTCACGCGCTCTCCATTTGTATGGAGGGGGCATGAATGCATGTGCCCTCTCCTCCGTCTGCCACATTGTCCCCAGGCCTGGTGTCTCTGTGTGTCCACATGATGGCCTACATGCATAGGCCAACATCACATGGTCTTGAATTTTATCTGCAAAATGGTGTGATTTTTGGTGTGCAATGAGCACATACATTGCAATTCATGTGCCATCCTCATGTGCGTGGGCAGGCAGGAACAGAGGAACAGGGAATGGTGTGTTGTTCCATCTAACCTGCCAGATTGGTACTGCCTGGACATCTTGCTTCTAGGCTGTGCAGGTATTTGTCTTCGCATCTCTACTGCTGCCATGGCTTTGACAACTCCTATTCTCCATTGGGAAGATGGCCTGGATATTCTCATATTAAACAGGACCACTGCATCTTTGCTTGTTATCTTCATGTGGAAGAGATAGGGATTGACTTAGGAACTTTTGGAGTAGCAGTGAAAAGTGTTTGAAGATGGAGAAGACAGCAGATGTGATTAGACTTGTTTTCCTGGGCGCTGGACTACAGAAATGTATTAGTAGACGCAGGTACGAGATGGCTTGTAGAAACCAACACACAAGAGGTCTGTGTGGGAAATCAACATCAAGATGCAATTCAAAACTGCCTTGAGTACCATTTTCCTTGGTAGAAAAGCAGGGTAAAAATCAAATCAATAAAAGCACAATTGGGTTTGGGATGTAAGCAGATCATTTGTTACAGTGAGATAGCATTGGTGAACTGGACAAGGTGTCAGTGAGACGGGAAACTTAAGTCAAGGGGGAAAAAAAGGTATGAATTAAAAAGAAGCCAGTGATGGGTTGGATCAGGATGGAGCATGGCCATGTACCAGACTGCTGGACTGGGGGCGATATCAGCGCTAGCATAGAGTGGAGGAAAGAATAGTTGGCAAGCTGCAGAAAATATGAAATCAGGAGCAGGTTGTTTCATCTGAGGAAGATGTGCAAGTTGGTGTTGTGAGCGATGCATAATCCAATAATGCAAAGTAGTCCTCTTTTCAGTTTTGATCTGGTGCCCTTCAGTTTTAAAAGTTCAGTACAACTTAATGGGAGTTAAACACATCGCATTTGGCCATCATGCAAATATTCCCAGGGAATATATTCCACTTCGAGTATTGATTTAATGACATGAAAACCAGAATTTGAACTGTGATGCTGAAATGCCTGTTTTATTTCACCACTAAATCAACTGCTAACTTATATAAAGTTAGATCTTGTGCCAGAGACAAAGGAAATTGGGCTTTAGATTGAACTGCAGTTATAGTCTTACCAATTTCAATAAGCTCATAAAAGTCCTGCTCCCCCACCCCTTCCCCCAGGCTCTCTTCCTAGTCCACTCCATCACTACAGAGCCTTCCAGGGCAAAGTCAATGGCTCAGACAATTTTTAACCAGTGGGCCTTTTCTCAGCCAGGGTAATGCACTGAATCATCAACTATTTTCTCTCAGATGAAATTGCATGCCAATAATATATGGAAATTATCGGGAGGGAAAGAGGAAGATTTCTCACCCTTAAAGATCCATTTCGGATTCTTATCAGATTTGTAAAGGGATTGCCTCTGCCCAGGTGAGTGTCTGATATGTTGGATTTGATTAGCTGTGAGTAATAACAAGTTGCTACATCACAGACAGCAAACAGGACAGAATGCTGTCATGTTTGGCGTTAAGACCCAGGTTGATTCAGGTGATAAGTGATTTAATACACTGCAGATATTATGCACATACATCTATGTGAGTAAATTGTGTCATTGTAATGACATGCAACCTTTAGGTCGACTGTCTTCAGTCTAGAGAAGTGGTGTTGTGCAATGTTTTGTAATGAGATAAATAATATGGTTTGATCACATTATCGAATAATGTGGGATAACTGCACTGTCTGAAGTTAAGTGTTCATAGGGAAAAAAGTAAAATAATTTAGGAAGCATTAAAAAAACATTTTGGCTGCATCCTCAGAAAATATGCTATTAGTCCCAATAATGGCTCAGATCTCATTTTTCCTTCATTAAGATAGTTCCAGTTCTGCATCACTTTATGGATTTGTTTTCCCCCCAAGTGTGCATGAAAATCTGTACATATTTTTTGTATGTGCTTTTCTAAATATACACATTTGCCCCTAACATAATAATATAATAATATAGTGCATTTTCCCCTGATGTACATTTTTTTATGAGTGCATTTATTTATTTATTAAAACATTTGTATCCCGCCCTATATCGCTAGGATCTCAGGAAGGCATACAGATAAAATTTTGTGTGCATATTTTTTTATTTACAAACTGCACTGCAAAATTTGGGAAAATGTGAATATAGCCATATCATTGCATTGTGTTCAGGAAGTGCAAATTTGGTAAATTCACATTAAAATACAAACCCAACAAATTTCTTACCCATCCCTACCCAAATCACAAAGGTATCATGACATGGAAAATAACTTAGACAGGAAAAAAAATCCTACAATTCCCAGCATTCCCCAGTCAGCTCCACACGAGGTAGTGTAGAAAGCCAGTGTCTACAAAAGGTGGGCCAGCTGTGCACACTTCTGTCTGTTATTATTATTATTATTATTATTTATTTATATAGCACCATCAATGTACATGGTGCTGTACAGATTACACAGTAAATAGCAAGACCCTGCCGCATAGGCTTTCTATCAATCTCTCTATTTTTCTTCTAACTTTGGCCAGGGAGGAAATTCAGAGCTCTTCCATAGTTGTCTGCTTGGGAGAGGTAGTGACCAGCTAGATCAGGGGTTAGGCATCCTTTTTGGGACTGTGGGCATGTTCAGCAATTTGATAAATTCTCCTGGGCACCACCATGAAGTGGTTGCCATGGAGGCATGGCTAATCACAAGGACAAGTAACCTGCACAAGAAACTGAGTACGAAGCAGAGGTAGGGGCTGAACCTCAACACACTAAACAAATCCTTTGAAGCAAGTTTTCAGCACCAACAGAAACCTATTTCAGTGAAGGCAAATTCTCCTCCCCCAACCCCACACACCACTGCTCTGACAGCCAACTCATTCCTCCTATCTCTTTCTCTCTCATTTAGGATCACCACCCATACACATGCTCCCTCTCAGCATTTGTTATTTTAAAAATAATAATAATGGGAAGGATAGAGCCCCTCAGCAGGCACCAAGAACGGTGTCCAGGGGGCGCCCTGGAACCCATGGGCACCACATTGCTTACCCCTGAGCTAGATCCTTCTGTCACTCATACCAACAATCAGGCCCAAATTAAAAAGGAAAGCTTTATTAGGAATTGAAATCAGGGACAAAGGGAAAAGCAGAAAGATCACTTTGAAAAAATAAAGCAAAGATTAAGAAGCTTGCTCTTAAGACTCTTGGGAACATAAGAACATAAGAAGAGCCATGCTGGATGAGATCGAGGGTCCATCTAGTCCAGCACTCTGTTCACACAGTGGCCAACCAGCCATCGGCCAGGGATGAACAAGAGGGACATGGTGCAACAGCATCCTCCCACCCATGTTCCCCAGCAACTGGTGCACACAGGCTTACTGCCTCGAATACTAGAGATAGCACACAACCATCAGGGCTAGGAGCCATTGATAGCCTTTGCCTCCAGTAATGTATCCAACCCCCTTTTAAAGCCATCCAAATGGGTGGCCATCACTACATCTTGTGGTAGTGAGTTTCATAATTTAACTATGTGCTGTGTGAAGAAGGACTTCCTTTTATTTGTCCTGGATCTCCCACCATTCAGGTTCATGGGATAACCCCGGTTTCATCCTCCCATGATGTAGGGGTGGTCTGGGTGGATTCAGCACACAGCACCACCGAATGGTCAAAAGAGGTGACAAAGGAATAGAGAGCTTTTTTTTGTTGTTATGGTGTGCTACAGTGGCCAAAGATGACAGGCCAATATGCTCCACCAATCAGATGAGTTGCACATAGGCAGGAAGATGTCCTTGCCATCTTTCGGAGCTTGGAGATGTGGCTCAATAGGCACTGCTTAAACAGGAGGTTGCTTGGCCTCCAGCTTGTAGACTTGACATGTCAAAGGAGCTTTCCAACTGCATATGTGACAGTGCTTGGAAGTGTGTGCATTGGTCACCTTAGAGGAATGGAGCCTAGATGTGGACCGGGGATGCTGTAGTTTCAGTTCTTTAATGTTTAAACAGTACTTTCTGTTTTGGAGAAAGAGGGTGTAAAAGGAGAGCGGAGAACCAGCCAGAAAGAGCAGGAAAAGATGAGAGTAGCTAGGGTAAAGGACTTGCATTTTTGCAACTTTGATTTTCTTTTAATGCCTTTGTATCACTCAGCTCAATTGACTAAGTCCTTTTACTTGCAATCTGGTTGTTTTCATATTCTAAACCATTGCATTAAACCTAATGTGTCAATCACCCTACTTCTATAGCCTAAACCCACATTATTGGGAAAGAGAAGGTAAAAGAAGGAAGGTGAGATTCTTAAGGTGGCAAGAGATCTTTTAGGGGTTGCTCAATGGTCCAGGACACAGAACGAACCTTGACAGTTTTTTAAATAAATAAATACCCTAAACCTGACCCCAAAATGTAATGAATAGTTCAATAAGTTCAAGAGTGAATCATCATCATCATCATCATTCCTTCTAATAGCAAACTTGTGTGGTTGAGAGCCAACAGGACTGGAGCCAAAGCAGGGCTACTGGGAAACAAGGGGGAGGCATCAGCATGCTCTCAGGTGAATCCTGAGGTACGTAGAACTACAAAACATTAAATAAAGAAATACAAAGGGGGCAAAAAAAAAAAAAAGGTAACCCTAAAATAGTGTAATGACAACTAAGCATACTCAGTGGCCTCCAGGGCCGGATCTACACTACTGCTTTAAAGCGCTTTATAACAGTTTTGACAACTGTATATGGAGTGTGTCCTGGGCCCCAACAGTTCTCAAAACTGTTATAATGCGCTTTAAAGCAGTAGTGTAGATCCGGCCCAGGAAAACCCTTGGAAAATTAGGGCCAGAGGACTGAATTGGTCTGTTTGAGCCACTTACAGCTTATTGTACCTAGGAAGAGGGCATGACTAGCTAGGGATGCCCGGATTTTGTGAAATCCATCCAGCGTGTGTTTCATGGATTATGCAGTGTCCTTCGTTCTGACTTCTGTTCACAGCCAGATTCAATTTTTCCCCATTATGCGGAAAAATGCATAAATCATTCTGAAAGGAAATTTGCAACAATTTATATAGTTTATGTTAATGCGTAACTTTTAGTGTACTGTCCCTCATTCCATTTGACTTTTCCCCATGTCTATTTTCCAGTGTAGCATATGCTGCAGTAGAAACTTGAGAATTTTCCTGTGAATGAATTTGTGTACATTTCAGGGAGGTAAAAAGTAAAATATAACCCGGAAGTCCACAAACTCTGTGTGGCCTGGGGAGGCTGGTTCACAGCAGATTCCACAAGTCAGATTCTTAGAAACCCGAACTCATTTTAGTCTGTCTCGAATTTCTCTGGCATTCCTTTGATTAGCTGGCAGAAACCCTGGGGGTGGGGATACACTAAATCATTTTGTGGCAGGACCCACTTGTATATGTGCATTGTATATAAATTTAAATGGGTAGAACTTGGAAAACAGGATGCATGGGACAGCAAGGAACAATATTTTGGGACATATTATGTTAAGGGTGCTGAGGTGAACACTGTCTCCATCTCATTTAAGGAGCTGATTTTGGTCTTTGAAGCCAAAAATCACATCACTTCCACCATATATATTGGCATTGTTCCTCTGAGCAGGGACAGCATCAAGGGTTAGGCATGGTTGGGCACCTTCCAGAAACCCACACTGACAACAGGTCCCTGGAGTTGCTCCTCCTCTTTACTATTGCAACTGTGATGTTCACCTGACTCTTTCTCTGACCCAGGTGATGCTTTTGTTTGTGGGAAGGAGGAGCAGCAGATGTCAGGGTCTGCTTGCTCACTGGATCTCTTTGCCTATAAGGCGAGCAAGTGGTAACAGAGATGAGAAAGAAGAAGAGGAGCGAGAGCAGCTGGTGATGGTGGCAGTGAGAAGCTGGACTCACTGAGGGAGGGGTCCATGGAGGGGGTCTTGCCCAAGGGCCCTTGGAACCCTGGAGTCAGCACTGCCTCTGAGCATTTGCATTTGGAAAACTCCCTCAGAATAGAAGTTTCATAACACAAACCAGGCAATGCTCTCAAAACATAGTTTCAGAGCTGCCTGCCTGCGACCAGATCTTGTGCTGAAAGTGTCAGCATTTGGAAGATGAAAATGTGTACATGCTGAGGAAATTTGGCAGGAATGTTTAACAAGGATGTTCTGGTTTCTCTCTCTCTCTCTCTCTCTCTCTCTCTCTCTCTCTCTCTCTCAGAGACACATGCTAACATTTGTTTCCTTTCTAAGCCTTTGCTTGTTGTTGTTTAACAAATGACCCCAGTTTCAGTGTCACCAACTCTAAGTGTTTGTTGTGAAAAAATACCTCCCACTGTCCGAAATCACAAATCTATGTTATCAGTGTATGGGTGTGTGTGTGGGGGAGAGTGATATGTATGATAGATCTTTGATCCCTGTCTTGAAATCTGGACATTAGGACTGCTTCATACAAGTATTTTTCCCTTCATGATGTTCACCACCTTTCCCTAACCTGGTTTCCTCCAGATGTTTTTGGCTTTATTTATTTATTTATTTATTTATTGCATTTCTAAACTGCCCAATAGCCGAAGCTCTCTGGGTGGTTCACAAAAATTGAAAACAATCAATTACAATTCACAGTATAAAAGAAACGACAGTATAAAAAGCACAGTATAAAAGCACAACCAGGATAAAACCGAGCAGCAATGCAAAGACCTATACAGATTTTAAATACAGATTAAAACAGCAAAGTTAAAAGACTAAGATGATAAACTGTTAAAATATCAGGAAAATCAAAAGGCTTTCACCTGGCATTGAAAAAATATATCAAATCTCATCAGCCCCTGCCAGCATGGTCAATAGTCAGGAATGCTGGGAGTTATAGTCCAAAACATCTGGAGGGCACCAGGTTGGGGAAGACTGAAATGGGGGCAGGGAAGGGTATACGCCACATAGAACAGTGTGCCTTTTTGTTGGGTGCACACTTTGGGAAGCTGCATTTGGTAGTGGATTCCCAGTAAGCTTGCAATGGACCAAATAAATCCATGTGATCTTTACGCAATGATACATTTCCCCTCCCAACACAGGTATATTCTATGTAGGGAAAATGTCGAGTGTGAAGTAGCCCATCTGTGGTCAGTTTTTTTCAGTAACTTTGCTGATAGTCCCTTGCTACTTTTAGGATATGATTCTATGGTCCCTGGGAGGTCATAGCAGGGGCCAAAGGATTTAGAGGATTGCCTTAATGTCTGCCCTTGGAGGAGAGGTTTGCCTTTGGATGCTGTTGTTCTGAAAGTGGAGAGGGGAAAAAAGGAGGATGTGTTCCAGGGTGGATTGGAGCATTCCATGGATCCTAAAGCCCTTCTATTTCCCCAATATACCCCTGGCATGGGGAAAACTACGTCTTAAAAAGTCAAGAAATAAGGGGAAACCCCCATCAAGGCCAAGGAGAAAGGAAAAAGGCCAAAGCTCAAGAGAGGTATGTAGCTCAGTAGTAAAAGCACATGGTTTGTATGCAGAAGGTCCCAGGTTTATGTATTTACAATATTTATATACTGCTCCCCCATTCAAAATTTCAGAGCAGTGTACAAGATAAAATAAAAACACATTAAAATAGTTTAAAACAAAACAAAACACCAAAATGCAAAGTAAACCGTGACTCAAACGTAATTCAATCCCCAGCATGTCCAGGTAGGGCTAGGAAAGAATCCTGGCTGAAGCCTTGGAAAGCCACTGCCAGTCAGTGTCGATAATATTGGGCTAGATGACTCAGTATAAGGCAGCCTCCCATTTTTCTAGGACGTAGGAAGTGGCGATTCCCCACCCCTCTGCCTGTGTTGGATTGCTTTGCGTGAAATTCTTCAGTGAAATGTATAGAAGACAAAGAGAACTGTGATGATTTGATTTCCACCGCCCAAATATTTCCTTTGGATGTTACACAAGAAAGATTACTCCTGAGTATATTCCCCTCCCTCCCACCTACCTACATCACGTCTCACAGTCCTTCTGAATCAGGTGTGACATTCTATTTCCTAACTGCATGTTTTTCACTGGGAACTCTTAGTTTATTCTGTATTTGTCAACAGCAAATCCTAAGAGATAGATTGAAATTCCTTCCTTTGACCTATGACTCCATCCCATGGAGTCAGTAATGTTACTGTGGATTTTCTAATATTTGCATGTATGCCAGTCACATTCTTGAAAGATTAGGACACTTTCATGCCATGTTTTATAGATGGTCAGAAGTTTTGTGCAAGTTCTATTTTGCATAAAATTACAACTGGCCTCTTGCAGAACTCATCTTGCTTATTTTAGGATGGAGTCAGATGGCAGCTTTTTTGGAGAGTTGAAGGTGTTTTGAAAAACTGTTCACTGCTTCTGCTGTGTAAAGTCATTCCACTCTTGCCTCTGACAGATTTTTGTGTTATGTCAAAAGCTTTGAAAACCTGTTGACCGGTAGATGAAAAGAAGTATTTGTGTAAAGGAGGGATGGGCAGGAAGTACATCTCTGGATATTTTGGACTTCAACTCCCAGCATTCCAGACCATTGGCAATGTTAGCAGTGTTTTCTGGGAGATCTATCTTCTGCCCACCTCTGGAGTACACCATGTGAAGTGAAGTACTGTATGCTTGGCCCTCCGCTACCTTTAACTAACAAGCTGAGGAGCTGAATTCTTGCAGAAATCCATTATTCAATTTATCAGTTCTCCTTCTGGTTTGCCTTTATTGGCAGTGATACTAAGTAGAAAATCTCAGTGAAGAATGATTATGTAGCACTCTGAAAGAAACTGACTAGAACAGACAGAGACGACTTCCTCACCTGAAAACAAGAGGTTTTCCCATTGTGTTATTATTGTTACACAGTGGCTGGCACAACTGGTTCCCAATGCAGCCATAGGAAACACAATCCATCAGCGTTGCAATCTGGATGACCTGGACACAACCATGTTCCTTGGGGTAATAGAAAGTTTTACCAACGGTGCTGTAAAAATGCTTCCCTTGGGCTTATAGCAGCCTTTCCCAACCTGACACCCTCTCGATGTGTTGGATGACAACTCCCGCCATCCCCAGTCAGCATGATACTGGCTGGGGATGTTGGGAGTTGCAGTGCAACACATCTGGGAGGCACCAGATTGGGGAAGGCTGGGTTAAAGCATCAGACAAAAGCCTGGGTGAGCTTGGCGGTAAAGCAGCAGTTTCTGCAGCTGAAACTCTCCCCGTGGCCTGAGTTCGATCCCAGCGGAAGCTGGTTTCAGGCAGCTGGCTCGGGTCGACTCAGCCTTCCATCCTCCCGAGGTCGGTAAAATGAGTACCCAGCTAGCTGGGGGAAAGGTAATAACGGCCGGGGAAGGCAACGGCAAACCACCCCACTATAAGGCCTGCCAAGAAAACGTCAGTGAAAGCTGGCGTCCCTCCAAGAGTCAGTAATGACTCAGTGCTTGCATGAGAGGTTCCTTTCCTTTCCTTAATGAGTATGCATGGAAACCCAGTGAGGTTCGTCCAGCAGGCACCAACACTGACATTTTTCTTCTACTCCCAGGCATTTAATAACATATGATGGGCTTCTTAATTCCGTTGTTTTATCGGGTTGTGGCATGTTATTGTCGGTGGTTTTTAATGGGCATTTTAAATTATTTTGCTTTTTTTGGTCTGTTTTACTTTTTACTGTTAAATGCCTTTTCTGAGAAAAGCATCTAAGAAATTGAAATATAAATAATATTACTGTTATTTAACAGCGGCAACAACAACTTTTGACAGGGGCTTAAATCCAGAAGTGGTTGTGAGGCCAGGCAGAATTTTAGCCGTTGGCCACTCAAGAGAGGTACAGTGGAGAGATCTAGGAATGGGACTTGCAGAGCATGCCTTGTGGTTGCCATTGGGGTTTTCCTTTGTCCAGCCATATGGCCTGTCCATCACATGGCATCAAAACCAGCATGGGAATGATTGGCCAGAGTAAAGCTATTTTCCCGGCATCTCTGCTGACTGTAACCTGTGCTCTCGTATTGACCCTGTTCAGACAACACGCTAACCGTGGTGGTTAAGCTTTTTGAGCTAAATGTTATGACTTAGCATGTCGTGTGAACCATTCCTAACCGTGGTGGTTATATAACCACAATTTAAACATGTTCACTAACTGTTTGTTGCGAAAGGGCTAGTGGCCTAACCATGGCTTAGCATGTTGTCTGAACAGGCCCATTAAGCCACTTTTGGGTAAAGCTGTGAACCAAAGCTAATTTTAACAAAAACAAAGGCATTTCAATTAAGAGTTAAGGCAAACCTGACTGTATGCCTCCAGGCCCAAACAGTCCATTAACTTAATGCATTTTAAACTCATCTATCCATTATTCATGCTTTGATTTATTCCCATGATCACCCCCCCGGGGTCTTAGAAATAAGTCCCATTGATTTCAACGGAATGCGTTTCGAGGCAAGTGGCTTAGGATCACAGCTCTTAGCATGTATTTTATCAAGCCCACTCTTTTCGTTTTGGAATAGTGAGAACTTCTGTTGGCTGTAAGCATCTGTGCTTATGTCCCTGAAGTCACAACTGAAAATGCAGCCTACAAAAGATAAAAAAACAAAACAGATTTTTAAAAAGATGCTTGGGCAGGATATAACATTGTAACACTTGTTAGGATGCTAGCTGGGACCAGACACAGCAGATGACATCTTGCTAGTGCTTGGCTGCACTGGCTCCTTCTCTGTTTCCTGGCACTATTCTGGTGCTTATTTTTCGAAGGCCTATGGGGCTTGGGACTGAGGTACCTGATGGATTGCCTGCCTCCACATTAGCCTGCCCACATATTAAGATCTTCTTTGGAGGCTCTCCTCCAGGTGTCCCTGCCATCTGTAGTTAGGTAGCTTGCAACATGCGAGAGAGCCTACTCAGGAGTGGCACCTTTTTGTGTGAAATGATCTCCTCAGGGAGATTTTTTTCTGGCAACCACTTTGGGTTTTATTTTGATGTCAGGTGAAACCCTGTTTATTTACCCAGGCCTTTGTTAGTTTCACTGCCCCTGAAACTGGTTTTATGCTATATACTGCTTACGCTATATATTATGTGTTTATTACGAAAGTTTAACTTTTTAAATGGAATTTATTAATATTTGTAAACTGCATTGAGGGAAAAATCATTGTGAAGGGTATACATTTTATTATAAATGTAATAAAAACAAACTTTACTCCCCCTCGACAACTTGCAGGACTACTGTAAATCTAAAGAAAAGAGTTGATTTCTTCTTCCCCTGGTCCTCAGTTATCCAGGTACAGTTAAGGATGTGCAAATCAACAACACTAACTTGTTGAGGCTCTATGTATTCTACTTCAGAGCTCGTTCAGACTAACATCTGTATCAGACTGGGAACTAAGATTTTCTTTTCATATGAAAAAATAGGCACATTTTTGTGGGCATTTCCCCAAATGTACACATCAGTTGTGCATACTTTTGAAACGTACACATTTTCGCCCATTGATTAAAGCATGTTTTGGGGTATTTTTCATGTGCATTTTGAAGCGTACACATTTTTGAGCACATTTTTTTTGTTCCACGCTTTGCAAGGAGGTCTTCAATGGCAGATTGCGTTCAAGTCCACATTTGGTTCTGGAGTATGTGAACCAGATAAATTCTGCTCAAAAATGAAATGAAATGAATTTCTCATACATTCCTAGGCACAGCTGTAGTGATCTAACTACCTTCTCCTTTATAGAAAGGTAGAGATTGCCTGCTCTGGCCTGTATACTTTTGTACAACGATCCATCCTACTTCTTGTTCCATTGTCTCTTGCTACAATGGCTGCTGGCAATTCCCTGTTGCTTTCAGCAGTTGCTGTTATACCACTGATAAAATCTTCCATAACGTATGGATAACAGCCAATTCTTTGGTTACCGCTACCACACAGAAGCAGCTGTAAATACTTTTCATGTGGCGGCATCTTCACAAAGGAGGTACACACTTTTTAATGTAGCTCACTGCGTGCCACACCCTAATCACGTGGAGAAAGTCAACAGCACCACCAGACATGGCCAGGAAAATCCAGTCCTGGCACTGAAAGGCTCACTTTCTTCATGCCATAGGACAATCCATGTGGTTAAAAAACTGTCATATAGCATAGCTATTATGTTGAGCTGCCATTGTGAGGAACAGTTGACAATGGATTTTACATGGTGGCTGTTAACTTAAGAATCAGCTATTAGAAAAAAACAACCGCTGATAGTATTTTTATTTATTTATTTATTACATTTCTATACCGCCCAATAGCCGGAGCTCTCTGGGCGGTTCACAAAAATTAAAATCATTCAAAGTATAAAACAACGGTATAAAACCATACTATAAAATACAATATAAAAGCTCAACCAGATAAAAACAGCAGCAATGCAAAATTACAAATTTAAAACACCAAGTTAAAATTTATTTATAGACTGTTAAAATGCTGGGAGAATAAAAAGGTCTTCACCTGGTGTCTAAACGCATATAATGTAGGTGCCAAGCGAACCTCCTTAGGGAACTTATTCCACAGCCGGGGTGCCACAGCAGAGAAGGCCCTCCTCCTGGTAGCCACCTGCCTCACTTCCTTTGGCAGGGGCTTGCGGAGTATGCATGGGTGAGAAATTTGCTCAATCACAGATTGTTTTGTTTATAGATTTGCCCAATCTGCACTTCCCAGAAGTGAACACAGAAACTACCACAAGTTGAGGTCAGAAATCTCTTCATTTCTGAGCTTGTGATGCATTTTGCATAAGAAAGAAAAAACACATTTGACAACATGCACGCATTTTTAAAATGTGCAAAAGTGCTGCACACATTTCTAAAATGCACACAAACTTCCTTGAATCAATGGGGACATGTGTCAATAAATGTACCCTTTAATGCGCCCATTTGAAAAATGTGCAGAAACATAACATACTATTTTATTTATTTTTTGGTCAAAAACAAATGCACTCAAATGGACCTGGCATGGAATAGACATGGAAGTGGGAAAAGGAAGACGTCTGCAGAAATATACTTGACAGATATGCCTATCCTTAGCCGAGAAACAAGAGTATCACCTGTACTTATTTAGCACTGCCAGCCTATATGGAACTTTACAGGATGATATAACTAGAAAAGGCTCTTTCTCAAAGAGCTTACAGTCAAAATGTTGACAGGAGACCAATGGAGACCGGAGACCAGATAATTAAGTATGAGTAGGACTAAATACACATACATGCTATGGTTGCATTTCAGATGTGGGACTGGAGCTATGACCAAAAGCTTCACAGAAAAGGTGGATTTTGGGATGGGTGGGAATCATTTATTTATTTATTGCATTTTTATATCGCCCAATAGCCGAAGCTCCCAGGGCGGTTCACAAAAATTAAAACCATTCAAAGTGTAAAACTGACAGTATAAAACATGATATAAAATGCAATATAAAAGCACAACCAGGTTAAAATCAGCACCAGTGCAGAAATACAAATTTAAAACACAAATTTAAAACATTTATCTTTCTCAATTGTATCCTATCCTTCCTCTAAGCAGCTCAGGGCAGTGCAACAACTCTGTGAGGTAGGCCAGGAGGAGACATTTTCCCAAGACCAGCCAAATTGGGAATCTTGATAGCTGAGTGTGGATTTGAACATACCTGGTCTCTTCTGTTCAAATCCACCGCAGTGTCCAAAGCAGTGGAGGCTGGTGGCTACAATGTCATTAGGGCAGTGAATCCACTCCGGGTTTCAGTCAGAACCAGTCAGAGCTATCCAAGGTGCTGAATCCTATGAGTTCTGACTAGTTTTGTCTGAAACCCAGAATGGATTCAGTGGCCCACTGACGTAAGAGCCACCAGCCTCCACTGGTACAGTGCACCATTCTGGAGAGCATCAGTAGGAAATGTATGAGCATATCCTTCTCTCTCAGTTCATTTTTCCAGTCATGATCTCAGAATGAATCATGTCCATAATTTACTTCTCAATAGCATCTGAGACACTTATGGAGCACAGTTTTAGACTGTGGCTAAGAAAAAGGGGCTGAAGACAAAGTCAGTTTATTAACAGGAATGACCGAAGGGGATATTAACGATTGGAAAAAAAATATCTTTGAATATGTGATGCGTGAGGGGAGGTTAAAGGGTCTCACTGAGTTTAATGAAAGAAAAGATTGAGGCCGGAACGGAGTCCCTGAGAAAGGCATCAGGATATGCCCAAGGTCACTCTGGGAGTTTATGGCACAGCTGGTGTTGAATTCAGGTCTGCAGCCTTTCAGGAGTGCGCTTTAACTGCCAAGGTCACCTTTGGTGTGTTTAAACTAGTGCCCCTTTCAGTGCTTGAAGTATGGTGCTTGTCACATGATGAGTCTGTTAAAGGCTGAGGTGTTTTGTTTGCTCTTTGGTTTTAAGGGTTTCTGAATTTGCTTTAGGTATGTCTCCCGACTTTTCGTTTAATGAGTGATGATCATAAATCTGACTGTGTGCTTAGGCAAGAGGTGGCGATGCTAATGAGGAAAAGAGGTGTGTGTGTGTGTGTGTGTGTGTGTGTGTGTGAGTGAGAGAGAGAGAGAATAAGTTATGGTTGCAAAAATACTTCAAACAATAAGAAGTTTTAAATTGTGTGTAGCCTAGCCTCTAGTGAAGGGGTGGGGAACCTCTGGTCCTCCAGAGTTTGTTGGCATCCAACTCCCATCAGTTCCAGCCAGCATGGCCAATAGTCAGGGATGATACAAGTAGTAGTGGTAGTAGTAGTAGTAGTAGTTGTTATTACATTTAGATCCTGCCCCTTTCCCTCCTGCAATGAACCCAGGGTAGCTGACATGGTGCTCCTCCTCTCCATTTTATCCTCACAACAACCCTGTGACGTAGGTTATGATGAGAGTGAGTGTGACTGGTCCAAAGTCACCCAGTGAGCTTCATGGATAAGTGAGGACTCGAACCTGGCTCTCCTGAGTCCCAGCAGTCCAACACTCTAACCATTACACCACACTGGCTTTTGCAGTCCAAAAGTAAGGGAACCAGCAGATCTGTAGTTTATGAACTTGAAGATGCACAGCTGCACATAATCAAAGCCATGGAAGAGCGATCCTTCAATCCTTCGAACTTGTACACTACCAGGAAAAGGGTTTAAAAAAAGGGGGGGAGTTGATTTAAAAAAACATAAAAAATCAAGGGATGACCCACTCTGATTCAAATTTGGCATGCTGCCAAATTGGCTTAAGTGCCAATTTTGATCTCTTTATCTTTAAAATGAGGGTGCTGCTGGCAAGGAGGGTGTGTTTTCCACATTTCTTTTAAGGTGAAAATGCCTACTCAGGAGTAAGAACATAAGAGTTCAATGGGACCTCTTCTTGCTCCAGAGGGACTGCTTATAAACCGCATGCAAATTTAATCCATAGATTAATTGATTAATCAACTGGAGGTTGCATAATGTTCCCCTTGTCATGCACTTCCAATCATAGGAAAGACTGCAGGTGCATGGGAGCACTTATTCACAGTTGCATCCTGTTTATTTCAATGTGCTCGAACCCCCCTCTGCCTTTGGATACTGAGCTATGGGAAGGAAGGGATGGCTTGCTTTGCGGGAGGGGGAGCCTGGTTGCGAACCTGTGCATGCTTACCTGGGAGTAAGCTGCATCAGAGCCTTGGATTGAGGGTGACATGCAGCCCCCTTCTATTGAAAAGGATTGGGGAGAAGGTGCAGTGGGCGGGGGGGGGGGAGGATCCCTGGCTGGGTCATGCACAAGGTGGGTTGCCTAAAGTGGGAAGAGCTTGTCTGGCAGCGCCTCCCGCCCAGTAGGGGTGCTTCTACTCCTAAGCACGCATGGCTTGAGCTGCAGCCCAACCCAAGCCACATTTACTCAGAAGTAAAGGGCAGTTAACTGCCAAGTCCATGTGAATCTCTCTCTCTTGTTGGAGGCTTTTGGGCTGTGAGAGGTAGAGAAAGAGATGCAGGAGGAGGGAGGGAGAGAGAGAGAGATGAGGAGAGACGGAAAGGAGAGGGGAGAGAAGCTACACAGCCAGCCCAGTCTAGCTTAACACTACTGCCCCTTGAAAACACCCACAGAACATCAGATTGAAAACGCTAGATGAAAATACATGTTGAATTTTAAGCGGTGTGTTTTCACATTACCGGAAGAACCAGACTTCCCGTGCGCCAAAAAACATCGCTAAGAGAGGGGAAGAACCATGATCGCAGCAGGACATGGCCGACGTCATCTGAGTCCTTTGCATCCAATGCACGGCGATAGCAGGCTAAAACGCTGCTGTGATGGAGCCCCTAATCTATATCCCCTTTGCACAGCTGTATGCATTTAAAGATGTTAATGTCCCTCTTGTATTGCCTATTCAGAAGGCAAGGCATGTGTGTGTCCATAATTCTTGCCTCATAGCAAGGGGTGCTTGCTGTTCCCTAATTTTGTGGGGGCAAGGGGTGCACAGTCTTTCAGCAAGGGGGGCACAAGAATGTAAGAACGAAAGGGAGATCTGGGCAATAGGGAAAGACAAAGAAGGATTCGAATGGTGGGCAGGGACATAGCCTTCAGTAGAGCATTGAAGTCTCTCCACTTTGCTGACCACTGGAAACCTGATCCATACTAGCATTTATTGGTATTTTATGTTCTATTATATGTTACTGTGAGTAGTTACAACCATTTTGATTGACCAGTAAACGGAACAGAAGCTAACTGATCGCTGGAAATCATGCTGAAAGCCTTTCCCTTTCCTTCAGAAACTCCCCAATATTTTCAGATGTGAGGACTGTAAACTTGAGATGAGAGAGGGAAGGGGAGATGGAATTTACCTATGCTGGAAAGCATATGCTTTCCAGTTTGAAACAAGTCTGGGACCAGTTTGGGTCCTCTTGAAACAAGTAACATCCTACATATTTTATTCTTGCAATCTTAAGCCAATTGATTCAGGAGTGGCAACTTGGTTTATCAGTAGAACTACTCAGGATTTTGTGTGTGTTTATTTTAAAGTGAATTTAGAACCTGATGGTTCTTCTGCTTACATCAATGTCTTCCAAAATGGACCAGGGTGGAGTGGGCAAAGAACAGGACTGGATGCAGTGCTTCAGCTGAGTGGTGCTGAGCAGAGCAGGGCTCTTACATGTCATGGCTTATGATAGATGCCTCCTTGAGAGAGCTTTCTTGCCCTGGGTTGATGTATTGAGAAGAGCCCTGGCATGGGGTTGGGAGAGGTTGCTTGCTGCTTACAATAGTACTGTAGGGCTACCCATAAAGTTGGTATGTGCTATTAATAAGCTCTTACCTCAACGTTTTGGAATTTCTCCTTCCCTGCATTCCTGGTCATGGGGATGTGGAGCTCTCTCCCAACCCCCAACCCCATCTCCCGGGGGAGAAGCTGTTTCCTTGAATTGGCTCCAAACTTATTTGGCACTCGATTGCTAAAATTGCTGACATCTGGTCAGTGTTATGCTTTAAACGTCATGAGGTTGGTCATAAAAAAGCAGCCCCCAACAGCAACCAATAGGAATGGGATTGTGGGGCAGGGGAGCTGTTGCTTACAGCTCAGCCTCTTGTGCAGGCACAGACCTGGGCCTCCTGGAATAGCCTATTTGGTGGGGAAAGCCCTTTCTGGAGTGGTTCAGATGCTTATTTTTCTCTCCCCACCCTCCCCCTGAAAGCTATGGCTGAGAGCCACATGACCAAGTACCAGCCCTCAGGGCTAGCATCAAGGGTAGGCTTGGAGGGGCACCAGCCAAGGGCCCATATCGCAGCAGGGACCCACTGACAACCCGTGGGAGTTGCTCCTCCTCTTCACCATTGCAACCTGCTTCTTCTCCTGCCTCTCACTCTGGTCCAGACAATGGTTGTGATGAGAAGGAAGAGCAGGAGATGCCACTACCTTCTTGCTCACTGGCTCTCTGCCTGTCCAGCAAGCAAGTGGTAGTAATGAAGAGAACAAGGATGAGGCGTAACAAGAGCTAATGATAATGGCAGTGAGAAGGTAGACTCACAGAGGGATGGCGTCCATTGGTAGGGTCTTGCCCAAGAGAACTCAAAAATCTGGAGCTGGCCCTGCCAGCCTTTGCTGGCTTAAATTCTTGGATAGAAGGCTATTGTTTTTGGTGTTTGCTTGGCCCTTCCAGAAGATCAGATCTACATGAAAACATCAATGCCACACCAGTGTCCTATCCCTTCCAAGCTTGACCTAGAATTGAGTGCAGATAAATACCTCATGCAGCCTTACATCTGGCAGTTGGTAACAGCCAGCAATGGAGGAAAGACAATGGCCCTCCCAAGATGCATCTACCTCATTTGTGCAATATCAGTGCAAGATACATCAACGGAGAAATGGTAGCCCATTGGAGAGAAGGGCCTCTTTAACAGAAAATGCCGAATATATATATCTACAAACAATATTAAGTAACTGCTGCATTATAGGAGGAGTTTAATGAAGGTTGATATTTTATATATTCTCCCCGCTAGCCTCACAGTTTGCATTTCTTTCTGAAGCTGCGTAAGAGATAGTCCCATACAGCAAAGATGGGTAACGTGTGGCCCTCCTGATGTTTTGGCCTAGAACTCCTATCAGCCCCAGAGAGCATAGCCAATGGTGAGGGGCAATTTCTGAAACAGAAGCACAGGGGTGTCAGCAAGCAGAATTGCTGAATTGTGTAGCCTCCGTTTACCTGCAGTGCATCATTCGGCCACTAGATGTCTCAGTGAATTGCATAGAGGTCCAAATCGGTTGGTTCCTAGAAAAGGCTCTTGCAGATGAAGATAGATACAAAAATAAATAAATAAATTCAACCTAGGGGCCAATTTAGCACTGGACAAGATTCCCACACAACTATTTAGGGCTTCAGGATGTAAGTGTCCTCCTACTAGAACAATTGATGACACTCAAGACTTCCATGAAGAAGGATACAGGCCACAGTTCACAGAAGGATGGCCGTGTTGGTCTGTTGCAGCAAAAGCAAGACTTGTGATGCCTTATTAATTTCTTAATTTATTTATTTACACAGCATTTGTACCCAGCCCTTTAGCTAAAAAAGGTCCCAAAATCTTTGTTGAATGGCCCTAAAGACTATCAAATATATTATGGCATAAGCTTTCAAGGACTAGAGTCCAACAGATGTTACCTGCAGTTGACATATGGATGTAGGGGGAAAAGTGAGGTCAGATGTGAGGTTAAATGCAAAAAGTACAATCTGAGACGATTTGCATAAAGCTTAAACGAATGTAAAATAAGCACAGAGATCATTAGCAATGGCAGTTATTTATGACAACACAAACATCCTAGTATTCCTAAGTTAATTAACACCTGTAGTGGGATAGAAAAACCTTTATCCCTATTCAGGCCAGAGATCAGAGGCCTGAATGTCTTGAATAAATTGTAATTCATTGGCCATGTTGGAAGTGTATTTATTGTGTATTTATTGAGGAATGGCCACTTTCAGGCCAGCAACAGAGTGCCTGGTCAAAATGTTCTCCCACTAGATTCTTAAAATTGCCCTTTCTGATGTCGGATTTGTATCCATTTATTCTTTTGTGTAGAGTCTGACCTGTTTGTACTATGTAGAATGCAGAAAGGCACTGCTGGAGGACAAAAACATCTTTCAAACTGGAAGATGAGTAGGTGAATGGACCCTTGATGTAATGGTTGATGTTATTTGATCTTGCAGTTTTATTGCGTGAATAGATATGAGCCCAAGTGTTGGCATCTAGCTTTGTTTACTTCAGGGCCTGGTACCTGTGCTTGTGTCTTTGTTGGCAGGCCTGCTGTTTTTAAAGCTGGGAGAAGCGACACATTTCCCCAGTAATAACATATTGTAGTTTGTAAGCTGGGAAGATGCAATCGTAACTAAAGCTCTACATTGGGGAAAGTCATCTAGGTTCCTTGCTTACAAATCAATAACCCATATATTTCTTGTGCAATAAAGTGCTTGCGTTTCAGAGATCCTAGACAAGTGATAGCTTCCTGAACTGATGGTTAAAAATATTAGCAAATGAAGTCCATGCTCTCCAACTCACCCATCATCAGAAACTCCTGTTGCATGTATGTATGTGTGTGTGTGTGTGTGTGTGTGTGTGTTAAAGATGCCGCACCTGAGATCTACAGATGAGTATCTCATTGCCTTGTAAATACTGCCATGCTTAATGGCATGGATCAGCAATTCCTGGGTGTGATGTCATCACCCCTGAGGTTCCAAGGTGAAAGGTGCCTTTGAAGCCTGATAAAGTGTATGTGTATGTTGAGTTAAGGATTAGCACACTTGATCCATTTGAAACTACAAGGGGGGGATTATAGCTGAGCAAAATGCTGGCAATGAGAAGGATTAAGGGGCAGTAGGGTGGGGAAAGGGAGATCACTAGGCAAAGGCTAGTATAAACAGGTAATGGAGCAGACCCTCAGCTGCATAAACATATGGGCAGAGCGCGACCCAACAGAGAGAATATTGTTCCTGCTCCAGCCCTGTTAAAATGTGCTGCAGAACCTTTGGCTTTTTAGGAGCCTGCCCTAGTTTATGGGCCTGGGGAGGGAGTGAAGGGTGGGCAGCACCCCCTGCTGTACTGTGTTTTTTTACAACCTTGTCTTCCCAGAAATAAGATTTGTTCCAGTATTCACTTATCTTTAGGATGAACTTTTTATAGAGGTATAAAATTGTTGTATTTCTGAAATCTATTTCATTCTCTCTCTCTCTCTCTCTCTCTCTCTCTCTCTCTCTCTCTCTCTCTCTCTCTCTCCTCCCTCTGTCTTACACACACACACACACACACACATTAAACAAAAATAAATGGAATAAAGAAAATACTTTTGAAAGCCTCCCAACTGCCTCTTTTAAACCAGGAACTACTGCACTCACACCCCATCTGTTTTTGTATAGTTTTATGGGTTCTCTCTTTGCCCTGTGTTCCACTTTGCCTGAATGCTGCATTAATTGGGAAAATTTCTAAAATTGTTATGGTGCTGGAGAATATGCAGGTAATACTTGCCACTTCCTTTGGTTCCTTTGCTTCTTTTCTTCGCCCCGCCCCTAGTTACTGATGTGCATGTCTGTATTGATAAAACTCTACAAAAAAGCAGTCTTGTTGTGATTGTACCTGTAATTGCATCAGGATTCTTTTTGTGTGGTGTTTATTGATACACAGATGTGTTACTGCATATTCGTAAAAACACCACACAAAAAGAATCTTGATGAAACTGTATGTACAGTCACATCAAGATCCCTCTTTTTTAGTGATGTGTAACTGTGCATCAATAAAACACCACACCAAAAGAACCTTCTGCTTAAGTTTTATCTCTCTGTTTCCCATTCTGTTGCCCTTAATGGTGCCCCAAATCTATCACCTAAGGTGACTACCTCATTTTGCTTCATGGTAAGGCTACCTCTGTGTTTACCAACACAGTTGCCCACATGTTTCTGAATCATTTTTCTGTTCTGATGTCAGGCATTGCAGGCCCAAGATGCTTTGCTGCCCGAGTCAGATTCCCAGGGGTCTCCCACTCTCCCTGGTTAGGTCCAACACTTTAAAAAAGTCTTGTTGCACTGCTAAGAACCCAGTTCCTGTCTTCATCTATCCCTTCCTGCATGAAGCAGGTCCATTCACCATGCTAGATGGTAAGGACAGCCCTGATCTCAGAATTGCTCATACAATGACTAGCAACAAGACACAGGGCTTTTTGAGTGGTGGCCCTCCAGTTCTAGAATTCAATTCTCCCAAGGGAAACTCATATTGTGCCTACCCTGCTATTGTTTCAGCACCAGGCTAAGATTTTCCTGTTCTCCCACGCCTTAGCTAGACCTAAGGTTTATCTCGGGATCGTCCTGGGGTCATCCCTGCCTTCTCCTGGGATATCCTGTGTGTCATTTACATGAACAGGGATGACCCCGGGATGATCCCGGGATAACCCTTAGGTCTAGCTAAGGCCCCAGTCTTTTTAAATCTTTAAAAAGTATTTTAAAGAGCTGCTTCAGTTGGGGAAAAATTGTGTTCCCTTACCATGGCTCTGCTTCCCACATCTTATCTGCTTCTGCAATGAGGTGTAATTACATGAGGAAGAGAGCAGCAAGCACATGGCTTGTACCTCTAGTGGGCCCTCTAGTGGGCATTTTTGTAGCACAATTTTGCCTGCACATGGCATTAAAACCTGACAAATATAGATTTATCCCAGAGAAGTCAGGCTTTTTGAGGCTTTATTTTTAGCGTTAGAATGGGAAAATGGAGAAGGAGGCTGAAGGTGTCATCAGAATGACCCACGAACATCCGGGAGTGGCCAGTAACGAGCATGCTATAAAATGCTTGTTTAAAGAAGCTCAGAGTCTTTTAAAACATGTTAGTATTTTTGCGTTTTATAATTTTAGTCCTTGCAATGTAGTTTTATCTGTTATACTTGATACTGTATTTTATGCTGTATTTTATTAGATTTATGTTATTGATTTTACTGTAATGTTATATTTTGTTGTTGTTAAATTGTAAAGCACCTAGAGAAATTCATTTTATGAACCATTTAATACAATAAAAAAAACAAATAAATGAATAAATGCAGGAGCAGCAGGACTACTCTAAGAAATTTTGCTGCCAGAGGCAAAGGACAAAATGGCAACCCGCCCCCCACAATAGAAGAGGGAAAAGGGAAGGGAAGATGAAAAAATTAAGTAGTCTTTCACCAGGACTGGTGGAATGGCCCTGCCTTCCCCTCTAATTTCCCTGTGTACAGCCTCCTGGAATGGCTGGCGGGGTGACAGATTTTAGGAGCAGTTCAGAGTTCTTGTGCCCTGCTTAGCAATATAGCATCATCTTCCAATTTTTTGGTGGTGGGAAGCTACATGGAGTTCTAGGGCTGTTGTAGAAAACCACAACAGATTCGAATGAGTTCAGATTTCTATTACTCTGACCTCCAGATTCCCCATTGGACTCAGGAATTCCACAGATTGTCAACCCCCTTTTGTGTGTGAGTGTGCGCACGCTAATTTGCATTAACTAATGTGCAAGTGTGCATTAGCCCTTACACTAATGCAAATTAGCGCTGTTGCGAATTAGCGCAAATAAAATGACATTCTGGTAAAAACAACAACCCACGATTCTTCAATGAGCCAACGACGGAATGAAGGGTGGTTGACAATCTGCGAAATACAGATGGAATGGATTTAACAAAATCTGTACATCCCTAAGCAGGACTACTTGAAATGCTTTGCTCTGGTTTCCATTGATCACGGATGAAGTGTGCAAAATGCTCTTTAAGTATGCAAAGTGTTTCATGTTAGGAGATTCCTTTTATGATTAGGGACATCTGAAGTCTGAGGTTTCTGTTTCTCCCCCAATCTAGATTATGCCTGATGGTTTGCTGTTTACAATCCAGTCTGTCCCAATTGACCTTCGTGTGAGCTGTCTAGTGAAAAAATCTTCAAGCAGCAGAGCACTGCTTTTGCTCCTGTCCCTTGCACGTTGTTCCGTTTAGTGATTTAAGTAGACCCCCTGCTGCCCCTGCTTTTCAGCCAATGAAAAGCATGTTTAACAGTATGTGCACGTTTAGCCTTGAGGATCAAATCAAATTGCAGTCTTGGGGATCATGTGGCATCTGTGGCACAAATGGACCTGGATGGATGACAGGAAAACCTAGGAACGTAAAGCAGCTGCTTTATAGTGAGTAAGACCCTGGATCAATCCAGCCCAGTATTATTGAGGCTGATTGGCAGCGGCTCTCCAGGGTTTCAGCAGGATTCTTTCCAGCCCTACCTGGAGATGCTGTGGATTGAACCTGGGGCCCTCTGCATTCAAAGCAGGTGCTCTGCCGCAGCGCCACATGCCCTCCCCAAACCCAGCTTGTGGATAAATCTGTAGGAGGACCTGATCCATTGTATCAAGTAAGAAAATAGAGAGAGAGAAATGTGCAGGAAAAGAAACCGTACCAGTCCAGGGAACATACAGCCCTGTCATCTGGGAATCATTAAGAGCTGAGAATGACCATGTAAGGCTGTCCTTGTAGCCGGCGAAGGTTATATCCCACGGGTCAACACGGTGATGAGAATTCTTGCCTGCTTACGGACAGCCTCTTTCTCCTGGGGCTGTGCAGGCTGGAGGATTCAGCTCATGGGCAAGCAGCTGCCACACCTCCATTTTCTCCCTCCTTTTTCTGTTTTGGTTTATTCTGTTCGTCCGCGTGGCTTTCGAGCCAAGCCTCCTCCCACGCAACTCCTCTCATTCCTAGGCAGCCCTCCAGCTGCCAAACCTTGGAGCTTTGAAGGCGACCCTGATCCCTGGGCTGCAGGCAGGCAGTGAGGCAGGGGGAGGGATAGGAGCTTCCAGCGCTGCAGAACAATGCCTTTTTGCTCAGCCCCTGCCACATTTGCTACAGAGAGGACACGTCCATAAGATGTACAGTATCAGCCAGGAAATTATGCTACAGAGGAAAACTCAGAACCCTGCAGCTAGATGACAAATCCAAATGGAAACGGATTATTTTTTGTGGGGAAGGGAGGGAAGATTGGAATGGAATTCCCTGCCACTTCAGATCCCACGTTCTGGCTTCTAAGGGCTGCACCACCCACCTGGCAGCCCTCCAGCCTATTGATTTAATGAAGGAAGGAAAAATATTTAATTTCCCCACTTTAAGAATGCAAAACCGGTACTTGCACAGAGAGCATGGCCCGTGCTTGCTTTCTCTCTCCTACCACTCCACTCCTATGTGTGTCCTAGGTAGGCTGGGAAGATTTCATTGATTAAACAGTATTGGTTGATTCCCCCCCCCCCAGCAAAAAGTTTAATCTCATTGAAAGGACAAACCAAAAAACAAAAAACTCTCATGAAAATTCAGCTCCCCCAAAACAGTTATGACATTTATTCTCTCTCTCTCTCTCTCTCTCACACACACACACACACACACACACACACACACACACACACGCACGCACGCACACACACACAGAGAGAGAGAGAGAGAGAGAGAGAGAGAGAGAGAGAAACACCCCCTACCTTTCAGTTCATCTACAGTTTAAATCAAGGCCCGTTATCTGTTATGATCAATGTCAGCAGGTGACCCTTTTGTCTCCTTGCATTTCTCTTTAGCAATTACATGGTGAATAGTATTACATTTTCTTTAGATAATGTAAAAGAAGTGGTAGTGGTGTGTCTGGGCCATTTGACTTAGAATACAAATTTTGTGACTGGTTGAAATGGCAGATGACTTGCACATCCCTTTAGTGTTATTTTCCCCAAGAACACCTCCTGTTGGCATTGCTTCCTGATTGCTCACTGAAGTCTCAGCCAGCCTCAGCCAGCCTGGTAGGCAACCTAAGTGTGAACTTGCCCAACTTTCTCAGTCGGTTATGAGATCTTTCAGCTGATTACACATAAACTCTTCTAGATATGGTCAAACCCCATCCTGGATATTCTTTTGGTGTGGTGATGACATCTAGCAAATCGACTGCAACCTGTCTTTCCCACCTCTTGACTTCATTTGCCCAATCTAGGGAAGGGCAAATCAGCAAAACCTGAGCTTGCCAAAGTTCTTTGAATTCCATCTCGAAGCTCATTCCGACTCAAGTCCATATGAGATTGTGAGCTTTGTCTTTTTTTCTTTTTGCATGAAAATCCATGTGTATCTTCTGGAGTATTTTTCCAAATGAACTCATCAGTTGTGCACATCTTTGAAATGTGTGCGTTCCTCTCTCATTGATTAAAGCATATTCATGTGTATGTTTCAAAAGCGTGCATTTCCCCCCATGCATATTTATGCATTGTATGCATGCCATTGAATGCAGGAATTTTTTGTTAGGTCTGTGAATCACGTCGCAAGCTAGAAATGTTTGGGCTTCAACTGCAGATTGTATCTGAGTCCTTGTTCAGTCTGGAAGGTGGGAACTGGGTAAATCTTCATCAAAAATGAACTGAAAACCATCTCTCATACATTGCTAGTCCATTCCCCAACCTGCTGTTAAATTGCCTCCTATTCTACCAACACTGGCTTCCACTTGTGTGACCTACCATATATGCCTAACTTTGAACAACTTTGATATGGGGCACAGTGGTAGGACCAATGACCAATTTTGTCTGGTAAAATTCCCTTTTCCCTTCCCATTTCCTCTTGTCTTTTCTTGGAGCAAAGGAGTGTTAAAGTTCTCTGTAGGCACTACTCTTTGTTCCAAAAATGGGGAGGGTCTTGTGGTAGCTGTATGCTAGCCTAGGCCTTTTTACCTTTTCACCTTAGTTGACTCTAGGGCAGGACTGGCTGTGGTGGTAGTGGTGGTCACCACTAGAAGAACCCACTGTGTTTGGTCCGTCTTGGCTCCTTTGTCAGTGATAGCAGTTCACAAGCATCCTCCCCATAGATTAAGTGCTTTTGTCAGGTATGATGTTGTAATGTAAACAGTCGGCAGTATAAAGCTGTCTTGTTTGGTAAGATGGTGAGGGATGGTTCTTCTACTACTAATCTTATGGCTCCACAAGCCAGTATTTAATAAGTGACCTATTAATCTGGAAGTGAGGATTCAACTAAAGGAATTAGTTCAGAAAGTTTTCTTTTCCACCCTGTGTGTATTTCTTTCTCAGATGTTTGGCTTCAAGAGTTTAAGTGTTTGTGTGTATGAGAGAGAGAGAGAGAATGAGAGAGAGAACGAGAACCATGAATGATCATGAAGAAGATGCTTCTTGAGTTGGTCTGCATCCATCTGTCACAGGAGATTTGTTTCTTCCCGGATTCCAGGATGGAAAGAGCATGGGAAGAGGTGAACCCTGCCCCAGTGCCTTCCCCTTCTGGGACCATTAGGGATGCAGACGGGTTTGAAGATTTGGAGAGGTCAATAAAACAAATGCATTCTGTTTTCATGGCTCACAGAATGGAGAGCTACGCAGGGTGTTGGCTTGCTCTGAATCTGTGAAGTGCAAACACATTTCTCCTTCCCTTCTCCCCTTCTTTCCCCCTTTCATTTATACCACACCAGGCCACAAATTCAAATAAAGGATCATGCTATTGGTTGTACATAATTTGCAACCCAATTGACTGTCATATCTTGGTGCCAAAGGGAGGCTATGTGGTGTAGTGGTTAGACTGTCAGATTCGGACCAGTGAGATCCAAATCCCTACTCAGCCACTCATTAGTCACTGCTTAGCCTAATTTACTTCACAGAGTTGTTGTGAAGAAGAAATTGGGGGAGGGGGGTTGAGCCATGTGTACTGCTGCCTGTGAGGTCTTTCGAGGATGGGTGGACTGAGACTGGACTGAACAATATTCTTTGTTCCCTGAACATTTGGAATAATTGTGAAAATTCTTTGCTATTACTGCAGCTCGGCCTACTGGAGATTTCCAGTGCGGTACAATACAGATATTTTACAAATACAAATATCCTAACTGTAGGACCAGTAATTATAGATACACAGTGCATGTGTACATATTTGATATACATGCTGAAACAATACTGAGAGAGAAAATTCATAAATACAGTTCTGATTAACTTCAAATGCCCAAGGCATATCATGAAACCATTCATTTCTGTCGACTTACATATATTGTGGCCTTTAGTCATGTATGTATAGAACTTTGGTTCACCATTGTTGCCTTCCAATTATTTTCAGCTGTCCTCTGTCAGGTTCAGTCTGCATGCTGGACTGGTTTCCCTCTGTTAATGGGAGCTATCCTAATTGGAAAAGGGGTTAGCTGAGTGGAGTTTCCCATGACTCTAGCTCATCCTTCACCAACCTGGAGCCTTTCAGATTCCTCTGTGGTTCACATCACTTTGTCTAAAAAAGAGAGGTATTGATGTCCCACCCTGTAGGCTGCTTCCGACCTCCGGAAGCTGTATCTCCTAATTCTAGATGCGTTACATGCTGACCCATAGATACTCAGAAATGCACTCTTTATTTCCTCAGAGACATTCCCCCCTTCCCCCTTATTATTTGGGACATCCCAGATTGAGCTCCAGCACATATACCAGGGGTGAGAGCTCACTAGGTATGGGGCAGAACCCTGGTAAGTAAATCTTGGCTTAAATTAAGACTTGTCTTTCTTATCTGGCATCATCTTGGTTTAATCCCAAAGTGTTGTATTTTATGTCCAAGGGCAGAGATGATACCAGGCTTCTTATAAGAGCTGTAATCTGTGGGAAAGGATGCACTACAGCCTCTGGCCACAGAAACTAACTGTGGTTGTTTTTAAGAAAAACAGTGGAGGCTGGTGGCTCTGATTTCAGTGGAGCTGTAAATCCATTCTGGGTTTTAGTCAGAACCAGCCAGAACTCTAAAGGAGCTACACAGAGTACTGAACCCTATCCCCAAAATCAGTTCAGGACCTTGGATAGCTCTTTCAGAGTTCTGGCTGGTTTTGACTAAAACCCAGAATGGATTCACAGTCCCCTCGAAATTGAAGCTACCAGCCTCCACTGTAAAAAAAACCAAAAGTAGCCACACTAATCTGTGAGTAAAAACAGCCAAAATCTGGAGGGGGCAGAATCAAAACCCACACTTAAATAAATCCCTTTATTAGGCCCAACTAAAATGCTACAAAAGATTGTGCAAGCTTTTGAGTTTTGATTTTATATGTATTGTTGTTCCCCGCCTCGATCCAAATGGAAAGGTGGGTAAGAATTATTATTATTATTATTATTATTATTATTATTATTATTATTATTATTCCAGAACTCTTCATCAGGCTAGATGGTCTGAGGGGCAGGGGATTGGGGAAAGTAACTGAAAAAAATCAACCACGAGGCCAGATTTTAGGCTGCCAATCTCATGGCTACCAAGATCTGACCAATCCTTACCTGTCATATCACCTAGCCTAATGAAGAAGAGTTCTGGGGGTCCCCAAAGCTTGCAAATCTTTTGTGGCACTTTGGTACTGCCTAACTGTGGGTTTTGGTTTTCCTATTCCTGCCCCTGGATTTTGCATGTGTTTGTTCATGAAATTCTAGGCCATTGAGAAAAACAGTAAGAGCCAGACTTGTTTTGCAGGATGCGCGTGCTTTCTGGCTCAGGATCAAATCAGCAATCCCTCTCCTGGGGGTATAGATTGGTGGCCGGGGTGTGCTTGGCAGACTGGCTCCTTGCCCTCTTCTCAGGTGGTTTTGCACTTCCTGAGGGTTGATCCTACATCCTCAGAGGCAGGCAGGCACCGCAAGAAGACCAAGAAAGATAGCAATTCATTTGTAGGCAGTAGTGGCGAGATCCCCTACTGGCTATGTAATAGTTCTTGATGGCCAAGAGTAACTTCATTCAGCTCTTCCTTGAAATGGAAAGCTCAAGCTGCCAAGGCTCTTGTTGAAATTTGCATTTTCCTACAGTATGAACAGGAAACTTTGCATCCCTCTGTTGGAGGGAATAGATGTGAATGGCATCATGTTCCCACTAGGGATGCTGGGACTTGTGGTCCTAGTCCCTTCATTAGTGGGAAAGGACACAGCCAAGGAGGTGGAGTATCTGCCATCATTGTCTCTCTCTTCTCCTCTCTTGGGATTTTTGTTGTTATTGTTGTTGCGGAGGGGGTGGGCAGGGGAAGGAAGAGGCAGTGGAGGCAGCATTGGAGGGACAGGCGAAGGGGCCCCTGATCAGTTTTTACAAGTATCTCGTATTTGAGGACTTGTGATACTACTACTCTTCACACAACACTTTTCTGTGTATGTGGCAGTGCCGTGCTCCTGTTTTGTATTTGTCTTTCTACCTGATACTATTAATCACTGGTTGCATTCGGATGTCATGAGAAACCATGATTTAGCATGACAAGAACCATCCTAGGAGAGTTTTGGCTTTGCACACTCCCTTCCCTTTCTCTTTGAGCTTTTCTAGATGAGGCTTTTATTGTGCACTCATCTTTCTTCACTCATGGTTGTTTACGAGTGCTTTAGAAGACAGTGCCATCCTACAGTTTCTGTCCTGCATTTCCAAGCATTTTCGTGGGGCATTTTGGAAGCGGAGAAAATGCAGGATTTTTTTGGATTCCGCAAACAAAGTGCAACTCTCCTCCAGTGTGGTTGCGTTATTCTGCTTTGTTCCACTACTTAACATGGCAAAGACTGAATTGCTTGTTTTTCCTCCTAAACCTTCTCCTCACCTCTCATTCTCTCTTACTGTCAACAATGTCACGCTTACTCCGGTCAAGGAAGCTCGTAGTCTTGGCTTTATATTTGACTCCTCGCTCTCCTTTACTTCTCACATCGAGGCAGTAGCTAAATCCTGTCGTTTCTTCCTATATAATATTGCCAGGATTCGACCATTTTTGTCTGTCTCTTCTGCCAAGACTCTCGTTCACGCACTGGTTATCTCTCGGCTGGACTACTGCAACCTTCTTCTCTCTGGCCTTCCTTCGTCTCACATCAGTCCGCTGGTCTCTGTCCACCACTCTGCCGCTAAGATCATCTTCCTGGCCCGCCGCTCTGACCATGTCACTCCACTTCTGAAATCTCTTCATTGGCTTCCAATTCACTCCAGAATCCAATATAAACTTCTCCTGCTGACCTTCAATGCTCTTCACGGTCTAGCTCCTGCCTATCTCTCCTCTCTCATCTCACACTATCGCCCCGCTCGGGCTCTCCGCTCCTCTGATGCCATGCTTCTCGCCTGCCCAAGGACCTCCACTTCCCTTACTCGGCTTCGTCCTTTTTCTTCTGCTGCCCCTTACGCCTGGAACGCTCTTCCAGAACACTTGAGAACTACAAACTCAATCACTGCTTTTAAAACTCAGCTAAAAACTTTTCTTTTCCCTATAGCCTTCAAATATTGAGTTTGTTCTGACTCTATACTGTTAGCTTCACCCTACCCGGTGCCTGTTTACACTTCCCTGTGCCTGTTTGCATTCTCCTTCCCTCTTTATTGTTTACTACAACTTATTAGATTGTAAGCCTATGCGGCAGGGTCTTGCTATTTACTGTGTTATCTGTACAGCACCATGTACATTGATGGTGCTATATAAATAAATAATAATAATAATAATAATAATACACCACGGTGCCACTTAGAGGTTATGTAGCAGAAAGGCGGGAAATGAAAAACACACACCTTTGTGTAGAGATCCGATCTTAATCCTCCCAAGAATCCAGAAGCAGATGCAGCGGGTTAAAAAGCCACATCTAGAAAAGCTCTTCTTCTGGTGTGGCTCTAAGGAGGAACTCAGAAGCTTCCACTTTCCACTTTTGATTAAGTGGTTATGACTGAATCCTAAACTAATGTCCAAACTTGAAACTGTGATTAATCAGTTGAAACGGGCCATCTTCACAATCCATGGTTTAAAGGCACCTTGTTTCCACCAAAACATAGTTAAAATTAATCCCAGTTTACTATCTGGGTCTGTATGCCTCAACGCTCCTCATCACCATCATGCTCTGAGGAGAATATGGGAGGGGAGAGTGCACAGGCCTGATGCTCACCTAGTCTTGTTCCCATGGTTTATTGTGATGTCCAAACACAGTCCCTGTGTTTTACTTACGACATCATATTTCTGTGTTGAGGGGAATCTTGAGGCAGACACTGAACATTGCTTAGACGTCTTTGTGTTGCTCCCAAACTCCCATGCCTTCTAGTACCCCTCTGCTGCTGATTATTCTGAAATCCCTATTTCATGCCTCATTCTGTCTGTTTGCCGCAACAGGGTATCTGCCCTGCCTAGTCTGTTGCTGAGCCGCAAGCTGCTTGTCCAACGCCCCCTCCCTTTCCTTCTGAAATCTAAGTTAACGGCCATGTGTACATTATTAAACAAGCTGTTGGACAGCAGCCAGCGAAGCCTGGGAGCCAAAACTTAGTTGAGCCTGAACATTGTGTTCTGAGGACAACAGTTGCTCAAGGGACTCAGGCAAACTTGGGCAAACTTCACTACAGGGGAAGGGTGAGGAGCAACTTAGTATTTCTCCCCCCCCCCCCCAGCTTTGCCCATGCCCCTGTTTAACTGGGTGAGGGGAGGGTCTTAAAAGTATTTGTGCTGCCTTTCTATCACCATCCTGTACAGACGCACCCATCCTCCTGTTGTTGGGAATACAAAACATGTGGAATTTATGCATTTATTATTCAGCAAGGTTTCCAGGGAATGTGCTATCTTGTAACTTAAGAGAGCAAGGCCAGAACTTGGTCCCCCCTTCTTTAGAAATGGAACACCTGTGGATTTGCAAGACCCTCCTTGGAGCATTCATGTTAAACAGCAAGTAGCAACCGGGACACCGTTTTACTTCTGCACTTCGTGAAGTCCCTGCAGGGAAGGTAACCACGTGTCCTCTTTTATGGAGGACAGTCCTCTATTTGTAAAGCTGCCACAGGACTGGCCTCTGTTGTGAAGGCACCCCTCTGTTTGAAAGGCCATCCTGTTCAATTCCAATTGAAAGATAAAGAACCATCAGAAAAGAAGAGCTGGGCCTTGGAGTGTCCCATCCACTGTCTGCACCTGGACAGCAGACTGAGCAAGGCACACAGGTCACCTGGTCACAGTCTTCCCCACTATGGTGAGATGGACTGTGTTTCTTTGTAAATTAATAATTATTTCTAAATTTGCATCTATACATGAATTAGCATATGCAAAATTTGTACAAATCAGTGTCCTGTTTTTGTCCTCTTCTATGGAGATTTACAAGTAGCCAACCTGTGTCCAGTTCAATATGCTTGAGTTTTTAAATAGTTTTTACTCTTTGGAAGCTATGCAAAATCTCTGTCTCGCTTTCTTCAGCCCCACATGTATCCATTTTTTTTTAAAAAAATGATGTAGTGTGGAATGCTTATCTCCCCACCCCACTCCACCATAGCAAGGCTACTCCAGTCTTTCATCTGTTATGTGCGGATGTAAGAACAGGAAGAGCCCTGCTGGATCAGGCAAAGGCCTATCTAATCCAGCATTTGTTCCCAACCAACTGCCTATGGGAAGCCCACAAGCAGGACATGAGTGCAATACCTCCTGTTCATGTTCCCCAGCATCTGTTATACAGAGGCATACTGTCACCGATTCTGGAGTGAATATATAGCCATCATGACTAGCAAACACGGATAGTCTTATCCTACATGAATCTGTCCAATACCACTTTAAAGCTGCGTAAGTTCATGGCTATCGTTGCATTTGGGGTAGTGGATTCCACAGTTTGATTATGGCCTGTGGGAGGGGGGAAAGATGCTTGCATTTGGGAACATGATCAAGGCAAACTGAGCATCAAGGAGGCATTCAGAGAATCTCGGTCAGCTCAAGCATCACATGTTCACTCTTTCCCTAGGAAGGGCCTAATAGCTACTCAACATTGCATTGGTTACTATAATGATAAAATGCTTGGGCTTCCATCACTCAAGCCCAAGGTTAAACTCCTAGGCCTCTCAGTGAGAGGCTTACTCTGTAGTCTTCACCTCCGTTAGATGTCTTTGTCCCCTGCCCTCAAATAGCCAAGTCTCCCCCCCCCCCGATGAGTTAAGTGCGTAAGTGTGGCAACCCTTTGTCTCCACCAAATGGTGGAGGGACTTTGACAATTCATTATACTCAGGAATACAGAAGGAATGGGAATTAGGGTAGCAAGGTGTCCTACTTTACAGAAGACAGTCCTCTATTTAGTGGGGTTTTCTGTCCAAGTCTGGTTTAAACTTAAAGAACCATGAGGAGGGAGAGCAGACGGGACCTTGAAGTTGTCCTGCAACAGTTAACACATGGACAGGAGACTGAGCAGTTACAGAGGTCACCTGTTCAATCTTCTCCACTTTGGTGAGATGTCTTGTATTTCTATTTAAATTATAGTTATTACTTTTAAATGTGCATAGATATATATAGCATGTGCAAATGTTATGCAAATCGGTGTCCCTTTTTGTCCTCTTTTTTGGGCCATCCCCCCACTTCCATGTTTGTGCAGGATTTCCCTGCATGTCATTGCCCAATTATTTGCTCTATGCCTGCACTGCAAGGTGTGAAATGGTGTGAAAGGCGGTTGGTGTTATGTTGCTTTCCAAGCGAGGCTTGTGAATGAGCTCAGGTGAGCAACTTATCAGGTGAGAAAGTTCTATCCTTTGGACACATGACATTTTATTCGCAGGCCTGGAGTAACAACTTTTCCAGGGCCCTTTTTCCTGAGAGCATGGCCAAGCCTATTCCAGCTGGAAGCAGAGAGGTTATCTCAATTTGGTAATCTGTGGGAATACATCTTTTCCCCTCCAGCCCCTTCCTGCTAAATGTTCAGAGGAGCCACCCCCCTAACTTCGGTCATTCCCTTTCCACCCACTCGCTGAGATTTGGCTTGCGTCTTGAGAAATGGCTGGGAACAGGAAGTAGGCTTCTGTGTCACTGTCTGGATCAGAGGCGGTGCTTTACTCCTACGAAGTTTGGGAGGGATTTTTCTGGGATGTGTCATAGTTATGGGGTTAATTGTGAAGTACCTGTCTGTAGGCTACAAACTCTTCTCACATATACATGAATCTTCGCTACACGTTAAAGGGAGAATAAAAGGCAGTCATGCAGCTATTCCCTAAACTGACCTGAGGAGAGTTTTCCTTCCCCTTTTGTCACTGTAAAAATGTACCAAATATCAGCTGAATGAGTGGGAGCAGGGTACTCAAAAATATCTCCCAGCTGCTGGTATGAGTTGTAATCCTCCCATTGGCCAGAATGAGTTTAAAAACATGTCTCCACAAAGGGGACTGCATGTTCATGTAAGAGAGAGCCAGTGTACTGTTGGACAGGGACTTGGGAGATCCAGGTTCTAGTCCCCACTCAGCCATGGAAGCTCACCGGGTGACTTTGGGCCAGCCACAGACTCTCAGCCTAACCTACTCAACAGGGTTGTTGTGAGGACAAAATGGAAAGGAAGAAGACCGTATGAACAACTGTGGGTTTATATATTAGTTTAAAATGTTAGTTTGACATTTTAGCACTTCACTAGGATGGCAAGGAATAGAATGTGAAGGGGGAGGGAAAAGGGGAGATAGCATCTTGTGCGGGGTTTCCTCTAATATTCCACTGTATGGACACTACTTATGATTTTTACTCTTTCTGTGTGGACCTGTGGGTTTTGTGGAGATGAGATGGACAGTAGACACATTCAAGCACTGGCAAAAACGCTTGTGTTGATAGCTTTTAGAAAGCAGAGACAAACTTGGGCTTATTTTTCTTTGTCCTTTTATTGGTCTTTCACATAATTTTAAGAGAAGTTTGGATTTTCAAGATTTCAACCAGACTGGAGGTTGTATAAAAAGGAGTTTTGTGGTCACGTGCAGCCATTGGCCTTTGAGGCATGTATAGGGAGGCACGTGTATACTCAGTGCTTAAAAGAAATGAAATTAAGGGAACAGAGCTATTGTGGAAACTGAAACCTTGTCTCTTGATGACTGGAAATGTTATTTGGCCTCATCCTTCAGCTGCATCCACCTGTGCAATTTCCCTGCACAGTTTCCCCCATCAGAGGACACTGGAATCCAGAAGTAACCATGCATTTGACTGGTCATGTGGGAATTGATAATGTACATAGGAATCAACTTTTCCCTCCGAGGAACTTGGACTTGAGTTGCCTCAGCCACTTCAGTGCATTGCATTGCTTTCTGTAGTATCTGATATTTCCCAGGATTTCCCATTCTCCTCTTTTTTGGAAGCTATACAAGTTGTTATGTGTTTTCCCAAGGAAGTGCAGTTCACAGAGCCTGGAAAGCAGCTGTTGGAATTTCAGGAATGTTGTCACACTTGGAGAAATGGAGTGTGCGCCTGTCCCTGGACACTCACATCCCTTCTACCCACTTCATCAATGACAAGGCACATGGAAGGAACATTAACACAATTCAGAGCATCACGCAAGGCCTCTGTTCAGCCGGCTCCAGAGAGTGAAACAGCATCTCTCCCGAACTAAGCAACATTGTTGCATCCAGGGAATGGGAATAGTTTCCTTGTATTGAGAGCATTTTGTGGGGTGGGGTGAAAGTGTATTGCAGTAGGGTTCCAATTAATAGTGTTATCCTAGGCTGAATCCAGCAAGTGACTTTGATGTATTACTTAAATTGTCTTTGTCAGCTCCTCCGGGATATGCATTATTCTGCTAATCCTGAATGCTGATTAGTCTGATTGTAGTCTACTTGCTAGTTCGTGAATGAGAGTCCTGCTTAGGGTGGCCACTAAGAGAGAGGGGGGATTTTCAATGGTGGCATCCGAAGTGTGGAATCCTCTCCTCAGAGAGACTGGTCTGGTGCCTACATTGCAGTCTTTTCAGCCCAGGTGATAACCATTTTATTTTCTCAGGCTGTTTGTGCTTTTTAAGTTCTTTCCACTATTGCTTTCTATTGCTGTTTTTATTCTAATGTGGTACTAATTGTTCTAGATTTTGATCTGGTTTGTACTTAATCCATGGTTTGTTGCCCTACCCAAGGTTTGCCTGGCCTACAATCGAACAATCTGTGATTTACTTTCTCAATTCCTGGCCTGTTTGTTTACCTTCTCTTTTGCCAACCCTTCCTGTATCCCAAATGCCTTTGTGATGCTGTAGTACTGGCATGTAGAGTGACTGGGTTTTTGTTTTTGTTTTTACTGCTCTTGCCTGTTGCCTCTGTAGCCTTGCAAAACAACCCATGAACAAGCCATGGTTCTGGGTTCACATGTAAAGACCTGGCTCACATGATATGACCATATACTATGGGTCATCACCCATGGTAGGTTGTTAAGACATCTGAAACTGGCACAGTTTGTGCAGGTGGCTTATTTGTCAGGAACAACCCACCCTGAAAACCCATGACTTGTTGTTGGGTTGTTCAGGGTGGGTTGTTGAAACATCCAAACCTGGCACGGCAGCTTCATCGTGGGTTGTCAGGAATAGCTAGAGAGCCTCCCAGAAAAGTGGCAACCCCCCCTGCCACTCCTCACAATCTGGTGCCACCACCACCCTCTCTCATTCCTTGTCATGCCCTGTGCCCCATGCTCCAAAAAATAATGAATCAAATCAAATCAAATAGACACCAAAGAGTGTCCCAAATGTGTTCACAACCTTTCAAAATTTCTTTTTTATTTTCAGTTTTGTGCAAGTGTGCAGATGTGAATGTCCACTGCTATGAAATTTGTGCAATTTCCTCCTCAGTTTTACTGCTCCTCCATAAAATTTGCATAGTTTTAGAGATCTGCCTCACTGCACCACCATGAAATTTGCATATTTTTAGTGACCTGTCTCACTGCTCTGCCATGGAATTTGTATAATTTCCTCCTCAGCTTTACTGCTCTTCCTAGAAATTTGTGTATACTTACCAATCCCTTTCATTGCTCTGCCTGGTTCAGTGAAGGGCCAGTCACTAGAAGATGTGTTCAAGGGTGTGAAAGTAATTAGTGAACAACAGATCCCTGTTGTTGGAAACTTTTAAGTTATTACTAACCCCAACATACCCACACTGTTGGTTCTGTTTCAAGTGTTGTACTGCCTGCACAGAGGATAATCACAGAATTTCTGGATTTGTTACATCCAATGCTGGTCAGGACTCTGGAGTAAAGTTTGTTCAATCAGTGCTCAAGGCAGGGCTTGCATCAAAGGTCAGCATGGCCTCATTTCAATTGGCGATACCCATGTATGGCATTGCATGTCAGCATTTACAGTGGCTGAGAACTGCACTTTCCTTTGCTGTACTTCCTTCAGTGGCTTCACTGGAATTCTCTTGCCAGCTGGCAGAATGAGTCAGAGGGATGCAGCCTGAGTCAGTAAGCCCCATCCCACTGTTGTGATCTAAACAGAAGCCTTAACTTGGTAATTTCCACCGGGCTATTGCAACACAGATAAGCAGTGCCTCCCATCTGAAAGGTCTCAGTGTGTTCATGCACCTTGGTCCAGGGGAAGAGGAAAGCTTGGAATAGGCAGAGACAGAAGAAGGATGATTCAGTCTTGGATAGGAGAACTGATGTCTCCTCCCATCACATTGCTTGCCAGTTGCTGTTATGGACAGCAAGAGACCAGGAATGGCAAGGAAGGAAACAGGAGACATAAAACAAAGAACTGGTCATTGCATACTCATTGTTCATTTAAACAAAAGTGGGGGAAAATGTTGACCCATGCTAAATGCTTTTCAGAGTCCATGGGCCTTGCTAGATGAGGCCTTAGCGCGCTTTGAGACCCGGTTTCCATGCTGTGCGTCCAGATGACGCACAGGGGAATCTGAGCTCAAGGTGCACTGAAGCCTCCCTTAGCGCGCCATAAGCGAAGTCGCTTATGGCGCACCTTTTCTGCAGCCCCAGCCTGAGGCCGGGGCTGCGGAACGTCTAGGAAGGTCTGTGGCTTTTTGCGGCTACTCGCTTACTCGCGAGTAGCTGGGAAAAGCCACGGACTGGGCCGGGGGAATCCCGGGGGAGGGGAGATGGGGGGGGGGCGGAGGGCGACACACGGGAGGGTGACACATGTGACGTCGAGGTGAGGGGCGGAGGGCGACACACGGGAGGGTGAGGGGGGGCGGAGGGCGACACAGGGGATGGCGGAGGGCGATGTCGGGGACAGGGAGGGAAGGCGGATGGGGGGGGCTTAAGTAAAAAAAAACCCTTACCTTCTCCGGCGTATTCGGGCCGCACGTGGCCCCTTTAAAAAAATAAAAAATGGCCGACGCTGCAGGGCTTCCGTAGTCCCTGCGCGTCGGCTGTCTAGGAGGCTGGGCGGCGCACGCTAAAGTTAGCACGCCGTCGCTCCGCCTCCCTGCCGGCTTATCTGGCCGGGTCTAGCAAGGCCCCATCACAAGTATTTTCTGATATGTGCTGATCCATAGCCTGTGTTGGTTAATACGGCTTCTGCCTAGACTCTGTTATGTAGGTCTTGCCCAAATGTTTCTGACAAAGATAAAGACAAGATGCATTAGGGAGGGGAGTAACGTAACGTAAATTGAGAAAGCTAGGATGAATAAATTGGTGTTTTGGTAAAGTGAAGTGTGGCATCTAAATGTTTTAAATAATAAATAAATAGATTGTCTGAATGAGGAATGTAAAAATGGAGGAAGAGAGTCATATGTCAGAAGGAAAAGCATTCCAGTCATTCAGAGCTATAAGGGAAAAGGAGATTCAGGCAGGAAATGGAGAGTATAATATTTGTTCCTGTGGTGTGAAGATCCATGGAGAAGCATACAGAAAAAAGAAGAGTCGATAAATATAAAGAAGACAGAGCATGGGAGATCTGAAAGAAAATACAAGGAAGTTCATGAGAAGTTGAGAGGATGAATTTAAGACAAGACGGCCTAATACTGATTGATCTCTGAGAAAAGGGAAAAGATACAGGAATGAAATGACTGAAAAGAACCTTAAAAATGATGAGAAAGATATGACTGAAACCTTGAAAAACATGAAAACCAAGAGAAGGAGAAATGAATGGTTGAGTGTATCAAAGGCTGAAGAAGGATCCAACAGAAAAAAAAGTACAGAACATAATGTATTAGATTTTGCAGCAAGAAGAGAATTGGAAATATGAATTCGAGCAGTCTTAGCTGAATGACAAGAGCAAAAAACAGATTGGAAAGAAGACGTTGGGAGAGCAGATTGGATTCAGTGGTGTGTTGTTGTTTTTTTAAAATGAAGGATATAAAGAAAGAGGATAATAACAATAAAGGACCAGAAGACTCTTTAAAAAGAGCAGGAATAACAAGCGCAGACATAAAAGAAGAATAGAGAATAATTACAAATATAGAATAAAGAAGGAATGAACAACATGGTCACAATGGCAGTGAGAAAGTAGGCCCACTGAGGGAGCGGGCCCATTGAGGGTGTCTTGCCCAAGGGGCCTCCAAAGCCTGGAGCTGGAACTCCTGGGCACATCTTTTATACTAATCACAGCTCTGAACAAATGTGGGGAGGGGGCAGCTTAGAAAACAACAACAACAACAACAGAGGCAAACCAGTCTGAGCACAATTAGAAACAATTGTGGAAGGAGCAGACTGAGGACGGATATTCATTCAATCTGTCATGAATACCTTGAAAGAACACCACATGAGATCTTTGGCTTTCTCCATCATTGTAAACTCATCCTGGTTTGTTAACCCTCATTTTGTCCTGGATTCTCTTAAGACCAGGCAGTTCACATGGAAATGCCATTTCCAAAGCTCTCCATCCAAGCTGCAATATTGTGCAAACTCTTGTGGGTGAGTCTAGGAACAGCAACAAATCCCTTCAGACATATTTGATTTAATATCTCTCTCTCTCTCTCTCTCTTTCTCTCTCCTCTTTTGTTTGTTTGAAACATTTGGCTGCTCTAGCTTTTAGAAGCAGCCATCTCCGAATGCCCCTAATGTGCATGCCACAACTGGATCCAGATGTGCAATAAAGCGCAGCATAGGGATGGGAAAAGGGGGGAGGCACCCGGAAAGCTTGACTCATCAGAGGCTGGCTGTGTTTAGGGAGGTAAGCTTCTGGCCAGGGAGGTGTGTGTGTGGGAACCATAATGCATACAGAATGACTCCCCTTATGCTGATGGAATTACCGAGAGAGAGAGAGAAAGAGAGAGAGAGAGTTCTTCCAAAAAACAAAACAAAAATCACCCAAGCCCAAAATTTTGGATAAAAAAAGAATTAATCCCAGAAGCAAGGGAGAGACCAATTCCTGTGCTGTATTCCAAGGAACTGCCCTTAAAGGAACTGTCCAGCTGCCCAGATGTTTGGGCAATTTAAAACAAGCTCCTGTTGCACAAATGGTGTTGATGTCTCCTTTGCGGGTCCCGATGCATGCAAGCATCTGCCAGGAATAAGTGAATGCAAAATGGCAATCCCTGCGTCCCACATTAGGATCTAAGAGGAAGGGTGTCTCAAGAGCTAAAGGCTGGGTTAAAAAAAGGACAGTGCTGTGCAGCTGTGCATATTCCATGCTTGTGTAAGCAACACTGTGGAATCTGGTATAGATTTTTTTTTTTTTTTAAAAAAATCGCCATCTCCATTTGGCATCCTTTGCAAAACAAAATGAAAAGAATATTGCAACTTGTCAAGCTTTGTAGTAGCAGCCCATGTCTGCTATCAGGTCAGACGTTACAAGGCAGACTTTGCACACAGGGCTGTCTACATCTGTTCTGGGCACACCTTTCATCTTCTCACTGGCCATTTTCCTGCTCAGTAATGCCCCTCCCTGCAAACAGTATCCTTTCCACTCTGTTTAGTTCTTATAGGGAGGGGCTCAGTGTGTTAGAGCACCTGATTTGCATGCAGAAGGTCCCTGGTTCGATCCCCAGTTTCTCCAGGTAGGGTGAAGGAAAGAATCCTGCCTAAAACCCTGGAGAGCCGCTGCCAGTCAGTGTTGACAATACTGGGCTACATGGACCAATGGACTGACTCAGTATAAAGTGGCTTCCTATGTTCCAGAAGGTTCCAGGCATATAAATACCCCTGTAAGCAGCACGCCTCTAGAACCTCAGGGTGGTGAGGAGAAGCAGCTGGAGGAGGAGACATTGACAAGTAGAAAAATGGCTAGCGAGGAAAGCATTCAGCATTTACATGTAACATGTTTATCCTTGAAATGCAGCCTCTCCATACTTCTCTTTCTCTCAGCCTTCAGCACTGACCTGTACAGTCATCATCATCATCATCATCATCATCATCATCATCATCATCATTTATTTCTTACCCACCTCTCCAATTGGATCGAGGCGGGGAACAACAGCAAGCATAAAATACTGATTAGAAACATCCTAAAAGTATCCTAAAATTCTACTGGAGAGGCCTTGTGAAATTCCCTATTAATCACTATGGCCTACCTATCCTGCTTCTCCACATTTGTTAGGGAATAGCAAAGATCACAACAGTTAAAGCTGCAGAAGCCCTGCCTTCTCTTGTAACTGGTCACTCTAGTAGAGCCCCTGCAGCTTTACCTGTTGTGATGAAGAGGTAATTTCACCAGCTGCTACATGACACCTGCTGAAATTCCTTTTTCTATGCAACTGTTAAAGATACAGGAGCCCTGTCCTCCTTTTCATATGGTCACCCCTAAGTAAGAGCTTTAGGCTAAAATATGTGGATATTTTAGCCACACCCCTTTTGCCTTTGGCCCCACCCACCACTGGAAGATGGGGCCCAAGAGGTGCTCCATAACTGAATTCAGCCCTTGGGCCGAAAGTGGTCCCCTTCCCCTGGAGTGCGGGATGCAAAAGTCAAGTAGCTCAGAGAACTCCCAGGACACAGGCCCTCCATTCTTTACTCGGCTCACTACCACAGGAGAAACAGCAGACATCCCAGACTTTCCAAAAGTGTGTCTGGACAGTCTGATAAGACTCAGACAGGCAGCCGGTTTGCACAGGGCTCTTAGAATGTTTTATTTGACTCCCCTTCTGATCCATTCTTGTTTCTCTCTCCCTTGACTCCCTCCCTGATTCTTCGTAGAGGCTGGTTTATGGATGCCATGCCCTTTAAAGCTGAAGGAAGAAAAAAAGAGCCCCACACAGCTAGTGGTGTTGTTTTTGGGCGTGTGCGATGTTATACTTGGACAGCGATGCATGCGGGGAGGGGGGGGGAGAGGCTGTGCTAATAAGGTGGAGATTGGGAAGGAAAATCCCTTTCGAGTCAGTTCTGAAAGCTTTTTCCTCTCTGCTTAATCACCGCACACTGCTCTCCCAAGCTAACCACCCCAGAAAGCCACAGGCAAACAGGTCTGCCTCCCCTTTCACTGATGTCTGAATGTAAGGCCTTGGCTTCTCTCCATCCTCGACGGAATTCTGTTTAAGGTCTTTGCCTCTGCCAACTTTGACTAACACCATCTGCACCGGGTAACTTTTTGCACATGCAATTGCTGGCTCTTGCTGACCATGAAGGAGGGAGAAGCTAACTAAGGTGAGGCCCAGAATTTCCTGTCCCTTGGATGTAGTAACCACCCTGGAGGTGCAATTATTTTAAAACAACAACAACAGCAACAGCAACAACAACACAGCCCAGCAGAATGGATTTTGGAAGTGTTATGAACCAGGTACTGTCATTTTCCCTCCCCTGATTGAATAGAGAAGGAAATTGGGGGAAGTGGCAGCGGAGGGTCTGGGGAGATGCTAACAAATGAGAGTAGATGATTGTTGTTTAAATCACTTACAACCTGCACTTCAAAAGAAAAAGTGTTATAGGGTAGCTGGAATTGTACAAGAATTGCAACATGCTTTGTCAAATGATGACGGTTGCTAAAAATAACTGGATGTTTTAGAGGAGCAGTAAACATCTGAAGGAAGTTTGGATCTGTAAAGTCTGCTTAGATTGGGGTGACATTGGGGGGCTAGATTGTATGAAGCAGACTCTGTCCTTGAGCCTGTGGAACCTAACCGTACTGCTGGAGTCAAAGGAGAGGGAGAAAAGAAGGATTGCGTTCTGGGCCACTTTTTCATTCCCAGAATCTATTTTCAAGTACGTGCGTTTGTGCGCCCTTTTGCTGGGAGAGAACAGCCTATCTTTCCTTTGATGTGTAAAGGAGGTGGTCTGTCTTTCTAAGCTCATAACCCTTAGCACTACTGTTAGCTGGTATAAGGGAATATAGTAGTTAAGTTTGTTGGGATAGTTTTAGATTCAGCAGAATCTGTGGTGGGAAGCTGAGGAGCAGAAAAAGGAGGTGAACATGAGTGTCTGCACTTAATCTCTGCTCTTCCACCTGTTGATTCATTAGCTGGTTAAGATGTATGGAGACAGTAATGTCAGAAGGGTGTGCGGAAGACAGATTTCAAAGTAACAAAATTCCTCTGTGTTTGAAGGGGTCACATCCCCCCACTGGTATTTAAAATAAAATTAGATCCAAATTAGACTAAACATTATTATTATTTATTTATTTATTTATATAGCACCATCAATGTACATGATGCTGTACAGAGTAAAACAGTAAATAGCAAGGCCCTGCCGCATAGGCTTACATTCTAATAAAATCATAATAAAACAATAAAGAGGGGAAGAGAATGCAAACAGGCACAGGGTAGGGTAAACAGGCACTGGGTAGGGTAAAACTAACAGTATAAAGTCAGAACAAAATCAAGTTTTAAAAGCTTTAGGAAAAAGCATATAAAGCAAAATTTAAATTTGATCAACTTCCTAACTTTACAACATGGAAACATGGATGCTTATCACTTGCCAAGTTTGCTAACTTCGTATTCAGAGTTGCAAGACCTTCCCATTATTAATTGTTCATTATCTGTGAGTGTGGGGTTTTTAGGTCACATATTTGCATGTTTAGCAAACGTCAGTGATGGGATCAGTGTGTCATGTGGACTACTGAGAATATTATTAGGTTTGATTTTTAGTGGAGAGAGTTGTAAAAAATTGAAGTATTCAGTCAGAAAGGAAAATCAGAGTTGTCAACAGGTTCCAATTTGAATCTGAGATTTCTGCAAGACACACGGATTCAAAGTTATTCACATTCATTCAAGTTCTAATTTAAATGACGTTTTGTGTTCCTTGCTTAAAGCTTTTCATTAACCAGACTGTAGAGATCCACTATCCAATACACAGTTTTAACCAGTTTGTAAAGCTCTCCCTTACCCACCTGCTATCCAGCGAGCTGTAACTCAAAGAACCCTGTCCTCTTAACAGCAATATGGACCTGTGCAGGCTTTGTTTGGAAAGAGAGGGGGTTACTTTGCCCACTCTTCAAACTGGGGTGTCCATGGCTGGAATCCTCTTTCTCCATCTCAGATGCCAGGGCTGTTACTTAACAGAAGGAGTCAATCTTGCAGGTTAATGAATACTGAGGCAGTTGGATGGCATGAAATTCAACAGCACGGGATGCAGAAATCCGAGGCGTCTTTCAGCTCCTCAACTTGGCATAAATCCACCTTGTGTTTCAGCTGCTCTGATTCTCCTAGGAGGCACGACACTCCTTAGGAGCAGAGAGAACAGCTAAGCTAAAATGTTTGGCTTGGTTTTGCACTCTGGGCAGGACTTTCAGCGCAGATGGATTTAGGCTTGGTCCGCGATCTGCTCTTTGAAAAAAGGAAACAGCCCTTGCAAGCCTGGAAATAGATGCGTCATCCTTCCAAAAAAGCAGCACAAAGGCCGCTGTCGGAAGCTGCTAATGGCTGGCCGGAGGCTGCAGAAATCAACAAGCTGCAGGAAAATATGCACAGGGCATGCGAGAGAGCGAGAGCGAGAGAGAGCGCAAGTGTGAGGTGTGGCAGCACATTGTGGCACGAACTCCAAGCATCTTGGTGAATGTACTGTGCTGCAGGGGAGAATCCCTTCAGCCTAGAGGAGGATAGTGAAAGGGTGTCCCACCTCCTTCCCCAGACAGAAAGATCCTGTGCTCTGTGTCACTATTACAGACTGAGGCCGTAGCTAGACCTAAGGTTTATCCCAGGATTGTCCTGGGGTCAAACCTGTTCATCTGAGTGCCACACAGGGCATCCAGCGCTCAGGAAGGGATGAACCCAGGATGGTCCTGGGATAAACCTTAGGTCTAGCTATGGCCTGGGATGCAGGTATGTAGAGATACCTGCGTTTGGTGGATATACGCTGAAACTCAGTGCTTATGTCCTAGAGCCTTCCTGATTAATCACAATAGAACAGTATCAGACTTATATAGAGCAAAAAAAAGTTGCATTGAAATCACCTGATGGGCACAATCCAGAAACAATTATGCCTGCTAAAGTCGCCATGAAATCGATGGGCCACGGATTTGTGTGGTTTAAGTCCCATGAGTATCAATAAGAAACATGTCTAGCTTTGTCCAGAGTGATGCCATGATTTGATGGGGGGACTGTTTTTCTTTATTGCCTCAATTCAGTTCTAGTTAGATGATGTGCTTCCCTCCCCCCTTCCCCAATTCATATCAAAAGGTCATTAAATGTAGTAGATTTTGTCTGGTTTTATAACATAAGCTGCTTGCAGGGGTGGTTTTAGTAGCAGCAGGGTGAAGGGGCATGGTGAAGGTAGTTGGGGAGAGGCCAATAATCATTTCACCTCTGTGGTGAAGACAAGTGGCCAGTTCCATTCCTTGCCTGTCTCAGCCTCAAAGCACTAAAATATTTTTAAAAATCCTGTATGCACAAGCAAGGATTTTTAGATCACGTCTCTCCAGTGAAGACAGATTTAATCTGATTGGCCAAGTAAGTATTGTTCACAAGTGATTGCTGATATTAGTTAAATAAAACACGTATACCACTCAGTCCACATAATTAAGAAAAGATGCTATGCTATACTTAAAACTATGACTTGAGAAGCTAATCTAGACAGTAGCTTTCGCACCTTCACCAATCCCTTTTGATTGATTGATTTATTGCATTTCTATACCGCCCAATAGCCAAAGCTCTCTGGGCGGTTCGCAAAAATTAAAACCATGATGTACATTTCAAAATATAAAACAAATAACTATGTAATATAAAAGTACAATATAAAAGCACAACCATTCCTTCTGAGTGGAAAGAGGAAGGCTGTGAATGTTTAGAGCAGCTTTCCCCAACTCAGTGCTCACCAGATGTGTTGTACTATAACTTTCATAATTCTAGATGGTACCAGGTTGGGGAAGGCTTTTTCAGGGACTGCAGTGCAGCTTAAAGTTCGTTCTTTTCTCAGCTTCCTCGAGGTGGGCTGAGAAGAGGGCAAACTGCAACAAATCAGTGCAACCATTTAACTAGGAGCTACAGTTCTTTTAAACAAATCTGCTTTGGCTATTAAAACAGGGTGGTGAGTGCATTGTTTTGTGGAAGGGTGTAGCATTAATGAGACTTCCTGGGGCTGGTGGAACTCTTTGAGAAGTTCCAAGTTTCTGTTCCCCTGCTTGGGAAGTGTTATTCTTCTCTGCTTGTTTGAGCTGCCCTTTGATATCTCCTTGGCCCACCCATATATCTCCCACTAGCCATTCCAGCCGCCATGGTCTGCACTGTGCCTCTTCAGTATCTCTTTGGTGCGCTGATGAAGAATTTTGTTTACATATCAGCATCAACGCATGAGCATAAGGGAGGGCCATAAGTATGAGAAAGCTTGCAACTCCCTGGAGGTAGGTGTGGCGAATAACTGGGATGGGGTGGAGATATCAAATCCTAGAACTATCAGGCAAGATGGAGTCTCGTTAATCTAACTAGGGCATTGATAGACTCTCAGAGAAGAGATTCCATACTCCGCTGTGATGACTTCCACTGCTCTCTAAATGGTAATCCTATCTTTTACTCGGGGAAGTGTATACTTTGTGATTTTACATGTATACAATGCGCAACCTGCAAAATGAAACATAATTTTCTTACCTTAGGATCTCAGCTTTCTCTCTTTCGCTCTCTTTAAAGCTTCCACTCCTTATTGTTGCAGAGAAGAATTTCTAGTCCTCATGGTTGTTGTTGTTATTTAATTAACTAAATTTATGCATCACTTTCCACCACAAAACGTAGTCTCAAAAGTGACTGACATTCACAATACAGAAATCTTTGTTTAATGCAATAGAAAACACCCCCAATCAATATTAAACGATAATCAGCACAATAATACAAATCAAAATAAATACCATAAAATATAATCTAAAAATAATACAATATGAAAAGTATTCATCCACAAACCACAAAATCTTCTCCTGCTCATAGCCTAGAAAGAACAGCACAAAAGCAGCCCACAACAGTTGGGTCATAGCTAATGTCCAAATGCCTAGAAAAAAAGATCACAGTGTCAGTGCCAGGTGAACTTCCTTGGGGAGAGTAAACATAAACATGAGGTGATCACAGAAAAGGCCTGTTCCCAAACTGAACCCCCACAAGCTTCAATTGGAGCAGGGGGTGGTAAACAGAGAAAGGCCTCTGAAGCTGACCTCAGTGACTGGGTAGGTTCATACAGGGAGAGGCAATCCTTGAGGTATTGAGGTTCCAAGCTGTGTAGGACTTTATAGGTTAAAACCAATACTTTGCATTTGCTCCAAAAACAAACTGGCAACCAGTGCAGGTGAGCCAGAACTGGTCTTATAAAACTTATAAAAGGGGGGGGGGAGAGAGAGAGAGAGAGAATCCTTCTGACTACCAGTGTTTGATGTAGCTTGGAAATCAAAGGGCTAAGGGTTGCAACTTCTTGTCCCACCTTATAGCTCCAAGCCTTTCGCCCTTTCTACACAGTTGGCTTCTCCGGGGGTCATCCCGGGGTCAGTCCTGTGCATCCAAATGATGCATAGAGGATCCCGGGGTCAACCGAGGATGACCCCAGGGAAACCCCGGGAAAACGGAAAACAGGTATTTCCTGGTTTTTCTGCCATCCTGGGACCATCCCGGGACTGCAGGAGATGTGTGGCTGCCTGCCCCCTTCGTCCCATCTCCTAGCGAATAAATGTGAGGAGGTGGGAAACAGGCACAGAGCTCTTCGGGTGCTCCGTGCCCATCGGGGGGGGGGGGAGAGGGGTTGGTTTATTTTTTAAATAACACTTACATTTTTGTTGGTGCACAATTGCACTCATCTCCCCTTAATAATAATAATATGACGGGCGCGACATCCCTCCTTCCTCACAGGATGTCACACACTGTGTGTGAATCCAGGGGGAGGATCTCATGAGCAGAATATCGTGAGATCCTCCCCCCTCCCTCCCGGATGGCCGGGAGGTGTAGAAAGGGCCTTTGTCTTGCTGCTGCTACCACCCCTACACCCTTCCCTCCTTCTTGGCCATCTGTCACCTCAATCCATGGTGAAAAGATTCCGAATTCTGCATAAACTGAAGCTTTGCGCTCAGATCAAACAGTGGATGAAGAGACTGACAAATCTATGTTTGCTGACTTTCCTCAGCATAGCATGAAGCCTAAATGCACCTTCATACAATGAGAACCTGTTCCCTTTCAGGCTGCCTTCAGTATCTGAAGAGAACAATTGATCTCTGTTCTCATTCACGTAGCGGAAAACAATTACTGTGTACTTCTTCCATCTTCTTTCCTTGAGTCTAATCCTAATTTCATTCTAGTTTCTTCTCATAGTATGACCTTTTTTATTTACTCTGTGGTCCTTTGGCTCTTTTGCCCATCAGGTATACACCATGCAGTTGGCTGCGATCTTCTACATGGAAGGTGTGTGTGGGGGAGAGAGTTTGGAATTTAAGGATGTTTAAGAGAGGCAGGTGGTATTTGCCTCTGAGGATGGACCTTCTTTTCCCAAGCCTGCTGGTTCTTGCAGTATCTTAGTTCAAATCTAATAACAACAAAATGCTTTTAGTCTGAGTTTGAAGTGAGCTTTTTCTTTTTAGGCAATATGCTTACATACTGCCAAGTCTAACTAGGTAGAAGAAAATGGGGAAATGTTTATATGTTAGCAGGATGTTGTCATATTTAAGTTTGTATCCCTTTCCCTTTTGACACACATTTGACCTGTGCCCTCCTGTTCTTTGCCTGTTACACACACACTGCAATCAGCATGTGCATGCGTAGGGCCTGTTTTTCCTCTTGTTGGAATGGAAATGGATTCTATCTCAGTGTAGTGCATGAAACCAGATGCTTTCTCCCACCCTTCCTCTAAGGAACTCAGGGCACCAATACATTTACTTACTTATTGCATATTTATCCTGCTGTTTAGATAATCATTGTCTCCCAAAGTGGCTCACATCCATCAGAAAGAGAGATCGCCCTGCCATCAAGCTTACAAACAAAAATGACTGTTGCTGTTGCACTCACGTCCTGCTTGTGGGTTTCCTGTGGGCAGCTGGTTGACCACTGTGGCCACTGCAGCCACTGTGTGAACAGAATGCTGGACTATATGGACCCTTAGCCTGATCCAGCATGACTCTTCTTATGTTTGTATGACACAAGGGAAGGGGAATGGAGAGAAAAGGAAGAGGAGGGAGATCAGTTTTTTCAAGGCCAGAACAAGGGGCTGAGCTGTCGTTAGGCATTTAAATGTACTTTGGGCCAGGCTGAACTTCCCTTGCTGGTGTTCTTTCTGGAATGAGGTTCTTGTTCCTTAGTGCTATAAATGGGGCCAGAACTTCTTTCCCCCTTTACTTCAGCAGTCCCAGGGCAACGGTCAGTTGGAGCCAAGTGGGGTTCTTTCTGGCAGAGAGTGGGAAGCGAGCCCCTTGCAGCAGCTTCTTCTCTGGCTGATGGATGGAGCCAGGTTGGGCACCCCCTTGGTTTGATGCTGTTCCTTGGTTTGATGCTGTTCACAGCCTCCCAGTGCACCTTGTTCCCATGGCTGATGGCAGAAGCCAGAGTGTGCTTCCCTTCTGCTCTCTAGTCCTAGGGCAAAAATGGCTTCCCCCATTTTACTGCACAACAACAAAAACAACCCATCAAAGAAGCTTAGGCTGAGAAATACTGACTGGTTCAGTGTCACCCAGTGAGATTCATTGTTAAGCAGGGATCTGAATGTGGGTCACTCCAGTCCAGGTCCCACACTCTCGGCCAGTCTTTTCAGCTCTGCAGTTACGCAATTCATATACACAAAGGGCCAATTCTCAGTGATACTGTCACCAAATGGAGGTTTCTGGAATGCCCCATTCTTTGGGTTAGCAGCCCGGCACCACCATGGAGACCCTTATGATTTGGGCAATCCATGTGGTGAGTGACTCTTGCATCTTGCAGCCATTGCATGGCATCCCCATTTCCCACAAAAGTCATCTCAGAAACCCTGTTGTCATTGCCAAAGGCAGAGAGAGCATTGTGGCCTCAGGCTGCTTGGCACATGAAGCCTCTTGCATGGGAATGTGTGTTGTGAAGGCTTGTGAGCATGTACATCATGTGGTGGGAAAAATGTCTTGTTCTGCTCAGGGATGTGTCTATATGTTCCATTGGTGTGGCCCATTACATAGGATTGTACTGTTTATTTTATTGCACACCCAGGGTGGGAACCAGATGGCTAAGAGGCATGCTGGTTGGCATTACTGAGACTCTTTGGCAAAGCTGTGCTGAGTCACTGGACAGTATTTGGGTGGATTGGCCATGATTCCCTGCCTGGGTTTCCATTAGGCTACATTGATCCAAGAACTCCTTCCAGCCTAGGAGAGACTATGAATAAGAATATGCTGCCGCTGAGCTGCTGGCATTAGAAAGCTGGCCACAGTCTTGGATAGGGTCCTTGGCAAAATTTCTATTTATTGCTAAAGAAGCACATGTCTTTGCAATTTAATTTTTTCATCATGGGGTGGATGTACTTGTTTGTTATGTAAGTTTCGTGTATGCTAGCATCAAGGAGTCTCAGAGATAAAATGTTCCTCCCCGAGGAGGGGAAGCAACCATAGCTTAATAGCAGAGCACCTGCTTTGCGTACACCAGCCCCCAATCTCCAGGTAGAGCTGGGAACAATTCTTGCCTGAAACCCTGGGGAGTGGCTTCTGATCAGTGTTGACAATACTGAGTTAGATGAGCCAATGGTTTGATTCTGTCTAAAGCAGCTTCCTGTGTCACAGTATGCTGAGAGCTGTATAGACCAGGGCTGGGCAGAAGGTAGATCTTCAGGTGTTTGGGACTTCAACTTCCAGAAGCCCTTGTCAGCATGGTCAATGGAGTTGCAGTCCAAAACATCTGGAGATCTACTTTATGCATACCCTGGTTTAGACATTTAGAAGCCAGTCACAGCTCATTCATTATAGAACCCCCAGTATTTTGAAAGCATAGGAGGATACAGCTGCCTTCCCCAACCTGGTGCCCTCCAGATATTTTGGACTCCCATCAGCCCCAACCAGCATGAACAGTTGTCAGGGATGATGGCAGTTGTATCCAAAGATATCTGGAGGTTGGGAAAGCCTGCCATCAATAATCTCAACATTTGTGGGAGCATTGTGGCATGAAGGCTGGAAACATGAACGCACTAAGCAGTCAGCTGGGAAACAGTTATTTTTGTTCAAGCCTAAGGGTGGAGTGGGAAGTAACTGATCAAACCTGGCAGGAGGGCAAATGACAGGTCAGTGGCACATCTGCCTTTGGGCTGGCCTTTTTCTCACCACTTTATACTGTAGCTGTTCCAGTCAGCTATTTGGCCCTGTGTGTGTGTGTGTGTGTGTGTGTGTGTGTGTGTGTGTGTGTGTGAGAGAGAGAGAGAGAGAGAGAGAGAGAGAGAGAGACTGAGTGACAGGTAAAACCTGTCTTTGTTGCAGACAAAACTAGGATCCCCTGAGGCTGTGTGCTGGCCTGGAATAAGCAGAGGAAGCTGCCTTTCTCACCCTCATCTGAAGCAAGACCTCTGTATGTTGATTGCTGGGGGTCATTGCCTCTGCTTGGGAAATAGGATGCAGGCCAGGAAGTGAAGCCAGAAGGCAAGGCAGGTGTTTGTAACTGAGACCCCCCCCCTGCCTTCAGATGTCAGCTGGTGGCTGCTGCCAGAGATAAATCAGAGCTGGTAAATCATTTATCTGGGTAGACAGACATAGCAAACTTTAGGTGAACCTCGCTGGGAGAGTTGATGCAAAGGGAATTTGGTTACCATATTAAGAAGGCTGCAAATCACAGGTGACTCTGTCTTCTCCTTTGCCTTTTCTCCCAGATGTTGAAATGCACAGGTGTTTGGGGTGGGGAGATGAGGGGATGGGTGTTCAGGCATTAATTGAACATTTTCAGATCAACTCACCATGCAGAGAGTTTCAATAACCTTCATCTTGTAACAGCTTAATAGATCATCACCTCTTTTCTCAAAACACATAACAGTTGCTAGTGCAGGGATGGTGGAACTGTAGCCTTCCAGATGTTGTTGGATTCCAATCCCATCATCCCCAACTATCATGACCAATGAAGATGGATGACAGTAGTTGTAGCCCAACAACATCTGGAGGTCTACAATAGGCTCACGCTTGTGCAAAGGTATACTTATCCTGTAATTATACCGGCATTCTTAACTATCTGGCTGATACAAAGAGAAAAAAACAGCTTTCTTAGTTTGGTAAGAGGGACATTGACTGCTTTGTTACCATATGCTGAATTGTGACATTCTGCAAAAAGCGATGTAACTGTGAGCTAATTTTGCATTAGCCTCTGGAAAATATACAGACTTGTGACCTGTAGATCTGTATACAGGTTTGTGATCTGTAGATTAGCCTCTGGAAATATACAGGCTACAGATCTATAGATTTCTGGAGATCTGTAGAAATCTGAAGGGAAGTGTACATTCCATAGCTTTCCAGCAGCCATACAAAAAAGTCCAGAAAAGTTACTAGCCTGTCAATATATTCATGAGGTCATCTGTCAACACATACCCATGTTAGCCATTTATAACCTAAAAGGGGGTGGAAGCAGGAAGTAAAGACTCCCCATCTTGTCATCTGGAGGCAATTCTTGCCAAAGACGAGTAGTTATTTGTTAGCGTGTTTTTAAGCCCTCTCACTCCCATTTTGCATCATTAGGAGAGTGCTGAACCTCCACAGCGTCTGTGTGCGAGAAAAAGGGTGGTTGGGTAGATCCTTGGTGGTGGTGGTCTGTGGCTCTTCATCCAGCCTTGGCGTGCTGTGTATGGGTGGATCTGGGCAAGTGTCCTGTGGGGAGAGCAGCCAGGGATGCCTCTGAATTCTCATGAAGAGGAGTGATCAGAAGGTTAGAGAAGGTTGTGGTGGAGAAGAGGCCACAGGCAATGCTGTATCCAGGCTTTTGCAGGCCATTGAGCATGATACCCAAAAGTGTCCCCCTCCTTCCGTGAGTCTACTTTCTTCACTGCTATTGTCACCAGCTGCTCTTCCTCCTCTTCTTCCTCCCACTTGCTTGCCTGACAGGCAGAGAGCCAGTGAACAAGAAGGCAATGGCATCTCCTGCTCCTCCTTCTCACCACCACTGTTGTCTGGGCCAGAGTGAGGGTCAAGTGAACAAGCAGGTTGCACTTGAGAAGAGCCTCAGGGAGCTTTTGTCAGTGGGCCCTTGGCAGGGGCCCAACCATGCCTACCTTGGACACTGGCCTTCATCACAGGGAGAGCTGATGGAAGGGACAGGACTTTATACTGTAGGCCTGTTTCCTGGCTGCAGCAGGACCATAATGTGCCATGTATTTTGGACTCATATAAGAATGATAAGGAACATGTTATTGAAACATACACAAAACACTTTAGAATGAGAGCTTGTCAAGGACTGGGATCTGTTTTGACAGGATAGGAGTAAGGTTGCCAACTGATCAAACACACACACACACACACACACACCTGTCTTGCTCTTGTGCCTTTGATTTGCAGCCATTAGCAGATGAAGCTTTTCACAGCATGGAAACAAATATGATCTCCTACCTATTAATGTCTGCACATCAAGCACTGTTAAAGGTTCAACTACATGGCCTGTTAAAAAGTTAGCGACCCTGGGTGGGGATGTCATTGTCTCAGCCTGGGAAATTGTTTGAAGAGCAGGAAATGAGTCTATAAGGGAAGCTGTTTTCTTCCACCCTCTTGTAAATATTTATGCAAACTGTCCTGAGTTTTATGGCTAGGTCAGCTTTTAAACATAAATATGTGTATAAATGTAAGTCAGTCAGTTTGGTTTATTGGTTAATGAAAACGTTATGAATAACTATGTCAATGTGCGTATATGCACCCCCCCACCCCCACACCAATAGTTCTCACTCCAAATATGAGATCACATGGCCCCAATAGAGTTCCCCCATTTCTTTAAATTTAATTGGTGCTTGTTTTTAAAGAGAGAGATGTGCCACAAGTGTGTCAAATCCATGTTTGCTTTCTTTAGCATCTAATAATGGCCACTCTTGAAGACACAACCTGTGACGTCCTCTAGAAAGCCCACAAATATGACTGTATATGCATAAGCATCTAAGACTATATAGCATGGGCTTCTGTAGAGGAGTGGATTTAGGTAAACAGTCAAGGCAAAATGGTAGGTTTGGGATCAGGAGAGTTTCTGCAGGCTCCAAAGCTCATGGGTTTTGAGCCAATTTTTCAGCGTCATCCTCTATGAGTCCCAAAGAGATGCTTTGAAAATGTTGCCTTTTTAGGCCTGGGAGCCAACGGCAGCAAACCAAAAGTCCCAACTGTAAACCAAAAGTCCCAACTGTAAAGGAAAATCCTTCTCTTATGCAAACAACAATAAGTAGGAAGCTGCTACTTGCTGGCGTCTTGCTCCAAAGGGCACAGCAGTGAGGAAGTGTTCAGTTATCTTCTTGCCCCCATGCTACGAGTGCCAAACAGGCACAATTCTGACAGTGCTGGGCAAGATGGACAGCGCTACATTTGTTTTTTAAAACTAGAAAATGAGGGATAGTTCTGATAATACTGGCAACTTCTGACCTGTTCTCATCATTCCCACTTCCCTTGCTTTAAGGGGAAAATTACTTTTGGTGAGGAGGATTCTTATTGGGAAAATGCCAGAGATGGGATGGTTCAACTACCCCTTCCTCCGATCCAAATTCCCCCCAGGTGTTTTCTGTAAACATTTAAAACAGAGGTGCACAACCTTTCTAGCCCTGAGTACAGCACTGGGTGGCGTCAACAGGCTGCAGCTGTGCACACATGCACACAGGTGTGCAGTTGCAAACACACCCGCACATCTGGAGCTGAGGAGGCGGCAGGTATGGTGATAGGGAATCTAGTGAGCCACTAGAAATGCCTTTTTGGTCCACTTGTGGTCACTTTTTGCACCCCTGATTTAAAGAGATGTGAAATATATTAATGAAGCTCTGACATCTTGTCATGTTTAGTACTTAAAGGCAACTCTGCCCCCCCCCCCATGTTTACCCTGCAGAGTCAACGCCGAAGTGGTTGGGGAGGAGGGATTCTCTTCTGTTCACATATGTGCAGAATTTTGAGCTAAGCAGGATTTCTCTTCCTGGAAATGATGCGAGCCAGAAAGATCTTTACTGACCTTAGATCCCAGGAGGGTGGACTAATAAGTGGGGTTTGTGGATTAGTAGCAATAATAATACAAGAAAAAGAAAGAAAGAAAGACCAGAAACATTTTTGCTTTTGCTTATAATCTCTTCAAATCTGATCTGGAACAAACAGCAAGCTATAAATATATGCAACTTCCTGATGCCATTTGTAATGGTATTACTTAAGTTCAGATTACAGTTTTTCAAGTGCTACTAATATTTTATCAGTGATCCAATTTGTTAAATAAATAAAAGGCGTAGCTATCCAGAAGGGAGTTGGGATTCCATAGCAGGACAAGTTAAAGCCAGCTGGGAACCAAATACTTGAGAAAGGAGGTGGGGGAGAGCTGATAGACATCTGATGGGGCACCATTGAGTGTGCTTGTATTTCTTGCCTGCTAACAAGGCATGCATTTGAAATCAAAAGAATGCAGTGGATTTATAGTTCTAAAATACAGAAAAAAAGAAGTTGCGTTAACTGTGGCAGTGCCCCACTGCACTGCAGGGTGAGTTTATTAACAAAGTATTAGTTTTTGATCATATAGATGCCAGTATAGTAAAATGGTTTAAGCAATGATTCACAAATGGATTTGTGGAGGGGCTGGTGGATGACTGGAGTCATATGAAGAGTGTGTGTGTGTGTGTGTGTGTGTGTGTGTGTGTGTGTGAGAGAGAGAGAGAGAGAGAGAGAGAGAGAGAGAGAACGGGGCATGGAGACTTTTTTTTTTTAAAAAAAGTTAGTTAATGGATTTGATGGCATTTTTGTAGCTCTCAGTAATTTGTGTTAGTTGCTCTTCTGCTCTTCATTAGATTTTCTTGGTGGAATATTTCCTCAAGATCTATGGTAGTGAAAGAAGGAGTCGAAATGAGACCAGATGGAGAGCAGTAGGACCTGGGAGCAGGGCTTAGAAGGCCGAGTGAGAGACAAGCAAGGGGTGCCAAGAGCAGACATCCTACCCCCTTTATCACTGGAAGTTGGGCCCATGGCTCCCTTTTAATTTCATAGCTGTTAGCAGACACCGTTACATATTTTCCAACTTTGCGTGAGATATTAAAAAAGCTAGATACTTGGCTTTGGGGCAGGGTGTGGAGTGGGAGAAACAAGGCTAAGATTCCCAAGGGGTAGAATTCTAGCTTGGAATGCACGTTCTGTGCCTACAGAAGCCTGCTGAATTTATGCAATTCTGCCTTTGCAAAGACCTTTCGCCTAGGAAGGCATCCGTTTCCACAAGAAAGCCACACCTCCAAAGTGCTAAGCTCTAAAAGATTCTCTCTCTCTCTTGCTCTCTCAGCATCATTGCTAGTGCTAGTCTTGTGATCATAGCAGTTCTTTGCTCTATTTCCCCCCTTCCCTCCCTCCGCTCTTTGGCTTCCCATTCCAGCTAGAACTGATTCCAGGGTTCTATCGGTGACTTCCTGAGTGACAGGGACAAGAGGTGAAAACGCCAGCCGTTGTTCCTGTTGTTTTCTATGCTTGTGCACTTAGCAAGGAAACGGTGCCATTTCATTCTACGGACCTTTCCCTGACCTTCTTTTCCTCAAAGCACCCTCTCCGCAATGACCTGACTGCCAAGGATCGCTGCTGATACTTGCATTGTGGTGGATCAAACGTGGCAGACAAGCCGTCTTTTTCAGGGAAACTCATCTCCCAAAACTGAGCTTCCAAAAAACCCTAGGCTTCCAAGGAACAGAAAGCTTCTCATATGGGTCACTGCAATAGTGCTGCCTCGTTCATGGAATTGGGGTGGGTGGTTCCAGACTACATAATCTTCTATTTATACCCCTCCTGCATTTCCACCTTTTTCTTGCCACAAAAGGCCTATTACAGAAGAAAAGGCAGAACGACTGCACAATGTTTTTGGATTGAAAGTGCTAGGAGTTGTCTGTCTGGAAGCACCTCCTGTGGCCCGTCGCTCTTTATCATTCTGCTTGCTTCTACATTAGAACCCTTTTGGACTGATGAGGCTCTTCCAGATAGCTGGAAGTTAAAACAGAGGTTCCACACTGCACTTAATACAGTGCTGTATGAGCTAGCAATGTCCTTTCCCACATGCAAACTCTTTCTATGCTATCTACAGTTCCACTCAGCAAAGGTCCTTTCTAATGTTAATTGAAAGATTCCTTTTAGCAGGTCCAGCTGTTTTATTGCTTCCCTTTCCACTGTGGCCAGGGGATTAGTGCTGAATTCCCCCCTATTTGGTCAGCTTTTGTCTGTATGTAACTTAGGCCGTGTCTACACCAGCCATTTATTTCAGGATAATATCAAAGTCGTCTCTACTGGTCCACATGTTGCATAGTTGATCCCGCTGCGATCTTGGGTCGACCCCTCAGTTATTCAGGAATATCACTGACTGCTTTTGTCACGGTTTTGTTTTTGGCTCTCTCACTACAATCCCAAAGTCCACAGCTGATGTCCCCCCTCCCCTTTGCGGAGCTGTTCCTGTTCGGCGTGGGCTCCTGGCTCAGCGAACAGCCCACCTGCTCTGAGTAGTGTGTGCATGGGCATGTTTCATCACCAAGTTGTTGTTTTTTTACACACACAAATATATCTCTACGCAGCAGTGCATTTTCAACACAGTACCTATCTCCCTTGTGTTGCTATGTGTCTGCACTGGTGCACACCTCTCAAGAGTTAATTAAAAAAGCATTCTGTGCCCTGCCCCGTACCATCTGCCTAGTCCCATCCACTTCTGCCGATACACATTCGGAACCACCGTCATGGGGCACACGTTCTCCCACAACAGCTCTCCTTTACTTGCAGGAAACATTGGTGGTGTTCATGAGCACTGATCATGGAAACTGTGAACGATCACAATTATCCATCCTCCATTGCGAAATGTCTGTAGGTGTAGATTAGCCCTTTCTCATACCTTCTGATTATTATTTTTTCTTTATTTTTTTAATAGCAAAGTATTACCATGAACTCTATAACAGATATATCCCAAACAGGATACAAAAGCTAACTAAATAAGGGGCAGCACAAATCCTGCAAAGGTACTGAGCAAGGAAGAAATAAAACCTTTCAATTTAAACTGACAGTTTCTCTTAAAAGCCCTAGCAGTTCTTTGCCTTTCAAGGCTGTTGCTACAATTTGATTTTGTAGTAGAAAAAAAATCACTGCAAATCGTGGCTTAAACAGACACACACAAGAAGATGATTTTAAAAATCCTGAACTGCAATGATTTAGCAATGACATTGTATGGATTCCCCATAAAAGGTAAGTTAACAAAGGATGGCATCTTAGATAAAAAGCAAAGCTGGAAGCATCTTCTGTTCTTTTCTTGTTAGTGATTGCGGCTGAAATGAAAGGGTTTTTTTAAATTCATGTTTGTAGATGAAACCAGTTGGCCCCAAAGAGGACAACATATTGGTGTTTGTATTCAGCTGCTTTGAAATATTCTATCTCTTAGCTAATAATAATTGTCACAGTTGCTTCTTATCTCATCTTATAATATGCTAGAATCAAGTTATCTCCTCTTCTATCATTGCTGGGCACCAAATTGTGTGCTTATCACAATGTGCAGAGAACTTGATGATCTTGCACTGCAGTTTGAAAGTCACATGGTCCAGGGATGCCCCCTGAGATTGCAAATCTGTGGTCATAATGGCCCTGTGCCTGCACGCACTATTTCTTATCTTTCATTTGGGTATGCTGATAGTTCAACCACATGGCAATATGTTGTACTGTATTAACTCTTCACAGTGTGGCTTATAGCCCACTACAGCAAAGAGTATGAGTATAGGTGCAAAAGCAGAATAAACAAAGAGGCAAAGCTATCTAGGGACAAACTCTTGTCTCTGTTGCATGGAAACCTTTGTTCCATGTCACACCATTTGTGTTCAAATTCAAACAAGTCTCCCTCCCCTTTCCTACAGCAGAAGCTTATTCTCCATCAGTACATAAAAAGAGCCCTGCTGGATCAGACCAAGGGTCCATCTAGTCCAGCATGTTCACACAGTGGCCAACCAACTATTGACCAGGAACCCACAAGCAGGACACAAGTTGGGATCCTAACCAGGAAAAAAGTGGCTTCCAGAGGTCACTTTTGGGTCAAGTTATATGTTGGAATGGTGCATGACTACCACCAAAATAAGAGTACCTGGTTTGTCTGGCAAGAGTAGATCCAGGTTTCAGGCAGATGCTGTGTTTGTGTGGGAGTGTGCTAAAGTTAATGTAAGTTAATGAAGCATTGGATGAGGAGTGTCTGGTTCAGTGGATAGAGGAGTAAATTCAGTGGAGAGTGGACTCTTTTGGTCCTGAAGATACAAAGAAACACAGAAGATACAAAGAAGGCAAAATGAGCTCTCTGCTTGGACTATCATAGATTAATGTCATTGTACGCAATCTTCCAGCTGTTCACAAGGCTCTTCATCAGGCAGATTTGGAATAGAGCAAACTTTAAAAAAATGTACAGAGAATGATGGTGATAACTGCATAAACAGCCCAATTCACTGAAAAGTTGCTGTTTCATTGAAAAATTGCTGGGAGTTATTCTTTCTGTCCAAATGTGCATAGGATTGTTCCCTTATTGTTGCTCAGGTGAACAAGGTCTAGAGAATGGTCTGAACGTATACTTCTATTGGTGAAGCTAAGCAGGTGTGACTGTATAGCATGCGTAAATGGGAATCCTGGCTGGAAGCCACATTTAAGCTGCTCCAGGCACCTTGAATGGAAAGCAAGAGCATAAATGTAATAAAATAACTCCGACATCACCACCAGCACTATTAGCAAATTGTCGTCAGTGCCAATGCCGTATGCTCAATTTCTTGAATTATGTAATGTGTGTTAGTTTTCAGTTGTTACTGTTTTGATGCTTTTCCAATGTTAGGTACATACAGGTTTATGACAAAATAAATTTAAAAACATTTTTAAAAAATGAGAAAGAGAGAGATGTAGCTCTGGTGAAAAAATAATCCTTGAAACATTTGAGCAGCGGCCTGAGTACTGAAGAGTGCATTAGTCATTTAGGTACATGACTGGAGTAGGTTCCGGGTGGAATCTGCTTTTTCTTCTAGCTATGGCAGAATAGAAGAATGGGCTGCAAATTATGAAGTGCAAACTTTCAAGTGATTTTCAGATACGTGTGTGTGTGTGTGTGTGTGTGTGTGTGTGTGTGTGTGTGATTTTGGGCACCTGAAACTCTCTCTGTGTGTGTGTGTGTGTGTGTGGGGAGCAGTTAGGAATAGGAATAAACATTTTCGAATGGTTTTGTGGAATGGGTTGGACTCGATGGCCTTATAGGCCCCTTCCAACTCTACTGTTCTATGATTCTATGTCATATTGTTTTGCAGTGGAGTCTGAAGCAGCAGCTATGGAGTTCTTCTTGCTGGCTTCTAGCTGCCTGGCCACCCCCTCCCAAATGGTCCTGGAATGACACTACGTTGCGCGTAGCAAAGACTGATACTTGGTAGGAATGACTGGAAAAATAAAGTGTGTAACACAGCCTTCTTCAACCTGGCATCCTCTGGATGCATTGGATTACAACTCCCAGCATTCCCCAGCCAACCATGCTGGGAGTTGTAGTCCAACACATTTGGAGACCTCCAGGTTGGGGAAGGCTGGTGCAATAGGAAGTCCCACCTTTCATCCGTCCATGTATTTTCCAAATGTATCCTCATTGCACCTTGAAACAACTGGTGATGTCCACTGCCAAATCTGAGCATAGCAGCAGTTCCCATCCACCTAGCATCTTGTTTTAATAGTTCATCCAGTGTTCTGCTGAGGGTGTGGTGTTTCTAAGAAGTGAGGGGGGAGCCTCTGAAGATCTCAAGCCACTGACTCATCCTGTGACTCAGGCCAAGCCTCTTCAGCACCCCGAGTCTCAGACAAACTCCAAGCTGGTCTGAAAAATCCCTCCAGTGGCCCTGACCACAGTGTAGTTTGGAGGTCCCTTAGTATTCAAGCCGTATAAGGAACCCCCTGTGTGCCTACATGGACTATAAGCCTCCTTTCCTGATCCAGAGAGCCCTCTTTCCTTCCCTGGAGATCCGTTTTATCCCTTCTCTCCTGTCCCACACACTTTTGAGCATTCAGAGATTCAGAACTGTAATGGAAGGTACGGACCACGTCTCAGCAAGGAGAACAGCTGGAAAAAAAAGTTTGTGCATGGAAAAAATAATAATGCAAAAGAAACATCCCGTACTTGTGTTATATAAACAGAAGATTATCCGAGCTGTAAGAAAGCGGCTCACGTTTGGAAGGGGGGAAAAAGATGACAAGATTGAGGTAGATTATTGGGCTCCTGCAAAAACATGTAGAGTGTGAGATGGTGGCACGCCACTGGATGCTGGAATGAAGACAGATGTTGGGGCAACCAACCAACAGAAGTTGGGTGACTTCCAGGTTAGGATTATTCAAACATTTGGCCCAGATATTGTGTGTGCCCAATGAAAGAGGGGGTGAAATTGCTTCTTCTCCTTCACATTTACAAGGTGGGGACAAAGTCTGAGGATTTGGGGTGCCAAGCTCAGTGGCACTCACGTGGTGTCTCTGTGCTGCAGACTGCCATGTTTTATGTCCCCCTTGCTCTGAAATTCTTTCTTCCTCAGAACAAGTCATGGTTCAAACAGTTGTGTACCTGTGAGGCTGCTACCTACTGTTGGTGTAAGCTGAGAACTTGATGATTTTAAGCCCTTATTTGTGCATTAGAAAAACAGGCTTCCTTCCTGATAGCTGTATTTTCATAGCCCCACTGCTAGTTCGGGTGTGTGGTTTCCCCAGTCCAGTCCTTAATTCACAAAGACCTGCCATCTGCCCCACAATTCCCGGTTCTTTTTGGCTCCCACACTGTCACTTCAGGCTCCATTTTCACATGTGGAAAGGTAGGGGAAGTAGACAGAAGGACAGAACAGGAGTTGTTCAAAGGCGGAGCTGCCCAATGATGATACTTGGGCTGCAGATGCCTTCCCCAGCAGCCAACCAGGAGCCAGAGTGCCATGACATACTGCAGACAAGAGAGCTGTGTAGTTGTAAAGGTAATGCTCTCCTGCATACCCACCCTTCACACCGTATGACCTTGTGTGTGTGCCAAAGCATTCCAAACCAGCTTAGAACTCTTGACAGAAGAGTGATTTTACCACCTTCACAGAAGAAATTTGTAATGAGTGGCACAAATTCCAATCCAAATGGAGGGGGCACATAGAATCATAGAATAGTAGAGTTGGAAGGGGCCTGTAAGCCCATCGAGTCCAACCCCCTGCTCAATGCAGGAATCCACCTTAAAGTATCCCAGACAGACGGCTGTCCAGCTGCCTCTTGAATGCCTCTAATGTGGGAGAGCCCACCACCTCCCTAGGGAATTGGTTCCATTGTTGTACTGCTCTAACAGTCAGGAAGTTTTTCCTGATGTCCAGCCGGAATCTAGCTTCCTTTAACTTGAGCCCGTTATTCCGTGTCCTGCACTCTGGGATGACCAAGAAGAGATCCTGGCCCTCCTCTGTGACAACCTTTCAAGTATTTGAAGAGTGCTATCATGTCTCCCCTCAATCTTCTCTTCTCCAGGCTAAACATGAGCAGTTTTTTCAGTCTCTCTTCATAGAGCTTTGTTTCCAGAGCCCTGATTATCCTGGTTGCCCTCCATCGTGGGCATTACACTGGGAGTGGTGATACACTGACCCTACACCGTAGAATGGCATACAATATACATCCAATGTATACTCAGCCCAGGAGGGAAGAGGAAAACATACCACCAGGAAATAAGAGTGTAGAAATGGCAGACCTCATGCCAAGTGTGAGGGAAGAGGCTTGGGAGAAAGTTCCCCCCTCCATTTGCATGATAAAATAAAATACCTTAATCTGTAAGGAAGGAGTAAACCAGGTCTGAAGAACTGCTGTCCTTTGGGACAATTTTAGCTCCCTTTTTCCTGAAAGAACTAATAATTTGGGGGAAAAGTTTGGTTATTGCACTTCTATCTGGCGCTTCTTGCAAGAAGCTTTACTAGGGTACCCAGGCACTCCCAATCAAGACCCTGACTAGGTTGAGACTTGCATAGCTTTGACCAGGTGACAGCATCATGTACCTTCAGACCATTTCCTCAGCTGTGGTCCCCTCTGAGGGGCAAGCTATTGCCAGGGAAGGTAGAAATAGGAACTCCACCTGAATCCCAGGATATTTCCAGATGAGGCTTTTTATTCCACCCTTCTAGTGCCCTGAGATCCCAGTGATATAGGGCAGGAAACAAATGTTTAATAAATAAAATATGCTGGCAGGATTGAGAAGGGCTGTCTACACTACCATTGCTGTGGTATTTTCCCCTTGCTGCACATTTCTACATGCCAACCAGATAAGTGTGTGGAGCATGATGGGATGTTGCCGGACATTGACAGCCCATTCAGCTGCCAGTTGTCCACCCACTCTGCCATAGCACCTCCCCTTCCTCACTGTGAAGGTCTGTGCCTGCCCCCTCCCCCCCAAAAAAAGTTTCCATCTATATTGTCTTGTATCTAACTTTGTGACTTCTGGTGTATACTTTTAGCTGCTGTACAGGTGGCCAAAGCAGCTAAAAGTATACACAGAAGTCACAAAGTTAGATACAAGACGACATAGATGGGGGTGGGCAGATGCAGCCCTTGCAGAAGTTTCTCCCCAAAAGCAAAACAACTACCCCTCTACCTGCAACCACCACAGCCCTCAGCCCCAAAAGTCACCCATACGGTGCAGCAATAGTTCATGCACCCACATGATTCCAAGATAACATCCTCTAATAAATATGCCTTGAATTTAGAGTGGTGCTTGAGTACAGTGTGGTTATAGCCGCACACAGCCATCTCCTTAGCAATATATTAAAAGAAGTCGATATTACATAGGCTGCTCCTCAGTGGGTCCTGTATTTTACTTTTCCTCGAAACAGCAAGCCAATCCAGTGGTTCTGCTGCCCTCTGCCATTGGGGAACTCATTTATCAGACATTGCCACAGTGAAAATAAAACCCACCTGGCCAGAAATGTTGTGGCGAAGGTGTGCTGGCTGTGCTCAGGTGCTGGACAACAGGAAAAGGAGGGTGTGGTGGTAGCACCTTCCCCCCCAACCCCCCCAATACAAGTTCACAGGAAAGTAGGAAGAGCAATACTTCTGTGGAACCTCTACACCTATGGAACATAGCCTTACTGTTGTGGAATGTCTTAAAAAGACTGGATTTTCCTTGTTAAGGAAAAAGATGGAACGAGTGCCAGAAAAATATGGGTTCTACAAATGGTTGTCAATGTCCTGCATGAAAAAGCAGGCAACAAACCGTGGTGATTGCACAATAAAATCCTCATGGGGAATCACCCAAATTAATTTTTAAAAAATGTCTCCAAAGCTATATATCGACACCCTTTGTAAAAGGTACCCTTTGTAAAAGGTAACATGATTAGATTTGGAGATAGAAAAACCAGGCCTGAATTCCCACCCCACTTAGCTATGAAGCTCACTGGGTGGCCTCAGACAAATCTCTCTCTTTCAGCCTTGCCCTTTGCTCACAGGGTTGGTAAGAACCCCTTGGAGGAACGGCAGGAAACAAATGTACTAAGTAGATGGAAATTCCAATTAGATTTTAGAAATGTTCAGATAGCACCAGGACGATTAGCTTTTGCGGATGTAGCCTAGCTTCAGCATGTAACTTGATACAGGAATATTGCATGAAATGGCCTAAGTATTTTCTTGGGGAAACACGTTTTCAATGCTTTCTTGGTGTGTGCGCGTGCGTGCGTGCGTGTGCGCAGTTGCACGTATATCATGCCTGTGGGCTTCCCATAGGCATCTAGATGTCCACTGTGAGAACAGAATGCTGGATTATGTAGGCCTTGGGTCTGTTCCAGCACAGCTGTGTTTTTTTGTTTATAGGGGTAGATTTCAATGTAGTCAGAGTAGACCCACTGAAATCAATGGGACTCAAATTATTCATGACTAATTTCATCAGGGGTGGGCAGCTTGTGGCCCCCCAGACGTTTTGATCTACAACGTCCAAGATCCCTCACACTTGCCTATGCTGACTAGGGCTGTTGGGGGCTTGTAGGCCAAAACATCTTGAGGCCCTCACATTGCCCATCCCTGCTTTATGTCCTGTTGATTTCATTGGGTCTACTCTTAAGAATGACTACATCTGGATCCAAACCTTTAGTGAATTAATATAGGGTCCTGCTCCCTTGACTGAGTTTGGGTTTGCATTTGTAAACATAAAACATATTGATCAAAAGAGCAAATTGTGGAACATGGGTTTGTTTATTCACTGACACAGGGGTGTACCACCCTCAAAAGGGCTCAGAGCAGAATGGTGCTTCAGGGGATTAGTTTACTTGATCATCAGATTCTTTCCAACTTAAACAAACAAACAAACAAACAAACAAACAAACCCACTGTCTATCCCCTCCCCTCTTGTATTCAATTTCTTAAGGTTCAAATAGGCTTTAGGTTTGGGTGGGGCTGTGATTTTATGCTTAGAGACTGGAGAAAAGAAGCAATGGCTGTGTTTTGTGTGTCAGGAAGGAAAGATGTAAAGGCGGATCCTATCTGCCCTGGGGATATTGCGAAGTATCTGTCATGCACTGACATCCAGGGATTCCTGAAAGGCATAATGTTGTGTTAACCAGTAAGTGACCATTTCCATTCTCCAAGCTGAAGGGCCTAGCTGGAATTCACATGTGTATCAAAGTTGTTGTTGATTTAGGGATGTGCGAATCAGCAAATCTCAAACTATCCAAAGTTCTCCAAATTCCATCTTGAAGCTTGTTCTGGTTAAGTCTGTATCAGATTTCATGCGTTATATATTTCTTTTTGCATGAAAACCCATGTGTATTTTCTTGCGTATTTTTCCAAATGCATGCATGCATCAGTGGTGTGCATCTTTGAGATGTGCGCATTCTTCTCCCATTGATTAAAGCATATTTGTGTGCATTTTTAAAAGTATAGATTTGTATGCACATTTTTCAAATGTATGCATGCTGTCAAGCACATTTTTTGGAGTCCATGAATCAGATTGCAAACTCAGAAACGTACGGCTTGCAACCACAGATTGCGTCTGTGTAGTGCACTGTGTAGTGCAACAGATGAATTGTGTAAATCCTGATCAAAAACAAACTAAAATACATATCTCAAACTTCCCTAGTTGAAGTTAAATTACTTTCCTTATAGAGCATTCTTCCCCAAACTGGTCACCACCTGATATGTTGAGTTATAACTCCCAAGATGCCCAATGACCTGGTGGGTTAGGGATTATGAGAGTTGTAGTCCAACACATTCAAGGGGGGCACCAGCTTGGGGATGGCTGTTGTAGAACTTAAATGAAGTTGTAGTAGGAAAGAGGAATTTTTGCTTTCCTTATTTTTGATTCTTGATTCATGTAGGCACCTGAAAAACTAAGGCTTTTGGTTAGATACTTCATTAGATACTTCCGAGATGTGTCACATTTCATTTGTATGTTTGTGATCTTTTAGTGTTTCTGTTTGCGTCAGTCCTTAAAAATTAATGATGACACAAGTCTTGTGTTGGCCAACAGAGTAGTTATTGCAGCTCTGGTCCCAAACTTGTGTCATAACATAAAAAATAACATAAACCTGTGTAATATTTTGAGCCTTCTTCTCAGTAAGAAGGGAGAACAGTGCTTTTTAAATATTTTAATAGCCAAATGGCTATAGAAATCAATTGTGGGATCTCACTCTTTTAAAATAATAATAGTAATAATAATAATAATAATAATAATAATAATAATAATAATAATAATAATAATATAATCTGGAACCTTTTTTCAGTTCCACTGTTGAGCTTTTGATGAATGAATCAGCTAATCACAGTGCACTTCTCTTATACTGGACCGACTTAGACCATCTAATGAGAGGTGCTGATTGGGATCACTCTAAGATCCCAATCCAAGAGTACAAACAAGTTGTAGATGCTTTGGTCCTTAGAAGGTTAAGAAGAGCAGCTGAATTATCTGACTGAGGAGATGACTCTTCTCAGTCTGTTGAGAGGAGAGGTAATTCTGGAGACTGCACAACAAATTCTTCATGACTGATGCTTGCACAGAGCGCTGCATATTAGATGCAAAAAGATTCAGCTGCTGTTTCTCATTTGGGATTAAGTTTCTTCAGTTTTGTTCCTTAGGCTGCTCCCCCAGATTACAGTATACTAAGTCCTTACACACTGGACTGTCCATAGTAAAAATAAACAAACAAACAATAAAAGACTAATATGATCTAAAGCAGGGATGGGCAACTCCTACATTAAGGTGCACTTTCTTTTCTGGACAGTGGTCTAGGTGCCCAGAAATGAAGTTTCCCCTCCTTATTGTTTTATTATGATTTTATTAGAATGTAAGCCTATGCGGCAGGGTCTTGCTATTTACTGTTTTACTCTGTACAGCACCATGTACATTGATGGTGCTATATAAATAATAATAATAATAATAATAATAATAATAATAATAATAATAATAATAAGTTTGCCATACAAACTGACCATCTTCATGGAATGGTCAGGGTCTATAATAAAACTGATGCTTCATGTTTGGGGAGTGAATGCACTAAGGCAGAGGTAGGCAGATGTTTTTGGCTATTTTATTTATTTATTTATTTATTACATTTTTATACCGCCCAATAGCCGAAGCTCTCTGGGTGGTTCACAAAAATTAAAACCATCATAAAACAACCAACAAGTTAAAAACACAAATACAAAATACAATATAAAAAGCACAACCAGGAATAAAACCACGCAGCAAAATTGATATAAGGTTAAAATACAGAGTTAAAACAGTATAATTCAAATTTAAGTTAAAATTAAATGTTAAAATACTGAGTGAATAAAAAGGTCTTCAGCTGGCGACGAAAGCAGTACAGTGTAGGCGCCAGGCGGACCTCTCTGGGGAGCTCATTCCACAGCCGGGGTGCCACAGCGGAGAAAGCCCTCCTCCTAGTAGCCACCTGCCTCACTTCCTTTGGCAGGGGCTCACGGAGAAGGGCCCCTGTAGATGATCTTAAGGTCCGGGTAGGTACATATGGGAAGAGGCGTTCCTTCAAATAACCTGGTCCCAAACCGTTTAGGGCTTTAAATATCAATACCAGCACTTTGAATCGGGCCCGGACCTGGACTGGCAGCCAATGAAGTTGTAAAAGGACTGGCGTAATGTGATCTCGCCAGCCAGTCCCTGTTAGTAAACGGGCTGCCCTGTTTTGTACCAGCTGAAGCTTCCGGACCGTTTTCAAAGGCAGCCCCACGTATAACGCATTGCAGTAATCCAAACGAGAGGTTATCAGAGCATGGATAACTGTAGCTAGGCTATCACTGTCCAGATAAGGGCGCAGTTGGTATATCAGCCTAAGCTGATAAAAGGTGCTCTTTGCCACTGAGTTCACCTGTGCCTCAAGTGACAGTTCTGGATCGAAGAGCACCCCCAAACTACGGACCCGATCCTTTAGGGAGAGTGCAACCCCATCCAGGACAGGGCAAACATCACCTCGCTGGATAAATGAACCACCCGCTAACAGTACCTCCGTCTTGTCTGGATTGAGTCTCAGTTTGTTAGCCCTCATCCAGTCCATTACCGTGCCAGGCACTGGTTCAGAGCAGTCACTGCCTCACCTGGGTTTGATGAAAAGGAAAGGTAGAGCTGGGTATCATCCGCATATTGATGACACCTCAGTCCACATCTCCGGATAACCTCCCCCAGCGGCTTCATGTATATGTTAAACAGCATAGGGGATAAAATAGAGCCCTGCGGAACCCCATGGCTTAGGAGCCACGGCACAGAGCAATAATCCCCCAGCACCACCTTCTGGAATCGGCCATCCAAGTAGGAGCGGAACCACTGCAAAGCAGTACCTCCAACTCCCAGCTCAGACAACCTATCCAGAAGGATACCATGGTCGATGGTATCGAAGGCCGCTGAGAGGTCTAGGAGAACCAACAGGGTCGCACTCCCCCTGTCTCTCTCCCGACAGAGGTCATCCCACAGGGCGACCAAGGCAGTTTCCGTTCCAAAACCAGGTCTGAAACCCGATTGAAATGGATCTAGATAATCCGTTTCATTCAAGAGTACCTGGAGTTGTCCTGCAACCACCCGCTCAAGCACCTTGCCCAGGAAATGGTCAATGGCATGGTCAATGGCCAGGGATTATGGGAGTTGTAGTAAAATATCCAGAGGGCACCAGGTTACTGACCCCTGCAGTAGGGCATACCAACAGCAATATATAGACAATTTGAAGAGAGTGTGGATCGTTTCTCTCACACACAACCTTTCTTTTTGTTATGGGTAGGGATGCTTGAAGAATTTGAACTTTGTGAATTCCCATATGAACTGCCTGGACTATTGCATGGATTATCCACTGGCTTTTGTGCTTTCCAAAAGTTCTGATGTGGGTGATATGTGGGCAGATGTTTAACTGTACCTTCATTACGATTTGCAACCAGGCGCCACAAGAGGCCAGATGAAATTATTTGGTGGGACAGATAGAGCCTGCAGGCCACCCCCTGACCATTCCTGCTCTAAAGCTCCATGGTGAATTTCTTGATGTATTATGCAGAGCTCCATGCATGCAGAGGCTGCTTTTCTGTGCAGGGGAATGAAACCTATATGTAGTGGGATTGGTCCATGAAGTCACGAAGAGTCGGAAGCGACTGAATGAATAAACAACAAACAGTGGGATTGTATACGCCAGGCATTTGCTGATATTCAAGTAAATTCGGAAGCCCCTGTTTGTGTAGAAATACTTATATGGACTGAAGCCCTCCCATGTGCCGCAGAGACACTGGATTAGGGATGTCAGTTTTTCTTTGTCCTGGGCCGGATCTACACTACTGCTTTAAAGTGCTTTATAACAGTTATAAAGCGCTTTAACTGCTTTAAAGCGCTATAAAACTGTTATAAAGCGCTTTAAAGCAATAGTGTAGATCCGGCCCTGCATTTGAATGTTTAAAATCTCAAGTTCTTTCTCTCCCGAATATGAACTTTGTGAATTTTGGTAAATTCTTATCAAAACCCAAACTGAAATGTAATTCTCACTCATCTGTACCAGCCAAATTTAATAATTACAACTATTCCCAGTATGGAAAGGACCATGCTGTACTTGCCTGCCATATAGCTGTTAGAGATGTGGATCATGTCAGGAAAATGAGGCGGCAATTCAGCGCTAATATTGTTAAATACACAGGGATTCAAACTAAGACGTTTAAGAGCAAAGCACTCAAATCCCTCAGCCTGGGTAGGCAAATCTGTTAATTTCAATTTCTTCCACATTCTTATTTTTTAAAATCTCAAATTCTTTTTGTCCAGAATATGGAGAACATGTATGAGTTTTGGGATTATTTAAAAAACACCAAAGCTGAACTGCAACGAAATTCTCATCCCTTCCCTACACTGGATGGCATTACAGCAGTGAATTGCAGTTGAGAGGAAATAGCCAGACTTAGACCCTTAGAGAACTTGTCTGTCTTGATATGTTATTTATTTATTTATTATTTATTTATTGCATTTATATCCTGCCTTTTTTCCTCCAAGGAACCCAAGGCGGCATACTTAATCCTCCTGCTCTCCATTTTTATCCTCACAACAACAACCCTATGAGGTAGGCTGGGCTGAGAGTCTGTGACCGGCCCAAAGTCACCCAGTGGGTTTCCATGGCTGAGTGGGGACTAGAACCCGGATCTCCTGGCTCCCAGTCCAAGACTTTAGCCACTACACCACACTGGCTCTCATTCTGATATGGTGCTGCTAACTGCAGTGAGCATGCCCCACACATTTAGGAATAAAAAATGCTCTCTGTGCATTTAGTTTTGCAATTTTCACTTGTTTCCCCCCCCTCTCCCCACACCCATTTCACTGGCTTCTTTAAAAACATAACTTGAAATCTGGCCATTAAAATGTTACATTTCTCTTTGTAGGAGTTACATTCACACATCTCAAAATTAACTTTTGTATATGTTTCAGGACAGTATTTTTTTGGTTTGGGTCATGTTTTGCAACTGAGTAGACAACACCCAGAATGCTTAAGTGAGGCAGAACTGACATGGCAGACAGAAAATTGCCTGTCTAGAATGGGTATGGTGGCGGTTGGGGGTGTCTGGGTGGATACAGGCATCTATGGGTTTTTGAAAATAAATGGCATTAGTTAAACTCTGAGCAATTAATCAGTTTGCTTTTTTTGGCAGTGTCACTAAATCCCCTTTTCCTTCTCCCAATGGAGGCTTTTCAGCATTTCCCAGACTTCCAGCTAGGGAGGAAACATACTGTGCAGAACTGACCATGTCTCTTGCTCTTTCCTCTCTGGGAAAGAAGGCAGAACCTGAGGGAAATTCACTGGGTTGGAAGACCAACCACTGAGCCACATCTGGGTCATTTTTCCATGAAATTTGCCAGTGGGAAACTTCTTCCTCTCCACCCCCCGCCCCCACTTTTGAAACCAGACTTGCAATAAAGAAATGAAAAACTCATCATAGCCCCCTTCTCTTCCCTCATGGCTTGAGGAACCGGCATATTCTACGTGTTTTGTGGGCAGCACCTGCTGCGTTGTCATTTGTTAATATTGTTATTTGTCTTTAGCCTATTTGTTGTTTGAGCCTCCAATGTTTGGAGGCTAAAATATTGGGAAGATTCTTTCACAGATGCAAATAGCTGCTTTTGGATGTGTGTGTAAGTGTGAGGAGTTTTCAGCAGGATTGTAGCACAGAGGGAAAGGGCTAAAAGAAAAACCTTGCTGTACATCTTAGAGCAAGAGAGACATGAAATGCATTCACATGTTTCACTTTTTCTCTGGTTTTGCCTTGGTTTTCCATGGCCCAAATCCACTCTATTGTTGGATACTTTGCTAATATCAGGTCAGAAATTAAAAAGTTGGTAGTAAAGCTGTTAATTAGGACTAAATGAAAGTTTGCCTATGATACTCAGTGTGTGTGTGTGTGTGTGTGTGTGTGTGTATGTGTACATGACTTGGTTCACACATAACACTAAGCCATGGTTTGTTGTTTGCTTATGAAGTCTGTGTTGTTTGAACCTATAAGTTGTTGTGGTGTTTGATCCCAGGACCATAGCTTATTTACTTATTTATTTTTTTACATTTGTATCCTGCTTTTTTTTCTTTTCTTGCAATGAACCCAAGGTGGCTTAGATGGTCTTCCTCTTCTTCATTTGATGCTCATATCAACCTTGTGATGTACAATAGGTTAGTGACTGGCTCAAAGTCACCTACTGAGCAGAAACCAGATCTCCTGAGTCCCAGTCCAACACTCTACCTACTACATCACACACTGGCTCTCAGTTTCCCTGGCTTAATTGTGCTGCTGTCCATCGTGAAACAGAGGCCCAGCAAGAGCAGCCTGAAATGAAACCACTCTGACGGCTGCGGAAATAGCCGGGAGAGAAGCAAACCAGAAATACAGAAAGGAAGCTGTGTGTTCTTTGCTATCTGTAAGACAATTCATTGCTAAAAGCAACCAGCAATGGTTAGCATAAACCAGGGCTTAGCATTACTTGTGAATGCAACCTGAGTGCCTGTGTGTGTAGGGAAGTTCAGGTTAGAATCCAGAGGCACTATGGAAGGAATAGGAGGTGCCCAAGACTTGGTTTGCTGTGAGTCAGTTGTGGGCTACAGCGAGTTCGTCAGAGTGCCCCAGACTTAGAAAGCAGAGGTATGGTGGAAAAGAATTGAGAACGTTTTGACCTTGGAAGTCATCACGAGTCTTTGCATATGCCTAGGAACTGCACTGAATGAACTCTATGCCTCTCTACGTCTCATAATCAGCCTAACCGTCTAGTGTGCTGTGGTCTCATGGGCACTCTAGAGGAATGTGGGAAACATCTGGTGGAAAAATCCCAAAAGAAAGAGTCACATTTACATAAGAAAAAGGCCCGCCAGTATGATATGAAGGCACTGGGATATATTCCAAATGTGTTCAAATCAGAGGAGCTTCCTGAGGCAGAGGGAGGGAACGAGGGGCACTGACTGTATAAAATACCTCTCACCCACCTACCCCTCTTTCAAGTCCATCCTGAAGGCTGAAAGAATGTGCCTGTATAGCTCAGAAGCCCATTGCTCAGCTTCCTTCACTGAGTTATGGCCAAGGCACCAGTGAGGATTCCTATCCAAAAACACTAATTATAAGACTCCACAGATTTATTTATTTATTTATTTATTTTATTTTATTACATTTATATACCGCCCCCCAGCCGAAGCTCTCTGGGCGGTTTACAACAATTAAAAATAGTAGACATTAAAAGTATACAAAAAATTTTAAAAACATAAAAACAGTATAAAAACAACAACAGTATTCATTTAAAACAACAATTCTGGGGTCCATTAAAACAAACTTAACGTTATTAAATGCTGTTAAAATGCTGTTAAAATGCCTGGGAGAAGAGAAAGGTCTTGACCTGGCGCCAAAAAGATAACAACGTTGGCGCCAGGCGAGCCTCATCGGGGAGATCATTCCACAGTCGGGGGGCCACCACTGAGAAGGCCCTCTCCCTTGTTGCCATCCTCCGAGCTTCCCTCGGAGTAGGCACTCGGAGGAGTACCTTAGATGTTGAGCGCAGTGTACGAGTAGGTTCATGTCGGGAGAGGCGTTCCATCAGGTATTGTGGTCCCAAGCCATGTAGGGCTTTATAGGTTAAGACCAGCACCTTGAATTGGGCTCGGAAACATATAGGCAGCCAATGCAAGCAGGCCAGAATCGGTGTTATATGCTCAAATCTTCCTGTTCCAGCTATCAATCTGGCCGCCGCATTTTGCACAAGCTGCAGTTTCCGGACCGTCTTCAAAGGCTGCCCCATGTAGAGGGCGTTGCAGTAATCTAATTTGGAAGTTACCGAAGTATGGACAACTGAAGCTAGGTTATCCCTGCCCAGATAGGGGCGTAGCTGGGTCACCAACCGAAGTTGGTAGAAAGCACTCCGTGCCACTGAGGCCACCTGTGCCTCAAGTGACAAAGATGGTTCTAGGAGAACCCCCAAGCTACGAACCTGCTCCTTCAGGGGGAGTGCAACCCCATCCAGAACCGGTTGAACACCCCCCATCCGATCAGAGGATCTCAGTCTTGTCTGGATTGAGTTTCAGTTTATTAGCCCTCACCCAGTCCATTGTCGCAGCCAGACATTCCAGAAGGATACCCACTCCCAGCTCAGCAAGACGTTCCAGAAGGATACCATGGTCGATGGTATCAAAAGCCGCTGAGAGATCAAGGAGAATCAACAGAGTTACACTCCCCCTGTCTTTCTCCCGACATAGGTCATCATACAGGGCGACCAAGGCTGTTTCCGTGCCAAAACCAGGCCTGAAACCCGACTGAAATGGATCCAGATAATCAGTCTCATCCAAAAGTGTCTGGAGCTGTCCCGCCACCACCTGCTCAAGGACCTTGCCCAGGAATGGAACATTTGCTACCGGCCTGTAATTACTAAGATTTTCCGGGTCCAAGGAAGTTTTCTTCAGGAGTGGTCTCACTACTGCCTCTTTCAGACGGTCTGGGACCACTCCCTCTCGTAGAGAGGCATTAATCACCTCTTTGGCCCAGCCGGCTGTTCCATCCCTACTAGCTTTTATTAGCCAAGAGGGGCAAGGATCCAGAGCACCTGTCCAAGCACCTTGTCCACATCCTCGAGCTGTACCAACTGAAACTCATCCAAGATTACAGGACAAGACTGTACTCTGGACACCTCACTAGATTCACCTGCTACAACACTGGAGTCTAAGTCCTGGTGGATACAAAAGATTTTATTCTGGAAGTGCCTGGCAAATTCATTACAGATGTTGTTGTAATGTAAGTTTTTAATATTGACATGCCTGTGTGCTCTTGATGACCTTGTGGTCCTTCCACCTCATTGCTTAGAAAACTTGTCTCCTTACAACTGGAAACTTTAACTATTGAATTATTAGATTTGGGGGGGGGAGGAAGCCCAGGCCTGGGGGCCAATTCCCTCTGGGGAATCCCAGAGGTCCATAATCTCTTCCCCTGGTCCCAGCCCATTTCTCCTAGCCACTGGTCATTATTGGGTGGTTTCCTGGCTTTTGTGCAGTTTTCCCACCACTCTAAAAAGTTGAAATGCCTTTGCTAAGGCTCAGTTACTGGCAGGAATTAAATTATGCTGGTATTTTGGGCCTCTCTAAGCCCATCATGGCAACAAGAGCTTTGCTGCAAACCATCTGGATAGATCTTGCAACCCAACTTTGGATCTTAACCCACTGGTTGAAGACCACTGGTCTACATCAGTCTTCATTACCCTTGTGTCCTCCAGCCCTGATGTGTAGAAGTACAGTTTCCATCCAACCAAGCCCTGGATTTACATATAGGAGAATAGGCTGGGAAAAAATGTAACTGGAATAAATGCCAGGTCCTACACCTAGAAAAAAGAAACCAAATGCACAGTTACAAGATGGGGGATATTTGGCTCAGCATTTGGCTCTCCCACACTAGAGGCATTCAAGAGGCAGCTGGACAAGCATCTGTCAGGGATGCTTTAGAGTGGATTCCTGCATTGAGCAGGGGATTGGACTCGATGGCCTTGTAGGCCCCTTCCAACTCTGCTATTCTATGATTCTATGATTCTATAATACAAATGAGAAGGATCTTGGAATTGTTGTAGATCACAAACTAAATATGAGTCAACAGTGTTATGCTATTTTGGGCTGCATTAATAGAAGCATCACTTCCAAATCGCACGAGGTACCGGTTCCCCTCTATTCGGCCCTGGTTAGGCCTGATCTTGAGTATTGTGTCCAGTTCTGGGCACCACACTTCAAGAAGGATGCAGACAAGCTGGAGGGGGTTCAGAGGAGGGCAATGAGGATGATCAGGGGCCTGGAAACTGGGCCTGTTTAGCCTTGATAAGAGAAGACTGAGGGGAGACATAATAGCACTCTTCAAGTACTTGAAAGGTTGTCACACAGAGTAGGGCCAGGATCCCTTCTCAACCATCTTAGAATGCAGGACACAGAATAATGGACTCAAGTTACAGGAAGCCAGATTCAGGCTGGAGATCATGAAAAACTTCCTGACTGGTAGAGCAGTACAACAATGAACCAATTCCCTAGAGAGGTTGTGGGCTCTCCCACACTAGAGGCCTTTAAGAGGCAGCTGGACAGCCATCTGTCAGGGATGCTTTAAGGTGGATTCCTGCATTGAGCAGGGGGGTGGATTCGATGGCCTTATATGTACCTTCTAAGAGTCAGATGGCAGCAAGTAAAAGGTTAGGATGGGTCAGGAAAGTATCTCTTTTGTTGTTTAAGAAGAGATTTTAAAGAGGGACTTGAAGGAGCAGAGGGGAGCAGCTCAGATGAACCAAGGGGCGGGGAATGTTCTATCTAGTGAGATGTGTTTGGGAGAAGAGGATGAAGGACAGGGTGTGCAGGAAAAAAATGTCTTTTTCTGTCTCATCCTTTTCATGCAGTTGCATCTCAATACTTTTTGCTACGAGGTGATTCTTGTAGCTACAGTATGGGGCAGGTGATCTGTGGAACACAAAGGTGTACTTCTTCTGACACCCTTAGCACAGAACAAATTCAGTTCACACACTTCTTTGATGAAGTTTGAGCATGGGATGAAATCAGCCAGGATCCCTTGCATGTGGTAAGCCACCTCTTGAGCGGTTCGCTATATTTTTGCATATGACAAGTGGGTTGGCTGATTGTGGACAGGCTGAAAAGTCTGAGCACACAGTGAAGCAATTGGTGTTAGACAGTGACTGGCTTATCTATACAAAAGTCTGCTTCTGCGTACTAGGCAGTGGACCATCTGAAAGGACTGCTTCCAGAATGTCTCCGATTGGCACTTTGTATACCTTAGGCTGAGCCTCGATGGCAGTTCCCGGCACTGCTGGATTGCTCAGTTCATCAGTAAAGTGGATGTATGGGAAATCATACCATACAAGGAGACAGAGGGGTGCATGTGTAGTTGTCCTGCTGCAAGCCCTTGTTTAAACTGCACTACCCATGCAAGCCCTCTTAATCTCCAGGTCCTTTTTCTGGATCACAGTCTTAAAACTCCTCTTTTTGGAAGTGTTTGCAAAAATGGAGTAAAGGAACAAAGAAAGCAATTTAGAGGAATGCATGTCCAAATCCCATTGAAATAAATAAGATTACAGTACTTAAGCTGTACACGTAATATCCCTTGCATTCAATCAGACTTGGATGACTTTGTCTTCTTTGGGTCTTCCAGTGTCAGAGGCATGATGCTTCTGTATAACAGTTGTTGGCCAACATGGGTGGGAGGGTGCCGTTGCACTCATGTCCAACTTGTGGATTTCCCACAGGCAGCTGGTTAGCCACGGTATGAAAAGAATGCTGGCCTAGATGGACCTTTGATCTGATCTAGCATGTCTCTTCTTATGCCTGGGATCCTTATGGACAAAAACACCCACACAAAAATCAACAACAAAGCAAAACAAAAAACTGCCGAAAAATTATGGATTATAACCTAAATGGATAACTCCACCCATTATAAGTCAGCCACATCTCCACTTGACCAGTATGTATGTGGCAGTATGGAGAGAGAGAGAGAGAGAGAGAATGCTCGCATGTCATGCTTTTAGGATTCCAATATGTATCTGGTTGGCCACTGTGGAAAACAAAATGCTGGAGTAAATGGACCCTTGGTGTGATCCAGCAGGTCTTTTACATCCATGTGTATATGTGAGTGTGTGTGTAGGGTTGATTTGAGCATCCAACCTATCTGAATTAATTGGTCTTTGGGTGGGCCTTAGGAATGGCAAAAACCACCCGAAGATCATGAAAGGATGGCGGACTTTGGAGTTGTGTGCAGTGTTTTTTTTTTTTAAAAAAATCCTAAACCAAGGCTAGCCACTCAGCAGTCAACAGCCAGTCATTTTAAGCATCCTTTAAGGATGGTGCAGGGAACCTTGCTATGTGCTGACATAGCCTGTTTCCCGGTTACTTTCTTGAAAGATTTTTAAAGCCGTCGCCTGCTGAGTGCCACAGCTTGTCTTCGCTTAACGGTAAAAAAAGAAAAACGAAAAGACCACCCAGCCATCTCATTGAATTGTGAGTAGCCCACTCAGATGAAAGGCCTGTGATATCTGTGGAAAGCCCGCAAAGGGAATATCACTGAAAATCTCCCTACACCTTTGCTGGAGGGCAAAGGTCCAGCTAAGATGGGAAGTGGGGTCTCATGCAGCCCTAAAAGAGAAGGGTCTCTGTGGGGCACGTGCCTGTCTTTATACTTTCTTGGGATAGCCAGAGAGTGAACATTTTCACATGGGGGTGTGACTTTTAAGTGTCCGTGTTTAAGGCAAGCACTCCAGAACTTCATTTTCGTAGCCGCTTTTTGTACTCTCGCCAGTATGCACTGGAAAACATGGATGCCAGACTTTGCTCGCCCTGTGCACCGGGTTGAGAATCACATGTCTGTGGCTCCACATGGAGTCCTCCTCAGCAAACAAACAAGCAGCAGTTGCTATTCCCTGTTCCAGCTGTGTATTCACTCCCAAAGCATCCCCAGCTAAACAGCTTCAAATGGTCAGGTGATGGCATCATCCAGTGACCCTCAGGAACAATATTTCCCTTGCATTTCCCCCCCTTTTCCCCTCCCAACACTAAAGAGGGGGAAAAATCTATATAAGGGAAGGAATCAGCGGTTAAAGAAGAAACGGAGCAGAGCTGAGATCGGCTTTCCAGGAATGGCGCAGAGCACAGGAGGATAAGAGTTATGGGGAGCTTGATGGATGAGAACGGGCAGCACTTCCAAAGCAGATGAGTAATAGCACGGTCTCCCAGCACAACTGGTGCTTTGCTTCTGCACAGCAGTTTGGCAGAGGGTGTGCTGGTAGCCAGGCGCAACCTGCTTTCCATCAGCACTGTGCAGCCCCCACCAAGTGGAAGCATGCCTTCACGGCTTTATAAGGTGCGGGGAGAGGACAAGGTGGGTAGTGATGCTGTGCTCATGAGTCAGAATCAGGCGCTCGTGCAGTTGCAGCTTTTTGAACACTCCGTGTTTGCCTTTGCCACACAAACCCTAAGCAGGGCCTGGGAGCCAGGTGTGGGATTTGTCAAACGTGGACAAGCAAATTAGGCATTAAGGTGCCATTGTAGGGGATGTCCTCCCCCACCTCCAAACGTTTTATCCCTTCAAGCCACATGTAAACTGCCCAGAGAGCTGCTTCTATGGGGTGGTATAGAAATTTAATAAATAAATAAATAAGCCCACACTAGTGTTTCTCCCCACCCTCTGCATGGCAAAAGGAGACAAAAGCAGTTTGAAACACTGCACAACCCAATCAAGGAGCTCACCCCAGGGTTCTAGAACCAGTGTGGGTGAACTGGGAGTCGGGCGATCCAGGTTCTAGTCCCCACTTGGCCATGGAAGCTCACTGGGTGACTTTGGGCCAGTCACAGACTCTCAGCCCAACCTACCTCACAGGGTTGTTGTTGTTGTGGGGTAAAAAATGGAGGGAGGAGGATTATGTTTTGGGTTCCTTGGAGGGAAAAGGTGGGATATAAATGTATTAAATAAATAATAAATAATAGATCAGTGGTCTTCAGCTGGTGCCGACCTGAGACCCACCTCCCAACCTGTAATATGGGACCCACTTTCACAATTTCACACTTGCCGAACATGGAGGCAACAGCTTTGCCACGACTCACTTTTGGGTCATGACCCACCAGTTGAAGACCTTGTGCTTCCTTCTTTATTCAGGGAGCTTTCCTTGTAGCTCTTTTTTGGTGTTAAGGCACTGAACAAGGAGAAGTGTCCACATAGCTGCACCCTTAGACTAGAAATCAGCCTGAGTCAGGAGCAGAAAAGCAAGGCTGCAATCTTAAGTAAGTATACTAGAGAGTAAGTCCCACTGAATGGTTTGGGAGTTAATATTGACTACATGCATGGGATTGCACTGACTAGGAGAGAAGGGTGGTGTGGCAGAACCCCCACTGACCATGTTGTGTTGGCCAACTACCTGCCAAGCACATACAGGTACATCATGAGATAGTCATTGGTTATGTCAATTCCTCTAGCTACAATAAGGTTCACACTGGCTGTGCTTGCATGCACAGTAGCTGGTAGAATTAGATCAGTATCCCATTCTTCTTTGTATGGTGCAAGGAGTTAATTGGATCATGTGGAATTCTTCATCTTGATGTGGGCAGAGGGAAGAAAGACAGAACTGGTCTTTCCACGTACTGTTTTAATATCAACTTTGCATTTTGGGGAAAAGCCTAGGGTAAAATCCAACATAAGCCCTACTTAGAGTAAACCTATTGAAATAAATGGAACTTAAGTTAGTCATGACAAACATAAGTCCCATTCATTGCAATGGGCTTACTCTAAGTAGGACTAACCATGCTACTAGGGGATTTTGCCCCTAGTGTCATGGTTACAATTGAAGCAAGACTGTGAAGCCAGGTTGCTGCATGTTTTGTGCAGTGCTGGCTGGGTAATGCTGGGAATTGTAGTCCAACTCATTCAGAGATACTAGGTTGGGGGAGGCTGCCCTAGAACATAACATATTGGAGTATTCAAATGTGTGACTTTCTGTCATAGGAGGGAAAACTCACAACTAAATGACATGAAATCCCTTCCCACCCCCACAAGGCATAAGTTTGCGTATTATAAGTTTGCCTATTAAATAATCAGGCCAGCAATGTTGTGCATATAATTGGAAAATAAAGTTTTATTGGACCATGCTAGATGAGAGGTTACAGCCAGATGATCTTTGTAATCACTCTGCCTTTTAAATCTCTTGAGTTGGCAACTTCCGTCTGCCCTGGAACAACCGCTCCTGCCTGGGGCAGAATAATTGTGTTGTGCTACTCGATCCCCTCTCCCGGATATCTCTGGTGCCACTCAGTGTACCTACTTCATTATTTGAGCTCTGTTTGCATGTGCCAATCTTTCCATCGTTTCTCTTGCTGCCTGAATTTCACTTCTCCAGTCCTGGAATATGAGCTCGGTGTGCTATCAACACTGCTCTGTGTCTGGCTCGCAGGATGATGGATTCCATGTGCGCAGTGGCTTTCATGCTGGGCCAGCAATCAGAAGTGCTGCAGACACCAGGGAGCTTTGGTGAAGTGCAGATTACGGGGAGCTTTTATTTGAAGATTTGATGGGGCCATTACCAAGATAGGCAACACAGAAGAACAGTTAGCAGATGGCTAAGGAGAGGTCATGATCAAAGTGGGCCCTCTTGCTCTTCATGGCCAGAAAATCAGACTGAAACACCCCTTTACCAATTTGCTGCAGGGGCTAAGGTCAGAAGCTAAGGTCATATTCATGTCGATCCCATGTGAGAGACAATAATTGGATCCTTCATGTCAGGGGTGGGAAACTTCATATCTTTTGGTCTACAACTCCCATCAGCCCATCATGGAAGTTGTACAGTTTGGGATTATTTATTTATTTAATGCATTTCTATACTGCTCTTCTGCCAAGGGACCCATTATGGCTAACAGCGTGAAAATGCGAAAAGAAACAAACGGTACAAAATGTAGAACATCAGAGTTCCCTCAGGCTGACTGATGGTCACTTTGGTGACATTGGTGCAAACTTCCTGGCCTGGGCTTCTTAACTTTGGCCTTCTCTGAGGGCGGACAGGTTTTTAAATAGACACAGCCCCATGTGGGGGGACTGCCCCAACAACTCCCTGAGCCCACTGATGGTCCCTTCAGAATCTAATGACATGAGCTCCCAGCCCTGTCCTCCTTCATTTCTGCCTTCCCCCAGGGTACATGGGTCTTAAATAGCTGTGAATATCAAAATAGTAAAAGTCAGTTTCTGCTGGACTGATCTTTTACTTAATTGGTGTACAGTTGGGCTGGGGGGAGCATATCTAGAGATCATGGGTAAGAGCAAAGACAAGATGTTAGTCATCAAAATCACATGCCAGTGAACCACATGTTTGCCTTGCATGCGATTTAGGAAGTTTAGCCAGCTGGCATGTCATCCATCCACTGAGTGTGTTTTCAGTGTGTCTCTTCTGATGCCCCCCCCCCCAATTCTTCATTGTGGGGTATTAAAACTGTCAGGTTTCTGGGTGAGTGAGCCAAAAAGTGACTAGAGGTTTTTCTGCCATTATGACACATAAGGAGAAATCCAGATTAGCTGGTGGTATTTTCATGGCCAAAGTGATTATTGCACCTACAGTCAGGTGACTAATTAAGAGCAGCTGGAATGGTTTGCTGACTCACAAAGAGTGTGGTAAAGCTGATGTAATAATACCACATGGTAAGAAAGCCACTAACTGATTGGCTCAAAGGACTATAAAGAAGAATATGGACTATGGATGGTGTGGAGAAGAAGGGTTAGGTTTAGAGTAAAAGTCATTGTGTATATTGATGTAAATATCTACTGCTGCACTGCCATGCTGTAATGATACTGCACAGTAAAGGACTTAGTTGAGCACTACTGATCTTTGTCTGTGTGGTCTTTCATCTTGAGATCAGCTTCTTTGTTTTGACACTGGACTTCCTGAAAAACTCTGCTTGTGTGAGTTGCATTCTGCACTAGCTTTAAAAAGTGCATTACTATACTTACCACGTCAGTGTTGGGTTATGGGCCCAGACCACTTCCAGTGCAAAGACTGAGAGTTGGTGATATCTCAAAGAAGAGGTGGCATCTCAAAACTGCGGTCTGGTGAGTGTCATTTGCTGTGCCGAGGAGGGGTTGAGGAGCAAGGCATCTCAAGAGCAGTTTGTGAGAAAGTTGCAGCTATGGCTTTTACAGGCATGCCGTTGAATCGTCTTAATGAGACTAATTATCTGGCTTGGAGCTGCAAAATAGAGCACTATCTCCGGAGGGAGAATCTGTGGAATGCTGTAAGCAATCCCCCAGCCCAGCCAGATGAAGAGGAGGAAAGGAACAATGAGAAGGCGTTAGCAAATATTATTCTGTGCTTGGAAGACAGCCAGCTGATCCATGTGAGAGGGCTAACTTCAGCACAAGCATGTTGGAACGCCTTGAGAGCAATCTATGTGCAAGATACTGCTGCAAGTAAAGTCTTGCTAACTCGCAAGTTGTATAGAGCACGTCTGCAGTCAGGGTCAAGTGTGTCTGACCACATCAACCTGATGCGGAAGCTGTTTATGGACTTGGAGGAGCGAGGCATGAACTTTGCAGAGTCACATAAAGTATATGTAGTACTCAGTTCCTTAGATGATTCGTGGGACAATTTTGTCCTAGCCTTGGAGGCTATGCCAGAGGCTCAGCTCACACTCCATTACTTAACTGGGCGCTTGATAGAAGAGCAAAGTCAGAGAGATGATAAGCGGCTTGAGTCCAGTAACGGGAGCGTGAGGCAGTCTGCCAAACCGAAGTATTCTTCCACCGAATTGGCAGCGACCCAGGATGAAAATAAGGCGTTTGCTGTTAAGTGTTGTTTTCGTTGTGGATCAAGAAAGCACCTGCAGAGAGACTGTCCAGTACCAGCGGAGAAAAAGCCTGCACCACAAAAGAAGAAAGTGAGGCCCAAGATCTCCGTGGTTAAGATTGCTGTAGAAGAGCCCAATGACGTTTGGCTAATGGACAGTGGCTCCAGCCAGCACATTGCAAACAGAAAGGAGCTGTTTGCAAGTTTGCATTCTCCACACCAGAAATCAGTGACACTGGCAGATGGAAAACCTTCCAATGTCCTTGGTGAAGGTTCTTTATTTATCCCTTGTCTTGGTAAAAATGTAAATAATGTGCTTTGTGTACCGTCTTTAGAGTACAACTTGATTAGTGTATCTTGTTTGGATAAAGAAGGGTATACTGTTTTGTTTTCTGACAAGCAATGCAAAGTACTAGAAGGGAATAATCTGCTAGCTAAAGGAGAATTAAGAAACAATTTGTATGAAATGGTTCAAAAAGGTTCTAATGTTTCTGGAGATGTAAAATCTGTTTTTGAAAATAAGCCTATGCATGATAACTGTGGGCACCTGTTACATAGACGCTTGGGGCATGCTAGCTTTAAAGTGTTAAGCAAGATGCCAGATGCGTGTCTTGGTTTGAAGGTAAAAGCATGTGACCAATTTCTTGACTGCACCACCTGTAAATTGGCGAAATCCAAAGTTGCCCCTATTGGAAAGAAGAGTGATAGAGTCACAAAACAAATTTTTGAATTAGTTCATGCAGATTTAATTGGGCCATTGGATAAGACACTAGGAGGGGCAAGGTACGTCCTGGTGTTGGTAGATGATTATAGCAGATATGGGTTTTGTTATTTGCTACACAATAAGAGTGAAACCTTTAAGGTGTTCCAAAATTGGCTGAGTTGGGTGGAGAGAAAATTCTCAACCAAAGTTAAGCAATTGCAGTCAGACAGAGGAGGTGAGTTCATGGCTGATGTTTTCCAGAAGTGGTTAAGAAGAAAAGGGATCTCAGCCAGGCGAACTGCACCTCATTCCCCATGGCAAAATGGAGTGGCTGAGCGTAGAAATGGAGTTCTTCAAACCATGAAAGATTCAGTGATGGCAGACTCGGGGCTTCAGGCCCACTTCTGGGGTGAAGCAATGCTAACTGCCAATTATGTGGTTAATAGGTTGTGGAGTTCTTCAATTAACAACACCCCCTATTACCTCATGTTTGGAAAAAAGCCATCTCTAGCACACCTGAGAGTTTTTGGCAGCTATGCATGGGTTAACATCCCAAAAGCTGCAAGGAGAAAGGGGCTGGCAAAAGCCAGAAGGTTGAGGTTTCTGGGCTATGCACCTGGCTCCAAAGCATACAGATTCTCAGCAGGAGGCAGCAATGTTGTTATCTCCAGATCTGCAAGCTTTGAAGAGCACAGCAGCTGGGGGAGGCTTCATGGAACTGAGGTTTTGTTGCCAACTGAAGAAAAGAACTTAGAAACTCCAAAACGAGAAGAGGAACAAAGAGATGTTTCCAGCAGGAGTAGCAGTAGTAACTCTACTGCAAGCTCCAAGAAAGAGGAGGAGGAAGCTGGCACATCATTAGGACCCAGACGCTCAGAAAGGAGCAATAAGGGTGTTCCACCAGATAGATTCACTGCTGGCCAAATCAGAATTTGTCAAGTCTCCTATGAACCTGAGAATTTTGAAGAAGTTAAGAAACTGCCTGAAGCAGAAAGGGAAAAATGGGTTCAGGCCATGAGAGTAGAAATGGACTGTATGTCAAAATATGATGTTTTTACACCAACTATGTTACCAAAGGGAGAAAAAGCCATTGGTTGTAGGTGGGTGTATAAGAAAAAGGTGTTAGGGTCTGGAGAGACAAAATATAAAGCCAGACTCGTGGCACAGGGATTTACACAAAGGAAGAACATTCATTATGATGAAACGTTTAGTCCTACAACCAGGCCTGAATCGATGAGGCTAGCTTTAACGGTTGCAGCAATTAAAAAATGTGAAGTATATCACTTTGACATAGAAACAGCTTATCTAAATGCTGATTTGAAAGAAGACATTTACATGGCGCAGGTCCCTGGTTATGAAAGCCCAACACCAGGTTTAGTATACAAACTCAACAAGGCAATTTATGGACTGAAGCAATCTGCCAGAAATTGGAACAAATGCTTACATGGGGTTCTTGAATCTATGAGGTTCAAAAATAGCAGGGCAGATTCATGCTTGTATACTAGAAATGAAAACGAGGAACAAATATGGTTGTTAATATTTGTTGATGATATTTGTTTAGTGGCCAAAACAAAAGATCAAATGGAAAGATTTGAGAAACAATTGGGCAAGCACTTCAAGTTAAAGAATTTGGGAAAAATGAAAGAGTATCTTGGGGTGGAAGTTTCAAAGAAAGAAGGGGCTTATGTGATAAGCCAAAAGCAAAAGATAAAAAACCTGTTAGCCAAATACAACATGGAAAAAAGTAAACCTGTAAAGACACCAATGATATCAGGTTTTGTTTGCAACAGTAATGATGCAGAATTTGAGGAAACAGATTTGTATCAATCTGCAATTGGAAGTTTGTTATATTTGGCACAGTGGTCTAGACCAGATATTGCAAATGCAGTGGGTATTTTAAGTAGGTTCTCATCAAAACCTACTTACAGTGCCTGGCAAGGTGTAAAAAGAATCTTAAGATATTTAAAAGGAACTATTGACACAGCTCTGATGATCAAGCCCACAGAGCAACTGTTTTTTCAATGTTTTTCAGACAGCGACTGGGCGGGAGATTTTCAGGATAGAAAATCAACTTCAGGTTTTGTTATTAAATATGCAAATGTATTAATTAGTTGGAAAACTAGAAAACAAAATGTGGTAGCATTATCAACTTCTGAAGCTGAATTTGCTGCAGTCTCAGAATTGTGCACTGAAATGATTTGGTTTGTGCAATTGCTAAAAGATTTTGGATTGGATGTAGAATATCCAGTGACAGTTTTTGAAGACAATCAAACATGTATTCAGATGGCACACTCTGAAAGAGTTAACACTAGAAGTAAACATACAGATATCAGATACTGCAATGTTAGACAGGCTGTACAAGAGGGGTTAATTGATTTAACTTATTGTGCAAGCGAGGATAACACTGCAGACATCATGACAAAACCCCTAACAGTATTGAAGCACAGAAAATTTGTCAAACAGCTTGGCATGGCTGAGCAGGTTGCATAAGTGTGCAAATGTACAGAAAAAAGGAGGGGTGTCAGGTTTCTGGGTGAGTGAGCCAAAAAGTGACTAGAGGTTTTTCTGCCATTATGACACATAAGGAGAAATCCAGATTAGCTGGTGGTATTTTCATGGCCAAAGTGATTATTGCACCTACAGTCAGGTGACTAATTAAGAGCAGCTGGAATGGTTTGCTGACTCACAAAGAGTGTGGTAAAGCTGATGTAATAATACCACATGGTAAGAAAGCCACTAACTGATTGGCTCAAAGGACTATAAAGAAGAATATGGACTATGGATGGTGTGGAGAAGAAGGGTTAGGTTTAGAGTAAAAGTCATTGTGTATATTGATGTAAATATCTACTGCTGCACTGCCATGCTGTAATGATACTGCACAGTAAAGGACTTAGTTGAGCACTACTGATCTTTGTCTGTGTGGTCTTTCATCTTGAGATCAGCTTCTTTGTTTTGACACTGGACTTCCTGAAAAACTCTGCTTGTGTGAGTTGCATTCTGCACTAGCTTTAAAAAGTGCATTACTATACTTACCACGTCAAAAACTCCCTTCCAATGAAGGGAGAATGTCATCAGGGAACTGGATTACCAACTTCCACAGAGGGCACCAAACAGTGGGCACCAAACACCAAAGGCTCTTGAATACGACATTACAGTGAAAATCAGTTGGATCCACTGTGCCCCGGAGGCTGCTTGGTGCAAGAATGTGTAAGAGCTGTACATTTAACAGGCAACAGTGGTCATGGGAAAATCCAGGGCATTTTTAGGTAGGATAAAATTGCATCGAGGGAAACTCGCCTTATTGAACAGTTTCATATGATCTTCCAGAATCTCAAGGATTAAAGCTGTAATAGTGCCAGGCTTCATAGAGGACAATCATTGACAATTCATGGGTATTTGAATTTGGGTTAAGGCTATCAACGGCTTCTAATCCTGATGACTATATGCTACTTCTAGTATCAGAGGCAGTATGGCTATGTACACCAGTAGCTGGTGTACCTGGGGCAGGAAGGTGCTGTTGCACTCATGTCCTTCTTGCGGTTTTTTCTGTGGGCAGCTGGTTGGCTACTGTGTGAACAGAATGCTGAACTAGATGGACCTTGGTGTGATCTAGCATGGCTCTTATGTCCTTACGGAGAAAGAGGGAACTTCATATTGTACCCAGAGCAGTCTTCAAACTCTTTGGGCTTTGTTTTGTTGCAGTTAAGTGGATGGATATTTGGAATTTCTCTTTGTCTTTTGGTTTCTTGTCTAATACCATCCTCCATTTCTTCAAAAATGCATTTCAGTAGTGTTGACTTTAAGCCCCTTGACTACCATCAGACTCTATTTTCTGCTGCCACATGTGACAGTTGTGTGCAAACCGCAAGTGCCATCAAGAACGTATTGAACCCTGCACGTACAAAATACAAAACAAAAGCGTTACAAATGGAAGTGGCAAACACATTGGCAAAGGTACAAAGAGTGCTTTACGAAGAACCCCAGCTTAAACTTCTGATTCAAATTCTTATTTGAGGAATCTTCAGAACGGGGGTTCTGTTAGTATATTTCAGTCTAAGGCTAGAAAAATACAGTGGAAGCAAGCCCTTAAAAGGTACTTCCTACATGTACCACATTCCTCAGGAACAAACACCAAGCTTTTCTTGTGTGAGTGCATGTGGTCAGAACATGGGCTGCTTCTATTGTGCTTTTAAAAATCTTTATGATAAACACAAGGTCCAGATGAACTGGATCTCTGCTTTCCTCCCACTCACACAGAGTTTCAGGCCTGAATTTCAATTTATATATCAGCAGAATTTATTTCCAGGATGGATTTGGGAGGTAGTATTACCAGATATTCTTTATTTAAACCAAGCAGTGGTGGGGAATTTGTGGCCCTAGAGATTTTTTGGCCTACAAGTCCCAACAGCATAAACCAGCATAGCCAGTGGTGAGGGATGATGGGAGGTGTAGGCCAAAACATCTGGAGGGCCACAAGTTGTCCATCCCAAATATAAAGGATGCTCCTTGTTTAAAAGCAGTGTTATCCCTTTTACAAGATTCTACAGAGCCTTTTAACTCTGTAGAAGAACAGAGTAGGTGCTGCATGACGCACAACAGAAGGGATTATTTACCTTTGCAGTGTCTCTTAATTTATCCCCTCCAGAAAAGGAGTCTTCCAAAAAAGGAGTTGCTTAAGAAATATAAAAAGCATAAAAACAATAACCAGTGATTAAAACACATTTACAACAAGCAAAAAGCAGCAGCAAAGACAAAAATACAAAGAGTCAGAACAAGCAATCAAGAAATAAAATTAAGCAATAACAGAGCCAAATGTTTGTTTAAAGTCTTTTTGGCTGTAGCAGTATACCTGCTTACCTGTGAATAGGCACTATTGAGCTCAGTGGTGCTTACTTCTGAGTAGACATTTATAGAATTGCACAGTTCGCATCCTAAACTATTATGTGTGTTGGCAGGAGAGTTGAATGGATGTTGCATCCTCTTGTAAGAACACAAGAATCACTCGGTTTGATCAGACCATGTTCCATCTAGTTGTTTCCAAAAATAAAATACCTCTGGAAACTCACAAGCAGGGATTTATTTATTTATTGCATTTCTACATATACCACACAATAGACGAAGCTGTCTAGGCGGTTCACAAAAATTAAAACTATGAAGTACAATTCAAAGTATAAAACAAGCAACAGTATAAAAACACAATATAAAAGTACAATATAAAAATACAACCAGGATAAAACTGAGCAGCAATGCAGAGATTTATACAGAACACAACCAGGATAAAACCTGGTTTTATAGTGATGGCTATATGCTCTTTTTGTCTTCATAATTTGGGGTACTCACAGAGAGATATACTGCTTCTAAACATGGAGGTTCCATTCTGTATCATGGCTAATGGCAGCTTATAGATTTATCCTTCCTGAATTTGTCAAGTCCTTTAAAAACAACAACACTTAATGCAGTGGCCACAGCCACATCCTGTAATAGTAAATTTCTTATATTAATTATGCACGGCATGAGAAGAAGTACTTTGCTTTGCCCATCCTGAACCTATTGCTGATCACCCTCACAACACAAAATTCCTCACGTGTTGACCATGACTTGACTGAACAAATAATTGACTGGGTTTGCACAATCACTGCATCCCACTGTGGCTTATTAAAACCAAGCTGGGGTGCAGCACATACTGGCACATACTGGGTGGCTTTCGAATATTCAAACTGCAACCGTGGTTTGTCCTGTCATCTAAACCCAGCAAGGATGGGTTGCTGGTATAGTTAACAAACCACCCAGAACCCATGGGCCGTTTGTTAACCATGCCAACAACCCATCCTCACTGAGTTTAGATGACACAATAAGCTACATTCACGGCTTAAAAACTCAAAATGGCCACCTGTGCTCTCAGTCCACCATGGCTTAAATAAACCAATGGTGGGGTGTTTGATTCTGCAAACCATCCCACTGAATGGTGAAAGAAAGCAATCTGTTGAATTAATGAATGAGGTTTTAGCATGCAGGTGTGCTACTGGGGCTCAAGAGGGTGCTTCGGAAATATGGGCCTTTTCTGTGCAATTGCCTGGAGATGCTGTGTAAACATCATATCTTTCCTGAGCCAAAATCTCTCCCTGCTTGTAACTCACAAGTGGGTCCGAGCAGTACATTCCTTGCGCTCTGTGGATCAGGGCCAGCCCTGAAGGCTAGGAGAAGGCCCTTTTATGGTAGCATTTCTCCATTAGAATAAAAAAGAAAAAGAAAGAAGCCACAACCACTCAACCCATAACAAAACAGAGGAGAGAACACAAACACAGCCCCTGGAATGTGTGCAGGGCCGGCCAGGGAACAGCAATGCTGAAGGGAGCCCTTGGGTGGGAAGGCAGATCAAATAATTAGGAGTGCGAAAACCTCTTGTCTGCCCGCAGTAGGATGATAATGCAGGAATGTGCGTCTGACGGGCAGGGCGCGACATGCAATGGGGGAGAGTAAACATTTTCTTATGAGCTTTGTTTGGTCACTTGGGGAATTAACTGAGACATTTTCGAAGGGGTGCAGCGAATAGTTTTGGAGAGTTGGAATGAGGGAAACATTCCTCGTCATGTATTTTTTAACACCGTTGGCTAATTATTGGCTAATTTGCTACTAAAAGCACCTCTAACTTTGCTGCTTTCAGGCTTGAAGGAGCGGCGTTAACAATGAAACCCCAACATCTGGTCCTTCTTCCAAATCCAGCAAAGTGGGAAGCCTCTGTTATCATTCTCTTGTTTTGCTCCTCGCTTTGGTTCGTAGGCTGCTTCCAGACCTGGGGTTTCTCCTGTGGCCAAGTGGTCCAAAAGAGCCATGTTATATTCCAGAGACATCATCCATTTATTTATATTTGCTGCCCAGACATACTTTTGCTGTGTTGATAATGCAATGGTGGCTTGCCACTGAGGACGTAACCAGCCCACAAATGGTCTGTTATGTGGAAATGCAGAATGCCTTGGGCACTTTTCAGGGACCACAAAGAAACCAGGGAATACTTAAGCATTTTGGTCGTTCTGGTCTCTTTTCCATTATTGTTTAGTAGACTGGGAAAGAGACAGTTGATAAAAGAGTGATCAAAACTTGTAGAAATGTACATGCCAACAGCTGCTCTTACAACATTAAAAGGAATAACCAAAGTCTTTTTTCATGATGCATACCATGTGGCTAAACAGTAGATGCTTCAAACAAACATTTGTTGTTCTAAACAAACATCCTATTTATTGATTAACTGATTAACTTCTAATACTTTTATACTACTTAATATACTAAAATCCCTAAGCTATTCACATTAAAAGTACAATGTAACAATGTAAAAACAAGGCAAAAATAATAATTAAAAACATTGCAATGGCATAACAATAGAACAGGGTAGTCACGCAGGAAAGCCTGGGTGAAAATTTGGTTTCAGGAGGCATTTAAAACCTGCAAATGTGGGGCAGCGTTCCAAAGGTTGGGTGCCACCACTTAGAAGCCCCAGGTTTCATCCTATCCTGTCAAACTTGTGATCGCTGCTTTGAAACTATTTTGCTACACCCCAAATTTCCTCTGTTAGTTTTAATGATGAATATTTAGTGGTTAGTCTCTAAATATTTGTATATTTCTGAAATATTCACAAAACATTGGTATTAGTTTTAAAAGTCAAATATGAAATAGTTGATATTGGTAGTAGCATTCACTGTTTGACAGTTGATAGATTAATAGATTTTGTATCTTATGCTCGCCAGTTCAACATAGTTATCAAGTCTAAGGCAGGTATGAACACTTACCTGGGAGTAAATACCACTGAACACAGAGGGAATTGCATGCACGTTTGTCCTGTGAGGTGGCAGTCTTATACTTATTTACTCGGGAGTAATTTCAGTTGAACCAAATGGTACTTCTGAGGAGAGACTTATAGGATTGCAATGTAAATGTACTCATTTATTTGGAAGTAAGCCTCATTGAATGAAGTATTACTTTTGAGTAAGCACACATAGGATTGTGCTGTCAATCACTCAGATTGCCATTTTTGAGGTAAAATTTCACAATCAAAATCTGAATGCTGAAATTGTTTTTTGTTGCTGAATTTCAAATATTCACAAATATTTATACCAGCTATAATTCTGCCTGACAGGCAACGCATACTCATATTATGGTATGCTCATATTATGGTGGGGGAAGAGGGACATAACCTGCTACTATTGAACAGCCACGTAGGAATGGAAAACACAACACTGCCAGCATCCTTGGGAAGGTTGCTATATCCACCAATCAGGGAATGTGCCATCGCCCACATCTTGCCCACATACAAAGGGGCCCCTCTGAATTCATCACAACAGACACATGCACCTTCCACCCTCCCCTCAATACAGCACCAACATAGGTCTCTGGGCAAGACACCTGCCAAGATCTCACCAAGTACTCCTGGGGCAAGGATTCAAGACCTGCCCACAGAGGGAAAACACTTCTTTGCCTTCAAGGGGAGGATCCAGGAAAGGCAACAAGATCAGCTGCAGACACACATCGACAGGAGCAATCCCCAGCAACTGGTGTACGTAGGCATACTGCTTCTGATGCTGGAGGTAGCATATGGCCAACAGGACTAGTAGCCATTGATGGCTGCCTCCTCCAGGAATTTATCCAACCCCCTCTTGTGGTAGTGAATTCCATAGTTTAACTATGTGTGGTGTGAAGAACTACTTCCTTTTATCTGTCCTGAATCCCTCACCAATCAGCTTCATGGGATGATCCTGGGTTCTAGTATTATAGGAGAGGGAGAAAAATGTCTTCCTATCCTCATTCTCAACACCATGCATAATTTTGTACAATTCTATCATATCCCCCCTTACTTACCTTTTTTTTAAGCTCAGATGCTGTAACCTTTCATAATAAGGGAGTTGTTCCAGCCCCTAGATTATTTTAGTTGGCCTTTTCTGAACTTTTTCCAGCTCTACAATATCTCCTTTTAGGTTCGGTTACCAGAACTGTATACAGTATTCCAAGTCCGATCTGACCATTGATTTGTTTAAGGGCAGTATGATCTTGGCAGTTTTATTTTAAATTCCTTTTCTAATGATATCTAACATGGAATTTGCCTTTTTTTTAAAGCCCTAGGACACTGGGTTGACATTTTCATTGAGCTGTCCACCACAACCCCAAGATCTCTTTCTTGGTCAGTCACCTGTAGCTCTCTCAAATTGGGGATATTTTTCCCCATTGAGCATCAGGTCACACTTGCTTACATTGAACCGTGTTTGCCTTTTTGATACCTATTCTCCCAGTTTGGAGAAATCCACTTGGAACTCCTCACAACCCCCCTTTATACTATTCTAAATAATTTGGTATCAGCAAACCTGGCCACTTCATTGTTTCCTCCTAATTCCAGATCATTTATGAATAAGATGAAAAACATTGGTCCCAATATAGATTCGAGTGGGACCCCACTGTTTGCATCCCTCCATTGGGAGAATTTATCATTTATTCCTACTCTCTGTTTTTCTGTTCTTTAACCAACTACTGATCCATAAGAGGACCTCCCTCTTATTCCATGACTGCTACATTTGCTCAGGAGTTCCTTATATGATTCCTAAGGGCTCAATTTCAAGAAAACCAATTTTGACTCTCCTGCTCTGCTGTCCTTTTATAATCTGTTTACTGGGTTCTTCTCAGGAAGGTACATCTAATCTATTTGGGTGTCATTTCGTTGTCGGTCTTTAAAGTGGTTGTGTAGTTTACAGGACAGTCAAAGAGTGAAACATCATCATGCACCCAGGGAAGGACTGTAGCTCAGTGGTAGCACACCTCCTTTGCATACAGAACATCTCAATTTCAATCCCCAGCTTCTCCAGGTAGGGCTAGAAAAACTCCTGCCTGAAACTTTGGTGAACCACTGCCAATCAGTGTTGACAACACTGGGCAAGATAGTCCAATGGTCTGGCTCGGTATAAGGGAGCATTCTATGTTCCTATTATATTGAATGCTGGGACTCATTTTTCTCAGCTAAGAATAGTTCTTAGCTGCAGTCTTTTTGTAGCAAATTATAGGTTGGGTTGACAGTGCAATTTGCCAGAAATACTTGGAGGGACTTCTTGCTGAGAAGACCTTAGTGTGCGTTGGAAAGCTGAGGATGTGAAACAGTTACTCTGGTGGAATGAGCATACTGGGGTTGACAAGGGAAGGGTATTTTACTTTTAATAAGCTGGACCATTCTGGATCAGATTCAAATCCAGGCTGGTGGCTTCTTGCTGATTCTGTGAAGCTAGGCTGTTGCCTGCAGTAACATTCAGAGGATACATGTGCACCATGACCAGCAAATAAACCTGTTTCTTTCCATCAGGATGGGGGGTTAAGCACAGAATACATGAAAACATGATGGGGTTCCTGTGTGTTTTCATAACCTCAATGTGTTGATGCCATCTACCGTTTGGAAGTCAATATTGTAATTCGTTTCCTCTGCTTAACAGTAGTAAGCGTGATGGGCAGTCTCCTCTAGAAGTGAAGAAAAGAAAAGAGCTGGCACATTATAATAGAACATCTTGCTAGGACAAAAGGCCAAATGAAGTTGGCTCTGGAAATGATTGGAACTATAGCTTGGCTGGATCTGATGTTTACTTGGTATCTGTGGAAATACTCTTTCCCCATCCCCTTTTGTTCTGCTGCAAATATCCTTTAACATGGGGGTTTAATTAAGTGGAATTAAGTGGATATTCTCCTGGTTGTGGCCAACTCTCTTGATTTTATGATGTCTTTTACAAGTACTTGAAAGTTTTCTTCGATATGAGACCCCCGTATAGTACAGTGGATCAGAGGATTTTGTTAGGTTGCCCACCTAGCTAACTAACTGGGTGGCCTTGATCATTAGCCTACCTTGCAGGATTGTTGCAAGGAAAGTTGCGGCGAAGCATTTAATACATTGCAAAGTGCTGTTGAAAATGGTGGTATCACAGTTGCTGGGGTACTGTGGATTTTTGACCAACAGCTGCCTCCTTACAGCAATTTGCATAAAATTTGTGGTACTAATTTATATGTATGTATAAATTATATATAAATTTATTTATATGTATATATAAATTATATTTAAATTATATATTAACTTGGATCATGGTTTAATTTGTTTTAACTGTGTATATTTATTGTTTTATACTGTATGTTTTTATCTGTACGCCGCCCTGAGATCTTAGTGATATAAGGCAGGATATAAATATTTTAAATAAATATATGATTAATATAATTGATATAAAAATACAATACATCTCACCAATGCTTGTTGGGGGATTGGGGTGTGTTTAATTGTTTCTATACCAAGAAGGCAAATAAAGCCTAGTTTCAAATTGACATGTTTTAAATCTGAGTATTCCTGAAAATTGATATGGCTCATTCACTAGCTTCGAGCTGATACAATGAATATCTGGATAACAAATGCACTTCAATGGCAGACCATCTTTATGCTCTAGGGTTTCGGGTACTTGACGTCTGTGCTCAGGAATCAAGGCTACCTGCCATGTTGATAATACTGGTGGAATACAGGCACACTGTGGCCAGATCTACACCAAGCAGGATATGACACTTTGCAAACAGTTTGAAAACTGTATGTGGAGCGTGTCTTGGGCCCCAACAGTTGTTACTACTATAATAAACTGTTTTAAAGCAGTAGTATAGATCCTGCCTTGTCCCATTTTCTATCCATTTTTGTTTTGTTTTCTCCATTACTTTATAGTTCACCCATGGCTGTAAGAGGCTGCTTCTCCAGAAGGTTACACACCTATAGAATGTAGGATTTGTCTGTTATCCTGGAACAGTCCTGTGGACTGAACGCCAAACACAACAGACACTACAGAGACTATAGCAGCCACTTAATACGTTTTATGTATTTTAATGTTGTAAGCCGCCTTGCAAGGGCTTCTGCCCTGACAGGTGACCAAGGAATGTTAGAAAGAAAGAAAGAAAGAAAGAAAGAAAGAAAGAAAGAAAGAAAGAAATCCCCTAAAAGGGTAACAGCAAGTGGCATAAAATTTGCAGGTACTAATTTAGATGTATACAGGGAAATGATTAATATCATTTGTATGGAAACACAGTACATCTCACCACAGTGGGGAATACTGTGACCAGGTGACTTGAGGACCTGCTTAGTCTGCTGTCCAGGTTCTAAGTATTGTTAGGCAACTTCAAGCCCCCCCCCCCCCACACTCTCTTCTGAGGATTCTTGATCTTTAAACTGGACTTGGACCAGATAGAGGACTGCTCTTTGACAGCACTTCAAAGAGACGTGAAGGCTTCTGTAAAGTAGGACATGTGGCCACCCTGACAGAGATGTTTGTCTTGATAACTAAATGATTTAAAATATAAGCGATACAATACAATGCATAAACAATGATGGGCCAGCATGAAATCATCCAAGAAATGACAAAACAAATGGGTTTTTGGGGGGCAGTTTAAAAACACTCAAAGACGCATCTCGGTAGAGCTTTTGGGGGATGACGATGATGACAACAACTGCATATATGATCAACACCCAAAGTCCAACTATCTCCAGAAATTTAACCTAATGCAGAAAGTTTAACATATCTGCTCTTCTCTTGAGAAGAGAAAGACATGGAACTTCGTAGGTGGGGAAGCTCCCAACAAGAAATAGAGTGGACTGATGTTGAGAGAAGCTGACTGTATGGGTATTATAGAGCTTTAGGAAAATGAGCTACACAGGCCATTAATTCTAGTACTGTCCTTGACTCTTATTCGATGTTTATTTGTTCCCTGCCCAATCCTTGTGCTGGGGATAGAGAATTCTTCAGAAGGAATTGTTTCCATTATTCTCAAACTGTCTCCCCCAACCCCTAAAGCTGTAACAAACAAACAGGTTTAAAATGAAATTTAAAACTGCAGCACCCATGTATCGCCTAATCCAGCTACCTGTACCTCAACATTTGCTTCATAATACCCAGGCACTTTTCAAGCCCTGGATATACTCCTCTTTTCTCTGAATGGCATCTTGAAATGGTCTAGAAGAGGGATAGGCCACCTGCATACCTCTGGATTTTTTGGAACTACAACTCCCATAAGCTCCAACTGGTGTCAAATGTTGGGGATTAGGGGAGTTGTAGTCTAAAACATCTAGAGAGATGCAGGTGGCCTACCCCTGGACTAGTGTGTGTATATCCTCTCTAGACTACAACATTGATGAGAGTTTTCATCCCTGGGCAGTTGTTCTGGAAAGCAGGTTTATTTGGGTTCTTCTTACAGTGGGGTCTTGAAATCTCTGTATGCTTTGGAGCCTTTCCCAAGCAACTACTCAGAGGTCTGGCTAAATGCTCAGTTACTTAGTGGGGAGGGAACACTTTTTCCGCACAGGTAAAGCAGGTCAGTATTGATGGGGCTGCTCTTGGGTGATTGGAGCTGGGAGGTTACATTGCACAAATAATGCTCATCCTGTTCTTCTTTTTCTGTATCGTGATCTCACAGAGGAGTTCTAATGCTTGCTCTCTTTTGTGCTTTGCCCTTTAGGCTGCCACGCCTTGCATGCCTGCTGGCAATCATGAGCTGGTAAGTGACAGGTTTCCTTATTTCCTTCGGCTGTTGCTTTCTTTCTACCCTTTCTTGTTGTGACCTTAATCACCAAAGGACATTTGCACAGAGTTTGTGAAAGGTGGGCAATGGGAGGAACTGGAAACTGTAAAATGTGCGCAAATGGTCTATCCTGAGAGATGAAGATTGGTAGAATTAAAGTGTTAACAAAGGGAGCAACTTCTTGAAAAAGGCACATTTACATGCAAACTTGGTTGGTGTCTTTGTTCTTTATTTTTAATTGATTTTCTGGGTGTTAAAAAATCAGACACACAGAGAATAAAGGGGAAGGAGGGTGAAATAGACAATGTAAGCAAGTGTATCTTTCACACAAAGTGAGTTTGGTTGCATGCAAGAAGGATATAGACCTTTCCTGCATCACAAAAAATGGAAAGAAGAAAGATGGGACTTCCTTAACTATGTTTTGATTTGGCATATTTGTTTGTGGTTCTGTATATGCTTATTGAGAATGAATCCATTGATTAAAATGCAACTTACTGCACATCGGGCTGCACATCTCTTTCCAAAAGTCTAAGTTTAGTTCTTCAAACTGGAGTTTAATTCTGTGTTTTCCTTCTTGTGTTGATTTGAACATCACATTAGTGCCATAAGAATATCCTCATGATAATGAAACACTCTCTAGTTTCTATATATGTTCTTTGCCCTTACCGTCATGGTAAATGTTATCGCCTCATCCATTGCACACATACTCTTTTAGACAGGTTACCAAAAAGCCTTTGGATCCATTATATATTATAAAGGTGTTCCTCCTGAGCTTAGGTACAATCTTCAGAGTAGCTGTTGCAAGGGCACTGGTGGATTTTCCGCATAATTACATATTATTGTGAGTTATCCCATGCATATATATTATGCACACGTGCAAGCATGTGAACACACACATGTAGATATGGATCAACACAGACGCCTGTAATTTGGGACTCTGGGGGATATTGTGAGATTTGGCTGGCAAAAGTTGGGTGGAGGCCTATTTAAAGCTTCACCCTATGTTGGGTGGACTCATTATCCATTGGCAGCCAGCGCCACCTGTGATAAGTGTCAGGTTACCCCATGCTTTGGCTGGTTGCCTTTTCAGAGGCCGGGATGGATTTTTTCATGCTATTCCGATTGTCCAGGAATTGACATATTTTGTTTTGTTTTATTTCCTTGTATTAGCTACTGTTTAGGCAAGAGCAGACTCCTCCAATTAACATCTCACTAATACCCATCACCACTTAGCAAGGTGATACAGTAAGGGACAGGAGAAGTAAGACCTATAACTAGTAGCAGTTCCAAATCTGTCCTAATGTTCTGAGCCTGGGACAGGGGGAGTTCACCAGAGCTGGGAATGGCTCCTGTAATCAGCAGTTGTATGGGATGGTGAGAGTAGGGACTGCCAAAGAGAGAAGGATGGCTGCTAGGAATGGGACCTGCCTACCTGTATGGCCAGGTATAAGGTTTGGCCGGTGTCAGACAGCTCACATTTGAGACATGCACCTGAGGAACAATTGCATCAAGATATCCAGATCAGCTCCTTGGATAACGCAGAGTTGAGAGAGAGGAGTCCTCCTCCTCCTCCTCCGCCACCACCACCACCAACACACACACCAGTTGATAATTTAATGACTGCAATTAAGCATTGAAGTTGTGGCCAAAGGTAAGGTCACCTCCTTCTTGCCATTCGCAAAAGGCTTTCCTACGCCCTTCAGATCTGTGACAGTTCTGTGTCCCGTCTGAGTGATCTCTTCATTGAAGAGATGAAGCTGAAGCTTGTGTGCACATTGGAGCTCCTGCAACAAATAAAGAGTCTCTGTACTGCAGCTTTCCCCAACGTGGTGCCCTCCAGATGTGTTGGACTACAGCTCCAGGTATCCTCCAGCGAGCCGGCTGCTTTACTTGGATGCTGGCCTCCTGCCATTCCAACATTACTGCAGTCAACCATTCCTGCGACATGATTTGCCTTGAATTCCTCTGCTTGTTTTTGTTTTCATGTAACAAGTGTCCAGCTTGCAAGGGCAGATTCTCCTGGCAGTTTGCATCCCTCCCAAGCCTGGAAGGGTGGGGTTGGCTTAGCCAAAGCTCCAAATTGCTTTGTAACTCTTGCATATTAAAACCACCCACATGCTGGTCCAATCATACTGTGGGCCCCAGCCTGGCTCTGCCAAGTCTGACTAAATCTGAGTGTAGTTTTGGAAACCATGTCCTTGGCTCACCCAGCGGGTGGGAGGAGGCTGGCTTGGGGGGTTGCACTTTAGCAGCTGTGCAAGAAGTCTGTGTGCAAACAGTCTGTGTGAGATATCTCCGCTATCTTTCTAAAAGATATCTGGAGGCAAGAAAATAAAGAATAAAAGTAATCTTCCCATTTGGGATTACAGGGGCGAATATTTTCCATTCAGAGGATAACACCCTTTTCTAGTGCTCATGTTTAAAACTAGGGCACACCCATTACTGGCAGGGAGAGTTTCCTCTATGGCGAAGAGAAGCAGTGTGGAAATCTGCAGGTCTGTGATCATGCAGGCCAGGTTGTGGCCTGGCATTCTAGCACCTAACCTGGGGGCACCTGAAGAAGCCCTGCCAAATGGAGCGTTGTTTTAGACCTTGCGGCTGTGGGGGAAAAGGCATGCCAAAAGATGAACAGTTTCTACAGAAAGTTGAGAAGTTGAAAGCAGTTTGAGGGTGGCTTGTGTTGGATAGGGAAGAAGTCTACATTAGCAGTCTGCAGTAGATGGCCTCTGGGCCAGATTTGGTCCTCTGTGATCACCTGCTCTCCTCCCTGAATGCCAATTCAGAGGCGGAGAGATGGTGTGGAGGGAGCGACATTTGTGGTCATGGGAGTTGGCTTTAGTGCAGCACAAAAATGACTTGCACCTTCAGTCCAGATTCCAGAGCAAGGGCATAGAGGCTGTGGAGACCCCCCACCTTGATCATCACTTGATATGGCAGCTAAAAGACCAGGAGACATCCATGGAACAACCTCCATTTAGTACTAAAGCAGGAGTGCATGAAGGAACTAAGGTATGTTTTCTTCCATCTGGTCCCCACATTCTGTCCCTGAATGCGAACATGCAGAATGCACAGTCTGTACAGGTCCAGTGAACATCCCATTTGTAGGGCAGATAGGCTGAGGACATGGCCCAGGTTCCTTTGCAGAGGCTGGGTCTATGTGGAATGCTTAGCCAACCTTTTGCAGAGACCTTGATGTACAGAGAGGCCAGTGTGGTGCAGTGGTGGGAGTGTTGGATTGGGGCTCGGGACTCTGGGTTCCTTGCAAGAGGGGGGAAAGCAGTATATAAATGCAGTAAATAAATAAAATGATTGGCCCCTGCAATACCCCGTACCTTGCCTGGCCACAGAATCAGGCCATTTAAGTATTCTGCGACATCGGGCATTTGGCTCACCAAAATTTGGCTCACCTAGCAGATGAATGCCCATAGTCACTTCTCCTGTGCTCTTCCCATTCTTGAAACGATCCTCCTTCAGCCTGACAAGCTCAGGGCATGCAATTCCTCTGTCCTGTATTCTTTCAGAGTGCTTGGCATTGCTTTCTAGCACAATTACTCTTGGAGATGTTCTTTGGGCTTTGTCAGTATTCCCCAAATCTTTTTTTTTTGTCCCTTTCTCTTCCTGGAAATCTCTAATGGTAAGTCAGAAGGTGTTAGGTTGACAGGCAGTGTCGTCGCAAAGTTTTGAGAAGCAAAGAACTCTTAAAAGAATCTCTCTCTCTCTCTCTCTCTCTCTCTCTCTCTCTCTCTCTCTGTGTGTGTGTGTGTGTGTGTGTGTGTGTGTGTGTGTGTGTGTGTGTGTGTGTAACAGTCCCAGTGTTCTGTCTGTATTGAAATAACTAGTATTATGAGAAGTAGGGCTGTGGACAGTGCCCCCCCATCTGCCTCTGATATTGGCCTCGATTCAACTTGGGGCACCTCAGAACCGCCCTGGGCTATTTTGGATTTGGTTCCAAATTTGAAGCAGGTTGGCTGCTGTGGCCCATAGAACTCCCTTTCCCTCTTGCTCTCCCCCTGAACCTGGCAGGCTACTGCCCTCCACCTGCGGGACTTACCTGAAGTCTCTACTTGCACCGGTGAGCTGCCCTTCCTCCAGGAGAGCTGCTCTGGCCTGCTGTAGATCTATTATTGTGAACTAATGGAAAGGAATACCTAAAGAATGCTAAATTTTCATTAATTGCTGCCCCCTACGGGCCCCCAAATCCCATCCCCTGTTAGCCTCCACCCCTCTACCATCTGCAGCTGATGTTCTTCTGCCAATCAGCCCCTTTCCCTGCCTTTTACATGGGCACTGCTACAAAATGCTGTGGCAATGTCCTGGGAGCTTAGAAACGTTAGGAAATGTAATTTTTCCAGAGCATCAACTATATTTCCCAGAGTCCCTGACACATAGAAAGTTGTGATAGCAACATTTGTTTCAGGTGCCAGGGAGGAGTTCATCTTGCTGCCACCAGAGCAGTTACAGGAGCAGCCCGGTAGAAGTGAGAAGAAGGAAGGGAGGAGTTCTGATTCAGCTCAGATGAAAAATCTGAGCCAGAGAAGAACTCAAGCCAATACTCTAACCTTATTTTTAAGGTGAGCATGATAAGTTTCCAGGATTTTTAGAGCTCCAACAGCTGATCGTTTTATTGCACGCTCGTTACTGAGCACTCGCAGATTTTCGTGGGTCCCTCTTACAATGTTGTCTGCCTCCTGCTCACCTCCTGCCCCTTCTAGCCTTCTTCGCACCACACACACACACACACACAAATTCCTAGTAGGTCCAACTTATATTTAAAGATGGAAGTTGTCACTATCTCCTGCTGTGTGCAGGAGAAGCAGTGGGATCAAAACGGCCACATGCAAGCTGTTTACTTCCTCCTTCAAAGGAGGCGGTAATGAGGGACAAATGCACAGGTGGAGAAACGCGATTTCCTCCTGAATAATGATGCTCTGGGGTGTGGTTTTGTTGCATGAAGAAGCCTAGGAGAGACAGGAGGCATGCGGGAGGCAGACGATGTCGCAAGAGGGACTCGCGACAACCTGTGAGTGCCCAGTAACAAGCATGCAATAAAATGCTCGTCTGATGGAGCTCTTAATCTGAACCAATGAAGTATGAACTTTAACAATGAAATATGAACACCATTATATTTGTAGTGGTGTTTTATTATGCAGCAAATGCCAGGGCAGGGGCCATTGTATATATGCAAGCCTAAGAGAGATGTACCATAAGACCAGTCATCTTCATTAACATTACAATCCAACTAGAGGTCTACAAATTCTCCCACCATGGTTGCCATGTATGCCTTTCTCTGTCCTCCTCTGACAAGCATAAAGCTCAGTGTAACAAGGACAAGCTCCTTCTCTGAGCTGGGGACAGGGAGGTCATCCCTGCTGTCACACCAAGCTTCTTTGGTGCTCAGAGCACCTTTGAAGCCAAACAAGCCCCTCCCCCAGCCCCAGTTTGGAGCTGTAGGAGAGGATGAGGGTTCATCTGTCAAGGTCATACTTGGTTTTGGAAGTGCTTGGAGCACCTCCTAGGCCTTTGGAACTGAGGTGAGCCTACACCAGCTTTGATCTTGGAACTGGGGAGGAAGGTGGTGGCTCATTCCAAAGGTGCCCTGGGGTAAGCCTAACACTAACCCAACCCCCCGGTGACTCTATTTCCCCCCCCCCCCCAGGATAAAAAAGTGGGAGTGTTGTGGTTTGTCACTGAAATTCAGTGGTGGCTTAGAATGGACTTTCCCCTTTTTTTCTGTTGCTGAAGAAGTGGGAGTGTAGCCCATGGCAGGCCCAGCAGCGGAGTGGAGGGAATTGGCCTCCGCTGCTCTGGATAATCACAAACAGGGCATGATGAAATGGTCATTGTCTATCTTTTGACCCCATCGTGTCCTGCCTCTGAACACAATGAGTTGCAATGGTACTTGCCATACCCATAGAAGCTAAACAGAAACACCCATGTTCAGAGATAGCATACCTTTGATTACCAGGCAATGGTGATAAAACAACAAGAGATGGTTGTCCCATTATCTCCAGCTTGGAATATGAATGGTAGATATAGAATTTGTTCCATGATATGCCTCTTTAGATAGGCGTAATGAATGCTTCTCTCAGCACTCTCTAAACTTTCATAGAATGAACAGAACTCAGTTTCCAATGCCTCTTATTTTTGAAGTTCTGATCTGGTGACGCTAGAGATGTGCGCTCCTATTCTTCGGCTGGCATACCAAGATCTGGAATCTTCCAGATGCATTGTGATCCTTTACCAAAAGTAACTTGCTTTAGGTAACTTGCTTGCTGCTTTGTTTTCTTGGGCCATTGAAGGATTTACCCTTATGTACAGGCAACCAGCCAAGTTAGCATTCAAAGCTGGACTCATGGAGGTACCTGCAGCAAACCAGGCCAGTTCACATAGATTCACCGATGCCCCTTCAAATCCACTTGTTTCTCCCTGGTCACAATGGGCATTTTGACTCTGCTTTTATGCTCCTCGCTACCAGCTGTTCTGCAAGACTGTTTTCATAAGTGGTCTGTCTCTTGTTATCTCAGTACACAGATTAATCTCTGTGCACACACTGGCATATTTGGATGGTAAACACCACCAACTGTGGGTCCCTGAGAGAGCATCCTCATTTGACCATGGAAGTTTATCTATGGAAAGCACATGCTCGGGTTTCTTCGGGACCGTTATTGTGGCTTTGTTGAGGAAGCTGGGGTGTGTGCCAAGAGCCAGACCTCTCCTGATGGGCTCCTTAAGAGACCTGTACATTTGCCAGGAACCCAAGCACTGTCCAACCTGCACCATTCTACAGGGAGAATGGGCTTTGTTCAGAGTTCCTTGGGCTGTGGGTACTGGAGCAGTTGCCAGGGAGTATTTGGAGATGTATAACGGAGACTAGACAGTGCATATTTCCCAAGAAACTAGGGAAAGGAAACATTTGTCACTTATAAAAAGGGTGGGCAGAAGCTAGATCTACTGCTACAGAGGTTCCCTTTCCTTCCATCCTGGAAAATTTTCATTGGTCACAGTGCCTAGCCTGCCCTGTTGTTGAGTTTCTGCCTGTTTCTAATTTGCCTGAAAGCCTTGTGGTTATGCAGAGATGTGAGGAGATGGCCATGTTGGGTCAAGACCTGATCCTCAATTTGTCATGCTTATTTTGCAGTGCATAGGCCTGAGATGCGCCTCTTCTCAGAATTAGGTCTGTAACTTGTAAGAAAAACAATGCTTCAATTATACTGTGGATAACCCTAAATCAAATGACCAGTCTGCATTCTTACAGAGGTAGGCTAATATCTATTCAGACAAACAGGGCTGACAACAAGAGTAGGCATTGGTCCAGCACCTGCAAAGGACCCACACCCCAGGAAGGGCTCCAGTCGTCAGCGTCTTCCATTTGTAACCTTCCCATGTTTTCTCACCACTTCTTCCATCTTTTTTCTTACCACAAAAATAATCCATCAAAGAGGGGAAACCAGAATAATTGAACAATGCCCTGTGATTGGTAGCACTAGGAATCCTCAATCTGTCTGGATGAAGCACCTTGACTTGCATGCCTCAATTCCACTGGTTAGAGCAGACATGGTGCATTTGGCAAGAGTCCCCAGGCTGAAGAGTCGACTCCATCATGGACATGGGACCAACTATATGGTTGGAACTTCATTTTGCAGTGTATTGTTCTTATTGTATGGAAATAAAACAGGAAGGTACCAGTGCTGCAAGCAACTAACGAACCTGGATCGAACAATCTAACAGGAACTATAAGCATTGATCCAATACTATTGCTTACTAGCAGAAGCAGGTGGATTTGGGACCAAGTCTTCTGAATTTAGGTTCAGAATATAGGAATGTGAGCAAGTCATAGGCTGTTTGGCTCCGTGGCTGTATAGACGCAAAATGTGAACTAAGGAAGAACTCTTGAATTGCTTCAGAAAACACAACCTTCCAGTAAAAAAAAGAAAAAAAGAGAGAGCTGTAAGCAACATCTTACAAATGACACATCATTAGCACACGACAGCACATGAAATTTAAGAGATACCAAGTAGTGCTTTGAATTGCTGCCGGGTGTAATGTGCCAGAGGTTTTATTTTTAATATTTCTAACGACGCACATCTTAACCAGCACTCTGTCAGAGCAACACATGAAACCGCAGAAAACAGTGGTCTGTTGTTCAGTATCCAAACAGCCTCAGGCATGGTTGGGGTTTCGTGTTTGCTGGCTTGGAGAGGACCATCTACCTCCAGTAGTTCTGAGCCTTCCTGCTTTTTGTTGTTTACATCAGTTCAGCAGAGGGGGAGATCATCAGCTTTTACAGCTGATTCAAGAGATGAGCTCAGCTCCCTTGGTTCTTTGCGTGATCAAGGCTCAGTTTGCTAATTGCATTATGCCTGGGACATTTAACGTTGTTCTGTGCAAGGAACCACAGCAAATGTGCTTCCCTCCCCCACTACAGAGGCTTTTGTTGTTGTTGAAAGAGCGGATGGAGATATTGTACTTATTTGCTTGTTTCTTCGAATTGTACCCTGACTTTGGACCCAGCAGGGCCCTCAAGATGGCTCACAGTAAAATAAATTTAAAATACTATCAGTAAAACAGATCTGAAAAGTTCATAAAACATCCAGCTTTTATCACAAATTACATTAGTGAAAAATAAATAAAGAGATGTTATATTAAAATGGGAATTAGATAAAAGTGCAGCTCAAGGAGTAGGAAGAAAAATGGTTCAATTAGCCCTCCGGAACAAAATGCTCTTTTTTAAAAAAAATTTTTTTTTTTATTAAACTCTATTTAAAAAAGCGGTTAAAAAAGTTAAAATATATATATAAAAACATACAAGTCAGACAGCATTTCTAATAAATACACAAACACGATTTCTGTAGATGCCGAACCGAGCTTGTTTCCTTCAATTTACTGTGGTCAGAGGAAGATTTGTTAAACCAGAGTTGGATGCCACATCTGTACCATTGATGTAATCGAGAAAAGGAGACCATATTTCATTGAATGGGTCATAGCTAAGTTGGCCCGACGAAACTCTGCAGTGGTAGGTTAATTTTTCAGAGCAGGCTACATCCCACCCTTTCCCTTTCCATCCAGTGAGTGTAGGGCCCTTCGGATCCTTCCAATGTTCGGTGATTTCTAAACGAGATGCCGTAAGGAGGATAAATACCAATTCTTTATGGGTAAGGGAGGGGTTTGGAGCATTGGGCAGGGACAGCAGGGACAGGCTTGGTTCTGGCAAGATTATCTGATCAGTGGCCTTAGAAATTATATTGAAGATAGTTTCCCAGAACTGCTTCAGGGCCTTACACTCCCACCACATATGTAAGTAAAAGCCCTTTTCATCGCATCCTCTCCAACACAACGGGGAGATTGAAGTCGTTGCATGTGAGAGTTGAATTGGAGTTATATACTATCTTAATATAACCTTGAGGGCTGACTCCTGTATGCGGAACAAAATGGTCTTAAATGCCCTTAAAAATTCTGACAAGAACCCACCATTACTGAAGTGGGAAATCCCTTGTGTTCATCAAATAGCCTTCAAGGACTATTTTTAAGTAGTCTAAAAATTATTTTTAATTTTGCGAGTTGCTGGGGAAGACTTAAGACTGTTTGGCCAAACACTATGATTCAGAGAATTGGCATCTGTGCAACTACTCCCAATTGCTGTGTCGAGGCCCACTTATGTCAAGCTCTGGTGTCTGTCAACATTTGCGAGATGAAGTGTGAAAATTTGCAAATAAAAGTGTGGATTTCACTTGTGGCTTTTATTATTTGCAAACCAACATGGCTGTTGCAAAATAGCTGGTTTCTTGATTAGAAAACAATAATTGCGTGGCCTAATAATGCCAAAGCGGGGTGGGTGGGTGGAGTGGCCATGTGTCCTACTTTATAGAGGGCAGTCTTCTCTTTGAAGGGTAGTCAGATGAGATGACACTGCTCTCTTTGAAGTTATCCTCGACCTGAAGGACTGTCAAGTCCAAGTCCATTTTAAAGATAACGAACCATAAGAAGGGGGCTTGAAGCTTCACATCAATAGTGAGCAGTTGGACAGCAGACTGAGCCGGCACACAAGTCACCTGGTTACAGGTGACTATGAAATTGCATTTGTATTCAAATTATAATCATGTTTTCCAAATTTGCATTTCTACTTATAAATTAGTATATGCATATTTTATGCAAATCCACATCCTCTTTTTTTTTTTAATGAGTTATTTCCTCTTCTTTGGCGATGGCCATCCTAGTAGGCCATGACATGAGCATTGATTGGCAAGATACGACCTACATGATCCCATCTTGCAAAGGCACTTTCCAGGGTAAATGTTTGGGTTTAGGTTGCTTTTGAATAAGCTTAGGCCAACTATTCCACAACTCTGTACAAGGCAACTTTGTAGGTCTTGTAGAAGAAATACAAACATTTCATTTCATTTATTGTGTTTCTCTACCGTCCCATAGGCAAAGCTCTTTGGGTGGTTCAGAAAGATTAAAAACCATTAAAAATACATTATACAAAGCGCAAAACCATTTATACAGAAAAATATAAACACACAGCACACACATAGACAGCATATATCTTAAAAAAACAATTTTTAAACAATCAATCAAAGACAATCCAGGACCTGATTAAAAACTCATTCTATGCAGCCAGATGCTAGAGAGCAGAGGGCAGTTTTAACCTGGCACCAAAAAGAAAACAATGTTGGCGCTAGGCGGGCCTTGTCAGCGTGATCATTTCTGAAACATATGAAGCTGCCTAATACTGAGACAGGCCATTTGTTTGCTCACATTCCAGCCCAGTACTGCATGTTTGGACTAGCAGTGGCTCTCCAAGGTCTCAGTTGGGGTCTATTTCAAGCCTGATCCCTGATCCACTTTTAACTGGAGATGCTGGGGAATGAAGATGGGACTTTCTGCATGGCAATCATGTACTACGTATATCACTCTCCCAAAAAAAGGGAGAAGATTTTGCTTGCTCCTGTTGATAGGGCTCAAGATGCTTCCACTGTATTCCAGCAGGGCAACCTGTACTAAAGAAATGACTGTGCAGTGGTGATGCCTGTGCTAGCTTTGCATTGTCCCAGTAACACCATGGAGAAAGCATAGGCTGGTATCAACCATTCAGTCCTTTTAAAAAGTCCCAGGCAGATATAGTCGCACCATCTAGTAATAGGGTGCCATAAGCATTGCAGTTCAAATGTTCACCCCAGGTTTGACTGGAAATGGATCCCCCCACCTCCGGGCATTTTTCTACCATTGTTTAACACCATGATTCTTTCCTCTCCAGTGCCGTTCCCAGTTTTGATAGGCATCTGGGATGAAATACTCATGGCTTCCCCCATTCCAGTGGCTTCCCCCATTCCAGCCAGTTCCAATAAGCCTCTACCACTGGAGGCTTTGCCCATGCTTTGATCATGCTTGGATGTTTCTGCTGTCCCAAAGGCAGGCCTGCACAGGCCTGTGAGCTGGCTGTAAACCCTCCCTATTTGTAGTAGCCCTCTAGAGAAATGGCAGATGCCCAGTGTTTGCACCCATTGCACCTAGACAAGAGAGTGGTAGGTCCATCATGATCAAATGTGAATGAATAAAACTGAATGGGATCTATGGGGGTGGGGATTCCAATGAAAACCACACTGCTGAAGAAAAAGGTTTAACTTACTGCACCATTTCCCTCAGTGCAAATTGTTTCCATTTCACTTGCGGTGGTGGTGGTGGACCTGTGGTAAGTGAGGTGAGGGAGTGTTGTGGGCTGCAAAGACAAAAGTGGGTAAGGGGGTGCTGAGACCTGCGGAGTGGGGAAAGCGAAAGGAGGAGATAGTGGAGAAGTGGGAGCAGAAAGACCTATAGAGTGGGGAAAGAGAAAAAGTGGTGATAATTATTATTATTATTTATTGCATTTCTATACCGTCCCATAGCCGAGGCTCTCTGAGCAGCTTACAAAGATTAAAAACACACACAAATTAAAATGCAGTATACAAAGCTTTAAAACTATTTACATAAAACACACAAACAAACATTATAGGCGGAGACAACATATATCTAAAAACAACTTTGAGCAATAGCAGGTGGAGACAGCTTTGCAGTTGTAGAGAGAAAGTGTGGCGGTGGTGGTGGTGAGGTAATATGGAGAGGCAGAGAGGCCTAAACGAGAGATGGGGATACAGACCTCGGAGGGTGCAGAGAGAGAAAGGGAAGGAGGGTTAGCACAGAGGAGTTCAGGAAGATGTGGTAGTGCAGAGAGAAGGAAAGGGCACTGTGAAGCCCAGGGAGAAAAAGACGGTAGGTAGAGAATGAGCTAGAAAGAAAATACAGAGTTAAAATGGTAACAAAAATGACTTTTCACTGCAGCCCTCTTGAGTTAATAAATTTTTTTAAAGTGGTTCTCTGAGTGATTTGTTTTGCACTAAACATTAACTTCCTCTCTATCTATTAAAATTCTGCTTTATTACTAACTGAGGAGCCTGGTCCAGCTTCCAGAAAAACCTGACCTTTTGAATATCTTTCCTCAGTTATGAGAAGGAAGTGACATGTGTGAACATGGCCTGGGAATATGAAATTCTGTATTATAAGTATTGAGGGGAGGGGAGGGAATGACTTTGAAGCTGAGTGTAGCCTTCACACTTTCCCTATTTCTCTCCCCTGTACAGCCGTCCACTGAGGAGAGCCCTGTGAAGCATGTAGACACTCCGGTAAGTGATATCATTTTGCCTCTCTTGTGGCTCTTAAAGGTAATACTCCAAGGGTCTCATATTAGCTTGTGTCCAGTTTTTCTGTTCCTTGTCATGTAGCTTCCCTGCAACAAGGTCCCCACAATCTCAAATCCCAGTTTCCCACAACCAGACGTCCCCATGCCCTACCATGCCTAGGCAATTTAGCAATAGCATCACCTCTTACTTTCAGGCAGGGGCTTGTTCAGGCCTGTGAGCATAATGCAATCACTCTCTTAAGTATCTGGCCCTAAGCGCTATTGCTAAGCGATCACAAGTGGCATGACTTAGGAAAAGGATTCTCAAACGTTGTCCCAGTGAATGTTGTTGCTATGCCCAGTTTAAAACTGCTCCAGACTCCCTTAAGTGGACTCTAGATTCAACGTACGTGACCTTGTTGAAAATCAGTACAAGTTGACTTTCCAGTGGACCAGCATGTTTTGAACTGGCCATGTTGGGTTGCGATATTGATATGTTCTGAATGAGTTGTAAGGTTGATTCACTGCACTCAAGGCACACAGGGCCAGTTGATGGATGCTGCTGTGTTATTTGATGCCTGGTCGAGGTGCACACTGGGTAGCGAGAAGCTTCAGTTTCCCCTGTGCTTTGCTATTGAGTCCCACCTTACACTTTGAGGACCACTGTTGGCTGAATAGCAGGTCCTCTAAGTAGGCAAGCCTGTATCCGAAAGGTCTAGGGATATCCACAGAAACAGATGCACTGAAAAGATGATGGTAGTCTATCCTGTAAAATAAGAACAAATAAGAACACAGTAAAAATCTTGGGAAAATAAACAGTATTGAGAAATGTCAGAAAACAGCTTTTCTTCTTATCTCTCACACAGAACTTTTTACAAAATCTGTCAGTTCAGGAATGCTAAATAAAAACTTCCTCCCCAGTCCCCAAAACAAAGTAATGTTCCAATGCAATGAGGAGAGATGTGTGGTCCCTTCTTGGGAGTTATTTGCAATTTTTAAGAAGGCAAGAGATTGGTCTTTGAGAATTTGTGGAGCGTTAGAACTTTTTAATTCTGTTGAGCACCTGACTTTCTGTTCCATTAGGTCAGAAGTGGGCAACTTGTGGGCCTCCTAATGTTTTGGCCTACAGCTCCCATGATCCCTCAGCATTGGCTATGAAGCCTAGGACTGATGGGAGTTGTAGGCCAAAACATCTGGAGTGCCACAAATTGCCCATCCCTGCATTAAGTTATGAAACAAAAGAAGTACTTCACCAACTCACAAACAGAATATATATATGTGTGTATATATTTATATGAAACCCACTATAGCCTTTTTCCAATGACAATGCAAAAAACCCCCAAAACACTCAATGTATATCAAGCATAATAGCTGTGGATCAGAGACCAAATATAATCTGCTCATTAGTAAGCTACAGTGCAAGGGCACTTTCACACAGACCAGAAGTCACACAGGCAGACTTCTACACAATTAGCAAGTGCCTTGCGCTGAGATGAACATTAAATTTGCTTTCCTGATGAAGAGAAGCTATGCTTGAAACTCACTGGGGTAATTTTATTGCATTGTCTTTTAGAATACATGCTTTTGTATTTTTGTGGTTTTCCACTGTAGGGATTTTGGCTATGTTATTCTACAAGTTTGTAATTCTGAATTTGGACGGCATTTCTTCACTCTGTTACATTCACTTACTTCATCCTACATACAGTATTACTGAAACATAACAGTCCTGTAGGCCTCGCTAGCAAAAAGGGATTTGGTACTTTGGGGGTTTAGCAGTCAGCTAATGGCTGTAAATAATTGTTCCCATTGGTTGGGGGTAGCAACCTCTTTTTGTCTGGGGCCAGATTGACCATGGACCAAAAAGCCCAGTGGGCTGGATGGTATCAAGGGGATGGGGCACTGCCCTGAATCTCCATCCCATCCCATGACATCATCGGTGGCATCCCCACCCACTTTCCCCCTACCATACGTGAGAGAGGCATGGAGCTCTGTTCTTCTTTCTGCACTGAGAGCAACTCAACCAGTTTGTACTTCTGAGCATTTCCTTCCCACCCCACTGGCATCCTGATCAGGGCAGGAAGGGACTTGACAGGTGCTTGCAGGATCCAGTTGTTCAAGTACCAACCAGGTGAAGCACCTTCTTCACATCCTGCTCACATCCCAAATGAGGCATGATTGGCAGGGGAGGGACATGGCCGGTGTTTGCCTGAGTGGCATCCCCTTGTTATCTGTGATCTTTTTATAACATTTCTCAGTGTTGTTATTTTCCCCAAAGAGATCAGAGAAAGCAAGGGGATTCCACTCTCCAGGCCAAAGGGTGGGGCTTGGCAGGGGGTGGCTAGGGGAGGGAGGAAGAGGAGACCACAGAGGTGCCCATACCTTCACAGGGTGGATTGGGCAACCCCATGGGTGGGCAAATGAGAAAGAGATGCCCTTTTTATTTGTTCACCCAAGAGAGCAGGTAGGTGGGTGACCAGAGGTAAGAGAGCCTTCTATGCAGTGGTCTCACACCTTTGGAGCAAGTTGTCACTGGAGGTCTGCCATCCACCATCATTGCAGGTTTTTAAGAAGGCCTTGAAAATACATCATTTTACCTTGGCCTTCTCTTAATACGATTGCTGTTGATGCTATTATTGCTGGTTTTGTTGCTTGTTTTATTGGTGGCCTTAATTGTCGGGTTTATTGTGTTTATGTTTTTATTGTTTTTAATATTTTAACTGTTTTCATGTATTTTACTGATGTGAAGTCACATTGGGAGGGCTTCTGCGAAGAAATATTTGAAATAAACAAACAAACAAATAAATAAATAAATAAACAAACCTATAGAGGTTGCTGTCCCCTGCCATAGGTGTCTACTTTAATTGTCATGTCTGATGTGGGAAGTCACTGACATGGGAAGGTCATGGGAAGTCACTGACACTACTTCCGTGATTAGATAAAACGCAAGAAGCAGTTCTCCAAATCGTAACAGTAGTCATTGCAATATGTGGCTCCCCATTTGTAGTTGTTAAGTGAAACAAGACAAGAGAAATGGATAATCTTTAGAAATGTAACATCTGGACTAGCTCCGAATGGATGGGAGTTTCATGAGAGTCGAGATGTGTCTGGAAATGAAACTGTTATTTCGAGAGGAATGTAAAACCTTTTGCCCCAGCTTAATGTCCTTGTACAACCACAAGGGTATGAAGAGGCTCTCTCTGGGAAAACAGCCATCCCAGTTTGACTACCAGTGAGGATTGTTTTGGCTTTGTCTTCCACCTAAAACATCCAATAAAGCTGCCCAGAAAACTAGGCTAGTCGGAATGTGGTTTCAAGCCAATCTCGCATTAGCTGTGCCCTTCATTATGATGGGATGCCATTGGATGCTTCTCCAGATAGTTCCATCCAATCCCTTGTGGTTGTCTTGGCATAACATGGCCTCCAATCCCTTTGCCTGGGAAAGGAGGAGGGGAACTGGCTGCTGCTCATGAGATGGGTTGCTCTCTCCTTGGCAATCCAGTCAAAATTTGAAATAATCAAGAAAGCTAAAATCAAATCATGTGGATTAGAAACGAACAAGGCTCCTGTATGCTCAGGAAAACAAGATTCTTCTGGCATTGTCCCTGTTTTTCCGCTACATGCATTAGCCTGTAAACATCCATAAAGGTCCCTCCCAGAAGTTGAGTGCCTATTCATTACCATGATACCCCTTGCTAATCAGTGTTGTTTTTGAGGAGCACTGCTATTTTACATGCACTAGTTAACTTTTATCCCTTTGATGGGCCATCAATGGAATATAAGAGTCTATTTAGTTCTACCCAACTTTGTTTGACATATTAATACTGTGGTTTTCAAAATTCTCCTCCTTCTCCTCCTTCTTCTTCACCATCACCACGTTTTTATACTGCCCATTAGCCCAAGCCCAAACACAATTAAAACCATAAAATACAACAAGTATGCTGGGGATCTGGGAAGCAATTAGGGGTTCCTTGTGGAGAAAACCAGTCCGGGTGGACAAACGTCCCTGAAAGACAGCTTTCCCCCACTACCACCAATATTCACCTGCAATGTGCAATAATAGGAGCTTGGATGCTAGTGCAAGGGCTGAGTGGGAACAGGGCAATTATCCAGTCAGGTGGAGACAACTTCTATAAGAAGAAGAGGGTTAGTTTCTTTGTGAACAGGGTTAAGTTCACTGTTCTATTTATCCTGAAGGCAGCTAACAAGTTCCGTAAATACATGAAACTGTTAAAATAAAGTAAGTAAAACAAGTGAACACAATTTAACAATCAAATAGGTCACAAGCCAGCAGCAATGCAATGCTAGCAGCACCTGGATAAAATAAAATGCATCTCACAGATCCTAAGCAGAACAGAAATATTTTCATCTGTCCCCTGATCTACCTTCTGCCCACCCCTGTTCTAAAGCGAAGACATTGATTTCTCATTGGTTACTGAAGCAAAGTGTCTTGTGGCTCTCTGTTGCTTTTGCTGCAACGGGCTGCCTGGGCTACTCCACTAAAATTCAAAGCAAGGTGTGCGTTAAACAGGAAAGAAGGAAGTGAAGTTGAAAACAAGTCTCTCCGATAATTGGGAGATCGCAGCCTTCAGAAAGGATCATTTGCACCGTGAGCCTAATGCCTGGGCCTGAATTCTGGATTTCTGAGCAGTTAGCTCGCCTGGAAGCTGTTATTCCTATCAGCTGATATCTGCCTGACTCTTTCTCGTGGTGTGTGTGTGTGTGTGTGTGTGTGTATTTCAGGAAGGGGTGGGGCTCCCTTTCCATTGGCAGTAATAACAACAGGAGAGCTGTTTGTGCTTGGCATGTTGCGTTGTGTGCTGAGCCACGGGGACCAAACCAGCTGCCTCGCAGGCTGCCCACCCCAAGCATGGTGCCTACTGTGTGCCAAGCCTGCGCTGCCCTTTAATCAAACACTAAACCTTTATTATTGTGGACTTACTTGGGTTGACACTTGGTAGAGGACAGAGGGATTGCTCTGGATGGAGATTTCAGAAAGAGCGGGCACCATGCCCTGGAAATGGATTAGAAAAACAGCTACACTCCCCAAGGTAAGTCTTTGTTTTGGGTTGGTCAGGTGTGGGTGGGGAGGGTGGGGTGGAGAGTGGCAATTGTATTTGCCCATAGGTTGGGAATTGGGTAAGGATCTTCAAAGAGGGATTTGCATTGGCCTCAGTCCTTTCTAGGGCAAGATGGATTCCAGGATCACACTACAGGGCTATAGGCAATCCAGTGATCATGGCAGTGTAGGCAAGGATAATTCTGCCCGTCCAGAGGAGGTGTGTTTAAAAGCATCTTCCAAAGCTGATGCTACGGCATGAGGAGTAAATATCTAACATGCGTGCACACAGACACTGTACTATGCTGGAGGGGCGTAAATGTGTGTGTGCATGCACATGAGTGCCTGTGTGCATGTTTTATTGTGTTTGTGTGAGAGGATATTTTGTGTCTCTGTGTGAGAGAGTATGTTTATGTGCCTCTGGATGTGCATGAAACACGATGGTTGTGCCTCTGTAGGCACGTGTGTGAAAGAGCACTGTTGTTTGTGTAAGTTTGTGAAAGGAGGGTGTTAGTGCCTGGGAGTGTATTTGACAACGTTGTGGGTGAGGGCATAATAAGTTCTGTTCTGATTCATTTAGAGTGGAGATGCTTCCAAAATAGTCTTCTTCTGGATTTTTCACTGAATCGTGGAGTTCAGAGTTACCAGATCTTATTTACAAAGTTGATGAGCTGTATTAGGAATTTTCCATTGCTTTGTTCTATTAACCAGTTTTGTACAGTGTTCTAGGCATTTGTAGTATGCCACAGTTTTCAGTTCCTTCACCTCATTTGTGTGCCTTCCGTCTTCTATTGACCCCCTCTTAGGTTACTGATGCGAAGATGTGCCTTTGTAGAACCCACAAAAAGGAATCTTGATGCAATCATAAGTAGGGGATGATCAAGATTCCTTTTGTGTGGTGCCTAACCAATGCACAGGTGTGCATGTACACAACAGTTAAAAAAGATGCACAAAAATAATCCTTGTTAACATTGGGTTCACTCCTCCCTTGTCAGGATGGAATTTGGGGATCAGACTACAGGACTATAGGCAATTTAACTGCTCGTTGTTAAGATGGAACAGGGAAGTACAAATGATGAGAAGGAAATAGAAGTGTGGCAAACTGCACATGCTTTGATTCTGGAATTACTTTTAGAAATTCCCTCATTTAAATAGAAATTCAGGAATGGGATGCAGAACAAGATGAACCTATGCAACAGTAAAGTAATGGAACAGGGGGAAACCCAGCAATCTCAAATGCTCTCTGCCATTTTAAAATCATTCTGTAAGAGTGCAATTGCATTTCAATGAGCATTACAAAATTCTCAAAATTCCGAGTTTTGGGATTTGAAGCCAGGCACTATGGGAATGCTGAATGTCCAAGTTAAAATGGGCCCTGAAAGCAATTTCTGCACCAAGAGCTTCAGTTCATTCGTGTGTGTGTGTGTGTGTGTGTGTGAGAGAGAGAGAGAGAGAGAGGGAGAGAGGGAGAGGGAGAGAAAGGATTATTTCTTCATTTTTCTTTGTTAGAATCCAGTTTGTTTGTTTGTTTTAAATTAAATCTATTTTTTAAAAAGAACTTTGCCATTGGGCATTTGAGCTATTGCTCAATTTCCCCCTTCCACAAGACTTATTGCATGTGGAAGTGAGTTCCGCTGGCACAGACTCCAAACACAACCAGTACTACTTCAAGTGAACTGAACACAGACAAACAATGAATTACAGAAAAGGCCCTGGTTTTTTCTGTTTTTCCCCTCCCTCTGAAGGCTCAATGAATCTCTGTGATACAATCACTCTTGAATTAACTATGCATAACTTTTTGCAAACCTTTTAAATGCTCAATATGCAGCAAACATGAGCCTGCCTCGGGGTTTTCCAGGAGAAGACCTTATTTTATGAAACTACTAGGGCTTTCTTTCTTATGGGCACAATCCGACTCATATCTCTCTGAAGGAGTGCTGATAACATAAATGTGTGAATTGACTCTAAGGGCTTGTCTACACCTGCCATTTATCCTGGGGTGGTCATGAGGTTGTTCATGTTCAAATGAGCACTCAGTTCTCCTGGGATAGCTGGGACTGCTTTTGTCCCATTTTTCCACCAACTTGGGACCATCCCAAGCTCCATTGGTGGTGTGTATGGTAACCATATGAAAAGGAGGACAGGGCTCCTGTATCTTTAACAGTTGTATTGAAAAGGGAATTTCAGCAGGTGTCATTTGTATATATGAAGAACCTGGTGAAATTTCCTCTTCACACCAGTTAAAGCTGCAGGTGCCCTGCCCTCTTTTAAATCTCGTCACTCTAGTATAGCTCCTGCAGCTTTAACTGTGGCGATGGAGAGGGAATTTCACCAGGTTCTCCATGCATACAAATGACACCTGCTGAAATTCCCTTTTCTATGCAACTGTTAAAGATACTGGAGCCCTGTCTTCCTTTTCATATGGTCACCTTAGTGGTATGGCTGGCCCTCCTGGGGTCCTCCCTCTTCCCCACTTGAAGTGGGGCTCAGGAAACAGACATGGAGCTGTGCAGGGGGAGTCCTGTGCACCCTCCCATTGGGGGTGAGGGGGGAGCATTTTTGCTGTCTTTGGGATGGCGCTCGGTGTCTTCCAGCACCGAGTTGTTGTTTTTAACAAAATAGTTCCTTTGCACAGGATCATACTCGCGCAATTGTGAAATTGCGTAAATATCTCCTCTTTTTTTAAAAATAAAAAACGTCACCCCAGAACGTCCCTCTTTACTCCTGGGACAACTCGCTGGTGTGTGGCCCCTGAGGGATGATCCTGGAAGTGGAAAACTCCATGATCATCCCTCCCCACTCCCCAAAGGGCTGAAGATGTAGAGGAGCCCTGGGGAGGGCTTCAAGTTGTACCTTGAATAGACCTATTAACATGAATGGGACTTAAGTTAGTCATGACTAGCCTATGTCCTATTCATTTCTGTGGATCTACTTTAAGTAGGACTAACATTGGGTACTACCCAGTGAATTCTGTTCTTATGCCTTCCTTTGCTTTGATGAACTGTATAATGCTTTTTGATGAATTCAAAAGGCATAAAACATGTAGACAAAAGTAACTCCATATTAAGTATTCACCATGGTTGCGTTGTGCTCACCCCCAGGGCTGGTGTCAAGAGTAGGCATGGTTGGGCACCTGCCAAGAGTCCACACTCCAGTAGGGGCCCACTTACAGGAGCCCTCTGGAGTTGCTTGTTCTCTTCACTACTGTAACCTGATTGTTCACCTGCCTCTGCCTCAGATAATGGAGGCAGTGAGAAGGAGGAACAGAAGATGCACTCTGTATATCAAGGGGGATGTGGTCACGGCACCGGGTTGGCACTGCTTCGCCATCAAACCCTGCATTATTGCTGGTGCATGGTGGCAGCAAATTGACCTTATGAGGGTAGGCAGTGTGGGCTTTCTGATGGCCATTAGGCTAGGTGGGCCTGCCTGTCCCCCTCCTGTGGCTTCCAGCGATCAATAGGAGGTCACCTTCCACTCAGGAATCCCTCCAGAATGTCTCCGAACGAGGACAGATCAGTGGAAGAGCCAGGCTGACCTCGCTCTAGGCCGTTTCTATACCTGCCTTTTTTCCTGGGATCGTCCCTGTACATCCAAATGACACACAGGGGATCCTAGGAGCAGGCAGGGACAATCCCTCCATTTTCCTGGGGTAATCCTTAGGTGTAGAAAGGGCCTTAATCTCTTTGTTCCGGGGTAGCTTATAGCTTCATCACACCTTGTTAAATATGCGGCCCCCGTCGCTTCTTCTGTTGTCACTCCCGCGTCGCTTCCTGAAAACCGTAAGTAATTAGCCCCATTCAGTCCAGTAGGAGAGAGCAGCAACCGGACTTAATGAAGGGTTTTTTTTTGTGGCGCAATAATGGCCAGAAGGGGCGGAAGATGGGCGAGAGGCAGACGACGTCATGTGAGTAATTCGCGAGTGGCCAGTAACGAGCGTGCAGTAAAACGCTCGTCGGATGAGCCTGTTAGACTCTGCGGCTGCATCATATAACCGATGCAGCACAGATTTGGAGCCACCCCAGGGCAAAGACGTTGTCAAGGTAGCCCCAAGGAAGAAAGTGTTTGCAATGATGAAAAAGAGGTTGAGGAGCAAGAGCAGCTAGTGACAATGGTGGTGAATAGGTAGACTTACTGAGGAAGGAGGCCCATTGAGGGTGTTTTGTCCAAGGGACCTCAAAGGCCTGGCACTGTTCACCATACTGCTTTCGCCTTGTTTTCTCTCTTGTCTTCCCCATTACTGGGTCGCCAGCTGCTTTAAAATTAGATGACTACGTATGATGGCCCTTCAAACTCTGCAAACCATCACCATGTACGTTTGAAGAACAACCCTGGGACGAGCATTTAAATTGCTCTCATTTTTGCTGTGTATGGAAGGTACTGAAATGAACAAGGTGTGAATGTGTATTTCCCCCCCTCCCTGTCGGATATTTCTTTAATTAGAACCCCCTACTTAGTGTTTCAACTGAGGTCACGAAGTCAGCAAACAAATCGAGCGCACATGGAATTTTGGGGCCATGGGAACGGTGCATAAATAGAAGCTTCCTGCTCCGACAACTCAGACGTTTCCTCCTGGCATTTTGTTCCATGAAGGAACAAGCCAAGGCAAAACAGAGCACTGTTCTAATGACTTGGGGAGACCAGTATATTGCAGTGTTTCCTGCTGGTGCTCCGTAAGGCTGACTCTGCTGGGCTTCTCCAAAATAGGGGCTATGAAATTCCCTGCTTCCAGAGTTCTGGAGCACTTGCTGGCAAGGTTATAACTATTGGCCAGATTTCCTGCAGTCTTTTACATGTTATGCTCATACATATTAAAGCTATCAAAGGTTGCATTGTCCAGTCAATCTCTCTTTCTCTCTCTCTCTCTCTCTCTCTCTCTCTCTCTCTCTCTCTCTCTCTCTCTCTCTGTGTGTGTGTGTGTGTGTGTGTATGTTTGTGCATGCAAAACTAGTCTTTTGAACTATTCAGTGTGCATCGAGACTGCAGCTTTTCAATGTCCTGGAAAATCTTTGAAAAGTCAATTGAATTTGAATAGTTTTCTGGAATAAGATAATCGTCTGATAGAAATTTACAAATAAATTCCCTACCATTCTGTAATTCTGAAGCTGGTCAGGGATTGTGCCATTTGAGCCAACGTATTGCCACTTCTCATATTTACATTGGGGCAAAGTCTGTTCTGTTTTTATAAAAACTCCTTGCGCTCTCCACTCCCGCTCCCTGATGGGTGTACCTCTCAAGTGGAGAGGCTTATTTAGATTGTGGCTAGGGAATATTTCACTTATACCCAGCATTCAGCTCAAAGAAAAGGTGGCTTTTGCCTAATTGCACCAATTCAATAAATGGGTCCATTGCAAGAAATTACAAAGAATACAAAAGTTGCTTATTTACTAGCCTGAGTGGCCAGTACTTATAAATGTGGATTTGTAAAGTTTTCATTGAATTATTTTAAAAGAAGACATGAGAGCACACTTAGGAATGTGACAGAAACCAGTCTGTGCCAACCAGATCAGGGGCCGCACATGCATGTGTGTGCACATACACATGTATGCATGCTTATGCACATACATACCAGAGTTCAGAGAGAATGCTAGCAAGGGGATTTCTGGAGTTTCTTTTCCTACTAGTAGCAAAGGAATCCCTTTTGTATTTACAACCTCTTGCTAAGGATTCCCAAGGATGTCTCTTGCTAGTGCCAGAGCAGGAGACCCCAGGCAGCACCGCTGCAATGTTTTCAATGATGGCAGTAGATTCAAGGGTGTCGGGTAGGCAACATGAGGCTGGTGGTCTGCATATTTTGCACCCCTGCTGTTGAGTAACCCAATGGGCCAGTTTGCACATAGCAGTGAGCCAGAACTGCTTTGAATTCTGGCTTACCCATAACTAATAGTGTGCTACTGTATGCTGCCCAATCGCTCCCACATAACTCCTCCTGCCAGTAGGAGCAGCCAAATAGGGATGGATGAGCATTTCCATTTTGCTCACAAAACATGTGATCGAAGCCCTGAATACAATCGTGCGCATGTTTCTGTCAAAGATTTATTTATTTATTTATTTATTTATTACATTTTTATACCGCCCAATAGCCGAAGCTCTCTGGGTGGTTCACAAAAATTAAAACCATCATAGAACAACCAACAAGTTAAAAACACAAATACAAACACAAATACAAAGATGTCCACAAATTTCCAGTCATGCACTCGTGATCGATTTGCCTCCCTTTCCCAGTTCATTTTCCTAATTTGCGCAAATTTCCCCCTGAAGACTGAAAGCCCTGCTTTAGTCTATGGAGGGAAGTTGTGCAAATTTGGCTAAATGTTCACAGATTTCATGTTTGATTGCTGCTTGATTTCGCATAAGACGAGTGGCAAGATGATGTATGGAGGACCCTAGCCATCTCAAATATTGCTTATTCACCCATCCCTACAGGAAACTCTCCAGTGCAGCTTTGTTTAGCATGACATCTCAACCAGAATTCTTCATTTCTCATTCTGTTGGCAGCCCAGAATCTGAAGCCAGATTTTGTGCTTGTCTTTTGATTCTTGTCTTGTTTGGGAGTGACGAGCCAGGGATACTGACTTGGACATAGTGCTAAACAAATCAGCACTGGAGGTTTCCTGATTTGTTTAGCCACTGGCAGAAGAACCAAGCAGGAGTAATCAGGTAGTGAACATGAACATATGGCTCAAAAACAATTAGGTATGTGGAAGTGGACAAGGGGACAAAAACACCAATGACAGTTGAAGAAAAAGAGAGATGTGTACTCTGGTGCTGAATAAAATTAGAAATATTTAATGGTAATTTCCGCAATAAAAAATTTGTAGATTTAAAAAAGACAAATTGACACGTACAATAGCTCGACATTTTGGGCCCTTAGATCCTTCATCAGGAGCTGTACCGTTGTCAAAGTTCGTTTATATAACAAATGCTGAATCTCCTTCCTCGTATCGTTCTCAGAAGGACTGCTTGAGCTGCAATCTACGAATTTTTTATTGAGGAAATTACTATTAAATACTTCTAATTTTATTCAACACCAGAATACACATCTCCCTTTTTCTTCAAAAACAATTAACCAGAATTCACAGCAATTCTGGCTTATCATTCCATGTGAGCGTAATGCTTGTACACAGCAGATGTAAACCGTCCAGTGAGCTTAGGCTATTGGGCGGCATAAAAATGCTATATATATATGACCAAAGACTAACATATAGTGAAGAAGGTGAGCCCGATGTCCACCAAACAGAGGAAGCCAGTTAACTTGCAGATATTTATTTGTTTGCTTATTACATTTCTAATCTTCCCAATAGCCAGTGTTCTCTGGGCAGATTACAAACAGTTGAAAGACAAAAACATAAAATACAACACAAGTATTTAAAAGAAGACAGTACAATGTAGTTGCTTTAAAAGGAGTGGTCTGCCATTTCTCTTCTGGAAAGGTACACTTTGCAGCATTGAAATCTGAATTATTAGAAGCCATAAACAGTTGCAGGTGAATGTAACTGAGTGGAGCTTTGCGCAGCTTTCAAAATTATCGCCCAAGGCCATATCGGCTTGTTTGCATTTGCCCATAATTGATCTACATTAAACATGAATAGTGCACACTATCTTCAGACAACCCATGCTGCTGATGGTACCAAGCACAAGTCCTTATGTCATTCCTATGGACAGCCTTGTTGCATGGGGACATTGACATTATGCCTCTGAACATGGGGACTTTTGGTCATAGGACAGTTTATCCTGCAATGCTGCTGACACAGCCACTGTTGCAATACAGAGCCTGAGAGTCTGCATAGTGGATGTTCCTTTGCGGCCACAGGTAGCTTGCCATGCATGGGAGATCTCAACACCCTGTGTATTTTATTCTTCTTCCCTTAGTGGGTGATGGAACCTCTAACTATCTAATTTAATTGATATGTAGAAGGATGGTGGACTTAGATTTTACTGTGTTGGAATCTCTTTCAATAGAGAAGCGCCCCCAAATATCTTAATATCAGCTAATGGAGCAGAGCAACCTTCTGTATATGCCTGTGCTGTGTGGTTAAGCTTGCATTGATATCAAGCCTGCTGGCCTCCTCCCTCTGCTGTTATCTCAGCTTACTTTCAAGAGCATGTCTCTGTCAACACAGCCTTAAATTAAATTTTGGGGTTTCCTCCCCCTCTTTTGTGCCTTATGGCTTTTGCTCTGCCCAGCTTGATAAATGGTCTCATAATGTTTTTGGGTAGGGCCTTGAATCCCTGTGTATTTGTAAGCTGCGGCTGATAATTACCCAGTTATCTCTGCTGCTACGGCCAAGGAATTTGAATGCAGTTGGCTCAGACAAGACATTGTGTGGAGGTCTGTGTTTCTTTCTTTGAGCTTTAAAGAGAAAAGCAAAACCAGCCTGGGCAGACCACAGGTCGGAGTGGAGCAAGGTGGCTCAGTGCTGGGGGCAAAGCTACCTGCTTGTCTGCATGTGAAGGAAGAGAAACAGTGTCCCTATAGCTTTCCTGAAACGTTCTCACTGTGGATACAAAGCAGATGGCAGAGGGAAATGGTCAGAGCATTCAACAGCTTCTTTCTTCCCTTGCCCAGTGTGTGGAGACTCTATTTATCTCTATTAAGGGTAAAAACACACACATCCAGATATTACTTTAAATGTGTGTCTAACACATATTTAAAATTCGTCTTCATTTTAACTCAAGAGTAGGTGCATGAGCCCCGATCTGGATTGGGATCATCAAGGCAAGGGGTTTTAAATCCAGATTGGGCACCTGTGTCTATTCTAAAAAGAAAGAAAAGACTAAGCTTCTAGACACACATTTCAAGTAATTTACTTGGAGGGGGAAAAAGTTCAAGCTTTATTGAATGGGATAAACAGTACCCTGGGCTTCTACAGAACTATACAGCTGAGAAGAAATGCTTCTATCCTAAACAACCACTGAATATTGTGTAGGGCCCAATTATTTAGCCCAGCAATTTTTGCCATCTTTGGTGTTTGGGCAAAGTGGTAATATTTTTCAGGGATGGGGTGGCTTTCTGTGATAGCAACAAGGTGCCACAGGGTTGCAGTGTTCCTCTTATGTAAAACACACATTCAGACACACACACACACACACACACACACACACACACACACTTTGCCACTGGTTCAAGTGGCAGCACACCTGCAATGTGTCGTGTAGCCCAGCTGTGTTCTTCACTGCAGACAGAATAGGCCAATAGGATTTTAAAGCTCTAAGAAAGAAACACCCCCTCCCCAAAGTCTCTGCAAATGCCCATGTGGGGAGATGAATGGTACCATTCAAGCAGGGGTGAGAGAATTTTGGCACAGCATTAATTGAATGTGGCTGGTGCAACCACAGACCTTCAATATACATGTTTCAACAGTAGCTTTTGTGAAATGTTAAAGACGGCAGAGATTTTGTATGTGGAGTGTAAAATACGCTTTTCGAGTCTCCCAATCCCTCCCCATCTCATCACTAGGTCAGGCTGTACCTTTTGCTATCAGTAGGGGATCCAGGAGCTAAGCAATAGGAGACCAATTTCTTCTACACTGAAGTAATGTAATAATGAAGTAATGTGGCTTTTCTCTTTTTGTCATGCTATTAGGTGTTCGTAAAATCCCCCAAAATTATTCAGGCACGACGTAAACCCTCAAGGTAAGGCTCCCTGTCTGTTCTGGGAAACCCAGAATGATTCTATTCATAAATGTTATGAACTGCTGAGAGATTCTATTATATTCAGCGGTATATAAATGATACAAATAAAATAATAAAATAAATAAATAAATAGGAATATGCACAATTGCCTTTATGATTTCCATGGATATTTCTGCCCTACTGAAATTTGGTAGCACCTGTTTTGGGATATTGATCTGCAAAAGCAAATTCCTTCCAAGGGTCGGATTTTTTGAAATCGTTATTTGATGTGTTAGTTCATATGTTTGGACTCTGCTGTTGTTGTGCTTTATTCCCATTGGAAAGCAGACACACATGGCACAAAGACCTGAACAAATTGTACATTGTTTGCATTTCGAAAGTGAATGGGGGAGCCTTAAGAACATAAGAAAAGCCCTGCTGGATCAGATCAAAGGCCTGTCTAGTCCAGCATCCTGATTCCCACAGTGCCTAACCGTCACTTACGTGAAGCCCAAAGACAGGACATGAAGCCAATTGGTGGGAGCTTGAGGGCAGATACAAGGGAGGACGTCTTCACACAGCGCACAGTTAACTATGGAATATTTACTCCCATGAGAAGTAGTGATGGCCACCAATTTGGATGGCTATAAAAGGGGGTTGGATAAATTCCTAGACGAGGAGGATATCAATGGCTACTAGTCCTAAAGACTATGTGCTACCTCCAGTATCAGAGGCAGTAACCCACATACAACAGTTGCTGGGGAACTTGGGTGGGAGGGTGCTGTTGCACTGTGTCCTGCTTGTGGGTTCCTGGGTGACAGCTGGTTGGCCACTGTGTGAACAGAGTGCTGGATTAGATGGACCCTTGGTCTGATCCAGCAAGGCTCTTCTTATGTTCTTATGAGGGCAACAGCACTCTCCTGCTGTTGTTCCCCGGTATCTTGTGCTCAGAGGGATGCTGCCTCTGATCCTGGAGGTATTAAATGGTTATCGTGGCTAATTGCCACTGCACTTTTAATTCCCCCCTCCCGTAGGCTTTAATACAAGCTCAAACACCTTTGTAGAAAAACTAGCTTGGACTTGCATAGGGTGAAATTCACACATCTCTTAATTTTTACGATGGAATTTTCCAATCAAATAATCATACAAAAATATTTACATGAGGGGAAATTGCCTGCAAAAATGCATTTATTAGGAAAAACACTTGCAACATTTGTATGCATTAGGCAAAACTGCATACAAAAAAGAGTGTATTAGGAGAGATGTGCAAAAAATTCATATCGATTTTCATCTGAACTTTAAAAATCAATTCTCAAAATTCTGGACAAACTGAAATTAATTTTGAAAAAGACTGATCAAAGTTGGAGACAAACCAAATTTAAAACTGGAAAAACAAGAAAGGGAGCAAAACTGAAATTAACAGATTTGTCCATCTCTATTCTTGAATAATGTTCTGATTCATGCATTTGTTTTAATTAAAACCTGCACAGAACAATGGCTCTTGAAAGGCATTGCCCATTTGTAACACTCTGTGAACACACACTAGACTTGACAGCAGAAGCAAAGTGAAACAATGTTCAAGGAGGACTACGCAGACAGATCCTTTGTATCTTTAGATCTTTGCTCTTATGTCCCCACCGTTGACTGTTCCGTTGCTTCTCTTTGACCTAGGAGCTTAAGCCTAAATCAGGCCATGGAGGACACTTGTGAACTCGACCTGGTATATGTCACAGAACGGATCATTGCTGTCAACTTTGCAAGCCTGTCGGAGGAGCAGACCTTCTGCAGCAACCTGAAGGAGGTGGCACAAATGCTGAAATCCAAGCATGGGGACAGTTACTTGGTAAGGCCCTTGCAAGATGGCAATTGCAGTTCGTTATTCTGTTTGTTCAAAGTATATCTTTTACACTGTGTAACCCATAGGGTTACCCTGTGCCTGTTTGCATTCTCTTCCCCTCCTTATTGTTCTACTATGATTTTATTAGATTGTAAGCCTATGCGGCAGGGTCTTGCTATTTACTGTTTTACTCTGTACAGCACCATGTACATTGATGGTGCTATATAAATAAATAAATAAATAATAATAATAATAATAATAATAGGGCACATTTATTAAGTCATAAAGTGTGTATAGCATTCACCTTTCATTCCAGCTGTATTCAGTTGGGAAATTAATTACAAGGTCCTTCTCTGTTTGTTTGTTTGTTTTAATTACACATATTCTACATTTTAAGAATCACGTAGGACTCGACTGCATTCTTTCTGTACCACATTCTGTCCCCTGCCACGGTGCTGTGCTCCACTTCCTACAAAAGCACAGGCCTTACCAAAGAAAGACAAACTTTTTCTGTGGTTGGTCTGGACTGAAGCCTGGACCCTTTTCCTGGCCGTTGGCCCATCTCCTCTTTGCTGATTACTCCGTTTTCATTTCAATTGTGACTTTGCATTGTGGCACTTCTCTAGTCCCATCTGCCATGGGCAGCTCTGCTCACTTTGTCCACTGTTCTCTTTTCGCAGAAGCTGAGGCTGGCGGCTTCAAGATCCTGGAAGCCTGCTGACTTCAGAAATTCATTTCCATTTCCATTTCAGCATTAAATATGTGGGTGTGCCTTGGGGCGCAGCGACAACTGTGCAAATCCAGAATTTGTTCATTAATTTAAAAATAATTAGAACCTTGTGCTCGTAGTTCCAGGAAAAAGGAACACATAAGCAATTTAAAGAATACTAATGCCATAGCCAGCAAATTCAGTAGTTGCTGCTCCCATTCAGTTTTCTGCCATTGTGTTGCCCAGCCCTACCTCCACCATACACACCTACTCTTCTAATGGTGTATATTTCCCTCCTTTCCACTAGCTTTTTAACCTGTCAGAGAGGAGGCATGACATCAGCAAGCTGCACTCCAAGGTAAGATGGAACTGTTTTTAGACAAGTAATGTTTCAAGTGGAGAAGAGAGTAGGGGTATGTCTACACCACATCGGTGTAGAGGGAGGGAGGGGGAGGATCTCACAATATGGTGATCGTGAGATCCTCCCCCTCTGTCTACATGCGGCGTGCAACGTCACAGGAGGAAGAGGATGTCATGCCTGCCATTTTTTTAATCGAAATGAGCGTAGGAGCGCTCCTACGAAAATGGTGACGTGTTTTTTTTTTTAAAAAAGACCCTGCTCCCACCTCCCACCTCCTTACTTGCGGGGAGCCGGGACGAACTGTGACGCCCGGCCACATGTCCCACGGTCTTGGGATCAACCGGGAAAAAAGTGTAGGGTGATATCCCGGGGCAAGGGAGGGATCATTCCTTCCTGCTCCTGGAATCCCCTGTGCGTCATGTGAATGCACAGGGATGATCCTGGGGTGACCCCGGGATATAGCCCCATCTAGCCATGCCCTAAGCAAGTGAGTGAAGAGGTTAGGGAACATAACTCTTTAATTCCATTGAAAATAGTTGCTGGGAAAGGGCAGGAAGCACAGCATATCACTTTTATTTAAGTTACCAAGTGGTAAAACTAATGTTTAGCTTTATACCAGGGGTGGGGAAACTCAAGTCTGAATCCAGCCCTCTGGGGTTCCTCAAATGGCCATAGCCCCTTCTGTCGGTCCCACTTTCTTTCACCCAACCTCAAACTGTTTGGTGGTTTCCTGATTATTATACATTCTCCTCCCCCCATTCTAAAATGTTGAAACGCCTCAAGGATTTTGCACAAGAATTTTGTTCCTGCTCACAAATTGTGCAAACGTGTCCTGTTCGCAACCCTGAATGCAAGCAGGAATCCAGTGCTCAGGAATTTTCCCGAACTTGTGTTCATGTTCCAAAGTGGGCAGTTGTGCAAGTGCACATTTCCCAGCCCACCCCATCCATATTTTCATGCTTTAGCCTGTGGTGGTAGTGGTCAGAAAATGTGCTTTTTTTCTTTTTCTTTTTTTAAAAAATAATTGTCATTTTTCCTGATCGGAAAAAAAAGAGGCTCATGTTTGGGAACATGAACGAGGTGAACTGAGCTTTGAGGAGGAATTTGGAGAACCTCAACAAGCTTGAATATCACATGTTGGCCCATCTGAAAGCCTCACCAAGGCTCTGTTACTGGCAGTCAGAGATTTGAGATAAAATACATTGCTTTTTGGGGGGAGTTTTAGGCCCCACCCCCATGCCTTTAGCCCCCCTACCACTGGAATGCACCCCTCTCCCCAAGAGCTTCTCTGAAATTGAATTTGGCCCTCAGGCTGAAAGAGGTTCATATCCCTGCTGTATGCAGAGCATTGTCAGAGAGCAAAATATCAAATCTGTGGGTCTGATGCTGCGACACTGCCATTGCCATTGCTTTCTCCCTGCCGCCTGCACCTGCACCCTTTCAGCCTCAGCAATTAGCAAGCAAAGGCCAAACTGGAGAAAGGGGTTGATTAAGCCAATGAATAGTGGAAAGTGTCCTCTAACCATATTGTTATTTTCTGAAATTTGTCATCATCTCCTGTGACTAGATAGAGAAATGATGTTTGGAACAATAGGGCAGGAACTGTGAAAATGAATTGCTGTGTGCTCAGTGGCTCGGGTCAAATGAACATGTTGTGGTTGGCACCCCATGGTCCAAACTCCTGAACTGTTGTTCTGAATGGAGAGCTCAACAGCTGTTTGAGGGCCCATTCCAAAAGAAAACGGGTGTGATCGCTTTACATTCCAACTTGCCATTTTGATTCATTAAATCAGTGGGTTTAATGGCCCAGGGAGGCTCACTTGCACTCATCAGTAGTCGCAGCATAGCGGCCATCTTTCGGACCGCCGGACTGGGCATCTCTAGAAAATGTATCTATGAAATTCTCAGACGCTGGGCCCAGTGCTCTTCAATATTTTTATTAATGATTTAGACAAGGATGTGCAGCGAATGCTTATCAAATTTGCAGATGACACAAAATTGGGTGAGATAGCTAATATCCTGGAAGATAGAAACAAACTTCAAAGTGATCTTGATAGGCTGGAGTGCTGGGCTGAAAGCAACAGAATGAAATTTAATAGAGATAAATGCCAAGTTCTACTCCTAGGAAAAAGAAACCAAATGCACAGTTACAAGGTGGGGGATACATGGCTCAGCAATACTACAAGCGAGAAGGATCTTGGAATTGTTGTAGATCACAAGCTGAACATGAGCCAAAAGTGTAATGTGGCTGCAAAAAAAGCAAATACTATTTGGGGCTGCATTAATAGAAGTATCACTTCCCAATCATGTGAGGTACTGGTTCCCCTCTATTCAGCACTGGTTAGGCCTCATCTTGAGTATTGTGTCCAGTTCTGGGCATACTTCAAGAAGGATGCAGACAAGCTGGGGGGCAACGGGGATGATCAGGGATCTGGGAACCAAGCCCTATGAGGAGAGACTGAAAGAACTGGGCCTGTTTAGCCTTGAGAAGAGAAGACTGAGGGGAGACATGATAGCACTCTTCAAATACTTGAAAGGTTGTCATACAGAGGAGGGCCAGGACCTCTTCTTGATCATCCTAGAATGCAAGACATGAAATAACAGGCTCAAGTAACAGGAAGCCAGATTCTGGCTGGACATTAGGAAAAACTTCCTGACTGTTAGAGCAGCACGACAATGGAACCAGTTACCTAGGGATGTTGTGGGTTCTCCCACACTAGAGGCATTCAAGAGGCAGCTGGACAACCATCTGTCAGCTATGCTTTAAGGTAGTTTCCTGCATTGAGCAGGGAGCTGGACTCAATGGCCTCATAGGCCCCTTCCAATTCTACTATTCTATGATTCAATGATTCTAAGAAGAATCAGGCTCCATTTGTTGACATTGGGTTCATTGGATCAGGTTCAAACCAACTCTGTGCAGTCTATGGGACCATGGGGCCAGGATCAAGCTGGGAATTTGAACCCAATGCCCCTGAGTCTTAAAATACTGCAAAGCTCCTCTTCCCTTCAGTAGTGTGTGCTTTTTGGCTGTAGACTTGGCACCCAGAAGGGCTGGCTGAGCCGCTTCTGTTCTTCTTTTTGGATTCCCCTCTGATGTACAGCTCCTGTATGGACGTCTCCCTCTCTTTCTGTTTGTTTTGTCCACTAATCCCACCGTGCTGCTGCTGTCTTTGGCAGCCAAAGAGGCTGTTCATCGACCCAGAGCCAGGCACATGGCTGAAATATTTATCCTGCCCTCTCTGCTCTGAATCCTGGAAGAATAGTGATTGCTCTCAGTTTGCCCCCATATTTATTGAGCAATTGTGGCAGCAGGTTGGTAATGCCAGGTTGGCAAGGGGTAGACGTGGAGGAGGGGCAAAAGGCAGACCTTCTCAGCCTTCTAGGGGCAAAGAAAGGAAGTTGCTTGTCTCCCGTGAGCGAAAGAAACTGCTGGGCTGCAGTGGAGAGCAGCTGAAACGAAACCAAAGAAAGGAAGAGGGTTGGGGGAAAGAGGTTTCCAAAAGCAATCTTTCTTTTTTATTTATTTTGTTGGAGGGCAGTTTATGGTCTTGCTACGTTTCCTACGGACGTTGTTCCAAGTTCAAGCAATGTTTTCATGCTCTGACTAGGAGTGTGTCCGTATAAGGGCTTCCTCATACAGAGACTTCCCTTCTACTGGTGTTTTGTTTTAACGTTTTTGTTTTTACTCCTTGGTCTCTGGTATGTGACAGTGTAGCATCACCTGTGCTCTTTGGCAACCCCATTCCTCAGGTTCCTGAATAGGTAACTGCAATTGATTTGTAGAGTTGGCCAGAGACCTTTTGGTGCCTGAGATCCAAATTATGTCCTTGCCAATGCTGGTAAATTATAATAATCTATTGAATTGGGAATTTGCTGCCCTTTAATGGTACTTCAACAGTTCACATCTAAAGTGAGCTGTCCCATGGTGTCGAATGGTAGAGCAAAGCCTGCAGGCTTGTGTCCTTCAGCATCTTCGTAAAATAGAGTTTTCTAACCCAAAACACTCAAGGGGGTGGGGGTGGAAATCCTCACCTTTCATAACACTTTCCTCCTCCTCCTCCTCCTCCTCCTCCTCCTCCTCCTCCTCCTCCTCCTCCTCCTCTCTAAACCTCCTCTCTCCTTGTGCCATAGGTGCTGGATTTTGGATGGCCTGACTTGCACACGCCTGCCCTGGAGAAGATATGCAGCATCTGCAAGGCTATGGATACCTGGCTCAATGCTGATCCTCACAATGTAGTGGTTCTCCATAACAAGGTGAGAGAGAAGAGAACGGGTTTTCTGTGGGTGGAGAGTCCCATGAAGTGCCTGCCTTGGACTAGGGCACAATGGGAAATAAATAATAATAACAACAGCATTATTTCTATATTGCCCCATAGCCAAAGCTCTCTGGGCAGTTTACGAAGGTTAAAACTTTAAAAATACAAGATGCAAAATTTAAAAACATAACACCTCCCCCCTCACAAACAGACAGTATTACTAGAGATAACATATATTTGAAAACAACTTGAGCAATTGGCCAAACAGCAAAAATGCAATCAATCCATCAATAAATAAAACAAATCCAGGATGTGCTGCCAAATGCTTGGAAAAAGAAAAAAAGTATTGACCTGGCATCAAAATGACAGCAATCGTGATGTCAGGGAGGCCTCATCCCAAAATTTGGAGGCCACCACTGAGAAGGTCCTCTCTTTGTTGATCTTTTTTGAGCCTCCGTAGAAGACAGCAACAAGGGAAAAGATCCTTTGGCAGTAGGTGTATGAAAATGGTGTGTATGACAGCAGCACAACAAACCCAAGAATATATTAAAATCAGATGTTGCAAAGCATTGGCCCCTTTTCAGGAGGCACATGCCAATGGACTTGCGGTGAGGGACAGCAGTGTTTGTGGTCAAGGCCCCTGGCGAATGGGTCACCTGAATTGCTGTCCAGAGACTGAAGCTGCTATTGGTGTTTCTGCACGATCAGCTTTAAAACATTTCATTCATATCTCATGCGAGAAGGTCACACTTGGCTAGATGCTCAGCTAATGATGTTCCCTGTACTGTCTTCATGGCAAATGGTGGTGAAAACAGAGGGCAGAGTCTCAGCACACTGTTATTATAATATCTGCTTTTCCCACCAGCACTTCCTGTCCTCTCTGCCTAGCACTCAGGATTGTGGGTGCTACCATGTGATGGCACTCAAGCTGTAACCTTCGTGGTGGTGGAAGAGAATAAACTACAGCCTAAGTAACAGAATTCTTAGCTAACAAAATAGTTATAAAATAGAATTCTCAGCCAGGGCTGGATTAAGATATGCTGAGGCCCTAAGCCATATCAAGATTCAGAGGCCCCATACCATAAAAATAGAGAGAATAAGTGTATTACACTGTAATAGGAAGGGTAATGAAAGGGTACCACCCAGTGTTAGGGGGGGTCTTGCAGTTAAACAGTGTTAGATAGCCTTCCCTGAAGATGTGTGTAAAAGGGCTAATAAAAGTAAGTTGATTTGAACTTCTTTTAAACTGGCTCTAGTCTGCACTTACTCACTCCCATCCTAAATGCTGCATTGCCACACTTTTTCTATATAAGGCAATTCTGCTGTAAGTGACACCAGACTTTCCAACATTATTAAGCCAAACCGATTTCATCTTAGTTATCTTACATCTTAATTATTTAGAGCCCCCTCATAATAAAGCCATGGGCTACTTGGCTTGTTCCTAAACCCAGCACCGTTCTTAGCACTCTCACCAAACCACATCCCCAAGATCGTTTGAGAGGAATCCTGAGCATGAAATTGGTGTAAAACCCAATATGTGTTCAGAAAGCTTCAGTAGAGGCCGTCCCACCTGTGTTGTATTGATCCTACTCTTTCCATGGTCACTGTTTGATGGAGACTTTGCGTTATAATTTACTCATTTTACTCAACACTGCAGAGTGTTGAGATAGTTGTTCTTTGCTTCTACTTTCTTGTTGCCTTTGCAGTGCTGGTGTTACATTAATGAGACAAAATAGTTGCTATATTTGGACATGTTATGCTTTCCTTTGCTTATATATGAGGGTGGAGAGTGTTGTTGCTCATTAAGGAAGCATTTACATCAGAGGTTCTTGCTCTTTTGTTCACAGCATTAGCCTTCAATCAGAAATGCAAGCACTGGAAAAAAGCAGATATTTTCCCCCTTCTGGGTCTGCACTGTGAATCACAACATGGAATGGGGATGGGAGTGTTGGGAAGAGGATCAAGGAGTTGATAGGGATGTCGAGGCAGGGGTTGCATGAATATTAGGTATACAACTCAATAGGCTATCAGCAAGTTGTGATTGATAGCCTGGTTTGCACATAACACCAACCCTGGTTTATTTTGCCCATGGTTTGTTGCCCTACTTAGGGTTTCTCTGGCAAACAATTGAACAAATTGTTTGGGAGTTTTTGAATGAGGTGTCATCAATATGCTGATGACATCCAGCTCGGACAGCCTTTTCAGACATAACGTACCTGGCTTAGGGTGTAGCTGTGTGCTTCCTCTCCCTTCCCCTCCTCACTTTGTGTGCGGACTTTGGCACTTTGATCCTGGTCTGTTTATGTTTATGGATTTATGTTATTTATGTACTAACATTTCTATACTGCCTAATTTGCTAAAAAGTCAACAAGGCGTTTCAGAACAATTCAAAACAATTCGGAACAAAAACAATAAGGATCAAAATTACCACTAAAAATAGTAAAACTGTAAAACGACATAATTTAAGAGACTAAATTAAAAATCTATGTGTTTACACTCTTTCTAAACAACCAAAATGGTGGGAGCCCAGCATAGTACGTGAAGAAATGCATTCCACAATTTGGGAGTGTTTTGTACTACAGTTCCCTGTTATGTCTAAAATGGGAAACTTTGGTCTAATATCAGTTTATTAACTGGGATCTTAAACCAGGATCAAATCTGTACAGTCATAAGTTTCCTTGACTTTTATGTAAAGCATCTGCCACTTCCGTTTTTATTTCAGGGCTTATTTATGAATGTTGTTTGCCTTTTGAGATATTTGTTTATTTGAAATATTTATAAGCTGCCTTCAAGATAAAACCCCTCCCAAGGTGGCTCCCAGCAATCAATATACAATATAAATAACAGTACATTTCTAAGGCAATAAAAACGTATTACCAAAGCACATTGAACCAAGTAAAAGCACTAAGATCCAATAAATAACTACTGCTAAAATCATTCTATCAATTAAACAACCCAATGTTTAAGGAAACACAGTAGGAAACAAGTAAGTCTTTAGGGCCTCCTTAAAGGCCTGCAGAGATGGGGCCTGGTGTACACTATTGGTATTCCACAAATATGGGGCTGCTGCCAAAACCCGCTCTCTCCCTTGGGCCTGCCAAGCTAGTTATTCTCACAGGCACCCATCTGAGTAGGTCTTCAGAAGATGATTGCAAAATGCGGGGAGGCTGATATGGGTGAAGGTGGCCCTTCAACTAACTTGGGCCTAATCTACACCAGGCAGGATATTGCACCGTGAAAGTGGCATGAAAGCGGTATATAAAAAGCAGGAGCCATACTACTGCTTTATAGCGGTATTGAAATGCTGTTCAATACCACTATAAACGACTGACAACTGTTGGGGCCCATTGCTACATACCATATACCACTTTCATACGGCTATATCCTGCTGGGTGTGGTTCCTGCCTTTTATATACCGCTCTCATTCTGCTTTCATAGTGCAATATCCTGCTTGGTCTAGATTAGGCCTGGGTCTTGAGGCATTTAAGATTTTAAAGCTGAGCTGCACATCCTTTTTGGCCCCAAGGACTGCATCCAATGTTGGCTGAGGGACTAGGAGTCTCACGTGTGCACACACAAACACACATGCACACACACTCCATCCCCTATCCCCCAAACACCCACATGTCTCCCCCTCCCTGTCTGCTGAGATCTAGGGATTGCTGGATGGGTGTGCATAAGTAAAAGCCTGATTTATAACCCCAAATGCAAATGGGAGCATGTGATGTTTGAAAATTCCTGAACTTTTACATTTGGGAATTTGCTTTGTGTGTGTTTGGCAATTTGCAAATGTTTCCTTGCATTCACATTTTTTAAAATACGCAACTTTTGAAACATGCACAGCATATTAAAAATACACAACTTAATGTGGGCATATTAAAAAATGCACAACCTTTGAAAAATGTGCACTTTTCCTGTTTGAACTGAAGAACAAACTGAGCTTGGAAATACAATCTGGAGAATTGCAGTCAGCTTGAGCATACCTGGTTCTCCCATCCCTAGCTTATCCCTACACCAAACGCAAGGTTCCCCCCACCCCAGAAAAAAGGTGCTTTCTTTTTTGCGTTCATGTTCAGGGTTGTGAACAGGGCAAGTTCTGATGCTTAATGAACTGAAACAAAATGCCAAGTGCTAATGTTTTGCCCTTCTGCCACCTTACCTCACTGCATTCCATTTCTCCCCTGCTCAGTTCACTTCCAGCGTTGGAGCTGGGCGGAGAGAAAATTGCTCAAAGCAGTGGAGTGCAGTGAGGTAAGGCAAGGTAGGGGATTTCACTTCCCTCACCCACATACTCCCATTTCATGCCAGGAAAAAAAGAATAGACACCTACTTTATATGTGAACGGGGAAGACTGGTGAATAAATGGATGTAGTTTGACACATCCAATTTGGCCCTCAGGCCCATAGATTTTCCCTGGTGGGAAAATGGGGCATTCCTTAATTTTCTGGGTCAAATCCTACATCTGATGTGTCTCTGTATGTAGCTGCATTTCATTATTGTGTGGTTGGTATCTGTGTGGTTAGGGTTTTGCATATTCTATTGAAGCTGTTGTATTTGGTCAGTGGTGCATTGGGCCGCTGTTCGTTGCCATCTCTGCTCTGTCTGTTCCTGGTATGCAGAGCTGTGTTGATGCATGAAGATTGTAAAATTGTGTGGCAACCATTTAATAGCTGTTCATCATTTTTAAACAAACAAACCCAAGGCAGCAGGAACCTTTTAATGTGCAAAGGTGAAGAACCGTCCCAACAACATGAATAAATATTCTTTTGAAATGCATTCTTTTTTAAAATGATGTTTTTATTCTGTTTTTATTCTTTTACCTCATTTGTTCACCGCTCCAAAATCCTCAGATAGGGAGCAGAATAGAAATATTGTAAATAAAATCAATAAATCAATAAATCAATGCATCATTATTTATTTCATCAATGTCTTACTTATCCATTATCAAAATCATGCTGTGAGGTAGGTAAACTAGGGAGAGCTATATACAACCCCACTCAGCCATAAAGCTCATCAGGTGACCTTCTCACAGCTTAACCTGTCTAACAGGGTTGTTGTGAGGATAAAAGAGGAGCAAGAAAACCTGTAGGTTGCCTTAAACACCATAGGAGGAAAGTAGCACATGAATCAACCATCCATCCAACCAACAAATCAACCAATTGTATCCTTGTTTTTCCCATCTTAGCTGGGCACCAAGACCAAGCAAATATGTGCATGTGGCTCTCCTAGTTCCCTGTCCCAAATTATCCACTATTAAATGGAAACATGTAGGGCACTTTGTTCTTTCTCTCTATGTCTGTGGGGTGATGGTGGGTGCTCTGCCCACCCTTTTCTTCGCAGCAGTGAGAGTGGGGTATGGCAGGATGCAAGAAAACCAGAGATCTCTAGAATCTTACTAGAGCTTACTGCTCAGTCATCTCAAAGGGGACAGCACCACCTATTGTTCAATTATTCTGTCCTCGTGAGAAATGCATGATAATCTAGGGGGAATCCGCACGTCATTCTGAAATCGCTTCTAAGCGACCCCAGTGCGGTGTGAAAGCGAGCGTGTAACTTGCCTTTTGAAGAGCCGACGAAGAGACGTCCTTCCTGCTGCCGCCGCCACCACCCAACTCCCTCCTCGCCGGCTGGGACGGAAAGCTCGGGGGAAGAAGGCGGGGTGGAGAGCTTCTTCCGCTCTCAACCCCGCCTTCTTCAGCCGAGCTCTCCTCGCCGGTCGGCGAGGAGGTCTGTGGGTGGCGGCGGCAGCGGTGGTGGTGGGAAGGACGTCTCTTTGTCGGCTCTTCAAAAGGCAAGTTACACGCTCGCTTTCACACCGCACTGGGGTCGCTTAGAAGCGATTTCAGAACGACGTGCGGATTCCCCCCTAGTTTCTCTCTGTGACCCAGCTTTTGCTGTGTCTCCTTTAATCCCCTTGATAGGATGATATCTGAATGGAGTCTGTTCCCATCTATAAATCCTGAGCATATCAGTTGTTCTTAGGGATGCTTGAGAAATTTAGAAATGCATATTTTGAGAGGGAAAATGTGTTTAAAAATATGTACTGAAATTAGGGATGTATGAGAAATTTGTTTCAGTCCTCTTTTTTTTTTAATCAGTCCATACGTTTCTGACCCTGCAATGTGATTCGTGAATGCTTCCATGCATTCAACAGGATGTGTACATTTGAAAAATGCACCTGAAAAAAAAAAGCATACTTTGGAGAAGTGTATACAAATAAGCTTTCATCAATGGGAGAAGAATGCATACATTTCAAGGATGAAGAAAATTGATGAGTACATTTGGAGAAAAATACACATGAAAATATGCATGGATTTTCATGCAAAAAGAAAGGGAAAAAAACGAAGCTGGAAAACTGATAGGGCTCAAATTGGAACAACCTTCAAGGTGGAATTCAGGGAGCTTTGGCGATCCCGAGTTTTGCTGCTTTGCACATCCCTAATTTAAACACATTCTTTTTGGTGCAGATTTCTCTCAAAAAAACTTGCGGATTAATGTAGAAACGTAAAACTACAAGCTTATGGGTAAACCCATGCAAACATGATATAGACTGAGAACAGACTGATTCACCCATTTGTAGTTGTTCAGTTTTGAAAGTTTCATTCTTTTGGACTCTTCAGTGAAGACATGGGCACTTTCCCTTCTACCCAGTCTGATTGCTGGTAATCCTGATCACCTTATTTTGCTCATATTTCCTGCAGGGCAACAGAGGTCGGACAGGGGTTGTCATTGCTGCCTACATGCACTACAGCAACATTTCAGCCAGGTAAGAGAGCCTCACACCATATTTGAATGAGAGGCAGTGAAGACAATGGTTTGAGTGGTGAGTGTGTGTGTGTGTGTGCTGGATCAGAACAAGGGTCCATCTAGTCCAGCACTCTGTTCACATAGTGCCCAGCCTGCTGCCTCAGGGAAACCCACAGGTAGGACATGAATGCAGTAGCACCCACTTAGTCGTTTCCCCCAGCAGCTGGCAAGATAGCATATTTGCTAGAACAGAGAAAGGAACAATGAGCTGTGATAGATGAAGATGTATTGCGGTACTGAAGGTGTTAAAAGCTGCATTGATTTCCTGGGCCAATGCACTTAATTGGCTAAATTTTATTTGATTGATAAGATGCCCAGAAATATTAGCATTTTATGTTGGGGGTGGGGGGTGGGGAAACCTACAGTAGTTGAGTGAGAAGGCTTGAAATAGCCAGAATGAATTTCCTAGAGAAACTCCCTATGTGAAACCTTAGGGAAGAACAACAAAACAACTTCTTTGTTGGGGCGCCTCTCTGCTGTCCATCCAACTAAGACTTTCCATCTCCCATGAAACATGCCTGTAATGACACTTCTGTTTATCCCACAGTGCAGACCAAGCTCTAGACCGGTTTGCCATGAAAAGGTTCTACGAGGACAAGGTGATCCCAGTGGGGCAGCCATCACAGAAGAGGTTAGTCCCATTGTTCTTTCTCTTGGGTTGGTGTGGTGGTTTCTGGTGTTGCTCTCAGACCATATATGTAGAGATGTTTGCAGGGCCCATTGAACAGATTCACATTTGGGGGAAAGTATGCCTTCAGTTCTTAGATAAAGCCAAGCTTGCTTTATACCAACCTTCCCCAACCTGTACTTTGGACTTCAACTCCTGCTAGCCCCAGACAGCATGGAACCCAAAACACCTGGAAGGCACTAGGTTGGGAAAGGCTGCTTTACACTGTATTATTTATTACTTCTTCAGTTCAAGGATTTAACACAAAATTATGGATGAGGCAGGATTCCAACTCAGCTGAATGCAGACCAGAACCATGACTTCTGATTGGAGTGGAAGCATTTCCAAAACAGACCCGCAATCCACTCCTTTCTGATGCATTCTCAGCCCATTTTGGAAATACGTGAGTGGTGCAGCCTCCCCCGATTGCAGCCACCCCCAGCTACATTACATTAACCTCCCATATTTGGAGGCTTCTAGCACATTTGGGGTGTGTGCGAAATCAATGCGCCCTCAGTATGCGGAAGGTTTAGCATGGCTTGAGAGACCCCTGCTGGATTATGCTAAGCCTGCTCTCCTATGCTCCATATATCGCTACCCTTTTGTCTTTTGGGCCACAGCTAGACCTAAGGTTTATACTGGGATCATCCAGGGTTCACCCCTGCCTGAGCACTGGATCCCCTGTATGTCACCTAGATGAACAGGTTTGACCTCTGGACGATCCAGGGATAAACCATAGGTCTAGCTATGGCCTTGGAGTGAGACAAGACAAAAGGAGGCCTGGCATGGCTCAAGGATAACCTCTTGGACTGTGGTACAGCTCCCCTTGCCTACTCCAAGGCTTTCCAATGTGGAAGGGGGAGGCAATATTGCCATCCACTTGGCAAGTTGGAAGCTGCAGAAATGAAGACAAGAGGCGGCCTAGAGTAAGCCAGGAAACGTTCCCTTGCCTGCTCCCCAAACCATGTTAGGCCTCACTTTGTCTGCTACAGTGGCATGCCAAGCTGACAGCTATATCACTACCTGCTTGGTGTGTCGGAAGCCTTGGACTATGTTCTAGCCACCCTGGGCCTCACTGTACATGGCTGTAGTGGTTTGCAGAATCCATTCCTGATGCTAAAACCTGCTCTGGGGTTTTGGTGGAGCAGAATAGATTCATTCCACACCCTGGCAATCGTTTTTGGAGTGGAATCTAAAGGTTCTGCTCAGTCCTAGCTGTGATCTATTTTTTTCTTCAATGGAGTAATTGCTTCTGTGTTTCATTGAGTGTAAATCCTTGTCTTGCATCATGAGATGAAATGAGTGTCATCCATCGATGAGAGGCTCTAGCTTTTTTAATGTGGGCAGAGTACGTGAATATGTGGACACTGTGGGTTAGAGATAAACCACCATAGTTTACAGATCAAGTTTTGAATAAGCCCTTTGTGCCTCTGCTTTCCACTGCGGGAAGGATAAGGGACAATTTACACATGACTTTAAGTGTAGATTTCCATCTTTGGCCTCAGTGCTGGATTTCCCCTCAAAGCAAATGCAAGCTTCAGAAGAAAGATTTTCCTCAGGACCCCAGCAGGGGAAGGAGACTGCTCTGATCCTATTAATTATGTTGCAAAGAGGATCTTTCAGTCCTGCTGAATTTCTAAAAGTTGCTAGTTAGTTATCTATTTAGCCTCTATTGTGCTTCCTGTCCATTTCACTAGGTGGTGCTGAAGCTAGCAATGTACTGTATGTACTCGTTTTTAAACCACAAAAGCTTTTCAGTCTTGTAGCCTCTAGCATCATCTCAGCCTGCACTCTCCTTTTAAAGAACACTCGGTGATCATTTCAGCATCAAAGTATGAACTCTTGAGTTGCATCATAGAAACATGTTTTACATGACAGCCTTCTAAGTACTGAAAACTATTCTCAGACCATCTACAAATCTGTGTATAAACTGAAATGGAGAACTAATAGCCTTGTCCCTAGCATATGCCCAATAGCAAATCAAAAGTGATTTAGAGAACAAACCTATACATATATACTCAGAAATAAGTACCATTGAGCTTGATAGAGCTTACGCCCAGGTAAGTGTCACTTGCACCATATAGGAGGACATGAAAGAACAAATAATAATAATGATGATAATGATGATGTAGATATTTCCATTTGCTGTATGGAGTCTGAGAGGGAGCCATCTTGTTAAATGGCCACTTTTACAAGTTCTTGGTGTGTAGCTTCCTTCCTGATTAACCAAGGAACATACTCTGTGTGTCTAATCATAGGTTTCAGATGGTCCTAACAACAGTGGGACAAAGAATATTATCTGAGATTTGCAGATATAATTTTTGAAAATGGTAACAGTAGCTTTGCTCTCATGCCTGATGTTTGCAGTTAAGGCACTAAAAGAAATGCAATAGGAATGTTTTTTAATTGATTAGTTTTGTAGCCTAAATAACAGAGTTCCTCAAGTTTTAACAAAAGGGGGAAAATTCCAAATTTATAGACTGAGGTCATTTTTCTTCATTGAAAAACCAGTTGATCAAGAATCTCCAACTAACTGCCTGTTGAATATCTTGGTTTCTATTCCAGGTATGTCCATTACTTCAGCGGTCTCCTCTCTGGCACCATCAAAATGAACAACAAGCCCCTCTTCCTTCACCATGTCATCATGCACGGAATTCCCAACTTTGAGTCAAAAGGAGGTAACTGGCTTTTCCATTCCACATAGCACCATACCAATATGGCTCCCAAGAGACTGAAAGATACCGTGTCTATTGGGTTGCACAGGAATCCCACAACTTCTGCCTTTCTCTATTGATGGTCCTTAAGACCTGATCTACACGTATAACAGAATAAGGTGGTATCATGCTGAGGTGACAGAGTAAACTGCAGCTTGAATACTATCCTATAGTATGCATTTGAATGTTCTCCCAAAGTAAAGAGTCCTTGAAGAAAGAAAGCCAGAGTAGCCAAAATAATAACAACAACAACAATAACAAATTTATTTCTTACCCGCCTCTCCGTTTGGACCGAGGCGGGGAACAACAATAAGTATGAAATACATAAAACTGAATTAAAACATAATATACATTTTTAAAACATCCTAAAAACATCCTAAAATTCCACTGGATAGGCCTGCCTTCAAAAGGCTGTTTTGGAACCTTGCTCCCTGACCGTGATGGGCTATTTTTCTTATTTGAAGAACTTTCTTCTTTACATGGGGAAACATTCCAAAATGGTACCTCACACCTGAAGTCTGAGGTGCTGCAGCCTATCCTATCACCTCAGCATTCTAGCACCTTCCTTTGCTACTTGTGTAGAGCCAGCCTCAAGTTACAGCTGCAGCTGTCACCTTTAACCCATTGCTTTTGTTTTCAGCAGCTTCTTTGGGTACACATGTTACATTGCCATGTGGGATGGACGTCTGCATTCTCACCTGTTCAAATTTCTCCACCACTTGTTTTAAAAATCCTTATGACCTCCCAGAGCTGAAGATGCCCACAATTCTTAGATTCTGGTTCAGGATGTTTGATAACCGTGTAAGAACAGCCAATGCTCACTCTAGCCAAGTATCATGATTCCAAGGCACAGCACAATAAAAGACGTTAATGCCCAGCTTTCAGCAGTCTAAAAGGCATAAGGTCATATTCCCAACACTGTCTTTGATAACTGTCAGCCATAAGGATATCTAATACAAATTTGTTGGGCTTGCAGATTGGATGAATTATTTACATGAATTTGGATGCTTAACTGAAGATGGCCTTAGCTCATTTGATTTTCTGTTTCCTGGGCTTGGGCAGTCAGCACACATCTGCAACAGAGAGCTGGGGAAGGGAACTTAGACTTTGGCCCTTTCTATACCTACGGGTTTAGAGAGAGGGAGAAGGGGTGATCCTGGACTTACCTGCTTCCAGGATCATTGCCCTCAGTCCAAATGGGCCACGTGATGTCACGGGCGTCACGCCCCTTACGGCCGCCTTTTTTTGAAAGAGAAAGAGCTGGAGCGCACTCGTGCTCCAGTGAAAAAAAGGTTAAAAAAAGAAAGAAAAAAAGCCCCGACCCGCTCCCCACCCCACCCCCAATGGCCCTGGACTCCCCACATCTCGGCTCCTTCCCTCCGATGACCCCCACTACTTATGGGGGAGAAGGAAGAAGCTGGGACGGGCGCCCACACCGCCCATGGTCCTCGGGATCTTCCCAGGACCACAGGTAAAACTAGGATAACTGAGGTCTCAGTTATCCCGGGGAAATGGAGGGATCATCTCTCCCTGCTCCCGTGATCCCCTGTGCATCATTTGGACACACAGGGATGATCCCCAACAAATGGATGGTGTAGAAAGGGCTATTGTCTTTCAGGGGATACCTAAAGCCTTTATACCCGAAAGCAAAGAAAGATCCTGCTTCTTGACCATGCCATGTTTTTTTCCAGGGCATCTGTCACTGTCACAGACCTGGCCCTGTTGGCTGCAGGGAGGGCAGTGTATCTGAAAACATCTCCTCCAGGCTAGACTGTTTATCTTGGCCTCTTACTGTTTGCGTTGCCTTTGCCATTACTAATCTCCCTGACTAATGAAAGTCCCTTTCTCTCCGTCTCTGATTTATGTTTCCTAGGCTGCCGGCCCTTCCTCAAGATCTACCAGGCTATGCAACCTGTCTACACATCTGGAATTTAGTAGGTTTCTCCTTAGAGCTGGCACTCCTCTTTTGAGTCATAGGGCCAGACCAGAGCAGACTTCTCACTGATTCTTGGGTGTGGGTGGGGAGGGAGGAATTCTAGCTTCACATCATTCTGCCTTCACTGGTCCAAGCGGAGTTTAAAGGAGGAAGACAATCCCTAACCTAAAGGCCTCTTGAACTGCATATACATAGAAAAGGGTGGGGAGAGAAATACAGATAATGCACACTTTCTTGAACTCATGGGAACAGCATTTAGGACTCTCTGCATGCAACATTTGATGTTTTCTACATGGAGAAGGCTACCTCCATGTGGACAAAACATGGTCTACAGCAACCTAGGGTCCCAGATGTTGCTGGACTTCAATACCCATCATCCCCAGTCAGCATGGACAGAGGCCAGGAATGATAGAGATTGTATTCAAATAATATCTAGGGATTCTAGGTAGGAAAGGCTGGTTATAGAGTTAAACGGTTTTCAACTCAGTTTAACTTTTGTTACTTTTCCTAAGGAATATTGCGAAGTGTTGTTTTGTGAAACTGCTAGATGTGTTCATTTTTTAAATCAACTAACTGAATTTTAATTGCTTGTTTAATTATTCCATTAAATGTAAATGTGTATATTAAATAAATCTGCACAAAACCTTTAGCAGAGATGGGTTATTCAAGATATTGAAGGAAATGTGAAATAGAAGGAAAGTCCATATTTAGTGTTTTCTTTTCCCTTCAAATCAAGTGTGCCCTTCAGTCTCAAACCTACTAATTTAAATTTGTCCTGACTCTTTTTTCACCAACCAAAATGTTGATATATTACTCTATGATTGAAGATCTGGTAACAAAGGAGGGCATTAGATAAGAGGAGGGACATGGCAAACACTTGGCTTGACTGTAGACACTCATAAATAACACCGTAGGAAGGATAAATACTTGTTTAGGAAGTATTATCTTTCACAGTCATAAACTCAGAAGTGGAAGTTACAAAATCAACATCTGAGTAATACTTTTAGTAGAACCAATACACAAAATTGTGACCAAGCTTTCAAGATCTTCAGATATCTTCATCAGGCAAGTTGTTAAAAAAGCAGGTTGGCAGGGGCGGGAGAGGGGGAGAGAAGGGGAGGGGGAAGTCCTAAAGTCTGCATGGCCAGAGTCTTAGGATGGAATGAAGGAAGAGTCACAGACTTAACTAGATTAGATCCTACTAGGGTTCACATAGTTTTAGGTTAAATCCAGGGCTGTTGGGACAAACAGATAATACTGATTATGTTCCTTAAAACATAAAAATCCAGTAGATACTTGGATTTGTCTCCAAGTTTAGTTGAAACACATACAGAAGTGGAAGTGCTGACCAGGCTGGGATACAGGACTAGGTGTGGACTGCACAAACTACTCATAGTGTGTTCTAGGCCAGATTGTGTGAAGGTTAGCTGGCACAAACATTTTGTAGTGGGGTGGGGTGCAGGACCTCAAGCCCATTTGGGTTCCGAGTCTGGCAGTCTGGGGTTCCCCAAATGGCGATGCCCCTTTCCCCCAACCACTGATCACTTACTGGTTTCCTAGCTTTTGTGCAGCCCCTCCCCATTCTAAAAGGTTAAAATGCATCTTCTAAGGCTTAATTACTGACAGTAAGAGCTTTCAGCCACATTTGTGGGTATTTTGGAATGTTGCCCCCCCCCTTTTTGCCTTTGGCCTCACCCCTTTTGCCTTCAGCCCCTGCCCACTTCTGAGAGTTGGTCCAAAATGGAATTTGGCCCTCTGGATGGGTTCAGCACCCTTGCTGTAGGAGCTTTTCCAAACAGTTATTTGTGTGTGTGTGTGAGAATCATCTTCACCCACTTCTTTTGATGTTTGCTACAGGTTGTCTTGCACAGTCGACCTGTGCTGTGTTGCACAGTCCTGTGCAAGTCCACATAGACCAGGTCTACCATGAGTGCGGGGAAGAACATTTCAGCTTTGTGATTGCACAGGTTCTGTCTGTCCTCCATGTATAGCTTCTTTCTTCTCTCTGTAGCAACGTGCAGGGAGACAGCCAGACCAGCATCTGCATCACTATAGAGCCGGGACTGCTCTTAAAGGGAGACATCTTGGTAAGAGTCATACAGGGCTTTTTTTCCATTTCCTACTTTGGCTCAATGAATTCAGCTTCAATTGGTGAGTCCATTTTGGAAATACAGGAATAGGAGGCCTAGGATATCCACAAGATGTGGTCTACGATCTACTCACCCCAGGAAAGTCCCCAATTTTTGTGGGGAGGTGTACAAAAGGGGTGTGTTCTGGACATGAAGGGGATGGAAGTTTTAGTTATAGGTTTGTAAGTGGATGTTACCATTCATGTTTTCTGGTTGGTAAGCCCCCAAACTTTAGTGGTGTACTGGAACCAGGATTCACAGGGAGGCAGTGCCAACACTTTTATTAGCAGGGTCGCTGAGTCATCTGCCACCCCCTTCAGAATTCCCAGTTCCCTTCTGAGCTTAGCTACAATCTTCACAGTAGTAGTGGATGTGTGGGTGTGTGGGAGGGAAAGAATGTACCCAGCAGCAAAATATTCTTCTATTGTAATGCAAATGTTTTGAGGTGCCTTTGTCTTGGATTAAGACCTATTTGCACCAAGCAGAGAGGAAACATGCTAGAAATTGTTTGTTGCTATGGGTCAACAAAGCTGCCTGAATTTTTGGATGCTCCTTGGAGATGTGGCTATGGGGACTGCCATAGTGAGTGCTTGCACTTCAGACTTTATCACCACACCACTGCCAAGCAGATGGCTCTTTTCACCCCTCCCTTTCCCCTGGCAGCTGAAATGCTATCACAAAGAATTCCGTAGCCCGACTCGGGATGTGATCTTCCGGGTGCAGTTCCACACCTGTGCCATTCATGATCTGGCCATTGTCTTCAATAAGGAGGACCTGGATGATGCCTTTAAGGGTAAGAACAACAATATTAAGGAGAATGAAGGGGAGTTGGTTTGGTCAGCCAGAGGCCATAGTAGCAAAACGCACACCATGTTTTGTGAGGGTCTTTGCACAGTGTCATGGCTTTTGTGAAATTATTATTATTATTATTATTATTATTATTATTATTATTATTTGCATTTTTATACCGCCCAATAGCCGAAGCTCCCTGGGCTGTTCACAAAAACTAAAACAATTCAAAGTGTAAAGCAAACAGTATAAAAACATGATATAAAATACACATTAAAACGAATTAAAACATACCATACATGATTAAAACATCCTGAAAGCATTCTAAAATTTCACTGGATAGGCCTGCCGGAATAGATCAGTCTTTATTGCTTTTTTAAATTCAAAAAGACTGTCAAGTTGACGAATCTCCTCCGGCAGGCCATTCCAAAATGTGTTTGTGAACCATCTTGTGATGGAATGCAGTGCTAGACAAGCAGTGGAAGCCCCAAATCCTCATGGTAGCAACAACCATGATAATTGCTGGTGAGTCCCCAGAAACATTTTCCCAGGACATTTGGGAAGTGAAACTGAGAACCCCCTAATAGATCCCTGCTGAATTCAGCTTCCCATGCCCACTGGGTTTTGCCCCATTTTATGTGCCCTCTATCAGTGTAGGCAGGTAGATAAAACGACTGTCTTTTTGTCTTCTTTTTCATTGCAGATGAGCGGTTTCCCGAGTATGGGAAGGTGGAGTTTGTGTTCTCCTATGGCCCTGAGAAGATCCAAGGTACTGAATTTCCAACCACTGGCACCTACCTCTTCCATTCCCTGTCCCAATTTTACCCCTCCCTGTCCCCAGGCTGTACAAATTCCTGTATGAAGCCTCTTGCCACATTATCATCCTTTGCTGAAGGCTCCTCCTTCTGAGTCAGAACTGCAGGATTCAGAATCATCAGCACTATCAAATCTTGTGGCCAGCTGACCCACCAGGTCTTGCATGTCCTCACCAGCAGACAGCCTCTTTCTCCTTGTAGGGTTGCCTTGTTGACTGAGGCTCCACCCGTGACATTCCTGAATGGCCCCTGTTGACTCTTTGGGGAATGAAATCTTCTAGGTCGAGCTCAAGTCCTTGCCTGAGCAACAATTTGCCTTGTCTTGTTCTCAAACACTTCCATGGATTCCCATCCCACCAGTAGCCTCTAGCCCAGGAGTAGATAACCTGGTGCCTGCCAGCTGTTTTGGACTACAACTCCCATTACCCCTGACTATGCTGGCTGGGACTTATGAGTTGTAGTCTAAAACATCTGAAGGGCATCTGGTTGCCTACCCCTGCTCTAGCCCCATGTTACTCTCCTCTCCCTAGCCCAGGGGTGGGCAGCTTGTGGCCCTCCAGACGTTTGGCCTACAACTCCCATGATCCCTTACTAAATAGCCAATGGTGAGGGATCATGGGAGTTATAGGACAAACATCTGGAAAGCCACAAGCTGCCCACCTCTGGGCTAGGGAGAGGGGAGTAGCTGATGAGAATTGTAGGCAAGAACATCTGGCAGTCCACAAGTTGACCATCCCTACCTTAGCCCTTGCTTCCTTGGTCAGATTTCCTGGCTGAGACTTGATTGTGGCTTTGGTTTCTCCTGTGATTGGACAGTCTCCTTGTTTCCGGATCCTGGCTTCCATCAGTGATGCTTTATCTGTGTCTCATTGGTCCCACTTCCCTTTTATCTCTTTCCCTCTTCCTTTTCATTTGTTCTAACGTTATTATGCTATCAATTTCTTCCATGACTGAACTGGCACAGAAAGTTCTTGGCTAGTTCTGTTGCTGAAACTGTGGTGTCCTTGCTTTAAAGGCATGGAACATCTTGAAAATGGCCCCAGCGTCTCAGTGGACTATAATACCTCGGATCCACTCATCCGGAGGGACTCCTATGAAAATTTCAACATGCATCGTGAAGACAGCATGGAGGGTAGGTGGCTCAGACTCTTATTGCGCATAACCCAGCTTCCAGGCATAAGCGTGATTGTGACCATCTCCGTGAAAGTAAACATTTTTGGCATATTACCAGGGATATAACTAGTGTCAGATTTAGGCTTTCTGGATTGCATAAAACAAATCTTAGCACCATCTTACATTTTAGTTTTGGGATCCAAGTGGCAGATGGAATCTTTTTGCTAGCCACGGATTATCTGCAGATCCTGCCATTCTGATATGGTAGGAATTGGGTAAAAAAAAAATGGTATGATGAGGCAAGCAACCGTATAAAAATGGCATTTGTGCCATCCTTATAGAAGTACTGTAATCCAGCTCCTTTGTCGCCATTCCACTCACAGCCACAGTGCATATGATCTCTGTAGCCAATGAGCCATCATACCAGGAAACATCACTTTTGCAAAATCACAATGGCCATGGCCATACTTCACTTGCAGTTCTGTTACGACAGTTCCAAAGGACTTCTCTGGAGGAACGCTGGCATCTGGGTGGACAACCAGCAGTGGAAACATAGAGCATTGCAGTGTAGTCTATATAATTCCTCTAGACTGAAATATAGAGCCGAGTGGTTGAAGGACAAGAGGGATTGGGTTGGTGAGGATGTATTGATCTTCATGCTGACAGTTCAGACTCATAGGATTATATTTGATTATACTATTTTTTTAGTTACAGTTCTGTCTAGGTATAGGTTGAATGTCATATGAATGTCATATACTTCAGAACAATGAAGGAGGATGAAGAATGTTTAATAGTTGTCTCAATCACAAATGGACAGAGCATTTCCCCCCTGTTTTGCTAATACTTCTCACATCAGAACTACTTTTGTTAGTAGGGTTTGTTGAAAACATTTGGGTTCCTTTAGTTCTTATATGTTCACTAAATAGTTTTTTGTTTGGTTCCCCCCTCCTCCTTCTGTTAGTCATCTCCATAATGTGTTTTAGTATTTACCATTTTATAAGATAATAGATATATACTGGACATAGTAATCGATTCTGTTAGGCTATGTCTTAATTATATTTTGAACAGTGTATTCCTCTTTGTATTATATTACTGAACGATCGGTGATGTTCTTTGGATAAGCAGTAAAGATTTGATTTGCTGAATGAGGAAGCTCCAAGAATATCTGTTACCGCAGAAGCTGATTAAATAAGGCAATAGTCCCAACGGGTTGTGTTTTTACAGGATGCTATATGATATATATTTTTAACATAGAAGGGTAGTTTGAGGAAACTTTGTTGGAACGTGATACGTCCTGCAGCAAGGTTCTTGCCTGATAGACAAATTACCCCAAGGTTTCCAAACAGGGAATCATCCTTTTTTTATTCCCTTGCTAGACATGGTCACACAAGATTTCTCTGGCCCATTTCAGACATAACTGGAAATGGTTTCCTGTTATGTGAATAAAGCATGCTGAGCATTGAGCTTTCATACACTTCATTCTCTTCTTCTCTTTCACACCTGCCTGGAGGAGATAGGAAGCTTTAGTGTCATATTTTAAACAAGCCATAGTTTCCAGAAATGATCATTTGTTTAAACTATAATTAGTGAGAACAAGCCACAGTCAACTCTGAAAAGGAGGCAGCTGTATGGAGCAGACTTAGTGGACATGGGATGACCCAGAAAAGATAAAGAGTAATAAGCATACAAACAGGTAAAAATGCTACAATGTTGCAATTATGTGAAAAAAATATGGTTGGCTCTGGAAAAGCAAAGATGTAGATATGCCCCCAAATAGGGAAGGCGTCAGGATATCCCAGTGTTCACCATATAATGCAAAGGTTATAAATTCTGCTGTTTCCTAGTAGTAGTAGTAGTAGTAGTAGTAGTAGTAGTAGTAGTAGTAGTAGTAATAATAATAATAATAATAATAATAATGCAAAAAGTAACTGTGATTATATTCTTTGTAGAACTCTCTGGTATGGAATGATGAAAACACTGATCGTATAGAACAGCCTTCCCCAGCCTAGTGCCCTCTAGATGTTTTGGACTAGAAGTTCAAGCATTCCTAGCACCGGCCATGCTGGCTGGGGCTGCTGGGAGTCGAAACCCAAACTGTTTGGAGGGCACCAGATTGGGTAACCCTGGCATAGAAGAAAACATACACTCTAGCATACGGATGGTTTCAAAGAGCCCAGTTGGCTTTTGTATATGGAATGGGAGGGGGCACCATTTTGTCCTTTGTCTCAGGCAGGCAACAAACGGACTTGGGCAAATGGGCCAGCCCTGGTTCTGCACCTAGAAGAATGAGTTCAGTTTGGAATTGTTTGCTACTGCTTTCCCTCTAGATGAATCCAGTGTAGTACCATAGCAAAAGCTTGCTTCTTTTGTCTTAGGGCCAATATCAACTGAGGTCAGTGAGCAAAAATTGCCAACATGATTTTATTTGCCTTGGTTTTCTAGTTGCTAAGTCATGGTCACTCCCGTCCCTGCCCCCATGCATAGTGGAGACTCTGTCATAGGTGGCTTGCCTCAGAGAGTCCAGCACATAGAGAGGAATAGGGGAGAGGTGGGAACAGATGTATTTTCTGGACAGCCTGAAGGTCACAGGCAGCAAACAGGCCCTGCCTGGGGAACAGGTGGCATGAGTCAAATGCTTGACAAGTGCCAGAGTGATGTGTTTGATAAGGCAGAGAGAGCATAGCCAAGATGTTCTGCGGCGTCTCTCACCCAAGTCATTGAAGGGAGTGACAGGTTCCAAAGAGGAAAGATACTTCAGCTTCTTCTGGAGGGGGAGAGGGAGGTTCAGCTATGAGCCGGCTGGAATGGCATCGCTTCCCTCCCAGCGTTGCTTCATAGACAGGGTCTGAAAAAGCTGGCATGGGTTAACTTCTGGATTCCTATCAGAGAGCAGAAAATGGGCACACAGGGTTGGACATGTGATGGGTGCACCAATGCTGCTGCTAGAACAGGCTGTTATTGCGACCATTTTCTCAAATGACAACACTTCAGTGTTTACACGGGCATAGAATCATAGAATAGTAGAGTTGGAAGGAGCCTATAAGGCCATCGAATCCAACCCACTGCTCAATGCAGGAATCCACCTTAAAGCATCCCACAGATGGCTGTCCAGCTGCCTCTTGAATGCCTCTAGTGTGGGAGAGCCCACGACCTCCCTAGGTAAAATAAATCCTCACCCATCAGAAGTGAGGAGAGGTTTTGTTTGCTGGTTTTCAGGTAAGTGTGTGTTGGTTCTAACTAAGCAGCATTGATGTGACATCATTGCAGGAAAAGAGATAAAATGCACCTAGCCAGCTGCTAGTAAGGTTTAGCCAATTCTTAGTTCACTCAGCAGAAAACTCATTGGCCATTTTATTCAGCAACACAGAATGGTGTGCATGATTTTATGGCTTACACACTTTTTGAAGGCGCCCAGACATCTTTTGGATGTTGTTCTAGAGAAACAGAGGAATGAGTGTAGATCTCTGGGCCCCCTTTCATGTGTGTCATTACCTAAAATTATTTGGAATGGAGAAAAAAAAAAGAATTCCACTTTAACATCCTGCTCAAAAAACAAAGCAAGAAGAAGAAGAAGACGAAGCCGCCACCCAAATGCCACAAGGAGGATAAAGTGCTGGAAAAGTAATCAAGATAAAGTGCTCTGAACAAAGTGCTTTTTAATTATTGTTAATAATAAATGATTATTAATAGCCACAATAATGCAAAGAAGTATTATGAATAGAGGCAGAAAGACTCTGAACGTCACCACAATTACCAATCAATTAGATCAGAAAACCGTTGGAAAACTGAGTGGTTTATACTGGCCTGTTTGGCTCCGGATGTATTTCCTTATCCTAAAATTGTTGAAAGAGTTGGGAGTGTGTCCGTCCGTCCGTCCATCCATCCGTCTGTCCGTCCCCTGGAGCCATCCTTCTATTCAGGTTACAGAGATGACTACCATGAATAGTAGAATAGTAGAATAGTAGAATTGCTCGGCTTCGTCCATTTTCTTCGGCTGCCCCTTACGCCTGGAACGCTCTTCCAGAACATTTGAGAACTACAAGTTCAATCGCAGCTTTTAAAGCTCAGCTAAAAAATTTTCCTTTTCCTAAAGCTTTTAAAACTTGATTTTGTTCTGACTTTTATACTGCCTGTTTGGTGCATTCTCTTCCCCTCCTTATTGTTTTATTATGATTTTATTAGAATGTAAGCCTTTGCGGCAGGGTCTTGCTATTTATTGTTTTACTCTGTACAGCACCATGTACATTGATGGTGCGATAATAATAATAATAATAATAATAATAATAATAATAATAATAATAATAGTATGGAAGATGGCAGCATGATGCTGAAGAGAGAATAACATTTTCTCCTAGCATGACAGGAAGCTAGTGGTTCCTAAAGCAGCCCAAAAGTGCACCAAGAAAGAGGAGCACCTTTCTGTGCTGAAATGAGGGGACTTGCATGCATGCAAAAGAGGAACTTCCTGCACCCATAAGCAATTACTTTATTGGGGTCAAGAATGTCTGTCCAATCATCCCATTTGAGGGGGAAATCCCATCATTCCCCAGCTTCGTATGATTGGGTGGACTTGGTGTGTGTGTGTGTGTGTGTGTGTGTTGTGTTTTCTATGTATTCTGAGTTATTTGGTTGCATGTCACTGACATTTTTCTTGTTCTAGTATCCTTCTTGATTTATTTTATTTAGGCTTTGTGATTCACAGCAAATCAGGATTAGGTGACCTTTTTTCAAACACATTTGGCAATTTGTTGTGGTATCATTCTTGACTTGTCTTATCTAGGATTTGTGGTGCACAGCAAGCCAGGGGTAGGTAACCTTCTTTCGAACACATTTAGCAATTTGAGAAACTGTCCTGGGCACCACCACACAATGACTGCCATAGGAGGTATGGCAAACTACAAGGCAGAGGTGGGGGGCTGAGGCCCATCACACTAAACAACTCCTTTAAACTAGGGATGCCAGACAAATCCATAATGTGACCAAATGAGTTTGGATTTTTATGAATCTGACCCATGGATTCTTCAGCAGACGGACTTTTCCCCTGTCAGGTGGATTCTGCAGATTTGCAGACCATTTTCCTAACCTTTATTTATTTATTTATTTATTTATTATATTTATATACAACCCCATAGCCGAAGCTGTCTGGGTGGTTTACAGGAATTTTATGCAAATTTTGTCATTGAAAAATATGCAAAATAAAAAAAGTGCATTTGGGGAGAATTTGTGCATTTTGACAATTGCGCAAATTCATAGACGTGAAAAATTGTATTTGAAAATTCAGATTTTTTTTTTTTAAAAAAATAAATTCCATTGATGAGTAGATGAAGAAACAAAACAAAAATGCACCTGACAATCCACGAAGCACAGGTGGAACAGATTTCATACAACCCACACATCCTTGTTTTTCAGCACAAACAGAAACCTTTTGGCCTGTAAGCCCAGCTGCCAGTGAAAACTCTGTTAATTTTTTTAAGAAAATGGGTGAGGAAGGGCACCTTGGTGGGCACCAAGAAAGAGGTCCAGGAGTGTATTTGTGCCCACAGGACTACCCCTGCAGTAACCCCAGTGCTACAGGCTAATGGGGCAAAGGTGGTGGGCAGTGAGGATTCTGCTTCATAACCTGGAAACTAGGCTAGCTCTGGTGATGGACACACACTGTACTCACGCTTCGTACCCCCATATGCCCTGCAAGGCATTAACTGCAACATCAGATCTCTTCTCCTCCAACTCCCAGCTGTTCTTTACTGCCCTTTCATCTCCACATTCTCTACAAAAGTGCACCGTGATGTTATCTGTATTGTCTTGGAGTTTTCATAAAAATGAGTAAAGTATTTATCAAAGCTTTGGCATTTGTGTTTAAATCATTACTTAAATGAAGCACATCTAAAAACAGTGGCCCAGTTCAGAAGACACCTTAAACCATGGCTTTAACCATGGCGGTTAAGCCAGAAAGCCAGGCTGTGTTCAGAAGATACTTTAAACCATGGCTTTGACCATGGTGAATAAAGCAAAAAAGCCTGTTTGGGGGATCATATTCACAAGTAGGCAGGGTTGGTGCCAAAGGTAGGCGTGATTGGGCACCTGCTGAGGAGATGACATCCCAGCAGGGCCCCATTGGCAAGAGCCCCTCCCAGAGTTGCTCCTCCTGTTCCCCACTGCGACCTGCTTGTTCACCTGCCTCTTGCTTTAGTGGTGGTGACAAGGCCACAGCTGTAAAGGCCACTGCCAACTTACTCACTGGTTCTCTGCCTGTCAAGCAAGCAAGTGGTAACATTGATGAGAAAGAGGAAGAGGAGCACTAGCATGGAGATGTGGAGGGTGTCTTGCCTCCAGTGACCATTTGGAAAAGAAGGACAGCGCTCCTGTATCTTTAACAGTTGTACAGAAAAGGGGATTTCAGCAGGTGTCATTTGTATGCATGCAGCACCTGGTGAAATTCTCTCTTCATCACAACAGTTAAAACTGCAGGAGCCCTGCCCTCTTTTGTATCTGGTCACTACAGTTTTAACTGTTGTATAGAAAAGGAAATTTCACCAGGTGCTGTATGTATACAAATGATATCTGCTGAAATTCTCTTTTCTATACAACTGTTAAAGATACAGGAGCCCTGTCCTCCTTTCCATATGGTCACCCTAGCTCTTGCCCAAGGGCCCTCAAAAGCCCTGCATGTACAGCTTCACCAATAAATAGAAACTGCCTCCTCCTCTTGGAAAATCACAGCCCATTTGCAGAATTCCCTGCCACTCAGAATGCGCTGTCTGCGACTAATGGATGTGCAGTGTCCAGACGTGGAGAAGCAGCGAGGCCTGTTTTATGCATCTGTGCTGAATAGGCCCCACAATATCACCCTGGAATGTTCCTGGGCTTTGCTGCCCGTCTTCCATGTGTAGAACTCATTCCTTTCCCTTGTAAGGTCAGCAGAGGTTCCCATTCCTTGGAGTCATTAACATTCAAAAGTACTTGATCCTATATGTAAGGAGACATTAACGATAATGGATGGGTTGTGAAAATCTCCAAGGGATCCATGCTTAAGCGTAGGTATTTTATGGCTTCTTCATGCTTGTCACACAACCTGCAGTTTCATGCTTAAGCTTAGGTATTTTATAGCTGCTTCTTGCTTGTCACACATCCTGCAGTTTCAGAAGGCAGAAGATGTATGGGAGAACAGAGCTGGGATTGCATTTGTTAATGCTGAGCCTTCCAAGGCTGGCCAAAGTTCCTGCATTGGAAGCTACATGGAAAACACTCAGGTGAATTGGGCCAGAAATCTGTTCAAGAGAGCTTGGTTCATTTTCCAGTTGTGTTTGGTATGTTATGCTGTCTCTTCTCCACCCCCCACCCCACCCCACCCACTCTGCTTTACAGTTAGGGCATTGGAGAGTGTCTACAACTACATTCCTCATGGATACAAAAAAGTTTTTAAAAGTTCTTCCTTTTTAAAAAATAAAATAAAAGACCAAAAAAGCTTTTCTCTCTGCAGTAAAGCTATTCCCATTCCTTTCATTTCACAGAACCCATAGCGATGGTGGTGCTTGAGCTTACCCTGCCCAGATTTAGGTCGCAATTCCATACACGTATACAAGGGAGTGAGCCCCATTGAACACAGTGGATTTTACCTCTAGGTAGACACATTTAGGCTTTGCACTATTAGAATATACTTAAATCCTAGAGAAACTGACTCCACAATAGGAACATAGGCAGCTGCCTTAGACGGAGACAGACCGTTGGACTATATAGCCCAGTATTGTTGACAATGATTGATAGCAGCTCTCTAGTGATTCAGGCGAGATTGTTTCCTAGCCCTACCTGGAGATGCTAAGGATTGGACCTGGGGCCTTCTGCATGCATTTGTTTTGTGTGAATATATATATATATATATTCTAATACACTTTTATCATTTGGTTGTAAACTGCCTTGAAGTCTTTTGGAGCAAAATAGCAGTGTGTTCATATTTAAGTGCATACATTTTAAATAATAAATCCACTGTGATTGAGGCAATTCCCTAGGTAGATCCTATGTCCAGATGCCAGTGCAAATTCATTCTCAGTGTACAGAGACTGTTCACTGAACTGACTTTTTCAAAAAATTTCAAATCTGGGATCTCTTCCTCCCCCCCTCCCCCATTTTGAATGTGTCTTTTCCCCTAAAGAATCAGTATAACAGGAGGGAGAGATAGGAGGTGGGGAAATCGTGATAGTTTTCACTTCAGACATGACAAGCAAGTACAGAGAACAGGAATTGTGAATCACTTTGGCTTCCTGTTTCCCATATATCATGGAATGCCTGAAGTACCCTGAGAGACAGAGGCAAGAGACATAGAGGGATATAGGCAGATGTTCTTCCTGTTTTCAGCAGCCTTTGTAGCAGAGTGTCGAGGGGCCCTGGTGTCCAATGCATTTGTTCACGTGCTACTCATGTAAAGGGTGAAAGGAACATAGGATTTTTTTTTTTACTTTTGTCTGACCAAAGCTCTCAGAAAGATGAAGTATGGTCAGCACAAGACAGGGGACTGGAATGGAGATAGAATGGTACTTATTTATCACGTTCCTTGCCTTATTAGGTCAAGGAGCTGCACGCAGTGTTTCTGGCAATGCAGGAATGTGTGTATGTGTTGATCAGGAGGACCTGGCACAAGGTTGACAAAGTCTGAGCAAGACGGCAAAACCCAAGATGTTTGCAGGTGAAAATCAAAAGCAGAGGGGGATACTGGGCCTTGCTAGCAATAAGAGTCTGGGTCTTGTATCTCTTGCCAATTTAGAGTTTGCCTCCTCTAGGAAATGCTACCCTTGTTTGCTGAGGCTCCCACTGTGTTTTCTTTCAACTGAGCAAAATGTTTTATTCCACTGGCAAGTTGCTTCCCTTGCAAATGCATCTTGGCCATGGTAAGCCTGGTCACATGGATGAGGCAATGCCAATGACATTCCCAAGTAGAGTTTCTCCACAGATGTTGCATTGTTTGGTCGGAGCTCTGTCCCCCTCCAATTTAATTCCTGCCTCAGTGTTTCCGAGATGTAGCTAGTTTTTGGAAGGGAGTCCACAGTCTGATCATGTGCCTCATTAAGAGTCCTATTTGGGTCTGGTAGCAGCAGAACCTAGGGAGGCATCCCACCTAGAGTCTGAAGCATGGTAGCAATGTATGGGAGCATTACAGAAAATAAATAAATCAAATCATGCCAGTGATGACACAGAGCCAATGCAGTTGCATCATAGGTCCTGAGAACAGAGGCTGGCACTTGTCCAGAAAACTGCCCTTTTCTTAATCCTCCTCCTTTGGAAGATGGTTCCCAGTGCAGCAGCCTGGTATACGCTCCACGGAATCTCAATACAGCTTATCACAGCTAAGCACCTGTAAGTGATACTCCAATGCAGAGTTCAGATGCCACAAAGGTACATAGTAAGTCGTATTGTTTACTCATACATTCTGCATCACGGTGTGCGTGTTGTGTAGCTCCTGTGCTTGCTGATGCTGCTAAATCCCCCCTCTTGCCCTACTCCTGCTGATCGTGGGGTACAGAAGTAGCGATGGCACGGAATGGTGATGCGGAATGCGAAAGCAGCAATAATGGTCAGGGTCTCTGGTTTTAACTTCCTCTCATTCCTAGCACCCCAGAAGATGTTGGTATCACTGCTTCCGTGCTGCTAATGGAGGTGCAAAAGCAGCAATGCTCATTGGGGTTGAGGGGAGTGTATGAAGGAGGTTTTAGCATTCCTTTCTCTCAGCATACTCTGCAAGCAGTCTCCCCTCATCACAGCAATAGTGTGTGTATATGTGTGTGTGTGTGGTGTGCACGCACATGCAGGTGCGCCCCCCAGGCTGAATATTAATACCTGATCTGGCCTTTGGAGCTAAAAAGGTTGTGCACCCCTATTTCAGAAGGTCAGCCATGTTAATCTGTTTTAAGAAATTAAAAACAAGCAAGAGCCCTGTGGCACTTTAAGAACATAACAAGTATGCAGTGCCACAGACCCCACTTTGTCCAAAGTATCTAATCATTGCCTGACTCACAAGTGCTAACATATTAATTAATTAATTAAAAAGTGGAATTTTAATTTAGTGCTTTATAGTAGGGATGTGCTCCGCTTCTCATCGAACCGGAGAAGCAGGAGCGGAGCGGGGGGCTTCGCCTACCCTTAAGGCAGAGGCGAAGCGGATTGGGGGGCGGCGGAGCGTGGCGAAGAGGATCGAGGTGAAGGCGGATCCTTCGCCTCGATCTGGAGCTCCGACAGAAAGGTAAGTGGGGTTTACCGGGTCCTGCTGCTGTCGCTGTCGCCCATGCGGCGACAGCGGCAGGGCCCGGTAACCCCCCCTCCCTCCTCTCCCTTACCTGCGTCCATCCGCGGTCCCTCGGCTTCTTCAATTGAGCCTGCAGCTCAACCAGGAAGTCTAGGCCGCACTTGCGGCCCAGACTTCCTGGTTGAGCCACGGGCTCAATTGAAGAAGCCGAGGGACCGTGGACGGACGCAGGTAAGGCCCCCCTCCCCCTTGGTCTCTGCAGGTAAGGGAGAGGAGGGAGGGGGCCTTACCTGGCGCCACTCCCCTCCACTGCGGAGCTCTGATTTGGAGCCAGAGCTCCGCGGTGAAGAGGAGCGGACTATGGGCGGAGTGGTGCGGAGCGGAGCGGGCCGATCCAAAATTTTTGGATTGGCCCGCGGGGCAGAGCGGGGGGTCCGTGCACACCGCTAGTTTATAGCTACAGACAGAGCTGCAAGGTTCTCTTGTTATTTTATTTATTATTACGTTCCAGTACTACCTCTATCATGTTCTACCCAAAGCTAGCCATCTATTCAGTGAATGCCCTGATTCAGCTGACAAAGGCAAAATGTCCCGTGCTCCGTTGTGTTTTTTGTTTATTATAAAGTGGCTCTAAGGCCAATCTTTAGGAGAGTAAATGCACTGAGGAGAAAGGTGTGAGAGGCAGGATGCTGGGCTTTGATCCCAGAAAGATCTCTCCATCTCCAGAAGAAGAAAGCAGAGTGCTTTGCAGGTGCAACGGCCTGGCAGGATCACTAGAGCTCTCAGCTTTGCTTCTCTGAAATGCTGGATTAGCAGCATGAACGATGTATCCTTGCTACACCCGTGCCCGGCTGCCAGAAGCAATAACTCCTGTTGCACTCTAATTACCCGATGGCATTGTGCCAGCAGACAGTCCTAACAGGAGCACATGCTGTGAGGTGGGCGACAGTGCCATTTCTTGCTGCGTTTCGATGTCTGGAAGGTTTTGTTTTTCCGTGTTGGGATCATGAGCTAAAATGAGGGTGAGCATAAATCCATTTGTTTAATGCACACGGTGGGATGACCCCACTACCATTTAGCGTGTATTTCTCTCCCACAGTCTGTTACATGCAGTGAAGCTCAAAGGTCTAATAATTGTAGGAGGAGTTTATCTTCCTACTGGCCTTCCTGCCATCTTGTGAAACATTACTTTGAATGTTAAAACCTGCTTTTGTAGGGAGATGATTTGGTTTAATTAGTGATTCTTTCTTTCTGTGAACTACTGTTTGGGCCATCTCTCTGTCACTAGAGAGCAAGGCCGGATCTACACTACTGCTTTAAAGCACTTTATAACAGTTATAAAGCGCTTTAACTGCTTTAAAGCACTATAAAACTGTTATAAAGTGCTTTAAAGCAATAGTGTAGATCCGGCCCAATTGTGCTTTAGTGGTAGTGGTTGGGTTAGAACTGGGGAGATGCCGGTTCAGATCCCTGGGTGATCACGGGCCAGTCTCAATTTAACTTATCTCACAGGGTTATGGCAAAGAGAAAATGGGATTGGGGAGAACCATGTATGCCAGCTTGGGGGAAGGTTGACCTAAAGGTAAATAATAAATAAATTAAAGATAACATGCCAAATGCCCAAGTAAATCCCAAGAACAGACGAAAAGCATAAGAGGATGGGAGTTCCCATAGCAACAGAAGGCATCAAGGTTTTAGTAGCATGATTTGGGGAGGGGATGCTTTAGCAAGCAAATTAAACAAGCAATGCTCCACCTCCTTTCTCCAATTTAAATGGATGCGAATCACATTGTATGATTAGTTTCTGATTAAGTAAAGCTCGATCATTTAGACTGTAATTGTAAGCTGGAAAAGAATTTAGGACTACTTAACACACGATAGTATTCCCATGCAGAAAGCAAGGAAACCTGGTTTCATATTTTACTTATCATGCATGGGTTTATTCTGCTATTTATTCGTCAGGTGGTCACATGGAATCTGAGAGGCTTCAACATGCAATCTTCAATCTGCTCATGAGTTACTGTGTTATTTTTCATTTATGAAATTCATCACGTGAAAGGGGGATTTCTTGAAGATGGAATGCTTCTTAACCCCCATGGTTTCCACCACTGTCAAATACAAGTTTTGCCCCCAAAATATCAGTTTTGCAATGACCTATCAGGATATGATACACATGAAATCCCTTGACTCAGGAAGGGTCAGGAAGAATATTTAAGATTACAAAGAAACAGTTCATACATTTCAAGGAATAAATTGATTTTGGGCGTGGGGGTGGGGAACATATGTATGTGATGTGTACACTTTCCTCATGTGTGTAAGTTACACAGAATCTGGTTGGAGAATCTGGAAGAGTTTTTAGTGCAGAATTCTACAGGATCTCAGGATGAGCTAAAAATAGTCTCTTCTGTGTATTTTGGAGTCGTGTGTATATATACATTGCTTGCTGTACACAGGCTTGTGTCATGACCTAATACAGTAGCTGCCTGTTGTCCTCAGTACATGCATATGTTATAGCCTCTGCACTCAGATGTTTGCCATGCTTTCTTCTCTAAGTCCATATTGTTATTTACATCCCACTCTGTGGATCCCTCCCCATCTTTTCTATCATTCTTTTTTTAATTCAGTGAGTTAAGTGCGGAAGCCCCTGTAAATCATCTCCCTTCACACCAGGGAGCAAAGTAGTAAGAAGAGGGCTATAACTAGTTTGTGACGTGAGGTCATTGCAGGTTGTGGTGTGGAACATGCACACAGCAGCTGTTTGTGGCACAAGTGTCTTCTCTCTTTGGCTTGTTAATACCCTCAGGGCTATAAATATTGGCTTTCGGCAAGATTTCAGATATTCTGATCATCTTTGTGGGGTGTCAGGATGGAGCAGGGCATGCCCTAAACATCAGGACTCCTTCATAGGTTTTCTCCTCAGACAGAAACCCATTGCTACACCCTGTGTTTGTAGTACACCTACGTATACTCCCAGGAAAATCCCATGACTTTTATATCTGCCCTTCCTTCCTAAGAAAGAAACTCCAGGATTCTTTAGAGGTGTACAAAAGTATGTATGGTGTGGAGAATGTGGATAGAGAGACATTTTTCTCCTTCTCCCATAATGCTAAAAGCTAGGGTCATCTCATGAAGCGGATTGGTGGGAGATTCGGGACAGATAAAAGGAAGTACTTCTTCACACAGTGCACAGTTAAACTATGGAATTCGCTACCATAAGATGTGGTGATGCCCACCAATTTGGATGGCTTTAAAAGGGAGTTGGAAAAAATCCTGGAGGAGAAGGCTATCAATGACTACTAGTCGTGATGGCTAAGTGTTACTTCCAGTAGCAGAGTGTACACTAGTTGCTGGGGACGTGGGTGGGAGGGTGCTCCTTGTGTGTTTCTGGTCGACAGCTGGTTGGCTACTGTGTGAACTGAGTGCTGGACTAAATGGACCCCTGGTCTGATACAGCAGGGCTCTTCTTATGTTCTTATTTCCCACAAAGCACTTTATTGATTACCTTGAGCTCCATTCCCAACCATGTTTGCAGTTGCCTTCTCATTCTACCATGCTTCTCCTCTTTTCTTTTCTACTGAGCCCTAACTAAGACAAACATCTCAAAACTCAAACCTTGGGCTCAATGTCAGTAGAGGAGGAGCCAGCTGAGCCTGGGACTGTTGTACATTGGCTGAGAAATTTGAGCAGGTTCGTGACACAGAACTTGAGGCTATTGGGAATCAGAGCCAGGGCTATTGTGGATGCTGTCCCACAAGCCTAAGGAATCAAGTACTTCCCGCTCCACTGTGCCTGTCCAGTGGCACAGGGAGCATGGCAGGCATGAGGCCACAGAAAGGAGAAGTTCTCCCCTTTAGAGTTGGCTCTTAAAAGATTTGCACTCTTCAGGCAGGGGACATGGAATTTAGGAGCGGCAGACTAAATGGAGGGCCTCAGGTCACCTCCAACCTTCACTCGAGCTCCTTGTTTGCTTGGAGCTTTCCATGGTGCTGCAACCAGTTCTGTGATGACTCCATGAATAAGTGGCCTGCCATGTTTTTGTTAACAAATTGAAGTTGGAGAACATTCTCCCAAAGCATGTACAGTAGTCCAACATGGAGGTTACTGAGGCATCTCTTATGCTAAACAGGTCAACATTTCTTAGGAATAGTCACAGTGGGAGCAACAGTCAGTTGGCAACAACACTGCTGGCCATGATAATCTCCTGTAGTTCTTGGAACAGCATGTCACTGACCCTAGGCACCTGTTCAGGCCATCCACCATGGAAACTGGATCCAAGGAAAAAGGGAAATTGAACTCAATTTCCAGTAAACTGCCAGCAAACTGAAGACAGTCTATATATCCAGATTTCTAGACAATCTCCTCTACTGGTTTACAGTAGATATTAAACAGCATTGGGGTGGGGAGACAGGACCTTTTATAACCCCATCCAATGGGTCAGGAGTAGGAGTAGAACCATCACTCTGCCAGGTGACCCAGAAGGATACCATGGTTGATGATAGTGAAAGCAGCTGAATGGTCCAAAGGAATCAACAAATTGGCACTCCCTCACCCATCTCCTGCCATTAGTCATCTAACGGAGACTAAAACAAGACCCATGACCAGAGTGATATGGATCCAAATAGCCAGTATCATTCAGTAGTCATCACACCCTTTTGACCACCGTGCTCAATAATGGTATTTTATTTATTTATTTATTTATTTATTTATTTATTACATTTTTATACCGCCCAATAGCCGAAGCTCTCTGGGCGGTTCACAAAAAATATTAGAAACTGATCACTAATTATTGTGTGAAGAAAGGATAAAAGGTGTATAGAGCATGTCTTTATTGATTGTCTGGCTCAGTCCTAAGGAGCAATCCCTACTGCATAGTACCCAAACTACCCTTAATTTAATTCCAGGCAGCTCTACAGACTTCAAACTTCAGCCCAGTCTCTTCTGCCACAGAGATGGAAAATAAATCTGGGCTTAACCATGCAGGGTCAATAGAAATAGATCTCTCAGGGTGTTTATTTAAGGGATGGTATCTGTAAGGCACCAAATTTATCCTGTTTGTCCAGGGTTTTGTGGCTGTCTCATAAATAGCACTCAGGGCAGTTCAAGAGCGTCAGGGAACGTAACCAAGTTGCTGTGGGTTTCTAAGTCATGTTAGGAACCCGGACAGATAGAAAAGATTAGGGGACATTCATATGGGAAGGTTATGATGTTAATATCAACAGTCTGTCCCTGGCAGCTAATTCTGCCTGTGTGTATTGTGGCCTCCCTGTGTTATTATAATGGTTTGGGCATCTTGGGAAAGTGATGAGATTTCCTGCAGCTGTTATTGTTCCTATCTGCTTGTGTGGCAGAGCCTTGGATGGGTGCCTCCTATTTGCTAAAAGGGCACGAGGACCTTAACAGGGGAAACCTGGGTCCGGTGAAGCACTGCTGGTAATCTTTGAGTGACATCAAGTAGGCAATAGGAGCACCACCCATTGCTCCAGTAGAAGCATTTGCATGGGGATGGGGGATGGTATCAGTCTCAGGCCAGGACAAGTGTACTGATGATCTCATGAGTAAAAACACCACAATAGTCAATACACTTTCAAACCACAAAAAGCTGATGGAGAATAAAGGAGAATGATTGGCTGCCTTTCATACTGAAGTAGGCCTTTGGTCTGCCTAGACTGCTAAAGCTATTGACAACCCATATGAAACTCCCATCAGCAAGCACAAGGCTTTTTTTTTCATCACTGCACTGTCTGGCTCCTTTACTCTCTCTCCCTCCTTCCCCCTCCTTTCATCCTGTAGGGAGATGGGAGGTCATCTCCTTGCCTTTCAACAGCTTTCTAACGCAACAGGAATCTACCTTCTCTGCTCCCTCCCCCTTTTGTTTGCATGGACAGCCTGTCCTGTGGTCTGCGATTTCAAGGTACAGGACTAAGAGCTGATGGGAAGTCTTCTTGACTGCCGCAGTGCAGAAGCCTTTGTTGTGGACAGGGCTGGCCTTGCTGAAATGTGGTGCATTCTGAGAAACGTTGTGGAAAGACGGCATCTCCTCTGGAAAGGCCTTCCAAAGATGGAGTTAAGCCAAGTCCTTCTTAGAGGTGGGAGGATATAGACTTTCATATTTCCTCAGGATGGACCCTTCTCCTGAATCATTTGGGCTTCTAGATTAAAAATACTTCCCCACCTTGGAGCATTTGAAGAAAGCTTCTCCCCATCATCCGTTTGGAAAGTTCAGTCCCAGTTCTCAGCTAGGTTCCAGATTTCACTCTGAGAAGCACACAGTAGTAGGTAGTACTTCAAGGAAGAAGCAGTACCCATTATGGGCTTTTAGAGCTAACTTTCCAGTTTTGGTGTACTGGTTGTTTTGTTGCTCATGCTGATCCTGCTAGTACATGTGGACTCACAGTAATTAGCATATAGGAACTCGCCACCCACCCCACCCCACCCCAAAATGTGTAGATTGCAGGTGGCCCATGTTCTGACCCACTGTGCCATGGAATGCGAATGGATAAAAACACAGGAAAAGAACATTTATTGGCGTTGGTTTCAGAATTTACAGAGAGGTCTCAGTCAAAGGCACCTTCCCTTTAACTTGGAAGGTGTGGGTCATGCTAGCTATAGCTTCTCTCACGCACCACCTCTGAGCTTCTTCGGTGCTCTATGCAAAGTAAGAATGGTAGTGCTGATGGGGAAATAGATCCAGTGCCAGCAAATGTCCAACCTTATTCCCCTGTGGAGTCATTTCTGGCAGTGGTGAAACAATAAAACTTACTTTATTTGTTTTATTTAGAAAATTGCCTCATTACCTGAAAAAGGGTCACTGATTTGCATAAAATGCCCATATGCTAATATATACTGTAGGTATAGATGCAAATATAGAAATGATGATTATAGTTTAAATAGAAATGTAGGGAAGACTGTGACCAGGGGTCCTGAGTGCCTTGATCAGTCTGCCAACCATACAGATGGGCAACGTCAATGCCCAGCTCTTCCTTCTGATGGTTCTTTATCTTGAAACTAGACCTGGACAGGACAGCCTTCAAGTAGAGGACACCTTCAAAATAGAGGACAGTCCTCTGGCAGCCCTTCAAATAGAGGTCTAGCCATTGTAAAAGAGGACACACGGCCACTCTAGTTCCACCTCTCAGGATTATATCCCCATCACTACCCATTGATAGCTAAAGGAGTGGGTGGCATCACTTACTTTTCTCTGAACGGAAAGAGCGGTGCATTTTTTTCTCATTATAGGAGAAAAATGAAGGTGCTCCTTTTCACTTCCAAGTCCCCTGTCAAATACACGCCAGCTTGAGTAATAGAGTGCATTTGGCTGTGATTTTTTTTTTTTTTGGAACGTGCGCTCTCCCTGTCCTGCAGCTGGCTGTTAACATCTCAGGAGCATCAGATGACTACATCACTCAGTACTGTTCAAGCTTCCAGCGTCCGAACAGTCTTTGAAAAACAGGTTTCTGACTTCACTGAGCTATTGGGCCTATCGTGATAAATTGCACGCACACACACACACACACACACTGTGCGTTTTACCACACGCAAAGCTTGTCTTTGAGTTCAAGCATGTTTACTCAATGTGGGGTGAGGAAAGGCTGGCACTTCTGCTACTCAGAAACTGAGGGGTGGAGGAGTTTTATAGAGGAGGAAAACAGGGCAGCACTGCCAGTACCCAGAAGCATACAGAATCCGTTACATTCCTGCCTTGATCTTTCCTCTTTTGATGGCCTAAATCCACCAGGCTTGTTAGCTTCAGCGGAGCTAAAGGTGTGGAGTCGCCCCTAATGCTGCTATTTAAATTAGATGTTGTCTCCTCTTATTTTTGTTTTACCCCCTTAATCTCTTCCCATGCCTTCATTGTTCAGCAGCTGGGAAAATGCTGCTGTGGTTGTGTGTGGGGTCCCTTTGGAAGAAAGAGAAACGTTTTTGGCGAGTGTGGAATGGAAAAGAATGATTTGGCCGTGTCCCTGGTCTCCTCCCCTTAGGGCAAAGCTGTCTCTTTTCTTCCTCCCTCCCTCCCTCCCTCCCTCCTGCTCCGTTCTCTTTCCACTCCCTTCTGTCATTCTGTCTCTTTTCTCCACCTCCTTTCCTTCCCCCGTTCCCCAACACTCTGTGCCTCTCAGAGGCTCAGGCTGAGCGTTTGAGTGGCTGAGGGAGCTCCAGCAGCCCTCCTTCCATGCTCCAGTCACTCAGCCTCTTCTCTGATGTCATTCTGAAATCACCTAACTACGGGGATGATAAGTGAACCCCTCGGGACCTGACTGGCTGGAATTACAGACAGGGTTTTTATCCCATTCGCTTCCTACAAGCCAGGGGAAAAATCAACCTCACTCCCATGCCTGACACAGATGGAAAGGCAGTGCGCTCCAACTGGGTCTTATAGGAGCAGCCTTGCTCTTCAGCTCTGAAGAATAAACAGCCAAGCCTAGTCTCTCTCTCTCTCTCTCTCTCTCTCTTTCTTTCTTTCTTTCTTTCTTTCTTTCTTTCTTTCTTTCTTTCTTTCTTTCTTTCTTTCTTTCTTTCTCTGTTTCTCTGTCTCCAGCTGCAGAGGTGTCTCTATATGGTGAGTTCACTTACCCTGTGTCAGGGGTTTACTTTTTTCTCTTGGGGTTATCTATGCTCAGAGCAAAGCAAAGTGGGGCCAATTTCAGCACTTCCCACTTGGGACAAAGGTGCTGAGATGAGGAACGGCTCCTTGGTATCAACAGCCTCATAACTGGGTCGGCGAGAAAATGGCAGGCAGAATCTAGGCTGTACACACTGAATATCTGGGTAGCGAGTGTGCAGGGTCTCCCAGTGGTATGGCTGCCAGGTTGGCCCCTCAGGGTCTTTGTCACTCACCTGCCAGCAGAGTGTCTTTGTAGCAGCCAGGACTTGCGCAGACGGAGGCTGCTCTTCACTGCGAACTAACTTGATAACTTTCGCTTCGGGCAAGCTGTTTTCTGAGCAGCATTTTTTTGTGTATGAAAAATACATATAGAGACCCTTATATTAACTTGATAGAACTTGTATAAAGTTAATCTTCGCAACATGCTCACTCCAGGTGTTTTCATCATCTGCCTTGTGTTAAGACTTGTAACTGCATTTCTTGGGATGGTACAAGGGAAACGGGGCACTGAAGCTTTACCTGGAGTGACAGGTTGTCAGAAATAGCTTCTGGGTGCAAATCAGTACCGTCTGGGGTCAATGATGTGTGTGTGTGGATGGGCTGATTTGTGCCAGCTGCCGTACCACTCAATTCCACACACTGAGCATGAGCTGAAAGCTGGCCTCATGTTCACTATGATCCTCAGGCTGTAAGGACTAATCTCTGAGAAATAAAACCCAACTCCCCCCTCCCATCCAATCCACCCAAAACGAACGCTATGATGTACTCTCTTGCCCTGGGGCTGTTGTTGACTCCACCATTCTGTCTCATTAGTATTTTTATGCAGGGGTGCAACTGACGCCACCCAGGCTGGCAAAAGTATATTTGGAATTGACTCCCATCATTTCCAGAAAGCTGGACTCAGCCCCAACTGGCAGCACCATCTTCCTTCCAGCTTCTTCTTTTTACATCTTTTGTATATTAGGACATGGACTTTTGTTTGGGGGGGGGTAGTGAGGTAGGGTGGCAGGATATGTGGGAAAGGATGCAAGGAATAAGAAAATTGCCAGCCCATACTTCTGTATTGTGAGGGTAGATTGTCCATTTTGGCGAGAGATGTAGAAGGGCGGAATGTGGCATACGTTCACCTGGCTGAGCTAAAAAAAATCCCTTATTAAATCAGAGAGATTTGGAGGCGAAATGGTTTCTTATTTCTTGGCATTGCGATCCCTGTTCTAGTGGTCTGAATCAATACAGATAGCTTCAGCCACCTCTTCCCCCTTTCATACCGTTGCAGTATCAAATACCTCTGACAGCTCTGGCAGCTGGGTCAATAAACAAACGGGTGTTCTTCCTCCTCTCCTCCCTGCATGTCACTCGGCTGAACAGCTCTGCCGGCGCTCATTACCGTAACAGAGGAGATCGACAAGGGAGGCACCTGTTACTATTAGGCTGGGCATCGCAACAGAATTTTAAAACCTAGCTTTGCTGGGGGAGGGGATTGCCCTTGGGTGAGGTGGAAATGCTCATAAAGTGTGTGCAAGAAAAGAAGACAAGCAGGTTTTGTTTTTGTTTTTCATTAAGACTCTCAACAGAGGAGCTCACAGATAGGGGTAGTTGTGCGACCCTGTTTGGGGCAGATGTGCTGATTCTCCGTCATAGCAGGATGCCAGCGATTTTGTTGGATTCCCTTTCAAGGGCTCACAGAAATAGCAAACAGAGGCGATGTGGGGCACTAAAAACTCATTCCCGTTCTTTGTTTCCCTTGTTGTTTCATAAGACTGTGGAAGGGTATTGGGTGTGGGAAGCAAAGCTGTGTATTTCTGTTGGTTTAAAACCACGAGCTTCTCAGATAAACTGCATGATTGCTATGCCAATAGCATTAGAGGGAGGTTCGCAGCATCACAGCATCTGTGGGGCTTAGAGCAGCCACCAGTAGAAGGAGGCTGAGAAGAATGCCCCCAAAGGTAGAGTGCTGTAGATTTGTATGTGGCTGAGGCCTCTATCACTCAATGAGGGCAGAATGTCACAGCCTTTGTAGCACTAGTGGCACCTCTAGAATATGTGGACCAGTGGCACCTCTAGAATATGTCAAAGAATGCCAACATTAAAGGGGACAAAGCAGCACAAGTTCTATACCACAAAGGAGGCTAAGGGGAGACATGTTAGAGGTGGACAAAATTATGCATGGTGTGGAGAAAGTGGATAGGGAGACATTTTTCTCAATCTCCCAAAATACCAGAACCCAGGGTCATCCCATGAAGCTATTAGTGGGCGATTCGGGACAGATAAAAGGAAGTACTCCTTCACACAGCACATAGTTAAACTATGGAATTCACTACCACAACATGTGGTGATGGACACCATTTTGGGTGGCTTTCAAAGGCGGTTGCATAAGTTCCTGGAAGAGAAGGTGGCTACTAGCCCTGCTGGTTATGTTCTACCTCCAGTATCTGAAGCAGTAAGCCTGTGTGCGCCAGTTGCTGAGGAACATGGGTGGGATAGTGCTGCTGCACTTGTGTCCAGCTTGTGGGTTCCTGATCAACAGCTAGTTGGCAACTGTGTGTACAGGATGCTGAACTAGATGGGCCCTTGGTCTGTTCCAGCATGGCTCTTCTTATGTTCTTATAATGCCACCTCTAAGATGAAACACAGGCAATAGTCTCAACTGTTCCTTGTAGCGGCTATTTATAATAATAATAATAATAATAATAATAATAATAATAATAATAATAATACCAGCATATTCTTGTGTCCATTTTAATCAATGGATTAAATCATTTTAATCATTTTAATTCAATGCAGAGCATTGAATGTTCTGTGGAGCCTAGATACTCCGGACCTCCTCAAATATCCCCATCCTTCCTTTGGTGAGTGACCTAATTGGGAGAATGACCCTCTGAAAGTGGCATTTGGGGAAGGGATTAGTCTCTCTCCTTTTTGCCCCCTACTAATGTTACCACATGGACCCTTCAAATAGAATGACGCCCAGGATGCATTCTGGGATGTTATCTGGCTGCGTTTTTAAATACAATTTTAAAATAAGCTTCCGAGCTTGGCAGCAAGATAACTTTGAGAAGGTTCTACTGACATTAGTGGGAAGGTTCTGGATCCATTAATTAAATAATTAATGTTGTAATTTTCTCTTCTGCCAGACACTATTTTTTATTAGGTGGCCCTATGCTGCCTGTCCATGTGCTTCACTTATCATAGCTGCAATACTAAGACATCCTATTACACAAACTCATATAAGCCACAGTTCGTATTTATCCACAGAGAATAGCTTGCTAAAGTGCCAACAGGGGCTGAGATTTGCTGAGGAAGAACTGACCCTACCATTAGGCAGGGTGAGGCAGTTGCCTCAGGCAACAGATGCTGAGAGGCAGCAGCAAGGTGTTCAAGGAGAGAATTGTGTTCCTCAGATTCTATTCTGAGCCCTGAAAGTTAGCCCTGTTACATTCAAGTTCAGTGGAGAATGTTGTCCTTCCATCACCATGGAAGATAGATTCATCTGCCAGTCCATCCAGCTTTTGTACATGGAATGAAAGGGGCCGCCATCTTGTCATTTGCCTCAGGTAGCAAAATGTCTTGTGCCTGCCCTGGGCTGAGGGAGGTTGTTAGAGCTCTGAAGAGCTGAAGTTCCTTCAAGAAGAAGGGAAGAACGAAGTAAATTTTCTCCTTCAGCATTGCTTGTGGCTTCCCTACGAAGTTGACCAGTTGATTTGAGGCCTGTGTGTGGCTGCCCAACCCTTGGGAAGAATGTTGGAGCTTCATCCTATTTCTTTAAAGCAAAATGTCTGCAGAAAGTTGGGCTACAAATAATCATTGTGGGAAAGGTCAGCTCTGAGAAAGTGTGCACCATAGAGTTATTTCTTGAGAGAGGCCAGAAATTATTTGGTTTTTGGGTTGCAGAAAACACCAGGAGGGAAGCTAGTAAGCAGGAGGTATGGCTGCATCTTTGTGAGGATGTATATCTGTGCTCCCCTCCCCTCTCTTCCCTTCTGTCCCTTCTATCCCCTCAAGGATCTTCCCTACCATTTGGGCAGATGGGCAGATTTCAAAACAAACCTCTAGATTCTAGCCACTCAACATTTTTAGTTCTTGGGCCCCGAGATAATTATGGCAAAGGTGGTGCCAGCTTCCCAGTTAAATATATAAAATAAATAAAAATTTAAAAATGAGGAGGGGCAGGGAGCCAAGTGGGTGCCAACACATGTGTCACCCAGTTGGAAACCCCAGCTTTTTATGCATGTACACACATGGAAAGAGAGAGAGAGAGAGAGAGAATGTTTTTTGATCTGTGTATATATACTGTTTGGGTATTCTGGCCATTATTATTATTACATTTCTATATTGCCCCATAGCTGAAGCGCTCTGGGCAGTTTACAAAAGATATTTTGAGTATTCCACAGCTTGGTACTCAAGTAAAGCGGAGAAAAATAGGTAATGTGTTCAGTTACAAAAACAACACTTGCATTGCATGATTGCTGCTCTGAATTTATGCTTGTTCCATGATCCCTTCGTGTGTGTGTGTGTGTGTGTGTGTGTGTGTGTGTACGTACAACCTTTGCTTAGGTGGTGTTCTGTGGGAAAGAAATTTAGCGCCCTGCTGGCAGCTTATGGCTGTGAAGCAGTTTCGGAAGTGCTTGCTGTCTGCAGATAGGCGCTCTCTGACTCCATGCTCTTCCATTAGCCCATCTTCCGTTCCTGAATCAATCCTTGGCTCTTTGCCAGATAGAAGTCACTTTTTCCCCTAAATGAGAGCATTGCAGTGCACACTGTTCCAGGAAACCTCACAGGGGACCTAAGAAAAGAGGCAGAAAGTTTCTGGGTATGAAAAAAAGAAGAAGTGAACTCATGCTGGGGCAATCCTATACCCCAGGTTGCTTCATTGTCCATATAATTGAATATCAAGGCATAGATATGTATTTTTAAACAGCTAGAACCCAATTCATACATGCTTAAAATCCCCTGCAAAGACAAGGTAATATAAGCTAACAACACCATTTATTTTCCCACTGGTACTTCACTCAAGCACAAGGTTGGTTGTTTTAGTTTTTTAAATGCTGCTATTGGCCACACAAAGTGCCACCAAAGTCTTGACCAAAGTACTGCCTCAAGTTTGATTCATATAGGGCTATGTGGAAATGAACCTTTTCCAGGGCTATTCAAAGACATTGTTCCTTCTTTCTGCTGCTGCTTTGGCATCATTTTTTGTTAGTATTCCTTCTTCCTGGAGTGAACCCAGCCAACCAGGGACCACATTCATGAGTGTTATGATGTCATAATGCCACATAGCCAATCAGGTTTGCCTGATTCAAATCCAATTCAGAGGGAAGGCAGTGCTTTCTGCATTGCACGGCTCTCCCTCTGAAGAGATTTGAGGTTGGTGGGGGAAAGAAAACAGCCACCACTTAAATGAGTGCCCAGGTGAGAGAAGCCAGACAATGCCTGAACTTTCTCACTTGCCACACTACAAATATCTTTGCTTCCTTTCTACCTTCCTCCCCCATCACTGAAAGTGGGGATGTTATTGGCAGTGAATTAAAATGTTAGTGAAAAGTGCCAACCTTGACTCACTTCACTTCAGCCCTGGCTTCCAAAATGTCTTAATTGGAAACAGAGTGAAAGTGCCTTCATCCCAAACACAGAGCTCCATCAGATGAGCATTTTATTGCACGGTCATTACTGGGCACTCACTGATTTTTGCGGCTCCCTCTCAAGATGTTGTCTGCCTCCCGTGTGCCTCCCGCCCCTTCTAGCCTTCTTCATGTAACCAAAAAAACACTCCAGTAAGTCTGACTTATTTTTAAAGATGAAAGTTGCCACTATCTTCTGCTGTGTGCAGGAGAAGCAGTGGGATCGAAACGGCCCACTGAACGGGCCATGTGCACGTTGTTGACTTTCTCTTTCAAACGAGGAAGTAATGAGGGACAAACGCGTGGGCTGAGAAACGATGGTAAGGAAACACAATTTTCCCCTGTGTGATGATGCTCATAGTTTAACATTTGTTTTTGTTTTTTAATCCCACTCCATGGCCAAAAAGTCTGTCAGAGTGACTTACATATAATCAATAAAAACCAGGCTAAATCTAAAAAGAAGCAACACAAGAGGAAAAACCACCTAGAGAGCTCTGGCTATTGGGCGGTATAAAAATGTAATGAATAAATAAAATAAATAAATAAAAAAGGATGGGGACAGAAGGGTGTGTGTGAAGCAAGAAGTCTTTTCACTAGGACTGGTAGGGTAGCCCTGTTTCCCATCTCTTCTTCCTCTGCTGCTGCCTGCCGGAATGGCAGCTGCTGGTGACAGGCCAGAGAGCTGTTTACATTAACACCATTTGTTTTCATTTTGGACTACAAAAGGAAGACAATATTTTTTTACTTGGTGGAATGCGTTGTCCTACTCCTTGGTCAGGTGCGATATGACTTTGCGTGCTCCTCTGGCATGGCACACGTTGGCTCCTTCTGCTCTCTCAGAAAAGTACTCTATAGAATGGGGGCTGGTGGTTGGCTTCCCTCTTAAGACGGGGTTGTGTCTTAGGGTGGAAAGAAAATTCTGCTTCAGTGCAAAATACAGAACCACATCGGGGCAACACGACTTGTGACTCACCAAACTCAACACAGCCCGTCAGCTATGTGTTGTGGCTCGCCTGGTGCTTGAAAGCCTTCTACTGTTCATTTGTTTGTTGTTGTTTTGCAGTTGCAGGCATACAAAATAGGGCAGGGGGTCACAACTTAGGCAGGCCTGAGTAGATGACTTTCTTGTCCCTTGTGGCCTTGTACTTTTGTACTTTTGACAACCCCTCCCGGCTTGTTTTCCATTTGCAGAAGAGGTTTCATTTACGCCTGGATCAATGCAGGTGCATTTGCTACAAAAAACATCCTGTGTTTTGAGGATGGCACAAACAAAATAGCTAGTAAATTTTGTTTTGCTGCAGGAGCCATCGATGCTTCTCCGGCTGTGATCCACTCCTGTGGGAATGGAACGCGGTAGAGGCTGCGCTGTCCTGGGAGAGACACACTGGCGCCTCTTCTCTGCTGAGGCCTGGGGGGCACATGATGTGATGATAGTGCACTTGGGAATCAGTCGTTTGGCAGGATCCCAGTGTCCCTAAATGCAAAACACTGGTCTGGGTAGCCTTTATGTCTTAATCGGAACATTCTGCTTCTGTTGCCTCATAAGCTAATGGTTGGTTTTCCTGTCTCCCCTTCTCTCCTCCTCTGTGCAGAGGTTGGGCATACTCAAGGGCCTCTGGATGGGAGCCTCTATGCCAAAGTGAAGAAGAAAGACTCGCTTCACGGCAGCACTGGCACTGTCAACACCAACCGCATTACTCTCTCAGCGGCTCCCAACCATATCGAGCACACCCTCTCAGTCAGCAGTGATTCAGGCAACTCCACTGCTTCCACCAAGACAGACAAGACCGATGAGCAGGCTGTACCCGTGGTCCCAAGTAGTGGTGGAGGAAACAACCCTATATTGACCCCAGAAGAGAAGCGGGAGCTTGACAGCTTGCTCAGCGGCTTTGGGTTGGCAAACGAAGCCGCCATGCATAACCACAACCCCAGTGGGGTGGCAGTGGTCGCCTCCACTGCATCTGGCCGCCACATAGTCCCCGCTCAGGTGCATGTCAACGGGGAGACTGCCGGCTTGGTGGCGGAGAGAGAAACGGACATCTTGGATGATGAGTTGCCCAACCAGGATGGGCACAGCGTGGGCAGCCTTGGAACCCTCTCCTCTTTTGATGGCACTACTAACACCAGTGACATGGGCTACCATGAGGCCCCCCGGATGGAGAGCCTCAACTCCTTGCCCAATGGTTCATCCAACTTCAATGGTATAGACAAGCTGCACGATTCAGAGACAGTGATCAATGGTGGCTACCCTTACAACAACCAGAACACCTTGCGGAGCATGATGGGGCGTCATCCCCAGGATCCATATGGACACATCCGGCCCTCAGTATCTGCCCAGGAAAATTTAGCTGACTACTATCAACACGGATTCCCCACTCCTGGCTGGTTGCAGCCCCAGCCACCAGTTTCTAGCCACCAGTACTCCTATGGCTATGACCCAAATGGCATCTATCGCTCCCAGTCCTTCCCTACTGCTACTGTGGAGACCCCCCAGCTCCCCCAGGCACCAGCCCGGAGCACAAGTAGCCGGGAAGCTGTCCAGAGGGGGCTTAACTCTTGGCAACAGCAAAGTGGAGGCAGCAGACAACCATCCCGTCAACAAGATGGCACCCGAGAGAGCCAAAGTCCCAGCATCTCCAGTGCAAGCCCTCAGCACAGCCCTTCACAGGCGATGTCTTCTCAAAGCATCAGCATCCCTGAATTCCCCCGGGTGGCTTCCCAGAAGGAGATAGATCAGTCAATTGAAGCCCTCAACATGCTCATGCTTGACCTGGATCCCTCTGCCTCCATGATGCACAAATCACAGAGTGTCCCTGTGGCCTCCAGAGGAGAAAGGCCACATGCAGTGGCTCTTTCAATGTCTGCCCAGCCTGTGACTGGCCCTCACGTGGTGCAACCAAAGTCTACAAACACTTTTGGCCCTATTCCAGGAAGCCCTTCACACAACTCCTTGGGCACTCCTGTGTCCCAGCTGCCTGAACCAGCGCCTAAAGCTCATCCAACAAAGCTATTGCTCCATAGTGCCGATGAGCCAGAGTACCCAGCACAGGATTACAGAGAGGCCTATTTGCCCTACGGCTATCAGAACCAACAGCCAACTGTAACACAAGCCAGGAGTTATGGCCAGACTGCAGGAAGCCCTCCTACATCTCCCAGGCCTCATGCAATGGCATACAAGTTCATGGAAGGGCAGCACCCATTGCTTACATCACCCCCATCCCCAGTGATGACCATACAAGCCCAGGTCCCGGCAAAGGAGACAGAGAATTATGAAGAACCTTCTCGTCCCTCGGAGGAAGAGCCGTTGCACCTTGAAGGTCTTGTGGCTCACAGAGTAGCAGGTAAGAAACCTTACTCTCTATAACTTTAGAGCTTACATAGTTTTTTTCTCCTGTATCTTTCAAGGGTAGTAGGATACACGTACTTCTTCAAGGACCCAATTCTGTTAATAAGTGATTTTGTCCAAAACAGAGTGGATCAAATGAACTCTTCCTGTGCAAGGATGGGTGATACAAACCCTATCTGTATAGAGAAAATGAATGCTGCATTTGCACCCACAACAGCCTATCTCTAAACACACCCAGATTTTCCATGGTTGCTGTTACTGCCATTTGCCATTTATTAAGCACCAACAGTGGTTGAGGCACTTGGCATCTCACTCAAGTCCCTGGCTCATGCCCAAAGACCTTGGATTCAACATTAAATGAATAAGACAACGATGCCAGAAGTGGGCTGGGTAAAACGGCGAGAATGATGGAAGCCAGTGTTAATTGGATTGGCTAGAAAAGATGAAATTATGGCAGTCCAGGGAGGTGGAAATATATAGCAGAAATCCACTCTCCCAACCCACTTCCAACTCATGTACTGTGTATTATATGAGAATTTGAGAAGTGTTTCAAAAAACACTTATGTGTTCAAAAAAGCTGGCTAGTCTTTTAGGCAAGTGGGCCCTACTCCAGCATGAAGTATTTGAGAGTGCCAGTCTCATGTGTCTCCATGTCAGGAGTGTTGAACCTGCTTGAGCCCGAGGTCCAAATTCAGTTTTGGAGAAGCTCTCTTGGACTGGGTTCTGGTGGTGGGTAGGGCTGAAGGCCAAAGAGGTGGGACCAAAAATATTTAATATTTCGGCTTAAAACTCTTCTTGCCAGTAACTAAGCCTTGTGAGAGGTATTTCAACCTCTTAGAACAGGGAAAAAACAATGCAAGCCCTGGGAAGGCACCAAGTGCTTGGGGTGCTTGGGGGAAAGTGATGGGGCCAAGGGATGGAGGTGTGGCCTTTTAGGGAACTCTGGAGGGCCAGAGTGGAACCTTAGGCAGGCCAGAGTTGCCCCGCAAAGCTGAGTTTCAACAGCCCTGCCATATGTGGCATGCCACCCCCTGCATTGCCTTGGGATGTTTTTGGCTCCAGTTGCCTGACTGGAAAGTAGGCAAGAGTGCAACCCTGACTCTGTCCCATAGCCAGGACCCCAGACCCTCCTGCTTCTGTCCAGAAGCACTGCAGATCCCTGGTGCCTGTGAGACCTGTGGTACTGTGCCTGTGAGACCTATGTTCTACACATAGTCTCATTGGAACATGAATTAAGGACGATAAGATAGTTGCAGGCTTTCCCCAAGCTTTTTAGATGTATGGAAGCTTCCCTGGAGGGGAGCCATGACTGATCTGGGACAATGGTCCATTTTCTCCCTATTTAGATTCATCTCCCAGGATTCTAATGGCCACTGCCAAGCCTCTGTTGACCTTGGTGTGCCTTCCTTCTCCCAAAACCACATTGAAAACAAATAAAAACCGACACGTCCCTGTAGCTGTTGGTATTTGGCATGAAGGCATGCCATTCAACAGAGATGATGGGATTGGAATAAATTGCTCAGCAACTACTAGGGAGGCTACTGTACACAAGGCAAGGCTTTTGAATTTTTAGGCTCACCAAATGAGCAGCGCAAGGGCCTTTAATGGTTTTGCTGCAGGATGTTGACTTAGGAAGGAAATGTCCACCACACCCATCAAAGTAGAGTATTCCATAGCCTTGGGTGCTTCTTCTATGCCTTCCTCTGAAGCAGAGCACTGGCAGTCTTGGGCAGGACTCTACGTTCTCTGCACCAGAGAAAGTGGAATTTGCTCTGAACAAGTTAGGAAAATGTGCTTTAATTCATGCAATTTATCTTGCTTGTGGTGCAGGATTCAGGTTGTTTTTGTAGAGGCTCAAGCACTAATAAAAGGAAAAAGGGAGGGGAAGGCATGGACTGATTTTGATGGGGGGGGGGGAAGAACTGGTGTTAGAAGCCACAGGAAAAGACAGGTGAGACACCAGAGTGCTGTCTTCTGTGCACTCCTTTGATTTGGGATGGACGAATCTGGCACTTTTGGTTCCCTCCGTCTCACCTTTTTGCAGTCTGTTTGCCCTGCTTCTGTATCAGTTTGCACATTTTTAAAAGTGTCTACACACAGATGTATGTGTCTTTTCATTCACATTTCTCCAAATACATGCATTTTTGTGTGCGATTTTGTCTATTATACACATTGTTTACAACAATTTCCCCAATATAACGCATCTTTCTACATTACTTTCACCAACACGTGAATTTTTGTACACACTTCCCCTGAATATATGCATCATTGTATGCATTTTTGACCGCATCACCAAATTCAGAGAAGTGGGAATGCTGCAGGAAGACTTTCTGTTTGCAAAATGGTTTGGGAAGAGTAAGGTTAGGTAAGTTTGCATTAAAATGTGAACTGAACAAATGTCTCCCTGGTATTTAAGGTTCAAAATAGATATGACATGGGAGCTCTGACTTTGAAACTCGTGACATCTTCATTTTTCTGAAAAAACAGCCATGTGGGGGCCCAATTTAGACTGGGGCCATGGTGTAAGGGGTTGATGTGATCTAACCCTTTACCATATAGCCCCAATTCAAATCACCTTCCAAAATTGCTATAATCTGCAGAGGGGAAAACCTGAATGTTTCCCCCTCTGGTGCTAATAAACCCAATCTCACTGAGCCTTTCCTTCCTCCTCCACCGGTAGCCTTTTCAGAAAGAAAAAGGCACTGGGAACTCCAAACACAAAGCTTCCATGACACAACCAGTTTGATCAATCACCTCAAGCAGACATTGCTTGCCTTAAAAAAAAAAGAAGAATAAAGATGTTCCCTGAGTGTTAGAAGCTTGCCATCTAAGAAAAGAAAAGAAAAAAGATAAAGCCAAGATTCCAGAGGACTCAAGTTTCATGGCAGATTCTAGATTCCATCCCTTGAAGTGTATAAGTATGCAGAACGCACATACATACACTTTCATCTTAACTACTTCAAAGGTCTTTTCCTGAGATATATATATATATATATAGAGAGAGAGAGAGAGAGAGAGAGAGAGAGAGAGAGAGAGAGAGAGAGGAGCTTCTATTTCAATTGGTATTGATATTACCAGAAAAGATAATTTTGCCCACATAATTCCCCAAAGCATCCTTCCCAATTCCCCAGAGGTCTCATCATAGATTGGGATTGACCGAGCATGAGTTACAGAGACCGCCCCTGCCAAAATTATTAGCCACTGGGATTAAATCATTGGAATGCTCTGTAAAGGCAATAACACAGCTGGCTAAGGAATATGGTGATGATTGCATCCAGTACGTAGCCTTGGCTTCAGCAACCCCAGGGCTGGTAATTACACAGAAAAGTTTTTAATTGCAGAACTCCTCAGACATTTCCTGGATCTCATCCAGCCTGCAGTGCCAGCCTCAGCTGCTTGGCTCGGTCCAGTTCAGCTCTCAGCCACAGGCGTTAAAAGCATTCGGCTGAGGGAAAATGGCTCAGTTTTGGGATAAGGAGGCCTGTGGGCTGGGAAACCAAGCTGGAAGCTGAGTTACTGTGGCACCTAAGGGTGTATGTGTGTGTGTGTGTGTGTGTGTGTGTGTGTGTGTACGTACATCATTTGAATAGCAAACTTCCAGAAGAAGAAGCAAACTCACAGCATCTCCTTTAGGTGTACAAGCTTCTCTCCTGAACAGAGCTGATGGTCTGGACTTCATCAACATTGCTAATCCATGCTCCCCATTCTCTCCAAAGCAGTTATTCAACGTTTTGCAGAACTGATTCTTCCTTAACGAAAGTTTAAAACCTACATGTAATGTTTTATATGTAATCATCATCATCATCATCATTATCATCATCATCATCAGGCTGGCCATGGCACAGGGTGGGGAGTGGGTATCAGCAAGTCAGACTTATGAATCACTGTTTGGTTTGATGGCTGCTACGTCTGTTGAATGCGTTGTGAAGGCAGAAGGAAGCTGAGCTCAAGTTGCAGGAGTTTTTGTTGTTGTTGTTTAACATCCCTGATCTGATGACAGCAAGCCCTGATTTGAACATGAGAAGAGCCCTGCTGGATCAGGCCAGTGATCATCCACAAGCAGGGCTTGAAGGGAACAGCCATTTATTTATTCCTGGCCACGGGGTTACTATCTAAAAAAGACACGACACAGAAGTAAAAACGGATGGGGAGAGAAGAGGGAAAAAAATTAAGCAGTCTTTCTGCAGGCCTGGTGGAAGAGTCCTGCTTCCCCATTCACATCCTAAAACACATTCCTCTCTTGTCTGTAAGACCGTGCCCCCCTCCACATCTCTACATGCATGTGTTTCTCCAGATGCAGATGTGCACGCATAGGGCAGAACCTGCAAGGTCTTCATTTGAAGTGAAGTGGAGCCACTTGTAAATAGACACCAGGGTTTCCAAGTCAGTTTCAAATGAAGGTAGTGAAGTATGGCTAGAATGGTAAGGGGTCAATGGTCATGTCTTTTCTTTCTGCCTGTTGCCAGCTTGTGGTCGTTTATAAGTTGTGCCAGCATTTCTTCTTTCTTCACCGGTCCCTCCAGCAGAGAGCTGCCCCCCCCTACCCCACAACACGTGTCCCTGAAAGTGGGAGATCTTTGGCCCATTGTGCCTTGGGTTTCTTCTCTGCTTTGGACTTACACACCTTGGCTATCAACAAACCCCCAAACACATTAAGCAAGGTGTGGACAAAGGAAAGGGATCTAGTTGAAGGGTGAAACAGAAGATGATCTCTAGGGAACTATAAATGAACTTACTAACTAGAATTAGATAATGACACTCTGGTAGAGACAATTCAACTATAATTGGGGGTGGGGGAGGGAGAAATTAAAAGCTCTCCTAGATTGCCTCTCACACCCATGAATGGTGTCTTTGAGTCAAATGGTGACTCAAGGTGGTGAGGCATTATATATCATTTTGCCATTCCAGTCTCACTCGCTGCACTGAAGTCAGAGACGTCGTACCCTATGCCATACAGATTAAAGGGTTAGCCCTCACCTAGGACTTCACATGCCACAAAGAGACAGGCACCACAATGCATCGTGCCAGTGGCACCTGTAGAACATAGAACATATTTAGGCTGCAAGACTGCACACAGTCCACAAACCCATTGGCTTCAATGGCATTGAAATACATTAAGTGAGTGCAGGATTGCACCCAAAACAAAGAGAAAATGGAGGAAGAGTGTATGATGGCATCATCAATTTCTTACCCCCATGACTGTGCTACCTGCAGGATCTGCTAGCCTTTGTCCCCTGTTTCTTGTGACATATGCCACCACAAGTGACATGGATGAGCTGTTGCAGGGTTCCATTATAGCTGGGAATGATGAGTGTTGCAGTCCAATGCATCTACCTGGCCCCTGGTTGGAGAGGGCTGGGCTCTAATGCATCAGAACCACAGGGGAAAGCTGGTGTAGAATTAGACATTCACTGTAGAGTTCTCTAGCTCGCCTGTGCCTATTCTGGAGAGTGGGGGCAGCCCTTCAAGATGTTTTGTTGCCAGCAGAGAACAAGATGGTATCCCTTCCCCCATGTTCAAAAGCTGTCTGGACTAGCAGTTGAATCTTACCTCAACACTGGTGATGGGCAGCATCCCCCACCACACCTGAAGGCAGCAAGCGAGCTTGGGGAACCCAGGGCAGACTGCTTGACAAACAGCTCACTCCTCCAGCACCTGCCACCTGAGGTAACCACCTCACTCTGCCTAATGGTAGGGCCGGCCCTGCTGAAGAGACGTGGCAGTCCTGCAGAACATTGTTACATTATGGGAGCCTTCTACTAGAGATACATGTAGGACAGTTATCCCAGGGGTTGTTGTGTCCTGAAATGCTGGGGAAAAGAATAGCGCCCTCCATTGTGGAAGCACAAAACAGCACTCTGGGTTCACAGTTAGTATTGGAAGTCCCATGATCGCAGAGCATGGAGTGAATCAAGAGATCTGGCAGGCACTAGAGAATGACAAGAAGGTGGTGGTGGTGGGGAAACAGCATGGAACAAGCTGGGAGAGAGCAGGGGCCAGGATGTTATTTACAATTCATGCTACTATAAATTGCCTGTTTGTTCCAAGGCGGGTATGTGTGGAATTTCACAGATCCTTCCCCCCCCCTGCCCCCCGGCCGGTTCTCGCTGTCATGAGAACTCAGATTTCCTACTCAGCAGGGTGGGAGCAGCCCTATAATGATTAAGGCAAAAGGCCTCTAGCAGGGCTCGCCTCCCAGAAAACAACTATAACTGCCCTTCAGCTACTGGGAATCCTGCCTGGCTCAAGAGATCTTGGGACCGAAATGGAAGCCCTGAAACCATTAGCATGATCATGCTGAGTCAGAGATGCCTCCAGAAGTCATCTTGTGTGTTTACCCACTCTTGGGAATTCCTGTCCAAGCAACCAGCCAGAGATGTTCCTGGACCGGTAGCTATATAAATAATCATAGAGAGCACAACCTCCAAAATTGCCATTCTTGCTCAATAAAAAACGATATACTGATTTGTCAGTGCTGGATAACACATGACACAATCCTTTCCATGTGTACTTAGAAGTAAATCTCATTGTGTTCAGTGGGTCTTATTTCCAGGTAAGTTGGTCTAGGAATGCAGCCTGTGTGGAAAATCTGCTGAAATGGGGCATCAGTGAGAGGACTACTTTTGATATTAAAATCATTGTATGTGAAATTCAAATATGTAGGCCATCCCAGTTAGTCTCATTTCCCCACATCCCTGCTCCAAGATGTCAAAAATGGTACAGATATGATTGATTGCAGAGATATGGACTTCTCATTAAATACACACACATGAATCCCAGAGCATTTTGAGTCTTCTCCAGAAGAAGTATGGAATAATAATAGAATTGTATTAAATTGCCATGTAAACTTAGTCCTTATACATTGTTGATGCTTAATACACGCACACAGACGCACACACACAGATGCCCACACACTGAGAGACATGCACACACACAGACGCACACATCTGACAGTCATGAGAAAGCATCCCATAAGGGCAGGACAGTGGCTAGAAAGTGAAGAAACTTAAGACGTTTGTCCAGAACAAATGCAGGAGAGTTTGTACCTCTTTAAATGTGGCACAGGTTTTGCTATATTAGAGATACTCCCTTCCCAGTAAGAGAACATAATAAAAGATACGATTAGTTACAGTGCCAAATTTGCACAATGACCAAATTTGCATAATGGCCAGATCCTTTCTATCACAGCATCAGCTTCTTGGGCAAGGTCACCCACAATGGCAAGGACAACTGTAGGCTGCCCTTCTTCTCCTTGCTCTTGTCACTGATCACATGCAGTGATAGATAGGCATGTGGCAACATGGAGGAGGACCAGGACCAGGGGCCCCTGGAGGCCAGCAATTGGGCCCCTGTTGAGGTGTGGTGGGCCTCAGCTTGCCCCCATTGATGCCAACCTCTGGCGCTGACCCCGGTCTACCGCACCTTTGGGCCTCTTCATAGCATTCTTGTAATATTTCAGCTTCTACAGTCCACACATCCTGCTTTTTATATGAGTTGGGATGGGGAGGGTCCCTCCTTGCCAGATTGAAAACTGAGGCCCAAAGACACTGTACAGGGTGGATAATGATGATCAGTTGTGTCATATGTGTCTCTAACCTCTCTTGAATACAATGGACATTAGGCACCTACATGGCATTTCTTACCTCAGAAATCCTACTCCTCAGATTAGTCTTCTCTACCCCTGAAGGAGGTGGCAATTGAAGTAGTTCATTGAAGTCTCATTATTATGACGACCCTAACCCTCACCCCAGATCAGAGTGCCTTTAGGCCTGGGGTAAATTTCCAACTAATATTTTCTCTTGTGTTTTCCCCCCCTTTCTCTGTTGTGATGTTTGTTCTGTCTTTGACTATTCGCTCACTCTCCGTGATGGATTTTGTTTCATCCTTGGTTGACCTTCTCCTGCTGCTCCTCTACTCCTACCCACCCTACCTCCGTCTCCCCCTGTCAGAGTACAACGCCAAACTCCGGGACATCCGGAAGAGCATGAAAAGCCCCCATCCTCCTCTTCACCGACAACGATCCTTCTCCTTTTCTGGTTTGTTCTGTTGCTGCTTTTCCTCTTCTTTCCCTCCAGTCTTCCTCCCTGCCTTAGATCTCCTGCATGGTTGCTGTTTCCCTTGCTGTTGCATGGACACCAGATCAGAGATTTGGGGCTTTTTTCCACACTGGGAGAATGGAAGGATGTGCAGATATTTAGAGTCCAATCCAAAATGGCACTTTCAAAACCTAGGGCAGGGTTTTTTCCTCCTAATTTGCAGAAAGAATGGCTCAAAGAATTTATCTCCAGCTTCTAGGGCGAGCCCAATACATTTTTCCTCCTGAGTTGAAGGACAAAATGGTGTCCCCTCCCATTTTGTGTACTAAACCCAACTGGCCTGGCATTTGAATGTCTCTACAATACTGGTGATAGGACAACGTCCTCCACCGCATTGAAGGCAGCAGACCAGGGGTGTATAAGAGTTTTATTTTTGTTCGCAAAACATGTAAGTGTGCCCCATCTGAAGTCATGAATGTGGTTGCAAGTGCAAGCATATGTCCACCAAAAACATTTTCAAATTGCCAAACGTGTGCTCATATGCAATTTACGCAACTTTCCCAGTTCAATTTGCACAAATGTCCTAATTTGCGCAGATTTCTCCAGTAGACTGAATCAGGTCTGCTTTAGTTCTGTGGAGGGAAATTGTGCAAATTAGGACATTTGGGGAAATTTCCACAAATTACACATTCTGCCTCTGCTCAATTTGCGCAGTTTTCCTGTCTGTGCAGAGTGAGCAGCAAACAGGAATAAGTCACCGGATGTGCAGCAAGACCATGTTTGGAGAGTTCTGGCAGTCTTGAACATTGCTCATTCACCCATCCCAGTGCAGGGCAGGTTGCGTGGCGCACATGGTTCTCTTCTTCCAACACCTTGCTTCCACCTTGTAGCATCTCCTCCCTGAAGGGACAGCCTCATTTTGCAGAATGTTAGGTCCAGCCCTGTCAGCTTTTAGCACTGGAGATGACCTCAGACAGTGCCAAGTCCCATCTTCCCATATGACAGCTGTGTACTCAGCTAGACCAAAAGCTGTTTGTCATGAATCCTCAGGGTTATCTGGTCCAAAGCTTTGTGCCTACCAAGACTGGACTCTAAATACAGCCTTGCTCTACCCGCAAAGCTCCTTATTATTTTTTTATCATTGGTTGTGCTTCCTCCCCCCACCTCCATTGCAGTGTGTTTAACGAGCTTGTTGGTGGACTCATTTGCTATGTGAGATGTTCATCTGTGGTGTGTACCCAAAAATCACTTGCAAAAGGACTGAGGTGGGGGGGGTTATTTATCTCAATGCACACTACACTCACTGCTGTTTTGTTGTAGGTGCTGTGTCAGTCTCTTCATTAATGTCAATGGGAGGGGTTTGCATGGGTTTGGAGGTCGGCAAGGAACCACTTGCTATAGAGCTTGGCCACACACTGAGGTTTATTTAAGGGGCTGTGTTTATTGTAGAAATATCACTGGAGTGTTTTACTTCAGATCTTTCCACTGTGTCTAACAGCATTGACGGGAATCAGGACAGGGGCTTCCAGTTCTGCGTGGCTAGCAGAGGGAGTGAGCAAGTGGGTGTGTAAATTCTTGGGCTCTTACTCATCAAGTTGCTCCGGAGAAAGGAGCCTATCAATGGATTTCAAATGTGTGGTTGCTCTGTAGTGTCCTGTTACACAGATGGTATTCATGGAACGGGAGCTCAGCTGAGAAGATCAAATTTTTATTGGAACTACGTGGTCAGCAGCAAGGGCTCCTGGATGCTGTTTATTTGATTTTTGTGTCTTTCATGGGTGCAGCAGCCTCAGCCTATAAAGGTTGACAAGTATTTTCTCACCAATATTAGGACTCCTTCTGAAAGCATTGCTAATCTCTGTATCCCAAAACTATGGGTTGCCATTCTGATAGAAGGTATTGCATGTTGGTTTAACTGTTCCATTTGCCCCAATACAGGATACTTGGGTCTTCTGAATCCACCCACCTCTCTCCGTAAAGGTTTGGAATTTGTACTCCTGTAAAATTTTACACTGCTTTGGTTGACTTGGACACCGCCTTTCACTCCTCACCTCGCCACTGCCCAGAGCCTAGGGAAAATATCCCATTGGCCAGGGATAGCCAACTTCTAAATGTTTTGAAATTCAACTCCCATCATCCCTGATCCTTGGCCATGCTGGCTTGGAATGATGGGAGTTATAGTTCAAAAGCTCTGGAGGGCTCCAGGTTGCCTTTCCCTGTCATAGACTTCTGTCTCACATCCAGGATTAATGTTGTATGCTTGATAGTCTGTCACTTATGGTCTCACCTCAGACTGATGGCCTATGATGTCTGTATACATTCAATTGCCCAATTAAAAAGGAGTGAAATATGCACACCATAACATGTGACCCTGGAAGGAGAGCTGTGTAGACTAGAGGAATGGGCTTGCATGTGCTACTTCACTGCTTTGGGGCCCTTATGCGCACAAGCTTTATAGGATGTTGTTGGATTGGGGGAGGGAGCAAAATCCTTCATCACTACCTACACATAGTTAACTCCACTACTACCCACTGTGGAGTCAGTGCTAGTGCATAAATTGTGTTATCTCCCAAAGATGTCTTCACATAGCTGATCTTCTGGGAGGCATTATTCTTCCCTTGAGGACCAAAGTGTGATTCAGCCCTAACCCTAAACCTAACCATAACCTTGTGCCAGCCAGATTAAGAATGTGGATGCCTGGCTTGGCTGTGACCATTGTAAGCTTGAGCTGAAAAATGCAACCATCTTCATAAGGCAACAGGGGGAGAATAATTTCTCCTAAGGCATCATAATGTTCTAAAATTGGAAGAGATTTTTTTGTTTGGATTTAAATGGAAGAGCTTGTTAGTATTCCACAGGACTCTCCCAGGAGGCAGCTCCTTGCAATAGGCCTAGTGGAGATGTCATGATTTGAATCTGATAAAGCATGATTTATTGGGCTGAGAGCAAGCTGTACACCTGCACACTTCCTCCTCACCCCTGCTCTTCCTTTACGTGCCCGGCTTCAGTGCTTCTCTCTCGGCTTGTTAGTTTCCTTTGATGTCCAAACCAGGCTTGTAAGCAGAGATTAATCCATAGTTTCCTAGTTTAGACCTCACGGGAAACCGAGAAGCATGATCACAAGCAGCTTGTTTTCAAACCGAGAAAGCATGTTTTACCAGAACAAGATTGCTATGTCTGTACTGAGCCTTAATATTGCTCTGGGTGCAAACCCATTAATATGAAACCTGAAGGAATGTTTACTATGAGCACAGGCATGGGCTTGTGAGTTAGGCCTCTGTGTTTTCATTTGTCGTGAATAATATTTCAATTTATCTTTGAGAGCTAGGCATATTGCTGTTGGAATATTTCTTTGGCATTTCCCCCTGAAGGAGAGTAGATGCTTTGATACAAGAACTGCCCATTTGCACAAAAGGGAAGACATACCATGAAAAAATAATATATGCTGCTTGAGATCTGTGCAGAGTCAAGTAATACAAAATGTAATGACTTGGTCAATACTTATTAGCCATGATAATTAAATGGGGCAGTGTACCTCTGAATGCCCGTTGCAGAGGGGAAGGCAATGGGGAAGGGCTGATTCCTTCGTGCTCTGCCTCTTGGCTTCTCTGGTTACTATTGGAAATAGAATGCTAGGTTAGATGGACCCTTGGTCTAATCCAGCTCTGATTAGACATTAAAACAGGACACAGGTTTGCATAACGTTTGTATATGCTAATTTACTTGTATAGATGCAAATTTAGAAATTATTACTATAGATGAAATAGAAATACAGTATAATGGGCCCCCAACTGGGGCATAGGCCTTGGTAGGTGCCCCTTGATGCCGATAGTGGGTGTCTGTTTTATTTATTGAAAGGAGCTCATGGAGGAGGGCAGCAAAACCTTCTCCCCTCCTTCCCCAATTTTCCTTGCTGAACTCATAGAAACATAGGAAGCTGCATCACGCCAGGTCAACCTATTGGTTCACCTGGCATAGGATTGCCTAGCACCTCTCCAGGATCCCAGGCAGAAAGTGCTTTCTGTCATGCCTTTTTTAACTGGAGATGGCAGGAATTTAATCCAGGATCGTCTGGATGCAAAGCATGTCCTCTACCCAGGAACATAGGAAGCTGCCTTATACTGAGTCAGCCCCTTGGTCTGTCTAGTCCAGTATTGTTGACACTGACTGGCAGCGGTTTTCCAGGGTTTCAGGCAGGATTCTTTCTTCACCCTACCTGGAGAATCCGGGGATCGAACCTGGGACTTTCTACATGCAAAGCAGGTGCTCTATCACACTGAGCTATTGGCTCTGCTCAACTTGTTTCCTTTTTAGTTCAATATCAGAGCTGGGCAAGCTAATACATCTAATGCCGGATCACAGCAAAATGGACCCAGAATAGGAGGAGTGGTTGAATTTCCCCCATATGTGAGTTCCATTTCATATTAAAAAAGAAAGAAAGGACATCCTCCATCCCTGCTTTATATGTGAATAGATAAGGAAATAAATATGTGCGGCTGCTCCGCCATGTCTACTTTGGCCTTGGTAGGTTGGACTCTCTAGTCTGCATGATTCACCTTGAACCTGTCCCCAGATCCAAAGCTTCATGACAACACTTGTTAGATTTTGTTTAAGCTGCATGGAAATGATTGTTCCCCTGTGGCTGAAGAACCCTGCTGAAGGTTACAGGAGAGGGTGGCCTTGCCCTAAGGACAGGACATGCTGGATGTTTCAACTTAGAGTTCTCCTAATAAATATAGCACAGAAGGGCAAGAGTGGCAGAGATATAATTCACCGAGTGGCACTTTGCTAGTGCCCATCCTTTTTCTGCTTGTCCTCAATAATTCCAGCAAGCCTCTTCACCCTGAGCCAAGGCGCCGCCACTCTTGGCTCTGAAACACTGGTTCCGTTCTTCCTTCCTTCCCCCGCCCCCTCCGCTTGAAAGGGAAGAGGGAAACAAAGCATATAAAGGCAGGCGAAAATGAAGGATTTCTGCAGCCCTGGTCAAGGGGAAGGGAACGAAGGCTGTCGCATGAGACATTTGAAATGTGCCTGCAGCAGCAATCCAGAGGAGATGGTGGTAGCCGCTCTTCTGATGTGGGAGTTAATTGGAATGCATTTCATCAGAGGGCAATGGTTTCCTTTTCAGGCATTCCCCGCACACATTAGCAGAACCATTCTGATCTTTGCTCCCTTTGCAGTGGGCATTGACCCTTGCCCACTGTGCCTCACTGCTGTGCCTCACTGCTTCCAAATGAGTTTCCCACTCAAGCCTTCATTGAGGCTGTAGGCTTCTCGCTCTCTTTTCCTTCCTCTTCACCCGATCTCCTCTCCCTTCCCAAAGAACGGGCTTGCGCCTTGACTCAAGGTCTCCTGGCACTGGAAGCTGGAGTCTTGCTTTGACTTTGTGCTCATTATGTTCAGGATAAAACTCAAAAGTTGCAAAAGGCTCTTGTTGACCTTCAGGCTTGTGCCAGCAGCTGCAAAATCAGGGTTTTAGAAAGGAAGCCAGTTTCCATCCGTCCGTCTCATGTTGATGCCAGATGATGTGAGTATAAACAGAAGGGGCATTATCTCTGCAAATGCGCCACTCTCCTCTTCGAAATGTAACTTCAAAGAAAGTGGCATGGTTTGGAGATAGGTGGAATGGATTGAGATACAGTTCCTGATGGCTCCTCACTGGATCTTTTCCAGCTCTATGATTCTATAGTGGATTTCAACAATCCTTGCAGAACACAATCTATCTCCCTTTTAAACATGCTGTTGCTTTACTTAACAAATGCTACATGTGATGCTACTTGAACCTTCCACTCCTTCATCCATGGATTTTCCTTTTTTCCAGATGTTACATTTTGGTTGCTTCTATCACCATGGATTCTGGCTCCCTCCTCTTTCTCTGCCTAAATGACTTTCTGTATTTGGGAATCTTAGAGCACTGCCCAAGATCTGTGCATTCCCACTTCCCCCGCCTCCTTTTTTTTTGTTTTTTATTTGTTCTCTCAGTCTCAGCTGTGTGAAAGGCAAGGCTCTCTGCAGCTGAGAAAATGGCATAGCTGTTACTAATCAAGGAGAGATCCAGATTCTCCAAGGGGCTCAAAGGTGGCTCGAAAGTCCCATGAGCTTACTTTATGAATTTCTCTAAAGGATGTGTCCCAAGATGTTGCCTTCGTGATAGCCAAATGCTATGCAGGGGAAAATAAATCCCATCTAAATGTGTTTGAGAGGAAGGGTGCAAGAGAGGGGGATTCACTGTTGTTTATATACATGAAGAGAAAGAAGTGAGCTGGAATGCGATCCAAATTCCTGGCTCTTTTCCCTGGCTGGTGCTTGAATGGCTGGAGTGTAGCATCTGCAGAAGATGGTGTCTGCAAACTTTTAAGAAATGGGGTGAAGGGAACCTCCCTGCTGTAGAGAATGACAGCCTTCCCTAAAATACATTCCAGGCATGGTCAGAAACAGATTGCTGTATGCTGTATGGCTTCATAACCGATGACAGTTTGGTGTCTCTGGCTTACTCTGACTGCACGTATTCCCTGGCCCTACCTTTTATTGCACACATTTTGTTGTTAACAACTCCATGTTAACAAAATTCAGTAAGGCAGATGGCTTTCAGAAACTCATGGTTATGTAGTCCCTGAAATCAGAGATTTCCTTTGACATCAGAGCATACTGGAGAAAAAATATATAGTTTTTTTTGCTAGGTGTATCAACACAACAGATGGGTGAGCTGACTGGACTCTATTAGGAATGGGTTCACATAAAACTAATTTGGTCTTGATTCAGATCAAGGAGCCGGCTTTTCTTTTCGGTTGCTGGGAGGAGGACTGGGGAAACAACAGGGGGATAGAAGATAGGGTGACCATATTTTGGAAAACAAAAAGGAGGACAACATGGTCGCCCCCAAGGGGGCGTGTCCAGCACCAAGGGGGCGTGCCCACCCGAACATAGTCTGATTTTACATGTCTGATTTTACAGCACACATTTAAGACAAATCTCTTCTTCATAACATCTTAATGTTAAAATCACTGAAATAAAGAACAAGTGAGAGATTCAATGTATCTGAAATTAACTTCACTCACTCCTACTTTTGTAGGTTTTGCTGTACTTTGAAGCTTTTGATATTCTCTTTGTGTTATTTTATTTATTTATTTATTTATTTATTTATTTATTTATTTATTTTATTACATTTATATACCGCCCCACAGCCGAAGCTCTCTGGGCGGTTTACAACAATTAAAAATAGTAAACATTAAAAGTATACAAAAATTTAAAAAACATAAAAACAGTATAAAAACAACAGTATAAAAAGTGTTACATTCTCCCCTTCCCTCAAATATTTTTTCTGACTGTATCTTCACTCATTGCAAGCTGCTGTTGTTGTTAACAGGGTTTGCTACTGGCCCCAGATCTGTTTCAAATTTGGTATGGCTAAAGCTCTACCTAAAAGCTATCATGGTGCAAAGTTTCAGCTCTTTATCTTTAAAAACGACAGTTTAAAAAATAATAATTTTAAAACCTCATTTAAAAAAAAATCCTAAAAAATCAATGGATGAACGGATCTCTTTCAAATTTGGTGTGGCTAAAGCTCTACCTAAATCCTATCATGGTACAAAGTTTCATTGCTTTATCTTTAAAAATGATGATTTTAAAAATAATAATTTTAAAATCTCAATTTTTAAAAAATTCCTAAAAAATCAATGGATGAACGGATCTGTTTCAAATTTGGTGTGGCTAAAGCTCTACCTAAGTCCTTTCATGGTGCAAAGTTTCATCTCTTTATCTTTAAAAATGACGATTTAAAAAATAATAATTTTAAAACCTTAATTTTAAAAAAATTCCTAAAAAATCAATGGATGAACAGATCTGTTTCAAATTTGGTGTGGCTAAAGCTCTACCTAAGTCCTTTCATGGTGCAAAGTTTCATCTCTTTATCTTTAAAAATGACGATTTAAAAAATAATAATTTTAAAACCTTAATTTTTAAAAAATTCCTAAAAAATCAGTGGATGAACAGATCTGTTTCAAATTTGGTATGACTAAAGCCCTTCCTAAGAGCTACCATTGTGCCAAGTTTCATGTCTTTATCTTAAAAAATGACGGAGTTATAAGCATTTTTGTTAATTCCCATTAGAGCTGCTCTTTGTAAAAAATCCTGATTTCCCCTCCCCCTCCCGGATCTGCCGGTTTGCAGCAAAAATCCGGCCATATCCGGACAAATCTGGGTCATATGGTCACCCTAATAGAAGAACAGTTGAAAGAGAAAGGAAACCCCAGAAGAACAGGGCTGGTGCGCTGTGATAAGGGGGAGGCAGTAGCCTAGTGAGCTGAATGGTTGCCGGGCTGCCTCTGTTCATTAAAACCAAATAGTAAAACACACACACACACACTCTAAAAACGGAGGAGCCAACTTCCCCCACCAGGACTCCTTTCTTTTGGCTTCAGGGAGGAGGAGGAAGAAGAAAACAACAGGGGTGGGGTGGAGGAACAGGGCGATGGGGCGGAGGCAGCCAGGGTGACATTTAAAACCCCGCTTTTGCACTCCTTTCCATGGGTATTACCCTGGAAGAGAGCAATTGCGGGGTTTCACATAATGAGGTGCCAAATCGACCTCATATAGACACAGCCCAAGAAGTAATGAGGGGTAGGGGCTGTTCCTCTAAACTCGATTAGGCCTTAAAATACTGCAGTAACAGTATACTGGGCCTCTTGGCCCTTAGTAAGAAAACTAAATTTCCCTGGATGTTAGAGAAATCCACAGCAGATTCAAGTGAGTTTGGATTTCTATAAATCCGACATGTGAATTATGAAGCAGAGCAGCTTTTTCTTTGTGACATTGTCCAGTTTTGCAGAGCAGCTTTTTTTCCACTGGGGAGGATTGCATTAATTCACATCTACTAATGTGTATTTGTGCATTTGCATAAAAGTTGTATTGGTGCTAATGTGAACTAGTGCAAGTAGAATGAAATTCTGGTAAGAAAAATCTGATTCTGTCAATGAGCAGAATGAAAGGTGCTTGACAATCCACAAAACACAGAAGGAACGGGTTTAACAAAATCTGTACATCTCTGCTGGCACTTACAATGCTGCTGCAGAGTTCCTGGGCATAATAAAGTCTGCTGCAGCAGCCCTTCTCAATACTGATACCACCAGGTAAGTTTCAGTGGGAAAGGGGAGGGAGGCGTTGTGATGGTAGGGAAGGCTGATGCTGGGGCCTGGGTGGAGCCAAGGTAAGTGTGGGCTGAGTCCAAACTTTGGAAGAGGTTGTGAAGAACTTGGAAATTCTAAATCAGGGAAGTTTGTACTCTGAACTCACAGTTCCCAACTTTCACAACATCACTAATTTAAATGAGTGTAATAGTCTGGGAATGGGTTTTTTCCCCCTTATGTGTATGTGTGTGTCTGGGGATAGATTTATTTTATTTATCTGTTTATTTAAAATTATTTTAGGACACCTTTAAGGGTAGAACTTAGGGTGAAGCTGCATGTTATGTTAATGATCTGTCTCTTGCTTTTCTTATTTAATTAACCTAACATGTAGATTGATCCTTAGGAACCTCTAAGAGAGAATTCTTGGCATCTATATCAAATAAAAAAAGCTCTACAATAATTCATTGAGGGAAACTACTATAAACTGCTATCAAATCAAAGTATTTTTGCACAATAGATACTAGGCACTGAAGAGCCAAATGATGAGGGAACGCTTATAAAATTTGCAGATGATACCAAATTGGGTGGGATAGCTAATACCCTGGAAGACAGAAACAAACTTCAAAGTGATTTTGATAGGCTGGAGTGCTGGGCTGAAAACAACAGAATGAAATTTAATAGGGATAAATGCCAAGTTCTACATTTAGGAAATAGAAACCAAAGGCACAGTTACAAGATGGGGGATACTTGGCTCAGCAATACCACAAACGAGAAGGATCTTGGAATTGTTGTAGATCGTAAGCTGAATATGAGCCAACAGTGCGATAAGGCTGCAAGAAATACCAATGCTATTTTGGGCTGCATTAATAGAAGTATAGCTTCCAAATCACGTGAGGTACTGGTTCCTCTCTATTCGGCCCTGGTTAGGCCTCATCTAGAGTATTGCGTCCAGTTCTGGGCTCCACAATTCAAGAAGGATGCAGACAAGCTGGAGCGTGTTCAGAGGAGGGCAACCAGGATGATCAGGGGTCTGGAAACAAAGCCCTATGAAGAGAGACTGAAAGAACTGGACATGTTTAGCCTGGAGAAGAGAAGATTGAGGGGAGACATGATAGCACTCTTCAAATACTTAAAACGTTGTCACACAGAGGAGGGCCAGGATCTCTTCTTGATCCTCCCAGAGTGCAGGACACAGAATAACAGGCTCAAGTTAAAGGAAGCCAGATTCCAGCTGGACATCAGGAAAAACTTCCTGACTGTTAGAGCAGTACGACAATGGAATCAGTTGCCTGGTGAGGTTGTGGCCTCTCCCACACTAGAGGCCTTCAAGAGGCAGCTGGACAACCATCTGTCAGGGATGCTTTAGGGTGGATTCCTGCATTGAGCAGGGGTTTGGACTCGATGGCCTTGTAGGCCCTTTCCAACTCTGCTATTCTATGATTCTAAATGATGTCACAAAGCATATATTGATAGGCATTGATTCAGAACATGTCGACAGAGAAGGATTAGCAAACAAATCCATTATAAAGATAAATATTGTTTCGTTGCTAACTAAGGTGTACAGTCATGATGGCTCTATATTACTGCTGTATGCCTCTGTATAAGAGTTGATGGGGAACATGAGCAGGAGGACGCTACTGCACTGTTGTCCTACTTGTGGGTTTCCCAAGGATCTGGTTGGCCAGCGTGGGAATAGGATGCTGGACTAGATAGGCCTTCTGTCTGATCTAGCACAGCTCTTCTTATGTTCTTAAGGTTGTCTGCACATCTGCAAGATACCATCAGGCCTTTACAAAAGGGCTTCTTGACCAGTGGTTTTCTGCCTGTCTGGGTGCTGGAACCAATAAGAGGTGCATATCAAGCTGTTCAGAGTATCTTAGATACCTTTTCCAGATCAGGTTGGCCAGTGGCGTGATTGCTTCCCCCTTCAGTGTGTGGCTTTGCTCAGTTGCCTGAATTGCTTGGAGCTATCCCTTCTGCGAGCACTTTCCCATTGCTTCTGGCTCAGTGTGGTCTGGATTGTACAGGTGGATCTGTGGTGGTTGGTGAATGGTCATGACTTTGGAGAAGTCTGGACTAGGTGGATTATTAGTCCCATCCAGCTAGTTGTGCTGATTTCCCTGCCTCTTGATTAATGCATCTGCCTATCCTGTCAACCACTTCCCAGGCCATTATATGAAAAAGTTGGAATGGGGAGGAAGAGGGTCTAAAGATGGGAAGGAATAGATAACTGGTGGAGATGTCCAAGTGGCCGAAGGACATATGCCAACATCAGATGAATGGAAGCTGATCATCAAAATGGCAGGGAGGCCATTAAGATTTCCTGTCCTAAGGAAACCCTACCAAAATCAATGCCCTCTTTCATATGTCTAAAAAATATCACATGCAGAGAAGCGCCCTGCCACAGACATGTAATAGAAATAAAGTATGACACAAGACCTGATCCTCCAAAAGCTCTGCTTGGTAATCACTCTCCCTCAAAAAGGGCTGGAGAAATCACATGAGCAGGGCTCCCAGAATCAACATGGCAGCATCATATGGGGGATTTTTAAATGTATGAACCAGGCCAATGCCATTTTAAGCTATGCTTGCTGGTTTTCACTATAATCTGCTAATGGAAAGTGAACAATTTGCCTATTCTCTTACTCATTAACCAATTGTTTTTATCCCTTTGCTCCGTTATGTCCAATGCCAGGCACAGCCTAAAGATCTGAATACTGCTCCCTGTGTCCTTAATGGAAATTCTATGTCTAACGCTTGGCACATTCAACCTTTCTCATATTGCAATTGAACTTTCAGGTGTACAGTCACCACGGGAGAAGTCACCAGAAGAAACTGAAGCTCCCATCCGGAGACGTACCACTAGTGAAGGCCAGTATGAGAACAGTCACCAGGACTCAAATTCACCACGAAGCCCCACCGTTCGCTCTCCAGTTCACTGTGTCTCACCAGAGGTGGTCAGCACCATCTCTGCCAACCCCGGAGGAAGGCCCAAAGAGGTGCACTTTTAAAAATGATTTTCCCCCTTCCTGATCCTTATTGCGTGCATGCTTGGAAACACAAGTGAAGTGCCTTTCTTTGGACCTATCGCTTGATGGTAGTTAGAGAAAGCCAGGGTGAAGAAGGAAATTGGCAATGGAATGGGATAGGTAATGTGCATAAGGGGCCTTCCCCAAATATTAGTTATTTTTAGTAAGAGCTTTAAGCAATAATGTGCTGGGTTTTTTTTGGGGGGGGTATTTTTGGTCCCATCCCTTTTGACTTCAGCCCTGCCCACTTCTGGAATGCAGCCCCCAAGAACTTCTCCCAATGGGATTTGCCCCTTGGACTGAAAAAGGTTCTGCACCCCTGTGTTAGAGGAACACATGTTGCTGAAACTGGAAAAAGACACCACCATTTCCCCCTACCCATCCAAAGAGTAGCAGAAATTTCTCTGAAATTAGTGGGGAGAGAAAAGGGTGAAAAGACAAAATAGGGAGGCTTGGGAGCCAGCAATTTAAGTGCTTGACCACATTGGGGTGTGGATGGGAAGATAACTAGAAAAAACGAAAAAACAGGGATTCCTGCTTTGCTAAGGGTTTGCGTGAATGGGCAGAATGGTGAGATATTGGATGTCGATAACTGATTCTGTTTTCCCTCCCTTCCACAGCCCCATCTCCATAGCTACAAGGAAGCCTTTGAAGAGATGCAGGGGACCTCTCCAAGCAGTCCACCCTCCAGCGGTGGTGAGACCTCTCCCCCAACCCCTGCCTTCCCTGTCTCACCACAAACCCCTTACAGTAACCTGCGTAAGTTTTGTGGCTTGGGCAAGGGGATGGGAGAGGAGGTGGGGTTGATGGGTGGCTTTGGCAAAGCCAGGCCTAAAGGCAGCCAGTCAAACCGTTCTCAGCTTCCTGACACCCACCACCATTTTAATCACACCCTCATTTTCTCATTTCTCTCCATCTGCCGATCTTGGCACCTTCCTCCATCAACTTTCATCTCTGCTTGATGCACTCTTCTCGTGATGCCACCGTTAAGTACTCATTCCTTCACATTTATGATCACAACAGCAAAGTTTTGCAACTGTTGGCAGTGGGCTGGGGGGAACTAGAATGCAGCTATCAGCAAGTAATGAAGACTAGGGCTGGCGTCAAGGTGGGCATGGTCGGGCACTTGCAGAGGGCCAACATCCCAGTAGGAGCCACTGACAAGAGCCCCCTGGAGTTGTTATTCCTGTTCACCATTGCAATTTGCTTGTTCACCTGCCTCTTGCTCTAGCCCAGAAAACATTGGTGGTGAGAAGGAGGAGGAGCAGATGTCACTGCCTACTTGCTCGCTGACCCTTTGCCTACCGAGCAAGCCAATAGTAGCAATGATGAGATAGAGATGGAAGAGCAACAGCAGCTGGTGACAATGGTGGTGAGAAGCTAGAATCATTGAGGGAGGGGGACCATTGAGCAAGTTTGTCCAAAGGCCCTCAGAAACATGGAGCCAGCTCTGATGAAGAAGGTCACATTTCTGGATGCTAGCACAAACCATAACAACCTAGGCTTGTGCTGTCTTCTTATTGTGCACCAGACATGGAGGTTCATTATTGGTTATAAATATCCTGCAGTTAAGACAGAGTAGGTCTGTGTAACATGTGGCCCACCAAGTTGCATAACTATAGCCCACCAAGTGAAAAAACCATTAGCCACAAATAGTGGCCCCTGTTTTTGCCGTCTGCTTGGGACTGAAAGAATAGTGTATGTGTGTGCGTGTGCATGGAAAGGGGGCAGCGGTGGTGGTGTTAAACTACATTACATGCCTGGTGGGCTGCATTTGACTTTGTGCGTCACGAACTGTGCATGCCTATTTTAGAGAAACCCGCCCAATATGTCATTGGTTCATAATACATACCTTCCAACATCTCCAGGAGGAAATAATTTAATTAGACAGACATGTGGAAATCTTGCTCACCATAGCATGGGCAAATATGCAAAGCTGGACTGACGTGAGCATCGCACATTACTGACAATACCGTGTTTCTTCGATTGTAAGGTGCCATCGATTGTAAGACGCACACTAATTTCAGTACCACCAACAGAAAAAAAGCTTTGATTCTAAGAATAATAATCGCAACCGCGATTCTAAGATGCACCCCGTTTTTAGAGATGTTTATATGGGAAAAAAAATGTGTCTTAGAATAGAAGAAATACGGTAGTTTCCTTACATCCATCAGCAGCACTGAAGACTTATGCATCTGATTTTTGTCATCTCTTTATAATGAAGACATGATTTATTAACCTCTTTCAAAACACTTACATAAGCAAACGTATTTCCTTGCTGAGGAAATATTATTCCATACACTGCAGACTCCCAGTGCATATATTCTACATGGGGCATGTAAGTTGCTACTCTGGTGCTTGCTAATATGAACAAAGAATTCCCTATCCTGTGAAGCATCTGGCAGGATCATGAACTAAATCAGTAATTACATTTCCCTGAACGACACTTAAAATGCATCTGCAAACTCTTGTGCATAAACCACAGAATTCCCTTTGGCATGATCTTTCAGGATACTCCAATCAGTGTGAGATTCCAGGGATTTTTTAAAATTATAGTTTTGGGGAAAACGCACTCCACCCGTAACAATACCCATCACTCATGTCAGTCAGTTTCACCACCACTAACAGCTTTTCTAGGCATAAAATCAATACCCAGAGTTACCAAAGATGATGGTTCAGAAAGGGAGATCAGATCTTCTGAGCCTAATTGTAGAAAGTCCTAAAGGATATGTATTTACAGATCCTTAAAGTATTATTTTTTGTGGCTTCCTCTGAGCCCTTTTCTATGGGGTGGGGTGGGGGGCAAAGGCAGCTGTTTTCTGCAGGTGGGAGGAAATGAAAAACAACCCAAACCCTAAAGGCACATTTGAAATAGTTTTTCGGTAACATACACCTCCACAACAGGATGCGTGCTCATGCAGAACACATGGAAGGTTGCCTCAGCTCTTTGTAGAAAAAGGTCTGGTGGTCTTCCATCCCCAGCATTTAGGGCTCTTTGGCCAGTTCCTTCTGCTTACCATTTGCTAGAGCTGTATTGCTAGAAGCTCCTGGGTGTAAATCAGGACCAGGTCATGTAAAGTCCAAAATATTTTTTTAAAAAATAAGGTAAAAATTAAAGTAAGCACCATTTGGTGGAAAGGCAGGATTTAACGAACACCAGTTAAGGGTGCTGTTGTGGTTAGAACATTGGACTGAGACTTGGGAGATCTGGGTTGAAGGAATGAAGCCATGAAGTTCCTCAGGTGACTTTTGGGCCAGCCACAGACTCTCAGCCTAACCTACCTCATAGGGTTGTTAGGATAAAATTGAGAGAAGGCCGACCAGGAAGGCCACCTTGGGTTCCTTGCAAGAGGAAAGGGGTTGGAAATAATAATAATAATAATAATAATAATAATAATAATAATAATAATAATCATCCAGATAGCACACTTTATTCCATATGTTTATATTATGAAATGCACACACACACACACACACACACACACACACACTGAAGTATGAATGTCCAGTTTCTCTTCTGTGTGGACATGGTTTTGGGGCATTTACTGTGTTGCAGACCTGTTAATCCTTCAGGCCTCAAATGAAAGACAACACCATGTCAATTTGCTTAAAAACTTATAGGCCTGACCATTTCAAGTAACAAAGGAAGGGAAATTAAACCCAACTACTCCCAGGATAACAACAGCCATCACTGGTGGATATGCTGGTTCCGTAGAATTAAAGGGTGCATGGGTGCCTTCCTAGCCCAAAGCGTGGAGAACCAGAGGCCAAAGTGGCTCGTGTACACTTTGGTCTGTGGATCTCCAGGTCAGGAGGTTAATATAACAGCAGTTTTATGTCAGCTTCAAGTGTGTGTGTGTGTGTGTGTCTGTGTGTGTAGATATGCACAATTACATCCACCTACAGCATTTGGGTATTTAGATCAGGGTTAGGCAACTTGCTGCTCTCCAGATGTTTTGGACTACAGTGCCCATAATCCCTGACCATTGGCCATTGTGCTTGGAGCTGGTGGGATTTGTAGTCCAAAACATCCGGAGGGCATCAGGTTGCCTATACCTTTAGATAGTATTTTAGTGTTGCTTCTCCCTTTGGTAGACCGAATTTGAAGTTATGTCAGGTTGACATCAGGCCACTCTACTCCATTCATCTGAGGCAGTAGTTACACTTTACTGAAATCACAGATATTCCATCCTCTCATCAGAAAATTCCGAATGTGATAGTCATTCCTCACAATCAAGCTACAGTATGATAGTTACAATTTCATAAATATGATTGTGTGAGTAAGCTCATATTGTTAAAACATCTAGTATGTTTATGCCAAGGGTGCAGCTGCTATAAACCTAGGCCTTATAGGGTGCTACCAGATGGAGGGTACCTAGCACTACCAGTACCTAGCACATTGTGCAACTCTTTGTCTTTTCCTCCGTAACAGATTTTTTTTTCTGGTAAGAAAAAAAAGGTGGAAGTGGGGAAACGGGAGGGCTAGATATTGAAGGTGACAGTGTCTGGACCTCCTGTAAAATCCTGAGAACAAGGGAGAACAAAAGCCTCATCTGGAAGCACCCCTAGTCCATGGATGTCTCAAGATGTTGGTGGTAGCTCAGATGTTAAAACCACAGGACAAAATCTGATCTTTAACTTCCTGTTGCATGCTCTGTCTTCTTTACTCTTCTAGTCAAGCATGCCTCTGACTGACTAACCCTTGATAACTTGGTGGTGGGTTTTTAAAGCAATAAATTCAGCTTTGAACAGTTCTGCCAATATTTCATCAGGTTTGTGCTAAGATGGCTGAACGTGGACCAACAGTATCAAGCCAGTGAGCAATTGGGAAACGAAAAATCCCCCAAAGTCTCTGTGTGTGCAGGGCATCATTTTAAGAACAGCCAGATTCTAAACTGGATACTTCCCTGATGCTTCTAGAAGAGGGTAGCTCAAATTTCTGAATACTTCTAGTACTATTTGGGCTCTAGTTATTAGTAGCTACTGTCAGCTGTCAATATGTAGATTTTATGCAAGGTATTTTAAAACAGTATCTTTCTTTTCCCAACACACAGGTGTGTTTAAAGAGCACTGAGGTGAATGAGCTTCTGAGAAGTGTCAGCAACAAGTAGCTTAATGTCTTCCTTTGCTCCTTGAGGAATAAGGAGAATAGGACTACCCTCTGAGCTTCACAGCTGTCTCCTTCATACAGCCTCCTAACATTGACATAGCAAGGCCACACCCTCATTGTGGTTATTTCAAGGATTACAAGTCCACATATTCTGTCAGGTTGCCCTGATTTTGTGCCAGTCCCCAAGGCTGACTGAGTTGAATGCAGGCTTGCTTAGGCTGTGTCATATCCACGTCACTACCAGTGCAGTAAGTGTCCTAGAGGACCTCAGCCTTTGTCAGAGAAACCTCCGTGTTTGTAGGTGTACAATACAATCACAATCAGCACAATGTAGTTTTAACAAGTCCCATCCCATTACTTTTAATGGAATTCATAGTCTGATTGCATACATCAGGGATGGGGAACCTGTGCCCTGCGTGCCTAATCTGGCCCACAAATGTTCCCATCTGACCTGCAGAGACTTAGCCTCCCTCCACCCCCTGGCCTGCAGGCTACCAGGGGCTTGGGGCAAGGGCAGGGAGAAGAACACCCTTGTTATATCCAGTGTGTGGTTGGAGATTACCAGATTGGTGATAACACCATTCCTCCTCCCAATTGGGAGAAGCAAGAGCGAAACTGGCTGCATACTCAGTTGGGGCTTGCAGGAGCTCCTGCAAATGCTAGCAAAGTGTACTTTATTCCTGCTTCTCATTCCTTATGTGGGGAATAAGAAACAAGAGCTACAGCTGAGTGCACTTTGCTTGTTCTTCACCTTCCCTTCACTGGGGTAGAAAAGGACAAGCGAAGCAGACTCCCCGGCCAAAGTGCCAACTGGAAGAACTCTGGCCAATGCATCATCCAAGGAGCCGATGATGTCAAGGGATGGGGTCCTTCCTCCTGACATCATCTGCTCCGTGGGGAGGTCTGGGACAGAGGGTAAATTGAGCCCCTGGAGCCAATTTGATTTTCCATCCCTGCCTTACATATTTACTCAGAAGTAATTCCTACTGAATTCAGCAGTACTGACATCCAAGTAAGATTTTATAGGTCTGCATTATGTTTTGGGGCCAACTCCTGTTTGTTTATATGAAGACCTGATTTGCGATAGCAGAGATGGGCCTTCATTCTGGTTCTTTTAAGCCAGAATGATGCTGCCTCAAATGAGTTCAGCAGCCTGGGCCTGCTACGTGTTCTCAGAACAGCAGGCCAAATGTAGCTCTAGAGTTAAGCCTGCGGCCCTATGGCTTTCCCCTAAGCATCGTGTGCAGGTCACCACTGTGAATTTGCTCTGTAATGATGCCTATTACCTTTGCAAACAAACTGAATACAGAGCTTGAGGCCCACAAGGCCAGAGTAGTTTAAGGACAATAGTTCGGTGCTGCCCATGCTCTTGGGGATGCCCATTGATCACTGGGCTACATGACATTCTGGACACAGAATTGCTGCCAGTGGAACTGCATGTTTCCCAATCACTCCTTGGCACTTGGCACTGAATCCACCTAACCAGCCAAGCCGATCCATGATGAAATATAAGCTCTTGGTAACTGGCTTTCCTTTAATGCGCCTCCCTCCCCCCTCCCTCTGTCCTCCATCATCCTGCAGGGGCCCCGGCGTGGGTGCCCATCTGAAGCCGTAAGTCAGAGGGTTGCAATGCAAGTCATGGAGAATGTGTCGAATTTTTCTCTAATGGACAATAGTACTTCCTTTGTCTGCATACGCCTACTAATCCTTAGGGCAAGAACTTCAACTTCAAGTTGGAAAGCCTGAATTGTTTGGAGCTGGTGAAGTTTAGCTGTCTGTAGCAAAGATGCCAGGAGAAAGTATGAGGAAAAACTCATGTTACAAAGAGTTTTTTTGTGTGAGACTTGCTGTTTCAAACACATCTCACGTATACATCTGCATCTCTTTGCTCCATTGCTTCCTGCTGTGTATATGTTAAGTATATATGCACATCACTGACCTACATGTTTTCGTTTTGGATGGGCACAAAACTTGATATATGTTGATGCAATTGTGTAAATACTTTGATGATGTCCATGTCGTAAATTTATGTATATAAATTGTATATGATCTATGCTACTTACGATATAGCATCCCCACTGTGGTGTTTGTGTTCTTTGTTTTGACTCATGATCGTTGCAGATGACTTGTCTACCATGTGGCAAAACTGTGAAATAGGATGATGTCATCTATTCATTCATGGCCGTTTTTCAAAAAGAGAGCTTTGGCTATTGGGTGGTATAAAAATGCAATAAATAAATAAATAATAAACATACTGGTAATAGGTTGGGAATGCTGTGCTACGAAGGATATTTCTGTTTTGCTGTTGTTGGACTGGGCACATCAAGAAGAAACTAGAAGTTGCTAGGTATCGATTTATGTTCTATTTTATAATCTCCCCAAAAGCCGCAAATGGGAAGTTTTGTAAAGATGTAATGAAACACTTCCCAACGCTTAGAAAGGAGGGAGATGGAAATGTCCTATCCTATCAATATTTTCCCAGGGATGTTTCTCAAAGAAGAATAAAGGTAGGAGGAAGACCACATGCCGATCCTGTGCAGTTAGATGCGATCCAGAGGAAGGTAGCCATGCTTTAGTTTGCTATTGAAAATAAGCATTTAATTCTATGTTAGTAGGTCTTAGAACTTATCTTAGACTGACTGCTTCATCACAGGATAAATACAGAAACTGAATTGACCCTTGCAGTTACACTTTTAAAATTAGAACAAATTTAATATGGTCGATGTCAGGCCAAGACCGGAGGTATAAATAATATGAAACCATTTTAATGCCATTAGAGATGGGGGCACATTTTTAATGCCACATGGTTTATTTTGATTTGGGATAGGCTACGTCTTGCTGAAAACATTGTCAGTATGGAGTAACTTGCACATAAATCCATAAAGCTAGCTTACCCCCCCCCCCCACAACACACACACACACACACACACACACACACACACTTTTTAATAGCCTTGCTGCCACATGCATATTTAGGTTAGCCAATGTTGGGCACATTAATAGCTGGGGAGAGGAATACTTGATGTCTTCTACCAGTTCTGCCAAGGCTGAAAGGTTGGCGCTAACACAGGGCAAGGTGTTATCTGGTTGTATGCTCATTGCCTGCTCTAGCAGGTTTGAGATGTCAGCGTAGGACCCTCTCAGCTAGATCCAAGCCTCAGAGAGCCATCTTTGACAGCAGAGCCTGCCAAGCATTGGAGAGACAATGGCATCAATCAATCTTGGCTCCCATCCCCCAAAGACAGAGACTTGGGGCATGTCTACACGAGTTGTTATCCTGGGGATCGCACAAGGGATCCCGGGGGCAGGGAGGAAAGATCCCTGCATTTCCCCGGGATAACCGGGACGGCTTTAATCCCAACTTTTCCCGCAGCCTTGGGATCATCCCGAGACCGCGGGAGGTGTGGGCAGCCATTCTGGTTTTGTCCCGCCTCCTTGCAAGTAAATGTGAGGAGCCGGGAACTGTCCTTGCACCGGGTACATCCACTTGGGGTCATGAGGCCATGTGCGGGGCTGTCTGCTAACCTTGCGGAACCAAGTGGATACTCAAACATGTAGATAGCCAGGATTCACATTTAGTTTTTGCTAAAAACTGGTATTTAGCAAGGGGCCCTGAGTTGACGGGATGTATTATTCCTTAAATGTAATTCATCCTTTTACGTTCGGTTTTGCTGATATGTGTTTTTTCCCCTGTGTCTTTTTGACAACAGTGCGCTCTCCACCTGGATTGGCCAAAACTCCACTTTCAGCATTGGGCCTGAAACCTCACAACCCAGCTGAGATTTTGCTGCAGCAGACCGGAGGTAAGAGGGAGAGAGAACAGGCCATCATTTGAACTTCTTGTGCACATGCACCTCACTTCCAAGTGGTGAGAAGTTTCAGGGGTTCCAGTGCTTACCCAGGGTCCTGTTGTCTTAGAAGGAAGTCACTGGAAACTTATGAGTTTTCTGTGACATAAAGTTTATTTACACCTATATACCAGGCTGAGCATAAGAGGAGGGTTCAAAGCAGTAATACTCCCAACAGATTCCTGCTCCCCATCAGATTCTTAGGAAACCCACAGTGCCATAGGATTTCCTGTGAAGAGCAGAGTCAGCTCTCTGCCTCCTGCTTAGATCCAGTTCTAGCATGGACTCACTCCCTGCTACACCCACAAACCTCACTCGTCCTCCTTCCATTGTCTAATGGAGTGAAGAATGATGAGTCATCTCCACCCATCGCCCACTCCTTCTAGGGCCATCCGAGCTCCCATTAAAACACATCGCCAAAATGTTAGTGGCTAACTGTCCTTTTTCAGGTCTTGAGACCTATTGCCTCAAGGCACCCACATTGATAGCTCTATGCACATTAATCTTAAAGAGTCAAGGATTACTCTTGGAGGGGAACCTGAATCTCTTGCAGCCAGAGGCAATGGGCTGTAAGGGACCCCTGAAAAGTCATTCAGACCAACCTCAAACACATCACAATATTATGATACATGTTGTCTATCAATCCCATTATCGCATTTCAAAGATGGAAGACCAGCAAAAAATAGCATTAGAAAGCTTTAAAGTTATCCTCTGCATGCTGACTTTATTCTCATCCCATCTGTGATGGGTTTTAGCTCTGGAATATGACTGTGTATTTTCTTCCTAAAATTTGACAGCATCATCTATTCTTACACTAGAAAGTCCTGTCATGCAGATAAACACCCAACCACTTTTCAAACCTTACCAAGCCTAGGCTTTGATATATCCTGTGGTGGTGACTTCCATCAGCCATCAAGGTGGTCTGAAGAGCAGTGTTTGCATTCCTCTGTTCTGCTCTTGCCAATTTTGTGTTCAAATGTTAGTTGCAGAATGAGCTGCCTGTTCGTTTTGACTCTCTTTTGTAAAATCACAGGTGGCAGGGAGAGAAAAGAGTTACATAGAGAATCCAAGGAAATTTTAAAAACAGAAATCAGATTTGAACTCGCAGGTTTGCTTATCTTGCATTCCAAATGTCACAGAGTTTAAATTTCAACCATAAGATTCAGATTTTGGAGACATACATTTTGTAGAGAATCTAGAAATCTGGCACTAAATCAGTTTTGCCATCAAGTGCGAAATGTGGATCTTCTATGGTCCTTATCTAGTTCTAGTAAGTGGCAACTAAGTGCATGTAATAACTGATGGACTCTGATAGGCTCCTAATGACACATACAACCTCATTCAGTGAGGCTCAGAGGAAGGGATCCAGTAGGGATGCAGATGAAGATTTAAAAGCCGTCTTCTACATGTAGCTCTCTCTGGGGCACATACATTTAATTTTAAAAGGAACAATACCTTTCAATTTCCATATCTGAGAATTCACACATATACACAGAATATATACATCATTTGGTTATTGAGTGTGACCCTGCATATAATATTCAACGTTATTGCAGCACTTCGTAGGTATTCAGTAACCATGATACACAATTTAGTATTTAATTGCTCCATTGGAACATCTTTCATGCCACCCCTTAAATAAGCTATGGTTATGCAGTTACCATGTGTATTGGAGAGGGTACAGCAAAGCATAATAATAAAAGAAAGACTTGGACCAGATGGTAAAAGCCTTTACTGTCCTTTTAAATGCTTGCAAATTTTTGGTTGAAGCATTACTCCAGTATTTATTGGGGTGGGATGGGGTGGGGGGACTTGGCCCGTAGAGGCTAGACCTCTCTGGCTTGTTAGCAAGGTCCCAACAAATGTGATATCTTGACTTTATTTCTTTAATCTACATGCCTTTCTCTCTCTTTTAAATTCAAATTCTGGGTACTCCAGTGACCTTAACCTGCAAGAGAAGACAGTAGAAATGAAAGTGTGTGTGTGTGTTTCTACCCATCATTGTAAAGCAGATATTTCTTCTCTCACTGCTACTTTATATGTAGTTCTGATCTCACAGTCTTTTTGAGAGGCCCGGGCTCATGAAACTTTAACCTGAATGATATTTAAATGAAGAAATACCCAATTCCTTGCTGTTCCCTGTGAAGTTTATGTGCCTGCAAGCCCTTGACCCTGGAGCTAATTGATCCCCTGTCGTGGATTAGCTGTCCCAGACTCTACCAGATGAATTCCAGATTATACACACCAAGACTGACTCCTTCTTCTTTTTAGGGTTCTATGGTGCTTTATTCCTTTGGCATTTTCAATCTGGTGAAGTGGGTTAGAAAGGAATGGTGAACTATTCTATCAAAATCAACATTGGAGTAAAAGCTTGAGCTCATGCTGTGGGTGGATTAACACATGTCTGGCCAACTCCTGCACTTTTGCAGAGTCAGCATTAGCCTAAGGGCATCATCAGACGAGCGTTTTATTGCACACTCGTTACTGGGCACTCATGGATTTTTGCGGATCCTTTTCACGATGTCGTCTGCATCCCACGTGCTTCCCATTCCTTCTATCCTTCTTTGTGCGGAAAAAAAAAGACCACAGTAAATCCAAATTATTTTTGAGATGGAACTTGCTGCTATCTCCTGCTATGTGCAGGAGAAGCAGCACGATCAAAACGCCCCACTGAATGGCCCATGTGCACATTGTTTATTTCCTCTTTTGAAAAAGGAAGTAATGAGGGACAAACACAAGGGCATTGAAGCCACAGGAAGGAAATGCAATTTCCCTCCATGGGATGATTTTCTAAAGCACAGCTTTATAGCTGTGCCCTGTGTAAGCCCTTAAATGGTTGTGCGAAGGAAGGCTGTTGAAGAATGGGTTTAAAATGTGCTTTATAGTATTTGAAGATATTTTGTTGTACAACAACATGATCATGTATACTGGCATTATTATCACAGCATTGTAAATGGGGGGGGGGTGTCTAACAGTGAATGAGTTAATGGTAAAGGTGGTATTCAAACTAGAAATGTCTTTATTTATATGTGCATATTAGTTATTGCTGGAGAGCTTAGTTAATTTACTGGGTAATGTGGTTCCTACCAGGCTTTGCATGTGTCTGCTAAATCCTGTTAATCTGAATTTCTCTCTTTTTTCTTCCTTCTTCCTCATTTCACTTTCCTTGTCACATTCCATGTTTTTTCTTCCCTAATCACTTCCTTCTTCTGTGCTTGCCTCTCTCAGAATTAGATGGGGAGACAGTAGTTGAATCTGATGAAGGTAAGGAGGGAATTGTTTTCATTTCTTATGAACTTGTTGGGCAACCCTGTGACAGTAGGCCATGGTTAAGCCCAGTTGCAAGACACCTGTTTGGCTTGTTGCGTGTGGTCAGAGAACTGAGGGAAGCAATATTGCCCTCATAGGATTTTACTGCTTTACAGATTGCCCAAGAGTTGTTATACACTAGTATTAATCTCTGAGTAAATAAATGTGGGGAGAGAACTTGGCAGAGAGGCAATCACTTTTCTAGGAATGGCATTTTCAGCCTCCTCGTTGCAAACATGCTGAGGAGGTTTACTCCTTCAGGATTTATTGCAGAAAGCAGGTTTTCCTGGGTGAATATCTCCACTTCTACCAGTCTGAATTTTTAGTTCCATTCTTTACGTAATGCCTGGAGCAGAAGTGGCCCTTCTGGAGATTGGACTTCAATCTTACCAATTTAAGATTCCAAGTACCATTTCTTCAGTATCGCTATCTCTAGAACAGGCTGGCTGAGAAGGATGGGAGTTGCAGTACAATGCATTTGTTTATTTACAGCAGAAGTCTTCAGGGCAGTTTACAATGACGCTCCTCTCCCCCCCCCCCCACACAAAACAACAACAACAATACATCCAACAATTTCATTTTCATTGATTTCATTTCAATGAAACTATCAAAACCTTAAAAGATTACAAATATTAAATATAATAAAGAGCCAGCAGTAAAGATAATGATAAGAGCAACTGATTAAAGATTAAATGCCTGCTAAAGGAGCATCTAAATAGATGCAGTGAAGGTGCCAGGCAGATCTCCCTGAGAAGGGCATTCCACAGACGGGGCCACTACAGAGAAGGCTCTTTCCTTCATTTCTTTAGCATCACTATCTTTAGAACAGCCTTCGCACCATTGTGGGCCACGAGAAGAACCTCCGAAAATGATCCTAACAATTGGGTAGAAACATGTGGGACAAGGCGCTCCTTCAGGTAGACTGATCGTAAGCTGTTTAGGATGTTAAAGTTCAGCACCAACGCTTTGAACTGAGCCCTGGAACTGACTGACAATCAGTGCAGTTTGTGCGGTATATGTTCAAAATGTCCTGTTAAGCAGCCTCACTGCTGTATTTTGCACTAGTTGAAGTTTCCAAACCATCTCCAGGGACAGTATAATGCATCATAGTAATCCAGACCGGAGATTACCAGTGCATATGTTTCCATCTACACAGGTATATTGTATCATTTGCAGCCGGAATTTGATGGCATCATTTTGTAACTGCATCATAATCACATGTAAAGCACGGGGATCTCTTTCCCTTTCTGTTTCATCTCCACATAGTAAGAGTCCTATATACTTTTCTCCAGTGTGTGTGTGTGTGTGTGTGTGTGTGTTATTAAATGCAGATATAAAATAAAGGCTGCAATCAGATCCGGTGGGGGTTGGTTTTTTTAAAAAAACATTTTTATCTCTGCTAGTGAAACAGATAAAAAGCCCTTTTCTCCCACATGGGCCTTCTGCAGTTCCATTTTGTAAAAATAAAGGACCCATTTTGTAAAAAAAATAAAAATAAAGGATAGGGGGTTATGCTACAACTCAGCTTCATGTGTTCTTTGGCCCTAAGGCATTTGTTTTCTTTTACCTTAGTGTGCCGTTAGGCACGGCTTCTGCGTTCCTAATCATCCCCAAATTCTGTGCTATTGCTGACCTTAAGGTAGTGAAAAATAAGCAGAAAACCAAGGAGAGAGTTCATAAGTTTAAGATGCTGCTTAGGACAGAGCCCAGCTGGGGTTCAGCTTAGACTTTTGGAGGGCTGCTACATTGTTAGATGCCTCAAACAAACCTTAGTGGAATCCCAAACATTCTCTGGACAGGATGTCCAGCTCTTTCTAAGTATGGAATGTCCACTTGAGATAAAACCTAAGCAAGATGTTTATGCAGACGGCCCAGCTTTACCAGTCAGGTGTATTGAAGCCTGAGCTCATTCTCTCCAGGTAACCTTTGGAATTGTTTGCTATGTATAGATCTGGAGTTGAAATCTTCTTTGGAGGGGCCAGTGTCCCTGTTTCATTGCAACACTCTTGATGAAACAACAAAGCCTGTTAGCCTCAAAGTACATTAATCAAGATCACACTTCGCAATTTCCATATTAATTCAGTCTCAGTATAAAGAACATCCTCTGCTTCTGTCTAGGCAAATATTTTTAATATAGAGTTTATATATCATACAAACAAGGAGTGCATATATTGGCTGTTTCTACACCTGCCTTTTTTCCAGGGATCGTCCTGGGATCATCCCTGTGCATGCAATTGACACACAGCATATCCTGGGAGCAGGCAGGGACGACCCCTCCATTTTCCTGGGGTAATCCTTAGGTGTAGAAAGGGCCATTGACTCTATCTCCATTCATCTAACTCTCCTCATGTTTCCCTATTGTCTAATTGTCCATGAATCATACAAATTATTGAAGCCTATGCAAAAAAAGGAAAGGAACAAAAGTAAAATGGCAGTGGTGGAGTTGTGGGGAAGAAATGTAAACATTTGCTACTATATGTTGCTTGATTTTCTCTATCTCAGCCCACCTGTTTCAAAGGGTTCTCAAATTGCTAAGCATGGTCCTGTCTGTCTGTCTGTCTCCCTTCCTTCAACTATTGTGGTTATAAAGAGGCCCTGAAGGTCTATGTAGTGTGTGTGTGTGTGTTTGTGTGTTTACATACCTTTTACCACTCTTTAATCATTCTGATTGTCAGTATAAAATGGTGGTTAATCAGTATTGGGCAACAAATCCAGGTTAAGTAACAATGCAGAGAATATATAAAAGTTAACAGAAAGCATTGAGCCTCGTGTGGTGCAGAGCCTCATGTGGCGCAGACTGGTAAGCGGCAGTTACTGCAGCCAAAACTCTCCCCACGGCCTGAGTTCGATCCCAGCGGAAGCTGGTTCTCAGGCAGCCGGCTCAAGTCGACTCAGCCTTCCATCCTTCCGAGGTCGGTAAAATGAGTACCCAGCTAGCTGGGGGAAAGGTAACTGTGACTGGGGAAGGCAATGGCAAACCACCCTGCTACAAAGTCTGCCAAGAAAACGTCAGTGAAAGTAGGCATTCCTCTAGGAGTCAGCAATGACTCAAGTGCTTGCACGAGAGGTTCCTTTTCTTTCCTAACAGAAAGCACAGCCTCCTGGCTGGCTGATTTAGGAGTAGCTGGGAACTATATATTTTTAAAATCCAGTTTGAGATTAATCATATGTAAAGTTGTTCCAAATTTGCCCAAGTGTCCTGAATCCCAACTATTTAGCTATAGAATCCCTGGAAAGTATAATCCCTAGAAGCTAGAGTTTGCTAAAAATGAATTCTCACTAGGTTCGGAAAACTTGAAGTCTCAGGTTCTTTGAAATAAACCATAAATATGCAACTTTCCCCAAACTGTTTCAAACTGGTGCCACATGTGCTATAGAGAAGGGCTTCAGATAAAATGAAGGTTGGATTTATACAGCAAAATTATCTGGGAATAACCTATATTTGGACTATGTCTCCACTGTATTTCCCACAATTTAGATTATTGTGATGGGCCTGTTCAGACAACATGCTAAGCCGTGGTTAGGCTGCTAACCCTTTTTCAGCAAATGGTTAGGGAGCATGTTTAAACCAAGGTTATGTAGCCACCATGATTAGGAATGGTTCACACAACACACTAAGTCATGGTTCACATGACACATTAAGCCATAATGTTTAGCTCAAAATGCTTAACCACCATGGCTTAGCGTGTTGTCTGAACAGGATTATTGTCTTCCTCCCTCAACAAAGAAGTAATTATTTCCCCTGCTCTGCTCTTTCCAGTTCTGTTCTTAATAGGGTTAGGCTACCAGCATTGCAAAGAGAAGAGAGTTAAGCAATCAGGAGCAAGCTGTAGGTTTTCATGCTTACTCTCCCTCCATTCTTTCTACTCCCCCCTCTCTTCCCTTGGTTAATTGGGGTTAACTGTGCTGGGGCATTACATCTGCAGCAGTGCAAATTCTGGTTAATGCTAACCATGGTGTAACACTACATCATGGTTAACTAAGAAGGGAAGGGAGTGGGGAATTTGTATAGGAGAAGGGAGTACACAAGGCTTCCTTTTATATTCCTTAACCATGATTATGAGTTCAGAAGCATTGTATCTTCACCAGGGCAATCGCTTATGGATTGTTGCATTCAAAACTTAGCAGACTTACGCCTCCTTCTATGTGCCTGTGTTAGGGCAGGCAGAAAAAAAATGCATGGCATATGCTGCTTTCACAATTCAGCACAGAGTTTAATCCATCATTGATTATTTTGGCATTTGGACTATTAACAAAGAACCAGCAGGTATGCTAGTATTCAGTCTATTTTGTATGTAGTTAATATCTGAAAGCAAGATCTTGGGGGGACTATATCTAGCTCTAGATATAGATATCTTTGTAGTTTCTAGCCTGAAGGACATGGAAATGAGGGCTGAAGGATAATATAGGTAATGAGGTTAATGTGGTTATTTCATTTTATCCCCCCCCCCCCCAAGTATCTCTCCTTCTTGGTTATTCTCTGCCAAACAACAAACTGTTCACTTGCTTAACGTAAATACAGAGAGGGTATTTTTAGATCTCTTTTGATATGGCACAGGACTTGAAACATTACCCAGTAATTCTTCCATGGGCACCAAGACTGCATCCTGTCCTCCCTTTAGCATTTACAAATGGGCTGCTAATGCTAATTTTTCAATATCGCTCAGATAATTTGCACACACCTGGAGTTTAGAACTTAGCAGATGCACAGGCATGAATGAAGTCTGGGCAAGCACAGTATAGAGAAAATTATACAGCAGAAAAATTACCCTAAACTAATAGCAACCCCCCTTCGTTTCTATATGTGAGGAAGAGAACAAGGAAGTGGGGTGCATCAGCATCACTGTCCCTCCGTGTTTTCTTGTCTTTGCTGTTTTCCTGCATCTCTGGACCTCCTGCCTTTGAGATAGAGAGCTTTTCTTTCCCCATTGAACAGCAGTTCTTGGCAGTTTCTCATTAGCTTCTTACAAGCAAACTCACATATACAGAGCATGCTATTTTTAGCTGGGGAGGGGAGCGGGAAATGTGTAGCCGTAACAGATGTAATTACTTTAAGTAGCATAATAGCTTATTATGCATTTTGCAAGTCTTTTGAGGTTGCACTTTAGCCTAGCACCAAAACAGCCAAATGCCCATGACCTCTCTTGGTTTGGCCAAGATCATTCCTCTGAGCTTTTGCCTCAGCATGAAGAGGGACGACCCGCCTTCTTGATCATCACCTCATTCCATTCCTTCCTTCCCCTCCTGCCTTGAAGGGCTTGGTAGATTGGCAAAAACAACTCTGGACACAACAGGATAGGGCTTGGCCACCCGATTTGTTTTTGCCGTTTCTGAAATGCTGCTTCGTCTTCATAAAACTGCCTCCATATTTAACTGGTTTCCAACACAGCAGTTTTGAAAGTATTCCCAAAAGCACACGATTTATCCAGCCAATTCACCTTGCCCAACCTTAGGGATATTTTGGAATTTTGTTCCTAGTTGCCCCTCCACTGTCATTCAAGCATTATATGGGTTGTACACCCCTGTTTTAGTGCACTTGATAAGAGGGAAAGAGAAGAACCAAGAGTGGCCAGTGAGGAAAGTAAAAGTCCAATGAGAAATGAGTGGGTTGACAGTCACAAGAAGAAAGAAAAAGATTGGTGGTGGTGGGGAATAACATAATAATAGATTTCAAATACTTAATAGTTGCCACCATAAAGAAAAGGGGAACCAAATTTCAATACTGGCAATGAAAGGAAAGAGAGCCAGTGAAGTTCAGAGAACAACCCAAAGCAGCTAATTGCAACATTATCAGCATTCAAATTGGCAAGAGTAATCTAGAGGAAGCTTTAGGAATGTAGCTTAATTGCCTTCAAGATCATTCTCCCAGTTGCAATTTTTGGAGTAAGCATTAGAAGAACATTTCAAACAATGAGCAAGCAACAAAGGATAAGCATTTGTTAAGAACTTCAGGCATGAATTAATTTCTTGATTATATTTAATTCCTTGTAGAAATGTTTCTGTAGGAAGAGTGGGCAGGAGCTGGTCAATCTCTTGGGTGATTTATAGTAGATCAACAAGTATTTCTGACTGGTAATTGTTTAACAATCGCACTTCCTTCCTAAATCATATAGCTGAAATGAAAACAAGCTTGGGGTAACCATTTCATGTGGAAAAACTGTAAAATTAATTCAGTTCCGGTACTCAAAATGAATTCCTGAGCTCAAAATGCCAAATCTTTTGCACCATGTTCCAGTTGCTAGATTTCAGGCTTCTAACAAATAAACAAACTAGATCCCACAAGCTGTCTACCCGCATCTGCTCTATAGGTCTCTCAGTGACACTGAACAAGTCTGCATTCCACCATTTATCAGGAAAAAGTAAATACTTGTTCCCCCCCTCTCTCCCTCCCTCTCTCTCTCTCTCTCATTCCCAGTATTTTCCCTTCCCCCTTCTAAAATGTCAACTTATCATAAATACTATTATTAAAGAAGCACCTGAACAGGTTACAGTCCTATATTATTATGATATCCAACTTGCAGCTTCTTCTTGTTTGCCTGTTAAGGATTATGGCAACAATCCTGATAGATCTCTGCCCACTACACCTCTACAGTATTCTTCGTTAACGAAACACTGATAAAATTAGGTTTCTGTTATAAAAATTGCCCTATGTTGTCTTGTTGATTTCAGTGTCTGTCTGTAGAGACTTGTGATCATTCTGATGCCTGCATATTAAGGATTGTAGGGATGTCTGCTGTGTCTCCTTCCTTGTTTGTTGACTGTAGGAAAAACTGGCAAAAATAAATGGCCCCTGTTCTAGTTGCAAGCTGATTTTAGACATGATCCAATGTATAGAAAGAATAGGGAGCAGAAAAAAGGTTAGAGTTGTGGGCCCATTTTACAGCCACATATAGGGACGTCATTTAAAGATGATGCTTCTAAAGCTGTACCCTATAGCTTAGTCAAAGTCAATTTATTTGTATACTGTATTTCCCACAATACATTGTACTAGGAGAGATTAGGAGTGGATGGCAGCAAGATGCTAAGACAGGAGTGGCAACTTGTACCCTCCAGAGGTTTTAGCCTATAAATGCCATAATCCCTCACCATTGGCTTTGCTGGTTAGGGCTGATGAGAGTTGTAGGCCAAAACATCTGGGGAGCAAGGGGACGTTGGTGATTTTATTTGTCCCAGGAGGGACGAGAGGAAGATCTTGCTAGGAGGGGAAGAAAAGGGGCCACAGCACTGATATGCCATGCCTACCCTGTTGAACCAACAAATACATCAGAAACCAGTGAATGTTCACTGGGGTTTCTTGGGTTCAGAGAAAATTTCTTGCACTTCTGCCTCCCACGGAATACTGGGTAGGCTTACAATGGAGTCCCTCTCACCATTTTTAATCTTTTGCTCAAGAGAAAAGCAATAAAGTTGCTGAAGGATTTGGAACACAAATTTGTGGGAAATGGCTGAAGGAACCTAAAATGTTCAATAGTGAGATGGGAAAGGAGGGGCCCAAAGGAGCAGATGACCGTACACAAATATGTTGTGTTTTAAAACTGTTATATATAAAGAAAAAAAAACATTCTTTGTGGTCACTGTGGGCAAAACAAGAGGAAATGCTCCTAAATTGTATGGAAACAGATTAAAATTAAAATTCCAGGGTTACTTCACATGCATACACATGCAAACACACACCCTGGTAACCATAAGATTAGCTGGGCAGTAAAACAGGTTCCTCAAAGAAGCTGAAGGGTCGCCTTCAGGGAAGGTGGTAGTGGAGGGCAGGGAGAAATGCTGTATTTGCAGTCCAAGCCTCTGCCTGAGATGAATGAAGTTTGCTTGGGGACAAATTCTCCTGCATGGAGTACATCCCGATCAGCAGTCATGCCCAAGCTCACAATCATATGGATGATGAAACACGTTGCCTGGTTCATCTACAGTACACCTAGAGCCCTTTCGAGAGGGGGGAGGCATGATTGCAAAGTTTTCTGCTTCAGCGATCGTCCCTCAAGGGGCACACGCCAGCGAGTTTGCCCGTAGTTTAACGAGAGCTGTTCCAGGGTGGGTTTTTTGTTTAGTTTTTACGACTCCTGACTCTTGTGCAAGAGCAGAGTTGTGATCCTGCTCGAAGGTGTGTTTATTTTAAAACATACACACACACTCAGTGCTGAAAGATTCTGAGACCCATCCAGAACGTGTCAACAATGCTCTCCCCCTCACCCCCGATACCCATGGGCTCGATCCGCACAGCTGGTTGCCTGTTCGTTGAGCCCCACTACTCGCGAGGAACAGCAACAGCTTCTCAAGGGGAGGGCACACCAGCTGTACACCTCAGGATTTTTGCAAGAGCGGGGGCGAAAACATGACAAAAGCTGTCAGCGATATCCCGGGAAAACTGAGGGTTTGTCCCTAGATCACCACGGGATCAGCTGTGCGTCATGTGGTGCGGTAGGGACGACCTCGGCACTATTCTGGAATAAACAGCTGGTGTGGATTCGGTGTAGGTAAGCTGCTGTGCAGCTACAGCAGCTTCACTTGGCAACAGTGGTTGCAGCTGCAGCTTCAATTTAAGCTGCTGTGTCTCTGGGATCGCTTTGGGCCATGTTGTGCTTAGGCGAGGTTGCCTGTGTGAACGAGCCCTCAGCCTGCATTGTACAATCATAGAGCAGGAGGCTCAATAAGGCTTCAATAGCCCTTTCATTCATTCAGAGAACATTCATTCTCTGGCTTTCAGAAAGAAAGAAGAACCTGTCCCTGCTCACACATTACAGGATTGGCTCCAGGGACCTGGATAATATCTAAAATGATTTTAGTAATTTGGACTGGTTTTGCATTATTTTATCAATATTTGTTTGAGCTGCTTTGAGTTTGTTTCATAAAGCAAAACAAGATATAATTGTTTCAATGGTAAAGAAAGCACTATTAACCATAAGTGTACGAACAATGCAATAAAGGTGTTCCTGGCCCCGTGCCTCCAGGAACCTCAGGCATCATCCTGTGTTCTCTTTTCCCACTGCAATTCAGAGCCCCGGAGCTACGTGGAATCTGTGGCCCGTTCAGCAGCAGGTGGTGGCAGCGGTGGTGGAGGAAGCAGCATGGTTGGGAAGCCCCAGACACCGCCAGCTCCACAGGCCTACAACGTCGAGACCCCAGTGAGGAATGGCTCGTTCCCCAACTCCTTCGCCTCACCAAGCCCTGTCACTGCCAGCAGTCCCATGCACAGCACGGATGGGTAAGGAAGGACTGCCATAAGGCAGTAGCTTCAAAGGGGAGAGAGAACAGCCACTGAGCTGCTCTCTGACAGATAACATTGGGATGGGGTCCTTTTGTTTATCTTCAGATGCTCTCTGCGCATGGTCTTAGGAGGCTATTTTCCCTAAGTAGAAGGCACAGGGCCATTAGCTGCTCATGCTTTTGGCATCAACTGATCAGGAAAGCGTTTAACCTGCAGGGAGATCATCATAAGTAGCTCCTTCAGCAATTGTTTTTCCCATGGACTACAGCAGGAGTGGGGAACCTCCGGCCCTGTAGATGTCATTGGACTCCAACTCCTATCAGCCCCAGCAGACATAGTGAAGTGTATTCCAGCTATCATGGGTCATCTTCAGGATAGCTTACGCCTAGGGATAAATCCTAGTTTCATATTTGCTTGCAAAATATGCAACCTAGCCCTGTTCGAACCTCTGAACAAGAACATGAACATATGTACACTGAAAATATTTGTAAATTGATGAACAGATGCTCGCATATGCCTCATTCCCAATTCTCCATTTGATTTGCGCAAATTTCCTCTGCCGCCTGAATCAACCCTGCTGTACTCTATGGAGGAAAGTTGTGGAAGTTTCCTAATTTGTGCAGATTTGGGGAAACTTTCACAACTCTCCCGTTTAATTGCTGTTCGTTTTGCACAGGTTTCCCCAAATTTGCGCAAATTAGGGAACTTCCGCAACGGTCGCAAATGCGAATGCAAATTGGGCATGAGCCAAGTGGCAAGATGATGTTTGGAGAATCCTGGCAACCTCGAACATCACTCGTTTGCCCATTCCTACTCAAGCCACAAGACACCAATTAAGTAGCGCATATTTTATTATCTTACTCTCCTTATTATCATTGTTCCTCACCCAAAATATTTTATTTTACTGTACGCTGTGTGGCGGTTGAGCATTTAAACATCAGGCCTGTCCAGGGCAACTTTGCGGTGGATTGCACTAAATGTTAGTAAATGGAGTGTTCTTTCTTCTGATCAGGGTTATGGATAGAGGCTATGAGTGCTGGCAGTTTTGGATAGTATGCTGCCATCCACCCTTTAACATTTGTCCATGTGCAAAGGTCACATTCCCAGCTTCTTGTGAAATATTTTCCCCTCCAAAATGTTTACATTCATAGAATCACAGGGTGGGTTACAAACTGTGAAATTACCAGATGGAGCCAAAATGACAGTCTCGTAGGAAATGACTCAAGTCGACTCAAAAGTTTGTCTCAGGAAGAAAGGCATGCAAATGTGAACATTCCGGGGAGCAAATACATATCAAAAGTAGAAGTCCGGGTGTGGCAGTTAATTTGTTTTGAGGTCACTGTGACTCACGGTGGTGGTTGAGGGGGGCCACCCTTTCCTCTCTCTCTCTTTCTCCCACCTTCTTTTTCTTTCTCTCTCTCTCTCTCTCTCCCCCACCCCCCGGCCCCACTTCCTCCTTGCCAGCAGGCTGCTGGAGGAGGAATAGATTCCCTCCTCTCAGAGTTCTGAACTGATGACTTTTGAAATTAGGTCAAGGGCACCTCTGCCTTAGGGCTCTGGAAGGAGCTCATGGGGAATTAGGGGTATCAAGAACTAATAAGGAGATTCTAATATGCTCCATGACCTCCTGCTCTACATCAGACTATTTCGGAATTGCTTGATGATAAATTCTGATCTCTTCCATTGCTTCCCCCAGGAACTCTATATGCAGCTATCCTTCAGAGAGCAGTACCAGCATCACCATGCCCTCTCAGCCCTCTGCTGAGTCCAGTTTCCAATCGACCAATCTTTCTCAGGGGCCGTCAGGGCACAGCAGCTACCAAAACACATCGACATCAACTCAGGGCCTCCCGGTCTACATGAATACTGACTTCCCCGATGGCCGAGCCAGCACTCAACAAGAGAGCCAGCCAAGGTCTCAACCCCAAGTCAGTGCAGTTGGGGTCCATGTCATGCCTGGAAGTCCCCACTCCCTCCACAGAACAGTCGCCACCAATACTCCCCCTAGCCCAGGATTTGGGCGAAGAGCTGTCAACACCAACATGGTGGCCACTCCAGGAAGCCCAAGTATGAACAGGCACTTAATGGGACCGCATGGCAACCTCGTTGCAACGCCTGGAAGTCCTAGCTTTGCTCGGCACCAGCCCATAATGGGAGGCAGCACATCCATCATCTCTGGGAGTCCCAACTTGGATCGGCATATCATGTATGGTTACTCAACACCAGAGGAGAAGCGCCCAACCCTGTCCCGCCAAAGCAGTGCCTCAGGTTATCAAGCTCCCTCTACCCCATCTTTTCCTGTCTCTCCGGCCTACTACCATGGAGTTAGCAGCCCACATTCCTCTTCCCCTGATTCAGCAGTCTACAGGCAGGGTAGCCCTACCCCACCCCAACCCCAGCTTCCAGAAAAGAGAAGGATGTCGTCAGGGGATCGGTCAAACAGCCTCCCCAACTATGCCACAGTGAATGGCAAGACTTCTTCACCCATCTCCAGTGGCATGTCCAGTCCCAGCAGTGGAAGCAGCATGGCTTTTCATCATACCCTGCCAGATTTCTCCAAATTCTCAATGCCAGGTAAAGCCTCATTTCCTGCTACTGCCTATTTGAATAGTAGGCATTTATGGGGAGGGGGGGCATTTCTAGGTCCCTGTTCTTTCTTTTTGCCCTGTACCTGATGGATGAGGCTGTAATCACTATCAAGGATTTTCCTGAAATGATTCTGTATATGTTTTGCAATGTATCCTACAGCCACCGCAGTTCTGATGCACCAGGCTTTCCACCCACTCCCATTACAAGTATCATTCCTCATTGAGTATAGTATGTGTACAGAGATAACCTTTCAATTCCTTCAAGTCTGAGTTTTTAACCATGATTTCAGGCCGTCTCCTTTGCACAAAATGATAGGATCCTAAAAATGTAGAGTACTCTGAGGAGTAATCTAGTTCAATGTTTGGAGTGGCTTTTAAACCATGCCCAGTCAGTTACTTCTGAAAGATATGCATTCAGACCTTTCTTGAAACTTTCAGGGGAAAGGCTATTCCGCATTTTTCTTCCACAGCTTTTTCAGTGTCCTGTTGCAGCTTGAATCCATTGTTATTTGTCTTTCCTTCAATGGCTGATGGGAGTTAACAGTTGTTCACCTGTTCTGATAAACAGTTATTCACTGCTCTTAGGGATGCATGTGAATTTTGGTTTTGCTCACAAAACTTTCTAGCATGCCCCGTTCGAAGCTCTGAACATGAGCATAAGCACAAGCATGTGTCCACTGAAAATGTTCTGAAATTGTTGAACATGTGCAATTCCCAGTTCAATTTGTGTAAATCTTCTGCACTGAATGGAGGAAAGTTGCACAAATTGTGAAAATTGTGCAAATTTGGGGAAACTTTCACAAATCTCCAGTTCAATTGCTGTTTGATTTGCGAAAGTTTCCTGTTCGCACAGAGCGAGCAGCGATCACAGATGTGAACAGGAATCGGGCATGAGACAAGTGGCAAGTCAATGTTCAGAGAATCCTGGTGATCACAGATGTGGCATGTTTGCCCATTACTACCTGTTCTCAATGGAAGCCTGTAAGGTGATTCTCATCTGCTTTGTTGATTCTAAAGTAACAGCATTGATTCATTTAGGACTGTATGAACCACGAACATTGTTGTTCTTAGTCATTTATCTGTAAATTTGTTTGGAGTTTACTCACCAGGTAGAAATGGGCTTGTGAAGGTGCTTTACAGAGTAATGTGATGATTCAAATTCTTATTAGTAATCACAAAAGCATCTGCATTTATCTCAAATGAATCTATTTAGAATAAAACTGTATTATGCCAGTGAGTCTTCATAACGTTTTCCTTACTTGAGTGCTTTACCATTTATTTAATGGTAAACATTTAATGGTAAACATTTATTTGCTTCTCTTCTTGTTTCTTAGACAGCAGCCCTGAGACCAGGGCTAACCTGAAGTTTGTCCAGGATACCTCCAAGTACTGGTACAAGCCAGAGATCTCCAGAGAACAAGGTGAGTTTCTGTCCTAGTAGAAGAAGTTCAAGCATTTGTGTGACTTCCTTTAGATGCCAAGAACCAAAGCAATCACAAAACCAGCAAGGAAATACCAAATTCTATCATAGCATTTTTTTCCTTCAGGGGCCTCCATTATTGCAGGAGTCATGGTACATCCTTGTGGATGTCTTTTGCTAGCCATAGTTCTTTTGAGGCATAATGGGTGGCTATCATCAATCAGTTTACAACATATAGGTGATAACATTCACATTATCGCGTGGCAAAATGGTACCTCAAGATGAGAGAGCTTATCTACAGAATAGTGTGACTGTCCACATGAAATCACTGGCATTAGAAATGTTCCAGAGTAACATTAATTTCCTCAGTATCCTATTATTAATTGTTGTTGATGTTGTTGTTGTTGTCGTCATCATCATCATCATCATCTCTTTTTTTGCTTGTGGCTGCCTTTTAAGATGGACATGACGGGCTTTGCCAAGTCATGCTGTCTTTTACTAATTCAGGAATTTCTTCACCATTGAGCATGTTTTAAGTATGACTGCTTTCTGGATGTTGGTTTGGATGTATCATCATCATTGACATCATCATCATCATCATCATCATCACTTATATCCCATTTTTTTCCTCTTGCAAGGAAGCCAAGGTGGCTTACATGGTCCTCCTCCTTTTTTATCCTCACAACAACTCTGTGAGGTAGGTTAGGCTGAAAGTCAGTGACTGGCCCATAGTCACCCAATAAGATTCATGGCCAAGTGGGGACTAGAACCCAGATCTCCTGAGTCCCAGTCCAACACTCTAACCACTATACAACACTGTCAGGAAATGTCGTAGAGATTGCCAATTTGGTCTGCGTGAAGCCCTTAGATCAGCTTTTCCCAACCACTGATCCTCAGATGTTGCTAGATTAAAATTCCCATTATCCCTAAATATGGTCATGATTTCTGGAGATTATGGGAACTGTAGTCCAACAACATCTGGGAACCCTATGCTGGAAAAGGCTAGACTGTGGTAGCTGGTATGGTGATAGCTGTGGTAGCTGGTATGCCATCACCTTGTGCCACATAAGTACCTTTCCCTGTTGACTTTTGCCAGTAGAAGACGGTTGATTCACATTCTCTTTATAGATCCCTTTTTGTTAAATGAAAACAATTCTCTTGTCCTCACCTCACCATCCCTTCAGTCTTTAGACTAAACAGTCCTGGTTCCTTCAACTATTTCCTGACAGAAATTAAGGTATTCCAAAACCTCAGTCTTCTTTGTTTCTCTCCTCTGAACCCTAGCCGGTTTGACAGTATTAAAAATAAAGTGCAATTAAGCAGCTTAATCCTTTGAAGAATATCTTCTTTCATCCATACGTCACTGTGCCGAGACACTCAGCAGCCAGTTGTGTCCAGTGGCTATTTTAAGTTGTTATGGGCAGGTCCAAAGCTATTGGATCATACTTGTTCCTGTATTCGATAACAGAAAGTTCTGTTGTGCTCCCTCCCTTCCTCATATTAAGAACAAACTTTAGGATATTTCTCTAATCTCAAAGGGAGCAGGAGAAAATTAAAATAGACTGAATCATAAAACTGAGAAGATCCATCACCATCAAATTCAAGGCAAAGCAACATGCCATAGTCAAACTGGTTTCATAGGTAAGTTCCTCCCCACCCTCAATGCACAATATGCATATTTTACCATTGTTTTTACTCATGTCTGCAGCAAATATTTGCCTTTTCAATTCCCATTTCAAAGCTCCTACATTTATTTCATGTGCATGCGCTAGAAGTCTGTCAGTTTCACTTTCTTTTGCATTAACATCTCTTATGACATGAAGAACTTTTGGTGAATTCCCATCAAAAAAAGAAATTTCATAAAATTCTCACCCACCTATACCGGCCAAATTCAATAGGTGCAACTATTCCCAATGCCAAGAGGGTCTTGATGTCCCTGCCTAGGACTATATAGCTGTTAAAGATGTCTTGTCAGACCCTGTTAGAAAAAAAAGAGGCCTCAACCCTAATTCAGCACGAGCATGGTTTGAATACACAAGGATTCAGACCAAGACTTTTAAGAGCAAAACACTCCAACCCTGGATAACTCTGCCAGTTTGGATTTCTCCCACATTTGTTTTGTTTTAATTTTTAAATTCCAAGTTCCTTTGTCTTGAATATGGAAAACATCATCATCATTATTTATTTATTTAGTTAGTTAGTTAGTTAGTTATTATTTTCAAAACCAAACTGAGATGAAATTTTCATCCACTCCTAGCATGCAGTCACAAACACACTCCCAAGAACCAATGTCCATATAGCCTACTCCAGAATTGCAAATGCCACCACCGTCCTTTCCCACTTCCCTTTAATGTGGGTAGTCAGGACACATCTGGGGGGCACCAGGTTGGGGAAGGCTGATATAAAGCATGGGCAAGGAAAACACATAATCCAACGAAGCCATCTGAGGGAACTAACTGAGTGCAGGGTTGCTTGTTTCCCCCCGTCCTTCCCTTTATTTTGGCAACCAACCTGCATTTGTCATTCCATCATTTTGTCCCATATGGAGTTTATCCTCTGCCACTGGCTAGGGAGAGAGAAATGCAAAGCGAGCTGTAGAGAGAGCCTGTGGTCACGTGAATTCACAGCAAACAAATCCCCCACCTCGAGTGCCTTGGAATGTAGAGCCTTCTGATGCTTGTCCTACCCCTTAAGTACAATCCCTTCCCCTGCGTGGACTACCAGTACATCCTCACCTCTGTGCTATTTCCCACCTCCTAAAATAGACCATTCAGACTATTGACACATGGTAATAGGGAGAGCCTACAACAGATATGACAAATGTACATTTCACACCCACCCACCCTTTGTTGACATGTGGCCACACATGTAGAACAGATTGAAGAAAGGGAGGCCTTCACTGACATGCTATAGTAGAGCAATACTCTCTTTTTAAAATTGTAGAAGTAATTTTCTACATTAATTTCAGCCTATGAGGCTTTATGTACATAGGCAGATAAGAACACGCAGTATGGCAATATTCAGGACGCTGAGGCCTAGAGATCTAGCAAATGGGTTGATCACGATTTCTGCCTTTAGGCTGCTGGTTAATGATTAATAATGTGCCTCTGTCTCGAGCCAGCACTGATAAAGTGCCTATCGGATAATTGCGAATGACCCCTTTAAAAGACTTTGTTTATGTCTCTGTCAACAGCCATTCCTCTCACCCATTCAACAGCTGAGGCACTTGGCAGCCCGGTGCTGCAGATCCATCCTTAATCCAAGAACACGTCCCCTCATTTCCTTCATATCTCCCCTTGCAAGGGTAAAATGACTGTTACTGAATGGATGTTGGCCCGGCTTCAGCTCCGCTTCTCAGGGGGAGGGGCGTTTGTGTCCCTCCTGCAATTTCATTCTTGCTTTAATCAAGTTGTAGAAGGACTTTCACATATAAAGTACACAAGTGGACAAGAAAATATCCCTAAAAGGGTGGAGGTGGGAAGGCGGCATGTGTTTGTCCTGCTGCCTATCCATAATATTAGAAAAACAAAAGTGAATTGGGACTCAAAGCCCATCCTTGCACATGTAATTATCCTGTCATTTATTCATTTATTTATATTTGTACACTAAGTGTTCATTACTACTTGGACACATTTTCTCAAGTGTGCTATATGCTCTTATTTCTTTCCCCCAGCCATTGCATTGCTGAAAGACAAGGAACCTGGGGCCTTCATCATTCGAGACAGCCACTCCTTCCGGGGAGCATACGGACTGGCCATGAAGGTTGCTTCCCCACCTCCTGGTGTTGTGCAACAGAGCAAGAAAGGTATAGCCTTTTTGCCCTTCTATCAGCCCAAGTCTGTGCCTAGTAAGATATTTCATACTTACAAACGGCCAGCAAGTGCGGCTTGTGCTAATAGCAAGTCCATGTTTTCAAATCATGTTCCATGTTCATGGAACAGAGGCCTTAGCTAGACCTAAGGTTTATCCTGGGATCGTCCCTGCCTGCTCCCGGGATCCCCTGTATGTCATTTAGATGCACAGGGATGACTCTGGGACGATCCCGGGATAAACCTTAGGTCTAGCTAAGGCCAGAGACTATGATTTGGCATGCTACCAAAAACTTTTCCTGAATGATGTAAGGAATCAGGGTTTGTGATTTATGACAGGTTCACTATCAACCACATTTTTTAAATCTGGGTTTCAAACAGCTGTGGCATCTAATGGGTTGACATGTGAGGACAGGGCCTTGGATTTCTGGTGCCATAAATAGACAGGCTTGAGTTGCCTCTTACATGGCCCATTTGTCAGTCCCAGAGATCAGATAGGTAAGTGCCATAGGGCTTTATTTCCATGCTAAGCGTTGATGTCTGCTCAGCAAGAGGGAATGGCCTGCCACTGACATGTAGTATAGATCAGCCACTGTAAACCACTGTTGCTGAAGGGCAGCAGGAAATGGGTTTGTCATCCATGTTCTACATCCTTATCAGACCAAAAAGACTTTGAAGAAACTTTAAGAATCCTGATTTGTCCCTGCAGGAGATATCACCAATGAGTTGGTAAGGCACTTCCTGATCGAAACCAGCCCTAAAGGTGTGAAGCTAAAAGGATGCCCCAATGAGCCAAATTTTGGTAAGCGCTTACATTTTGTCCCCTTCACTTTTTTATATAGGACAATTCTGTCCCATCCTGCCCTCTTGTGGAGGCTGTGGTAAAAACAACAACATGTAATATATTCCTGGACTACTGGCAGGAGTGAACAGCGTATGTAATATTAAACCAAGATGCATCTATTAAAGCTGAAGTTCCAGAAGTGTCAGGGGCCTTTGCAGGAATGGAAAGAGCTACTGTTCAGTATCCATTTCTTTTAATGTACATAGAGCACTACCAATGGAGAGTTGGGCATGCCATGACACCACTGACATCGGCAGTGGTTCTGGCACTCCGTTATACTATTTTGCTTCAGTTGATTTGACCGTTCGTTATTTGCCCCTTTGTCTTTTAATCTCATCTTTTCACATGGACAGATTTAACTTCTGTCCATGCGTGTGTGCATCCTCCACCTTCTCACTCTTCTTCGTGCAGCTTGTGAATTAGCCTCTTGCCTATGAAAGCCCATGCAATGATCAATGAGTTAGTCTTTAAGGTGTGACTATGCCAGTCCCTTAGCAGTCTGAAGCAGCCTGGGATTCAGCCAAGGGAAAGCAACAATGATGATGCTCCACTAGTGTATGAATCAGTTCTTACGTGGTTCTGAAAGGACAGGTTTCTCATGGGTTCCCCGTTAAACATGGCTTCCTGTAGAGCATTAGGCGTACACTTGTATGATGTCAAGCAAACTCTGGCTAAACCTAGATCATTTAAAAATGTGAGGTGCCAGGAGCATTGGAACGTTCAACACTGGCATAAGACAAGGTCAGACACACTTCTAAGAAGTAGATCAGTGTCTCCTAGAACAAGAAGTAATCTAAGGCCTTAGCTAGACCAGCCTTTATCTTGGGCTGATACCCGGGATCCCCTGTGCGTCATCTGGACGCACAGGGATCATCCTTCCCTGTCCCCAGGATACAGCCCTACACTTTGGGCCTGGTTTTTTCTGCTGTCTCGAGCTGCGAGTATGTGGCCCGTTTCCATGGCTTTACCCAGCTCCACACAATTACTCGTGTGGAGCTGGGAGCCACGCACGAGGTGCAGCGCTCCTCAGGAGCACTGCGCCCATTGGGGCTAGGGTGGGGGGAGTGGGGAAATCAATATTTTTTGTTTTAAAAAAACCCACCTACCTGGAGTTGCTCGAGCGCTCATGCGCTGCCGGCTCCTTTAAAAGTAAAAAAAATGGCGGGCGCAATGCCTCTCTTCTTGAGGTTGTCGCTCCTTACATGTAAATGAGGGCGAGATCTTGTGATAATCGCATCGCGGGATCTCCCCTCCTCCGTTGTGGACTTAACAGTAGGTCTAGCAAAGGCCTAAGCAACAGGATTCAGAATCTGACCCTAGACATACATACATATATTTGTATACTGCTTACTATTAAAAATATTGAAGTGCTTTTACAACATTAAAATCTACCTTAAAACTAGTTCCAAAGACATTTAGACTCAAAGTGTATCCCATTAATTAGGCTGGTATGAACATCAGTAAGGGGTACATAAGCATAAATTACATCGCAATAGAATACAGGAGGAGAAATTGAGTGCCATCAGCATTATACCATCATTTATCTTTAGCCTTGACCATGTTCCCTGTTCTCTCCCCAGGTTGCCTGTCTGCTTTGGTGTACCAGCACTCCATCATGCCTCTGGCCTTGCCCTGCAAGCTGGTAATTCCTGATCGAGGTAATGGAGCTAGCCTCAAGACATGAGCATCAGGTGGAAAGCACTCACAGGACTCAGGAGCAGAGTGCACTAAGAATATTCAAAGTGGAGAATGTGCATGTGTGTGCATGTGTATAAATGCACATGCATGCACATACATGTGCGTGTTCAAAACCACTGAGTAGAGTAATTGCTCTTCATATTCCTAGTTTGATAAACATGACCCAATTAGAAGTTCTAGTGCCTTCCACTCTACACTCCTCGCCTGAGTTTTTGGGTTGAATCAGTATAAATGTTCTAAGATGTGAGCCTTGAATCAGGAGATTGTGAGGGACCTAAAAACATAAATTCTACGGAGGGAGAAGAAGATAGGGCACCCCTGTATTTAATCAGGGCTAAGGATTAGTAAGGATCTTCCATAAACATAATGAATTTTGCTGCCAACGTGTTTTAGTTGAAAGGCGGACAGAAAGCAGTATGCTAGCAGGGTAGGTTTGGGGGTTTTATTTAGTAAGCAAGAACTGCATGATCATATATGTGCATGTGTGTTTCTTCCATCCCCTGGGAGTCATTCAAAGGTACAAAGCACTGCCATTTTGTTCTTACATCATAAATCCAAGACAATCCTTCCTATTTTAGTGTAGTTAGCATGTAATAGATCCCATCCACTAGCTCTATTTTCAAAAATGATATGAGAGACATGTCTCTCTATATACATAAAAATATACTGGAAATAAACCTATTCCCTTTTATCACTTTCATTGTGCATAGAGCAAAGTAGTATGGATGTGTATTAAAAGGGTTTGAACATGTGCTCTTAGAAGAGCTCTTACCAACAATCAGTCAGTCTCTCTCTCTCTCTCTCTCTCTCTCTCTCTCTCTCTCTCTCTCTCTCTCTCTCTCTCTCAGATCCCATGGACGAAACAAAAGAGACAACCTCATCAAGCAACTCAGCAACAGATCTGCTCAAACAGGGAGCAGGTGAGTGATAACAATGGAAAGAGACATTGTTTTCAACTAGTTTGGAACCTTTTAACCAAAATGAAATTTTAATGATTAAGGATGGGAGAGAAATTTGTTCAGTTCTCGTTTTGCACTCAGTGTCCAACTGAAACTCATTTATACTGTAATAGTATTCTCCAGTCAAGAAATACTGGAGAAGGTATATGTGTATATGAGAAGATAGACAAAAATATGTACATTAGTGAAAATAATATTTAAAAATGCCCCCCATAATTACTGCAATGGTAACCTTGCAATTGATTTGGCCTATAAAAGGACAGTGAGATACCAATACTAGTTCCATAACATAGTCTTGGAATGGGGAAGAAATGTGCTTGGTCCAGATTTTAATACAAACTGATTTAATTCACACTCCCTGAACTTTTATGTGAACTGGAACATTTTAAAAATGCATGCATGTATGTATGTATTTACACTTCTGTACCACCTAATAGCCAAAATTCTCTGGGTAGTTCACAAAAAATCAAAACCCTAAAATACAACATGATATCTACATAAAATCTGGATACGCTAATTTTGATCTATGTATGCAAATTTTAAAAAAGCAATTACTAGGATTTGTTTAGATCCTGAAGGTGATCTTAGGATCTGGGTAGGTATATCTGGGAGGAGACTATCCTTCAGGTAACCTGGCTCCAAGCCATTTAGGGATATAAAAGTTAAAACCAGCACTTTGAATTGGACCCAGAAATGGACTGGAGGCTACTGCAGATCACAGAGAATTAGTATAATATGGCCATATCAACCAGTCCCCATTAACAATCTTTCTGCTTTATTTTGGACCAGCTGAATTTTCTGGACCATTTTCAGTGTACACATTTTTGTGTGCAGACACTTCCATTCCTAGTGTAGACTGCAGTTACTGGGACACACTTTTATGAGCAGGCAGCAAATAGACTGCAAAGATGTATACGTTCTCCTCCTCACAGTGTGAGCAGCAGTAGGATTATGCCTGTTTTAGCTTCTGCTGCATTGCACCATCCCGTTGATGTTTGTGCTACTTTCCCCTCACAGCCTGCAATGTGCTCTTTGTTAACTCGGTGGAGATGGAGTCATTAACAGGGCCACAGGCCATCGCCAAAGCTATCACTGAGACACTGGCCTCCGAAACCCCACCTTCTGCTACTATTGTCCACTTCAAAGTCTCAACGCAAGGAATCACCTTAACAGACAACCAGAGGAAGTAAGAGCAAACGATGGTCTGGGACTCAGGGCGATTTGTGGGCTTGGAAAAGAAGGGTTCTCTTTTTACATATCTGTCACTGGTGTGTGTGTGTGTGTGTGTGTTTTGCTAATGCAAAACTCCCCAAGTTACTCTCTGCCTCAGAGGACAAGCTATGTCATTTATTCTTATCCATGTTTCTGTTTCAGACTATTCTTCAGACGACATTATCCCATCATCACTGTCACTTTCTGTGATGTGGACCCACAGGAGAGGAAGTAAGTAACCATGTTTGGGTTTAAGAAACCCAAAGCATGAAACTAGGGCCTAACCTACACCAAGCAGGATATTGAAAGCGGTATGAAAGCAGTATATAAAAGGCAGGAGCCACACAAAGCAGGATGTTGCACTATGAAAGTGATTTGAAAGCAGTATATGGTATGCATCAATGGGCCCCAACAGTTGTCAGTGTACTTCAATACCGCTATAAAGCAGTAGTGTGGCTCCTGCCTTTTATATACCACTTTCATACTGCTTTCATAGTGCAATATCCTGCTTGGTGTAGAATAGGCCTAAATGTATGTGTGTGTATGTGTGCATGCATGTGTGTTCACATATACACATACACACATACACATTAGGTCTGGAACATTATTGCATTCTTAGTTCTTATCACATACCATAAAGAGTTTTAGTCCTACCTTTCAATGAAAGCTTCCAAGGTAGCTAACAACATGATCAACATTTGAGCATTTTAAAAACAAGATAAACAGTAAACACAACATAAAAAGTAAAAAAAAATCCTGATGGGAGGAGAAAAATACATCACCTATTAAATGTTCAGAAGCTTGGCTCCTAAAAGCAAGCAGAGTAAGCAGAGTATCTCTATGGAGAGTATTCCACAATGGGAGTGGCACCTGCCATCTCTGTAGGCAATAGTACCTGAAACAGGGCCTCTGATCAGATCTTAAGGAACAGGCAGGTTCTTAGTACAGATTCCTATCCATAAAGAGACTCCTACTTTATACCAGCTCCAGAGACTGAGTGGAAATATCAGGAATGTTTCCCCTGAATGAGCTACAGCCTGTAGTTAAACACCCTGAAATATGGGAGATGTCAGGTCATATTTCATTATTACAACTAATGTAAACCATTGGCTGGAATAGAGCGATAGGAAGGTGTTACTGTAGAACAGTGGGAAGTTGGCCAATGCTAGCTTCTCAGAATCCTTTATTCTGAGAGAGCCTGGCATTCTTGCAGATTTCAGTTTCCATGGGAGAGCAGAAAACCCTGTAATTAAACTTCTGCTCCCCTCTATGTTGCTACTGCCAGCTTTTCTTCATTTCCAAAACCTAAACTGATTGTTCCAAGGAATATGCCTAAGCGAAAACACAATAAATTATCAACAGTGGATGAGAGCTGCAGAGTTCTCAACCACTTGATCCTCCTGCATAAAGAACCGTATTATCAATTCTGATGAATTTGCACTCCATTGCATTGCACAATAATGAAGGCTTGGCTACAGGTAAAAACTCCCTCGAGTTATTGGTATTTATTGGCACAAATCCTTTTGGCACAAAGTTGCAAGCCTGAGATTGCAAAGGATTGCAAAAAATTTCACTCTTGTTCATTATTCTTTACGGAAGTCGTTTGGTGATCAGTTGAAACCCTGGAGCAGCATCTAGGGCTTGAATTTCAGAGTATTTTCCCCCAACAATTTATAATCTCAATAGTTCTTATTGCTTCCTAAGGAGTGGATCATTTCTCAGAAGAAGTAAGGGATAATATGAGAATGCTCGTAACAGCATGGATAGATGAGGCTCATCCCCTTTCCTGTCTGTAGTTATTTATTTTCAGAGAGGGGAAAGGGGTCAAGCATTTAGGCACCACACCAGTTAAGGCACTACCTTCAACACTCTCCCTCTAATTACTTCACTGTACAAATTTGACCTTAGTATTATTGCGGTTTGTTTAACTGTTGTTATCCCTTTGAAATCTAACCAAAGCTTGTTCTCCTCTGCTCAGGTGGACTAAGTCGGACAGTGGTGGCTCTGCAAAGTAAGTCCTGTTTTATCAACTTCAGAGTCAGTGTTAAAACATGACAGTAGCCATGCAGGACAGAGGCCCTTCTCACAGTCATCTAGATTTTCCAAAGCTTTCAGTCATGTTTAGACATTCATTTGGTCCTGGATCCAAGTGGATCACAGAAAGGAGGCAGAGCTAAGAGAAGAAATTATCAACAGTGGATGAGACCTGCAGACTTCTCAACCAGTTGATCCTTCTGCATAAGGAACTGCATTATCAATTAGGAACCAACAGGGCCAATAGAATTCTGCTGAATTTGCATTGCATTGCACAATAATGAAGGCTTGGTTTCAGATAAAAACTCCCCTGTATTATTGTCATTTATTGGCACAAATCTTTTTGGCCCAAAGTTGCAAGCCTGTAATTGCAAAGGATTGCAAAAATTGCAGTGTTGTTCTTTGTTCTTTACAAAAGTTCTTTAGGGTCATTGCTATTCACCACGAGTTCCAGGCTCAGTGAACAGCCAATCAGCTGTGAGGGGCGTGTGCATGGGTATTGGAGATGTGCGGGAGTGGACCTGTCCACCATTTTTTGCCACGTTTTGGATGGGTATCAGCGTGTTTTACTGCCAAGCGCGCTTGGTTTTTTAATACAAACATATCTCTGCGCAGGAGCAAATATTTGACAGAGGTCATATCCTCCATGCGCTGCTGTGCATGTGTGCTTGTGCGCATCCTTCACGAGTTATTAAAAAGATACTCCTGCCCCATACCCATCTCCCTAGCCCCACCCACTTCTACCGATATACATGTGCAAGCACCGTAACGGGGCACATGTGGTGGCACAATGGCAGTCCTGCAATTGCGGGAAAGATCAGTCGTTTGTGCCCCGTGAGCGCCGACCGCAGAAGTGGGAAAAATCGGAAGCAGCCCTCTTCCATTGCGAAAGGGCTGCAGGTGTAGATTAGCCCTCTGTCTTGCGGACAAGCAAACAAACTGTGGCTTGTTTTCCCTATTTCTAGTTTGTTTCTCTCTTGCTCATTTTGCTTGTCTTCAGAGCAGCTTCATTTTCAGGCTGCACCTGCATGAGATCAAATATGCTACTTTTCTTTGATTGGAAACATTTTCCTTAAAAAGCCAAGCAACTGGGACCAGTTTGAGCCCCTTCCTCGCTCATGCCATGTTTCCTCTTTCTTCTCCTGCCATTGCTGCTAGCTTAGTAGCTTTGGAGCAGGCTCAGGGGGCTTATGGGCCTCACTAATTTTAGGTACTGTGTAGAGCAAGTGGTGTTTTTATTAGAATCTCCAGCTGTCTGGATTTTTCCCTCTCTAATTAGAAATGATGGGAGCAGGGTTGCTTTTTGTTCCCTTCCAGTATTTATAACTAGGGCTGTGAAAGCCTCGGGCCTCAGATTCGGAAATCCGAATCACAGAGGCCATTTTATGGCGAATCTGCCATTTTATGACAGATCCACCATTTCCTTGCACATCCCTCGGCCCCCATACAGTTTTAATCAATTATATGTATTTTATGGTGTTTTTATTTGTGTTGTACCCCGCCTCGATCCAGAGGGAGAGGCAGGTAACTATTATTATTATTATTATTATTATTATTATTATTATTATTATTATTATTATTATTATGGCCTAGGGCTGTGCAAGATAATGGCAGATCCATCATAAAATGACAGATCTGCCATAAAACGGCCACCGTGATTTCATAATCCGAGGCCTGAGACTTACACAACACTATTTATAACTTTCCTTAAAAGTTCTAATTAAAAAAACATTTTGTCCTTATTGAGAGAATGCTATTTTAGCATGGTGGATCCCTGCCCCTTCTCTCAAGGATTTCAAACACCACATCTCTTCCAATTCCACATGAATCCTGTACGTATTTTTGTGCCCTTTTGTTTCAAATGCCTCTGGGAGAAGACTGGGTACCTAGGTAGCTTATCTGATACCCCAGTATGTTACCAACAGTGTCATGTGTGGTAGCAATCACTGCTCCCCAAATAGCTGTGAGCTTTTCTTGAGTTTCACCTCTGACCTGTGATTTCCCCCTCCCTTCATTTCTTTGTCATCTCTGCAGACTCTTTGGCTTTGTGGCCAGGAAGCAAGGCAGTACGACGGACAACGTCTGCCACCTCTTTGCCGAGCTGGACCCTGATCAGCCGGCAGCTGCCATCGTCAACTTTGTTTCCAGGGTCATGCTCGGCTCCTCTCAGAAGAGATGAACTGATGCCTTCCCCCTGCAGGGGGCTTCTTGCCCTTGAATTTTGAAGAAGGACTTGGAGTTGTTCCGAGAAGGAATGCGAGGAAGTGCGTGGTGAAAGAGGGAAGTGGACCAATGGGGGGAAAGACAGAAAGGAAAAACGTCTGAATTGTTGGAAGGCCCAAACCAACCAAATGTACGTACATAGCAGAAACCAAGGAACTGACACCGTTGCCTTTCCCTGCCAAGTTCAAGAGGTGGAGATGATTTTGGCTTTTGGATCAGCATGAAATCAGAGAATTCACCCCACCCCCCACAGGCCAAAGCACGGATCTTATTAACCTTTGTGGGGTAGGACTATATCGTAGTTGCTTGTTTAGAAAATAAGGCAAAAACAAAAACAAATCATGAATTTGTGAGCTGCAGGAATCGCATTGAAAGACATGCCAAACAAGCAATCTTTGGTACCCATTTCTGAAAGTAATTGCTCCCAGCTCTTCAACGGCTGAATGTACAAAGGTGTATGTGTGTGTGTGTGTGCATGTGTGTGCGTGCGTGTGCACATGTGTGTAGCGTGCACATGTTTTAATGTGTATCTGTGAAAATCTGCAGTGTTAGGGTCGTGCCTCTACTGAATGTCAAATGGCGGCTTTTCAGAACTTTGATCTGTTGACGCTTGCATTTTCCTCTTCCTCGAAGGCCATAGGCCTCCCATCTCTCCAGCTAGAGGAAAACCTCATGAGCAGCTACAAGTAGTGTGAGATCTACCATGGAGGTGGGAAATTCTGATTTTAACCAGTAGAGTCACGCACGCACACACATGTATATGCACACACATATGCACACACACACACACAAACGTGTATGTCCACATATACATTTGTACACAAGAGTTACAAAGCAGGGAGTTTCTCCTTGGCTAATTTTAGGAGCATGTTAGTCAAAGCAAAAGATTATCTTCTGGTCTCTATGCAGTGAGGTTCATGGTAGGTCATTTGAATAGAAAAACTGTCCCTTGCCCCCCTGCCCCCCCCCAGCATTTTTAAATACCAGCCATTTGGGAATGCCATTCCTTTTAGATGTAAGGTAAAAACATCCCTGCCCAGGTTTCTCCCTTCTCCTTTGGGAGACATGCACGTGGTTTTGTATGTTGCATGGAAATTACTCAGTAGTGCAAAGGCAAGATGAATGATCCAATAATGGGGAGGGGGGGGATTTTATTCTGAAGACACCAGGAATAACCTTTAAAAAGATCCAGCTTGGGGTAAGCTCTGGCTTAAGCGCAGCCATAGCTGTTCCAAAAACCGGTGGCCATAGGTAATTAATCCACCCCGTTGGAGGTTCAGCGTTTTGTATGTAGCAAAACTAGCTAATTATTTTATCTCCTTAAGCTTTGATTTTGCTTCCAGAAATAGCGAGCACCAGATCTTGGAGTGACCTGCTTGCCCACAGTTGGCAGCATTGTCCTTGATTGACATTTGTTGTGGAAAGAGAGGCAGCCCCTCTACCTTGCAACTTCATACCCATGTCTGCAGTGTAGCAGCAGCTGCAGAAGAACCATGTATCCCCCCCCCCCCCCCGTTTAACATCACAAAGTCGTTCTTCTATTAGCATGACTTCTGGCATTCCTATCAGGGGCCACACAAGCGCTGCCCATAAACCAATGGAGAGGTTGAGTTGTTAAGAGAGGCCTCTTTGGCTGGGGAGGGATTGATCACATAGACTTCCAATAGCACTGTGGGAGTTTCTCATCCTCCTCTCAAGCATCTGCGATTGGCAAATCCCAGATACAAACTCTCCTGCTGAATGGACGACGAGCTGTTCCCACGTATCAAATCCTATGGGTTTATTGTGAATTCTTCAATCTCTACTTGAACTAGAGTCAAAGCTCCACTGAAACAAGCCACTGGTCAAAGACTTCTGAAGAGGCCAGCATGCATGGCAGCAATGTTAAGCAGTGATAAGGAGTGTGTGGGCTGTAAGCGCTACACATCCTCTTGATAACACTCAGTGGGAGTCGTAACACACTCTTTGGGTGGGTGGGGCTGATGTCCCTCCAACAGGGTTCAAGGGCCTCCATTAAAAAGCATTGATGAGGAAACATTGATAAAAACAGAACTTGAAATAATGGGGAAAGAAGACCTTTAGGGAAAGACCGTGTGTGGATGAGACACTTCAGTACTAAGTCATGCAGCATTCACTAAAAGTCAAAATATGAACTCCAAGTCATGCAGTCACCTAAATTCCCCCAGAGAGTGTAGCTCTCACATTGCCTTGATATAATATATGTATGTATGTATGTACGAAATATAATGACAAAATAAGTAAGCTAATCAAAAAAATTTTAAAAAGTGAAATTTACACGAAAAGTATTTATTTTTTTGACATATCGCTTTTATCTATCTTTTTATTTTCTCCAATATTTTCATTTCCCTCCATTTTCCCTCTTCCCACACCCTCGTGTTAAAGGGTTTTTGTTTTTGTTTTTTTGTATGTATGTATAACTTAGTGCAAAGTGCTTATTTGGTTAGCATTATTGACATGGGCAAGGTTCCAAAAGATGATGTCAATCCCTCTCCCAAGCCCCCTAGAAGCAACATCTTCTGAAATTGTGCACAGAGCAATGCAACAATACGGTATTTTCCCTTCCCACCACCTCATTTTTAGTAATCTGCCCGAGCAAGTGAGCATGTATGGATTATGACTTCATTGCTGAGTGATGCGAGGGTTAACGGTGTGCGTATGTGTGAAAGTGTGTGGAGAGAGACTCATTTCTGGATACTGTATAAAGCATGAGTTTTGCATCCAAGAGCTGTTGTTGAAACAGATACTTGGATGGAGTGGGAGCATAAGGTGTTTTTTTTTTTTTGGTGTCATCACCCAGGCTCCATGCCCCATCCACACCCAGATGGGATGCCGGAGGCTGCGATAGCTTATTCTTTATGTTGGTTACAAGTATTTCCCTCCTTCTGCGAAATTCAAGCAAGATTATCCCCCTCCCTCGCCTGCAACTGTCTCACCCTGCCATTAACCAATTAGAGAAACACTGTGTCTATAGATATATAAATATTATAAATATATATATATATTTTTGAAAGTCTCTATTTTTCAGACTTCATTTTTTTTCCACTGCTTTCAGAAATTTGCCATTTCCCCCTGCCCTTTCATCACTTGCTGTCCTGTCACAAAAAAGTGGCATTGAAATGTAATGGTTCATTTTTGTTTTGCCATTAAAAAGGAAAAAAAAAGTCACCTTAATATAAAGCATCCAGCAGTCACATATAAGTAAGTATCATCATGCCAGGCACACGTATGACAGCAGAATACCTGCTTCCAGCCATGACCTGCTCACTGCTCCTATACTAACTCACTAGCTGAAGATGGAAAGTTTAAGATCCTTCCCTTTTAGACATACTGTACTTACTAATTATGGCTTTTTAAAAAAGAGGCAAAGCTAATCACATCACATTATGTTACTTGTTGCTTTTCCAGCTTGCATTCAAGACAAAGGCTGCATTTTAGAAGTAACGGTTGTATTTATAATCCCAGTTTTAAGTTGATCAGGGCCAGATCTACACCTGCTGGCAAATCATTATGAATGTGGAATAAAAATCGGGAAATATCACGATGAAAGCAGTATATGGAATGTGCCCTAACTGTTATCAGTGCACTTCAATACCACTATAAAGCAGTAGTGTAGACCTAGCCCAGGTTTCTAGCTCCTCCAGCATGGCCCTCGATCTTAGGTTCTCAAAGTGTATGTGAGGCGGAACACCCAAAGAGGCACAAGCAGTGGCTGGGGAGTAATGAGAGATCCCCCTGCCACAGACCCAACAATTTCTGTGTATATCTTGAGTAGGTCAACAGAGTATGAATTTTATTCACCCTTCCCTTCCTTCCTTCACCTGGCAGTGTGCCTTTCCAGTTGTGCTTAGGCTCATAGAGCAGGGATGAAATGCCTGGAATCGCAATCCAATCCATTTTTATGGACTGCCAACCCTGTCATGGCAGGACACAAACATCCTTGGATATGCAAGAACTAAAAGCAGCAGCCAGTTTTCAAACTACTGTCACAGCTGCCTTCCCTTCCCCTTTCTCTGTCATCTCTGCCTTGGAGGTAGAGCCATGTTCCTTATCCATTGACCTGCCTAACTATTATCCAAGGATGTGAGTGAGTCACCAAGTTGGTGAATCATTCTCCCCCCCACCCCCACCCCCCACCTTTTGTCTTAGCCACAAAACCATGCTCACAATTTCTGCGTTGGCTTGGGGGGCTTTTTGTGACAACAGGTGACAGAGCCTCTGTTCTAGACTCATAGTTTGCCTTCTGACTAACCCCAAATGCTGGAGGAGCTGCTATAACCTTCAAACAAACTTATGCCCTCTGTTGATTGTCTTTCTTTTTTAAAAGCAAGAGAAAATATACTCTTTCATCTGAAACACATCACCTCATTTCCAGTGCCTGGGACTGATGTCTAATGTAATTTTATCCCATGTATGTTATATAATAATACTTCTACTATTTCAATGCAAGGTGTTATATTTTATACACATGCACATAAACACCCTCCTCCGTGCACAAAGAACTGCATAATCTCGCCAAAGATACCTGTTTAAAATGCACTTTCCTCTTCCTGTTGGTTGTACATTTATTGTATGTGCCTCTTTCCTTTCCTTTCTTTTAAGGCTTTTGTTTTTATTTTAAATTTGGTTTGCAAGTGACTTTACGTTTGGTTGTTTTTTTCTCGAGCTAATTTGTGAAACTCGGACCACCCATCAACAGCTGGGTGATATTAATTAACTTTTTAAGTAACTCGATATTTGAAAAAAGTTACTGAGCAGTGAAACAGCCAAAATAAGGTATGTTCGTGTGAGAAGCCATTCAAATATCTTCATATTCTAGTTCTCTAAGCTTTAACTTTTATTCTTATAAAAACTGCAGCCCCCACCTCCAAATTGCCCTCTAAAAGTACTGCATTTGCTGGTTTTAAATGTCACTTCAAATAAGTAAAAAAACTCTACTGTTGATTCTGTTCCCATCTGAACACCTGAGAGAAACCTAAGGTAAACAGCATTTGATACAGGAGTCTCTCTTTTTGTCTCAGTATAGCATGCGTTCATTGGCAAAGTTAGGTTTGTTTGTTTTAATGATCTACTGATGCAGAGGTTTTTGGACATCCCACTCAGAACAGAAGTGAGAATTAATGGCCTAATGTATCTCTAACTCATGGCAGCTGGTGATGTTGCTATTCTACAGATTTTTAGTGGACAATGTAGTTAGCTCCTCTACCTTCTAATAAAGATTTCACTGCTGTACTACACCAGTACCCCAAACAGCTCAATAGCTTGTCCCCAACTGTAGTCTCAGCTGGATGCACTGGGGTGGGGGGAAACATGGAGTGGAAACAGGGTCAATATGTAATGATGGCCAGTGCTATCTTCTGGCAGCCAGTGATCAGTAGCTCATTCAAGGCTTGACTCAAAATAGGCTTGATTCCAGCGGATTTGATGCTGGGTTTATTCAAGAAATATTTGGCAAAATGTCAAGCTGGTGATTTTTTAGAAAAGTACCTTGCAAAATTCCAGAGTAAATATTACCCTCACTTCATTGTGGTACATTTCTGGAATATGGAAGACACACACAAAGAGCAGACTAAAACATTGGACTATCATCAGTTGCCCTGTATCATTTTAAGGACTAAAAGACATCCTAATTAATAGCCATGGGTAGTTCCACTTTTTATGCAGTAGATGAGGTTTTAAAACAAACAAAAAAATGACATTCTAGTACCAGCTTCCAAACCGTTCCAAGGTAATGCGTTATGTATGAATGAATCAAGTATCATTATCTAGAGTGTGGTGGGCTCTTTCTCACTGGAGTCTTGAGATTGGGATTCCTTCCAAAGGATTTGATTAGATTGCCTAGAAGGCCCTTCCAGCTCTATGATCATTAAAGTAGCTGAGAGATGGGTCATTTCCCCTGGCTTGGAGCATGGTACTATGTGGATGTGCTTTCTGGCTAATAGAACTTCAGAAATTGGGCAAGGATTGGTCAGTGTTGCCCACCTTGGTGTCAAACCTCAGTGTGCTGGGGTGGACAATCTACAGGCCTACAGATACATTGGCCTACAATTTCCATCAGCCCTAGCAGGCATAGTCAACAGTGAGGGATTATAGAACATCTGGAGAGCCACAAGTTGCCCACCCCGACTTAGATTTCACTCTGGTTATTACAACTCTCTGGTTCTCTCCAGGCCCTGGAGAGGATGCTAAAAGAGTTCACACCAGGAAACACTCCTTAGCCAGAAACTAACAGAAGCCAATCTGCTTGCACCTCTGCTTATAGTAGTCTGTTTCAATGTTTCAAGTGCATTCAAGCAAACATCCAAAGCTGAATCCATTCATAAAACGTCCTATTCACTTGTTCCCTTTCAATCCCTATTTTCAAAAGATAAGATTTTTTAAATAAATAAATAAATAAAACCCTCCACATAATTTTATCAGGGGAAGGCAAGAGCCTTTTTCTGATTGTTCTGAGAAGATGACTTAAAAATTAAGAGAGAGGGAATCATCACTGAATGAGTTGTGTTTCCTGTTAGTAATCAATTCACAGCCTTATATGTGAATATATATATTTGTCATGTGAGGCAATGAAACCTAATATCTTCTCCTGTTGTAAAGCTTGTAAAGCTTCCATCCATTTTAAAAGCTGTGGTTCCATTCTTTGTCGCTGGCATGTTTAGAAACATTTTGATCTGTTCACCAACACGCATCTTAAAAGACCTTATTCTATGTGGCCCCTCACTCACTCAGAGCCCAGTAATGGGATTCCAGCAACACCTCCCAAGAAAGCTCCTGTGTCCTGGCATTGCCCAAATCTGTCATTAGCCAATGCTATCCAATATACCTGAAACTATTGGGGCTGAAGAAAAGGAATGTGTGTGTACAGTGTTATACAGCACCGTAGAGCAACAATGAGAGTAATGGATGCTACCCGCTGATTCCTGAAATGGACCTGGGATATATTGAGCCCCACGGAAGAAAGACTTGCATTCCACTCTTAACCACATTCTTTGGAAGCAAATTCCACTGAAATTGTGGCTTCTGACATGTAATGTGATTATGATTGGGGAACTAGTTTCTGTTTTAGTAGAGAATGGGACTCTCACAATGAGCAGCAGAAACCTACTTAGGCCTTAGCTAGACCTAAGGATTATCCCAGGCAAATGGAGGGGTCATCCCTGCCTGCTCCTGGAATCCCCTGTGTGTCATTTGGATGCCAAGGGATGATCCCCGGACAATCCCAGGATATAGACCTGGTCTAGCCATGGCCTTAATCTGGAGTGATCCCATTGGTTTCCTGGGGCCATATTTCATGCACTTTGAAGCAAGTTCCACTAGAGATCAATAGGATTGCTCTGAAGTAAGCTACTTTCAGAATAAGGCCAAATGGCCCCAGCGTAACTATATTTAAGTAAGACATGCATCTCACTGATTTCAGTGGGATTTACAACCTAGTAAGTCTGTTTAGGATTCCAACCAACTTTGCCAAAATAAACAGTGCAGATCTGGACTTAAGAACTACACACTGTTAACCTTATATTTGCTGTTTTGCAACTGCCAATGTTATTAGTGTTGTTACAGATTTTTTGCCAATATTAATGACTGTTGGAAGCAACCTTTCCCCCCTTCTTGCATCTCTCCAATTTTGTTTTTAAACACTCACACATGCAAATACACACTTGCGCATTCACAAAGAAAAGCGGGAGGGGAGGAATATCCCAGAATTAATCCCCTTTCTATGTATTTATATAGACAGAATTCTCCTTTATATTTTGTATCTTTGTGCCCATAATGTCCGTCAGATGTATAAGAGACGGCTCTGCGTCACTCGTGGTTCATGTGAAAATGAACCATGCACACCTTAGCTTTCCTTTCCCTTTGTACAGCTATCTTGATTCATTGCAGTTCCTTGTATGGCTTTATAAATGATAAGATTTTAAACAAAATCAATTATATGAAATATACCATTGCTTGAAATGCCCAGCTTGGTGTCTGGATTGCTGGAATTGTATCTCAAACTTTACGGGAGTGAAGGAATAAAGACTCTCTACTTTTTGCACAGGGAACTTATTATGGTGGCTGTATTCACTCTTATCCCCCTTACACTATCGTACCGAATATTTTGCACACTGCAAAGGGTAACATAAGAACCATTTGAGAAAGAGAAATTCGAGAAGAATGTTGTTTCTGCTTGGACCAAAACCTGAAAAATTCAGAGGAAAGCTAAATAATTCCATTGAGACCAAGAATAGTTTTCAGAGGGATTTCTCATTAGATTGACCACTTATGAATTGCCGAGAGAGAGAGAGAGAGGAAATGCATCACCAAAAAAGAAGGTGGATACCAATTTTCATAAATCTGCATATGCTACTTTTCATGTATAGAGGCAAATTTAGAAATTGTTATGATAATTTAAATAGACATACAGTAAATCTCACCATAGCATGGACGACTGTAACCAGGTTATCTGTGTATTTTGCTCAGTCTGTTATTTACATGCTGTTCATGGGCAACTTCAAGGCCAAGCTCTTCCTTCTTTATACTGGACCTAGGCTGGATTCCAAGGGGTTGTTTAGTGTGTTGTGGCTTAGATCTCATCTCCATGATAGTGCTTTTTGGGTGGAGCCCAGGATAGTTTCTCAAATTCTGAAATGTGCCCACAGCGCCCCCCCAAGTTGGAGACCCCAGTAATCAGTTTATAGTTGAGACGGGGGCTTTAGCTAGACCTAAGGATTATACCAGGCAAATGGAGGGGTCATCCCTGCCTGCTCCCAGGATCCCCTGTGTGTCATTTGTGTGTGACAATCCTAAGATATAGGCCTGGTCTAGCCATGGCTGGGATCTCAACCAAGGACTTCCTGGCTTGCAGACTGCATATGCAACGATCACTTCACTATGTCAACTTGCCAGGGAATCAGTCAGCAAGCTGAAAACTCTGATTTCCTTCTCTGACAGTAACCAAAGGTGCAGCTGCTTGGAGGCGGGTGGACCATCTCCAGTGCTATATGAGGACATCTCCCTCCAGAATGAGAGGGGGGGGAGTCCAACATTTTCTTTCCTTCTTTTCCACTAGGTGGCTTTGTGATATAGCAAAATAACACAAATACACAAGAGGAAATCATGCTTTCTTTTGCCTTCACAAATGTTGCATTTTCCTTGTTCTAAAAATAAATAAATGCTGAATGTTTCTAGTTAGACACAGAAGGAAAACTGGAGGATCATCATGTCATCTACAGAATCCGTCAACAATTATGAGTAGGGAATGATGAGCACACAATAAATGCCTTGCGTCAACGAGGCGAAAGGGTGGATGTGGGTGTGCACACTTTTCAAACAACAGCAAGTAAAGTTCACAATTGGAAATGGAAACATGGCACATTGAGCTTTGAGATGGAGGTTGGAGAACCTCAAGAAGCTCGAGCTGATTCCCCCATCCTTTTCCCCCAATAGGACTTCATCCTCACTCAACAGAGAGGATTTCTTGGCTATCCCACTTTAGGGAAGGGATAGATTAGTAGTTGTGAGTTTCTGTTAATTCGTTGCACCCTCACTCTACTGCCCATCTGTATACCAGTGCTGAACCTCGAGGACTACATGGACGAGATATTAGTAATAGGGTAACTGTTCAACTGTTAAGCAGCTCTTGCCATTTGGAAGTTTGCCCTAAATGTTTAGCCAAAATTTGCTTCCCTGCAGTTTCCACACTTTTGTTCCAGTCCTGTTCTCTGGCACCACAGAGAGCTCTTCAAATATTTGAAGGGCTCTTACTATCCGTCTCCCCTTAATCTTTTCTCTCTTACCCTTCTGAGAAGATCCTGTTGACTTCAGATGGGGTTTTAAAACTTTTTTGGGTTTTTTTGCGCAAATGCACACTTGTGCAAGTACACACTTTGTGCTAATGTGCATTTGCGCAAATGCACATTAGCAAACAGGTACTAAATCCTTAGTACTAACTAATACTAAATCCAAAAAAAGAGTCTGATTCTCTCAATGAGTGGACAATGGAACAAAAGATGCCTGGCAATTTGCAAAACACACACGGAATGGATTTAACAAAAATACGTACATCCCTTGATGATACTGCCCCACCCAATGTCCTAATATCTCATTTCACTTTGCACCAGCGGCAACACTCCCCAGAACGTTTTGAATTGCGAAGCACCAGCGGGTACAGAAACAATGAATTCCCTTTTCTACCCACTAGATGGCAGCATTATGCTTTTGTATTCCTAAAAGGACAAAAAAATATGTCATTTTACATCAAAGTCTTTCCTACCTTCAGGCCCCACTCCTGTTCTGGATGAACAATGCTCTTGGTTGGGCATAACACCTGACAGGTTCAGACTCTTACATGGATCCGTTCGGAGCAGCCATCTGGTTTCTTTCTTTACCTGTTCTTATCTCACCCATCCTTACCATATTCCCTGTTAATAATCTCTGGATTTCTTAACTCCACACCTTGCATGTTCCCTTGAGGCAGGCCAGTTCCAATGTGCCTTCATGCCCTGGGAGAAATTTTGGAAGGTGCAGCTTTGGTTGTGGTGCAACACAACCATTAAAGACATACCAAAGCTGTCCCTTCTTAATCCAAACCACTCCATGGCCTAATCTACACCAAGCAGGATATAGCACTACGAAAGTGGTATGAAAGCGGTATATGGTATGTGTCAATGGGCCCCAACCATTGTCAGTGCACTTCAATACCGCTATAAAGCAGTAGTGTGGCTCTTGCCTCTAATATACCACTTTCATAGTGCAATACCCTGCTTGGTGTAGATTAGGCCCATGTCTGCCTGGACAAATACTTCTACTTTCTTGGGAACCACTTTACACACGTCAGTATTCCTAGGATGCTGCAATGTTTAAACATGCACAATCACGATGAAACAGCTGCTTGCATGATTTCCACATATAGAAGCATAAATGAATATGGTCCAGGTTAGCCTTAACATGCATCAAACTGCCTTGGGCAACCTTCCATTTACTCCACCCTGAGAGTTTCTACTCAAGAACCAACTATTCCTCTTAAGGTTTTTACAAGCCTGCTTCTTTTCTCTGCAAAACAACTGCTCAATCTATAGTCCTTAGAGAAGAACAGAAATGTCTGATCTCAGATATGGAACACCGTGAGGTGCATAACATGAATTAGAAAAGGCTGCTGCTGCATGATAGAACTCCACCAAGGTAGGCTGGTTTGCCTTAGTTCCCTACCCAGTAGCCATACAGCACCTCAACCCAAATAAGTGTTTTACTCCCAGGCCAAAATGGAACAATTGTATCACTCCACAATTGTGGAATGCACTCCTTTCAGAGTTCATGCTTGTGATCATGCTTGTGAGTGGGTGATCACAGTGGCAGCAGCGGGGAGGACATGAGTGCCCACTGTCCCTGGGCTCTGGTAGGGTCAGCCCTCCCAGGCAGTGCCTGTTGGGAGTTGTTGGTTGCTTCTTCTTTATGGAGGCCTAGGGCTGGGCATTAAAATGGCGTATCCATCATGAAATGGCGGATCCATTATGAAATGGCCATCGTGCTTTTAATTTTCTAATCCAAAGCCTGTGGTTTGCACATCCCTAGTGTCAAGACACTTCCATTTGGCCTTTCACATCATCGTGTTTAGTTAGCTCTATGCTAAATCCCCTCATGGGTTTACTTTTCACAGCCTCTTTCGCTACCCTGGGAAAGAGGCAGTTGTTTTTTCTGTTTCCTTTGCAGAGACTGAGAAATTCAGAGACATTCCTCAGGGTGCAGGGCATCAGGGCTTACCTTTCTGCAACGAGGTGTCCAAGTTGTGTCTCTGTGTGCTCTTTATTTGGCAACTTAAGGTCCATTCTCCTGTGCTTTTGCAGCTTGTGCTTTCTGAACAGCCCCCTAAAAGACTTAACCATGATTTATTCCTTTGGGGGTTTTCAGTACTGCAACCAAACCCTGTCTTCCTGGCACTGAGTTGGCACCGCCTTCTCTCCAAATCCCACATTATTTCTTAGCAAGGGTGGCATCAGGATAGATGGGGTTTCCGGCAACCATCCAGTACTGGGGCACCCACCCTCTTCCTGGTGGAAGGCAACTAATCGCCAGTCACCTTCCACCAGGACCACCTCCCTCCCTCCCTCCCTCCCCCCTCCCGGATTGGCCCTGGAGCAAGATCAGATGGCGGAACAGCCATACTGACCTCTCTCCCACTGAAACAAGTCTGGGTAAGTCCCCAACTTTTTCAATGCACAGCTTCGCAGGAAAGCCCTGAATCTGCGGCTGCATCATATAATCGACACAGTGCAGATTCACAGCCACCACAGGGCTTTCCCCACATATAGAGATCCCCTACAGAGTGCCTGAAAGCTGAGTGAGGGTTGTTGTTTTGATGTGTTGTTGTTGCTAAAAGGACTTAAGAAGAACCTCACTCAGTTTTCAGCCACTCAGTAGGCAGCTGTATTGCAGATCCCATAGGGAAGAAGTCAGGTTTCTCTGGGGGGCTTTTTGGAAATCATGAGGGGCCGGGAAGGCTGCAAAAGCACAGGAAAACAGGGCTTAAGTTGCAAAATAAAAACTACCTACCTACCCACCCACGCCTCAGTCATCTCGTTACAGAAAGGTAAGTCCTGAAGCCCCGCACACTGAGACATTTCCCTGACTCGCTCGCCCTTTCCTTGAATTTTCAAATATTATTTCTTTTTGCCCCTCCCAAAGATAAATGGTCAAAAATGACTAGATAGAAAAATTCAGCATGGTGCTACTTTTAGTGATTTTATTGTGGTTTTCAATGGTTTGGTGAGGGTTTAAACGTCTGTGGTGTTTTGATTGTTTTGAACTGTTGTATACTGCCTTGGTGCTTTTGACCAAAAGGCAGTATAAAAATACTTAAAATAAATGCATAAAGAAAACCAAACAATGACACAGTCAAATGAACAATGAATACAGTTCTTCTACCTTACACTTAATTCCGGGATTATGGGCTGCTCTCAACGGCATGCAAGCAGATGTCCATGCCAGCAAGGCAACTTCTCCTTCCTCTGCTGTGTACCCCACCCCAAAACCTGTGGCAGAGAGCCCCCCTCGCCCTCTGAAGCTGGTTTGAGGGATATTTGGGATGCTGCAGAGGGGAGAGGGAACACCATTGGTGGACAGACACCACTGGATACAACATTATAGATTATCGCAACTCCATTCTGGCTTGCCTGCTGGGAAAATGGGGTCAGTGGGTGCTGGAATCTCACTTTCATGATCAGTTTCTGCCCAGAATCCTTGAGTCTCTTTGCAAACCTCCTTCCTCTTAAGTCCAGGTTCCATAGCATTCCCCTGCTGGGTTTAAACAGGGTGATGTCTTTGGCCTTTGCTAGACCAGCCGTTATCCCAGGCTGGTACCCGGGATTGCCCCTGTGCGTCCAGATGATGCACAGGGGATCCCGGGCTCAGGGAGGGATGATCCCTCCCTGGTCCCAGGATAAAGCCCTACACTTTGAGCCCGGTTTCCCCTGCGGTCTTGGGCTGAGCCCAAGACCGTGAGCGTGTGGCCTGTTTCCGCGGCTTTTCCCAGCTCTGTGCGATTACTCGTGCGGAGCCGGGAGCTGTGCATGGGGCTCAGTGCTTCTCAGGAGTGCTGTGCCCATCGGGGCTAGGGTGGGGGGAGCAGGGAAATCATTTTTTTTAAAAAAAAAAATCCCTCCCTTTAGTTTCTCATGCGCAACCGGCCCTTTAAAAATTAAAAAAAATGGTGGGTGTGATGCCTCTCTTCTTGAGGCTGTCGCACCTTACATGTAAACAGGTGAGATCTCATGTTATTCACAACGCGAGGTCTCCCCTCCTCTCCCCTGGATTTTCAGGTAGGTCTAGCAAAGGCCTTTGCCTCTTGGAAACACGCAAAAGCCAAGCCGACCAATTTCGTGCAGTCCAGCCCCACCCTGCCACCCAGCGATAGGGAAATCCATATGTCAGCCCTCTACGAGATGCAGCAAAATAGTTTTGCCTTCCGATCTGCTTTCACTGGCACGGGAGCAGGCAAGAAGTTTCCTCAGACAGGGGAAAAAGTCAATAACCCTGCCAAAGGAATGATTGTCTTGGCAATTCCTGTTTTGGGGGACCACATATGAGCAAAGGTTAGCCTTCCCTCCTTTAGGCTATATAGGGAGCTGCCGTAGACCAGGTCAGATTATTTGTCCATCTAGCCCAGTACTGTCTTGTCTGACTGGAGCTACTCTGACCCAGCTCTCCAGGGACTCAGGCAGAGGTGGGGCTTTTCTATCAATCACTACCCAGAATCCTTTTAACTGCAGATGCCAAGGATCGAGCCTGAGACCTTCTGCCCCTGAGCAGCAGCCCCTCTCCTCATTTTCTATGTTCACGAATTTTGCATGGATAGAGAAAACACAGCATGTCTGAGTGGAGCTTCCAGGATTGAGGCTTTCATGAACTGGAGCTTCTTTTCTTCCACCCCCTTCTGCCTTCCTACCACACAATCTCAATTCTCATGATCTCCCATCCCTCTTTTCCACGAGTGGAGAACCTGTGGCCTCCTGGCTGTTGTTGGACTCCAACTCCCATAATCACTATTAGCTATGCTTGCTGGGGCTGATAGGAGTTGGAGTTCAACAACATCTGGAGGGCCAAGATTCCCCACTTTTGCTGTCTTCCCACCTGAATCTTTCTTCAAAATTCACAAATATTTAGGGACGGGTGAGAGGGAGTCATTGTTTGCATTTTAATGTGGACTGGCCTAACGTCACACTCTTGAACCTATACACAAATCGAAATCCAGTTATCCTTCAAAATTCGCACTTTTCCAAATGTTGTGGTGGGATTCTCTCATCAAAAATGAAGACCAAAATGCGTATCTTCATGGAACGTTTTAATTAAAAAAATACCATTATATTAGGGTATATTAGGGTATATATTAGGGTATATGTGTGGGTTAGGAGAAATGTGTGTTGAAATGTACGCAAACTTTTGTGTGATTATTTTTACAAAAATTAAAAAAATCTCCAACTGATGTAGAAACAGGACAAACTGAACTGAAGACTGGAAAAATGAGAAATGCCGATAAACAAAATTGGCTGATTCATCCATCTACCCCATGTCCTTGAATCTTGGAAGCAAAACATGTTATCCGAAGCAAATGAATGCATATGTTTTGTTCTGCTTATGCAGCCTTACCATTCGAAAGTGGGACCGTCCCTCATTTTTTTTCCCCTTGCTGAGTTTCACTTGGCTTTTTTTATTGGTAGCTCCTCTGCAATTCCAGGTTCTTTGCGGACGTGTTTGTGAGGTTTGGCCGCTAGGGGTTAGCCCTCCCCTAGAAATGAGGCAGTGCTGGGGAGAAGCAAGGGCTCAACTGCAAATAGTTTGGCCAGAGGGTGGACGGTGTGGTATGTGAGTGTGTGCATGGCAGCCAGCGGCTTCCTTCCAAACAGCCTTTTTCTCCAGGCCCTGGGCCAGTTCTCCAGGGCTGGTGCTATTCCTGATATAGTTCGACTGCTTTGACAAGATAGAAGAGTGTGAGGTCTTTGAAGAGCAAAGGGGAAACAGGGCGGAGAACACGCTGCCTCTTTCGGTGGAGGGGGAAAAAAAGACTCCGAAAACAGTCATCCATTTCAAAATCTTCTCTTTCCCACAAAAGGGGCAGGGGGAGAGGCTGTGAGCAGCTGTGATTTATTAATTAAGTACACTTGTGGCTTACTCTTCTGCTAACCCCACTCCCAAATCTGTTTATGTATGATTTCCAGGCAGTCATCCATCCAAGCCGGGATGGCAATCAGACCTATGTAGCTTCAGCAGTGGAACTGTGTCAGGGGCTTTCAGACCAACCTCCGGGCCAATTCTTTAATCCAGGAAATATCAGAAGAAGCAAGAGTTGACAGCAAGCATGTGAGAGCGAGAGAAGGTGGAGGAGGGAGAAAGCGAGGGAGAACGTTTGGTTCGGTCAGTGTCCACAGATGAAGGTCTTGCCACTAAACTAGGGCGACCTTATGAAAAGGAGGACAGAGCTCCTGTATCTTTAACAGTTGCATAGAAAAGGGAATTTCAGCAGGTGTCATTTGTATGAATGCAGCACCTGTTGAAATTCTCTCTTCATCTCAACAGTTAAAGCTGCAGGAGCCCTGCCTAGCGTGACCAGATACAAAAGAAGGCAGGGCTCCTGCAGCTTTAACTGTTGTGATGAAGAGGGAATTTCAACAGGTGCTGCATGCATACAAATGACACCTGCTGAAATTCCCTTTCCTATGCAACTGTTAAAGATACAGGAGCCCTGTCCTCCTTTCCATATGGTCATCCCAGACAAACCTAATGCTAATCCCCCAAGGCAGATGGCCCAGCAAACCTCTGTACAGGCATGCGATGAGGTTAGGGCAGAGGCAAAGTGTCCCAGCATCCTGCAGAAATACATAAAAACATAGACCAACCTACTCCAAGCTTGTTTTTGGACTTCATCACCTATCAACCCCAGCCAGCATGACCAGTGGTCAGGACTGCTGGGAGTTGTAGTCCAAAACATCTGGAGGAAAGCAGGTAGGGAAAAGCTAACACAGACCTAGTTCTTACACCTGCCTCTGGGCTGAAGCATGCCTGAAGGGTATCTGAACATAGTTAACCAAATGTCAAGGTGAAGTATTCTAGTTCAGGCTTGATATGCCGGTTTTCTTCATGGAGGCTGGCGGGTTGTTATGGCAGAACAATTAGTCTTGTGACCTCCCACTTAGTCTGATATGACACAGCTCAAACACAGTATAATGCCTCACACAGATCTAAGCCATAGATTTTGAAGGTTCCTATTAGGAATGTGCACAAATTACAAGATTTAGGTCAGACTCAGATTTGGCGATCTGAAAAAAACAGCCCCAATTTTACTTTGGACTGATTCAAAGGCTGCCTGACTCAGAGCCCAAATCTAGGGGGACCATATCAAAAGGAGGACAGGGCTCCTGTATCTTTAACAGTTGCATAGAAAAGGGAATTTCAACAGGTGTTATTTGCATGTGTGCAGCACCTGGTGAAATTCCCTCTTCATCACAACAGTTAAAGGTGCAGGAGCCCCATCTTCTTTTGTATCTGGTCACACTAGTATAGGTTCAGCTTTAATTGTTGTGATGAAGGTGGAATTTCACCAGGTGCTGCGTGCATACCAATAACACCGGCTGAAATTCCTTTTTCTATCCAACTGTTAAAGATACAGGCGCCCTGTCCTCCTTTCCATATGGTCACCCTACCCAAATTCAAACCAAGTTTCATGTCTCCCATTAATGACCATTTGAAATTGACTAATGACTATCACATCTTTCTCTGCTTGATAGAATTGGATGAAATTTGCAGACATTGTAACTCATTATAAGACCTGCCAAATGGCAGATAAATAGGCAGTGTGTGTATGTGTGCGCACGTTTGCTATGTGCCTTTTAATTTTTGATTAAAAAGAAAAAATAAATAGAACAGCTGATAACTCTCTCCCCCCCCCCCCATTATTTCTTGGCTGAACTGGAGGAAAATTGCAAGCTTCGTTACCCCTTCTAAAGGAATTGAGCTTGCCAAGTTTCAGATGAATATGTTCAGAGTGGCCTTTACTGATTTTTTGTTTGTTTATTTTTCACTGTGTGCTCACCTCCTATGTGTTTTGTGGGTAATTGTTTTGAAAATGGAAGACAGCACAGAGATGGTCTTAGATCAGAAACTTGCACAATTTCAGAAAGATAGGTGCAGCGGTTTTGTGGAAAGGGGAACTTTGTTTCCCCTTCCTCAACCCATCTGTTATTTTATTTTTTTTATTTTTGGGTAACAATTTGAAAATGGCTTATGTTATAGAGGTAGGACACCTGCAAAATTTCAGAAGTATAGGTGCAGGGGCTGGGGAGTGATGATGAAGAAAAAATAGTTCAAGGCTTTTGGTTTTCTGGCCAAAGTCACAAAAAACTGCAATAGGACAGGGGTGGATGATGGACCTGGAACATACAGTAGCTGAGTCAGAAGGACTTGAACTGCCACCATTTTTTAAGCAACCACCCAAAGTAACACCCTTCGAGGTCCCATACACATCTCCAAACCTCTTTTAACATTCCTGGGCCTGGAGGAGAACTAGCAGAGTATTGAACACTGGAATAGTCCTGCAATATATTAGTTCAACATCCTTCCCCCAAGCACTGTGATTGGAGAGCTTAGAAGCTAGAGCTATAGCTTACAAAACTACATCCCTTCCTCTCCCTCCCCCCTTTCCCCACTTTAGAATTTTCCTTATACGGATAGTATGGGGAGAAATGAACCAGTTTCTACGAACACACTGTGGCCATAGTTAGATGGGGCGAAATCACGGGGTGATCTCCGAGATTGTCCCTGTGTGTTCACATGATGCCCAGGGGATCCCGGGATCAGGGAGGGATGCTGCCCCCCGTTGTCCTGGGATCTCGCCCTACCATTTAGGCCTGTTTTTTCCGTGGTCTCGGGCTGAGCCTGAGACCGGGAACGTGTGGCCAGGTGCCATGGTTTGTCCTGGCTCCTCGTGGTTCCTCACGAGGAGCCGTGACCCGCAGAGCTCCTCGGGAGCACAGCACCCATCAGGGGTAGGGTGGGGGGAATGGGAAAAGTATTTTTTTAAAAAAACAACAACTCACCTTTTGCGCACAAGCAATTGTGCGCATCTTCCCCTTTAAGAATTTTTAAAAAAATGGTGGGCGTGATGCCTCTCCCTCTGAGGTTGTACTGACAGGGAGATCTCGTGATAAAAATATCGCGGGATCTTCATCCCTCCACCCCGCTAGACTGTTAGGACTAGCTAAGGCCTGAGTCTCTCTGAATTTCCCAATCACTAATGAAAATTCAGGGGGGTTCAGGTTTAGATGTGGTCCACATTGGAGGAGCCCTACTTCTATTTGGACTCCTCCCAAATCTTTCTAAATCAGCCCAATTCGGTACTAGATTTGGGATTGGGACAAATCTGATGCACCAAATCTGATGAATATTTGCACATTCCTTCACAAAATGGCCTAATCTAGACCTCTTGGGTTAACATGAGGATCAGAACTTAGGTTTCCACTAGATTTTGGATTTCTCTGGGTTGCAATGTATCTCATGGCAGGTTCAACATCAAAATACACATTATTTTAAATAAATGTTTTACAATTTCAAATATGTATATTTTGAGATTATATATATATATATATATATATATATATATATATATCCTTCTGAGTATAATGTGACTGCTGGGTCATTCACAATGGCACCACAACACAATAAGGGCCAACAACAGCAGAGTGTCCCTGCTGGCCCCATCCCAGGTATGGGCCTGAATAGAGATCAAATGGGAGTGAAGAGAGTTAGTAGAAGTGGCTGAATAAAGCAGACTGAATCCAAAAAACGAAGGCCCTGGCAAACTTTACAGAGTCCTTAAACAAACAGTCCCCTGGCTAAGCAGCCAGAAGTACAAAATAGCAGGGCATATCCAACCACTATTGCAACAGAACATAGTGAACATACTAGTCTTTCGATACACAAGAAATCCAGACTCCACCTGGTTGCTAGGCAACATCCCCTCCTTGCGACCCTTGTTTGCACCCAGGATTCTCCGATGCAGGGGTTGTCAATGCGGCAACTCGCCGCAGGAGCCTGCAGGTGGTAGCAGTGGCAGTGGGAAGGGAAAGCTCACTCTGAAGGGGAAATGGAAAAGGCGAAGCAAAATGAAGGAGAGGCAAAGCTTTTGTCCTTCTGTTGTGTATCTCCTTGGTGTGGGCAGTGCAGGGTCTTTCTTTGGCTTGCTGCCCGTAAGTAGGATGACTCTATTTACCTCCCATCCATCCAGGAAAAATGAGTGATTGCTCCTTCTTTGCAATGCATGGATGTGAGGGTGAGTGAGCTATTGCTGTGTGCTTGTGCAATTCAGCATTCTCCCCACTCCACCCCACCAATAATCTGTAACCACAATGAGGTTCTTTGCCAGCAGTGAGTGGGTGAGCAAGTGGGACACATTGCTGACATTCTCTCGGCCCCAGCCCCATGGCAGCCCATTTGGGGTGGGGTCTTCGAAACTCCAAATGCACCCATGAGCCCACAAACTTTCCCACCCCTCCTCTAATGCATGATGGACTGTTAATGAACCCTGCACACAGAGTAGTCCCTACTATTGCATCTACTTAGTGCTTTTAGAAACTCCAATAACAAATTAGTCCTTCACTTGCACCCTTTTTTGTTGTGATCTTCTACTGCAATACCAGCAAAGAAGAACCATGCATGTTGTCTTGAGCTCCTTGGAGTAAAGGTGGGATAACAATTGGAGGGGTCATAGCTCAGTGTGATAGAGCACCTGTTTTGTATGCAAAAGCTTCCAGGTTGAATTCCTGGCTACTCCAGGTAGGGCGAGGAAAGATTCCTGTCTCAAACCAGGGAGAGCCGCTGCCAGTCAGTGTCAGCTATACTGGGCTAGATGAACCAATGGTCTGACTCAGTACAAGTCAGCTTCCTATATTCCTAACTAAAATTGAATAGATGGTATCCTCTAATGGAAGAGAAGCGAAACAAAAAAGACCAGGACCCTTAGACAAATGCACTCTTTAAGATTGATGCAAACTTACTAAATCCATCTTCCCCATCCTCTTTCCTTGCAAAAACTAGTGCTGTGCACCACCTCGGACCAAATCCAGAGCAGTATCAGGTCAGCCCAAGCCTGGTTTGTGGTGGTGCAGGGTCACTTCCCCATAACCACCCGCCTCACTTCCCTCTCCCCCTATCCTTCCTGGCCTTCCACCACTGCCTGCCTGCCACCAGGACTTACCTGCAAACACGTCTTCCTGCTGAGAGCCAGGCCGTGATTTCAAGTAATCATGGGGGCTCTTTACTTTTAGTATATCTAAAGCTGATTATGGCCAGTGTAGTTGGGCTGGTGTGGGGTGGCAGGGGCAGTGAGAGGAGGAGCAGGGACTCCCAGGTAGACTTCTAGTTGGCCTTTTTCTTGGCTCTCCTGGGTGCTCATGCCCAGGAACCTGCAAGGCCGACCTGCTTTGAGGAGGCCGGATATTATTTCAGCTTTGGTACTGAGGTAAGGCGGGCACCTCCTGAAGCATCCCAAATCAAATCGTGGCCATTTCGGAGACTTCAAATCAGCCTCTGAGGTGAGTTGGGTAGGGGGGGGGGAAGGCTGTGCATATCCCTACCAAAACCTGTAAGGATACGTATGAAATGCTATACCATTACATAGCATCTATAACTAAACTGAAGATTAACATCTTATTTTGGTTCCAAAGGGGGTGCTGTCCCACTTGGTTCTGTGCTGGGAGACAAGGGGCTTGTCTATACTTGCCATTTATCCTGGGGTAGTCAGAAGGTCGTCCCTGCACATCCAAATGATGTACAGCTGATCCCAGGGTAAATCAGGAATGAACACTCAGTTCTCCCAGTATAGCTGGGACTGCTTTTTTTCTGCTGTCTCAGGACCATCCTGAGCTCCGTGGGTGTCGTGGCTCTCCCTCCAGGGTCCTTCTTTTTCCCCTGAGTAGTGGGGCTCAGGAAACAGGCATGGGGCTGGGTGTGTGTGTCTGTGGGCATCAGGGGTGAGGGGAAGAGCATTTTCACCATCTTTGGGATGGCGCTTTGGGATGGTGCTTACACAAATGTCTCCTCTTTAAAAATAAAAATAATTGTCACCCTGGAACGTCCTCCTTTACTTCGAAGACAGCTCGCTGGTGTGTGGCCCCTGAGGGACAATCCCAGAAGTGGAAAACTCTGGGATTGTCACTCTACACTCTCCAAAAGGCTGCAGGTGTAGATGAGCCCAAGGCGTGTGGTCACCCAGTCCTCCAGTTAGGCAACCCACTCCTTGAGCCATGAGTTTGACCCCAGAGCTTTTGGAAGCACAGCTTGTCCGGTCTTTGAACCAAAACATGTCTGCAAAAGTGAACCTCGGGGGGGGGGGGGGGATATTATTTTGGAGAAGTCGGTGTTTGGAGCAAAACAAAGAGAGATGACGGGAAGTAGAGAGATCCACACACCGACACATAAAGCAGTAGTTTGAAGCCATGGCAGCAATCCACTGCAGAAAAAGGGCAAGCTAACATTAAGACCATGTGTGCAAAACAGAAGGGCAGGGGAAGGAGGACAGATCTGCACAATATAGCACAAAAGCCGTCTGTTGCAATGCATTGTGAAGCAGCAACCCGTTGTACAAAAAGGGGCAAACTCAGGCAAGTTAACATTTGCAAATAAGAGGATGAGGTCAGGGTGGGAGATTGACACAACCAGAGAGTAATGCACTCCTTTGAACCCAAATGTTTCTTCTCTACTCACTGCAGAGGGTGGGTGGGGAAAGCAAATTGAGGCAAGTGGCTAAAGATTATGAGGGCAAAGGAGACTGAGAGCTAGGGGAGAAAAGGAAAATGGGAGGGGGAGGAAGTGAAACAGAGGAAAAGAGCAAGAGGCTGGAGGCTCCTGGGGACCCCCCCCCATATCCCATGATCAGTCTCAGACCATGACGACACCAGGTAGAAAAAATAGAGAAGACTTTGTTTTTTGTTTTTTGTTTTTAAAAAAGGGTGGGGGGAGGAATAGCAAGGAGTTGAGTGCTCCAGGGAAACCCCTCACCTCTCCTTATCTTTTACATGACCCCCCCCAGGCCTTCTGTTCTTTTTACAAAGATGTTTTTTTAATTATTATTATTTTTAAAGAAATTGCAAAGTGATTGCAGGGTCCCCCACTCACACACACAGATTGCTATATCTACACACACACTTAATTTAAACTCACAAAGGAAGCAAACTACCTTCTGGCTGTTTCGGAAAACAAAAACATCCAAGCACACTGAGTTGACTATGGGCACCACAAAAGGCCGCCATGTTCAGAATGAAATACCTAGGTCCTCCTGATTGACTCTGGGGGAAACCCATCTAGGCCATATTTGAAAATCTAATTGGGTTTCCTTGAATACTCAGCCCGCTTGCAGTCTTTATAGAGAAATGCATTAACTTTTGAGAATGCCTTAGCTAGCCCAGAAAAAGGTTGAAAGGAATAGAGAGAAGGCATGCATGCTCAGAAACACCAGCTACTAGGCCAAGGAGGGCTGCACGGTAATAGGGTGACCAACTGTCAGGATTTCCCCGGATTTGTCCTGGTTTTTGTTCTTTCCATGGTGTCAGGGGGGATTTTCTATAATTTTCAATAATGTCCTGGAATGACAGACCTTCCCCTTTAAGGCTGCCATTAGCATGGCAGGAGGGAATGACATGCTTTCTTGAGGCACATCATTCCCCCACCCTGAGCTCCAATTGAGGTCTTAAAGGGAAAAGTGGGTCATTCGTGGACATTATAGAAAAGGCCCCAATTGGAGTGGATGGTGGTGGTGCAGAATGAAATCCTTTCCCTTCCTCCACTCCAATCGGGTTCTTTAAGGTGGCGGGGGAATAACGTACTTTCTGCAGGACTCAGAAAGCTGCTTCCCCACACACACATTAGGTGTCCTCTTTTTTGTTTTCCCAAATATGGTCACCCTACACAGTAAGTTAATGGCTTGCTGTATCTGGAGTAAGGCAGAGATTGGTGACAGGGCACCCAGCCTCTAAAAAGAAACCATCTCTTTAGAGAAGGCCCTGGCATCACAGGCCTTTGCTAGACCAGGCTATATCCCGGGCTGATACCCGGGATCATCCCTGTGCATCCAGATGACGCACAGGGGATCCCGGGATCAGGGAGGGATCATCCCTCCCTGGCTCCGGGATACAGCCTTACCCTTTGGCCCCGGTTTTTCCTGCAGTCTCAGGCTGAGCTCGAGACCACAAGCATGTGGCCCTTTCCTGTGGTTTTACCTGGCTCCGTGCGATTACTCGTGCAGAGGTGGGAGCTGCGCCCATTGGGGTTAGGCTGGGGGGAGCGGGGAAATCATTTTTTTTTTTAAAAAAAACATACACCAACACACCACTCACCGGTTGTCGCTGGAGCGCTCCTGCACTCCTGTCTTTTTTTTTAAAAAAATTAAATGGCAGGCGCGACGCCTCTCTTCTTGAGGTCATTGCACCTTGCGTGTAAACGAGGGCGAGATCCCGCGTTATTCACAACATGAGGTCTCCCCTCCTCTCCCTCGGATTTTCAGGTAGGTCTAGCAAAGGCCACAGAGTTTACATGGCCTATTTAGAATTAAGTGCCCATAAGCAAGAATATAATATTCAGGTTTGGGACGTGGGGATGCAGTCTTATTGACATTGCTCCACTATTGCCATAGGTTTACGTGCTGCTGCCATTATGAATTCAGATTTCCGTGACCGTTCAGTTGGTGGTGGGTGGCAGGGACAACCAACAGGGAGAAGGAAGAGGAAGGCAAGTGAGGAGAGGAATGCAGCCACTATGGGGTAGTAGTAGCCAGTGGGAAGACACTGTTAACATGTATCGCTGCAATATCCATACACCAAATCCCATCTTATTTGTGCAGGGAAACTCAGAAGCGATTACTTCAAGAAACTTCCCAGGGTTGGAGAAATTACTAGGAGCTGGCCTTTTCCCAACCCACAAATGGTTTAAGCTGGGATACTTGGAATTAGAGCCACTTTCACTCCCATTGACTTCAGCAAGTCTAAATTAACTCAATCCAACTACAAAGACTTAACTAATTTGTGGATTGGTCTGCCTGGCTCCTCATTCTAAGCTTATACCTTTATTTCGACTTTGAACAATTTGGGACCAAGTTTCCTCCCCCATCTGAATCCATCCATTTGTTTGCAATTTGGGCAACTTTCAAGTTATGGCTGTCCTACGGCATGGGCAAAACCCCAAACTGCTTTAAGTATAGGTGCAACATGCAAAACGGCGTCTGGAAAATATATCTTTTCCCTTCCATCTGGAAATGGCTAGGGACAATTTACTTGTTCTTCTAGCTCACATGCTGGACGCCTATGCTTCAAGGGTGATTTACCCCCCAAGATCCAAGTATACTTCATTTGCATGGGTTTACTTTCTCCATATTGATTCATCAGAAATGTTTTCACAATGAAATCATTTTTTCCATGCACTGACTCAGTTAAACGATGAAGAATATTATTGTAACAGGAGAATGGCCGGGACAAAAAAAGAAGAAAAAGCTTATAATTTTGTAAACAGAGCCTGGGAGGAGGCACTTTGTGTTGGATTTCTGGGCACCCAGTCTGGGCTTTCTGGAAAACTCTACTGGCAGCATTTAGAAAGCCAACAAAAATAAATAAATACAAACATTTCCATTGGATCCTCCTTGGATCTCTGTTCTGGAGATCAGATCATGGAGTTCAACACAAGGTTGGCTTATGAAATTTTGGCTCATTGTGGCTGTATGAAAGAGCAACAGCTTATGACAAATGCTGGAAAGGGTTAAAGAAACACAGATATGTACGTAGAACTGGATGGATCAGTCTAGATCCAGTCTGTGGGAGTTTTGCACGTATTCAATCCATTCTGTCCAATTTGCTCATCAGTCTGCATTTTTAAAGCACACGCACGCACACACACACACACACACACACACGAACATTTGCATTTATTTTCATACTTAACTTTCCTTACATTTTGTATACAAATTTCCCTAATATACACCTTTTTGTATGCAGCTTTCCCTAATATCCATGTTTGTATGCAACCTCCCCTACTAACACATTTCTGGATGTACTTTTCAAACCAGCTGCATTGCAAAACTTAGTGAAGTGCTCAATCTGAAGAATAGCTGTGTTTTGATCCACATATTAGTTTGGGAAACGTGAATTAGGTTGGTTTGCTTAAAAATGCACTACTCTTCCCCATCCCAATGCGTACATGTGCCTGCAGCCCTGTTCGTAAACCCTCCTCCATGCATTCAGGAAGGGGGAGGGGGCACGCACACTGGCATTGACATGTTTGGTGGAAGATCTGAAGGGGGAAGCTCCATGCGGTTGACCTTCTGCTGAACATGCAGCCAAGTGGGTGGATCCACTGGGGACAGTGATGTTTGGAGCTGGGCTCGCAAATGTGGCCCCACTCGCCTGTTTGACCCATTCCTGACTGTGTGGAGGGGGATTTCTGAAGTGGTTTGTGTTTTCCATGCCTAGCAACGTGAAAATCAATTTCTCCAAGTTCATCATCACCATTTATTTATTTATTTATTTATTTATTTATTTATTTATTTCTTACCTGCTTCTCTTGCTGGATCAAGGCGGGAAACAACATTTAATATAAAAATACCATATAAACCGAATGCATAAAACTGATTAAAACATATAAAACTGATACAATATAATAATTGGACATCTCAAAATTCATCTGGGTAGGCCTGCTGGAAGAGTCTAGTCTTAATACCTGCCTTAAACTCAGAGAGAGTATTAAGTTGACAAATCTCTCTCGGCAGGCCATTCCACAGTCTGGGAGCAGCAGAAGAGACGGTTCTATTTCTCTTCAGACATGATGCTACTCTGCCAATGGGAGAATTCAATTAGATTCAGCTGTTAAACCCAAGAGATTAACATCACTGAATGATTTGAATATACTGGTGCCCTCTGCCTCCTTAACTAACAAATGTGTAGTTATCAGAGCACCAAGGATTCAGATACACACACACACACACGGAAGAATACATTTAATGCATCTCTTTCATCCATCTGTACCAGCTTCTTTGAAAGGGTCTTATGTGAAATAAAGCACAAAACACCCAGGTTATCTGAACAGCTTCATTTGTGTGCAAAATGCTTTCAAAATGCCAGGTTTTAAAAATATTACTACCTGACAGCTGACAGTACTTGCAACCCTGGGGTGGGGGAGAGCTTTCAGCAGTGATTTAAAAGGGCCTTCTGCCCCCTCCAGCATCAATCACGTGTAAAACGACAGCATCGGGAAAGGCTGGAAGAAGCTAGACATCTTAAAATATAGGTGATCATTGTTTCAAAGTATTGTTTTTTTCTGCTCTACTCCTTGATCTCTTATTCTTCCCCTCTAAGCTTCCTCCAAATGAGAAGACAAGATTCAGAGAAGGGCTGATCTCAACCCCACCTCCCACTTTTGCTGGAAACAACTTCTGCAACTGTCACAGTGCTCCTGCAAGAATTGCAGCTCTTTCAGGTGGGCTGCTAACAATGTGATGAGCTAGCTGGTTGCGCTCAGCAGCTGCTGCTGCACACTCATCATCATCATCATCATCATCATCATCATCATCATCATCTAAAGTATAGCACTGGGAATGTTGCTACATGATGATGTGTGATGTGCTTTTAAGCAACGTGGTATGAAAAAGAAAGATGGCTGCCTTTGTTTAAAAGGAAAAGAAAAGATGGAACTATCACCTGACCACCTAGCCCACCCATCCCAAACTATCTCCACTACCACTTGAGTGGCCACCTCTCTCTTCCCCAATCTTTGGATGTGTTTTTGCTCTCCCCCTGTCCCACCCAAAGTCAGAGAAATTCAGCTGGGTCAGATGTTTGGACCATTCTAATTCAGACACCTCTGCTACCACCGATGTCTTCAGTATTTCCTTGGTTTTCTTTACTGTTGAACAATTTAGGAAGAACTGAAAGGTAAACTAGGATATTTCATTTTATTTATTTTTACATAAACCATTCTGGGAATGACCCAAGTAAGGGATTAGTATTTTTCAATCCCTTTGATTTCATTGGTGGAGATTTAGGGTGTAATCCTATACACACTTTCCTGGGAGCAAGCCCCACTGAATTCTTGGGAGAAAGCTCCACGGGGCTTATGTCTGAGTAGAGTTGTCTCAGTTTGCAGTGCTAAGTACATGTTCCTATGGAAAGATCAACAGGGCTTGCAAGTGCGTTATGTTGGGTAGGTTATGTCCAAGAATTTGGCTTCCTAGAAGGATTCACAAAGGCATCCTGGGTGAAAAGCATACTCATGAAATGATCTCATTCGTTAGTGTTCTCATTATTGGTTCCCTGGCTCTGCTTAGCAAGTTCTCAGAAACTGGTGTGGCTTCCCCCGCCCACCTCCTAAAAGTCTCCTGAGTTTTCGCCTTTGGTTCAGTCCTCCTCTTTCACCTATCCCAGCCCCCGCCACTCAGCTGTAAAAATATCCCTCACTGTAACAGAGACGTGAAGCCCCCGGTGGACACCAGCAGATGTCTTGATGGGTGATGAAAGCCGAGTCTGTGGCGCTGCCAGTGGAAATTGGCTCAGGTGGTTAATGCTGTCATCCATCAGGGTTCTGATAGCTGCCTGGCCATTGGCAAAGAGCCATGGACTTTATGCATCCAGAGGTGAAATCTGAGGCTCCCTTGGGAGATGGGGGTAGGTGGGCCTAGGGCTCTTTCATCACTCTGTGCAGTGATCCAGCAGTCCACTCCAGTCCGATGAGGGCTCCTGCCAGCAAAGTGGATCCCATGCCAGAAAGCATTTTTTGCTCACATACCAAGAGATGGGCTTTTAGATTTTCAGATGTCTCACTCAGATGCTGTAAGGAGGCCCAATGAGTTTTAGTGGGCCTTATTTCCAAGTAGATCGCAGCTTAGAAGCATTTGCAGTGCAATCCTATACACGTCGACTCAGAAATACAGATGGGTGGATCTATAAATTTTACTTACTTCCACATTCATATTTTTTTTAAAATCTCAAGTTCTTTCTGTCCTGTTTATGAAGAAATTTGCTAATTTTCTTATCAAAACCAAACCCAACAAAAATGTCGTTTCTCGGCATCGGCCAAATGCAATACATGGAGAAGACAATGTTGTATCTGTCTGTCATGTATCTGTTAAAGACGAGGAGCATGTTAGAAAAAAAGAGATGACAACCTTATGTACATGGCTGAATAAACAGAGATGCAAAGCCAGACTTTTAAAGCTAAGCAATTCAAAGTCCTGCAGTTTCAGTTTCTCCCACATCTGCATTTAAAAACAAACACACATCTCAAGTTCTTTCTGTACGGTGTATAAAAATATATATTCAGATTTTGGGAAATACTTATCAAAATGAAGTGAAGCAACTTTCTCACCCATCACTATTAGCAATAGGTCCATCACCACTGAACTCCTCATTAAAGAACCCTCAATAGTCTTCGAAAGAACCTACAGTTCTCCAGAACTCCGTTTGAAAAGCACTTCCAAAGTGCAAACTGCATGAATAAATGGTCGGTTCAGAGTGAATGGAAGCTCCATGCTTGAGCTAGAGAATAAATGCAATATTGGATATACACGATCAAATCTCATATTTCACCATAACATCATGCGGAATAGACAAATGGTGCTTGAATTCCTGAATTTTTCAATGGTAAAGACATAAGAAGAGATAAACTGGATCAAACCAAAGGTCCATCTAGACCAGCATTCTGTTCACACTGTGTTCATCCAGCTGTCCACAGAAAGCCCACAAGCAGGACATGAGTGGAACAGCACCCTCTCGTCCATGTTCCCGAGCAACTGCTGTTCACAGGCTTACTGCCTCTGATACTGGAAGTAGCCGCACATAAGCCCGATCTACACCAAGCAGGATATAACACTTTAAAAATGTTATGAAAACGGTATATGTAATGTGTCCTGGGCCTGAACAGTTGTCATAACCATTATAAACCATTATAAGCAGTAGTGTAGATCCTGCCCAGGTCATCAGGACTAATAACCTTGATAGCCTTATCTTCCATGCACTAGTGGCCCAAGACATAATGGGCAGTATCTGATGGGGCTCCAGTTTGCCAGTGGTGGGGTCAAGTGGCTTCACAGGCAGAATATGATACAACCCCTTGCCTCAAGCAAAGTCCAAATGGTGCCCCCTCCTGCAGTAAAGCCAAAGCATTCAGATAACTTACTGTGCAGTTCAGATACCAATTCCTGCCTTCCCCTGATATCGTGGCTCTGGTAAAACAGCACTTCAAACTAAATACACAAACATGATACTGCCATACACAAAATCACAGTGTATTATCAGTGTGGACATTCCCAACATTGTGTGTGTGTGTGTGTGTGTGTGTGTAGATGGGGTGGTGGTGGTGGGAGAACGAATCAAAAGCAGTGGCAAACAGCCCATGCACAATGTTCTATATAGCATTCAGATTCCTTATGCATCTGTTTCACTTGAGAAGCAAGACCTGATCATCTGCGGTTCCAAAATAGTAAAAGTAATAATAATAATAATAATAATAATAATAATAATAATAATAATAATAGTATTTGTTACCCGCCTCTCCCTCTGGATTGAGGCGGGGTACAACACGAATGTGAACATCATATAACTAATTAAAACATTTAAAACGAATACATTATTAAAAGCAGCACATTATTAAAAGCTAAATTTAAAATTCAACTGGGTAGGCCTGCCGGAAGAGATCAGTGTTTATGGCTTTCTTAAATTCCGGAAAACTGTTAAGTTGACGAATCTCTAAGAAATTTAGATGAGGAAGCATTTTTAAATTTGATCTGCTAATTCTAGGCAATTTAACCCAGCATGCATTTTTGCAGATCACAGTCGGCAGGAATTTCTCAGATTTCTCAGTGGAAAAAAAAAAAAGGCCAAGATCCAGAACTTTTACACCTGTAGTCTCTGCAGCCTTGCATTCATCTCCTTATCCATCTCCATCGAGGACTGGCAGTTTGGCACAGTTATCCATATCTCAGTGAAAATAAATGGAAACAAATAATACATGAAACAGTTTACATCTCCTCCGGGAAGGCAAATAGACCTGGATTGTTGTTATTTTATCTATGAGAACTGTACTCATATTTCAGGAATCCAGGGTTATGCTTCAGAAAGAATCAAAGAAAGGTTAATGACTGTATATTGTAAAGCTACAAATAATTATATTTTCTAAAGCATATGTTAATGTATTTTAGGGTAACATCCCCCATTTATTCTGATGACACATCACTAATGTTCACATTTTACAGATCAGGAAATAAGAACAGACCATGTCAGACCAAGAGAGCACTTGAATGAGCATGAATTTGAAGTAATATTTATTTATTATTACATTTATAGCCTGCCTTTTTCCTCCAAGGAACTCAAGGCAACTTACACAGTCCTCCTCCTCCTCTCCATTTTATCCTCACAACAGCCTGTGTGGTAAGTTCGGCTGTGAGTCAGTGAGCTTCATGGCTGAGTGAGGATTAAAACTGGGTCTTCCCAGTCCCACTACTACATTCTAACCACTACACCACAATGCACCCCCCACCAGCTTAGCCTAGGTAAGGCACCGATTTCCTTTTTGTTATGGGAAACCACATTTGTGGGTGGTACATGGGAGAGGGAGATCCCTTTTCCACCCCCAACCTGCCCTGTCATGTACCACATGAAGCCAGTAAGCCACTGCAGCTTGCTAGAATTATCCAAAGGGGTCTCAAAGCAATTTCTGATGCACAGTCTAGCGTGTCTTCCATTCTAATCCTTTTGTTCCTTCCTCATAACCATGAAGTTGCTCCTGGTGGCCGCAATAAGAGGGTAGCCAGGCCTTTTCCAATTAGTGGTGAACCATTTGGCGTGCCCCCATTACCTCCATATGCTCATAAGTATATGGATCTGCTCGCTCTTTGACGCAGCGCCTCAATTTTGCTTTATTTCATTTCATTTGCGCTTCCACAGCCCACTTGGCATGATACACCACAGGCAACTGCAATCTTGAACCAAATAAATAAATAAATCTTTGTATTGGATTGCTTCTTCCCGTGCTGACTGCCACATGACTCCCATCAATTTCTGTCAGGGCAATCAGCCAAGCCAACTTTTTGCTGGCTGCCGATGTTGAATTTAGCAAATGAATAACTCTCTCTCTCTCTCTCTCTCTCTTTCTCTCTCTCTCTCTCTCTCTCTCTCTCTCTCTCTCCCTCTCTCTCTCTCTCTCTCTTTCATGTTCTCTTTCACTCCCTCACTGTTCCTGTGTTGGTCCAAGAAAAGAATTAGGTCTGTCTGCTACCTAGAAGAAGGCCATCTTTCATAGCCTTCTTCTTGACAATGGAAGGCTCCATGTTGTAACATCCGCTGTTTTCAGAGATGATGTCCGTACCATCTGGTATCCCAGTGGCACCACTATGTTGCAAATAAATGGCAGCAGTTTTTAAAATGCTGCCTTACAATGGATGCTTTCTTGAACACACACCTGTGAAATGATAGCCCATAATGCACCAGGTGATTTTTGCATATAAAGCCACAGGGAACATAATACAAGTGGTCAGAGAAGTCAAAGGTTGCGGCTGTCTCATCATGAACCACAGAACTAATTTGAAAGAGCTGGGCTTCAGACTGGAAAACCATTGGGCAAGGGACCAGGGAGCTTGGACCAGGAAGTCTCAAGACGTAGCCCTGTTTTCCTGCTGTATGCTGAAGGCAGAGTAGGAAAAGCACAGCAGCAGAACGAAATAACGGATCTTTCTTCTGACATGGTGTCTATCTTAACAAACGTCTGTTATCTTTTTCGCAGAATTGCTTAGGTGTTTGGACATGGAAACTGTGGTAAAAGAATGGTTGAAAACCTCACCAGTGGCTAAAGTGACAAGGAGGAAAACCAACTGGTTTTGTTTGTTTATTTGTTTTGACAGGGCATGCAATGAGAGAAAGAGACTGGAAAATAGAATAGGGTGGGGCATTTTTTGGTGACCACCATTAGGTTTAAGCCATGCATGGGGCTACAGAACAATAGTGACAAGAGGTACTCAATAGGAGAGAAATACATGAGATTTCCCCAGAGGTTAGGGAATCAGTATTTACTTAGGAATTTGATAATGGTGCAAGGATGTGCTGATGACTGACAGGTACAAGCATGGGACCAGCAAAGAGCCAGTAGAAGCACATCATGCTTCTTTTTGTGGATCAAATGGTTGCAGAAATTCTTAGGGCCTGAGTAGAAGTTAGGGAGCTATGAGAATTTTGTTTCTGTTTGCAAATCATGCAAACATGTCCTGTTCCCAATCCCAATCCCAAACACAAGCAGGAGCAATTTTTTGAGAAATGTTTGCAAATTCCCAAATTTGTGATCATGTTAAACATGTTTTTAAAAATGTGTACTTTGAAAAGCACACCACACACACACACACACACTTTCATGCTTTTGTCGAAAACACACATACAGAAATTCATACTTTTCCCATTTGAAATGTACATTTCGCCCCCATTCGAATGAGCCAGGAAACAGGTCGAAAATGAAAATGGGAGTGAGCCAAAATGAGCTTTGAAATTATGTTCAGTCAGCTTAGGTGAGCTTGAAAATTATTGGTTCTCCCATCCCTAGAGATGTTACAGAGGATGCGTGGCTGCCATCCACCCTCATTTCCCCAATGCATCTCCCTGGTTACATCTAACAAAAGACATGTACCATGTGACAATATCTTGTGCCGTAGCTAGACCTAAGGTTTATCCCAGGATCATCCGGGGTTCATCCCTTCCTGAGCGCTGGATGCCCTGTGTGGCACTTAGATGAACAGGTTTGACCCCAGGACAATCCTGGGATAAATCTTAGGTCTAGCTACAGCCTTGGTCAGCATCCCCCAGCCCTGTGCTCCAATTGATTGAATGCTTTCATGGGGCAGAAAAGGCTGAGCACAACTCTACCATGTCACACATTCCCACCCCCACCCCACACTAGATGTGACAAGACAGATGTATAGGGGAAAATTTGGGCTGTGGGCAGCCATGCATCTCCTATAACATCTATTTTGCTTAGTTTTGGTTTACTACACACTACTGGGGAGATGCATGAGGCAGCAATAGCCTTGTGTTTACCATGACGTCTAGTTAGGCTCCAAGGCTGTAACTACACCTTTATTTTATTTTATTTTTACTGCTCCAGCTGGTAGGGAATGATGATGCACAGTGTTTGCTCAACTCCCTCTCCACCCCCTCTTCCAGAGCCAATTTCTCAAAATGGAGGTTGTCCTCCACTGGAAGCCTTTAGGGGAGATTCTCTCTCTCTCTCTCTCTCTCTCTCTCTCTCTCTCTCTCTCTCTCTCTCTCTCTCTCTCTCTCTCACACACACACACACACACACACACACACACACACACACACTGTGTGTGTGTGTATCCAAGGTCCACGTCCAACTTGGCAGCTAGGCATAGAAAGGGTATGCTTACTTCATCACATGCCATACTGTATACAGATCCATTCAGTTCAGTTTTTAGTATGCCAGTTTAGACCTATGACCCTGATTCTCCAATGGCTCAATAGCACTGATCCATTGTATCGAGTGAGAAAGTGCACTCCCCCTCCCCACCTTTGAGTTTCAATGAACCATGTGTGCATGTAGGTGAGCGGAGGCACCCGTCATGCTGTGCTGGGAACCAGCTGCTACTGTTTTTAAACACACACTGAAATGGAAACCCTGATTCCAGATGCTTCCCCACTCCCCTCCTCCTACATCCAGATGTTTGCTGGCCAGCTGTGGGTCTGATTGCTTAGCTTTCCAATGGAAAAATCAATATCAGCCCAGAGACAAGCGGGCTGGATGAAGTTGAAGGGAGAGACTGGAAAGAGAAAATGCAAAATGTTGTATGCAAAGCCTCAAGCACAGTTTAAGATGAAGCAAGCCTTACCCAGTTTTCTCTCATTGGTTGTAGGCCAATTTAGCATTGCATGTCATACTGCAGGGTGCAAAAAAATGGCCTGGGGGCCTAATCTAGCCTGCCAGCCTCCCTAATCCAGCCCACAGAACCTCCCGGGGCTCCTCCAAGGTGCAGGGCTTGGCCTCCAAGCCCAATGTGCTGGAGGCAAGGCTGGCCCTACCATGAGGCATAGTGAGGGAGCTGCCTTAGGTGGCAGATTTGGAGAGGGATGGCAAGTGGTTACAGGACAGAACTGAATGTCCTGCACCAAGTAAGCTAACCTATTGCCTTCAGATCAAATAGAGCCAGCCAGAATTGAAGTAAGATTCAACTGTCAGTCTGATTGGCTTCTGTGTATGTAATGTGGTGGTGGGGCGGTGGCACCCTGTCCCTTGCTTCAGGCAGCCTAATGTTGTAGGATGGTATCCCCCCTGGAGGGAATCCCTGCTTTCCTCCCTCTAATTTGAGGTAGGGATGGTGGAGTCAAATCAACCAAGCTTCTGGTGGCTCGGCCCCTCTGGACTCCGGCTCACTTGCCCACTTCAACACCAGTTGAGTCAGCTCAGCTCACAGACTTCTGCTGCTACCATTGCCGGCAGCATGGTTTGAAAGTCTCTCCTCCTTCCTGGGGATCAGGAGGGAGGAGGAGAGGCTTGTGCACAATGGCTGGCACCACTATTGCCTGCCACCACTGGCTGGGTGCAACTTGTCTCTCCTTCTCCCTGCCGGAGTGCGCAAGTTCCGTCGGGGAGCCTGCGGCTTGGCTTGTGAACACAAGCCGAATCGGGGGTTCCAGGGAAATCTATGGAGCCCCAAGAGGGCTGGATTTCCTCATGCTGCACATCCCTAAATTGGGAGGGGGTGTCCCCATTGGGACCCCCGTGATGTCCTGCCCACCTGCATCATCTCACTTTCACCTGAGATGCCCACAAGGTACCTGACAAGACTATCCACACCACTAGCACCCAGGACCACTTCAACCCCCACTCCCTGTGCTGATGACGTGTGTGAGGGTTTAGGCCTACTGCTGCTGCTCCTGTCTCGCCTTTATTCTTCAGGCCCCACAGCCCAGCAACCCAGCCCTCAGTTTCCCAATCCACTGCTAACATTAACTGCTTTCTCCTCAGTCACACCTCCACACCAAGTAATTATAATTTATTCTAATTGTGTGAACAAACTTAATGGTTTCCTCATTTGAAATGTATATGGTTACAAGGTTCTAAGCTTGTTTCTATCAGTTCTTAAAAGGTTCCACTATATAATACTACTGTCTTTATATTCAGCTTTCTTTATTCTCATATATAATCATCCACTACACTCATCACCCACACCCACTTCTGTCTCTTATCAGCTCAGACTATACATAGCACTACATTTCTCTAGCTCTTCCCCCTCTCACATAGCCAATCCAAACACTCCCCCTCCACCATCCAATCAGCACTCAGACATTCAAAGCCCCCCCCCTTACAAACCCAACCTGTGACTACAAATTGTACGTTCATGGAGTTACTTCCTGGAACTTTATGCCTAATATAACCAATAACTCAACAAATATTTACATTTAACGCATAGCAGGCAGCTGGACATCACAACTCCCCATCTCCATTGGGAGGGGGAGCAGCATGCAGGGGAATCCCTACTGTTATCTGAGTTTGGAGAGAACAGTGGGGATGCAGGTGGGCAGAGGGCCGGTGCCAGGAGGGGCGACTGTTCTGTACCCCTGCCATAACACAATGCATTTTGGGGAAAGACCCTGTAGCGCAACTGTCCACCTTTACACTACCTTCCATTGCTAATTGCAATGATTTGATTACCATCTTGGCAGTAGAACGAAGACCCCTCCCCCAGGCCACATGTACAAGAAAGAAAGAGCCAGTGGGGGCTTCACTTTCTGTGAATGGGCTTGGTGGATGGATTTGGCGGTGGAGAGTTTCGTGCATATGGAGAGAGGAACAAAGCTGAGAGGAATTCCCCACCCGGGAAGGAACAGTTGCTGCAAGCTTGTCATACATGAGCTGGGCGTGCGTGCCTGCCTGCCATCCCTGGCTGTCCTTTCTCACCACATGATTATCCTCCCCAAGGCTGCGGTAGGGAAAGGGGATCAGAGTGACCTATATTTGGATGGGGATGTTACAAGCCTGCAACATGCGTTGGTCAGAGGGGAGAGAAAGTGGTTTCCGGGGGTGCACCCAAAGCAAGTCAATTTCGGTCAATGGGGTTGCTCTACCAGAAATGATGCTGATGAACAAAGTGATTGTGCAGACTAGCAACCTTACCACTATTGGAATTCCTTTCCCAATAGCTATTACTCCACAGCTGGGGCTTAACTAGGGAACATAAAACACTAGGGATCAATTATAGGCAAAGAGTCATGGTAATGTGTTGTAACAGCAAGAGAGACCATGTGGCAACATAAAGATTATGGGTCCTTTGAGACTGGTGGCTCCTATGTATTTATTACATTTCTATACCATGCAATAGCTGAAGCTCTCTGGGCAGTTCGCAACAGATAAAACCATAAAATGCTACAGGATAAAGTACAACATACAAGTTTAAAACGGCCATATAAAATAAAAATAATAACCAAATAGAACCCCAAATTCATGTCAGGTTTGCTGAGACGTGTATGGGTGCATAATTGTGCAAACTGAAGGTTGAGATTGAAAGGGGGGAGTGATGACTTAAATGAGAGTCTTTTTGGAGATGGGGCAATGGAAGCCCACCCCTTTCATATTGTGGGGGCAGAAGGCAATGAATCTAAGGTAGATGTGTTGAAAATCAAGTCCTTGGCCTCTCTACTGAAACTATCTGCTCAATGTTGTGCCCTCCACAGCATCTTTGGACACCAGAGAGTTTCTTCACTGTGGAAGCTATTAACTGCACCTCTTTCCTTGGGAGTAGCTGGAAAGGTCTTTCCCCCTCTTTCGTCTGCCAACCCAACTTCTGTGAGGTATTGGTGACAAGGTTGGCCTTGGACCTCTGACCCCATCACCTGGAAGCATCTGCATTGTGAGCGCACAGCTGTATTCTGCATTGAGCAACAGGTTCCTTAGCAAACAAACTCATAACTTATTGTGTGGCAGGATCAGGATTTTGAATCTCCTTGCTGTCCTCCTTGCTGCCTCTGATTCTCCACTCAAGCTCAGCAGTAACTGGATGCCGCAGGGATGTTGTTAAAGGTAACAGGAGCCCTGCCAAAACTCATCCCGGACATAGCAGCTGGTGGAAAGGACATACCGCTAAAAGATCTGTTGTGGGGGAAAGGGGAAAGGATTGCAAAGTGGCAAGGTCAGGGGCTACAGTTTGTTGCACAACATCTTATGGAAATAGCATGCCACTTCACTCCCGTTTGTAGAGGTTGTTATGGGTGCCCGCATGCCGTATCTTTTCCCCTATGGAAGAAAAAGTAGCTGGGGATGGTGGGCGTTTTTACGCAAGCAGGAAAGCATCACTGCTGCTCTCCTGCTTTCAACTGGACAAGGCTGCTTTGGGTGGCAAGTATTAACAAGAAATGATAGGATTTAAAATGCAATTGCAGTAGTATATGATGACTAGCTTGGCCTTGAACTGCTCAGCATTGTTGTTTTTCAATGCACATTTCAAATTGGCTTTATTCCATTTCACTAAGAGATGAATGGAAAGCTCCCACTTCATTGTTTACTATTGTGACATTCTGATTAGTGTAGAATTAATTAACCCTTATGTTCTGTATGCCGCTAGTATTTTTAAAAATAAATCTTCCCTCCTTTTTATTGTGAATTTAACAAAACAAAAGCAAAAACAAAGCATGAAAAGAAAAAAATGAAATAAGGACAGAAAATTACATACATAGAAAGATCAATATTTCCAGTTACCTAGGGAGGTTGTGGGCTCTCCCACACTAGAGGCCTTCAAGAGGCAGCTGGACAGCCATGTGTCAGGAATGCTTTAAGGTGGATTCCTGTATTGAGCAGGGGGTTGGACTTGATATCAGTTATCAATGCACTTCAATACTGCTGTAAAACAGCAGTGTAGACCTAGCCCACGTCTGTGAAGGATGCTCATATACCTGTAATAGCAGGAAGATCTTCTCGTACCGTATCAGTAGAATAGTGGGAGAAGATGCAGTACCTTCACCCTTCCATGCAATTTGTCAGTATTATTGTGTGCTGTAAGCAAGACAGAGGCGGAATGTCTGGCTTTCGCCCTTCATTGTGTGCTCACGAGAGTGAAGGCTGTGGAAAGGTATGAGCTTCTGGCTTTCTTGCCTTTCACGCCCCTGCTATAACCTGACATTTCCATTTTGCTGTAGCACTGGTGATACACTCCAGATGACTGCAAGTTTGCATGAAATCAATGGTGTATTTACAAATAAAGAACAACATGTGAAGGCCACCTATCACAGGCATAGCTGAGGTAACAAGAAGATATGTGCTCACATCGTAAGCCAGCCCAAAATACTTACAAGCCTCCCACTGGGTAAACTTTTCAATGTTGTCCTTCCCATCTATTAGCCAAAGAGCTACATTAGGCTGTGATGGGAACCCCAGGATTAGTCACAACCCAGAACTGAGCAAGGTTTAATGCTGTCAACAGTTCGTCTCTGAACAAAACTGTAGAACAAGACTGGAGCAGGCCAAACAATGTGAAGGTGCAACTTCCCTGCTGTCTCCACTTCCTTTCTAACTGATGCAAGGCTTACCAGCAAATTTAATGAGCCAGAGAAACCCTGCCACCCCCCCACATGTTTGCATCACTTCCTTGGCACTGTACATTGACCATCCTCCCTAATACTTCAAAGACTCACACATCCCTTCCCCTCCTGCGCTTTTGAAGCTTGCATTTTGAGAGGGTGTGTGTGTAATGTGTTTATGCTATCTCATTATGCTCTGTTTATATGGCTCTGTTCAAATACATTTCCCAAGCTAGCTCTGAAAGGATTATTTGTGAATATTTAAGCTATGAATAACATGTCATAAAAGCTTTCCCAGTGTCAAAGGGCTAGACGAGACAATGAGGTTAAATGTGACTTGATAGGATATTGCCTATTACACCCTGACCCTACACAGAAGTCAGTCTATGGTTAATGCAGCATATTAGGGTGACCATGGAAAGGAGGATCTTTAACAATCATAGTATCTTTGTACCTTTAACAATGATAGGGAAAATTGAATTTCAGTCCTTCTTCATCACAATAGTTAAAGCTGCAGGAGCCCTGCCCTCTTTTGTATCTGGTCACACTAGGCGGGGCTCCTGCAGCTTTAACTGTTGTGATGAAGAGGGAATTTCACCAGGTGCTGCGTGCATACAAATAACGCCTGGTGAAATTCCCTTTTCAATACAACTGTGAAAGATACAGGAGCCCTGTCCTCCTTTCCATATGGTCACCTTAAGCATACTTCTAAAAAGGCATGAATACATTCAACGGCAGACTCCTAGGTTTCAGTGTGGGGTTAAGTTCACAACATGGATCAAAACTATGTTTAAGAATATATGTTTTAAAAAAGAAACCACAAGGAAATAAAAACAGGGCATTTTGAGACCATTTGTTACAGTCAATACCTCATTAAAAAAACCTCACATATAGTCTGAAATGTGTGCATGTTGTGTATGTGCATGCGGGGCAGCATTGCCTTCCCCAAATGGTGCCTCTGCTGGAATTGTAGGAGAGGTGTATTTGTGGTATACTGAGGGCTGACACAAGAATCCAATGTGCCTTACAGCAGGGTTGGGCACCTTGTGGTCCTCCAGATGTGTTGGCCTACAACTCCCATCAACCCTAGGCAGCATATCCAATGGTGAGGGATTATGGGAGTTGTAGAAGGGTGACCACATGAAAAGGAGGACAGGGCTCCTGTAACTTCAACAGTTGTATTTGAAAAGGAAATTTCAGCAGGTGTCATGGAGAACCTGGTGAAATTTCCTCTTCATCACAAGTGCCCTGCCCTCTTTTAAATCTGGTCACCCTAGTATAGCTCCTGCACTTTAAGTGTTGTGATGAAGAGGGAATTTCACCAGGTTCTCCATATATACAAATGACACCTGCTGAAATTCCCTTTGCTATGCAACTGTTAAAGATACAGGAGCCCTATCCTCCTTTTCATATGGTCACCCTAAGTTGTAGGCCAAAACATCTGGAGGGCCACACTCTGCCAATTCCTTCCTTACAGCAACCTTGTAAGGTGAGTCATAATATTAATATTTTCCTGATTGCTATGGTGGGACTGAGGCTGAGAACGAATGGCTGACCTAACTAAGGCCACTTAGTGAGTTCATGGTAGAAGTGAGATCTGAACTAAGGCATTCATGATTTGTAGTTCAATCTCTTAGCCACCACACTACACCAATGGAGCTGTCTCATCCTTCTTTCTTTTTTTAAAAAATGTATTCTTAGCTTAGGTTATCTGGTAGGATGCCAAATGGAAGAGTGACGGCCACCAGCAGCAGGTCCACCTCAACACTGCCCTCTTCTGGCAGATGCTTTTTTGTTAGGGCTGCCTGCCAATGTGAGTACATCGCACATGGCATTGCGCTGACATTGGGACTTTAATGCCAGGACTCAAGCAAGCCAGACAATCATCAGCCCCATCAGCTTGTGTGAAAAGTAAGCAATATTCTTACATTTTGTTCATATATGGCAGGCACTCAATAACTGGGCCCACATCATTTCAAACAATTACACAATGTTGACATTTCAGAATTGGTGAGAGGTGATGTTAGCCCCATGATGTCTAAGGGCACAGTTAGGTTTTACATAGGGCACTAAAAGCCTGGTCCGAAGAATGTTTACGTGAAAAGTAAGGCTACAGTCTCTTGCATGCTACTGAAGCCCTATGCAGCTGTTCATCTGCATCATGCATGGGGATGTATGAAAATTTCAGTTCAGTTCATTAAGCATCAGAATTTGCCTGGTTTGCAATATGAATGTGAACTGGAGTGCATTTCTCAGCCAAAACTCCTATATTCCTGAGCTTGTGATCACATTCAAACAGTGCATTCTCTAGAAGAATGCATGCTTTGATTCTATCAGGACTTCCCCAGATTTGTCCTGGTTTTTGTTCTATCCTGGGTGTCAGGGGGGATTTTCTGTAATTTTCTATAATGTCCTGGAATGACACGCTTCCCCCTTTAAGGCCACTGTTAGCATGGTGGGGGAGGCTTTCTGGAGGCATGTCATTTCGCCCCACGGCTCCAATCGGGGCCTTAAAGGGGAAAGTGTGTCATTCCTAGACTTATAGAAAAGGCCCTGATTGGAGCAGTGGGTGGGGGAATGACATGATGTCCCTCCAATCGGGGCCTTCAAGGCCCCAGTTGGAGTGGAGGAGGGGAAAGTGCATTTTCCAGGGCCTCCAGAAAGTGCACTATTCCCCCTCGCCACGCTAATGGCATGGCAGGGGAAAGATGCCCTTTCTGAAGGCCCTGGAAAGCGCACTTTCCTGCTTGCCCCCACATTGTTCCAATTAAGGCCTTAAAGGTGGTGGTAGTGGTGGGATGACGTGCTTTCCAGAGGCCCTGGAAAGCCGTGTTCCCGCCCCCCAGGTGTTCTCTATTTTGGTTTCCCAAATATGGTCACCCTAACTTTGAACCTCCCCCACCACACTTGTTCATGCCTTAATCAATGGGAGGGGGAAGTACACATTTAGATATGAGCTTCAGAAATATGCACCCAAGTGCATCCATTTCCCATTTGGAAAAGAAGAAAAGTAAAAAGCTGAATTCAGGAACGGGGCAGACTGAGCTTCCAGATGGAGACTGGAGAACCTTGATGAATGCAAGCCTCTCTGACTCTCCCATCCCTATCCATGTCAAGAACACCTACTTTCATTTTAAACTCTGTCTGTAAGTCTCATTTGGCCAGGGTGAAGTTGCAGTAGGTTATTTCAAGATGGCTCTGAACTTCAAGATCAGCCAGACTTAGTTAATTGGACAGATTGATCTAAGCAGCATTCCTGTGAGAACTGTTCCCCCTCCCACAAAAAGGTTTGGGAATACTTTCTAGGTACCTTTGACTGGCTATCAGAGTTCCTCTCAGCGTTGTCAGAGGCCTGGGCATAAAAGAAAGGGGCTGAAAGCCTGACAGCCTTTTTGTCTTTGTCCTGTGTCTTACTTCGGGCCTGTGACTTTGAGCATCACTTTTGGGCTTTCCCCTCCTCCACTCCAATTGGGGTCTTAAAGGCCCTGATTGGAAGGGAAAGCATGTCATTCCCGCCCCCACAACCCCCATTGCTCCAATCAGGCACGCACAACTCTTGAAGTAGGTATTAAGTTTATTCATAAGGGGAAGGAATAGAAATAGAAAGACATACAAGAACCAGACTAACTGTTGGAATCAATACTTCAGACAGAAAATTACAGAAATCAGCTACCCCTGTCAATATGGGTGGATCTCTCAGTGGCTTTTGATACCATCGACCATGGTATCCTTCTGGGGTGACTGTCTGAGCTGGGAGGCAAGGGTACTGCTTTGCACTGGTTCTGCTCATACTTGGGATAGCTGGTTCCAGAGAGTGGTGCTTGTTGAATACTGCTCGGCCCGATGGATTCTCCAACATGGGGTTCCTCAGGAGTTGGTTTTATCCCCCATGCTATTTAACATCTACATGAAACTGTTGAGTGGGGACATCCAGAGTTTTGGAGTGTGTTGTCATCAGTATGCTGATGACATGCCGCTCTATTCCTCCTTTTCATCATCACCAGTTGAGGCTGTGGATGTGCTAAATTAGTGCTTGGCTGCAATGGACTGAATGAGGGCTAATAAACTCAAGCTCAATCCAGACAAGACTGAGATGCTGTTAGTGAGTGGTTCTTCTGACCCGCTGGAGAGTTTTTAACTTGTTCTGGATGGGGTTGCTCTCCCTTTGAAGGAGAAGTAGCTTGAGGATTCTCCTGGAGCCATCTCTGACAATTGAGGCTCAGGTGGCCTCAGTGGTATGGAGTGCCTTCTATCTAGACCAAAATAACCTGGTTTCAGTAATCTATGCTCTGGTAAACTCCAAGTTAGATTACTGCAATGCACTCTATGTGGGACTGTTTTTGAACAGTCTTGAAGACTCTTCAGAAATTGCAGCTTGTGTAAAATGCAGCTGCCAGATTACTACTTGGGACCAGAAGGTCTGAAAATATGAGACCAATTCTGGCCTATTTATATTGGCTGCCTGTATGTTTCTGAGCCCAATTCAGGGTGCTGGTTTTAACCTATAAATCCTTACATGGCTCAGGACCACAATACTTGATGGAACATCTGTCCTGACCTGAATGTACCTGAATGCTATGATTAACATCTGGGACTTTCCTCTGAGAGCCATCTCCAAGGGAGGCTTGGAAGGTGGCAACAAGGGAGACAGCCTTCTCAGTGGTGGCCACCTTCTACTCCCAGGCATTTAATTGTATATGATGAGGCATCTATGAGCTTCTTTAAATGAGATTTTATACACGCTCCTTACTGGCCACTCATGGATGTTCGCTGGTCATTCGTCCGCCTCCTGTGCACCTCCTGCTCCATTTCCCATTTCTAGTGCTAAAAATAAAACCCCAACAAACTCTTCTGAGATAAATTGATATTTGTAAGGTTTTCCTGCCATGTGCCTCCACATGGTAGGAGGATGCTGTCCCATTCAACTGCATTGAGGCTGTATAAGCCACGTGGTCACTACTCCCTTCCTCATGCAATTACAGCTCATTGCAGAAGCAGCAAAGATGCAGGAAGCAGAGCCATGGTAAGGGAATGCAATTTAGAAAGGGAAAATGCTAGAAAGGGAAAATGGAGCAGGAGAGACACAGGAGGCCGTTTTAGAACAGGGCAGGATCTATACCACTGCTTTAAAACAGTTTATAACAGTAGTGACAACAGTTAGAGCCCAGGACACACTACATATACAGTTTTCAAACGGTTTTCAAAGTGTCATGTCCTGCTTGGTGTAGATCAGGCCCTGGCCTATTTCAAAAAACCCACATTGCTTATTTAATTTTTTAGCCTGTTTACACTGTTGTAATTTTTCTGTGTTAAAAATGTAAGACTATTTTTTATTATGTTGTATTTTGTATTTTTATGAATGATTGTAAACCACCCAGAGAGCTTTGGCTATGGGGTGAAATAGAAATAATAATAATAATAATAATAATAATAATAATAATAATAATAATACCACCTATGCTGACTATAATACAAAAGAATTTTTTTTAATAGCTATTGATTGCTTTTAGTCTGAAGGGAATAACATTCAGACATGCACGCCAATAGCAAGAGAGAGGCTTAAAGATTATTCATGGCCCAAATTCCATAATGCTGTAAGGATATAACTAGACATGGCCTCCTTGTGTTCCTGATAGAGTGGTTGCACCTTAGAGCAGTGCAGACCATGGGGCTAAGTGGACCCCTTGAAAAAGGAGGTGCCGTATCTTTTGTGGGGCTTGAAGCATGACCGTTGGCTGCATAGCCTTTGCTGAGGCAGCAGAGGCAGCTGCCCTGTGGCTTGGATGAAGAAGCAGAAGCCTCATGAGATGAAGCTGTGGCTGCCTGCGAACTGCTCTGATTTCCTGTATTCTGGACACACATCTTCACCATTGGTGCACAGGCCTCCACTTTTCTCCTACCTCAGTGTTTTCGGCTTTTGGTTTTGGCCATTGATGTCACATCACGCTCTCTCCATCAAGGTAATCGCTGCCCACCTGCCTGTCTTTGTAATCTGTGCACAGATTGAAAAGGCATCCTTGTTTCTGGTTTTGCTGATGGGATTGTTCTCTTGTTCTGCTCCTGATTGCTTTCACCTCCTGGTTCTCATGCTCCAGCTCAATTTTGCTCCTAGCTTTATGGAAAAGAAACACTGCTCTTCAAGGGATGGGCTTGAGTTGTAAAATTCCTCACTGCGGCCAAACAGCTTTTCCAAAATGATGGGTTGGTTGAGTTCCCAAACACCAATGCAAATATTATTTCACAATTTAAAAATGTAATAATGTATTAAAGAAAAACACACACATATCTGTAACGTATTAGGGACCTAGGGCCATGACAACAGTAAAACACTCAGAAAGTACAGAAAAGGGCAACTAGACTGATCAAGGGGCTGGAACATCTCCTCCATGAGGGAAGGTTACAAGAGCTGGGATTGTTTAGGTTGGGGGGGAAAAGGAGACCAGGGGGAAACATTATAGAGGTGTACACTATTATGTATGATGTGGAGAATGTGGAAAGGGAGACATTTTTCTCCCTCTCTCCTAATACTAGAACCCAGGAAGCTGATTGGTGGGAGATTCAGGACAGATAACAGGAACACATCTTCACATAGCGCATAAACTATAGAATTCACTTCCACAATATGTAGTGATAACTTTTGCGGGCTTTAAAAAGGGGTTGGATAAATGCCTGGAGGAGAAGACTATCAATGCCTATTAGTCCTGATGGCTAAGTGCAACCTACAGTATTTGAAGCAATAAGCCTATATATACGAGTTGCTGGGGGACATGGATGGGAGGGTGCTGTTGCATCCATGGCCTGCTTGTGTGTTTTTGGTTGACAGCTGGCTGGCCACTGTGAACAGAGTGCTGGACTAGATGGACCCTTTGCCTGATCCAGCAGGGCTCTTAAATTCTTAATCTCCTCTTTGCCCCTCTTAGGGGGAAAATGCCCAGAAATTACTTTAAATCTGTATCTAGCAACTCCTTCCCACCCATTTTTTTTATTCTAGAGTAAGTGCAGGACATTGAATCCAGATCAGGGCCCAAGTGTGAGGGGATAGTGGAGCTTTAAAGAACTGAATTGCCCCCCTAAGTCTACAAGAGAGTAAAAATAAGAAAGAAAATGTTTCTCCTAGATACAGATTTAAAGGAATGTCTGTTTTAGCTCTAGATTACCTATAGGACACAAAAAGGGGATGTCCTTGCCACATTAAAAATTCATATAAACCAAAGACAAGGTGGAGGTTCTTTGTACACAGTGGCTGACGGCCAGGTGTCAAAATGGCCCGAACAGTAAGAGAATGCGCACTCCTTACCCCACAAAGTACCCTCTTCTGTCTGTGATGTGGCTAATTTGAGCATGAAAAAATGTTTCCAGGTGCCAACTGCCCCTTGATATTTCTTGACAAATGAATGCTTTTAAAATCTTCTGGTCTCCTTGGAGTTCCTCTCCACCACAGAACCTTTCCTCCAAGTCAGGGATCCAGATATATGTTTGCCAATTTAAATACACATCTGGAACCCCAGGGAAAGGGTTAAGCCAGGGGTAAGCAACCTTTTGCACTGCATTTTGGAGTACAACTCTCAAAAGACCCAATGGCATGGCCAATGGTCAGAGATGATGGGAGATGTGGTCCTAAACATCTGGAGAGCATCAGGGTCAAGCATTTCCTTCTGCCAATTCGCGTTGTCTCCCTTTCAAGCTGCCCCTGTCTGGATTCTCACTTTGCAACCTGCATCTGGAGTATTGTGTTCAGTTCTGTGAGCTACATTTTAAGAATGACATTGACAAATTGGAGCCTTTCCAGAGGAGGCTGTCCAGGAGGATGAGTGGTCTGGAAATGAAGTCCTATGAGGAATAGGTTGAAAGATCTGGGTATATTTAGCCTGGAGAAGATTAAGAGAAGATATGATAGCAGTCTTCAAATATATTAAGAACTGTCATGCAGAAGATGGAGCAGAATTGCTCCGGGAAGGAGGATTAGAATCAATGGGCAGAAATCTCAAGCAAATAGATTGTGGCTATGTTTTAGGAGAAATTTCCTAACAGTGAAAGCTGTTCAGCAGGTCACAGATTTCTTTGGGAGATGATGGGACTGCCTTTCACTGGATGTATTTAAGCAGCGTCTGGATGACCATCTGTCAAGAATGCTATAGATTTTGATGCTGACCAGGGGGCTGGACTAGATCAGGGGTGGGCAGAAGGTAGATCTCCAGAAGTTTTGGACTTCAACTCCCAGAAGCCCTTGACAGCACAGCCAATGGTCTAGAATGCTGTGAGTTGAAGTCCAAAATATCTGGAGATTTACTTTCTGTCCATCCCTGGATTAGATGACCTTCATAGTCCCTACCGATTCTCAAATTCAGTTAGAAGCATGTTGTTCTGGCCTAAAATACCAAATCTATTCTAGATATATAACCATGAAGACAGGTGAGTTAATCCCAGCTGGAGAAGAAGAGCAGTGAGGTAGTTTGTTCGGAAGCAACAACTGAAGTTCCGCTTCATGTCCCTCTTGCAGTGGCCAGTTGGGAAAATAAAAAGCAAGCCTGCAAGGTCTATAAAATACTAAATTGGGGTCATTCCCTTTTAGGAGGCCACACTGGAAGATAAAGCACATGTGGAGCTCACTTGCCAAAAGGATTTTATAAAAATGCAGCAGTAACAGACAATTGTTTAATGGGCAACAGATGGTCAGTTTTGTTTTAAAGGTTCCTTTAACAACACTCCAATTTAAGATGTATTTGTTAAGTAGTAGAGTTATTTAAACACACACACACAACCCCACTGATGCCCATAAGATTGAACATCAAGGACCATGACGTTACAAAAACCTGCAGAGAATAAATGTATCTTCTTACCTCCCTGCTTTTCAATGCTATCAGCTGCGTCTCACATATCTCAGCTGAACCATGTGCATTTGTTTTCTGAATCCTTGCCAATATTTAATTTTTTTCCTCCCCACACAATTCTGCTCTCCTCTTATCCCAATGACTGCACATTCCACGTTGAAGGTGACATCCCTTGGTAGATGGACAAAGAACAGATTTCATTGTCTCCTGAATCTGTTGGCAAAGACAGGTAAAGGGGTGTCTGTGTAGCTTAAAGGTTTTTGTTGTTGTTGTTAATTTAAAGCTAAAGTAGGGTATTGAAGAAGCCATTTTGGTGCATTATTGAAAGTGCTGTTTCCATATCCTTTTCATTCTAAGTCCAGGTGGCAAAAATAAAAGGGTAAATGAAGAGGGAAGTGGAAGAGAATGAGGTTGAGAGACAAAGGAACTTTGTCCCAGAGACAAAGGAACTGTGAAGAATAAATACCTTTTGTTCTCTGACTGCTACAAGCTCCACTATAACCTTTTGAGCAGCAATCCCTATATTTTCAAGATATTTATACGTTCAAAAGGACTAGAAACTTCCCAAACACACTATAAGAACATAATAAGAACATAAGAAGGGCCCTGCTGGATCAGACCAAGGGTCCATCTAGTCCAGTACTCTGTTCACAGAGTGGCCAACCAGCCATCGGCCAGGGATGAACAAGCAGGGCATGGTGCAACAGCACCCTCCCACTCATGTTCCCCAGCAACTGTTTCACATAGGCTTACTGCCCCGAATACTGGAGATAGCACACAACCATCAGGGCTAGTAGCCATTGATAGCCTTTGCCTCCAGGAATTTATCCACCGCCCTTTTAAAGCCATCCAAATTGATGGCCATCACTACATCTTGTGGTAGTGAGTTCCATAATTTAACTATGTGCTGTGTGAAGAAGTATTCTCTCTTATTTGTCCTGGATCTCCCACCAATCAGCTTCATGGGATGTCCCCTGGTTCTAGAATTTTGAGAAAGGGAAAAAAATGTCTCCCTATCCACATTCTCCACAGCATGCATAATTTTGTACACCTCTATCATGTCTCCCCTTAGCCTCCTTTTTCCAAGCTAAATAATCCCACTTGATGTAACCTTCCCTCAAAGGGGAGATGCTCCAGCCCCGTAATAATTTTAGTTGCCCCTTTCTGCACTTTTTTCAGCTCTATAATATCCTTTTTTAGTTGTGATGACCAGAACTGTACACAGTATTCTAAGTGTGGTTGCACCATAGATTTGTATAAAGACAGTATGATACTGGCAGTTTTATTCTCAATTCCTTTTCTTATAATGCCTAGCATGGAGTTTGCCTTCTTTACAGTGGCCGCACACTGGGTAGACATTTTCATTGAGTTGTCCACCACAATCCCAAGATCTCTTTCTTGTTTGGTCACCGCTAGTTCAGATCCCATTAGGTTATACTTGAAGTTGGGTTTTTTGGCCCCAACGTGCATCACCTTACACTTGCTTACATTGAACCGCATCTGCCATTTGGATGCCCTCTCTCCCAGCTTGGAGAGATCCCTTTGGAGCGCTTCACAATCTCTTTGTGTTTTAACAACCTTAAATAATTTGCTGTCATTGGCAAACTTGGCCACTTCACTGCTCACTCCTAATTCCAGATCATTTATGAATAAGTTGAAAAGAATTGGTCCCAATACCTATCCCTGTGGGCCCCCACTATTTACTTCCCTCCATCGGGAAAATTGACCATTTATTCCTACTTCCTGCTTTCTGTTCTTTAACCAGTTACTGATCCATAAGAGGACCTCTCCTCTTATTCCATGACTGATAAGTTTGTTCATGAGTCTTGGGGGGGGGGGCCTTTATTGATGGTGATGGTGATATTCATAATCCCCCATAGCAACTAATATTCTTTCTCAGCATCCCAACTAAGTCTAGATCTACACTATAGCTCTATAGCAGTATTGAAACACACTGATAACTGTTGGAGCACAATCCACATTCCATATACGCTTTCATAGTGTTATTTCCTGCTTTTTATTCCACATTCGTAATGATTTGACACCAGGTGTAGATCTGGCCTTTCACGAGCTAGAAAACTTATGGAGTTTGTATTAAGAATCCCCCCAGGCACTGCAGAATCTGAAAGTATTCCTTTAAAAAATTCTACTTAAGTGTCAACTGGAGAATCACTGCTTTTTACTCATGGGTTTATTTTTATTTATTTATTCCCTTTAATGTTTTTCCTCTGCCAGAGATTCTGGTAAATTTCAGATGAGATCTGGTCTTGATTTCCATCACAGATTCTTTGGGGGGAGAACGTTACATAGAGGACATGACTGCGGTGGAGAAATATCACCAAGCATCATTTATACATCCCCAGTCACTTTCTAAACAGCTGTGACTAAATATTATTTCCATTTGTCATTGGGACGAGGGATACGGGAATAGCTAGCTGAGGGATGCCGCCGCACTGATGCTCCTTCCCTCAATCCCAACTTGGCATTATGTGGCTTTCCTGTAACCTACATATCCTACGGTTAGGAAAAGGCCTGCTAGACACACGGTTCTGTTCTGTAAAGAAAGAGAGATAAATGCCTTGCACATATGGGATGCAGACAAACTGAGGGAAGGAAGGAGCGAAATCCCTGCTCCTTTGAATGAAGAGGCACAGCCCAAACAAATCTGCTTGCCAAAATGCAGGGTCATTAGAAGGAGCAGTGATTTGCACATGCTCAAAGGCATATTTTCCTCTTTAACATTATTTCACATCCTGTTCCATAAATTTCTCTCTCTCTCTCTTTTCTTTTTAGAGAGGAGGGAAGGGCATTGCAATGGATGCCAAGGATTCTGATGTGCTATAAGAGGTGCTGGGACTCAATACATTGCAGGAGTCTCTGGTTGGGATGGATGGGTTCTCTGCTCATGCTCAGGAATGCTCTTTTCCAAGCAGTTTTCAAAGAATATCGCTAATGTGCATGAGAAAGACTTCGTAGTTTCAAGGAGGGGAGGAAGAAAGAGGAGAAATACCAAGAATTTACCAGGGAGACTGACAGAAAACATGGTGGGAGCTCACTGAGGAGGGTGTGTGTGCAGGGCTGGCATCAAAGATAGGCATAACTGGGCACCGGCTGAGGGCCTACGCTCACTGACAAGAGTCTCCGGGAGCTGCTCGTGCATTTCACCACTACAAACTGCTTGCTCACCTCCCTCCCTCTCTGGCCCAGACAAAAATGGTGGTGAGGAGGCAGAGTAGATGCCACTGCCTACTGGTTCTCTCCCTGTCAATCAGGCAAGGGGTAGCAGTGATGAGAAAGAGCCTGAGGAGTAATAGCAGATTGTGACAGTGGTGGTGAGTAGGTAGGTAGGGAGACTGTTGAAGGTGGCTTGATCAAGGGCCCTCAGAGATCTAGAGCTAGCATTCTCTCTCTCTCTCTCTCTCTCTCTCTCTCTCTCTCTCTCTCTCTCTCTGTGTGTGTGTGTGTGTGTGTGTGTGTGTGTGTGTGTGTATGTATGTATACCAACTTAACCCACTTAACATGTTATAGAATTTAAAACAAAGAAAAGCAGCTGCAATAATTATTTAAACAGAAAACGAGAAAGAAAGAAAAAGGGAAAGAAAAAGACTTTGGCCAACATTAGTAGACTGAAACACTTCCTTCAGAATTTCTCCAAACCTCACAAGAAAGTGGAAAAAGTTCCTGCTCTGCATTCTCAACACTGAAAATATAGCTGAGAAATTGGGGAGGTGCTCTCTGATCAGCCCTAAACAAACCTTGGAACTCTTCTGCTGACACCACTGGCAGCAAAGGACGGGGTTCTTATGATCAATGTTAGCTTTAGCTCATTACCCCTCTTCAAAACCTGGGAATCTAAATATCCTGATCAGGTGCCTTGGAAGGTAATGGTTATGTCTAATTCAAAATCTTCCAAGACATGGCCTGGAAGATGAGGACTAGATATTTATCAGATGTACCTCATACGTACTATCACATTCTTTGTGTTCAATATTGAGTACCTTGCTCTGTATCCCTTCACCAACTGCTTTAGTGGACACCCAGGTGAAATGGTGCTGTGCTATATTGAAAATAAGGGGGGGCCATATGTCCTACTTCATAGAGGACAGCCCTCTATTTTGGAGAGCTAGCAGAGGACCTGTTAAAGATGTCAATTACTTGATGGCCTGTCCAATCCAAGTCTGGTTTAAGGTCCAAGAACCACTGCAGGTGTGCCAGATCTGGCCCATGGGCCTGTGGTTCAACAACCTGATTTAATAGAAACATAAATACAATTCTTCTGAATAAACAATAATAGCAGTTTCTGCAGGAACAGTGTCTTCCACGTTAATGGACTGGTACCACTCCATTTATGTAGTTATTTTTGTGTATTTTATAATAGGTATATATACCACCTTTTAACAAATGAACTGAAGGCAGTGCACAACAACACAAAAACAACAATAAAAGCATAAAAAGCAATAGAGCAACATTAAAATGACCAAACTGAATAAGGGAATTGGATGGGGAAGAGAAGCTGACCCCCTTTGGAGGTTCCTCTTGACTTAAGGAAGAGGTAGGCTATGTTTGCCATAGTGATTCACAACTGATACACAACTGACATGAGGAAAGATAATTTTCTATCTTACCCCACCGGCTGGAAGCAAGACAAGGGAGTGGGGTGACCTTTTGAAAGTAGTTGGCATTGCAATTCTTTCCATTCCAAGCAAGGGATTTAAGTAGAACATGAACCAATTTGAGGCTCTCTCTGAAGTTATCTCAGTATTGTTCTTTTGGATTCCACAGTAAGTTCACTTCCTCTGCTTCGGAAAGCTCAGTCCACACCCTTTGACCGTCATGTTCCCAAGCTCAGCTGTGTCGCAGGGAAGAGAAGACAAGCAAACAAACCTCATGTTTGACCCTAACCCATTGGCCAGAAAACTTAAAAAAACAAATCAATAACCCAACGCTCACTTAAAACCATCTGCTGGAGTCCTCTGAGCAGTTTGTTTGACCAGACATGTGAGGAAGGGCGACCAGGTGTCCCTCCGGTCCAAGGAAATGGTTGGCAGAACTCAGTTCGGTGGGAAGAGATGGAAGAAAGACAGAAGAGGAACAAACCTTTGCAGCTGCAAACACAGAGGAAACAGCTGCTAGCATAAAGCAATATAAAATCTGTCTTGTAACCATGCCACGATACAGCAGCAGAAGCCAGAGATGAAAGCGAGGAATGACAAATGATACAAATTAAAATGGATATCAACTAATTTTGCTGCGTTGAGTAACAATTTTGTTCAGTCTACTGTCTTCCCATTGTCTGTGCCTACTGAACATGCTGTTGCTGCTACCTGCGTAACTCTTAAAATACGATCCCTCCTTTTGTTCAACCAAATTTCACATTCGTTTTTATCTCTGTGCCTGCTGTTTTGTTGTTTCTGATTCTTCATCTAGCTTTTTTTAAAATAATAATAAATAAATGAAAATTGGCAATGCATTTCCTGTGCACTGGGAAGGCAAAAGATTGGACAAAGAAACACTCCCTGTATACCAGCATACTGAGAAGATGTACCAAGTAATAAATCTGACTTTAATGATAAACTGATAGTAGGAACCAAAGTAATCCACAATAGGTTGCATGTAGGGAGACAGTTGTCAGGAACACCTTATAGGGAAACCTAGAGAAGCAGTTATTATCTCATATTCTCATTACAAGAGTCAATTTCCTTCAGGGTACACTCCAGTTTCCTGTTCAAATTATTTGTAAAGTTCTCAGCAGGAGACATTACAGGAACTTTCCATGGCACAATTCATCCAAACTTAAGCAAATTTAAATCATGTTAACATATGCAGGTGCACCTACAAGTGCTTTGCTCTCCCATAGAAATAAAAAGGACTTAAAAGAGCTTAGCTTCAACTGGGACATGCACTGTATCATTTGTAAATTTATATGCAACTTGGGGGTAGCAAACATCAGAAAATCAAGAATGTTTGTAAGGACTGTTTGTTTTGCATTATGCTGTTTTGAAATCAAGTCAAAGAAACACTTTTTGGGAATCATTTTGTTTCCCTCCATTGACACAGCAGGGCTCCTTCCTGAGGCATCGTTGGTTCCCATCTCTCGTATAATTTGGCGTTGCTAGAAAGGTCATTTGCTTAGCATCTTTCCATTCCAACATCACATTCAAGCTTTAAAAAAGAGAGAGAGGGATGATTCAAATATTATATGATCACCTCTAACTCTCACTTTTAACAGCAGCTCCATTTCTTGCCTCTCTTCATCAAATGTTTCTTTTTAAATAATAGCATGAAAAGAGTATATATATTATATATAACTGAATGAATGGCATTCAAACAGAAAGTAGATGATAAAGGAAGCTGAGTTTATGAATCAGCTGCCTTGGACTTTGCTAGGTCAGAAGTTCCTAAAGCTGCCCCATAATCTAAGCCACAAAATAACCTATGGTTACTTCACACATTATGATGGGAAAATGCACTTTTTCCAACGAGTACACACAGCATGGAGCCACAGACCACTGGGCGTTCCCTGCAGCATGTACCATACTGCACATTTGTTTCAAAACACAAAATAGGAATGCTACGTTTTTGATGTGTACAGTATGGGTACACGCTAAAATCATAACACATGAAACAGCCCTTAATCACAAATTCTTATTTTTTAACTGTACCCATGTTCTGTAAGTAATCATGGCAATATGTAATCGCTAGAACACAATGTCCTTGCAGCACACAGCCAAGCACACGGACCATTTAGAATAGTCACAGCAAGTACTGATGACACTTGTATGTTCTTGGGATAATCCATGGATTGATAGAGCAGCAGGGTTTTACCAGTGCTCTTATGAAACTCAACCAGCACTGACGCATCCTGGTTTCAATACCTGGGCATTGCCATGATAAAAGCTGCTTTTCATCACTTTTTTCAGTCAAGCAAATCTCTATAGGTTTGGTTTCCACATGTTCTGATTCAAAGAAAATTAACATTAGGAGTTACATTTTTATCATGCTCGGTTCCACCAGATGATTCTCATAAAACACACACCCAAACTTCCCTTAGGAATTACTAGCGGCTTTCTATTGCTGGCCAATCTTAATAACTATGGAACTTTCCAAATCCACCATTCCATCCTTTCCATGTCAAAGGGATTACATATGACATCAGAAAGAAGGGAGCCAGTCGCCACCCTTTCTTCTATGGCCAATTTGCATGCCATCACTCTATTGGCTGGAAAAGAAAATGATGGTATTGAAGAGATAACGCTTGGAGCAATGAAAGTCCTTGCAACCTCGATGTTTGGAGCATTCCATGGGATCTTAGAATTGAGCTTTTCAAAAATGTTTGCATTCTGGAAAGGCAGCAGAATAATTATCCTGCTGGAAATGCTGGGTAAAATGTTAAATGTCTTACAAACCAGCTCATCACACAGACCATAGAGCCTACACATCCCCAGTCCTCTGTAGTTCTTTTGTTTATGTTATTTGTCTAATGCCCTGGCCATTTTAGCTTCAAGAAACCTTTTTGGTGGCCATTAGGCTCACTGGGCTCGCCCCTCCCCCTCCCCTCCCCCTCCCACAGCTTCTGGTGACCAATGGGACATCACCTTCCACCCAGGAAGCCCCCCGAGCAGCGCTGGACTGAGAACAGATAGCGGAAGAGTCGCCCTAATGTCTCTCGGGCAGGAAAAGCCATAAACCAAAGCAGCATGGATTCAAAGCAACCCTGGGGATTCCAGAGCATATAGACAGCCCTCTGGTTGAATACACAGGGATTCAAAGCCAGATTTGTAAGAGCTAAGCACTCCAAAGCCCTCTGCCTGGATAGATGAATCAGTTTCACTTTCCTCCTCCTCCTCCTCCTCCTTCTTCAGGATATGAAAAAATTAATGAATTTCTTAAAAGTCTAATCAGAAAACTGAACCAATTGAAATGCTCACCCATCTCTAGCCTCCACCTTGTCTTGGCATATCTTGCTGAATGAAGCAACCCAGCTTGGATTAGCAGCTAGGGTAAGGTGTGTATGATTGGAAGGCAGGGGGTATTTCCGCCTCTCCATGGGAGCCTAGCATTAGTACTGTGTAAAAGTCTTTTTGCAAATTTGCTCACCTGGAAGCTGTGTAAACTAATGGAGAGAAAAAGAACTGGCAGGCACCAAAGACATGGGTGTTGGTGTGAAGTATAGTGGAGACAGGTGTGGGCCCACCAGTGAAAATGTCCTAAGAGAAGACAGGAAGCTTATGGGGATCTCCAGATTAATCTCAGATATAGGTCCCTTCTTTCTCTACCAATTAGATGATAAGTGGTTGGTTGGTTGCCAAGCCATGACTCACATGCTTCCTCTGCTTTTCCTTTCCTTTGTCCACTAAAAATGTTCCAGCTGGCCTTGAACATTTTACCACCAGTTGACCATGACAAAGTAATTCTAAGAAGGAGGAAGAGAGTACAGATTAGGGCTGAAGGTCCTGCTCTGAACATTCCTCTGCCACACAAGACCATCAAATATACAACCATCTGGACAACCATCTGTCAGGGATGCTTTAGGGTGGATTCCTGCATTGAGCAGGGGGTTGGACTCGATGGCCTTGCAGGCCCCTTCCAACTCTGCTATTCTATGATTCTATGATATGAAGCTGTGTTGGAAGGCTAGCGCTAGGTATGGGTGATTCTGTCAGTTTCAGTTTTTCTCAGTTTCTCATTTCTTTTATTATTATTATTATTATTATTATTATTATTATTATTATTAATTTATATAGCACCATCAATGTACATGGTGCTGTACAGAGTAAAACAGTAAATAGCAAGACCCTGCCGCATAGGCTTACAATCTAATAAAATCATAGTAAAACAATAAGGAGGGGAAGAGAATGCAAACAGGTACAGGGTAGGGTAAGCAGGCACAGGGTAGGGAAAAACTAACAGTAGAAAGTAACAGTAGAAGTCTGCACAACATCAAGTTTTAAAAGCTTTAGGAAAAAGAAAAGTTTTTAGTTGAGCTTTAAAAGCTGTGGTTGAACTTGTAGTTCTCAAATGTTCTGGAAGAGCGTTCCAGGCGTAAGGGGCAGCAGACGAAAATGGACGAAGCCGAGCAAGGGAAGTAGAGGCCCTTGGGCAGGCGAGAAACATGGCATCATGTTTTCCAATCTTAACTTTAGTTTGTCTTGAAATTTGAGAACTCCCCTCCCCCGGCAAATGCATACAAATTCATAAGCATTCTGGTGCACGTTTCTCTTGATGCATGTATTTTTATGGCATTTTTGCCTAATATACAAAACACTTTTAGAAGAAAGTTTGCTAATATAATGCATTATTTTCTTGAATATACACACCTTTGTATGCAATCTTTGATTAGAGAACTCCACTGCAAAATTTGGGCAAATGCACATTTCAGAGCATAACCGGGCTTCAGCTTACATAGTGCAAGGGTAGGAAATGTGGGCCCCCACTTTTAAAATAATAATAATAACACATTTTGAGAGGGAGCATGTGTACGGCAGCGCGGAGGTGCAGGGGGAGAGTTTGCTTTTTGTGAAATAAGTTTCTGAAATATATTTCTGTGAAATAAGTGCTGAAAACTAGCTTCAAAGGGTTTGTTTAGAGTGATGGGGTTCAGATTGCACCTCTTATACCCAGTCTTTTGGGCAAGTTATTATTTATTAATTTATTAATAGATTTATATTATGCCTTTTTTCCTCTTGCAAGGAACTTGAGGCAGCATACATAATCCCCCTGCTCTCCATTTTGTCCTCAGAACACCACCCCTGTGAGGTAGGTTGGGCTGAGAGTCTGTGTTTGGCCCAAAGTCACCCAGGAAGCTTCCATGGCTGATTGGGGATTAGAACCTGGGTCTCCCAAGTCCCAGTCCAGCAATCTAACCACTACACCACACTGGCTCTTATGAGTGAGTTCACACATCACGCTAAGCTACCTTGAAGATAAACCACCATGGGTTGAAAACTCACATTTGAATCTGGCTTTCAAATTAGGCTGACTGCTCTTTTGGGGGTAGGGTGGGGTGGGGTGGGAAGAGAAGAAACAAAAGGCAAACTGTCAATTGCAAATGGACAAGAAACCTCCTGAACCCTCTGTCAAACCCACAGAGTGAATTTAAATATCGAGGGCGGGTTAATGTATGTTTGATCAGTACCACTTGTAGCTGAGCAGAGTAACCAGATCGCTTGCTTCAGTGTGTTAAGATCATCGCAGGAGCCAGGAAAGAACTATTTCTCTCTCCTCACCACAAATTTGCAGCCCTGTCGAATTGGCCAGGTGCTTTATAGAGGCTTACTGTCTTCCTCCGAGGCATGAGGAATTGGCTGCAGCCACAGGAAGGATAACAGACGCACTGGACCAATAGCCTACTCTAGGATGGAAACGCCGAAGTTTGGTATAGGGTAGGTTCCCACATTTTGTCATTAAAATGGCTTTGAGCATATTTTGATAAATTTACTGATCCCACAAAATCAGTTTAGGGGAAACAGCCCTTCCTTTCGCCTGGCTCCCTACCAAGATGCATGCAGCAAGCCAAGTGAATGACCTCAAACATCCCAAATCCCCAAGCTGGACTTTCCAGAGTTCAATTCTTTTTTAACCATAAGGCCCTGCTGCATTCCCTTCCCAGGGGGAGCTGATATATGAAGGATTAAGCTAAACCGACACAGCTCCTGATGGTTTGAAATGTCTCTATTGTAACAGAAGAAGGTCTGTGTTTATGTTTCCTGGTCATCTTTCAAAGTTACAATTTGAAGAATTCTGTTTAGTGAGTGCAACTTAGATCGTTACTTTTTTGTTTTGTTTTTTTGCTGTTATTCCCTTCCCTTACTATTTTTACCCACACTATCTATGGCCATAGATACCAAACCATAACATTTCTGGGCTGGAAGAAGATGCCTTAAAATAGGATTACTGTGTGAACTCCTACAAGTTTTAATTTATGATTTGCAGTGCTGAGCACCCCTGCGATATTTGAAATTCATTCCACAGATTCTGCATTGGATTCCCTGCAGCTTTAGCCCCATGGAGATGGAGTATCCAGGAGAATCAACACATGCAGGTCAAGGGTCAGGGTTGTGCCTAAAGCCCCTGCTCCAGACATCCATGCATCCAACCATAAGTGGATTATGTGTATAAACCATGTGTGTATGGCTTGTACACAGGGCCATGTTGGGCATGTTCATTTTCCATGATATGTTGGCTATACGAAATTGAGTGTCCCCCCACCCCTCAATCTAGATTCTAAACTGAGATCCAGATATGGTTCAGTTTTGTCCAGTTCTCTCATTTTCTGCCCCAATTGATCACTTCAAAATGTGTCTTCAGGTCTTGAATCATCATACTAAGCAATGAAAGAGTTTTTAAAATCTTGTTGATACACAGGCCTTTTAATTAAAGTATCATACTTAAATCTCACCCCTCCTCCAAGAAATTTAGGGCAACATACATGGACTTAGGACAGCCTTCCCCAGCCTGGTGCCCTCCAGATGCTTTGGACTTCATCCCCCATCAGCCCCTGCTAGCATGGCCAATGGTCAGGAATGCTATGAGTGGTAGTCCAAACATCTGGAGGGCACCAGATTATGGAAAAGATGGCTTAGGACATATGATCCTCAAGAGCCAGTGTGGTGTAGAGGTTAGAGGGTTGGACTGGGAACCAGGTTCTAGTCCCCAGTTCGCCATGAAAGCTCACTGGGTGACTTTGGGCCAGTCACAGATTCTCAGCCCAATCTACCTCACAGGGTTGTTGATGTGAGGAGAAAATGGAGAGGAGGAGGATTATGTATGTCACCTTGGGTTCCTTAAGGAGCAAAAAGAGTGGGCTATAAATGTAATAAATAAATAAACAGCTCTGTGTAGAAGTTCTGGCCTGAGATAGTGAGCTGCATTGCAGAATGACAATTTGAATACACATCTAAGTTCAGCATTTTTATCTGCTACACCACAATAACTCTTAACCTTTCCTTGAAAAAGTACATTTGTAGCTAGATTGTGTGAGATGCATGTGTGTCTGCTGGTTGTTGAGTGTTTCTGTATCTGCAAGAAGGAAATTGATGTGATGGGTTATGCTGGAGTGGACAGATGTCCAACTCTGAAAATTCTCCTTTATTTCATAGAGTTGCCAGTTTCACAGCTATTTATTTCCTGGGGTTTTCATAGCTGCTAGAAGAGTGATTTTTGATAGTTGTGATGTCTGTTACCATCTTATAGCTGCAGTGAAAGAAGCTGGCTCCTCAGGTTCTGGCCCAAATGTAAAATGTAGACAATGAGCATCATCACATGGGAAAAAAAAAAGTTTTTCCTTACTGTCACTTCTCCACCCCTGCTTCTGTCCCTCATTACTCCCTCATTACTTCCCAGCTGGTAAAGTGGAAGTAAACACATGTCCCATTCAGGGACTGTTTTTATCAAGCCACTTTTCCTGCACAGAGCAGGAGATCGCAGCACATTCCGTTTGTTTTTAAAAAGCTGAATTTTTGGATTTCTATTTTGCGATGGAAAAACGAGTGGAAGGAGCGGGAGGTGGACAATGTCATATAAAGGATGTGTGCACATCCGTAAGTGGACAGTAGCGAGCATGTAATAGAATGCTCATCTGATGAACCAGAATAACTAACATCTGCTCAAAAAATTACCATACAGAAACCTACTTACGCATAGCACATGATCACATGTATTTCTTTGCAAACATCTTACATTTTTTAAAAACAAACACACACACACACATGCTAATAGGGATCAAGATAACAAGTAGAGAGAAATGAGAAAGAGAGAAAAAGCATGGTGGATGTCGGGAGGGTCGGGGAGAGAAAAGGATACGTTGGCTCCTAAATTACAAAGGAAGAGTTTTGCTGGATCACACTAAAGGCCTGCCTAGTCCAGCATTCTGTTCCCAACCAAATGTCTAAGGGAAGCCCACAGGCAGGAGATGAGTGCAACAGCAAACTTCTACTTGCATTCCCCAGCAACTGGTATGCAGAAGCATGTTTCCTCTAATACTGAAGTTAATATCTAGCCAGCATGCCTAGTAGCCATTGATTTGATAGTCTTAACCAACATGGATTTATTTAATCCCCCTTTAAAGCCATTGTCTTGCTCTAAACTCAAAGCATCATTAGACAAGTGTTTATGGCACCCTCGTTACTGGCCACTCACAAATGTTTGTGGTTCCTTTTGACCATGCTGTCTGCCTCCTCCTGTGCATCTCCCGTTCCCTTCCTCAATTTTAGAGTCACAAAATAAACCTCTTTTAATCCGTCTCTTCTGAGGTTGCACTATAAAATTCCCACCGGATGGCCCCATCCCCACTGAAATCTGTAGGCCATGTGGTCACTGGTCTCTTCTCCGTGAAAATTGCTCGTTTCAGATGCAGAAGAGAACCAGAAAGAGAGACTGCAGTAAGGAAATGTGATTTCTCCCCATCTGATGTTGGCCTCAGTCCTGGCTCTTTCCTTAGCAAATACAGGGACCTACATAATACAGTATTCAATTTTACAAGGAAGCACTATTTTACCCGGCATGTAGGTTTCCCCCTCCCCATATAGCGAGGTCTGAGATGCAACCAAGGTAAAAAACTGGAGAGTAATCAAATAAAAAAGCACTCTAACCGTGTCTTCCCTACCCTGGTCTAGAATTCAATCAAAGCAGCTCAGCCAATGGCAGTCCGAGATCTTACTGCCTGACTTGTCTCTTTGAGACCTTGGGGCAGCTCAGCCAATCACAGCCTACCTGTTCAGCAACTTTGCTCCATCTTTAAGAAAGATCCTGCTTAAAATTATCTGATTTGTACATGGCTGTCAGCTGCTCAGCCTGAGAGCAATAGAGACAGCATGAGAGAAGGGACAACTTTCCATTTGGCTCCATGAATCAATGCCCCAAAACCTTCCATTTGCTTAGCTTTGATAGGAATGACTGACAACAATCCCAGTATGTTACATGATGTGTGTTCTATGCTCCCCCCAACCCACCCCTGTCCTCTTGTCTCCCAGATTTCTTTCTGTCAGTTTACCTCAAAAGACTCAGAACAAGTCACGAGAGATTCTTTCTGCCCAAAGGTGCCATGAAGAAAGGCAGTGCGTGCCTGAGATCAGGTTCTTGCCTCCCACACGCAGCCCCTCAGCCAACACCCTGCTTAGCCCTCGCCTCAATTCGATCACTTAAAATAGATGCAGAAAACATTCCTGCTGCCACAACTGATGGCTGCAGTTCATAACTGCTTGGTGCGCCTCTCGGTTTCTGTGGGAATGGTGGCATTTGGCTGGATGTCTTCCAGACCTCAAGGATTGTTCTGGAGCACATGCAAGCTCAGGAAAATGGCTTCCAAAAATGTTAACTGGGGCTTTTTTCTGACCATGATTTTCTTGACCATTCCTCATGATGTGTTATGTTGGCTGTTATGCTTTCTCATTTCAAAGTTTCTCTGTCTTTTTTCTCTTTTACCTAGGGTTACCATACAAAAAGGAGGACAGGGCTCCTGTATCTTTAACAGTTGTTTGAAAAGGGAATTTCAGCAGGTGTCATTTGTATATATGGGGAACCTGGTGAAATTCCCTCTTCATCACAACATTTAAAGTGCAGGAGCTATACTAGAGTGACCAGATTTAAAAGAGGGCAGGGCACCTGCAGCTTTAACTGTTTTAATGAAGAGGGAATTTCACCAGGTTCTCCATATATACAAATGACACCTGCTGAAATTCCCTTTTCAATACAATTGTTAAAGATACAGGAGCCCTGTCCTCCTTTTCATAGGGTCACCCTACTTTTACCTGCCTTGGGTTCCTCCTCCTCTTCCTCCTCCTCCTCTTCCTTCTTCCCAGGGCCAGATCTACACCAAGCAGGATATGATACTTTGAAAACAGGTTGAAAACTGTATATGGAATGTGTCCTGGGCCCCAACAATTGTCACTACTGTTATAAAGCAGCAGTGTAGATCCTGCCTAGGAGTAGGGTGACCATAAGAAAAGGAGGACATAGCTCCTGTATCTTTAACAGTTGCATAGAAAAAGGAATTTCAGCAGGTGTAATTTGTATGCATGCAGCACCTGGTTAAATTCTCTCTCCATTCCAACAGATAAAGCTGCAGAAGCCCTGCTCTCTTGACCAGATACAAAAGAGGGCAGGCCTCCTGCAGCTTTAACTGTTGTGATGGAGAGGGAATTTCACCAGGTGCTCCATGCATACCAATGACACCTGCTGAAATTCCCTTTTCTAGACAACTGTGAAAGATAAAGGAGCCTTGTCCTCCTTTTCACATGGTTACCCTAACTACGAGACAATGTACCACATTGTCTGGAACAACTAATTCTCTGGGAGGATAAAGAGACTCACAAAATACACTCTTAATATAACTAGGGCAAAGAGACAAAGGTTAAAATTATTGTGTCAAAGTGCAAGGGTGGACAACTTCTGGCTCTCAGTCTAATTTCAAGAGCTCTTTGCATGCGATCAGTTCAGACCTCTGTCCCTTTCCCTGGCAGCTTAATAAGAAATGGCAGAGGGAGAGATTTCCTGGCTGATGACAGAGCTGAGGAGGTTCATGAGTGGTGGGTGAAAAGGTGTAGAGGCCGTCTCAGTGTAACTCACATTATACTCAAATAAGAAAAATCATACATAGCCAGGAACTGGCCATTTGTGACAAAACCTACCCCCTACATGGACCAATTATAACCAAATATTAGTGTGGAGCTTACTTGGGTATCAGATGTGGGTTTCCATGGTTACTCAGATGGGAAACAAGAAATCTCACATTATGTCTATCCTTACATTTTCAGAATTAGCAACCTTTCCTCTTTCTCCCCACCCTTTATCTGCAGTGAAGAGATTTGCTTTGAAATACTGCACACTTGCATTCTTATGAGCAACCCAGTGGCAAAAGAAAAAGTTGGAAAGAACAAGAATCTTGATTTTAAAATCATCTTCATCAAATGAATAAATATGTTGGCCCAGCAGAATGAGGCCTCTATTTTAACTAGTCTGGCATCCTGTTTGTTTGTTTGATCTTTATAATGAGCTCATTCTATTGAATGCTGAGACATGTTAGGTTTGATTTTGACTCAGTCCCTTGCCCCCACCCCCTTGCTGAAAGGAAGAAGAAAATTAAAAATTCGTATGCAGTCCAGAAAACATACTGTGCTTCAGATAGAAAGCCAAGTCAACCCTCAACACAAGGGGTGTGCACTCTGCCCTGGAATTATCTGGTAACCACGATAATCCGTGGAGCATTCAATCTTCCAGAGCGGAGATTGGCCACTTCCAAACCCATCCAATAATCTCAGAGCGGAGACGCACCCAATCGGTACTTCTAAAGTCTCCATAATTATTTGACTGGTGTGTGTGTGTGTGTGTGTGTGTGTGTGTGTGTGTGTGGTGTGTCTAATTGAAAACCTCTCAATAAGGAACATGGGGTGATGGGGTGGGACAGTTTTGATAATTGATATTGACATATGTGGCTAATCAATTAGGAATTGCCACAGTGCTGTCCATGACCATGTCCTGTTCCCCTCCAATCACAGTGTTTGATGTAGGGAATTTTCTCATGGTCCATGTGCACATTGCTGTTCTTGGGCTTGCAGGATTTGTTAGGGACACACACACACACACACACACACACAGAGTTTTTTTTATCTTTGCACACACAGTGCAGAGTGAGATGGGGGGCATTTGTTTGCAAAGTGAAATTTAGAGGAGGAGAGAGAGTGTGTATGTGTGAGAGAGAGACTTGTTCCATCTATTCCATTCCAGCGTGTGCACGTGTGCCTGCCTGTTCTGTTAAAGCGTTTTCCTCCAATGTGCCTGCCCATCCCACCTTGCAGGGTGGGTTGTGTGATATTATTATTATTATTATTATTATTATTATTATTATTATTATTATTATTATTCCCTTTGACATGCTGTAGCTCTCCTTCCTCAAATTTGAAGCCAAGCAGCACTTGGCTTCAAAGTTATAAGTGTCTTCTTCGTGTACTTGTAGGCTTGTGTATTTTAGGGTTGTGCAGTGCACCCAAGAGGTACACAATCAATAAAGCACACTTTGATAACATTCCATCACAAGGCATGGGAAACACTGACTGCTGCTGCTGTGCTGGTTCTGGCTATGTGGGGAGATGGATTATAGGGCTGGTTGGTTGGTTGCGCCTTTCTGCTTGGTCTCAGAGAAGTCAGCCACAGTGTGAAACTGCTGCTGGGCTGGCATCGTCAGTGAGTAAACTTCTACACCTGGGTCAGGCAGGCTGCTTATTTCTCAGTTAAACTATTACTCCCATTAGCTGGTTGGGCTTCCAGTGCAGGTGTGTGTGTGTGTCCTCCTCCTCCTGTGTAGTGAAGTTCTTGTTGTTGCCTTGCCTTGAATCGCCCAATGTGCCCAACCGACAGTGGGGAAGGGGTTCTTCCTCATCCTGTAAGCCTCCTGTCCTCTCTGAGGTTGGGCAAGTTGTGTGCTGCTGTTGTGGCATTTTATTAATATATCTACTTATTTATTACCCTAACCCTAACCCTAACCCTTTATATGGTAGAGGGGAAAACTGGGCTTTAGGAAAACAGATACTATATCAAACACCATCTCAATGATATTGTGAGACAATGCACTATACTTCAGTGGGTAGAGCACATGCTTAGCATGCAGAAAGTCCCAGGTTCAATTCCTGGCATCTTCAAGTAGTGTTGGGAAAACTTCTGTCTGAAACTCTGAAGAGCTGCTGCCAGTCAGGGTTGACAATACTGGGCTATATGGACCAAAGGTCTGACTCAGTTTAAAGCAGCTTCCTATGTGGCTGTGTTCATCTTCAGTAAACAGAAGTGAAGAAGCGGGGAGCAACGAGAAAGGCTATATACACACAGAGATATGAGGCCCCTCTGATAGCAAGTGGCTACAGATCTGTTGTGCAGAGCGGGATTCATTCCATAACTAAGCATGGCAGTCTGTCAAAACAATTACCAGAGGCTGTTTCCACTGTACGCTGACATCTCTGGCTTTTGAAATATCACCTGCCAAGAATGTTGCCCTCAAAGCACAGGCCAGTGCCCCCACTTCAATGGTAAATAAAATTTCTGGTCCTAGGTTGCTTTGTGTCAATGTTTAGCAACACTTCTCTTCTTTGCAAAGACAGTTATGCCTCACTCAAGCTGTTCTATGTAACTTAATTCATCCCCAAAGTCTCCTATGGCTTTGTAAATCTCTCCCATCCTCCGTTCCATGCAGCAACCGTATGGCTCAGGGACTGCCTTTCCCAGAAGCAGCGGTGCCCAAGAGATCACTTCACGTCTCACTCTAGTATTTTCCAACCCAAGAATGGGTCTGTATCTTCTCCAGCACCATGTGGTTTTCCAGAAGTTTCTTGTATTATCATTCATACCCTGTGGATTACAGTAGTAAATATGTCTAAGTTGGATGAAATGTACAACCGCAGCCCTGACCGCTTGGCCATTTACGGTTGCTAGTGAGCTTTATGTAAGGGCAAAAGTATAATGCTGGGTGCCTTAAGTCAGATACTAACTTGAGTCATTCCAGTCTCTCAGCCATTGCTTTCCACATTGGCTGGTTAGAAGAGAATCCACTGTTTATCTTGGAGTATCCCTTCAACTTCGGGCAGCTGATCCCCCAGTGCTTCCTTTTGGGAAGCCATAGAAGCAGCCCCTCTTTGAGAGGAAAACAGTATATTATGAGGAGATTTGTGTATCTTTGCTCAATGAGGATGCCTCTCAGACAGTCCCACAAATCTGCAGCAGTTTGCTCTGCAGACTGCAGGGGCATCCTAAACAGCATGCTAGAATCAGCTGTGCTGAATAAGTGCTCCAAATATCCCCCCCCCCATACACACACACGGACAACCATCAAAGCTGCCATTTTCCTACTGGCACTCTCCCTCTCTCCTTTTATTTATGTTATACTTGTAGCCTTCCACAGGCAACAGAAAGGCTGTTGTATGCTCCTTTTCATGAAACTTGGGCTGACAATTCCCACGTCTAATGTTTTGGCTTGAGCAAATGATTCACATGATAAGGCGCGCTCAGGAGATTTTGGATTGGTACTGAAATCAAAATGTATGGCCTCCGAATTGGTCTGAGCAGAAATTCGGCCACTGTTTGAAGTGCAAGATTGGGCTCCTAGTCGAATCTTGTGGTCGGCGTGGGGGAGACCTCTAAACTACCACATCTAGAACAGAATATTAAAAGTAGTTAAGGAATTTATTTATTTATTTATTTATTGCATTTTTATCCCACTCAATAGCCGAAGGTCCCTGGGCGGTTCACAAAAATTAAAAACGTTCGAAGTATAAAACAGTATAAAAACATGATATAAAATACAATAGGAAAGCACAACCAGGATAAAATCAGCAACAGTGCAGAAATACAAATTTAAAATACAAATTTAAACAGGAAAGTTAAAATTGAATTGATAGACTGTTAAAATTCTGAGAGAATAAAAAGTAGTGTGTACTTCTGTTTGCACATAGGTTTCTGCCCTCCAGTGAAAAAGAATGGTTGGATAAATTCCTGGAGGCGAAGGCTATCAATAGCTACTAGCCCTGATGGTTCTGTGCTAACTCCAGTATTCGGGGCAGTAAGCCTGTGTGCACCAGTTGCTGGGGAACATGGGTGGGAGGGTGCTGTTGCACCATGTCCTGCTTGTTCATCCCTGGCTGATGGCTGGTTGGCCACTGTCTGAACACAGTGTTGGACTGGATGGACCCTTGGTCTGATCCAGCATGGCCCTTCTTATGTTCTTAAGAATAGGGGACCCCAGAGCTGCACATCAGAGGACAACAATGAGCTTTAGATTAGGGGGACCAATTATAAAATGGGCTTAGGAAATACTGTGTGTGTGTGTGTGTGTGTGTGTGTGTGTGTATGCATTTGTGTGTGTCCACACAATACAATATAATTTTGATTCTTTTTAAAATCATTATTTGTATCCCGCTTTTACCTCCAAAATGACCCCCAAATTGCTAGCAACATCATACAAAAATACAATTTAAAAAAGGGAAGACAGCAAGCACTACAATCGTGTAAATGCAGCAATGGTAGTGACTAGGGATGTATGGGTTTTGTTAAATCCATTCTGTCTGTGTCTTGTGGACTCAGCTGTTTTTCATTCCATTGTCTGCTCATTTACAGAATTGGATTTCTTTCAAAGGAATGTATGAGAATTTCATGCAAGTGTGAATTTGAGCTAATGCATAGGGTGACCATATTTGGGAAACCAAAAAAGAGGACACCTAGTGTGTGTGTGGGGAAGCAGCTTTCTGAGTCCTGCAGAAAGTACGTTATTCCCCCGCCACCTTAAAGAACCCGATTGGAGTGGAGGAGGGGAAAGGATTTCATTCTGTACCACCACCATCCACTCCAATTGGGGCCTTTTCTATAATGTCCACGAATGACCCACTTTCCCCTTTAAGACCTCAATTGGAGCTCGGGGTGGGGGAATGATGTGCCTCAAGAAAGCATGTCATTCCCTCCTGCCATGCTAATGGCAGCCTTAAAGGGGAAGGTGTGTCATTCCAGGACATTATTGAAAATTATAGAAAATCCCCCGACACCATGGAAAGAACAAAAACCAGGACAAATCTGGGGAAATCCTGACAGTTGGTCACCCTACTAATGCATATTTGTGCTAATGCAAATTAGCGCAAGTGAGAATCTGTACAAATCCCCTCCCCCACGCATAGTATACAAACTGGTCTGCATGTCCATGGAATCTGCACATCTCAGGAAAAGCTGATCCACTGTGGAATTGGCAGGTCAGATTCATCAAAATCTGAATTCACTTCAATCCATTGTGGGTTTCTTCGACACCCCTACTAGTAAGTTTATAGCTCAGTCTGGTGCTGATGACTTTTCCTCCAAGTTGGAAGGTGGGCGCAATAGTCTCAGCTATTCACCATGCATGATGTTTCAAGCAAGTCTACTTGAGGGCCTGCTAGTCTCCTCAAGAGTAAAGAAGATCAGGGAAGGAGGTGGATTGTTCAACTCCTCACTCCACTCTTCTGCTGCAGTCATTGCTGTTAAATCCTTTGGCAGTGGTGGTGACTATCGCCCAGCCTGGGGCATGCTCAGAAGGTGCTGATGACACTCCCCCCAGATTGGGGATTTGTAAGCAAATTGAAGTTTGCTGAATTTGCTGGAGAATTTGCCTCTCAAATGCATTTAGACTGTCATGCTCTGTAATGATTGAAGCTGAACACAGGAATGTAAATGTTCTACTCAAGGGATGTATTTGATGCAGGAATTAACTGCTTCCTCTGAGATTTCTGCAAAGCCGTAGAAGACGCAGCCTTGTTTGCACTCAACTCGAGGCCTTGAGAATGGACTGAAGGCGGTGGGACTCTGAGCGCTGGTGTCCATTTGGGCAGGTCAACCCTATCATTTAAGGTCAACGTCGGTGCCATTGGGAGAGGAGCTCACATTTCCTTAACTGCAAACAGCAAGCGCAGAGTGTAATTACAGGATTAAAGGCATGTTCTGGAGTCAAAATGCATGGCTTGGAAACAAAGGTTACACTTTCATTCTGCTTTCGAAGGCACACTTAAAGTGGTTTACCCTGTCAATGCTTTTGAAGGTGAATAGCCTATGCTTTTGAGTCAGGATAGCAGGAGCAATGCTCATTTGCAGTGTGGTGAACAATATAAAGCGTAAGACATACATTTATAACATATATACCCATGTGGTGTCATCCAATGAACATGAAGGGGGATCTGTGATTGGACTGTGGATCTCTGGTATGTGTTCATGTGTCCACTTCACACTGTATAATGTTAGCCACTGCAGGCACCAGTGAACACAAGGCAAACATACTGCAGAAATTGTGAATCAGCTTATAGTCCCTTTGATGGATATAAAGATCTTCCCCTTAGGCAGGCCTGTACAGGTTGTTTTGAGTGAGCCAAATGCAGTGCTTATTGTCATATATCATGGACTAATTGACAAGGCTCATTTTTGCAGTCTCAGGCAAGCTGCAAAATCCGGAATTTGTAGAGCCCTATTGGGCTGCCAAATTTGTCCTTTAAAGAGGGATCGGACAATTTATTTATGTATTTATTCATTTTATTTATGTTCCGCCTTTCTGTCATGATCTTTTATTGCATGCAGAGGTAGGTAGGAATGTTTGAGGAAACCAGTCTTTGCCAATTCTGATGTGAACTGATCTCCTGGACTAATGTGTTGATCAGAACCAGAAATACATTGGTATCTGCTTACCAGTCTCTAAAATGAATTCTCTATGTAATGCCTACCTCTTTTTATATGAGCACTAATATCATTTGAATCATAGTGACATTTTTGGATGGTATGAGGCTCTTGGCTGACCTGAGTGCATGGGAGATCTTTCAGGAGGAGGAGGAGGAGGAGGAGGAGGAGGAGGATTCTACAGCAAACCTCATTCCAACAGTCCCATCACAGGGATGCTTCTCCTGGAGTCTGAAGACCCTCTTTGACTTCGTCCTATGCCTAGCAATGGTTCCTCACACTCTTTAGGTGGCAGAGACAGACCTGGTGGGAAAAATGCTCACCTGGCTGCCAGAAAACTCTTTCACTCAGGGTCTATTCAGGAGGAGGGAAAAGTCAAAGCTACAGACAATAAGGAATCAGACCCATCTACAAGTGATACCAAGAGTGGTGCCTGATAATATATATATGAGCCCATAGTCTCCTCCTTTGCTGGCTTAACAGCTCTTTCCCCATTGACTTCCTTGCTCATAGACCAATCTCCAAGAAGGCAGGCATGACTGTAGGGGTTCCTTTATAGGAGAAGGTGGTTTTTTATCTAGCTGACAGCCAAGCAATGTCATTCAGAGCCTGCAAACTAAATCCACTAAAGAAAAGTCTAAAATTTAAAACATTGGCTTTTACATCTGAGCAAATGGAAACAGACCTTTCTCATTCTGAAAGGCCTTTTTTTTTTTGGTATAATTGACAAAGGACAAAGATGCCATAACATTTAGTAGGGCTCTTGTTAGACAGAAATACGTATAGTATTTTACAGAGGTTTAAATCTGGGCCTGTCTGTGTCTAGATGTATACTACTGCTTTATAGCAGCATTGATATGCACTGGTAACTGTTGGGGCACATTCCTCTTTCATAGTGTTATTTCATACTTTTTATTCCACACATTATCTGAAACACCACAACAAATGTCATTGTGTGTCCTACGAGGTATAAATGCGCAACAGGGATATAGTGATGGGATCATAATGATTTGACAGAAGGTGTAGATGTGGCCTACGACTAGTTCAAAGTCTCCCAGTGGGCTTCCATGGATGAGTGGGGACTATAAACTGGGTCTCCCAACTCCCAGTCCAACTCTCTAGCCACTACACCACACTGGGTCCCCACACTCGGTTCTCTAGGGCCTTAGCTAGACCTAAGGTTTATCCCAGGATCATCCTGGGGTCGTCCCTGCCTGCTCCTGGGATCCCCTGTGTGTCATTTACATGAACAGGGATGACCCTGGGACGATCCCGGGATAAACCTTAGGCCTAGCTAAGGCACATGTCTGTCCGTCTTATTGCATGTAGACTGATGACACAGGGGAGAAGTAGGATCATCCTTGCCATCTCCACATCTAATTTCTTCATGCCCATGGAATAAACCGATGAATGCATGAAGATTGGAGGGCATGGAGAGTGACTGGGATCCTGTTTCCCCCCTTCGCCCTGTGGGGAATTTTATCAGGTTAACAGGGTTTTAAATAGAGATTTGGTGAGTTTGTCAGTTTTGATTTCTCTTAATTACTCATTGTTCCCATCTTCAGTTTGTTCCATCCTGTTTCCACAATAGCTTGGAGCCTTTAAAAAAAATCAACATGAAAATTCATTTTTCTGTGCATTTTCCTAATGCGTACACTTTTGTATGCCTAAATTACACCTTTTTTTGTAAGCAATTTTCCTTAACATGACACTGGTTTGTGCATATTCTCCTACCAATATACACATTTTTGTACATGTTACCCAAATATATACATTTTTGTTCAGATCTGAGAGGTGTAAGTAGTGAAAGATAACATCCTTTTGGTTTGTATATTGATCTGGGATAATTGAGCTTAATAAATTTATATTGAAATGCGCACTGAATGAAATTCTGTCCTGTCCCTAACTATAAATATCTTGTAATAAGGAAAAGGATTGGTGAAGCCTAGATAAAGTTTGTGAAAATAATTTATCTATCTTTGTGTAGAATGTGAGGGTCATTCGGTGGAATATTCGAGAAGATCCAAACAGGATGTTCATGAGCTTAGTACAAAAGGCCTGATTAAAACTACTGTTTTGTTGATAGTGATTTTGTTTCATTCGAGTGGAAAACGTAATGAAAAGGGATTCAACAGCATGTTCTTTTCACATCACTCTAATCAGGCAGACAGCACACATCTGCTTGGTCAGCACTTTTAAAAGTAGTAGGAGACCCAAAGAGACATGAAATATACCTGCAGCAGAAAGCTGTAGGGAACAGGTCCTGCCATGTCTGGGCAGAAACCACAGCAAATGGTTTAACTGCTTCAATGCTGCCTTCCCGATTGAAAATATGATAAAGCTGTACCTCATACTGCTAACTGGAGGAGGAAAATGAACCCCCCCCCCCATTCTTCTTCTTCTGGAAGAACTTCTGTGATTTTTAACAGCTTCACAACAGGCAGAAATTCAACTTTGACATTTTCCCTCTCTGTGGAACAAGGATCCTGTAGGAGTGGTGGTCAGGGCTGGCCCAAGACATTTTAGTGCCTGCGTCTAAGAACAAAATGTGCCCCACCCCAGTTCCAAGAACAGAAGCCAACTGGGGGCCTTGCTAGACGAGGCCTTAGCGCGCTGTGAGGCCCGGTTTCCCTGCTGTGTGTCCAGATGACGCACAGGGGAATCTGGGGTCAGGCCACGCTGAAGCCTCCCCTAACGCGCCATAAGTTAAGTCGCTTATGCTGCGCCTTTTCCGCAGCCCCGGCCTGAGGCCGGGGCTGCGGAACGTCTAGCAAGGTCCGTGGCTTTTTTGCGGCTACTCGCTTACTCGTGAGTAGCCGGTAAAAGCCATGGACTGGGCACAGCGCTCATATGAGCGCTGTACCCATCGGGCTGGGGGGGGATCCCGGGGGGGGGAAAGGCCAGACCCGGCAGGAGAGGGGGGGGAGAGAAGGCCAGGCACCGGGATGGCATCAGGGAGAGGGAAGATGGGTGGCACGGGCATCGGGGAGAGGGAGGACGGGCGGCATGGGCATCAGGGAGAGGGAGGATGGGCAGCACGGGCATCGGGGAGAGGGAGGACGGGCGGGGAAAGAGTGGGCAGGGAGGCATCGGGGATGGCAGGGCCTTTTTAAAAAGGCACTTACCTTGTCCAGCGGCTTCGGGGCGCACATGGCCCCTTTAAATTAAAAACAAAAATGGCCAACGCTACAGGGCTTCCAGAGACCCTGCGCGTCGTGCGTGTAGGAGCTGAGGCGGCGCGCACTACAGTTAGCGCACCGTCGCCCCACCTCCCTGCTGGCTTATCTGGCATGGTCTAGCAAGGCCCTGGGTTGGTAGTTGAATCTTGCTTTGACACTGGCAATGGGCCATCATCTTCTGGGGGCACCAGGGGGTTAAGGCAGGCCATGTGACAAGGTCTTCCAAACCCTTGCTGATGCTTAACTCCCCCTCATCATTTGCTGCCTGAGGTGGATGCTTCAGTCTGCCTAATGGTAGGGCTGTAAACTACACTGCTCCTGCTCCAGAATCTGTTAGATGTTGAGTGTTATATACAGTCCTGTGCAAAAGACTTAGGCCACCAAAGAAAACTTTGTTTAAAGTTATTTATCTGGGCATTAAATATGTATTTGCTTGTAAAGACACTATATAACATTAGAATTAATAGAAATAAACATTAAAAAGTAACAAGAATTCCTTGTGTTTTCCAGGCATGCTGATGGTGGAATTATACAAATACAGTACGTGGAATGGCTGGGGGGCCTCAAGGAGAAGTTTGGAAATGGCTAAGCTAATACAGTTGGATTGATGTAAAATCATAGTTTTGCATCAACAAGGCAATCCTTAGTGAGCAATAGCTGGCCTAACTGTATTTTCAAGATGTTGTGTTCAAGCTGTCATAAAGAAATTTGAAGAAACCGGGCAAGTTGAAGACAGAAAATGCAGTGGAAGACCTAAAAAACTGTCTGCATCTGTTGAACAGTACTTAAAGGTCACTACCTTGAGGGACAGAAAGAAATCTAGTGAAGTGTTTGCTGAATATCTGGCAGAGTCGTGTGGCACCAAAGTACATGCTTCGACTGTGAGAAGTCTTCCAAGAAATGGTCTTGTACGGTGTGTTGCAGCTAAGAAACCATTCTTGCGAAAAGACATCAAGCAGAAGAGATTGCAGTACAGGAAAAACCATAAAACATGGAGCGATAGATAACCTGTGGCAGAAAGTCTTATAGAGCGATGAGCCCAAATTTGAAATCTTTGCTTCACAAAGATGCCAATATATCAGAAGAAGAGATGGCCAGAAGTACATTGATGCCTATCTGCAGCCTTCTGTGAAACACAGAATCATAGAATCATAGAATAGCAGAGTTGGAAGGGGCCTACAAGGCCATTGAGTCCAAGCCCCTGCTCAATGCAGGAATCCACCCTAAAGCATCCCTGACAGATGGTTGTCCAACTGCCTCTTGAATGCCTCTAGTGTGGGAGAGCCCACAACCTCCCTAGGTAACTGATTCCATTGTCATACTGCTCTAACAATCAAGAAGTTTTTCCTGATGTTCAGCCGGAATCTGGTTTCCTTTAACTTGAGCCCGTTATTCCGTGTCCTGCACTCTGGGAGGATCGAGAAGAGATCCTGGCCCTCCTCTGTGTGACAACCTTTTAAGTATTTGAAGAGTGCTATCATGTCTCCCCTCAATCTTCTCTTCTGCAGGCTAAACATGCCCAGTTCTTTCATGGGGCTTTGTTTCCAGACCCCTGATCATCCTGGTTGCCCTCCTCTGAACACGCTCCAGCTTGTCTGTGTCCTTCTTGAATTGTGGAGCCCAGAACTGGACGCAATACTCTAGATGAGGCCTAACCAGGGCCGAATAGAGAAGAACCAGCACCTCACGTGATTTGGAAGCTATACTATTAATGCAGCCCAAAATAGCATGGTGGCAGCCCTTTATGGTCTTGGGGTGCATTTCAGCTGATGGGGATGGGGATCTGGTCAAAATTGATGCAATTATCAATGCTGAGAAATATAATCAGATCTTGATTCATCATGCTGTACCTTCAGGAAAATGACTGACTGGAAAAAAAAACACTTTACCTTTCAGCATGATAATGACCCCAAACACTGAACAAACATGATTAAGATGGACTTACTTACAGTGGAAGTCTGGAGATGGAACACTCACAGTATTAAACTGGCCACTTCAGAGACCCAACGTCAACATAATGGAAGCTGTGTGGGATCACTTGGACAGGGAAAAGAACAAAAAGCAGCCAAAGTCAAAAGAAGAGTTATGGCAAATCCTGCAAAAAGCTTGGAAGAATTTACCACAGGACTAGTTGAAAAAATTACACAACCATCTACCAAAGTGCATTGCTTCAGTTTTTGCATTCTAAAGGGGGGGGGCACGCAAAATACTGACTTGTTTTAAAAACACAAGCAGCTTATTACTTTTCATTGCATTAATGTTTCTTTGTGTTTACTTCAATGTTATATAGTGTTTTTTCAAACAAAAAACACTTTACTGCTCAGATAAATGGCCCAAATTTGCATTTTCTCAGAGGGGCCCAAGACCTTTTGCACAGTATTGTAAGTATTGTAAATAAAGATATATAAAATAAAAAACTAGAGAGAGGGCATAGTTATGTGAGTAGATCTTCTATTAGCTTCCAAATGGAGGCCAAAGATTTCAGAAATGGTACAGGAGTGGTCGACTTCACCTCCATGAGTGCCCTGGTCTACAATGGTAAGTCTCACAGTGTGCCATAAAAACTGAAGCACACCTCACCCATAGTAAGCAACTGCAACCCTGCCTCCTCTGTAGAAGAAAACTTAAGATTGGGAAAATGACAAAAAGAGAAAGCAAGATTGATTGAATCCCCATTCCAACAATCCTCTCTGAAGAATGTCAACCCTTTATCTAATTTAACCCCTATGCAGGCAACTGACCCTGGGACTGTCTGCATGCAAAGCAGGTGCTCTACCCCTGACCAGAAACATTTTCTATTTTAGCCTTTCTGGATAAAAGCAGCCAAGTGGGTGTCTGGATCACACCCCGAGAAAACATGTTAGGCAAAAGAATTTGGTGTCCCGGCCAAGTCTTTAAAAGGAGAAGAAGGAGACATCACTGCTACTAGGTTGGCCTAGTTTGTGTTGCTCAGTGGAAATGACAAGGGGTATTGTTGCAAGGTCTACCACCTGGATTCTTTCCACCCACTGGTGAACTTCAGCAGACCTTTCCATTCCTTGGTAAAGGAGATTTCATTTGAATTGAAGAGTTGGAACACAGACAGGAAATGGTTTATAATCTGCAAATGTGTCTATAGTTTCACAGAAAAACAACGTATGTCCAACTCTGTGTAACGTTTGAAATTCCGTTCAGCAAGCCATTCTTCCTGACCTCAGGACAATGAAGCTTCTGTGTTCACTTTTGAATTCTCCCCGAATTTTTTCATCAAAAGTAAGATATCATGTCGGCTCCTTTAAGGTCAAACTGAATTGGAAGGAAGTGTCCCACAGGGCTACTTTGAGACAGTGACTATGTAGCTTCACTAGTAGGAGATAGAAAGCTCTGTGCAAACGGCCTCTTGAAATTCTCCACCCTATTTGTGGGCAGAAAAAAGGGGAGGAGACCATTTCACCCAATTTGTCCAGTGGGAAAAGAAATTCTCCAATGGGGGTGTGGTTCACCATTAGCTGTAACAGTAGTGCAGCTTCATTCTTTTTTTCCTGGGGCAGGAAAAAAAGAAGCAGCTGTGTTGGTCACTTTCCCACCATTTAGCATCCTTCATAATACCCTAGAACTAGTGTTCTGGGACATTTGGACAGGAACAGGGGGGAATGGCACATGCTACAAAAATATGATGGAGAATTATTTGAGAAAATTCTGCAAATTTGGGTGCGCAGGGGAGTAGGAGTGTGTGTGTGTGTGTGTGTGTGTGTGTGTGTGTGTGTGTGTGTGTGTGTGTGTGAGAGAGAGAGAGAGAGAGAGAGAGAGAGAGATCTCAAATTTTCTCAAGAAAAATGCCTTCTGAGAAAATGTTTTCTGAGAAAAATGTCTTGTGAGAAAATTCAGCTCAGCTCTATAGGGTGTGTAACAGCAAGTATAGATATTAAACTGCATAACACTGACCATGTGGAATGAGATATGGAGATGTAAGTAGAGATGAGAGAACCAGAAATTTCCGAGGTCACATAAATTCTCCAAAAATCACTTTGATGCTTGTTTAGGCTTGCTTCTGCTTTCATTTTCTACCTGTTTTCCAACTCATTTGAATGGGAAAAATGTGTGATACTAATCGGGAAGGTGTACATTTCTGTGCATATTTTTTAAAAGTACACACTTCCTTCAATGATGTGAGCATGAAAATGCTGTAAGTGCATTTTTTTAAAACACACACACATTTTAATGTGGTTGCAATTTCAAGAATGTGCTAAAGTTTCTCAAAAAAATGTGTCTGCTTGTGTCTGTGCTTGAAAACAGGACATGTTCACAGAATTTGCGAACAGAAGCAAAATTAGTTCACATCCCTAGGTGTGTGTGGCTAAACTGCAGCAGTCCAGGTGTGAAGTGGTACAGCAGGGTTTTGTGGTACTACTGTTCCTGGACAGGAAAAGGAAGGCTGATGGGTCTGGGTTGTGGTATACAGTCAACATACACTGCCGCCTTTTCTCTTGTATGGAAAACTAGAGGTAACCATACTAAAGTACAGGGTGGCAAGGCTGCTTATACTCTTGAAGAGACACTTGTTGGCATATCATACTTAGAAGTTGACTTGTGGCACATTTGCTCATAAGAACTTAAGAAGAGCCGTACTGGATAAGTCCAAAGAGCCATCTAGTCCAGCAATGGGCATTACCAGAATTGCACAGTAAGTTATGTTAGTGACTAACTAAAGTCCCATTCCAAGTTTGACTAAGGCCTTAGCTAGACCTACCTGTTAGCATGCGATGGAGGAGAGAAGATCTCACGATGTCGTAAGATCCCTCCTGTTTCCACGCGAAGCACACAGAAGGAGAGGCGTCGCGCTTGCCATTTTTTATTAAAGGGCCAGCAGCGCACAAACACTCATGCGCAAAAGCTAAGTCATTTTTAAAATTTAAATTATTTTCCCCGCTCCCCCCACCCTACCCCCAACGGGCGCAGAGCTCCTGAGGAGTGCTGCGCCCCATACATGGCTCCCAGCTCCTCACGTGGAATTGAGAGGAGCCAGGTCAACCTGCGGTGCCCGGCCACACGTTCCGCGGTCTCGGGCTCAGCCCGAAACCATGGAAAAACCAGGGCTAAAGGGGAGGGGGAGATCCCGGGGCAAGGGAGGGATCATCCCTCCCTGATCCTGGGAACCCCTGTGCATCATGCGGATGCACAGGGATGATCCTAGGGATCACCCCAGGATTTTGCCCCGTCTAGCTATGGCCTGTGTCTGGATCCAGTCTGATAACTAGGAGTGGAGCAACAGTAACCACCAGACAGAGGCGTCTGGATTGCTCTACTATAGCACACATTTAAGTATTGGCAATTGGGAAAAGATCATGAATGGCATGTGCTACAATCTTTGATGAGGCTTGACATGAGGAAACACAGACTACCTCATTCATTGTGTTCTTTATTACTGAATTAGGGGTTACCACAGGATTGGCAAGTTGTTCATGGAATAATAAACCCAACGCAATAAGGTCTTCTGATCAGACGACTCCAGCCACATGGTTGAGCTATGCTTGTCGCATTTGTCTGCTGTGCGGCTAATGTAATGCAGTGTTTTTAATATGACCAGACAAGGATACCACAGGAAGTTCTAGCTTTGGAACATTGGATGGAAGGCAACACACACACAATACATGGTTTGAATTAAGATGTCGTCATTGTTCCTGTCATGTGGAAGGTTCTGCTGATGAAAACTCTGCGCAGAAAGGGATGACAAACCATATATAGACTGGATTACACTGGAATAAACAGCAGACAAAAATAGATTGCGAAAATACCAAAACAGAGAATAGACCACTGCTACAACATACGCCATCACTAACTACAAAAACATGCATTATTGCTACCCAGATCAATACATCCACCAACACAGAGATCAGTGACTGGTCTATTTATGCCCTTCATATGACATAATGGGTAGAATTCATGTTCATCAATGTGTTTTGTATGTCATAGCTATTTCATTTGACACTCTATTTTCTTTTTAATGTTTTTAAATTTTGCATATTGTTTTTAATGCTTTAATATTTGTAAACCACCCAGAGAGCTTCAGCTATGGAGAGGTATAGAAATGTTAATAATAATAATAATTTTTAACAAATAAAATATTGTTTTTTAAACTCTTGTTGCATCAACAGAAGTTAAATTGTAGTTCCCTTTGCATATCGTAATCTTTGCATGTAATAGGCACAACACTTTGTGGTTCATGGTCACAATTTCCTCTGTAATCTGTACATGGTTCACATTTTAGTTTTGCATGTAAATTTCTTTTACATTTATCCTCCTCTGTAAATCCTTTACGTGCATTTTCTTTTGACATTTCATGAAGCATGTTTTCATCTTACGTAAGTTGGAAGATGTTCATTGCTTATTCTGCTTGGACATTTAAAACCAATCTTCTAAATGCATCACTAAATGAATAGGCAGAGTTGTCTCTGGTTATACCCTTGTCGCCCACTGGGGCAAAGAAGGGACCTCATTTAGGATCTCTTGCCTTTTTTCTTTGGCAATCTGTAAGTAGCCAGTTTAGATGCAGGAGGAGGCCTAGGGTGGAATCACCTCTCCTCATTTAGCAATTCCAAACAAAACCTGAGAGAGTTGAGATTCTGTTGAGGATTCTGAACGGATAATCCAGAAAAACTGATCCTAACCTGCATCTACCTTCCATGGAGTATTCATGAGAGCAATGGATAGACATGCTTACTGGATGAAAGCAAAAATTGTTGGATGTCGCTCTGATTTTGTAGCAGCAGCCCACCCAGATGATCCACTACTTAGGTTGGATAAGAAATAATTTACTCCTCCCCCCCTGGATATTTCACTCTTTACTGTTGAATACTCCTGTATGAAGCATAACCTTCAGAGCAAGGATGGGTAACCTAGGGCCCTCCAGATGTGTTGGACTACAGCTCCCAGAAGCCCTAGCCAAAATGATCAGTCATCAGGAGTTCTGGGAGTTGTAATCCAACACATCTGAGGGGCACCAGGGAGCTTTACCCTGTTTTAGACACTGAAGGTTTGCAATGATCAGATTATGGTAAAAGATCAGACTCATTTGTTGGAGGGACCAATGCAACGACACAAATGCCTTGAACTCTCAAGAGCAGCCCCTAGAGTGTGCTGTTGCTCTACTGTAAAGAGAAAAAAAGCGCCACTGGCTGGCTGCCCTGTTCTCCTTTCCATCATTCTGCATCCCACATACTTCGGACAAGTTCAAGAATTCTCCCCTTACTGCTTTAAACAAAAGGAACCAAATACATTCCATTAAATGTCTCTCAAAGCTGAAAAGCAGCCGCCACATAGAGCAGGGATGGGGAACTTCCGCCCCTCCAGATATTGTTGGACTACAACTCCCATCACCACTGAACCTTGCCATATTGGCTGGAGCTGATGGGAATTGGAGCCCTCCACTCCTTTAGAGTTCTGTCTGGTTCTGATTGGAACTCAGAATGGATTCATAGCCCCAATGACATTGGAGCCACGAGTCAATGGCACACTATACAGGCATTACTCATGCGATTGGTCAATGCCATTATAAAGAGCCTGTGGTGGGGCCTGGAAGATCAAGGCTCTTTGTGCAGGGAGCTTGCATGCATAGAAAAGGCTCCCTGGGGCAGAAGTTATCCCCCCAAATGTAAGGCACCACAGGGCAGGAATGTCTGAGAAATTTAGTCCATTTTGTTTGAATGGATTTACCCAATTCACACCTCCCGGCCCCAAACACAATTTATGGTCAGAAATCCAGACATTCTCAAGCTTGTGATACATTCTGCAGAACAAAACAAAGCACATGACAATACACACACTTTGAAAAATGTGCAAAGAAAAAATGAGGTAATTTCCAAAATGTGCACAGACATGCTTTAGCCAATAGGTGCATGCATCAAAAACCAAACGTTTCGAAATGCATACAAAAATACTTATATTAATGTGAACATTGTGAAAAATGTGTACAGATTTCTATATGGGTGTAGCGGCTGGGAGTCGGGAGATCTGGGTTCTAGTCCCCACTCAGCCATGGAATCTCACTGGGTGACTTTGGGTCAGTCACACACTCTCAGCTCAGCCTACCTCCCAAGGTTGTGTGGGTGAGGAGAAGGACCTGCAAATGGACACAGAGGTTGGCTGATGGGAAATATGCCAATGCACCCCTTCTGTTCATCTGCCAAGGGGTGCAGCTGCTGGATCCCAGAATATTTAGATTAGGGGTGCAGAACCTAAGGCCCAGTAACCAAATCCTGCCTGCCTGGGATCCAGGGCTGGTCCTACTATTAAGTGGTAGGAAGCAGGCACAGCAGGCAGAGGAGGAGGGGGAGAGCAAATGGACACAGAGGCTGGCTGATGGGAAATATGCCAATGCTCTATCGCTTCTTGCTGGCTGTGCAGGCAGTTGGCAGGCCCAAGAATCAGCAACTGCTTGCTTGCCCGCATGCCATGCGCATTCCACCTCACTGGGCCTCAATGCGATTCCTGAAGCTTCTGGCCAGGCCAGCTGGCTTACTTTCCCTGGCGGGTGCACAAATGCCTCTGTAACATCTCCTGAAGGCAGAAAGACTGTCCAGGCGGATCTTGCATGGGGGGGGGGGAGGATGGATGGAGGGGGTCATGGGAGGGGGTAGAAGAAGCCACAGGGGGGATTGTGGTACTGAGGGAGGGACGTGGTGGGTTCGGGTGCTTCAGGTGGCGACCTGCCTTGGGCTGGGCCTACTGGGATACCAGTCCAGCCCTCTGGGGCTTCCCAGATGCCCATATCCCTTTCCATTGACCCCATCTCCTTTTCCCCACCCACCAATTGTTTGGAGATTTCTCAGTGGATTTTTTTGTTTTGTTGTTGTTTTAACAATATTCCCCATTCCAAAAGGTTGAAATGCCTCTCTTAGGGGGCTTAGTTCTTGGCAGTAAGAGGATTAAGCTAAAATACATGAGAAGGTTTAGTATCTTTGGCCCTGTTCCTTTTGCCTTCAACAATATTTGTTGATTATTCAGTCTATGATCACCCTAGAAACAACTCACTCCAAAATAAAATCAAAAGATCAAAAGTGAAATTTGAAATTGAATGCACCATAGCTCCATTCAGTCATTCCCCTGCAGCCGTTCATAAGAACATAAGAAGAGCCATGCTGGGTGAGAACAAGGGTCCTTCCAGTCCAGCACTCTGTTCACACAGTGGTGAACTAGCTAGTTCCCCTAGCATGAGAGGGAAAAGTGAAACTATGTTCATTACTCCAGCTCCATTTGACGCTTTCCCAACAGCCCAGCCCTTCCCGGGCTGTATTTGACATTACAAGAATGATTGATGATTATTCTGATGTGTCAATAGTTTAAATATCTTTCAAATGTTTGATTAGCGCAGCCTATTGCCCTTAATGCTGGCTGTTGTCATAGGAACATAGGAAGCTGACATATCCCAAGACAGACCTTTGGCCTATCTAGCCCAAAATTGTCGACAGTGACTGGCAAGTGGCTCTTCAGGGTTATGGGCAGGTCCCCCCCCCAGCCCTACATGGAGATGCTGGGGGTTCAACCTGGGACCTTCTGCATGGAAGCAGTTGCTCTGCCACTGAGCTGTCAACATTCAACACATCTGGAGGGCACCAACTTGGAGAAAGTTGGATTAATGCATCAGCATAGCTGTTGGATTTACAACATAACTGAGCAACAGCACAGCCCAAGATGTTTCGCTGCCTGAGGTGAAGGACAAGACTATTAAAGCCAACTGGACTGATAGCTGAATCTTGAACACTGGTAACATACTCCACTTCACCTCAGGGCAGAAGAATAGCTTAGAGGGTGCATGGCAGGCCACATGACGCCCAGCTCTTTTTTCTTAAAATATCAACATCTCGCCCAATTCTCAGCATCTACTGCCTAGGAATGTCTGCCACTTGCAAATCTGGCCCTTTTGGACCCTGATAATGGATTCCTGGTGCCTGTTCAGCTTGCATTTGCAAGCTGAGCCATGAGTTTTTCCGGAAATCCAGGAACCTTTTTTGGGTTTCTTTTCATAAATAGAATGTTAAAGCAAATCACGCTCACAGTTTGCACAACATTCTGTTTACAAAAAACCCCAAAAACCCAGAATGTTTCTGAGGTATGTGCCACTTAATTTAAATCTGAACATCAAATTGTTTTTTTAATTCCAAGATTGGAGATCTTGTATGTAAACCTCATTCAAACTTCCTTTTGAACAATTTGTTTCAAACTCCAGTGGAAAAACAGATTTTAAAGCAGTGATGCAATTGTTCTTGCTAAATTGCTCAGTCCCGAAAGAAAGATTTTAAAAAAATCTCTTACACACATTTTGTGGCTTTTTCTTTTTTATCTTGTGGAAAAAGAAAAAAGTTTCTCGGGTTTGAGAAGATCAAATGAAACATGAAGTCCTGAAGGGTGCACAGAATTCCTTCTTTCAAAGGGAAAGCTGTCAAGATAAAAATCATATTCTCTGTTTGCTTATCACTACTAGCGATATGCTAGATTACTCAGTCCGCTGGAAGGCATGGAGGCAAGGCGAGAAATGGGGTGGGGGTGGGGAGGAGTACAAAACATGCACGTGAAATACTGTCCATGTTCACTTGGGTGTTTTGGAAATGTTTTCCCCACCATCTACTGCCTTTGCTTTCAATCAATGATTTATCAAAACTGGGCAGAGCAGTACATCATTCATTAATTTTGTACTCATTCAAAATTACCTGCAGAGTGACAGAGATGTAACAAGGCATTTGTCTATACATTGGCCTGGTCCATACTTGGTAGTCAAGGAGGTGATTGATTGATTTTCATATTCTAACAAGAGTCCTGACTGGTGAACAATAAAAGAAAGGAGTGGGGGAAGAATCAAAATACAGAATCAAAGTATTTAAAATTCAATTATGACAATATATGCATGGCAGGTCAATTAGGGAAGACTTGTTTAAATAAAGATGTCTTCAGCAGGCATCGAAGACAAAACAATGTTGGTACCTGTCTGACTTCTAGAGGCAGGGAGTTCCACAGAGAGGGAGCCAGTACAATGAAGGCTCTACTGCAAGTGGAGGAGCTAAAGAGGAAGCTAAAAAGAAAAAGAAGCCTCTGACTGTGTGACTGTCTCTGACTGCGAAAAAGTTGTTGCTACCTGCAAGTCATCTAAAATGGAGCAGGATTGTTGCAGCTGCAGAAAAATGGCAGCAAAGGATTGTATCTGATGGTGCCATTCCACCAGTGGGAGGGAATCTCTGGCAGAGAAAATTTCCCCCTCCTTCTTGCACTCTCCCCCTGTGTGTCCAAAACTGGCATCGGAGGGCTGGGAGACCCTCTGTAGCAGATCTGAGGTGGGTGGAAGGAGTTCAGGGGGAGAAGGGGATGGACAAGTCCTGTCGTGTGAAGGCTGGATCCAACTCCAAAACAGTTTGAAAGGAAGGAAGAAATGAAGAAGGGAGGGAAAAGTTTAAAAAGGAGAAGCCTTTAACTGTGCTACTGTCTCTGACAGATTAAAAAAAATGCTGGTTACTACTAAAGCCCTTTCTACACCTAAGGATTATCCCAGGCAAATGGAGGGATCATTACTGCCTGCTCCCAGGGTCCCCTGTGTGTCATTTGGATGCACAGGGATGATCCCAGGAAAAAAAGGCAAGTGTAGAAATGGCCTAAGAAACTCATCAGAATTCCTCCAGCCCAACCTTGAATTTGCCAAAAGCATCTCTTCACCTTCACAGCCCTAAGAAATGGGCTGAGAAAGTGAGGAGGCATTTTCTGGCCAGCCGTACATGGGATTCTTTCCACATCCATCCTTCATCTCACTTACCATCTCCTCCTGATGGTGATTGAATCCAGAATGTTCAGCATTCAAAACACATTATATCACTGAGCTATGTCACTTCCTGAGGTCATAGTTTCCATCATCCTGCATACTTTTTGTTGTTAAAGATCTTTCCTCCACAACCATCACTTCCCATCTTATATGAGGTGGCCATGTGACTGGCAACCCCATCATGTCTACTGTTGCCCTCAGTTCAGAGCAGAGTTGCAAAGCATTCCTCAATGGCGTCTCCCCTACTCTGCCTTTTATCAGTAATTCCCAAGCTACTCCCACTTCCTGCTTTCTTATGAGAAGAAAGCAGGAAGTGACCATTTAGCTGCTTTGTAAGCAAGTAGCTGTTTGGTTCCTGTTTCTTTTGTTGAGATTAGCCAGTTGAGGGATGGAACAGAAATTCGTTCACTGTGACTTTTAATGGAAACTTACCTAGTTTCACCTCTCTTTTTGGACTGATATGCAAAACTCAGTTATCCTTTAAAATTTGCAGGTGTTGTTTTCCCTCCAGATGTTTGAGATTACAAGTCCCAGCATTCCTGACCATGGGACATACAGACTTACAATGACGGGAGTTGTAGTCTAACACCTTTGAAGGGGACCAGGTTGGGGAAGGGCTGCTCTAAACAAAAAAAAAAGTGAGAAGTAGGTGGCCCTAAGTTGTTTGTCATCAGTTTCCCACAACCCCACAGTCACTTTTGCATATCATATTCTCTATCCTGTCCTCATGGTTTATCTGCTTTGGGAGAATGAGAATTTCACTTGAACTTTCTGCCTCATTATGGAGGATATGGCGTTAAGGATTGTGAGCCTTAACTCCCAATTTCCCAGCTTTTTGGTGTTTGGTTGAAAACTGTGGAGCCTTAATGTTGTTTTGTAAACCGTGGGTTTTTTTGTTTAATAAATAAGTATATAGTCTGTTAAGAAAAAGCATGGCCCTTTGTATTTCCCACCCCCAAACCTACAGCACTTAAGCCGTGGAAATGTATGACTCAGATTGGCTTTATCTCCTGTATCAATCTGTCTTGCAGCCTGGGATTTCAGTATATGTTAATACTGTTGATGAATGTCAGTCAAGAGTTTATTATGGCCAGCAGCTAGGAGTGTGCATGATTCACCAACGTGTGTGTGGTGTGTGTTCTGCAGAAGGAGGGAGGGGGGAAAAGAGAGAGAATGAAGAATGAAGCCTGCCTGCTGTCAGCTTTGATTATAGGAAGATCAGCTTTTTAACAAAAGGAGGAATTGCATACTCCGTAGTCTTTGGGTGAGCGAAACATCAGGGCTGAATGGTTTGTGGGGGGAGGAAAGGAATCAGGATACGAAAAGCTGGAGAGAAGACATAAACACAGCCTGCAGGCCTGTTTAGTCACAGGCTGTGGGACTAATTGGGATACACCCACAATGCTGTTCACTCACCTTTCTGCTGAGATAAGCCCTTTTCTGCCTGATTGACATTCATATGGCATGGATTAGAAAGAAGGGGGGAAACCCCTTTTCAAAATAATAATTGTAGCATGCTTCTCTCTGCTCTCTTACCAGAGCCACAGGCTTTCTGACTATTGCTATTAGAGAGCAGTGAAGGATAAGCAGCGGAGAATGAAACCTGTATGAATGTCCATCTACGGCAACGAGACCTGTTGGGGGAAAGGTTGCTTTAGGTAGACAAGCATCACTGGCTAATGTAAGTGCAGGAACTGGTTATGAACCGGAACATTTCCTAGAAAGTTTTCGGTTGAAATCTCTGTTGGGCTCACACCAAATACTACTTCCAGTTGTGAATGGGGTGGTGGGATACACATAGTGTGACCATATGAAAAGGAGGACAGGGCTCCTGTATCTTTAACAGTTGTATTGAAAAGGGAATTTCAGCAGGTGTCATTTGTATATATGGAGAACCTGATGAAATTTCCTCTTCATCACCACAGTTAAAGCTGCAGGAGCCCTGCCCTCTTTTAAATCTGGTCACTCTAGTACAGCTCCTGCAGCTTTAACTGTGGTGATGAAGAGGGGATTTCACCAGGTTCTTCATATATACAAATGACACCTACTGAAATTCCCTTTTCTATGCAAAAGTTAGATACAGGAGCCTGTCCTCCTTTTCATATGGTCACCCTAATGCACAGGATGTTTTGAAAGCTAAGGTGATTGGGAATGGTTGCAATCCTGCTCCATTCAAATTAATGGCACTTTTCCTTTGGGCTTCAGCAGGAGCAGAATTGCACCCAAAGTCACTTCCCAGTAGGCCACAGAAAAGCTGGGTTCTGTAAGTACACTAGTCCAATGGGCTAAAACCAGAGGGCCGTCGATACGGCTTATTAGCCTTGCTGTGGCTGCATGGTGGAACTATGCCAGTTATGCAACACAGCCAGCAACTCGCATTTCTCCAAGGGTTTTTCCAGTGAAACCCCCCCAAGCTTACCATGGTTTTTCCTTTTAATGCGAGGTCACCACCTTCTTTGTGTTGTCTGTCAATGGTGAGCTAGCAAAGCTGGGGTGGATCAAGCCTCACAGTAGGTTGAGGGGACACATGGTAGGGCAGGGCAGAAGGCAGGCTCCATGAGCTCAGTGGCCACCAGTGCTGTCTGGAAAGCTTGCCCTCCCTCTTGCCACGAGGATTAACAGTCCCCACCCTGCAGCTGCAATGCCGCAGGGTTTGAAGGGAACGCAGTGCCGAGGCAGTGCCATGGAGAAACACACACGCCCCTGCCCCCCGGTAGACTACAGAACGGGAGAAATGCTGCAAGGAGCAAACCTGATGAATAAAGCTCTGTTAGATAAGAATGGAACATAAGTGGTTCTGTATTTTCTTCTTTGGAAAAGGGTTGTCAGACAATTTGTGACTGTCAGAGGAAAAGCCTGTTTGAAGCTACACAGAGGCAGCATGTCTTTGGATATTGATAATGAGTTCCCCCTTCAGCACAGGAACAAAACAGTTTTCAATTGCACATACATCAAAATGGGTGTGGGAGAAATATTTGGAAATTGTATGTATATGGGGGGTGATTCTTCAGTTTGAAAAAGAAATCGAGATCCCCTTTTTGACTTAGAAAAGCTAATTTGTTAAATCAGATGCACATAATTTTGTCTAGGAACTTGAGAAGCCACTTAACGCTGAGTTAGATAGCTCCATCTATCTCAATATTGTCCATTTAGCTCAGGGGTGAGCTACTTGTACCTGTTCAGATGTTTTGGTCCACAACTCCCACCAACCCTAGCCAGCAAGGTAAATGGTGAAGGATGATGGACGGTGTAGGGCAAAACAGCTGAAGGGCTACAAGTTCCCCAACCTAAATTTAGCACACAAAGGTGACTGGCAGAACTCTCCTGGTTTTCAAGCAAGAGTCATTTTCAAGCAAGAGTCCCTATGTGGAGATGCAAGGAATTGAACCTGGGATTTTTCACAGGCAAAGCATGTGCACTGAACTACAGCTCTTCCCACATCTAAGGAGTAGAAATGTGCAGATACATTTGTACATATACATTTAAAGTATTTCAGTGTAAGTGCAACAGATATGTGTTGTTATCAAATACACACAATTATATAAGTACATTTTCAGGGACTTAGGATTGGCTGTGGCTCACTGTTGGCAGACCTGATTTGCTGCTGTGTAGCGTATGAACTGACCCGGGTACCTCTGACAAGGGGCTGGAGTTGCAGTAATATGGAGCTAATACTTGGCTTGAGAAGATGCCCCAAAATTTTAGACCTGCCCAAGACCTGAATAGCTGATCCTGATCAGAAGGCAGGAACAGAAAATCCCACCAATGTCAAAAAGAAGCTGGTCATGGTGAGGTGGGTGTGGATGTCACCATTAGGGTAAAACATGTGAACTTACAGGATGGGGACCAAGAAGGAGAAGAAGCAAAAACTCAAGCTTGTGCTCCAGCTGGGAGCTTTCTTGATGTGCCTATAGGTCCCACTGTACAGCAAAGATATTGTGTAAGAGTTCTTGGCCATTTAGAGACTGAATTAGAGACTTCCATTAGATCCCTCTGGGAACAAGGAGAACATAGAGATGAGGTGATAAACCAGACATTATACAGCGTATGGCTGATAACTGAGACTAGTTGACAGTGTTTTCAAGAATGTTTGCCATTGAACTGGGTTTTAGAACTGCTGGTTGATTGTGGTACGGATGTCGATAAATAAGGAGACGCGACAATATATCAAGAGACAGGACAACTTTACAGCTCGATTTAAACAGGGCCACATTTTATTAAATGATCTGCGAAAGGGGGTGAATCCTACCGGGCATCCAGCATGGCCTGTTGCCAGGCCCCTGAAGTTGGGCATTCGTGTCCCAAGGTTAGGCGCTGCCTCTTTCGCCTTCCCTCGGGCCTGCCCCTTGTGGGGTCAGGGGACCTTCCTTTGTCACGCCCTAATTCACACCATCCAGCTCTGAGTGGGTGAGTAGGGTCGGCCCCAAAGGTAAGTCTTATCTACCAGGTAGGCCGTAAGGCTCAAAGCTGAGAGCCTCGGACTTACCAGTCACTGTGAACAGTGCCATGTGAATGCTCACCATTCCCACTCCCCCTATGGATGCCCGTACCTAGCGCCACAGATAGCATCAAGCAACTCGCTTAGGTGCTATCCCCCAAAACCTTGCTATAATTATTTGCATGAGGCCCCTTTGCAGATCTTCTAAGAAAAGGTCGTTCCCTGCATCTGATAAATGCACCCCATCCTGCCTATATAGCTCCCTCCTGCTCAACTGTATAGTGGGATGTTGAATACTAAAATCCCCATGTTTGGACAGATCTATGAAGATCGCAGTGTTCACTTTCTTACGGGCTCTCTCCATAGCTCCATAATTGTGGCTGTTGCGCCAGTCATGTCTGGGCAGCTCACATGACCACACAATCACAATATCAGGCCAACGTTGCCGTATGACCTGGAAATCAGCAACAGCTTGTAAGCTGAGGGCCTTGCCTTTTAGCAACCCCAGATTGTTATCACCCAGGTGTATCAGCAGCACCTGGGGCGGGGCACTCACCACCTGATGGAATAAGGTGGGCAGGAGACGCTCCCAGCGCATACCGCGTCTGCCAAACCACTGAATGTTGGCTTGCTGGCACATGCCCAACTGGGTTCCAAATGCTGAACTGGCAGCCCTTCTGCTGGCCCAGAAAACCATGCTGTGGCCAAATATAAGTACACGAACTGGGGCTCGGCCTCTCCAGCGATCTAGGACAAACATGTAGAAATTAGAACGGAACACCCGATGCTAATATAATTTCCTAACATAAGATTTGAAGGCCTTGGACCGCCATCTCCTGATTGCCTGAATCCTTGCAGGGGAAAAGCCCATAGCAGCTGTCATTGACGCCGCCCCGATTCTAAAAGAATGGGTGCCAAACTGTACGTTGTGCAAGTCCAACGCTAACAATGCCTTCTTCGACACTGTCCAAAATTGAAATTTAGTCAGGGGTCCTGATGGCAAAACAATGCACCTGGCTTTTCCCCTCGTAAAACCATATAAGTGCGCAAAGCCCGCACTGGGCATAACTCTTCCATGTTGGCTCGAAATAAGGAGATATGCGCCCCTACTCCTTCTTGGTCTGTTTTTGAGTGGCGAAAGTGTATTACCGCAGACTGGGGAAGAATTTGAATGTCTGAATATTGCAAAGCACGATTAGAACAATCATGCTTTGAAGAGAGAAAAAGCTCGGAAACCCTGAATGCGCCAAAAAATGCGGTTAACGGAGCTGCATGAAAAAGGTCTTCCTCAAAAGGGGAGTTACAAATACGTCGCCACTGTGATCTTAGCCCTAGTAATATACTTGGTATAATTGGGGCCCTATTATCTAATACACGTGGTGTTTCCCTGGCCCAGCCTTTAAGTGTGAGCCTAACTCTGAAGTCAGAAATGTTGTCGCTGGTCCCCTTTAATTTTGCCATAAAAGCCAGGGCAGCCACGCAGCAAAGAGGGGGGGAGGGAGGAAGAGTCTTCTATTTAAAGACTCTATAACTTGTCCCCCCTATGTGGCACCATACCAGTGCCAGCCAAATGCTGGCAAGGCACGTCTCTACTCTCCCCCGCCCACAAACACCTCCCCACTCCAGGCCATGCCGGGCGTGGCAGAATGGCTATTGTGTCTTCACAATCTGCATTGCTCCTGTCATTCATGCTTTGCTGATGTGTCTTTGACCTGGCATGCTTCACAGATACCTGGCTGGGAGATGACAGTGGCCCAGTATGGGCCCAGGCCCTCCCAATAGGTACTGTGTTAGTGAGCAGGTGATGGAAATTGGGCAGGGGGCAGAGTAGATGTGGCCTACAAAGACAAACTTAACCTGGCCAGACTTCCTGTCTGGGAATTGAATCATATCAAGTGTGTGTACCTCAGTCTGAAGACCAGGGATAGACTTCAGAATCCTGCTACCTATCAGACTCCCTGGCTGAGCTCACGAAACTGGTCTCAGAGTTGGTGTTGGAGTCACCCAGGCTTTTGGTCCTCGGCGACTTCAACATCCCATTTGAGACCAGTTTGTCAGGTGCAGCTCAAGAGTTCATGGCATCCATGACAAACATGGGCCTATCCCAATTGGTCTCTGGACCCACTCATTCAGCAGGTCACACCCTTGATGCTGTTATAGTCGATGATCCTGTTGAATCCATGGTCGATAGATGGATCAAGACCTAACTAGGGCTATCAATATAATCACCCCCAAGCATGCTCTCTGACCTGCTTCTAACCAGGCACCTTGGTACACAGAAAATCTCAGGGAGTTGAAGAGGGAAGGATGATGACTGGAGTGCCGATGGCAGAAAACTTGACAAGACATGACCTTAATAATTACAGACTGTTATCAAATCTTCCATTTCTCAGCAAGGTGATCAAGAGAGCAGTTGCCTTACAACTCCAGCAGTCTTGGATGATACAGATTATCTAGACCCATTTCAAACTGGCTAGAGACAGGATATGGAGTTGAGAATACTATGGTCACCTTAGTGGATGATCTTCTCATGAGTATTGACAGAGGGAGTGTGTCCCTGCTGGTACTTTTGGACCTCTCAGCAGCTTTCAATACCATTGACCATGGTATCTTTCTGGAACGGCGGAAGGGATTGTGAATCAGGGGCACTGTGCTCCAATGGTACAGGTCCTACTTCTCGGGTAGGTTCCAGATGGTGATGCATGGGGATAGTTGCTCCACAAAGAAGGAGTTGTTGTATGGTGTACCTCAAGGCACCATCCTATCCCCAATGCTGTTCAACATCTACATGAAACCACTGGGAGAGATCATCTGGAGGTATGGGTTGGGGGTGGTATCAGTATGTTGATGACACCAAAATATATTTCTCTATCCTTCGACAACAGCATCAGCTAAGGATAGTGTGTCTCCTCTGAATGAATGCTTGAAGGAGGTAATGGGCTGGATGAGGAAAAACAAACTGAAGCTGAATCCAGACAAGATGGAAGTGCCTATTGTCAAAGGCTCCAACCTGGGTTTGGAGGTGTGTCAACCAGTTATGGATGGGGTTACACTCCCCCTGAAAGACTGTGTTCACAGCTTTGGGGTGCTTCTGGATCTGTCGCTCCAAATGGCAGCTCAGATAGATGTGACGGCCAGCAGTGCCTACTATTAGCTTTGGCTGATATGCCAGCTGTGCCCTTTCCTAGAGTTGGAAGACCTAAAGCTGGTAGTGCATGGGCTGGTAACTTCGAGGCTTGACTTCTGCAATGTGCTGTACATAGGGCTACCTTTGTGCCTAGTTTGGAAACTTCAACTAGTTCAAAATATGGCAGCCAGGTGGGTCACCGGTACATCTAGAGGTGACCATATTACACCAACATTAAAATCACTCCACTGGCTGTTAATTAGTCTCTGGGCAAAGTAAAAAGTGTTGATTATTACCTTTAAAGCCCTACATGGTTTGGGTCCAGGTTACCTGTGGGGTTGCCTTCCCCTGTATATTCCGCCCCACACACTCAGGTCCTCTGGGGAGAATTTACTCCAGTCAGCCAAAACTAGGCTGACAATTGTTACCCAGAGGACATTTTCTTTTGCCTGCCCCAGACTCTGGAATGGCCTGCCAGGAGACATTCGTGAACTTAACATTCTCTCTGAATTCAAGACAGCCATAAAGACTAATCTATTCCAGCAGGCCTACCCAGATGAATTTTAAACCTAAGAATTGTAAGATGTTCTGATTGTTATTTTAATATTGTATTGGTTTTACATGCTCTTTTAATTAGTTTTATGCATTTGATTTATATTGTATTATTGTATTTAATGTTGTTTCACCCCTCAATCCAGAGGGAGAGGCGGGTAATAAATATTATTATTATTATTATTATTATTATTATTATTATTATTATTATTAACATTGACATTAAGCGAATGGACTTCTAGGCTTTATAATCTCATTCTATCACTTGCTGACATGTTGTCTGTTTTGTCCCTGTCTTTACTTGCTGCTGAGGAATGTGAAACTTTATTATTTCTCAATTCAGCAAAATGAGCTGAACACGTTACATCCTAAGTTAGAATTCAGGCTTTGCCCAACATATTTATTTATTATTTATTTACAATATTTATATACTGCGGTGGACAAAATAAAATAGAATAAAAACAGAATAAAACACATTAAAAGTACATTTTAAAAGAAACAAAATGCAAAATATACCACAGCTGGTCATTAGTAGGGGGTTGCACTCCCTCTGAAAGTTCAGGTTCATAGTTTGGGGGTACTCTTAGATCCATCTCTGTCACTGGAGGCTCAAGTGGCCACCAAGGTGCAGAGTGCCTTTTACCAGCTTCGCCTGGTTCACCAGCTATGGCCTCTCTTGGACAGGGACAGCTTGGCCATGGTGGTACAGGCATTAGTTGCCTCAAGATTGGACTACTGCAATGTACTCTATGTGGGGCTACCCGTAAAGCTGCTCTGCAAGCTGGCGCTAGTGAAGAATGATTCAGCTTGGCTGTTATCCAGAGCTGCCCCTTTCCAGCATGTAACTCCTCTGCTGAGGGAACTGCACTCAACAGCAATGGGCCATATTCATCCTCAAATCCAAAGGCAGTATAGCAGATACTGGAGACAAACTATAGTCATCTTCATTTCCTGGTTGCAAGCTTCTCAAGATATCTGACTGGTCATGGCTAGAAATGGGAGGATGCTGAGCTAGAGATTAATGTATCTGTCAGTTCCAGTTTCTGTCACATTTATTTCATTTTTTTGTTTTTAAAAATCTCAACTTCTTTCCAACCCATTTATGAAGAAATTTGCAGATGTTGATAAGTTCTTATCAAAAGCAAAGAAAACATACTTCCAATTACATAAGGTTAATTTACACTGGCCAAATTCAATAGCTGGCATGTGATTCCTGGCATGGAGAGGATCATGTTGCAAATACCTGCCATATATACTGTAGCTGTTAAAAGATGAGGAGCCCATCAGAAAAAAGAGGTGGCAACCCTAATTCAGTATCACAAACATAGGTGAACAAACAAGGGTTCAAAGCCGTATTTTTAAGAACTGAGTCCGCAGAAGCCCTCTGCCTGAATGAACAAATCTGTTGGTTTCACATTCAATTTTTTAAAATCTTGCAATTTTAAAGAGAGAGAGAGAGAGAGAGTAAACACTGTAATTGAGGCTACGTTTTCTCAGGAGCAAAGCAAAATTTTACTGACTAGTTTGCTGGCTTTCTTTTGTTTTAATAACTGAAGGCAGAACTGGTGCTGCTGAAGTTGCTTCCTGCTCAAAAAATATCTTGAAGAAGCTATGAGAGTAGACATATTCCATTTCCCTATTTCCCTGACTCAAATGTGAATGCAATCATTCCAATATTTAATTCCTCATTTTATTATTTAAAGTCTTATGAATTCAGTATTGACAGAAAGAAATTTCACGTCAAACCCATTAAAATGTAATTGGTTTCCTCTAGGATTAAATCATTTATGAAGAACAGATTTGTTAACTGGTAATATGGAAAAAGGAAACTCTTTTTCAAATGCTTTGCCAGCAAAATCTTGACCAGTGTTGTTATGGGTGTTCTTGGGATTCTCTTCCATGGCTGAGTTGGAACATATTTCGGCCAACCTTCCCATGTATGTCAGAACACATTTATTTGTACAAAGGGTGTATTGTGTATTTTCTGTTTTCTGGAAAATTGGTTGCTGGGGGGAGCTAATATCACAACAGGAAGAGTTCAAGCCTCCAGTGTCTCTGCTGTTTATGGAGTCGAATGGACTGCCAATCCATTCCTTCTCATGTTGATTTTTTAACTGTGACCTTGGAGAAATGGCTGATTAAACATGGAAAATCCAAACTGGGATCTATGGGTATGCATACATCAGTTTCACATGGTCAGTGCCCTTAGGTCTTTCCACCTATTTCCTCCTCAAAAAGTGTCCCTCTCCAATGCCTGACCTGTTTCTTGAGCATGGAGGAATCTGAGAGAAGTGTGGAGAGATGCTGAAGAGGAAACAGACTCCCCACCCAAAACCCACTCTGTGGTGTGCATGTTATTGGTTGTGCATGAAGAGCTGCCGTATCATAGGGTCCATCTATTCATTCAACAACTCTATTTACTTCAGTACAATTTCTCTCAAATAAAGGGCATAACTCGACAGAGGAGCCTCTAGAAATTGAGTTCTTCTCTGGCTCATTTTACAATCCAAGCTGGAAAAGAATTCAGGAGTCCTAATGCTTGTCTTGTATTGGAGGTAGGTATTATGAGCCCCCTTCACTCACGTTTCTGAGCCAGGAATGATGAATTTTAGTGACATCATTCCTGTTCAGAATTTAGAAAGTCACCTCTCTCTAGACTTTATCTAGCTGTAAGATTAAAACCAGAAGGACTGCTCTGTTGGATCAGACCAAAGATCCATCAAGTCCAGTATTCAGTTTCCAGCAGTCAACCAGACACCTCCAGAAGCTTCCCTGGTTGTTTGTCCCCAGCATCTGATACTAAAATGGATGTTCCATTTTAGCTGTCATGGATAATAGCTTTTGATTAGCAAAAGGAGTAACTTGACCCTGAAAAGCAGACATGGAAAAATACCAGCACTGAAGTAAAATCTCCCCACAGCCTGTCAGCTTTTTTGGCAGCCTGCAATCACCCCCAGCATATTTTTTTTTAGGGAAGGGGGGGGCTTTCTCAGAATGGGACAAAAGTGTTAGCAGCAGTCACACTCCTTCACTCATCAAGCTCCACTATCCAGGATCTGACATCCCGGTGACAGCATACAACAGTGGCTGCCGTGGTCCATGCTGGGCATCTTCACAGCTCTGACCGGCTGCTGCTGTGGCACCACCTTTTTAAGAGTCACCCCCCCCACACACACACACACTGCATAAATAACAAGGCAGTTATCATGTAGCCAATCAGATTTAGTGATGTGATAACCTCACTAAAGGCAAATATATTTGTAGCGAGGGCTCATTCTGAATCAGCATGATTTCTCTTCATTATCAAATCGGCTTGGCTATGGGACAATTCATTTCTTCCTGTGGGGGTGGAGGGGTATTTTAAAAAATGGTGCCATAGGAGCCACCAATATGAAGATGCTTTGGACTGGAACTATATTATTATTATTATTATTATTATTATTATTATTATTATTATTATTGTATCTCTCACTTGTGGCAGTTTTTCTAGATGTAGAGAAAATAAAAGGCTGTGGTTGAAATAGCAAAAACACAATTGGGGTGCTGAGCACTCAACCACAAAGACTCACACGGGAAATATAAGATAGACGCAATATATTACAAATGTGGGTGATATATACAGTATTCTTACATATACAGTTCATCAATAAGTATACAAAACACTTTCTCCTTGCTGATACACTGCCTTAAACCCCTCCAAAAAAATCCAGCGGTGCAGAAGCCTCCACCATATAGAAAAAACACACCAAAAAAACCAATAACAATAATAGAGTCCAATGTGTCAGCACTAAAATCTCAATACCATGTTACCAAACAGCATATGGGAAAATATTTTTGTAGTAGAAGTACAGAATTGTATCCCCCCACACATTCATTAATCAGGGTATCTAAACAAACATTCACAATTCTAGGCGTCTAAATAAACAGGTGTCCAGTACAATTCCTGTTTTGAGGAGTCTTCATCAGTTGGACGCTTGTTCAAAGAAGGAGCCATGGCTGTATGTTTGGGGTGGAGCCCTCCAACATTGTCACCTTGTAGTTTTCATGTTTAGATCAGCCACATAATGCTCTCAATGTGTGTTAGACGCCTAGAATTGTGAATGTTTATTTAGATGCCCTGATTAGTGTATGTGTGTGGGGATACAATTCTGTACTTCTACTACAGAAATATTTTTCCCATATGCTGTTCGGTAACATGATATTGAGACTTTAGTGCTGACACATTGGGCTCTATTATTGTTATTGTTTTTTTTATTTTCTATATGGTGGAGGCTTCTGCACCGTTGGATTTTTTTGGAGGGGTTTAAGGCAGTGTATCAGCAAGGAGAAAGTGTTTTGTATACCGCATTTCTTCGACTGTAAGATGCCATCGATTGTAAGACGCACACTAATTTCAGTACCACCAACAGAAAAAAAAACCTAAGACACACCCACTATTCTAAGACGCACCTTATTTTTAGTAGGCATGTGCTCCGCTCCGATTAGAAGCGTAGAAGCAGGAGCGAATTGGCCTGCTCCGCCTTGCCCAGAGGTGGAGTAGAAGCGGACCGTGGACCCCTAGAAGCAAGGCAAAGAGAAGCGCCCATTTTCGGAGCGCTCCGGTTTCCGCGGTCCGATCTGATCGCCATCTTGAAACATTTCGCGCATAGGATTGCATTGCGGAAAAGAAAGGGGGATAACTGTGTTGTTTTTGAAGCTATCTTTCTGAAAATTCTTGTGCTTGGAGAGTCGTGGATGGGGGTCATTTTGAGCCTACTCTCAGCTCTCTGCGTGCTGCGGTTCGTGTGCTAGAATTTTGTAAAAAAACGGCAGGAAAAATACCTTTTCCGAAGGGCTGAGGGGCAGAGTCAACTCCCGGTCATGATCACATGATCCCAAAGTTGGAGGAGGGGATAGGCAAAACGGGTAACTTGGGATTCTGGGAAACTTCTCTTTCTACTCTGAACGGAGTTTTCCCAGTGTTTTTTTAAAACAGTAGCTCCACCAAATGCACTAACACAACCTGAAATCATAATAACAGATAGGAAACACACAGCAGTGCTACCCACCCTAACTTTGGGGAACAACTGAAAAGATGTGGTGCAAGGGGATGAGCTCCCCTAGGGCATCCCATGTGGACGTGCTCTCACTCTCTCCTGTACTTGGAGGGCCATCAGAGCCCTCCAAAGAGAGTAACCCGGTGGAGCAATGCCTATCATGAGTTGAAGTGAGAGCTCTACTCCTCAGAGCTCTCGTGGTGGAGCAATGGGCTTCATGAGTTGAACTGACAGCATTGTTTCTTAAAAGACTGGTCACTAGGACTAGTCAAATTGGCAGCTGCTTCCCCCTCCCCTGGCCACGTCCCCCTATTGCTGGTAAAAGACAGACATAGCCTTTTTAAAATAGTTCTTCTTGTTGTTTATTCAGCAACACTGCTGCTTTTAATTCCACCCCTCCTTTGTTTATTTATTTATTTATTCCATTTTATATGCATTACTGGCTTATCCTTGGCTCACTTCCTTATGCCCCCAGAAATGTCTGCTGCCTACCTGCCTTCCCTCCCTCCTCACCTGCCCGCCTCGCAGGGATGTTGTGTGTGTCTGGCTTTGACTCAGGGGAGAAGTCCTTCCTGCGCTCAATTAGAGATTTGGAAGTTCCAAATCCATTTTTCAAGTGTGGAAGAAGATTCATTTAGGTTTATCTCTACTCCCCAATTCGTGGCATGTTGGGATTTCCTTTGAAATGGCTCCATTGAGATGTCTGCAGGTTTAAGCCCCGCCAAAAAACAGGGGATGATGGGACTGCCTTGAGTCTTGGCATGCGTGTGCATCCCTGGATAAGCTATCATGGTGGTGAGTTTGAGATTTTTAACGTGCAAATTGACGGAGCTATCGAAAGGGGTGTGAATGGGGTGTTGGATTTTCATAAATTCCCCAGAAATCAGGGGATGATGGGACTGCCTTGAGTCTTGGCGTGCGTGTGCATCCCTGGATAAGCTATCATGGTGGTGAGTTTGAGATTTTTCACCTGCAAATTGACGGAGCTATCGAAAGGGGTGTGAATGGGGTGTTGGATTTTCATAAATTCCCAAAAAATCAGGGGATGATGGGACTGCCTTGAGTCTTGGCGTGCGTCTGTATCCCTGGATAAGCTATCATGGTGGCGAGTTTGAGGTTTTTCACATGCAAATTGACGGAGCTATCGAAAGGGGTGTGAATGGGGTGTTGGATTTTCATAAATTCCCCAGAAATCAGGGGATGATGGGACTGCCTTGAGTCTTGGCGTGCGTGTGCATCCCTGGATAAGCTATCATGGTGGTGAGTTTGAGATTTTTCACCTGCAAATTGACGGAGCTATCGAAAGGGGTGTGAATGGGGTGTTGGATTTTCATAAATTCCCAAAAAATCAGGGGATGATGGGACTGCCTTGAGTCTTGGCGTGCGTCTGTATCCCTGGATAAGCTATCATGGTGGCGAGTTTGAGGTTTTTCACATGCAAATTGACGGAGCTATCGAAAGGGGTGTGAATGGGGTGTTGGATTTTCATAAATTCCCCAAAATTCAGGGGATGATGGGATTGCCTTGAGTCTTGGCGTGCGTGTGTATACCTCCATGAGGTGTCATGGTGCCAAACGTGAGGTTTCTAACTTTCACAGAAAAAAAGTTGTATACTTTTTTAGCTTAATGCAAGCCTATGGCGGAAAAAAAATGGAGCTCCGATCCGGATCCGGAGCTCCGCAGCGAAGCGGAGCGGGCATGGGCGGAGTGGGGGTGGAGCGAAGTGGCCCGATCCACAAATCGCGGATCTGGAAGAGAAGCGGAGCGGGGGGTCCGTGCACACCCCTAATTTTTAGAGATGTTTATATGGGGAAAAAAGTGTGTCTTAGAATCGAAGAAATAGGGTACTTATTTAGGAACTGTATATGTAAGAATACTGTATATTTCACCCACATTTGTAATATATTGTGTCTATCTTGTATTTTAAGTGTGAGTCTTTGTGGTTGAGTGCTGAGAACCCCAATTGTGTGTTTTTTTAGTTTTTCTAGATGGACATGATGGCCTTTGCCAGGTCATGCTGTCTTTTACTGATTCAGGAATTTTCTGACAATTGAGCATGCTTTAAGTATTGGCCTGGCGCCAATACTTAATCTGTCTTGGGACACATCTCTCTTGTGACCAAGAAAGGGATCTTGGGGTTGTGGTAGAAAGCGCGATGAAAACGTCAGGCCATTGTGTAGCTGCAAATTCCATGTCAGGCAGAATTGGGAGAGGAATGGAACATGTAACTGCCAAGATCACATTGCCCTTCTACAGATTTACGGTGCGGTAATACTTGGAATACTGTGTACAGTTCTGATCACCGCACCTCAGAAAGGATATTGTATAGTTGGAAAAGTTAGGAAGAAAGGGCAACCAATATGATCAAGGGGGTCTGGAGCATCTCCCCTATGAGGAAAGGTTACAACATCTGGGACTGTTATCTTTTCGGCACCATGTCAAGACTTTTCTCTTCTCCCAGGCATTTTAACATTTAAACAGCATTTTAACAGCATTTAACAATGTTAAGTTTGTTTTTAATTGCCCCCAGACTTGTTTTTTTAAAATGGATACTGTTGTTTTTATACTGTTTTTATGTTTCTGATGGTTTCTTAAATCTTGTATACTTTTTAATGTTTACTATTTTTAACTGTTGTAAACTGCCCAGAGAGCTTTTAACTGTTGTAAACCGCCCATCATCACTCTATCACCCCATATCCAAAACTCTCTGGGCGGTTTACAAAAGATTAAAACATTAAACATTAAAAATCCAAATACAAAATATAAAACCATAAAACATAAAAACGGACTAAAGAAGTTGGGGGGGGGGAATAATTCAGGCCTCTTCAATTTCTCCTTTTGGAACAAGGATATTTGATTGGAAATGTCAGCTCAGCCCTCCTTATCCTTGTGTGCTTGGCATCACTATTTCTGTGCAATGCAGAAAGCCCAGCCTACTCTGACCATAGAAAGAACAGGAGAGTGTTCTTTCCTAAAACAAGTCTCTTTGCAGCCGGTGATACTTGATCCATATGTTCTATTGAAAGATGAAACACTGCTTGATGCCCATAGCAACTGCATTCATTCCAGCCACTGCTAAATTTACTGACAGCAAACTTGATAGATTTAGCTGTTGCAGCCGGTGGGGAAGGGGTATCACACACCTGGGGAGGATAGACTGTGGATGATTAACATGTCAGTCACTCTGCTGCAATCCCTTCCTTGACTCCCCTTCAGAATATATGTATCTCCCCATTTCAACAGAACATAAACGCAACCTGAGCTCCACTTTCCCTCACCCTCTGCATCTGCTGTGGTGGGTGCTCTCTGAATGTATCAGCCTCATTGATGCCTGAAAAGTCATTATCCTCAGCTCCCATGTGATAAATTAAGACCCCTGCAAGTTTTGCGCTTAATGGTGCAGAGCATCCTGAAGCTATTCCCATTGAGAAGCAGCACTTAGGACCACCTCCATCCCACTGAGAACCTCATTTACCTGGGATGACAGCTCATTAATCAGCATGGCCTGACTTGGGGAAGCCAAAGGTTGAACCCAGTGGAGAGCCATCTGTAAAAAAATAAAAATAAAACCCTCAGCAGAGAAATGATTGGCTTCCAGACTTTTGGATGCTTTGCGCTCTTAATAAGAGAGAGAGAGGCTTACAGGGGAGGTCTCATGGTTGCAAGGGAAACATTAAACATGTTTCCTCCTAGAAAGTAACGAGCACAATGTGACATTAATGGATTTTGTAAAGCTACATCTCCACCTGTGAATGCACTGGCTTAATACATATCTGCAAACCCTCCAATGTAAGTAGATACTCCTGTTTTAAGCTCATAAAGGAGACAATTGGTGGCATATCTCACCTATGGATTGTTGAAACATTAACTTTAGAAGGTCCATTTTCACACAGTTAAGTCTAAAACATTGATGCACTGGTTTTGTCTCTGCACAGTTCTCTACAAGCCAAAGGACATATTTGCATTAATGTGCACACAGTGATGGATGAATCTGTCAGTTTTGGTTTCTCTCAGTGTCTCAGTTTTTTCAACCTTGAGTTTGATTCATCTTGAATTTTGGCAATTATTCCAATCTGAAGTTTGCCCCAAACATTATTTTTATTTTATAAGGTCACAGGAAAATTCACACATATTTTCCTGCACATTTCTCTTAATATATAATTTTTGTACACAATTTTGTCTAATACACTCATTACTGCAAGCAATTTTCCTAATATCCTACAATTTATTTTCACTAATATACACATTTTTGTCTGAAATTTCCCCTAACATATGCATTATTGGATGCATTTTTTTTAATTGGAAAAGTCCACTGCAAAATTCAGAGAAGTTCGAATTTCAAAAGATAACTGAGATTTGGTTCTCGTATTTGGTTGAAAGTGTGAAAATAAGCAAGTGCACATTACAATGTGAACCAAACTAATTTCTCCCCCATCCTGTGTCCATTTGAATTCACAGATATGACTCCTCAAATAACAAAAGATTTATAATGTCTGTTTTTCATTGAGGTCAGATAGTATTGTACCATCAAAAATAAATATACCTCAAAAGCTATGTACAAACAAGAAATTGGTGTTATTATGACTATGAGAAGTAGGTCTTTTACAAGTGGAAGATACATATCCTATGCACTCTGATGATGGTAGGAGACTTGGAATTAGGGAGCTGATAATGCAAAGTTTCCCTGTTTGAAACATCTGGTCCCATTTTAAGTTAGGCCCTGCCAGCCTCCACTCAAGTGGGCCCAGCTTGAAATGGGGTTAGTAACCAGTCTTCTCTCCCAGCCCCAGCTCACATTCATCTTCCCAAGCTAACTACCCCCCCAAACCTAAAAAATAAATTAAAAAAATAAAGTTTTACTTTAGGGAAGTGGGAGTTACAGGCATCTGTACAACTACTAAGGTAGGCCCAAGATGGCCTCTCTTAGCTGGAAATGAACTTTGGACATAGTGTGGCCATGTGTGGCCATGTGTCCTCCTTTACAGCAACCTGCCAATTTTTCTCATGACACCCCACGAATGTGAGGTGCCTTATGGGGTACTTCATGCTCCAATTGGAAAGGGGGATCTGGTTCGGCAGAAATGGCCTCCTGACCTCCCAAAGTTGCTCACCCCTGCTGTATGTGAGGGACATTTCTAAACATATTTGCTCTCAAAATAAACATTATCTTGTTCTTTTCTTTTAATTATTTCTTAGCTCCTCTGTTCAAATTATTTCCCTCTACAGATACATGCATGTACACTTGATGTGTGCTCACTGGCCCCATTCCTGATGTTATGCATCCCACCAGCTCCACTCCTGATGTGGTTTAGCTGACTAGCTCCACCCCTGGGGGAGTAAAGGGAAGCCTGTGTGTACATAATTGTACATGTGAAAGCTCCCATTTGCAGATATTCCATCCAAGGTAAGGGGCAAGAAGTTAGGAGCAAGACTGGTGGATACAGTGCCAATTTTCCTTCAATGTGGTCTCTCTCTGTGTGTGGGTGTGTGGCAGGGGTGGAGAACCTCAGGCCTGGAGTATTCCTGGAGTCCAAATCTGACCCTCTGGGGTTCCCCAGAAATACATCTTTCCTCTGGCCCCACTGCTCCCCCCCAACTACTGATTGTTTGGTGGTTACCCCACTTTTGCACAGTTCTCCTCTTTCCAGTTCTGAAAGGTTGAAATGCTTTTCTGAAGGTTTTATTACTGATAGTAAGAGCTTTAAGCTTCAAAGGCCCCGTTCAGATGACACATCCGGTCCTATGATGGTTAAATGTTTTGAGCTAAACATTCTGTCTTAGTGTATCCTGAGAACCATGACAGCATGTTGTGCGAACCATTCCTAACCATGGTTGCTACATAACCACTGTTTAAAGATGCTCACTAACACTTGTTGCAAAAGAGTTAGCGAGTTGTTTGAATAGGCCCAATAAGTTGGCATTTGGGGATTTTGGCCAACCCTTTTTGCCTTCAGTCCTGCCCACCACTGGAAAGTGGCACTTGAGAGCCACTCTGAAATTGAATTTGTCCCTTGGAATGGATGAGGTTCACACCACTGGTGTAAGGGAAGTCATATGAACAGGGCAGAAGCTTTATGTAGAAGGATTTTTTAAAAAAAACTGTTAGTTGATGGCTCACATTACATGCGTCCAATTGCTTTATGTTTGAATCTGCTCATTTAGAAAATACTGAAGAAAACATTGAAAACTTTTTACTTGCTTTGATTCATTATTCTGAAGGGTCTATGAACAAAATGGATGGACATTCAGGAGTTAGTGGAAGGTGATCCAGTGACACGTCATGGGGTCCTTATTCCCCACAGTGTTAGAAAATGTTCCTAGACAATATTCCCATGAGCTCCATTAGTTACAAAACCTGAACCCAGTGTTATTTGATGGTGATAGAGTTGGATATGGGTTTTGATGTCCTTGGGCCAAGGGTTATCTTTCAGCCTCGCCTCAGGCCTTTCCATTTCTAAATTGGCAAGAATACGAACTACTAGTCTCTTGGGACTGTTGCAAGGATCATTTATTTAAATATTTGATTGATAAATGTTTAGGACCCGGCAAATTGTTCTTTCTTTATTGCCACAGAGAGACGTTTGTTGGATTCTTGTATTGGCAAAGGATGGATCCAGATGTCTCCGCCAGCTCTCTGTCGGGAAGGCCTATGCCAGCTGAGACAGCCAGCCAGCTGCAAGATTTTGTGAAGTCCAGAAAATATGTTGAATGCACGGGACCCACTTAGTGTGTCAAATGCAGTGTGGAGACTTCTTAGCTTGGCAAAGGCACAGTGACGGAGCCCAGCTGCTTAGATGCCCCAGGATGGGAATGCTGAGCTCTCTCAGAAGAGCTGCCCCTCCTGCCGTAGCAAATGGCAGCTCAAGGGCGGAATCTAGCATGGAATTTGTGGGGAATATCACTTGTCCAATGGAGATAATTCGCTAAAAAATTTAGAAGAGAATCTGAGATGGGTGTGGGCTGAAAGCCAACTGCCTGGGGTGGCCAAGCTTAAAATCTGATTTAGGGATAAATTACACACTACACCAGAAGCTGCACACCGACTACATAGATGGATCTCTGTTAATACATCATCTCAAAACCCTAAGCACCAAGGGTTTCTCTTAAGTAGATGGCCCATTATGCAACCCTTGCTAGAGCCATGCAATATAGCTGTGTGGTTAGTTACACCAACGCTAGGATCAGAATTGTTTAGATCAGAATTGTTAGAAGTGTTTCCATTTCTAATGGACATTTTTCTCTCTCTTGTGGAGAGAGAGAGAAGCTCCACAGATGGTCTTTGTTTCATGCTATGAGTACAAATAATTATCCCATTCGGTGTGTGTTGGGAATAATTTTTCTCTCAGGTAGAGTAACTGGTGACCTTTGATCAGAAGAGCTTAAGTTTCTCTTACACTATGGTTCTTCACATGCTTGAACCAACAGTGTACTATATCAAATGTATTCTTTGTGTTACAACAGCAGTGGGAACCTGTGGACCTCCAGATGTTTTTGAATTACAATTCCCATAACCACTGGGCATTGGCCACTCTGACAGAGGGTAATGGGAGTTAGTGTCCCAGCAACATCTGGACGACCACAGGTTCCTCACTGTTCTCTTACAACCATCTCTCATAATATAATTACATTTGACATATGTGTGTGTTTGTTGATTTCAGTGGAAGAGCTGAATACTTGCTTAACGGTACTTGCTTAATGATAAACTATTTAACTATGGTTGGATCATGCCCAGTTTAATTATTTTGAAGATGCTCATATTATAGACAGTTGTTTCAGAAAGAGAGCAACATGGTTATCATATAGGTATCACAAATGTTTGTCCACACACCATCGCTTTCCATACTTGCTACATGAGTGACACATTCAAAAGAGATATATTTTTAAAGATATTCATGTCTCTCTTTGACATGTTAACCATCAATTTGATAAAGATTTCATAGTGCCTTGACTTGTATTTATAGATTTATATAAACAAACAAAGCAAACAATTAATCAAGCAGCAGAGATTATGATATAACATGCCCCTGGTATCCCATCCCTAACCAGTTTTGCAGCTGAGCTCATTCATTGATCTTGACCTTTCACTCTCATCAGTCTGATTCTTCAAACATACCTTGTTTTCTTTAATAGTCAATATGGCAATTTAGGAAAATTATATTACAGAAATAAATATTTCAAACCTAGAGGTAGCAGGGATCTGTTTATGTCTTCAGTTTATTTTGTTCTGCTTTGTTTTGCACAAATGAAGAGGACAGGGTATCAACAGCTCAGAGATGACCTCAGAATTACCTCAGAATTACCTTTCTCCATGAAATTCTCATGGGCATTCCCAAATCTCCATGTAGGCAACTTTACAATAACAACAACAACAACAACAACTGATATGTATAATAATACACAGCTAAACTGTGGCCTTTCAGTGACCTCATTCTGGTTCCTGACTTGGAGCTGAGCAGAAGCAGGGAAGAGCAGCAGGCCCAGCTCAAGTAGGAGCTATAAAAGTAAGCCAGATTCCCAGGGAGCGAGCGAACAGGAAGAGCAAACAGGAGTTTGACAGGGGGAGTGTAGGGGAAGAGGAGACCAAGGAAAGGGGAAGAAGAGAAGCCTCAAGGAAACCCAGGAGGCTGCCAATTCAAAGATGCCGTGTGCTTGCCATATGCTCCTGAGTGCTGAGTGAAGAGGGTCGGTGTGGATAGTTGCTGCAGGAGCTGAAAGGGGAGTGGCCTGATTGTCAGTTGGACTCAGCAATCAGTGCCTGATTGCTGTTGATTGTTGTTGGCCTTTCAGTGACCTCATTCTGGTTCCTGACTTGGAGCTGAGCAGAAGCAGGGAAGAGCAGCTGGCCCAGCTCAAGTAGGAGCTATAAAAGTAAGCCAGATTCCCAGGGAGCGAGCGAACAGGAGTTCGGCAGGGGAGGTCAAGGGGGAGGCCTCTAAAAAAAAAAAAAAGTGGGAAAAACAAAGAAAAACATAAAGAGAAAAAACCCCCACAAAACCACCACCAAAACAAAAAACAAAACAAAAACCAAAACCAAAAGATCTTACTTTGCCTTAAGACATACTCATATAGTTGTGTACCTTCAGAGAGGACACAACAAAGCAAAGGCAATTCCACTATAATCAAAAAGGAAAAAAAATCCAAAGCAGAAATTGACAATATGGATGGAAAGGAGTCCCTAGAGGTGGTGACCTGCAAAGGGTGTGCAATGTTCGTGTTTCTGCCTGAGCTCAACATGGCGTATACCTGCAACAAGTGCAAGCTGGTGGCACTTTTGGAAGAAAAAGTGAGAGGACTTGAGCGGCAAGTGTCCACCCTCCAAGGAATAAGAGAAGTCGAGGAGTTCTTAGACCGAACGGTGGAACTGCAACAGCAACAAGAAGCACATGAGATTGAAGAACAACAGCCAGCTGAAGCAGAAGTAGAGTATGCTGAGGGGAGGAAAGCCAATGAAGAGGAAACTCCCTGGAAAAGAGTGACAGGAGCAGAAGAATTAGAAGCCATTCTGCACCGGTGGAACCATTAGAGTTAAGCAACCGCTTTCAGCTTTTGGAGAATGAGACTGAAGGACAGTTTGCAGAGGAAGAAGTACAGGAGACACCATGCAACAGTGACCAAGAGGCAGAAGGTAGGTCAACCAAGAAGAAGAGAAGAGTAGTCGTTGTGGGAGACTCCCTGCTGCATGGGATTGAAACCCAAGTATGTCGTGAAGACCCATGGACTCGCCAGGTGTGCTGCCTCCCTGGAGCACAGATTAGAGATGTGACTGAAGGGTTACCGAAGCTCATAAAGCCCACGGACACATACCCCTTTCTTCTCATCCATGTGGGAACAAATGATGTCGCCAAGCAGAGCTACGAAGAAATCATTTCAGACTTTGAAGCTCTGGGAAGGAAACTGAAGAACTTTGGGGCCCAGGTAGTTTTCTCATCCATCCTCCAGGTTCTTGGAAGAGGATTAGAAAGGGAAAGAAAAATACTCCGGATGAACGACTGGCTTCGAAGGTGGTGCCATCATGAGAGTTTTGGATTCTGGGACCACGGGCTACGCTACTTGGAACATGGACTGCTGGCAAGGGATGGGTTGCACCTCACAAGGGCTGGAAAGAATGAGTTCGGCCACAGCATGAAGAACTTGATCAGGAGGACTTTAAACTGAATCTTACGGGGGTGGGAGATGTAAATTTCGAGGCAACAATGGATGAAGGCCAATGCACCACAGTACAGAGAACAGCTCCAACAGTGTCCCAAAATAGTCTGCAACAATGTAGGAACAAAGCCAGACTATAAAACACATGGTCTTCGATGTCTATATACTAATGCCCAGAGCATGGGAAACAAACAGAATGAACTTGAACTCTTATTACATGAAGGCAAATACGACTTGATAGGTATAACTGAAACTTGGTGGGATGACTCCCATGACTGGAATATAGCAACTGAAGGATATAACTTGTTCAAAAAGAACAGAAGAAATAGAAAGGGAGGTGGAGTTGCACTATATGTTAAAAATACAAATCCCTGCACAGAAATACAGGCGGATGAGACTGGGAGCCCCGTCGAGAGCTTCTGGATTAAAATAAATGGGGCTAGGAATAAAAAGAATATGATAATCGGAGTCTACTACCGACCATCCAATCAAGGAGAAGACGAGGAAAAAACTTTTGAGAAACAAATTGCTAGTGTTTCAAGGAAGTGTGATGTAGTAGTGATGGGGGAACTTCAATTACCCTGATATCTATTGGGAGACCAATACTGCCAAAAGCGGCCCTTCCAAGAAATTCCTGACATGTATGGGTGATAACTTTCTCCTACAGAAAGTGGTGGAAGGAACTAGAGGATCGGCAATGCTTGACTTGTTATTGACCAATAGGGATGATTTAGTGGATAAAGTGGCAGTTATGGGAACTCTGGGGGAAAGTGACCACGTCATACTTGAATTCTTGATTATGAAGGAGACAAAAGTCGAGCGTAGCCATACACGTACTCTGGATTTTAGGAAAGCTGATTTTAATAAACTCAGAACTATAATAAGTAAGGTCCCGTGGCAAGGGAGCCTAATGAGAAAAGGAGTGCAGGATGGGTGGGAGTATTTAAAAAAGGAAATTTTAAAGGCACAGTTACAAACAATTCCAACAAGGAGAAAAGATAGAAGACAACAGAGGAAACCAATGTGGCTCCACAAAAAGCTTAGAGATGACCTGAAAACAAAAAGGGATACATATAGGAAGTGGAAGGAAGGCCAGGCTACAAAAGAAGAGTACAGACAAGTGGTGCAGAAGTGCCGAAATGGCGTCAGGAAGGCCAAAGCTGAGAATGAGCTGAGATTAGCGAGGGATGCTAAAAGCAATAAAAAGGCTTTCTTCAGATACGTGAGTAGTAAAAGGCAGAGGAAAGAAATGGTGGTTCAACTGCTTAATGAGGATGGCAAATTGATAACAGACGGCAAAGAAAAGGCTGAAGTGCTCAATTCCTACTTTGCCTCAGTCTTCTCCCAAAAGCGGGTCTATGACCCCCCTGGAAAAAGTGAAGCAGAAGTTGAGGGGGCAGGATTGCAGTTTGAGATTGATAAAGAAATGGTCAAAGAACACCTAATTTCCTTGAATGAGTTCAAATCTCCAGGGCCCAATGAACTGCATCCTAGAGTAATGAAGGAGCTAGCAGAAGAACTCTCAGAACCTTTGTCTATTATCTTTGCAAAATCATGGAAGACGGGTGAGGTGCCGGACGACTGGAGGAGGGCTAACATTGTCCCTATCTTCAAAAAGGGCAAAAAGGAAGAACCCGGGAACTACAGACCAGTCAGTCTGACATCCATGCCTGGGAAAATTCTGGAGCAGATTATAAAGAAGTCAATCTGTAAACACCTTGAAATCAATGCAGTGATTACTAGAAGCCAACATGGATTTGTCAGGAACCAATCCTGTCAGACTAATTTGATCTCATTTTTTGATAGGATAACCTCCCTTGTGGACTGTGGGAATGCTGTGGACGTCATATATCTTGACTTCAGCAAAGCTTTTGACAAAGTACCGCATGACATTCTGATTAACAAACTAGCTAAAAGTGGGCTAGATGGAACAACTATTAGGTGGATTCACTGTTGGCTACAGAATCGGACTCAAAGAGTACTTATCAATGGAACCTTCTCAAACTGGGGAGAGGCAACGAGTGGGGTGCCGCAGGGCTCAGTCCTGGGCCCAGTGCTCTTCAACATTTTTATTAATGATATGGACGAGGAGGTGCAGGGAACGCTGATCAAATTTGCAGATGACACAAAATTGGGTGGGATATCTAATACCCTAGAAGACAGAAACAAACTTCAAAGTGATCTTGATAGGCTGGAGTGCTGGGCTGAAAACAACAGAATGAAATTAAATAGGGATAAATGCCAAGTTCTACATTTAGGAAATAGAAACCAAATGCACAGTTACAAGATGGGGGATACTTGGCTCAGCAACACTACAAATGAGAAGGATCTTGGAATTGTTGTAGATCGCAAGCTGAATATGAGCCAACAGTGCGATATGGCTGCAAGAAAGGCCAATGCTATTTTGGGCTGCATTAATAGAAGTATAGCTTCCAAATCACGTGAGGTACTGGTTCCTCTCTATTCGGCCCTGGTTAGGCCTCATCTAGAGTATTGTGTCCAGTTCTGGGCTCCACAATTCAAGAAGGATGCAGACAAGCTGGAGCGTGTTCAGAAGAGGGCAACCAGGATGATCAGGGGTCTGGAAACAAAGTCCTATGAAGAGAGACTGAAACAATTGGGCATGTTTAGCCTGGAGAAGAGAAGACTGAGGGAAGACATGATAGCACTCTTCAAATACTTAAAAGGTTGTCACACAGAGGAGGGCCAGGATCTCTTCTCGATCCTCCCAGAGTGCAGGACACGGAATAACGGGCTCAAGTTAAAGGAAGCCAGATTCCGGCTGGACATCAGGAAAAACTTCCTGACTGTTAGAGCAGTGCGACAATGGAATCAGTTACCTAGGGAGGTTGTGGGCTCTCCCACACTAGAGGCATTCAAGAGGCAGCTGGACAACCATCTGTCAGGGATGCTTTGGGGTGGATTCCTGCATTGAGCAGGGGGTTGGACTAGATGGCCTTGTAGGCCCCTTCCAACTCTGCTATTCTATGATTCTATGATTCTATGAAATCATTTGGGTGAAAAGAAAGCATATTAAGAAAGAAAGCATATTTAATTAAAAGTTAGAATGAATATAGAGAAACTTCAATCCTGGGACTTTTCTCTTCTGATGTGATAGATTACACAGACTTTCTAAATCATTTTAGAAAGTCTGCATACAACTGCATCATATTTACTGATAGGCATCGTGTTCTGCAGCCCAGTTAAGCTAGGCTTTTTGGAATCAAAATCCAAGAGAACTTTGATTCCTAAAAATAACGGTTGGAGATTACTTCATAATTCTCTCTTAATTAAATTCCCATTGACATTCCCAGATCTCCACACAGGAAACCTTACAGAAGGTCTAAAATAATAATTATACTTAATAATACACAGATACACTCAGTAGGACACAATGCAGAAAATGTTAAGTCATCATGACTGAATCCCTTTTAAATTTATTTATTTAAAATATTTGTATCCCACCCTATATCACTAGGATCTCAGGGTGGTGAACAGATAAAATTATACAATATAAAACAATAAATATACACTGCTAAAACAAATTAAACCATTAATCAAGTTAAAACCAGTATATAATTTAAAAGGAGTAAAACAATTATAACAGTTAAAACAATGTGTGAGCTTGGTGAATTTAACCATTAAAGGCTTTGTTAAAATGGACTCAGGTTTGCCATAATTAAATCTGGTTCAATTGTTTTAAATGAGATTTAGACTTGACTAATTTTTTCTGGGTTGTTCTCAGTGAAGTGCAAGAAGTCCAAGTGAATACAAAGATGGAATCTATTTATTTATTATGAATATGTATATGCTCCTGTATTTGCTAAAAAGCCATCAAACAATAAAACCTTTAAACAATAAAAATGAGAACATTACAAACAATAAAATAACTACATAATTTAATAGGCTAGCTCAGAAATGTACAGGCTTTGACTGAAGATTGTGTTCCAGTCTGTGTTTGGGTCCGGGAGGTGAGAATTTGGTGGATTTTGGTCAAAAACAAACTCAATTTTCCCCCTCATACATCCCTACTCTACACTCTTCGTAGGGGTCAAGTGACGGGGCCAATCATAATTCTTGAAGGAGCACATTCTGGAGCAATGAAGAAGAAAGACCGCTGATGATGTGTGCTTGACAAATAGGCTTCTGTGGATAATGACACCCTCAAAAGGGTCTCTGGGGGCAGTGCTTAATAACCATACAGGTTTGTAGTGAGATAGGACGGCCCTTAGATAGACAGATCCTAAGTTGTTCAGGATGTTAAACCTTAAATTGTGCCCAGAGAGCAAATGAAAATTTGAAGACTGAGAAACAGAGAGTAGCAAAGAATCTTTCAACAGCTCCAGAAATGAGAATGAGAGTTGAGACCAGAGCAAAACATGATGAGGTTTAACTATTTTCCTTACTAAAGAGTTTCCACAAAATACATTGGGGACCATGGCCTTTGCTAGACCAGCGTTTATCCCTGGGGTGAACCCCGGGATCGTCCCTGTGCATCCAGATGATGCACAGGGGATCCCGGGCTCAGGGAGGGATCAACTCTCCCTTGTCCCGGGATAACGGGCACCACTTTTAGCCCAATATTTTTCGCGTTCTCGAGACCGTGAGCATGTGGCACCTCTAACAAGCAGTTTTCCCGGCTCCTTGTAATTACTCGTGAGGAGCTGTGAGCCGTGGATTGGGCACAGCGCTTCCCAGGAGTGCTGCGCCCATTGGGGATGGGGGGGAGAGATTGGCGCCACGAAAGGGGAGAGATCGGGGATTGGGGGGGAGAGATCGCCGCCACGGAAGGGGAGAGATTGGGGATGGGGGGGAGAGATTGGGGATGGGGGACTCTTTTTTAAAAAAAACATACTCACTTTCATGCAGGAGCGCTCCTGTGCATCCAGCCCCTTCAGTAAAAAAAAAAAAAAAAATGGCGGGTGTGCCGGCACGCCTCGCATGTAGACTAGGGCGAGATCCCGTGATATTTGCATCGTGGGATCTCCCCTGGTCAGGCCCAGATTTACAGGTAGGTCTAGCCAAGGCCCATATCTCTTGTGCAGTTGCTTTGATTTCCTTTTATTGAGCATGTACGATTCTCCCCTCCAATTGTCTCTTCCCTGCTACTGCACTCCTCTTACCTAGGCGGCCCTAGAGTTGAGACCACCCTGATTCGTTCAGATAGGCGGCTGGTTCTAGAAGTAGTCATACTTAGAGCAAGATCCAATAAAACCATAAATTCAATGGGTCTACTTTAAGTAAGATTAAGTCTGGATCCAATCCAAAGTTTCGTGTTTGGGAAGGAAATTATCAGCAGGGGAAGAAAGAAAGGAATGGGTGCTTTTTTAACATCTGAGACATTAGCAAGTCCTTCTTAAAGGCTACTTAGTAATATGAATTGCATTCACACCTTATTAGGTCAATTTTGACACTTGTTGATTTGTAAGAGAAAAAATCTAGTTACATACTGAATTTGGATAATAAAACGTTCACTTGGCAACAATCCCAAATCTACAGGTGTTTGTTTCTCTCTTAGAGCTTTAGCTTTCAGCTGTAGCCATTGGAGAAGCTGGGGAAGATTTCCTGATCCAGGCTCAGAAAAGAACTTTGGGGGCTCATTAAAGCTTATCTCAAAGGAAAGGTGAGCTTTACAAGCCCCACAATAATTCCAAGCTGGAGAAGAATTGTCGGTTTAGCCCAGTTAGCTTGTATGAGCTATGGGGAGGGGGGATCCTGCAGGGACAAGATGTGAGGGAGGAGGAGGGAGCTTACCTTCCATCAAGAGCCCATTGGGGTGGATTTCCTTCTCCCTAGCCTTAGTTTTTGCCCATCCACCAGCTTTGTTTTTTCCCCATTTGATGTAATTGTTTCCATTACATTTAATAGATCTGGCATAAAGAGGTACAATGTTGTAAACCAAGGCTAGGGGAGAGAGACTCCCCTCTCCCAAATTTCACTTTGGCCCTAAAAACACCCCTTCTCTCTAGGGATATGTGAATCAGCAAAACCCAGACTTGCCAAAGTTCTCCAAATTCCATTTTGAAACCCATTCTGACTTGAGTCCGTATCAGTTTGCAAGCTTTGGTTTCCCCCCCCTTTTTACTTGTGTATTAATGTCAGCTTTTTTGCATATTGTCCAGATGTTCACATTTTTCTCCCATTGATTAATGCATATTTGTGTGCAGTTTTTAAAAGTACACATTTGATTCATGCACATTTTTCAGATGTATGCATGCAGTTAAATGCATTTTTATTTTGGCCCAATTGGATTCACTGGACACCTCCCTCTCCTCCCCTCCCTCTTTCCTCACCGCCCCCCCCCCCCCGAATCCACCGCCACTGAGACTTAGCATTGTCATGCGTCCTCCTCCCTTAGAGCCTCAATTGTATAAGTAAGTTGGGGATTGCTTTTTTCATTGATCTGTGGTCACAAACTAGGGAAATGACCATTTATGGCCACTGTAGTTTGTGGCAGCAGATCTATGAAAAGGAGAGAACCCCCAATCTTTCCTTCAAATTGTGATTGTTAGGGAGGAAGACACATGAAGGTAAGTCCCAGCAGGGCAGCTCCAGATATGAGGAGAGGGAGGGAGGCAACCAGGGAGTCCAATGGACTCCCAGCCAGCCTTGTGCCCAGCTTTCCTGGGTGCCTGCTGTGCAGGGGCATGGTGGGTACCCAGGAACCAGCAAAGGCTGACCCACTTCAGTGGTGGTGGGACCTTGCATTGACTTTAGTACTGAAGTGAGGCAGCCAAGCCCTAAAGCACCCCAAGTTGAATCGGGCCATTTCGGAAGCTCTGAAATGGCCTCTGAGGTGAATGGCGGGTGGTGGCTGTGCACGGCCCTCTTTATTACTTTGCATTTTGTTTTTAAAATTGCTTGTATACTTTCCAGAGAACACTCATTATTGGATAGTCTAAAAGTGTTATGAATAACCAAGTCAATAAATCAATAATTAAAGAAATGCTTGATTTTTGCTACCAAATAAAACATATGAAACCAACATTTGAATGAGGTTGGTTTTGGTCAGATCTCACTCCAGACCTAGATGTTATAGCAGAGGTGGGCAACCTGTGGCCCTCAAGATGTTTTGGCCTACAATTCCCATCAGCCCTAGCCAGCATGGCCAGTGTTAGGGCTGATGGGAGCTGCAGGGCAAAACATGGTCAAGTTGTCCACCCTTGACTTATAGGCAGGAAGGTTTAACATTCCTTGAAAGGGATATCCTTAAGTATCATCTGTTATCTTCTAACCAGGATAGACTGAAGGAGAGGAATCCCCCACCTTCTTATGCTACTAATGTTTTCAGATAGACACTTTTGTCTCTTCTTCTGTTCCATCTCCAGCAACTTGGATCCCCTCCAGATGTCTAAGTAAAAGAGAAAGAGAAAAAATGCAATAGTAGTAGCTTAAGAAATCAGTGAGAAACATTCTAGCTCTCTGCTCTCCCCCCATACTATGACCCATGGACATTGGGAACAGGGTTGTTAAGCTTATTCCTTTCTCCTTTGACAGCTGACAAATCCCACAGGCCCAGGAGGCAATCCATCTTTCATCTGCCCATCAAGTACTTGAAGCAGGGAATGACACTGCCTAGCTCGCCCTTTTCTCCCCAGCCAACCCCCCTTCTCTCTCTCTCTCTCTCTCTCTCTCTCTCTCTCTCTCTCTCTCTCTCTCTCTCGTGTGCTGTTTGGAACTTGGGAAAATTCAATTTCCTTCCTGCCTTCGGCTTCAGCACAGGCTCTTGTCTGCTCTGCACCTGCTCCTTGCAGCTGCAACTCGAGACTCTGGTGAAATACTTTCTGTCCTGCCAAGCTGAGAGCTAAGTGAGCCCGCCCACCCCCTCCTCTCCTGACTCTAACATTTCATTCCATATTTGCTTTGCTGCTTTCTTCATTAACACCCTTGTTCCTTGCCTCTCTTTCTCCTGGGCATTTGCCTTTTAGCCCTCCTCTGTGTTCATAGTTGCTCTGTGATCTTCCAGCTTCAGCGCTTGGGGTCTTTGCAGCTTGTTCTCTCAGTTCCTTCCTTTTGCCCCCAAGGTGAGATTACGTTTCTTGTGGAACGTTTCCTAGGAGGTTCCTCAGAGTCAGAATTTCCAAAGAGGAGCTCTTCTGCTCCCATGTCTCCTCACGTACTTCACTCTGCAGAATTAATACCAGCTTGCATCAGTAACTGCTAGGAGCTCAACAATGGAGACAATACTGACTTGACCCAAGCTCCTGATAGCCAAGGTAGGTGTGGGGAGAAAGTAGAACTCCATGTGTTTTGGATATCAGCTCCCAGCATTCCTGACCATTGGCCATGCTGGCAGGGGCTTGTGGGAGTTGAAGTCCAAAACATCTGGAGATCTACCTTCTGCTCATCCCATATGTTAGAGATCAAACTGTCCGTGGTCTAGTTTGGTGACAGCGCATTTAAACACTTAAAATTATTGAGATTCTTCTCCTCCTCCTCTTTCTCATTCTTTTCCTTCCCAGAAAAAACAAGGTTGAACTTTAAAATATTTAGAGGAAAAATATTTTGGCAAAGAACAATCAGACTAGTATAAGAAACATACTAAGAGTTGCAGTGTCTAGCTTGAGGGAAAATGCCTCCTCTCTGCCCCATCCCAGCTGTTATTTGGGAAACACTTCTTTAAGGTATCGTAGAAATGGGTGTGTAGAATGCCCCCTAAGAAATATGTCTGGTTTTATCATTTGTATGAAGAGGGGCATTTTCTGAAATTATCACTTTGTCCACAAAAGTGCCCTGCAAATATGTTTGGCTGAGAGAATATGGCTTATTCAATGCAATCCAATGAGTTTAAGGATCTTCCCTTTTCATGTTTGTCAGTGTAGCTGCTGGGACACTGAGGATGTGAAGTCCACAGAAGCCCATGGCAGAGGTGGGAACAAAGTAGATCCCCTAGATGTAAACTATTTACTCATTGACTCTTGTTGAGCCAATTCTCAGCCTACTGATGTTCCATTCACTGGGCTCGCTGGGCCAACCAGCAGCTCACATAGTGTAGCAAGCAGGAGTGGGCAGCTGTTGTTCCTCGGTGATCACCCGGAGAGAATGGACAGAGGTTAGTCCATCCACCCTGAAAAAATAAACTGAAAATGAATTTCTCATATGTCCCTAATGGTACTGTTGTATTCTGCTTTCGTTAGACATCGCATGGAGAACTGTGTCCAGTTGGGGCATTGAAGTTTAAGGATATACTAGAGGAAGGCAACAAAGATGATGCCCAGAGGAGTGTAACTAAGATGGTGAGGCATCTGGACAGCAAGTCCCATGAGGAAAGGTAGAGGGACCTGGGTATGTTCAGCTTGCAGAAGAGACAATGAAGAGGTGATATGACAGCCATCTTGTGGCTGGACATCAGGACTGTTAGAACAGTATGACATGGAATTATCTAGGGAGGTAGTGACTTCTCCCACACTAGAGGCATTCAAGATGCAGCTGGACAGCCATCTGTCAAGCATGCTTTAAGGTGGATTCCTGCATTGAGCAGGGGGTTGGACTTGATGGCCTTATAGGCCCCTTTCAACTCTACTATTTATGATTCTACGATCTTCAAATATTTGAAGAGTTCATCCATAGATGGAGCAAAACTGTTTTTGTTGCTCAAGTGGCTAACTCACAAAGTACAAGGAAAAAAGGATTTTGACAGTGGAGCAGACTGTCTCAGAAGGTGGTGGACACACTTCCATTAGAGGTTTTTAAGCAGAGGGTAGATGACCATCTATCAGAAGTGCTATAGGAATGGACTTTCTGCATTGCAGTAGTTGGACTAGAAAATTTTTGAGCTCCCCTCCAGCTTTAACTTATGATTCTATTATTCTAATACCAGCCACTGGTGTATTTGCACTGGGGCTATGCAGTACTAATGGTTTAATGGTGCAGGAACAAGCAGCAGGCGGGACAACCTGAGTGCTTAGTTTGGCTTTAATATCCCCCCCAATGAATCTCCCCACCCCCACTATTTTTCAGGAAACTTGGAATCACCCAAGTCAACTTGAATTGAGTCTCTCTGGGTTTGCCTATCCCTACCACGAACCCAGTGGTGAAGTGGCTATGGATTTTATTTTTGTCCCCCCGCCCATCTCACTGCCAATTTTATTTAAGCCAATTCATGTTTTACAAGAAAATAGTAGTAATGGTGGACCAACTCCCATTTGCAAACTGAACTATTTTCGGAGCCCTTTGGAGAAGAACGTCTGAAGAAGATGCTTCATTATGCCACTGAACATTTCAACAAGGAGACGTGCTATGAAGTATTTACAATCTAATCTTATGCATATTTGATCATAAGTAAGTCCCAGTGAAATCAGTTGAACTTACTCCCATGTAAGTGTGCATAGGACCACAATTTAGTTGATGCTGGAGTTTATTAACCAGTTATACTAGAACTGAAATAAGCACATTTAAGGTGGTGCAGGACTCCTGGTTAAATCAAGGCAGAGCTTATGGCTGTACCACATGTTGCTCCTTTTTTAGCTTGAAAAGTTGTATTGGGAGAGGGTGATAGAGAATGGAAAAGCAGAGAGGGAGTCCTTACCACTTCCACTATTTCCCCACTCCTGTTCCTACCACCCTCAGAAGGTCTCCATTCTCTCCAGTAAGGTTTCAAAAGCCATTTGGGAACAGGGCAATTGTGGAAAGGAAAAGGGTTAAATGCCCATCCTCCGACACATCATTTCTCCACTGGAAGCCGCCCAGTGCCAAAGTGAATTTTTAAGCCAAAATAAAGGCTGTTGCGCTACGGCTAAACACATTTGTGTGTAACATGTAGTTAGACCCCTAGCTCCTAATTCAAGCTTGAGCTCCTTGCAAGCATTCCCCTACCAGGGTAAGCTTCAAAGCAGGGAGCTGCAAACTCTTTGAGGTAAAAGAGCCGGAGAAACTGTACTTGGATCTACTTTCAGTCTTATCCATGGCCATATGGCATTGCATTTTAAGATTTTTTTAAAAAAAATAAATCATTTTTTTAAGCATGGACAGATGTGAAAGGAGATTCATTTTCTGTAGCTTATAATCTGGCAAAAGTCCTATGTCTCTTACAGATGAGCAACTGTGTGCGTGTGTGTGTGCATGTGTGTGTGTGCCTTTGTGTTTGTAAATGTGCCTCAAGCATAGGGATGGGGGAATTTGTGAAGGTTGTTTGCACTCTCTTAGTTGGATTTCAGCTGTTAACTTTGTTCCGTCATGTTTCCACATTAGTTTGCGACTTTTGTTTTTAGAAGTCCACATAAAAAAATAATATGTGCTTTCTTGCACATTTTGTCTAAGATATATGTTTTTGTGTGCATTTTTTCAAATGTATGAATTTCCCTCTCCCAATTTTGTGTACAATTTCCCGTAGTATGCACATTTTCAGTGCACTTTCCCCTTATTCACACATTTCCCTGTGCAGTTTTTGTGTTGAACTTGTTCACAACATTCAGAAAATGCGGATTTGAGGAGTACAACTGCATTTCAGTTCCTTTGTAAGTTTGGGGAGTGCAAATTAGATACGTTTGCAACAATGTGGACTGGACAAAATTCCCCTCCATTTCTACTCATTCAGCAAGCATGGGTACATTTTGCTATAATAGCTTTGTGGGGGGGAAAACCAGTCGTTATTATTTATCCTTTGTTGTATATGCTTCTTCATTTCATGTCCCCCGAATCCCACACTGAAACCCCAAGAACCTCAGAGCACTGCAATTATGTTTTGTCTGGCTACCAGCTGGTCCCAAACAGAATCTGTTTCACATCTCACCATTGTTCCAAACGTACGTCTACCACCAAATTAGTCTGCCCCTGAAGCTGTGAGAGATTCACTCAAGAGATAATGCAGGACCCCTCTGGAGTCTGTTTCTGTCACCAACACTGAGTTATTTATGTACCATCCATAAAGTTGCTATACAGCTGCTCTTGGCTCAACATATAAGCATATGTAATTGCTTCACAGGGTGTTCTTTTCCTGGGCCATCTAACACTTATCTGGACATCTGGGCAAACTGTTCCATATGGATTCTTTCTGTTTGACCATTAGACTATCAGGGTTAGGGAAAAGAAGGAGAAATATTATCTGGGTTAGTGGTGTTGGAAGGTCAACAAGGCTTATATTATTTTCTGAGGGTTGCTTCACACATTTCATATTCCTACAAAGAAAAGATTTCAATTTAAAAAACACACACACAAATGGAAAGTAAAAACTGTTTGCAGGTCATCTCATATGATAATGCTGCATGCATGCATGTAACCCACCACATACACATTGCCCGCAGAAGCAATAGTTGGATGCGGCAGCTTCTCAATAAGTGTTTATTGCAGGGATGAACGAATTGTGTAAAATCCGCTCTGTGTTTCGTGGATTATCTGGCGCCTTTAGTTCTACTGTCTGCAAAAATGCACTATTTTCCCCCCCCCCAATGTGCAATTTCCCCTAAAATGTGCATTTTCACGCTTTAGTTTATGGAGGGAAATGTGGATTTTTATTTTTGCATATTTTCCTCCAACGAAATTTGTGCAAAATTCCTGAAGGTTGGACAAAGCAGGCTGCAAGGATGCATAAGCTGAACAACAGGGGGAACCCAGCCTGCTGCGGAACCTGTGGGTCAGATTCATAAAACTATGAACTCATTTGGTTGTGTTGTTGATTTTCCCCACATCCCTATTTTATTGTGATCATGATAATTACACCTGATGCCCTATGAGGAGAGACTGAAAGAACTGGGCATGTTTAGCCTTGAGAAGAGAAGACTGAGGGGAGACATGATAGCACTCTTCAAGTACTTGAAAGGTTGTCACACAGAGGAGGGCCAGGATCTCTTCTCGATCATCCCAAAGTGCAGGACACGGAACAATGGGCTAAAGTTACAGGAAGCCAGATTCCAGCTGGACGTCAGGAAAAACTTCCTGACTGTTAGAGCAGTACAACAATGGAACCAATTCCCTAGGGAGGTTGTGGGCTCTCCTACACCAGAGGCATTCAAGAGGCAGCTTGACAGCCATCTGTCAGGTGTGCTTTAAGGTGGATTCCTGTATTGAGCAGGTGGTTGGACTCGATGGCCTTATATGCCCCTTCCAACTCTACTATTTTATGATTTTATGTCCAGATTAGATTACTGCAATGCTTTCTATATGAGGATGCCTCTAAAGACCATTCAAAACCATCAATTGATTCAAAATTAGGGATCCTTAGGAACAGACAGATCAGTCTATTTCTGGTCCATGTCACATTCACGTACCTTTAATCATAAGTCCACCTTTTAAAATCTGCATGAAAATTTGTATTTAACCATATATTTGTGAATGTTTTTTCTCTCACAAAATATGCATTTCTAAATTTAATTCACCCTAAATGCATTTTGTTTTGTGTTTTTGTTTTGTTTTTTGTTTTGACCCAAGAACGGCATCCCAACATCCCATTCAGAGAGGTGTTCAAAAATACATATTTAGATATGCAATTAAATGCAATTTTTCATGTAGATTTTTTTTAAGAATGTGGATTAATGGAGATCAGTGGGGAAACAGGATCAAATGGACTTATGAATGAACACATGTGCAAATGACACGTACTGGAAATAGACTGAACCGTCCACCTATATTAAAATAGAGGTTGTTAATATGATCTCTTTTAATGGGAACCTATAGAACTGTCTCCCTTCCACTCCCCTCACCCACTTGCTTAATTTTCATGTTTAATTGTCTCCCTTTCTCTCCCTCTCCATTCTCTGAAGTTCTTTTGGCATGAAAAGGGACATTTGGTTCCCCCCAACAACACATGGAAATATGCGGACTTCAAACGTAGATTGCATCTGAGTCTGTGTTTGGTCTGGAAAGTGTAAACTGTGTGGGGATGTGGGAGAAATCCATTTGGGGGTGTGGGTGGAGTTTGATGAGTTTTCCTAGGCTTGGTCCCCTGGACTTTGTTTCAGTTCCAGCCATGGTGCTCAACTTGATCTGCAGTGAGTTGGGACAATTTGGGGATTTTCTGAGCAATCTGCACAAATGACAGGCCGTCATTTGTGCAAATTGCTGACAATTTCCCCCCAAATTGGAGAAACTTCCCAAAAATGCACAAAAAAGTATCCAGAGTTTGGGGAATGGTCTGAAGCTTAGCTTACCAATGCAAAGAGAGTCATGCATGCTGCAAAACTCTGTCGAACCAAAAAAACAACAACCCAGAAAGAAGAAGAATCAGACATCCCTAGAACTGGGTAAAATCCTGATAAAAGCCAAACTGAACCTCATATGTCCTTAATATCAGATTGCCCTCACTCTGAATGGGCAATGGGAGAAAATGCATGTGAGGTTAGGGGAGTAAGTGAGTGTCACTGTCCTTGCAACTCCAGCTGATACCTGATACCCAACTGGGAGCTGCACTAATGCAACTATTGCAGCCACATTGTAGGTAAGATGGACAAAACAGAGAGAGCCAGTGTGGTGGCGTAGTGGCTAAAGTGTTGGACTTGGAGTTGGGAGATCCAAGTTCTAGTCCCTACTCGGCCATGGAAGCTCACTGGGTGTCTTTGGGCCAGTCACAGACTCTCAGCCCAACCTACCTCACAGGGTTGTTGTTGTGAGGCTAAAATGGAGAGGAGGAGGAGGATTATGTATTGGGTTTCTTGGAGGAAAAAAAGGTGGGATATGAATGCAATAATAAATAAATAAATAAATAAATAAATAAATAAATAAATAAAATAATTAAAAATAAAACAAAACATGAATTGTGTACATTGCCTCCCCGCCCCCGCCCCCCAATAGGTAATAGGGTGATTTTTCGTCCGTTGCTTGTGAATGACTCTGCACAGTTGGGGAATCTGTTTCGATTCAGTCCTAGTCATAAGTGTGTTGATATACTGTGAAAAAGTCTGTCTTGGCAGAGCATTTTCTTCTGGTGCTGTTTTGGAATATTCAGAGCCAATTCTTAACAATAAAAACCAGAGCAACAGCAACAGGGTGGCTTGAGTCTCCTGCCACAACCCATATCAGCTCTGTTAAGGACAAGCGCTGTCCACAGGTTCTTTCATTCCACCACCATTTTCCAGTGGGTAATTGCTTTCCATGCAGTACACTGGGGTTTGATGTAGCTCCAACTTCAGTAAACACGTGCTATTGTGAGAGACGATGTTCCAGCGAATGTGAGCCCTTTGACGGTCTCTTCACTTGCACTATGACTAAATGGAAGCAGCTGTGGCTGGAGGGAGGGCCGTTGATGGTTCGTATCACACAATCTGGCATTTCATGGAAAGCTTCTCATGTTTTCAGTTGGGAAATTGTCTTGCTTCCATGGTTGGAAATTTTGAACAAATTTAATTTTGCATCATGGGAAAAGATACCCTGAGGAAAAATCACCCCTCCCTGAGAAGACTGAAGCTTTTCCTTGCTCCATCTCCAAAAAGCACAACTTATGCTCAAACTTTCACATGGTCAGCTGCTCGTCATGCTGGAAAAGGGATCTCTGTCAAGGGATGGGGATGGGGTGGAAAGAGACTTTTAGGGAATAATTGAAAAGAATAGGATATTTTTTTAAAAAGTGGAGGGAACAGGAACGTCTGGTTCTAGGATTCAATACAGCACTTCCATTATGTAAATCGATTTTCTATAGGGCTGCATTGAATTAATGCCATTTTATTTTGAGGTGAAAAAAGTAAGGATTCGGGGGAGGGCTGAAATGATTCCTGGGACAGATGGGGAAGCTAAATTATGGGCTTTTTAATGTTTCTGTTTGTTGTAATTCTTTTCCCTTTTCTGCTGTAGCTTGGCACAGATTTTTCTGGATCTTCTTTACCCTGGGAAGAGGCAATGCCGGCAAATCAGGGATCAAAAGTGAATATGATAATGTCACAATGCAATTCAGCCAATTTCATTTGAATACACAACATCACTGAGGGAAAACACAGGCCAGTTAAGAGTGATGGCAAAGCTTCTTGAATCAGAATTGCCCTCAATGATATTTTTATTCCCATCCAGACCAAGCAAATCATCACATTTGCTACCATTTCCACCCCCCTCAAATGCCCCCCATGCTTTCAAGTCTTTTTCACTTTGGCAGCCGAAAAATAGATGCACAAATGACTGTATGGTGTCTTTCTGGAAAGAGAACATATACATCCTCCCATTGCAGGTTCACAAGACTTCCACGTACATCTCCTTGAAGAGGAGATGCTCAGTTTCCTTTTTTGGATGAGAGAATATGCTTACAGACCATCTAGCTCAGTAGTGAACACTTTGACCTATGCTGCTAGAGGTCCCAAGGACTGAACCTGGGCCTTAGGCATGAAAAGCAATTGTTCCTCCACTACTTTGATCAAAGCTTTCTAGTGAGTCTGGTATAGAATTCTATTTTTCCAGTTTAAGATTTGGTCCAACATCCTTTGGAGTGCTACAGCTGTTCAAGGTGCTTCCAGATGAGGCATTTATTATGTGAGTGTCCTGCCTCATTCATGGAAAGCTACGGGGGTAAAGATGACATCATCTTTCATTTGTAACCCTCTCATGTCTTCCAACTGCTTCTTCCATCTTTTTCATACCGGAATAAATCAGTTAAAGAAGAAAACATGGCTTAGTTGTGCAATGCCTTTTTACTATTTCCCCTAGGAACTCTTTCTAGAAGCACTCTTTGGCCAGATCTACACCAAACAGGATATTACACTATGAAAGCAGTATGAAAGCAGTATCTAAGGGCTTTGCTAGACCTGCCGGCTTATCCCGGCAGGGAGGCAGGGCCAAGGCGGCTAACGTTAGCACGCCTCACCCAGGGTACCACACTCTGGACGCGCAGGGACGACGCAAGCCCTGCAGCGTCCGGCATTTTTTTTTTTTTAGTTTAAAGGGGCCGCGTGCGGCCCGAAGACTCCAGTAAGGTAAGGGTTTTTTTAAAAATGGGGGGGGGGAGGATGGCAAGGGGGGATGGCAAGGGGGGAGGGCGGGTGAGAGAGCGCCACACGCTGCCGCCCGAGCAAGCAGGCGAGCGCCGCTTGCCTGGGCAAGGCCTGGCATGGGGCGGCATTGCCCGGGCAAGCGCCGCTCGCCTGCTTCCTCAGGTGGCGGCGTGTGGCGCTCTCTCTGTCACCCGCCCTCCCCCCTTGCCACCCCCCTGCCATCCTTCCTGCCCCTCTCTTCCCCCCCCCCGGGCCGATGGGCACAGTGCTCGTATGAGCGCTGTGCCAGGTCCGTGGCTTTTCACGGCTACTCGCGCGAGTAGCCACAAAAAGGCACGGAAGTAGCTAGACTTCCCCCAGCCCCGGCCTGAGGCCGGAGCTGGGGAAAAGGCGCGCCATAAGCGACTTTGCTTATGGCGCGTTGGAGGAGGCCTCACTGCGGCCAGCCGCCAGATTCCCCTGTGCGTCATCTGGACGCACAGCAGGGAAACCGGGTCTGAAGGCGCGCTAAGGCCTCGTCTAGGAAGGCCCTAAGAGGAAGCCACACTACTGCTTTATAGCGGTATTGAAGTGTACTAACAACAGTTGGGGCCCATTGACACATACCATATACTGCTTTCATACCGCTTTCATACCACTTTTGTAGTGCTATATCCTGCTTGGTGTGGCTCCTGTCTCTTATATATCACTTTCATAGTGCTGTATCCTGCTTGGTGTAGATCTGGCCTTCATTAGTAACCTACAGCTATCTGTCTGTATTTGTATGTTGTGAAGTATATTTTATGAACGCTTATAAAAACTGGCAGAGGCACAGCATATAGGAATATATTAGCTCAGTCCTTATCCACCCTAACTGTGATGCAACAGGGCCTTCTCTTCCATACCACCATGACCATCATGGAGCTATGGGCTGCACATCGAAGTTGGGAAATGCAAGACATTTCATTCCAATTCTACATCTACAGCAAAATCACAAGTTAGCAAATGCCCACCAGTCTATACAGAAAGTCTGAACTGTGATGGCAAACTAAGCAAATCATGGCCACATGCAGTAACACACCTAAATGCCCATGCTGTGAATCGTGTTAAAGCCTGGATATGTGATACAGCTCCATTGATAATTTTATTCTATTCATTCCCAGCCATTTGGCAAGAAAATAAATTATAATAGTTCAATCCTGTGGTTACTAACTTCAGCATCTAAGGAATAAGAATATCCCATTTACCCTAGACGTGTGCCATCACTTGTGAAATCTGGTAAGATTTTTGTGTGTTAAATTACGGCTATCTTGCATTTCCCTTATCACAGGTAACAGGTCAGAAAGAGGTAATATGGGATGCTTGAGGTTGCATACAGCATCAGTGGGATTAGAACTCAGCATTTTGCTTCTTGCTTTATTTCCCCACTGAAAACATAGACCACACAGCCTTTACAGTGGTGGGGGTATGGCCATATAACCAAAGAAAACTGCAATAAAGGGTGTACTGCCTTGCATCAAGGAATAGGATAATGAATCTGGCCACAGAACAAAAAACAAGAGAATGCTTAAGTTCATAAACTATATTTATTTCCTAATCACACTTTTTGGAGAAGTGTCAACTGAACTTTGAATAATTCACTTCATATTTTTTTAATATAATTTTTATTTTTCTAAACTTCCAAACAATACAAACAATACAGTATAAAACACTACCCCATAATACATAATAATACATACTAAACAAATTAATAAACATATATTTTAACATATATTTTAACTTAATTCCATTTAATATAATCATTGATTAACATTAACGTGCTCCCCCAACCCCGGGATCTTATTCTGATTTCAAAAATCTCATTAATTCCTCTGGAGGTGTTTTCCCTCTCCCCTTTAATAATACAAAGTCTAAAAACTGTTTCCATATTACTTCTAAATCATTAGTTTCTATCATTCCTCTTCTAACTCTCATGTTACATGTTAATTTATCATTAATAGCAATATCCCATATTTCTTTGTACCAACTTGAACTTTCCAGTTCCTGGATATTTTGACCTGTTAATCTTGCAGCTGTTAACAAATTCGTTATCAATTCTTTTATCTCTTGATTACAATTCAATTGTAATCAATTGGACTACCGCAACCTTCTTCTCTCTGGCCTTCCTTCTTCTCACATTAGTCCGTTGGTTTCTGTTCACCACTCTGCCGCAAAGATCATCTTCTTAGCTCGCCGCTCCGACCATGTTACTCCGCTTCTGAAATCTCTTCATTGGCTTCCAATTCACTTCAGAATCCAATATAAACTTCTCCTGTTAACCTTCAAAGCTTTTCACGGTCTAGCTCCTTCCTATCTCTCCTCTCTCATCTCACACTATTGCCCCGCTCGTGCTCTTCGCTCCTCTGATGCCATGTTTCTCGCCTGCCCAAGGGCCTCTACTTCCCTTGCTCGGCTCCGTCCATTTTCGTCTGCTGCCCCTTACGCCTGGAACGCTCTTCCAGAACATTTGAGAACTACAAGTTCAACCGCAGCTTTTAAAGCTCAACTAAAAACTTTTCTTTTTCCTAAAGCTTTTAAAACTTGATGTTGTGCAGACTTCTACTGTTACTTTCTACTGTTAGTTTTTCCCTACCCTGTGCCTGCTTACCCTACCCTGTACCTGTTTGCATTCTCTTCCCCTCCTTATTGTTTTACTATGATTTTATTAGATTGTAAGCCTATGCGGCAGGGTCTTGCTATTAACTGTTTTGCTCTGTACAGCACCATGTACATTGATGGTGCTATATAAATAAATAATAATAATAATAATAATAATAATAATAATAATAATAATAAATTCTCCATACACTCATAACAATGCCACAGTTGGTGTCTCTTCTATCTCCATTCCTATAATTTCTTTTATTTCATTAAACACCATTTCCCACAATTTTTGTACAAATTCACATTCCCACCACATGTGTAAATACAATCCTTTCTCTTGACAACCTCTCCAACATTTCACTTCATTTATAACATACAAATTGTAATACAAAGTTTCGAACAAAGTTTATACATAGTGTGACCATATGAAAAGGAGGACAGGGCTCCTGTATCTTTAACAGTTGTATTGAAAAGGGAATTTCAGCAGCTGTCATTTGTATATATGGAGAACAAGGTGAAATTTCCTCTTCATCACAACAGTTAAAGCTGCCCTCTTTTAAATCTGGTCACTCTAGTATAGCTCCTGCAGTTTTAACTATTGTGATGAAGAGGAAATTTCACCAAGTTCCCCATATATACAAATGACACCTGCTGAAATTCCCTTTTCTACGCAACTGTTAAAGGGACAAGAGCCCTGTCCTCCTTTCCATATGGTCACCCTATTATATATGATGTAATAATATACTCCTTCAACTTTTGATAATACTAGAAGGTGTGTAGGTTACAACATAGGTCAGTATCAAGTCCTGCTGCTATGCCTCCATTGAGTATGTTGCAGCAGCATGAATGAATGATGTTGCAACATAAAGGTAGAGCTTCCTTGAGCAACCCCAGAAACAGGTCAAAATGCTTGTTTCTGGAATGGGAAAGTGGAACTCCTTTGTGATCTGTTTCCAATTGCCTCTAGGCAGCTTCTCATTGCACCAGCAGTAGGTCCTCCTGCTGATACAGAAGCAGCTTTGAATACTGCTTAATTTCACAAGGGATGGGCAACCAATAATAGATAGCTGAATGATCAAGCTAGAAACGTCAGCTATGGTCATAGTATTTTTCTCATACTGATGGTCACTGCCAGGACCAAGCCTGGTCCATGTATCTGGAACAGGGTCTAGAATGTGTATTCTTTAAACCAGAGTACTTCATCCAATTCCTGGAGTAAGCAGATGGGGTTTGAATGTAGCAGCTGGTGTTCTCTTCTTTGTTGACTAGGCAACAATAGAAGGCCAGGCTTCTTCATCTGGACAGCCCCATTCAAAGGATCTACCTGCCAATCTCAAATGTCTATGTTCTATGTTCCTATTCCTTTATGTGTCTGAAGGCTAGAGTCATTGGGATGTCAAATCCTGGCTCACTTACCAGGGTAGGAATGAAGCTCAGTTTACAATATCTCTAATTCAAGCCCAAGATCTTAACCCTAGAGGTAGACTTACACCACAGGTTTTGGGCCAAATTCAATTTCAGAGAAGCTCCACATCCCAATGGTGAGCCAAGATGAAGCCATAAGGGGAGAGGCCCAATGGCAAAAAGGGTGGAGCCAAAATAACCCAAAATACCCAAGTACTAGCATGTGGTAGCTAAAAGCTCTTGCTGCTAGTAACTAAGCCTTAGGAGAGGCATTTTAGAATGGATGGCAAGCAGTGCAAAAGATGGGTAACCACTAAATGTGTCAGGATCAGGCCTGTTCTCTCTAGTGTAGGGGAAGGGGTTTCAGGAAGTCAATCAGACTCGGACTCAGACCAAGACTAGAAATGTACTAGCCAAGACAGGAAGCAGAGGAGGGGAATTCAATTCAGAGTTGACAGATCTCAGAGTCTGCCACAGGGTCAAGTGGGCAGTGCTAAGGGTTGCCAGAGATAGTCTGCCAGGCTAGCCACTTGCCAACGACGTCTCCAAAAAGACCCTCCTTGTGCCAAAGTGGCTGTTGGGTTGTATGGGAAACTCTTCCTTAGAGGAAAGCTCCTAGGATTCTCACTCCCTTCAGGTTGAAAGAGATGTTTATTTGCAGAATAAAGCTTTGTGGATTACATGGCAGACCTCTTTATTATCTTGCATCTCAGTGGGAGGGCTTGGAAACATGACAAAATGGTTGGCAGTCTAGGGAAATGGGTGGGGACAGAGGAAGGGGCCATGGCCATCTTAGGGAACCCTGTTGAATGGATTGGGACTTTGCAGCCTGAGGTTTGACACCCCTGACTTACACCAGCCAAAACAGATGTCTGAACTCTTAGTAGGTTGAGTGGTGGTGTACCAAACCGCAGTGTCTCAAATTGTGAAGTGTTTGTCGCATGCTCACACATAACTAAATTACAGAATTACCATTGAAAAGTTTCAAAATCCTTTTCTGGGCTTCATTCATATGTGATCGGAATCTAAGCTCTCTGATTAGTGCTGTAGTTAAATCTTTCCATTTCTACCTGGCTTGGAATATTATCTTCAGCCATAATTGGCAATGCTGGCATAAAAGAAAATACATGGAAACAACATATTGCCTAGAGCTGTGATTGATTTCCCCACCTGGAACTTGCAAAGAAATCTGATACACTAGAAAACAAAACACAAAATTTAGTTCAGCTTTAGGCAAGATTTTTTTTTTCTGGTAAATACCAGTTTTGGCGTGCTGATTTCAGAGAATGTAAACCAACGTGGCAGTAAAAAACAGAACAAAATGATGATTACCTAGACTTTCAATCCAGAAAGCAAAATTTGAATTCAAAAGGCATCAATCAGTTCAGCATGCAAAAACTGGAATCACATTCCAGGATCTTGTCCCAATCACAATCCATTTTTACTGCATGGTTATACATAAGGCTAACAAACTGAGATTTTTTTTGTTTCTGAATTTGCGCAAACTTACTTGTGCGAAAATGTGCAAATTCCCCCAAATTGCAAGATTTTTTTTTTTTTTTTTACAAATGCTCATTTTTACACTTTAGTATATGGGGGAAATGCAAGTTTTTGGTTAGGATTTTTTTTTTTAGGGGGGGACATATTTTTCTATGACGAGAGTTGTGCAAAATTCCCAAAGGTTAAAAAAAACACCTTCCATGGACTTGTGCAACTTGCCCAGCCAGGAAGGAAGTCTATCTGTTGTTTGGACCCATACAAATCTGAAGTCATTTGATTGCATTGCAGATTTCTACAACGTCTCTAGGTGCAGCCCATGAGGGAGTCTGAGGGTGGGGGCAAAGTGGACTCTAGAGCTCCTGCTCTGTTCACCCTTGATGTAAGATTTCCTTGAAACTTCAGCTCTCACTCTGCTATATATCTGGAATCGTTTTTGACTGTGCAGTATTTATCATGCTGAGCACCATGCCATCTCTACATACATCCCCGCAGTCTGCGAGACCAGCCACTTCCCTGACTGATGTCTTTCACACATTCTCCACTGTGCCTGGATTTCCTCCACAGTGCTTCATTTCCTCAGAGCTAGATAGATAGGGAAGTTCCAGATTAAACCACAGGGATAGATTGCCCGCCCAGTGCCATTTTATTAAACTCACTGCACAGTACTGAGGCTCGGCAGATCTGAACAATTATGTGGCCTCCAAACTATATGTATTAAGAGTTAGGAAAGAATTCACATTGCCCAAGGGTTGGAATGGATTAAGAGTGTAGACGTCTTGGATCAAGCCTGATATTTATACCACAATACAGGATGGAAAATGCTTAATTCTTAGGGGGTCCAGTCCAGTCCGCTGTCCACATCATGGTTCCAAGTAATAATCCATCACTGCTTTTTTTTTACACACTGTAAAAACTATATGCACAGTAATGTTCTTTGAAATCCATTCAAACACCTAGAAGTTGAAATCCCCCCAATTCCTTAGGGGAAAAAAGCTAACAAAAGGCAGCTAGACTGATTGCTTCTTATCTGAGAATCAAACCTTGCTATTACATAATTAACTGTGTGTTTGCTTTCAAGGCCCCATAATATGAATGACTTTGGCTCCAGTCCTCAACCAATTTATTCTGGAACAGCCTGAGAAAAATCCCACAGTCTGCAAAGGCACTTCAAGGAGACCACTAAAGGGCATGTGTTTTGAGGACTGAAATCTTTGATCAAATATTTCAGGAGCTGATCTATTGTCCGGGGTTTGGCCAAGTTTTTCAATGTCCGCATCTGGCCTTGATCTCAGATGTGAACATCTGCACTAGCACACTAACATCTGCTCCCCCGCCCCACCTTCCCATGCATATTTTGGCAGACCGTTCCAGCAAATGGCCCCTTTAGCAGGAAGCAAGGGATGTCTTCTCCTCATTCCTTGGCTAAAGTAAAGGGCGGCTAGAGGGACAAGCATATTCTGTCTCTTTCTTTTTTAGCCAATCAGATTTCCAGATTTGGCAGCAGTGGTTGGCATATCCAAGCATCTGCCAGGTCCCATGTATTGGCAGAGGGGCTGCCACTGATCGGAGGTACTCCAATTTCTCCTCACCAGTCAGTCACAGCACTGCTGCCCTAAAGAGCAGCTGTTTGGGTGATGCCTGTTTCCCTTTTTCTACATAAAATCCCATGAGACCCCTAAGCCTTGCAGTGATCTGGGAGTGCATCCAAGTCACCAAGGCGACTGGACCAATGACAGAACTAGTGGAAATGCAATCAAGGCCGGCTCTATCTTTAGGCAGAGTGAAGCAACTGCCTCAGGTGACAGATGCCAGTGGCAGTTTCCCAGCCCTTCCTCCTGAGCCCATCAGTCGACTCTTGGAGGACAAAGCTGTGTGTAAGAGAACAATACGGGCCCACTATAAGCCATCCTCCCCCACCAAAGAAAAACCTGGAGCCAGTTGACAAAAGGTATCTGGAACAGTTTGAATCTGTGTTGGAAGGGGGAATGGGGTACAACTGCATTTAGAATTCTTTCTCCACCTCCTCCCCAGGAATAATAGTATGAAAGATTAAAAGAGGGAGTGGGATAGGGCTGTTGAGGATGCTGCCTGGGCCTGGAAGTTCAACAGACTTGCTCTCGTTTGCCCCCTGGATCCAGCTCGCTGGACTGCGGTGCATTTGTGAACTCTTTATCCGAGCACGCCACAGCCCAACAAGTGCCCAGTAGCCATCCAACCTGGTCCAGAGCCAATGTGCACAATGTAGGCTCTGGCACATTTCCCACATTGCGTAAATGGCCCCTTTATGCAAAGGCCCCATTTCCACAAGGCAGGAGATACACAATTTCTGGAGCCTCCATTATTCTGCACAGTAGAGGCTCTGGACCAGGGCGGATGGGCTCACAGCCTTGTTAGGTACTTGCTGATCCATGAAGAAGCCTGCATGGTGCCATGAGCAGTGGTGGGTGACAGCAGTGGTTTGCCGAGTGTCCAATGACTCGAATGTGGGTGAGATTGTCTATCCCTAGGTAGGGGAATATACTTCTCTTCAGACCTTATAGAATGCACTGCTGTCAAAAGATACTTTGGAACATTCCATTTTGGAGGTAGAGCAATAGTAAGCCATCATTTAATGCATTTAATACCCACAATTCACCTGCCAGCTGTCCTATGATCACACAGGTGCCTGTTCTTTCCATGCTAGAAGGGTGTGGAATGGTAGTGTGGACCTTTTGCCTTTGAGTTTCGGCTCACCAAAAAAGAAGACCTCTGGATGTAAGCCCATGGAGAGTAGAGCTGGCCAAGAATTTAAGCTGAGCAAGAATGCAATGTCAGTGTCCAAAGCGAACAGTCCTAATTACATCTGGAATTAACTCTATGGTATATATTAACCCTATGAATTCATAGTAATGAAATAAGTATAGTATATATTTTTACTTCCCTACATCTTACTTTTCTAGTTTCTGATTCTTTGGGAGTGCTGAAATAATTAATAGCCGACCAATCCCCTGCCCAGTCCTGGTAGGGCATAAGTGGAATAGGCCATGGCCACTGCTATGTCCCCATGCTTCTCTCAGATCCTCGTTTTTGATATCCTGTCATCATCTGCCTCAAACTAGAAGAAGAGCCGGCCAGGCAGGACATATGAGGAATTTGTTTCAGTGCTTCTCTGCATGGGGCTTTTATCCTACAATTGAGATTGGTTATTCACAGAAGCTTTTAGGGTCTTTACATGATGTCATCAATCTCCATCGTCTCTCTGAGCTCTCTCTAGCTTTCTGACCATTTCCGTGGTTTAATTTGAAATGGAAATAATCAGCTAATAAAAAGAAGAGGTTTGAATCGGTTTGAATTTGTCCGTGTAAAGAGGAATTGGTGTTTTAACAGCGGAGCCATCTAGTGGCTGTATAATAACATATAGCACTCACAGATAAAAGGAAAATAAGGGGGAAGTGCATGTAAATGGCCAATATTAATCCTCCAAAGAATCCAGAAGCAGAAGCTCTTGTAAAATCACAGGATAAAAAGCCTCTGTACGGAGAAGTCCCATCTCTATTTTGATCAGCATTTACCCAGTTTGTACCTCCCAGACTGAAGACAGACTCAAACTCAATCTTCACTCCAAATCCATACAATTCCAAGCTTCTAATGTGGTTGACAGACCCTAAAAAGCTATGTTTGACAGAATCCATAGATTTGAACAATGTGGTGAAAAGAATGTGTGCTTTTGAAAAATATGTTCAACCCTGTTTTAGTCAGTGGGAGAAGAATACGAACATTTCAAAGATGTGTACAGTTGATGTGTACATTTGAAAAAAAAACATGCATGAAAAATGCACAAAGTTTCATGCAACCCCCCATGCCCACCCCAAAGATCACAAGCTGATATGGAGAAGAGACAGAACGAGCTTTGAGATGACATTTGGAGAATTTGGACAAACTTGAGTTTTGCTTATACACACATCCCTATGGCCAGAGCAAAACCAAACTCAAACCAACCAACCAACAAAAACCACTGCACCTGGCAGGTGCCTCCACTAGTAAAGAAAATAAAAGAAAGAAACTGATGCAGAGGCCTTTAGGGCATCCTCTCACTTCATGCTCGGCATATGCTGCTTTCGAGGTCTTCAGTGAAGCTGCTAGGGCTGCTGACGTCATGTCTGGACTGGGGGAGGGAGTTTTTGCTGGGCAGTTGGCCATCGCCTCTGGCCACCATCACTGCCATCACTTCTGACAGTGAGACTGGGAAGAAGGTTCATAGTGCAAATAAATTGGTAACATCTGAGACATTCTTTGACACGAGTGTCATCACGTTTGTCCCTGGACCAAGAAAGCCCTCATTTTCTAGTGCAAACAAACCAGTCTCAACAACGTAAATCAAGACTGCGTGTTTAATTTCACCCAGTTTGCTTTCATCAGTTCTGCATGTGTTTTGAATATTTGATTATTTTGCAGATTTTGAGAGATGATTTTGGCAAACTGAGGTATGGCGGTAATATAGGAAATGCACAGATACAAGTTAAGCAATAGCGGGTGTGAACATAAGAAGAAGCATGATGGATCAGATCAAAGGTCCACCTAGTCCAGCATTCTGCTTACATAGTGGCCAGCCAGATGCCTGTAGGAAACCCCCAAGTATGACATGAGTTCAATAGCAACTTCCTACCCATGTTCCACAGTGACTGGTATACATAAGCATACTCTCTCTGATACTGGAGCTAGCATATAGCCAGACTGTGGAATGGCCTGCCGGAGGAGACTCATCAACTTAACAGTCTACTAGCATTCAAGAAAGCTATAAAGACTGATCTGTTCTGGCAGGCCTATCCAGTGGAATTTTAAGATGTTTTTAGGATGTTTTTAACAATGTATATTATGTTTTAATTCAGTTTTATGTATTTTATCATTTATTGTTGTTTCCCACCTCGATCAGAATGAAGAGGTGGGTAAGAAATAAAATTATTATTATTATTATTATTATTATTATTATTATTATTATTATTATTATTAAGACTAGTAGCTATTGATCATTTTATCCTCCATGAATTTGTCCAATCCACTTTTAAAGCCATCTGAATTGGTGGCCACCACTACATCTTGTGGTAGTGAATCCCATAGTGTGAAGAAGTACTTCTTTTTATTTGTCCTGAATCTCCTACCAATCATCTTCATGGGATGATCCCAGGTTCTAGTAATATGAGAGAAAAATATCTCCCTATCTACTTTCTCTGCACCATGTATAATTTTGTACACCTCTTTCATGTCTATCCTTTCTCACCTTCCCCTCACCCCATGGTAAACAGTCCCAGACATTGTAATCTTTCCTTATAGGGGAGTTGTTCCAGTCCCTTGATCATTTTGGTTGTCCCTTTTTGTACCTTTCACAACTTCGTACTATCCTTTTTTATCAAGGTGTGATGACCAGAAATATCTGATGGGAGACCACAAATCAAGATAGGCTTGTAGGGCAAAGAAGTTGCATTTCTTCTACATGGAAGCTGTTGGCAGATACTTTACTACATACTTTGGAATGCATGGCCAAAACAGCCAGGGCTAGCAATCTGGAATCCAAATTTGATTGCCAAGAATAGATTTTGAATTGAATCATGTGCCCTTAGAGTCATGGGCCATTATATTTACCATGGGGTGAATATCGCTGAAAAGAAAACAAAGCGGGGCAAATTCAGGAGTGAATTTGAAGGTTCCAAAACAAAAGACATCAACCAAAGATGGCATGTACTTCCTGGGTCACACCATTCATTAAGGAGGACCAAACTACACATGGGTTTATTCATGTGATTTGACCAGGAATGCAAGGTGGTTTTTTTGTGTGTTTTTTTTAAACCCAAATAGCTGGTGTGTGTGTGTGTGTGTGTGTGTGTGTGTGTGTGTGTGTGTATATATATATATATATATATATATATATATATATAATATGTGTGTCTGTGTAACAAGATTGGAAGAGTGCCATGCTTTAAGCCTTTGTTCTTGCTTTGGTCATGATTGGAATGACCACCAGCCCGTATATACACCACACACTTGCTATTCATACAAAAAAATTCGATAAAATGCATAAAACTGATTAAAAACATATAAAACTAATACATTATTAAAATAACAGCCAGACATCTTAAAATTCGACTAAGTAGGCCTGCCTGAAGAGATCAGTCTTTATTGCTTTTTTAAATTCAGAAAGACTGTTAAATTGGTGAATCTCTCCCAGCAGGCCATTCCATAGTCTGGGAACAGCATAAGAGAAAGTCCTCTGGGTAAAGGTTGTCAGCCTAGTCTTCGCTGACTGAAGTAAATTATTATTATTATTATTATTATTATTATTATTATTAATTTATATAGCACCATCAATGTACATGGTGCTGTACAGAGTAAAACAGTAAATAGCAAGACTGTGCCGCATAGGCTTACATTCTAATAAAATCATAATGAAACAATAAGGAGGGGAAGAGAATGCAAACAGGCACAGGGTAGGGTAAGCAGGCACAGGGTAGGGTAAAACTAACAGTATAAAGTCTGTACAACATCAAGTTTTAAAAGCTTTAGGAAAAAGAAAAGTTTTTAGTTGAGCTTGAAAAGCTGCGATTGAACTTGTAGTTCTCAAATGTTCTGGAAGAGCGTTCCAGGCGTAAGGGGCAGCAGAAGAAAATGGACGGAGCCGAGCAAGGGAAGTAGAGGCCCTTGGGCAGGCGAGAAACATGGCATCAGAGGAGCGAAGAGCACGAGCGGGGCAATAGTGTGAGATGAGAGAGGAGAGATAGGAAGGAGCTAGACCTTGAAAAGCTTTGAAGGTTAACAGGAGAAGTTTATATTGGATTCTGGAGTGAATTGGAAGCCAATGAAGAGATTTCAGAAGCGGAGTAACATGGTCAGAGTGGCGAGCCAAGAAGATGATCTTTGCGGCAGAGTGGTGAACAGAAACCAACGGACTGATGTGAGAAGAAGGAAGGCCAGAGAGAAGAAGGTTGCAGTAGTCCAACCGTGAAATAACCAGTGCATGAACAAGCGTCTTGGCAGAAGAGACAGACAAAAATGATCGAATCCTGGCAATATTATACAGAAAAAATTGACAAGATTTAGCTACTGCCTCAATATGAGGAATAAAGGAGAGCGAGGAGTCAAATATAAAGCCAAGGCTACGAGCTTCCTTGACCGGAGTAAGCGTAACATCATTGACAGTAAGAGAGAATGAGAGATGAGGAGAAGGTTTAGGAGGAAAAACAAGCAATTCAGTCTTTGCCATATTGAGTTTCAACGACGATGAAGCAGCCAAGCTGAGATATCTGAAAGACATGCCGAGATACGATCGTGAACATCAGGAGAAAGTTCTGGAGATGACAGATATAGTTGTGTATCATCGGCGTACAGATGATATTGGAGGCCATGAGATTGAATAAGCTTGCCCAAGGGCAATATGTATAAGGAAAACAACAATGGGCCAAGCACCGAGCCTTGTGGAACCCCTACTGAAAGGGGAAAGGAGGAAGACGAGCTGCCATTAGCCAACACGCTGAAAGAGCGACCCGCTAGTTAGGAGGCAAACCAGTTATAGACAGAGCCACAAAATCCAAGGTCATGAAGGGAATCTAAGAGAAAATCATGATCAACCGTGTCAAAGGCTGCAGAAAGATCAAAGAGAATAAGAACGGAGTAATGGCCTTTAGACTTGGCAGTAAGGAGATCATTGGTGATCTTAGTAAGGGCTGTTTCGGTGGAATGCAGAGGACAGAATCCAGATTGAAATGGATCCAAAGCAGAGTTACTAGAAAGAAAGTCAAGACAGCGAGAGTAGACCGCACGCTCCAGGATCTTTGAAACAAACGGCAACAAAGAGACAGGTCGGTAGTTAGACAGAGATAGCCTATCAAGAGTAGGTTTCTTGAGAATGGGAGAGACTGTAGCATGTTTAAAAGCAGAAGGAAATGAACCAGAGGACAGAGAAAGATTAATAATATGAAGCAAGGAAGGGAGGATAGCAGGAATAAGATTAATAAAGACACGAGAAGGAATCGGATGACGAGAACAAGTGGAAGGCTTCGAAGAGTGCAGTATTGTAGACAGTTCATCCGCAGAGACCGAAGGAAACGCAGAGAAAATTGCAGGAGGAGCTGACAGATGAGGAACAGGAACTGGAAGAGGAGCAGAGCTGGCCAGATCAGAGCGGATAGTTTGGATTTTAGCATTGAAAAAAGAGGCAAAGTTATTAGCAGACAGAGAGGCGGGGAGAGATGGCGGATTAAGCTTCAGAAGAGAATTGAAGGACGCAAAGAGCCGCTGAGGATGCCTAGCATTTGACTGGATCAGCGTTGAGTAGTACTGCTGTTTGGCCAATGAAATGGCAGAAGAGAAAGAGGAGAGTACAAATTTGTAATGGACAAAGTCCGCCCGGTCCCTGGTCTTACGCCAAAGGCATTCAGCTGCCCGGGAACAAGAGCGAAGGTAGCGGAGGGAAGAGGTGAGCCACGGTTGGGGTTGAGAAGGGCGAACTATCTGAGTTGTAGATGGAGCAAGATTATCAAGAGTTGAAGATAAGGAGGAATTAAAGAAGGAGACAGCTGAGTCCAAGGAGACAGCCGAAAAGACAGAAGGAAGGGAGGAGGCTAGAGACTGGGAAAAAGCATCAGAATTGATAGATTGCAAGTCACGACAAGAGTGAGAAGCGGGACGTGAAGGAGGAGGATGATGAGTAATATTGAAAGAAACTAGGTGATGATCTGACAACGGAAAGTGAGCAGTAGAAAAGTCCAACACAGAGCAATTCCGAGTGAGAACAAGATCCAGACAGTGTCCAAGGGAATGTGTGGGTGCATCAGACCAGAGCTTAAGATCATAAGAGGAAGATAAGGAGCGAAATCGTAGAGCTGCAGCATCTTGAGGGTCATCCACATGAATATTGAAATCACCCAAAATAAGAGTAGGACAGTTATCAGAGAGGAAAAAGGACAGCCACGAATCAAAATCAGAGATAAATTTTGAGGGCGAGCCTGGGGGGCGGTACAGAACTGCAATCCACAGTCGCAATGGAGCGAAGAGCCTCACCACATGTACCTCAAAGGAGGAGAAGCAATGTGAAGATGGAATGGAAAGAGGCTGGAACTGGCACAAACTAGATAATAAAAGACCCACACCACCACACCGACCCTCTGGGCGACTAGTGTGAGAGAAAGAGAGTCCTCCAAGAGAGAGGGCAGCAGAGATGGCAGTATCATGGGCAGGAAGCCAGGTCTCAGTAAGAGCAAGGAGGTGGAGAGACCTAGAGATGAACAAGTCCTGGATGACAGGGGCCTTAGAAGCAACAGAGCGACAGTTCCATAAGGAACACGAAAAAGGCAGCTGAGAAGAGGGGAGACACCGGATAGGAACTAAGTTAGGAGAGGCGAGATTGGAACGAGCCATAAGGAACAGATATGAGGAGAAAAGAATTGAGAGGAGACAATGAGAAGATCATGTCCTGAGTCAGAAAGTGGCAGCGACCACTGGGGTTTTTCCTCCGGAGTAGAAGTTCCGCTTGACTGGCTTCGCGCCCACTTTGGCTTGCGCCGAAGGCTCGCGCCTCCAGCAGACTGGAGGCTGAAGTACCTGAAAAGGAGGATCTTCCCAGAGGATCTCTGTGTGCGGGATGGATTGTGTGGGAAAAGGCGGTCCCGCAGGTAACCTGGACCCAAACCATGTAGAGCTTTAAAGGTAATAACCAACAGTATTACCCAGAAACTAATTGGCAGCCAATGAAGTGATTTTAAAATTGGTGTAATATGGTCACCCCTAGGTATACTGGTGACCAACCTGGCTGCCTTTTGTTGAACTAGTTGAAGTTTCTGGACTAGGCACAAACGTAGCCCCTATCACCCCACCCCACAGTCCCAATCTGGTTTATCCCCCCTGCATTGGCTATTTAGTTTATATACCAAAAAATTGCATGCCTAGGCAAACCATGTGAATAACTTTGGAGGAGCTGTAGCTCACTGTAGAGTACACGGTTTGCATGCAGAAAGTCCCAAGTTCAATCCCTGGCACATGGTTAGGGCTGGAAAAAATCCTGCCCCAAATTCTGGAAAGCTGCTGCCAGTCAGTGTTAACAATACTGGGCTAGCATGGGTCAGATTCAGTATAAGGTAGCTTTCCCTATGAGAAAAGGGTATAACAACTGGAATTGTTTAGCTTGGAAAAAGGTGGGTAAGGGGAGACATGATAGAGATGTACAACAGTATGCATGGTGTGGCGAATGTGGAGAGGGAGACCTCTCTCTCTCTGTCTCTCTGTCTCTCTGTCTGTCTCTCTCTCTCTCAGACTAGAAGAACCCAATGGGGGTCATTTCATGAAGCTGATTGGTAGGAGATTCAGGAAAGATAAAAGGAAGGACTTCTTCACACAGCTCATAGTTAAACTATGGAATTCACACAAGACATAGCGAGGGCCACCAATTCAGATGGCTTTCAGAGGGGATTGGACAAATTCATGAAGGATAAGAGTAGTCCTGATGGTTATGTGCTACCTCCAGTATCAGAGGGAGTAAGTCTATATACACCAGTTGCTGAGGAACATGGGCGGGAGGGTGCAGTTGCACTCATGTCCTGCTTGTAAGTTCCTGGTGGACAGCTGGTTAGCCACTGTGTAAACAGAATGCAGTACTAGATGGACTCTTGGTCTCATCCAGCATGGCTCTTCTTACATTCCTAATGTCATGTGAGGTTTGGCACTAAAGAGCAACCAGTTTTGTATCCACACCACCACAGACATCCTCTGGGCCTAAACCACTCTTTTATCCTGGGATGCCTTGTATCCTCACCTTCACCCAGGGCTGTGGGGAAACCTGTTCCATTGCCTAATAAGCAGCTGAGCTCACATTTATCTCAGAGAATTAGTGCAAATCTACACATCTCTACTCACAAGGATGTCCCATTACATTCAATGGAGCTGTCTCCAAAGTAAGCATGTATAGGATTACAGCCTAAATCATTCCTGCACATGATTCTTAGAAGCCTCTGCACTTCCATGAAATGACTTCTCCAAAGTGATTTCAGTTTCTCCAAGCAACAACATTTAAGTGTGTTTCCAAAATAAAGTGCAGATGTTAAAAATGCACATAATTTTAGATAAAAGCAAGTTAAGATTAGTCCAAAATAACTAAATTAGAAAAAAATGTTTTCCTTGAAGATTTGGGAGGCAGCTAAGCAAAATGTCAAAGAGAAACAGGTTTTTAAATTTTTGCTGTGTTTTTGTTTTGTTTTGCACGAGCCAGCTTGTTTCTACCCACTCCCTCTGTTTAAACATCTGCTACACATATCATTTCTCCACTGCAGGTCTTCTTTGAGGACTTCATTTCCTACTAATAGAGAAAGTGACACATTCCTTCATTTCATTCTGAAAAGCCAGTTCCAAATGTACATTGGTCTCCACAGCAGGCTGAAGGTTGACTGATGAACAGCTTAGATTGAGTCCAAATGTTCCGATGTTCTAATTTGTTTTTGAAAGGGAGAAACAAAAGTTTTATTAGCAAATCAAAATAGCCCTGCAATCATTCATCTTGGTGGAACTTTTCGACAGCATCCTGATTAAGAATTTGGAAGCTAAGGCACTTCTTCCCAGGGAGGTGAAAATCTAAGAAAAACGTAAAACAAAGGATTGAAATGTTGTTGTTGAGAGCGTCATTAGGTAAGATTTTCATCAAACTGCCCTCCCTGAACCTGGCACCCTCCAGGTGTGTTGGACCACATCTCCCATCATCCCCAGCCACATGTAGAGGGTGGCGGGTTGGGATAAGCTCTCATACAGACTCTCATAACAAGTGCTATGACTGGTCAAGTTTTGCAGTTGTCAAAGACTGGGGAATTCAAATGTCAGAGAGGTCCCACCACTGTGGAAGATGAAAGGCTGCCTTTTGACCACCAGAATGAAGTTCTTTAGATGGCCCTCAGGTTCCAGCTATGAAAGTCATAGTGGTATGGGGTGAAAAGAGAAGGTAGGCAGAAGATTGAATAGGCCGGTGTGTTTGTGTGTGTTTGTGTGTGTGTGTGTGTGTTTGTGTGTGTGTGTGCATTTGTGTGTGGTGGTAGAGGAAATACGATGACTAATTTATTTATTGCATTTGAATACTGCCCCATAGCCCAAGCTCTCTGTGCGGTTCACATAAAATAAATTAATAGAGCTGTGTGCAAATTGTTTTAACTGTTTTAATTGTTTTTATTGCTTTTAAATTATATACTGGTTTTAACTTGATTCATGGTTTAATTTGTTTTTAGCTGTGTATATTTATTGTTTTATATTGTATGATTTTATCTGTACACCACCCTGAGATCCTAGTGATATAGGGCAGGATAGAAATGTTTTAAATAAAATAAATAAACTTCTCCACCCTATTTGTGGGCATAGAAATTGGGGAAACAATTTCTTCCCCTCTCAAGGGGGAAGAAACATTATCCAACAGTTTTTCACGTGTATGGCAAGCCAGTATGGTGTAATGGCTGAAGTGTTGGACTGGGAGTTGGGAGATCCAGTTTCTAGTCCCCACTCGGCCATGGAAACTCATGGATGACTTTGGACCAGTCACAGACTCTCAGCTCAACCTACCTCACAGGGTTGTTGTTGTGAGGATAAAATGGAGGAAGAGGAGGATAATGTATGCTGCTTTGGGTTCCTCAGAGAAAAAAAAGGCAGGCTATAAATACAATAAATACATAAATAAAGGTAGGGCTCACCATTGGCAGGGGTTATAGCACAGCTTCTTTGTTTTTTGAGCTTACCTAACCACTGTGAGGTGACTGTGAGGTGACTGATGGTGTTGTGTGTTTTTCTTTCTCTCTCTTAGACATCTCACCATTGCTCTGCCGAGCTGCCTACACTTCCTAATCCAAGAAAACCTCTCCAAAACCTATAGGAGGAATTACTGCATGATCTCTTCCCCTGCGCTTTAATTAAAGTTCAGCAAACTGAGGAGGCTACAGGCTGCTGGAGAAATGATTGTACAATGAAAGACAGGGCACTCATGCACATTCCTAGTCCATAAGTAAGGTAACCCTGATTCCCAACCCATAAGAATTTCTCCAGAATTTTCTTCTCCTTTGAATTTCTTTTCAAAAGCAATTTCTGTTCTGTCAAATTGAATGAGAAGGATTGGTAAAAGTTAGAATAAATTTTCAGCCCAGCAATGGTAATTAACAATGCAGTCTATGGCCAGGTCGACACTACTGCTTTATAGCAGTATCGAAGTGCACTGATAATCGTGACATATTCCATATACCACTTTCATAATGTTATATCCTGCTTTCTATTCCACATTCGTAATGATTTGACACAGGGTGTAGATCTGCCCAAAATTGGGGCGAGGTGTGAACAGGTTGAACAAGGCCATGACTAAAGGAAGCAATTGATTGTCCACTGAAGATCTGTTAAACAAGGTTGGCCGAAGCCATTTTGCTGCCCGAGGGGGAATAGTAAATGGAACCCATCCCCTCCACAAAGACAAGATGCAAAGTACTCCTGAACCTGCACAGAGTTGGCTTTAAAAAAAAGAATTTATTTCAACTCAAAAGGTAGAGCAAACATCATCTACGCTACTGTGCCACCGGAACTTCCTTCCCTTTAGGACTAAAGGCATGGGCTACCAACATGCAAAGAACAGGTAACTTTGGAGATGTATGGGTGATAGGTTTAGTAAAGCTCCTGTTGAACAATAGGTCCTTCATTTTAAAATGTGCTAGCAACTTTCACTTTATACAGTAGAAGGGATAATTGAGCTCATGTCATGATGAACTTGCCTGTTACATCTTTGATAGCAGAGCCTCCTCTGGGGGGAGGGACTTTGGGGCAGATGGGTTCTGGGGGATCATGCCATGTTCCTGCAATGAGGGTGACTGGGTGGGCAGCCTAACCTGACTGATGAACTCAATGGGCATCCTTGATAAATGGCTATCTGTCATTAGCCTCCCTCTGGGATTGAGTTCACCACATTGAGGTCTTTCTAAGAGGTGCAACGAACAAACAAACAAACAAACAAACAAACACACTAATTCAGTGCCTCTTCTCAGCACTAAAGCTGAAGTGGGATTTGTTCCCCCCCCTCCTGGAGGTGGTCCAGCCTTTCTGGGGTTCCTGAGTGCTGGCCGCATCAAGCAACCCAGGAACGCTGAAGGCAAACCTAACCGGGAGTCCATGGGACTCCCAACTCCCTTTTCCCTTCCCTCCCTACCTCCCCACAAAGCCAAAGCCATTGCTGGGTCTTACTTTCATGTGCATCCTCTTCCCTGAGAGCCAAGCCATGATTTAAAGGTAATATCACAGGGGCTCTCTTATTTTAATAGCTTTGTGGTCACAAACAAAGGGAAATGACTCTTTATGGCCATCGTAGTTTGAGTCCATAGAGCTATTAAAAAAAGAAGAAGAGCCCCCCAAACTTACCTTTAAATTGTGACTTGGTTTTCAGAAGTGACCGGGGAGGGCATGGAGGGAGAGGGAAATAAGTCCAGTGAGTCCAACAGACTCACCTGGACTCATGGCCATCCTTGCACCAACTTTCCTAGGTGGGTGGGTGGGCAGGTGGAGGGGAGTAGCCACGAGGCTTCAGTACCAATCTGCTTTGGCCTCAGAGCACCTCAGGCCAGCTCGGTAGCTCCTTAGATTTGGGCCGAGGTGGAGAACAACCCTAATTAAGAGTTGCCACAGCCCCTATTGGTTTAAATGCAAAAGTGCATATAAAACAAAGCAGCTGATTCTGACAACATGTGACTGACTGCCACCCATTAACTAGAAGGTCAAATTTGTTTCCTGAGCAATTTGGCGCATTCTGCCTCATGATCGGGATGGCCTTGGCTTGGGTTGCAGACTACTGCTGTTAACTACTGCTATACTTCTCTAACACTGTTGACTTTTATCTGGTCCCTCAGCAGGGCTATCCCATCAATTGAACAAATGAGACTGATAATGTAGTATTGAGGTTGAGGTGGGTGTTTCTCAGAAAGTAAAAACCCCACCCATTATAATTCCAGATGGGAAGAGATCCTGAAGGCATCCCAAATGATTGCAACAGGATTTGGCATGACACTGATATGCCACCTATTCCTGAATTCCCTGCACACTTGGCATCAGTTTGGGATTATGTTTGTAAACTATTTTAACAGTGTGTGTGTGTGTGTGTGTGTGTGTGTGTTTGTGCGCAACACACACAATTGGGGCATTCAGTGTTACGACAGCCAGCCAGAAAAACTACAAGAGGTGGCCATGTTCCACCAGTAGTTCCACAAACACTAGCAGAACAACAAGTGCAAGCAGCACCTAGTCTAATGAAGTTGTAATGAGTTCAGTGGTGGCTGGTGGCTCTGACTTTGGTGGGGCTGTGCATCCATTCTGGTTTCTCTCAAAACTATCCAGAACTGTAGAGAACCTGTACAAGGTGCTGAACCCATTTGGGGGATAAGATTCAGCATATTTTATAGCTCTTTTGGAGTCCTGGCCAATTCTGGCTGAAACCCAGAATAGATTCACAGCCCCACCGAAATCGGAGCCATCAACCTCCACTGATTGAGTTGTACAACACCTTGTGCAACTGATTGCAGAAAGGCTGGTGCAACTGCTTGCACATGTGAAATCAGAGTATTGGATTTGACACTTGCACAAGGATGAACATGGTGTTTCCACAAGCGGTAGAAGCTTTGCACTGGTGTAAAGACAGCATTGGATACAACTCTGTGCATTTGTGTTACAGTGGGCTAGGCAGCAGAAATGGAAATCCTTGATTTTTCTGACTTGCCATAAGTGATGTATTCAAAATTCAACCAACCTTTACAACCACAAGATATGTTAATCCCCTTATCTAGTATAGATTTTAACAAGCCTTCATGCTGGATTGGGGACAGAACAGAGGATGTGACTTACATACTTTTGGAAAGACACAGTTTTCTTATGAACATACTTACAAAGAAGTGCTTCCAATTCTACAGAGCATTAGTACCTAAAAATGATTTGCAGAAGGTTTCAAAAAAGTGTGTTCCCATTTGATGACAGCTCTTTAGTATCCATGGGTTGTTGGTTTTTAGAGATAAAACTAACTTCTTCTCAGAGAGAATGAAAACCCAGATCATGTCTATGATGCGTGCAAAATGCAGCTCAAATCTAAATGTGAGAGCTATGTGAGAAAAGTCAGATGTTAAACAATCACTGTTCTATTCCCCCAGCCAGAAAAAGAGAGCGAGAGCGAGCGAGTGAGAGAACCCAACTAACTCATAGACTGCACCTGAAACCATTATCCGCTCTACTGTATAAAGTGAAAATTGATAGCACATTGTACAATGAAGAATCCTTATGGAATATAATTGCTCAACAGGAACTCTACTAAACCTATCAGCCATAACTCATTTTTCAATTTGCTGGATCTCCAGCACTCAGAAATGTTGCACCCGTTCACATCTCCCCCCATTAAGACATTTCATCAGCATGACCATACAAGGATTCAGTTATTTCCAGGAGATAAATTTCCACGTCCAAAGATAGAGAGCCCAATCCTGCTTAGGAAGAACAATATTTTACTCAATGTGAAACTTGGTGATACTGTCAAAATATGTAGTTGGTTATCTAATTATGTGCAATGCAAGTCACATCGCATAGGGTTCACATTATTTTAGGTTTATGTCAATTTCTCATGTGTTCATTCATACGTCAATTGCATCCTGATTAGACCCTGATCTGTATTTAAAAAAACCTGCATGGAAATTTGTATGTATTTTTATATACACTGTATGGGAAAATATGAATGTTATAGGCATTTTGGTGTATTTTAAAACCAAAAACTGCATTGCAAAATCTGAAGTTCAGAATTAGAAGAATAACCATGTACTGATCTGCACAGTAATGCAAAAGGTGCAAATAAATTACAACACTTGAGTGTGCATTATGGAATTGTAAAACTCACCAAAAGTGTGTTAATAGACATTACAGAAAGTCTTTCAATAGGAAATGGGGGGCCATTAACTAAGTTGGTTGAATATGATATGGCTGTTCCATCAGTAGGTTAAAAAAAAATTCAATAACTTCATGGAAGATAGATAGCTAGTAACCAATATTGTGCAAACCCTTACTGAGGCTGCTCTCTTTGTAAAAGGTTAAAGTGGTCATCACAGACTTCTCCAGCCTGGGCCTGTCTCGTTTACTCCTAATTTCAATGGGTTTATTCCCAAGTAAGTATGCATAGAACTACAAACATAGTGCACTGTTGTGTTGTATACTGTCTCTGCAATTGCAATTGCAGGTAGAATTGCATTTTAATTTCTTGGTCATGAATCCAGCTCCCATGGAGAGCTGCAATATGCAAGGCAAGTGAAGACTGATCTGTTTCTGAGTGGACCTTGCATCAATTGCATCACAGAAAGCCAATAATTTTCCCCCCTGTTAGATTTGTATTTTTTGCTTAATCACAATTCTGTTCACATTGAAAAACCATGGTGGGCTAGGACTTGGTTGTATGGCCCCTTTCTACACTCCATTTTAGGCTTCTTTGACCAGAAATTACCCCACAATCCTACAATAAGCCATGGACCTTAGCTAGACCTAAGGTTTATCCTGGGATTGTCCTGGGGGTCATCCCTGTTCATGTAAATGACACACAGGATATCCTGGGAGCAGGCAGGGATGACCCTGGGATAAACCTTAGGTCTAGCTAAGGCCATGGGTTCTGAGTGGTTTGTTAACAAGCCATCCTCACTGGGTTCAGATGACACAAGAAGCCAGGCCTTGTGAGAATAATTATGTAAATTAAGCTGACACATGACCTGCAATCACAGGGTGGTTAACAGGCTTATTAACCATCCTTATGTCATATGAACTGAATCAGTAGGACAATTTCCCAGAATTTTGGAGCTAGAGTGAACATGGGAAGCCATTAGCATCCAAAACATTTAGAGGGCACTTGGTTGCCTAACCCATTTCTAATGGATCATCAAACATGGTTGGTGGGCTGCATTCCACTTGATGGATGGGGGCATGTGTACGACTCTGCTTTGCTAGTTGATTCCCCCAAAACTGCTGCAAAGTAGAATCAATACATGGGAGGAATGAGCATAGGCTTCAAGGTAGGAAAAATCACAGCACCATTGCCAGATGTTGGGAATGGGGAGCAAATATTAAAGGACCGGAAAACCATGAAAACCTTTTTTTCCCCTGGCAACTCTGGGCAACCATGAAAGCTTGCTACAGTTCAATTCATTTCTGTGTTACATAACTTAACTGCCCTAACTTTCATTCCCCAGAGTTTAGCATCACCATGGTGGCCATTCCTAGGCTTATTAAGGCTGCCCCCTGTTTCCTGCTCTGCATTCCTACGCTTGCTTTGCACTGGGATCCACCCTTAGCTATGCCCACTTTCTTAACCCAAACCGAAGCCACCACTGACCAACAAAGAAACAAAGTGGTGAATCAGAGCAATTGAAAACATTGCAGTAAAACACCACTTTGAAAAAGTGCAGTTTCATGGGGAAAAGCCTGGTGTTGCTGCAGGTTGGCAGCTGCGTCATTTAAACAATGGGGCACAACTGCTCAGGCACAATCGGTTATATAGAGCATATATAGATAAGCCCCTAGCCACAAATTGTGCAGGCCTGTTGGGTATTATCTCCTTTTCACTGAACCCTACTCCTGTTTTATAGGATTCCAATTCCTTCATCTCTGTAGTCTGCTGACTACCCAAAAATGACTTACTTTTTCATCATCACTGGGACAAAAAATGGAGTTAGTGAGAAGAATTATTAAAAGAATGAAACAGTTGTACATTCAGAACGTGTCAAAGTATGAACCTGGTCATTTTTGGGACAGGATTGTTCCAGGATGCTTTGCTGCTGATATTTTTCTGAAATCTACTCGTTCTAAGTAGCATTCATCACTCCACTCCATTACAATTTATTGGTGGTGATTTTCCATATCCAGCTGCTGATCTCATGACCTGAGAGGTTAAGATGGTTTTTATTCATGCTACTGAACTTGGCATCTCTGAACCTTCAATATTATGAATTTGTCTTGGTATCTCCTTTTTCCTTTTCTTTTCTTTTCCAGGGAGGTTTGAGTCAGTGCAGTCTTTTCCAAGGAAATGAGAAGGAATGTCTCCAGTGGATCTTATATCCCCAGATGCTGAAAGATTGAACAAGATTGCCTGAGATTATCACATGTCTTATGTTTCCTGAGTTCTAAAGAACCCCCAGATGCATCAGACTCAGAAAGTAGGGCAGAAGCATAAATGTGTGCCATGGCTTCAAGAGGGCAGACATGTTAGTCCATTGCAGTAAAAGTCTTGCATCACCTTAAAGACAAACACATTTATTCTGATATAAGCTTTCATGGACCATGGTCTACTTCATCAGATGCATGGAGTATTATGGAGAGTTTCAGGGTATCATGTGGTGGTGGTGGTGGTGGTGGTGGTAGCGAGGATTGTAAACAGTGAGGACAAAATGAAATTCAATGCAAAAAAACAACAATCACATTATTAACAGTGGTCATTCACAATGCAGTTATTGCTGGTAACCCAACCATCTTGACACTAAGGGCTCATCTACACCAAGCAGATATTCCACTATGAAAGTGGTATGAAAGCGTTATATAAAATGCAGGAGCCACACTACTGCTTTATAGTGGTATTGAAGTGCACTGACAACTGTTGGGGCCATATACTGCTTTCATACCACTTTCATAGTGTCATATCCTGCTGGTGTAGTTGTGCCATGGGCCCCACCAGTTGTCAGTGCACTTCATTACCACTATAAAGCAGTAGTGTGGCTCCTGCCTTTTATATACCACTTTCATACCACTTTCATAGTGGAATATCCTGCTTGGTGTAGATGAGCCCTAAGTAAGCCAATAAATACAGGTAGCATGTTAAAACTACGTTATCCCAATTCAAGCTTCTGGTGATAGACTTTATCAATATGTTTAATAACTCAGCAGTCTCTCACTCTAATCTCCCTTTGAAGTTTCTTTGCACCGTAATGACCACTTTAACGGTCACTGATAGATTGTCCTGGGAGTGTGCTGCCACTGGTTTCTGAATGTAGATTTGTTTCCATTTATTTTTCATAGAGACTGTCTGATTAGCGTTGGGCCAAATCCTGTCCCCTATTTTAGGGAACTTTCTCTCTCCCAGCAAAAAGGCATTGTTTTTCCTGCCTCTTTCACATGGGGTGGTGGTGGAGTTTGGAGAATTCTCTCCTTGGAGAGGGGGACAGGATTTCCACATACCTTGCTTTTATGTGTAGCTGGTTGTTGGGGGGCTTCTTCGTATTTTTTTAGTTTTTCAAAAAATCGCCCCCTTCCCTTGGCATTTGGAGGAGCCCAGCAGTTCTTACTGAATGCCTATTAGATGCCATGTGACCTCACCCTCTGCAATAAGCACTCAGGAAGAAATCCCGGGCTCCTGAAAATGCCGGGGGCGTTTTGAAAAAATAAAAAGGAAGAAGACCCCTCAACAACTGGTTAGATTTAAAAAGGTATGTGGAAACTCTGTCCCCTGAAAATCTTTGAAATTCTTACCTCTCCCAGCCTCTTTCACCTCTTTTGGCCCAGCGCTAGTTCTGATAGTTCTTGTTGTGACTGGAGATAGAGGCTCAAAGTACATGTTAGCCAGATAGGGGATAGAATTGCCAACACTTTATTGGACATGAACAGGCAACATGGACTGATTCCAGTTTCCAAGAAAGAAATTCTTTAGAGAGACTTTGCATGACTTGTGACTTATCAAGCCAAACTATGCATTGTGGCCTGCCAGATGCTTGATAACTCCCCCTCTTCATGCTGTCCTGGGCAAACCTGACTACCACCAATATAAACAGTTTTACTGAGCCCTTAATAGGCTACCCAACATGGCTGATGGGTTCCTACTCTAAATGGGTTGAACCCCCAGCTTTACGGATAAAGAGAATTACATATAACCAAAGTATTTTATGATTGATGTTTTAAATTATGTACAGCTGATGTGTTCTCAGGTGGTGTACTACCCTGGGCTCCCTTGGGAAGAAGGGTAATATATAGATAAAATCATCATCATCATCATCATCATCATCATCATCATCTCATAGAATGGTAGAGTTGGAAGGGGCATATAAGACCATGAAGTCCAACACCCTGCTCAGTGTAAGAATCCACATAAATGTACATGTCACCGTCACGTCATCCCTTGTCTTGATTACCTGCTCTATTTCCTTCTATGATTCTCTGGTATTATCAAGGGACAAGCATTAGGTGCTTTCCTTGCCTCTCCATGCAGCGTACTAGCTTTCTTTATCAATAGGGGTGTGTGTGATGTTGAATGGAAATAGAGGCGCAGGAATGGGTTTTTGAAAGGAGCTAGCTGGGTATGCCATGAGGTGGCCAAGGAGAAGAGCCAAGACAGCAACTTGTTAGAACACACACCTCATGGCTTCCCTGCAGTCCTGGCAACCTGTTGGATTGGTAGTTTTGAAGGAAGGAAGGAAGGAAGGAAGGAAGGAAGGAAGGAAGGAAGGAAGGGGACACACATTGTGCAACTCAGGGGCCTATTGGTGGCAAATTGGGTCTTTGATGGAAGGCTACAAACCAAAGACGAGTTTCTGGGGAGGTTTGTTTCTGTCTGGGAGAAGAGATGAGAAAAGAGATGTTCTGGGAAGATGATCTAGCCTCCCCCCTTCTTCCATCTTTTCCTTCCAACTTTCCCCCCACACATGCATTCCGAAGAGTTATACACCAGATAGAAGCACTTGCTGGCTGGCCGAGCCTCGCACAGACCATCTGGGAACTTGAAAGCCCGCAGGATGTGAGTCGAGGCTGTGCTGGAACTTGAAGCTGAGCTGGTATCCTATGTCTAAATACCAACACAGCTGTTTGGGCCAGGAAAGGGGAAACCCCCAGAGGAGCTAATGCAGGGTCTCTTCTTTACGGAGGAGATTATTTCTGAATTATTGAACTGCTCATGACTTCTTGCTTTGGCCCATGAAATGAGATCCCCTGTAACAGAAGGTACTGCTTGTAGCTGCTGCCGCTGCTGCCGCAGACTCAAAGGATTTGGGTTTAATAGCCACTGGAAATGTGTGCGTGCGTGCACACTCATGTGTACGCATGTAGCAAGTCTTTAAATGACTTGGGATGCAAGAACTGAATATCTGAAGCTGCCTTGGAAGGGAATCAATGCACTTAAAAGGGAAAGGCAGCCCTGAAAACTGAAGCTTCCCAGATCCTGACATGGAAAAAGTTTGCTGGCTTTCAGCAGCCTTCAAGCATTCCACAGGGTGCAGTGGAACTATAATGGCCTCCCGAACAGGTGAACTCAGATGGTGGGAAAATGAATGCAGTAGGCTAGGCAGCTAGTATTTCTGTGTTTATATAGAGAGGGGAAGGGAGGAGAGAAAGAGAGAGAGAGAGGATGCCAGAGGAGTTTATGGGCCAAAGTTCAGATGCACAGTACAGGGTCTCCTTACACTCACGTGTGGAAATCCTTGTTGAAATGCTTTCTGCTCCAAATTCCTCCAGGCAGATCCACCTCCACCCCATGCCCCAATGCACTCGGCTGCTAAATGGAACTAAGGGACCTCGATACTTGAGGGAGCGCCTCTTCTTATATATGCCTGCCTGAGACTTGAGATCTGTTGGAGGAACCCTTCTCTGCATCCCATCAGCACAACACATTCACTATGATGGGACAAGGGGGAGGGCTTTCTCTGTTGTGGCACCCCGACTGTGGAATGCCCTCCCCTTGGAGGCCCGACTGGCGCCAGCACTGATTTTATTCCTGTGCCAAGTGAAAACATGGCTTTTTAACAAAGCTTTTAATGGTTTATTTATTTATTTTATATACCACCCCACAGCCGAAGCTCTCTGGGCGGTTCACAACAATTAAAAATAGTAAACATTAAAAGTATACAAAAATTTTAAAAAACATAAAAACAGTATAAAAACAACAGTATCCATTTAAAAATACCAACAATTCTGGGGTCCATTAAAAACAAACTTAACGTTGTTAAATGCTGTTAAATTCACTAAGGTGGCACATTGTTTTAACTATTTTAATTGTTTTACTGCTTTTAAATTATATATTGTTTTAACTTGGTTTATGGTTTAATTTATTTTCAGCTGTGTATATTTTCTGTTTTATGGGATATAAACGTTATAAATAAATAAATAAATAAATAAATAAATAAGGTAAAGCAGCAAAGTAAATCTAATCTTTAACCTGCACCATTATCTAGGGCAGGGTGAGGATTTGTTTTACTCCATTTTCTATTGTAATTTGCAAAAAAATCACAAATGTCTTCATGGAAAGAACTTGAGATAAAAGGAAAAGAAAAAAGAATTGAATGTGGCAGAAACCGAAACTGACGGATACATCCATCCAGGCCCTGCTCTTAGCTAAAAGTCTGGGTTTGAATCCCTGTGATTTCAACCACATTTGTGTGTTGAATTGGGGTTGCCACCTCTCCCTCCCCCTAACATCAACAGTTATCTGGCAGGCACGTACAACATGGCCCTCTTCATGCTGGGAGTAGCTGTATCTATTGAGTTTGCCAGTGCAGAAGAGTGTGCGTTGCGTTTCAGTTCAGCCTTGAAAAGATTTTGCCAAAATGTTCCATGTCTTCAAATTTAGGGTAAAAAGAACTTGAGATTTTTAAAAAAAATATATTTCAAAAAAGTGAATGTGGGACCAAGCAAAACTGGCAATTGCATCCAATTGTACCACCATTTTGAATGCATGTTCCACCTAGTGATGTATGAGAAATTTGTTTCAGTTCAATTTTGATCAGGATTTTACTCAGTGTTCACACCTTCTGGGCTGAACTCTGATGCAATCTGTCATTAAAGTCCTTACATTTCTGAGTTTGCAATGTGATTTGCAGACATCCGTATAAAAAAATGTGTCTGACAGCATATGTACATTTCCAAATGCATACATTTCCAAATGTGCCTACTTGATGTGTACATTTGGAAAAAAATATGCCCTGAAATACACATGGTTTTTCATGCGAGAATCAATAACCAAAGCTCACAATCTTATATGGACTTAAATTGGAACAAGCTTCATGGGTATCCCAGAGCTATAGCCTTGATATAATTTTGGATAGGTTCTCCAAGTTGGGCCTGGGAGGCACAGCTTGGCAGAAGTTATCCTACCTGGAGAATGTCTTTTAAGTTATCTTTTTTGTGCTGCTGGTTGCTGTACAGGTCATCATCAGTAGTTTCCATCCGATCCTAACAAATAGATGTTTGCTTTTCAAACATAATTATTGTGTCCAGAGAGAGCCACCTCTTTTTTGGTTTTATTTCAAGTCTCTGTGTGGGTTCCATGTGGCACAGTAGGGCACATGATACAAATGGTAACATTGAGAATGCAGCTACAGACACAACACAATGGAAAACTAACTTCTGCCTTCAGTAATGAGTAAAATGTATTCTCTGGGGACCTATGTCCTGGTTCCAGTCCAAATGAATCTCCACCTCCAGAAATATTATTTCGAAGGTATTATTATTATTATTATTATTATTATTATTATTATTATTATTATTATTAATAGATGATGCAGACACTTCCCTTCAAGATTCCTTCCCAAATAGCTTGTGGGGAAGGTTAACCTCTTTCAGACAAGGTAGGTAGAAATGGCAACAGATTGAATTCCATCCTACCTTTTCTTTCCTTTTCTTGCTTTTCTGCATGATGCTTACATACAACTGCTGGTGTACAATTTTGGGAAACACTTCAAAGGCCAGTTGCTAGAAGACATGTAATTGTTATTCAGCAACAGAATGAAATTTTATAGGATAATCACCTTTCCAGAAATATACCTTGAACATGCCTCAACTTCAGCCCTCTGATGTTTTCATCCAGAGCACAAAAAGAAAAGAAAAGAAAGAAAAAAGAATAATTACAAAGAATGAGATCAATAGGATTTTCAGATGGCCTAGAAATAAACTGATTTTGCATTAGGAGCTAAAAATAATGTTGTCTCTGGCCCCTCCTCTTGTAACTTGGCTTTTAAACAGACTTCACTGATAGCAATGGAGGCTTTTTAAAAAAGTCTACATGCAGTGGAGGAGTGTCAATTTTTCAGAAGAACTTTGCAGGGATGGGGAGTAGGGATGTGCTCCGCTTCTCCTCGGACCGGAGAAGCATGAGCAGATTGGGGGGCTTCGCCTCCCCTTAAGGCAGAGGCGAAGAGGATTGGGGGAGCCGCGGAGTGTTGCGGAGCGGATCGAGGTCTGGAGCTCCACAAAAAAGGTAAGTGGGGTTTACTTGGCCCTGCCGCAGTCGCTGCTGCCCATGCGGCGACGGCGGAAGGGCCAGGTAAGGGGGCAAGGGGGAGGGGGGTCTTACCTGTGTCCGTCGCGGCCCATCCCAGCTTCACTAGAGCCCACGGCTCAACCAGGAAGTGTAGGCCGCAACGGGGCCTACAGTTCCTGGTTGAGCCACGGGCTCTAGTGAAGTTGGGATGGGCTGCGACGGACACAGGTAAGGCGGAGGAGGGAGGGGGGCCTTACCTGACGCCACTCCCCACCACTGTGGAGCTCCAATTCAGAGCCGGAGCTCCGCAGTGGAGCAGAGTGGCCCCCAGGCGGATCAAGGCGGGGCGGAGCGGGCTCGATCCGCAATTTGCGGATCAGGCGCAAAGAGGATCGGCGGGTCCGTGCACACCCCAAATGGGGAGTGCCCCCCATTGCTCTTCCCATGTGGCAAGGGCTTCAATCAGAATGCCAAAATGAGCTATCCAAGGTGCTGAACCCAACCCCCCAAAATAGGTTCAGTTCTTTGGATAGATCCTTTAGAGTTCTGACCGAGACCCAGAATGGATTCATTGCTCCACTGGCATCAGAGCCACCAGCCTCTACTCGGTCTATGGCAGGTTCTGCACTAAAAGGAAATCATTGCAAATGTACACCCATCAGTAACAGAAGGGTGTACACCCCATATGCTCACGGGGCAGGAATTGCAGACTGTGACTGTTGCTGTCCATGGGGGTGCATCTTGTCCTGTGGACATCAAGCTGCAGGACTGCAGTCAGCCTAAAAGTTTTTTTGGGGGAATAAAAAACAAAATAACAGAGGGGCAGTTCATCTGGTTTGCAGACCTTTTAAAGACAAAATTGCAAACTGGTTTGTTTTTTAAAAATTATTTGTTTGTTTAAAAAAAACAATTGGGTGGGCAGAGAAAATTTAAGGGAGTCTGCTATCTCAGTCCTCTTGGCTATAGGCTCTCCAAGCTCTCTTCCCAGGACTGGGGAGAAGCAGGAAAGGGCCACGCAGTTCTGCTCAGTAGCAGTCTCCTAAGTCCTGCAGCTGCATGATGAATTGGCTGCAGAACTGTGCGGGACAGGAAAAGAATGTGAACAGAGACCGACGTGAAGGTTGGACCAAAGAACACAGGAGAATTTCCATTCTGTTGTGCCCAATGCTACACAATAGATTCTACAGAAAATCCAGTGACCAATTCAAAATGTACTTAGCTCCTTTCATTCCCCGTTTTCTTAAATTATTCAATGTATATTTTACACACCGGATGTTGTTTCACATATGTCCTTGCTTTCAGTCACAATGCATCACAGGTTTGTTAGTCCTAAAACTGTAAATGCTTCTTTGTTCTTGAACAGACACTTTTCTTTTGGTCCATGGTGTCCAATGGAACTGAAATGAATCAGGCAGCAGACAGTCACCTTTTTAAGCATGGGACATCTCCGGACAGGATGTGATGGCAAGAAGTGGTTTGGCATGAGAAAGTTAAATATCATGAGAATAAATATGCTGCAAAAAGAATACAGAATTCTTGTTGCTCTGGTGAGACAAATAAACAAAGAAAACCAAACCAAACAATGAAAACTTCCGAAGACGAATGTGCAGCAGATGTGACGAAACGAAAGCATTGCTGTCTTTTTGGCAACAGTGCTGGCAGATTTTTGCAACACTATGCCGATTTGACAGAATAGCAGATTTCAGCCTGAAGGCCATTGTTGGAGAAATTCAGGAACGATGTTGTATAGAAAAGGAACTGGTGGAACGCTCTCCAACCTAGGTGCTAGAAGTTTGGGTGTGATGGTAACAAGGGGCAACACCTTTCCCATTTGTTTCTGTGAACCTTTGCTTATAAGAGGGTATTTATTTAATTTACATGAGATGTTCCATAAGGATATCTTCTCCAGTGGAACAGATGGCATTGAAAGGTGGCGGAATCTCCATTTCTGGAGTGTTGGTTTTTTATAAATTGGCTTTTCTAGACAGTGCATCACATTTTGCGATCTGACAGAAAGGACAACACACACACACACCCATCCATGTACAGAAGCTGACTGGACTGGAAGATGAAACATACTTGGATGCTGGTGGGGACAGTATCCTCACTACATCCGAGGTAGGAGAGTAGCTTAATAAGGATACAGGGCAGGTTGTGCACCACACACCACGCTGCCCTCCCACACCTTTCCCCTGCTCATTGCCCCAAGCTGCCTCCTCCTGCCTCCTTTATTATTATTATTATTATTATTTATTTATATAGCACCATCAATGTACAGTCCTTGTAGGACTGGTCCTGGCAGATCTTCCCAGTAAGCTTGTGTTGAACCTACTCCTACCAGCAAAGGGAAGGATGGCTGCGTTTGTCTGGAAAAGTAGAAAACAATCTTAAAAGGAATTTTGATTGGCTGGCATTGGAAATGTGATGCAATCATTGCTTGCAGATGATGAGGAAATCTCCAAGGTCCAGATGGATAACCTGCTTCGAATCTCCTAAGCCAGTTAACTTCCTTGCTGGCTCTCCATTCATTTAAATTGCTGCACAGCTGGGGTATTTTGCCCTGAGCACTTTTGATGGGAGATGAAAAGGTAATGGTGTTAAAGGAAAGGAGGCAAAATGCTGTTTCCACCTCACAACCAAGCTGTCTAAAGCTGCCCAAATGATTTAATTACCTGACCGGCACACACCACGCGTGGTATACTCCCCTCTAATGGATAGAATTGGAACTCTTCTGCATACACTTTTCTTCTGTCAGTCAAGCCGATGTTAGGAACATAGGAAGCTGAGTCAGACCACGGGTCCATTTAGCCCAGTATTGTCAACACTGACTGGCAGCAGCTTTCCAGGGTTTCAGGCAGGATTCCTTTCTATTTTTTTACTATTAACATTTCTTGGCCACCTTTCAGGGCAGAAGCCCTCACAAGGTGGCTTACAATAATACATAAAAATAGTTTAAAACAATAAAAGCAATAAAAACATACACAGTAAAGTAGTAGTTAAAAATAATAAAAGCTAACATTAAAATAATCAAGTACAACCATAGCAATAGCAGAAAAACAGTACTCATCATGAGAAGGCCACGGTAAAATAAAATGCTTTTAAGGCTTTCTTAAAAAGCCTGCAAAGATGGCGCATGGCACCTCTGATGGGCGTTTGTTTCTCAGGTGTGGGGCCACTGCTGAGAAGGCCTTCTCCTGTGTTGACACCCACCGAATTTCTCTCACAGGCGGGCAAACGAGAAGGGCCTCTCTTTCTGATCTTAAGGCACTTTTGGGTGAAGGTGGCCCTTCACGTAACTTGGTCCCAAGTTACTTTTGACCTTTAAAACCCTTGGTTTAGGGTTTTAAAGGTCAAAACCAGTACTTTGAATTGGGCTCAGAAACACACAGGTCACCAGTGCAGCGGGCACACGATAAGCATTATATGGTCAAATCATTTTGCCCCACCAATACTCAAGAGGCAGCATTCTGCACTAGCTGAACTTTCTGAACCATTTTCAAAGGCAGCCCCACGTACACCACATTACAGTAGTCCAGCCTGGACATTATTAGTGCAGGGATAACTGAGGCTAGGTCCATCCTCTCTAGATAGGCCTCAGCTTGCGTACCAGCCTATGCTGGTAGAATGCACTTCTGGACACCGCAGACACCTGGGCTTCCCCAGTTAGCTCAGAATCCAGGAGGACTCCCAAATTGCATACTTGGGCCACAGCTAGACCTAAGGTTTCTCCTGGGATCATTCAGGGTTCGCCCCTGCCTGAGCACTGGATCCCCTGTGTGTCACCTAGATGAACAGGTTTGACCCCTGGACGATCCAGGGATAATCCTTAGGTCTAGCTATGGCCTTGGTCTTTTAGGGGAAGTGCAACCCCATCTAAGACCAGCTGTAAACTTCAATCTGAAGTAGTTGGTTTCTCAACGCGCAGTCTTGTCTGGATTAGGTTTCTGCTTGTTCGCCCTCATCCATCTGAAAACAGCCTCCAGGCACTACCTGGAGATGCTGGGGATTAAACCTGGGAACTTCTGCATGCAAAGCAGCACAGAGCACTGCTATGCATAGGTGTGTCGACTGACCTGTTGGCCCTATTTGATTTAGACTTCATTAGTTTACCTTTGTTTGGGAATGGAGAGAAACTAAACAATATTGTAGTGCATTTGCTGATGTAATTTCCTAGTTTAGGTGCCTCTTTGGATTTTACTACAGTCATAACATTAAACTGCCCCATGGTGATATGGGTCTTATGAAATCATTCTATCCTATGTTATTTGGGTCTGAATTACTTCCATTTCAGAGAGGAAAAAAATAATACACAGTAGAATAGCTTTCACAGATTTCTAGTATAAGCAAGAGACACTTGCTTCACTCTGTCAAAGCAAAACTTGCTTCACTTTATCATAGCAAAACTTCAGCTTCCCATTTAGGAGAAGCATTTAAATTGGGTTGCATCCAATTGCATCTCCTCTGCTGATGGAAGGACTCCTTGATCCAGTGGAGGCTTTCAAAAGTAGACAGAGAGAGGGGACCCTTGTGGTCACTGGGTCTGCATTGCATCATGTGTGCTGCTAGTTTGTCTCTTGCTACATTGTTCATCTTTAAAATACATTATATTGCAGACGTTTGCCTTACAAAGGACCCAGCAATGGCACTCTGTGGTGCAGCGAATGGCGCAACCAAGAAAATATGTCAGGAAATGCTCCTTCCTGCCTTAGGCATGGATCTAAACAGGCCAACAGAGGAGAGTGGGGAGAAGCCATTGGGTCCATGATATGCTTTAGCTGGTGGTAGGAGTAAACTGAATTTATGGGGAGCATGGCATATATACACCCGTAGTGTGAAATCTGTATCCCATTTTAAGCCAGGGCTCAGAGCCCTTACGTTAAATAAGGTTCAAAAAAGAGTGCATCATCAGATGAGTGTTTTATCACACACTTGTTACTGGCCACTCATGTTTTTGTTGTGGGTCCTTTTGATGATGCCATCCATCTCCCACGCATCTCCCACTCCTTCTGGTCAGAATCTACACTACTGCTTTTAAATGTTTTATAACAGTAGTGACAACTGTTGGGGCCCACGACACACTCCACTACAGTTTTCAAACTATTTTCAAAGCGTTATATCCTGCTTGGTGTAGATCTGGCCCAGGTCTTCTTTCCATAGCAAAATACCTCGGTAAATCCAATTTTTAAAAAGCAAAATGTGCCACCATTTCCTGCTGTGTGCAGGAAAAGCAGCATGATAAAAATGCCCACTGAATGAGCCACATGGTCATTGTTTACTTCCTCTTTCTTCTCTGTGTGAAGAGAGGGAAGTATTGTGGGCCAGAAGCAGGGGAAAAGTGGTGGTAAGGAAACACAATCCCCCCATCTGATGATACTCAGAGATGTATGAGGATTTCATTTTTGATCTTGCCCAGTTCAAAGCTCTTCATCAAGATGTTCAACTCTTTGTCCCTGTTCATGATAGCTTGAATAGGGATAACGGTTTTATTTCAGCTTTCCATCTCCCAACAATGGCTACCCAGCAACGTGAATGGCCATTCTTAAGCTAATTTTCACTATTTGTAGTTTCCTCATTTCAATTCTCACTGACTTGAGTGTTTATGCCCCCCACAACAACTGTATGTATACACACACACACACACGGAACTCATGATAACACTTTATGCATCTCATGAAGTGGACTATAGTCTATGAAATCTTATATCATAATCTGTTAGTCTTTAAAGTGTGAATGGGCTTTGTAATCTTCTTTGCCTCCCATGTTGAATAGGGAAACAAACAAAAAAACTACTTATCTCATTCTCCCCAGTAGGTAATGATGCCTTTCATTTAATTTCTGATTAAGGGAAGGTAGCAAGTCTTTCCTGTCTCTAGTAAATGCTCCCTCTTACTGATTACCCTGGCCCTTTCATGTCTCAAAAGTAAGAGGCTTCCCCCCCCCCTTTGGAATGGGGCATCCTTCATAGAGAGGAGGAAGAGATTTGTTTGAGTTCATTTTGACCAGAATTTATCCAATTTGCACCTCCCAGAACCTAACACAGACTAATCTACACCAAGCAGGATATTGCACTATAAAAGTGGTATGAAAGTGATATATAAAAGACAGGAGCCACACCAAGCAAGTTATTGCACTATGAAAGCAGTATATGGTATGTATCAATGGGCCCCAACAGTTGTCAGTGCTCTTCAATGCCACTATAAAGCAGTACTGTGGCTCCTGCCTTTTATATATCACTTTCATACCATTTTCATAGTGAAATATCCTGCTTGGTGTAGATTAGGCCACAAATGCAATTTGCATTCAAATGTCCGTAGACTTCTGCACTTGCAATGTGATTTGGGCAACAACAAGAAATGTCTTTGAAAAGTATACACATTATGGAAATGCACATGAAATAAATGTCTACATTTTTAAAAAAACTACTGTGCAAATGCACTTTAGACAATGGGAGAAAAATTGATAAAGTGTGCTTAACTCCCCCGCCAAATCATTGTCTAGGAAAACAAAACAAAACAACAACAAAAACTGATAGTGAGCTGGGCAGTGTTCACCTTTCACTAGTTTGAGTTGCCAAAAGAAGAAAAAAATGTGCCAACAATATGTTGTTTACTAAGCTGCCATAACAAGCAGAAATGTATGTAGCCTCTCAGACAATACCGGTGGGTTGCAAAATAAGTGGTCATGAAACTATTAACTCAAAGCTCAAGGAAGATCAGGGAGAGATTCCATACCTCCCCTGGTAACAGCCTGTGCTTCCTTAAGGTTGGTGTTCCAACCTTGACTTGGAAGTATACTTACAAAAGAGGATTAGAGAGCAGACCACAGAAGAGCAAAACAAAGAGAGTCTTCTAGAACTCATAAGCTCTCTCCATGCCCTTGCAAAAGCCTGGTAATTAGGTGGTTTATATAGGGTGACCATATTTGGGAAACCAAAAAAGAGGACACCTATTGTGTGTGTGGGGAAGCCGCTTTCTGAGTCCTGCAGAAAGTACGTTATTCCCCCGCCACCTTAAAGAACCCGATTGGAGTGGAGGAGGGGAAAGGATTTCATTCTGCACCACCACCATCCACTCCAATTGGGGCCTTTTCTATAATGTCCACGAATGACCCACTTTCCCCTTTAAGACCTCAATTGGAGCTCGGGGTGGGGGAATGATGTGCCTCAAGAAAGCATGTCATTCCCTCCTGCCATGCTAATGGCAGCCTTAAAGGGGAAGGTGTGTCATTCCAGGACATTATTGAAAATTATAGAAAATCCCCCGACACCATGGAAAGAACAAAAACCAGGACAAATCCAGGGAAATCCTGACAGTTGGTCACCCTAGTTTATATCACCTAATACTGTTTTCTCCTCCACCTTGCCAGTAACACCCTAGCCTCCTTTTTCTTACCTATCTACAACTTCTAAGATGTTCAGTAACTCAGGCTCAGTCCAGACTGACTTTAGTCAATGACTAAAAACTTGTTCTCGCATATTTCTTTTTATCATTCCCCATCAACAATTAGTGCATTGGAGGTGGTGGTTTTATGGCTGATGGCACATTTCCTGTGTGTTCTCGAAGCTGAAATAATATGAGCCCAAAACCCTAACAACAACAACTAAAGTATGAAAACAGTATTTGCTTGAAGGTACATGCCTTTACAGGGATTATTATTAGATAACATATCACTTGCAGATTGCTAACCTGTTGCTATTACCTCCTGAAAGCAAAGCCAGTTCAAGCTGGTTCATTTAATTCATTTCTTCCTAAGCAAAGTTTGGCGGGCGTAATCCTAAGAGGTTACTATGCGTGCAACTATCATCCATTTCTGACAAAATATAGCCATTTTTTAATTTTTCATGATAGTCTGTGGGAGGAATAAAGCCTCAGATTTCTAAATCTTGAGACAGGTTTGGTACCTGTGTTGAAGTGGATGTCCTCCAAAGCAGTTCAGGGCAGAATCGGGAACTGGGGCCGTTGCTAGACCAGGCGTGAGCGCGGTGTGAGGCCCGGTTTCCCTCCTGTGCATCCAGATGACGCACAGGAGAATCCGGGGTCAGGCCGCGCTAAAACCTGCCTTAAGCCGGCATAAGCGAATTCGCTTATGGCCCGGCTTTTCCGCAGCCCCAGCCTCAGGCTGGGGCTGCGGAATGTCTAGCAGGGTCCGTGGCTTTTTGCGGCTGCTCGCTTAGTCATGAGTAGCCAGGAAAAGCCGTGGACTGGGCACAGTGCTCATACGAGCGCTGTGCCCATCGGGCTGGGGGGGATCCCGGGGGGGAGAGAGGGGCGGGGGGAAGGCCAGACCCAGCAGGAGAGAGGGGGAGAGAAGGCCGGGCATCGGGGATGGCGGACGGGGGCGAGGGAAGGAGAGCCAGGCATCGGGGACAGAGGCGAGGGAAGGAGAGCCGGGCATCAGGGACGGGGGCAAGGGAAGGAGAGCCGGGGACAGGGGACAGGGGCGAGGGAAGGAGAGCCGGGGACAGGGGACGGGGGCGAGGGAAGGAGAGCTGGGGAAAGGGGACAGGGGCGAGGGAAGGAGAGCCGGGGACAGGGGATGGGGCGAGGGAAGGAGAGCCGGGGACAGGGCATCGGGGATGGTGGGAGGATGGCCAAGCGGGCAGGGGGGACATCAGGAATTGGGGGGGTCAGGGTCAGGGGGAGCAGGGTGGGGCCTTAATTTTTTTTTAAAAAAACCACTTACCTTCTCCGGCGGCTCTCCGGTGCACATGGCCCCTTTAAACAAACAAAAAAAAATGGCCGAAGCTACGGGGCTTCCTGTTGCCCCGTCGCGTCATGCATCTAGAAGCCAGTGATGGCGCACACTAACTCTAGCACGCCGTCGCCCCTCCTCCCTGCCGGCTTATCCGGCAGGTCTAGCAAGGCCCTGAGTCAGTCTTGTGATCGGTGCATGCCTCTAACTTCTAGTGTTAAATCTATGTCCCCAAAATGACAAGCCAAAGGTCTTATTTAAAAAGCAACAACATCTACCAATAAGATGTCATGTTGGTTATCATATGTTGCCAGTCAAAGCCATCAAGTTGCCTTGCTTGGCTGCAGCCCACCTCAAGAGTTATAATCTTTGCAGTCTCTCAGGAAGTCTCAAAGAACTTGGCCTTATTTTATTTATTTATTTATTTATTACATTTATATACTGCCCCATAGCTGAAGCTCTCTGGGCAGTTTATAACATTTAAAAAGACCTGTGGCCTTCATAAAACCCTTGCGGCAGCCAAGAAGGACCCATGGAGTGATAGTCCTCTACACAAGGGGAAATCACCTTTTGGAAATGTTGGAAGATGTTGCTAAAACCTGCACATCATTTGACCCATATAGGATGCAGTTTCCCCAATTAGAAATGTCTGTTTCCAAAATTCCTTTCGTGAGAAGGGTTGTCAAGAGAGTGGCATCCCCAGCAGCTTCAGGCATACTGAATTTTGGAGCTATAGCCATCAGGTTTGCAGGCTGGTCTTGGTGCTGACACGGCTCCTTTGTCTCTGATCTACAATCCCAGCCAGAAACTGATAGGGCAATAGAACTGGGCTGATTCTGTGAGATGTTTCTATGGACTGTGGCAGGAGTGATTGCAAGATGTCACAGTACAGCTTGTTCTTTCTCTTATAGTTGAATTCTAATCATGAGTGTCATCAAACAAGTGTTTTATTCCACACTTGCTACTGCTCACTCACAGTGTTTTGCATATCCTTTAGACAACGTCGTCCACCTCTCACGTGCCTCCTGCTGCTTCTTGCCTTTTTTTCTGTCACAAAATGGACCCCTTTTAATCTGACTTTTTTTTGGGGGGGGGTTAACAGAATGTGCCGCCATTTCCTGCTGTATGGTGGAGTGATAAAAACGCCCCCTGAATGGGACACTTGGTCTTTGTTTTCTTACTCTTTCTTCTCTGGAATCAAAGAGGAAGCAATGTGGAACAGGATTGGGGGTGGAGAAGTGATGGTAGGGAACAATGATTTCCTCCATCTGATGACGCTCCATGTTTACCCAGAAGTATATTTAAAATAAACAATTGTTTGTTTGTTTTCTAAAAAAGAAACCCCACTGAGTTCACTAAGGTTTACAATCTTGAAAGTGTGTTTAGGGTTGTAGGCTGCTAGGTGAGATCATATGGCTAATGTCCAAATGTATGTGCATCATAAACTTGAAGCAGAAATGCACATCAGACCAGGAGTCCTCAACTTTTTGGAGTTGGTGGGCACATGTGAAATTTTGAGAGTGTTGTAGGTGCTCTCACCCAGGGGGTGGGCTTGCCCATTCATAAAATGGCCACCATGGTGGGCATGACTGGTCACAAAAAATTAATTTCCCAGAAGGCAAACTGGTGAGACTAAAAGAAATGTAACCTGCCCAAGAATGTAAGTACAAGGCAGAGGTGGGGCCTGACCTCAAAACAAAACAAACCCAACCTCCCCCACCCCACAAAAAACACTCCTTTGAATCCAAATAAAAATGACTTTGCTTTGACTTTGCTAGCTTCCAAGTTAAAAAAAAACAACCCTTTAAAAAGTCTTAAGAAAACTGGCAGATGCCAAAAGAAGTGCCTGTAAGTACATTGGTGTCCATGGGTGCCAAGTTGGAGACCTCAGCGTCAGAGAGTCTTAATGGAAGACGAATAGTGTTCCAGATGAAATCCACAGAAGTTTGTCTTGCCTTTGTAAACCAATTTTTATGGGGCAAACAATTGGTTTAATTTTGTTTCTAACAGAATTAACTGTGCAATCTCTGTTTGGCTCAGATGGCACTGCAAGTTCCATTCATTACAACTTTAGCGTCAACTAAGCAAGAGAGTTCTTTCTTCTTAACAGTGGCTGAAAAGTCACCTGTAGTTAGCTGCTCTAAAAAGAGAAAGAGAGAGAGAGAGAGAGAGAGAGAGAGAGAGAGAGAGAGAGAGAGAGAAGATGTAGGTTTCACTCAACTGTATGCCCCATGCCTTCGATATAGCATCATGGTGCTTGAAACCATTAACAAGCCTCCCTCTAATCTGAGTAAAGCTCAGCACACAGAGCTCCTTCCAACTTGGAACTCTCTAAAGGAAACGTTGGAGTCAGTTTTCTAAGGATGGTCAGTGACCGGATCTTCTCTCAGAGAAAACAAAATAAACTCTGGCTCCTCTTTTTTCATTCAGAGCTTCCCTTTTTAATGGTTCCAATTTCTAGTCACACGGAACATGAACTACAGAGAGGAGGAGGAAGTACTGGTGGAGTGGATGGGGAGAATTTAAATGAAAAACTTCCTCAGTGGGGACTTGGAGGCTCCAGAGACTAGTAATGGGATATGGACTTTTCACCTCTAGGTCAGAACTTCCAAATTTATTCAACAGTTAGGAAAGTTCAGAAAAACATATTTACTCTGTCCTTTGGCTGGGTCTCTACCTATTTCCTTATGGGGAGGAATTAAAAAATGCACACACCCATTGAGTCTTTCTCTGATATGGATTATCTCACAGGCAGAAACTGTGTTCTTACAACATTTGCCAGATTGAACTAATCTGATTAATCCATTGCTATGATGGAGAATTTAGATGCAGAGACTTCACAAGTGCAAATCTGGGTTTGGGATTTCACAAAAAAATCTGGTGCAGCTGACAGAATTGAATCTAGCAAAAGTGAGGACAGAGCTAATCATTACAGAAGAGATGCAGGCCTGTGTTACCAGTAACGGCAGCCCCATCTTGATTTCCCTTCTTCTTCCTCGCAGTGTTTGGAATAAAAAGGGATTAAATAAAAGAAGGATAAAAACTAGTAGTAGTGCTGTGCTGAAAATGTCTTCCGTGGTTTTTCTGACCATTCTTATTGAATTTGACAGAATACAAATTGCTTTCAAAAAGAAAATCCGAAGGAAAATGTGAAGAAATTCTCATGGGTTGGATTCAGGATTTTTGGGTTTAACTTATGAGGTAGCTGAGGAGTGTGCACAAGTGGCCTGTCTTTCATTGTACAATCATCACTCTGGCAGCCCCCTTGGCTTTCCACACTTCAATTAAAGCCCAGAGGAAGACGTTATGAGGTCATTCCTCCCATAGGGCTTTTTCAGACCAGGAAATGCAGGCAGCCTTAGAGGCTGCAGAACAATGGAGTGATGTGTAACAGAAAGAACAACAACAACAACAACAACAACAACACATAGCACTCTTGGCCACCTCACAATGATTAGGTAAACTAAAAACAAAAAACCAAAAAAAAACCCAAATCACCCACCAAAATAAATGATAAAAAACACCCTGAGAATAAGGCAGAAAAATAATAGCCCCTTTCACGTAGGAAGTAAACTTTTAGGAAATTGGAGGCCTGATTTTGACACAGCATTCGCTCTACTTCTTCTCTGGAACTGGACACAACACTGAAATGACAAGCTGTATCCACAACCACACCTCAGAAACTTAGGGCTCATCTACACCAAGCAGGATATTCCACTATGAAAGCGGCACATAAAAGGCAGGAGCCGCACTACTGCTTTATAGTGGTACTGAAGTGCTCTGCAGGATCTACACTACTGCTTGGTGTAGATGAGCCCTTAATGTTTGGAAGACCCTAGGGAACGTGGTGAATCCTGAAGAATGACAAGTAGAGCTGAGCCAACATTTCTTAGATGCCTGCTTTCATACCTGTTGCATAAAATGCAAATGCTGCATACATACATTTCCCTTAAATAACCAGAATCATGCTTAAACTAATTTTCAGAGGTCAAATTAACTAAACATCGAGTGCCTACAAATGCTCGATCAGCAAAAGAATCAACTGAGTTTTGAAGGTTTAACCTGTGGAGCATGTAAGAGAAAAAATAAATGTTATTGTCTCCCACTTCAAGTTCTTAGCTCAGGATAGGATGCAATGACAGGATTATGCTCTAAGGCCAGATCTACACTAAGCAGGATATAACATTTTGAAAATGTTTTGAAGACTGTATAGGGAGTGTGTCCTGGGCCCCAACAGTTGTCACTACTGTTATAAACCATTTTAAAGCAGTAGTGTAGATCCTGCCTTCGTTTACCAATAAAAAACACATTACAATAAGTGCAATGGATAATTATGTTAATAATAATCTTCTGATCTGTGTTATAGAGAAAATTGGGTTGTAATTAGAATACCCTAACAGTTTCAACATCTGCTAACCTGTGCATATCAGGATCCCCTCTCTGGGCATGTCTACACCAGCCCTATATCCTGGGATCATCCTGGGATCGTTCCTGTGCATCCAAATACCACACAGGAGATCCCGGGAGCAGGCAGGGATGATCCCTCCATTTTCCTGGGATAACTGTTAGGTGTAGAAAGGGTCTCTGTCTTTCTGGTTTTACTATAACAGTTGATTCATATGAACCTTGTTACGTTACATACATACATCATATACAAATGTTCATTATGAGCGCACACTGAAGACAAATGAAAAGAAGAAAACAAATGGTTTCAGGGACCACTAACATAATTTAATGTATTCTTTGGGTTTTTTTCTTCTTGTAATTTACATGACAGATAAGAGAGGAAGTCAGCAGTTCCACTCTAGACATAAGCTATTGTTCTGTGCAATGGCTATTTTATACTCTAGTGGTTTTCATTTGAAAAAGTTTAATTCATTTTGTTACTCATTGATTAGACTGACATTTGTTTTGTTACTGATTTTGAATAGGACTGTGGGTCAAATCTGTTTATTTTGCTTTTATTATGGACTTACCTGATTTCTCACTTTTCAATCAATATGAAAACTTGAAACTCAGTTATCCTTCAACATTGCATTTTTCAGAATTTTGCAATGGAGTTCTCAAAATAAATTCATACCAAATGTGAAAATAACAGTTAAAAACACATTCTATTAGGAAAATTGTTTGCAAAAATGTGTATATTGGGCAAAATTCTTTACAAAAATGCAGGTATTAGGAGAAATGCACACCCACCCACCATGCTAAAAAAATCTCAGGGTTTGGGATGAACTTAGCATTGGAAAAATGAGAAATTGAGAGAAATAAAAGTTGGCAGGTTCATCTATCCCTGTTTTGAACTAGTTAATTCAGACCCAGTGGCTAATTAAAACAAATGAGAATTACAGGGCGGTGTGGGGGGAAATGAACTAGTACTTGTGAAATCTTTCAGGGATGCAAAAATCCTTTAGGGCTGTCCTGGGACATCCAATGGACATGCGAGTGGCACAGATATTCCCTAAGTCCTGTGTTAAAGAACCTTTGAAGTACACCGTTTTCTTTATTTGACATTGCAGATGAGGCAGATGTCACAGGCTTCTTTTTCTTCCCCCATGAAGAATATTCATGTTTGGTAGGCTGTTTCCAAGTCCCACAAAGGCATGTGAAATATTATAAGAGAGCACAAGTCCGGCTGATTCTCCAAAACTACCTTGGAATGTTTGCTTTGGAAATTTTGGAATGAAGAAAAAACGAACAGAAATATATCCATTAAACCAAGGGCCATTATTTTATTTTACTTAAAAAGGAAAGAAAAAGCCAGAGTTTGGACTGAATTTGATCTGACAATGTCTCTTTAACACGAAAATCACAGGGAGGTAATCAATACCCTAGTTGGACAACATTGCACATTGTTTCCTGTCTGTGTTTTGACTGTCTTGCTCTAATAAGCTTCCAAACCTAACACAAGGTCAACAAAAAGAAACAAACCTTCGGCAGCCTGAAAAGCTAGTATTTCTGCTACCTTTCCTCCTGAAATAATAAAAATATTCAAACCACAGACCTGCTAAGTGCAAATGAAATCCACAAGAAGCCATTCCTAAACGGATTCTAGCTGTAGGTTGCAATTAGTTCAGCCACAAGCCACCGAGGTAGGTGAAGGAATTACTGAGAGAAACACTCCATTCCATGTTAGGCGAAAAGGCTGGAATAAAGAGTTTTATTCCACTGGGCATGGAAGACTTGCCTAGCTCCCCACCGATTTCAGAGCCTGTCCATGTATTTCCAATCTTTTGCCGGCCATGAGGAAGGCTAGATAATTGCTTGCTTAATATGGATTCATTTTTTAAAAAATTAATTCAAATGTTAATCTTGTGTGTCCTTAATTTAATCAAAGTGATTTGCAGCAATCAGCAAATCTATAATAACAAGGGGTGTGCATGGACCCCCTGCTCCGCTCCGCTCCACCCATACTCTGCTCCTCTTCGCCGCGGAGCTCCGGCTCCGAATCGGAGCTCCGCAGTGGCCCAGACTTCCTGGTTGAACCGCGGGCTCAATTGAAGACGCCGACGGACCGCGGACGGAGGCAGGTAAGGGAGAGGAGGGCGAGAGGGGTTACCGGGCCCTGCCGCTGTCACCGCATGGGCGACAGTGACAGCGGCAGGGCCCGGTAAACCCCACTTACCTTTCCGGCGGAGCTCCGAATCGAGGCGAAGGATCTGCCTTCACCTCGATCCTCTTCGCCACGCTCCGCCGGCCCCCCAATCCTCTTTGCCTCTGCCTTAAGGGCAGGCGAAGCCCCCCGCTCCGCTTCTAATTCGCCGGTCCGATTAGAAGCGGAGCACATCCCTAATAATAACAACAACCATGCTAGCTATAGCAGTGATATCAGGCCATGAAATGCCATTCGTTCTAAAAAGTTCTTATTTGTGTCATGTCTTCTAAGAACTAAACTATATGTGATGCTAATGCATCATTATACACTACATAAATTCCACAATAGCAGGTCTGAGAGGGGATTTTTTATCAAGACCACAGCATGTGGGGAGGGACGATTAAGCCTTTCGCTTGTAGCCATAATCCCAATGAAAATCCACTTCCACACCCCAGGACTGCTAGTAGCCTTGGGAAAAATTGGCCCCTACTGGCATCATGGGACTGCTCCTATTCTTTGTACAGCAGGTGAGAAGGGAGCACACTTGGGTCCCTGTTTGGAGGGGGGCAGGGGATGAATTAACAATAACGACAACTGGTATCATTGTATATACACTAGACGGCTGCTGAAAGGAGGTGATATGGATAATTAAGGAACAAGATATAACAAGCCAAGCATGTCGAGTTGATTATTGTACACCTGGCATTGTTCGTGGTTTAGGAACAGGCACGAGAGCCATGAACACTCCTTAGAGAAGCGTTTGTGACAGAAAATTATTTTTTTGAAATTAAATAAAAAGGAATGGAGATGGGTAGCCTGGCCTGGCCCAAGACATTTTGCTGCCTGAAATGGAGGCTTTCTGCCCAATGTCCAGGGCAACGTTGCTGCACCATTCAGACACCAGTTCCTCCTTTCATTAATCACCTCCATATGGTTGTTTTACTTGGCTACATGGCAGGGACAGTCCCTTCTCCCATTGCACCACCACTAGGTATTATCTATTTACTAGATGATGTCAAGGCTGATGTCATAAACTAGCCTGACCTTAAGTCCAGATCCCCCAGGACAAGTCCGGAAATGGGGGGGGGGGGAATCCGTTGTCCAGAGGGAAATGTAATAATTAATTAAAATGTCTGGGAATTTTGATCTCCTCTATGCTGCTCCAGCCCTTTTCTTCCCTGCCGCGATCACGGAGGCCAAGAAAACTCCCAGAGCGGCACGGGGAGGACCTTGGAAGATGTATTTCCGTTTCTCTCCCCTCTTAGTGTCTTCTCCTTGCTCATCCTTGCTTCCTGTCAGTTTACCTGGGCCAGTCTACACTAAGCTGCTGCCGCAGCCCCTTTTGCAGCAGACACGCCACCGCATCTCAGGCTCAGGGAAACTTCCTGCTGCGCAGTGTGTGTGTGTGTGTGGGGGGGGAACGTGGGCCAGAGGCAGCTGCTCAGAGCTTGACTGCGGGGCCACAGCTGCCCCTACCTTCTTTCTCCTGCTCCTCCTCCTGCTCGCTCCTCCTCGTGTGCGCAAGTGTAGTGGGTGGCGTGGCACCTCCTTTCCTGCTGCTGAGGGAGGAGGAAGGGGGTTGTGGGCGGGCGGGCGCAGTAGGAGCGCACTCTACCTGGCCTGAGCGCTGCCTGCCCACACATCTCTCTGTGTGTCTAACCCTACTCAGAAGCAAGCAGGACAAGACTTATGAATGTCTGAATTATTCTGCTACATTTTTAAAGAGCATCCCAAATTCAAAGTCTCTGCATGTCTACTCACAAGTAAGCAGGTCTCTGGTTTGTAAAATGCATATCTTAATTCTGTGCAGCAGCTCTCTTGCCTGCAAAAGGCACTGCTCAAAATCTTTGCAACTATCCCATTCTTTGCAGGATATTTAAAGGTTAAATGCTTTTAAATATCCTCTTATCCCCAATCAGTGATCAGAGTTAACAACAAAAGAAGCTTGCACAGGGATGGAAACCCCCAGGGGCTGCATCCAGCCTGTGGGCTGGAGGTTCTCCATTCATTTTCTATGGGGACAGGCACTGCCATTGTCTAATCCAGTGTGGCATAGTGGTTTGAGTGTTGGACTGGGACTTGCCAGATCTGGGTTCTAGTCCCCACGTGGCTATGCAGCTCATTAGGTGACTTTGGGACAGTCACAAACTCTCGGCCCAACCTACCTTACAGGGTTGTTTTTTGTGAGGATAAAATGGAGAGGTGGAAGATTATGTATGCTACCTGGAGTTCCTTGGAGGAAAAAAATGAGGATATAAATGCAATAATAATAAATAGTCACAAGTGGCATGAAAGTAGGGCTTTGAGGTTGGTCTTTCCTCTCTTCTTGCCATCCTCCCTAAATTGTGCATGTTTATCTGTGGAAAGTGGTTACTAGATGATGATAATGACGATGATGATGATGATGAGCATTTAGTCAAACTGTTTTAGCAACACAACAGCCCTTTAAGGTAGGCCAATTGCACTAAGAGATTTTATTCTGTTTCTAAGGAATTTCTAAGGCTGGGCATGTTGGGGTGGGCACGCCTTCTTGAGGGTGGCCATATTATCATGTGACCAAGACCACACCCCCTTGGGGTTATCTGTCTTCATCATATACAATGTTTTCTTTTTCAGGTTTTCTCAGAAGTCGCTAACTGCACATTATCACTAAGAAGATGACTCACTGTGAAGAGGCCGCTTTTGTTGGCAACCTTTTGCCAACAAAATCCATGCTGGGCCCTCAAAAGAGCTTTGCCAAGAGGCAGAAGCAATCATGGATTTCTCCAAACTGTGGAAGGCGCCAGGAACTGTCCTATGATTCATGCATAAAACAGAAAGTCTGAGAACCTTCTGGTAACTGAAAGTGAAGGAGATGCTGTTCCTTGGGGCACACAGTGTTCTGCAAGCCCTAAGAAAAGGGAATTGATTCCCCTGTTTGAAAATAAGATTTTTATTTGAAAGAATTTTGATTTGTTCTGGTGCGTCATAATTCTACAGAGTGTTCCTTCCCACTAAATCCTCTGAGAGTTCCATATTTTTCATTGTTTTGGTCTGACATTGATTATATGGAGAATTGTGTATTTTCTTTTAAAATTTCACTTTGACTTACATGTACTTTACATGTGCTATCTGTGAACTACACATTGGTTTGAAAGTAGTAGGGGTAATGAGTGGGTCACTGTTGTTAACGTGTGGGAAAAAAGGACAAACAAGAACTCACATCAGAAAGGACCTCAAATGAGTCACAGAATCAATGATCTGGTAAGGACCTTAGAGGTCATCTAATCCAACCTGCCTGCCAATGCAGGAAATCCCCTACTACAGCATCTCTGACTGATGGCCATCCATTCTCTGCTTTTAAAAACCTATAATGAAGGAGAGTCCACCACTTTGCAAGGCCATCTGCTCCAGTGTTGAATAGCTCATACCATCAGAACATTCTTTATAATATTTAGTCAAAATCCTTTTTCTTGTTGTTTGAACCCTTTGATTGGCTCCTTCCCTGGGGAGCAACAGAAAACAAATTTGCTGCATCATTTATCTGACAGCCCTTCAGATATGTGAAGGTAGCTATGGAATCACCTTTCTTTTGTAGGAACTTCTTTGGTAGGAAGTTATTTTTAATGGCAAAATGTATGTACATGTGTACTTATTTGATGTCATTTGTAGACTTTTTTCCACACATTTATATTCAAGACAAATAAAAGGCATGAAGACCAAACAGCTGTGTCCATGTCATCTATAATCACTTCCAGGTGATCCATTTAAGCAGCCATTAAATATTATTAGAGTTGATTTGCACCCCCCTTTCTACCCACTACAGGAAATGTCTCCATTAAGCAGATGTCCTAGATAATTAATTAACATTCATTGCATACATTGAGGAAGGAGACCTAAGTGCCTGCATTGTCTTTCAAAAAAGAATAAGAATGGAAAAAATGAACCTTGGGGGGAAATGTCTATATATGCATTTGCCACTTTTCAACAGCTCTTCCCTCTCTCCTAGCATTCTGTCACATTCTGACATGGGCAAGAAAGGGAAGCCAGGATAGGGCTTGGAGGGAAGTTAATTCTTAATGGCTTGGATGACTGTAGCACAGAGGAAGGTTAGCCTTCATCCCAACAGTGGCCTTTGCTAGACCTACCTGTAAATCCGGGCCTGACCAGGGGAGATCCCGCAATGCAAATATCACGGGATCTCACCCTAGTCTACACGTGAGGCGCGCCGTCGTGCCCGCCATTTTTTTTTTTTACTGAAGGGGCTGGATGTGCTGGAGCGCTCCTGCGTGAAAGTATGTTTTTTTTTAAAAAAAAAAAGTCCCCAAACTCCCCCCGTCCCCGATCTCTCCCCTTCTGTGGCCCTGATCTCTCCCCCTATCCCCAATGGGTGCAGTGCTCCTGGGGAGCACTGTGCCCTGTCCGCGGCTCCCGGCTCCTTGTGAGTAATTTGAAGGAGCCAGGGAAACTGCTTGTTAGAGGTGCCACATGCTCACAGTCTTGGGCTCAGTCCGAGACTGCGAAAAATATTGGGCTAAAAGTGGTGCCTGTTATCCCGGGACAAGGGAGGGTTGATCCCTCCCTGAGCCTGGGATCCCCTGTGCATCATCTGAATGCACAGGGACAATCTCGGGGTTCACCCCAGGATAAACGCTGGGCTAGCAAAGGCCAGTGTTTCTGAAGGCACTCCTTAGCTTTACTTTCTATCACATAACCTAGTGTCCTGCCCTACACAGGCATTCAGCTTATTCACATAAGGACTAAAAGGGTTGCCATCTCGTCTCAGGCCTTAGCTAGACCTAAGGTTTATCCCGGGATCGTCCCGGGGTCATCCCTGTTCATGTTAATGACACACAGGGGATCCCGGGAGCAGGCAGGGACGACTCCGTGATGATCCCGGGATAAACCTTAGGTCTAGCTAAGGCCTCACTCAGTTGCTGAACTGCTCATGTTGACAGGGGAGGCTTGAAGGGGGCATCCACTCCTGTTTGCTTGATCACAGTTCCTGATCACATGGAGATAGCTACTCTTGTTCCAAGTAAACATGAGCACGGCTCCCTTTCAGACCTCTTGGCTCAACACGAGTTGGGGTGGGGCTTACATGCATGTCTTCTTCCCACAGCTCTCATGTGGGTAGTGTGGTGTAGTGGCTAAAGTGTTGGACTGGGAGTCGGGACATCTGAGTTCTAGTACCCACTCGACCATGGAAAGCCACTGGGTGACTTTGGGCCAGTTACAGACTCTCAGCCCAACCCACCTCACAGGGTTGTTGTGAGGATAAAATGTAGAGTAGAAGGATTATGTACACTGCCTTGGCTTCCTTGGAGGAAAAAAGGTGGGATATAAATGCAATAATAAATAAAATGTGAATAGGCTAAATGCTTGCATGGGGCTCTTGATATTCACTCCTAAGGAGAAACATAAACCATGGCATGGGAACAAGGTTGCAGGGAAGGGAAAATACGGAGTCCCCCCCCCCGAAACTTGCTGATCTAGGCATCACCACTGTAAGACACCCCAGAACACTCTTCCCCAACTTAGCACTGTCCAGATGTGTTGAACTACAACTCCCAGGATGCCATGCTGGTTGGAGATGGTGGGTATTGTAGCCCAAGAATCTGAAGGGTAACAGTTTGGAAGAAAATGCAATAGAGGGAAACAATTTCTTTTCCCCATTCTGAAATTATAGCTACGAGACAAAGGATACATGTTCAATTCCACCCACAACCCAAATGAGGGGGCAAAAAAGATTCAAGAGGAGAGATAAGGAAAGAAGCATAGCTTCCCATTCTGTCCCATCCCAAATGCCTCTCTCCCTCTCCTGCCCATCAGTAGGGCTTCAGGCAGCAATGAATAAAGGTGGCATTTTAGTCATGGAAAATCAGGAGTGCCTAAACAGGAGGTGGCATCATGCCTTTGCTGAAATGAGCAACTTCCTAAGAGGCAGCAGGAGGTTGGGGGATGCTCTTGCCTGAACATTCAGGCATCAGGAGATCCAGAACTTGGGACCACTCATTGCCACAGGTGATGAAGCTGGGCATTGTATCCAGTGAACATGCCCCAAAGGAAGCACAGTATCTGTATTCTAAAAAATGTATATACAGGAAGAGCAGAATGAATGACTAATATAGGAAGGAAGGAGTTAAATAAGCTAGTATTAGTGAATGTTTTAAAAAATGCTGACACAGGCATTTCTCCTAAGGATCTGGTATTTATCTGTCCATGCGTTAATGTACACAAAGAGCTCGACATTTCCAGGTTGATGGCTCGGCAATGTTATACATCTGCAGCGAAAGGTTAAAGAGCATCATAACACTGCTTGGAGGAGTTTAATAAATGGAGCCCAGCTTCTTTCTTTTAAGGCATTCTTTCCCAATCTTTCTAAGGTAAACCGAGGGGTGAGTACGAGCTATGAAGGCTTAATAAGCATATCTCTACCTTATGGGTAGTATTTAATGATCACATCAAGGGGAACGCAGGGGGGTGGAATAGCCTGAAACAGAAGATTTAAGAGAAGAAAAATAGTCATAAATACCAAATAAGGTAATTTCCATTTGGTTCCGCGGTGCTGGCAAAAGACCAGGCTTCCACCATAGCCAATCATGGATTTGTAACATCAATTCAAGTTTAAATAAACCTCAGGTTGAGGTTTAAATCAAAGTTGGGGGTGGGGTGGAAAGGAGAAAATAATAATGTGACAATGATTCTTGACAGGACTTTAATAGAAGTTATCTCTGTGTTTGAGATCCAATTTGGAGCACAATTTTTCCAATGTTTGGAGTACATACAGAAGTAGCAAAGGCAAACTTTTAAAGAGAACATGCCAACATGTGATGGCCAGTCTTTCTGATACAGATCAGTATGATATAAACATATCACTAAAGCCAGCTGACACATCTGGTCTACTTATCTGTCCCATCCCCACCATCTGTTGGTTGAACTTCTGTGATGTCATGGAATGTCAGACATTAAAATTCTTACATTTAAAACTTTGATAAACAGTGCCATTAACATGAAGCTTGTAAATGTGAAAACCTTCAAAGCCCAGAAACAGGACTGGATAGCATTGTTGGCAAAAAAAAAAAAAAAAAGGAGGTATGGAACAACGGCAAAGGGAGACAGGTGAATTATGAGCCTGGGAATCCTGGTGGCAGAATCGATGTAGAACAGAGATGAAGAACAGGAACTGGGGCCTTAGCTAGACCTATATATTATTGCGCAATGGAGGTGTGAAGATCTCACAATGTTTTTATTGTGAGATCCCACCTCTGTTCACACGCGGTATGTGATGACCTCAGAGGGAGAGGCGTCACACCCACCATTTTTATTTTTAAAGAGGCAGCAGCGCACGAGTGCTCGAGCGCAAAAGGTAGGTGTTTTTTTTAAAAAAAAATATTTTCCCTGCTCTCCCCCACTCCACCCCCAATGGGCGCAGTGCTCCTGAGAAGCTCTGTGACCCATGCGCGGTTCCCGGCTCCTTTTGAGGAACCGCGAGGAGCCCGGACAATTATGGTGCCTGGCCACACGTTCTGCAGTCTTGGGATCATTCCGAGACCGTGGAAAAAACTGGGCCTAAAGTGTAGGGTGAGATCCCGGGGCAAGGGAGGGATCATCTCTTCCTGATCCCGGGATCCCCTATGTGCCCCGGGATTTCGCCCTGCTAGCTATGGCCTAAGTAGGCACAAGGTAAACACTGGTCCTCCCTCCCTTCTGCCCTGACGACACCAACTTTATCTGGCAGAACTTTGGATAAAGCAGTTCCTCTGCCGTTAGATTTTTCTGCCCCTGTTGGTAAGGTTGAAAGTATAAATGACTTAAAGAACCAATGCCATGTACTTCCTCAGATATGGTGCCACAGCTGATATAAGGCAATTCTACAGCAATGCTACTTAGTAGCCAATTTTTTAAGCATCCAGGTTGAGTATTTTATTTACCGTAGGTAAACCCCAAACAATCTTTTGGATCCATGCCAACATCATGAGGCTAGATTAATAATCAGTGCAATTTAGATCTGATATGTCTATGGTTTAGATCAGATCTCTCCAAACTTCCCTCCCCCACATCTTCCTTTCAGAGAAGGCTACTATTCATTCTTCCAGGAGCTTGAAGGGAAACGTCAAACATGTTGAGACTCATGACACAATGATAAAAGCTGGCAACTCTGAAAACGGCCCATGACATTTCATGCTGCAGCTGGGGAGGTTCCCCAGAGGGAATACATTTTAAAGCAATACACAGCTGGTGAGGAATAAAAAGGGAGAAAGACCAAACAACAAACAAACAGCATCATATAATAATGTGATTAACTGCAAGAGGGAAGGATTGCCTCAGGTTCACAGAAGCAGACTGTGGGAAGCTTCCCTTTATATAGAACATGAAGCAGGCCTCATCCAACCCTCGAGCATGATGCTTGACACACATTTGCAGGACTTTCTGCTGAAATAAAGACGCTAAGCCTTGCTCCATCAGGCCTCAACACAGCTACATCAAATGAGTGGGGTTTTTTTTGCATGCCCGTTACTGGGCACTCATGGATTTTTGCCAGGACAACTCACTGTGCATAACAAACACTCTCTTCCAACAACCGAAAAGACGGCTTTATACATGGACTTCACCAGATGGCCGACACCGAAATCAGATTGACTACATCCTTTGCAGGCAAAGGTGGCGGACATCTATACAGACAGTAAAAACAAGCCCTGGAGCTGACTGTAGCTCAGATCACGAACTTCTTATTGCACAATTTAGAATCAAACTAAAGAGAATAGGGAAGACCCACAGATCAGTTAGATATGAGCTCACTAATATTCCTAATGAATGTGCAGTGGAAGTGAAGAACAGATTTAAGGGACTAGATTTAGTAGATAGGGTCCTGGAAGAACTATGGACAGAAGTTCGCAACATTGTCCAAGAGGTGGCAACAAAAAACATTCCAAAGAAAAAGAAAACCAAGAAGGCAAGATGGCTGTCTGCTGAGACACTGGAAGTAGCCCAAGAAAGAAGGAAAGCAAAAGGCAACAGTGATAGGGGGAGATATGCCCAATTAAATGCAAAATTCCAGAGGTTAGCCAGAAGAGATAAGGAATTATTTTTAAACAAGCAATGTACGGAAGTGGAAGAAGACAATAGAATAGGAAGGACAAGAGACCTCTTCCAGAAAATTAGAAACATCGGAGGTAAATTCCAGGCAAAAATGGGTATGATCAAAAACAAAGATGGCAAGGACCTAACAGAAACAGAAGAGATCAAGAAAAGGTGGCAAGAATATACGGAAGATCTGTATAGGAAGGATAATAATATCGGGGATAGCTCAGACGGTGTGGTCAGTGAGTTAGAGCCAGACATCCTGAAGAGTGAGGTTGAATGGGCCTTAAGAAGCATTGCTAATAACAAGGCAGCAGGAGACGACGGTATCCCAGCTGAACTGTTTAAAATATTGCAAGATGATGCTGTCAAGGTGATGCATGCCATATGCCAGCAAATTTGGAAAACACAAGAATGGCCATCAGACTGGAAAAAATCAACTTATATGGCCATACCAAAAAAGGGAAAAACTAAAGAATGTTTCAACTATCGTACAGTGGCACTTATTTCACATGCCAGCAAGGTAATGCTCAAGATCCTGCAAGGTAGACTCCAGCAATTCATGGAGCGAGAATTGCCAGATGTACAAGCTGGGTTTAGAAAAGGCAGAGGAACTAGAGACCAAATTGCCAATATCCGCTGGATAATGGAGAAAGCCAGGGAGTTCCAGAAAAAACATCTATTTCTGTTTTATTGACTATTCTAAAGCCTTTGACTGTGTGGATCATAACAAACTGTGGCAAGTTCTTGGTGGTATGGGGATACCAAGTCATCTTGTCTGCCTCCTGAGGAATCTGTATAATGAACAAGTAGCAACGGTAAGAACAGACCACGGAACAATGGACTGGTTTAAGATTGGAGAAGCAGCAGAATCAAAATGGCCCACTGAATGGGCCATGAGCATGTTGTTTACTTCCTCTTTCAAAGGAGGAAGTAATGAGGGAGAAATGCATGAGCAGAAAAGTGGCAGAAAGCAAATACGATTTTCCCGTGTGTGATAGAAGGCAGTGTGAAGGCAGTGTGAAGGCAGGAACTCTGAAATTAAAATCAATAGGAAAATGTCTCATTCATATTTATTTGGGATTTAATAAACATAAATTAAAATTAATTAAAATTAACAACTCCCAAAGGATTTCTTTCTTTCTTTCTTTCTTTCTTTCTTTCTTTCTTTCTTTCTTTCTTTCTGGTTTCTCTTTCTGAAACAAGCAAGAAACAAATGAAGAAATAGTTCTCCACCCACTCTGCCTGCCATCATAACAGTTTTTTTATCCAGCAACTTCCCAGGGCTTTTGCTTCCAGATTCTTTGCGGGATTAAGATCAGCTCCTTCACATGGATGGACACATGCTTTGATTCTGACTCTTAATTTGTCTGCAAGTTCTATATATTCCATTGTATAGCCACTAGATATAGGTATAGAACAACTCCATCTGTACACACTACCAATATTTTGGATCAGAGCTCCATCCTGCATTATCTCTGATCTTTTTAAAAGTGGGATAAAGGTTTGAGTGTGTGAGAGATGCCCTGGAGGTTGATGATGGGCCCATTCAGAAGACACCTTAAACCATGGCTTTAACAACAGGGAAGAAAGCTTTTTGCTTTATTCACTGTGGTTAAAGCAATGGTTTAGGGTGTCTTCTGAACACAGCCTTGCTTTCTGTCTTAACCACCATGGTTAAAGCTATGGATTAAGGTGTCTTCTGAACACATCCAATGTCATGTAAAGGACACATAAACATCTCTGTGTAGCCAATCACAATTGTGCAATAAAAGCCTCATGTAGAAATGCTCTCTATTTCCCCAACTGCTCTGCCCACAATCCATTAAGACAAACTTAGGAGGACAGATAGAAAGAATCCCAACTCCTGAACTCCCCTCCACACACACTTGTGTACACTACTGCTATAGGTATAGCTACTGGAAAATGAGAAACACAGCTTAGAGACACTGTGGAGTAGTGGTTAGAGTGTTGGAAGGGCAAGGAGATATGGGTTCAAAACTCCACTTGCACATTCTCACTGAGGGCCTTGCTAGACCTACCTGTTAATCTGGTGGGGAGTAGGGGCGAGGCCACGCTGCAGCTAGCATGGGCCGTCACCCCAGTCTACATGTGAGACGCGACGGGGTAAGGGATTTTTTTGTCGGCCATTTTTTTAACAATTAAAGGGCCATGTGTGCAGGAGCGCACCAATGATAAGGTAAGTATTTTTTTTAAAAAAAGGGTTCCCTGCTCCCCCGTGCCCCCGATCCCCCCAATGTCTGATGCCAATCCGTCCGCTCGCCCGCTCGCCCCCCCCGCTCGCCCGTCCGCCCCCCCCGCTCACTATGTCCGCCCCCTCACTCACCATGTTAGCTCGCCCGCCTGTCCGGACCCCCACTCGCCATGTCTGCCCCCCACATGCCATGTCTGATGCCCCCTCTGCCCCCAGGCTGCGATCTCCCCACCCTGGCTCTGCTCTTCCCCCCATCTCTCCTACCGGGTCCGCTCTTCCCCCCTGGCCCCCATCTCTCTCCCCCACAATCCCCCCCGGCCCGATGGGCACAGTGCTCCTATGGAGCACTGTGGCCCATCCGCCGCTTTTCCCGGCTACTAGCACATAAGTGCAGTAGCTGGGGAAAGCGGCGAAATAGTTCACATGCCCGTGGACCCGGCCTCAGCCCGACATTAGGCCAGGATTGTGGGAAAAACCGGGCTAAATGTGGTTTCACTTACCCCACGCCCAGGGAGGTTTCACCCCTGCCTGACCACGGGAACCCCTGTGCGTCATCTGGACGCACAGGAGCGAGCCTGGGGTGAGCACTGGGCTAAACCTCTATCTAGCAAGGCCCTGAGTGACCTTAGGCAAATCATACTAAGCCTACTCTACCATACAGGATTGTTTTGAGAATAACACAGAAGAAGGGCATGGTATTAATGTATCTAATAAATGAACTTTATTTTGCCCCTGGTTGTAGCACCAACAGTAGAGAAAAGGAAGAGGAAGAGAAAGAAGAAGAACCATTAGAAAATATTTAAAAGGCCATTAACAAGGGGGTGGCATTCTCTCTCTCTCTCTCTCTCTCTCTCTCTCATATCAGAAAAATGTTTTCTGGCTAGCGCTGATGGTTGCTGGGCAGATTTGGGCAACTTCTGCCACATGAAATATCTGTCCAGCAACCACTGTTAGAGACGGAAAATATATCCCCCACCTTCAGCAGTTCCATTGTATAGGCAATGGAAGTTAATTGGATGTCATCCTTTTTAATTGCATTTCAAACGGGGACTTTTCCTCCAAACTCCCTGAAATCAGGTAGACATGATCATCAGAGGGAGTAGTCTTATTTTTTTCAAATTTCATTCCATTTGGATTTAACATGACAAAGTAATAGGTAGCTGAAGATGGGTGTATATATTTGTCTTCAGTTACAATGACTGATTTCTGAAATACAAATTGAAACCCAAAATGCAGAGAAGGAAACCCATTCCCCCCACCCCCAGTGTGCATACCTACTAGTAAGTTCAATCTCTGACAATGGGTATTTCCATTTAAAGGGACCTTAGTAACAGAGTTGGAGGAAGCCACAAGGCTGGTTGATGTGTGATACTTATCACAAGGTCAAAGACTTGTCTCAGCCTGCCTTCATTTTGCCTGCTTGGGGCGGGGGGGGGGGGGAATGTGGTCCACCAGTCACTGACATGCCAACAAATGCAATAACTTCTGCCAGGAGCATAAAACTGAAAAAGGTGAGCTGGGGGAGGGAAATTTAGTAAAAAAAACCCACCTGACATCTCCCTACTCAATTTGGAGTCAAACATTATGTTAGAACTCCCATCTCATCCCCAATAATATGAATCCAGGCAAGCAACTGAATAGAATTCCATAAGTATGGGTTTAGAAACTCTTGCTCTGTGCTCTCATTCACAACTTGTTGGCATCCAGAGCAAGGTCTTGCCTGAAGACCTCGACAGACAGTTTTCGCTACGTTCATGCATTTTGTATGTGCATGTGTGTAAGGTAGGAATTCGGCTCTGTTTGTACCCTATATTTGAAAAAACAAATAACATAATAGGGCTGTCTTACAAGAATCGTTATTCTGCCTGCCGTCAGTCTGATATCTCCTGCTTTTAAATTTATTCCTGCTTTCATTTTTTTATATATAAAAAATCCTAAGTAGGGATATCATGGGTACCTGACTGAGTCCAGGGGCTCATCCACACCAAGCAAATATTCCACGATGAAAGGGTTATGAAAGTGGTATATAAAAGGCAGGAGCCACACTAGTGCTTTATAGCGGTATTGAAGTGCTGTTGGGGCCCATGACACATACCATGTACCGCTTTCATAGTGTTATATCCTGCTTGGTGTAGATGTGTCATGGGCCCCAACAGTTGTCAGTGCACTTCAGTACCACTATAAGGCTGTAGTGTAGATCCTGCAGTGCACTTCAATACCTCTATAAAGCAGTAGTGTGGCTCCTGCCTTTTATATACCGCTTTCATAGTGGAATATCCTGCTTGGTATAGATGAGCCCCAGGAGTCTGATGGACTCCTCTGCATCCGCTCCCCAGTCCCAGTTGTGCATTACAACTCAAGGCTAAGAAAGATGCTGAAACAGTTTGAAAAACACTAGCAAATATCAAATCTGGATTATCTCAGTAGAACAAAGGATGGTATGTGGTTTGGCTCCAAATATCTCATTCTTTCGCTAACTCTTGCCTGCTGCAAAATATAACCTGACTTTGCAGAGGGCAGAACTATTAATAAGTGAGATGTATATCATGGCTTCTTCTAAAAACTAACAATATTCCACTTTCCTGATGACACAATTTGCCTCTTTTCTGGCTGGGGGCTTGCCTAATGTGTGTTATGAAACTGAACTCTTGTGTTCTTATTTGTATATTATTTTTAGAATCACTGATATTGTCTCATCAGGTATGTCAAAAATAGGATGCCCACATACAAAGGTAGAGGCTCTTGCACGAGTATTTTGGCAGGCGTAGCTTTCCTCAATTCTCTGAGACAAGCCAATTCTCACAAAAATCCATTTGACACAACAATTTGAAAACCTTGTATTGCATCTTCTGTTGCATCAGGTCATCTTGGCCAGGAATATTAACCAATGCAATGAAAATGAAAGTGATAAACAATCACTATTACATGAAGAAGAAGGAGGAGAAGAAGGAAGAGAAATAGAAGAGGAAGAGTTGGAGTTGGAGTTGGAGGAGAAGGAGAAGGAGGAGGAACCACCCTGTGGTTTGATGTTACTCGCTAAGATGTTACAGGAACAGTTATGGTTCCATCAGCATGAAGGGAAAAGATGATGTCTAAGAACCTAAGATGGACTCACTAACCTAAGAACACTAAGATGGACTCATCATGTTCTCCTTGATGCATCTGTGCTGCATTGGCTATCCACAGTTATCTCCTGTACTGTTAAGGATGTTAGCTCCCATTTTGAGATTATTTCCCTCCTTTTAAGGGTTTGATCTAAGCCATGGGTGCACAACCTTTCCCCCCCTCCACAAGGATTACCTTGGATGTTGGCAATGCACTTGGCCACTGCACCAGCACATATGTGTATGCATAACTTCTACTCATGTGGGTTCTATGGGACTTGATTAGAATAAGCTTGCAAAGAATATATAACAAAACATGTCTTTAGTAAACATTAAATCTCAGAAATATGCCACAATCTGTCCTCTATGTGCAAACAAAGATTCCCCACCCCCTTGAAAAGCTTCTGAACACAATTAACAGTTCAATTTGCCTTATACAAGGTGATAAGAGTTTAAAATTAAACAGAAATCCTTCTAATATTCAGCTTTCAGCAGAACTGGTTCCCTTTCTTTTAGCTGTTTCTTCTCTAGCCCTCCCTCTGAGTGAAAGCCCCGCCTAAGGGACTAAACCATCTACTCCATAGGGGTTACCCATGCATGCACAATACATACATAGTATTGGGCATTGCTGCTTTTGCTCCACCATTAGTGGTTTGGAAACAGTGATACTGGCTGCTTCTGGGTGGCTGGAAGATGAAGGAGGCTTTAGCTTCCTCTCCCTTCTGGTAACCCCAATGGGCAGTGTGTCTTTTGTGTTACCATGAGTGGTGCTGCTGGTTGCTGTGAGGTCACTTGGAGGAGGGCGAGGCTTTAGCTCCTCCCTCTCCTGCCACTTAATGGCTACTGCTGCTTTCACACCTCTAATGGTGGTGTGGATGTGGGTAAGCAGCAAGCAATGCCAAAGTCTTTTTGTTATTCCATAAAGTACCATGCACAGATAGTGATCATAGTGGTGGGAAATAACAACACTACCATGCTGCACCCTCCTGTATGTGGGTAAATCAGAAGACTCAGATCTCAAATATGTGTTTCTGTGTTTCCTAGGGCTCATCTTCATCTACCGGCTTTCTGGGATGGGGGGAGGATCCCGGGCTTTCCCGCTTCTGGGATCATCCCCCAGCGTGCACATGCCAGCATGATGTCCTGTAAGTCAAGAGGGAGGTTCCGGCGCAATGGTGTCCCCCCTCCCCCCGTTTTAAGGAGCTGGTTGCACAATTGCACAACCCTGATCCTGCAAAAAACGTGAGTAAAAAGCGCCAGCAGCCATCCCAGGGATGGTGAAACTGCTGACCCCACCCCTGATGGGCATGGAGGCCCCCCCCAGCACAGCTCCATGCCCATTTGCTGAGGCTCTCTACCCAGAGGGAGGAGGGAGACCCAGGAGCCTGTGCCACATTACCCGCAGTCCTCGGGGTTGTGCCGGGACTGCAGGAAAAAACGCGAAAAACACAGTTGCAGTTATCCAGGGGAAAGTGAGTGGCTGTCCCTGGTTGAACCTGGGGTCCCCTGATTATCATTTAGATGCACAGGGATGACCTTGAACTTACCCTGGGATAAATGGATAATAATAATAATAATAATAATAATAATAATAATAATAATAATAATAAAAAATTTCTTACCCGCCTCTCTCTCTGGATCGAGGCGGGGAACATCATAAAATATAAAATTACTACAATATATATAAAACTGATTAAAACATATAAAACTAATTCATTATTAAAATAACAGACAGTCATTTTAAAATTTCACTGGCCAAGCCTGCTGGAAGAGATCAGTCTTTATAACTTTTTGAAATTCAGAAAGACTATTAAGTTGGCAAATTCCACAGTCTGGGAGTGGCAGAAGAGAAGGTTCTCTGTGTAATGGTTGTCAGACTAGTCTTCACTGACTGAAGTAAATTCTTCCTGGAAGATCTGAGTATGCGGGGCGGATTGTATGGGAGAAGGTGATCCCGCAGGTAACCTAGACCCATACCATATAGGGCTTTAAAGGTAATAACCAACACTTTATACTTCGCTCAGAAACTAATTGGCAGCCAGTGAAGTGATTTTAAAATTGGTGTAATATGGTCACCCCTAGGTGTACTGGTAACCAACCTGGCTGCCATATTTTGAACTAGTTGAAGTTTCTGGACTAGGCACAAAGGCAGCCCTATGTAGAGTGCATTGCAAAAATCAAGCCTTGAAGTTACCACCACGTGCACTACTGATGGTGTAGACATGCCCCTAGTGTCATTTTGGGCTGCTTTATAAACATGGCCAGGATTTTAAATTATTATTATTATTATTATTATTATTATTATTATTATTATTATTATTATTATTATTATTAGTGCATTTCCAGAGTATGGATGCATCTCCAGAATTCTTTGATATTGCTGAATAAAAGGGAAGTGTGTGTGTGTGTGTGTGTACTTGAAAGAGACACAGAGCAGGAGCAGGGGAGGGCAAACAGGAGGGAGGGAGACTGGGAAAGAGGGAGGGAGGGACAGAGTAAATATTTAGTGCCTTGCTTTTCCTCTCATTTGTGATTTCTGGAATATCAAAAGGAAGAAAGCAAGCTTTGAAATGAGTCCAGTAAGCTGTTTCCAGGATATTTGTGAAACATGACTGATGTAATAATGAAGCATCAATGCAAAGTTTGTCTAAAAAATCCAGGGAGAACTAAATATTTCCAATGTTTGCAGTTCAAACGGAACAGAAAATGCAGTTAAAGGAAACTGTAAATTATGCACCTTTCAGCCTGAGGGAGAGAAAAGGTCCTTCTTTATAAATGCAATGGCTTTCCTTATGCCAATGATTTTGTCTACCTTTGCTTCAGTTTCCATTTTGTAAAATGCAGTAACTTCAAAAGTTTGTGATGTGCATGTTGAGATATGTAGACGGGACATATACAAACCTCTGATGGTGGCCAGGGCTGGCCCTTCCATGAAGCAGGATGAAGCCCCCATCTCAGGTGGTGGATCACAAGAGGTGGCAACTTCCACCCCAGAAAAACTGTTCACCCTACCTGCCACAACAGGAAGCCATTCAGGCCACTCTCCTGCTGCAGCAAGAGCAACTGGCACAGCTCTCTGCAGTGCTACTAGCCCAATGCCTCACACTGAAGACCACTCAGAGTGTGCCACCTGATAGGTAGACTTTCTGGAAAGCCCTGCTGGCCACTCTGAGGAGCCAGTGTGGTTCCTCAGACAGCTTGGTCCAAATGCCTCAGTGTGGGTCCTTCCTTAGAATGAGGCATTAGTGGGGAGGTGGCTGTTGTGATTGCCTGTGCTGTTACAATGTAGGCAGTCTCTAGGGCCACCTCCCCACCAATGCTTTGCTCTGAGAAAGGACCCCTCAAGCAAGACATCAAAGGAGAGGCCCCTAGCATGGTGCGGACTGCCACAGAGGGGGAGTGGGCAGGGGGAAAGTGGGTAGTGGTTGTTGTTGTTGCTACCATCATTGTCAGAGAAGCGGGGAGGAAGGGGAGGGCATGAATGATGATGAGCAGCAATCACTGTCAGTAATGGTATAGTAGTAGTAAGAGTGCCGGGCTGCCATTGGGGCATTGCAGCTGGCAGGAGAGGGAACAGAGTAGTGGTAGGGGGAAAGGGAGAAGAGGTTAGGCAGCAACCACTACTTTCAACATGATGTTGTGGTTGTGGGGAGGCCGCCATCATTGTCATCATAGTTGGGAGGGAGGGCAGGCACTACCACTGCTGTTGCAGCCAGAGGGAGTGGGGAGAGAAGAGACGGTGGTGGCACAACCTTTTGCCTAAGGCAGCAGGAGGATCTGTGCTGGCTCTGATGATAGAGGGCCCACCTAAGTTCCTAAAACTAACTCTCAAACAATTTATTCTAGAGTGTTTAAAAAAAAAAAAAAAAAAAAGTCTACAGGATAGTTCCTAGGGAAGTTATATGGAGACTGTGGCTTGCCTAATAGAGAATAGAAAACACTATTGTGAATTAATCTCCTGGGCAAGGCCTGGCATTCTGCTGATGCAATGGTTTCACTCAGTCCTCCTAACACCATGGCTCCCTTGGCAACTGTTACACAACTCTCCCAGGATAAGCCAATGGTATATTTTGAAAAACATACTTTGTTGCTCTCTTCCCCCTGTAGGCTGAAAATGACTAGGGAAGCAGCTATAACCTCTACCCTTTCTGAAAACAAAGCTGCTTGAACATCCCTTCTCTGCTATTGCTTTTGGCACAGTAGAAAGGTTGCCTTTGACAGGCCTGCATCAGCTCTATTTCCCCCCGCCCCATCCTTAAGCACTAAATGCAAGTTTTAAAAATATATTCAATCTATAGCTACTTTCCCCATCAATCCATCTGTCCAGAAATATGACTAGATGGAAGGAAGGTTGTTAAGGAGGACTGACCCCTTACAATTTCCTGGTACCCCTTCAGCTTGTGAAGCTTTACTGAGTCATTACTGAACACTGAATTATATGCTGGTCAAGTTGTTGAGTTTGGAAAAAAGGACAAGGAATCTCCCCCTTCCTGTTCATGCACAGCTGTGCTCCTTGGGGAGCCATCTTGGGACCCTTCAGCCTCACCAGAACTCTATTGGACATGGTGTTTACAGCCAACCCACGCAGGCTGCCACTGTGTGGTCTAAAGCTATCAACAGAGAAGAGAGTGAAAGAAGACAAATGAAGCCAAGAGAGAACCCAATTCCTCTATTTACCCCCTGGGGCTGCATAAACAGACTTGTCATCAGATGTTGTCTGCGTATGAAACCTTCCTAAATAAAGGTAATAGGAAGACTTGCTGAGCTGCATTCAACCTTTGGGAGCATTTCTTGTTTCGTTCTGTTCAGCAGTTATTTTTCAGGAAGAAAAGCTAGGGCTATTTTGGGTATGCGCAATATTACTTCACACAGTGAGACTGTATGAGTAAGAGAAATATTAAGTTGCGTGTGGACTTAGATTCCTTTCCCAGGAGTAATTACATCCCAAGGTTACAACAACGGTAACAAATGTAACTTTGTTCTATGTGCACATGACTGTCCTGTTCCTTTGCCTCCTTATTACTATTACACAACTAGGCAATGCAACAAGCTCCAGAAATTGCAAGGGGTGGACAAAATTGTCAAATTGGGTTTCTCTCAGTTTTTCCAAATTTAAATTCCATTTCATCCATTTCAACGTTAGTTGAAAATTCATCGAGATTTTTGTGCACATTTCATTTCATTTCATTCCATTTCATTTATTACGTTTCTATACTACCCAACAGCCAAAGCTCTCTGGGCAGTTTATAAAGATTAAAGCCTTCAAAATACAATACAATACAGTAACATAATATAAAATAATTTACATTCATATAGTAAATACATATGAATGTACACACACAATTTTAACGATCAGCAATAAGAAATCCTAGGATCCATTAAAAACCCTATTATATGCTGCCAAATGCCAAGGCGTAGAGGAAAGTCTTAGCCTGGCACCAAAAAGATGACAATGTTAGTACCAGGTGGACCTCAATGAGGATAACATTCCATAATTGGGGGGGCACCATTGAGAAGGCCTTTTCCCTCGTTGGCATCCACCAAACCTCCCTCAGAGGAGGCACTTGGAGAAGGGCTCAGATAATGTTCATAGTGTATGTGTAGGTTAATAATGGGAGAGGCACACCTTCATGTAGTGTGGTCCTGAGTCATGTCTTCCTCCTAACGCACACACTTTTAGGAGTAATTTTGGCTAATATGCACATTTTATTACAAGCATTTCCCCTTAATATAATGCATTTTGAATATTAATTTCACTAATATATACATATTTGTGTACACTTCTTCATAATATGCTGGTTTTTGTAGGCATTTTTGGTTCATAAAACTCCATTGCAAAATTTGGAGAAATTCGAATGTCAAAAGATCACTTAATTTTGCTTCACATATAGGTTTGGAAGTGCAAATTAGGTACCTTCTTATTAAAAAAGAAACCCAATTAAGTTCTCCCCCATCCCTAGCCCTTGTCCAGAAGCATGTGAGGAATAACAAGAGCACCCCTCCCCTCCCTATTTGGCCTTGGACAGTGGAAAGACCTGGAGTCCTGTGGGGGGCAGGGGGAGGAAGTAAGGAGCACATAGCCAGGGAATGGACCACCCGACTGGCATCAGTCCATCGAGAATGATGGGATGAAACCTGATAGAAACAGACACAATGAACTAATGAGAACTGGATGATTGATTGGAGTGCCTACTATCAGCTTCAGCTGATATGCCAGCTGCACCACTTCCTAGAGTCGGAAGACCTAAAGACGGTAGTGCATGAGCTGCTAACTCCAAGGCTCGACTTCTGCAATGCGCTCTACATAGGGCTACCTTTGTGCCTAGTCCGGAAACTTCAACTAGTTCAAATTATGGCAGCCAGGTTGGTCACTGGTACACCTAGAGGGGACCACATTACACCAGTTTTAAAATCTCTTCACTGGCTGCCAATAAGTTTCTGGGTGAAGTATAAAGTGTTGGTTATTACCATGTTATTACCTACATGGTTTGGGTCTAGGTCACCTGCGGGATCACCTTTTTCCATACCATCCGCCGCACACCCTCAGGTCCTTTGGGAAGAGTTTACTCCAGTCAGCCACAACTAGGCTGGCAACTGTTACCCAGAGGACCTTTTCTTCTGCTGATCCCAGACTGTGGAATGGCCTGCTGGAGGAGATTTGTCAGCTTAATGCTCTCTCTGAGTCTAAGACAGCTGTAAGACTAGCCTCTTCCAGCAGGCCTACCCAGATGAATTTTAAACCTAAGAATTTTAAGATGCTGTGATTGTTATTTTAATATTGTATTGGTTTTATATGCTCCTTTAACTAATTTTATGTATTATATTGTATTTAGTGTTCTTCCCCACCTCGATCCAGAGGGAGAGGCAGGTAATAAATAAATTTATTATGCTGATGATAGGTAGTGTGGAGGTGGGTGGAATCTTCTAACCACAAATAATACTCTTTGTTTGAGGGGTTGAATGTAATTAGGTTTATCATTTATAACACATATATCCCACACTGACTCTAAAGAGCTTGGAAAAATGTAAGTGGTCCACAACAACATTGTGGAGCTGGTTATGGTAAGAGAAAGAGAGAGATAAAGAGAGTTATGGTGGGGGTGGTGGGGGGAGAGAGAGAGAGAGATTGAAGAGCAACAGCCAGCTGAAGCAGAAGTGGAGTATGCTGAGGGGAGGAAAGCCAATGAAGAGGAAACTCTCTGGAAAAGAGTGACAGTAGAGTGACAGCAGAAGAACTAGAAGGTATTCTGCACCGGTGGAACCATTAGAGTTAAGCAACCGCTTTCAACTTCTGGAGGATGAGACTGAAGGACAGTTTGCAGAGGAAGTACAGGAGACACCGTGCAACAATGAACAAGAGGCAGAAGGTAAGTCAACCAAGAAGAAGAGAAGAGTAGTCGTTGTGGGAGACTCCCTGCTGCGTGGGATTGAAACCCAAGTATGTCGTGAAGACTCATGGACTCGCCAGGTGTGCTGTCTCCCTGGAGCACAGATTAGAGATGTGACTGAAGGGTTACCAAAGCTCATAAAGTCCACGGACATATACCCCTTTCTTCTCATCCATGTGTGAACAAATGATGTCGCCAAGCAGAGCTACGAAGAAATCATTTCAGACTTTGAAGCTCTGGGAAGGAAACTGAAGAACTTTGGGGCCCAGGTAGTTTTCTCATCCATCCTCCCGGTTCTTGGAAGAGGATTAGAAAGGGAAAGAAAAATACTCTGAATGAACGACTGGCTATGAAGGTGGTGCCGACGTGAGAGTTTTGGATTCTGGGACCACGGGCTATGCTACTTGGAACATGGACTGCTGGCAAGGGATGGGTTGCACCTCACAAGGGCTGGAAAGAATGTGTTCAGCCACAGCATGAAGAACTTGATCAGGAGGGCTTTAAACTGAATCTTACGGGGGCAGGAGACGTAAACCTCGAGGCAACAATGGATGAAGGCCAATGCACCACAGTACAGAGAACAGCTCCAATAGTGCCCCAAAATAGTGTCCGCAACAATGTAGGAACAAAGCCAGACTATAAAACACATGGTCTTCGATGTCTATATACTAATGCCCAGAGCATGGGAAACAAACAGAATGAACTTGAACTCTTATTACATGAAGGCAAATACGACTTCATAGGTATAACTGAAACTTGGTGGGATGACTCCCATGACTGGAATATAGCAATTGAAGGATATAACTTGTTCAAAAAGAACAGAAGAAGTAGAAAGGGAGGTGGAGTTGCACTATATGTTAAAAATACCTATCCCTACACAGAAATACAGGCGGATCAGACTGGGAGCCCCGTCGAGAGCATCTGGATTAAAATAAATGGGGCAAGGAATAAAAAGAACATGATAATCGGAGTCTACTACCGACCACCCAATCAAGGAGAAGACAAGGATGAAACTTTTGAGAAACAAATTGCCAGTGTTTCAAGGAAGTGTGATGTAGTAGTGATGGGGGACTTCAATTACCCTGATATCTGTTGGGAGACCAATACTGCCAAAAGCGGCCCTTCCAAGAAATTCCTGACACGTGTGGGTGATAACTTTCTCCTACAGAAAGTGGAGGAAGGAACTAGAGGATCGACAATCCTTGACTTGATATTGACCAATAGGGATGACTTAGTGGATAAAGTGGCAGTTACGGGAACTCTGGGGGAAAGTGACCACGTCATACTTGAATTCTTGATTATGAAGGAGACAAAAGTTGAGTGTAGGCATACACGTACTCTGGATTTTAGGAAAGCTGATTTTAATAAACTCAGAACTATGATAAGTAAGGTCCTGTGGCAAGTGAGACTAATGAGAAAAGGAGTGCAGGATGGGTGGGAATATTTAAAAAAGGAAATTTTAAAGGCACAGTTACAAACAATTTCAACAAGGAGAAAAGATAGAAGACAACAGAGGAAACCAATGTGGCTCCACAAAAAGCTTAGAGATGACCTGAAAACAAAAAGGGATACATATAGGAAGTGGAAGGAAGGCCAGGCTACAAAAGAAGAGTACAGACAAGTGGCGCAGAAGTGCCGAAATGGCGTCAGGAAGGCTAAAGCTGTGAATGAGCTGAGATTAGCGAGGGATGCTAAAAGCAATAAAAAGGCTTTCTTCAGATACGTGAGTAGTAAAAGGCAGAGGAAAGAAATGGTGGTTCAACTGCTTAATGAGGATGGCAAATTGATAACAGACGACAAAGAAAAGGCTGAAGTGCTCAATTCCTACTTTGCCTCGGTCTTCTCCCAAAAGCGGGTCTATGACCCCCCTGGAAAAAGTGAAGCAGAAGTTGAGGGGGCAGGATTGCAGTTTGAGATTGATAAAGAAATGGTCAAAGAACACCTAATTTCCTTGAATGAGTTCAAATCTCCAGGGCCCGATGAACTGCATCCTAGAGTAATGAAGGAGCTAGCGGAAGAACTCTCAGAACCTTTGTCTATTATCTTTGCAAAATCATGGAAGACAGGTGAGGTGCCGGACGACTGGAGGAGGGCTAACGTTGTCCCTATCTTCAAAAAGGGCAAAAAGGAGGAACCTGGGAACTACAGACCAGTCAGTCTGACATCCATCCCTGGGAAAACTCTGGAGCAGATTATAAAGAAGTCAATCTGTAAACACCTTGAAATCAATGCGGTGATCACTAGAAGCCAACATGGATTTGTCAAGAGCAAGTCCTGTCAGACAAATTTGATCTCATTTTTTGATAAGGTAACCTCCCTTGTGGACCGTGGGAATGCTGTGGACGTCATATATCTTGACTTCAGCAAAGCTTTTGACAAAGTACCAAATGACATTCTGATTAATAAACTAGCTAAAAGTGGGCTAGATGGAACAACTATTAGGTGGATTCACAGTTGGCTACAGAATTGGACTCAAAGAGTACTTATCAATGGAACCTTCTCAAACTGGGGAGAGGCAACGAGTGGGGTACCGCAGGGCTCAGTCCTGGGCCCAGTGCTCTTCAACATTTTTATTAATGATTTGGACGAGGAGGTGCAGGGAACGCTTATCAAATTTGCAGATGACACAAAATTGGGTGGGATAGCTAATACCCTGGAAGACAGAAACAAACTTCAAAGTGATCTTGATAGGCTGAAGTGCTGGGCTGAAAACAACAGGATGAAATTTAATAGGGATAAATGCCAAGTTCTACATTTAGGAAATAGAAACCAAATGCACAGTTACAAGATGGGGGATACTTGGCTCAGCAATACTACAAACGAGAAGGATCTTGGAATTGTTGTAGATTGCAAGCTGAATATGAGCCAACAGTGTGATATGGCTGCAAGAAAGGCAAATGCTATTTTGGGCTGCATTAATAGAAGTATAGCTTCCAAATCACGTGAGGTACTGATTCCTCTCTATTCGGCCCTGGTTAGGCCTCATCTAGAGTATTGCGTCCAGTTCTGGGCTCCACAATTCAAGAAGGACGCAGACAAGCTGGAGTGTGTTCAGAGGAGGGCAACCAGGATGATCAGGGGTCTGGAAACAAAGCCCTATGAAGAGAGGCTGAAAGAACTGGACATGTTTAGCCTGGAGAAGAGAAGATTGAGGGGAGACATGATAGCACTCTTCAAATACTTAAAAGGTTGTCACACAGAGGAGGGCCAGGATCTCTTCTCGATCTTCCCAGAGTGCAGGACACGGAATAACAGGCTCAAGTTAAAGGAAACCAGATTCCAGCTGGACATCAGGAAAAACTTCCTGATTGTTAGAGCAGTACGACAATGGAATCAGTTGCCTGGGGTGGTTTTGGGCTCTCACACACTGGAGGCATTCAAGAGGCAGCTGGACAACCATCTGTCAGGGATGCTTTAGGGTGGATTCCTGCAGCAGGGGGTTGGACTCGATGGCCTTGTAGGCCCCTTCCAACTCTGCTATTCTATGATTCTATGAGAGAGAGAGAGAGAGAGAGAGAGAGAGAGAGAGAGAGAGAGAGAGAGAGAGAGAGAGAGAGAGAGACCTTCAAGGCAGAGTTTGGCCCTGGGAATTCTAGTCTGGCCATCTAATCCAGCCTTCCCCAACCTGCTTCCTTCCAGTAGCTTTGGGCTGCAACTCCCATAAGTCTAGGCGAGTATAGGAAATTAAGGAATAATGAATAGGCAGTGGTGTAGTGGAGCCAGGGCATTATTATTATTATTATTATTATTATTATTATTATTATTATTATTGATATTATCTGCCACCTGCCTCAGACTTCCCTCTGAGTTTAGCTGCAATCTTCATACTAGCTGGAGGGAAATGGATTTTCCCAGCAGCAATATATTGTTCTATGTTGTAAAGAACACTATTTTAGGGTGGCTGGGTCTTCAATGGGTAAGTAAGACCCGTTTGCTTTACAAAACACCTGCTTCCAAGGGAGGTAAAACTTGGTAGTTATCTATATGTGATACACATTGCTGTAGTATGAATTGTGCTATGCATAGAGCTTTGTGTAACTGCTCTAGTGAGTGTGACGCAGAAGCACAGTGTGGCCCAGGGGTCACTGATTGGTGCAGAGGGAACCCATCAGGAAGTGACCGATAGGAGTATGGGAATAAGGGAGGAAAGTGAAGGCCTTATAGGAGGTTGATAAGCCACAGAGCAGGGCAAAATAGTCCAAGTGGATAGTCTATGATCTGATGCCTGGAATAATGTCCCTTTAATATTTCACATTTTGGTGCCAAAATGCTTCTATTGGCAATAACTAGGCCAGTGACTTCTCCCTTTAACCTCCCTTTGATTTGAGGCAACTTGTTCTGAAAGTTCGTTGCATACTGCATTCCTGACAGGGAGTAGGGAGAGAAATAGAATGTAGCTAACAGCAGATTCCTCTGCCTTGCATAATCCTCTGTATGCACTCTACAAATGTGAAATCTTGAAAAAAAAAGTGGCTACAGGATGAAAGAGAGAGAGAGAGAGGATACATGTTACAGTTCGGCATCAGAATGGAAAGATGGAAAGCCTCCAGCATTAAGAGGTTAGGAAATATGTTATTTGATGTGATAAACATTTGGAAGGCATTTTATTGTCAGGAGGCTAGAAGACCCACCCGTTAACTTGGAAAAGTCAGAACCAAGCAATATGACTATCTCACTTAGATTAAACAGAGGGAATAAGTAAATTATCCAAGAATTGGGGAAACATGATCAAAGTCCGCTGGGATTGTTGTTTGTTTGACTTTAGTCACAGCACTGCAAGCGAAGGATTGTACTTCTGAAGGAAAGCTTGGCAGAAGTCGAACAAGTTCTAAATTCCCTGGTGTAATTCCATGGAATTTGGTCCATCATGCCTTAGTTAATGTGCAGATGATATGCAGTGTCATCTGTTATTGGAGTCCATTTGGTATACAGGATGTTATATACTTGCTGATGGGGTTTGGCCTCAGTCCCACAAAGTATAAATACTGAGACACAAAGAATGGATACTAAGAAGAACCGTTTATTGCCCACTCATTGTAGAAAGCACTCTTTCCTGCTTTTTTTTGGTGTGTGTACCTCCCTTTTTGTGTAATATACAAGCTGCACATGGCAGGTGACTCATCTCTTGCCAAGTTTTGTGGTCAAATCCCCACAGTTGGATGGCTCTCATCACCTCAGGTACTTTAGTTGTCCCTCAAATGGAGCCTAGACTACACAAGCAACAGAATTGGTCTGATATTGATATATATATATATATATATATATATATATATATATATATATATCAGACATTGAACCATTAATTGACACAATCATAAATGTTTCTTTACATAAAACAAATACAACCTCAACACACTACAAGTAAAATAAAACCAAACCACAACGTGGTATAGGAGGAGAGGACTAGGCTGGAAAGTTTCTCCCTGATATGCCAGTTGTATTTTAATTCACAGGAAGTTTTGACATGCAGGAGAACTGAAAAAAAATGCAACCTCTGTTTGCAGGAGGAAGTGATGGAGTACACTTCACAAAACTCAATCAGCTGTACACTGTAGACCAGGCCTGGTAGATAATCTGGGAACTGATGAGAGTCACAGAAGCAGTTATATCTGGAAGGGTGAACTGATATACTAGTAGTCTGAATGTGTGAACTCACCCATAATTATCCACCCAGGTACTATGGTCCTAAAGCAGTTTTCCAGCAGCTACATCAAACTTGTAATCCTCTCCTATATTTATAATTGCCCTCTTTGTTCTTTCTAACACATTCCATTGCTGTGACGCACTGCCTGGGATGCGGACGCTCCACTGTCCTATTATCTTATGCCATAGCTCTTTTATGCAAAGGCCTATAAAGGCTATTATTAAAAGGCCTGTGTAGTAGAATCAAAGAACTTCCAGATGGAAACGGCTAAAAGGCTTCTTAGCTCATCTTCAATCGTCATGTTCCATCTTCCCTTGGATTTTGCTCAGGCTGTTCCCTCAATTGCTTTGTTCTGGCTAGTTCCAAATTGCTCAGTTGGGGTTGCAGCTCCTTTTAATAGGCTGTGGCAACAAATTTGGAGCATTTTCCTACATTTTCTGTTACTTTGTGTTGTAGTTCCTCCAGTTGCTCCCCACCCATCACTAATTCCTTTTTCCCTTACCTCAACAATTCCTCAGTTGCATTTACACTCCTGAAATGCTGGCACCCTTTGGAGTTTTGACATCCCCCACCCACCCAATACACAAAAGAATACTAGTTACCCCAGGCCACAGTTCTTCAAAACTTTTCATGCTGAAAAGTAGTTTGCATGTAGGGATGAGCAAAACTGTCAAGCTTGATTTTGCTCAAATTGTCATTTTTCCACTGCTAAATTCATTCCATCCTGATTCAGTATCAGATGTGTGTGTGTGTTTGTGTGTGTGCGTGCGTGTGTGTTTTAGTCTGCATGAAAATTTATACATACTTTTGTGCTCATTTTTCAAAATATACACATTTTCATGCACATTTTTTCACATCTATCCATTCATGTGGGCACTTATTCAAATGTAATCATTTTTGCAATCAATTTCCCCATTGGATTAATGAAGTGTTTTTGTGTGCCTTTTCTTAATTAGGTGCATGTTTTGCACATTTCATGTGTACACATTTTCTGTGTGCTGCCTCCTCCTCCTCCTCCTCCTCCTCCTCTTCTTCTTCTGTAAACTGCATTGCAAACTTTGGAAAATTACATATTTTGATATCTATCTGCATCTCAGTTTGTGTTTCATTTTCAGAAGTGTAAATTTGGTAAGTTTGCATTGAAACTTCTCATTCACCATCATTTGTCATGCTAGTGTCAGGCCTTAGCTAGACTGGGCTTTATCACAGAGCGAATCCCAGGACTGTCCCTATGCGTCCACATGACACACGGGATCCCGGGATTAGGGAGGGATGATCCCTCCCTTGCCCCGGGATAGAGCCCTCCCCTTTGGGCCCACTTTTTCTGCGGTCCCAGGCTGAGCCCGAGGCCATGGAACGTGTGGCCCATTGCTGCAGTTTGACTCGGCTCCGCTTGATTACTCGCGTAGAGCCGCAAGCCCCGTACGGGGCACAGCGCTCCTCAGGAGTGCTGCACCCATCAGGGTTAGGGTGGGGGGAGTGGGGAAACTAAACTAAATTTTAAAAAACCAGCTACCTTCAGCACACAAGCGCTCGTGCGCTGCTTCTACTTTAAAAAATAAAAAATGGCAGGTGCGACACCTCTCTTCCTGTGGTCGTCGTGCCTCACGTGTAAACGGAGGAAGGATCTCACATTAAACACACAGTCCTGGATTATAAGGTAGGTCTAGCTAAGGCCTCAGTGTCTGAAAAAGAAAAATGTCTACTTCTTTGGTTCATTAGTCCTACTGTTCTCTTTCATGTTATTTGACTCATCTTGAGAATCAGAGTATTCAGTCTCAAACATGGGCAGTTAATTAGCAAAGCTTGTATATGTACACAGCATCGGTGCTCTCTCAGTGGGTTTCTTTTTGAAGCTGCTTATGCAAATTTACAAACCCAAGGACATAAAAAGGAACAAGTCAAAACTATTGAGTTTAGCAGGCATATATGTTAAAAAGGGATATTCTTGGATGGCTTTTTGGTGCTGTACTTCTTTTTTTAATTCTGGAGATCTGGAAGAAATCTGTTTGATTGAAAGCAAATAGGAAGGGTTAGAAAAACCTGCTCTTAACCTAAATGGTTAAGTGTTACTTTGAAGGCCAGCCCTGCCCTTTAACTATGACTGATAGACAGCAACTGTTGGAGTAGATGAAGGAGATGGGCTCTGCATCTCCTGTTTCAGAGTCCTGATTAATCAGATAAACAAAACAGATCCTACTCTTCTTTCAGCTAATTCCTTCCAGTGGAATCTGAAGAAATGGACAGAGAAAAACTGCACAATCAGAGCCTCCCTCCACTATATAGGATAATAATTAAGTTATCCAATGACTGCCATCTTTCAAGATGAACAATCCACCAAATGAGGATTGTTGTGAGGCCATGAAGACCTTACACACAATATACTGTGATTTTCCTGTGGGACATACATTGGTATCAGGGCTAGCCCAAGATATTGTCCTCTCTGAGGTGGAGCAGCAAATCCCCCCCCCCCACAAACACACACAGAGAGTCAAAGTGTGTACTACCAAGGCCTATCAATATTTTGCCAATTCCCCTTTTCAACGAGAGGAAAATTATGACAACTCTAATGCTGTTGAAAATCTCCCATGGGTTGGGGATCTAAAATCTCCCCTGATCCATCCCCACTGCTCCCCTAGACTGCTCCATAGGATGATGATGATGATGATGATGATGATGATGATGATGATTAATAATAATAATAATAATAATAATAATAATAATAATAATAGAAAATCATTTTTTTTAGTAACTGAAATCATGGCATTTTACGTTGGTTGTAGAATTCAGAGAAATGCAGCATTTACTGAAAAGAGGGAAGTGACTAACTCCTGTGGCTGCAATGAAAAGCTTTTGGACATTGATAAAATCTTTGAAGCTGATGTGTGACTGTGGGAGAATATCAGTAGGATATCAGAGCTCAAGTTGGTGCCCCTCTTCATATCTAGAAGAAACAGATGCCACGCAGTGTGCGTTGACAGTGTGTAGGAAGTTTTGGTGTAGTAAGGATGTACTTGAAAAAATGTTGATCCATATTGGTGGTATCCTTGTTCCAGTAACTTGAGGCAAAAGGAGAAAAGGGAGGCAGAGGCGGGTCAGGACATCAGAGTAGAATGGGTCACTGTACCCCTTCTACCCTCCTTTCCTAGCTCTCATGTACCTAGTAGATCATCCATTGAGCCCTCCTGTCTTCTGACGCTGCTATTTAAAATGAGGTCCATGCTTCAGCTGTCTTTGGAGCTCTGGCTCAGGACTTCATGGCCTCCATGATAACCATGAGGCTGTCTCAGTTTGACATCAGCCCAACATATGAAATGGGGGCATACCTTTGATTTTGTCTTTGCTCCAAGCTGTGAAATGAATAATCTGAAAATGGGGTTGGTTGGTTGGTTGGGGTCAAAACCCCATTGTCATGGTGAGACCATTTGCTGGTGAGATTTGAACTCAAAGCATTACTTTACTCCTGCAGGAGTGGGGGACCCATTCAGATGGTCCACCTCAGGAGACTAATGGAATTAAATAGTTTTCTGAAAGCTCTTGGGGGTATTCTAATAGAGAGAGAAGGTGATCCAGCTGAGGCCCTAGCCTCGCCATAGAACAGTGAGATGTGGAGGGTCATTGACTTGATTGCACCTCTGGTGGTGTAGAACTCGCTCTGCTCCTTGGCATACTACAGTCAATGAAAAAGGCTGGATGTTAGCTAGAGTGCAAATGGTTTGATACTCAAAGTGAAGATGCACATTCTAGAGCCCATAATCATGCTGGCAGCAAGAAGGCTTACTTTGCTGCCTTGATTCTATCCTCATCCAGCAGAGCTCTTTTGGGTGGTCGGGGGGCTAAGTCTCTCACCTGGTCTTCTGAAAGACCCACTGAAGTCTTTTGCATCACACTTTGAGGGCAAAATTGCTTGTCTCTGCAGTGAACTTGATGTTGTTGTTAGCACAGCGCCAGTCAAGGTGTCTGACACCATCATCTGCCCAATGTTGTGGGGTCAATTTCAATTGCTGTGGCCTGATGACATAGACAAGGTGCTTGTAGCAATGCAATCAATCATGTGCTCTCTTGAATCTTGCCCCTCCTGGTTAATAAAGTCTAGGAGAGGGAGTATGAGTGGGTGGGTCCAGGCTGTAGTAAATGCATCTCTGTGTGAAGAGGTGGTCCCTGCTGACCTTAAGTAGGCAACAGTGTGACTACTCCTGAAGAAACCTACTCTGTGCCCAATAGTATTTGACAACTACCACCCCATTGCAAATACTCGTTTTTTAGGAAAGGTATTTGAGAGGGTTGTGGCAGAGCAACTGCACACAGTCTTGGAGGATACTGATTATCTAGACCCATTCCAGTCTGAATTTTGACTAGGGGTTGGTGAACTCACCCACGTCCGCCCCATCAGATGCTTGCCCTGTTACCGCCGCTCTCAGCCTCTGTTTTTCGGCCACACAAGCTTCTTCTGAGTCACATCCATTGATCTATTAACAGATTGTCAGGCTGCACTTCATAGACCCGTCACAGGTTTATTTGTAGATTCTTGAAAGGTGATTTCCTTTATTTGAGGAAATTAATCAGATGGGTGGAAAAGATTGCTTGAGATGCCCGATGGCTTAAAAAGAAGGTAAACTAGATTCCATGCTCCGTTTGGAATACAAACAGCGGCACCACATTTAGATAACAATTATAAGGACCTCCCTGTCACCCTCAAACTGCAGAGCATCTACTGCTCTGACAGCTTCAATTAGGTACACACATGCACACACACACAGACGGACACACAAATGCACACACACGGACACACACACACACACACACACGGACACACACACACACAGAATATGAGAACAAATAGCTGGAGGCTTTGAATGACGTTTGCTCCTTCCATCCACCCCAAAGCAATTAAACTATTAGCTATATATTTATTTTGATTTACAGCTTTTCCTATTCTGAAGGCTTAGTACAGGGTACAGTCACTACTGAACATCAGTGATGGTAAAATATTGGTCCCAGATGGGTTATTGGTGTTATTTATCCACAACATGTCAGCTATCATTCGTCAGAATGTCTACAACACAACATCTTTGTGTACTGAAAATATACAACGTAATGTATTTTCTAACATAAAGTAGCCTCTGCGTATGTCTTTAAAAAGAAAGCTTAATAAGTTGATTTGGATGTTTTGTTTAAATGAAATGCATCTCAAATTGATTATATAAGCAGTGAATTTTCACCACCTCAAAATAAAAACAAACAAAAAACAACAACACACACACAAAACAAAAATACAAATTAAGACTGCAACATTTACTTGATTAATCGGTTAAATTAATGTATTAAAAACATTTATTCAATTATGAGTTGTCCTCAATTGATCAAGTCATAGGACTTTGTTTTTTAAAAAAATAATTATTTTTAATACAAATGTTTACAAAACCCAAGGGTGGCAAATGCCACATTAAAAAAACTTGTTCCTGCATTCCTACCTCTTCTAGGATTGTGCTTACTGCAGCACACATCTGCTCCATAATAGGTTACATCAGACTTCACATAAATGGGCTTCCTCAATGAGGTTTTTTTTTTCATTTTCCTCTGTCAACCACTTGGAGCAGTGTTAGAAGGTGAGTGGGTTGTTGCGGGTGGTGGGGAGGGAAATTTGCCCCACCAGTGGTGTTCATTCCTCTGGTGGATGGATGCCATTTGAACACAACTCTCTATTTTAGTCATATGCAAATTTATGCAAACTTAATTGACTGGTTAAACAATTATTTATATATTTGTTTTATTGTAGACACTCTCTTTACGTTTTCCCCAGGGTAGCTTAGAATAATACTCTCTCTCTCTTTCTCTCTCTCTCTCTCTCTCTCTCTCTCAATGATAGCTATGTGATTAATTGACTTTCTTTAATCAAGTGACAGTCAGACCCAAAATGTGAGGGTTTTGTAGTGTGTGGATGTGTGTGTTGATTGGCACTACCTGAGTACATTGTTAACTAGACTGCCAATCTTAGGTAGTTATTTAATCTGTATGGCTCTCCATTTTGCTGCAAAGTCCATCTTGGGACAGTGATGGGACAAAACCAAATGATGTTGTCCTTGTGGGTAGTACAAATACTTTAACAAGTAGCTTCTGTTAACTCCGTTTCAGGAGCATCAAGTAATACACATGCAGTGTGAGTTATCAATTCTGGGCCAAATTTGATTCTGATAGGCCATCCTAAACAGGGGCAAATGCACTGAAGCCAACTGGTTTTAATGGCCTTATTGCAGCATCTAGCTGCAGTACCCAACTATCATAAAAAGCTTTTGGCCCACTTGCTAGTAGCTGAAACACTCACCAGTTTAACCAGTCTTCCCAAACCTGGTGCCCACTGGATATGTTGCAATACAACTCTCATGATTTCCAGCTATGACCATTGGGCATTTTGGCTTGGAATTAGTCTGTAATACGATTTAAGTTTCTAAAGGCCACCCAATGATTAGAAGCCAGTTCTCCCATTCTGCTTTATATATAATTTTGCATTGTGATCAAAAGAATTGAATTCACGATAATCAAAAACATCAATAACAGTTGCACATGAAACAATAATTACTTTTCACCTAGTCCACTATGTATTTGGTCACTTCTGCTCTTCTAAAAATAAATCAACTCCAACATATGCACACACCTATTTGAATAACTTTAGTAGTTCGTTAACTAGCAAGCAAGTGGTTACTTAAGTGTGTGTGTGTGTGTGTGTGTGTGTAATTGGCATCTGGTTGTTATTTTCACTTTTGGTATTATTTATTCTACCAGTTCTGGAAAGTAAAGCTACCTCTGGTTGGCTTTAGCAAAACAAATGAAAGATTGCACAATGGATCCAAAGATTGCCAAAAATATCCAAATGGTTACTCTAGGATAGATGAGTGATGACAGGGTTGGGATATTTTGTTTTCTGAAGTTTGTTCCAAAGGCAATGAACCTTCTTTTTTTGCAAAATTGGCCCATAAAATGCAAACCTCACTGAAACTTTCCATTGATTTTAAACAGAACAGGATGACCCAGCTTACAGAGAAGCTGGTAAGGCTCCCGAGAATCAAAAATGGCCTGGGTGACTGTAGCAGCTGTGTGGAGCCCTTTCCCCACTCTGCCTTAGTGCTGCTGCCATTTTGACCACTCGCTTATCCTCTATCTGGCAGCATCTGTTTTCTTCTTGGAGTTTTTGTAGAGGCAGTGAGCAACAAGGAAGGTGTGGCTACCTACAACATCTTGTTCTTTTGCTTGGAGTCCAAGAAGAAGCCAGGTGGGGAGAATAACTGAAGGCCTTGCTAGACCTACCAGATAATCTGTGTGGGAGGAGGGGCCAGGCCACAGTAGAAGTAGCGCGGCCTGTAGGCCCCGTCCACATGTAAGACGCGACGGGGCTGAGGGAAGCCCCGTCACGTCCTCCATTTCCCCCCCTTAAAGGGTCACGTGCTCAGGAGTGCACCAACGAAAAGGTAAGTATTTTTTTTAAAAAAATCAAAGGGTTCCCCACTCCCCCCTGCCCATCCCCCGTCCCCGCTCGCCATGCCCTGTGCCCCGTTCCGTCCGCCATGCCCGTCCCGGTCCGCCATGCCCTGTCCCCCGTCCCCATCCTCCATGCCCTGTCCCCCATCCCCATCTGCCATGCCCGGTCCCCCGTCCCCGATACACATCCGCGCTCGCCATGCCTGTCCCTGTCCTTCTTCCCCCCCGTCCGCCAAGCCCTGTCCGCCATGCCCGTCACCGATGCCCATCTCCACTCGCCATGCCTGTCCCTGTCCTTCTTCCCCCGTCCGCCATGCCCGTCCCTGTCCCCGATGCCTGTCTCCGCTCGCCATGCCTGTCCCCATCCTTCTTCCCCCCCATCTGCCAGGTCCTGTCCCCGTCCCTGATGCCTGTCCCCGTTCTTCTCCCCCCCTCTCTCCTGCTGGGTCCGGTCTTTCCCCCAGCCCCCATCTCCCCCCCGTGATTCCCCCCTGGCCCGATGGGCACAGTGCTCCTATGGAGTGCTGTGCCCAGTCCGTGGCTTCTCCCAGCTACTCGCGAGTGAGCAGCCGGGAAAAGCCACGAACCCTGCTAGACTTTCCGCAGCCCCGGCCTCAGCCAGGCCATAACCACATCCAGTCATCCCGGGTTAAGGGAGGACTTAGCCCGGCCTGACCCCGGGATCCCCTGTACGTCATCTGGATGCACAGGAGGGAGACCGGGCCTCACACCAGGCTAACTCCTCCTCTAGCAACGGCCTGAGTGAATAACTGAGCTGAAACACTCAGATGGGGAGTGGCACAGTAATATTCCTGCAGAGGGCTGTAGCAGCTCTAGGACTGTCTAGTTTCTACAGTCACCTGGAACTTTGTCAGCACATGGAGCCCAATGGATAAAGTATCTTTTGTGGGGGCAAAAGTTGACACATGTCTAGCCTTTTCAAACCGAGTTTGTACAATGAAAATATGTGTGTGTAAGAAGCTCCATCCCTGCCATATGAATGTTTAAACATACATCTGAATATATATATATATATATATATATATATATATATATATATATAGGATGGTCATGGCTAGGGATGGTGAAGAAAGTCGTTTGGTTTTGCATTTTTGAACTAATATGCAAACTGAATCTCAGATCTCCTTCAAAATTTGCAATTTTCAAAATTTTGCATGTGCCAGGCAAGAAGTGAGTACAAAAATATGTACACTGAGGGAAAGAGCACACAAAAAGTAATATTTTAGTGAAAAGAACATTTAAATGCATTATATTAGGAAAATTGCTTGCAAAAGAAAGTTAGGCAAAACTGTAGGGTTTTGAACTACAGCTCCCAACATTCTTGAACATTGGGCATGTTGGCAGGGACTGACTGAAGTTGAAGTCCAGATATCCTAAGTGTTTAGACTAGTGGTGGTCAACCTTCAGGGCTCTGGGGGTCAATTTCACTCTCCCCCACACCACAGAACTCAGTGGGGTCTGCACCCAATGGGGTCTGCATCAAAATCACAGGTGGGACATGTGTTGCCCACCTGTGATTTTGTCTCAGTTTGACTTGGCCAGGGATACTGTGGGATTGAAATACTGCAATTCAAAAGGACTGCAATGCTCAGCCACAGTTCTACCTCAACCCAGAAGGTTGAGATGTGCCTGACTAATCTCTTGTCCTCATGGCCCTGAGAGGTGGCTTCTTCAAGAGCCATCTCAGTGTTCAGCAAATACCAAGCCAAATGTTTCTGAAGCTATTGCTTTCTGTTGGGTTGTTGTGAGCGCCTGAGGGATTGTGGGGGGTGGGTGAGTTGCGAGCTTCCCGAGTGCTAGGCAGAGGCTTGCATGGCCTGGCTCGTTGAAGCAGACCACGTGAGCCAGGCTGGTGTGTCTGTGAGCACACACGGGGCAGACATGGGAGGTGTCCATAAAACCCTTGTTTCTGAACATAGCAAGGCTGCCTATGTCCATGGTCACCAAAAATGGTGTCAGTGTCAGGTAGGGCTGTGCTCCGCTTCGCTTCAGATTGGAGAAGTGATAGTGAGGTGGCCTGATTCACCTCCAACAAAGGCGGAGACGAATCGGGTTGGGGGAGCTGCAGATCAAGACCAAGCAGATTGAGACCAAGCGGATCCTTCGCCTTAATCTGGAGCTCCGAAAAACTTGGCGTTGCTGCAGCCTGTGTGGCATCAGTGGCAGAGACAGGTAAGGGGCAGAGGAGAGGGCGGCTTACCTGGCTCCATCGCAGTCCAGCAGTGGCCTCAGATGAAGCTGCCGGTGGACCATGATGGAGCCAGGAAAGGGGGGAGGAGGGAGGGGGCCTTACCTGGTGGCACCAGCGCCGCAGTCCATGTAGCAACGGAGCCAAGAAAGGGGCAGGGGGGGAGGGCGGCTTACCTGGCTCTATCGTGGTCTGGCAGTGGCTTCAACTGAGGCCGAGGATTTTAAACGGAAGACCAGGCCGCGGCTGCAGCCTGGTCTTCCTGTTTGAGTCCTCAGCCTCAGTTGAAGCCACCACCGGACCATGACAGAGGCAGCTAAGTTGTGAGGGGGTGGGGGGGGGCTTACCTGGCGTTGGCACCACGGAGCTCCGATTCGGATCTGGAGCTCCACAGTGGAGCGGAGTGGACCATAAGTGGATCGATGCGGGATGGAGCGGACCCCATCCGGAAGTTGTGGAATGGGAACTGGAGCGGATCAGGGGGGGTGGGTCCGTGCACAGCCCTAGTGTCAGGACATTCTATTTTGAGCAATCCACGAAGGAATCTTTGTTCTCTGCAGCACTTATTAACTTGGATTTGCAGGGATGGGGATGATGAATTAGCAATAAAACCGTTGAGCTATGCAAAATACACCCTTGGTGGAGACGTTTAGCTAATCATGTAGTGGGGCTTTCCATAGCAAGGTAACTAGAAAGAAATGAGCTGCTAAAAATAGCTTTATTGCATTAGTCATTGCCTAATTAACTTGCTTTAACTGTCTTCAAAGATGCTATTTAAATGCATAAATCTTCCAGGCATTAAGAAAATGCTGATAAATCCTGGAGTGTTGCATGCCAGCTCTTGAAATTCATTGTTAATCACAAGGTAAAATAAAAATAAAAATTGTGTATGTGTGTGACTGTAAGAACTTAAAGCACTGATATAAAAAAAAGAACCTTGGAAAGAAGAGATTTGGTTAAGATTGTCATTCCACCCAGTTTAAAGAATGATGTTAAAACATTTTCAGGCATGCGCAGAACTTTGGTTGTGTTTTTTGTTTTTTGGCTCTGCAGAAACTATTGGGTTCACATGCCAGCCAGAATCCTAAGGACCAAATAAAAATAGCCCCATACATAGAGCATTGGGCTTGTGTCCTTGATAGCAGGTGCTTTTTTGCTAGATATTTAGTCTGGAATGGATAACATTTGTTCACCCACTTCTTATGCCAAAACCAAGGATTTATTTTTTTTATAAAACTGAAATGCGGTATAGAAATTTTCTTAATAAACAAAAATAAATTTGTTGTAGCTAACTGCATTCCAGTGTTTTCTGAGTTGTCTTCGGATAGTGTTACACTACAGGTTCTTAGTGTTGATGAGACATGGCTTTTCTGAAATTAGGAAGGAGCAGAATTAAACAGGGATTCCATGAAGCACTTATTAAAGCACTAATTAACTAGTGATGTCCTTTCCCCTACCAAAGAGCAGCAGGGAAATAGATCTTTTCTTCAGTAGTGGAAGGAACACTGCTCCAATAGTCTCCAGAAACAAGGGAAAGGACATCCTGGTCCCTGTCACCGTCCAGAGGACCATGGTCTTCTGGGCATTGTGTCATCTCCATCCCAGCATGAACACCAGCAAAAGGAGACTGGCTTGTTCTCATCTGGATGTGCCTGTTAGCAACTCTGGTTTTTGCTCACGAGTTGCCAGTCTGATGATCTTCCTCCTCTAACTTTTCCCTCCTTCCCCCTTGTGTACCCTATTTCTTAGTTTGCAAGAGTGAGGATAGAGCCTATGTCTTGCTTTGATTTATGTGCCTGGTTAATAAGGGTGTTATATAAAATTAATTATAATACTAATAGTAAGTAAACAACAACAACAACAACTAAATGGAATTTCCAAAGATAAAGGCAATATACCACTGAATAACAAAAGCTGGAGCTAAACAATGGGAGGAAGACTTCACCTTCAGAGGGACTAGCTGGCTGATACTGGAAACAGAATGCTGAGCCATATGGGCTTTTGGCCTGATCCAGCAAGGCTCTTCTTATGCTCTTCTATTCTTAAGGTGGAGCCAAGCAGGGCAACGGCATATCTGATCATAGAATCATAGAATAGCAGAGTTGGAAGGGGCCTACAAGGCCATCGAGTCCAACCCCCTGCTCAATGCAGGAATCCACCCTAAAGCATCCCTGACAGATGGTTGTCCAGCTGCCTCTTGAAGGCCTCTAGCGTGGGAGAGCCCACAACCTCCCTAGGTAACTGATTCCACCGTCGCACTGCTCTAACAGTCAGGAAGTTTTTCCTGATGTCCAGCCAGAATCTGGCTTCCTTTAACTTGAGTCCGTTATTCCGTGTCCTGCACTCTGGGAGGATCGAGAAGAGATCCTGGCCCTCCTCTGTGTGACAACCTTCAAAGTATTTGAAGAGTGCTATCATGTCCCCCCTCAATCTTCTCTTCTCCAGGCTAAACATGCCCAGTTCTTTCAGTCTCTCTTCATAGGGCTTTGTTTGGAGAGGATTGCCTGGAGAGGATAAGGGTACACTGCCAGGAAAAGAACCTTGATCATTATGGTTTTGTGGCTGCTCGCTTGCTCACTCACTCACTCACTTCATCCATATCCATATCCATATCCATATCCATCCATCTTATCCTGCTGTTCTGCACCAAAATGTACTCAAGGATAGGGATCTTTGGAGAAATCTGCAACAGATTCAAATGAGATCGGATTTCCAGGAATTGAACCTGCAGATTCCACAGTGGGCTGACTTTTTTCAAGTTGTCTGGATGCCATAGACTTGAAGATAGTTTCATTACTTTTGGGAGGGAGGGTGGGATTTGCACAAATGTGCATTTGTGAAAGTGTGCATTAGGGTTCATTAGCACAGTGATGCAATTGCGCAAATGCACGTTTGCAAATGAATGAAATTCTCGGACAAAATGTCCAAGTCTATCAGTGGGCGGAAAACGGAATGAATGACGCCTGACACAATCCATGAAACACAGATGGAATGGATTTAGTAAAATCTGTGCATCCCTACTTGAGGGTGGCAGCTCACAATGAAACACCCAGCAGAAGACATACGAACAATCCAACAAGAAAACAGCAAGCAGCTGTTAAAACATCAAGAAATCTAAACCAGCAGAATGCTCACTGGAATAAAAAGGGTTTTAAATGCCTGTCAGAAGGCAGGCAGTAAGGGGCCTAGGTGCACTTCCTTAGGCCACCTGCTACACTTCATCAGCACCAGCACTCATTGGGGGGTTGTTTGCTCCTAAGCCACTCTCAAGTGACACCGACCCACTTCTGAGAGTTGGGTTGTGTACAGGATTGGATGTGAGTGCTGCACCAATTAGTTCTCCCTAAGGTCATGCAGTTCCCTTAGCATCACAAAAGAAAGCCTTTGGCCACACCCACATATCATTTCCTCGTCGTATCCACTGCTCATTGCCAAGGCCTTGCCTGGTCTCTCACGTCCTTTATTTATCCAGAGAGATCAGCATCTGGCTTGTTCATTCTGAACTTCCTGCCTGGGGTTTCAAGCTGGGTTTGACCGAGGCACAAGGAGGTCAAGCCAACGAACTTGTAGGAGGTCGCAGCATGTCAGCGGATGAGGCCGAGGTTACAATAATCTCCCGAGTGCATATGGCCACTCACTGAACTCCTCTGAGTCCTGAATCACACCAACTCCCTTGGTTACACTACTCACTTTTCATGGATTCACATGGTGATCATATCTAAGAAGGCTGTTTCTCACTAGGTTCCCCAAGCCTCATAACATCTCCTCCCTACCCCTTCCACTCAGTTACTTAATCAGTACTCACCAGCATAGCATAAAATGCACACTCTCTGCGTACTTAGCATATTGGCTTCTGGATGCCCCTTTCCTGCAACAATTAGCACTCTAGAAATCCTCACCTTCCCCCTGCTTGAAGACACTAGGGGTTAGAAATACACTCTCCCTGCAACCATCTCCTCTGCTTAGGAATGTTTTTCATCTCCTGCCTGGGCAAACTTATCCCCTTCTTCTGGTGGAGCCTCAGCTGAAATCTCCCCTTGTTTAATTTGGCTTTTAAGTGATTTCCTTGAAGGACAAAATAGAGATGCCCCAGCTAATCATGGGTTGCTTATCTAGTCCCCTCCTTTGAAGTCCATGATAGAGTGTCATGGAAAGGGCCACAAACAAATCATTCATGTGGAGCAGTCAATGAATTTGGCTCTGCTGAAATGCCTGCTGGTTCCAATGAAAAAACTACAAATGGATTTATACAAGTACTAATTGGCACTGGAGTGCTGCATCTTGCTGCTTCTTAAGGAATTTAGGACTTGGCTAGTAAATGGAGAAGTGATACAGAATAGGGTTGTTCTTCAGCTTGGTCCTGAAGCCCAAATCCGAGTCGAAGCAGCCTGATTCAGCCTGCCTCACCCTGAATCTGGTTCAGGACCAGATCAGGTTGACTTGGTCCAAGCAGCCAAACTGCTTCAGGCAAATTCAATTCAGTGGCCAGCTGCTACCCCTACCCACTCATCTGCCTCTGTGCACACCGGCAAGCCTCCTGGCCTCCTCTCTGTATTGCTATAGATTTAGGGTTGTAAACTACAGCAGCTGGAAATGGCTTTGTCCACAGCAGGGGTTCTTAACCTTTTCTGCAGTATGTCAAAACTTATGTTTTGAAGAACATTGGGGTGGGGGTGTTTCTAGTTATGGACCAAGCCCTTGGACAGATCCGGCTTTGAGGGGAAACTGGGCAGTGCTCTCTAGTGCTCCTCCTTCTCTGACAGTGGAGCCTGATGGGCCTATCTCGTTGTCCAAATATTGCTGGGAACATTTTAATTCCACACAGTGCCCTGGAATGACACTTGGTTAGGATGGCCATGTGTCCTCTTTTACGGTCCTCTATTTGAAGGGCTTCTGAAGGCCCATCCCCTATTTGAAGGTGTCTTCTGTTTGAAAGGCCATTCTACTTAAGATTTTCAAAGAAAAATAGTTGTCATCTACAAAGGGACAAGCTTTTGGGGGCAAACAGCTGGAAAAATCTATTGGAAAATCCCATCTAGAAATAAACATTTTAACATCAAGCACTATTACAAATTAACAAATATTTAGCAGTTCTCTTTAAAATATGTGTATTCTTCACACCCACACCCACACGCATTGGAGTTGCTAGGACTGGGCCAGTAGGGACTTGGTCTCAGATCTGTTTCCCAGAGCCTTGAATGTCCATTGGTGCTTCATTGCAATGTAAGGGTGATGTCTAGAGGAGGTTGCAGCAGTGCAGAGAACTGTTAGCCCTCTCCACCTGCTGTAACACCCCCTAACGAAGAGTGCTTTGGGATTCTCTCTCTCTCTCTCTCTCTCTCTCTCTCCTTAGCTAGACCTAAGGTTTATCCTGGGATCATCCCTGCCTGCTCCCGGGATATCCTGTGTGTCATTTACATTAACAGAGATGACCCTGGGACGATCCCCGGATGGATAAACCTTAGGTCTAGCTAAGACTTCTCTCTCTCTCTCTCTCTCTCTCTCTCTCTCTCTCTCTCTCTTCTCTCTCTCTCTCTCTCTCTCTCTCCCCCCCCCATTTTGGTGCAAATATGGTCATTTTTAGTGTGTATGTATGTCTGTGAGTATGATTTGCTCATGAAAAACCTACACAGCCTCTCTCTCTCTTGCATTTTTTCCACATCATTGCAAAATAATTCTAATTGAAGAGGCACTACTGATTTGGGATGATCAAGGGTAGAGTGCAAATTAATTGAAGACTATTTCATTTTAGGTGTTTCGCATGAGAAATTAATTGGCTGGCTTTGCATGCTGTGAAATTTAAATAAATCCTAGTAATTATGTCTGCATTTGCATATATATGTATAATCAGCATGTGCAAATTTTATGCAGATTTCTCTCATCTGGGCCAGAGCCCTGAATCTTTTATGTCCTCCTGCATACATGTCTATTCCGTAAAGATAGCTAGATGGACATGACACTGGGTAGGTGTATAATATAATTTTGCACCTGCCCAGCCTCTTAATTGTTCTTGCTAGCATACCATTTTTTGTAATGCTTTGGAAGATGTCGTTTTAATTTATTGTGTAGGCAAAATGCTCTTTCTCATGAGCAAGCTTATTATGAGAACATTGAAATTGCAAATATCTGTATTTAGAACTGGGGCTCCTGGGATCTGTCAACAAGCAATTCATCCCAATGGTAAATTATCCATGGTATGAAAAAAGATCAGTCATTTATAGAGCATCACAAATGTGATCTGCAGCAAAATGTTGCAGTTATCCTTCATTCTAACAGAAATGCTGCTGTTCAAGTTTTTGCCAAGCAGACTCCAAGCAGACCATTCTATTTGGCCTTAGCTAAATCTACCAGTCTAACAGGATGGAGGGGTGAAGATCTCGTGATATTTTTATCCCGATATCTCCCTTTCTGGGAGATATGGCGCATGATGACCTCAGGGGGCCCAACTGTTGGGGCCCATTGACACATCTACACCAAGCAGGATATGACACTATGAAAGTCTTATGAAAGCGGTATATGGTATGTGCCATGGGCCCCAACAGTTGTCAGTGCACTTCGATACTGCTATAAAGCAGTGGTGTGGCTCCTGCCTTTTATATATCACTTTCATACCACTTTCATAGTGGGATATCCTGCTTGGTGTAGATAAGCCCTGGGACACTGCACCATAGCTCAGTGGTAGAGCACCTGCTTTGCATGCAGAAGGTCACAGGCTCAATCCCTAGTATCTCCAACTTGGGCTGGGGAAAAAATAACCTGCTTGAAACCTAGAGAGCCACTATCAGTACATGTAGACAATATTGACCAGTGGTCTGACTCAGTATAAGGCAGCTTCCCATATACTGTGATTCTCATGACATTTTTGTCCAAGCGTCCATCATAGAGAATTGGATGAATTTCAGTTTACATTATCTCATTGATAGCACACCCCAAAAATCCAGCCGAGCTTCCCATCCCAATTGCCAGCTGCAAATGAAGTGTTGATTTCTGCATCACACTAGCCATTGCACTGCCAAGAATATTTTTAGAGTGAAATCAGCGCAAGGGCGATATTCCTTAAGTCAGTCCATTCTGACGCAAGAGACAACTGCCAACTTTTCTCTCTTTCCAGTTGCAAGCCATGCTTCTATTAATTGCAAATGAACTTTTGCTCTAAAATGGAAAGGGTGATAAGTCACATGTCTCTCTCTCTCTCTCTCTCTCTCTCTCTCTCTCTCTCTCTCTCTCTCTCTCTCTCTCTCTCTCATATTCTCTCACAGTCTCACCAAGCAATCAGCATAAATATGGACAGGATTTTTTTCAGATGATGCCTAAGACATTCTCTGAAACAACTGTTATTAATATTAAATTTGATTATATTCTGTGTCCACTCCTCACTTCTTCGGTTCCTGTCACCAACGTAACTTTTTAAAAACATTTCCAGCCACAACTATAATTTCGAATGTGGTTTAGCTATTTCCATAAAGCTAGGGTGACCATATGAAAAGGAGGACAGGGTTCCTGTATCTTTAAAAGTTGTATTGAAAAGGAAATTTCAGCAGGTGTCATTTGTATACATGGGGAATCTGGGGAAATTTCCTCTTCATCACAACAGTTAAAGCTGCAGGAGCCCTGCCCTCTTTTAAATCTGGTCACTCTAGTATAGCTGCTGCCACTTTGACTGTTGGGATGAAGAGGGAATTTCACCAGGTTCCCCATATATACAAATGACACCTGCTGAAATTCCCTTTTCTATGCAACTGTTAAAGATACAGGAGCCCTGTCCTCTTTTTCATATGGTCACCATACATAAAGCACAGAATTCAGTTGGGGTATGTAACATAAGGATGCTTGAGGAATCCAGTTGGGGAGTGGGGCTCAACTAATTTTCATCAGCTCAGCTCACCAGACTTGGATCATCTTTCAGTAGCTGGCCCAACTTGGCCCACAGCAAGTCAGGCCAGCTAGCGGATGATGATGATTACTATTGTCTCTTTTCTTGCTTTTCTAGATGGACATGATGGGCTATGCTGTCTTTTACTGATTCAGGAATTTCCTGACAATTGAGCATGTTTTAAGTATGACTGCTTTGTGGATGTTGGTGTGGATGTATATTGGTAGGCCCAGTTTCTGAAGATTTTCTGTATAGTTCTTTTGATGTGATACCAGTGACTGTTGTGACTAATGGGATAATTGTGACCCTTTCCTGTTACCATAGTTCTATGGTCAGTGGTATACATTTCTCTCTCTTCTTCTCTTCCTTTTCTACAACATTTTTGTCATTAGGTATTGCTATGTCAATGAGGTATATGTTTTTTTTCTTTTTTGTCTATTACCGTTATGTCTGGTTGGTTGCAAGTTATTGACTTGTCCATATGGATTGTTCTGTCCCAGTATATTTTATAGTCTGCATTTTCCAAGATTATTTTGGGTGAGTACTAGACATGGGGATGTGGGAGGTATTTCCCACCTCCAGGGCACTTGCTGTTGCCACTAGGTCCCTCTAGCAGCCATATACTTGACATACCACCCAAAGGGTGTACTCCAACCTAGGGATGAATGTTGTTTTTTGTGGGAGGTGACTCCATGAAAACTTTTTCCAGGAGGGTCTGCTATCACCACTGAAGCAAATCTGCCTCTCTAGGAGGTGACACCATCGAAGGAGCTTCCAAGAGATCTGCTTCTACCAGCAGAGCAATGAGTGTAGCTGCTCTGAGTAGTGTTGAAATCTTTTCCTGAACGTTTTATTTTCTTATGAAAAAGCTTCTACTTTCTGGCCTAGTGTGCAAGGCACTTCCTTCTGAATTTCTTTTGGTGATGTTTTTGAGATTACTTGTGTGTGTGTGTGTGTGTGTGTGTGTGTGTGAAGGTGCAGAGGGTGCTGCACATTTTCTTTCCTATTATACCTCTCCCCATTGCTGCCCATGATTTTTGATCTGAAAAAGTCTTATGGGAAGAGGTATGTCATAACATCTTCCCCAGGGTTTTTGTTGAAGTGGTGGAAGTTTGGGAGGCTGCAGACTACCAGATAAATGATTGTACATGGAAAGATAGGACTCTCTCTCTCTCTCTCTCTCTCTCTCGCACACACACACACACACACACACTTACACACATACACCTCACATGCCTTGTACGGTAAACACAGGAACCCTGTATGCCACCCACAAGAATTACACCAAAATGTTCTCATTCTTGGAATTCCCCTCAAAGCAATGTCCTTTCTATCAAATTGAGTGAGAATGCTCAGAAAAATACAGAATACAGCTTTTTTTTTTGGCAGAGCATTATCTGACAGTGTCAATGACTACTAAGTCCTTCTGTCTCCATAAAGCTATCTCCCAGGGGGATCTGCTAATGAAGACATGCAGAATGGGTGGAAGGTGAGGCTAAACCAGGGATGGAAAATATCTTCTTCTTTTTGTCTGCCTCTCCTTCTCCAACCACAGCAAGTGCTGTACAAAATCTTATGAACCTTTCCTGCTATTACTTGTGGATAATTAGAACATTGCTTTTGGCCAGTCTCCAGGTACTAAAACTCTCTCCATCTCCAACTGGCCATAAGAAATGAAATTGGACTGGTCAACGTGCTCTTTTCATACTTGCAAATGTGGCAACTTATCCTTTCTAAAAGATGTGGATTCTGTAAACAGGTTTCTTCACTTTGATGATTCATTATGCTGTGACAACAATCCCTTGAACAAATGTAGTGTTTTCCAAGGCCGACTTCACTGTAGGGTCAAGCACTTGGCGTTATCCCACTTGAGTAATGTGTATTATTAAATTTGAGAACCAAACCCAGAAGTGAGGTACTACTGAGAGTCAGGGAGAGATGCAAGACTTCCCACCCTTATCCCAATGTCATTGCATCATCATCATCATCATCATCATCATCATATAAAAGATAAAGAGTTTGAATATATAGTATGTGATAATCACATAGACAACCTAAGGCCTTGTTGAGATAAGAGTCTTCCCTGCTGGTTCATGTTTTTTGTTCTGTTTTCTTTTCAACTCCAAGGATTTGGGTGTGTTTCAGAAGGCAGAGAAGCCCCCAGCATAAACCAGAACTGCCAAGGCTAACAGCTTGCTTCAAAATTCAGCTCCCTTTGCCCATGGGCTGCTCAGGAGAATGATCTAACCTAGCATTGGGAGTGTTTGGGAGAAGTATCCTTCCTGCCCCCACCAAAATGATAGTTGTCTTTTTAATGTCTGTTATAGCTCAACATAGGACCAAACAACCATGCTACTGTCATCCATAGACTTTGACAGTAGCAAAAACAGTAGAAAGGAAATCGTAACTTTCTGAATGGAATAATTCAAGACATCTGGGAAACCAATTCCTCATGACAGCTGGAGGGACAGTTCGACCCCTATCTCAGAGCAGAAGCAAATACTTCTACACATTCCTTGGCTAATCAATGCTTTTCAAAGGGGATGCAGCCAGATTCTAAAGATGTCCTTAAGTCTGGGGCTGCCAGAAGGCGAGTGAGAAGGGTAAAGCATAGAGAAACCTTAAGTGTCCAGCTGCTTTCCTGACACTTTTCTGTGAAGTATCCAATACAACAACAACAACAACAATAATAATAGCAGACCATTTATCTGACTAAATATGGAAATACATATTTATACAAAAGAAATGTTTGAATAAAGCCCACCCAAAATGTGTACATTTTGGACTGGCATTGAACGTTGTAGCAATTCTGATGAGGTTCATTATGGGCACAGCATGAGGACATGATGAGAGAAACGGTGGCCACCAGCTGCGAGCTGTTCCCCTCCCATTCATTTATAACATAGGCCTTAGCTAGACCTACCTGATAGCCCACGACAGAGGAGGGAAGATCTCGCATTGTGATTAATGCGCGATCTCTCCTCCGTTTACACGTGAGGTGCAACGACATCAGGAAGAGAGGCGTTTCACCCACCATTTTTTAATTTTTAAAGGAAGGGGAGCACACGAATGGTTGTGCGCAAAGGTAGGTGCATTTTTTTTTTAAAAAAAAAATCATTTCCCTGCTCCCCCCCTTAGCCCCAATGGGCACAGTGAGGCTCCCAGCGAGGAATCGTGAGGAGCCGGGTCAAACCGTGGCAATGGGCCACACATTCTGCGGTCTTGGGCTCAGCCCGAGACTGCGGAAAAACCGGGCCCAAAGTGGAGGGCGAGATCCCGGGGCAAGGGAGGGATGATCCCTCCCTGATCCCAGGATCCCCTGTGCATCATGTGGATGCACAGGGATGATCCTGGGGTTCGCCCCATGATAAAGCCCGGTCTAGCTAAGGCCACAGTAAGAGAAGTGAGGTCAGGGCAGGGAATGGAAGGAAGGCAAGTATAGTAGAAAGGGGCAAGCTCTCGGCCCTTTGGTTCTTCTCTTGGTCTTACCCGAGCATGAGAAGCCACCCCTCGCTTCCAAGTTGTGTGCAAATATGAGGTGATATAATTAAAAAGACGATGGTGACTCAATCCCTCCCTCACATTGTTGCTCACTGGGCTTGAGAGCATAAGGTTGCACACCCCATTAGATCAAGCCTATGAGAAAAATCTTGAAATAATATTTGTTGTGGTTTGCTCTCTTTTTCAAAATATGTTTTTCAAGACTATATATATATATATATATATATATATATATATATATATATATATATATCCAGCTTTCAAAAGTATTACCTCAAGGAAGGAAGGTGTATATCTGTGTTACACCCCCTCCCCAATACACAGACACACACACACATGAATTCAAGCAAATTAGTTTGAGCAGAACGTGTTCATTTGTAGCCCCCAAGTACATGTCAATATTCATCCACTTAGGTCAGATGGATAAAGCACATTTTCCATCACGTGTTTTCCATTGCTGTCCTTGCTAAATATCTCTCCTTCCAAAAATGACTGAAGAATTCATATAATTGCTGAACTGCGGGGAATGATGAATGAAGAACACATTAAAGAAAGAAAGAGAAAAGATTCTGTGCCATCAGAACACAGAGTCCTGCCCAACTGCTGAGATTTCTTGCTGATAATGTGCTGTTTCACATACCAGCAGACTGTTTTAAATATACTGTTTGAGCAGCTCAGCAGCTCTTGCTGAAACCATTGCAGTACTCATTAGTTCAATTGTGTCATTTTATATTTATGGATTCAAAATTTGGGTACAGCTATACCTGGGAAAAGCTGGAGTTCAGCTGCTATTTGGAAGGCTCTCTGGAACCTCCTGTCTTATGCCTGTTTGGGCTAGGACAAATAAAGACAGTCAGATAAAGACTGCTGAAAATCACTTTTACAGAATCTGCTTCTTTGTCTTTGTCTTTCCGTATGCTAAAAGTAATGAAAGAATCCATATAATAGTTATCTAATTCACATCATTATGTGTATATTTACAACAAGAGTATCATTTTCCAGATTTTTAACACCTAGAAAAAAAATTAATTATCTTCCTGGATATCATCTGCCTTTGAAGTTAACTTGTGATTGAATTACATTTGATTTTGAGGGTTGAATACTAGTAGCAAAATCAACTGAAAGGTTACTATCAAATACATTTTATTATATAAGTGTTCCTCAAACTTCTAATATTAATGATTGGTAGAAGGAAGCAAACAAATAATGTGTGCATTTTACTGACAGAGAAATGGACCAGTTGAGATGGAGGATGTTGTCCCTTCAACAGTGTTGAAGTAAAATCCACCTGCCAGGCCAGTCAGCTTCTGTACATGGAATAGAGAGACAGTGTGGTGTAGTGGCTAAGGTGTTGGACTGGGAGTCAGGAGATCAGGGGTTCCAGACCCCACTCAGCCATGGAACCCACTGGGTGACTTTGGACAAGTCACAGACTCTCAGCCCAACCTACCTCACAGGGTTGTTGTTGTGAGGATAACATGGAGAGGAGAAGGATTATGTATGCCGCCTTGGGTTCCTTGGAGGAAAAAAGGAAGGATATAAATGTAATAAAGAAAGAAAGAAAGAAAGAAAGAAAGAAAGAAAGAGGGGTGGGGAGAGCCATCTTGTCCTTCAGTTCAGGCAGCAAAATGTCTTTGGCCAGCCCTGGTAGAGAAGTAGGCATTAAAAGGTGCAGTTCACTGAGTGTAGCTGTTCAATCACAAATGGGAGCTAAAAAATGAGATTGAAAATCACTCTCCAGTATCAGGGATGGCAACTTAAATCCATTTAGAATGTATATTATTTTACTTCTACTTCAGTAAACAGCAGAGTTATATTTGGCCAAAGTTTTGGTAGCATTGCTGGTGTTTTATAAGGGTGTGTCTACAGCAGCCTCTCCCCACCCCCTGCTCAAGTCATTGTCCTTCAGATGCATTGGACTACATTCCAGACAGCATGGAGGTTGTTCTACAGTAATGAAAGCCAATTCCTTTGTCCATATCTTTAGGTTCCTGATGCATATCTCAGACAGTAAAACATAAGGATAATTCTTTGTACTCATTGCTCCCAAATAAACCTGGGCCAGATCTACACCAAGTAGGATATAGCATGATGATAGTGGTGTGAAAACCATATATAAGAGGCAGGAGCCACTCTACTGCTTTAGAGGGCTTTGCTAGACCTACCGGGTGTTCCGTCGTTGAGGAGCAGTGAAAGCGGATTTTCCCGTTCAGTCGTGACGCCTCATGATCCACACCTTCCTTAGATTTGTGGCGGAAGTTTGCGCCGGTTGTGTTGCTGCCGCCTCGAGCACGGTTGCGCAGCCACACCGGCCTGATTTCCGTGGGTTTTTTTTCACTTGAAGCACGGTTTGCGCAAGTCCGAAAGACCGCAAACAGCGTAGATCGCTTGCGCAGCCGTCAGCAATGCCGCCGCGGCACCGCAGGCAGCGGCAGCGGCAGTGGCAGTGGCAGTGCCAGCTGAAGTGCTGCTGCTGCTGCTGCGTACCAGCCCCCTCAGGCACCAGCGAGTGCCAGTGTTGAGGGTCAACATTGATGCGGTAACTTCCTGATGGGGGTCGTGGCGGGTGTAATATGACCCGAGGTCAGTCGTCTGCATGGGCACTCTGTGCCTACATCTCCCATCATGCCTCTGAAGTGTCGGTGGCGATGACCGCCTCTGTGGCCTCCCCCCCATCCCACAGAGCCAACCCACATCTGGCCGTAGGTATGGCAGCAGCCCACAAACAGCTGTGCCCTCTTCCAGCCGTGTACCCACACCAACAGGCACACAGCCCTTCATGCCTGGACCGTCCCCCTCAGTCCCCGCTAGCCTTTACATCTTCGGCGCAGCGTACAGCACCGCCATTATGCGGCCGCTGTGGCTGCCCACCGCGAGGAGTCACCAACTTCCCATTACTGTGGGATGCCCGCCTTTCCGAAAAGTGACCCATGCAGAGGTTGAAGTAGAAAAAACAGGCGCACATCCCCCAGCCATCCCCCACCCACCCCCAGCAGCACACCAGCCACTTTTCCGGTCCTCCGTTCCTGCGCAAACTGTCACTGTGGGAATAAAAAAAAAAGCCACTCAGCTGCGCTGCCCCAGCTGCGGGCTGGGCGCAAATGGTGGAGGCGGCTTGACCGAAGCCGCTGGCCACTCCCCTTAGCACACCTTTTCCTGACCAGTGCAGACCGCAGTGACCTCACATCCTCCCACACCTACTCCGAATTAGCACAGGCTGGCAGGAAAAGGCGCACTAGAAGTCACTTTTTTAAAGACGGGATAAAGAGGCTTCACCGCAGGATAACGACGGATCCTGGTGAACGTCATCTGGAAGCCTCGACACGACTGCGGAAGGTAGCGCGCGCTACAGCCTCGTCTAGTAACGCCCATAGTGGAATTGAAGTGCACTGACAACTGTTGGGGCCCATTGACACATACCATATGTTGCTTTCATAGTGTTATATCCTGCTTGGTGTGGCTCCTGCCTCTTATATACTGCTTTCTTACCACTTTCATAGTGCTATATCCTGCTTGGTGAAGATCTAGCCTTGGTAAAATGAATGGATTAATGCAGTCTGCTGAACTACTTAACAAACGATTGTGGCCTGTACCTTGGAATACAAACCCACATATGTGAGCGGGTGGGAGGACTGCACATTTCTTTCTCCTGCTATCCCAAAAAACGTCTCCTGTCTTCAAGAAAATGAATGACTTCTTAAATTCTCTGGACTGTGGTTTCTTATTTTTATTATTATTAGGAGTGGTAGTATGGCATAGTTATGGGATTTTTCAAGAGGCATAATAATAAAAAAATGTTTTACTATCTGCCCTTCAAGAGACTGATGGTGTCAGTCAGAGGGCAAAGAGTGCCATAAATGTCCCTGGTTGGTTAAACGTGGAAGGCTCCCTCATGTTCCTGGGTTCTCTGAGTCCCAGGCATCTCCTGTGTGATGCTTTCAGGTGCAGAAACACCACCTCAGAGCGTGACAGTGGGCTGAATTTGAGTTGGGGCTAAGATACAGCCTCAAGCAATTAAAGGTGATTTAAGGCAGGTGGGGTTGGACGTGTCAAGCATGTTTCATAATGCCATGTTATTCTTAAAAGTATCATTACCTTGGTCTCAAATGGACCCTTCTGAGGATTTACAGCATTTGCACAAGCACCAGGCTGTAAATCAGGGACTTCCCCCACACATGTAAACTTGCAGTACCTCCCTTGCTAGACATTTCTGAGAAAGTGGTATGCACTTTCAACCACACAATGCTTGTCTGCCTCCTTTAAAGAAGGCCACATTTAGAACATCCAAGTTGGATGGGTGATGGTGGAACTTGGAGTGCAGTCAAGAATCTTCAGAGGCTTAGCCTTTATTAGAGACTGTCAGGGCTGGATTAACTATTTTGCTAAGTAAAGTAACACAATAGGGCCTCTGCTAAGCTGGGACCTCAAGTGTGATGTACTGCTCTGCGAGTTTTCTGATGTGGAGAGTGCAACCTTTTTGCTCCTCACCCAGGTCTGTTTCCTCATCACAAGGCAGTGGCAGCTGTAAGAAAAATGAAAATATCAACAGCAACCAGCTTACTAGGAGAAACAGGTTTTGGCCATTATGGCAGAAGATACTGTGAGGGAGAGAGCTTGTGTCTATATGGTGCTGCATTGGATGAGCCTGCCTTTGTGTATATATGCCAGCAGAGATGAAAGCATGGTTGATTTGTGGATCAGTGGAAGACAGCATGGAGCCCAGAATATAGGAGCCTGTATCATTTATTCAGTCCAGGAACAACAACTTTGCTCATGTGAAATCATATAACTTTAGTATCCAGCAGTCTTATATGTTTTGTCTTACCACAAAGAAAGCTGGCCAAGAGTTAGAAGAGGGGAATTATTATTATTATTATTATTATTATTATTATTATTATTATTATTATTATTATTATTATTAACTCTGTGTCTAAGAAAATAGACATATTTTCTAAGAAAATAGACATAGTGGTGGACAACAAGGGGAAAACAACATTTTTAAACATATATATATATATATATATATATATATATATATATATATATATATAAAATCAAGTTATACCAATAAAACCATGGCGGGTCATTCAGGAAATGCTTGTTTCAGTAACAACAACACCAACAGTCTTTAGCAGACGCTGCAAACAAAGCAATGTTGGTCCCTGCCTGACATCAAATGGCAGGGTATTCCACAGAGAGGGAGCCAGTACACTAAAAGCTCTCCTCCTAGGGAACTCTAAATGGAGCTCAGACCCATGTGGAACCACCAGAAGCACCTCATTTGATGACCTCAGTGACCTCAGCTAATGCTTCTCTTTTATACCCTTCACTATTGATTACTTAAATACTGCTTACTTATGATTGGTTGAAGATACACAGGATGTCCTACCTGAATTGACAAATGTCATCTTGACCAGCTGATATTTGGAAGGCTTTTTGGAACCTCCTGTCTTATGCCTGTTTGGGCTAGGACAAATAACGACAGTCAGATAAAGGCTGCTGAAAATCACTCTTGTGGATTCTGTTTTTGTCTTTGTCTTTCCATATACTAAAAGTAATTAAAGAATCCAAATAATAGTTATCTAATTCACATCATTATGTGTACATTTACAAGAGTATCATTTTTCCTGATTTTTAACACGTAGAATTTGTTTTAATTGCTTTCCTGGATATCATCTGCCTTTTAAGTTAACTTGTGGTTGAATTACATTTGATTTTGAGGGTTGCATACCAGAAGCAAAATCAAGTGAAGGGTTACTATCAAATACATGTTATTATATAAGTGTTCCTCAAACTTCTAATAGCTCAAGCAAACTTTTCTTCCCTGAAATAGCAAACAAAAACAACTGGCCTTCATGGTTTCCAAAGCAGATTTTGAATTCAAAATTCTTTTGAGGTGTATTTTACAGCTGGTTTACAGTAGACTTCAACTTTCATTTTTATTTTCAGTACTAACACTTAGAACACATAACAGACATTTCCTTATTATGCTCAGCCTTATAAGAACGCTAGGATTTTCTTTCTTGTGAAGCAGTCCTCAGCAGGTTTACGTAGGAGTTCAGTGGGGTTTACTCCCTGACTAGCATGTTTAGGATTTCACCCTTAAAGATGGAAAGCTGAGACATGGAAACTACCCAACCCTTTTGCTTGGACCATGGCTCAGTGAAGACTGAACTCCACTCCAAGTTTTCAGGCATGTAAGCCCAACACCGAACCTTACAGACATTTACATTAAGACCTTAGCTAGACCTAAGGTTTATCCCAGGATCATCCTGGGGTCATCCCTGCCTGCTCCTGGGATTCCCTGTGTGTCATTTACATGAACAGGGATGACCCCGGGATGATCCCGGGATAAACCTTAGGTCTAGCTAAGGCCTAAGCCTTCCCTATTTCAAATGGGAGGTCTGTGCCCCTTCACATGATCTGCATGATGCCTAGTAAAATCAAAAGACCTGTATTCAGGTTCAAGAGTCTGTGGTCTGCTTCTGTGATAGGAGCAATGCCAGCAGTACAGAATGCCAATATTGGGAGCAATTCTGCCCCAACAGAACTGGGAAAGAGTGGGAGGTGGAGGTGGGAGGTGTTTTGTTCCTCATTGCTTGCATTCCATGATACCCTCTAAGCTTCTGTATTATTTGGCCAGCTCTGGTCCCATCTGGTGAATAACACTCAAGCTTTAGTGGACATTCACAGCATGAGAATTTTTTTTTAAAAAAAAAACCCACACACCAACTTTCTTGTTCTGTTAATACATCCGGATTGCCTCCAAAATTTGGCTGGATCCCTCCTTGTCCATTCCTGTGTTACCAGTCCCATCCATTTATAGCTCCCTTCTATCCCCCTTCCCACAGCTAAGTATCAGGGGCTTATCACTAGCTTTACAAGGGAAGAATATTAACTCAAGGGGTTCCAATTGTGTTATTCTCCTCACCCGGGTAGTTTCCCTGCTGTCAGCTCAGAATAAACTCCAATGCAATAACTTTTCTTTACATTGATTATAGGGATAAGCCTCAGCATGTGTGTTTGTCGTTGACAGAGGAGATAAGATAGAAGTGTAACGAGGCTGAATAAGCTCTTCTGTGCACTAATAATGGCTTTATAAGTGTGACAACGAGAAAGAAAGGGGGACATGGCATACTTATTGAGTTATAAAACATGCAAAAGAGCTTTAGAATAGCAGGAGTAATACTGTTAAGCCCAAGCATCTGGGGTATTTTTTTCTAGTCAGGTTCTTGTGCAGAGAGATCAGAGTCATCACATTTCTGAAACCAAGGTCATAGACACAACAAACATGCAGGCATTTCTCCCAGAATTATGTGTGATGTCCTGGAGCCTAATTTTTCAGGGATGGTGTGGGGAAGAACATGTTTATTGTTTGTTTCTATAACATATTCTTCTATGGCTCATGGTACTGAAGTGATGATACCAAAGAAATCAAGTCCTTATTTCCTGTGGGGATCATAATTAAGAACACATGGCAGAACCAAGCAGAGTGAAATCTGTAAGAACATCTTCTGCTAGATCAAATCAAAGGCCCATTCATGCAATCTTATTCTTTGGAAAGGCAACTACTTCAAAAGCAGGGCATGAAGGCATGAAAGCCCTTCTGTAGAGTTTGTCCCCAGCATCTGGCTCCTACTAGAGGCACTACTATCTATGAAAGTTCAAGTTTCATTTAGCTATCATGTCTAATAGCTGTTTTGGGAGACCTGTCCTCCATGAATTTGTCATTCTTTTTCAATGCTACCTAAACTAAGTGCCCTCACCAGATTTTGTAGCAGTGAATTCCAAATGTTCAGTCTTCAGTATTTATTTTCTGTGTGATCACAGTCAGTTAAGTATCTTTCAGTGTATAAGTGAAGTTAGGAATGTTTGTGTATATATAACTTTGCACATCATCACATTGCATCTGATTTAGTGCTTTGTTGCCCCTTTAGCCCTTTTTGGGGGGGGTGCCTATATGCAACACTGAGCCACATACCCTCCTATGAAAGAGGATCTGTATACATGCATCATCCACATGAATGGCCAGGAAAACCATCACCGTCTATTGGAAGTAGTGATGCTGCCAGATTTTGTAATTAATCATCTCACTGGTCAAGACCCATCAGTTCATAATGCTTCCTTGTGTAGTGACTGAACCTGGATTGGTGTTTTGTCAATTTGGTATTATGTTTGGAATTGATTGTGAGCTTCAGAGAATGCACAGTCTGGATCTAAACCATGCCATTTCTGTGCATGCCTGGCTCCTCCTTCATCTGGGTCCCCCAGAATGATGAGGTGCTCTCCTTGCTACCACCACAGCTCTGGCCTTGTGAGTAGAAGGAGGACTCAGCAGTGCCACTCTTGTCTCTGTCTCTTCCATGATCAGTGGTAGATGGTGAGTAAGCATTACGTGGAATAAAAGGAAGTGGGAGGTCATGAAAAAACAACCAGTCACGAAGAGGGCACACAATGTGGGGATGTGTGACATCATGCCACAATATGCATTTCCCACTTACAGCTCCCATGATATTGCCCATACACAAAAGAACTTGTATAAATGGGGTCAGAGTTTGTGTTGAAGAAGAACTCTTGTCTAAGTGAATGTGTGCAAATTTGGTATTTTCTGAGGAAATAATGATTTCATCAGGGTAAATTCACCAACCACGCATTGAAAGAGGTCATGATTCAGATTGCCATCCTCCCAAACAGCTTGTAGTGCTGTCTATTTACTATTGCACCTGCTATCTTAGACCAGCACAGGGAAATGTGCTTCCCCACTTGCTGGATGCAAGGATGAACAGAAAAAAATGTGCATTTTTTGGTGCCTGGGATCTTGGTCCAGAAGAATGTTTGTTGCACTGAAACCTGCTTCTAATTGTGGATCCTCCTCTTTAGATTTGGAGGCTTTTATAGTCTCCTCTTGGGGAATATAGAAATGCCATAATTTCCACATCATTTTTGATATGTTACAGTGCTCACTTGTCTAAAGAGTAGGCAACACTATTTAAAGAACTGAGACCATGTGGAACAGTGCCACCTGGTGCCACCTGGTGCAGTAAAATACCACTATGAGGACTTTGATGGAGATTCTAGAACCTTTCTGCCTTCCCACTCCCTAAAAATGTTATTAGTTGCCCCAGTCACAGAGAGACATTTAATTTGCCATTGCACCAAGTATTTGGCAAGCTTATGAAAGATGCTATGTGTTGCTGCTGCTTTTATATCCTGTTTCTGGATTAATTTTATTAATGATTATTATCTGATGTGTTGTTTAATTTTTTTTGTCCTATACAAAGGAGGGATATAAATGCAGAGATAGATAGATAGATAGATAGATAGATAGATAGATATTCCAGGAATTCATAAAGTTGCTTCAAGAGTTGGCCATATTAAATTTAGGAACATATGAGATATTTGTTTCAGTTTTTTTTAATCAGGATATACCTGCTTCACACCTTCCAGACATGGACTTGGAGACAAACTGTGGTCTTCACATTTCCGAGCTTGTACATTTCTGAGCTTGCAATGCGATTTGCGGACCCCACAAAATGCATTTGACAACATGCAAACATTTGAAAAATGTGAATGGAAAAATCCATACCTTTGAAAAATGCACACACATGCACTTCAAAGATGGTGAGTACATTTGGAAAAACATGCATGGAAATTTGCACAGATTTTTGTTCTCTTTCATGGGATGACCAATAAATCACAATCACAGGTTGATTGTGATGACATCGTACAGTCTGGCTAAATTGAAGGCAAATGACACGGAATAATGGGCTCAAGTTACAGGAAGCCAGATTCTGTCTGGACATCAGGAAAAACTTCCTGTCTGTTAGAGCAGTACAACAATGGAACCAATTACCTAGGGAGGTCGTGGGCTCTCCCACACTAGAGGCTTTCAAGATGCAGCTGGACAGCCATCTGTCAGGGATGCTTTAGGGTGGATTCCTGTATTGATCAGGGGGTTGGACTTGATGGCCTATCCAACTCTACTGTTTTATGTTTCTATTCTATGATTTAGGGTGAGACCGGTGCTTCCTGGACTAGTGACAAGAGTATTCCTATCCAATTTGGAATGTGATGCCTTCACTCAAGATAACAAAGCCCATGCTTATACTTTCTAAACAGGTGAAATGCCCTATGCATAGGCATTACAAAACTGATTGCCTGGAGGGTTCCTGTGAAGACATGCACATCAGGCCTACCCTTTCCACTCACCAAACGCCTGGATTGTTTAGGGCTCCCAATAGCCTGGATCACATGAATTAACTGATTCTCTCTTCAGACCTTCCCAGTCAACATGGGGAGGCAGAGGGTGGAGAAGGCTGGGCTGGCACATGCATCCCCATGTCCCTCTTTTGCTTTTAATTTTGTAACATCTGCAGAGGGCAAAACATTTATCCTATTTCATGGTGATCACACACACACACACACCCAAAATTCACTGCAAGGGTGGAGATGCCTTTCAATGCACACAATAATATTCGGGAAACTTGTTCTCCATTTCAGCTTAGTGTGTTGAAATCCAGTGCAAAGAAAGCCTGTTCTCTTCAGCTGAGTACTGTGTTTATTAAAGAGTCCCACCATACTGAATTACAACCCAACTGAACTAAAAAGCAGGGAGAGTACTTTTGCTGGACATGAAAGAACCCACAGTTAATATACATTAAGGTTTCACTTGCAACACCACATATGCCAATGATTTGTAAAGAAAAAAAAACCTAGTCAGATGTGTTTGTGATGATTTGATAGAAAAGACATAGAAACAAATTGGATTTGTTTCAGATTAGACAATTTTGGAAAGCCTGGATATATATATATATATATTTCCAGGCTTCACAACAGGTAATTGGGAACGCAATACATTAAATATTATTTCACTGACCTTGAAACCCATCTTGCAATGTGAACATCCACAGTGACTGCAAAGTTATTCTCATAAATTCTATTTTTAGCCCGTTAACTTGCAATGGATACTGTTGTATCTAGGATATTTTTGTCTGTGGTAAAATTTCATCAACCAGTTTGCACTCACATGATGATGCTTTTACAGCAATGCTGCTGAGATAGGAACTATAAAACCATGGCTTGAATTGAAACCATGCTACAAAGAAACACAGTTTGTAAAAAGAAAATAAAAGACGAAAAGAACACATTTCATGCTGTGGTGGCTTGCAGTAAATGCTGAAAGAGAAAGTCATAATTTTTGCAGATGTGGTGGCTCAGGGTAGTTCCTGCCAAGGATGGGTTAGTTTTATTGTTTTGGAATGAATTTTCAAAACTATCAATATAATTACTTTCAAAATGGAGACTCTCCCCACCACCACCGACAAAAACAAATCCTTAAAAATAAAATAAATAAAATAAAAAACACCTCCACAACTAGTCTCATTGATGCAGGACTCTCCTTTTGAAATCATTCAGAACCGAAAAGGATTTCTTGCAAAGTTCTTCTATTGCCTTCAACAATAATACATTTGTTTGAATATGACTGGGGAGGAGAAACTACCAGTTGCACTTTATTTTCCATATTCAACTTAGTCAAGAAGATCAAGAAGGCTTTCTTCTATAGAGGCCCACATAAAACACATTTCCTCCCAATGCAAGGGGTATCTTTAAATATTGCCCTTTCTTGTATTTCAGTGCTGTTGCCCACAAAATAGAGCCATTTGTGCAACGTTGCAGGTGTAAATGATCTAATTAGACCTGCAATGCTGCATAAATGACCCTATTTACAGCCGCGACTTATTAATAATAATATTTATTACCCGCCTCTCCCTCTGGATCGAGGTGGGGAACAACACCAAATACAATATAATACATAAAATTAGTTAAAAGAGCATATAAAACCAATACAGTATTAAAATAACAATCACAGCATCTTAAAATTCTTAGGTTTAAAATTCATCTGGGTAGGCCTGCCGAAAGCCTATCAATACTCCCCAAACCTTCAACATCCATTGCTTGAGGTGGGAGCTGGTGACCCCAATTTTGTTGGGGCTGTGTAACCCTTCTCGAGTTCAGCTAGAACCAGCCAGAACTCTAAAGCAGCTATTCAAAGTGCTGAACCCTATCCCCAAGCTCGGTTCAGCAGCTTTAGAGTTCTGGCTGGTTCTGACTGAAACCCACAGTGGATTCACAGCTTCACTGAAATCAGAGCCACCAGCCTCCACTGAAGGATTGTTCTCCATGCACGTGAGGCTGGACTCACTTAGGAAGCCATCTGCAAACTCTGCCCCTGGATGGATGAATGAACAGGATGACTGAAGAGAGCTTTCTGGATGTGTGACAGATTTACTGATGAAACCATTGTTGGGATCGTGGTGGTGGTGGTGGAGAGAGTTACTCCCCCTCCATCAGTGTCACTGTCCTGATTCTTTTTGGGACCCCTTCCAGCTGCTATTTTTAAAGTTGGGACAATCACGCATTGTATGTATTGTCTGTTTTATTCCTGAGGAAACCAATGGAGCAGGGGGGAAATGCATACATTTTTTCTAACTATCAAAATAAAAAAGGTTGCCCTGAGGAAAAGCTCCAAAGAGGCACAGATTTGTGCTATATAATAAACATCAATGTAGTCCTTGTGCCTGATTGTCATCCTTTCCCCTCCCTGTTCTTGGACATCTGTTTTACTCAGCTTAAACATAAGCCTGCAATGCATCTGAGTGTCCAGGCTTGGGTGGGGGCAGTGCCGATTCATTTCTGAGGGTATCAGTCCATAACCTGTTGCACGGAGACTTCTTGGCATGAGTCTGTCATTCTGCTTGTCATAAGCCATTGCATTATGTTCTTCTGATTTGTTTGTTAACTCAGATTCATGAAATCGTACCTGGCTGGTGACAGCACCTCCTTCAGGACTGTATTTAAGTTTTGTTGAACATACCAGTTGAATAAACATTCTTCCTGGGCAATTTGCTCTAATAACAGGTCTACCCACCCAAGGGTTCTCAACCTGTGTCAAAAGTGACCATCCCTAAGTCAAGTAAGCAGTAATCAAGCCTCCCAAAAACATAACGAAGACCTAATCTACACCAAGCAGGATCCTGCAGTATGAAAGTGGTATATAAAAGGCAGGAGCCACACTATTGCTTTATAGAGGTATTGTAGTGCACTGACAACTGTTGGGGCCCATTGACATGTACCATATACCACTTTCGTAGTGCTATATCCTGCCTGGTGTGGCTCCTGTCTTTTATACACCGCTTTCATACTACTTTCATAGTCAAATATATATATATATTCTACCTACTAGTGTACATCCTAGTTTTAAGCTCTACTGAACAGCAGATTTCAAAAAAGCAAAGGTGTATGTAGGGTGTGAGAATTTCATTTCAGTTCCAAATCATCTAGGCTGGTTCCATTCGCAACCCCAAACATGAAGAGGAGTGCATTTCCCCCCAAAAAAATAATAATAAAAATGTCCACATATTCCCACACTTGTGATTTCATTCAAAATGTATGTATTTATTCATTTATTTATTTTTTAAAATGCAGACTTTGAAATGCACATTTCCCAAAGAATCTGCATGTTCATGCTTTAGTCAATCGGTGGGGGGGAGTGCACACTTTGGGAAAATGCGCACAGAAATGCACATTTGTCCTGTTAGAAATGTGTCATTTTGCTATTTAAACAAACTGAAAACAAATCATAAACAAAAATGCAAGCAAGCTGAACGAAGCTTTGAAATGAAATTCAGAGAATTTTGCTGAGTTCAAACAATTGTCACTCTCCCCATTTTAGTTGTGTCTACTCTCAGGGAAAGGCCCTAAATCAGGGTTGGGCAACTTGTGGCCCTCCAGTAGCAGAGGCAGAAAGCCTATATTCTGTACACCAGTTGCTGGGGAACATAGGTGGTAGGGCACTGTGGCATTTGGGTCCTTCTTGTGGGTTCCTGATAACAGCTGGTTGGCCACTGTGTGAACAGGTGGAACCTTGTTCTGGTCTAGCATGGTTCTGGTTATGTTCTTAACTTCCATCAGCCTTCACCATTGGGCAGGCTGGCTAGGGCTGATGTCAAAGCATTGGGAGGGCCACAAGTTGCCCACCCCTGCCCTAAAGAAACAAAGACTATAAAAAGTGCTTTGCATGCATAGCTCTCTCTCCCCTGCCCCGAGAAACTCTGGCACAATCAGCATAAGGAGTTCTCAAGTAAACCAATGTGGAGAAGAGTGTCAATTCTAGCCAATGAGATATAGAACAAGATTCTCACCCCCTCCTGCCACCACCCAATGCCCGACTTCACACACACACACACACACACACACACACACACACACTGAGAAACTCTATGCTGAGCTGGTTTACTCTTTGTGCTTAAAAATGATCACCTAGCCTCCCTCATCTATGTTACGCAGAATCGTTGCGGACAGAGTTGCCAGTCAATATTGCTGAAAGCAACGTTGAAGGGAGTTCCGAAGTTCTTCCATGGGTGAAATGTCTGAGGGATTTTTACTGAAGCTTAAAGAATTTCAGTAAGATCTGGCAAAGCTGCTTAGGGTGCTTCTGTACATCCCACCTTGATAGCCACATGACAGCCCTTGTTTACTCTTACAAAGTTTCTGCTTAAGCTTTATAAGAGAGAAAAAAAACCCTCCTTTCTCCTTTTCTTTGACATTGAGGTCTTAGCTAGACCTAAGGTTTATCCCGGGATTGTCCCGAGGTCGTTCCTGCCTGCTCCTAGGATATCCTGTGTGTCATTTACATGAACAGGAATGACCCCGGGGCGATCCCGGGATAAACCTTAGGTCTAGCTAAGGCCTGAGTCTCCATGCCTTAAATAAGTTGAGTTTTCGTTTGTTTGTTTGCTTTTGTTCCCTCAACCACTGTTGTATATAAAGTACCTCTTCCTAAATGTGGACTTTAGACATGTACACAGTAGCCAAGGGCGATGTCTTCACAAGGTCAACAAACAGAGGTAACATTAAGGCTTGTGTCAGAGGTTGCCATGAGTCCTCAATTGTCTTTAAGTGCTTTTTTTCTTTTCTTTAAGCTTTTTCACTGAAGAGAGATCTCTTTCTCCTCTTTAATTAAGCAGTCCTGACCCTCCCTAAGCTTGGGGCTCACTATTTGCTAGGCCAGGCATGTCTTTTTTATTATTATTTTGGTCCAGTCTCTGTTCCAGCATGCAATACACACAGCCAGTTGTCACTGCTTTACACAGGTCCTTGCACTCTCTGTGCGTGCTCTCACATTTGATTGCTTAGAAGGGGGGGGGGGGGGAAAGGCACTCTCAGTGCCGGCTTCATTATTTTTCATTTCCCCATTACACATGCCAAAAACTCTTCCTCATAGGACCTATGAAGAGAAAGGGATTTCGCTGAGGAACAATAGAAGAAATGCAATACATTTTCGAACACCCTGGACACCAAGTCAAATCGGTGAATGGATGTCAAAGCAGATGCTTGGAATTTTAGTTGCAAACATTCGTTCTTGTGAAGCATAATATCTATGATGCTGGGAGGCTTTTAATAGCTAGATTCCTTGGCATTTTGTTATTTCTCCACTCAAATATTGGTGGGGAGATGCAACTGGGGAATTTCCATTCCAATGGGAGTTGTGGTTCTCTGGGGAACACTCTGGGATACAAGCTGAGTTCTAAATATGGCTTTAATGGATCAATGCTACATTTGTGGCATACAGTGAAAGATTGCTTTAGCAGCAGTCATAAATATAGATTGGATCCTACATACTGAGTCAATCACAAGACATTGTTTGTTGGGACTGGAGTAGATGAAAAACAATAGAAACTGGAAGAAGGATATATAGAGGTCATAATCTGGGAAATGCCCAAACATTCCACTGCCAGGGCTCTGGTTCTCTTGGTCTTGGAAATGGAACATCCCAGCAGGTCCACCCTAAGGACCCAATGAAGAAGACTTGTTGGCCTATAATAGATGGCTATAATAGCCACTACATCTGCCATATTTGTGTGTGCCACCTTCACCCATATGTATAGTGCATGCAATGCCGCCTGCCCAGCCTTCACAGCTGTGAAGGGAACATTTGAAAATCTGCAAATGATTTGTGCAAAACATGGCATGTTCAGAGCACATTACATATTCCTTCCTTCTTCCACTGTCCATATTATTCTTCACTTATCTTCCAAAAGTGAAGATAATATATATTATCTATAACCAAAAACATCAAATAAGACACCCACATGTACCAAGTTTGAATAGAATCAACACATTTGCCCAAATCATAGTGAACTGGATGATCAATGGGATTCAGCTAAATATAAGTAGGATGTTTATTGTGCAGTGTATCTGTGAATAACAAATGCTGAGGCCAAACACCAAAGGAGGGTCATTTGCTTTCATGCTCAGCTGGCTAGACACCATTGGAGACAGGGTGCTGGGCTAGTTAAATCTTGGGTCTGATCTACCAAGGCAATACTTACGTTCGTCACTACATTATTTATTACAAGTGCAGAATGTGCACTTTCTTGGCATGGAGTAAGAATAGCTGTAATTGTGTTCCAAAGTTCCTCTTGATTATTTAAACTTTCAAGCACAGGCTTGAGGACAAGTAAGCAAGCATTTGGTGGGTTATTAACTAAAGCACCAACTTACAAAACTGCTTCAGCTGTAGTAACCCATAAACAATTGACAGATGTTAGATAAATCAACACCTGTTTTAGTCAAAGTTTTAATCAATTGATTGACTAAAAAGGTGCTGCTGATTAATTGAAGAAACCTTTCAAAATGCTAATTATTTTTCATTTAAGTATTTATAATAACTGCATCTTAGAAGAGGCATCCCTCACTTCACTCTTATGCAAGAGAGAATGCCTCTTCTAAAATGACGCCTGCTGCAACATATATACACCTCCAAAAAACAAAGGTAACATTCCCCCCTTAAAAACACTTACTTTCATTACATGTAAATTTAAACAGATTTGATGAACCAGTTAATAGAATGATTAAAGCTCATTTGTTGGATCAACTACAATGCAATCCTTAGTGCAATCTACCCAGAAGTTAAGCATCATTGAGTTCAATGGGACTCACTCCCAGAAAAGCAGGTATAGGATTGTAGCCGTTTAGTTAGTTATTACATTTCTAATCTTCCCTATAACTAATGTTCTCTAGGCAGATTACAAAGAGTTAAAAAAAAAACCTACAATGCTGCACAACAGTTACAAATATAAAATACAATAAAAATATTTAAAAGAATAAAATGCAATATAATGCAAAACAATAAACAGCAGAGGAATTGATAAAACAGCTGGAATAACCTAGAATTAAAATCCTTGGGAGAAAAGAAAGCCCTTTGCCTTTAACTGGGTGACAATCTTAAAAACAGTAATATCCCAAATTAGCCCCTGGGATATTAAGATATTTAAGGCCCTTTACAGTTCATGCAAACTTATTTATTAATCCTCACCGGAAATGAATGCTGAGATGTAATGAAGACCAAATACTTTTCTGTTGTCATCTCCAAGTTTTGCATCTGTACTGCTGTGTTACATGAATCTTCCTCCTGGATTTTTCACTGCATCTTTTGAGCAAGACTTCATTCCTTTTCACACACATGCACACATATTACACACACACCCAGAAGGACATGAACTGGGGGTGGTGTGTGTTGGGGGGGGGCAGTGAGTTAATTCTCCCATGACAATGGCTTTTGCAAATGTACCATGTAACCCTGTTTAATGATACACTGTGCAGGTGTGCTTCACCCTGGAGGGTTGCAGCTGGATTCTGTTAAAACCCTACCCTCAATGGTGCTAGGTACCTTGCAAAGATTGGCTTTTAAACGTACAGCCCATCTGCTTTGGAAGAGTGCTGGCTGGTGCACCTGGGAGCTATTAGAAGTGACAGACCAACAGGGGACAAAGACTGCTTCATTGTTATAATGCAGTCATGCAGGGAATTCCCAAGTGGCGGGTCATGACCTAGCACCAGGTAGCACGAACTCTGTAAGTGGGTCACCACCAGGCCCCAGGTGTTGAGAGAGAAAGGATGTCACATGGGCTCCAACGAGGCTTGCAGTGACATGGGATACATGCACTATGCAGAAGCATTACTTTCTCCACAGAGTGCCAGTGCTGAGGTCTACTGGAACATTCAAAGGTTTGTTTTCCATGGCATGGCTAAATGAGGTTCATCTTGTTGTGGCGTCTTCCACTCTTTTACTAGAGTGGGCTACACCTAGCCAGTTTGGGAAGGATTTGAATCTGTAGTTTAGGCCCCTTCCTAGAGTTGGTGCTAATTTTAAGGATCTTGGTAGTGGCTGTGGCTCTGACTGTATGTGTGAATCAGCTTTTATTATGGCTGACAACAATTCATGCCCATAAAAGCATGACCTTTCATTAACAGAATTTGATCCATTAAAATGTACATGAGGTTTATTCTTTCTTTCTTTCTTTCTTTGTATTCCATTCATCTCTCAATTTCCCTCCCTCTCTCTCCCATTGCCCAGAAAACAAATTATGTACTCATAGATGAAATCTAGGCAAATTTACTAAATTAACAACCTGTACCCAATTTGATGCTGTACTCAGAGATCAGCTTTTGAACTCTTGCACAGTTGAATACTTCCTGGGAAGGAAAATGTGAGGGATACTAGATTTGTATAGATAGAAGTTCATAATATTACAAAGCCTTTCCTTCTGAGTTAGGGTGACCATATGGAAAGGAGGACAGGGCTCCTGTATCTTTAACAGTTGCATAGAAAAGGGAATTTCAGCAGGTGTCATTTGTACATATGGAGAACCTGGTGAAATTCCCTCTTCATCACCACAGTTAAAGCTGCAGGAGCTATACTAAAGTGGCCAGATTTAAAAGGGGGCAAGGCACCTCTTTAACCATTGAGATGAAGAGGAAATTTTACCAGGTTCTCCATATATACAAATGATACCTGCTGAAATTCCCTTTTCAATACAACTGTTAAAAATACAGGAGCCCTGTCCTCCTTATCATATGGTCACTCTATTCTGAGTCTCTCTGTTTTATTTGCATATCCTCATAACCTTGTGGACAAGAAACTTGTCAGTTTTTTTTAAAAACAAACATGAAATAAATAAAAGCAGAAATTCACAGTAATCCAAATGCTGTAACTGATGAGTTTGGGGATAAGTTGATTTCTTTACATTTAGAATTGTAAAGTCTGGACAGTCTTGCTTATTATGTAATATATATTGTGGCCAAAACCTGGGGTCTGTGTTTTTACTTGTTAAGCATTTTTAAATGATTCAATTTTGGCCTGCGCCCCTTGATACCCTGAAGCAATTTCCAGAGGTTGCAGACACACCACTGTGGCCACTCAAGGCTAAAGCTCCTTGTTTGGAAGAGTTATATGAAGCTGAAAGAAAGGAATCCATCGCTCATCTCAAAGTGACAGCTCTTCTGAGCATGAATCAAGCTAAAGTAACCCAAGTAGGAGGTGTCAGAATTCTAGCTGAGGATGTTAAAGATGATTAACAACTGGTGAGTTATGACTGGCAGGATCTGTGCATTTGAAGGAAGGTCTATCTCTACAGAGCAACCCAACCTTTGCCTGAAAGAAGGGTGGATACAGTGTCTATGGTGGAATGGTTCTCGTTTTTCAAGGGCTTTGGCCAAAGCATCCCAGTAATGTTGTCAAGGCACCAGTTCTAAGATGGCTCCTGCATTAATCAAGAAGTCTTCCCGAAAGGACTCCTAAGCTGTGCTGCCTTTCCAGCCACCTGCTGCCTTTATTCCCTTCCCTAGAAGTGCCTTCTCACCTTATTGGATAAAGATGAGCACATGTATCACCTATGCATCACCACATAATAAGCCCAGCTTGGGCCGTTGGATTTTCCATGAGAATCTTACCACTACGCCGATTTTGTTTTATTATTATGTTGTTAGGTATTTATTAATTACTGTATTTACATACTGCCTCTCTGCTAAGACATTCAAGATGGCTTCCAATTTAAAATGCACACACTCATAATGCTGACAACAAAAGTTGCAGAAGACAAAATAATCAAACTTTATGGCTGTCGTAATTAGATCTAGGAAAAGACAGAGCCCCCATCTTTCTCATGGAGGATGGATGGCTGCTGGGTCAGGTAAATCCTGTGGGTGGATTGGGGCTTAGCATCATCGTGAATTGGGCCAAAGCAGTACAGAGAGCTTTAGACTAAATCCAACCCACTCGGGGCAGCTTCAGCCCAATCCAGTCCTGATCTAGATTCAGATCCATACCTGAGGCAGTGCACAGCCCCACTTTCTGTCCTGGGGTTTTCCTCTTCAAGGCACAGAGGTTTTCATGTAGCCCCTAGGAAGGTGGGTCAGGGGCTGACCCAAGAGTTCTCTCAGGCTGTTAGAAGTATCTAGTGGGAATAGTAGAAGTAGTAATCTAGTACTACTAACTATATGCTCGATGATTAGTTCTAGTCTTAGTTACCAACAATATGCTGAGGGATCATGCATAAAGAATGGTGTGCTTTAAGTACTTTTAAAAATCTTCCATCTCCCACTTGTCTCAGCCCCACTTTAATGAATATTGGGCCTGTTAGATGACATGCTAAGCCATGGTTAGGCCGCTAACCCTTTTGCAGCAAATAGCTAGTGTGCATGTTTAAACTGTGGTTGTATAGCCACCATGGTTAGAAAAAAATGGTTAGGAATGGTTCATATAAGCCATAATGTTTAGCTCAAAAATGTTTAACCACTGTGGCTTAGTGTGTTGTCTGAACAGGGCCATTAACTCCCATTTTGGTCACAACTTTACCACCTCTCTGCTCTTGATGTGTGACCATAAGCGTGCACAGCACATTTCACTAGGGTGTGCACTCAGGGAATTATTACTTTTTAAAAGGTGAACATTTATTGAATACTCTGTCATAAGTATCATAAGCTCCAGCAGAGGCCTAGTTGCTGAAGGGCTGCGGCTCCCAGCAGAGAGATTCCTTTTTGCTCCTGCTGCCAGGAGCAATGGTACTCTCTCAGGGGTAGCAGCTCTTCAGTGCAGTGGCAGAGGCGCTGGAGAGCAGCCAGAGAACCATTGCCACTGTGTCTGGATCCCCCTCGGTGGCCTGCTTAATTCAGCACTTATTACTCAAGACATTAGGGTGTGCCTGGGGACAGCAGGTACACCCCTTGTGCATACCTATGTGTGTGACATATTTTATGGCTGGTCTCTAAGCTGATATAGACATTGTTACCTCCCAGAGGGTTTGTAATCTACGTTGGGCAAGATCAGGAGAGAGATCAGGCACTGACAACGTCAGCGCCAATAGAATAGCAAAAGTGTTAATAAAGAGCAGGTAAATTGAACCAAGGAATATATCTGTCATCGACCCTTCTGCCTCTGCGCCTTGCATTTCACTGGCTATCATTGCTTCAAGCTGTCATTTGGAAGCCATCAGCTGGCTTATCTGTTGCTGGAGACAAACCCACCACCTGGTTTCCCTGAACTCTACACAGGAAGTCTAAGATGCCAATGGAGGGATAAGGAATGCTGGGTGATGGGCCACCTCCTCTTCAAAACCATAGAAGGATGTATTTATCAGGGGAAGGTTGTATACGATTACCACACCTGTCCCAGCATCACTCATGTGTGTGTGTGCATGCATGCATGCGTACACACACACACGTACACGTACACACACACACACACACTCCTTAGATTTTTCTGCCAGTTTCAGCTGTAAGCTCCAGATCATTTTAGCAGGGCCTAGGGGAGGAAACATTGCCATATTCCCTCTACCCAGAAATGTACACTGCTATGGGTTTCTATGCCCTGTCCCACTGATGCATAGAGACATAGATACACACATGAACATACTATTCTGCCACTCATTCTACCACAGATTTCATCTATGGCTCTGCCTGATGGGTGGCAGAGGTAATCTCACCACTTGCTAGCATGATCCACATGGCCAAGCAAGCTAGTGGCAGTTTGGCTGTCCCTATGGCAGGAGTGGGGAACCTGAAGCCAGGAGCCAAATCCTCCCCTCCTCGGGTTCCAATTCAGCCCTCTGTGATCCCCAGATGATGATGTCTCTTGTCCCTGGCCTGGCTGTCTTTTCCCCAACTACCAATTTTTGGGTGGTTTTCTGGCTTTTCTATAGCTTTCCCCACCCCCATTCTACAAATGTGAAATACGGCTGAGTTACTAACAGTAAAAGCTTTAAGCTACAGTATGCTGGGATTTTTTTTGGTGTATTCTTCATATTTAGGCCCCACCCTTTTTGCCTTTGGCCCCACCCCCTTTGGCATCTGCCCAGCCCACCCTTGGAATGCCTCCCCAAGAGCTAGGGGTGGAAAATTCACCTGCGCCAGGCTGGGGGCCGCTGGCCACATGGCCGCTACTGTCCACCACCTCTTCTGAGTATTTGTGCCTTAAATCAATGGGGCCTTTAAGGCCACCATTGGCCTAGAGGGAGGGAGATGTGCGATTTATGGAGACACCATATACTGTTGTATCAATGATGGCCGCCATTGATGCAGAAAGGGGGATAGTGCACAATATCAGTATGTCATCAGGCAGCTGCTGGGCCCTCCCTGGGGCCTTGTGAGTACATGATTGAGGATCCATGTTTATGTTGGGAGTGCCCAACTGAGCCTGGGGGCTGGACGTGGGGGGGATCCCAATTGGGGAGGGGGTTCCCAGTATCCCTAATAAGTGCTTCTTTGAAATTGAGTTGAATTCAGCGCTTAAGCTGAAAGAGGTTCTCCACCCTGGCTCTATAGGATGACATATACACATGAATGCTGAAAAGATCTGACAACGGGGTGCCAATGGTGTATGAGTGCATTGCAGAAAAAAAAATCCACCTATCATACATTAGCCTTTGTGCCAGTTCAGGTAGCTGCCTGGCTCTCCTAGACCTGGCCTGGGCAAAGAGTAATGAGTGAACTTTGAAAGACATTCCTTAGCCTCCGTCTGAAATTTACAGCCTGCTTCTCGTGTCTGTGAAATCTTCATTTTCACTGTCTGCCGCTGCTGTAGCTCACCAAATATTATTTATGAGCTTATCATAGTCATGTGGTCCTTCAACTCGTGTGACTCTCTAAGTGTCAATCTAGCCATAAAACAGGCCAGAGAGGTGACATCCCCACAGGCAGCTGGGAGTCTACAATTACTGTAGTAAGCTCCAATGTCACAGTGCAAGGGGGGAAACCTGAAGTTTATTGGCTGCCTCCAGCTGAGCTGAACTCTTATTGTTGCAACTACACATTGCCAGCATGGTGGAAATCCTGGCATGGAGCAGTTACAGAAGGGAGCTGTACTTTAGAACTGGCAGAATGACTAGTCCCCCACCCCATGACATATTTTCCCAAAGCACTTTCACTCTCTCTGGTGCTTTGCAGTGCCATCAAGAAGATCTGTGTTGCAAGCTGCTGCCCAAGAACAGCTTGCTGTACAAAACTCCTCCCTGGTGTCATTGAAACCAGCCTCCACATGTGGGCATTTCATGTCTTCCAGTGACAAAATGGAAGCAGCTTCACGGGTTTTGCATTTGTTGTAAGAGTTATGAAACCCAGGCGTTTCTTGAAAGCCACAAATGCTCACATTCATTATGAGCAATGGTATTATCATTTCCCAGATTTGTCTATATTCAAAGGCACTTGACCGAGTGGTTGGTTGGGACAATATAAATGCCAATAAAGCAAAGAAGTACAACATTGAGGAATTATTCCCTTCTATGTCCAGAACACTAGCCTTAGCTCTGCTTCAACATGTGATGAAGCAGTAGAAGGAGGTACAAAGGTCTCAACAGCCAGGCCTATAAACTATTCATTCATTGGATGCCACTTTTAAGGCTCCCAGATGATTAAATGAAATCATGGTCTAAAAGAATTTCTGCTTCAATTTTTCACCACAAAATATCACTTGCATGGATTCTCGCCAGATAAATTACATCCGTCTTATTTTTACATCAATCTTTTTCATGGCTGTTCATAGGAAATTAGCATATGATCCCCATGTAAATAAACTGTTTCATTAGCAGAGTGTCATCAAGGTGGTGTTGGAGTTGGCTCTCATCATTATGAAGATGATTCTTCCTCCTCCTCCTCCTCCTCCTCCTCCTCCTCTATGAAAATCTTGAACTAGTGTTTGGGCACAGCTATTCATTGGATGTGGATTCATAGAATCATACAATAGTAGAGTTGGAAGGGGCCTATAAGGCCACTGAATTCAACGCCCTGCTCAATGCAGAAATCCACTTTAAAGCATCCCTGTCAGATGGCTGTCAGGGCCTCCACTACCTCCCTGGGTAATTGGTTCCATTGTCGTACTGCTCTTACAGTGATGAAGTTTTTCCTGATGTCCAGCCGGAATCTGGCTTCCTGTAACTTGAGCCTGTTATTCCATGTCCTGCACTCTGGGATGATTGAGAAGAGATCCTGGCCCTCCTCTGTGTGACAACCTTTCAAGTATTTGAGGAGTGCTATCATGTCTCCTCAATCTGCTCTTCTCCAGGCTAAATATTCCCAGTTCTTTCAGTCTCTCCTCACAGAGCTTTACTTCCCCTCACAGGAAAAAAAAAATCCAAACACTTGTGCATAATTTTCAAAGTGTATGCATTTTTCTACACATCCACCCATTGACGAAAGTGTGTTTGTACATAGTGCTCTTTGTGCATTTTCAAATGTGAACATTTTCTTGTTCTGCAGGATGCATTGCAAGTCCATAAATATACAGATTTCCAGATTCAAAATGTGTCCAGTCTGTGTCAGTTTCTGTGTTATGTGAATTGAAGAAATCCGCAAAAGAAAAAAAAGAATTCACTAAAGAAGGTTTCTCACTCATCCCGATTTCTACCCACCCTTACAAAGTAATGAGAAACAAACAAAATGTCCTTCTTTCTGCTCAAAAGGATATCAGACACTTGGCTCTATGCATTGACCTCTCCTGGAACAATACAGAGTGGTGGTGTGGCGGTGATAGCACTTGGGGTTTTGTTTCCACTGGGCAGACTGATTCATGTTTCAATAAATGTTCTTTCAACAGGATATAATTATGGTGAGTCATATAATCACAGTTTGATCGTGACATCTCCCATCTCACAGTCAGGGATCCCCAAGAATGGATGCTTCTTGCTTCTCTGCAAAGAAGGATGCGGGTGGAGGCACGTGTGTCTACCAAGCTTGCTCAGGATTCTTTGCTTTCATGTATGTTCATCAGTGATACACACTCATCCACTTTCATCTCGTGTCGAAAGACCTTTTCTGTTACACAATGAACCCTGTGTTTTGTCCCGTTTTCCAGACTAATGATTGGGGATGTCTAAAGGACGATCAAAATACAAAATCATAGAAAACATCACATTCAATCCTCAGAGATTGATGTGTTTTTTGTCTGCATGAAAAAGAAAAAAAGGAATCCCAATTCCTTGAAATTTGGGCCAAAGCAAGAGTATTTTAATTGCACAGTTCATGCAGATAGTTTCACATAATCATACATCATTACATGATTGGCTGTGAAAGAGTCATCACAAGAAATGCTCAGCTGCAGGGGGTGGTGAGATGTCTGAGCCTTTGGAGTGGTAGATCATCCAGAGGTTGGGACTAGGATACTGCCAAACAGTGCTTAATTTCTTAAACCAGAGCTGCTAGTACTGGAGTTTGCCTGGAATTCACCCTGAACTGTAAATTATTCTTACCAATTCCAGTTGTATTTAAGAGCTGATTTGGACTACTTTCTTCCCTCTGCATGTGTTTTGAAGTACCCTCTTTCCCACATTCTACTCCACATATGACATATTCTAGAACACTAGCATTGAGGTAGGGCAGGGATGGGGAATGAATGAGAATTGTTGTTGGACTCCCATGATCACCATAAGCTATGTTGGCTAGCATAGGGAGTTGGAGTCCAACAACATCTGGAAGGCCACACCTTCCCAATCCCTGAGATAGGCATTTAGGACAGATGCCACATACTTGTGTGCTCCTCTCTGCCATTGAAATTTGGCAGTGGTACAGGTGAAACCGCCACATTACCCTAATGTCAGTGGCACAGGGACGTCACTAGAATCCAGGCAGGCTGCATGTTGCTCTGTGTTGGCCTTGGGCCACCTCAAACCTGGAGTTCGTCTTGTGTTGTAGCATTATTCCTTCCCCCTTAGCACAGGTCGGGAAGGTTCACATTGTGCATTGTGCTGCAGATGAGGAAAATTTTTTCCCTGTTTGCTCCACCCAAAGATCACTGAAATGAAGACCTTTTTGCAGAGAACAATTGTTGTAGAAAAGCTACCCTTCCATTGCAGCTCTGTCCTAGTTTGAAGAGTCAATGGACTCTGCCTTCCTATGTCTTTGGGCTCCTATAAACCAAGCAGGATATTCCACTATGAAAGAGGTATATAAAAGGCAGGAGCCACACTACTGCTTTATAGAGGTATTGAAGTGCACTGCAGGATCTACACTACTGTTTTATAGTGGTACTGAAGTGCACTGACAACTGTTGGGGCCCATGACACCTCTATACCAAGCAGGATATGACACTATGAAAGTGGTATGAAAGCAGTATATGGCATGTGTCATGGGCCCCAACAGTTCTCAGTGCACTTCAATAAAGCAGTGGTGTGGCTCCTGCCTTTTATATACCACTTTCCTACTGCTTTCATAGTGGAATATCCTGCATGGTATGGATGAGCCCTTCCTCTTCAAGAAGACATGTCCTCTACAAAAGCTTTTGTTTTTGAACCTAAATGTCTTCACAGACAGCTGGCCCATAGCTTTAGGCATTGGTCATAAACCAGTGAATTTAGTGAATTACAATATCAAATATCCCTTGGGTCCAGTGGGACTATCTGTCTTTTTTTGATGACCGCTGAACATCTTAAGAGAATGAGGGCTGCTAGTGAGGAATAGCTGGGATTCCCCATAATACTTTATATCATATTTCACAGAAACCCCATCCAAACTCTTGGCCTGTGTCTTGGAAATGCTCCCAAACTCCATTTTGGTCTTTGCATTGTAAACCTGGTCCTCTTCCACCTGCTTCATTATCAAGCTTCCTTAGCCTATGATAGCTTACAGAAGGGAGTGGTAAAGTAAAAGTCTGGGTTGCTGCCATGTGATTGATTTTCGGTGGGCCAGTCATTCTGCAGAAAGGGGGGATTCCCGCCCCCACCCTGATTAAAATGTCATTGTTGGGCTGGATAATGGTCTAGAGGCCATGGCTATAGCTGCCCTATAGTGCTGGAAAGACTGTACATTCCTTCAGCCTTGGGAGAGGGTTTGTGCTTCCCACTTATTTACAGCTGTGATGTTGGAGCCAAGCAGGACACATATGTTTCATAAAATATGATTTTAGCAGGTGATCCAGGAAGAAATCTGTGCATCACACTCGCCTGGCAAAAGCCTGTGTTAAGCTCCTCTCAGTTGGATGCCGCTCATCATCTTGCTGACACTCACCACAAACACACGGATGCATGAATTCCTGCTTCCTGATCAGTCAATTTGCAGCTGACATTTGACTTCTGCGGGTCAGGAATATATAACATCATTTTTCCATATGCTGCAGCCCAGCTCTTTCTGCGCAACCCATTTAACAGGAACAATAGCTGTTCTTATTCTTTAAAAACTTTTAACCCCTTCAGAATGATTAGAAAGTAATCCAGGGTGGGCCCTAAGAGATCTCTCTTACTAAGCAGCAACACACTCACACACACACAGTACATCTGCCCCCCAAATCCAGATTTGTATCAGACTTGATAAACTCTTTGTCAACTGCTCAGTTTCTCTCAAAATCAATTTTTGGTTGTAGAATCCATGAAATGGATGAGGTGTTGATGGAGAGCCATGTAAAATAATGTCGTTAGCAAACTCATGAAAGAGTACGGGAAGAAAAGGGAGGGGGAGTCAGATGTCAATCTCCCTTGTCGCAACTGTATGCTTTATTCTTTTATGCATGAAAATAGAGATTAGCTTGTTCCAACAACGCAGACAGAGATATCTGCCAAAAGACAATTAGGGAGTTAATTAGGGAGCATGAAGGAAAAAGGCTCCTCATCGTACAAACTACACCCCCATTATGAAAATAGCTGTTCCAGACCTGACAGGTCTCAGGGAGGAGAGGTTTCTGTTGGTTATGCATATCCATAGCTCTGACTTCTTGATTTATTTGGAGGATTTGTGTATTTCCAGGAATATTCTTAGCTTTCCATTATGCATTGAGTTGAGATGCTTCTCTTGGCTGTGAAATCAACCTTGACTCTAACCTCATTTTCATGTTGGATTTGTGATTTTATATTTCTGTATTAATGATTTATTATTTCTTAAATGATTTTATGTAAGCCTCATTGGGCACTGAAAGTGAAAAGGCAGGGTAGAAATGTTTAAAAACAAAGAAATCAAATCAAATCCCTTATTCACCTTTCTTGGCATTGTTGATGGAATTGATCAGGATGCATGAATCACTCTAAGAGATACTGATCTAAGGGAATGGGATCACACCAGAAACACTACCACCACTGAAATATAGGGTAAATATATTAAGAAGTAGGTCTCAAATGCATGGTTCATCTGAAGGTGGGTAACAGGTCTGGAAAGCTTGAATAGTGAGACCACTGGTGCCTGGCATGGTTTTCTGACCCACAGCATAGATAGCAATGCCTTCTGTTTGGGGCACAAAGGACCTTGATAGTGAATATGGAGAATTCGCACAGATGAATGGGCAATTCAGTGCCCCCTTCAGGAGTCTCGAGACACAGGAGTCCTAGGTGGGCGTTCAATCTGCTCATGTGAATGCTAAAAGTGGGGAGGAGCACACATGCAAGGCCCACCCCCAATATCCTGCCTTCTCTACTGCTGATCATGCTGTATTTGCATTTGCTTAACACAAGTAGCAACCCCTTCACACTTGGGAATGGCACAGAGGCTTCTATTTGCCTTCAGTGTTAGTTGAAGCCCTTCTTAGGCCTTCTCCCTCAATATGGGAAGATCAGGGACTAAGTGGACAGGAATGGGGATGTTGGGGGGTTGGGCGTGCATGTGTGCTGACATCTCTTTTAGCCCTCACCTGAGCAGTTTGATTACCTGCACATAATTAGCATGGCAAGGTGTATTCCCTGCAATCTTCCCCACAGAGGGGCATTCTGCAAATGGAAACAATGGCTCTGTTAAGAAGCCATTTCCTGACTGGAGATTTGTTATGGGGAAAGGTTAGCAGGGAGTAGGGGTTGACAAATCCATCCATTTCATTTACTCTCATTTTTCCCATCTTAAGATAGGTTGAGCCTGAACTTTGAGGGGAAAAAGTTTCCATGAAAGGTTGTATGCATTTTTGTGTGCATTTTTCCTAATGATGTGCATTTTTGTATGCAATATTCCAACTATAATGTATTTTTAAATATTATTTTCACCGATATATACATTTTTTGTGCACACCTTTCCCCATAATGGCTTCATTTATATGTATTTTTGGGATTGGGGAATGTCATCACTAAACTCAAAGAATTTTGAATTTCGAAGGATGACTGAATTTTGGTTCACCGACTGTTTTGAAATTGCAAAATTAGGTAACTTCGCGTTAAAATGCAATCTGAACCAGTTTCTTCCCCATCCCTAGAAGGGAGTTGGTGCTTTTTAGAGTTTCTGTGAACAAGCATATGTGACAGCTTTACAAATTCTCTGTAAAGCTGTGAATCTGTTATCATTTGATACAAACTATACGGAATTTAAAAACAACTCACTGTTTTGCCACAATACACTGGGTTGTTGAGTGTAGTGCAGCAATTCAGGAAAAGTCAGATCAGTTCTTTTTGTAACACAGATTCATTCCTTTCTGATTCAGGCCATTTAGATTGGCTTCATTTGCCATTCTGTTTCCTGACTCCTAGCTGAGCAGAGCAGAAAAGAGAAGCTGCCCTAGCTGGACTACAAGCTACATAAGGAAGCCAGCTCCCAGAGAAAGAGCAATCAGAGTGAGTGAACAGGGTGAACACTCTTCAAATATGTGAAAGGTTGTCACACAGAGGAGGGCCAGGATCTCTTCTTGATCATCCCAGAGTGCAGGACACAGACTAATGGGCTCAAGTTACAGGAGATCAGGCTGGACATCAGGAAAAACTTCCTGACTGTTAGAGCAGTACGACAATGGAACCAATTACCTAGGGAGGTAGTGGGCTCTCCCACACTAGAGGCACACAAGAGGCAGTTGGACAGCTATCTGTCAGGTATGCTTTAAGGTGGATTCCTGCATTGAGCAGGGGGTTTGATTCAGTGGCTTTATAAGCCCTTTCCAACTCTACTATTGTATGATTCTATGATTCTATGAAATCTGATTGGTTACACAGAGGCATGAAATCTTCATTTTGTCTACATGATGTGTGATTGGCAAGGTTCATGTCATCAGCACTAAAAAGAAAGTGTTAAAATGGCATTGATAGTACAGAAGCAGCTACCAAGAGAAGCAATAAAGAGGCATGAAAAAGCATTCAAAGTATGAGTAAGGGGGACCTGGGGTGCAACCCTTCCTCAATTTCATGCTGAATGTTTGCACATGTGAACATTTAATGCAGTCCAAGAATTTTGTGAAGTACGTAGCAATTGGCAGAAATTGTGTACATTTGTGTGGTATCTGAAAAGAAAACAATTGATTGCTTTGTCATACAATGCCCTGAAATCAGTGTCATGGTCTGCAACTGAACTGTTATTCCAGATGTGGTCAAGGGGGTCCTTTTACATTAGAGGTTATGAGTTCTCATTGTGGCACATTGGCAAAAAGGGGTAATATGACTCACAGACGTATTAACAGGGGAGTGATGATTAGAGGTGAAGGAGTGATTTTCCTCTTGCATGTAGCACTGTTGAAACATTACTGGAAGATTATGTTCGATTATTCTGTGCATGTACATTAAAATGGTTTTGGAAAAGAGGAGAGGTTGTAGGGGATAAGAAATACCAGAATGAGTCAAAACACAAACATCAAATGAAAAAGAATGTAACATGTTTATTGAATATTTAGTTGTTAAGTAAATATGGCATATAATTAAATTATGTCATCTTTTCTATTGAACTCTGGAAAAAAAACACCCTCACTTCTAAATTTGTGTACTCAGCATCTTGAAATTCTCCATCATGTTTGTGGGCAGAGAAATTGGGGGGACAATTTCACCAAATTTCTCCAGGGTGGGTAGGGAGATATTCTCCAATAGTTTCTCTTATATAGGGCTATTGGTAAGGATTTCTTTGATGGGGGGGAATTACTTAATCAGTGTAACATGACTACACATCCCTCTATTGCTCTGCCACCTCCTGGGCTGCCTGCAGTTCGTAATCTTTTACACACACACACACACACACACACACACACACACACTACGGGGAGGATTTCCCACATGATGCCTTCGCCTGGACTTTATCTGAAGTACAAGAAGTGGAGGAAGCTGCAGGCTGCTGGAGAGATGAATGTACAATGGAAGACAGGGCCTTCCTGTACAATCCTTGGCCACTTCATAAGTAAGGTAAGCACAAAGAACCTCAAAATTAATAGATGAGAATTTCTCCAAAATTTTCTTCTCCTTTGAATTTCTTTTCAAAAGTCATTTCTATTCTACCATATTGAATATGAATGGTCAAAAATATGTGGAAGAAATTTTTGGCACAGCACTATATAAATTCACTTTTACTGAGTTTAATGGGACTTATTTCAGAAAAGTGAGTATGCTTTGGATTGCAACTATGTAGCCTGGAGCTATGTATCGTTCCTTGGAATAAGTCCCAATGAATTTAATGGAGCTGACAATGAAGTAAGCATGTTTACTCAGAAGTTAGGTCCTCTGTGTTAAATGGAACCTTACTCCCCCTATTGGTATCCATAGGCTTGCAGTATTACTAAGCAAAATGCTTCAAAATACTTACATGAGCAATTCTAAGGTGGAGGAAGGGGGTCTGTGCTGATGAAACTGCCCCTTCCTTTGGCCATGGCAGGAGGTGGGGGGAGGGTTTTCTATTATCTCCTTTCTGCATGATGGAGTCATGTTGGGGAAAATGAGTGGGCTTTGGATCGCTGGAACTAAGGTCTCCCCAACTTGTCTCCAGAGTGCCCCATGTTCATTTCCACTGCCCATGGAACAGTGCCTGCAGGTTAGGAATATATGAGAATTTTGTTTTTGCTCACAAAACATGTGAGCATCCCCTGTTCAAAACTTTGAACATGAGCACAAGTTTGAGCATGTGTCCACTGAAAATACTCATAAATTGTCGAACACATGCTCATATTCATCTCCTTTCTCCTTCCTAGTTTGCTTTGCACAAATTTCCTAATTTGCACAAATTTCTTCTGTAGAGTGAATCAGCCCTACTTTAACACTACGGAGGAAATTTGTGCAAATTTGGGGAAAACTTGCACAAATCTCCCATTTGATTGCTGTTCATGCAAGTTTCCCATTTGCTCAGAGCGAGCAGCAATTGCATATGCAAATGGGAAATGAACACAAGACAAGTGGTGAAATGATGTTCAGAGAACTCTGGCAATATTGAACATTGCTCACTTGCCCATCCCTACTGCAAATGTGACAGAAGCAGAACTTTCCACCATGGCACGAGGCAGGCCTCCAACGATGGACCTCCTTCTCACCTGCAGAGAGGGAGGTCTGCAGTATCCAACACTCCTTCAACTGCCCTCCCAGGAGCTCAGGACTGCTCCCTTAATCTCCCAAACAAGCTGTTCCTGATCCATTGGTGCATGCATACCAAATTGCTCACATCAGCTCTTTGACAGGGAAGGAGAATCCATGTGAATATGTGTGGAGGGGGGGAGGCATATTAAACCCAAGCTACAAAGGAGAATGATAGTGCTATCAATGGCCCTTAAGTAGACATTATGATATGAACACACAGAATACAGATAATTATTTCTCTTGACCAAATGTTACAGATCAGTCATTTGGCAAATGATTTTACAGACTTTGTTTAAATCTAGCAATGTATGCAAATTATTTGCAACAACGTCATTAGCAAAAACCTCTGATGAAATCTGCTTTGAACTCTCCCTTTTAGCCAAATAGACCTGTACATAAAAAATACATCACAATTAGCATGGTACTTACATACTGTCATGGAAGGGATAGAGGACGCACCAATCAGGAAGCTAGTGACTACCTATATAAAGACACTATCCATGCACATTGCAACTGATAATCCAGACCTAATAATTATCTGCTAGTCTATATTTCTCATGGGTGTGTGTGTAATTTTTTATAACAATTTCCAGACCCTACTCAAAGCCAGATGCTATTATAAAAGATATGCAGATTACTGATGCAGTAATCACTGGCTGCACCTTGAACATGCTATCCAAGCCAATCAGTGTGTGTTTCAACAACAAGAAATGGACCACCAGCAGTTGTGAAGGGTGGGGGCACAAAACCAGATGCTTTCTACTTGCACAATAACTACTTTACTAATTTACTTGTGTAGCTCCTGATGGGGATATTGAGAAGAGAAGAGAAGAGAAGAGAAGAGAAGAGAAGAGAAGAGAAGAGAAGAGAAGAGAAGAGAAGAGTTAGAAGGGGCCTATAAGGCCATTGAGTCCACTCCTGCTCAATTTCTGACATTCTCTTTATCTAAATTCGCCCCTAGATTTGACCTCTGATATAGAACCGATGCATTAGGAATCCTCCATTGTTTATCTTTGTTTCCACATTTTGCACAGAGCCTTGTGTGTACATGATTTCCCACACCTCTTAAGCTCCTTTTGTTCATTGGTGACTTTCCCCTCTTCTGCATTACTAACGTGCATTTGTGTATTGATAAAATGCTGCAAAAAACAATCTTCATAAGCCTGTTTTTGCACTGCGTTTTACTGATGTACATGTGTACATACACACACTGATAAAGTATCACAACATACAATCAGTAAATACAAGTAGTGAATGGCGAGCTCCCTGGGAACTCGCCAAGCACTGCCGCCCGGCTTTCTTCCAACCAAAGTGGCCAGTAAGTGCTTGGTGTTGCGCACGTCCGAGGCCTCTGGAAAGTGCATACATCCCACGGATACATCAGTAAAACACTGCACAAAAAGTATCTTGATGTAATTATATGTGCAATAACACCACAATCTTGTAAATAAGCAAACATTTTAAATATCTTGATTTTGTATTTTAATTCAGTTTACTTCTGTTAGCACTATATAATAATAACAATACTACTACTACTACTACTACTACTAATAATAATAATAATAATACACTTTTGTGGAGTGCATATATGCATCAGTAATCGAGGGGTGTATTTCTGGAGTGTGTGTGTGTGTGTGTGTGTGTGTGTGTGTTTAAATGCCAGCCATAATTTGTGCAAATAGAGATGTGCACAAATTATGACTGCAAATTTGTGGAAGTTGTGACTGTAATTTGTGCAAGTGAATGAACATGGAAAGTTGGCTAGCTGGCTTGACTCGCTCAAGGCCAAGTCAGGTCAGTTAATGGAAAATGAACCAAAGTCCGGGGGTGGGGGATGAAAGTTTGTCAACCTCCAAGCAGGGCCGGTGCTACCATAGAGGCCACTCAGGCGGCTGCTTAGAGTACCAAGCTAAGAGGGGCGCTGGGCACAAAGCAGGACATGGTGCAACAGCACTCTCCCACCCATGTTCCCCAGCAACTGGTGCACACAGGCTTACTGCCTTGGGTACTGGAGGTAGCACATAACCATCAGGGCTAGTAGTGATTGATAGTCTTCTCCTCCAGGAATTTATCCAACCCCCTTTTAAAGCCGTCCAAACTGGTGACCATCACTACATCTTGGGGTAGTGAATTCCATAATTTAACTATGAACTGTCACATTGCCTGCTGTTACACGGGAGCTGGCTTTAAGCGTCTTTGTAAAATGCACATAAATGCAGATGGGTGAAAAGATCTGGATAAAAGCAATCTCTCCTGTGTTTCCCCCCTTTGGGCATAGCAGTGATCCACTTACTATGCACAAGCAACAAAAGAACAAACAGGATTTTTTTCCCTTCATTTTCTCGTGTTAGCAAACCCTTCCACTGGCACACCAGCCAGCCAGCTGAGCGTCATTCTGCCCAATGGTGTTTGTTGTCAGATTCTGTTTCACTGGCTCCCACCACCTTTTTCCTCCCTGCCCTCTGAGGCACATTTTCTTTTCCCCATGTTGTGCTGGAAGATTATATTCCTTTGTGGTTCAGAGTGACAAGGATGAGGAGGATGGCGAGATCAAAGGCACCTCTCTGCTTTGAACAGATTATTCCTGGCCTCTGCTCAAGACCTGCGAGGACCAATCCATCCATCTTACTCAAACAATATTTCAAAATCTGGTCATCCAACTCCTTCGTTGGAGTTTCTCTCCTTTTAACTTTATATGGCACACAGCCTTCCTTGATTTCATCTCCTTCAAGCATGGGGTTTAGTTCTCTGCTAATATGCATAAAACATGTGCACAACCCAGTCCCAAAGGAACTTCCTTGAAGGAAGTGTATTACAGTTATCCTGTGTGCATAGTGAACTCTGCACATAAGCCGTGTGCTAGCTGTAGCAATCATGGCTGCTCTTGGCATAGTTGCACCTAACTCACAAAATGTTATGCTAGCTCAGAGATATTAAAATAATTGCTAGAATCGAAAAGGATCACAGAAAAGGATCCCTACAAGGGTTCTGTCCTGCTGTGTTGACATTCTGAGTCAAGATTAATCAAACTGATAGAAAAGCATATACTAACTGTCGACATGGAAGAGACCTAAAGGGTATCTAGTCCAACTGCATAAACTGAGGCAGAATAACCTGGACCCAGATCATGAAACCAATTGATGTTGGTTGCCAACATCCCCTTTCTGGTCAAGGTGCTCAAGTGAGTGGTTGCTGATCAACTCCAGGTACTGGTGGATGAAACTGATTTTCTAGTCCCATTGCAATCTGGTTTCAGACTTGGTTTTGGAACAGAAACTGCCTTGATCACCCAGTGGGATATCCTGCATTGGGAGAGGGACGGGGGAGTGTAACCCTGCTGGTTCTCTTGGACCTCCCAGTGGCTTTTGATACTGTCATCAACTGTGGCATCCTTCTGGATAGGCTGTCTGAGTTGAGGCACAGGGGTACTGTAGTGCAGTGGTTCTGCTCCTAACTGGAAGTCCAATTCCAGAAAGTGGTGCTAGGGGATTATTGCTTTGTCCCATGGTAGTTGTGCTACAGGGTTTGTCAGGGCTGTATTTTATCCCCATGCTTTTCAATATTGGCATGGACCTGCTGGGGAGGGGTTATCTGGGGATGTAGGCTGAGGTGTCACCAATATGCAGATAACACCAAGCTCTAGCTCTTCTTTTCATCTAATACATATGACACAGTTGATGTTCTGAACCTGTGCTGGGGCAGGGCAATGGGCTGGTTGAAAGCTCATGAATCAAGCCTCAACCCCGATGAGACAGAGGCCCTTTGCTAGACCTACCAGAAATTCCGTGCCGGACGAGGGGAGACCCTGCGATGCGAGTATTGCGTGATGTCGCCCTAGTCTACGTGTCAGGCATGATGAGCTCAAGCAGAGACCCATCGCGTCCACCATTTTTTTAAAAGAATGGAGCGCACGAACGCTCGTGCACCAAGGTAAGTGGGGGGGGTTTGTAAAAAAAAATTGGGTTTCCCTACTCCCCCCCACCCTGCGCCCCATGCGCAGCTCCCTGCTCCACAGCTTTTCTTGCGCAGAGCCGTGAAACCCCATAAAAATGGGCCACACATTCACGGTCTCAGGCTCAGCCTGAGTAAACCTGGGTAAACCGCCTAGAGAACCCTGGCTATGGGAGCGGTATATAAGTGTAATAAATAAATAAATAAATAAATAAATACACTGTACTGCTTTCGTTGCCAGTTGAAGACCTTTTTATTCACTCAGTATTTTAACACTTAATTTTAACTTAAATTTAAATTTTACTGTTTTAACTCTGTATTTTAATCCTATATCAACTTTGCTGTGTGGTTTTATCCTGGTTGCGCTTTTTATACTGTATTTCGTAATTGTGTTTTAAACTGTTGGGTGTTTTACTGTGGTTTTAATTTTTGTGAACCGCCCAGAGAGCTTCGGCTATTGGGCGGTATAAAAATGTAATAAATAAATAAATAATAAATAAATAAATAAATAAATAAATAGCGGGCCCAAAGGGGTAGGCTATATCCCGGGGCCAAGCAGGGTTGATCCCTGCCTGAGCTCAGGATCTGCTGTGCATCATCTGGATGCACAGGGACGATCCCGGGTATCACCCCAGGATATAGCCTGATCTAGCAAAGGCCAGAGATTCTGTTAGTGGTTGAGTCACCTGTTCTGTTAAATAGTATTCACCCTGTTTTGAGCAGGTGGCTTGCATTTCCCCTAAAGGATCAGGGGCATTGTGTGTGCTCTTGGATTCCGTGCCCTAGCATAACTGTCCTTAGTGGCTCAGAGCACATTTTAGCAGCTTAGGCTGTTATACTAACTAAAACCCTACCTAGAAAGAGGTAGCCTTGCAAAAGTTCTGGTAACTTTCCATTTACAAAATATCCACTTAATTGCATACCACAAACAGAGAGCAAGAGTCTCCGTGTGTAAAGCACATCAGAAGTATTAGTAAGGGCCTTGCTAGACCTGCCAGATAATCCATGTGGGAGGAGGGGCCAGGCCGTGCTAGAAGTAGCACGGCCTGTAGGCCCCATCCACACGTAAGACGCGACGGGGCCGAAGGAAGCCCCATCACATCCTCCTTTTTTTTCCTTAAAGGGCCATGTGCGCAGGAGGGCACCAACGGAACAGTAAGTGGTTTTTTTAAAAAAGTAAAGGGTTCCCCACTCCCTCTGCCCCTGATTTCCCCCCCACAATGCCTGATGACCCCCTGCCCACTCGCTCGCCTGTCCCCCATCTCCAGTTGCCATGCCTGTCCTCCATCCCCACTCGCCATGCCCATCCCGCCATGCCCGTCCCCCGTCCCCGCTCGCCATGCCCATCCCGCCATGCCCGTCCCCCGTCCCCGCTCACCATGCCCATCCCGCAATGCCCGTCCCCCGTCCCCACTCACCATGCCCTGTCCCCATCCATAATGCCTGTCCCTGTTCTTCTCCCCCCCGTCCGCCATGCCCTGTACCCATCCGCCATGCCCATCCCCGTTCTTCTTCCCCCCTTCTCTCCTGCTGGGTCTGCTCTTCCCCCCGGCCCCCATCTCCCCCCTCCGTGATTTCCCTATGGAATGCTGTGCCCAGTGCGTGGCTTCTCCCGGCTACTCGCGAGTAAGCGAGCAGCCGGGAAAAGCCACAGACCCTGCTAGACCTTCCGCAGCCCCGGCCTCAGCCCGGGGCTGCGGAAAAGCCGGAGCATAAGCGGATCCGCTTATCCCGGGTCAAGGGAGGACTTAGCTCGGCCTGACCCCGGGATCCCCTGTGCATCATCTGGATGCACAGCAGGGAGACCAGGCCTCACACCGCGCTAACTCCTCGTCTAGCAACGGCCTCAGATAAGGCAATTTGCTAAATGAAAGCCAGATGTTATAAATTAATGTCTATCGTCATACGCTACAGGATTATGGGGAAATGGGCAGAGAAGGAAATTCCATATTGCCACTAAACTGAAAGCAAGAGCTACGTCACACAGCTCCCAATGTTCGCAGTTCTTGAGCACATGTTCATGCATCCAAATCCGCCATCTTCAATTATGTCTGCTCTGATGTATCAGAGGTGGGGCAAGAATAGCTTTCAGACCCTCACGGGCTGCTACTGGAGCACTAGACTAAAATTCATCATTCTACATATTTCAGTGCAGTTTTAAAAGTAACAAGATGCTTTGCTCTTTCAACAGTTCTTGGAAAACAGCAGTTCTTGTTCCAACATTTCCTTCCTCTCATACTGAGAAAACATCTCTTAGCTAATTTCTCAATCGAAACCATATAACCCTTTCCCCTCCTTGAACTTATGGTTTCTTATAGCCTCCTTGAGAACATGATGTCTCTCCAGCTATGTAGCTATGTGGCTACATAACAGCCATGCTCAAACAGGTTCCTCCCTCCTAGTTTTCCTTTCTTCCTTTCTTCCCCCAGCACACATGAAAAGGATGCACACTGGAGCTTGATTGCAGCTGCCATTGCGATGCTATCCTTTGCATTCCTTACAATGGGGATGCTGGGAGCTGGTCATGTATAAACAAGCAATCATTCACCCACCACTAATCATGGCTGTCCTGATCCAAAAGGCAACATATAACCAGCAATGTTGATATGAACATTGAAGGAGCAGGGTTGTTGCTAGTGACCACATGCACCTCCTGTTGTCACTCTGTGCATGCATTCAGCCAACATGTGAAGTGGCACTATGCATCCACTAGATTATGTATGTTGATAGATCATCCCAGAATCCCCCCTCATGTGGAGCTCCTTCTACAAGTAGAGGTTGGTACCTGAGTAGGACTCTTCACACATTGGCCAAGTGTTCAAGCAGAGTGTGGTGGTGAGTGGTGCCTGCTTTGGCACCATCTCACCCCATCAACTTGTCAATGGGAGTGGATCCAATGTGAAGTCAGGATTATAGAACCAATAACACAGTCAACTGCTTGTATCAAAAATGTTAAGTTTCTACCGGTGTACTAGTAAACAACAAATGATACTCCTTTAAGTTCTGGCAGGCAGTTTGAGGACATGTCCTGCCTCTTCCAGTTCCCTGCTGATGGATGGTATTGTACCAAGAAAGGAAAAATAGGCCAAGCCTATTTTTCTAGACCCCAAGGTGGGTAAACTGGATTCATTTGATGTCATGGTGTTACCGACATGGGGTAACATGTATCTCACAGTTGGGGATGATCTAGGTAGCCCTTGACAACAAGTTATCATTTTCAAGGGTGGGTAATGGAAAAGTCATGAATGAATAAAATAGAAGAGATCTGTTTATTCTAAAGCAGGGCTGAGCTACTTTGGGGGACTGTGGGCCATTTTATCACACCAACCTCTCCCTCCTACCGGCTGCATTCCTCTCACCACCTCTGAGCTGTTGGGTTCAGCAGTTGCAAAAAGATTAATTACGAAGTGGCCATTTACTGCTGAAATTGAATACAAAGTGGAAAGCTGGTCAAATTCAGCTTGAGAACAAACTATATTTGACTTATTTACTGCTCCATAGTGGTAAACTACTTTTTTTGCCACCATGAATTTCAGCGCTGGGGCAGTGGGAGGGGGTCAGTCAGGGTAACGGGCTGCATGTGGCCTTCAGGGAATGTGTCACCCACACCTACCCTAAATATGAGGGCAGGCATGTGGTACTGCTTATCTTTCTAAATTGAAAATTGGGTCTAGCACACACCCCTTCCCCTAGCCTTAAAAAAATTAAAAATAAAAATTGGGAGTTTCTTTCATTGCTGAGAATGTGGAAATACTTTCCAAACTCTAGTCATCATTAGGAGTATTTTAAAACTGATTTTATTTTAAGTAATGCAAACACTGTCCCACTAACAGAGCAAAAGCGAAGCCTGTTGTGAAGTATTTGCCCCCAGAGGTCTTGGAAATCTATTGCAGATTTCACTAGTCTTTCTAACATTTTCTGACATTTAAAAGAAAACAGAAAGCAGCCCCATGCCAGATGAAAGTGAACATAAGGAGCCAGTTAATGTTTGTGTCCAGTTGGATGAAGATAGGCTACACAGATTCCTTCCATTTTACACATGGTTAGTCATGAAATTGTATGGGGACACTCACACAAACACACACACTAAAAGAGTTTTATTATATCAACTGAAGCAAACTTTTTGGTAACTAAGTGTCAGCAGCTACATGTCCAGAATACAGCGGTCCCATTCCATATCCTTATACACAGTCCTGGATGATGATTCCTAGAAGGTTAGCATGGAGTGTTGCTCCCAAGTTTATAGACCACAGAATGTCTAAGCCCAAGAGAAGGCTAATTTTACTTCACCGCAACACTAGAATCAAAGAACGACCTGCCACACCTCAGGATAAAGCAGACTCACATAAGCCCCTCTATCGTTTCTACTATACTCAAGGGAGACAATCCTCTTTCAGCCTGAAGGCTGAATTCAATTTTTGGTGAACTCTCAAGGGGCAAATTCCAGTGATGGGCAGGCCCAAAGACAATGGGAATGGAGCTAAAGACAGAAGGGGTGGGGTTGAAATGGAGCCAGTGTGGTATAGTGGAGCCAGTGTGATGTAATGGTTGGGGTGTTGGACTGGGAGTCGGGAGATTTGAGTTCTAGTCCTCACTCCACCATGGAAGCCCACTGGGTGACTTTGGGCCTGTCACAGACTCTCAGCTCAGCATACCTCACAGGGTTGTTGTTGTGAGGATAAATTTATTTATTTATTTATTTATTTATTGCATTTTTATACTGCCCAATAGCCGAAGCTCCCTGGAGAGGAGGAGGATTATGGAGAGGAGGGGGATTATGTACACCACCTTGGGTTCCTTAAGGAGGGGGAAAGGTGGGATATAAATGTAATAAATAAATAAATACTACTAACTACTACGACTACGACTACTACTACTAATATTTGAGGTTAAATCACACACTACTAGTAAATAACTCTTAGGAGAGGCATTTCAACCCTTCAGAATGAGGGGGACACTGCACAAAAGCCATGAAACAATGAAATGTTCAGTGGCTAGGAAAAAAGGGTGGGGTCAGAAGAAGGGGGCATTGCCAACTGGCCCGGATTTCCCTGCCAGGCCTGGGGTGTTGTTGTTGTTCTATGCATTACAGCTCCGTGGCTTTTTGCGGCTACTCGCTTACGAGTAGCCGGGAAAAGCCACGGACTGGGCACAGCACTCATACTAGCATTGTGCCCATCGGCCCGGGGGGGGATCCGGGGGGGAGAGAGGGGCAGGGGGAAGACTGAGGATCGGCCTGGCAAGGGGGTGGGAAAGCCGGGGATCGGCCTGGCAAGGGGGGTGGGAAAGCCGGGGATAGGCCTGGCAAGGGGGGTGGGAAAGCCGGGGATCGGCCTGGCAAGGGGGGTGGGAAAGCCGGGGATCGGCCTGGCAAGGGGGGTGGGAAAGCCGGGGATTGGCCTGGCAAGGGGGGGGGGGAAGATCGGGGACGGGATCAGGGATGGTGGATGGGGGGGAGGACGAGTGAGCAGGCAGGGGGCCATGGGGAGGGATCAGGAGCGGGTGGGGGGCTTAATTTTTTTAAAAACCCACTTACCTTGTCCGGAGTCTTCGGGGCACACGTGGCCCCTTTAACACTAAAAAAAAATGGCCGACACTGCAGGGCTTCCAGAGTCCCTGTGTGTCATGCGTCTAGGAGGTGGGGCAGCGCGCGCTAAAGTTAGCGCGCCGTCGCCCCGCCTCCCTGCCGGCTTATCCGGCATAGTCTAGCAAGGCCCCTAGTCTGTTTTAAAGATGAACAACCATCAGAAGGCAGAACAGGAACTTGAAATTGCCCGCCTAAATAATGGACTGAACAAGGCACACCAGTCACCTGGTTATAGTTTTTCATGGTGAGATGTACTGTATTTCCATTCAAATAATAAGAAGTATTTCTAAATTTGCACACACACACACACATGCAAATTATGTGTCCGCTTTTTTTTAAAAAAATATTTTTGGTAATGTATTCCATCATCTTCTTTTCTTCCTTTTGCCAAATTCTAAACTCCATCTGATAAGCGTTTTATTGCACGCTCTTTACTGGGCACTCATGGATTTGGCTCAGGTCCCTCACATGACATCGTCTGCTTCCCGTGGGTCTTCTGCCCCTTCTGGTCTTCCTTGTGCGACAAAAAAAAAACCCTCATTAAGTCCGATGTTTTTTTAAACTCGGAATTGCTGCTCTATCCTGCTCTGTGCAGGAGAAGCAGCACCATTAGAACAGTGGAGTCAATGGGCCTCGTGCTAGTTCTTTACTTACTCTTTTGAAAAGAGGATGTAACTGAGGAATGAAAACATGGGCGGAGAAGCAAAGGTAGGGAGTGTGCTAACCCCCAGTGTGAAAAACAATCAAATTTAATGATGAGCTGCATGTAGGGATCTCACCAGTCAGTGGTAGCAAGTCAACCATGGATTCAAGCCCATCATTCAATCACATACTCTCCAGAAGATTGAACCACACACTTTTTTTTTAACAACCTCCATCTCAGTAGGAATGTTAAAAACATAAATACTTAGCATATTTCTGGTCTCTGCTAATGGGAAGGCAACGTTACAGTGTACCATGCCAAGACACGTGCTAGCACTAGAATATCCATTTATCACATGTTTAATTACCTTGCTTACCCACCCCAACATGCTGTATCGTTCTTGGCAGAAAGTCTCCCCTGCCTTAGGATTCCAACCTAACTTATCCATATGGCTTGATCTCTTTGAGCCTTGCCATTAGCGAAAGCTGAAATTACCTACCCCACCCTCGCAAGCCCTGTGATTTGTTTTGCCAAGGTTGCATCATAGTTTGCTTTTTTTTAAAAAAAAATCAGTTTGGATAGCATCAGGCAGCACACATTTGGCCAAGACCGAACTCATTTTGCATCTCACGCTTCTCTGCAGCAAGTGCATTTGTGTGAACAGTTTTGGATTTCTCAGAGCTATGTTGTGTTGCTGAACCTGGTTTAAAACAGCATTGGATTACAGGTCTTGAGGCCCCTGGGGTAAACCACATTTTTAAAGCTCACATGTCCTTTAGAGCAGATATGAACACACATTTCCACATGAGTTGAATTTTAACATACTTTTTAAAAATGTATTAATTTTGTATGTTTTTAATCAGTTATATGTATTTTATGGTGTTTTGTATTTGGTGTTGTACCCCGCCTCGATCCAGAGGGAGAGACTGGTTGTTGTTGTTGTTGTTGTTGTTGTTGTTGTTGTTATTATTATTATTATTATTATTATTATTATTATTATTATTATTATTATCCTGAATGCAGAGAAAGTTAGCTGCACAGGAGATTGCCTTCATCTTCAGTGCAATGCCACCTCTTTCCTGGTGGACTGGTTAAACTGCCCAGTAGGGATGTGCTCCGCTTCTAATCAGACCGGCGAATTAGAAGCGGAGCGGGGTGCTTCGCCTCCCCTTAAAGCGGAGGCGAAGAGAATTGGGGGGCCGGCGGAGCGTTGCGAAGAGGATCGAGGTGAAGGCGGATCCTTCGCCTCGATCCGGAGCTCCGCAAGAAAGGTAAGTGGGGTTTACCGGGCCCTGCCACTGTTGCTGTCGCCAGTGCAGCGACAGCAGCAGGGCCCGGTAAACCCCCCTCCCTCCTCTCCCTTACCTGCGTCCGTCCGTGGTCCCTTGGCTTCTTCAATTGAGCCCGTGGCTCAACCAAGAAGCCGAGGGACCACGGACGGATGCAAGTAAGGGAGAGGAGGGAGGGGGCCTTACCTGGCGCCACTCCCCTCCACTGCGGAGCTCTGATTCGGAGCCGGAGCTCTGCAGCGAAGAGGAGCGGACTATGGGCAGAGCTGCGCAGAAATTTTCAGATCGGCCCGCGGGGCAGATCGGGGGGCCGTGCACACCCCTACTGCCCAGAGAGCTTAGGTGATGGGGCAGTATATAAATGTAATAAATAAAATAAACAGGGCAAGGAAGGAAGGTACCTATAGACTTCAAAAAGATATTCCAACTCAAGTGCTTCTTCATTTCAATGGACTGACATGGCCCCATATCCTTTCAACCACAAAGTCTGTTGTTGATAATAAGGAAAAATGACCACTAAGAAGAAGAAAAGCCCATCTCTGGCCTTTGGCAGTGCTTGCTGCGGTTGAAGGGAATTGGAGTTCAACAACAGGTAGGGGGCACAGGTTCCCCACCTCTGCTGTAGAAGTAAATATTTATGTCATTAAAATGCACCCACATCCATATTATCCAGGGTTGGCCCTCTCATGAAGCAGATGAGGTACACACATCAGGTGGTGGAGTGGGAGGAATAGTGAATTGCAACACTCCCCCTGGCCCCCAAGAAGTGCCTGCCACCACTTCTGTCTGCCACTTCCAGTGACTGCTCTGGACAGCCCTGCCAGTCACTCTTCTGCAGTGGCATTTAGTGCAGTGAGAGAATGGTTGCTGGGACTCTTCAGAGCAGCTGCCATCCTCTGTTTGCCCCATTGTGTGGAATGCCATTCAGCCAGAAGAAGTGGCTGCAAGGGTCTTGTGAGAGCTCAGGCCAGGTCTTGAGACCCAGAGTGAGCTCTTCTGAGATCTGGCTGAGCTCTTGCGAGGCTCAAGTGAGCTCTTGTGAGAGCTGTGCACCCACTTGCTCTGGCTGTGTGGCTCTTTGTGCTGTGAGGCAAACAGGGTGGGTAGTGGTGGCAAATGCAAGGAGAGTGTGATGTGGTGGCAACAAGGGAGCCTGCACTGGGATTGTTATGAACATAAGCAAACAACAACCATACATGAAGAAGTTTGAGTCTTAGCAAGACAAGACTTTGCATCTCACCTAAATTTTGCACAGAAATCAGAAAAAGTCCAGTTTTCATCATCCTCAGACTCACAACATATTGTACAGAGTATTGCCATTCAGTTTGTATTTTTGGCCAGGTGATTACTAACCAGGAGCAAGACCACAGCTTCCTGTTTTGCAATAAGTGAATGGGCCCCATTTACTTGAACTCTTGGGAGTCTGAATGTAGCCCAGCATAGTGAATTGGATGGGCACATTCTTCTCGACTTTCAGAGAGATCACGGCCAGATCTACATCAAGCAGGATATAACATTTTGAAAACGTTTTGAAAACTGTATAGGGAGTGTGTCCTGGTCCTCAACAGTTGTCACTACTGTTATAAACCGTTTTAAAGCAGTAGTGTAGATCCTACCTACATGTGAAGTGCATCATGGCAGCCTTCCCCAATCCGGTACCCGCCAGATTTGTTGATATTACAAACCCATCATCCCCAGCCACCGTGGCAATTGGAGTAAATAGGGGAAGGCTGGTGTAGGGAAACCTGGGGGAGTGTTCCCTGAAATTCACACATCTCATATTCAGCCCTGACCTTTTACACAACAAGAAGTCAAGTAGTTTCTTTATACTTTGTTTAGGTCCTTGCCTCCCCTCTCTCTCTCTCTGAAAAGAGGGAAATTGAACCACTCCTGAAAGGGGGGGATTCTTCCCATGGATCTATCCATGGTTTCTCTCCCCTCTTTTCCTCCTGGATGTTTGTCTTTTAAGATAAACAGCATGGAGGACCACAATACCACTTTTATTAAGGTCCACCAAAGGGTTCCCATACATTACTTTATGTGTTGTTTCTCTGTCTATTTATCCCCTTCCTTCAACAGCAACCCCATCATCATATACTCCCCTCCCTTATATCAACCATTTGCAGCAACATTTTCACTCTGTTTTTGTCTGCTTCTTCAGGACCCATTTTGCAATATAAATCTTCTCTGCTAACATTTGGGTTATTATAGCTCACAGACAATTGCAAAATTGTTTCCAAATTTGCCACTCAAAGGATATCTAATCAGCTGGTGCACAACAAAGAGGTAAGCAAGAGCAGTGCTGCATTCCAGATGCCCTCATATTATTTAACCATTTGTTTTCAGATCTAGAGGAAAGGAAAGTCAAAAAGATTATTATGAGCTGTAATTATTGGGAGAATTCAGGTGATAACTTTCTTTCTCACATACACACTTCCCCTAATTTGATAAATGTTCAGGACCTCTTTGATAATGGTCAGTCATCCATTCAATTAAAAATTACCACACAAATCACTCATCAATTGTGGATTTATCAATGGTAATGGTTTCTTGGTTGCTTCTATACCAGAGCTTTTAATGCTGCTGAGGCAGTGTTTAATTAATCTGGAAGTGGAATTTATTTATTTATTTATTTATTTTATTACATTTATATACCACCCCACAGCCGAAGCTCTCTGGGCGGTTTACAACAATTAAAAATAGTAAACATTAAAAGTATACAAAAATTTAAAAAACATAAAAACAGTATAAAAACAACAGTATTCATTTAAAACAACAATTCTGGGGTCCATTAAAACAAACAACGTTATTAAATGCTGTTAAAATGCTGTTAAAATGCTTGGGAGAAGAGAAAGGTCTTGACCTGGCGCCGAAAAGATAACAACGTTGGCGCCAGGTGAGCCTTATCGGGAACCACTGAGAAGGCCCTCTCCCTTGTTGCCATCCTCCAAGCTTCCCTTGGAGTAGGCACTCGGAGGAGGACCTTAGATGTTGAGCGCAGTGTACGGGTAGGTTCATGTCGGGAGAGGCGTTCCATCAGGTATTGTGGTCCCAAGCCATGTAGGGTTTTATAGGTTAAGACCAGCACCTTCAATTGGGCTCAGAAACATATAGGCAGCCAATGCAAGCGGGCCAGAATCGGTGTTATATGCTCAAACCTCCCTGTTCCAGCTATCAATCTGGCTGCCGCATTTTGCACAAGCTGCAGCTTCCAGACCGTCTTCAAAGGCTGCCCCATGTAGAGGGCATTGCAGTAATCTAATTTGGAAGTTACCAGAGTATGGACAACTGAAGCTAGGTTATCCCTGTCCAGATAGGGGCATAGCTGGGCCACCAGCCGGAGTTGGTAGAAAGCACTCCGTGCCACCGAGGCCACCTGAGCCTCAAGTGACAAAGATGGTTCTAGGAGAACCCCCAAGCTACGAACCTGCTCCTTCAGGGGGAGTGCAACCCCATCCAGAACCAGTTGAACGCCCCCCATCCGATCAGAGGAACCACCCACCAGCAGCATCTCAGTCTTGTCTGGATTGAGTTTCAGTTTATTAGCCCTCATCCAGTCCATTGTCGTAGCCAAGCACCGGTTCAGCACATCCACAGCCACACCTGATGAGGATGAAAATGATGATTCCACATAACTATGGATGTGTAAGCCAGTAAAACTTCTCAGAATTCCACTTCAGAGTTCACAGAATTCCATCTCAAAGCTCGTTCAGACTCGAGTCTATATCAGATTGTGAATTTTGTTTTTTCCCTTTTTCACATGAAAATCCATGCGTATTTTGTCCACATTTTTTCCAGATGTACACATCAGTTGCATGCAGGCTTGAAATGTACACATTCTTCTCCCAATGATTAAAACACACTCCTACACATTTTTCAAATGTACACAGTTGTTTCATGTACATTTTTCAAAGGAGTGCATGCTGTAGAATGCATGGGTTGTTTTTTTCCACGCATCACACTGCAAGCTCGAAAATGTTCAGACTTCAACCACAGATTACGTTCAAGTCCATGTTCAGTCCAGAAGGCAAGAACTGCATAAATCCTGATTAAAAACCAAACCAAACCTGGAACAAATTCCTCCTATATCCCTACATGACACAGGCAGAGCAATCCTGCTGCTTGTGGTGGGAGAACCATGGCAGAGTTACTGCCATTTCTTTATCCCTGTTGTCTCACACCACCTGGGACAGGAGGTGGTGGTAGTGGGTTCGGCCATTTCCCTCTCCTTTCCCCTCCTCCCAAATTAACTATACCATCTCTTGGGCTGGCATAGTTTTCAGCTCTGTTTTGGTCTGCGTGTTCTTGGATGCTCTGATGCATTCCTGACGTGCTCTAAAAATCATCCTAATTTCAACTGCATTGGTGTAGCATCACAAGTAGGGAAGGTATTATTATTATTATTATTTATTTATTTATTTATTTATTTATATAGCACCATCAATGTACATGGTGCTGTACAATCTCTTCCCCCTCCTCCAGTAAGCAGCTCCAGTAACAGACCTCTTTCTCAGTCGGAAGATCTCCCTTTCCAACAGGGGAGTAGGAGTTCCACGGTATCCAGTGGCCCCTTGGCTTGCTTTGAAGGGAGGAATAATATTGCTTAATCAATTAATTAATTAATTGTAAACTGCCCAGAGAGCTTCAGCTATGGGGGGATATATAAATTTTATAAAATAAATAAATAATCATATTATCTGGCATTCACAATTTCTATGGCCTAGAAGATCCTTCTATAATGTTTATTCAGAAGTATGCCTTGTTCAACAAAGATCCCCTTTAACTTTGCTCTAATTTCTTCCTGCTCACTGTAAGTCTGACATTACTGGAGGATTACAATTTATCTCCCAGTTTGTGTTCTTACTGATGGAATAGGCAGCTGTCCCTAGGGATATTTCAGGTGTCTGGCTGTGGCTCAAGGCCTGGCATTTATACCTCTAATTTCGCATCAATGGCCTCTTTACGGCTGCCATTTATGCACACGGTTCTTTAGGGAAAAGGCTGAACTGCCATTTTTATGCCAAATGGTGGCTCCATGAAGGAGTGGGTGGCTGCACACCACTAGCCAGGCACCTGCAGATTGCCCAGGGGCTCACCATGCATGGTGAACAGAGTTGGGTGGCTGGAAGAGTTCTGGCAAGTCCATCCATCCCTAACTGTCCCTAATATTAAGGATATATCATATAAGCAGCAGTGTATCACAAGTCAAGACTCATTGGGCTCAGTCCGGGGAACCTGGATTCAAATCCCAATGTGAACTCACTGTGAAGTCAGTCCTTCTCTGCTTCAGTTCTCCAATCTGCAACATGGGAATGTTTAGGATTATAATGCAATTCCTTCAGAACATCAGTGGCTATTGAATTTTGCATGTCTGCAATTTTGCCGTCTTGCTCTGTTTCTGGCTCAAACATTTGCAGGCCATCTCGTGGCCCATAAAACCACAGGCCCCAGCTTCAGCCAGAAATTCTGCAGCATCTCTAATCTATTTTGTTATGATATTCCACAATTCAGCAGGCACCAGCCAGCACAGCCTGGAAACCTAAGCTGCGTATTCTTTACCAACTGTGTTTTCCTTTTTTTCTGCAGATGGCTCTGAAGTTCCCTGTCTCCCATTAAGGACGTGGTTCATTCCTGTAATGTTCAAATCCAATTTTGTTTCCAGCTGAGAACTAGCCTTCAGCTGACAAAGATTTTGTTTCATTTAACAGGCTGAGATTTCTAACCACAGCGACCACCATTGCTCTTCCCCACCTCTTAATCTGCCTCTGGCAACGTAGAATAATAATAAGCATTACGCTCAGCTGCACAGATCAAAAACCATTTGATTGTAATCATGTATCTTTTATCAATGTGATCCACCCCAACCCGACTCTCTTTGTTAACACAAAAATGGCATATTGTGCGAAGTAGCGAAGAAAAACATTAAATCTGATGAGTGACATAGCATGACAAAGTTAGTACACTCAAATATGGGATAGAAAGGAAAGGCCACATGATGCTGTGCCACATCAATGGTCTATGTAACTGAATTGTGCCTATGCAATTTTCTGGAGTATTTTGCAGAGCAGAGAACTCTAGAATTTGGAGGTTATTTCTGAGGTGAAATGTCTGAGGAATTTTGAGGGAAGAAAAATAGAGTTTCACAAAAGCAATAAAATGTCTTGGGAAGGTTTTGCATAGCCCAAATTCCAGCTGTTGTAACCTAAGACTAAAGGTCCACCGAAATGAAAATCTGTTGTAAATATGGAGAGCCTCACTTAAATTAATGTGTCTTTAGGACTAGTTTTCTTGGAAATGTAACTGAATTAAGATTAGTTTAAGGCACACTGCTATGCATGTCTAGACAGAAAAAAAGCCGTACAACTCCCAGCATGCCCCAGCCAGCATGGCTCACTGGGAGTTGTAGGATATTTTTCTACCTAAACATGCACAGGATTTCACCATTAGCTTCTCAAGAAGCATCCACATGTTTTCTGGCTGACCACCAAGTTTTGCTTAGAGCAAATTCATCTGAGATAAAATTTGAGGGCTCAATGAAAGGTAGGTCAGATGGATTTCTAGCATTTCTAGCTTTAATCTGGCTTTGACTTTCTTTATTACTTGGTTTCTGCTGAGGTTTTACATTGTATTTTATTGATTTGATCATTGTTTTAAATATATTAATGGTGCTTGACACAAATCCTCAGAAGGTCACATGAAGGCTACCGCAATTCTGAAGAATACTATTTTGTTCAGGACATCCTGAATCTGACAAAGTCACATCATGTGCATCCTGTTCACTAAGAGCAATTTTGGTGAAATTCATAATTAGTGGGTGTGACATATGACACTGTCCAGCTTGTAGCCCTTGGCTGTATTACACATGGAGTACTCTTGCCCCAAAAGTTCTTCTCCGGCTCAGCATGCCAGACGAGATTGTTAAATGCAGTCAGTGTAAATGCAACCAGACGAGGCACCTAACACACTCTCATTCACTGATTTTTCACATTTTTTTTCCAGTCTTAAGTTTGGTTTATCCTGAACTTTGAGATTTCTTTTGTAAATTTCCATAGAAATTTATATGCATTTTTGTACATTTTCCCTAATATTTGCATTTTTGCAAATAATTTGAACATTTTGAACATTAATTTTGCTAATGTATGTGCTCTGTGTGCACCTTTCCCCCAATATACAAATTTTTGTACAAATCTTTTCTTTTCTTTTGGACTGGAGATCTCCATTGAAAAATTTGGAGAAGTGTGAATCTTGATTTTTGGTTCATTCGTGTAATGGTTCAAAAGTGCAAAATTAGGTCATTTCACATTAACATATGAAATGAATACATTTCTCCCCCATTCCTATTCTTTGCAAATATTACATGCAGCTGTTTCCTCCCATCCAGATCTAAACCCCTCTCATTCTGGGATGTGTTTATTGGGCACAGTGATGCCAACAGAAGGGGGAACTCCCCCATGCTTGAAATAATCAATTTCAAATTAGTTTCTGAAAAATCTGGGGTGTGATAAGTAGGGCTGTGCACAGCCCCCTTGACTAAGGGCACCTTGGGGGTGTTTGCCTTGCCTCAGCGCCAAAGCCAAAGTGAGATTCAGCTCCCCCAAAGTGGGTCAGCCTTATGGGTCCCTGGGTGCCAGCTGCAATTTACAGATAAGTCCCAGTGGTGGCATTGAGAAATGACTGGAGAGAGGGAGGGAGGTGAGTTGAATGGACACACCTGGACTCATGGCTGGCCTTGCACCAGCTTTTCTGGGCAGGTAGGTGGGGGGGGGGATGGCCTGAGGCGCACTGAGGTTTTTGTGCTGATCTACTTCAGCCTCGGGGTGCCTCAGATCCAGGCCAAGGATGGCCAAATTGGCCTACCTCAGCTCAGATTCAGGGATTTAGCCTGAGGTGATGCAAAGCCCCAATGATAAGCTATTAAAGATAATGCCTGTTAGAGTTAGTTTAGTCTTGAGAAAGCTGAGTATTTACCTGGCTTGGCCTTAAACAAGAAATAGTTGGCTCATCATAGAGGTTGACCCTTTTCTCACATATAGTCCTAGGTTCCATTAGCCTTTCAAAAGAAAACCTGCCAGTCTATTGTTTTGCTTCACACACATGATTCCTTGTCTTCTCCTCCTTCCATTCCTCCCTTCCTTCTGCCCTTGCTCAGTTTTATATTTTCCCTTTCTGGTTTAAGTGCATCTCTTTTGGGAATGCCATAACTACTTTCAGGTGGAGTAGTGAGGCCAGTCAAATTTCCATCCGTGCACAGACACTCACATAGGGCTTCACCAATCATCCTTCCACTAGCCCTCTCTTTTCCAGTTCCTCCCCTTTATCAGTAAAGCATAATTGCTGTTCTCAATGGGGAGGAGCTAACTCAGGTGTCTAGTAGACAGGTGTCTTTCTGAAACTCTAAGCTGACACTAACAGCCCTGATCATGCACAGAAACATCACTTACACCTTGGGGCAGATGGGCAGGTGCTTTCCTTGTGAGCCTACTCTCCTTATCACTTGATATGTCTCCCCCTTTAAAAAGTTAATACTGTAGCTTTTTGCTAGTGAAGGAGTGACTGGCAGAGGAGGGAGCATGCATGAAAAACATTTAGATTTTTGAGTCTTCATCTTGACTGCAAAAAAAGGGGGGGTAGGGAAGGGAAGGGAAGGGAAGGGAAGGAGAGAAGGAGGGAGGGAGGGAGAGAGAAAGCCTTCAATTTTTTTTTTTTTTAGTGTTTCAAGGGAACACTCAAAATGTCCAAATGTTTTGTTTTTCAAGCTAGCTGGGGGAGTGGTGATGGACTGGAGACAACACTCATTGGGGTGGGGGATGAATTTTCAAGCTGATTTCCATGATGGCTAGTGAGGGATGAATGTAGAGCAGGGGAAAGAAAACAAACATTTCCATGCACATACAGTAACACCAGTGTGCATGTATCAAGATTACAAGGTGGAAGAGAACAGTTGGAAAGCAATAAAGTCTTCTTCCAAGGACTTAGCAAGAAAACTCATATATAGCAGCTTGCATTTTTATTATGCCATGGGGAGTTCATTCACTCACTAAGCCCAGCAGCACCCTTCTAAACCAGAGGTGGATAACATATGGCCCATGGGTCATATGTGACCCCCATAGGGGGCTTATGGACCCTACTGGATCCTCTATCATTGCTACCATGGCCCCTTCACTACTAGATTTTGCTGGGAAACAAGGCACAGAATTTCTGGGAACTGGCTGGTGGTGGCACGGCTATGTCCAACAGTACTGGTGGAGGGGTGCAGCCTGCAGTGGGTTCAGGGGGGGGCAGTACAGCCCTCCCAACCCACTGAATTTTTCCACCTCTGTTCCAAACTCTTTCAAATTTCTAGGTTAAACCAGAAATATAGGAAGCACAGCTTGATATATGAGACTCCTTTTCCACCACATTGGGAATCCAGCTTTGTGGACTGCTTTGGTTATGTCCTATGTGTTTGTGAGCTATAGAGTGGTGTGTGTGTGTGAGAGTGTGTGTGTGTGTGAGAGAGAGAGAGAGAGAGAGAGAATAAATTGATGCAAGATATATAAAGTGCGTTTTCCCATTCCTGAGATAATGGAAGATGCCGTTGGCCAATCACCATGACCTTTGACCTTGGAGTGTATGTTCAATGACAGCTGGATGCACTCTATGAGATTAAGAAAGGGATTGTGTGAACTAGCCATTCATGTCTTGGGTTACATGTCCTTGAATTCTCTTCAAATTGTCTATATCTTTCTATGCATATGAGCAAAGCTATCAAGGGAAGTGGCTGATAACAGGAGAAACCAGAACCCGCATATTAGAATCTACTCCCCTTCAGTATTACCAACTCTTAAATGGTGTCCTAACATCATCTGTGCTGCTTTTCCTTTTAATTAACTTCTAGTTCTCATGATTATGGTCAAAGACCTCCCAATATATCTCTGACATAATTTCCTTATGATTTAAACTCCTAGAAAAGCCATTAAAAATATTATCATGATTTAAAAAGTAATTTGTTGATTGGGGAAACTTTGGCCACACTTCTGGGATACTTTCTCTTGCTTTCCCAAGTCATCTTCTAGCAGCAACTGAGTCGCTGAAATCCTGTCCCAAATGGGTCCCTGCATCACCCTTTAGTCCTGCCTACAGAGCTTAAAAGCAAACCATGTTTGCTGCTTGAAAGCCAAGCTCCCGTGAACTTGGAAGGATCTGGGCCAGAGAGGAAACTGGAGAAGAAAATGGTAAAACAAAACTTTTCACAAGCTTTGGAAATAATTAGAAGAATCTTTTAACCAAGGGTCCTTTGAAAAAAAGGGGAAAAGCATAGGATACTTCAAAAGAATGTCTGTTTCTTGAGGAGATTCCCAAGCTATTCAATACAGACCAGAAAGACAATTCAGAAAAATAATTTGCACATATACTGTGTGTAACCAGTCAGTTGCCCCTGCTGATCCCTAGATGGGGATTGTCCATTGGGTCTACTAAAGCAGCAAGAATGACTGTAATATACTAGAGATGACCAGATTTCCCTTTTCTATTCTGTTATTGCTCTGTAGGTATGCTCTGCCTGCAGCCCACTCTGCTTGCCTTCTGATTTAATTGGAAGTTTTAAAATTGGTGCACATTTCAGTTTATGCCTTTTTTGTTATACAGGATACCAATAAGAATGGCACACAGGGACATTGACTATATCAGTGCAAAAGCAGAATCTAGATGAGATAACACAATCACATCAAAAATGACACCTCTTTGCTGTGTTATTTAATAAGTGTGCATGTTCTCTGCTGTGTATGTAAGGGAAAAATAATAAGATGTGAACTGAAAGCCATAGCAAAACGTGCATGTACAGCAGCATAAAAAGTCCATACATTTTGAAATGGGACGAATGGCAGATCGTTCATACATCACTGCCACACCAAAAACAAGATCAGGTCATTCAAAATTCCAAAACTCAGGGGAAATTTTGGATGAGCTGTAAAATGAAAACATAAGTAGAAAAACAGCCAAATCTAGATCACATCAAACAAATTGAGAAACCAATGTGCCACAAAACATACATGGAATAATGCAAATTTCTATTCGGCCACTAGATTGTCCTTGGGGATCTATTGGCAGGGGTATAATAAACAGGATGGGCGATGGATGGAATTTCTGCTGTGGATTTGACACATGACAAAAGTAGAGGAAAATGCAGGATCAATGGTCTGTGACAGCTGTCCCCAAAATGAAGTTTTGGACCATTGCCCATGTTGTTTGGGGCTGATGGAAGTTATAGTCCAAAACATAAAACCTCTGGAAGGCACCATGTTGGGGAAGGCTGGCCTATGGCACTGTCATGGAAATAACATTAATTTAATTTTCATTAATTTAATTTATTACATTTTTACAGTGCCCAATAGCCAAAGTTCTCTGGGTGGTTTACAAAAAGTTAAACCCTAAAATACAACATACAATAAAACCTTTAACACATTATTTAAACAGTTTGAGACAGCTAAAAACAAGTAACAATAAACTACCATGACCTAGTAAAACAACTACTATTAAAAGTCCTAACATATGTCATTGAATTCCTGGGAGTAGAGGAAAGTCTTAATCTGGTACTGAAAAGATGACAATGACCTCACTTGGCATCACACAGTTGATAGAATGCCACCAAGAAGGCCTTCTTCCTTGTTGTATCCCTCCAAACCTTCACCAGAGGAGGCATTTGCAGCAAGGCATCAGATGTTGATCATTGTGAATTGTGGTCCAAAGCCATAAATGGCTTTATCGGTTGAAAAGAGCTTTTTGAATTGGGCTTGAAAACACACAGGCAGCAACTGCAAGCAGGCCAGAATCCATGTTATATGCTCAGAACTTTTGGTACTCAGTATCATAAGGACATAATAACAACATAATAACATTTGTTGTAAACCGCCCAGAGAGCTTCAGCTGTGGGGCGGTATATAAATGTAATTAAATAATAAATAAATAAATAAGAAGAGCCATGCTGGATCTGACCAAAGGTCCATCTAGTCCAGCATTCAGTTCACACAGTGGTCAACCGTCTGCCTGTGGGAAATCCACAAATAGGACATGAGTACAATAGTATCTTCTGACTCATACTCCCCAGCATCTGATGGGCATAGGCAAGCTACCTCTGATACTGGAGCTAGCATATAGCCAGAATGATTAGCAGCCATTGATAGACTTATTTCTCATAAATCTGTCTAATCCCTTTTTAAAGCCATCCAAATTGGTGACCATCACTAATCACATAGTTTAACTGTGTGCAGTGTGAAGAAGTACTTCCGCTTATCTGTCCTGAATCTCCCACCAATCAGCTTCATGGTATGACCCCAACTTCTAGAGAGGGAGAGAATTTATCCCCATCTACTTTGTCCACACCATGCATAATTTTGTTCACTTCTATGATGTATCCCCTTACTCACCATTTCACTAAGCCAGTCACAGATGTTATAACCTTTCCTCATTGGAGAAGGTGCTGCTTTTCTCACAAGCTGCAATTTCTGAACCACCTTCAAAGGCTATCCCACATAGAGCATGTTGCAGTAATCCAACTTGGAGGTTACCTGTTCACCTAGTTTGGAGAGATCCTTCTGAATCTCTTCATATTCCAGTTGGGTTTCCATTATCCCAGCTATAGTAATTTGGTGTCACTGCTCACCTTTAACTCCAGACATTAATGAACATGTTCATAAGGAAAGATCGAAAGAGGACCAAACTTTCCAGTACTGTGAGAACTGCTAACGTGCTCCTACTGTCTGCTTTCTGTGGTTTAACAAATCAGTACAATGACCTATCCTCTTATCTTATGATTGCTAAGTTTTCAATACTGGTTAGCTTGAACATTGCTTGTTTGCCCATCCCTAATCACTACTTAAAAAGGTCACAGCCCAGCCTGGATCAGGTTCTGACAAGGCCATATGGTTCCAAAGGTGAAAGCAGGGCCACAGCCAGTGATAGCATTTGCGGTGGTGGTGATGTGGTGGGGCACTCTGGTTCTGATTCTGATCGATGATGGAATATATATCCTAAATAAACACGACAACTTTTCTAATAGAAATGTAATCGGATAGTGCCAATTAATGATTAGGAACATGTTTGTTGTGGCCCTGTGGCTATATAAGAGATCCATGTCAGTGCTGTTATGTAACCATTAAGCCTCTTCCAATGTGGTTTCAATCACCCTGTAGTACTTAGTTAATGTACAATAGCTTTTTATATTAAATCTTAATCAAATCCTCATTTGGAGACACTTTGTTCATTCCTAAAGGATTCTAGAAAGCTTGTCATCCAACACCTCAAAGCCAAATGCCATTTTGAGACATATCAAGCAAAATGTCAACATCATACCAAATATGTTTTTCTGAAGATATTTTAAAAGTGGTGTGTGAAATACTGCCCCCAATCCAGATATTCTTGCTTTAGTCCTTAGACAATTGCTCTTAAGCCTTGCTGTGCCTCAGACCTCTAGCCTTGTTCTTTTCAGACCACCCCCTTTTTAACCTTTTGCTTCCGGTATGGGACATTATTATTCTGCACTGAGGAGGCCCCAGTGGTCCCCTGGGTTTAGCCATGTGACCTGCACAACAGTGGATCATCCTCTGCTAGAAGGGTGGTCAGAGGACAGATCTGTCTTTGAAGGCATCCTCTATTTGTAGAGCTGTCCTCTCCAGTTCTGGTTTAGAGATAAAGAACTATAAGAAGGAGAACAGGAAGGAGCCATGAAGTTGCCCATCCACAGTGAGCGCCTGGACAGAAGAATGGGCAAGACACACAGGCCACCTCTGCATAGTCTTCCCCACTATGTTGAGATGTATTGCATTTATATTTAAATTATAGCACTTATTTCTACATTTGCATTTCTACATATAAATAAGCATACACCAGATGTTAGCAAATCTGTCTCTTTTGTACTCTTTTTCTGTGATGCCACCAGGGCATCTATTCTGCGCCCTAGGCAAGGTGAGCTACTTTCACCCCCAACCCCAAAAATGCCAACTTTGATTTTTAAGAACATATGTTTCCTGGAAAAAATAAGAAGCACAAAACTTGAAACTGCTAAATTTATTTTAAAGTGCAAGAAATACGTCATGCCAATTATAGCAAACAAATTGTAAAGGAACATCTATGGGTCAAAAATGCATTATTTAATAGGAATATCACCTCCAAATCATCCCCCCCCAACTCACACACGTGCACACACACACACTCAGCATCACTCACTCCAAACAAACACATGCATTCACTCAAAGACCCCATGCATCCCATTCACCCATACATTCTCTCTCTCTCTCTCTCTCTCTCTCTCTCTCTCTCTCTCTCTCTCTCTTCCGGGCGCATTCCGGAAGTCTGAACGTGGAGCCGCCCCACCCCCACCCCAGCATCCCTGGCTTCGCTTCGGCTGGGTGGGCGTGGGGCGCCATCTCGCCCGCCCAGGCCCAGCTGATTCCTCGGGCCGGGCCAGCTCACAGCCAACACGTGTGAGTGCTGTGCTGTGCCTGGCGCCCCTCTTAGCTTGGCGCTCTAGGCGGCCGCCTGAGTGGCCTCTATGGTAGCACTGGCCCTGGATGCCACTGTGAGTGGCTACCGTGCCTGGCTTTCAAACTCCCCTCAAATGTTAATATGCCAGGCTCTGCAGTATTGGGCTAAACTCATCTCCTTGTACAATTCATTTGTTTAGTTTGGAAAGCCCCTCTGCCAACTCTGGTATGTTGTCCCCATGATAAAAGGAGAGAGAAACTGCTTTTGTGCCCGCCATGGCAATAAGCAGAACCTGGAGAAAATAGGGATGTTTGATGAATTCCCCCACAGCGTGGAGCTCAGTGAGCTGGCCCAACGTAATCTGCATTGAGTCAGGACAGCTTGCAAGATGTTGTTTATATATATAGTATAAAACATATATAGTATGTTATTTATATATAGTAATTTGCACAAATTGTATCAGCCAAAATTTGTGTTAATTGCATAAATTGCTACTTAATTATTATTATTATTTTAAAAAGGCCTGAAAAAGTTCCTGGGTTTCATGAAGGAGCCTGCAGTTCAGCTTGCAAGTGCAAGCTGAGTTGGAGGTGACATGAAAATCTGACAAGCCCCAAAGGGACTGGATTTCCCTAGGACAAAGTAGAGATTTCATAGAATCATAGAATCATAGAATAGCAGAGCCGGAAGGGGCCTACAAGGCCATCGAGTCCAACCCCCTGCTCAATGCAGGAATCCACCCTAAAGCATCCCTGACAGATGGCTGTCCAGCTGCCTCTTGAATGCCTCTAGTGTGGGAGAGCCCACAACCTCCCTAGGTAACTGATTCCATTGTCATACTGCTCTAACAGTTAGGAAGTTTTTCCTGATGTCCAGCTGGAATCTGGATTCCTTTAACACCCATGGAAAGGTGTTGTACAAAGAGCCATTGAGTTTGAGCTGATATTGATATATTCTTTCTCATAAACTGTCCCAGCAGTATAACTAAAGGTTGTGTATTTGTGTGTGTGTGTGTGTGTGTGTGTGTGTGTGTATATATATATATATATATATATATATATATATATAATAAAAATAATATACAATGAAAGTTTTATGGGGAAATTGTATTTCATTATTATTATATTTATTTATATCCCAGCATTTTCCCAGTACTGGGACTCAAGGTGGTTTACAAGATTAAAACATGTAAAATTAAAGCATATAAATATGAATTTACAAAAGTTAATATAGAATTAAACCCACAGTAAAATTAAAAACATTTAACTTTTTAAAAAACAAACAAACCACCCAACCAGTTACATTTTTTAAAAAAATAAATGAATCTAATATATTAACACAGGTCCAGAGTATTTCCAAAAGCCTGCTGGAACAAAAAAGTTTTCCCCTGCCTCTGAAAGTATAATACAGAGGGAGCCAGTCTAGCCTCCATGGGAAGGGAGTTCCAGAGCCTTGGAGCAGCCACTGAGAAGGCCCTCTCCCACGTACCCATCAGGTATGTCTGTGATGTTGGTGGGACTGAGTGAAGGGCCTCCCCAGAAGATCTCAGAGCATGGGCAGGCTCAATGGGAGAATTCGGTCTATCAGATAATCTGGACCCAAGCCATATAGGGCTTTATAGGTGATAAACAGCATTTTGAATTGTGCCCGGAAAGAGACCGGAAGGCAGTAGAGCTGTTGTAACAGGGGAGTTGTGCGCTCCCGGTAACCAGCCCCAGTCAACAATCTGGCTTCAACTCTTTGAACCAGCTGAAGTTTCCAAACACTCTTCAAAGCCAGCCCCACATAGATCGTGTTACAATAATCCAAATGGGATGTAACTAAAGCATGGTTCACCATGGCCAGATCAGACGTCTCCAGGAATCAGCGCAGTAGCTTTAACTGGGCACTCCTGGCCACTGCTGAAACCTGGGCATCCAGGCTCAGGGCTGAATCCAGGAGTACACCCCAGCTGCAAACCTGGGTCGTCAGGGGAAGTGTAACACCATCCAGCACAAGCTGAATCCCTATTCCATGATCTGCCTTTCAACTGACCAGGAGCACCCTTGACTTATCAAGATTAAGCTTCAGTTTGTTTGCCCTCATCCAGTCCATTATTGCCAACAGACAACAGTTTAGCACTGAAACAGCTTCCTTGGAATTGCATGGAATGGAGCAATAGAGTTGGGTGTCATCAGCATACTGGTGGCACTGCACCCCAAAACTATGGACAACCTCACACAACACTTTCATTTATATGTTAAATAGCATGGGAGACAAAGCAGAACTCTGAGGGACTCCACAGGCCAAGGAGTCGAATAGAAGTCCCCCAGCACCACTTTCTGGGTCCATCTCTCCAGGAAGGAATGGAGCCACTGTAAAACAGTGCCTCCAAGTTGCATCCCAGCAAGCAGCCTGTGATTTGTTCATCTTGCTTTGTCCAAATCCAACACAACCTGTTTCACTCCCTCCCCTTTTGCCTTTAACTTTCCTTATTCTGCTGGGCAACTCATTGTTAACCATTGATCTAGTTTGCTTCCCATGTGCTAGCTTTCCCCCTGACCCATACAAACACACACGTGTGCGAAGGGAAGATGCAGGGAATAAGAGATTGGCAACTGATTCTGATGTTATTGTTTTTCCCCATAGCTGAATACCAGTGGAGAAATAATTTATATACAGAAATGTACATGCTATTGCAATATCTATATGGTCATGCAGAAAATATCTATGAGAACAATTCAGCAGGAATCTGATTTCTTCCTTGAGAAACTTTCTTCCAAATGCACTTGGCAGTCCCATGATATTGAGTGCATATCACACACAATATGATACAAGTGTTTACAAAATCCTTACTCTTGAGTAAATGCAGGCACATTAAAGGGTGCTTTGGGGTTCACACCTTAACAAAATGAATAATTTCATGGATGGCGTGGAGCTGTCGTCGTTAGGAACCCTATAACAGTCTCCATTTTGGTAGCAAAGGTAAAGAAAGGCAGGTGGAACATCAGCTGGTGCAACAGCAGACACTTTGATGAAGGCCTTCATTTCAAATATGAACAGAAATGAAAAGTTAACAGAAAGGGGGAAAGAGACAAGGGAGATAAATAATAATGTTCACCCAAATCAAAACAGATGTTTCACCTCAGATCAACTCTCTTGTTGCCATGTGAATACAGATAAAGAAAATAAGGACTATTTGTCCTGCAGTTGACTCTTACTTTTCACCATTCTGAATTGAAATTAGAGTTGCATGGCCCCCAGCAAGCCTTCTGTTTTGTAAATGAGTCATGACAGCAACTTTCCATAAATTATGGAGATGCTGAAAACCCCTCCCTGGGGTTTTTGTAGGACAATCCACATCCAGGAACTCCTCCGCTTACATTTGCGAATGTTCATATCTCATCCGTGAAATTTCCTGGGCTCAAAAACCACACCCTTTCCCCTGAGTCCAAAAAAGGACAACAGCAAGGGCAGATAGCATGCAGCCCACAAAGGCGGATAATGTGCATCCTCCAAAGGGTTTTCGTACAGCTCACAGAACATTACTGGAATCCGGTTGAAATTCTGGGAATTCCAGAATTAATTTGAAGACCTAAGTCTCTAGCTTTCATAGTTGCAGAAATAAAGTTGAAAATCCAATAGTTACAAATATTCAGCAAATATGTACTTCTCCCACCTTTTAAAAATTGTTACTTCAAAGGGTTGCCTCAAACATAGGTGAAGGGAATAACTTATCTCAGTTTAACTCAATTTCTGCACTAGCTTTTCATAGCAAGTCCTAAACAAAATGGCGGCCAAGTCTTTTTGAGCCCTGGAGAGATTAGTGATCTCTCCAACTTTCCCTACAGTCCTGTATCCATTGTGAACCTCCAGATTCCCCCTGTCTTGCTTCTCCTAGATTAACCTGGTAGTGGGGTAGGAGTGACAGAAGCAAGATCTGCCACTCACTGAAGGCCTCTGCCTTCCTCCTTCTCCCTCTCCCTTCTTCTACATTTTTACAGTGCTCATTACACTTGAGATGCTGCTGTTGCAGCAATGCCAGGGCCAATGAGAGGAGGAGAGAAAGCAAGCAAGTGATGGAGAGAGGGAGGCAAGCAGAGACATCCAGAAAGAATAACAGAGAGGGGGAGTTAAAGAAGCTTTCACAACAGGGTGCTGTTGGACCATGTCCTGCCTTGTTGGTCCCTGGCCAATGGCTGGTTGGCCACTGTGTGAACAGATTGCTGGACTAGATGGACCCTTGGTCTGATCCAGCATCAGGGCACTTCTTATGTTCTTAACAGTCATAGGGCTTTGCTAGACCTACCTTAAAATCCAAGTGTGTGGAGGGGCGAGCCCACACGTCAGACACAACAGGCTAAAGGAAAGCCCTGTCACGTCTGCCATTTTTTATTTTTAAAGGGCTGGGTACACAGGCGTGCATGAGCGCCAAACGTAAGGTGTTTTTTTAAAAATAGGTTTCCCGACTCCCCCCTGCCCATGATCTCCCCTCGCCCCCGATCTCCCCCCCTGGCCCCGATCTCCCAACCTGGCTGTGATCTCTCCCCCTGCCCCATGCGCGGCTTCTCCTGGCTACGTGCAAGTAAGCTGTGTAGCCAGGAAAAGCCGTGGAACAGGCTAGACCTTCCGCGGTCCTGGGCTCATCCCGGGACTGCGGAAATACCAGGCCAAAAGTGGAGCCTGTTAACCCGGGGCAAGGGAGGGTTGACCCCTGCCTGACCCCAGGATCGCCTGTGTGTCATCTGGACACACAGGGGTGAGCCTGGGTATCAGCCCAGGCTAAACCCTGGTCTAGCAAAGCCCATAGAATGATTAATCACTTCTGCATGTGGTTAACTGCAGTTTGCCATGATTGACACACTGACCCTATTCAGACGACACGTGAAGCCATAGTGGTTACGCATTTTGAGCCAAACGTTATGGCCAAACATGTCATGTGAACTGTTCCTAACAATGGTGGCTACATAACCATGGTTTAAACATGCTCACTAAGTATTTACTGCAAAAGGTTAGCACCCTAACCATGGCTTAACATGTTGTTTGAACAGGCCCATTGTGATTAACATTAACTATGTAGAGGTGGCAACAAAAAACATCCCAAAGAAAAAGAAAACCAAGAAGGCAAGATGGCTGTCTGCTGAGACACTGGAAGTAGCCCAAGAAAGAAGGAAAGCAAAAGGCAACAGTGATAGGGGGAGATATGCCCAATTAAATGCAAAATTCCAGAGGTTAGCCAGAAGAGATAAGGAATTATTTTTAAACAAGCAATGTGTGGAAGTGGAAGAAGACAATAGAATAGGAAGGACAAGAGACCTCTTCCAGAAAATTAGAAACATCGGAGGTAAATTCCAGGCAAAAATGGGTATGATCAAAAACAAAGATGGCAAGGACCTAACAGAAACAGAAGAGATCAAGAAAAGGTGGCAAGAATATACGGAAGATCTGTATAGGAAGGATAATAATATCGGGGATAGCTCAGACGGTGTGGTCAGTGAGTTAGAGCCAGACATCCTGAAGAGTGAGGTCGAATGGGCCTTAAGAAGCATTGCTAATAACAAGGCAGCAGGAGACGACGGTATCCCAGCTGAACTGTTTAAAATATTGCAAGATGATGCTGTCAAGGTGATGCATGCCATATGCCAGCAAATCTGGAAAACACAAGAATGGCCATCAGACTGGAAAAAATCAACTTATATCCCCATACCAAAAAAGGGAAACACTAAAGAATGTTCCAACTATCGTACAGTGGCACTTATTTCACATGCCAGCAAGGTAATGCTCAAGATCCTGCAAGGTAGACTCCAGCAATTCATGGAGCGAGAATTGCCAGATGTACAAGCTGGGTTTAGAAAAGGCAGAGGAACTAGAGACCAAATTGCCAATATCCGCTGGATAATGGAGAAAGCCAGGGAGTTCCAGAAAAACATCTATTTCTGTTTTATTGACTATTCTAAAGCCTTTGACTGTGTGGATCATAACAAACTGTGGCAAGTTCTTGGTGGTATGGGGATACCAAGTCATCTTGTTTGCCTCCTGAGGAATCTGTATAACGAACAAGTAGCAACGGTAAGAACAGACCACGGAACAACGGACTGGTTTAAGATTGGGAAAGGAGTACGGCAGGGTTGTATACTCTCACCTTACCTATTCAACTTGTATGCAGAACACTTCATGCGACGTGCTGGGCTTGACGAATCCAAGGCTGGAGTTAAAATCGCAGGAAGAAACATTAACAACCTCAGATATGCAGATGACACCACTTTGATGGCTGAAAGTGAGGAGGAGCTGAGGAGCCTTATGACGAAGGTGAAAGAAGAAAATGCAAAAGCCGGGTTGCAGTTAAACCTCAAAAAAACCAAGATTATGGCAACTAGCTTGATTGATAACTGGCAAATAGAGGGAGAAAACGTGGAGGCAGTGACAGACTTTGTATTTCTGGGCGCAAAGATTACTGCAGACGCTGACTGCAGCCATGAAATCAGAAGACGTTTACTTCTTGGGAGGAGAGCAATGACAAATCTTGATAAAATAGTTAAGAGCAGAGACACCACACTGACAACAAAGGTCCGCATAGTTAAAGCAATGGTATTCCCCGTAGTAACCTATGGCTGCGAGAGCTGGACCATAAGGAAGGCTGAGCGAAGGAAGATAGGTGCTTTTGAACTGTGGTGTTGGACAAAAATTCTGAGAGTGCCTTGGACTGCAAGAAGATCAAACCAGTCCATACTCCAGGAAATAAAGCCAGACTGCTCACTTGAGGGAATGGTATTAAAGGCAAAACTGAAGTACTTTGGCCACATAATGAGAAGACAGGATACCCTGGAGAAGAGGCTGATGCTAGGGAAAGTGGAAGGCAAAAGGAAGAGGGGCCGACCAAGGGCAAGATGGATGGATGATATTCTGGAGGTGACAGACTTGACCTTGGGGAAGCTGAGGGTGGCGACAGCCGACAAAAAGCTCTGGCGTGGGCTGGTCCATGAAGTCACGAAGAGTTGGAAACGACTGAACGAATAAACAACAACATGTTAGTTTAAAGCAAGTTTAAACTAACATAATTCGTTTAAAGCAACTATGTTAGTTCAAACCATAGTTTCTGAAGCTGGCTTGTTTAAATACACCATAGTTAATGTTAACCACAGTTAGATGTCGCAACAAGCTGTGGTTAATCAGAAGAAGAAGCTTACAAAATCCTTCTCCTGACAACATAGGAGGAGGGGAATTGGAGTGTGGGAGGAGGCTAGTTTTGTTGGTGTCTTACTAAATCATAGTTTAGCCAAATTTATCCAAAAATGTAGTTTTCCTTGGAGAGTAGTGATTTTATTTGTAACATCTGCAGTATGTTGCTTGGCTTTACCATTAAGGATATGAAATTCTGTGAGTTTTATTATCTTTTTTACTGCTGCCATTTTTAATTATTTTTTATTGTTGTCCTGATTTCTTGGTGTGTGTGTGTGTGTTGTGTTGTGTTCCTTTTTTATTATATTTTATTACTTTTTTTGTTAGCTTGCATAAAGCAAGATGGGATATAAATATTGTAAAATACTAAATTAATAAATAGAACTATTCTGCTATTAAATGCATGTTCTCTCATTTCTGTAGCTGAGACATTATACTGAACTTCTCTGTAGTTTGGAACTACCTCCTTACTTCTGATCCGTCTCCACAGTTCTGCTGTCTCAACAGTTATTTCTCATTTAGAAGTGCTTAACTTTGGCTGGACCATGCTGAAAGTTTTACTCTCCTCTATGTAATGATTTAAATGTAACTGTCATTTTTTTGCTCTTTCCAGCCATGTCTTCTTCTTCTTCTTCTTCTTCTTCTTCTTCTTCTTCTTCTTCTTCTTCTTCTTCTTCTTCTTCTTCTTCTTCTTCTTCTTCTCCTTCTCCTCCTCCTCCTCCTCCTCCTCCTCCTCCTCCTCCTCCTCCTCCTCCTCCTTCAAAATCTTGTCCAATTGGTTTTCATTCTCTAAATAAATAACAGTACTTATACAAATGCAGAAACCCTCAAAAAGGGGAGCAGTGGGAGAGAAGTATTCTGCAGGGATGTGGTGATGTGGCATTGCATTCATTTCTGTTATTTCAAAACAGCACAGACACAAAAGTCATAAATATTTGAATCCAAAACATTAAAGAGAATTGATGGGACTCGGGAAATAAAGTCCTCCAAACACAGTGACAAGTCCAAAAATATTCAAAGCAAAGTTCAAAAGACGTCTACATTTTAAGAGAGTAAGGACCAGGGTGGGGGTGAGGAATGATTAGCCTTTATACTACTCTAGAGTTCAGGCCAGGGTTGAACTAGAAAATGATAGCTATGGGCTAGCTCCACTCAAACGTTTCCTGATCACATCATGACAATGTGAAGTGATTCTCTTAGAGTCAGTTCCGACAACGTAACAGAATACTTCTATCACATAATTAGTCCATACACCACAAAGAATCCAACAAGTGTCCCTCTGCCAGAGGAAGGTTTACAATCCATCAGTGGAACAGGGAAAGTGGTGATTCTATTGGAGGGTGGCCACTAGTTGGATTCCACCTATACCCCAAGAGCCTCTTTGAGGTCAATATGTGCCTGACTTCTGAGGACAATGATAAACCCAAAGAAAAGACGTTTCTGTTCTTGTAACTCACTTATTTTGTTCCTAGGCATTGTTTTGTTGTATTGCAGGAAATCACTGAATAGTTTTATGGAGGCTTTTTTCCATCAGGGACCAGACTGGCTGCTATGCTGTGATGACAGTTTCAGACAGAGGTGTGTCATGTGACTTTGCCCTAATGAAATCCCTGCTAATCAGGGGTGCAGAACCTCTGGCCTGTGGGCTGTCATGTCTAACCCTACTGCCCCTGTTTTGGGAGAAGATGTTTCAGGTAATCAATCAGAATCAGATTCAGACCTAGAGGCGGTGGCGCCAGATACCAGCCAGCCTGTACCAGTGGGGGAGGAAGCTCTCCTGGGCGATTCACCAGCTAGGAGTCAGCCCTCTCCAGAGCTTATCTCCAAATCCTACACACTTAGTGGGAAGTGAGCTTTGTTCCGGAGGAGAGTGCCCTGACAAGCTAGCTGATGCTAGAGTCCACCGGAAGCTAAAACGCACAGAGCAGAAGGAAGGTGTGAGAAAGTTGGTCCGAACCTACCTCTGCACCAGACTCTCTGAAGTTATGGGCATTTGGGAAGGGGCTTCCTGTTCAACTTGGTGCTACTTGGTGAAGGTGGCCCCACCATCCTGGATGACAGGCCTAGTGCTACATCTTGGCATGGAAATTTCAAGAGGTGAAAGAGAAGGACTCCAATGAATGAACAAAAAGACAGGGTGATGGGAACCTTCAGAACAGTAGAAGATTGTGGCTCTGATTTCAATTCTGGGTTCCAGTCAGAACCAGCCACCACTCTAAAGGAGCTGCCCGTGGTGCTGAACCCTACCCCCCCAAATGGAGTTCTCCATGAATGAAGTTATTGAAATTTGTTGCCTTTGCATCTGACTGATGGTTGATCGGTGTGGATGTTCTATGACAATAGTTAGCTGCCCAATTATGGATGAAAAGGTGGCATATAAATTCTTACATAAATATTGTTTTTTCGTATACAGTGGGGTTTTGTTTTGCATTATGTGTTGATCTGTTGTGAGGGGCCCTATCACTTTTTCTTTTGGACATCCAGGCATCTGGAAATGCATGGATATCTTTCCTGGCATTTCCTTTTGTAGCACATTTTTCTGTGGAGGCAGTTCACACCTTCATCTGACAGTAACAGAGCAAGACACCACTGAATCCAAACATAATGAAGGCTGTAGACGGTGGTGTTCCTGCCTATTTACCAGTGAAAAACACCTTTCCTTTAAGGCCTTTCCTACAGCAAGCAACACATTCCACCACATAGGACATACCACCTGGATCCCATACCTTAATGCATGAGAAGTGGTGATACAAGGCCCTGTTTTTCAGACCTATGCAATTCTCTTTATCATGTTTACCCTTTTGTAGACACAAGCCATAGGTGTAGGATCTTATAAAAGATAGAAATATTTATTATTTACAGTATTAAGATGTTAAACAGTATATAACCACTTTACTGGTTAAATCACTGCATGTAAATCATTGATTTACAGTAGTATTACTTTAAAAGCACACACACACACTCAATTGCCACTTCAATCCTATACACACAAATCTTAGCCACTATCTATCGTCCTACAAACCCAATCTAACTTTTCGCCCTTCCCTATCTCAAATATGCAAGCACAGCTCCCTCTTTATATATCACACACCATTTCACCCTACCCATTCATTAAGCCAATCAGCTCACAGATGCAAATATATCATACCTCCTGTCACTCATACCACTCTCACTCTAGATCTACTTATCATAACAACCAATCACAACAACCAATCATTTTGTAGTTTCTCAGCTTTTGCCCAGATCAGCCCGCCATTCTAAAAGGTTGAAATGCCTCTCTTACAGCTTAATTACTGGCAGTAAAAGCTTTCTTTCTTTATTTCATTTCTATACCACCCCAAGCCAAAGCTCTCTGGGTGGTTCATAAAAATTAAAAACACAAGGTACACTATGAAATATAAAACATAGAACCTTAAAACTAGGGATGTGCACGGACCCCCCGATCCTCTTTGCGCAAATTGCAGATTGGGCTCGATCCTCCTAGGGTCCGCTCCGCTGAATCGGAGCTCCGCAGCGGCGGGGAGTGGCGCCAGGTAAGGCCCCCTCCCTCCTCCCCCTTACCTGTGTCCATCCCGGCCCATCCCAGCTTCACTAGAGCCCGCAGCTCAACCAAGAACTGTAGGCCCTGATTGTGGCCTACACTTCCCAGTTGAGCCGTGGGCTTTAGTGAAGGTGGCGACAGGCCACGACGGACAGTGAAGGTAAGACCCCCTTCCCCCTTACCTGGCTCTGCCACCGTCACCGCATGGGCAGCGGCGGCGGCAGGGCCAGGTAACCCCCTTCCCTCCTCCCCCTTACCTGCGTCCATCCGCAGACCCGTGGCTGCTTCAACTGAGCCCAAGGACTCAAACAGGATTATCAGGCTGCAGTTGCAGCCTAGTCTTCCTGTTTGAGTCCTCAGGCTCAGTTGAAGCAGCTGCGGGACCACGTATGGATGCAGGTAAGATCCCCCTCCCCCTTGCCCCCTTACCTGGTTCTGCTGCCGTCGCTGCATGGGCGGCGGCAGCAGCAGAGCCAGGTAAAAAAAAACCCTCTCCTCTCCCTTACCTGCGTCCATCTGCGGACCCACGGCTGCTTCAACTGAGCCCGAGGACTCAAACAGGAAGACCAGGCCACCTAGTCTTCCTGTTTGAGTCCTCGGGCTCAGTTGAAGCAGCTGTGGACCATGGACAGATGCAGGTAAGACCCCCTCCCTCTTAGCTGGCTCTGCCGCCGTCGCCGCATGGCGACCAAGTAAACCCCCCTTACCTTTTTTGCGGAGCTGCAGATCGAGGCAAAGGATCCGCCTTCACCTCGATCCACTCTGCAATGCTCCGCTGCTCCCCCGATCCTCTTTGCCTCCACCTTAAGGGGAGGCGAAGCCCCCCGATCCACTTCTGCTTCTCCGGTCTGAGGAGAAGTGGAGCACATCCCTACTTAAAACCACAATCTAGAAGTACAACCAGAATAAAACCGAGCAGCCAGAATAAAACTGAGAATTCAAATACGGACTTAAAATACAGATTTAAAACAGCAGAGCTAAAAAGATGAGGATGCTAAAATGTTAAACTATTGGGGAAATAAAAAGGTCTTCACCTGGCATTGAAAGGAGTACAATGTAGGTGCCAGGTGAACCTCTCTATGGTTCTCATTCCACAGGCTTTACAAAATAATATTGAGTTGTTTTTGTTATTGTTTTGTATTTTGGGCCCCCCATCTTTTGTCTTTGGCCCCACACACCACTGGAAAGAAGCACCCAAGGCTTCTCCAATATTGAATTCAGCCTCAGGCTCCCATAGCATATGTTGCCTGGGTCATGCAAATGCTCCAAGTGTGATCAAAGTAAACTCATGATGTGTGTTTTAAAGAGCTGGTCATGATACATCAAGACAGTGTATTCTCTAAACCTAAAGATAAGGAAACGAAGCAAGTATATACATTGCACAAATCTGGATTCTCTGTGGGGCTCTTGCTATGCATTCTGAATAGCCCACACTAGTCACCTTATGACCACTGTCTTGGTAAGAATCGGCAGCAAATACTGCAGGACTAAAGTGGATGTAAAATTACAGGTAGATGGCACTAGGAGAGACTATATGTACATTGACAGCATGTCTCCCCCCACCCACCCACCACCCACCTTCAGAGCTGTCATGGATGCACCAATTCTATTCAAATTCTCAACTAGATAAAGAAGCTAGATCATGCTGTGTAGTTAGATGTATAAGTGAGGGAGAAACTAAGAATGGCACAAAAATCTGGGAAATTTCATGTCCTATGAACCAGTGCTGGCAGATGCATGGGTATTTTTTACATCCAATCACCCTGCTGTAAAATGTCAAAGGGGTTTGAAAATCTTCAACTGGATAAGATTTTTGCAACTCACTTCAAGCACTCAGGTTGTGACATTATGCAGGTCAGCTCCAGTTCTAAGACACCCCAATAATGAGCCATGGAAAAGAACAGAGTTCAGTTCATGATCTTTCTGGGACTCCAGTGGAAACATATGAGCAACACCTGGATGTATCATGTAAAGGCTAGGATGCAAGTTGGATGAGGTCATCTCATCATTGGAGCAATGGAAAACAAGCATTACTTTTGGGGAAAGTAGCAGTAGGGGAAATATCGGGAGTTCTGCAGAGCACTTTTCACCATCTCACTAAATTTGCTGAGGTATACAAAAGGGGAAAGGTAAAAAACACCACCACCCACCTTCCACATATAGAAAAAAAAACACCTTTCTATAAATATCACCTCTATATATGAAGATTTGTAAGGCAAAGCAACTTATCTCAGTAGCTAACGCCAATCGGAAGAACTGGTGCTGGGCCTTATCTACAAACAGTTCTTATATTTGTCAGTTGTGTTCATGCTTCTGCTTCCTTGGGACTCTAAAAACTCCTCATCCTTTTACAACTTCTCTCTTGCTGCTCACACTTCTGTTTGATTGCTAGATATGTTATCTTCCCTTTTTCACAGATACACAGTCAAGGGACGTTGAACTCCTCTACTTTTCCCTCATAATTTTTCTTGTGAACATTTGTGAGCCCTCCTCCTCCTCCTCCTCCTCTAACTAGAGGACTTCAAGGTCTCACTGCTTACCCCCTCTCCCAATGGATGTATATATAATCTGACAACAGATGTTTACATGTCCATGTATCTTGTGAAATTGACTCTAATCCACAGGAGTTTATGTCACAATAAATCTGTTACTCACAGTATTCTGTGCTTTTTATGTTTGATGCTACAAAGATGTTTAAGTGTTAGTAAAAGTAATGTTTAGCTGGTTAGTATTACATCTGAAAGAGTATTTGGGGCATAAACTGGAGAAATGGGTCTGGTTTCAGGTCTAGTCATACACAACAACAAATAACAACTACTGGGCTTAAGATGGGACTACACATCTCCATCTGCATTAAATGATGCATCCAGCCAGTCACTAGATGAGCACCATAATGGGATGCTGTGAAGGAGCAGAGCTGGTTGTTTTTCATTTTTGTATTTAGTTAGGCCTTAGCTAGACCAGGCTATATCCCGGGGCGAACCCCAGGATCGTCCCTGTGCATCCCCATGATGCACAGGGGATCCCGGGATCAGAGAGGGATCATCCCTCCCTTGCCCTGGGATAGAACCTTCCCCTTTAGGCCCACTTTTTCCGCGGTCTCAGGCTGAGCCCAAGACTGTGGAACATGTGAATCGTTTCTGCGGTTTGACCTGGCTCCACGTGATTACTCGCACTGATCTGGGAGCCACCCATCGGGGTTAGGGTGGGGGGAGTGGGGAAACCAAATTAAATTTTAAAAACCACTACCCTTCAGTGCATGAGCGTTCGTGCACCGCCGTCGCTTTAAGAATAAAAAAGGTGGGTGCGGCGCCTCTCTTCCTGAGGTTGTTGCACCTTATGTGTAAATGGGGGAGAGATCTCGTGTTAATCCCAACACGAGATCTTCCCTCCTCTCTCCTGGAATAAAAGGTAGGTCTAGCTAAAGCCTTAGATTTAATCCCGTGGAATGAGGCTCACAGCAGCTGAACTGCATGGGAGCTGCATTAAAGGGGGGGGGGGGAACAGACTAAAAACACTGCAAAAATGTGCCTTTTTCCAAGGGAATCTGTGTGGTTGCTGCAGATGGGCAACCATGTCATATGTCACAAACGAACCCAAACTGCTCCCACTCCATATTAAATCGGCCACGTAGATCCACTCCTGAATTCCCTGTTCAGCTATGAAATGAATTCTACTCAAACCTACCTCACAGGGTTGTTGTAAAGATAAATTGAGATAAACTAGCCTGAGCTCCTTGGAAGAAAAGTGTATCAGAAACATGATAATAAACAACCTACATGTCATGCCCAATGAAGTGCCAAATTTTGGCTATGTTCCTTTGTGCTACTTCCTGATGAATGTGTGTGTGTGTGTGTGTGTGTGTGTGTGTGTGTATTTGATTGTGTGTGTAAACCAAGCATGCCACTTCTTAATTGCATTCAGCCAACATATAAATGAGCTAAAAACTTCCAGCTTGTAATGTATTTCTGATAGGGCTCTTCAGCCCTGAGCAGGTTGCCTGCATCCGTTTTACACTATGCATACTTGGTGTGATACAAAACTCCATCTGTTGCATAATGTGGGTCTGTCTGTAGACACAGCTCAGTTCTCACACATATATACACATTCTGGAGAGGGGCTTGGCTCTGGATCTAACCCAGAATCTGCACTTTGTCTGCCTTTATTAACCAACAATAACAACAACAAAAACCTAATGGAAACTTGTGCAATTACGGAAATGAAATTTAACTACTGGACGCAGACATAACCGTCTAGAAATGTCTTCCCATGGGATATGGGGCAAAATCCAGCAATGTGAAGTGCTGAGGCGGAAGGTCTTGCAGGTGCTCTGGTTAATGGGGTGCTAATTGAAGCAGCACAACCAGGAAGTCCGTCTGGGTGACAGAAGTAGTGTGAATTTTGGGCCCAGCAAAAGGTTGCAACAGCTGATATCTTTCTCCTAGTGCTAATATAGAAAAAATGGTTGGGAAGGTATTCTAAATCTCATCTCTATAACTGCTTCGAAGAGCCATCTCAAATCAGCAGGACTACAACAGCATATAATCAGATCTACCATTAATGTATAATTGATGCAGTTTTTAACTAATCACCAAGAAATGGTGAGATTTGGCTCAGCTCTGGCGGACTCTGGGATCGGTCAACTTGGAAGTCCCTTCCCCCTCTAAGGAAAGCTGAGTTCCCACAGACTCTGAGTGGTTAGCGTTTTCTCTGATGAAGTCCGGTGAAGATTCATCCCTGGCTCCTGAAGAGCCTGGGATAATCTCCTCCCCCACTTCTTGTGTTAGCTGGTATATTTCTAGTCCTGCTTCTTCTGGTTCAGAATCTGATTCCAACTGATAGCCTAGAACTCCTTCCCCCTCACTAAAGGGAACAGGCCTGATCATGACACCAGAGCGACCAGATACAAAAGCTCCAGCAGCTTTAACTGTTGTGATGAAGAGGGAATTTCACCAGGTGCTGCATGCATACAAATGACACCTGTGGAAATTCTCTTTTCTATACAACTGTTATAGAGGCAAGAGGCCTGTTCTCCTTTCCATATGGTCACCCTAATGGACCATAGCTTGGTGGTAAAGCACCTCTTTGCATGCAGGGAATTCAAGTAGGGATGTCAGAGAAATCCACAACAGATGCAAATAAGTTGAGATTTCTATGAATCTGACCTGCAGATTCTACAATGGACCGGCCTTTTTTGAGTTGTGTGAATTCAGTGAACATATTATTATTATTATTAATAATAATAATAATGTTTATATACCGCCCCATAACTGAAGCTCTCTGGGTGATGTACAAAGTTTTTTTAAAAATGGACCTTTAAAAAACAAACAAAAAACTTTTGGTGGGGGAATTCACACAAATTCCTACATGTCCTTATGTGGATTAGAACAAATGTGAATTTGCACAAGTGGAATGAAATTCTCATACATCCCTAAAAAAAACCCAAATACATCCAATGATGTCAATGAGCGCATAACATAACGAAGGATGCCAGACAATCCATGAAATATGGTTGGAACACATTTAACAAAATCCATACATCTCTAGGTCCCAGGCCCAATCCCTGATTTCTCCAGGTAAAAGAACCATGTAGCAAGTGATGTGAATGACCTCTGCTTGGAACCGTGAAGACCTGTTGCCCAACTGAGTAGACAATATTGGGCCAGATGCACAAAGAGCCTTGCCTGGTATAAGGCAGCTCCCTGTTTTCCTAAAAGAACTTCATATTTGTCATTTGAACACTTAAATATTATTCCAACTCCCAAATTTGGTGAACATTTCTGCAATCGCTGAGTCAATCTTATCAGTGTCTTTCATCAACTTCATCCATTACTGCATTTCCAGTGTTTCATTCAGAGGGGAGCAGAGCAGGCCTAATGCCAGTCTTTGGAGTGCATCTTTTTCTAAAAAGAAGGAAAAAGAATATCCCGGTTGCCCTCTTTTGTTAAAATCCAATTCAACACTACCACTTTCTTGAAAAATGGCAACCTCTTGGCAGGAGTTCAAAAATATATGGACTAGCTGCCAGGCCTTTGAAAGTCAGGATCCAATATTCACCTATCTTTACAATCCCAAGAGAGATGTGGACAGTGTGGAGCCTGAAGCTGTTATTACTGCTAATCACTACTATCTTTTTATTATTTATTGTTATATCTCAGCAGGAAGGTCTCAGCCATAAAGTGGAGGCTGAGCAGAAAATGCTAGCGAGGGAATGAAAAATGTTAAAATCTTCAGTAGATTAATTTGAGGGCAAGCCATGGTATGCCCGGCACCGGATCAAACCACAGTGAGTTGGAGAGCTTAAGGCAATTTGCTGAAGTTCATTGCTGTTTATTCCCATCGCTCTGAGGCTTTTCCAAGTATAGTTTTATCCAAAAGATAACGGCTCTCTCCCAACACATCTTCCTACTGCCAAATTAAGAAGACTTCAAGACTGGTTGAAAGCTTGGGAAAAGGGAGGCTGCGTGAGGTTACCGCAGTAGTTCTTTGGGCAAAAAATAAACAAGATGTTCATATAGAGACATATTTGGGATGGAGGAATCTGTCAATTTCAGTTTCTCTCATTTTCTCATTTTTTTTTCAGTCTTAAGTTCAGCTTGTCCTGAACTTTGAGAAATTTTCCAAACAGAAATCTTAACCTCAACTCAACCAGATATTTTTTAAAGGTTGGCATTTAAATTTGTACGTATTTTTGTGCATAATTATCCTAAGATGTGCATTTTTGCATGCAATGATACCTAATATACCATTTGCAGAGCAGCAATAAAAAAACATGACTGATCAATTGTGGAAGACTCCATGAAATAAAGATGTTTTCAGGAGGTCCCAAAAACAGCACAAGGTTAATGCCTGCCTGAGCTCCAGAGGCAGGGAGTTCCAGAGAAAAGCCACCACACCATATAAATGATGACCATATAGCCCCAAAACCTGTTCTATGAAAGGACAACCCAGGCTTTCATCCACATGGCCAGCCTAAGTTGCGTCATTTGTGGAGAGGAGATAAGAGCTTTGTTCCTTATATAAAGAAGCAATGATCAAGGATTTCTTTCTCCTAAAATGCCAGAGGAGCATCCCTTATATCAAACCTGAGCTGAGGGTCGGAAAAGTGAGCTTCATGTTTCCCATGGACTATTTTGAGATAATTTTTTTTTAAAAAAATGGCTATAACCTTTGGTCATATATACATGATAGTTGCAAGCATAATAGCCACTTAGGAGGGAATCGCCCCTGCCAAATCTCAGAGAAATAGATGCAGGGATCTTTGTGCTATGCACTTGTATATTATGATTTTCTTTTCTTTTTTAAAAAAAGGAACGTGCTGTTATCTTTTTATTTCTTGGCAGAATTGGATTGGAAATTGCAAGGATAATTTCCCCTTCTGCAGAGATCATGCCTGCCAGGTTTTGGAATGATAGCTACAAGAGTTCTTGTGCAAAAGCAACCTTGACCTTTTGAAGGTCTCCCAAAGAGAACGCACTTATTCCCCCTATGTTCCTAGTGGACCATTGTTCTGAAAATTACAGCCAGCCTAGGGGCCTCTCTAAGTAAGAAACCTGCAATGTTTCAGAAAAATCAATGCAGCAATTCATGTAGAAGAAGTGTTCTCTTATTTGGGGTGATAGAAGTGATTTACTTCCCCTTCCCGCCCAATAATGATTTAGTCATATATTATTATTATTTTATGAAAATGGCATGCATCCTAGAGGAGTCCAAATGCAAGAAACTTGAAATGCTTCAGAAGGATAGGTGCAAAGGCTAGGGGATTATGATGCTTGAAAGCCAGTTTAAGTCTTTTTCATTGTGAAGCATGGTGACCTTGGAAGAATGCCTATCTCCTGGTCTCATCCTTGATCTCCCAAACTCACAGTGATTGGAGCCCATGGTCAAATGTCCACTAGGATTAGACCTGTCTGTCACTCACCTGAATTCCATCCCTCCCTCTACAGCTTTTAGAGGAACAAATCCAAAAGCCCTGTGGGCACGTATCATATCTGGAATGTAAGTCAGTAACCAAGCTTTATTCTGGAGCAGTTTTGGTTCCGTTGGCTTCAGAAGGAAGCCCACTTTGCCTTGGGACCCAACAGAAGCAGACCAAAGGGGCCTAATTCTGCTCAGGCTTCAGATTTCACCTGAATCTAATGGATATCCCTGGTAAGTACACATATTTAGTAGGTGTAAAGGAACCACCAGAATCAGCATGTTACAAAAATAAGTTCAGAAATGGAATGGTCCCTCCTGTTGATTACTCCCATTTCTGGCAGATATTGAAAATGTCACATATAACGTGCACATTTCCTTAGACCTACTCTTTTCTATTTTAATAATGTAAAAAAAAAATTGAGATCATAGAAGCAGCCTTTTGGAAAGGAATGCTGTAAACACTGGCCTGTAATAAAATGAACACATTCTTTTTCATTGGGACATTTTCCATTCAAAATGGCCAGCTTTTTTTTTTTTATCCCCAGCACAGTCATCGCATGCCATCTGTTCGCTGATGTAATATTACACAAGTTTTGTCTCTCAGTTCCTTATCAGGAAGGCCTGGGCTTGTGCTTAATTAGCTTGTTAAGGGAGAAAACTTACAAATGCTGCCATCTCCTGAAATAGTCTTCTCTAAACTGAGTGAGTCATTGCATGGACTTTTTTTAAAAAAACTCTCGAGTACCTCCAAAGAAACATTGGGATTTTAGGGATCCCAGTGACAGTAACCCTTGACAGTAGCCTTAACTGTTGCTCACAGAACATACCAGTGGTGGATCCTGAAGCACAAAGCACAAAATTCATTTAAAAATAATAATATTGTCGTTACTGTCATAGCATCAGCTATCAAATCAATGACTGAACTTCCTTTGCCAGCTTTGTTTGCATATTCCAATCTGGTGGTTGGAAATTCCTCTTCCGAGGTATAGAACATTAGGCCCAGGGCTGAATCTGGTCCTCTGGGATTCCTCAGATGGCCACTCCCCCTTACCCAGGCCACCCCCCTTTTCCTCAACCAACCATTGGTTGTTTTTTTTCATAGCTTTTGTGCAGTTTTTCCCCATTCTAAAAGGTTGAAATTCCTCTTCTAAGGCAATTAAAGCTCTAAAGCTAAAATATGGTGATATTTGGGGCCCACTCTCCCCCCCTTCAGCTCTAGCCACCACTGAAATGCAGCCCCCCCCCAAGAGCTTCTCTGAAAAAAAATTTGGCCTCCAGGCTGAAAATGGTTCAACATCCCTGCCCTATTGATTAGGTAGAATTCACATGTGGATTCACTCAGCAGCCAACTCAACACCTGCCTTGCTCTCTGCTTGTTTGACCTTTGTGCATTTGGTGAAGGTTTGAAGGGGAGCTGGCTGTATCCATTAGCTTCCTCCAAATCATTAGGTGTCCTGCAGGGTTCCCAGTCATGTGAAAGAGCTTATATATGAAAAGCTGGCTTGTTATCTACACCTTTGGTGAACATGCGGGGGTCAGAGGGATGGAGCTGGGTGCATATGTGTGATATTGAGGCTGGGGGCAGCAGCATGACCCCACTCTTCCCTTATTCACATACTAGCCCTTCATGTAGCTAATACTGAATAGGTGTGTTGAATATGCACCCAATGTTTCAGGCCATTGATTTTCAAGCTCTGTCATGGAGAACTATGTGTTTCCTTGAAGGCTTATTTGATGCTCACCAATGAGAAGACCAGTCATAGTGGATAACCTTCACTGAGAAACCATTTGCTCATCATTATCAATCTTTCTCTGCAATCTCCTTCCACAGGAAGGTAATTCATGCTCTCATTTCAAATAAGGCAGCAGTGGGAGCAAATATGCTTGATCAGTGCCCCACCTAAACCAAGTGTGCACCTGAGAAATCCTCTGAATCCTCTGCAACACACTGGAATTATGTGACAGATGTGTTGGGGTGCCTCAGGCACTTTTATGTGGGTTGTGTTCCTTGAAGGTAGAAAGTCCATTCTCCCATATGATCTGCTGCTCACATACAACTGCAATCACTTTGATGTGACCCCAGTGTAAAGGCATTCTCTCCTGTTTATGGGAATTTCTATCATTATAATGGTACTGTTTGACCTGCTGCAATCACAAGCATCTCTGTGATCACATTTAGGAGTTTTGAGATGAATATCTGTCCCCTGTGGCAGAGGATATCCTTTGCATATTGAAGGTGCCATGATCAATCCACAGCATTTCCAATTAAAATGACCCAGGAAGCAGGCTGGCTACTGTGTGAACAGATGGAGCCTTGGTCTGATCCAGCATGGCTCTTCTGATGTTAAGGGAAATACCTCTACCCCTGAGCCCCTGCACTTTGGTGCCAGTCAGAGTGGATAGTAGACAGAGGGCTAGAGAGACAAATGGTCTAAGGCAGCTTTGTATATTCATTAATAACCACAGGAGTACAATGATGGAAAATTAGATGGAGGCTGCAGTGAATATCTGAACCAGGGGTAAGAGCTGTCTCACATACGCATGATCATCATTTGGTGACTACACCAATGACTTTCATGAGTAAACGAGCCATCAGGAATCAAACAGCACAGACATAATCATTTATTTATATCATGTCCTAGATGTACAGATAGCTCTCAGGTGGTGTACAAAACAAACACACAAAATCCGAAAAATCCAAAAATCCGAAAAAGCCACTTAAAAAGTAATCAATATACTTGCTGGATTTCATGATAGTTCCATGTGCACTTTAAAGGGAGCACACTACAGATGACACCATAACCACTTAGGGATTTTGTTATACAAAGTACTACATGAGTATTAATCATAAATTCTAAAATAAACAATAATCTTCTCTGTTGCTCCACATTGTGGTTGAAGATTCTCTTTAAAGAAGATGATGTGGTGTAGTGGTGTGTTGGATTGGGACTTGGGAGATCTGGGTTCTAGTCCCCACTTGGCCATGGAAACCCACTGGGTGACTTTGGGCCAGTCACTAACTCTCAGCTTAACCTCCATCACAGGGTTGTTGCGAGGATAAAATGGAGAGGGAGACGGAGACCATGTAAGCTGCTTTGATTTCCTTGCGAGAAGAAAAAAAGCTGGGATGTAAACATAGTAATAAATAATAAATTACAGGTCTTTTCATGGAGGAATCCCTTATAAGCTTCAAGGATCATTGGAGTTCCCCCAGAACACAGTGTGAAAACTAGGCTATAGTACATATGCTCCAGGTCAATTTCCTTAATATGTGTCCTGCTGTCTAGCTGTGCCAGACGGGAAGCTGGTAGGCAAGTTCATCTCCCATCACTCTACGGTTACTTGAAAGAAAGACATTTTTCATATACAAATTAAAACTCAGGCCAGAACTACACCAAGCAGGGTATAGCACTTTGAAAGTTGTTTGAAAGCAGTATCTGCAATGTGTCCTGGGCTCCAACAGTTGTCAGTACCATTATAAACCATTATAAAGCAGTCGTGCCCATCCTGTCTTTATCACAATCTGGAAATGAAAAGAAGACTGCAATCCTAAGTACGCTTGTTTGAAAGCTCACCCCATAAAAAATCAATAGGAATTAATTTAGAGAAAATATGGGAGCGTTAATATGGAATGTGCTGTTACTTCTCTTTTAAAAAATTGACATGCAGGACTAACTAACTCCCCCCCCCCATGGACTTTGCTACTTCTGTGCCCCCCCCCACCATTTTTTCTTCTGGTTCTGCAATTGCTTGAAACTGAAATTGCAGGTACTAGCATCATTTTCCTCCAAGGAAAGGAATACATAGTTCTAGTGTTATCAGATCCCATCAATATGCTACAGGAGTGAGAAAAGGCGTACCTTTGGAAATGCTATTACCATAACCATTAATGCAACCATGTAAGAATCCTTGCTTTTGATTGCGTTTGGTGAGCCTACATAGTTCAAAAATGAAAACAAATAAATAAACAAATCAGGATAATCTTTTCATTAAAAAGCAGCGACATAATGCCCTGCCCCTCATTTATATAACCTTTCCAGTCTATATACAGAGGTTGCGATGGTTAGCACAGACACTCCAGGAAATGTTTAATTTCCAATCCCCACTCCTGCTGTGACATGTTTGCTAAGGGATGATTTCGAAACTTGCAACGGTACGAATTTAACTTCTACGCAGACTTAACATACCAGAATTTTGAAGCTTTAAGGCTGGCCTGGAATTGGTCCCACCTCTTCCTTGCCAAAGGAAAGGAGGATGGATTGTTATTATTTCTCCCTCTCTCCCTTTCTTTAATTGCCTTGCTTAATTCTTTCCCATTTCAAAATATCATGGAGGAAAGATGGGAGCCAGTCATTTGTTTTCTTAAATTAACATACGTTGCAAATTTATGGGCCAGATGACTGATTTTGAAAAGGGAGTCCTTGTGCGTTTGTGAAGGTCTGGTGGAGGGTAAGTGGAGTTGGCATATGTTAGCTGTGAACTTCTGCACTCAGCCTCTCCTCTCTCTCTCTCTCTCTCTCTCTCTCTCTCTCTCTCTCTCTCTCTTTTAAAAAAAAAGAGGAAAAGAGGGGAAAATATCCTGAGTTGTCTTAGCAGCTGGGTACAAAGGTTTCTTTCTTTGCTCTCATTTGCTTCTGAACACTTGGAACATGGTAATAAAAATAAAATAAAATATATATATGGAAACACAGAATAACCCAAATACAGCCAAGTCCCTTTTTAAAATACCACCATCCCCTTGAAGTTAATGGCAAAGCTCTCATTGATTTTAATGGTTTCTGGATTGAACCGACAATCTTCAGTGGAAAAGCAACATTTAACCTAGAAGAAACATGTATATTATTGAGGGGCCCAGCTGTGTTGGTGCTATTTAAAGTATTGCTTATATGAACCTGCTCCCCAGAATCTTTTGATGAGTTCACACATTCAGTTGTGGAGCCCAACTTAGTTAGGGTGACCATATGGAAAGGAGGACAAAGCTTTTGTATCTTTAACAGTAGTATAGAAAAGGGAATTTCAGCAGGTGCAATTTGTATGCATGCAGCACCTGGTGAAATTCCCTTCTTCATCACAACAGCTAAAGGAGCCCTGGTCACTCTGTCTGGTCACTCTAGTATCTGGTCACTCTAGTATAGCTCCTGAAGCTTTAACTAGAGGGAATTTCACCAGGTGCTGCATGCATACAAATGACACCTGCTGAAATTCTCTTTCCAATACAACTGTTGAAGATACAGAAGACCTGTCCTCATTTTCATATGGTCGTCCTATTGCAGATCCTATTGCTATTTGTGTTCAGATCTGAGCCTATAAGTCTATGTATACAGGGAGATATATTCTATACCCTTTATTTCCTCTTTGAACTGCCCCACATTTCTGACTTTGTTGCCAGCATTGCCTCTCACCATTGCTATCATCACCGTTGCCATCACAGGTTACAATCATCCATATGCATTTGTACATCAGTATGCATGAAAGCAAAAATTGGAGGCAGTGAACAGGGTTGGCCCTGTGATGAACAGCAGTTGAGATGGGGATACAGGGATGGTAGCTGTGGCCAGTAGTAGCTAGGGCTACTGGCAGCAGGAGAGAGCACACTAGGTGAGTTTAAACTGCAAACTCCCCTTTCTGGAAAGATTCTGATCTATTTATTTATTGCATTTCTATACTACCCAATAGCCAAAGCTCTCTGGGTGGTTTACAAATTTAAGAAATTCAAAACAAAACAATAATATAAAACCATAATATAAAATACAATATAAAAGCTCAACCAAGATAAAAACAGCAGCAATGCAAAAATATAAATTTAAAATACAAATTTAAAACAGCAAAGTTAAAATTAATTTATAGACTGTTAAAATACTGGGAGAATTAAAAGGTCTTCACCTGGCGTCCAAAAGAATATAATGTAGGTGCCAAGCAAACTTCCTTAGGGAGCTCATTCCACAGCTGGGGTGCCACAGCAGAAAAGGCCCTCCTCCTGGACCAAGATGAACTAAGGGCAAAACTAAGACCAAGATGAACTAAGGGCAAAACTAAACATTCCTTTAATAACACAAAGGGCATGTGTACCCTATACATGTGTAGCCCTATATCCCAGGGTTGTCCCTGGATCGTCCCTGTGCATCTACATGATGCACAAGGGATCCCAGACGCAACCAGGGACAGCCCCTCAATTTTCCCAGGATAACTGATTCCCCAGTTATCCCAATTTTTCCTGCAGTCCCAGGATTGTCCTGAGCCTATGGGAGGTGTGGACGCCCATCCCACCTGATGCCTGCTTACTCACAAGTAAGCGCAGCACCAGAAACACGCACAGAGCCAGACGGTGCACAATTTTGACGGAGCAGGACCTCACTCTTGCACAACTGGCCCCACTGCTTCCCCCCCCCCTCAAAAAAATGGCAGCCGTGACATCTTGCTTCCTCCCTGGAGGTCTCGCGCCATGTGTGAATCCACGGGGAGGATCTCGTGATCAGTATATCATGAGATCCTCCCCCTTTCCTCCCTAGGTGTAGACATGTCCAGAGTTAAGCCATGAAGGATTGTCACCCTTACTCTCCGGAAAGGCCCCGATTCAGCTCAATTGAAACTTCCCCCCCCCTTTAAAACCTCCATAGGGGGAGGGAGAAATAGAATTTGGGGGAAAATGGGGAAGGGAGGAATCTTAAAACCTTCCTATTCTGAAGCACCATGATCCTGACCTGACTCAGGGTTGTGTGCACTTGCAGGAGAGTAGGGGAGACAATCATGCACAGCTGAGCTATGGGTGATTAAAGGACTGTTTAGTTTGGGTTTTAGCTTGTAAAAAATGAGTGTGCTGCCAATGCTATATAAACAGCCCTGGTAGGGTTGCTTCTCGGTGTTTAAGGTGGCCAGATGTACAAGAAGACACCTGAAATTTGCTGCATTTAATGCCAGAAAGCAGCGGGATCAGCATGTCCTCTTTTAGAATCCTCTCAAAGCTGGAAAGGCTGCTCTTGTGGAGAATTCCCTCTACCTATTCATCTGAAACCTGGCAGGCTTGATTCCCTATGATTGCTCCTCTGTTGTTTTATGATGACACCTTCAGACTGAAAAACTCTGATATAAAATAACACATTATCTATTATACCATATTGCCTCTCACATTCATCAAATAGCTCAGTATGTAGTACTTTTAGGCTGATCATTAATCCAGACATTTGCAGTGAAAAGGAAGACTGTAATGGTGATTTAGGACAGATAAAAAGAAGGACTTCTTTACCAAATTCACTACCATAAGATGCACTGATAGCTTGCAACATGGATGGCTTTAAAGGGGGTTTAGACAAATTCATGGAGGATAAAGCTATCAATGGATTTTAGTCATGATGGATAGGGACAGTAAAGCTCTGTATGCCAGTTGATGGGGGCAATGGAGTTAGTGGGTGCTGTTGCACTCGTATCCTGCTTGTGGGCTCCGTCGGAGCATGTGGTTGGCCAATATGCAAACAGAATGCTAGACCAGATGGGACTTTGGTCTGACCCCTCATGTTCTTAATAGTGGGGGAAACAATACTCCACATTGCTACCAATGAATGATAAGATAGCATTTAGCCTAGGAAACTACAATTGGCAAGACAGCAGCCATGCAAGCTATTGTCATTTGTGGATGGTGATGTTGTCCTTCCAGTCATTTTATGCATGTCTCCCAGCAGTCGAGCCAGCTATATAGTGCCCAAATATGTTCAGTGTGTAACTTTATCATTTTCTTAAAATCACTTCTTTTAACAATTAGGATTCCCTCCTCAGCTGGTATGAACGGTCAGTCATCAGCATCTAAAGCAGTAGAGCTACAGTATATACATCTTCAAATCAATGGAGCTAGTCAGTAATTTTCTGACCAGCTGCTAATCCAACTCTTAGATAAAAATGCAGTAGCATTGTTAATGCTACTGAAAGATATATTTTGAAGCACTAATCCCAATGCACCTGCCTCCATTTATCTTCTTATATCAGTTAACAAATGTCAGAAATTTGCAAGAGTAAGAGGGCCATGGAATTATCACATGGGAGGCCCCACAATAGTTCAGCAAAAATACTTGTGTAAACAGGCCAACATTAAGCCATTTTACATCCATTTTATTCCAATGAGAGCACTAAGTGCATCTCATCCACTGAAATTGACAAGATGTAGAAGCACTTATCTGGGATCACACCTTATGCTAAGTATTTACCGACATAACTGAGCATGCAGTAACCTTTGAGGAGCCAGAGAAAGAGAGTCATTGGTGAATGGAGCTATGTTAATGAACTTGGTATAATCATTCTTTAATTACACTGAGAGACATTTATCTTGGGCTTAGTCCAAAGATCGTAACAAGCAAAATCCATATTATCCAATTTTGGGTCCAGATGCTTAATTCTACAACTAACCTAATCTCAAAGGGCCTGTCAGTTTCATTCAGCTTCATTAAAGACTGGTCAGGTTTGTACAGCTTGGGAAAATGAGAAAGTATTTCCTCACAGACAACCCTGCTCCCAGTCGGGGAGGGGGGGGAATAGAGAAGAGAACCCCTCTGCTCCTACTACCATAATTTTGTCCTACTTCAGGAGCCTTTGCTAAACACAAAACAACAAAACGACAACAACTGTGTAAGAAATATCCCACAACCTTCCCCACGTTTATAATGGCCAAACTGTTCACACTAAAAGAACAGCATGAAGGCCTAAAGGGAGGTAGATGAGCTCAGTATATTCACTCAGAATAACATTGTAGAAAATAGAGTTCAACCAACATGGATATGGATCAGTATGCTTGAGCCAGAAGTAGAGGTGGGGGCAGGGGAGAGCAGAAGGTGGGGAAAGAGAAGTCCATTGTTATATTGAGAAGATTAAACAAATTTGATTAAACAGTGGAACGTCTTATATATATGAAAGCAGTATGGATCTAAGGTTGCCAAATAACCTCCATTTTCAGAGAATGGCCCAATGAGAATGTGCAACTCCACAGAACATAACTAATGGATGATGCCTCAGAATGCCTCAGCAACACATCTCTCAATAGATCAGCTTTGGAGATGTATGTGTGCTGGCGTTTAAACTTTCGAATTGTAAATCTGACATTACTACATGGACCCATTATAATTTCCTAGGAAACTGATTTGTGCTAAATATTCTCTAGGTTTGATTTTGAGGTATAAAGTTCTGTTTTGGGGAGATGGGGCCAAAATATTTCCTCAAAATCTCTTGAGGGGATATAACGTTCACTCGCCCCTCTTTAAAATAGTATTCACTGTCTTTTTGATTTGATATTACTTCTGCATCCTTTTCCCCACTCCTCCTTGTTAACGCCTTTGCTAGAATGATCCCAGCCGATGAGGGATTGTCAAGTGAATGTGAGGAAGTCACAAGACTACAAAACAAACAAACACATTTTTACGTGGCGATATCACTGAGGGGAAACAAAGCTAGTTCAGAATGAAGATAATACTTCCTCTACAGGCAAACCATTTTGTCCCCTATCAAAGCAATAACTCGGGGGGGGACCCCAAAGTGGGTCATTTTGATACTAATGCATATTACATCTCAGCCCTGGTGGGGGGAAAGTTGGCTTAATTCTCTTTAGTTACTGTTCTTGGGCTTTGGGACAAAACAATGTGACATTTTGATGGTTTGGAATGCAGCAGTGCCATTTCATATTGCAGTAGGGTGAAGTGCAAATCAACTTCAGTGGGGAAGGGCAAAATTGACGGCAAGTTTCAAAAGCCTGCTCTTAGATTTAATGATGATATTAAATTACAAGAAATGGTGGCTACAAAGTATAGCTCACAATAACCAGAGATACAAGTACTCCTAAGGAATTGCCATGCATGGTTAGTTTTTCTCCACCATCACTCTAGCCACCTACTCAGACACTTCATTGCCCCGAGCTTCTTGGAAAACTAGGAAACCAGTTCTCTGTGCCCTAGCAGAAGATTTGGATGAATGTTCATGTCAACTGTCTGGGTCATCTCTCCATTACACAGATCAAGTTGGACTTTGACAATATCAGCAGCTCTTTGGCTGGAAACTCTCCCAGAGCATCCAGCTTTTCCCCATCTCTGACCTAGCATTCAATGGCAGCATTTTATGACTCAATTGGTCACCACTAGGACAATCAGGAGGACTCAGAACAGCTCAATAAATATGGAGCAGCTTTAGCTGCTATGGGCAACAGCAGGCAATTTTTGTCACAGCTGCTCAAATACTTCTTGTTCATGGCAGAGATATCATATGTGCCCCCCCACCACCAATGCTTCCTTGGGTTTAGGGCAGGGATGGGAACTTGTGTGCCTTCAAATGTTGGACTACTACAACTCCTAGAATTCCTGACCACTGGCCATGCTGATACATGGTCCATAGGATGCAGAATAAGGAGCCATGGCTGGTCCTACCCACAGCATATTCACCCTTTAAATGCTGGTGCAGCAATGCCATTGGCTACTGTGCTGCTCTCAACTAGGCTGTGATTGGTCCCAGCAGCTATCAGAAGAGATATTCCTTTGTGTTGAGACTGGTGTGCTGGTGATGCAAATGTCACTCTTCAATACACCGACACATAAGATGGGATTACTTAAGGTATACATTAACATTTTGTTTTTGTTACACACACACACACACACACTGCAGTAATCAGTGACTTGGTTATTTTACAAAAGCACCAAACCTAAACACAAAAGCAAGTGGTTAAAAAGAGAGGTTTCAATAAAGTCCAAAGGCCGCAACCGATCCCCAAATTCTGTAAACAAGACCTTACTGTAATCATTTCAGTCTGACCACAAACCAGATTTATCTTTGGTTGGTTTTTTGTCACACACACAAAAAACACATTGCACTAAAATAGATTTGGGAATTGGGAATGAAGCCACTAGGTAGGGGAGATTTCTAGAATGTCATTGTCCTAGCAGTGACAGGAAAGCTCAGCATGTTGAGCCTTCAGAAAATGTATTTTACAGAGGGTGGCTGAAGGGGTTCATCATGTCCTTACGAAGAAAAATAAACAGGTCCAGCTTTCTGTATTCAAAATGTCTTTCCATTTAAAATTTCACTGACTATGTACCATGCCATAAATACCATACCATAAATATTATATATACCATACCATAAATATTATATATACCATACCATAAATATTAATCATACAGTACACCTTATGTAACAATAGAGAAACTCAAGAAATGCAATTAGGGATGGAAAGATCAATCTATTTCCAGTTCACATCAGTTTCACTTGTGTTTATTCCTCAGTCAGTTCCCTCCCATTTTTGCATTCATTTGCTGCCTTAAAAAAATTTTTTTTAATTTTTTTTGTCCAGTTTTCTTGGATGAGTTTCAGTTGGTACAGCTCAACAACATCGACAAAGTGCTTGGACAGGTTTGTGTGACCATTTTCTTAGTAGATCCTCGCCTCTCTTGGGGCGTTACTAGACGAGGCTCTAGCGCGCGTTACCTTCCGCAGTCACGTCGAGGCTTCCAGATGACGTTCACGAGGATCCGCCGTTATCCCGCGGTGAAGCCTCTTTCTCCCGACTTTAAAAAAGTGAGTTTTAGGGCGCCTTTTCCTGCTGTCCCGCGGTAATTCGGAGTACGTGTGGGAGGATGTGAGGTCACTGCGGTCCGCACTGGGCAGGAAAAGGCGTGCTAAGGGGGAGTGGTCAGCGGCTTCGGTCAAGCCGCCTCCGCCATTTGCGCGCAGTCCGCCAGCTGGGGCAGCGCGGCGGAGCGGCTTTTTTTTATTATTTCCCCAGTGACAGTTTGCGCAGGAATGGAGGAACGGAAAAGTGGCTGGTGACTCCTTGCGGTGGGCAGCTACCGTGGCCGCATAATGGCGGTGCTGTACGCTGCCTGTTAGTGTGGGTACCAGGCTGGCAGAGGGCAGAGCTGTTTGTGGGCTGCTGCCATGGCTACGGCCAGATGTGGGTTGGCTCCTTGGGATGGGGCACAGGGCACAGAGGCGGTCATCGCCGCTGACACCTCAGAGGCATGATGGGAGATGTAGGCACAGAGTGCCCATGCAGACGATTGACCTCGGGTCATATGACACCCGCCACGACCCCCATCAGGAAGTGAGCGCATCAATGTTGACCCTCAACAGCACCAGCAGCACTTCGGCTGGCACTGGCACTGCCGCCGCTGCCGCCGCCAGGGCCGGCGGCGGCATCGCTGACGGCTGCGCAAGTTTGCGGTCTTTCGGACGTGCGCAAACCGTGCAGCGAGCGAAAAAAAAAGCCGCGGCAATCAGGCCGGTGTGGCTGCGCAACCGTTCTCGCGGCGGCAGCAGCACAACCGGCGCAAACTTCCGCCACAAATCGAAGGCAGGTGTGGATGATGAGGCGTCACGGCTGAACGGGAAAAGCCGCTTTCACCGCTCCTCAACGACGGAACACCCGGTACGTCTAGCAACGCCCTTGGTTTATAAAAACCAGCAGGGAGGGAACAGCTGGCAGGGCCAGGGAAATAATTAATGGAAGTAATCCATACAAGAAGGAATGGCCGTGACTCAACTGAAAGAGGCAACGGTGAGACCACTTCTGAAGAAATCCTCTCCGGAGTGGAGGATCTTAATTGAAGGCCAGTGGCAAATGCTCCTTTCCTTGTTAGAGGCCTTAAGCTCCAGACACTCTTGAATGAGACTATCTGGATCTATTTCAATCAGGATTCCAGCCAGGTTTTGGCACAGAAACAGCTTTGGTCTCCATTTATGATGACCTATATCAGAAGGGAGACAGGGGGAGTGTGACCCTGTTGATAGTCCTGGAACCCTTGGCAGTTTTTGATACCATCAACAATGCTATCCTTTTGGGGCAACTGTCTGAGCTGAGAGTGAGAGGCACTGTGTTGCAGTGGTTCCACTCCTATTTGGATGGATGGCTCCAGAAGGTTTTGTTTGGGAAATACGGCTTGGTCCCATGGATTCTCCAGCTTTGGGCTTGTCTGGGGTTGGTTTTATTCCCTATGCTATTTAACATCTACATGAAACTGGTGAGCATGGTCATCCAGAGTTTTGGAGTGCATTGCCATTAGTATGCCAATGAACTCTACTTCTCTTCTTTTTCTATATTTTATTTTTTATGAATTGTTGTGAACTGCCCAGAGAGCCTCAGTTACTGAGCACTAGGGAAAATAAATAAGTAAATAAATACATCATTTGGGAGGTATATGCAAAAAGATACATTTTGTGCAAATTTTATGAGGCATTTATCCTAAAATATGCATTTTTGCATGTATTTACTTTTAAAATACAAGTTTTATACACATTTTATTAGATTTTTTAGCAAAAAAAAGTATCAAAAAATTCAGGGGAGTGTGAAAACCAAAGGCTAAGTGAATAATAATAATAATAATAATAATAATAATAATAATAATAATAATAATTCTTACCCGCCTCACCAATTGGATCGAGGCAGGGAACAACAGTAAGCACAAAATACATAAAATACTGATTAAAAACATGGTATACACTGTTCAAAAACACCCTAAAAGCATCCTAAAAACATACTAAAATATCCTAAAATTCTACTGGATAAGCCTGCCGGAACAGATCAGTCTTGACAGCCTTCTTGAATGCTAAAAGACTGTCAAGCTGATGAGTCTCCTCCGGCAGGCTATTCCACAGTTTGGGAGCAGCAGAAGAGAAGGTCCTCTGGGTTATGGTTGTCAGCCTAGTCTTTGCTGACTGAAGTACATTCTTCCCAGAGGACTTAAATGTGTGGGGCGGATTGTACGGGAGAAGGCGATCCTGCAGGTAGCCTGGACCCAAACCATGTAGGGCTTTAAAGGTGATAACCAACACTTTATACTTCATCTGGAAACTAATTGGCAGCCAGTGAAGAGATTTTAGGACTGGTGTGATGCGGTCACCCCTAGATGTTCCAGTGACCAACCCACATATTAGTCTGGGAAGGGCAAAATCAGATCAGTTTTCTTAAAAATGTGAACCAAACACAATCTCTGAGCATCCCTAAATGCAATTCAGCTATTTTATTAACTACACTATCATTACACATTAAATGTATACAATACAAGAAGAGTAAACAGTTCCTTGCTTAATATAAAATTAATAAAAAGTAGACTCAATTTTGAGTCCACTGGATAGAGTGACTCTTTTATGTAGCCTTCAACACTATTAAATAATTGATATGCAGTTATAAAATATAAACGTTTTAAAGATAAATGCATACGCACACATTATTATATAAAAAACAGTGAATTAAACATATTCAAATTGCCCAGACTAGCATCCTTTCTTAGAGTGAGGAATTGTCAGGCTTGAATGACAATTGGTGGTGGTGGGACAGAAGAGGAAATGGAGACAGAGGGAGTGGCTGCTGGGTTGATATGTTTCAGGGTAGTGAAACATCTTGGGCCAGTCCTGATATTATGGGGTTTTGAGATCCAGTAGATTTGAACTTTGGGCTGGTCCTGAGATCAACTCTGCCCCCCCTCATTTGACCAATACATCACTATCAAAGGTCAGACTTGGGAGGATGGAATTAAAATTCTTGAGTGAGTATATTTTAAGCAACTAGGGTTATAGAGTTATTCTCTAAACATAGTGTTAGCTCTAGCCACTCCTTTGAAACCTACTAAGCCAAGACAGTTGCAAGTTAGTTATTGTAATGCCCCCCATGGCTAAACAAAATGGCCCAACACAACGTCATGGTGACACATCAGAGCAAAGAATTCATCTAAAATTCTGTACCAAGTCTGATCATGTACTATTAATTCACATTCAAACTCTGAAATCTCAAGAGAGAAGTCCACCAGCTCCTCTGTCATACTACCTGCATTCATTCATTTGGGGATTGTAATGGATCTTCATAAGAGTGATAAGGGATTCCACATGACCAATGTTGATGGACTTCATTCTTCCATTCCCAACCTGTGAATTGGATCTCTGCTACTGAAGAAACGATGATCAGGTTAAGGACATAGCTAGTGCTTTTTTTTGGCAGCACTGGACATTAACCTCAGTGCCAGTATTGACACAGCAGCAACTAGACTTGCCTTTTGCCCATTGGTGGGAGAAACAGGACAGAAAGAACTTGGAACTTTAAAAAAGAGTGCTAAGGAAGAAAGCCAAACTCACAGAAACATCCATCGCTAGTCCAAATCCATTACACAATGGATTTGTGTAATGGATTATAAAATCCTTTATACGAGGAGTAGGCAACCTCTTTGGTCCATGAACATATTTTGTAATTTGAGAAACTGCCCTGGGCACCATTATGAAATGTCTGCCATGGGAGGTGCAGCAAAGGGCAAATAGCCACCCAAAGGACTGAGTACAAGGCACAGGTGGGGTCTCAGCCCCAACTCACTAAACAGCTCCTTTCGGGCACCAACATAAAATGATTTTACAGCAATCCCCACTGTTGGTAAGAAAATATGGAGGGGTAAAAAGTGGAAAGCATAGGGTATCTTGATGGGCACCAAGAAAGGTGTCCCAGGCTAGTGATCGGCAAACTCGCGTGAGTCCTATTCATGCTCTGCTCACCAGAGTTCCACCAATTGCCCAACCCCAGTGTGCATACAGGATGAGCTGACAGAAGGTCCGTGGGCACTTGGTGAAAGTTTGTGTATTTTTTTATTACTTTTTTTTTTTGTCTACAAGCTGCAATTTGCATGAATTTCTGGTTGGGAATATTTAGAGAAATCACAATTTGTGCAAAGCCCTGGCCATCAATAGTGCAATTTGCATAAAAGTGCTGGCATAAAGGACAATTTATGGCTGCAATTTTGCACAAATTGGAATTTCTATAAATGTTCCCACATTGAATTTGTGCAAATCATGATATGCACAAAAAATCATAAAAGCATGAAAGTGTGATCCTGCCCGACTCAGCACATGCCAAGTCAAGCAAGCTCAAGAATCTGTGTGCTTGCATCCGATTCCTCCAACATCCTTACCCAGGTCGCATTGGTGCCCATAGGCCCCATTGTGCCTATCCCTGCATTATACCATACAGCCTTTCATTGGTTTAAATACTCTGTAGGTGTTCGCAAACAGCCGGCATTGCCAAATTAACAATGACAGCCCAATGTAACATTGCACTTGCGGTCGCTTTGAAATTGCTGATGTCTTCGGTGACATCAGTCTTGCCATGCTCTTTCTAAATAAAAGAAGGATAGAGTAGCTTAAAAGCCCACAAAAGCCCCATGACAAAATAAAAGAAAGATGTGGCATAAACAGGACTCTCTAGACAGTGTGCGGTGCAAACGTGTACAGCTTTATATGCCACATGTATGGGAAAATCTGTAGGGCTCTCTTGTGGTTCAGACATCCTTGAGTAATGCGGTCAACCCAAGGCAAAAAACGAAAACAAAAAACATTTGTGTCCCAAACTCACAATCTTCTTTCCTTCCCTTGTAAGTGGAATACAAAGAGAAGCAGGGGAGGCATGAGGATGGCTTGAATGAAAGAGAAAAGTAGTCGATTGCGGAACTGTCCAGAGCAAAGAGGCCACTCAAATCGAATTGTGTCCACTCACTGTGATGAGGACGATCCAAAGTTTTCCCCCTCATTCTCCCCGAGGCACTGGCATCTCGCTGCCTGGAAGACGCTGGCTCCATGTCCAGGAGCTGTCTTTTGGGTGAGTGTTCTTTTCAAAGAGAGTCAGGAGACTTAGCAGGATGTTATCCTTGAGTGACCCAGGAAACAAACTGACCTGCTGAACCACTACATAACTCAGCAGCACATGGCGTCATCATCTCGCTGGAGACTCTGCAGCTGTTGAGCTGACCTCTGTAACTGTTGCCCAAGTGGGGCTTCTTTTCCAGTAGTGGTGCTGCTCTTGGCTGGAAACAAACAAACAAACAAACAACGAATCTCTCCCAGTGTCTCTGCATGCATTGTATTCTGTGTTTTAATTCTTTTGTCCTTTGCTGGCCTTTCGGTTTAAGGAACACAAAGCATGTGACTTTTTACATCTTCGGTGCACCACTGTCTTGCCATCTTGGGATGCACCCTCCAATGGCAAAGCAGAGGAAGGGAACATGGCTCAGTGGCAGAGCCCATCGCAGGTTCCATCCCTGCCGACTCCATTTCAAAAAGGATCAGGTAACAGAGGGTGGACTTTGTCCTATGTGGCTTTGTAAAATACATGGATGGAACTGTATAAAAAACACAGCCATTCTCAGTACACTCTTTTAAGGTCTTGATCAGTAACTCAGAAAGTTAACTGAACAATATGATTGATAGGTATTACTGGATTGCATTTACTTGTGCATAATTGGGTGCTTTAAACAGGTTGCTTGAAATTTCTGCTTCCCTGGGATCTGTGCAAGGGGGCAGCTTTCAGCGCCCCCTGGGCTGCATCAGAAATTACCGGTAGCATTTACTAGAAACTCAGAAAGGAGACATTGGTTTATGACATGAGTGGAGGATGTGTGTCCCTCTCAATGTTGTTAGATTATATCATCCCTGACCATTGGTCATACTGACTGGGGTTGATGGGAGTTTCAGACAAACAACATCTGGAGGGCACACATTCCCCAGCCCTGGTCTATGAGGAGACTCCAAATGATCCCAGACCTCCTTCTCCCTGCACACTGTTGTCTCACTGCTAAATAATTGCAGCTGTTGCTTTGTGGCCTTCTGCGTGTCCTGCCTTCCCATGGCCACGATCCCTCCTTTCTTTCTCTCACTGCATAACTATAGGACACCCCTGCAACATCGCCCTCCCTTTCCTAGTTCAAATGGACAGATCCTTTCCACAGAGTGCAGATTCAACATTCCGCACCAAAAGATTTCATAAGTGGAAACCTAAATCTATTAATATTTGTTTGCACACTTTATTCTGATTGCAGAATGTGGAGGTAGTGGCTCTGCCCATAACCCAGGAGACCCATTGCCAGACAGTGTGGACAATATTGAGCTAGATGGAAAAATAATCTGACTTCGTATAAGGCAGTTTTCTAAAGTCATTTACAATCTTGGTCTTGCATTTCCTCTCTGCCCTTAGCTAGACCTAAGGATTATCCTAGGCAAATGGAGGGGCCATCCCTGCTTGCTCCTGAGATCCCCTGTGTGTCATTTGGATGCACAGGGATGATCCCGGGACAATCCCGGGATATAGGCCTGGTCTAGCCATGGCCTGTGCAAGTTCACTAATATTCAGAGAATTGGGGACTTGCTCAGCACATGCACACATATATTCTACCCCAGGAGTCCATTGTTGAATGTAAAGGGAGAACCTACCCCTTCAACTTTGCAAGAATTCAAAAATATGGCCAAATTTCAGATTTCAAATTTTATTTTAGTTCCTTTGACCCTTGACCCTTCATCCTTTTACTCTAAGAGATACCTGCCTCACCGTTGGTAAGGTGATGGATGAACCATGCTTTAATTTCTGGTGTGCAGTGTACAACAGGATTTCTCAGGAAGTGATGAAGACCATCTGTTTTCCTTGGGAATTGGATTCCACAGATTGGCTACCATACACCTAATTTTTGAAATTCTGAAGACGGGAGGAATTTGAGGAATGAGATATCAGCTGCCAGTACAAACTCCACTCATTTGCAACATGCTTAAGATGAGAAAGTGCTTTTGGGCCTCTCGGAAAATAGGGATGTGAAGTACCAAGCTGAGGACTTCCACTTGTCTTTTTAAGCCTTCTCACCACCACCACCACCCACCACTGAGATGTCCTTTAAAGTTTCACTCAAGGTACAAAGCAGTGTGCTCACAACAAAACAACAATATGCAAATAACTACCAAAGCAGAGGGGAGCTCCAAGGCTAACTCCTTTGGGAGAGAAGTCCAGGGCCCCTCTCAGGAGAATGAGCAGGTAGGCCTCCAAATGCAGCCAAGCTGGCTTACTACATTTTCAAGTAAGTGAAGTAATATACATTATTACCATCTATCTAAAGGGAGTGATGTAGGATCATTAAGCCCAGGATCTAAAATTAATTGTTTCAATTGTTCTAAAACAATAGCTGGGTTCATACAACACACTAATGCACACTCAGTGCTTGAATGGGGTTTTAATTGAACCATAGGCTAGTGTGTTATCTGAACCCAGAGCATGGTGGCTTGTTAATCATGCAGTGGGGCTTGTTGACTACCCTGAATAACCCAACAATATACCATGAGTTCTCAAGGTGGCTTGAGAAAAAATAAGCCACACTGCATGATTAATAAGACACAATGTGGGGGGATGCCCTGGTTTTGGACAACATGCCAACTCACACTTCAACAACAACAAAAAAACCATAGTTCAGCAACAACATATTGTGACAACCCAGACTTAGAATCTCAGTTCATGACTTGAACTTTAATCCCAGTTGGCTGTAGATGAGAAATTGTGATTGCTCAGGGGAAATGTAACCTGCACATAATCAGAGACCCTCCCTCTTTTCTTTAATCAGGTGCATAATATGAAGATTGTCAATATCACTGAAAGTCTGGCTGTTATGAAGAGAAGATCTTGGTTCCTGTTTTGAGTAATAGCTTTCAGGCTACCAGTGATAGTGACAAAGAAGATCAGGGCCTTGTCTACACTAGCCATTTATTCCAGACTAATATCAAAGTCATCCCTACCAGACCACATGGTGCACAGCTGATCCCGCTGTGATCTTGAGTCCAGCACTCTGTTATCCTGGGATATCCCTGACTGGGTTCATCAAGTTCCCCCCCCCTTTCACAACAATCCCAAGGTCTGTGACCAGTGTGCCCCCCCCCATGTGAAGTTGTTGCTGTTTGCTGGGAGTTCCGGGCTTGGCAAATAGCCAATCATCTATGAGGTGTGTGTCCATGGGTATCAGAGGTGTGAGAGAGTTACTGCCAATTGTGTGGTGTTTTTGTTACATATCTCTGTGCAGGAGTGCATATTTGACACAGTTCATATCCCCCATGTGTTGCTGCGTGTTTGCGCTCCTTCGCATCCTTCACAAGTCAGTAAAAAAAACCCTGTGCCCCGTACCCTCCCTATCCCTGCCCACTTCTACCGATATACTTGTGCAAATGCCATAATAGGGCACATGTGCTCCCACAATGGCACTCATGTAATTGTGGGAAAGATCAGTCCTGTGTGTCTCGTGAGCACCCATCGCCGAAGTGGGAGAATTTGGACGCAGCCCTCTTCCATTGCGAAAGGGCTGCAGGTGTAGATTAGGCCCATGTCAAGAAAGGCTTTTTATGCGTGTCCAGTATTGATTTTAGGAAAAAAGACTAGGCCAGTCCTGAAATCATATAGGCCTGACGTCCAAGATGGCTTTACCAGACAACCAGCAGTAATACTTCAGTCCCCTTCATGCATTGCTCATATCAAGGAGTAAAGTGTGTAAAACAGCAGCAAGGAGAAACGATTATAGCTCCACCCCTGATGGTGCATGGTTCCCTCAAGATAGGGGTGGGCAACATGTGGCCCTCCAAATGTTGGTGGACTGCAACTTCCACAAGCCCTAGCCAGCATAACCAATGGTGAGAGCTGCAGTTCAAAAACATCTGGAGGGCCACCAATGGGCCACTCCTGTTCCAAGATGTCCCTTGCTGCTCACATGTTTGCATCAACATCTGAGGTGGGGAAGTAGTGGTACATAGACCTTTCTATGTTCACAGTCTTCCCTGGATCCTGGAACCCCACAGCCCCTTTCTACACTCTTTGGCCTTTCACCTGAATTACACATGAAGGCGGTTATGGGATAGGCAGTATATTTGTTACGCCCTCTATTCCAGACATCGAGCTATTTCACACCAACCCATATGTCAGGACCATATGTCACAACCGATCTAGATATGAGTGTATTTTGACATGTACAAAATGGTTCTCACAGTTTCAGTGTTGAACATTTATTGTGAGAAAAAAGTGCTTATACCATCAAAGCACACCCAGAATGCACATGCAATGAGGCTTTGTGAGGTTACACACACACACACACACACACACACACACACACACACACACTCACACTCCCCACAGTTCTCTTAACCTCACAAAGAAATATCCCTGAACAATTTTGAAAATGCATGGCTTTCCCTTGGATCTGTGAGCAAAACACCCAACATACCATTTCCTTGGCAAACCAAATGCTGCAGGAATTAGTCAGGCCTTAGAAGAGTCATAATTTAATCTAGCAGAATGCCAGCAATGTTCACTTTCAGTGGAAAGTTTATAGTGCTTATATCCTGTCTAGGGCACTTTAATAAAATGTAAAATATTTTCAAATAAACTGTGTTTAATGGGCTAAGGATACATATCCTCTGGCAGTTTTTTTTTGTAACATCCTGATCAGGACATAATTCCATATTTTATGTTAGGCAGTGCTTGTGTTTGGTCTGTCTGCAATACTGCGTCTTTGCTAGAAAAACTTATAGAGATTGGGGAGAAGGAGTGGATATAAGTTGTGAATATAACCAGCATGTAACACAGCATAGGCTTTACCAACAGAGGTAGTAAATGGACGAATCTGTCAGTTTCAGTTTCTTTCAGTTTCTGATTTTTCTAATCTTAAATTCGGTTCACCCTGAATGTTAAGAATTTTTCCAATCTTAAATTCAGTTCTTCATCCTGAAATGTGAGAATTTTTTTAAAGTTTGCCTGAAAATTCCTATGCATTTTTGTGCACGTTTCTCCTACATGTATTTTGTACACATTTTTGCAATCAATTTACCAAATATAATGCATTTGCGATGTTATTTTTGTGAGCATGTTGCCCTAATAAGATGCATTTTTGTACACATCTTTTTATTGGAGAACTCCATTACAAAACTCTGAGAAATGTGAATTTCAAAAGATTCTTGAGTTTCAGTTCATACATTGGCTCAAAAGTGCAAAACCAGGGAGAATCACTTTAAAATGAGAAGTGAATGAATTTCTTCCCCATCTCAAATAAAGGAAGGTGACAGGTTGATTTCTATATATATATTTATTACAAGATAAAATATATCTACAGTTATTTCTACAAAGCATGATTACAGTCATTAAAAATACTAAAAGGTTTTAACAGTAAAGCATTATCTTATCTATTTTATATATCTACCTTACCCGATCCAGTTTCAACCTCATTGGATAGTAGCAATGGTAAAGGAGAAATTAGTTATGTAGAGGTTTAATTCAGTCAATGGAATCTTTAACATAGTTTACAAAAGGGGACCATATTGTTTCAAAAGGATCATGTCTCAGTTGCCCCAACAAGACCCTACGGTGGTATGTTAACTTTTCAGAACAGGCTATGCCCCATACTTTCCTCTTGACAGGTTGAGTCTTGAAGAGCCAAACCTCCACCAAAACTTTAAAACTATAACAACTGTCATATTTTAATAACATTAATTTCAATTGGTTTCAGACTTTATTCAGTATGCCACTGGCTCATTGGCATTTCATTTTTAAACTCATGAAATATAGTGCAACTATGCAAGACGGCATTGTGTGAAAGGTCAAATGTATACACCATCACAGGCTGGTTTTCTAAAGAGAGTTGAAGGTGGTATGACAGAATCCTCCTCCAAAATCTGGATATTGACAAATTTGGCAACTATCCAACCTGTAGTTGTTGGTGCAAAGATTACATTCTGTCATACCACCTTCAAGTCCATCATTGATTACCATCAAGGGAAGGGAGGCACATTCTCTGACTGTTTCCTTTTGGATCATGGGATCTCCTTGGTCTGTATCAACTAAAAGACCTCAGGGAATAACAGGGAGATTTGTCCAAGGTTAACAATCCAAAGGCTGGAATGTTTTACCCTTCTCTTTAGTCCAAATTGGTCCAGTCTCAAAGCAGGGAAATCATATATTGCTTTCAAGAAGCAAAAAAGGGAAAGAAAACACAGGGGGTGGGTGGGATCTCATATGGCTACAGAATGTACAGTTGGATAGTTGGAATATCCTGGGCAGAACACAGTGCTACTCTGTCAAGCTTTGGGAACCCTATTAGAGCACATGCATTTGGTGATAGATGGCCAGTTCTGCAGTAATGTACATTGGCACGGCTCCATGGTGCAAATAGCAAAGGATCTGGTCTTTGTCTAATAAGGCAAATAATGAACGCAGATGAATCTTTCTAAGCTGCTCCCACTTTGAGGCTGAAGCAGTCACACATGATCACACATGTTTGTTTCAGATTGATTAACTGGCACCAACTTCTCACCCCTCCTTCCCAACTGTTGTTCTTAAGGTTATTTTGACATAATTGTTTTTATGTTATTTAGATTACTATCCTGCTCCATCCTGAGGGCTCAGAATGAATAACTATCTAATCTGATAATGTAGAAAAATCAGCCACATTATGGGACCAGTGATTTAAGGGTTGCATCTTAAATATTTTGTTTTTAACTATTTATATCCTTAAATGAATAAATAAAAGTTACAGGTGACTACATGGTGTAAACTCCTTCCACTTCTGCATTGCTCTCTAAATAAATTATCTGAGAAAGCTCCCCCCCAAAAAAGGTTTAGGTTTTGGGAAGACGCAAGGAAAAGGTTATTCCATAGTAGCAACCTCAATAAGTAGCAATGCTTGAGGAATTCAGTCTTTGCAAATTCCTATCCAAACCGACCTGCTACTAGCTACTAGCAGGCTAATGTGCAGATTGAAACTTTTAGTTATCTACTCCCAAATGTTCCAGTACAGCTCTCAGCTCAAGAAATGTATTAAAATAAATAAAATAAAATAAAAATAAAATACATTTTTTTTTAAAAAATATTTTTTAAAAATATACAACAACAACAAGAACAACAAAATAAAATACATTTTAAAATTGTGTGTTTTGAAAGAAAATACATTTTAAAACAAGTTTTTCAATATTTATTTTTGCATGTGCCGTTTTGTGCAGATTTTTTAAAATAATAATAAAATAAAATAGAAGCAGATTCATGTAGAAATGGATGGAACAAAGTGATGAATGTGTCAAAAGTGCCGTGGACTGGAAATAGACCAGTTTGTCCCGTCCCTATACACAGACTACAACAATGCCTCCCCCTATAGGACTCCTGTGGATATTTGATTGTATAATTATATGGATGCAGTCCTGATGTTAGAGAGAATGCAGGTGAGAAGGCAGTTTCTAAAGTGTGTAGAGATTAAGCTATTTGGAGAAATTATGAGAGGTATCCCATAGCCAATCAAGGAATGTGTTCTAGGATTAGGTTTCTGTATGCTTTATAGCCAAAGTCAGACTGAAGTGCTTAGATTCAAACAGTTTCAGATGCAGTTCTGTGCTTACTTACATGGGGATCAGTCCAATTGGACTCAGTGGTTCTTACTTCTGAATAATTTTACTAAATTGTCTGTTTTGACAGAGAGCTAGCCAGGATTGTAATGAAAATAAAATAAAAAACATTAACTTCTGTTAAATTAATATTCAGAATGGAACTTAAAATGTGGAAGAGTTAGAAGATCAAAATTAGGGGGTGCGTGTTAGTTATACAGGAAGAAACGGTGCCAGACAGTGTTCAGATCTTGAAAGTATGTATCATGTACAAACAAAAAGTTGAAACCTGACCAGTCAAACATTACAGGGGCTAAACAAATGTTACTCTTGGGTTACCAACTTCCTTGTATGAGGGCTCCTATGCAGGCAGAAATGGTGCTGGTGAAGCTTTTCCAGATGTGAAAATGAATTGTTGGGAAACGCTCACTTATGTGATTTCTGCTTGTCAGACAGCTGCTTAAAGAAAGAGGAAAAGGGAAATGGCAAAAAAATTGGGAACACTATTAAAGAGGTGTAGTTACAATATATGGTGAATTTTAAATGGAATGAAGCACAGGGAGAAAGAAGATAGCACCTAGCTTTCATTAGAGGAGTGGGTTTCAGCTGGGTTGATGAAACTCCCGCTCTTGCTTAGCATAATGCTCCCTGCAGCTCTGATCCAGCTTCTAGTAGGGATGTGCTCCGCTCCGATTAGGAGCGTAGAAGCAGTAGCGGATTGGCCTGCTCCGCCTTACCCAGAGGCGGAGTAGGAGCGGACCGCGGACCCCCTAGAAGCAAGGCGAAGAGAAGCGCCCATTTTTCGGAGCTCCGAGTTCAGGCGGAGCGCTCCGGTCGCCATCTTGAAAACATTTCGCCATAGGATTGCATTGCGGCAAATAATCGCGCATAACTACGTTGTTTTTGAAGCTATCATTCTGGAAATTCTTGTGCACAGAGAGTCGTGGATCGGGGTCATTTTGAGACCACTCTCAACTTTCTGCGTTGTCTGGGTCGCGGGCTATATTTTTGTGAAAATCGGGTCAACCGCGCGGCTCAAACTGCGTTTTCGGCTTTTCGCCCATAGGATTGCATTGAGGGAAAGAATCGGGGATAAATGGGGGGGTTTTAAGATATCGTTCTGGAAATTCTTGCGCACAGAGAGTCGTGGATGGGGGTCATTTTGAGACCACTCTCAACTTTCTGCATCGTACGGGTCGCGGGCTAGACGTTTTTAAAAAAATCGGCGGGAAAAATACCTTTTTCAAAGGGCTGAGGGGCAGAGTCAGCTCCCGGTCATGATGATCCCAAAGTTGGAGGAGGGCATAGGCAAAACAGGTAACTTGGGATTCTGGGAAACTTCTCTTTCTTCATCTGAACGGGCTTTTCCCTGTGTTTTTTAACACAGTAGCCCCACCAAATGCACAAACACAACCTGAAATCATATACTAAGCCAAGAATAAGAGATAGAAACACAGCACTGCTCCCCACCCTAACCTTGGGGAACAACTGAATCGATGTGGTGCAAGGGGATGAGCTCCCCTAGGGCATCTCATCGTGGACGTGCCCCCACTCTCTCCTGCACTGGAAGGCCATTAGAGCCTTCCAAAGAGAGTAAAACGGTGGAGCAATGCCTATCATGAGTTGAAGTGAATGGTCACTTTTCAGTGGTGGAGCAATGCCTGTTCTGAGTCGAAGTGAGCGTTTTACTTCTTCTCAGAGCTGTGGCTGTCAGTGTCTTGAACTGGCAGCTACTTCCCCCTCCCCCGGGCACGTCCCCCTATTGCTGGTAAAAGACAGATATAGCCTTTTAAAAAAAGTTCTTCTTGTTGTTTATTGAGCAACACTGCTGCTTTTAATTCCACCCCTCCTTTGTTTATTGATTGATTTATTCCATTTTATATGCATTACTGGCTTATCCTTGGCTCACTTCCTTATGCCCCCAGAAATGCCAGCTGCATGCCTGCCTGCCTTCCCTCCCTCCTCCCCTGCCCACCTCGCAGGGATGTTGTGTGTGGGGTGCCCAATTTTCAAAAATTCGCCAAAAATCAGGGGATGATGGGATTGCTTTGAAACTTGGCATGCGTGTGTATATCCCCATGAGGTGTCATGGTGCCAAACATGAGGTTTCTAACTTGAACAGAAAAAAAGTTGTATAATTTTTTAGCTTTCAATGCAAGCCTATGGGGGGGGGGGAAACGGAGCTCCGGATCCGGATCCGGAGCTCCGGGCGGAGCGGAGCGGAAGTGGGCGGAGCGGGGGCGGGGCGGAGCGGCCCGATCCGGAAAATGGCGGATCTGCAAGTGAAGCGGAGCGGGGGGTCTGTGCACACCCCTAGCTTCTAGTGTCCATACGAATTATGCTTCCCAAATATATGTATGTTTAAAATAGGAAGAAGGAAACTTAACACCCCCTGGGTTCAGTGGAGCTGACTCCCAAGTAGGGCTGTGCACATGGCCCCTGAACTGCTTCGGATCCCGATCCAGACCTTCTGGATTGGCCCAAACCGGTTTGGGTTGATCCAGACCTCCACCGATCCGATCTGGAACCGGATCCGGAGCAAGATCCAAAGGTCAGAATCGATATTCGGCATCCATTTTGCCCCCCTTCCCCACTTACTTGACTCCACAGTAGATGGCGGAGGCAGGTAAGTGGGGAAAGGGGGACAAAATGGGGGCTGAATAAGCCCCCTCCCCCTTATCTGGCTCTGCTGTCCGCTGCTGCATGGACTGTGGTAGACAATGGAGCCAGGTAAGCCCCCTCCCCCCAGGTAGCCTGGCTCCATCACCGTCTCCACATGGACTGCAGCAGCGGAGCCTGGTAAGCCCCCTCCCCCACTTACCTGGCTCCGTCACGGTCTGGGTGGCAGCTTCAACTGATGCCGAGACCTTAGGCTTCAATTGATGCTGAGACCTGTTTCTGGCCTAATGTCTTGGCATCACTTGAAGCCGCCACCCGAACTGTGATGGAGCCAGGTAAGTGGGGGAGGGGGCTTACCAGGCTCCGCCGCCGCAGTCCGTGTGGTGACGGTGATGGAGCCAGGTAAGTGGGGAAGGAGGAGGGGGTTTCCAGCCTGTTTCCGGCCTTAGGCCTAGGCGTCAGTTGAAGCCGCCGCCTGGACCGCAACAGAGCCAGGTAAGCCCCCCTCCCTGGCTCTGCTGTTGTTGCCGCATGGACTGCGGTGGCAGAGGAGCCAGGTAAGCCCCCCTCCCCACTTACGTGGCTCCGTCGCAATACAGGTGGCGGCTTCAACTTATGCCCAGGCCTAAGGTCGAAAACAGGCTGCGGCCTGTTTCCGGCCATAGGCCTTGGCGTCAGTTGAAGCCACCGCCCGGACTGCAATGGACCCAGGTAAGCCCCCTTCCCCTCCCCACTTACATGGCTCCTCCACTGTCACCACATGGATCATGGCGACAGCAGATGGGGGAGCCAGGTAAGATCCCCTCCCCACTTACCTGGTTCCAAAGCTTCAGACCGCACCGCTTTGGGCCAATCCAGACCTCCCCCGATCCAATCCGGAACCAGGCTTTGGAGGTCTGGATCGGCCTGCTCTGCTTCGGATCTGGGGATCCATAGTGGAGTGGAGCACAGCCCTTCTCCCAAGTAAGTGCACACAGAATTTCAAGTGGTGCATTAAAAGGGTGAACTCACTAGCCTAAAGGAGAGCTTAGAAAAAGAAAGCAAGGGTAATGGTTTCTCTTTTAGGAAGTCTGTAGCACACACAAATCTGCCTTCCCCTGCCCTCGCTCGCTCTCCCTCCCTTCCTGTGTTTCTCCACCTTGCCTCCCTCCAGCCCTGCATTAGTCTGGATAAAATAAACACTACAATTTTTAATGAAATCAGGAACAGGGCAAGGGTTCCTGGAAGAGGAAGAGAGCAATTGTCAGTGGTATTCAGATCCTACACTCAGAATGCATGCACCAGAAAACATTTTGTTGGCCAAATTCTCGCAGTTAAAGTCTGGTTGAATTTCACCTTTTCATAGTTCAACACATTCTTTTTCCTGCTTGTATCCAAGAAGTGCATTACTGTGGTATGAAAGCCCAGGCAGTCTGGCTTCAACAGGCGCTCCCAGACAGTTTCCTTCTAAGGCTGTGAATCCTCTTGATTCATTAAATTCAATGGTAGTTTTCATATAGCTTTTTGTGGAGTATGGACTGCACCTGAAGAAACCTGAACCAATCAGGGTCCAAAGACAGAAACTTAAGGTTTACTAAAGCCTGTTGCATTTTAGGAGTGGCACTGCAACGCCTCCTTGGCTTTGCTCATGAACATCAAGTAGAACAAGAATTTGGCCTGCCTGCAACTCCTACACAAAGATATCCTGATGTTCTGTCACAGAAGAGGGAGAAACAATAGCACACTAAAAAGGTATAGCACAATAAAAATGTTACCAATGGGCATCATAAGTGCAACAGTGGGTTCCACAAGTGTAATGTGCTATGGGTTGCACAAGCAAAATGCACAACTACTTGCACAACTCCACTTGTAAAATTTAACTTTAGGTGGATTCTCCTCTTGTGCATAGTTTGGAACTTAGCTTCTGCTAGTGCAACATCACAATTGGAAACTATACAGTGGAAACGAAAGGAAATTTTGGACAGTTCCCTCTATGTTGGATAATACTTGCTAGCAAAAAGAAAAACGAAAAAGGCTGGCTGTTTCCAGCCTTAGGCCTGGGCGTCAGTTGATGCCGATGCCCAGACCAAGATGGAGCCAGGTAAGCCCCTCCCCCTTACCTGGCTCCGCTGCCGTCACCGCACAGACTGCAGCGGAGGAGGAGCCAGGTAAGCCCCCCTTCCCCACTTACATGGCTCCGTCACGGTCCAGGCGATGGCTTCAACTTACGCCCAGGCCTAAGGTTGAAAACAGGCTCCGACCTGTTTCCGGCCATAGGCCTCAGTGTCAGTTGAAGCCACCGCCCAGACTACAACAGACCCAGGTAAGCCCCCTCCCCCCTCCCCACTTAGATGGCTCTAACTACATCGAAAGATAGTGGTCTTTATCTTCCTGCTATGTGATATACCAAAGATTATCATCACCCTTGCTTCTCTGGATTTTGATGTGGTTGTAGATATAGCAGTGTTCAGTCTGAAAAGACACAATGCATGGAGGTCACAGCGATCTCCTCACCTCCAAGTACTCATACAAATAACAACTGAGATTTCTAAGAAGACGTTTTTCTGAGAAAATTGCAGAGATTTTTCTTTTTCTCACCCCACTGCCCACCCTCCTAGAAAAAGAAGGCAAGTTTACAGAACTTTCTTCTAATATTCTCCACCATTTTGGGATAGTAGCTACCACTCTCCTGCCACAATGTGGTTAAATGTTGTCACACCTGACACATTGTAGAGCAAGGCTCTGCAAAAAGTGCAGCCTGTGGACTGCAGGCAGCCTCTGAAGGTTTGTCTGGCAGTCCTCAGACCCCCAGCATATGCCTATGTTGAAAAAGGGGGGAGAGGAAAACACTCTAGAAACAGACTCTATGGTCCTTTCTACACCTAAGAATTATACCAGGAAAATGGAGGGATCATCCTTGCCTGCTCCTGGGATCCCCTGTGTGTCATTTGGATGCACAGGGATGATCCTGGGATGATCCTGGAAAAAACCCAGGTGTAGAAATGGCCTAAGATTTCTGCTATGGAAGCCACAGTCCTTGAGTGTCACTGGAGTGTCCTAGGAAGCAGTGCTTAAAGTTCCTACCAGCTTTCTTGGATGCTCTGGGAATGCTCTAAGAATGAGGCTTCTATGGCAGGAACCACAGAGCCCATTCCTAGAAGTCTTCCCCCGCCCCCTCTCTGTCTCTCCTTGGGCGATCAAGGCAAAGAGGAGGCCTCACCTTGATGCTGGGACATGGAACAGATCCTATTGCTGCAAGATCAAGATCTCTTGCTGCTGGGATGAGTCTGAGTGGTGTGTGCAAGTATATGTGCATGCACACGTCAGCTCTCTCTCAGCCCAGAAGATACCTGATGTGGCCCTCTGTGCTGAAATGGCTGTGTAACCCTGTTGAACAAGATGCAAAATGGAGCTGCTCCCACTTGCAAAAAACAAACAGCAAAAAACAAATAGAAAAGAAACCCTTAAGAGGAAAAAGAGCAGTTGTTCTAGGCCACAGGTAAGGGCAAGGCTGGCCCAAGGTATTTTGCTGTCTGAGGCCCTCAAAGCCCTAATGGCCTAATCTACACCAAGCAGGATATTGCACTATGAAAAGAGTATGAAAGCGGTATATAAAAAGAAGGAGCCACCCTACTGCTTTATAGCAGTATTGAAGTGCACTGACAACTGTTGTGGCCCATTGACACAGACCATATACCATTTTCAAACTGCTGTATCCTGCTTGATGTGGCTCCTGACTTTTATACCACTTTCATAGTGCAATATCCTGCTTGGTGTAGATTAGGCCATAGTGTCCAAGGCCATTGAGTCAACCTATTTTGGCACCTATGACAAAAAATATCACAACTGCCTCTTCCCCTTTCATGTCACACCAAATCAACTGCCTATGGTAGCTGGCTGCCTTTCTCTCTAGTGGTTTCTATGAAATTCTCCCTCCAACTTGTCTTGCCACAAAAAGGCTGGAAAACACTGAGAGATCATTGGCACGTGGTTCTTAAGAGTCTAGGCAGAGTTTGGGGGCAGTCCTGCCTCCTGATATGCTGTTACCCTTGATTTGGTTGTCTGAAAAGAGCTAGTGAAGAAAGAAAAGAGAGACAAACATAAAATTTCCTGCTTCCATGAATTTTCCTGTTCATCCAGTTTTCCCAAGGGCAGAGGTATACTTAGGGAAACCCTGAAAGGAGTAGAGAGGGACAGAATATCCAGTAATCTTGATTAAAACAAACCAGTTCTCTCTTTCTCTCCACACACACACACACACACCATAAGCTTCAGTCAGGACACAAGGCAGCAGCAAGGCACAAAGAAATGCAAACAAACGATACTAACACACACACACACACACACACACACACACACACACACACACACGAAAGAGAGGGAGAAGTAGGGAGAGAGAGAAAGGCACTTTTGCTCCATAAGAACTGGATGACAATCAACAATGTATCATTATTCGATAGAGACAAAAGACCAGTGTCCAGAGGGCAAAGGCTTGTGGTCTAATCATTTCATCTCTGTAATTTCAGACAAGCAAAGGCGCATTTCTGTGGCTTGGAAGAGTGCTGACTAATGCCCTGTGTGCCTCAGGAAAATGCCTTAAACGCCTTTCCAATCCTGGCAGGTTTACACTTCATCCCCACCCTCTACTGTTTCCACCACACACAAACACCCTGCCACTGTCCCGTTTCCCCCTCCCATCCCAGTTTCTTTGCCATCAAAGAGAGAGAGGGAGGGAGGAAGAAAAAACCTCAACGCAAACCATCTTTGTTCCTAACCCCCCCAAACCCCCGCCAAAAACCTTTTAAAGACGATGGGGAGGCCAAAGCATTAGGCCTATAATTGCACTCTTGTTGTAAATGATCAACTCAGGTGTCAAAGACATTAAGCTATTCCATGACACAAAGGTTGTGGGGTTCAATCTCAAAGTGGATCTTGGGATGAAGAAGGCAAGGAATGTGGTCACCGCTAGAATGAAGTCAGTTTGCCTTCATGAGGAAGCACCTTGGGCAGCTCCTTTAGAGTAATAAGGGTTGCAGTTTCCCCACACACATTCAACAAAATGGTAGCACTTAGAAACAATCGTGAGTGCCAACTAAATGACATTTTCTCACAGCCATGTGCTTCTGAACAGGCAGAATTGGGCATAAAGGTCCCAGTAGTAGTGCAAGGCTACAAACAGCATTTTACAGTATATACCAGTGATAGGATTTGGCCACAGTAGGGATGGGAGAATCAGCAAGTCAGGGTTCCTTGAGTTCCATCTCAAAGCTCAATCTATCTCATTCCTGTTCCAGAATGCAAGCTTTTTTGTTTGTTTGAGTGGGCAAAGTATACATTTCTTTTAAGCACACCGAACTTCATACTTTACTCTGCATTGATTAAAGTGTGAAAATATGTATTTGTCATGTCTAACCCTGCTCCCCCTGGGTTGGAAGAAGGTGTTTCAGGTGATCAATCAGAATCAGACTCTGAAGAAGAGGAATTGGTGCCAGAAACAGGCCAGCCTGTACCAGTGGGGGAGAAAGCTCTCACGGGCTCTTCACCAGCTGGGAGTGAACCCTCTCCAGAGCTTATCTCCTCAAGGGCAAATAATACACAGTCAGTGGGAAGCCAATATTCTTCCGAGGGAGAGTGCATGGAGAGGATATCCGATCCTAGAGTATGCAGCAGACTAAAACGGGCAGAGCTAAAGGAAGGTGAGAAAAAGTCAGCCCGGCTTGCATCCCTTCAGAAGCTGCCTCAGAACTAATCTCTCTGAAGTTAATACGTCTGGCGAAAAGGCTTTCCATTCTTCTTGAAAGGACAATTGTCTTGTTTAGTTTGCATAGTTTTGCCTAGTGGAAAGTTCCTAGAGATAATACTCTCTTCAGGAGGGAAGAGATGTTTATTGCTTGAATAAAGGTTTGTGGATTACTTTAGCAGGCCTCGTTATTGTCTCCCAAGAAGGCAGAAGGTTTTTGAGAAATACGACTGTATCTTTTTGAAAATGTAATATTTTTTTTAAAGTGTACGTTCTTCTAACAGATGCATTGCACATAATTGCATATGCAACCTTTGTTCCCAAATGCACTTGTGTTCCCATTTAGGAATGAGAATGGGACAGGTTATGATGTTTAATGAACTGAATGGAAATTCTCATACATTCCTAGGCCACAGTCTCACTACAGGCAAAGTTCTAGTAATTTGGGATAAGCTGAATCCACTCCACCCTGCTACACACAAAAACACACACGTGCATCTTACTGGAATTCTTTTGGTTTACCTCAAAATTCTGTAGGCATTTTGTCTACACTAAGTATGAATCATTCCAATTTGTTTCAGTTTTGTTTTGGGTGAAATCCAGTGACAATGCAGAGACATGCAGAGTGCCCCCCCCTCAGAAATTCCACTTGTCCAATAGAAATTCTTTTGGTTTCCCTCAAAATTCATCAGCGCAGGACCATGGGTACACGGTGCAATCTAGCGATCCAAGCATCATGCTGTGAGGAGGGTGGGCACATGGACAGTCCTACAGCACAGCAAAGGAGAGATGGCGGTACCTCAATACCCATTTGCCCCAGTGATCAGACCCTTTGAGTGGAAGTCTCCCTTGTAAGTGGAACAGCCACCATTATTTCTTTAGTTAGCTGGTTTTATTTTGAATTTTATTTATTCATGTAACTCTTAGATATGTGATTAAAGAGGAAAAGTAGTACTTCCGTTCTGCCTTCTTTGCATCACCTGTCATTGTACTGAGCCCCATTCCTAGGACCAAATGACATGTGATGCTGTGTTGTGTGTCATTTCCCCTGTCCCCCTGCCCCGCCACCAACAGAACGTAGCCACAGAAGATGCTTCCTGACTGAGGGGCTTCTTAACCCTCTCCCCTCCAGCAGTTTTTCCTGCTGAAATCACCTCCTGCTTTCCCCGATATTGAACAGTTTGGGGTAGACCCATAGCTCAGTAAAGCAGCCTCAGTCTCCAGTTGAAAGGGTCAGGTAGCAGGTGATGAGGAAGTGCCAGGTCTAAAATCCTGAAAAAAAAGTTAATACCAAAATAAATGGAGAAATAGTCTGAGCTGGTATAAGGCAGAATCTTATGTTGTTGTTTTAAAAAAACACTGAGGGGCAAAGAATCCTTTGCACAGATCTTTCTTAAGAACTAGGGATGGCCATTACTGGAAAATCAGGGTTTTTTTTGGCTTGACTATGGGCTTTGCTAGACCAGGGTTTACCCCAGGCTGATACCCAGGCTTGCCCCTGTGAAACCAGATGATGCACAGGGGATCACGGGCTCAGGCAGGGGTCAACCCTGCCTGGCCCCGGGGTAATGGGCACCACTTTTGGCCCGGTATTTCTGCAGCCCCGGGCTGAGCCCGGGACCGCGGAAGGTCTACACCGTTCCGCGGCTTTTCCCTGCTATGCTGCTTACTCGCACGTAGCTGGGAGAAGCTGTGCATTGGGGCAGGGGGAGAGATCAGGGGCAGGGGCAGGGGGGAGATCAGAGCTGGGGGGGAGATCAGAGCTGGGGGAGAGATCGGAGCCAGGGAGATTGGGGGGGAGGAGATCAGAGCCGGGGGAGAGATCGGAGCCAATGAGATCAGGGGGGAGGAGATTGGAGCCAGGGAGATCGGGAGGGGGGAGATCGCAGCCGGGGGGGAGATTGGGGGCAGGGTGGAGCTGAGAGAACGTTTGTGTGCATCCGGCCCTTTAAACACAAAAAAATGGCGGACGTGATGGGGCTTTTCTATAGCCCATTGCATCTGATATCTAGATTAGAGCGACAGCCCACGGTAGCTGCACTGCGGGCTCACCCCTCCTGCTGCATGTATTAAGAGGTAGGTCTAGCAAAGGTCAGAGTTCCACAAAATGTACAACTTCATTTCATTATATTTTTATATTGCCCCATATCCAAAGTTCTCTAGCTAGTTCACAAAACTTAAAAACTATTAGAATACATTACATAAACCATTTACGTCAAAACATATAAACAGATAGCACACACACACACACACACACACACACACACACACACACACACACCATATATCTAAAAACAATTTGTGTTTGTGAGCTGAGCTGTGGGCTTTTCTCTGAACTCTGGGAACATTTTGTGCATTTCTTTTTATGCAGGTTCTGCAATTTACACAAATTGCTCAAAAATTTGCACAAATTGCACAGAAGTTTGTGAAAATTGCAGAATGGGGGTGGGTGGGTAAAATGCCCAGAAAAATCTGTAAATTGACCTGACTTGTTGACAACAGAATCTGATGCTGCAGTGGGAACTGGAACAAAGTCCAGGAAGCAAACCTATGAAACTCATTGGACTCCAAACCCCAAATGGATTTCTCTGGCATCCATATTAAGAGCTTGATGAAGCTCTTAAGAGCTTCATTTGGAGCGTCATTACATGGGTGAAAATCGTGTTTGCTTACCGTTGTTTCTCCACCTTTGCTTTTGTCCCTCATTGCATCCTCTTTTGAAAGAGGAAATAAACAATGTACACATGGCCCATTCAGTGGGCCATTTTGATTGTGTTGCTTCTCCTGCACACAGCAGGAAATGGTGGCATGATTCGCTACAGGGAAAAAGGGATTTTGCTGGGTCTTCTGTCTTTAAAAATAGCGGCAACTTCTGTCTTTAAAAATAAGCTAGACTTACTGGGGCGTTTTTTTGTCATGCGAAGAAGGCTAGAAAGGGCAGGAGGCAGACGAAATCATGAGAGGGACCTGCGATAATCTGTGAGTGCCCAGTAATGAGCGTGCAATAAAACACTCATCTGATGGAGCTCATAGCTGTACCTCTCCATACACCCATATTTCCTTGTTCTTCCCTTTGCATCTGATATATTTTATAGTACATAACACTTCTTCATTGTTCCGCAATTTCCTTTGCCAATTCCAGCTTTTTTTGTGCCTTTGTCTTGTATACTTTCCTCTGACACATGTGCCCTATAGCATATAAAAAATCCTCAGTATCTTATCGTTCCTTACACTTCCCATTGTCTTGTGGATTGGCTCATGATAAAATTCTCAAATTTTATATATAAAATTCCCAAATCCCTCCTTACTCCTTCCATGCTCTATTTTCCAAAACATTGTTCTCCTATGAAAACTTGGGGCAGTTTTCTAATGATTCCTGTGGGAGGGAGGGGTGAAATAACATTTCGCCAAACTGTTTTGGGGGAGGTTGCCATGTATCTTACTTAACTGTACTAGGTGTCTGAGGGTTCCCCTTTCTTTTCTTATTTTTTTTTATTTATTTATTTATTTATCATATTTCTTATTCTTTTAAGGAGCCCCACACCACTCACAAGGCTCTCCCTGTCGCTCCCCTGCAGCTACTTTACTTCCCAAACTGCTGTGGGAGCAATGCAATGTGGCATCACTTCCAAGGAATTCCAAGGAATTCCAGCAAGTGCAGCTGGTGGGGATTTCTATAGAGAGCCATGTCAGTTTTCTCCATCTTTCTCTCCCAGCTCCCATGCATGGATGCTTTAGTCTATTGGGGAAATTTGTGCTGTTTTTAATATATTTGCACACATTTGGGAAACGTGTGTGAAATGTTCACATTCAATAGCTGTTCGCTTGACACAGTTTTCCAGGTTGCACAAAAGGAACGGATCGCAAACATGAATGCAAATCAAGGAGAGACAAGCATCAAGCTGATGTTCAAGCTCTCAAAGGTTCTAAACATCACTCCTTTGCCCATCCCAACCCTACTCCCTTCTATTGCACTGTTGCTGTAGTCCACCTTACTCCAAGACACAAGGGTTGGAGGAAAAGAGGAATTATAACTGTGTTCCTGCTGGATCAATAGGAAGGTGGGAAACTGGGACAAGGGAGGGGGCATAGAAAGCCCGTAAGAATAATGTGTGAAGATATATGAGCCTACTCCTCCTCTGCTACTTGCTTCCTTAGGAGAGCACCAGCTATCATCAGTGATTAACTTGCTGGAAGGGTTTTCAGCCTAGCCCGTTTCACAGCAATGTTGCCTTAAGACCCCGGTGATGAATAGCTTTCATTGTGGAGGGTTGCTTCCCAGCATGGCAAGTCTTTCCCTCATTTCAGCATTCCCATCTGGATATAAATCTTGTCGGCCCCCATCCCCCAAAACATACACACATTTGCACACCACATCTGCTCCCCATGGAGAGCAGCAAAGCCGATCGATAAATCACACATGCCCTGCTGATCTGTGTGCAAGAGTCACCCAATCCATAACCACCACACATTTTTCCTATGCCAAATGCCGGTCAATGAAAACCATACTGTCTGTTTGAACAGATTAGCAAGTGTGTACATCTATAACTCTGGCTGTGGGCCAGAAATGTCTAGGGGTCTCACCCTCTGGCATTTTTCTTTCCATGACTAAGCCACTCTAAAGCTCTCATGGAGACTTATAAGGTGCTTGGGTACAACACTGGGTAAGATTGGGAGACCGTTATCTCAGTGAAGCGCTGTTAAATGTTCATTTATTAATTTTTTGCAATCTATTTTTCCCTGCCAAAAGAAGGTGGGGGTGGGGGTGGAATGACTGTACTTCCCAATGCATTTAGAGATAACCTTCAAATTAATTACATGAAGGGCATCACAGCTTGGGGAAAAGGATTGTGTGGGTTCCTAGGCAACTGATATGCCCCCACTTCATCATCCACATTCTTCATGGACCAATGTACAACTTGTTCCCCACAGACTTTTCCACCATAGCCTAAATTTTCAGTCCGGAGTGTGGGAGATTTTCCAAGGGAGACTTTAAGAAGAATGCAAAACACCCCTACCAAAAGAAGACAACCAATTCACCTTCTATGTTGAAAATTCCCTCTGTGGAGCTCCCTCTATTCCAGCTGCACTGCCTATATCTGAAATTGTACCTTGACAGTCTCCCAACTATTGGTACTTGCTGAACCTGAAAGTGTCAGCACTTTGGCTGGTGACTCTTTGTAAATTCTTTGAGCTTCGGCTATTGGGCGGTATAAAAATGTAATAAATAAATAAATAAATAAATAAATAAATTACCTGATTCAACAAGATCCTGCTGAAGACAGCTGCATGTTTTGCAGTTATTTTTCATATTGTTCAAAGGGACAAAGAAGTCATCTAGGTCAATGTGTTGCTCTTGAGTTAATACAATGATGAAAATATTGCATTAATGGTAATAATATTGTCCCGTCGTATCTAAGGATGTTTCTGAAAATCTGTTCATAAAAATTGTCCCTGGATTTTGAAGTTCCAACCTCCCTGATCTTCTTTCTTTAGTGGAATGAATGTTTTCAGGATCCTCCATTGTTCATATATTATTGTTGTCAATATTGTAATTATTGTTTTCAAATTTTATACAGAAAGCACTGTGAATGTGCATTTGTTCAATCCTTTAAGTTCATTTGTTTCTTTTCCCTCCCCTATACATTATGATAAAATGCTACAAATTATGTGACTGTGCACATGGTTGTATCAGGATTATATTTATGTGGTGTTTTATCAGAGAACGTGTCAGAGGACATGTGTGCACCATAAAACACAGCACAAAAAAATAATCCTGGTGAAATCATACACATGATCACATCAGATTTGTTTGTTTTTTGTTTTGCTTCTGCACTCTTTTGCCTGTACAACACTCGATACTTTAGAGAAGAGGGGAAAAGATGTCACACTCCAATTCTGGAATACATTTTAGAAATTCTCCTAGTTAATAAATTGGAATGCCGGGGCAGTGGTGTGCAGGGCAGAGTAACCCAATAGAAAAGAGATGGACAGCCTGTGGCCCTCTAGATGTGGAGGGAGTCCACTTCCCATCAGCCACAGCCAAGTTGACAATGGTCATGGGTGATGGGATTTGTAGTCCAACATCATCTGTAAAGCTATAGGTTCCTCACTCCTGCCAAACAACAAAGGAATGGAAGAGGTGGAGTATTGGTTCACCCATATGACAAACATAAACTATTGAACAGATTCTAGAGAACTAGATGTCACAAGCACAGTATAATTACAGCCGTGCACATATCTCTACTGTGCCCGTTATTATTGCATTATGATGCACATGTATGCACATACTATAGAAATGTGTGAGGGAAATGCTAAGTGGGCTAGGCCCACTGGGAATTTGCTTGAAATAATAATTTTTCATTGGGGGAAAGCCCAGTCTTATCATGAAGCAATGAGAAATAGTTACTTCAGGCATCAGATTCCAGATGGTATGCCATTCTCCTGCTTCCAGCACCTCCATCTCTATGGATCACTAAGGGAACGGTGTAATTTCACTTCAGGTGCAAAAATGTTTTTTAAAAAACCTGGCATATTGCTGGGTTGGACATCTACAAACCATTTACTGTTTTCTTGAATGTCATGGGAAGTGTTGCTCAAGAAAATATGTCTGCACCTCACACCTTACAAGATGGCCAAATGCAAATGGGAAACCCATATATGTGTGACCCACACTCCTTCCACGCTATCATCAGCCCGGGCAGCTTGCCTGCACACCCATTAAGCACTCCAAGACGCAATGAACTCTGATGATATGGAGAGGTTGAAATTTCAGTGTGCTGAGTAACAAAGAGATCTATGTACACAAACACGCCTCTGGTGCTACAGGAACAACATTGACCTTGTCTTGGGGTGGCATTTGCAAATTCTCTTTGGTATTTTGGTTGACAGGGCAAATTGGGGAATTTATAAAAGATGATGTGTTATGATTGAAATGCAAAGAATTTTGAGGTCAGCAATTGTGTATACAAGGAAATAGCGTGCCGGTGTGGTTTCTGTCTGCTTTGCTAATGAAACAGCGAGCCACTTTGGGTTTCAATGTACACAGGCAGATTAGAATCTTGGTTGCATTGGTTTTAACTCAGAGGAACTCCACATAACAGACCTTTCTGAGACAAATTGTTTGCCTTTTTGCACAAACTCCCCATCTTCTGATTTCATTAAAGCTGCAACTCTAAGCACTCACATTCTATCTAGGGAATAAAGTCCATTTGACTCAGTAGAAACTGCTTCTTTAGAGTCAACATGCTTAGGATTGTGTCCTAAATTTCTAACTTAGAAATGGGAATATAATCCTCCCTGTCTTTCTGTTTCCAATTTAGAGGTAAAGCAAATGTTGACCACAAACCTCCCCCCGACACACACACACACACACACACACACACACACACACACTTATCTTAAATTTATAATGTATATGGATGCAATTCCTTACGTCAAGATCAGTTTCTCAGAAATGTGTGTAGAAATATTTATCATGTCAAAGTAAAATACAAAGTTTGAAATTCAGTGTTTGAATATAAGGGGTTGAGATATGACTGTTAAAGTATGAGTCAGTTTTTCAGCTTTTGATGTGGAATTCATCAAAATTCTTTATAGGCAGAGATACCAGTTCTGCAGAGTCATGCAACAAAAAATACAGGAAATAAAACAAAAAAGAAATAAGAACAACTAAACTCATCAATTCTTAGTTTGGAAGAACCAGTGTTTTAAAAACAAAACAGGAGGACCCAGCAAGAACATCAATCAAAATCCTGCTAAACTGGGTTAACTAGCTCTCATTTGTTCACCAGATTGACCAATTTGCTGCAAGCTGGATACTGCATGCTTTGCACATCATGGAGGCCGATAAGTTTAGAAGAAAACATGGTGCAGCAATCATGATGTTGGCTCCAGTCTCAGCAAACACAAAACAGATTGGTCTTAACAGAAAAATCACCTAAAGAACCCAGAACAGTTGGCTTCCAAAAATACAAGCTTTCAGGCAGTGTGGTATCGCAAAAGCATCCATCAAAGAATTAGGAAATGAGGTTAGGAGCAAGAGGAAAGTGTTTCTATACTATCATAAGAATGGAGATGTTGCAAAATCCCAAAGTTGCTCTTCTTACACTTCCACCTAATCAATCTCTGCAGCTTTCATGGTTGCACAGAATCCTTGCCTGGCAAGCTGCATCCAGTAGGTGAAAAAAGGAGCCACATCCTAAGAATTAAGACAGCTTTGTTGTGGATATAGCCCTCATTAATTAAGGCTCATTTATAGGCCCAGTGCAAGTGGTGCTAGGGTGGCCATATGTCATCTATTATAGAGGACAGTCTTCTATTTGAAGGGCTGACAGAGGACTGTCCTCCGATTGAATGTATTCTCTGTCTGTGTACTATCCAATCCAACCCCATTTAGAGATATAGAACCATAATAAGAAGGGAGAGCAGGGGTCTTGACATTGCCCATCAACAGTGCCTGGAGACAGCAGGCTGAACAAGGCACCCAGGTTATTAGAGCCAGATCTACACCAAGCAGGATATGACACTTTGAAAACATTTTGAAAACTGTACATGGAGTGTGTCTTGGTCCCCAACACAGTTGTCAATACTGTTATAACCCATTTTAAAACAGTAGTGTAGATTCTGTTTTTGTCACAGAATATTATATGTCTTCCATATAATAGACCTTTCTGAGACAAATTGTTTGCTTTTGCACAAACTCCCCATCTCTTGATTTCATTAAAGCTGCAACTCTAAAAAAGAGAGAGAAGTAAGTGGCCTTAAGTTGTTCATCATCAGTTTTCCATAACCCCACAGTCACCTCTGCATCTCATATTCTCCATCTTGTCCTCATGGTTTATCTGCTTTGGCAGAAGGAGAATTCCACTTGCACTTTCTGCCTCCTTAGGGAGGATGTGGCGTTAATTGATGAGTTTCAGTTATTGAGGCCTGAGGATGTGGACAAGGTGCTTGGCCAAGTCCGGTTGACCACCTGTGTGCTTGACTCTTGCCCTTCATGGCTTATTACATCAAATAAGGAGGGGATCGCCGGCTGGGTCCAGGAGGTTGTAAATGCCTCTTTGAGAGAGGGAGTGGTGATGGCCTCTTTAAAAGAGGCGGTAATCAGACCACTCCTAAAAAAGCCAAACCTGGACTGGGAAAATGCTAAAAACTATAGGCCAGTGGCGAACATCCCTTTCCTGGGCAAGGTGCTTGAGTGGGTGGTGGCAGGACAACTCCAGGCTCTCTTGAATGAAATGGATTATCTAGATCCATTTCAATCGGGTTTCAGGCCTGATTTTGGAACGGAAACTGCCTTGGTCGCCCTGTGGGATGACCTCTGCCGGGAGAGACACAGGGGAGTGCAACCCTGTTGGTTCTCCTGGACCTCTCAGTGACTTTCGATACCCTATTTCTTTGATTCGAAGACACACTTTTTTCCCCATATAAACATCTCTAAAAATGGAGTGTGTCTTAGAATGGCGAGTGTGTCTTAGGGTTTTTTTTTCTGTTGGTGGTACTGAAATTAGTGTGCGTCTTACAATCGATGGCATCTTACAATGGAAGAAATACGGTACTATGGGCCATGGTATCCTTCTGGTTAGGCTGTCTCAGCTGGGAGTTGAAGGTACTGCATTGCAGTGGTTCTGCTACTACTTGGATGGCCGATTCCAGAAGGTGGTGCTGGGGGATTATTGCTCTGTGCTGAGGCTCCTAAGCCATGGGGTTCCACAGGGCTCTATTTTATCCCCTATGCTGTTTAACATATACATGAAGCCGCTGGGGGAGGTTATCCGGACATGTGGTCTGACGTGTCACCAATATGCGGATGATACCCAGCTCTGCCTTTCCTTTTCATCAAACCCAGGTGAGGCAGTGGCTGTTCTGAACCACTGCCTGGGCATGGTAATGGACTGGATGAGGGCTAACAAACTGAGACTCAATCCAGACAAGACAGAGGTACTGTTAGCGGGTGGTTCGTCTGTCCGGTAAGGTGATGTTTACCCTGTCCTGGATGGGGTTGCACTCTCCCTAAAGGATCAGGTCCATAGTTTGGGGGTGCTCTTGGATCCAGAACTGTCACTTGAGGCACAGGTGAACTCAGTGGCAAAGAGCACCTTTTATCAGCTCAGGCTGATATACCAACTACGCCCTTATCTGGACAGAGATAGCCTAGCTACAGTTATCCATGCTCTGATAACCTCTCATTTGGATTACTGCAATGCGTTATACGTGGGGCTGCCTTTGAAAACGGTCTGGAAACTTCAGCTGGTACAAAACAGGGCAGCCCGCCTACTAACAGGGACTGGCCGACGAGATCATATCACACCAGTCTTTCTACAACTTCATTGGCTGCCAGTCCAGGTCCGGACCCAATTCAAAGTGCTAGTATTAACATTCAAAGCCATAAATGGCTTGGGGCCAGGTTATTTGAAGGAACAGCTCCTCCCATATTTGCCTGCCCGGACCTTAAGTTTATCCACAGGGGCTACTAGGAGGAGGGCTTTCTCTGCTGTGGCACCCCGGCTGTGGAACGAGCTCCCCAGAGAGGTTCGCTTGACGCCTACATTGTTTTCCTTTCGTCGCCAGCTGAAGACTTTTTTATTTTCTCAGTATTTTAACATCTAATTTAACTTAAATTTAAACTCTGCTGTTTTAATCTCATATTTTAACCTATATAAATTTTTGCTGTGTGGTTTTATCCTGGTCATGCTTTTTATATTGTATTTTGTATTTGTGTTTTTAAATTGTTGTTTTATTATGCTCTTTATGGTTTTAATTTTTGTGAACCGCCCAGAGAGCTTCAGCTATTGGGCAGTATAGAAATGAAATGAAATAAATAAATAAATAAATAAGGTTTGTGAGCCTTAATACCCAATTTCCCTGCTTTTTGGTGCTTGGTTGAAAACTGCAGAGCCTTAACCTTGTGTGGTGAACTATAGATTTTTTGTTTAATGAATTAAAGAAATGAATCAAATGAAATGCTCACCTGCCCCAATCATCCAACACCTGATGATTGATACCACCACATCATTTGAGAGGGTTGTGTTTTCTTGATCATGAATTAGGACTGCAGAGAATCTGTTCCTGGTCTTGATAAGAAACCAATTATGTGGATTCACAAACTCTTCCTTGATTGGAATGAATAATGATTCATCTATCTAATATCTGTTTGGCATCCACATTGCATAATGCACATGGTCTCAGCCTTGGAATCTTAGGCAAAGAGCAGAGATCTTAGCTCCTCCAAGACAGAAGAATGCATTTTTCTGGGCCAGAACAGACATTACTTTCAATGTGTGTCTAGCAGCTGTGTTTTCTTTTTCTTTTTACTCTACAGTAGGCACAGGACCCCCAGTCCAGAACTTTAAAGACACCGCCACACACACTGAACTCTCCACACTAAGTTCCTTATCCAGAACAGGGCCCCCTGCACCTACTGTGGAATAAAAATGAAAAAAGATGTAGCTGCTAGACATCCATCTCAAATAGGGTCTGATTTGGCCCTCTGTGGGCCAAACTTAAATGTTCAGGTAATCATGGAGAGTTATGCACAATAGCTTTCTTGTCCAGGGATACATACGCACGCCGAGACTCAAGGCAGTCCCATCATCCCCTGATTTTTGGCGGGGCTTAAACCTTCAGACATCTCAGTGGGGCCATTTCAAAGGAAATCCCAACATGCCACGAATTGGGGAGTAGAGATAAACCTATGAAATCTTCTTCCTATGAAATCTTCTTCCACACTTGAAAAATGGATTTGGAACTTCCAAAAGTCTAATTGAGCACAGGAAGGACTTCTCCCCTGAGTCAAAGCCAGACACACACAACATCCCTGCGAGGCAGGCAGGGGAGGAGGGAGGGAAGGCAGGCAGGCAGCAGACTTTTCTGGGGGCATAAGGAAGTGAGCCAAGGATAAGCCAGTAATGCATATAAAATGGAATGAATAAATAAATAAATAAATAAACAAAGGAGGGGTGGAATTAAAAGCAGCAGTGTTGCTGAATAAACAAGAAGAACTTTTTAAAAAAGGCTATATCTGTCTTTTACCAGTAATAGGGGGATGTGCCCGGGGGAGGGGGAAGCAGCTGCCAATTTGACTGGTCCTAGTGACCAGTCTTTTAAGAAGCAACACTGTCAGTTCAACTCATGAAAGACATTGCTCCACCACTAAGAAGTAAACGCTCACTTCAACTCATGATAGGCATTGCTCCACTGGGTTACTCTCTTTGGAGGGCTGTGATAGCCCCCCAAGTACAGGAGAGAGTGGGGGCACGTCCACATGGCATGCCCTAGGGGAGCTCATCCCCTTGCACCACATCTTTTCAGTTGTTCCCCAAAGTTAAGGTGGGTAGCAGTGCTCTCTTATTATTGGCTTAGTATATGATTTCAGGTTGTGTTTGTGCATTTGGTGGGGCTACTGTTTTAAAAAACACTGGGAAAAGTCCGTTCAGACTAAGAAAGAGAAGTTTCCCAGAATCCCAAGTTACCCGTTTTGCCTATCCCCTCCTCCAACTTTGGTATCATGTGATCATGACCGGGAGTTGACTCTGCCCCTCAGCCCTTCGAAAAAGGTATTTCCCGCCAGTTTTTTTAAAAATTCTAGCGCGCGACCCGCACCACGCAGAGAGCTGAGAGTAGTCTCAAAATGACCCCCATCCATGACTCTCTGAGCACAAGAATTTCCAGAAAGATAGCTTCAAAAACAACACAGTTATCCCCCTTTCTTTTCCGCAATGCAATCCTATGGGCGAAATGTTTCAAGATGGCGATCGAACCTGACCGCGGAAACCGGAGCGCTCCGAAAATGGGCGCTTCTCTTTGCCTTGCTTCTAGGGGTCCGCGGTCCGCTTCTACTCCGCCTCTGGGAAGGCGGAGCAGGCCAATTAGCTCCTGCTTCTGCGCTTCTAATCGGAGCGGAGCACATGCCTAGTGTTTAGCCATCAATAGAGCAAGGAAAATTCATTTACCCTGACCGTTTTAGTTAATTTAAAGTGTGTATACATCAGTGGATATTAAAGACTGTTCCAGTACAAAATGTATCCATATAATAATCAATTTCTACAAAGAAGCAACTGCTGGACTTTGTCCAAAATGTATGTTTAAAAGAAGCATTAGCTGCATTGCATCACCAGCAATTAGCTGAATTAGACAACCACTTTTTAAAGATACATTCAGGCATCCAGTAGACATGAAACAAATGTTTTTGCAGCATAAGACATGGCCTAATACCATAGATGTGACAGCTATAGACAACAAAATGGTGATCCATTGATTAAGCAAAATGGGACAACCCATTTCCCTATTTCATTCTTGCTTAGAACCCAGAAAGCATAACCATGGCCGTGTCCATCTAATCTCCTCTGACTGGCAATAATTCTCCCATTACCTCTCCCCGTCCCACATCATCTTCTACTAACTGTTTTGTTTTTAAACTGGAAGTGCCAGGAATTGAACCTGGGACCTTCCAGAAGGAATGCAGGTGCTTGAGCACTGAGCTATTGGGCAGGATCTACACTACTGCTTTAAAATGGTTTATAACACTAGTGACAACTGTTGAGGCCCAGGACACAAACCATATACTGTTTTCAAACTGTTTTCAAAGTGTCATATCCTGCTTGGTGTAGATCTGGCCTTGGTCAAGTGTGTGTGAGAAAAAAGGCTTATAAGTGTTTGGTTATAGAACAGGCTGCAATTTGATTCATAGCTTAAGTTATTCTCAGAATAGCTAAGGGTGTCATCAGACAAGCATTTTATTGCACACTCATTGCTGGGCACTCACAGATTTTTATGTGTCATATTCATGATATCGTCTGTGTGCCTCCCGCTCCTTCTAGCCTTTTTACGCACACACAAAAAAAAGACTTCAGTAAATCTGAATTATTTTTGAGATGGAACTTGCCACTATCTCTTCTTGTATGCAGGAGAAGCAGCGTGATCAAAACAGCCCAGTGAATGGGCCATGTGCACGTTGTTGTCTTCCTCTTTCAAAAGAGGAAGTAATGAGGGACAAAAGCACAGGTGGAGAAGCGACAGTAAGGAAATGCGATTTCTCCCCGTTTGATGATGCTCTAAGATTCGCCCTTCCTGCCTTCTTTTTAAAGAGCAGAAATAGTAGCATGGGTCAAGAATCTCAACCCTGCTTTTCAGAGTGCTTCAGCATGACTTTCCCTGGAAATACAAGCTCCCAAGAGCCTGGAGAGAGAAAAAACCTAGCGAGCTTGGAACAGCTTACAGAACACCTCCATTTTTTTCTTTTTCTTTTTTAAAATGAATCTCCCCATCTTTGCATTTGTGGGAATGTTGGTCATCCTGTATCACAATACACCAGCCTCCCCCCTCCCCACTCAACCTGGTGCCTTTCGGGGATGATTTGATTTGCAGTCCAACACATCTGGAAAGCACCAGGTTGGGGAAGGCTGCAATACACCTTTTAAAACCAGGTTGTAAAACTGCTTTTTGGTATGTCAGAGGCCACAGCTAGACCTAAGGTTTATCCTGGGATCATCCAGGGTTCACCCCTGCCTGAGCACTGGATCCCCTGTGTGTCACCTAGATGAACAGGTTTGACCCCTGGATGATCCAGGGATAAACCTTAGGTCTAGCTATGGCCATAGAGTGGCATCACATGAGGGAAAATCTCATTTCCTTTCCATCGCTTCTCCACCCTCATGTATGTCCCTCATTACTTCCTCTTCTGCCCTGAGGGGAAAGAGGAAGTAAACAAAGACCCTGTGGCCCATTCTGGGGCTGTTTTAATCGCTCCACTTTTCCTGCACACAGCAGGAGATCACTGCACATTCTATTTATTAAAAAAAAAAGTCCGATTTTTTTTGGGGGGGCATCTATTTTGTGACAGAAAAACGAGTGGAAAGAATGGGGGGCATGCGAGAGGTGGCTGACGCGCACACATCCATAAGTGGGCAGTAGAGAGCATGTGATAAAATGTTCATCTGATGAATCTTATAATGGGGATCAGTCCTAAAGCCATGTGTGGGTATTTTTAAAACTTTAAAACTTAAGCTCTGACACCAAGTTAAGCTTATGATTGGCAATGGGTTTATTTGAAGTTTCAATTGCTGAGCAGTAATATCTAAAGGGTTCACACCATCATACCCCAACACTGTGGCCACAGCTAGACCTAAGGTTTATCCTGGGATCATCCAGGGTTCGCCCCTGCCTGAGCACTGGATCCCCTGTGTGTCACCTAGATGAACAGGTTTGACCCCTGAATGATCCAGGGATAAACCTTAGGTCTAGCAATGGCCTGTGAGAAGAGGAAGTCAACCATTTATTTATTTATTGCATTTCTATTTTGCCCAATAGCCATTCCTGCCTAAATCTTTTGTCAACAGGTGAATTCCTGGAGATCATCCAGCTGTATTCTTATTTGATGTTGCTCTGCTTATACTTGAAATTCCCTCTCCATTACCTTTCCACACCTTTATTCTGTCCATTTCCTACCTCAGCTCATGTTTACTATTTGTCAAACAAAAATGCCAGGCAGGAAGCAAAATCATCATCATCATCATCATCATCATCATCATCATCATCATCATCATCACCTGATTTGGCAAAGAAAGCTTCTGGGTTCTTGAATTTTTGTGTCTGGGCTGAAGGCTTCCCAAATCGCTGCTGTTTACTGTCTGTTTCCTTGCTCGCTCCACAATATGGCTCCCAAATGGAATGAGGCTGGGAGCCAATGAGAAACAGACATTTGCTCACAGAAAAGGTAATTTCTTTAATCTTCTTCTCCCCTTGGGATCAAAGAGAGGAAGAAAGGAACTCACACCTGGGAGGGGAGAGCTGTACTGTACATTCTCCCTCCCCAGCAGAGCTGCAACATGTTCAGCTGTCAAATAAAAGGAGGCAGCTTGTCAGCACCATACCATATTAGCATCAAATCAGGATGAGCTCATGCTGGTAGATGGATGGCAAAACGCTGGATGGCAAAATAAGATGTTGGTGACCTGAAAACAAGGGTGCCTAATGTTATTTAGAAAAAGTAAATGGGTCTCATGCCAGAAGCTTTTATCAATTTCTTGTAGGGATACTAGGGCCCTACACTGTAATTTCTGAGTGCCTCATCTACCTGTGATATATGATAGATCTCTATTACAATCTTTCCCAACCTGGTGCCCTCCAGCCATTTTGGATGACTACTACCAACAGGTATGACCATTGACCATGCTGGCAGGGAATGATGGGAGTTGAAGTCCAAAATATCTGGAAGGTGCCAGGTTTGGGGAAGCTTGCTCTAAAACAATACATTTTGATTGGTTGTGATTTTATTTTTAATGTATGTCACAGCATATGGGCATAGCAGTGGTGAAGGGTGGCCCATAAATTTTGAAATATATGCATATATGGCAGGAACTCAGCAGCTCACCCTTTTCTTATCACTTATCTCTTTGCCAACACCAACACCCCCAACAAAAAAACCAAAGCAAAACAAAACTCACTCCCTGCTAAATTCTTGATTATGGAACACTGCTTGATTTCAAAAATACCACGTCAGGCCCACAACACAGTTAATATGGAATCTGGTAAGTCAGGACAGAAGTAGAGTTTCTTGATGGAAAACAGTTTTGTTGATGTGACAAGCCTTATGCAGGCATATTATTATTATTATTATTATTATTATTATTATTATTATTATTATTATTATTTTGCATGTAGGACTAAAGTGAGGAGGGGTATGTGGACGTACATGTAAGCCTTGCCCTCAATGTCCCTACACACCAGCATTTGCATGAAGGTCCATTTCATGCAAAAGTATTTGATTCACTTTTTGGTAAGATTTGCAAATGTTTTCATAAACATTATGGAAAGAAGTTGATGTTTTTAAATTCCAAATAAACCCATCCAGGCCAAGGGCTTTCAGTGTCTCACTTTTGAAAACCTATGTATTCACTAGGTTCTTGGTGCTGAATTAGGGTTGCAACCTCTTGTTTTCTGGCAGGCTCCTCATCTTTAACACCTACATGGCAGGCAGGGACAACATGGGTCTCTCTATGCAGGGAATAGCTGTACCTATAGAATTTGGTCTGTGCAGATGGGTGAGAAATCTGTTTCAGTTTTAGGGAAGAACTTAAACATTCACAAATGTCTTCATTAATGGCTCAGAAAGAACTTGAGATTTTTAAAAATCATATGTGGGAGAAAATGAATCTGACAGGTTCATCCATCCCGACTTTTAACTAGTTGAATTTTGAGTCTCCTGCATGCAGCACTATGGTCTCCCTTCTAAAATGAAGAATTTAAATGTTATCATCACTTATCTGAAATCAATTTCAGCAAAAGGTGATTAGCTGAATGTTATTAATCCAAATACCCAACTTGACCAAATCTGCTTTGTGCTCTCCATTTAATGTAGCTCTATGAAAAGAGAACTACGTTTAGTTGTTTTATTTCAGTTGCCCAATATTTCAGGATTTCAGAAATTATTTCTATGGACAATATTTTGTAAAACATACAAATGAGGGGATCACAAATATTCACTAGTAAAATATAGTAATAAAATAAGTTCTAAAGTGCTCATTATATTTACTTTAAAATCATTTGTTTGTGTGTGTACACACTTTCAAATTATTGAATTTCTTTCTGTATTTCATAATTTAACTTTTTTGTTGTTGCTGCTAATATCCTAGGATGAGAGATTTAAAAATAAAGAAAAATGGATTATTACAAACATGCAGGGAAAGGATAATATCAAATTTACATAGAAAATTACAGACATGTAGGAGCGTTGGGTAGAAAGGAGGTTTTGTGGTTTGTCAAAAATGTCTGCTTTTTTAAGTACACTTTTTTTTGTTGCAAAACTGCTTTCCATGTGCATTTTTACCTAGTTCTGATTAACGCAGCACAACATGTTCTGTAATCCCAGTCGCATGAACCTTCATTTCTTAGAAAAATGTTCTTTCACCAAGAAAACAGGACAATACCAAATTGGTTCAGAATTCAGAGGAAAATTTGGGATTAAAATGAGAATAGCATAAAAATTGTTGTTCAGAGGTATTTGTTCGAATACACTCGTGTGTATCTCTCCACCTGGGTTTCTCTGATGCTAGATTATTGCCTGTGACATTTATTTGATGTTACAGTGCTTCTACTAATCGCATTACATGGATAGTATCAGAAGTGCGTATATGGTATGAGCTAAAACAGTAGTGGCTAAGAAAATGGCACCCAAACCCAATTCTCTCTGCCTGTACCTGTTCCTTACTTGTACAATAGCCTCATCGGGTCATTGGCAAGTTTTGCCTTCAGTTTCTGTACCTGGTTCTTGAAAATCCTATGCCATCTTCAGAGCAATTTGGTTAGAAAAAAAATCATTTTCTGATCATTGCTAAAGTTGGCTATTGTTGATATAAAGCTGTGAGGACATCAGCAAGGTATAAAACCTTGGATTATATACCTTCACCAGGCCAACTAAAAGGTCACAATTTGGTATTGGCCTATTTTCTTGGTACTGTACAAGCTTTGAGTTTTCCAGAAGTCTTCATCAAGACAGTAAACAAAGCACAAATGGAGGAGGGAAAAGGTGGCTAATGTTCAAGCCATGGAGTCTGCCTTTGGTTATACTCTTAAGCTGGAAAGTTTTTGTAGTCTTTCAAGTTAGACTCTACTAGGTACTGCTTGAACCTGGGACCCTCTTGAGGGTTTCAGGGAAGAAGAAGCAAGCAATGATTGAGCAGCCATTTATGAAAATAAAAAACCCAGCTATTATTATTAAGACAGGGGGAGACTGAAGAACTGATTTAAAGAGCAAAAGGGACGAATGGGTGAAGCACGCTGAATCCCTCCCCTGCCATTCACTATTGAAGCAACTTCTGTCTTGTACTTAAGTCCCAGGGCAAGTTACCTTTATTTTAGTCCCAACAGTTTCCTTTTTGAGAAATTGGTGGTGTGTTTTTTACTACCTATGCCCACCTTGGCAGCCATTTTATGAACATGGAAGCCATTTTGTGAAAGAATCCATGACACTCTTTCAAAATTCTAAATGTGCCCACTGATGGCCCTGTAGCCAGGGCTGGGCTGGTTTGGGGTGGGGGGGTGGGGAGCTAACCTCTCTAATTTGTCTCTGTCCTCACTAAAAAAAATTCTTACAAACGCATATTTGAAGAACAGTTAGAATTTTGTTTTTAGAAGGCCTGCAACCCAGATGAACTGCCCCTCCTACTTTTTTGGTACTTCCTCCCAGAACTTTTAGGCTACCTATGAGCCTTCCCACCAACCCAAAAAGATTGGAGACCCCTGGTATAGCTTCACTAGAGCACAGATTAGAACCACTGGAACCTTCAACTAGAACCCAAACACCGACTCAGTCCAATATATGTACAAGGACCAACCACAGCAGCAAACAAAAAGCTTTTCCTATTTAGGGTGACCATATTTTGGAAACCAGAAAAGAGAGAACACCAACATGACTGGCCCCCAAGGGGGCATGCCCACCCCAATATGGCCTTGGACACATGTCTGATTCTACAGCTCACAATTATGTCCAACCTGTTCTACATAATATCTTAATGTTAAAATCACTGAAATAAAGAACAAGTGAGACATTCAATGTATCTGAAATTAACGTCACTCAGTCCTACTTTTGTAGCTTTTGTGGTACTTTGAAGCTTTTGCTATACTCTGTGTGATACAGCCTCCCCTTCCCTCAAATATCTTTTCTTACTGCAAATCCTTCACTGGATGACCATAGTCTCACCTTTCTTGACATTTAACACTCTTTACCCATTACCTTTTTCATATTCATTTTAAGTCAGAATCCACACTCATAGATTCAGTACAGTGCTACCAGTTGACAAGTGCAGAAAAAACTAGTACAACAAACTCAGGGAATAGGCTCATAAAAGAATGAGCCCTGTCGTGGGCCTCTTTCCTTGGAGCAGTACAGAGGAACAACTTTGTTGAGGTGCTGACGCAAAACTAAAGAAGTTCATATTTATTCTTATTAACAGTATGCTTCAAGGATGTGTGCTTTTGAGAGACTTTTAATAAGGAACAAATATTCTGGATGAGATGGGCTGCTGCTTCCCCATACAAGCCACCCCAATCACAATTCTGATCCACCCTAATAAAGTTCCCAGCTTTTCCTCCCTCAGTTTCCTTCTTGCTACTCTCTGCTAAAAATAGATTTTCCCCATTCCTGAAAGACTTCCTTCAGAATGTTGCCAATTCACTTCAGAATATGAAGAAAGTGCCCCTCATTTCACAACCTTGAGAATGATCAGTCCTTCTTTACAGTCACCATTGTGCTCACACTCAAAAGAACCTGATCACTGTTATTCCCATTGTACAGATGGGGAACTGAAACTGAGAGTGGCTTTCTGAGGCTGCACAGGCAGTCCGTGGCAGAGGTGGAATCTGAAACCCAGGTCTTTTGTATCCTCAACAAGCTGCCTGTCTCTTGGACCACACCAACTCCCATTTTATGGCCTACCTTGTGCTGATGGATTCCTGAAAACTGCAGCACTATATTAATTGTTGAAGAGGTCAGCTCTCAGGAAAGAGGGAAATTGAGTGAAAAATGGAACATTCTGCTTCAGAGCCCCCGCCAAGAAAAATACACTTAATGAAGTTATAGACCGTGGCTAGCAAAAGAACCATTTTAGTACACAGGAAAGGGTAGCCTTACAGTATGGGCAAAATATCTCATCAATCTTCTCAGGCATTTGTAAGCTGTCATTACAGGACTCCCATGAGGCCTATCTTCTGCACCTTAGACTGCACTTGCATGTCATCTCTTTGGGAGAATTTTTTAGCGTTGCCATTGTATCCCAAATATTTTCCTTTCAAGAAGATTAATGGAGTCACATTTGTAATTGATAACCAAGAAGGTATACTGGGAGGAAGGTCTGTGCCCAGAGCTAATGAGGGCTTGAGGTGCCAGCAGGAGAAATAGAGAAGCTGATTATTTTTTCTCAGCAATTCAAATGAATGTGTTCTATGAAATCAAAGCTTATGAGGGCCTCCAAACATGGTACTGGAGAGTAGGGATATTTTTCAACATTTAGTAATATTTTTTGACAGAAGAATAATCCCTCAAAAGAAGGTTGGGAATGAATATGTCAGAGATTACATTACAAACTGTGAAGTGAATAGAGCTGGGGTGCCTGACATGGTACCCATGGAGAGCAATGCGCTTGTGGACATCTCATCTGTTACCTGCCAGGCTCTTAACACCTCCTGATTTATATATATATATATATATATATATATATATATATATATATATATATATATATTGTAGTTGTTGTTGTTGTTGTTATTTAACAGAGTCTGGCATTGTGGCTTTTGTGTTAGAGCTCAGAAACCACCTTTGCATTGAACCAGGGTTCTTGGGCAAGTTATTGCTCTTTTAGTCTCACCACTTTGCCTTCTGGGAAATAGGTATTTTATGACTGCCATTTTATGACTGTGCAATCCCCCCATGATAGCCATTCTGTGAGAGCAACTGTGACACTCCCTCAAAATTCCAAAAGTGTTCACCAACCCAAAAAGTTTGGATAACCCTGGAAACTGTGCAAACTGTGTGTGTGTATGTGTGTGGGGGGGGTGTCATTAAGAGCATCAGCAGATGGGAGGAGTGGAAATCACATTACCTTACAATCATTTCCCCCCCCCCACACACACACATACTTTCTTTTTCTTTACATGGAGAAAGAAGAGGAAGTAAGCAATGACCACATGGCCCATTCAGTGGCTGTTTTTATCCCGCTGCTTCTCCTGCACACAGCAGGAAATAGCAGCACAGTTCACTACAGCTGAACAAAGTTGGGCTGTCCAGGGTTTTGTGTGTGTGTGTGTGTGTGTGTGTGTGTGTGTGTGTGTGTGTGTGCGTGTGTGATGGTAAAATGAGCAAAAGTGGTGGGAGATGGAGGGCTTTGTCAAACACCACTAAAAACTGTGTGTGGGCAGTAATGAGTGTGTGATAAAGCACTCATCTGATGATGCTCTAAATGTATCAGAGTCACTGCATCTGCAATAAGTTGTTGGATTGGAACACACGTATCTAATTCTTGTTGTGGTAATGGTATCTAACTGCTTACTGAAATGGCATTCCAGTTAAACTGAAACAGCTCAGCCCATTGGAAATGAAAAAGGCTGCCCTTTCTAAGATGAACCACAATGTATGCTGCAGTTGAGGACAACCAATGGCAGAGACAAATAAATCCCCTTCCTCCAAAAGAAGCCTCTTCCTAGCAAACATTTCTATAGCGATGTGTTCAGTTTGTGGATATGTACACACTGACTTCCCCTGGATTCTAGGAACTACCTCCATGAAAATGTCTATCTATCTATATAGCAATTTCACATATCCTGAGGAATCTGTATAACGAACAAGTAGCAACGGTAAGAACAGACCACGGAACAACGGACTGGTTTAAGATTGGGAAAGGAGTACGGCAGGGTTGTATACTCTCACCTTACCTATTCAACTTGTATGCAGAACACATCATGCGACGTGCTGGGCTTGACGAATCCAAGGCTGGAGTTAAAATCGCAGGAAGAAACATTAACAATCTCAGATATGCAGATGACATCACTGATTATTGCAGACGCTGAGTGCAGCCAGGAAATCAGAAGACGTTTACTTCTTGGGAGGAGAGCAATGACAAATATTGATAAAATAGTTAAGAGCAGAGACACCACACTGACAACAAAGGTCCGCATAGTTAAAGCAATGGTATTCCCCATAGTAACCTATGGCTGTGAGAGCTGGACCATAAGGAAAGCTGAGCGAAGGAAGATAGATGCTTTTGAACTGTGGTGTTGGAGGAAAATTCTGAGAGTGCCTTGGACTGCAAGAAGATCAAACCAGTCCATACTCCAGGAAATAAAGCCAAACTGCTCACTTGAGGGAATGGTATTAAAGGCAAAACTGAAGTACTTTGGCCACATAATGAGAAGACAGGATACCCTGGAGAAGAGGCTGATGCTAGGGAAAGTGGAAGGCAAAAGGAAGAGGGGCCGACCAAGGGCAAGATGGATGGATGCTATTCTGGAGGTGACAGACTTGACCTTGGGGGAGCTAGGGGTGGCGACAGCTGACAGAAAGCTCTGGCGTGGGCTGGTCCATGAAGTCATGAAGAGTCGGAAACGACTGAACGAATAAACAACAACAAAAAAAATCCAAAATGGGGCCATGTAATTCACTTTCATCATCAGGGTTTCCAGATAAGAAGGAAGCAGTACTCACTCCTAATCATTATCCAATCAATTCGCCAGTTTTGACAATGTTTTCAGATATATAATGGACACCTTCCAATGACACTACTGAATGTAGGTTTTGCAGAAAATTTAGAAATAAATCCAATATAGCTAGAGGAGGAAAGACAACAATTCAGGCTGTCCTTTGAATATTGGAGGAAGCAATTGTCATGCTTGGGGAACTGATTGAACAATACTTATGAGCATGAATGAATCTGTCAGTTTCAGTGATTATCTATTTCACCTTTTTTCCAAACTTAAATTTGTTCTGTCCCATTTCGGTATTAGTTTGCAAGTTTTTTTGTTTTGTTTTTTAAGTGCACAAAATCCATTCCCAGTTTTGTGCGCATTTCTCCTAATGTACACATTTGCATATGCAATTTTACCTATTATACACATTTTTGTAAGCATTTTCCCCTAATATTTGCAAGTTAACTTGCAAATGTTTTTTGCAAATGTAAACTTACATTTTGGTAAGTTATATATGCATTTTTGTGCATTATTTGTTCAGAGAACTACATCACAAATTTTAGGGAAGTGTAACACCAGAGGATAACTAACTGCCTTTCAGTTTGCATATTGATTTGGAAAGTGCAGATTATGAATGGCTAGGAATAAATGCTATTCCTTTCCTGTAAGTGTTCATGAAATATCTCAGGAGCAATTCCCAAACAGCCACATAGATTGTCCTACTGTAAAATGAAGAGCAAGTGTGACATGTGAGGAGAAGGAGTATATGCACATAAAATACATTTTTGGCACTCTGTGATAACCAAACATTATTTTTTGGGAAAAATAGTAATATCCATTTGATTATATGTGACTGTTTTCATAATCATGTTGGAGTCTATTTGATAGACTTCTAAAGATCTATACGTAGGGTTGAATCCAGAAAAAAGTTAGGCCTAATCTCCAGCAAGCAGGGCATTTCACTATGAAAGCAGTATGAAAGCGGTATATAAAAGGCAGGAGCCACACTACTGCTTCATAACATCATTGAAGTACACTGACAACTGTTGGAGCCCACTGACACATACCATATACTGCTTTTATATCACCATATCATGCTTGGTGTGGCTCCTGCCTTTTATATACTGCTTTCATATAACTTTCATGGTGCAATATCCTGCTTGGTGTAGATTAGGCCTTAGTTGATCATAGGACCCCTTGAAATCAAGGGAACAAGATGACTTAAGTCCCATTGAATTTAGTGGGAACAACATTCAAGTAGCTACAATAGAACTCTTTTTACTTTGAACTGAGTCTGTAGAGTTCAATAGGTAAGGAGTGGGAGAAGAGGACAAGGTGGGTCAGTCATGTTGATAGGAGATAAGCTTGTGCAGAGCAGAGAGTAAGGCCATAACAGCAAACCATCATCCCGTCATGCATCATTTCCTCTTATACGTTGTTGTTGTTGTTGTTGTTGTTGTTGTTGTTAAAACTGTGAGCCTAGGAACCCTGGAGTTCCTGGATAGCCTAGCAGGGTTTCCTCAGTGAGAAGAGGGTAGTGGAGGGCAAGGTTTCCTGAAAGATAGCTTGTCCACTGAGCTAGTGTAATGGTAAACTTTGACATGTAAGGGCTGGACATTCCTTTATGAACCTAGCCTATCTAACAAAGGGATCCGGGGCCAGGCCAACACCCCAAGTTAGCTGCATTTTCAAATACTACTTGGGCAAATGACATCATCTCTGCTGCTATCAAAAAGGTACTTGACCTGTGTTCCCCCATGTTCCTGCTCCACTACACCACCGCTCCTCCATGACCAATGCTCCCCCGCAGTGCACAACTCTAGAGGAGCTTGGGCATGCATATAACAATGCAATCCCACTTGGCACGAGGCAACGACTGGGATCAAAATTACTGTCCCGGAATCAGCAACACGCAGAGTTCCCATGGCAGATATATAGCGGTACTCCAGCAGACAAATCTATGGAGAAGGCATTCCTTGAATGAAGGACGTTTGAAAAACACTATCCTGTAACAGAGAGCCATCTGAACTGATCTTTCCCAAACCAGCTGGAAGACAAGCTCACCCGAGGCCTTTGTACACAACAGGAGGAAAGAACGATGTTAGTTTTCTCCTATTGCTCTAAATGGCCTGATTGAGCTTTGGGAGCAGCTCCAACATCCGTTAAAAGACAAGCACAAGGCAGGGCTTGAGATCTGGTTCCCAAACAGGCCAATATATCTTTCAAAGTATTTTCTTTCTTTCTTTTTTTTCTCCCTCCCCCATTCCTCCTCCTCCTCCTCCTCTTGCAATGCCTAAATTTGGCCTTCCAATAACATTTGTATAATATACAGTTACACAGAGGACATTGCCAAAGCCGGCTCAGTTCTAGACCCTCCGCCTGGAAATGCTGGATGAATGGGGTGCTTTTTCTTGTCACTCTCAGCCCCATGTGTTTCTCAACACCTCTCAATATGTATTTTTATTTTATTTTATTTTATTGAAAGAAGGGAGCGAGGCAGGATTATGCTTCTGGTTTCATAGCCCATTGGCTTTCCTTTGCTTGTAGGGCAGTGCTGGGGAAACGTGTTGGTTAGTGAGTAATGCACTGTTTGAGGAATACAAGTGCTCCCGCTGAACCTAGAAAGCCAGGCCTGAAAATGCGTATGTGTCTTTGAAATGAGGCGAGCGAGGTAAGTATGCGCACAGTGACTTTCCACACTAATGAGTTCAGGTCGGAGCAGGGAAGGGAAGGGCATAGCAAAGTTCAAGCAGGCAATGTCTGAAAAGTGGACATTGTCAACAAATGCAAGGAATTAGGAAACTGGCTTGAGTGTTCCTTCTAAAGACAAGCCAAATGGAGCTTACTGCCTACTCCTGGATACAGCATAAACTCTTAATCCCCCTCCATGGCCTTGGTTCTGATATCTCCCCACGCTTCTCAGTGCATTTGCTCCTCTGCCATCCAAAGTTCTCCTCCTCCCTCAAATGGATCCACCCTTTTCCCTTGTTGCCCCATATGCTTGGAACTGCCTCCCAGAATGTGTGTGAGATGCCCGGGCTGGCATCAAGGGTAGGATTGGTCGGGCACCTGCCGAGGGGCCATGCCCAAGCACAGACCCGCTGCCAAGAGCCTCCTGCGCTTGCTCTTCCTCTTCACTATTGCAACCTGCTGGTTCACGTGCCTCTCAATCTGGCCCTGACAAAAGGGGTGGTAAGAACAAGGAGGAGATGGAGATGCCACTGCCTACTGGCTCTGTGCCTGTCAAGCAAGCAAGTGGTAGCAATAAGAGGATGAGCAGCACCAGCAGCTGGTGGCATCGGTGATCAGAAGGTAGAGGGAGGGGAGCCATTGAGGGTTTCTTGCCCAAGACCCTCAAAAACCTAGAAGTTGCACTGCCACCTCTCGTACAGAGTTCAAATCTCCTTACTGCACTTAAGTCTGTAACCAAACGCAAACATACATAACTGAAACAATTGCATATTTACCCCTGCCTCCCCTTCCCCTGAAGATGGCAGCTAGGGACAGGGCCTTCTCAATAGTGCCTCCCAATGTTTGTCCTCTGTTGCATTTTAGATCATAATTTCTGTGAGGCATGGATGGAAGTGTACTAATTCACCCCAACCTATCCACTTTAATGTCTGAAGCGCATATACATGTGTTCACACAGGGTCAGGCACCCTGCAAAGGATCAGCCTTCTTTGCACCGCTTCTGCTGAGCTGAGTGGTCAAGAACTTTTCTGCCTTACATGGCTTGGGACCACAATACCTGATGAAATGCCTCTCCCAACCTGAACAAACCCAGACACTATGATCAACATCGGGGGGGGGGGGGCTTTGAGTGTCACCTCCAAGGGAGGTGGCAGGAAGGGACAGGGCCTTCTTAAAAGTGGCCCCACAAATGCTCCCAACTTAGGCTTGCTTGCCTGGACTGGTGCTGATACTGACATCTTTTCAGTGCCAAGTAAAGTACATCTTTTACTCCCAGGCATTGGATGATATATTATGAGGCATTTATGCCTGCTTTTTAGAATAGGTCTATTGGGGTGGGGAAATTGCTTGTTTTTTTTTAGCTGTTTACGTTGTTTTATTTTTTCTATGTTTTTTTAGACTATTTTTATTAAGCTGTCTTTTGAATTTTTATCAGTTGTAAATGGGCCAGAGAGCTTTGGTTATTGAGCAATATACACAAATAATAATAATAATAATAATAATAATAATAATAATCTTGTGAATATTAACAAAACAAAAATAAATCATGAAAAAGAAAAACAAAGAAACATTTCATATATACGAATATCATCATTTTTTCAATCAGATTTAGCATTCATTTAAAAAAGGGAGAGAGTTAAATAATAATAATAATAATAATAATAATAATAATAATAATAATAATAGGTCTTGAAGCTTTGCTCTTTTGCAGTAATGGCTTCCAAATGTTTAATGCAGAGCAAATTCATTTCTCAGGCCTTGTTCTCACTAAGGGGTTAAACCTATGACAGGGCTATACCACATCAGACTGCAGATGGCAGATTATATGACTGAATGTTCCATCATCTTATATAAGAATACGGTGGTGTAAGGCTTATTACTCAAGAGTGTTTTATTTGAGATTTTCATTTTAAACTGAGCAGTGTAGATGTGCAGAAAATGTTTACCAAAACGTTCAAAGCTTTAAGAGCAATTAATTTCCTGTGCATCAAAATGGCAGGGCAGCCCCTCCATCAATCAGTGTGGCATAAAGGCAGGCCACGGGTACAACCCCCACAGTTAGGCACTCACCGCTCGTGGGGAGTGGATGAAGGTTTGGGGTGTGTGAGAGGGAGGCAGGGTCATGCTGCATGCATCTGCAGACTCTGGTCTGCTTTAAACCTATCATCCAAGATCAGTGTTGTACCATCGCTGTGGGGCTGCATCTTTCTAGTCAATCTCTGACAGATTATCTGCTGTGGTTGAGACTGAACAATTTAACAGACTGATTATAGAGGTGGACCATCCCAGACATTGGTTTTGTAGCTATTTGTCCCAAATCGGTACACCACTTGTAAAATAAAGCCTTGTACCCGGGGCCGGTGCCAGTCTATTTTGTACCCTAGGCAAGGCAAGCTACTTGCACACACACCCAAAATTGCCTCTTCGATTCAGCTGTTCAAGAAGAATTTCTGAACTATTATATTTTCCTTTTATTATGTTTTTTCTTAAAACAGCTAATTTGTATAAAACTGTGACCCTTAAAGGGCAGTACTGCGCCCCTCTGAAGTCTGCACCCTAGGCGGCTGCCTAGTTGGCCTAATGGTAGCGCCGGCCCTGCTTGTACCAGGCGTAAAACATCAGAGGCTGACCCTGGAGTAGTATTGCTGGAGCAGTGCAGAAACTCTTCTGTGTTGATGTATCTCACACAATCAAGTAGTAACTTCTTCAAAAGGGTGCCATGCTCAGTGTGATAGAGCACATGCTTTGCATGCAGAAGGACCCAATCCCCAGCTTCTCCACATAGGGCGAAGAAAGAATCCTGCCTGAAACCCTGGAGAGTTGCTGCCAGCCAGTGCCGACAATGCTGGGCTAGATGGACCAAAGGACTGGCTCAGTAGAAGTCAGCTTCCTATGTTCATCACCTTAGAATACTGTTGTCTCTCTCCTGGAGGCCAGCAATATTAACATGGTTGTCACAGGCCAGCAACACCCTGGCAAAACAACAGGCAAAAGAGTGTGTCTACACTCCTTTTTGCTCTTCCCTTCCAGTAGCCTGTTTGTTTATTTATTTATTTATTTATTTATTTATTTATTTATTTATTAAATTTATATACTGCCCCATAGCCAAAGCTCTCTGGCCGGTTTATAAAAGTTAAAAACAGTGAACATTAAAAAGTATACAAAATTTTAAACCATCAAAAATATAAAAACAACAGTATAAAACAACAGTATCCATTTAAACAACAACCTGCTACCAGGTAGAAATCTTTATTTCTCTGGCTGCCTCCACCAGTGTATGGACTATATCAGATCAGTACGGGCAAGGCATGGACTTTTCCTGGATAGCTAGCCTTGCAATCCATTGTGCATGGCTAAGAAATTTGGCATCAGCTCTTCTTTCTAGAAGCTCTGACCTGTGCATTCATTGTTCAGGCCATGAAGCACACTCTGCCAAGGAAAATACACTGTCTTCTTTATGAATAGCAATGATGATGGCCGTGATCAAAAGCTGCCTAGTTCTTTCACATGCCTGCCATGGCTATCGTAACCCACTTTTTCAGTCACTGCACAAGGGGGAAAGCTGTGACCTGAAAGTAAACAGAATAGAATCCATCTGTTCCTCAAGGGGAGTGGCACTCAGGCTTGATTTAAGTTGCTGTTTTAGTTTAGCCCAATGCAGGCTCAATGGGCTCATACACTTTTTGGTATTTTTTTTTTTTTACCACTGGTGAATGCAACTGTTTTAGGCTATTTTAAGCTGCAGCAATAGAGACACTGCAAGAAAATATCTGCAGCTAACAGCTCAGCTAAGGGTGGAAATGAACAGCATGGAAGGAGCCAAATATAGTCCAGGCAACAAAATCCAGATTCCAGGCTGCTCTGCAGTTTTGACTTAGCCCAGCTGAAGGAGCATTTTTCATAAAAAAGAAAAGAAAAGATGTGCTAAAGCACTGCAAAATAGGCCTGTCTACTCTACAGCTTTGACAGGTAGGTTACCTATCAGAAAACTTATTTCATAGCGTACTTGAAGTTGATCTGCCAATGAGATTGCTTTTGTTATGGCCAGTTACTTCTCAATTGCAACAAAATGGTTATGTTTGGTAATTGAGCTAGTATGGGGGTGGGGATTTTTAATTTCTTCCCCTGATCTTGAAGCCCTCACTCCGCGTTCCCACAATATGATCCAGGATGAAAGTAAAGCCAACTAGGACAGGTATTGTTTCATTAAGCAGGTGGATGTCCAGGGCTACCTTCTAAATTTTCCTTTGGAGGACAGAGAACAACAGAGAAACCATGTTGTCTTAATAATAACTTATTGAATCACAAATGGAAAGATTGTGAAACTGCTTTGTTGTTACATGGCCAACAGCTGGTCGGCCACTGTGTGAACAGATTGCTGGACTAGATGGACCCTCGGTCTGATCCAGCATCAGGGCTCTTCTTATGTTCTTAAGAATGGGAGTCTAAAGGTTCAGAAGCAAGAACGTAGATAATCAGTGCTAGTCCCAAAGCAACACAAGCACCCTCGAATCTAAAAACATGCATATTCCCAGAACTCTCTTAATCGCTCTGCTGACTCACCAAAATTCACCTTGGCCAATGGCCTATTCCAGATAAACAGAGCAGTCCCATGCCGGTCAGTAACCACTTTCTCAAAACAATGACCAGGTCTTCACAGGCCACAGAAGAGAGCCATCCATCTCTCTGTTTCATTTGTAAAACCACAGCAATATTTTAATATTTGAAAACATTTATACATTTTGTATTCTCTAAGACTAAAAAATATAGCCTTTGTTATGTATTATCAAGTTCACAATATATGTTTCTTTGTAACCTAGAAAACATTTTAATGCACAGATGTAATATACATTTATTGTTATGTATCCCACTGCAAGAAGTCAAATGCACATAGGAAGAGGCCTGCTGGATCAGACCAAGGGCCACTTTAGTCCAGCTTCCTGTTTCCCAAAGGGGCCAATCAGATGCCTCTGTGAAGCTACAAGCAAGAGAAGAAGAAGGCAATAGCAACCTCCCACTACTGTTCCTTAGCAACTGGCATTTATAGGCATATCCCCTCTGATACCAGAGGTAATATATTATTATTATTATTATTATTATTATTATTATTATTATTATTATTATTATTTATATAGCACCATCAATGTACATGGTGCTGTACAGAGTAAAACAGTCAATAGCAAGGCCCTGCCGCATAAGCTTACAATCTAATAAAATCATAATAAAACAATAAGGAGGGGAAGAGAATGCAAACAGGCACAGGGTAGGGTAAGCAGGCACTGGGTAGGGTAAAACTAACAGTATATAGTAGGGCTCAGTGGGACACCTAACTCTGCGAACATAAAACCTTTGCTAAAAGAACTGCACTGGCTGCCTGTTAGCTACCAAGCCATGTACAAGGTTATGATATTATCAAATAAAGCCCTAAACAACTTGGGACCAGGATACCTAGCAGAGCGCCTTTCCTTATACACACCCAGATGACATTTATGATCGTCAGAGGAGGTCCTGCTCATCATTCCAAAAAGAACAGAGTGTCATTGTGAAGAACCTCTATGGCGGGCCTTCTCTGTAGTGGCATCCACCCTCTGGAAAACCCTCCCTCATGTGGTTCGGGATGTGGAAAATATAACATCTTTCAAATGCCTCCTGAAAACACATCCTTTAGACAAGCTTTCCCTGGAGTATTTTTTTCTGATTTATATGATATATATATATATATTTAAAAAAACACATGTAAAGTTTTAAATTGACCTTTGTTTTCATTGTGAACTGCCCAGAGAGCCTTGGCTGTTGTGCAGTATAAATATGAACTAACTAACTAAATAAATAATAGGGCTGTGCACAGACACATCCACCTTCCAATTTGCTTCAGAGGCTGATTTGGAGCTTCTGAATCAGGCTCAATTCAACTTGGGCCAATTCAGGCCCAGGCCAAACTGCTTCAGATCAAGATCCAAAGTGTGATCCAAACACCCAAAGTGGGTCAGCCATTGCGGGTTCCTGGGCACCCACTGAGCAGCTGCTTGGTGGGTGCCCAGGAAATCTCTGCATGAGGCCAATCAGGAATCCATCGGATTCCCCTCTGTCTCCCTCTCCACTCACCCCCCCCCAAATCTCCCACACTAGTGGCATTCAAGAGGCACCTGGACAGCCACCTGTCAGGTATGCTTTAAGGTGGATTCCTGCATTGAGCAGGGGGTGGACTTGATGACTTTATAGGACCCTTCCAACTCTATTATTCTATGATTCTTTGAGTATAAATCTCCTCTGCCTGGAAAGGTTTTATATGAAAATACTACCTTTTGTTTTTATCTCTCCAAGGGTGACCATATGAAAAGGAGGACAGGGCTCCTGTATCTTTAACAGTTGCATAGAAACGGGTTTTCAGCAGGTGTTATTTGCATGCATGCACCACCTGGTGAAATTCCCTCCTCATCACAACAGTTAAAGCTGCAGGAGCCCTGCCTTCTTGACCAGATACAAAAGAGGGTGAAGGTCCTGCAGCTTTGACTGTTGTGATGAAAAGGGAATTTCACTGGGTTCTGCATGCATACAAATGACACCTGCTGAAATTCCCTTTTCTATGCAACTTTTAAAGATACAGGAGCCCTGTACTCCTTTCCATATGATCACCCTAATCTCTCCTAAACAGCTGTGGTTACCTTTAAAGTTTGTCATTAATTCCCAAAACCGTGCTTTCCAGAGTCGCCTCCTCTTCCTCCTCCTCCTCCTCCTCCTCCTCCTCCTCTTCTTCTTCTTCTTCTTCTTCTTCTTCTTCTTCTTCTTCTTCTTCTTCTGGAACAGCTGTTCTGGGAATGCTTGTTGGAACCTCTGAACTCTTCAAAGTCTTCCCATGGCAGGGGATAAGATTGTCTTGAGATTACATGTGGAGAAAGCACAGGTGGAAGACTGGAGCTTTTCTAAGTGGACCTGGAGCTATGTTAAAAGCTTTCACACATTCCCTTCAGTCAAATTCTTCAGCAGTATTAGATTCAGAAAGACAATCCAAACTTGGCAATCAGCAAAGAAGCAGAGAAGGAAATGCATTCACGCTGATGCGTTCCCAGAACTGCCAGTGATCCAACACTTACATTATGAACTATCGTTTCAAAGTTTCCCACCATAATTGAATCTATAGAATAACTTTGCTTAGGGTATAATCTTGTTCATTCTGCTTTGCATTCTGGGACAAACTGAAATGTCCAAGAGCATTTCAATAAGCATTGATTGGCTTCCATCCAAGCCCCTTGCTCCTCAGAGCCGCCATCCTCTAAAATTAGGCCTGCTTGCTTCACACAGCAGTCACTGAAACTCAAACTTGCTTTTTCCCTTGGCCTGGCAAGCAGCATGGGACCAGGCCCTGGCTTAACACAGGCAAGCCACTTTTTATCTGCCTTAAAACCAAGAACATGGGGAAGGCCGGACCCGGCAGGAGAGAGGGGGGGGAGAAGGCCGGGCATCAGGGATGGCGGACGGGGGTGAGGGAAGAAGAGCCAGGCATCGGGGATGGCGGACGGGGGCAAGGGAAGGAGAGCCGGGCATCGGGGATGGGGGCGAAGGACGGAGAGCCGGGGACAGGGGATGGGGGCGAGGAAAGGAGAGCCGGGGACAGGGGATGGGGGCGAGGGAAGGAGAGCCGGGCATCGGGGATGGGGGCGAGGGACAGAGAGCTGGGGACAGGGGATGGGGGCGAGGGATGGAGAGCTGGGGACAGGGGATGGGGGCGAGGGATGGAGAGCCAGGGACAGGGGATGGGGGCGAGGGAAGGAGATTTTTTTTTTAAAAAAAAAACCACTTACCTTGTCCGGCAGCTCTCCGGCGCACATGGCCCCTTTAACTCAAAAAAAAAAAAAATGGACGACACTACGGGGCTTCCCGTTGCCCCTTTGCGTCATAGGTCTAGAAGCTGGCAACGGCGCGCGCTATCTCTAGCGCGGTGTCGCCCCTCCTCCCTGCTGGCCTATCCGGCAGGTCTAGCAAGGCCCCTGGTGAAATTCTCTCTTCATCACAACCGTTAAAGCTGCAGGAGCCCTGCCCTCTTTTGTATCTGGCCAGTGTCTTGGAGTGACCAGATACAAAAGAGGGCAGGGCTCCTGCAGCTTTAACAGTTGTGATGAAGAGGGGATTTCACCAAGTGTTGCATGCGTACAAATGACACCTGCTGAAATTCCCCTTTCAATACAGCTGTGAAAGATACAGGAGCCCCATCCTCCTTTTCATATGCGCTCCTTATTTTACTTTTAAATGTGACTTGAACTGGGCAGCCCTTCAAAGAATGCCTTCAAAATAGTGGACAGTCCTGTGGCAACCCTTCAAACAGGACTGTCCTCTGTTAAAGCCGGCACACCCCTATGGCAGTGGGGCCCAGCAGGCTTACCTGGCAGTAGCAATCATGGGCTAGAAGAGGTAGAAACACCATTTTAATTTCCCACTATGCCCTGGAATGAATGATATTTATTTATTTATTTATTTATTTATTTATTTATTTATTTGTTTGTTTGTTTATTTATTACATTTTTATACCTCCCAATAGCCGAAGCTATTGATATTATATTAGGTCAACAGGGGAGGAAATTCAAAAGGTGGCACCCAGACCCAGCTATTCTAAAATATCAGGACTGTTAGTTGTAAAGCATGGAATGCTGATTGCAAGGGAAGAAGATAAGTATTAGCTCAGTGTTTCACTACTGAAGTAATGCACAGGGGCATGTAAGGTCCCACCCACAAAAGATAATTAAATATGGGGTTTAAAATTGTCTAGCTATACCATTGCCCACCCCACCACCCCATGCTACTTCTGAGCACTCCGCAACTCTGGGGCACAGGCTCAGGGGCTGCCAGGGGAAAGCGGAATTAGCAAAAAGTTGCTTCAGCCCCTTCAATTCACAGAAGGCTGTGATAAGCAGCACCGTATTAATTGATGGTGTTATAGAAATTCATTACTATTGCTGTTGTTTTATAGGGATGGAGGTCTTTGGCAGTGTGCTTTTCTAGCTGGTCTCTCAGGCTGTAATCATAAATGCAGTTACAAGGAAGTAGAGATAATGGTACTCACTTTTGAGGAAACATGCATAGGGTTGAACTGTCATTTACCAGAAAAAAAGTATTCTCCTGGTCTTATACTGTAATGCAATGTGACTTCATTTTAAAATATGAATCCAAACACTGATTTTGTTACTTAGAGGGGGGGAAAGGGTTAACTAACTTGGTAGATCCCCCTTCCCTTCCAGATTGTTTATAGGTAAATTCAATTCATCATGGCTGAAAAATAAATTGGGAAACACAGTTTTATGGTTGAGAAAATAAAACAGGGAATAAACCACTCATTAGTGTTGGCAATCTCAACTGGCCATTCCCAACAGAAAAAAAGCAGGAAAACATTATCCTGTTGTTCTAACCAGGCATCAAGCAAAGCTGTTCCTGGCATGATTTCCTGTGCTGGTCCATGCTACCCAGTGGGGTACATATCTCATTCTGATAATGCCACCGATTAAACTGCTGCAGTATGCAGAATTTAATAAATTCTGCACAGCATGCACACATTAATCAGGCCAGGGGCTTTGTACAATTTGGCTGGCAACATGTCCAGTGGGGATACCAGATAATTACAGGAATGTTCCTTCTTATCTGCAAGCAGCAGGCTGTGCTCAGTCTTCCACCTTAGGGATGTCCATCCCATGTCACTACAGGATGAGTTAGAGCAGTGGTTTTGTACTGTGTTCCCGTAAATGCCGGGGTCCCTCAGAAGCTTATGGAACGATCAGTAATGGTGGGTAAGAAACACCATGATCCTCTGCAATGGGCATCAATTCTATTACAAACACAGAGGAGTTACTGAGCAGATAAATTAATATGGAAAGGAATCCCTAGCCGTAAGATGTTTGAAACCCACTCTGTAAATGAATTCTGTTGATGGAGGGATAATCATAAATACCAGATGGGTTGAGTAATGTATGCATGGCTTGCCTCAATGGATCAGGCACAAACTCTCCCCATAGAGGCTTCTGAATCTTATAGAACAGTGGTGGACTTTGATCATATTTTGGCTTGATTCCCCCCCAACTACAGTGTTTCATGTTCTCTTTCTATCATTCTCCTCCACCATATTGCTCCACCAATCTCTCTACTTGCTGATCTTTCAGAAAGATGTCAACGGCAGGGTGAAGGCAGACAAGAGGTTTGGAAACAGTCAGCTTTTGGGCACTGACAATACCTGTGGAAACAGTGAAGGAAGATAATTCTGAAATGCAGCCATGACAACAGGTCTCAGCTTTGGAAAAGGCTACATTGATGGTTCTAGGTTGTCAACATATGGCAGCCATCCTAAACGTGGTACCCTCCAGATGCTTGGGGCTGCAAACTCCCATAATCTCTTATCATTTGTCAGGGGCTGATAGGAGTTGAAGTCCAAAACATCTGGAGGGTACCGGATTGGGGTAGGCTGTTATGCATGTAGGACAAAGCAAAAAGAGTTGACAAGAGGATAAATATAGGCGGAGTAATTTATTTGTTGATTGAGTTTTGTAAAAGATGCATTTAATAAATACCCCACATTCTGCCATGACTATGTTTTAAGCAGCAAGATCAAGAGACACACCTTAGTAAGCCAGACAGGGAACTGTGCATAATTCTCGCCTTCTTATAATATGGTAAAATATGTTATGGTATAGCATGTCTGATTCACTAAGTGTCCTCCAATATATGCTATTATTTCTTTTTATTGGGACAGCACACATTGTGGAATGTATGCTAGAAACAGAATATGGACATTGGCCTGATCTGGCAGGACAATCCTTGAGTGTACACTGTTATTCCCATAAATATGGTTGTAATTTATCTGCTTCCAGTGGATGCATGTCTATTTAAAGGTTTGTTTTTCTTTCTCAACAGGGAACCCACCTCTTTCCTTTCTAACATGACAGGAATATAAATAGTGGATGGCCCTAAAGATGTGCTTCAACAGAAGGGTTTTGTGCATTGGCCTGAATCCAGCAGCTCTTATGTGCATGTCATGCGCGCATGGATGGAGCTGCCATGTTCTGTTCTATGAGTACAAGATCATTCTATGAATGTGTGGCATTCCCGTTGCATCAAATCTTCCCATCTCCTCTCAGAGAGCTATGGGTCGTGGGCAAAGAGTCTACATGCGAAGTTTGAGTTAAAATTATTTTGATCAAAAGTGTCAAGAGATTTGTTTAAAAGGGGATTGGAAAAGTTCATGAAAAATAAGGCTATCCATGGCTTCTAGTCACGGAGGCTATGTATTATCTCCAGTGTCAGAGGCAATATACCTCTGTATACCAGTTGCTGGTGAAGAAAAGTGGAAAGTTCAGCTTATTGGATTCCCATGGACATGTGGTTGGCCACTGTGGGAACAGATTCCTGGACTAGATAGGCCTTTGTTCTAATCTAGCAGGTCTCCTCTTATGCTTTTAAAGATTAAAATAGAGTTTTGACATTGCTAGGGAATATTATTGACTGGGCAATCCAGTAGGGATGGCAAGACCTTCGTTCAGTTCACATTTTGATGTGAATTTACCTAATTTTGCACTTTCCAAACACTATGTGAACCAAAACTCAGTTATCCTTCAAAATTTGCATTTCTCTGAATTCTCCAGTGGAGTTCACCAATCGAAATATGCATACAAAAACGCATATCTTAAGGGATATAATGTTGAAAATGCATTATATAAAGAAAACTACTTGCAAAATGTGCATATTAGGCCAAACTGCATACAAAAAAAAATGTGTTAGGAGAAATGTGTACAATGTTTATGAATTTTCATATTAACTGAAAATAATCTCAAAGTTCAAGATGAACCAAACTGAAGATTGGAAAAATGAGAAACCGACAGAAACGCAAACTCACTGATTCATCTATTCCTACTATTTACTACTACTTACCACATTTATATATTTTGTCCTCCTTTTAAATTTGTTGTTGTTCTTTGTTCCATGTGACATACAGCTTTTTGCATCTCCAGTGTTACAGTTTGAACATTTCTAGAGAAATCCCAGTTTTTATGAAAGCAGCGAACACCTTTCTACCACCTGGTTCAGATCTCCTTCTTCTAATAAAAAGCAATGCTTCTTCTGCTAAAGTCTGCATCTTTCTCATCCACCATCTCCCCTGACCCCACTCCCCTTTCCTTCCAGTTGTGCATTTGGTTCCAATTATCAGAAAAACTCAACTCGTACTGTTGACTGTGATGGGTAGGACAGTGCAGGGAGCTGGGCCAGCAATTTCAGGCACCCTTGTCCCTCATCTGATACGAATTTCTAAAATGATAGATGGTTCCTTTGACTGAAAGTTCTGGTCAGAATAAAACTCTTCACTCTTCTAAACATTTTGAGAGCTTCCTTGGGGTAGCCTCCCCTCTCTTTTTGTAAATAATGCCATATGGAAAGCTTTGCTTTGCTTCTCTTGTCTGTTGACAATACCAATCATCATCATCACCTTCATCATCTTTTGTAGACACTGCAATAGGTGAAGCAGACAGGATCCCGTCCCAGATATACAAATGGATCAGGTTAGAGTTTGAAAGATAAAATTGCAAAATAAAAATTAAAAAAAAACCATTTGAAATAGCTAGGATGTCTAATGGTAATACGATCACTGGATTCATACGTTTTACTTCTGCTCAGCTTTCACAGGACTGGTGTCTGGTAAGAGCAGCAACTAGGCACTGATAAGTGTACATCTATGTACCTACATTTCACTTTGGGGAGGGTTGGATGGAATATTAGAGAGAGAGAGAGAGAGAGAGAGAGAGAGAGAGAGAGAGAGGAGAGTGCTGTGTTTATCCCCCCCCCCCCCGCATCCCAAAAACATTTTTTTTAATTCTGTAGGGGAAAAAATGGCATCCACAGAACTACAGAGCAACAGAAAGGTCAAACTTAGCTTGCTTAACAAACAGGCTAAACTTGACCTGTTTCATGCTCCATAGTGCTACATACATAGTTGTGCCCCCCCCCCAATTAAAAAAAGGGAAATTTTCAGACCATTTGGCAAACAGCAGCCCATGAGGGAGGGGGAGGTTCACCGATGAAAATGGACCCCAGACCTCCCTGAACAGCCTACCACTATAGTAGCTTGTGACCAGTAATTTGAATATGCATATTTACAATAGGCACTGGGGCTCAATTGATACATATTAGGTTCCATGAAGCACATTTTTCAGTTCGTGCAGAGAGGATGCAGTCATGCTCCATTCAAATTGGTTTATCATCCATCCAGATGATAAACCAATTCAATGCTAGGGATGTGTGAATCAGTAAAACCCCAGAGCTCTACGAAGTTCTCTGAGTTCCATCTCGAAGCTTGTTCTGACTCAAGTCCACATGAGTTTATGAGATGTGGGTGGGTGTTTTTCTGTTCTCGTAAAAATCCATATGTATTTCTGTGCACATTTCCCCCCAAATGTTGCATCAATCATGCACATATTGAAATGTGTGTATTTTTGAAATGTGCTCATTTTGAAATTTACACATTTTTTTTCAATGTAAGCATGCTGTCAAGCACTCCCCCCCCCCTTTGATCAATGAAATGTATGGACTTTTACTATAGCTAGCATCTGAGTCCGTGATTGGTCCAGAAGATGAAAACTGGGTAAAATCCTGATTTAAAAAATTAACTGGAACACATTTCTCATACATCCCTATTAAATGTTGCCACAATAATTTTTTTCTATCCCACTGAAATCACCATTTTCAATCTGGAAATCGAAACAAGAATATTTGATGCAGACATAGGCCATTTCTACACCTGCCTTTTCCCCGGGATCATCCCTTTGCATTCAAATGACACACAGAGGATCCCGAGAGCAGGCAGGAATGATCCCTCCATTTGCCTGGGATAATCCTTAGGTGTAGGAAGGGCCTTAATTTCCCTTTGCCAGTTTAATTAATCCATGGTGTGGGGAGAGCAGTTGTCTCTCTTGGCAAGTCTTCTCCTCATTTTATTTATAGCCATCTCCCCTCTCTTTTTCTTTTTTAAAAAACCAAACAAACTCCTGGTTCATGGTGGCTATTGTTACAGGATTCAGAGAGTTTAATTCATTCTCACATACCCACCCCATTGTGTTGAGCATTACACAGACATCAATCATTACCTTTTGCTTGTTCCTTGGCCCTTCTCTCTCCACTTGACACCTAGTATGGTAGCTAGCAGTTGGCCTTGCAGTCGACCATTTCCCCTGGCCTCCTCATCCAATGCAACTTCTGTTTCTAATTTGTATTCCTCTTATAAAAACAACGCTTTGGGAGAATGGCTGGGCTGTTTGTGTTGTTTGAAACAGGCAGGCAACACGTTTAGCTTTACCCACAGTTACTAAAGCACAGCATGTTATTTCTGTAAAAGGCCCATGATGGTGTTTTGTTATGAAACGCCTTTTGACATAGGATGGCCACAACCCTTAGGCTTCCAAATATATTTCAGTGTTTCTATAAAAATGCCAAATTGTTTTGTATTCCAGGTTATACATGCCCATTTCCAAAAAGTTAGTGCCATGAACTTTTACCAAGATGGAGAGGTGAGATATTTATGAGTTATAAGTACCACTTGCCTGCATTTTAACCATAATCTTTATTTATTTATTTATTTATTTATTTATTTATTTATTTATTTATTGCATTTATATACCACCCCATAGCCAAAGCTCTCCGGGTAGTTTACAAAAGTTAAAAACAGTAAATATTAAAACAAATATACAAAGTTTAAAAACATAAAAAGCATGAAAACATAATATCCTTATAAAAACAGCTATTCTGGGGTCTGTTAAAAACAAACTCAGCATATGTTGTTAAATACTGTTAAATGCCTGGGCGAAGAGAAAGGTGCTGAAAAGATAACAATGTTGTTGGTGCTGAAAAGATAACAATGTTGGTGCCAGGTGAGCCTCGTCGGGGAGATCATTCCATAATTGGGGGGCCACCAATGAAAAGGCTCTCTCCCTTGTTGCCATCCTCTGAGCTTATCCCAACAAGTTAGAGATTGACATATTTATAGTAATTAGGAGAGCTGGATATGAAGGTGAACGATCGTGAAATTGACTGGCACATTTTCCAAAGAGAGTGAGCCTCACAACTAGGGTGGCCACTATATTGCTACAAGTCCATCTTGGGACTCAACTTTTACCTTCCTTATCTAACAGCAGCAGCAACAATTATAGATGAATGTTGAGAGATAATTCAAATCTCCATAATTGATAGGATGTCAATTTATGAATCACCAAAAAAGAGGACAAAAGAGGGCACCAATTTGCAAAAAAACAAAAACAAAAAATGCATATGTATAGGTGCAAAATTAGAAAAAAATATTATAATTTTAGCAGAAATACAGTACATCACACCATAGGTGGAAGACCAAGTTGGGATGACATTTGTGCCTTGATCAATATGCAGACTAGAAGACATTGACGGGTAGCTTCTCAAGGCCTGCCTCTTCCTTCTGATGGTCCTTCTGATGAAGAAATGAGAGAATTTTATATGTTCTTATCAAAACAATGAACCAAATAAAATTCTTACTTATTCCTAGATAATTCTACTTTATACATGAAACAGTGATTGTAAATGGACATCCTGCTGTCCTCTTACAGACATGACTAATTATTGTTGAAATTGTTTGTATGTAATGCATATATAGGTGTAGATCTACAAACTCTCCTAGAGAATAAAGCACCATTTCAGTTTTCAATAGGGGAAGGGAAAATAAATTTTCAGTCATAGATTCATTGAATCATAGAATAGCAGAGTTGGAAGGGGCCTACAAGGCCATCAAGTCCAACCCCCTGCTCAATGCAGGAATCCACCCTAAAGCATCCCTGACAGATGGTTGTCCAGCTGCCTCTTGAAGGCCTCTAGTGTGGGAGAGCCCACAACCTCCCTAGGTAACTGATTCCATTGTCGTACTGCTCTAACAGTCAGGAGGTTTTTCCTGATGTCCAGCTGGAATCTGGCTTCCTTTAACTTGAGCCCGTTATTCCATGTCCTGCACTCTGGGAAGATCGAGAAAAGATCCTGGCCCTCCTCTGTGTGTCAACCTTTTAAGTATTTGAAGAGTGCTATCATGTCTCCCCTCAATGTTCTCTTCTCCAGGCTAAACATGCCCAGTTCTTTCAGTCTCTCTTCATAGGGCTTTGTTTCCAGACCCCTGATCATCCTGGTTGCCCTCCTCTGAACATGCTCCAGCTTGTCTGCGTCCTTCTTGAATTGTGGAGCCCAGAACTGGACGCAATATTCTAGATGAGGCCTAACCAGGGCCGAATAGAGAGGAACCAGTACCTCACGTGATTTGGAAGCTATACTTCTATTAATGCAGCCCAAAATAGCATTTGCCTTTCTTGCAGCCATATTGCATAGTTGGCTCATATTCAGCTTGTGATCTACAACAATTCCAAGATCTTTCTCATTTGTAGTATTGCTGAGCCAAGTATCCCCCATCTTGTAACTGTGCATTTGGTTTCTATTTCCTAGATATAGAACATGGCATTTATCCCTATTAAAGAATACTCAGGAAGGTTTAAAGGCCTACCTTTAAATATAGTATACTTAAAATTGAAAATAGTATTGTTGTGAAATTACACCTGGGTCCATGAGGGCACTGCCCCCAAGTCCACCTCTCATGGGCCCAGGTGAACCCGCCTGGCACTAGGATGGACCTGCCTGACTCCTTGCGAGCCTTCAAGAGTGGTTGGGCATGGGTCTGCCATGACTTCTGGTTCATACCCTTTGCTCCTTTCCCCCCGCTGCATTAATGGCAACTTTCATTAAAGCAATGTGGGAAAATATCCAAGCCTGAGGAAATTGAGTATTTTCTCCCTCCACTCTAATGTCATTAGAGTGGAGGAGAAAATACGCAATTTCCCCATGCTTGGGGAAATCGTTTGTTTCTCTCTCCACCCACCCACCCCAACCAATGGGGGGCCTTAAAGGCCTTATTAACATGGTATTGGAGTGGAGGGGAAAATTTGTGAGCCTTAACAGGGCCTTGAAGTAGGGCTTGGCAAGTTTGCCTGGCTTGCCCTGGCTGAGCTCACCAATCCCTAAGGGAGAAGCAGTGCATTCATTTACAGTGATGCTAAAACCTTGTACATAATAACATATTTACCACAATCTCCCTGTTTGCTTTACTAAAACTTGCTTAGCTTTTATATGGAGCATTTGAAGTGTTCAAAGAGCTTTGCATATATTATCTCATTAACCACCTTGTAAGGTAGAGCAGTATTCTCCCCATACTGCAAGAGACAAATAAGCTGTGAGCATGGCAAGTTGGAAATGTGGTAAGATTTGAACCAAGGCATGGAACCTGATTCAGAATGTAATCGCTGAATTCCTTTCACCTTGGACTACGAGGCCTCCATAAGATAAAATGCATTTTTAAAAACATTCTAGCATTTATGGTTGAGGTATATAATGTGAAAACTTCATGACTGCCCAAGGTCAATTCAGGTAATGAAGTCCTCCATTACTGGTCATGAACCATCATCTCGTTATGCCCTGTTCTTCACTCATTGCTCCATATTTAACTGATCTCAAACATCAGCACTCAGTGTCTAAATATTTGTTCCTTGGAGATTGCCACAAAGAAAAAGTTCAAGGAAGGACACTGTGTAGATAATATGTGGTAGCAAGGTACAATATGCAAATATTGAACAAACAACAGGTCAAGAGTGCAAGGAGAATGAGAGACACCTTGGAAGCTGAATGTGCTGTCAGGCGTCCAGTTCACTTAAGAGATCTCAGACAGCTGATCAGGTTGTTTTAGCTATTTTGCACAGGAGGTTCATTACTACCAACCTGTGGTGGGTCCAACTTGTCTGGAACACATATAGGAGACAAGAAAGTTCAATAGAGTTTTGAGAAGACTTGTGCAATTCCTTCATGAGACATTGAGTCTATACACCCCTAAGTTGCCACCGAATTTACAATTCAATTGAAATTTGAGGCAAATAAGGAACTTCCTCCTCAGGTGAAAGAGATGGTATGTTTTGAGGGAAGCTAAAAGAGTTTTAATAAGCTGAGAGGAATTTGTAATGCTGGGGCATTGTGCGCAAAAGTAGGGGGAAATAAAGTGACAAGACAAGCTTGTATGGTATCAAATTCTCAGGTCTATCATTTTTGAGGAGGGGAGGCCTTCTCATGTCACTCACCACCAGGCCACAAAACACCGGGTGGAATGAGGTGAGTCAGTTTCTCAGGTAACCCTTATCCCCCCACAAAACCTTCAGTGGAAGGCCTCAGGCATCATCTGTCACCAAACAACAGTGCCACAGAAATATCACCATTTCTTTCCTCTAAGCACGCCTGCCCCTACCAGCCACAGGAGGATGACAAGTCTATTGCTTAAGCCCCCACCTGTGCTGAAACACTTCGCAGGCCCCTTTGCAGATCAGACAGGAATAGGTCATCGCCCAAATCGATCAAATAGACAACATCCTGTCTATACAGATTGTTCTTTGTCTGTGATATCTCTGTGCCCATTTACCTTCTTGCAGGCCTGATCCAATGGCCACAGATTCCAGACTTCCATCCACACCATTCTGGGCATCAGGCAGGATCAAATATCACCATTCCCAGATAATGCCATATGACTTACAAGTAGGCCAAAGGCAGCAGAACAGGGCCTTTGCCTTTGCACCAACTAGATCATCCCCCCCCCCTCCAGGCATAACTCCAATACCTGTGGGGGGCAATGTGCCAGACACTGCTGGAATAATGTGGACAGGACGTGCTCAAACTGCATGCCACATCAGCCCAACCACTGGGTATTGGCACTGGCTGAGTCTGACCTGTGATCCCTCCATCTGGTTCAGCCAACTATGCCATGCCCACTAATGTGCACCTGCACTGGTTTCCATACATTCCAGCGATCTAAGAAAAGAAGAAAATGTGAGCACCAGAACAAAGCACTCAACTGCACTCCTAATGCCCCAGAAACAGCTGGACATACGAACAGAATGCCTTTGGGAAACCACCTGCCCATTGCCCAAGCTTCATGGATGCTTGGACAATGGGCAGAGGGGTATCTATAGAATCACCTTGATGAAAAAGGTATGTGTATTGAAGCAGGAGGCTTCCAGGCCTCACACTTCCAAAGTCAAGTTTGTGACATCCCAGAACTGATCTTTAGTTACTGGAGTTCTGTCACAGTGACATAAGAGGAAACAGTCATGTGAACCTTGAATTGCCAGGAAGGCCTGCAATGCCTTCACGGAGCGACATTTGGTCTGTCCTATACCATCACAACTGAATGCATGGTGAATGTGGAGAGAAGGAAATACTCTGATATTGCAGGGCTCTGCTGGAAGTATTGTCCTTGGAAGACACCCCCCAAAAGAGGGTTCTAAATGGCCAAAGGCAGTTAGTTGTGGCTTAGAATAAAATATCGTCACAGCGTCATGTTCCAGATAAACGACAAACTGTATAAAACTGTACTAGGAAAATTGTTATATCTAACAACAACATGTAGGCCTGATATTGCATCAGCAGTAGGGATTTTATGCAGACAAGTAAGTAATCCTAAAGAAAAGGACAGACTGTTTTTGTAGACTCACTCATTATTTGATGAAGTATTCTTTACTACTTTCTTCAAGCTCATCATAAAGAAACAGTTTAATATACAACATCTGGTCAAGTATTCTGTTGCTGCTATCTTTCTCTCTGCTAAATGAAAGTGATAAATCTCCCACAAAACATGAAGAGATAGGTCACATATAACTCCTAACATTAGAGAGAGAGAGAGAGAGAGAGATTTTCTAATACTAAATGCCCAAAGGCAGTCAGTTGTGGCTTAGAATAAAGTACCCTCACACAGCGTCATGTTCCAGATAAACTGAGGGACTGTGGGTGTCAAGAATTGGCTACCACAGGTGATTTCCACTCCCACCCTAACAGATACGCCTGACCCAGAAATCCACAGTGCTGTCACTACAATCTGGATTTTGGACCCGAAGGCAAGAACTATAATCTTACCTCAGACACTTCTGACCTCTAGTCTCTTCCTCCAGAACCGACACAGGATTGTAGCATAAGATCTGCCAGGATGGGACACAACTGCTGCAGTTGCATGCCTCACCTAAAAGCAAAAGCTCCCTACCTAAGCATAGGCAGCCCTGATGCTGGGCACGGTGGAGTGCATCATGGCCTGCTGCTGAGCTACAGGCTACCACTTCTCCATTGCACAACTGGTAGGGTCTCTGGAAGTGCATGTGTCCAACAAGCCAGTTCTTGGGGCCGTTGCACCAGTTTGGCTATAAAGCGTCAGAGCTGGCATTTTCAAAGCCCAGTATATGCCTGGCCCTGAGTGAGATCTTGTGTAGTAGGGAATGCAAGGTGAAGATTCCGACTAGGGCCATCACCTCTTGAAAATTGAAGCCAGACTCTCAGATCACCACACATTGCAGTGGCAAGACAAACCCAGTGCAGTGGCTGCCTAAACATCTACACAGCTATGCAAAGCTGCCGCAGGAAGGCCCCACTCAGCGCTACAACTCTGCAGACAAGCAAAGTGTAGGGCATGTACGGTGGCTTTGCTTAACTGGAGGATCACACTGATCCTGGCTTTAATTGCCACCAGCCTAGGGTGACCATATGGAAAGGAGGACAGGGTTCCTGTATCTTTAACAGTTGTATAGAAAAGGGAATTTCAGCAGGTGACATTTTTATGCATGCAGCACCTGGTGAAATTTCCTCATCATTACAACAGTTAAAGCTAGAGTGTCCAGATACAAAAGAGGGCAGGAGGCTGAAGCCATCAGTGCAGGCGCTGTATCACCACTGCAAGCCTCTTCGTGCAGGAATCTGAGCCACATGTTTCCTTGTGCAGCTGCAGATGCGTGTCCTCACTGCTCTGCAGCCATGACAAGGAGAGGCTGAAGAGCTGGAGCATGGCTGGCCTATATAACTTAAGTTGCCCTGCTCCGGCCAGTGGTGCAACCTGATTGCTCCAATAGCGATTGGGCACATCTCTTCAAGCTGGACACAGGGGAAGGGCATATGAGAGTGGCAGAATTTAATAAGAATATATATATTTAATGCAGCAGCATTTACAGGTCCTTAACACTTTGGTGGCCTAGGAGACCCTCCAGAAGGTGGCCTCCTAGCACTAGCAATCAAGAGACGTAGGCCTGGTTCAGACAACATGCTAAACCATACTGCTTAACCACAATATGGTTAAGGGAATGCATCTGAACCAGACCATTATGAAGTTATTCCCTCCTTAATTTATTTTCCAGGTAAGAAAAAAAGATGGAAGAAGGAGTAGGAAAACATGGGCAGGTTACAAGTGGAAGCCAGCATCTTTTGGACTAACTCACAAAATTATGTAAATGAAGTGAGATATTGCACAATAAAAGCCTTGTCTGGAAGAACCCTGTATACCAACTTTCCTCAACCTGGTGCCTTCCAGATGTTTTGGGCATCAACTACCATCAGCCTCAGCCAGCATAGCCAATGGTTGGGAATCCTGGGGATTGTAGTCAAAAACATCTGGAGAGCACCAGGTTGGGGAGAGATGCAGTCTACAAACATGTCTCTAGTACTAGCCTTTGCATAGTATTTCCAGAGGTATTTTTCTCTTTTTTTAGATGAGCTGAGTGACCGACACTCCCTCTCAATAATTATTACATTAATAGTTATGCATACATTGTGTCATGTGGTATAAGTATATTTACCTAGTCAGGTCAATACCTGATACTCTTTACTGATAAGTAGCATATCAGCATATGTCTATTGATTAAAAATAGTATCGAGGACAAGGGGGAGGCTCTACAGGTGAGACTTGCTGTGAAGAAAGTGACAAAGTGAAATAACTCTTATTGCTGTGAAAATGTTTCACCAAGCTGATGCTGGCTAAGTCCCTGTGGTTCTTAAGGCTTCTTGAGAGATCCAGTTTAATTTGATCTTAATTTTGGTCAATACTTATCTAGTATTTATTTAATAGATTTATCTATTGCGCTCTCTCTCTCTGTGTGTGTGTGTGTGTGTGTGTGATTCACAAAGAAAGATGACAATATAGCTCTTTGAAAATGTCTACGCAGTATGCAACTGCTATGAAAAAGGCAAATTTATGAGCTACCCCTGTTGTGATACAAAGTAATCTATATTAGGAGTGAGCAGTGAAGTGGCCAAGTTTGCCAATGACACCAAATTATTTAAGACGTTTAAAACAAAAAGGGATTGGAGGAGCTCCAAAAGGATCTCTCCAAGCTGGGAGAATGGGCATCCAAATGGTAGATGAGGTTCAATGTACGCAAGTGTAAAATGATTCATGTTGGGGCAAAACACCCCAGCTTCAAGTACAACCTGATGGGACCTGAGCTGGCAGTGACTGAATAAGAATGAGATCTTTGGGTTGTGGTGGACAGATTGATGAAACTACACCAAGCAGTATGAAACTACACCTTTCATACTGCAAGGATATTGCAGTATGAAAGAGGTATATACAAGGCAGGAGCCACACTACTGCTTTATAGCGGTATTGAAGTGCACTGACGACTGTTGGGGCCCATTGACACAGATCATATACCACTTTCATAGTGCTATATCCTGCTTGAGGTGACTCCTGCCTTTTATACACCGCTTTCATACTGCAATATCCTGCTTGGTGTAGATGAGGCCCCAGTGAGCAGCCACTGTAAAGAAGGCAAATTCCATGTTAGGCATTTTAAGAAAAGGAACTGAGAATAAAACTGCCAGTATCATACTGCCTTTATATAAATCTATGGTGCAACCACACTTAGAATATTGTTAACAGTTCTGGTCAACACACACACACATACACACACACACACACACAGAATGAAGCCTGAAAAAGTGCAGAAAAAAGCATCTAAAATTATCAAGGGCTGGAGCACCTCCCCTGTGAGGGAAGGTTACAATGACTGGGATTGTTGAGCTTGGAAAAAAGGAGGCTAAGGGGAGACACAATAGAGGTGTCCAAAATTATGCATGGTATGGAGAAAGTGGATAGGGAGACATTTTTCTCCCTCTCCCATAATACTAAACCCATGAAGCTGATTAGTGGGAGATTCAGGACACATAAAAGGAAGTACTTCTTCACACAGTGCATAGTTAAACTCTGGAGTTCACTACCATAAGATGGGGTGATGGCCCCCAATTTGGATGTCTTTAAAAGGGGGTTAGGTCTCAAGGTTGTCCATTGGAGATCTGTGGATACTAAAACAAAATGGCTGCTTTTAGGTACAATAGAGAGGCACAGCATAATAAATGATCAAGGTAGCATGGGACCTGAAAGTAATCTGGACTGATGCAGGATACATCCTTTGCAACAACTCAAAGAGATCTACCCTTTCTCTCATGTTTATATGCCAGCATGCAAATCATAGGGTGAATCGAACCAGGAAAAGCCTGCAGAAGTAGGGATAAATTTATTAATGCACATGCAGATGAATCAAACAAATGCATTAAAAAGTAATTGGTGAGGATGACCTGGGGTTACACTTCCCAGTCAATAAGATCTAGAGGAAAATGTCCATCTTGACCATGAATGTGACAATGAGCGTTCAAAAAAACCACACCCCAACTGTTGAACCTTCCTTTCATTCCCAAAATAAATTTCACCAGTATAGATGGAGTTCATACTGTCTGATATTTCATCTCCAGTTGTGTGTCTCATGTATGTATCTCTCAAGGGAAGCAGGAAAAATACTCTGGTGTAGAAAACATATCTCCTTACCCCAGTATGGCACTAGTGGGCTACCAGGTTAAAACTCGGCATATTATATTCCCCAAATTTGTGTGACATGAGTGTATGTAGACTTACATTCTCTTTATTGGCCCTCCAGGTAATTTATTATTATTATTTTCTGCATGCATGCCTTTTTTTGTGCTCAGATGCTGCTTTCCCCCTCTGATTAACAAACCAGTTAAACCAGAATGTTTGGGGTTTAGGTTTGGAGCCAGTTGCACAAAAAGCAAAAATTCCAACTACATTGGAATTGATGCTTATAAAGTAGCAATGTGGTTTCCCAGCACCTGAGATTTTCAACCAATGGTAACATTTCATGTATCAAATTTCTGTATCAAGTATGAAGCCTACAAGTAGTTATTAGTCATGTACTCCATGTGTACATTGTAGGCTTAATATTTGTGGCTGAATGTAATTCTTAGCCAATACCCATGTTGTCACTTCTGTAATCGGATTTGAATCTTGGGTATTTTCTTAAGGTGATGCAATGCAAACATGGCAACTGGCAAGTCAGAGCAAGTACCTCCTGTCCTTATCTGCATCTCTCCTGTGAGCCTTTACAAATCAGCCAGGGTGTAGCACTGCATTACGTGCAGCAATCTGGTCACCAGACAGATTGGCAAGGCTAAAGAAGAGGGCACAATCCTGTTTCTTGTGGACAGTTCACAGAAAGGTTATAGAAAACCTTTTCTGCATATTCTTTACCGCTCTACTAGGGAGGAGTCCAGGACAAATTCATGGAGGAGAAAGCTATCAATAACTACTAGTCATGATGGCCATATGCTAGCTCCAGTATTGGTGGAAGTATGCCTACATTAGCTGCTGGGGAACACAACCAGGAGGGTGCTATTGCACTCATAGCCTACTTGGGGGTTTCTCATAGGCAGCTAGTTGGCTACTGTGTGAACAGGATGTAGAGTGAGATGGACCCTTGGCCTGATCCAACATGGCTCTTCTTATGTTCTTACAGCTATTTTCAATACACCACCAATACACTGAGGCATCTACCTCTAATATCTCTTTTGATCAATGCTGGGCTCAGTAATGGATTAAATGCAGGCCAATAAACTGATGCTCAGGTGTTGTTAGTAGGTGGTTTGTCTGTCCAGGAAGCAGGGCTGGGTCAAGGATATGATGGGACCCAGGTCTAGCCAGCTGTAGCTGCCTCCCTATTCTGCCTCCAATACTGAACTCACACACATATTTGTACAGACATGCACACACACACACACCACCACCACCACCACCACCAACAACAACAACAACAATATACAATAATAATGTAAAGAATATTTTCTACCATATATTTTAGTGTAAATCTTCTTCCATGCTTTGCTGGAAGCAAAAGGCTAATATCTCTTCCATGAAAGAGAACTCAACACCATCTTTCTCTTTACAGCATACAACACAGAAAAAAATTAACAAACATTGAATTATTCTCTCTCTCTCTCTCTCTCTCTCTCTCTCTCTCTCTCTCTCTCTCTCTCTCTCACACACACACACACACACACACACACACACACACACACACACTTAAGAAAGACAGATGGGAGTGACTCACTGCCTTATTCCAAAACTACAGTCAAGCAGAACACACATACACCACCAGTACTGGCCCAGGACATATTACTGCCTGAGGAAGACCAGCAAATGCCTCCTATTTCTCACAGATTGATGCTGGAGTCTCCATGGCTTGTTGCATCAGGGAACTTCAATATATATGCTGAAGCCACCTAATGAGAATTGGCTGAGGATTTCATGGCCTCCGTGGTAACCATGGATCTGTCCCATTTAGTATCTGGGCCCACTCATTCAGTAGAGCACACTTTGGATCCAGTGTTCTGTGCAAGGTGGGAGATGGTGACTTGGGGTTGGAGGATCTTTCTATAGTTCCAATGTCATGGTGGAGTTTAGACTTGCTGGGACTCAGAACCTCTGCAGGGCCAGGGGGCAGTTAAGATGGTCCATCCCAGGAGCTGGGTTGTTTTCTGATGGCTCCTGGGGATTTTCCTGTCACTTCTGCAGACACAATTGCCAAAGCCCTGGTTGACTTCTGGAACTGAGAAATAACCTGGGCAGTTGACCCTTGAGCATCCTCTCTCACAGAATAGAGCCAAACAACCCCCTCCTTGGTTTTCCAGGGCACTGCAAGTGATCACACGAGTGGGACATCAACTAAAGCAACATTGGTGGAAAACATGGAACAAGTCAGATCGAACATGGGCTAGAGTTCCCTTTAAAGCCTGCTCCATGGCAATGAAGAGAGCAAAGAAATTGCATTTCTCCATTACCGTTTCCGGGGAATTCCTATTTGATACCATAGCCATAACCTGTGATTCCTTAGGGTTCCAGGTTATCCTCCATGCTATTTAACATATAAATGAAACTGCTGGGAGAGATTGTCTGGAGTTTGGGGATTTGGTGCCACCCTTATGCTTGTGACACCCAACTCTATCTCTCCTTTCCATCCAAATCCAAGGAAACTATTATAGTTCAAAACCAGTGCATGAAGTCAGTAATGGACTAGATGAGTGCAAACAAACTGAGACTTAATTCAGACAAAACAGAGATACTCTTGCTTAGTCATAAGGCAGGTTAAGGAGTAGGGATTCAACCTGTGCTGGATGGGGTTACACACACACCCTGAAAATTCAGACTCACAGTTTGGATGTACTTCTGGATTTGGCCTTGAACATGGAATACTCAGATTTGGCAGTGGCAGCGATGTGTTTGCACAGCTAAGGCAAGTGTGCCAACTGCGTCCATTTCTAGAGATGTCTGATCTGGCTATGGCCATGCATGCCTTAGTTACATCCTGTTTGGAGTGCTATAAAATGTCTAGGTTGGGCTGCTTTCAAAAACTTTTCAGGAATTTCAGCTGGTCCAGAATGCTGTGGCCAGACTGATTGGGGCTGGTTACAGGGAGCATGTCACTCCCTTGTTACAACAGCTTCTCTGGATACGGGTCTGGGGAACAAGCTACCTGAAAGACCACCTTCTCCCATACAAGCCTGCCTAGATCTTAAGGTCTTTTGGAGAGGTGCTTCTTTTGAGATTGGCACATTTAGTGGCAACATGAGAGAGAGTGCCTTCTCAGGCTAGATTTGCTCCCTCTCTGCGGTCCTTCCACCAGTAGGCAAAGATCTTTTTATTCAAGAAGACGTTTGGTGTGTAAATGGGTCTGTTGGATTGAATGTAGTTTTTTATTCTGTTATCGATGTACTTTAAATTGTGTAGTGTTTTAATGCAAGTGTTTAATTATTGTTTTAATCAAGTTTTATTTATGATCTTAGGCTGCCTTAAGTGCCATTTTTCTTGGTCTAAAGGAAGGTTACAAATCGGATCAATCAGTAAAATGTTACCCTAAAATATATTTTTTACCCTAAAATATTCATTTTCCAATGCATTTTGGGTGTGTGTGTTTTAGCCAAGAAGTGTGAAAACAATAGAATAACTGCATTCCAATCCATGTATTAATCTGAGAAGTATGAATCAGATTTGTTTCCTTAAAAATGAGACCCAAACAAAACCCTTGAGCATTCCTAGGACATGGCTAGACCTACCAACGGAGGGGGGAGGATCTCGCAATATGATGATCATGAGATCCTCCCCCTCAGTCTACACATGGCGCGTGACATCCTGGGAGCACAGAGGATGTTGTGCCTGCCATTTTTCATTTTTCATTTTTTGAAGATGAGTGGTTGAGCGCTCCAGCAAAAAGGTAAGTGTTGTTGTTGTTGTTGTTTTAAAAAAACCTCCCACTCCCCACCCCACCCCCGATGGTTACTTGTGAGGAGCCAGGATGAAACCGGGATGGCTTCCCACATGTCCCGCGGTCTCGGGATGATCCCAAGACCATGGGAAAAGTCAGGATTAAAGCCGTCCTGGGGCAGATCTACACCAAGCAGGATATAACACTTTTAAAACGTTATGAAAACGGTATATGTAATGTGTCCTGGGCCTGAACAGTTGTCATAACCCTTATAAACCATTATAAGCAGTAGTGTAGATCCTGCCTTGGTTATCCCAGGGCAAGGGAGGGATGATCCCTCCCTTCCCCTGAGATCCCCTGTGTGTCATGTGGACACACAGGGATGATCCCAGGGCGATCCCCAGGATATCGCCCATTCTAGATATGCCCCTAGTCATAACTGCTTTGCTGGATTAGACCAAAAATCCACCTGGCCAAGTATTCTTTTCAACAGTAATCCATCAGATTAATCCAGGAAGCCCACAACCAGGGCATGAAAGTGATGGCCTTCCATGGCTGCTTGCCCTAGCATCTGTTATTGAAAAATGCACTGCCTCCAAGCGTAGAGACTCCATATCAATGTCATGGCTAATAGCCCTTGATAGGCTCATCCTATATAGAAGCTGTGGTGCAGATACTGTAAATTATGGCAGGGGAATCATATGTATGATAGCCTTATAGCTGGGGTGGAGAAGCTATGGCCCTCCAAATTTTGTTAGACTCCAACCTCCATCATCCCTGACTATTGGCCATGCTGGTGGGAATCCAACCTCTGGAGTGCCAGAGGTTCCCCACCCCAGCCTTACGGTATCCTCTTGATTCTTTGGTTCAAGCAAGGCAAGACTTGAAGTAAGGGAAGGACGGAAATGAAATAGCCTTTTAGATTACCCCTGCCTCCACCCCCGTCCCCACCACCACCCCACCTCAGTGCACAATGTACTGTTTCAAGTCGTGTGTCTTTTGCTAGCAGGAAAAGTCTGCCGTCACCTGGGTTTCCGCTGTGAGATTATTTATATAGGTCATATTGAGTCTCTGTCTCTCTTTCTTTCGAAATGAAGCCATGACTGGCTGTTAACACAATGCAAGAGTTTTAGGCATTAAGAGTGTCTCTACAAGCACTTTGCGGCTCTTTATTTCCTTGCTCCATGGGGAATGCCTTGTCAAGACCACATGTAAACAGCGTTAACTCTGCTAGAGAGGAAAGAAAAGGAGAAGAGAGTGCTCTCAAGTGTGTCTTTCCCATTTTAATAAAGTCTGCTTTAGAGAGGGATGTGAGGAGCACATTAAACAATGCGCAAGTATGTGCAACATGCCCCTTGGGCCTCAGGCCTGACGACTCCTCATAAATCCACGGACGCTACTATCCACTGCAATCTGGATGCAGCAGCATGGATCTGTCAAAAATAAGAACTTCTGCAAAAGATTAATTATTTGCTCAGACAGGGTCCATGCTGAGACTCTTTAAAGGATTCATTTTCTATTACTAAGCTCTGAAAGAAGGTTTCAGTGTTCCCATTATCCCCCACCCCTGCCCAAGGTCAGAGCATTTGTCTTCAAAACAAGACAGGGAGGATGCACAGAGCAGAGAACCATCTCAAGCTTTGGCTTCGTTTTTTTTGCAGCGGAAACAAGTCATCCAAATCCTCCTGCCCATAGGTTGGACCATGAGCTACTTTGCCAGGGGGCCTAACATTCTCCAAATGGCAGCTCTATGGGGAACCATAGGACAACCAATCCCAGGAGATAGATGATTGCGTTTTTCTCATTGGCCGCCTCTACTTAACACTACTTTTTCAGACTGCATGGCCCAGACTGGTCCTGAACTGGTCCCTGCCAGCTAGGGTGACCATGTGTCCTGCTAGCCTTACAGATGACAGTCCTCTATTTGAAGGGCTGTCAGAAGACCATCTTCTATTTAAAGGGATCCTTTATTTGAAGGACTGCCCCAGTCCAAGGCCAGTTTAAAAATAAGAGCAGGGGCCTTGAAGTTGCCCAACCAAAGCAAATACCTAGACAGCAGACTGAGCAGACAAACAGGCTACCTGATCACAGCCTTCCCTGCTATGGTGAGAAGTATCAGTTATTTCCAAGTGTGTCTCTTTACCAGCAGAATGCACTCCACTAATAGAACAGATCCCTCCTTCCCCTACAGCACCCCCCCCAAAAAAAAATCTGCTCCAGAGTTTATGCTGATTCTCTGCAATCTTTTCATGCTGACCTTAGAGTTATTCTGATGGAACTCAATAATAACTTATCTCTGAAGAGCATGCATCAGATTGCGCAGTGTGCCAGCTTTGTACACAAGGAGAGAGAGTGTGGATGAGCATGGTAGGGATGTGCAAAGTGGGTCTTCTCTGCCTCAAAATTTGATCTGGAGCTCCATAGAGGTGATTCTTTGCCTCGATTTTGGACTGCCCCCCCTCCCCCTTTCTCGGCCTGGTCGAATTACCCGTCAAACCGTTCAGTATTTGCGTAACTTGTATTAACAGAAATGCTTACAGCTCCCTCATTTTTAAAGATAAAGAGATAAAACTTTGCAAAGTGATAGCTCTTAAGGAGGGCTTTAGCCATTCCAAATTTGAATCAGATCCATTTATGCCTTGATGTTTAAACATTTTTTTTTTAAAAAAAACACCCCACTCCAGCCTGGTGCCCTCCAGATCTATTGGATGGAAAACCCCACCCCCTTGGAACAGGAAGCCCAGTCACTGAAAAAGAGCCTGCCTGTGCCTGACTCGGGTGTTGTTGTTGTTGTTGTTGTTGTTATTTCTTACTCGCTTCTCCATTTGAATTGAGGCGGGGAATAACAACAAGTATAAAATGCATAAAACTGAATTAAAAACCTAGTATACATTAGTAAAACATCTGTAAAACATCCTAAAAACATGCTAAAGTTCCACTGGATAGTCCTGCCAGAATAGATCTGTCTTTATAGCTTTCTTAAATGCTAAAAGACTAAAGTTGACGAGTCTACTCTGGCAGGCCATTCCACAGTCTGGGAGCAGCAGAAGAGAAGGTCGTCTGGATAATACTTGTCAGCCTAATTTTGGCAGACTGGAGTAGATTTTCCCAGCTCTGATTGGGCACATCTCCACTCTGATATAGATGGGTTTGGAAGCGCCCAAACTCTGCTCTGGAAGATTGAATGCTCTGCGGATGTTCATGGTTACCAGATAATTCTTGGGTGGAGTGCACACCCCTAGAGCATGCTAGCTCTGCCCCCTCCATTATGTCCTCAGTGCCTCCAGGTATAACAGGAACTACCTGTGGTACATAGCCATGGAGGCTGTGTGGGCTATTTAGAGCCCTGATTTATCAGGGTTCTAAGTTTCTGCCGTGGACACAGGAGGCTTCCTGCTGCAGCCAGTTGCCTTCTGCACATGTAGGGTGAAGAGGATGCGATGGAGGACGAACAGAGCTCATCCCCACTCTGCCTCTTCATGTGTGGAGCTTTCACACTTTTCAAATGGCCGCATAAGGCAGCTTTCACCAAGCTGGTGCCCTCCAGGTGTTTTGGATCAGAGCTCCCAATGTTACTGACTATTAACCATGCTGGTGGAAGGTCCCACTATGATATAATCCAAGCTGTGCAGAGTTTTGTCCTAAACGTTCAAGGAAATTGGAAGTTTCATATTATTTCTAGGGGTGCAGGGAAATGCACCTAAAAAAAGTTATTGTAGAGCTGGAAAAAGTGCAGAAAAGGGCAACTAAAATGATCAAGGGATTGAAGCATCTCCCCTATGAGGAAAGGTTACAACAGCTGGGATTGTTTAGCGTGGAAAAAAGGAGGTTAAGGTGAGACATGACAGAGGTGTCTACAACATTAAGCATGGTACGGAGAATGTAGAAAGGGAGAATTCCCCCCCCCCTCTCAAAGTCTAGAACTTGGGATCATCCCATGAAGCTGATTGGTGGGAGATTCAGGACAGATAAAAGAAAGTACTTCTCCACACAGCACACAGCTATGGAATTTGCTACCCCAAGATGTGGTGACGGCCACCAATTTGGACGGCTTTAAAAGGGGGTTGAATAAATTCCTGGAGGAGAAGGCTATCAGTGGCTACTAGTCCTGATGGCTAAGGGCAACCTCCAATATAAGAGGCAGTACACCTGTACACACTAATTGTTAGGAAACATGGGTGAGAGGGTGCTGTTGCACCATGTCCTGCTTGTGATCCTCTGGTCAACAGTTGGTTGGCCACTGTGTGAACAGAGTACTGGACTAGAGATGCTGCTTTTAAATGCCAGATCGGTGCATAATAAGATCTCCCTCATCCACGACTTAATTGTGGATGAGGCAGCCGATCTGGCATGTATAACCGAGACCTGGGTGGGTGAGCAGGGAGGAGTCAGTCTCTCCCAGCTATGCCCACCGGGGTACCTGGTTCAGCATCAGGGTAGAACTGAGGGCCGGGGAGGGGGGGTTGCTGTGGTCTATAGGAATTCTATCTCCCTCTGCAGGCTCCCTGTTCATATGACTACTGGTCTGGAGTGTTTGCACCTTGTGTTGGGTCAGCGGGACAGATTAGGGATTCTGTTGGTGTACCGCCCGCCCTGCTGCTCAACAGACTCCCTAGCTGAGCTGATGGAGGTGGTCTCGGCTGCAATGCTGAGATCCCCCAGACTGTTGGTTCTGGGGGATGTCAACATTCATGCCGAGGGTGCCTTATCCGGGGCGGCTCAGGATTTCATGGTCTCCATGACAACCATGGGACTGTCCCAACATGTCATCAGCCCAACACATGTAGCGGGGCACACTCTTGACCTGGTTTTCACAACTGGACATGGAGATGGTGATCTGGAAGTGGGGGACCTTACATCAGTCCCTTTGTCATGGTCGGATCACTGCTTGCTGAGGTTCAGACTTACAGCAGCTTTTCCCCTCTGCAAGGGTGGGGGACCTATTAAGATGGTCCGCCCCTGGAGACTAATGGATCCGGATTGTTTCCAAAGGGCTCTGGGGAGTTTTCCGGCTGATAGGGCTGGCTCTCCTGTCGAAACCCTGGTTGATCTGTGGAATGTAGAAATGACCCAGGCAGTTGACAGGATTGCTCCCGAGCGCCCTCTCCTGAGTAGAGCTCATACGGCTCTGTGGTATACCCCAGAGCTGAGAGCGATGAAACAAAATAGGAGAAGGCTTGAGGGCAGGTGGAGACGAACTCCTAGTGGATGCAATCAAATATTGCTAAGTGCCTATAGTAAGGCATATTCAGGGGCACTGAGGGCAGCAAAAAAACAATATTTTGCTGCCACTATTAAATCTTCAATTTGCCACCTAGCGGAGCTTTTTAGAGTTGTCCGGGGGCTATTACATGCTGGTCCCAAGGACACGGTAGAATCATCTGAGGCCCGCTGTAATGAATTTGCTAGGCACTTCCAGAATAAAATCTTTTGCATCCGCCAGGACTTAGACTCCAGTGTTATAGCAGGTGAATCTAGTGAGGTGTCCAGAGTACAGTCTTGTCCTGTAATCTTCGATGAGTTTCAGTTGGTACAGCTCGAGGATGTGGACAAGGTGCTTGGACAGGTCCGCTCAACCACCTCTGTACTGGATCCTTGCCCCTCTTGGCTAATAAAAGCTAGTAGGGATGGAACAGCCGGCTGGGCCAAGGAGGTGATTAATGCCTCTCTACGAGAGGGAGTGGTCCCAGACCGTCTGAAAGAGGTGGTAGTGAGACCACTCCTGAAGAAAACTTCCTTGGACCCGGAAAATCTTAGTAACTACAGGCCGGTAGCAAATGTTCCATTCCTGGGCAAGGTCCTTGAACGGGTGGTGGCGGGCCAGCTCCAGACACTCTTGGATGAGACTGATTATCTGGATCCATTTCAGTCGGGTTTCAGGCCTGGCTTTGGCACGGAAACAGCCTTGGTCGCCCTGTATGATGACCTATGTCGGGAGAAAGACAGGGGGAGTGTGACTCTGTTGATTCTCCTTGATCTCTCAGCGGCTTTCGATACCATCGACCATGGTATCCTTCTGGAACGTCTGGCTGAGTTGGGAGTGGGGGGCACTGCATTGCAGTGGTTCCGCTCCTACTTAGCAGGATGGCTCCAGAAGGTGGTGCTTGGGGGACATTGCTCGGCCCCGTGGACTCTTCAGTATGGGGTTCTGCAGGGGTCGGTCTTGTCCCCCATGCTGTTTAACATGTACATGAAACCGTTGGGTGCGGTCATCCGGAGTTTTGGAGTGGTCACTTTCCCCCAGAGTTCCTGTAACTGCCACTTTATCCACTAAGTCATCCCTATTGGTCAATAACAAGTCAAGGATTGCCGATCCTCTAGTTCCTTCCTCCACTTTCTGTAGGAGAAAGTTATCACCCACACATGTCAGGAATTTCTTGGAAGGGCCGCTTTTGGCAGTATTTGTCTCCCAACAGATATCAAGGTCATTGAACCCCCATCACTACTACATCACACTTCCTTGAAACACTGGCAATTTGTTTCTCAAAAGTTTCGTCCTCGTCTTCTCCTTCATTGGGTGGTCGGTAGTAGACTCCGATTATCATATTCTTTTTATTCCTTGCCCTATTTATTTTAATCCAGACGCTCTCGACGGGGCTCCCAGTCTGATCCGCCTGTATTTCTGTGCAGGGATTTGTATTTTTAACATATAGTGCAACTCCACCTCCCTTTCTATTTCTTCTGTTCTTTTTGAACAAGTTATATCCTTCAATTGCTATATTCCAGTCATGGGAGTCATCCTACCAAGTTTCAGTTATACCTATCAAGTCGTATTTGCCTTCATGTAATAAGAGTTCAAGTTCATTCTGTTTGTTTCCCATGCTCTGGGCATTAGTATATAGACATCGAAGACCATGTGTTTTATTGTCTGGCTTTGTTCCTACATTGTTGCAGACACTAATTTGGGACACTATTGGAGCTGTTCTCTGTACTGTGGTGCATTGGCCTTCATCCATTGTTGCCTCAAAATTTACATCTCCCGCCCCCGTAAGATTCAGTTTAAAGCCCTCCTGATCAAGTTCTTCATGCTGTGGCCGAACTCATTCTTTCCAGCCCTTGTGAGGTGCAACCCATCCCTTGCCAGCAGTCCATGTTCCAAGTAGCATAGCCCGTGGTCCCAGAATCCAAAACTCTCACGACGGCACCACCTTCGAAGCCAGTCGTTCATCCGGAGTATTTTTCTTTCCCTTTCTAATCCTCTTCCAAGAACCGTGAGGATGGATGAGAAAGCTACACTTAAGCATTCACATTTGTAATATACTCTCCCATTAGTAGGCACTCCTGGCCGTCACATCTGAGCTGTCATTTGGAGTGAAAGATCCAGAAGCACCCCCAAGCTGTGAATGCAGTCTTTCAGGGGGAGTGTTACCCCATCCAGAACTGGTTGACACACCTCCAAATCCAGGTTGTGGCCTTTGATAGCGAGCACCTCCGTCTTGTCTGGATTCAGCTTCAGTTTGTTTTTCCTCATCCAGCCCATTACCGCCTCCAAGCATTCATTCAGAGGGGACACGCTATCCTTAGCTGATGCTGTTGTTGAAGGCACAGAGAAATATATTTGGGAGTCATCAGCATAGTTAGCAACCCGCCCCATGCCTCCTGATGATCTCTCCCAGCGGTTTCATGTAAATATTAAATAGCACTGGGAAAAGGATGGCACCTTGTGGTATACCACACAGCAGTTCTTCTTTGAGGAGCAGCAATCCCCAATTACCTAGGGAGGTCATGAGTTCTCCCACCCTAGAGGCATTCAAGAGGCAGCTGGACAACCATCTGTTAGGGTTGCTTTAAGGTGGATTCCTGCATTGAGCAGGGTGTTGGACTTGATGGCCTTATAGTCCTCTTTCAACTCTACTGTTCTATGATTCTATGAATTTCTTGTTTGTGGTGAGTCAACAGGGATGGAAAAATCTGTAATTTTTTATTTCTCCCAGTTTCTCATTCCCCCCCCCCCCCGCCAATCTAAAATCAGTTCCTCCTGAACTTTGAGAATATTTTGAATCTTATGATGGGTTTGTCTCAAATGCTGAGATTTCTTCTTTTATAAAGTTCACATGAAAATCCATCTACACTTTTACACACTTTTCTCCTCCAGTACACATTTTTGTACACGTTTGCCTCATAGACATTTTTTTTTTGGCAAGCAATTTCAATAACATTAATATTTTTTATGAATATGTACTTTTTGTACACATTTACTTTTTAAAAAAGAAGTTGGAGAACTCTATTGCAACATTCATAGAAGAGCTAATTTTGAAGGATACCTGAATTTTAGTCCATGTATTGGTTCAAAACTAGAAAGTAGACAATTTAAAATCCAAACTGAACAAGTTTCTCCCTCATCCCTATGTGTGATTAGTCATGCTTGAATCTGATTAATGTGTCCGGCTGGCACAGCTCTTCCAAAGCTTGTGCACATTACAGTCTCACATATCACCATATGCAAGACTGCTCATACCAAAGACACACACATCTACAGCCATTTCCCAGCTATTTTCCTGTGTGAGTTTTCAAAGCAGATGAAAAAGGAAAAAATAGGTTTCAGCCACTGGGCCATCATTTTTACTTGACTGGATTAGAGATACGTGAGAAATACATTTCAGTTTGTTGTTTTGATTAGAATTTACCCACTTTGCACCTTCCTGACCAAACACAGACTCCAACTCAATCCACAGTCAAAGTCTGTACTTTTTCGAGCTTGAAATGTGAGTCACAGACCAAAACCAAAATGTGTTCAACAGTATGTATACATTTGGAAAAAATATGCATGAGAAAAGGTGCACTGCTGAAAAATGTGTGCAAGTTCAGTCTAATCAATGGGAGAAAAATACATACATTTTAAAGACAAGGACATTTGATGCATATATTTGGGGCGGGGAGCAAAATGCATGAAAATATGCATGGATTTTCACATGAAAAGAAGAAAAGCCAAAGCTCACAAGCTGATACAGACCCAAGTCAGAATGAGCTTCAAGATGGAATTCAGAGACTTTTGGCAAGCTCCAGTTTTGCAGATCTGCACATCCCTAACCTGAATCATAATGACTGACTCCCTTGAGTTTCCAGAAACGCCCTCCAAAAATGTGTTCAAACAAAGCAATACACACTAGTCCAGCCTTCCCTAATGCGGTGCTCTTCAGACGGTTTGGTTCATTACTCTTATCATCCCTCACTGTTAGCCATGCTAACTGGGGCTGATGGGAGTTGATGGACCAAAAGTTCCAGTGAACACCATGTTCAGAAAGGCTGCAGTAGCTAGCCTTTTTGCATGGTGGTACGTTTTTCACGGAAAGTTCACCGTGCCTCTGTGTATCCCTTCCTCTAAAATGCAGCAGGTGCAGTTTGTCGAGAAGCCAGAGCTCTGATGAAGGTGCTGATTCTCTATATGAAAGAGCCAACCCAAACTCATTCCCCCAACCAAGCACCACATGGAAATGTGTTGCAGTACCAGCCCTCTGGAACACCCTCCCCACTGGCATCAGTCAGGTGTCTATAGTCTTGATATTTTGATGCCTGCCTAAGACTGACATCTTTATGTAGGCTTCCCCCAAGGTGTGGGCCATCCAATATATAGTTACAGTTTTATTCTTGAGCACAGATCATTATTTTGCTAAGAAGTTAACCACTCTGGTGATTTTATTGGAAAAATGCATACAAATTTATTGTGAAATAAATAAACAAATGACCCATAACTACTGGAATCAAGAAGAGATGGTGGAGATCTACTGGGGCATTCTGACAGAGTATCCTGTTCTAGTCTGTCCTTGTCAGCATCCAGATGTTCAGAAAAAAGGGAAGAATGATTACTTTGGAGTCTAACATGTATTTTCCCCCCGTCAGACAAAGGGGTGCCAGATGCACCCCTATGCAGGTTATACTGTGACCCTAGTCATACTTAGGGCATTGCTTCTAAATAAACATAGTTAGAACAAATAAGTATGCGTGAATTTCCCAGCATGAAGTTTTTCAACTAGCTTGAAGTTCACCTGTGGACCTTGGATGAAATAACAAAGCCAGGTGAAAGTGTCTCAGCACAACACAGGAACCTGGCTTGAGATACAATCATTTACACTGGCCTCAAGACAGGGTTGGGTATTGCTGGGACTTCACTTACCTCCTTTACAATCAGCATGACCCTTCTAGCAGTAACTTGATAGACATCATGTTGAAGCCGCTGCTGCAACTTGTAGTCTGTCCAGGCATTTCAAAACCATGGCTAGGGGTAGTTTTTTTTTCACCTGGGGTCCAGCTTTTCTGCATGTTCCAAACTTCAGGAGAGAATAGGATGTGTCCTGATAAAAGAGTTCGGAGGTAAGGGTGAGTTTTGTCAGTAGATGGAGAGGAAGTGCTTGGCGTTCCAAAGTAAGAGAATCATAAGCAGAAAATGGAGACTGCTTACCTGGCTAAAGATTAAAGCTTGAGCATCCCTAATGACAACAGTGCCCATTACTTTGGCCAGGAAGAACTTTGTAAATAAGGATTAGGAACTGAAGTAATTTACTTCCAAAGCTTTCGAACAAGAGTAAGATAAACACATGCCCAAAAGGGTAGGCCAACAGTAGAGAATGTGTGGCCTCCTAGATGTCATTGGATTGTAAATCCCATCAGCATTAGTTAACAGAGCCAATAGTGAAGGATGATGGGAGTTGCAATTCAACAACATCAGGAAGGCTAGACATTCCCTAGCCCTGGAGTACGGGGAGGAACAGCAACAATTAACAACTAGGTATCCCGAGCACCATGGGATATATTTTATTGTTTTGCGTGGGATGATTTAATCTGACGTTTTAGTAGTTGTCAGCAAGTCTTCAGAGGTCTCTTTATATACTACAGCAATACTGGCCACGAGTCAAGTCCTAAACATTAGGGAGTAGTAGTCCCACTCTGGAGTGTGTTATATGCAGCCTCCAGTATCTTTGGTGTGGTTTAGCCTTAGTTTACTAAACTGGTGACGAGGCAGAAATGCAGTGCAAGACAAGCAAGAACATCTGACTGTGCTATAAACAGCTCCTGGGCCCTCTGGCTCCTCTCCAGGTCTGCCAGCATCTCTTACTGCAACTTCCCCAACCTTCCCCATACTGATACTAGGGGGCCTGCTCTGCATTACTTTCCTGGACTAACATGCGGTCCAAAACGTAACTAGCCTATCCATCAGATTTCACACTTCTCAAATGTTCCGACACAGTTCTTGGCTCAGAAAAATATATCAAAATGGATTTTAAAATGAGAGAAAATACATTTAGAATAGTGTCTTTTGAAAGAGAGAGAGAGAGAGAGAAGATTTTAAATATGTATTATTAAATGTGTATATAAAACTTTTAAAAATAAAACTCAGCTATTTTAGTGTGTAACTTTGTATAAGGACTTAAAAACACACCCCTCAGATTAATGGAAATGGGACAGAATGGACTTATGGGTGAACACATGAAACAGTGACATGGAATGGAAATAGACTGATGTGCCCACCTACCCAGTAACAACCCCCCTCTCTCCATATTAGGGTTGTGCAGAGTGGGTCTGCTCCTCCCTGAAATTTGGGGCAACGTTCCAATGAGGCGATTCCCTGCCCCAATTTTTGGGGTGGCTCTATCTCCCCGCACTGCCAGATCACTCGTACGAAAACCACTTCCCTCCAGCTACTAAAACTCAGTATGCAAGCCATCGTTTTGGTCCACTCAGTCTGTCTGGTCCTGCTAGGCTTTTCCTTTGCTCCAGTTCCTGCCAAGGGATCCAGGCCCACTCAAACTTAACCTTAACCTGAGGATTAAACCTAACCCTTACCTCAAGCTACTGAAATCGGTATGCAAGCCATCCTAGGGGCTGCGGCCCTGGTTCCTGCCCAGGGAGCTGTGCATCCACAACCCTAACCCTAATTTACCACTGAGACTTCTCCCCAGCCACCAAAAATCTGTATGCAAGCTGTTCTTGTGGCCCGCTCAGTCTGTCTGACCCTGCTAGGTTCTTCCACATCCACCATTCCTGCTTTGGGAGCCATGCCTCCCCAACGCTAACCCTAACCTGAGAATTAACTCGAAACCTAATTTACCACTGAGTAGTGGTTGGCAAGGGATATGGTTAAACCTCATGTTGGGATGGAGTAGGAACAGCTTCCTGGGCAGAAACATGAGAACTGGTCTGTCTCGATCTGTTCCCCCTCCCCGAAATCACAATTTATGCAAATTTCAGCCATAATTTGCATAAATGGCCATTTTAGGAGGGTGGGGGAACCAAGAAATTTCCCAGATTCCAGGAGACAGCCTGCAGCTCAGCTCGCCAAGATAGGAGCCCACAAAGGGCCAGATTTTCCTGCAACTGCCATCCCTAGCATGTTAAACATATGAGAATTGTAGGATATTTTCTGTCTAAAAATGCATAGGATTGCACCTTTAAGGTATTATTTCATTTCGACTGGAGGAGGTGCTATTTGGATTTTCCATCTCAACCACCAAAGCACTGGCCCTATTCTTCTGTGCATTTGCATAAAGCGCACACAATTTCTTCGTTAGATGTCACAATTAAGCAGCACAAGAGTACGAAACGTGTCAGGACGTGGCATCATGCAAGCTGTGAGAAGCAGTTGTGTGTGGTCCCCCTAATTGACACTTGAGAATCAAAATGAATCTTGATTGACACTGCCCTACTACAGATCACAAAGAATGCAGGAATGCAAGGCCTTTTCATATGCCTGGGATTCTGTGTATTCTGAAGGCTGAACTAACTGGGTGTGTGTGTTTGTGTGTGTGTGTGTATGTGTGTGTATGTGTATGTGCGTGCGTGCGTGTGTGCGCATGCCCGTGTATGTAAGAGTGCATGCATGGGATGGATTAAACACACACACACACAAATATTTCACAGGTGCTAACAAGTGCACTCTATGAAGTGGCCCCAGACCATCAACACAGCTGGCAGCTGAGCAAGGGAAATGGTGAGACACCTGCAAAAAGAACAACATTCAAAGCTTTTGCTTGTATGAAATAATCACCTAAGAATACAGACAGGTCCCTCCCAGCTCGTAAGCAAAGCAAACAGCTGCCTTAATGTGGCCTGTTTGGAAGCATCTATAAATAGGGCTGTTTTATTCTCCTCTCATCACCCACACCAATCCTCAAGATTAAAAAAAAAAACAACACCCAACAACCCTGGCACATTCTATTATTGCTAGTTCTAGAGTGCTCCAGTTCTGCTTTACAGTCCCATTCCTGCTTTTATCAGCCAAATTGGGTACTCTGGTATTAGGGTTTCCAGCAGTTGTGTATTGTTGGGAGTTGTTCCTTTTTCCAGAATATCAGAGTATTATAGCACACCATAGATTCCCCTTATTTTGGGCATTGCTACTCCAAAGTATCCATCATTTTTTAAAAAAAATGATTCAGCAACTTTTGTACCTCTGAGCACATGAAGAAGTGGTCCTATACTTGCTTCTTCATGTCTCCAGATCCTGACTTGTTTTCATGTGGTCATACTGTTTTGCAGTGTCACCTCTTAACTTACTTTCTGAAGCTTTATGGTGGGACAGAAATTGGGTCTTGGGGTTTTTGGTGAAGCATTGAGCAGGAAACCAGAGGTTACAGAAAACACTCCGCTGCTGCCGTCACCTAAGGATGTCACGAGCGCCTGAAATGGTGAGTGGAGTCCAACAGATTCTCCCCACTGCTCGGCCCACTGGATGCCATTCACCAAGCCGTGAAGTGCTCATAGAATCACAGAATAGTAGAGTTGGAAGGGGCCTACAAGGCCATCGAGTCCAACACACACATCCTCATGGATGTGCTCAATAAGCACCAGTAGTCTGGGAGCTCCCCGCAGTCACCTGCTCCTCGATGCAAGCCGCCATTTTTATGCAACATTAAAAGTTCAAAATGTAGAGGAGCGAGCCACTGCGTGGTGCTCCCAGACTGCTGGTGCTTATCGAGTGCATCCATGAGCAATCCACAGCTCCAGACTGTTCACTGAGCCCTCCAGGGGCTCGCATGTCTCAACAAGCAGGGGCAGGCAGCAGGGGCAACTCTGTGAGCACCCGCTGAACAAAGGCATGGATGAGTCCATCCATACATGCTGTCACCTAGGGATGTTGGGAAAATCCATCTGGGGGTGAAGTTCAGCAAACTTTCATCAGCTCGGTCCCCTGGACCTTGGCTCTCTTACTCTTGAGCTGGCCGAACTCAATGCAGATTTTTGTTTTAGTTTGTTTCTTAAAGTGACCTTTAAGCAAATTGCAGGTACTCTTTTGCATATTGTGCAAAACATTTTGGCTGTAATTTGTTTAATTTGCTCAAATGTTGCTTGGTGGAGGGGAAAAAATCCAGGAAAGGTTGCCAGATTCGGAGAAAAAAATGCATGCCTCAACTCACAAATGCAAGCTGAGCTGGGGCCCTGGGGAAATTCAGCAAGTCTAAAAAGGGTTGTATTACCCCTACAGACACCTACATTAGTTCTCCTCTCCTGTTCCCCAACTCTCCTACTTCCCCAAATGTGGAACTCCAGGGTAGGGTAGAAATTCAAATTCGCACTTCTCCAAATTTGGCAATGAAGTTCTCCAGTCAAAAATGCATAGAAAAATATATATATTATAGAAAATAGCATTCAAAATGCATTATATTAGGAAGTTTACTAGAAAAATGTGTACATTAGGAAAAATTGCATACAAACGTGCATGCATTAGGAAATATTTGCACAAAAATGTGTCTGAATTTTCATGAGATTTTTTTTTTTAATGGAAAATTCTTAGAGGTTTGTAGTGAACCAAACTTAACACTGGAAAAATGAAGAAATGGTCCAGAGAAGCACATCTTCTTAAAACGGAACTTCATAGTGTGCAACTATATGGGTCAATTCTAGATTTGAAATATTTAAATATGATTTTTGTTGAAGCACATGATCTATAGTTAAAGATTCTGTAGCAAAGAAAGACTGTCTGCCTCCCTATCATTATGAATTCATACCTATTTTTGTGCAGATTCAACCTAATGCATGCATGTGTGTATGCAACTTTGCCTAACATATACATTTCCTAACATGATGCAATTTTGAACATTATTTTCCATAATATACACATTTTTTGTACACATTTACTTGATTGGAGAACTCCAAAGGATAACTGAATTTCAATGTGTGTATTGATTCCAAAGTGTGAAATTAGAAAAATTAAAATGCGAACCAAATGAATTCCCCCCCCAGCCCTACTCTGGACTTCCACATTTATGGGAGTAGGGATGTCAGGGAACAGGACAGGAGAACTATACATAGGGTGGCAGTTGGGAAGGCTGTTTCTAGCATGGTGAGAACCACCCCTTGGATTTTTAGAAGTCATTTGGAGAAGTAAATATCTAAACACCTTGTCTTAAGCATTTCATTCATCATGCTAAAATAAAACATTCCATAAACTATTTTCCTTCATTTTTTTCAATTTTTCCAATTTTTCAGGGGGGGAAAAACACCAAAAAGGCTTCAGAAAAAATACGGGGGGGGGGGAATGATTTTTCCTCCCAAATTCTTCCATTTTCCCTCCAGCGTCTTCGCATGTTTAATTGGGACCTAGGTCACACTCCACATACAGTTTTCAAACCATTTTCAGAGTGTCATATCCTGCTTGGTATAGATCTGGCCATTGAATCAGCCCTGCATGGTGCCTTCTTCCTCATTAGTGTGCGTTCTGAACAACTCACAAGTCATGGGGCTCAGTTACAGAAATTAAAATAGCATGGGCTGTGAGTCATCTGCTACCCAGGAAGATTCTGTGTGGATGTCCATGAGAATGTTCTTTTCATGGATGTGACACCAGTATTCTGGCTGCTCCTTATTCCACCACAAACTCCACAGGTGAGTCTATCACTCCTTTATAGCAGCAGTAGCAGAACAGACCGTAGTTTTCACAGGCATCGATTAAAATAATCTCCCTTCTGTGCCTGTTCTGTTACTGCTGCTGTAATGGACCAACAGAATCTCTGGTGGAATTAAAAAGGGTGGGGAAGGGAGCATTTGTACTATGCTTCTCATTCTGATATACCTAAAGGGATGGGAGGAAGTGTCCTTTGCAAATTCCTCCTTTCCACACACATATTTAAAAGGCACAGGAGCTCTGTCCTCCATGGAACCAGGTAACCCTGAAGCGTACCGATGTAAAGACATACAAAGAAAATGATTTAATGTTTTAGACCATCCCTCATTCTTTGTTGCCCTCTCGGTCTCTTCCGTTCCCTTGCACTTTTATATCAGATCTTTAAGAGGAAGATTATCAGAGGCTTTCCTGTTACCAGTGTATGCGGGTGAGAGAGAAAGCCTTAAAAGGTAATAGCTAAAGGAGTTACTGGCAGAAATGCCTGACACTCACCTCTGAGCTGGCAAACAGAAAGACAGCTGACACCCATTAACAGGCCATGAATTTCAAGACACACTTCTTGCAAATGGTTCCCTTTAACCCTCCGTAGGCCAGATGATCTTAGCAACAGAGAAAATAAAATCATACTCTGTTTGTTTGTTAATTATCTGCTATTCCTATGATTCCTCAGGTTTGTAACCTCACACTATGTGTATCTGGATCCACTGCTTTGCTTGGGAAGCCTGGTTGAAGCAGTGACAAAGGGTGAATTCAGACGACATATTAGGCAACGGACGGGGGAACAGCACACTCCCTGTGCATTATTTTGCCAGTACTCCCCACACAACATGTTGCCCCTCCCACCATCGCATGGCTGAAAGTCCCAGCATCCTTCTGGGTGGCTGGTGCTCCTCCCTCAGTCCTCCCAGCCCTATCCCATCAGCCATTGTGAGTTCTGCTGGCTGTACAGGAGCAGCTGGGGTGTTTTTGGCCACTCCTGCTCTATGACCTATGGAATAGTGCACTCGACAAGGGGAGATTATACAATGGAGCTGGCCACATGACATTTTAATCAATTGATTACTGGATAAGCAATGGAGCAGCCCACTGTTTTTCCATGTAGTTTAATTCAAGAAAATAACATACTGTACATTGTGTGTCCCCCACAACACAATAATCAACACGATGGACAGTTAACTCCTCCCCCCGCAACCCCGGTTGATTATCACGTCATCCAAACCAGGTCAAAGAGTACTTTCCATCAACTCTATTTAGTAAATTGTCTGTTACCTTTTTTTTCAACAGATATGGGCCTGGAGTTTATTATTCACACCTCATGGCAAGACATTTGTGTGGTGTTTCCCTCAACAAAGCCTCAACCAGTTCATAACTCAGCAGACAACATATACAGGTATGTGTTGCCAGGAAAAAGCATTACTCCTGTGCTCCTGAATAGGTGCTTATTTTATTACTCCTGAATAGGTACTTATTTTGGCCTATGGAGTCCTAAGTGGCTATGTTTCATTCTTATACCATTGAGTCCACTTTCTCCATTATATGGTTTTGAATAGGGCTGTGCATGGACCCCCCGCTCCGCCCCGCCTTGATCCGCCTAGGATCTGCTCCGCTCCGCTGCGGAGCTCCAACTCCAAATCAGAGCTTCGCAGCGGCGGGGGGCGGCACCAGGTAAGGCCCCCCTCCCTCCTCCCCCTTACCTGCATCCGTCCCGGCCCGTCGCCAGCTTCACTAGAGCCCGCGGCTCAACCAGGAACTGTAGGCCCCGCTTGCAGCCTACACTTCTGGGTTGAGCTGCGGGCTCTAGTGAAGCTGGCGACGGACCAGGTAAGACCCCCCTTCCCCCTGCCCCCTTACCTGGCTCTGCCACCATTGCCACATGGGCGGTGGTGGCAGCAGGACCAAGTAAAAAAACCCTCCATCCTCCCCCTTACCTGTGTCCGTCCACGGTCCCACGGCTGCTTCAAGTGAGCCCGAGGACTCAAACAGGAAGACCAGGGCCAAGTAAAAAACCCTTCCTCCTCCCCCTTACCTGCGTCTGTCCCGGCCCATCACCGGCTTCACTAGAGCCCGCGGCTCAACCAGGAACTGTAGGCCCTGCTTGCGGCCTACACTTCCAGGTTGAGCCGCGGGCTCTAGTGAAGCTGGTGATGGGCCACGACGGACCAGGTAAGACCCCCCTTCCCCCTTACCTGGCTCTGCCGCCATTGCCACACGGGCAGCAGTGACAGGGCCAAGTAAACCCTCTTGACCTTTTTTGCGGAGCTCTGGATTGAGGCGAAGGATCCGCCTTCACCTCGATCTGCTCTGCGACGCTCTGCTTGTCCCCCGATCCTCTTCGCCTCCGCCTTAAGGGGAGGCGAAGCACCCTGATCCGCTTCTGCTTCTCCGGTCTGAGGAGAAGTGGAGCATAGCCCTAGTTTTGAGAATGAAACATATGTGAAAAGGTGGCCATTGCAGTATAATGTAGGAGCCCTGTGCAAAAATACTATCTATGTGCCAGATTGAGACAGCAAGGGCTTGCTGGAAATGCATTGTTTGCATTGTCCCTACTCAATCAAGAAACCCTATATCTTTGGAGACTTGCTACAATTGAAACCTGATTAATAAAGTCCTAACTATTTAGATTGGCTTTAGGGGGTGGGATTAAACTGGCAGAGGGTAGAGTGGGTTTAATTTAGCCTTCCCCAACCTGGTGCCCTCCAGATATTTTGGGCCAACTCTCATCAGCCCCAGCCAGCATAGCCAATGGTTAGGAATTTTGGCAATTGCAGTACAAAACATCTGGAGAACAACACATTGGGGAAGCTGATTTAAATTACCTTTCATCTGAATGGCATGTGGTTTTGATGAAACTGTAAATTAATACTCCTTTAACTTTTATGATAATTGGGTGTCTTGTACCCATTCCCTCCTTTAATACTACAGGTGCTCATCAGGCCTGTGGTCCTAAACTGCCTCATTTGGGAGAGGCAACTGAGCCTCCAATTAAAGGGGTTCAGATCTGAACTGGTCACTTGCATGGTGGTGAGATAAGAAGGCAACTTTAAGTCATATCCTTGAGCTGTATTACCTAATATAATAACACTGACCAAATGCAAATGATTTAACCAGAAACTAGGGTCCATTCTCCGGGCCCCCTGCATCACTTTTATTCTTCTGCAGGGGAAGTGAATAATCTGTCAATATGGTTTTCCTAGGCTAATGTACTGGGATGAAATTAACTAACAAGAATAATGAACGACAGTGATTAGCAATTGGCTTGCAAAACGCACAGAGAACATGGCCTTGGGCCATCCTTTTGAACTGTATTCCTGCCTGGATATCAGATAATGACAAGCACTGGCAGGTTGAAGGCTCTGCCGTTATGATTAAGATGCGTGTAGTGATATTGGAAGAAAGGTGGTTTTCATTTATTTGTCTTGATCCTGTTATCTGAACACAGTGTGATGTGTGTGGCAGGATCAACATGAGCTAATTCCTGGAAACCAACCAATCGTGTCATTACGTTTTGAAAATGCAGGTTGAACTCCAGAACTTCCTGCTGGCCTTTATTAAGGGGACACTTTGAAGTCCCAGGTTGTGGTCTTTGGAGGAAACGGCAAAGGAATTACTAATTGGGTTGCTCATTCCCACTTGAAATATAATCTCTCTCCACCCCCACCCCCACCCCCACCCCCACCCCACACTTATTGGAAGGAATATACTTTTGTGAGAGTTTTTCCCTATCATTGGACACCACTGGAGGATAGAAGAGAGAAGGAAAGATAAGAAGAGCCCTGAAGGATTATTTTACCCTCTGCAGAGATTGGTTGATCCATGACAGTTGTGCATGGAAAAGATTGGTCAGTTTTTCAAGTTTGTTTGTTTACAATTTTTGTATACCACTCCACATCCAAAAAATTCAGAAAGGTGAACAACAGAATAAAAACACCCTGTTAAAATAATTCATTGTTTTGAAGAGACGCAGAAACAGAGTTCTGATAAAACTGATTTTTGATAAACTACGGCCAGGTTTCTGCCATAGCTATCCTTGCACTGTTTTATTATCTCTTAGCCTTAGTGTTCCCCACCTGTAAAATATGAGTATTAATCGGTTGTCCTTGATTCTTCGTGCACCTCTGTGAAAGTTTGGTGTTAGAATCCCTGATCTATAGTAACTCACGTGTAGATTTACATTTGCGCCACAGTCCCTCTCCTAATTTGCACCTGGTTCTAATTAACATACCTTTAGGTTCTACGAATGAAACATCTCAAATGTGGATAAGGGAAAAATTCACACTTTTGAACCACTATGTGAACTGAAACGATTATCTTTAAAATTTGTACTCCTCCAAATTTTGCAATATACTTCACTTGAAAAATGTGTACAAGAATGCTGATTTTAGGGGGAATACTCTTGAAAAATGCATTGTATTAGGAACATTGCTTGCAAAAATGGGTCTATTAGACAAATATGCATATAAAATGAATCCATTATGACAAATGTGCACAAAAATGCTTACAAATTTTCAAGCAAACTTTTAAAAAAATCATCTCAAAGTTCAAGTTGAACTAAACATGAAAGTGGAAAAATGAGAAACTGAAATTGACAGAGTCTTCTGTCTCAGGTAAGTGTGTCTGGGGCTGCATCCTAAGACGTTTTGCTACTCTCATTGGAACTCTTTTGGCTTCCTTCAAAATTCCTCAGGTGATTTGCCTGCAGAGAACACCACCACCACCACCACCACCTGCTTTGCATTTCATTTTAGGTGAAATTTCTGTCACAACTCTACTCTCAGCTAAACAGAAAAAGAAGAAAGAAACCTCCAGAAAATGAATGCATGGCCCCACAAAGCTACAAGAAGCAGTAGCTTGAAAATCTCCATATGAAGAAAGAAAGGTTTGGCAGCACAATGCAAGAGGCAAGAAAAAGCCAAGGCAGTGAGAGAGCCGGCTATTTGAGAAAGTCCACTCCCAGCACACAGACGCAGGTCAGGCCAAGGAGAAAGACTAAGCAAGTCTTTGGCAGTTGGCCTGGTATAGCAAAGTGGCAGTCTAAAGAGGGCTGCAAGCAGCCGTGATTGGCTTTGACAGAGAGAATATCACACTTCCAGACTTCCTGACAGGTGTGGAAGGAAGCCATTAAAAAGTTTCATTACAGAAGAGGCAAAGTAGCACCTGCCCCTGTAATTGCAAACCCTTCCCAGAGGAGAGTGAGGGTCTAGGCAGGAAGGAAAGGCCAAGATTAGTGAACACGGCAACACAAAAAAGAACTAGGCTGAGATACACATCACTGATTCACACCCGGAGGCGAAGGAAACCAGCTCTCCCAGCCCTGTAGAAGGAGGGATTTCAACAAAACAGCTTTTCTCACCCTTGCATGACGATGAGTTGCACCGACCAAAAATTCTGTCCTGCAAAACTCTTTAAAGGTAGAGGAACCCCTGTCCTCATCTGCATCTGGCCATCTCTATCAAAGCAGGCTGACAGAATGCTTCGTGCAGATAAGACACAAAGGTTTGAACGGTGCAACCTGGACTCCCTTTCAACCCCCGTTGACCTCCTCTCTCCCCTGGCTCACTGCTCAGCTGTGGAAGCAGGGGAGGGAGGACCAGTCCACTGTTCTGCACAGGAAGCTGTGGAAGGAATAAGACTTCCACCACCACCCCTAACAGAAACAGGATGAGTTCCATGAAGGCTCAGCCTAATGGGCAGTAGATGCTCCTGTGTGCTTTAGAATAATTTCCAGCATTTATTTACTTACAGCCCACCTAATCACCAGAGTTTCTGAGCAGAGTACAGGCAAGGCTTCTGCACAGCTAATTTCCTGCAGGAGACCCCTCTGCCCTTCTTGCCCCCTTCAGAAAGCATTGCCCTCCCTCTTTGGCTTTGTGGCAATGCCAGGTAGCCAATTAGATGTGGCCATATGGTGATTTTGCGAAGGCCTCGCTTTCTGCCCTTATTCTGGAAAGGCAAACAGCATGTCCCACTTATTTGTAGTTCACCAGAACATTTTTTTGCAGCGGGTGAAAGCCTTTGTGAAAAAACAGTATCTCATGGATGCATTTGGGGTCTGAGCAGCTACAGTGGGGAATTCTGCATAGAAAAACGGGGGTGGGGGAGGAGGACGACTAAGTAGGGATGGATGGATCTGTCAGGTTTGATGCTCCCATATTTGCATTAAAAACAAAACAACTCAGGTCCTTTCCTTCTTGTTTGTGAAGACGTTTGCAAATTTTGGTAAGTTCTTATAAAAAACATGAACTGAACAAAATCATCACCTATCCCAAAGACTAAGTACCTCTCCCATGCCATTAGTCTTCCACTCAAAATGGCTAATTCCTGACAGTAGTTTTCATTTAAAGAGAAGCAATGCTTTCTTCTATGCATTTGCATGTAACATCTATTTTCCCCCACAATTAAAGTCCAACAGTTTCTACACCCCTTTGGCTTTTCAGTTTGCCTCATCCTGGACGCTACAGTTTCCCCATAGAACAGAGACAAATCATGATTATCTGGCAAGTTTGCAAGGCACTTGTAAATTGAGAAATGTTAACAGATGCATTTGACTTAATTATTTCTAATGTTTGAAAATCTGAAAAGATTGGGGAAAAATACTGGATGTTTTAAATCTGACTCATTTCTGGAGAAAGGCCTTTTGGTTCTCAGTTGGAAGATAACCTGCTGGTTTGTGAAGCTTACAATGTCATGCTTACTTCTGCGTCCCCAATACATGATAAGAGTAGTTTTAATTTTTGCAGTCAAGAAATTTGCAGTCAAGAGGCACACAGCCAGCCTGCCAAGCTACCTCATGCCTTGAAGATGGTCAGGTGAAAGAATGTCTTCATGGGTGTGATCCTATGTGGTGACATTCTGTCATTACCATGGCATTTCATAGAAAAAGATGGGTGCCCACCATGACAACAGCTTCTTTGTTTTGTTTTGTTCTGTATAGTATCATGGCAGTGATACAACATTGGACTCGATGGCCTTATAGGCCCCTTCCAACTCTACTATTCTATGATTCTATGGGTCTGCTTTATAGAGGACAGCCTCTATTTGAAGGTGTCCTTTATCTGAAGGACTGTCCAGTCCAAGTCCAGTTTAAAGATAAATAATCATCAAAAGAAAGATCTGAGCCTTGAAGTTGCCCATCCATAGCAGCTGGACAGAAAATGAACAAAACACACAGGACACCTGGTCATAGTCTTACACATTATGGTGATATGTACTGTAGTTCTATTTAGATTGTAATAATAATTGAGAAGTTTGTACCTGTACATATGAATTAGCACATGCCAATTTTACGTAACTTGCTGTCCTCTTTTTTGGTGATGCATGTGCTCATTTTTGGCAATTCATACATAAAGACCCTAACAACAACATCCCATAGCATCATTCCCAGAAAGGGCATTAATTGACGGAGCCATTTTCAAAGAATGTGGCAGCTGGGTGGGATGCCATGCTGCTTGGTGCTGAGTTGCTTGGCACTTTAAAATTGTTTTTAAAGGGGGGTGGGAAAGAACTCTTGGATGCCTGCTTTAACGCTAAGTTAAAGATCAAGCCCCTGAATGTTCACCAAGCTTAACTGAAAGAAGCCAGAAATGAGTGAGCAATTTCAAGAAAACTCATTTCCCCCTTCCCAGTAAATATCCCTTGTTATAAATTCATTTGATGATCAGGTGGCTAAAAATGTTGTCTCTTGTCTTGAATGCCAGGTCAGTCCAAAGCAAAACCTCCCTCATCCATTATCTGATTGTGGATGAGGGGGCCAACCTGGTATGTATCACTGAGACCTGGGTGGGTGAACTGGGAGGGGTTTGCCCTCCTGGGTACTCGGTCCAGCACTGAATTGAGGGCTGGGGAGGGGGGGTTGCCATGGTCTATAGAAATATGATCTCCCTCTCTAGGCTTCCTTTTCATTCAAGTGCAGGTCTTGAGTATCTCTACCTTATGTTGGGTACCTGAGACAGATTAGGGATTCTGCTAGTGTACCATCCACCCAGCTGCCCATCAGTCTCCCTGCTTGAGCTGACAGAGGTTGTCTCGGATTAGGTGTTGAGAACCCCCAGGATGGTGGTTCTGGGGCACCTCAACTTTCATGCCACGGCTGCTGTATCTGGAGCAGTTCAGGACTTCATGGCTGCCATGACAACCATGGGACTGTCTCAACATGCCATTGGCTCAATGCATGGAAAAGGACACACGCTTGATCTAGTTTTCTTGACTGGGTAGGAGGATGGTGATCTGAAAGTGGAGGGTTTAGCATCTACCCCTTGTCATGTTCCTATCACTTTCTATTGAAGTTTAGACTTGTGGCAGCCTTTCCCATCTGCAAGGGTGAGGAGCTATTAAAATGGTCCACCGCCAAAGGCTAATGGACTCCAATGTATTCCAGAGGGCTCTGGAGGATTTTCCTGCTGCTATGGCTGGTGCTCCTGTTGAAAACCAAGTTACTCTGTCAAATGCAGAGATGACTCAGGCGGTTGACATGATTGTGCCCAAGCACCCTCTCCCTGTGAGCAGAACCCTTGGTGTACACCTGAGCTGAGGGCAATGAAGCAAGAGGGGAGATGGCTAGAATGCAGGTGGAGGAAAACTCTTGCTGAGTCTGATCGAACACTGGCTAGAGCTCATTATTGAGCCTACTCTGTGGCGGTGAGGGTGGCTAAGAGACAGTTCTTTTCCACCAGCATTGTGTCTTCTCAGGATCATTCTGCAGAGCTTTTCCATGTGGTTCATGGCCTGCCATACTCTGGGCCAGGACATGCTGTGATGTGTTTGCAGGCCACTTTGCACGCCATCACTGTCATGATGAGTAACTGCACTTCAAAATTTCGCACTGTGCTGCTGGTTAAGAAAGATGGAGTTGGTGTTTCTCTTTCAATCTATGGGCCTTTTCAGACAACATGCTAAGCCATGGTTAGGCTGCTAACCATTTTGCAGCAAGTCGTTAGTGGGCATGTTTAAACCATGGTTATGTAGCTTTAGAAATGTGCTTTATAAAACTCCATAGGCTTTCCTCAATAATTCCCAAATGTTTCATTTATAGAAATTCTCTTTTACTTTGGGCAAAATTCAGTGCAAGAGCAGGGGGAGATCAGAAATCCCTCTCCTCCCCAAATTAAAACTTTTTCCCCTCTTCCCTATGAATTTTTCAGGTATTCCATTTTGATGGCAATTCTGTTCCTACATTAGCCCAGAGACTGCTTTGGGCACAGAGCCCCTCCCAGTTGGCAACACCAGTGAGTGGGTCAAGCTGGCCACTCCTTTTTTCAAGCACGAATATTTTAGCAACAATACTTCAAACACATGAAGCAGAATGATGCCCTGCTACACACTTTCTTCTGATGCCAGCAGATTTTCCTCCTCTGCCAGTTATGACTTCTTCCTCCAACCTTAAAACACAGCTGTCATTTTATTTTATCTTATTTTATTTTATTTTGTTTTATTTTATTATAAATAAAAGGAAGTGAGGCAGGTGGCTACCAGGAGGAGGGCCTTCTCTGCTGTGGCACCCCGGCTGTGGAATGAGCTCCCTAAGGAGGTTCGCTTGGCACCTACATTATATGCTTTTAGACGCCAGGTGAAGACCTTTTTATTCTCCCAACATTTTAACAATCTATAAATTTTAAATAACATGGTTTTAAATTTGTAATTTTGCATTGCTGCTGTTTTTATCTGGTTGAGCTTTTATATTGTATTTTATATTATGGTTTTATACTGTTGTATACTGTTGTTTTATACTTTGAATGGTTTTAATTTTTGTGAACCGCCCAGAGAGCTCCGGCTATTGGGCGGTATAGAAATGTAATAAATAAATAAATAAATAAATATAAAATAAAATAAAATTATTTTATAAAATAAAATAATGCTTGATAGCTTTCTTGGCTTTTGCACACAAATTTACAGATGAGTCAAAAACACGAGTGGGTTGGGGGCTGGTTTGGAGAGAGTGCATGCAAGGAGATTAATGCCCTGTTGAAGAAATTGCAGCATCCAACTGCAATTCCCTAGCTCACATTTTTCTTAGAAAGCAGTTTAAGCTCCATCTGGCCCTGGGCTGGCTGCCAAATTCAGCTTTAGAATAAGTGAGACTTTCAATTTAAGAAATCATAATCATAATAATAATAATAATAAAAATGGACCAAAAGGCTACTGCACCCATGAAGGAGAAAGGAGGCAAAGGGCGGAGTGCTCAACAGCTTCATTGTTTGAACCACGATCCATAACCCCCTCGCAGATCATTAATCTTGTTAGGTCTGATTACTTTAAGACTTAGCAAGGTTATAAGTATGTGAAAGGGGGATAGGTGGAGAATCATCTGTCAGATCACATAGAATAAGGAAATGATTGTCCAGGTTGGTGGAGACACTATGTCATATCCACTGAGATCTACTTTCATCTCAACAACGGTTATGTTTTTGTGTTGTTTTGTGTTGTTTTTTAAACCCACATAAACAGGACGTGGAACTATTAACCGCTGTTAGGCCTTTTCTTCACTATAGCAGTTCTTTCAAGGCCAAAGCAAAAGGAAGAGACATGAGGCTGAAACACTTTGTATCTCTTTAGGTAGAATCAGTGCAGCACAGAAGGATCCCATGCTGACACTGGTCTGGTGCGGACACTAGAACCATGACGGCACTCAGATTTGCACTTGTGCAAATAGGTGTAGGTGATTGCATAGCTCAGCCAGCCTTTGGTTACTTCCAGCAATCATCTGACCAGTACATTCGTTCTAAGGCTGATGCAGTGTTAAGGGGCATAGATGGAGAGTACAGTGCTAGTACATATCCAGCATCTATGGAGCTCCTGGAAACCAGAAAGGAAAAAATAGAACTCTTTCCAATCCCCTGATTCATGTTATGTTGGTCAGTGACCACTGTTGGAGACAGAAGGATACTGGTTTCTGTGATGAGCCATTGGTACGATTTCATCAGAAACATTTTAGGAAGGCTCCAAAAATGCAGTGAAACGAAGATCAGCAGCTTGTTCTGTGCTCTCCATACAAAGGACAAATATTCTAATAAATCTTATCAATATTTTCTTACTGCAAAAATAAGGATTTCTGTAGGTTGCAGGTTGACTTTGTAACCTACAGAAGGTATACTTTGCCCTACAACTCCCAGCATTCCCCAGCCAGGGAAGCTCAGAGGATGGCAACAAGGGAGAGGGCCTTTTCAGTGGTGGCCCCCAATTATGGAACAATCTCCCTGACAAGGCTCGCCTGGTGCCAACATTGTTATCTTTTCAGTGCCAGGTCAAGATTTTTCTCTTCTCCCAGGCATTTAACAGCATATGTTGAATTTTTAACTGACCCAGAATAGTTGTTTTAAATGGATATAGTACGTAATCTGTTTTTATGTTTTTTGATGGTTTTAGATGTTGTATATTGGTTTTAATCTTTGTAAAGTGCCCAGATTGCTTTGGCTATGGGGCAGTATATAAATGTAATAAATCATCATCATCATCATCATCATCATCATCATCATCATCACGTGGCTTCTTAAGCCCTTTTAGGGACTGTTGACTCACCAAGCTGTAAGAGTTTAGACAAGGAGTGAACTTACACTAGTACCAAAGGAATGAAAAATAAATAATATTTTAGTTAAGAACAAAACAAAGCTTTTATCTTTTGTAATAAAACTTACCCTTCTGAAACCTCAATAAATGACATCTGTTCACTGCCCTTAAGTAGTTTATTTATTTATTTATTTTAAAAAAGACTGCTGTTGGTAACTTATTACCATCAGTAACATAATACGATAGTGCTAGTCATGCCCCAAGACAGTCAGAGGAACTGGTACAAAGGCACTTCACACTTACGGAAGAAGCAGAGACAGTAGTTATCAAAGAACATTTGAATTAGTACTGAAAGAAACTGAACAACAAACAGCCTTATCTCATTAATCACTCATTCCTTCCTACTCTGACTAACCCTACTGAATCTCACTCTTTCTCCCTTACTAACTTTCAACTGATTTTTAATTACCCAAAATGCCTCTGTCACTCTTGAGCCGCTCCCCCACCCCCCAGCATTCTAAGGGCATTACAACAACTCATTAAGAAATTGGTACCCAAGTGTTACGCAAGTTATATGGTGCGGGGGTCGTGTATTGGAATTCAGTGAAGAGCAGAAGATAGGACACTTCATGTTCTCCTGCCAAAGCTCAGATAAACCTCTCCATTGCCTCACCTGGGTCTTTCATCACTACAGACAGCCACTCCAAGCTCTGTTCATTGTTTGCCAGTTGGACTGCAAGATGGGGAATTCCAAAATGTCACCACTTATCAATGCAGCAGTCAAGATATGAAAGGCTCCAGAACTGCAACTGTCAAGTACCTATTGAGGTTTGTAGCAAGAAACTAAAACCTCTCCTTTTAGGATGAACACATTTAGAGCCTCCCTTGGCTTTTGTTTGATACTGCTGAATAATACAGAAAATGACTTGGGCAGGGTCTACACTACTGCTTTATAATGGTTTGCAACAGTATTGACAACTGTTGGGGCCCATCTTCACCTCCCTATTCTCCTGCCCTGCAGATTTCACTGGCTTTTTAGGACAGTTTAGAGGGGGAGGGAAGGAGGCTGATGGAGGATCAGGATAAGTCATATCCTGGCCTCTTTGGTCTCCTCCCCTCCCTTCAGAACATCCCATTTCCTCCACCTCAACGGTTGCTTTTCTGCCTTTGAGGGCAGGCCGTGTGGTTCTTTCCACACTGGCTGCAAGGGGTCAGGGGAGGAAGGTCAGATCTCTGACTCCAGTTTCTTAGATTAGAGTGCTGTCTCTGCCCTCAGAAGGAGGAATCGGAACAATCCTATGGAATTTGAGCAGTCCTATGGAAACACCCAGGGACAACAGGATTGCTCTCTGAGCCACTGAAGGAAATAATCCTATGCATATTTAGACAAACCAAGGTCCTACTACTCCCAGCATTCTCTATGCTGGCTGGGGGATGCTGGGAGTTGAAGGACTTCATTCTGTCTAAACATGCATAGGATTGTGGTCCATCATTGTGTCTAAGGAGTGTAAATTTGGGGAGAAATTGGCTTCAGAATGATAATTCATGATTTTGCAATGAAAAGGGCAAGAAAAGAATAAGTTTAAAGTGATTCAGCCAACTTATATAATGTTTACAGCCATGTTGTTCTATTCAAATAACAACAACAACAAAAGGAGAATACCTTTATTAGAAGATAGTACCAACCCCAAAGTGACATAATATAGTCAACAAGCTTTGTAAAACCATTCTTCAGGCTAGATGTTATGTTAAACAAACAAACAAAAATGGGTGTGTTTGGGGGTACGGTAAAAAAGCCATGATGTACTTTCAGAATTCAAATAGATGTTTTTCTTTCATGAGATAGGATGTATGGGATAGGATAGATTTTGTGGCATATATATATGATGGAAGAGAGGAATCCCATGTTACAAATCTGAGCTGGGCCCAGAAAAGCATTGCTTGGGCCCTGCCTAGGAGCACTTCAATCTAAAGCTTTTTCAGAAGATCCAATGATAGGATTTCAGATGTACAGTTCTTCCTCATTTGTTGCACATGTTCCAGGCATCTGCTTTCAAGGAAGTACTTCTGTTCCAGGACCTATTTCCTAGTACTCAGATTGGAATGTGTGCTACTGAGATCTCCCTCCCACCATCTCGGCTAGCAAAGGCATAATGATTTTGAACACCCAGCAGAATGCAATTGTGTAAGTCTCAAAGGCACCTATTGGGCAGTGTGCATTGCATCACCGGTGATGAGTAGCACAGCTACCCTTCCAGGCTCACATGATCTTGTGGTGTTCACATCAGAGTGCAGCCTGCCAAGAGGAGTTGAAACTGACCCCCAGCAGTTTTTAGAATTTGTAGTGAGAGTTCAGCATAACTGGCTCCAGAAATTAAATGTATTGGCTTTGTCGACATGGGATTAAAAGGTCAGGATGACCAGATCTGAAGATTCTCTGTGTGATCAGATAGACAAAGCTCTGATTTGGAGGAATGATTGGGTAAGGGGCCTAAATTGGCTACTTGGCTATGAGATCATGGCTTTGTGCTCTTAAAGACAAAAATGTTCTCCCTCAGCAGCAGATAGCCAAAATGAAATTGAGATACAGACTTTGATTCCATTTCGGTAAAGGGCTTCATGTTCTTATTTCAAGGTGAGACATGAACCCATCCTAATCTAAAGAGCATTTGAGTTCACGTGGGGGTTTTTTGGGGGGGCGTTGCTTTTGTTTGGTATTGATTTCTGCACAGGGCTATTTTGTCTTAGCCTTTCGCAGTCTCTAGGCTTATTATTTTAATCGCTTCTAATTTTAGGCTCATGAAACCACAGTGACCCAGCCGTTTGATACTAAAATAGATTGAGGAGTGTTAAAAGCCTGAGACTTGCACTTCGCTTGCTGGGCTGAAGGGAAATGGAGAGGTGTTTGGCAAGCAGGCCGTAAACCCTTAGCAGCAGACATGAAAGAGGAGGATGTTCTCCTAAACAGGGAGAGATTAAAATAGAGAGACTAGTTTCCAGGGTCAGGGTCCTTTCTTGTACTGTGATACAGTGACAGACCATTTTCACATGAGAGGCTTAAAATTGGTCCTCAGACAGAATATGCATGAGTAGTTTTAACATCATTAGTGTGGGGTATTTAAGGGGGAAGGAACACAGAAGAAGAAAGTAGAAACAAGAGTCTGGCTGGTGGGTAGTGGAGGAAGACCCTGCACCTTAGGGCCAGATCTACACCAAGCAGAATAAAACACTTTGAAAACATTTGGAAATCTGTATATGAAGTGTATCATGGGCCCCAACTGTTGTCAAAACTAGGCATGTGCTCCGCTCCGATTAGAACCGGAGAATCAGAAGCGAATTGGCCTGCTCCGCCTTGCCCAGAGGTGGAGTAGAAGCGGACCCCAGACCCCTAGAAGCAAGGCGAAGAGAAGCACCCATTTTCGGAGCGATCCTCTTTCCGCGGACCGCTCCGATCGCCATTTTGAAACATTTCGCCCATAGGATTGCATTGCGGAAAAGAAAAGGGGAAAACTGTGTTGTTTTTGAAGCTATCTTTCTGAAACTTCTTGTGCTTAGAGAGTCATGGCTGGGGGTCATTTTGAGCCTACTCTCAGCTCTCTGCGTGGTGCGGTTCGCTTGCTAGAATTTTTTAAAAAGTAGGGTAAAGGCAGGAAAAAGATTACCTTTTCAATTGCTGACGGGCAGAGTCAACTCCCGGTCATGATCACATGATCCCAAAGTTGGAGGAGGGGATAGGCAAAACGGGTAACTTGGGATTCTGGGAAACTTCTCTTTCTACTCTGAACGGAGTTTTCCCAGTGTTTTTTTAAAACAGTAGCTCCACCAAATGCACAAATACAACCTGAAATCATACTAACAGATAGGAAACACACAGCAGTGCTACCCACCCTAACTTTGGGGAACAACTGAATACATGTGGTGCAAGGGGATGAGCTCCCCTAGGGCATGTGGACGTGCCCTCACTCTCCTGTACTTGGAGGGCCATCAGAGCCCTCCAAAAGAGTAACTCAGTGGAGCAATGCCTATCATGAGTTGAAGTGAGTGTCTGCTTCTTAAAAGACTGATACCTAGACAGGACCAGTCAAATGGCTGATGCTTCCCCCTTTGGGCACGTCCACACACACACCCTCTTACTGGTAAAAGACAGATATAGCCTTTTTAAAAAAGTTCTTCTTGTTGTTTATTCAGCAACACTGCTGCTTTTAATTCCACCCCTCCTTTGTTTATTTATTTATTTATTCCATTTTATATGCATTACTGGCTTATCCTTGGCTCACTTCCTTATGCCCCCAGAAATGTCTGCTGCCTGCCTGCCTTCCCTCCCTCCTCCCCTGCCCGCGTCGCAGGGATGGTTTGTGTCTGGCTTTGACTCAGGGGAGAAGTCCTTCCTGTGCTCAATTAGACTTTTGGAAGTTCCAAATCCATTTTTCAAGTGTGGAAGAAGATTCATATTTAGGTTGATCTCTCTATTCCCCAATTCATGGCATCTTGGGATTTCCTTTGAAATGGCCCCATTGAGCTGTCTGCAGGTTTAAGCTCCGCCAAAAATCAGGGGATGATGGGATTGCCTTGTACCCTGGCATGATTGTGAGTCTAGATGGCATCTGTGAGTGTGCCCACTTCCCTTTTTTTTATCTGTCCAAATGTCAGAGAACAGTCCATGTCTGCAAATGGGGTGCCCGATTTTCATAAATTCCCCAAAAATCAGGGGATGATGGGACTGCCTTGAGTCTTGCCGTGTGTGTGTATCCCTGTATAAGCTATCATGGTGGCGAGTTTGGGGTTTTTAACGTGCAAATTGACAGAGCTATCGAAAGGGGTGTGAATGGGGTGCCCGATTTTCATAAATTCCCCAAAAATCAGGGGATGATGGGATTGCCTTGAGTCTTGGCGTGCATGTGTATACATCCATGAGGTGTCATGGTGCCAAACTTGAGGTTTCTAACTTTAAAAAAAAAAGTTGTATACTTATTTAGCTTTCAATGCAAGCCTATGGAGGGGAAAACGGAGCTCCGATCTGGATCCGGAGCTCCGCAGCGAAGCGGAGCAGACATAGGCGGAGCGGGGGCGGAGCGAAGCGGCCCGATCCACAAATCGCAGATCTGGAAGAGAAGCGGAGCGGGGGGTCCGTGCACACCCCTACCAGATACTGCTTTCAAACAACTTTCAAAGTGCTATACCCTGCTTGGTGTAGTTCTGGCCTGAGTTTTAATTTGTATATGAAAAATGTCTTTCTTTCAAGTAACCGTAGAGTGATGGGAGATGAACTTGCCTACCGGCTTCCCGTCTGGCACTGCCTGTGCTTTTAAGCCAGACAGCAGGACACATATTAAGGAAATTGACCTGGAGCATATGTACTATAGCCTAGTTTTCACACTGTGTTCTGGGGGAACTCCAATGATCCTTGAAGCTTATAAGGGATTCCTCCATGAAAAGACCTGTAATTTATTATTTATTACTATGTTTACATCCCAGCTTTTTTTCTTCTCGCAAGGAAATCAAAGCAGCTTACATGGTCTCCCTCTCCCTCTCCATTTTATCCTCACAACAACCCTGTGATGGAGGTTAAGCTGAGAGTTAGTGACTGGCCCAAAGTCACCCAGTGGGTTTCCATGGCCAAGTGAGGACTAGAACCCAGATCTCCCAAGTCCCAATCCAACACACCACTACACCACATCATCTTCCTTAAAGAGAATCTTCAACCACAATGTGAAGCAGCAGAGAAGATTATTGTTTATTTTAGAATTTATGATTAATACTCATGTATTGTTTATTTTAGAATTTATGATTAATACTCATGTAAGGTTACCATACTTTAGCCCCAATCTTACAGCACTAGCATTGTCATTGTTCAAGTAAAATAGAAATACAAGGAGCCTTGCAGCAAGGAGAAAGTCTGTTCACAATTACACTGTTGTTGTTCCTCAGAGCGCAATCCTAGAATGTCTACTCAGAAGTAAGTCTGCCTGAATGCAATGGGGCTTACTCCCAGGTAAGTGAGTATAGCAGCCACAGTGTCTGAAAATTGTAGAGAAGGGTGTAGCCCTGTTTGTGCTAGAAATGCTTTATGTTCTTTTCAAAGGCCAAATGAGCACTCGTGTATAAAGTATCAGGTTTAGCCCCTGGCATCTCCACTGAAAAGTATCTCAGGTTGCAGGACAGGGAAACACTTCTGCCTAGGACTGCAGAGAGTCACCTTCAGTTGAAAAAGGAAGACAATACTGGGACAGATGAGTCAATGCTCTGCCTCAATACAAGGCAGTGTCTTAAATCATTTCACTTTCAAAGGTCTAATGTGTGACTGTATAGTCAGTGGTGCAGCTAGGTCATTTTAGACCCTGGATTTAATGATCTTATGCCTCTTCCCCTTTAGATGGCCATTGTTTCAGTTCATGCAGTACGAGAAATCCATATGAATTTTCATGCAGACATTTTTTCTCAAAGTTCAGGATGAACCAAGCTTAAGATTGGAAAAAATAAGAAACTGAGAGAAACCAAATTTGCCCATCTTTAGCTGGGAAATAAGTCATGGAAGGGTGACCATGGAGAAGGGAACCCGATGCCTTTACCAATGGGACACAGGAGGAGGTTGCAGGGAGAAGGAGCAGTTGATGTCAACACCATGCAAATGCCCAACTGCTGACCATTGGCTATGCTGGCCAGGGCTAATGGGAATTGCAGTCCAACAACATCTGGAGAGCTACACATTCTCCACCGCTGATATAAGACTATGTGGAAACTGTTCACATCATTTTAACTTAGTATGGGAGTTTGTTTTACTCTGTTTTACTCTGTACAGCACCATGTACACTGATGGTGCTATATAAATAAATAATAATAATAATAATTGACTAAATTGAGATAGATTTTTTTTAAAAATCTATTTCTTAATTCTCAGTTGTTCCACCCCTGCTTTCAAAAGATGCACTCTGCCACCCATGCACTTTGATGTCATTGTGCACCATGCCATCATATCACCATGACATGGGTGATCCATCAATATAACACAGTTGTGAGTGTTTACAGACATCCGTGCAGATGTGCTGGATCTGGAAAGAGCAGCAAAAGTGTTGACAGCACACCCTGACAAAGTCCAATGAGTGTTTCAATTAGGCTATGCTACATAACATCAAAGCACCATGAAATATAGCACATCGTTATCAGTTAATGAAATCGTTTCCCACAACCATTTGAGTCTTTAGGGAGAGATACTAAAGTGAGCCCTAAAATGATGCTAAAAGGATGATCTTAAAAGATGCTGTAGACCTGGATTTCCAGACTGAATTCTACGGGTAGCAATGTGCCCACAGTCACCTATTCTGCTCCCTACTAGGCTCCCTGTCCCCAGTGATTTTTATTTTATTTTTCAGATTTTTTTTTTAATTACCTAGGAGGCAGGCATGTTGCAAAGTTCTGCCTTTGGGTCAAAAGAATGTTTTTTTGTTTTGTTTTGTTTGAAGCTCAGACCCCACTTCTGCCTTGTACTTAGGTTCTTGGGCAAGCTATTTTTTCTTTAATCTTACTGCTTTGCCTTCTAGGGCAGGATCTACACTACTGCTTTAAAATGGTTTATAACAGTAATGACAACTGTTGTGGCCCAGGACACATGCCATATACAGTTTTCAATCCATTTTCAAAATGTTATATCCTGCTTGGTGTAGATCTGGCCTAGGAAGTGAGTGTCTCGTGACTGGTCATGTTTGCACTGATAATCATTTCATGACTGGGCAAGCATCCCCCACCCTTCAGAGCAGCCATTTTCACATCACTTCCACAAAATTCCAAATGTGCCCACCAACCCCAAAATGTTTGGGGGCATCTGGTATGGCCACATGCTATCCTATGCCCTCCTCCACTTTCTTTATATTGTTTGCTCAGAAGTTGAGAACAGAAGAGGACAGTACCATTTGGATCTTCTAGTCTATGAGTCATCTTAATTACACTTTGGAATATTTGGGGGATATTTTACTTGAGCCAGCCTCTCCGCATTTTGCCATGGGTTTTGCTGTGCGCACAACATTTGCAGGCAATTCTATTTGCTATGCCAGAGTTTGAGAATCCCAAGGGGAGAACTGTACGAGCATCTGCAACACCGTTTTTACAAGGGAAGATGTTGCTGTGCTTTGCTGGAAAACTTTTGGGATGCCAAGGATCCATCTCTGCAAAAGAGAACAAAAGTTTCCCAATCAAACCTGAGTTTTCTTTGATTTTATGACCTGCCGTGTGCCTGGAAGTCAGGTGAAGCACAGCTAGTTCATTATGAGTCCACCCTAACATAGTCTGGCTTTGATTGCTAGAAGCCTGATGGCAAGAAGATGGATGAGGCTTGAGGAGCTCTGCTATTGTCTCCCTTTCTTTCAAGACTGATGGGAAGGTGGCCCGACATGCCCAGATCTGGCTGCTGGGGCAAAAGATGCATCTGGAAGTTATTTGGTTGGGTACTTTAGTCCCTCCAACACTTCATGAATCTGTGAGTAAGGAGAGTCCACTGCGAATTCCCTTCATTGCTTCCTTTTCTTTCCCCCACCCACCTGCCAGACCCATCTCCTCACCTATGTACCAACATCACCCTGCCCACGATGATCGTGCCATGTCCATGGAAAAGCAAAGCAAGCCTTCTGTAGATGAACCTTTGTTGAAACTCACTGATCTCTCTTTACATCGACAGTTCATCTTATGTTTTGAAATTGTACAAAACAGCATTGAAAAAAGATGAATTGGTTGGCATTGATTCATAATTTGTAAAGAGAAACAATGAGGCCAACAGAAACTGTTCCAAACGTCAGTAGGCAAAAGCTGAAATAGTTCCTTTTTGATGTGCATTGGGTTTGGCCTGAAACAGCTGTTGGAGGAACCAAAGAGCTGCTTGGGATCACAGGAGGGATTTGTGCAAGTCCAGGGGAGTTTTTGGCGGCTGCTGCTGCTTCATATTTTTTTTCTTGAACAGCAACTTTCATGTTATATCGCAGACTGCTTTTGAACCTCCTAACAGGCCCAAAAATAGTTTTCTATGCAGCATGGGGCTTTGGTGCTTACGAAAAAGAAGTGCACCCCCCTTTTGTGTTTTCAGAATTAAGTTTATAGTTCTTTGGATCCTGGCCAATATCTTTTAAAAAAGAAGAAGCAAAAGCAAAAAAGTAGAAGCTTTCTTTCTGTTTTTAACAAAGAGCCTCTTCCTTTTGCAAAAGAGCTTTTGTTGTTTGCTTCAGTGCCGAGGTGGGGTGGGCACCCCCCGAAGCACCGCGAGTCGAATCGGGGCCATTTTGGAGGCAAGTCTGAGGGGGGGGGTGCTGTGCAGAGCCCTACTACACAGCAGAGAGAGAGAGAGAGAGAGAGAGAGAATGCTGCAACCTGGATTCACCTCAGAGTACTACTAAGCTTGGTCAGAAAAGCTGTACCTAAGGCGTGATTTACTTTTGACACAGTAAAATCCTCACAAGATGACTTTATCTCATCCATTTCACATGGTGACAGCCGGTATTTACTACATCTCTGAGCCTGCTAGTCCTCATGCTTTTCCAATGACATGGTATAAATACCAGCTGTTCCCCATGTAGGAAGTGTATTCATAAGAAATATTTGCCGGATGTAACTGATGTTGAAAAACGTCACAGTGTCATTACCATATTGAAAATGAATGTTGGGATGAGGCCTGAGTATACAAGCTGTTAACATTGTCTTTGCTCCTGCAAATGTATCAACTCAACCCAAATGTTTGTTGACATTCTTAAATTACTTCACCGATTCTTCCTTGCTGCTCCTTATCTCTGGAATGCCCTGACTGGGCACTTCCCCCCCCCCCCCGCCCTTCAAGTCCTTTCTCTACCCTTTCTCTCTAAAGTTTATGAACAATGGCAGGGCCATTCCTCATTTCCAAAGAACAGGAATTGCATCACCAAAAAGGGGACGAGGGCAACAATTTGCATAATATTTGCACAGGCAAATACATATGCATAGGTGCAAATTTAGAAATAATTACTGTAATAGATAGAATTTAAATAGAAACATGATACATCTCACCATAGTGGACAACACCGACCAGGTGGCCTACGTGCATGTCCATCCCGCTGTCTAGGTGCTCCCTTTGGCTACGCATCTTCAAGGCTCCTACCCTTCTCCCTCCTCATGGTTCTTTGACTTTAAACCAGACTTGGACTGGCCTGCCCATCAAACAGAGGACACCTTCAAATAGAAGACTATCCTCTGCCAGCTCTCCAAAATAGATGACTGCCCTCTGCCAAGTAAGATACCTGGCCACCCAAAGGCTATGGCTCCACCCTACATTTCTCAAGCCAAATCAAAACAATGTGATGCATCACCACATTTGCTCACATTCACCCCACATTGCACTTGCCTCTTCCACTCTTCCCCTTTCTCTCTTGCTTGTCCTCTTTGCCTCTCCCCTACCTCTCTTTCTTGTCTTACCCACTAACACTATTAAGTTCCAGGTCCCGCGTACAGCAGTTGACATGGTAAACCTGTTTCTGGAGTGTTCTCCTGCCGAGTGCTAACATGATTGACTGCTAACACACAAATACCCAAGCATAAAGGTTGCTTCCAGATGAGTGCTTCCTAGCGCTGCCCAATCATTGCTCTTCTCTTCTAAACTACAACCAGAAATGCAACTGCCTTTCGACAGTATTGGATAAATTGCATTTTTTCTAGGTATACAACCCACTAGGATCAAAGATGGGTGGACTCACTTGCATCTATTTTCACCACGCGCTCAATTACCCACTGTCCACCCCTGCTCACTGTGCCACAAAAGCCTCTAATCAGCCCAACAAGCACTTAGTGAGTCTGCGAGACTGCCTGTTTTCTTAGGGAGCTGCCATTTTGTATCAAAATGGAGGCTCAGGGTTTTCTAGGAAAGTAATGTTGCATAAATGGCAGCCATTTATGAAGTATTACAGGCATGAATGGCTTGGTGAGAGGGGCCTGGGAGTCAAGCGGGGTGCGTGGGGTGGAGTCCTTCAGACTCCATGCCCCCGCAGACTCCCACAACATCCCTAACTACAGGGGCCTTAAGTCTTGCTAAGTAACTCATGAAGCAAAGCTATCTGCATGGTTGATGTGTATCACTGCATGGCATCTATCATTGCAGAACCTGACACCTTACAGAAATACCTCAACATGTTTTCCCAGGGATCTGTGCAAGGGGGCACTTTCTGGTGTCCCATGGGCTGCATCAAAAATTATGGATAGTATTTACTAAGTCAGGGATAGGAAAGCTTTTTGGGGCCAAGGACACATTTGGCAATTTGAGAAAGTATCTTGGGTACCACCACAAAATGACTGCCATGGGAGGCATAGCAAAGGACTTGTAACCTTCCCCAAAGACTGTGTTCAATGCAGAGTTGTGGTTTATGCTTCAACAACTATACAATCCCTTTGAACCCACCGTTTTCAGCACCACCAGAAACCTATTTCACAGCAATCTCAGCTGCCGATACAAAAAATGTGTCATTTTATTTTATTTTTAAGTGGGACGAATAGGGCACTTGGGTGGGCCCCATACTGCCTACCCCTGTACTACAGGCTCAGAACGTAGACATGGGTGTATGAAAAGGCTCTTCTTAGACTACAACTTCCATCATTCCTGACCATTGGCCATGCTGGCTGGGGCTGATGGGAATTTGAGTCAAACAAGATCTGAATGGTCATGCTGTTCTGCACCTCTGGTTTATGAGGAGGCTCCACAGAGCAGTCAAGACTTCCTGCTCCTTGCACACTGTCATTACAGTTGTCCTAAATAGTTCTAAATAGAAGCAGTTATTGTTTTGCAGTCGGCTGTGTGCCCTGCCTTCCCATGGCCATGACCTCTCCCTCTCTCTCTCTCTCTCTCTCCACATCTATAGCACACCACAATGACTTTATCCTTGTCCACTGTGCCCATATTTTCCATAGAATGCCTATTTAAGAACCCACTCACTTGTCTCTCCACCATAAAACCATATAACTGGGGAACATTTGAAAACCAATATACATTTCTACAAATTTGCATACTTTATTTGGATTATGAAATGGGGAGAAACTTCAGCGCAGAAAGGTCTCCCCGCCCCCCCGCCCCCCCGGCCTCCTGCCGCTGCCTGATTCTAGCTGGTCTCTGGCAAAACCATATACACAATGTGGATTAACTTCAGAATGCTACACATACATAACCCACTCCCCATATGGGTTTGAGGCATACACAAATCAAAAGCATTCCATGGCTGCAGCGTTTATTGTGGTGGTTTTATTCACAGTCTTCTTGATCATAATCAGCCGGCTGCATTAGGGAGGGTTTCTCCTCCCTCTCCATTGTGTGGCTCTGTCTTACTATCTCTCTGTCTGTATGCACATATAATTGGTATGCCACATGCTGCATAAAATATATTACACCAGTATTTAGAATATAGCTGGAATGTATTACAGTCCAGGGCCTCTGCCATGCTCTTTCAAATATATTATACAGGATGACACATAATATATTTTCAGCCTATTCTATTAATTTTAAAGTCTATACTGTGGTGTCTCATATTTTAAACAGCAGGACAATAGGGCAATTTTTTTCTTCATTCTTTTCCTCCTTTCATTTATTCTCTTTTTGAGGGGTTGTTGTTTAACAGAAATGTTTTATATTCTTGTCAGATATATTTCTACCATGTGTGTAGTAAATTACATGAAACACATACGAGGCATATGGGTTAGGACTGAGCTTTCTGGATTGCTCTGTGAAAAGATCCCATGAGCCTAACCTTGCTCATTCCCACCCTCACCTTTATCAAAACAGTCTGCCTTCAAGCTCCTTGAATTTGGCCAGTAGGTGGCAGTGTTTGTGGAAAGTTTTAGTTTGGGGGCCATTGCAGGAGTAGACCTTGGACACATTTGACACTTTGAGAAACTGTCCTGGGCACCACCACAAAATGGCTGTCACTGGAAGTGTGGCAACTGACACGTAGGCCAGATCTACACCAAGCAGGATATAACACTATGAAAGTGATACGAAAGCGGTATATGGTAGGGATGTGCTCCGCTTCTAATCAGACCGGCGAATTAGAAGCAGAGCAGGGTGCTTCGCCTCCCCTTAAGGCAGAGGCAAAGAGGATTGGGGGGCCAGCGGAGCGTGGCGAAGAGGATCGAGGTGAAGGCGGATCCTTCGCCTCGATCCGGAGATCCGCCAGAAAGGTAAGTGGGGTTTACCGAGCCCTGCCACTGTCACTGTCGCCCATGCGGCGACAGCGGCAGGGCCCGGTAAACCCCCCTCCTCTCCCTTACCTGCCTCCATCTGCGGTCCGCCAGCTTCTTCAATTGAGCCTGCGATTCAACCAGGAAGTCTAGGCCACACTTGCAGCCCAGACTTCCTGGCTGAACCGCGTGCTCAATTGAAGAAGCCGACGGACCGCGGACAGAGGCAGGTAAGGCACCCCTCCCCCTTGGTCCCTTACCGGGCTCTGCCGCCGTCGCCGCATGGGCGGCGATGGCGGCATGGCCCAGTAACCCCCCCCCGCCCTCCTCTCCCAGCCTTACCTGGCACCACTCCCAGGTGGTGCCATCCTCCGTGAAGAGGAGCGGAGTATGGGCGGAGCGGCGGGAACGGGCCGATCAAAAATTTTCGGATCGGCCCGCAGGGCGGAGCGGGGGGTCCATGCACACCCCTAGTATATGGCATGTGTCATGGGCCCCAACAGTTGTCAGTGCACTTCAATACTGCTATAAAGCAGTAGTGTGGCTCCTGCCTCTTATATACTACTTTCATATCACTTTCATGATGCTATATCCTGCTTGGTATAGATTTGGCCATAATCTGTCATTTTGTGGTGGCGGGTGGGTGGGGGAAGGCAGGGGATCGGACATTGCGGGCGGGGGGCAAATGGGGGGAAGGAGAACAGAGCTGGGGGGGAGATCGCGGATGGGGGAAAAGGAGAATTAAATAAACAAAAAAAAACCCTACTTACCTTTCCTGGCTCCTGTGCTGCTGCTGCCACTTTTTTAAAAAAATGGCGGCTGCAACGGCTCTCCTCCAGAGCTTGTCATGGCTCATGTTATTCATAACACGAGGTCTCGCCTCCTCTCCCCCGGATTTTCCACCAGGTCTAGCAAGGCCCAGAGAGAGGGGGAGGGAGGGAGAGAGAGAGAAAGAGACAGACGGTGCAAAAAGCACGAAGCAAGGTAGGCAAACCAATGGATGAGAAATGTAGCAGGAGAAGTATTAATAGAAGATGCACCTGCTCCCCTACCTGGGGACCATGGAGACAACATAGTCTGGGATGGAGGAAGAGAATGTTACTTCCCATTCATTGGTTTCCATGAGTGCACACCTTTCTCCATTACAACTCAATAGTATTCAATTTACCATGCATATTTTCTCTGGCCGCATCTCAAGATCACTGGCTCAAATCCTGCTGCTACAGATTATTCTAGTTGCCAATTCTCAAAGGTCTAATAACTAGGGTAGGCTATATGAAAAGGTAGCTGCTGCTCTTAGCCTGGTTATGAGCCATGCCACCACATCCTGCTGATGATGCTGAGCCAGTATGACGAACTGGCTAGTGAGCTGACAGAAAAGACTCAAGTCCAAATCATGTCAAACTTGGAAAACCTAGTTCAAATGAGTTCAGCAATGGAACTCACAGGGTGGCCTTGGCCAATCGCTATGTCCCAGTCTCAGTCAGAGGACTACAGAGAGGACACATGACATAAGCATTCTAATTGGCTGCTAGAGAGTGCCAGGGAAATGACTATGTTTTTTTTTATGCTTCTGTTGGTTGATTATCCATACACACCCTTCTCTCTGTTTTTCAAAGCAGATGTGTGCCTATAGTAGCCTTCCCCAAAATGCCTTCCTCCAGATGTGTTGGACTGCAACTCCTATAATTCCCAGCCAACATGGCCAATGAGCTGCTGGTTGGCTGCGATGGGAGTATTGGTCCAATACATCTGCCGGAGGAAGGTTGGGGTAGCCTGGCATAGAGGTGTACACTTTTATGAACACTGATAATATGAATAGCATATAAAGCTAGTGGCTGGAAGAAGAAAAGTTTACCTGGCATTGGGCCTGTTCAGCCATGGTTAGGCTGCTTTTGCAGCAAATGGTTAGTGACCATGTTTAAACCATGGTTGTGTAGCCACCATGGCTAGGAATAGTTCACATAACACACTAAGTCATGGTTCACATGACATGCTGTACCATAATGTTTAGCTCAAAATGCTTAACCACTGTGCCTTAGTGTGTCGTCTGAACAGGAACTTCGCCTCTCTGCTAGAGCATCCAGCTCTGACTGGGGATTCTGACTGGGGATTATGGGAAATGTAGTCGGACACATGTGGAGGACACCAGGATTGGAAAGGCTGTTCTAGAGGCTTCAGCAACTGTCTTGACTCTGAACTGCTTCTCACTGCTGCTCTGTGGAGGACTGCTGTTTTCAGCAACTGGCCATTGTAGCTATTTGTTTATTTATTTCAGCTATTCGTATACCTCTTGACATCAGAGAATTTCCAAATGATTCACAAGAAAAACAAACATACAATGCAATATAAGAACAGTTATAAAACAATAAGCACTTTTAAAACATTTCAATAAAAGCAGTAGAACAGAACAGTGTCATGATCGATTTACAAGTCAGGGAAAGCCTGAATGAACAAATGCTTTTTCAAGAGACTTTTGAAGCTCGCCACAGTTTCCGCCTCTCAGACTATGCATGGGAGAGAGTTCCAATGGGTGGGTGTCTATATCAAGAAGGCCCACTTACTGATGACACTTTGTTGGTCGTGGAGCAACCAATAAGGCCTCCTCAGATGTTCTCAGGGGTCTCTTTGGTGTATATAGGTATGAGGTAAGAAGTATTTCATCCATGTGCTGAAATTATCCTTAGAACCAATAGTATGCATGTTACATATCTAATATGTTGCAATAAACATCTGAAATTCGATTGATACACATATGTGAGTGGAGACAATCCCAAGCAAATGTTGTGAATGTCCAAAAACTCACTCCAAGATCCACCCCTGTGAATACTGATGTGCCTGAATCTGACTGTCACCATTTGTTGGTGCAAGCCAGAAAAAAATAGATATAGATCTAGTTTCAGATATTCATCTGGGATTGCTAGCATTTGCAAAATGTGAATGTCAACATTCACCAAATATTTGAATATTCATTGTGTGACATAAGAAAGTGGAACTGATGGATGGGTGGGAATCTTTACTGACAATACACATTCATTCCTTTTATTCCAGCTTCCTCAATTTCCTTACATTCCAAAGCAACATTATTTTAAAATCAGAAGGCTAAGATCATTCAGTCCAAATCCCTGCATTTAGCTCCAGCCAATCAAATCCCCCCTCCCTTCCTCTTGCTGTAGTGAGACCGCGCCTATTAAGACTGCATTTAAATGAAATGTCCCCTTTCAGAAAAGCCTTTCATCTCAGACTGGGAGTGTCACCACATTTTATAGCCACCCTCTTTTTGCTTCAAGGTAATGGCAATGAAGCTGACAAATGACTTCCGCTGCTTGGCGGTCGAGGGGCCACAACTCAAACCCCTCCCCAGAATTTGCATCTGAAATGATGAGATCATGAGAACTTTGGTCGATGAATTCCGCCCCCCCCCTCCTTTTTGAAAAAAAGTAATTCTGCCAACAGATAAAAGCGATTGTGTTTTCCCCTTGGGAAACACCACCCTTTAGTTGGTAGATTATTCCAGAATAAGGCAAAAAGAAGAAGGAAGAAGAGGGAAGGAGGCACACTTACTGATGTGGTGGTGAGGGGGAGAAGGTTTGGTGCTTTCTGAGTTTCTTGGCAGCACAAGAGGAAAAGGAAGTAAGAAATCATTCCCCCTATCCAGCCTCCTGGTTGTGCTTTTGGGTGGTCTGATGGAAACAGAAAAGCCCTCAACATACCTTTTCTCTGCACTCCCCCAACCTGCCAAGGGGTCGTCGAGGGGACACTGTGTGGAACAAAGGACCCCCAATGAGAAAGCAGCTGTGCAGGAGACTGACAACAAGAAGGGGAGACCTCCTTTTAACCAGTTGACCTCTGCCTGAGCATGAGGGCAGAGGAGGAAGAGCCATTCTTCGTGGACCTCCTTCAGGCCTTTGATTCCTCCACTGAAGTGCTTTGCGGCCTGGCAGTGGAGTGCACATTGGCAGAGTTCCAGTGTAATGAGAGGACAGCAGGTTCGGTTTAACCATGTGGGTGATGACACATTGGGAGAACCTTTGCCCGCCCTCCTTTCTCCTCCACGCACAAAACATGTCAACATAATCTGAGGATGGGTTGCATTCCTGTTATCTTCACTTCCCACCTTGTAAACTCATTTTGGCCTCTGTGGTAGCTCAACCAAGGTTAATATGCATCTTCTGTCTTCTCTTTCGACATTTACTGGAGTAGGATGAGGCCCATGCAAAATCATGTAACCAATAAACTAAGGCGTATCTGCATGGCAAATTCAAGCATTGCTTCTGCTGTGCCTTATGAGCAAACTACAGTTTATATGTTAGAGAGAGGACTAATCTATACCTGCAGCCCTTTCGCTATGGAAAAGGGTTGGTTCCAAATATTCCCCACTTCCATGGTCGCCGCTCATAGGGCACACATACAACTGTCTTTTCCCACAATTACAGGAGTGCCATTGCAGAAGCATGTGTGCCCCATTACTGTGCTTCTGCGTGTGTACTGGTACAAGTGGGGCAGGGCAAGGCAGATAGCTATGGGGCACAGGGTTTTTTTAATGACTCATGAAGGATGCACATGAGCGGAGATGCACAGCAACACATGGAGCAATAGGAACTCCATCGAATATGCGCTCCTGCACAGAGATATGTTTGTATTAAAAAAAAATCAGTGTTTAAACCCACTGATGCCCATCCAAAACATGTGGCAGATTCGGCAGACAAGTCAACTCCCACACACCTCGGATACCCATGCACATGCCTCTCACAATTGATTGACTGTTCAGTGAACCTAGAACTAATGGCCAACAGCAATGACTTTGCAAAGGGGTGGGGGCACCACAAATGTTTTTCAGAATGGAAGAACAAGACCCGGAAAAACCATGACAAAATATTCTGGGAAAACTGAGTGGTGGAGCTGAGATCACCGCAACAGCAAGTGAATGTCATGTGCCCTGTAAGTGATGACTCTGAGACAACCCTGCAATAAACAGCTGGTATAGACTTCCCGAGAGAGGGGGAGCGGGGGTTGGTGTGAAGCAACACAGCTGCAAAGCAACAAGGAGGTTCTGGATCCATTGTGGATGCAGTCGGTCTTAAGGTAAAATGTATAAGAATGTTAGAAAGAAACATCAGACGGGGGGGGGGGGGAATCACGCTTCCCTACTGCTGCTTCTCTGCCCCCACTTTCATTGCGTGATACTTCCTCTTTCAAAAGAGAAAGTAAACAACATGCATGTGTTCTATTCAGTGGGCTGTTCTGATCGTGCTGCTTCTCCTGCACACAGCAAGAGATAGCAGAAACTTCCATTTTAAAAAACATATCAGATTTCCTGGGTGCTTTTTTGTGGCATGAGGAAGGCCAGATGGGGTGGGAGGTGCATGGGAGGCAGAAGTTGTCATGAGAGGGACCTGTGAAAATCCACGAGTGCCCAGCAATGAGCATGCAATAATACATTCCTCTAATGGAGCTAAGAAAGACCAACAGCAGAGTATTTAAACATATGTTTTAAGCTAAATGTTTTGGCTTTTGCCCTCATCAGTAGCTGTGCTGTTAAATGGGTCGCTGCCACTCCTGATATCCATTTAGCAGCACAGCTTCTGATGAGGGCAGAAACGGAAACATTTAGCTTACATAATTTAAATTTATATCCCACCTTTTTTCCTCTTGCAAGGAGCCAAGGCGGCTTACATAGTCCTCCTTGCCCTCTCCATTTTATCTGCATAATAACTCTGTGATGTAGGTTAGGCTGAGAGTTAGAGCTCCATCGGCTGAGCATTTTATTGCACGCTCATTACTGGGCACTCACGGGTTTTCGCAGGTCCCTCTCATGTCATTGTCTGCCTCCCACCCCTTCTAGCCTTCTTTGCATGATGAAAAAATGCCCCAATAAGTCTGACTTAATTTTTGAGATGGAACATGCTGCTATTTCCTGTTGTGTGCAGGAAAAGCAGCGAGATCAAAATGGCCCACTTAATGGGCCATATGCAAGTTGTTTACTTCCTCTTTCAAAAGTGGAAGTAATGAGGGACAAATGCGCAGGTGGAGAAGCAACGGTAAGGAAACACAATTTCCCCCCTGTGTGATAACACTCATAGTGCCTGGCCCAAAGTAACTCAATGAGCTTCATGGCCAAGCGGCAACTAGAACCTGGGGCTCCCGAGTCACCGTCCAACAGTCTAACCACTACACCCACTGGCTCCTCACAGTGTCATCCTAATGTATGTCATGGTACCCTGACCTTTTTAATTTGCTTTTTAAAGCCACTTTGTGGAATAGGGGCAGTGAGGTTGAATTAGAGCAGGAAAGTGGCAGATGGGGGAAGGGCAATTAGCTCCTTTCCTACCCTTTCTTTTCAAAACCAAATCACCACTATGGGTTTCAAATGTGTCTTTCTTCTTACAATCAAGCATTTTTAACCCTGCAAAGAAGAAAGTTACTTTGGAGGATGGGGGCGGGAAGGCAATATGGAGTGGAAAAATCAGGCGTGTGGAAAGTGATGTGCTCCTTTCCCACAGTCTCTCTCCCTCTCTTTCTCGGTCTGAAATCTTCCCTCCAAAACCAGCTTTGCTCTTTTAAAAAAGAAAAGGAAAAAATGTCAAGGCACTATTACATTTGTTAGTGTACAGTATTCTGTGATGTTAGCCCCTCAGTATTAAACGGGAAGTGTGGGAAGCATTGTAGAAGCAATGCCTGCAAATATGAAGAAAGCAAGTTGTGAGCAATTTTCTAAAATACTGCTTCACTTGGACAATGCCTCAACCAACTGGACCTGCCAGTCTGCACTAGAATCAGTCCAGTTGTCCTGTACCTTGCAGGTGCAGGTTGCATTGAAACCTCCATTTGGAACCACCCTTAACTTCTAACCAGGCCACGGCACTTTTGGTCTTCACACTGAAGTAATCTTCTGTCTCCAAGCAATTTGTCTTGATATAATTCCTCAGTGGGAAACAAGGGACAATAGGAGTTCCTTTGGGTGAAATTTGAACATGTTTCCTATGAAGTACAATGCAGTCTTCCTTCCAGCTATGTATTGCAACCTGTCAGGTCCTTGGTTTGGAGGTCTCAGGCTGGCGGCAAAACCAGAAAGATGATAAAGCCCCTTTTTGGCCACCATATATAGCTATGTACATCTTGGTGGATCATAAACCTGGGTGGGCTGACAGAAAAAGGAGAAGTGAGCCAGGGTTGTGAAGGTGAGACAGAGGGAAAGGAGAAGCGAGCTGAGGCAAGGAATAGTAGTCATGGAGTTTACTTGCAGCTCAGACCAGGACCTCATCTACACCAAGCAGTATATTCCAGTATGAAAGCAGTATATAAAAGGCAGAAGCCACACTACTGCTTCATAGCAGTATTGAAGTGCACTCACAACTGTTGGGGCCCATTGACACATACCACATACCACTTTCATGGTGTTATATCCTGCTTGGTGTAGATATGGCTCCTGCCTTTTATATACCGCTTTCATACTGCTTTCATAGTGGAATATCCTGCTTGGTGTAGATGAGCCCTAGAAAGCAAAGCAAATTTGTAGGACTTTTTTATTATTATTTTAACAATTTTATTATTTTCTACAAACAACAACAGCAACAACAAAAAGAAACATTATAAAACATCACATACTAAACTAACAATATAATACACTACATCTAATAAAAACACATACCGGTATATATATAAAAAAACCATATAAGGCCATATTCCATTTGAGGCAATCTTCATGTCAGACATATAGGATATCAATTACTTCACTTTAGCTAGCCCAGTATTATGTAAAGACCACAGATTATATATAAAATCCACAAACAAATTTGTAGGACTTGAGCCTTACTGTATGACTCACTCTGACCAAGTGCTGTTACCCCATAGTTTCTTCCTTTGGCCAGACACTGGTGATAATATTACAGAGGCTTATTCCCCACAAGTAGTCCCTAAGGAATCATGTTGAGGGTCTGACATAAGAATCACACATGATTCCCGCCCTTCCACCTGCCAGGTGGACATCTATCCTTGTCTGATGGAAACATGTACATAGATAGATGCAGGAGAAGCTAGCCTTTCTATTTGCTCAGGCCCTGTACATACCAAACTCCAGCCACATCATTATACCTTGTTGTGTAATTGCCTCTGCTTCTCAGCTCTTTGATAATACAATAGAGGTGCAGTGATCTGATATACAACAAGTGAGAGCTTGGTGAAGTCAGAAAGCAGAGATTGGGGGGGGGGGGGAAGGCGAGCCCAATATGTGTTGCTTCTTATCTTCTCGCTAAACTATGGCCTAATCCACACCAAACAAGATATATTGCACTATGAAAGTGGTATGAAAGCGGTATCTAAAAGGCAGGAGCCACACTACGGTACTGAAGTGCACTGACAACTGTTGGGGCCCATTGACACATACCGCTTTCATACTACTTTCATACTTCAATATCCTGCTTCATGTAGATTAGGCCTCTGTGTAAGAAAACACATGTCAACTTGCATGCTGATAGGATATAGGCATGTGGCAATGATGACCATGCCATGTTTCAGGTAAAAAGTGGCTTTCAGGGCTCATGAACGTTCTGTTTAACTCTTTAAGCAACAAACCTCGATGTCTTCCGTTTTTGAGGCTTGCAGTACATAGGGACCACAGCAATCCAGATAGTGACATTCTCTGCTTCTGTGGCACAGAATAAGGATAATGAGAAGCGTTCTGGGCAAATGCAAATATTCTTCCACCCCCACTTCCCCTGCCTGCCAGTAGCTGGAATGTGAAACTCATGATCTAGGTAGAATAGCACATCTTAGTTCTGCAGTAAAAATCCCATCAACTGTGTAGACATATAGGATGAAACATCCTGTTCAGCAGAGACTGGATGTCTACCCAGGGGGCCCATGCATAACTTGGGGGTGGGGAAGCAGGGGTACAAAGTACTGACATGGGTCCTCTCCCACACATAAACAACAATCTCGTCACATACAGTCTCATGAGTCATGAAAGATGTTTCCATTTTCATTCTGAAATTGCATTTTCTGCATCAGCTAGACTGCAGAAAGGCTTTGAATGGTTTGAAAACATGGAATCAGAATCCCCAGTCCTCTAGAGCACTTGAACGTGATACATTAATACATGTGTAGGGAGGACAGGGGCATGCTAACCCTGCCCCCTCCACCATCCCAGTATGCACTGGCCCAATGACCTCAGTTATGATCTTCCCACGTTGAACAGTCCTGTCTGAATTTTACCCACTTTCCCTTGAATGCAGGTAGAACTCTCCACCCACCCCTGCTTTGTCAGTATCTTTGACAGAGAGTTCTACTCACATTCAAGCACATGCAAATGAGGCCTTAGCTAGACCTAAGGTTTATCCCGGGGTCGTCCCTGCCTGCTCCAGGGATCCCCTGTGTGTTATTTACATGAACAGGGATGACCCCAGGATGATCCTGGGATAAACCTTAGGTCTAGCTAAGACCTAAGACTCCTGTTCAGAAAGTATTGCTCAGGACAGAGCAGCTGTGAGCAGTGCACACTGAGTATTTTTCCCCTTTGCTCTCATTGTAGAAACCAATGCTTCCAAAAGACAGGGGTGGGCAACTTGTGGCCCTCCAGATGTTTTGGCCTACAACTCCCATCATCCCTCACCATTGGCTATGCTGGCTAAGGCTGATGGGAAATGTAGACCAAAATATCTGGAGAACCACAAGGGTAGTTCTTAGACAGGGTCACAGCCCTAAAGTATTCCCCCCCCTTGCTCTCATTTGAGGCAGGGGAAGATGAAAAACAACAGGAATTTTGCTTCCCCATTTCCTTCAAGAATGATGTCCTTCCTTACAAACTGTAATGTGCAAATGCACCCAGAAATACACCAGCAGGCAAGGAAAATTCCACGTCATTGAATCCATCCCATGGGCTGTAGTCCAACACAGTTGGCGTCAGTTGACCAAGGCAGTGAATTATGTTGAATCTATGCTAATCTGAGCAAGTATTCCACAGGAAAAGGATGTTTCCTGATTTCTTCTATGGGCTTGTGCCTCATCGGAGAAAGAAGGAAATGGCACGTAGGGAATGCAGCCTCCCACACTCTCATCTCAAAAGAAATTAAAAACAACCCGTCTAACAAGCAGCTGGTTTTATGGAAGGTGTCTGCCCCAATTATATACATGGCTGGATTTTATTTAATAACTGCCTCTCTAGTTTCCAACATACCTAAGTAGTGCCTCTCTCTTCTACGAATGCAGTATTGGATTGCCTGTCTCAACCACCAGCAGCTCTTTTAATTAGTTATTTAGTTATTTATTGGAGCAGGAGCTGAAATGCTGTCCTTTTCTCATCCAATAAGCACACGAGTGTTAATGCTTCCCAATCCTTGTTCCTCTACATTTTTGTTATTGTCCTGACAGGTGGTGGTAATGCTGTTGCCCAAAGTGTGCAACCCAGAAGTCCCTGGTTCAAATTCTACCTTTCCTCGTGGCCTTCGGTAAGCTACCTTTCAGACCTATTGGCATGGTTGTAAGCACTATTTGGGTAATGCCATGTGAATGGCAAAACTGCTTTATCCTCACCCTGTTCAGACGCTAAGCATTTTGCGCTAAACATTATGGCTTAAGTGTGTCATGTGAACCATGATTTAGGCCTTAGCTAGACCAGTCTATATCCCAGTGAGAACCCCGGTATCGTCCCTGTGCATCCAGATGACGCACAGGGGATCCCGGGATCAGGGAGGGATCATCCCTCTCTTATCCCGGGATAGAGCCCTCCCCTTTGGGCCTGGTTTTTCTGTTGTCTTGGGCTGAGCCCGAGACTGCGGAGTGTGTGGCCTGTTTCTGTGGGTTTACCTAGCTCCGCGCGATCCGAGAGAAGCGCTGCACCCATCGGGGGTAAGGTGGGGGAGCAGGGAAATTAATTTAAATTTTAAAAAACCTTAACTTCGCTCCATCCCCTTTAAAAAATAAAAATGGCGGGCATGACGCCTGTCTTCCTGAGGTCATCGCGCCTTACATGTAAATAAGGGTGAATCTCGCGTTAATCGCAATGCGAGGTCTCCCCTCCTCTCCGCCAGACTTTTAGGTAGGCCTAGCTAAGGCCTTAAAGTGTTGTATGAACCATTCCTAACCATGGTGGCTACATAACCACAGTTTAAACATGCTCACTAGCCATTTGCTCCAAAAGCGTTAGCAGCCTAATCATGGCTTAGCATGTTGACTGAACAGGTTCACTATATCAGTTTTGTCTGGTTGTGGCTCACAGGGTCTCATCCCTTGTAACCTGCTTCTTTTGGGGGAGGTTGCGAAGGACTGAACCAGGGGTCTTCTGCATGCAAACTGTGTTCTCTACTACTGGATTATAGACAAAAGTATTTGCACACTCAATGTTCTGTATAACATCATAAGTATTAAAAACCCAGGCTACACAGAGAGATGAAACATCTACGCATAGTTCAAGGAGAAAATTACTTTAGACAAGCGTTTCTTTAAAACAGGGATAGGAAACCTCCAGCCTGTGGGCCTTATCCAGCCTGCAGAGGTTCCCCATTTAGCCCATGGAGCTAGCATGGAGAGGTATCCCAAGTGCTATTTTCAATCAGTGATGAGTGATAACTGGAAAGATCCCCCTGCATGCCACTTAGGGATTGGGTGAAACTGACAGTTTTTTTCTGTCTCCCACATTCCCAAATTCAACAGGTAAAGCCATCCCCTTCATGGAGAGGATATCTTTCTGCTATATAGCTGTACAAGATGGGGAGTCTGTCAGCAAAAAGAGGTGGGAACCCTAATTCAGCACCAACATGGCTGAATGAACAGGGACTCAAATACAAATTTTAAAAAGACAAGCACTCAAAGCCCTGGATCAGCAAATATGTCAGTTTCCCTTCCTCCCACAATCAAGTTTTTGTTTAGTTTTTAATCTCTAGTTCTTTTATTCTTTTTCTAAATCTCAAATATGAAGAACATTGCGAACTTTGGCAAATTCTTATCAAAACCGAAGTGAAACAAAATTCTCACCCATCCCTATGAGTAAGACATCCATTCCCCAATCATGCACAGCACAATACAATAAAGAGGTGGGCACATGGATGAGAACTGTGCGTACACGGGTGAGGAGTTCTTATTTGAATTTCCACTTTCCACTATAGCTGCATGTACTGATGAAGGGATACATTGTTATTCAGTTTAAACAAACAAACAAACAAGCAAAGAAGCAAAACCTCACATTGAGATGTGGCTTGTCTCTTTGGTATAGAGTAGAAAATTCAAAGACACCTGTAGTATTTGTTGTTCCCCACCTTGATCAGGATGGAGAGGTGGGTTAGAATTATTATTATTATTATTATTATTATTATTATTATTATTATTATTATTATTACTCAAACATTTTTTCTCTGTTTCTCTCGTTTTTAGTTTTAGGAACAGTTTGAGAAACAAAGGATAGTCCCACAGCCTCAACTCGCCTCTGGTAGTGTGTAGTGGTGTACTTTTTTTTATTTATCCATCTCTCTAGTGGGAAAAAAAACCACCACCTTAATCTTTCTTTTAACTCCCCCCCCCCATTTACGTGTTTCTCCGGCGTGCATGGCCTTCTGCCCAAGCTGGAGAAACGCAAAGACATTCCAATGGCCATTCGGCTCTCTGGTCCACCCCCTCCTTCCCCCTCATCCTGTCTGCCAATGGTGACCAATCAGGGGTCGCTATTGGCTGGGACATGCCTCCACTGCAAATCCAGAACAAGGTGACAGACGGCAAATGCACATCGGCACCTTGTTCACAGCAAAAAGCCACAGTAAGTCACCGACTTATTTAATTCGGAGCTTTGGAGGAATTCCCTGGGACGGCTCCGCGATGGTGGCTTCGTCATATAAATGACCTAGCGCCACTGTGGACCCCTCATCAAGACAAAACCCAGGTCTGCTGTAGCTTTCATTGATTGGACCCAAGGCCCTTTAGAAACATTGATAAATAACCTTTCTGTGAGGCTTCATTTTTGCCCCTCTCTTTTAACAGTTGAGGTGTAGAAGGAAGAGAAGGTTGATCTAAGGGTGGGCAACTAGTGACCCTCCAGATGTTTTGTCCTACATCTCCCAGGATCCCTCACCATTGGCTATGCTGGCTAGGTTTGATGGGAGTTGCAGTCCAACAATTCCAGTAGGGCAACAAGCTTCCCACCTTTAATTTATGACTAGAATTTGGTTTATATAAATGATTGAAATGAATGCAGCTCTCTTACAATGGGAGAACCAGAAGGCGAACTGTTTGTATGTTGGGTGGGGTGGATGCTACAGATGAGAGGAATTGATTGCATGGCTTGGCAGGGGGGCTGAACATCTTTCATCCCGAGGACAGAATTCAATTTTCAAGAAACACTCAGGGTTGGGTGGAGGCAAAATGGGTAGGCCCAAATACTAGAAATTCCCCCAAATACCTGCATATTTTAGCTTAAAACTCTTACAGCCAGTAACTGAACCTTAGGAGAGGCATCCCCCATTTTTTAGAATAGGGAAAAACTGCTCATAAGCCGGAAAACCACCCAAATCTCTTTCTTGTTCAGTCACCGCCAGCTCAGATCCCATTAGGTTATACTTGAAGTCGTTGGGTTTTTTCCCCCCAACATGCATCACCTTACATTTGCTTACATTGAGCTGCATCTGCCATTTGGATGCCCACTCTCCCAGCTTGGAGAGATCCCTATGGAGCTCTTCACAATCGCATGCACCAGCAGGGCAGAAGGTGAGGTGGCTGGAGGAGGTCCTCCCCCCAATTTCAGGGATGTGTCAAGGAGACAGGTGATCCTCCAGCCCTAACACATACCCCAAAAACCCACCTCCCGCCCTTGGAGCATTGATAGCGGAGGAATAACAGCAGCAGTCCTCCCACTGTGAGGGTGGACCTCATTCTCCAACCAGGGACCACAGGATTGTTTGGTTGTTGTTGTTGTTGTTGTTGTTGTTGTTGTTGTACATAACATTGCATTTATACAGCATTTATGGGATTATTGTAGTAATCCTAACCACAATCCTGTAAATTAGAGCAGTATTCACCCCATGTTGCAGATGAGGGACTGAGGCAGAAAGAGAGAGTAGGGAGAGGGGTGTTGCTTGTCCAAAGCTACCTAGTGAGTTCACGGCCAAGGAACGATTGGAATCTGGGATTTCCTGGTTCCCAGGTGAATCTCCCAGCCATTGCACCCCCAGCTACATGTTTGTCAGGTCTAGTCACCTTCCTTTTTTGTTCTTCGTTTTCTTCTTTCACATGACGCAGACACAGATGCAAAAGCTGAGTTCTGTCCTCCCCTTCTGTGACGCAGGTTGAATATTGCATCAGGATTCAGGCTGTGTAGCTCATTTTCTCAGCCTCTCTGCTGCTTTACAAGGATTTCCTTTGAGTTACATTCTATTCTAAAAAGGTGCTCGTATCTTGTCATCCTTTCTGGCTTTTCTTTTTGGTCCTGGGAATCAGTGGGCTGACAGGGAGGATGGGCAAGAAGAGTCGATACTCCTTGTTCTGCACACTTAGTGATTAAAATTCTGCAAAAAGATTAGTACGGCTGCACAGCCCACACTTCCCCCATGGGAAATCCATCCCGAAACTCTTTCCAGTGCTCACTTTGTCTGGGACGTTCTGGTTTTCCCTTTAATTGCTTTTGCGATATCCTCATGCTGAAGTTCTGGCTCTCCTGCCAATAAACAACCTTCACTGCAATTAAGCGGTCCGATAAAAATAAATTAAGGCAAGGAATGTGTGAGATTCAGGAACTGGGATGACCTTGGCTGCTGCCTTTGCAAGCCTTTCCACCCACTTGTGTTTCTCTTGCTTGTGTCCACTTTTCAAGCTGCAAGCTGAGATTTAGACAGTGGGAAAATTTAGAGAGTTGATAGGTAATAAGCAAGAAAGAGGTATCATGGGTTTGGAAAGCAAGTCCACTGAGGAAATGTTGGTGGTGCAGAATATTCTTTGTTCGTTTCACATTTTATTTCTTCCTTCATCTTGTGTCCATGTTTCCAAACATTCGTCAGTTCATTTCACAATGCAGAAGACAGAGGTATCTGAGAGAAGGAAGAAGCAAAAGGAGACAGGAATTGTATTGTACAAGGCCTTGCTACATTGTTTGCAGGAGCAGTGTGCCTGAAAGGTTCCCAGATTGGACACCTGCCTCCAACTACCTAGAAAACGTTAAGAACGTGCAATGCTGGATCAGACCAAGGGTACATCTAGCACAACATTCTGTTCACACAATGGCCAACCAGCCGTCAATGGGAAGTTCACAAGCAGGACATGAGTGCAACAAAAGCCTCACACCCATGTCCCCCAGCAACTGGTGTACATAGGCATATTGCTACTGGAGGTAGCGTAAAGCCATAAGCATTGATAGTGTTCACCTCCAGGAATTTGTCTAACCCCCTTTTAAAACTATCCAAATTGGTGGCCATCATTACGTCTTGTGGTAGTGAATTCCATAGTTTAACCATGCGCTGTGTGAAGAAGTACTTCCTTTTATCTTTCCAGTATCTCCCACCAATCAGCTTCATGGGATGACCCCACTGAGTTTCTAGTATTATGAGAGAGGGAGAAAAATGTCTCCCTATCCACTTTCTCCACACCATGCATAATTTTGGACACCTCTATCATGTCTCTCCTTAGTCACCTTTTCTCCAAGCTAAACAATCCCAGTTGTTGTAACCTTCCCTCACAGGGGAGATGCTCCAGCCCCTTAATCATTCTAGTTGCCCTTTTATGCACTTTTTCCAGCTCTACAATATCCTGTCTTAGGTGTGGTGACCAATAGTGTTCCGAATGTGGTTGCACCATAGATTCCAAGCGTGGTTGCACCAAGGCCAGTATGACATTGGCAGTTTTATTCTCAATTCCTTTCCTAATTATGCCTATGTTCTGCATTCTGCAACATTGGAAAGTACCTTTCCTATAGTGAGTCCTAAGAGTATTTGCAATTCTGGCAAACTATAGTAGCAATCCTGGATCAAAGCTTGGATCTGGGAGATTTGCACCATTATGAATTGGCTGTGTAACAATAATATAAATTAAAACTCTGCTTTCAAAGGTATTTCATTTGTCCATCTGAAAGGGAAAATATTTCACCAGAGGTTTTTACGCATTGCACGGCAGCTGCAGCAGCTGCAGCACAGGTCTTTCCTAGCTTGGTTAGTACTAAACAAGGGGAAGGACTGGATACAAGTTTTAAAGCTTTTAAAACTTGATTTTGTTCTGACTTTTATACTGCCTGTTTGGTGCATTCTCTTCCCCTCCTTATTGTTTTATTATGATTTTATTAGAATGTAAGCCTATGTGGCAGGGTCTTGCTATTTATTGTTTTACTCTGTACAGCACCATGTACATTGATGGTGCTATATAAATAAAATAATAATAATAATAATAATAATAATAATAATAATAATAATAATACAATGCAGCACTACACTGAGCCAAAGAGGAAAATTTGCCAATATTTTCAACTTCCCCCATCATAATTTTTAAATGGTGCTGGCTCTTTTGGACAGCTAAACCCGAACATGGAGCAGAGGTTTGGGCCTCCCGTTTTGCTGCTAGTGTGCTTGTGGACAGTAACACAGCCTGGGTCACCAGATGTCCTTTGACTCCATAACCTTGTAAGCCCTTTCCAACTCTACCATTCTTTCTCCAGAGGATATTCCTCTATTTGAAGGCATCCTGTACAATTCTGATTTTACGATAAAGGGTAAAATCCAATGTAAGTCCTACATAGAGTAATTCCATTCATTTCAATGGATCTAATCTCAGTAGGAATGCTGTTGAATTTTACCTGGTCACAGTCTTCCGCACTACGGTGGGATGGATTGTATTTCTATTGAAAGTATGATAACACTTTCTAAATTTGCAGCTGTACATATAAATTTGTGTATGCACATTTTATGCAAATCACTGTCCTCTTCACTTTTTTGATGCTGTATTTCCTCCTTTTTGGCAATTTGTAAGTGGCCACCCTAAAGCACATGTACATCCGATATATAAACAGGGGTGCCATCAGTGGTTGGTCAATTTGTGGGGCTGGCGATGGACCCACTGCTGGTGTGTGAGCCCCAGCGGATGTTCAACCATACGGATTGCTGATACTGGAAAGATACACCAGGCCTGCCATGCTGGTGTGACAAAAGAAAAAGTAGTTTTGTACATGTTGCATTCTGCTAGGTGGAAGGATTTCTTACATGTTCCAAATATTTGCCAGAAAAAAAATACAAGCCAAAATGGCAAACTGCCGATTAATTTTCTCATCGTCATCACTAGAAATAACACTGAAAGATACTGGCAAGTATTGCCAATGGCATGCCAAGCAAAATTATATCTGCAGTCATCTCATCCGGAAAAGCAAATTAAACAAATCGGTAGAAAGCTGTGCCTTTCCTCCCAGTGTAATTGGCTGCAGCTATTTATAGCCACTGAAATGTAAAACGAATGGTGCTTTATTAGCCGAACAAGCCCAGATCATATTAAGAAACAAGATTAAGACATCCACGGCGATTTGTTGCAGGACAGCATTCCATAGGCTCCAAGATTTGATCTGTTTTCTTGGTTCGTTATTTTCTATCCGTTCTTGATTGAGCTGAATATTATAGATAGAAGCATGAACAAAAATAAGTTAGAGGAACTTACATTGTTGGGTGACCATGCATAGCTTTGTCTGTTATCCCCAGACAAACCGAACAATGAACCTGAAAATACTGCAACTTCTCCACAGTCTGTCAACTGTCCTTTATTTGAAATGCATTACTCAGCCACTAGATGACTCTGTTAGCTGCCTGGAGTCCTCCAGAAAAGATTTTGGCCCCTAGAGGACAAATTGGACACACTTGGAAGTAGAGTGGAAGTCCATTGACCTATTTACTTTAAAAGAAAAATGTGTCTGGCCTAAGAATGACTTTAAACTCTGAATCCATATGAAGGCAACTTCTAATACAAAAGTTCTGTGTGATCCTAAGACTTCTTGAAGCAAGCAATAAGTGCTTCAGAAAGTGGCACATAATGACTGCTGTGCCAGCGCAAGGTAAGAAGCCATGATGTTATGTCAGAATTGCAGAGATATTCTGCTGTCTTTTCAGGCAGATACGCGAGGTAAGTGGTTTTGATCAGAGTGTAAATCCTCGGCTCACCTATCACAGTTCATCTTTTTTCTTTCTTTTTTTAAGGCAAAGGTAAGGTGGAATTAATCTGTCCTGGGGTTAGATATTAAGCTTCAGGGATAGTCAAAACTCTGTAGTTGATCATGATGGTAAAGTTGTAATCTCTCAATTATAATGCACTTCTCTTGATTTCAGGTGCAATTTATATAGATATAGATAAAATGTTTCTAGAGTAAAACTAGACACACTACTTGCAGCATCCTAACACATAAACAGAAAGAATAAGCATGCATCTCCCTTCCAATGCAGAATATGTCATAGAATCATAGTAGAGTTGGAAGGGGCCTATAAGGCCATCGAATCCAACCCCATGCTCAATGCAGGAATCCACCTTAAAGCATCCCTGACATCCTTCAGCTGCCTCTTGAAGGCCTCTAGAGTGGGAGAGTCCACGACCTCCCTAGGTAATTGGTTCCATTGTCATTCTGATCTAATAGTCAGGAAGTTTTTCCTGATGTCCAGCCGGAATCTGGCTGCCTTTAACTTGAGCCCATTATTCCGTGTCCTGCACTCTGGGATGCTCCTGAACCACTGTGAAAGAGAACACTGGAAAAAGGTGGTGAAGGGTTCTCATTCGAGATCTGGACATTCCCCTCCCCTCCAATAACAGAATCCTGATTTTGTCCTTGAATGGCAATTAAAGCCTTGACTAAAGCTTCCCCCTCAGCTGGTGCCTTTCGGATGTGTTGGACTGTAATTCCTGTCATCCCCAGACAGCACAGTAACTGGGAGTTAAAGTCCAACACATACAGAAGGTACCTTCTGTATGTGTTGGACTATAACTCTGGCTTGGGGAAGGCTGCCCTAGAGTACCTCTTCATGTACTCTTGCTGTATACTCTCACCACAAAAAAAAAATAAGTGTCAAAGGTTTTGATATTTTAGTGGTGCACTTCCAAGCGATCCTCGGAAGCATGTAAACCCTGCAGCATATGATAGGGGAAGGGGTCTTAAATCACAGCTGGATGGAAGGAGATGTAAGGAGGATGAGCTATGTACATGGCAACTTTTTTTAATTATTATTTTAGTGTCAGGTTGATTGGGGTTGAATGCTATGTTTCAATCTTGGCGACTTCTTATTTTATCCAAGCTGGCTTTGCTTAATCCTTCTTGAGGTTTGCCAGTTCTTCTGGAACTTCATTTTTCTTCTCTGAACCTCCTGCCTCTGCCATCCATCAGGACAAGTTGTTTAGATCTCTAAATCTCTGCTCTGAAATAATTTTTTAAAAAAAGCCCTCTGCAAGGGAAAAGGTGCCAAACTACATCCCTGATTCCTCCCCCACCCCATCACCACCAAAAGAAGGCTTTTCAAAGGAGCAACTTACACTTTCGATGGATGCAAGGAAAATAGAAAAAAAAATCCAAGAAAAATAAGGGGAAAATAAAGCAATGACCAAGAATAACATCCGATTTAATGTTGCCAGCCTATTTTATGTCTTTTGAAACCAGTAAATTTTTCTCCGACATAGTTTCTGGGAAAAGAAAAAATATATATAAGAGAGAGAGAGAGAGACCCACATATTTATAAGTAGGTGGAGTGTAGAGCATACTCCAAGCCCGCCGTGGTGAGGACTGGCGTGTTACCATCATAGAAATAGTACTTAAAGTGCAGCTGGACCTTTCACATGAGAAGATATGTCGCTGATGCTGAAAATGTGTTCATTTCAAGTCCTGTGACTTCACATGGAAAATATTGCACCACTTAATTAACGGCAATGAGGAGAGATGAGGCATTGCCTTGTAAAACAAGCAACCCAAACACTCAAATCTCTCTCCAAAAGGAAAATAAATAAGTTAATATAAAGGTCTGGGAGTTTCAAGCAAAAGCATTGCAAAAATTAAAAAAAAAAAAGATAGGGAAGAGCAGAAAGGGAAGACTTTGGGATCCAGAAGTTCTTTTTTATTGCAAAAGGCATGAACTGGATCTGTCTTGCCTCCATTCCATTGTGCAGAAGCTCGTATACATTTCAAAGCAGGTCAGGGGAAGTTTCAAGTAGCTATTAAAAATTCGAAAAAATGTCGTACCAGGAGAATAAATGCATTGAAATACACGAAAAATGCTTGGAAGGATAAAAATGCCTTTGCCTACTACCCAAAGGACAACAATGTTCGTAACAGGCAGGTCTCTCTAGGGATGGAATTCTGTGAATAGGACACCATCAATAAAATAAAAAAAAATACAAGCCCATGTGGAAATAGAACAAAGCAATTTGACCTCCTAAAATTGACAGTTTCACTGAGATGGACAGATCCATACATCTATAGCTCTAATGCACAAAGGGCTTGAAAAATAAGCACCAACCATTTCTGTACAATATGTAATTATTGTTGTTCAAATACTTTATCGATGATAGAAATATTTCTGTTTGTATACCACCCTAGAATACAAATTGGAAGATAAATAAATTTGAATTGTACTCAGAAATGAATTGGAAACTCAGTAGTGGGCCTATGATATGTTCCCATCATCCCCTGGTGGCAAACTGAGGTTTCAACACATTTTTCAAAGGCAGACAAATGTACAACACACCATAGTAGTCAATCCTAGATGTTACTACAGCATGCAAAACTGCATCCAGTCTATGCCTGTCCGGGAGAGCTGGCATATCAGCTTGAGCTGATGAAAGACACTCATTTTCACAGAGGCTACCAGTGACAAGGCTGAGTACAAGAATACCCCTAAGCCTGAGCCTTCAGAGATAGTACAACCCCATCCAGAACATCTCCCTGAAGATGGAACCTGCAGAGCCTCTATCTTATAAGGACTGAGTTCCCATTTATTGGCCTTTATCTAGCCCATTAATGAGTCCAGACATTGGTTCAGCACTTCCACTGTCTCACTGAATCCAATGATATAGGGAGATTGAACTGAATATTGTCAGTATACTGATGGCATCTCACTCCAAATCCTTCTCCCAGTGGGTTCATGCAAATGTTAAAAACATGAGGATCAAGATAGAACCTTGTGAGACCCCACTGCATAAATGTCATGGGACCAAGCAGTAGTCGCCCAGCCCCTGCCTTATGGAATCAGCCCTCTAGGTATACCACTGTATCACCATTCTTCCAATACCCCAATCAGAGAGCCCATGCAGAAGGATACAATGGCTCATGGTATCAAAAGCTACTGAGAGATCCCAGAGAATTAGCAGGCTCATAAAACATTCATCAGGGCAGCCAAGACAGACTCTGAACCAAATCCAGGTCTGAACCAGATTGAAATGGGTCCAGATAATCAGACTGACCAAAGAACGTCCACTGGACAGCCACCAACCTTTGGAGTACCTTGCCCAAGAAGTGATTATTAGATTCATTTGGGAAGGCATGGATGAGAAAATTGAAGGTTCATTTGTTCATTTTTATTTTATTTTATTTAAAACATTTCTTGGCCACCTTTCAAACTAGAAGCCCTCCCAAGGTGGCTTACAACAATACATAAAACAGTTTAAAGACTTCTAAGTATTTATATCCCATCCTATTACATAGTTTACAGGGTGGCCTAAAGCAAGAATAAAATGAGCTAAAAAGACGCATAATGAGAGCAAATCAACAATAAACATATGAAGACACAGGCAGCATAAAATCATGTGGTTGAGATAAAAGTCAATTTAGAAGTTGAAACAGATGAAAAGACCTGGGAAAATATAAAGGTCTTCACTTGGTACCAAAATAACATCAAAGCAGGTCCTAAGCAAGGAGAGGGAATAGGTGGTGTGCCACCATTTACGTGAAGGAGATGAGATCCCCAAAGGATCACAGTTCATGAATACATTATTACTAGATTCTTGGAAAGAAACCCAGCAGTGCATTTTAGAGGTCCTTATGGGTACATCTAACAGCAAATGCCGAATGGTCTTTCTGTTGGGGGCAAATTCAGTTACAGAGCTCAGTTGTAATCAATTCAAAAAGCCAGCAAAAGTATGGATGACTGTAGTAAGTTCCAGATGTAGTGGGAAAGCTTGCAATTCCCAACGCTGGTACACATGATGACAGCTACGCCCTACTCATGATCTCAAGTGGGCAAAGTGAGTGTTAAAAACCTCCTTCTGGATGAGGACTAGAAACACCTTGTAAGATCCTTCCAGATCCCTGCCTTCTAGAAGTCCAAAAGTCCTTGCAAATATGCAACGAGATCTAGCAGCTCCAGGGCCATTTCAAACAGTGTCCAGTAAAGCCATTCTGGAATCTTCCTGGCTATTCTAGAACCCCTAGATCCAAATTCAAAAATCCTGTTCTGCTGGAAACCTTTCTGGAGTGGGAAACTCTCTGGCCATTCTAGAATTTCTGGTTCCACTCTTGACGTTTTGACAGAATTCAGTTTTTGTTTTTTTAAATGCAATCCTGTTCTCCTGAAATAGTTGCAGAGTACAACCTGTAAGTGCCACCTGTCACTTGCATCTTCAAAACTTTGGTTGAATGATACAAATCATTGACACACAAGCCACCTTTTCCAGATAACAAGAACAGGTTGATGTGCTTTATCTGCTGGGTTCTGTTCTACAGATCAACTTTATCTGCTGGGTTCTATTCCACTTCAGTCCAGCATATGGCAGTGTGTGTCTTTCTCCTACAAGAATTGTTCCACGTGGTACCTCATATCCCTCCATTAGCCTTCAGTTTATACAAACAGGTAATGTACTCCATTTGAAAATGAACCCAACATGAGAGAAATCACTGTCTTTGGGGTGGGAGAGCTGCTAATGAAAATCTAGTGCCTGCCTCAAATGTGTAATAGAAGCAAACTATGCCTCTGAACATGGGTTTGATGTGTCTTTAAATAAGCTAGAAGCTGCAGCCTGTACATGAGTTCAACAAGCTATCTGATACTATGAGTCGCCTTTCAAAACCTGGATCTCTGCCTCTACCCACCCCGATGCAGGAATATAAATCTAGATTTTGTTTCATCTGTCTGCAGAGGAAATGTTGATGAAATTGACCCCAAACCAAGCAAACAATGGGGCAAGCACACACGAGTGTTTGTTTGTTTGTTTTATTCTTACAGAGGGAAGAATTAGCTCTTTTAAGAAATGGTTCATTTTCCCCATCCATCTGGTTGCAGTTAGTTTGGAGATATAATTTTCAGAACTGATCACTTATGGGTAGACCATGCAATTAAAGTATTTGAAAAACAAACAGCTCGAAACCACCGATTGTGAAGAGTGTGGCTTTGCACACGATGGCCCATTTTCCATGAAGAAATCATCAGCATCCAGCACAGGACCACCTTTTGGGAAGGGAATATAAAATCAGATTTAAAGGGAAACCAAGGCTGGGCAAAGGCATAGATGAAAACATTGATCTGATTTGCTTTTATCTGTCTTTCTTTTTAAAAAAGCAGATTGTTGGAAGTGGATGTGCAAACTACCCAGTGCAAGCAGATGAACCTTCACACCAGCATTCTGCCTTACACCGGGGGGTGGGTTTTTTTTCTACACTACTGCTTTAAAGCGCTTTATAACAGTTTTGACAACTGTTGGGGACCAGGACACACTGCATATACAGTTTTCAAAATGTTTTCAAAGTGCTTTAAAGCGCTTTAAAAGCAATAGTGTAGATCCCACCCACCCCCAGGTCAGATTTTTGTCTTTCTAACCCATATTATGTACTCTGTCTAGCAGTGGCTCCTCAGTCTCAGTCAAAGAGCTTTCCCATCAGCTGTTACCTGATCATTTTAATAGGAGATTCTAGCAACTGAACTTGGGAACTTCTGCAAGTTCAGCAGGGTTGGGCAATTGGTGGCCCTCCAGATGTTTTGCCCTACAAGTCTCATCAGTCCCCACCATTGGCTACAGAGGCTACGGCTGATGGAAGTTGTGGGAAGGGGTGTCTCCAGTTTCACTGAGGACAGTCCTGTACTTGAAGGACTGCCAGAGGACTGTCCTCTATTTTGAAGGTGTCCTGTATCGGTAGGGCTGTCCAGTTCAAGTCCAGTTCAAAGCTAAAGCATTTTTTAAACCATTTAAAAAAAAAAGAATGGAAAAGGTTCCTGGATTTCAGGAAAAGCCCTGAAGCTCAGCCTGCAAATTGCATGCTCATCGAGCCCCCAAAAGGGCTAGATTCCACAGCAATGGACATCCCTAGTCCTGGCATAGGGTCGGCTCTGCTCACATGGCTGAGTTTCCAAAGCTGCTACCTCCTCCCGGCTCAGTAGAGAGGCATTGCCCATTGAGGCACTCAGGGAGGCTTCATGCCTATATAAAGTTCACTAAACTGGCAATAGCTTTCTCTTTCAAAAGCAGGTTGCCTTAGTCATTATCTAGCTGGAAAACAACACTTTATTTCCCGGGATTCCTACACTGAGTCCAGGGCCAGCACTTCAATACCCCTCTAAAGGCAGCAATGTTGATCTAGCCCAAGAGCCAAAACAGATTACCTGCCCATGTGTCTGCCTTGTTCACATATAAAATAGGGGAGGCGGCTTTAACAGTAAAAGCAGTGTATGGGGCAGGGGCTCTGAAGCCTCCCTGATCCTCCCCACAGTTGGTTGGTCCAAGTACTTTTCTCAATGCAGGAAGTGAAGCAGGAATGGAGAAAAATGGAGGAAGGTAAGGCAGTAGGGTAGCCATGTGGGATCTCTTACTAAGGAAAATTCTCTGTTTGAAGGGCTGCCAGAGGACTGTCCCCTATTGCTTATCAACTGTTTGCTCTTGGACAGCAGGCTTAACAGGCAGGCCAGGTGTACGTCACCTTGCCCCAGTGCTCTGCACTCTAGTGAGATTTACTGCATTCTTATTTAAGGAGAAGGAAGAGGAGGAGATGATGAAGAAGAAGAAGAAGAAGAAGAAGAAGAAGAAGAAGAAGAAGAAGAAGAAGAAGAAGAAGAAGAAGAAGAAGAAGTCATGTGTAAATTTGCCTAAGTGTCTTTATATAAATAAATTGGCATATGCAAATGTTATACAAATTAAACTTCTATTTTTTGGTGATGCATTTTCCTCATTTGGTGATTCATAAGTAGCCATCCTATAAGGCATAGGAGGTGGAAGGGTGCCACATCCCTCTGCCACACTGATTCAGATCCAGAGTGAGATTCAGATGAGGCACTTGGAAGTTGGCTGAGCTACACAGTCTGCCTTGCAGAGTTACTACATTGCTAGGACTTATATGAAATTAGGCTTGTCCTAATAACTGCAGCTTTTATTGTCCCTATCTCCTTTCCCACTCCCAAGTTTCTTGCCTAGCCTTGATCATCACACATCACCAAGAATGCCAAGTTTTGGGCAGACATGCCTTTATTTTCTGCTAGTTTATCACAGCTGATTTACAAGCCTGCAGGTGGCAGCTGGGAGATCAAAGTCTTCTTATCTTAAATTTCAAGTTTATTTATATAGCTTTAAAAAAAAAGTCAGAGGCCCTTGTGTGTGCCCATATATTTACAACTTAACATGGAGGCACTGTGTCCTACTTTAATTCTACAAAACTCTGCACAAGACCAATGTACAGACTTCATTGGTTGGATTGATTGCTACATTCTTGATCAGACGAATTAGTGATCCAAGTCTACATTGATGGGAGAAATCCATCCAAATTAGTACAAGCACTGCACAATCCTCTCTGAAACATACTTCCCAACTTCATCCATCACACTGCTTAAAATCTGGAAGGAAAATTGAGAGCGTAAGCTGCTACCAAAGTACTCCAGTTTAAGATGAACATGATGAACATTGTTCACTCTAATGGTTGCAGACCAAACATCTCTGAGTAGGCAGGTGATTGGATGAGTTCCTTGAGCAATACTCAGCACTATAAAAGATATATCAAATATAAGGACTTCCAGTGGGGGAAATCCAATTCCTCATGTAGAAGTTGGATTTTCCTATCGAATAATATCCAGTTTAAAATATCCAGCTTTGAAATATGCTGTGGTGAGCTCCCTGGTGGGTTTAGAATACAGAATTTATTGCAGAATTTCTTGGGACAGGATGAGAGGTGGGGGAAGTAACATATAAGGCTAAAGCCAAATATTTTCCAGTGAAGAAAGATTTGGTGGGGCCAAAAGGTTTCCCAGCAGACCTCCAAAAAGCATATTTTATCATATTAACTTTCTACTACTGTTTGCAGCTCACATTGACCACAGCTTCAGAGCCAATTCCTGTTTGAAAAAAGAGCCTTCGTGCATAGAAACCATGAGTTGCCATGCAGCCAATCAGATTTGTTTACATTATATAAATGATATATTATTTAGTTATTACAATATTTATATACCGCTCCCCATTGAAAATTTCGGAGCAGTGTACAAGATAAAATAAAATAAAAACAGAATAAAACACTTCAAAATAGATTTTAAAAGAAGCAAAATATCATGAATGAAGGCAATGGCTCTTGAATAAGTATTGGCTTCTCTCTGAGCTAGTGTCATTGGGCTTCTGAGTGGCTCTGCGATGATGTCACTGGCAACAGGAAAAGAGGCTGTTTTTCAGACAAAAAATGGTGCTGAAGCCGCAGCCAATCGGGGCTACCATAAGGCTCACCATGGAATTCTGTTGTTGGAATTTTAGAGAAGCATGAAATTTGAGAGAGCCTAAATTAATTGGGCTCATCTACACCTGCAGCCCTTTGGGAAGTGGGGAGGGACAATCATGGCGTTTCCACTTGTGAGATCGTCCCTCAGCCACCATTAACACAGTGAGGGAAAAGGACAAAGGGCCTGTGCCAGGCAAGGTGGAACTGAGTTCTACCCAGATCTGCGCCCCCTTTGTCCTTTGGCAGTGATGGGGTGAAAATCCACTGGGCCCATCCATCAGGGCCTGTGAGGGCCGGATGCAGGGGTGTCTGTTGCCCTCGTGGGCCCAGGCAGATTTTTGTCCCATCACTACCCACAAGGCCTGATTTTTCAAGCGTGACCAGAGTGGTGTGGGATAAAGTCACGCCGTGGTGGATCCGAAGCTCTCAGCAGAGGGCTTTCTCTGCTGTGGCACCCTGGTTGTGGAATGAGCTCCCCAGAGAGGTCCACCTGGCACCTACACTGTACTCCTTTCGTCGCCAGCTGAAGACCTTTTTATTCACTCAGTATTTTAACACTTAATTTTAACAAATTTAAATTTTACTGTTTTAACTCTGTATTTTAATCTTATATCAATTTTGCTGTGTGGTTTTATCCTGATTGTGCTTTTTATACTGTATTTTGTATTTGTGCTTTTAACCTGTTGGTTGTTTTATTATGGTTTTAATTTTTGTGAACTGCCCAGAGAGCTTTGGCTATTGGGCGGTATAAAAATGTAATAAATAAATAAATAAATAAATAAATAAATAAATAAATAAGATATCATCGTCAGGGGCCTACACATTCTCCTAAAAGCAGAATTTAAGACTATAAGGAAAAGCACACCTGAAAAGAAAAAGAGAGCTAATCTCTCCCAAAAAATGATATGGATGCAGCTGTGTGAGATGGAGTGCTTCTGTGTGGAAGAGGTTCTCGGGGAGCAGCAGCGGAGCGATGGCACTCACTGCCTATCACATCACTGAAGCGTTCTGTGAGAAAATAACCCCTCTCTGGGCTGTGATTGGCTGGCTGGATTCTTCCCTTGTCATATAATTGCCTGTGAAATTGCAGCCCATACGGTTAAAATATTAAATGGGATAGCATTACACTCCTTAATCCACAGCTGAGACAAAGCGCAGATCAGGGGTAATCCACTTGACAACACGGTGCTGACTGTCTGATGTGGGAGATGTCAATTAGCCTTTAAGTGGAAACACATTTTTGCAAGTTACATAATATGGAGCCCTTCTCTCCCCCCCCCACCTCTTTTTTCACGCATTGAAAAGAGTCAAAGCTAAATATTATGACAGATTCACCATTTCTGGGCCTCATATTGCCAAACGTGAAGACTGCACCTGCAGTTTTATTTTGCTCTTGGACCCCATTGTTCCATGCTATTTACTTATTTATTTTAAAAGTATCGAAGCCTGTGCATGGATCTTAGGAAACCTTCCTACGCAGGCTATATAGCACTCAACATGCCCTGCAGTGCTTCATTAAGTGTTGTGTTGGGTCTCTGTCACATATAAAGATGGTGAATCTGATGATGACACTGCTGGGAAAGTTCCAACTGCTATTCTCTCCCCTTCCCCCACCCCCCGGCAACCCGTCCCATTATTCTTCCACAAGAGAAGTCTTAGATCATGGAGGGGCGATGGCCAGTCCAGGTCCGGGCCTGATTCAAAGTGCTGGTATTAACATTTAAAGCCTTAAATGGTTTGGGGCCAGGCTATCTGAAGGAATGCCTCCTGCCATATGTACCTGCCTGGACTCTAAGAGCATCTTCAGGGGGTCCTTCTCCGTGAGACAGGTGGCTACCAGGAGGAGGCCCTTCTCTGCTGTGGCACCCCGGCTGTGGAATGAGCTCCCTAAGGAGGTTCGCCTGGCACCTTCACTATATTCTTTTAGATGCCAGGTGAAGACCTTTTTTATTCTCTCAGTATTTTAACAGTCTATAAATTAATTTTAACTGTTTTAAATTTGTATTTTAAATTTGTACTTCTGCGCGGATGATGATTTTAACCTGGTTGTGCTTTTATATTGTATTTTATTATGGTTTTATACTGTTGTTTTTAGGGATGTGCTCCGCTCCGATTAGGAGCGTAGAAGCAGTAGCGGATTGGCCTGCTCCGCCTTACCCAGAGGACCCCCTAGAAGCAAGGCGAAGAGAAGCGCCCATTTTTCGGAGCTCCGAGTTCAGGCGGAGCGCTCCGGTCGCCATCTTGAAAACATTTCGCCATAGGATTGCATTGCGGCAAATAATCGCGCATAACTACGTTGTTTTTGAAGCTATCATTCTGAAAATTCTTGTGCACAGAGAGTCGTGGATGGGGGTCATTTTGAGACCACTCTCACCTCTCTGCGTTGTCTGGGTCGCGGGCTATATTTTTGTGAAAATCGGGTCAACCGCGCGGCTCAAACGGCGTTTTCGGCTTTTCGCCCATAGGATTGCATTGAGGGAAAGAATCGGGGATAACTGGGGGGGGTTTAAGCTATCGTTCTGAAAATTCTTGTGCACAGAGAGTCGTGGATGGGGGTCATTTTGAGACCACTCTCACCTCTCTGCGTTGTCTGGGTCGCGGGCTATATTTTTGTGAAAATCGGGTCAACCGCGCGGCTCAAACTGCGTTTTCGGCTTTTCGCCCATAGGATTGCATTGAGGGAAAGAATCGGGGATAACTGGGGGGGGAGGTTTAAGCTATCATTCTGAAAATTCTTGTGCACAGAGAGTCGTGGATGAGGGTCATTTTGAGACCACTCTCAACTTTCTGCATCGTACGGGTCGCGGGCTAGAAGTTTTTAAAAAATCGGCGGGAAAAATACCTTTTTCAAAGGGCTGAGGGGCAGAGTCAGCTCCCGGTCATGATGATCCCAAAGTTGGAGGAGGGCATAGGCAAAACAGGTAACTTGGGATTCTGGGAAACTTCTCTTTCTTCATCTGAACGGGCTTTTCCCCGTGTTTTTTAAAACAGTAGCCCCACCAAATGCACAAACACAACCTGAAATCATATACTAAGCCAAGAATAAGAGATAGAAACACAGCACTGCTCCCCACCCTAACCTTGGTGAACAACTGAATCGATGTGGTGCAAGGGGATGAGCTCCCCTAGGGCATCTCATCGTGGACGTGCCCCCACTCTCTCCTGCACTGGAAGGCCATTAGAGCCTTCCAAAGAGAGTAAAACGGTGGAGCAATGCCTATCATGAGTTGAAGTGAATGGTCACTTTTCAGTGGTAGAGCAATGCCTGTTATGAGTTGAAGTGAGCGTTTTACTTCTTCTCAGAGCTGTTGGTGGCTGTCAGTGTCTTGAACTGGCAGCTACTTCCCCCTCCCCCGGGCACGTCCCCCTATTGCTGGTAAAAGACAGATATAGCCTTTTTAAAAAAATTCTTCTTGCTGTTTATTGAGCAACACTGCTTCTTTTAATTCCACCCCTCCTTTGTTTATTGATTGATTTATTCCATTTTATATGCATTACTGGCTTATCCTTGGCTCACTTCCTTATGCCCCCAGAAATGCCAGCTGCATGCCTGCCTGCCTTCCCTCCCTCCTCCCCTGCCCACCTCGCGGGGATGTTGTGTGTGGGGTGCCCGATTTTCAAAAATTCGCCAAAAATCAGGGGATGATGGGATTGCTTTGAAACTTGGCGTGCGTGTGTATATCCCCATGAGGTGTCATGGTGCCAAACATGAGGTTTCTAACTTGAACAGAAAAAAAGTTGTATAATTTTTTAGCTTTCAATGCAAGCCTATGGGGGGGGGAAACGGAGCTCCGGATCCGGATCCGGAGCTCCGGGCGGAGCGGAGCGGAAGTGGGCGGAGCGGGGGCGGGGCGGAGCGGCCCGATCCGGAAAATGGCGGATCTGCAAGTGAAGCGGAGCGGGGGGTCCGTGCACACCCCTAGTTGTTTTATACTTAGTTTTAATTTTTGTGAACCACCCAGAGAGGTTCAGCTATTGGGCAGTATAGAAATGCAATAAATAAATGAATGAATAAATATGGCCTAGGTTCTCCTCTTCCAGTTTCATAAAGCATGTTGCCTCCCATTGAAAGACCTGGGGGACTCTTTGTTGTTCTTAAACTTTCTGATCCCATCAGAAATGCATAGATACTCATGCTAGGCATGGCCTCCACTACTCATCAATCCCACCCTGTGAAGATCGTGTGTGTTTTCCCATTCTAGGGAGGCCTCGGGGCTCTGTGCGACTGCTTGATCCCTCAGGACTCTACAGTCCCACAAGACATTGTCAGCCATGACTTCTTCGAGGACTAGGTTGGCCACTGATGCAGGCATCTTTCTGTGCCCTTAGGGGCACCCCATCTTTTCAGACTCCTCCTCCCCACCCCCTGGTATCACAGTTCTAACGATTTCATTACCAGGCAGAATATTTAGTCCATCTCATGGGGAGTGTGTTTGCATGGTTTTTAATCACACCCTGTACAACTTCCTTCTGCAGAGCCTTACCTTGAGCACCATTTCAGTCCCTTGTTTGCCTTTCTCTCTTCACCTGAGCATTTATTTTAAAATAAACATAACAATTAGCAACCTTTTCTCATAAATAAGTTGCACAGGCAGAGTTCTTGATGTGTAACTTCCTGGGTTTTATAGCAAATCTCATGTGAGCAGACGGCTGCTTAGGCAACAAACTTGTTCTGTCCTGTCTTTTCCCCTACACTTCCTGCAAACTCCCAAAATCAATTCTGGGGGCTCCTGCATTGCAATGGGTGGGGGGCTGCAGGGGAAGTGAGAATCCCCTCCACTGGTGGATGCCATTGGATTGCGTGTGTGTGTGCGCACACACACACACACACACACACACACACACTGTCTGGACTGGTGCTCAGTGCTCAAGGTAGGGTTATACTTTCCAGATTTTGCCAAGCCCTCCCAAATATTTATGTTAAGAATTTTCAAAGGGCCTGAACCACACCTTCACTTCCTCCTTTGATGCCTAGGCAATGCAGCTATGCTACGATCACTGCTCCATAAAGTCAATGCAGTTGGCTTGGTGCGACGTGGGGCACCTGCAACGTACTGGAAGAGCCTTTTTGGGGTGGCCTTCCACACCGTGTGACTCACTTTACCTCGCTCCAAAGCAGCTTGCCCATTTTGCGGCCTGGGCCTTTGTGCTGCTTCCCTTGGCAGTCTCCCTCCTCACCAAACACCATCAAAATCAATTCTGTACATTTTCCAACGACAATAGAATCGCAACAGCTCCCTCATTTCCAGCTCCTCTGAAAAGTGCAGGTGTCTAATACCACTCTGGCTATGGCAGAAACACAGAGGCACATTTGATCAATTACAAATGTGATTTCCAAGCTTCCCAAAGCAGATTAAGAGCCTACATTTCTGGCGCATGTAGACCCCGCCCCCACCCTACACAAAGCAGCATTTCATTCACTTGGTCTGTTAATTTTTTTCCCATTTCAGCCAAAGCTTCACCTCCTTCTGTCTTTCTCTACATTTTACATGAAACAGCTGCAGGAGTCTCTATGCCAGGCAAACTCCTCCTCCCCACCCCCATCACTCCCCTCCAATGTAACGACTTCTTCCCCTTTCCCATTTTTTTAAATTAGCTACTTGATGCTGAGTATGGATGAGAAGGTATATGAGAAAGCAAGCAGTAGCATCAGAGAGATGTAGCTGCAATTCTCATTGGGACTCTCAAAGTCATCCGGCTGATTCTTCAAGCATTGTCTGTTCCGTCTTCATGTCTCTTTGGCCAGGCTGGGGATTGGAGTCTCAAATGATCAGCCAAAGGTGGACCTTCATAAGAGCATAACTAAGCTCTAGGTCTCAGTATGTCTGGTTGCTTTCCTTCCCACCTGCTCAGTATCCATCCGGAGAGGATTGTTCCTTGGAAATTCCCCAAAGCTGCTGATAGTTCAGCATTAACAAAACTATAATGTGGGGAAAAGAGTACCATGTGTGTATATCTTTACTGTAAATCCCTAAACTGGTACTCTGCAGATGTGCTGAACTGCAACTTCCATGTTGAGAAAAATGACAGTTGTGGTTCAACACATCTGGAAGGTGCCAGGATTGGGAAAGGTAGGTTATACACATAAAATGCAAAGTAAATTAATTTTTATCCCTAAAATGCTCCACCTATTGATGAACACACATTGCAAACCTTTACTCAAAATGAAACATGTCAGCTTCTTTTAACTTCCCTACTCTATACTGTCTTCATTCATTTCTTCTGAATCCTTTCTAGTTTCTTGATAGCCTTAAAAAGTGCTAAATGTCAATAGACACAAAGCCAATGCTTGACTTATGGAAGCGGCGGTGTGTGTGTGTGTAATATGAAGGGCTTTAATGAAATCCACCAACATTGCTCCCTGATTATGCATCTCCAGCATAACATCTAGATGGTCCTAAATAGGGTTGGACGAATTAGTCTGTTTTGGTTCCTACACATTTTGATGATTTTTTATTTATTTTTTTATTTTTTTATTTTGAAGCACATGCCCATTTCAACCCATTTCCACATACCTTGGCAAATATTTTGGATAATAACTGTGCACACACAAAAACTGTTTGCATTTTTGTACGCCGTTTTCCTAATATACACATTTTGTTTATAATTTTCCCTAATGGGAAAATTATAATTGTGTTTGGGTTTGCGTATTACATGGGTGAGGATTCTCTTTCATCCTGAAGGCTGAATTCAATTTTGTAGAAGCTCTTGGACGCCACATTCCAGTAATGCTTGGAGCCAAAGGGGCGGGGCCAAAACACAAAGAATACCAGGATATTGTAGCTTAAAGCTTGTAGTGCCTATAACCAAGCCTTAGAACAGGAATTTCAACCTTTTAGAAGGTGGGGGAGGGGAGGCACAAAACCTAGGAAAGCACCAAACAATTGGTGATTGCGGGGAAAGGAGCAGGCCCAGAGGGTGTCGCCATTGGGGGAACTCAGGAGGCCAAAGTGGGACCCCCAGGAGGGCTAAGTTTGGTCCAGGGGCGTGAAGTCCACCATCCCAGCCATATTAGTTTGGGAAAGGCAAATTAAGTTCGTTCATATTAGAATACGAAGCAAATAAATTTCCACCCCTAAAATGTTCCACCATTTAATACCCGCATGTCCACATTTTAAAATAATGGCTGACAGGTGTCTATTATATAAAAAAGGAATTATCTTGGTCCTCTTCTTAGCACCGTCCATGACCTTTTGCCCTGCTTCAAAAGTAACCATGACAGGAAAGATCATCAAACTATTTCACTTAGTGCTGTGCTGAAAAATTCTCTTAAGAAAATTTCGACCATTCACATTCAATTTGGTAGAAAAGAAATTGCTTTCGAAAAGAAATTCAAAGGAGAAGAAATTTTGGAGAAATTCTTGTGCGTTTGGTTCAGGGTTCTTGTGCTTACCTTAATAAATAAATAAATGTAATAAATGTAATAAATAAATAAATAAATAAATAAATAAATAAATATTACCTATGAGATGGCTGAGGAGTGTGTGCCAGTGTTCTGTTTTACATTGAACAATCATCTCTCTGACAGCCTGTAGCCTCCTTGGCTTCCTGCACTTCCTGCTAAGGGAAGACATCATGAATGTATTCCTCCCCTAGGAAGTGCAGGCAGCCTGGAAGACTGCAGACCAATGGTGAGATGTGTACTAGAAAGAAAAATATAGGCAGTGTCCTCAGCCACCTCACTGTGATTAGTTAAGGTCAAAAACACCAACAATACACATTCAAAATAAATTATAAACTTACCTGAGAATGAGACAGGAAAAATGGAAGCCCCTTTCATGTGGAAAGAAAACTTTCAGGAAATTCCTGAGAATTTTCATTTCTTATCTTCTAGAAATAAAAGAACATTTTCAGAATTTTCTTCACATTTTCTCCACCATTATGGTAGTGGCTTCATTCTGTCCCCTCAATGCCCTGGAGTGATGCTAGGTGGTTGGGGCATTGTGGAGGATGCAAAATGGGGGCCAAGCTGCCAGCACAGTTGGTGTTGTTGCCACTTGCAAAGAAACCAAAAAATACTTAGGGAGGGAAAGAGAGGGAGAGGGAGAGGAAGAAAAAGCTGAAGCAGAAGCAGCTGCTGTTCTACAACCCTTGCCAATGGTGATGCCTACCTGTGAGAAATTGTCGGAGAATGTCTCCTCCTCTTAGAGAAATTCAGTGAAATTGTGCCCCCAATTTCTCTACCTACAAATAGGGTGGAGAAATTTGAGAGGCCGCTTGTGCACAGCTCTAGTTTTATTAAAGCAGAGGTCTCTGTTAGAGGTGTTTTGCACTCGGCTTGCTGCTGAAAAGAATAGGCACGTTTGTCTGGTCTAAAGACAGGGCTGGGCAGTGGAAACCTCCATGGTGCCTACTCACCCTGTCCAACAAAAGAATGCATTTTCCGACTGGAAACTCTTTCTCAAGCAAAATGCTGGCATGTAGGGTGACCATATTTTGGAAACCAAAAAGGAGGACAACGTGGCCGCCCCCAAGGGGGCATGTCCAGTACCAAGGGGCCGTGCCCACCCGAACATAGCCTTGGTCACATGTCTGATTTTAAAGCACATGTTTAAGACAAATCTGTTCTACATAACATCTTAATGTTAAAATCACTGAAATAAAGAACAAGTGAGAGATTCAATGTATCTCAAATTAACTTCACTCACTCCTACTTTTGTAGGTTTTGCTGTACTTTGAAGCTTTTGCTATACTCTGTGTGTTACATTCTCCCCTTCCTTCAAACATCTTTTCTGACTGCATCTTCACTCATTGCAAGCTGCTGTTGTTGTTAACAGGGTTTGCTACTGGCCCAGATCTGTTTCAAATTTGGTATGGCTAAAGCTCTACCTAAAAGCTATCATGGTGCCAACTTTCAGCTCTTTATCTTTAAAAATGACAGTTTTAAAAATAATAATTTTAAAACCTCAATTTTTTAAAAAAAATCCTAAAAAATCAATGGATGAACAGATCTGTTTCAAATTTGGTATGACTAAAGCCCTTCCTAAGAGCTACCATTGTGCCAAGTTTCATGTCTTTATCTTAAAAAATGATGGAGTTATAAGCATTTTTGTTAATTCCCATTAGAGCTGCTCTTTGAAAAAAAATCCGGATTTCCCCTCCCCCTCCCGGATTTGCCGTCAAAAACCTGGACAAATCCGGGCAAATCCGGTCATATGGTCACCCTGCTGGCATGAGATGTGTCTCGGCCATTCAGCACGTTATTTGTCCAAGCAGAAGAAAACTGACTTATCATCTTTTTTTGCAGACTTGCATGTCCAGGGCGGAATTAGGAATTGCTCCATATTCCATACTCCTACTGGCTGTCAAACAACAGATTGGCACAGTGCCAACAGGTAAATGGGATTGAGCTATCTGAATTTTGAAAAAAGTATTTCCTTGTATGTCAGAAGTCTTTCTTCAAAGCCCATTCCAAACCAGAAGGGAAGGCAATTGCTTTTCCCCACCATTGCTGCGTAAAGTTCCGCATTATGTTGCCCGGTGTACTTTAAGGAAACTGCTTTAAGGAACTCAAACTGGAATTCAGGGCTGGATTTGTGGTTTCACCCATTTGTGTGTTCCAAACTTGAATAATGCCTGGACTTATTAGAATCCAGCAGGTTTTGCTGAAGGCCTAGAAGTCTTCTCCAAAAGCATATGGTATGGCATGCCACACATCCCCCATCCACAGCCTGGTGCCAATGGCCATGCTGGCTGGGAACTATGGGAGTTGCAGTTTAATACATCTGGAGAGTATTAGGTTGGGGAAGTCTATCATACTTCAGGGGTGGGCAGAAAGTAGATCTCCAGATGTTTTGGACCTGAACTCCCAGCATTCTTGACAATTGGCCATGCTGGCAGGACCTTTGGGTAACTGAAGTCCAAAACATCTGGAGAACCACCTTCTGCCCACCCTGCCACACATGAACCAGAGTTACACAAATATGCCATCAATCCCTGACAGCATAGGAGGGTTTTGGTGGGGGGGGGGTTGGGTTTTTTTTAGCAGAGGTGTGCTGTAGCCTACAATGTCAGAGACAGTGCCTGATTAATCAGGTCCTGCTTAATCAGGTCCTGCTATATACTATTTGGTAATCTTCACTGCTGGAACCAGGACATACAGAATCCAGATTAGCAGGCCTAAGGATGGGAATTCTACGTTCACCAACACCTTGGGGAAGTGGAACCAAATAATTCTTCTTTACTTTGTTATCCAGTTGGATTGTTATCTAATTACAAAATCTTCGTGTCAAAATGCTAAGCTCAAAATCCAAATTGCACATCTAGATCCAAAAACTCATTTGAAAGCCAGTGTGGCATAGTGGTTAGTGTTGGACTAGGAATTGGGAGATCATACATCTTGGCCCCACTCAGCCATGAAGCTCGCTGGGTGACTTTGGGCCAGTCATTGACCCTCAGCCTAACCTACCTTACAGGGCTGTTATAAGGATAAAACGGAGAGGAGAAGGATTGTGTGTATATCACTTGAAATGGACTATTTCAAGAAGTGCTCTGTCCCATTTCTTTTTGCTTTTCTCTAGCTAAGGAAGTAACTGCATTTTAAAAAAATGATTTTTTGCAGCATTGCCCATAAGAAGGGTGGCTACATTGGAAGGAAAGGAATCCCCTTGGGACATGGCAGCAACAGAACTTTCTCCATTCTTGATAAATACGCCATGGTGCTAATTAGTAAAGAGACACAGGCAAACTGTGTACCTGCATTGAGCAAGGTAAGAGATACATACAACAATGATGTGGTGAAATATTGCAGGTTCCCAGTGTGCCTGACCTGGCTTAGCAGCACAGTTCATATGAGGTGAAAGCTTGGGCTTGGCTTGCGCTGCAAACAAACCTTTCAAAATTACATGGCCTCTCCAGTGAAGGCTTGTTGTGGCTTTTTTGTGACAGTATCAGTGCACTGTAATGGAGGCCTGGCTGTGAGAAACCACTGCAACGTGACTCAAAAGAAACTGCCCCCAGGCAGGCTCTCAGTGAAGCTCTCTTCTCAAATCCTGTCTCTGTCACTCTCTAAGCCTAGATTTTGTGCATCTAGTTTCACTGCTTGTGCTGCCTCTCTAATCCTCCCAGACTCTTGCACACGCCAAGACCTTTTACTTCATTACCTAACCATAAATCTCTCCTTGGTGCAGTCCAAAACTGGGATCTCCAAAGAGAGTCCTGCTGGCTTTCAGGGAAGAAAAAGCATGCAGAAGCTCTGAATGTGGCCCGGGCCTATGAAGAAGTTGAGAACTGGAGAGAGGCGGGGGTGGAAGACTGGTCAGCGTTACAATTAGTGATACTGCCAAATTTTGTTCTTAGTCAGCTCACTGGTCAAAATTCATCTGTTTGTAATACTTATCTTTGTAGCGAGCCTGGATCAATGTATTACAAATTTGCTCTTAAGTTCAGACTTGATTGCAAGCCCAGACCTTGCCAAATAAATTAGTACACAACCCCACCCCCCACAGGTCCCAAAGTTAGTCATCCTACAAACTAGATGCCCAACAACTTAGTTGGAGCAGTCTCATTGCCTGCTTCCCTCATCATTGCCACTGCTGTTGCCACAGGTCTGGCTCTGTAAGTGGGAGGAGGGGAAGGAGGACTCCCTTGTGGGGTTCATCTTCATATCGGCAATTGGTGATGCTGAGTAAAGATCACACAACATCATCAGGCAGGCAGGCCACAGGAAAAGGGCCAATCAAAAAGGGAGTATAATGTGGTGATACATGATATCATGCCACACTATGGGATTCCAAACTACAGTTCCCAAAATGCACCTTGATATTGTGCATGTGCAAAAGCTCATCTACACAGAATGGGCCTGTTCAGATGACACACTGAACAGTCCGCTAGCCCTTTTGCAGCAAATGGTTAGTGAGCATGTTTAAACCATGGTTATTTAGCCACCATGGTTAGGAATGGTTCACACGACACACTAAGTCATGGTTCTCACAACATGCTAAGCCTGGGCATGGTAATGGACTGGATGAGGGCTAACAAACTGAGACTCAATCCAGAAAAGACAAAGGTACTGTTAGCAGGTGGTTCATCTGTCCGGCGAGGTGATGTTTACCCTGTCCTGGATGGGGTTGCACTCTCCCTAAAGGATCGGGTCCGTAGTTTGGGGGTGCTCTTGGATCCAGAACTGTCACTTGAGGCACAGGTGAACTCAGTGGCAAAGAGCACCTTTTATCAGCTTAGGCTGATATACCAACTACACCCTTGTCTGGACAGAGATAGCCTAGCTACAGTTATCCATGCTCTGATAACCTCTCGTTTGGATTACTGCAATGCATTATACGTGGGGCTGCCTTTGAAAACAGTCTGGAAACTTCAGCTGGTACAAAACAGGGCAGCCTGCCTACTAACAGGGATTGGCCGGTGAGATCATATCACGCCAGTCCTTCTACAGGCCCGATTCAAAGTGCTGGTATTTACATTCAAAGCCCTAAATGGCTTGAGGCCAGGTTATCTGAAGGAACGCCTCCTCCCATATGTGCCTGCCCAGACCTTAAGATCATCCACAGGGGTCCTTTTCCATGAGCCCCTGCCGAAGGAAGTGAGGCAGGTGGCTACTAGGAGGTGAGCCTTCTCTGCTGTGGCACCCTGGCTGTGGAATGAGCTCCCCAGAGAGGTTCGCTTGGCGCCTTCACTGTTTTCCTTCCGTCGCCAGCTGAAGACCTTTTTTATTTTCTCAGTATTTTAACACTTAATTTAACTTAAATGTAAACTTTGCTGTTTTAATCTCATATTTTAACCTATATCAAATTTTGCTGTGTGGTTTTATCCTGGTTGTGCTTTTTATATTGTATTTTGTATTTGTGTTTTTAAATTGTTGGTTGTTTTTATGTTCTTCATGGTTTTAATTTTTGTGAACCGCCCGGAGATCTTCGGCTATTGGGCGGTATAAAAATGTAAAAAATAAAATAAAAATAAATAAAACGTTTCGCTCAAAATGCTTAACTACCATGGCTTAACGTGTTGTCTGGACTGGGTCAATGAGAGTTTGTATCAAAGGAAAACTCTTGTCCTAGCTTACATGGATGAATAGCTTGACTGGCTCCCTCCTTGATGTGCTTTCAGAGGCAGGGAAAATCTTTTTTATTCCAGCAGGCCTTTGGTGAATAATCTGGACCTCCATCTATGCCTAGGACTCTTAAAATTGTTGTGTACTTGTTTAAAATGTTTTAATAGTGAAAAAAATAATAATTATATTTTTAACTTTTGTATATTTCTGTTTATAGGTTTTAATTGTATATGTGTTAATTTTGTAAAGCTGCCTTGAGGCCCAGCATTGGGCAAAAGGCGGAATACAAATAAATATAATAAAAATGGCTGAGGATTGCTGGGAGTTATAAAACTCCATCACACCAGGGAGAAACATGCTTCCTACCGTTGCTTCTCCTCCCGTGTTTTCATTCCTCAGTTACTTCTTCTTTCAAAAGAGGAAGTACACAACCAGCATGAGGTCCATTCAGTCCACTGTTTTAATGGTGCTGCTTCTCCTGCACACAGCAGGAAAGAGCAGCAATTCCATGTTAAAAAATACATTGGACTTAATGAGGGGTTTTTTTTTGTTGTGAAAGGAAGGCCAGAAGGGTCGGAAGGCATGCTGGAGGCAGATGACGTCATGTGAGGGACCTGAATTTGGGGCAAGGGTGCTGAGCTTTATAGCTGTGCGGCCTAAAAAGAGAAAGGCGTGTCACAGGGATAGTTGCAAACCTGCACTGGGTCCTTTGATTCTGGAAAGGAATAAAGGAGCGGTATAAGGTAGGCAGTCATCACATAGCCATATTTAGTTCAGTACCCATTGGTACATAACATGTGAAGAGGTAGCAGGAATGTGCAGACTATACTTGCCCCTGTATGCTGATGTGCACATCAGCCATGCTGCCTACCATTATGAGTTCAATATCAGTCTGAAGTGGGGTTATTGGATTACAGATGCAAGCATGTAGTTCCCTCCATGTAGACAGGAATACATGCTGCACTTTATGCATAATTAAGAACTTTACAGCCACAAATGGTGTAAAATATGCTAATTACGGCTGCAATGTTCCCGGGATACGTTAATTGCAGCTGCAACTGGCTTATCTTGCCCTGTTTAGAAAGGGGGGAAATGTGCAAAACCGGGACAATGTACCAGGGGCTCTGGGACAATCTGCTGAGGCCCAAGAGGGCTGGATTTCCCTGTGATTGACCCTCCCTGGACCAGACATTGGCAGGTTCATACATAGGGCAGATCTACACCAAGCAGGATATTGCACTATGAAAGTGGTATAAAAGCAGTAATAAAAGGCAGGAGCCACACTACTGTTTATAGCAGTATTGAAGTGCACTGACAACTCTTGGGGCCATTGACACATACCATATACCGCTTTCATACTACTTTTGTAGTGTTATATCCAACTTGGTGTGGCTCCTGCCTTTTATAACGCTTTCATACCACTATATCCTGCTTGGTGTAGATCTGGGCTAGATCTACACCAAGCAGGATATGACTTCCATTTTTCATGCTCATTGTGTAACACGCAAAACAGCAACTTGTACAAGTGCCCCTGGGGTGAGACACATGAAATAGTTCATGTTTGTGATTTTCAATGTTCCCAGTCACAAAAGCCCCAATGCTGTTTGATGAAAACACCATCCAAACCTTGCCCTATTCCCCCACAGCCATTTCCATTTTCAGTAGTTTGTTAGCAATACAATTCAAAACTTTCCATGTACCTGGCAAGAGACATGGCCATGCTTCTAACTGAAAGCATGACTTGTACTTTGGTTACATCTGCTAACTCGATTACCCCCTGCAAATAGAAAAAAAATTAATCATTTATGTCTCAAGGTGGCCAAATGTTTGCAGCCCAGTGGAAAAAAGAGAGAAAGAAACAGGACCCGGTAAAGCATTAATCTTGTTCCACTTGTCTCTAATTTAGACAGGTTTTACTAGTCCCAAGGCCAAGTTCACTGGATTCTTGCTCCCATCAACTGAGTAAACCTGTTTCAGACTTTCCTCCATATTGGCATAATCAAAGCCAAATTCCCACTCCCCAAAGGACCACTGTGTTTTCTGTTCCCAGGTAGCTGTGTTTTATGTGACACAGAAAGAAGGAGTGTTGCAGATTTTTCCAAATACATTTGTCCGTGTTTCCTTTTTAATGGTGCAGAAAAAGGATCTGTTTATTCTTGCACCTGGGGGAAAGAGTTGGGGTGGTAGAGAGATTGGCACACAAAGGTTCCCTGCCTCAGCTATTTCAGGAGGGCAAAAGACTAAAAAAAGGACATTTGAAGACAGAAGGAAGCTTCCAGGAATGAAAGGCATGTTTAAAAATATTACTGAGAACTGGCCTGGATATCATGCCACAGAATGAGATGGCTGTCAATGGCTCCTAGCCCTGATGGTATTTGAGGCAGTAAGCCTGTGTGCACCAGTTGCTGGGGAACATGGGTGGGAGCGTGCTGTTGCACCATGCCCTTGCTTGTTCATCCCTGGCCGATGGCTGGTTGGCCACTGTGTGAACAGAGTGCTGGACTAGATGGACCCTTGGTCTGATCCAGCAGGGTCCTTTTTATGTTCATAGAATCCAGAGCAGTGGGTAGTGGTAAATTCTGAAAAGCAGGCACTCACCATGGCAGTCCCTATAACCATGCCCCTGAGGAGGAACCAAAAAGTCAGGCTGCTGTGTTGATCTATATCAACAAACAAGTTCTAGCAGTTTTCAACTCCACCAGGATCAGGACTTTTATAAAGCTATTGGGTTTAAATGGCTTATTCAGGATCAAGGCATCTCAAAATACTTTGCATTACAAAAGGGAACAACATGTTATTGTTGGGAAAATTCATTCATCATCATCATCATCAGCGGCTACTGTAACAACTGCAAACAAACTGAGAGGAAACAAGGGATTCTGAGGGAGAGGGTGGCAGATGATGTCAGCATCCCTGCTAGAGACCCAGTGTGGTGCAGTGGCTAAGGTGTTGGACTGGGATTCGGGAGATCCGGGTTCTAGTCCCTACTTGGCCATGAAAACCCATTGGGTGACTTTGGGCCAGTCGCAGACTCTCAACCCAACCTACCTCACAGGGTTGTTGTTGTTGTGAGGATAACATGGAGAGAAGGATTATGTACACCGCCTTGGGTTCCTTGGAGGAAAAAAGGTGGGATATAAATGTAATCAATCAATAAATAATCAAAATATGCCAGAGCCTCATCCCTGTGAGCTCTGGTTCCATTACACCACTGATCATGGCTGGCGTCAAGGGTAGACATGATCAGGCATATGCCAGGGACTCAAACTCCAGTAGGGGTCTGTTGACTACAGGCTCCCTGGAGTTGCTCCTCCTCCTGGCCATTGCTACCAGCTTATTCAGCAACTTCTCACTGTGGCCTCACTGTGGTGGTGCAAATGAGGAGCAGGAGATGCCACTGCCTCCTTGCTCAATGGCTCTTTGCCTGTCTAGCAAGCAAGCGGCAGCAAAGGCAAGAAGAAAGATGAGGAGCAAGAGCAGCTGGTGGCAATGGCAGTGAGAAAAGACTCACCAAGGGAATTCACAGGGGCCCTTCTCCTTGAGCCCCTGCCAAAGGAAGTGAGGCAGGTGGCTACTAGGAGGAGGGCCTTCTCCGCTGTGGCACTCCGGCTGTGGAGCGAGCTCCCCAGAGAGATCAGCCTGGCGCCTACACTGTATTCTTTTAGTCACCAGCTGAAGACCTTTTTATTTTCTCAGTATTTTAACACCTAAATTTAACTTTGCTGTTTTAATTCTGTATTTTAATCCTATATCAATTTCTGCTGTGTGGTTTTATCCTGGTTGTGCTTTTTATATTGTATTTTGTATTTGGGTTTTTAGATTTTTTGATGTTTTATTATGTTTCTAATGGTTTTAATTTTTGTGAACTGCCCAGAGAGCTTCGGCTATTGGGCAGTATAAAAATGTAATAAATAAAATAAAATAAAATAATTTGCCCATTGAGCGTGCCTTGCCCAAGGGCCTTCAGAAACCTGGGGCTGGCACTGCCACTGACCCTGAGGTGGTAAAGTAGATTGTACCACTTCAGGTTGTGGGTGTGGTGCCATTTCTGAATGTTCCCCGCATTGTTATTATTATTAAAAAGCCTCCCAATTAAATAATAATAATAATATATTTATTTCTTCCCTGCCTCCCTCTGGATTGAGGCAGAGAACAACACCAAGTAAAAAAGGAAATAAAGAAATAAAGAATGAACCCAGCCCCCTCCCCATTGTGCTATTTTTTTCTATGAGAAGATAGTTTGTTTTGTCATATAGCACAGCATTCAAAAACGTGATCTCCAGCTGTAGTCCCTATAGTCCATTCACGCTCCATTCTCCCATCACGGGATTGTACCTCATTCTGCTGCATCATAAATGGGGGCTGCCATTTCACACAATCCTCTACACATAGCATTGCACCGGGGCATTGTAGGGAAATTGCCTTAGTTACTGCATGCTTGTTTTCTTAATGAACGGGAATGAATGGAGTTGTGGACAAGAGAACATAGGATCGAAAAGCATAATTGTCCTATCTTTAACCTCTAAGGCACTTTGCTTCCCAAATGCTTTCTTGGGTTTTAAAAAAAGTCCAAGAGGGTGGGTTAACGCATACTCAAACATACTCCCTTAATGTGTAATGAAGGTGAAGCAGGGGGAAAGTGTGGCTCAGCAGCGTTAGTTACAAAGGTGTTTCTATCCCAAGATGCTGCACACTGTATGCTTGTCTGGATTCTCTTGTTTCTAATCCAGGTATGCGTTTCCATAGCAAGTGGACAAGGCACAGCTGGACAGGAGATCAATATTTCTTTCTCATTTTCTGATGACTCAGAAGTCAGAACAGAAGTCAAAATGAGTTCCAATTGCTCTCTGTTACTCGAAAACATCAGGGAGCGAAAGAAAAGAGGAGAAAGGAAAGGACGGAAGTGTGGACTGTGTGCCAGTTCCCCCTCCTAATATAATCGTGATGGGTAATGACTTCCATATCTTTTCAATCTGTTCCTTATTACTTTGCACTGATCTCTTCCATACAGTCATTGTGGACCTACAAAGTTCTAGGCCTAGGTCTTCTCTTGCTGCATTTTAGTCCTTCCTCAGAGACTGGAGAAAGGGAATGCCTTTGCTAGGGTGATCAAAAGTTGTTCATGGAGAAAGAGAGATCTCACGCGTTAGCCCATCTGGACTCCTAATGGTAACTTGTGGTATGCTGGGACAGCATGTGAGCTCAAGATTTGCTTCTGCCATTTACTCATCAGTAGAAATGGGACTTCTGCAGTGAATAACAAGGAAGCCTCTTCCAGGGCCCACGTCTTCATACTGCATTCTTACCTCCCTAAATAATGAAAAGGAAACAGACTTGAAAGTTCATCCCAACAAAGCAGCAAGACATAAAACACTGAGAGACAGTGTGGTGTAGTGGCTAGAGTGTTGGACTGGGAGTCAGGAGATCCAAGTTCTAGTCCCCACTCAGCCATGGAAGCCCACTGGGTGACTTTGGACCAGTCACAGACTCTCAGCCCAACCTACCTCACAGGGTTGTTATTGTTGTGAGGATAAAATGGAGAGGAGCAGAATAATGTACACCACCTTGGGTTCCTTGGAGGAAAAAAGCTGGGATACATAATAAATAAATAAATCCCAAGTTAAGTAGATAGTAGGCCTCAGATGTACCAGCAACATTAAATTCCCTCCCCAGAACCATCCTCTAACTCTCCCTTACCTAGGGCTGTACGGGGTTTAGTTCCATTTAAAGCACCACCCAACCAACGTTGAGAACTTTAAAAGTACTGAATGGTTCTTAGGAAGAGTTGGTCTCAAATTACCTTAAGGCAAGGCTCCTCATTTCCTCCTTCCCTGAATCACCTGCTAGTTGGTTTCTACTCTACCTAACAGCTTATCTATAGACTGCATTGGACCTCTCTTGCTATTTTCCCCACCTGGAGGTCTTCATCCTTCTGTTAGTGTGCATATGTAGCAAGTGATACACCTGTGATACCAAACTTGCAGAGGAATGCATTGTGATTACTTAATGCTACTTTATGATTATGATTTCCAATATGGAAAATGTAACTAACCACTTGATGCCATGCACATTTAATTTGGAAAAAGCAATGGTGATTCCAGTAGTACTTAATTCCACATAAATGTGCTTAGGATCAACACCTAAAGGGAAACCACACATTTCACACTATTATCTAGTTACTGTGTGAGCTCCTCTGAGAGCTTTTTGTTATACGGTGGCATGTACATCAAATAAATGCATCATAATAAGTAATTTTTAATATTGCACTGCCAGACAGCTTTGGCTGATGGGCAGTATAAAAACGTAATAAAATAAATAAATAAATGAAGTAAGTTTAGTGCTTTAAAAAAGCCATTTTGGAGGGAGCAATTTAGAGTAGAGAAGCTGTGTAGGAGGGGTGCTTAACCCTTTCCCTGCCTTCCATTTCCCCACTCCAAATCACTCCCCCCAGTGGCTTTTTACTCGGTGCATTCAAAATCCATGGGATGTTTGGCTGGGTTGGGACTGATGAAAATATTCTTGTGTTCAAGTGTTTTAATTTGGAAACAAAATTCCTTTGTTAATATACATTTTGGTAATTTCTTTCCTGTATGTCTCGTAGTTTGGATCTTAAGTATGGAGGGGAGAGAAGGTTGGTAACAGGGCTATTGGGCTGTTTTCTATACATTTGATTGCAACCTTATTTAGTTGGAGTAGATATTGGATTTAAGACTTTCTTTATAATACCTGTTTGAAGTATATACTTTTCTAGTAGCAATAGCAGCTATTCTGCAAAAGGCTACATTACATAGTATGGTGCATTATGAATCACCCTTTAACTTGGGCCAGGTTTCCCCAACCTGGTGCTCTCCAAACATTGTGGACTTCAATGCCCATCAACCCCAGACAATTGTCATGAATCCTGGGAGTTGTCATCTAAAACATCTGGAAGGCACTTGGTTGGGAAAAGGCTCACTTAAAGAGATAATTACTTAGTTTGGGGAATGCAAACAATTCATTCATTCATTCATTCGATTTCTATACTGCCCAATAGGCAAAACTCTCAGGGCAGTTTGCAGCATGATAAAACATAATATAAAACCCTTGACAGTCAAGAATTTAAAACAGTATAAAAGCAAGTTTTAAACAATTAACAATACAACTGCCAAGACCTGATAAATTTTTTTTTGAAAACTTACCATCATATGCTGCCAAATGCCTGAGCATACAGGAAAGTCTTAACCTGGGGTCAAAAAGATGACATTGTTGGTGCCAGAAGGAAGTCAATGGGGGAGAGCATTCCACAGTCAAGGGGCCATAACTGAGGAGGCCCTCTCCCTTGTTGCCATCCACCTCCCTCCGAGTAGATACTCAGAGGATATACTTATATGTTCTGTATATACATAATGCAGTGCATAGAGCTGAGTTCATCATTCTCCCTTGTACGTTTCCCTAAAACCTCAGCTCTGTTGTTTTGGCAAGCTGGAGGAATAAGTCTAAGATAACTCTACTCATAAATTAATTTGTTTTTCTATTTTAATCCCACCTGATGTACAGTTCAGCCAAATTTCAACAGAATCACGGAAACACCTGGCAGTGAACACCTAACTGCAGGTAAGGGACTGGCAATGGTAAAGCAGCCAATTGAAGCTGCTTCTCTACCCCCAGAGGCCAAATTAGCAATCCCTTTCTCAACACAACAGCCTGCCCTGCGCCCTGGACCATTTCGCAACGCTTCAGACAGTGCTAATAAGTGGAAGAGTTCCCAGGCACCTTGTTTTTTGCTGCAGTTCAACTCCCTGAACTTTGGAAATGGGGTGGGGCAGTTATGCAATCGTGCCAGAGCCTTGAAAACAAAGGCCGTCTTTTAAAAAACCACCACTCAGAAGTGTCTACATTTAAGTCAACATATAAAGTGCCCTTGTTTCTCTGGCAGGCTTTTTGTATGGGGAAAGAAAATAATAATTAGACTCTATTTTTTTTTCCCCTTGTCTCGGGCACATTGTAATTTTAAGTTAGCAATGCTCAGCAGCACTTATGAAAATCAAAGATTTGTCGCCCTTTTCATCAATAGCCCTCAATTTGGGGTGGGGTGGGAGTACTTAGGTCATTAGCTATTTATTCTCTGTTGGCACCCAGGGCTTAAATGACGTAGTTTGGTGCCCTTTATATGTCGAGGGTAACATTTCCTTCATCTGATCACTGGCCACAAAACCTTTTGCCAGAAGTAACCAGGGGGGATTCCATACGTCGTACTGAGGCCGCTTCCATGCGGCCCCAGTGCACCCCGAAAACGATCGTGTAGCTTGCCTGTAAAAGAGCTCTCCGTCGCAGCCGGCGAGGAGGGAGGTGGGTGGCGGCGGCAGCGGCAAGGATGCCTCTTCCTCGTCTCTTTTACAGGCAAGCTACACGATTGTTTTCGGGGTGCACTGGGGCCGCATGGAAGCGGCCTCAGTACGATGTGTGGAATCCCCCCTGGGGCCAATCTACACTAAGCAGGTTATAACACTTTTTAAACGGTATGAAAACGGTATATGTAATGTGTCCTGGGCCTGAACAGTTGTCATAACCATTATAAACCATTATAAGCAGTAGTGTAGATCCTGCCCTGTTTGTCTTTCAGTCAGAGGTGCAGAACCTTTTTCAACTCAATGGACAAATTCCATTTCAGAGAAAGTTTCAATGTCCACTTTCTAGTGATTCGTGGGGCAAAAGGGGCAAGGCATATTTTCGCGTAAAGCCTTTACTGCCGATAATTAAGCCTTAGCATTTCAAGCTTTTAGAATGGGGACAAAACTGCACAAAAGCAAGGAAAGCACCAAATGATCATTGGTTGGGGGAAATGGGTGGGGCCAAGAAAAAGGGTGTGGTCATGTGGGGAATCTGGAAGGGCTGGACTCCAGGAGGACCAGTTTTGTCCCCCCAGGCCTCAGTTGCTATACTCCTGCTTTAAGATACCACAGGACTCTTTGTTGTCTTTGTGTGGTGGTTTGTTATCATGCCATTAAATATAAGACAAGAACATTAGAATAATGGCCAATGGAATAGTGCACTTGACAGAGGGAGGGAGCCCTCCACATGATATTTTAATAAATTGATTAATGGATAAACAGAGCAGCCCGTTGTTTTTCTGCATTGCTTATTTTTTAAAAAAAGTAGTCTGTGTTGTGTGTCCGTTGTGTGTCTCCCCCCACGACACAATAATCAATTCAACTGACAGTTGCCTCCTTCCTCTCCCCCCATTGATTATCGTGTCGTCCGAACCCAGCCTCTGTGTTTGTGAATGGGAGAAATAATCACCTCAGACACCTTGTCCATAAAAGTAAGGTAAGCCAAGGTAAAACCCCAACCCAACCTGAAACTCTTAGAAATGTCTCCACTCCCAATCCTCAGGAACATTTTAATTTTGTTTTCACCTTTCTAGCCTCACTTCACAAATGCCCTCCCCCACAAAAAAATCAAGCCTGAAATTTTCAGCCCAGTTCTAGTTATTTCTGGTGGAAATAGAAAAGAAAGCTGATCTGTGGAATATCATGTACACTGTGTAGTCCAAAGCTAGTGAAATTTGACTAAAAACTTCCTCTTTCGGTCTTTCTTTCTTTCTTTTCTTTTCTTTTCTTTTCTTTCTTTATTTGCTAGCGGCAGAATGAAATCAGCCTCCCTCTTGTTAAAACCATAGGAATGTAAAATGGAACCACTGGGAGATATTCTGGTTGGGAAGGGCTTTGGGTCTTGTGAAACCATTTGGCTTTCAAATGGGGGAGAGAGTAAGAATATCAGTCTTGGTGTATAACTGTATCAGCTTACTGGACAACTCCTTTAAGCCAAAATATTTGGCCTTCATAGTGATTGGCAACTCACGCATATACAGATTTACTTGGAAGTAATTCCCATGGATTTCAGTTAAACTTAAGTACACCCCATATATTTGGAATTATGAGCCGGGGCTTCAATGTCAAATGATAATGACTTTAAGGCAGACATAAACTTCTCCCCCATGCCCTCCCCAGAAATTAGTCCCTAAAATGACCATGCCTAGAACTTTATTTTAAGAAGTTCCTCCCAGGGTACATAAGACATCTATTATATAAGGAATGGATGAACCCATCTATTTCCACTTCAGTCCATGTCACTTTTGGATGTGCCCACCCTGAAGTCCATTTTGTCCCATTTCTGTATAAATCTGCAATTTTTATTTTTAAAATCTGCATGAAAATGCACTTCTAAATATGGATTTAAATATGGATTTTTAGAGTGCATTTTCTCTCAAAATATACAACCCTACGTGTATTTTATCTCAAAATATGGATTTTCAAATGCACTTTTGAGCTAAAAACTGCATCACAACATTTGGGAAGAATGAAAGTTGTGGATAACCATATTCTGATCTATACATTAGTCTGGAAGTTGTGGATCAGGTCAGTTCATATCAGAGAAGGGGGGCAGAAGCAGTCTGCTTTGAGTGCTTTGAGCTTTTTCATAATTTCCAAGAATATTTAGTAGATACAGTGCTTATGTTCTTATTCTATGTACAGCTTTCCAATATGTAAGAAGGGCAGGATCTACACTTTAAAATGGTTTAGTGACAACTGCTGTACACACCCGAGATACAGTTTTCAAACCATTTTCAAAGTGTCATCCATCTTGGTGTAGATCTGGACAAGGTTGTAGCTAATCCTTCTTACCATCTAGACCTGTCCATCTTACTTGGAAGCTATCAGTCTCATTCAATGCTCCACAGAACACTGATGGAGCTCCAACAGGAACAAAGGCTTTCTTGGGTAAACCCAGACAACCACTCTACCAAGTGCTTTGTCACCATGCACACATGCCACCACTTGGTAAGTTGCCAACATCCCAAATGATTGTAAGGAAATGTTTACAATGCATCTTGACCCAGTCAGAAATCTGGGAAAGTGAGGGGGGGACACATTTGTCTTACCATTCATCCGAGTCACAGATGATCAGGTTAGGAAATAATTATATGCCCACTCTGTTAAGTTGCCATTACAACAACAATGACTACTACTATATTAGTATCTATTGTAGTTGTTATTTATTTAGCAAATAGGCTGAAGTAGCTTTTGACTGGTGGGTGTTTCTTGATTTTCTTGATGTGTTTTTAATATGTCTTAATTATAAAATTGCATTTATCTTGTCTTGCTGTTTGCCACGTTGAGCACCATTTGGAGTGGAAAGACAGTGTGTGTGTGTGTAAGGAATGAATTAATGAAATAGGCATCTGAAGTCATACGGTGCTTTTAAAGTATGGAGGGGAGAGCTGTGTGATCCCAGTGAAGATGAACACACAGAACTATCCAAGCTATATCATGACCTCCTTGCTCCTTTAATGTAAAACAAGTCTACTTCCCACTTTCAAATCAGAGCCTGTTCATCAATGGCTCATCTGTTCCCACTTGCTAGCATTGCCAGCTGCCTGCATCAGCAAGCATCGGTCAGTGGACCGAGACTTCAAGGGGAAAATGAGTGGATTCAAAAGGCATCCATCTTCATTGATGTTTACGATAGACTAGTGTCCATTGGAATGTGAGGCTCTGCTTGCCAAACTGCAATCACCAATACTTCTCACTCTCATCACATCTGCCCTTCCTACATTACAACCTATCCAGGATGCATAACTTACCTCTCCCTCCTGCACAAATCCAGGAGCCACCCCCTGCTGTGTCTTATATGCAGGACAGCTATATCCTGCAAAGAATGATACGAGCATTAATGGACAGGAAACCTGCATTACAGCGCCAATGCCATCCCACCCTATGCCTTATTCATCCCATGAAAACATGGTGATGCAGCTAGGGCTGGAACTCGGGACTAAAGTCCGGGGCCCTGCAACCCAGGGTCCCCCAAATGACTACTCAGAGAATGGTGGCTTCTGGCTTGGACCATCACAGCATGCTGGGGGAATGGAACACCAGGGCTGATGCTGGTCACTGCAGCATCCTTTTCTTATTATTTTTTAAAGGGGCCATAGGAGAACCAGACATGTGCATGGTTACAGACATTCATCTTATTCTTTTCACTTCCAAAATATATTATCCTTTTCTACAACAAAATGGTGCTTCTTCCTGAAAAATCAGGAGTTAAAAATGTGAAACCACACGTGCTCAGAGCATTCCTTTTAATAATAATAATAATAATAATAATAATAATAATAATAATAATAGTTGACAGACAGGTTGTTGTTGTTGTTTTTGCTTCAACATATCAGGAATGTAGAAGCAGTTGTAAAGTGTCGAATAGTGGTATGTGTGGGGACAAAGTAGAGAATAGAAATATTAGTGTGTGCTTCACAACTGAAATAATACACACAGTCATCTAAAAGGCTCCTCCCTAAGACAATAAGTCCAGGGTCTAAAATTAGCTGCACTTAGACTTTCTTCTCCCACAGGATCTACACACCAAAGGGCACCGCCTTCCCTTGAGGCATCCAGGTTATTACGGTTCGTGTTGGGATTCCTTTATGCATCTCTACAGAAAAGAGGCAGACTTAAACAAGACCTTCCACTGAGTGCATGGAAGAGAAGCTCCAATCTGGTTTTTCTATACATGACCTGGTTTAGTTGAACAGTTCAAATTAAGAACATAAGAACATAAGCAGTGCCCTGCTGGATCAGACCAAGGGTCCATCTAGTCCAGCACTCTGTTCACACAGTGGCCAACCAGCCATCGGCCAGGGACCAACAAAGCAGGACATGGTGCAACAGCACCCTCCCACCCATGTCCCCCAGCAACTGGTGCACACAGGCTTACTGCCTCGAATACTGGAGATAGCATACATCGGGGGGGGGGGATCTACACGACTGCTTTTAAAGCGCTTTGGAAACGTTTTGAAACCTGTATATGGAGTGTGTCCTGGGCCCCAACAGTTGTCAAAACTGTTATAAAGCGCTTTAAAGCAGTAGTGTAGATCCCCCCCTGGTCCAAAGACACACAATTCTCTATCAGACCTAGTGGGTATAGAACATGCAAGTATCACTGTGCTCTCTGTTTCATGAATTTGTCTTTCCTTCTCAATGTACTAATAATATTTCTCTTCCCTTTGAATCTCTCTCTCTCTCTCCCCCCCTGTGAGTGTGTGTGTGTTTAATGTTGATGTATTATATACATGAAAAAAAGAAATGCTTATTTGAGTGGTCCTCACGTTGGCAAGCACTCCTTATGCACCCCCAAATGGTGTTGTTTGTAGGATTTGGGCACTGCCTACAACTGGCAATGGGGACTCAGTCGCATCAGGATTTGATATAGCTCTAAGAGAGGGCAGCCAACACCTCCTGGCCCCACCTGTAGCACAGGCTTCTCTTCCCCCACCCCTTCCTTGATTCCTTTCCCTTGGCAACCTATTCCAGACAGAAAAAGAAAGGTCTATTCATAGGCTGGCAGGTGGAAGATTAATACTGTCAGGGGAAGAATTTGGAGGCAAAATGACTTCAAAAACAAAATACCTTGGATGAGGGAGCAGGAGGGAGGGAGTCAAACTCGCCCGAAGGCAGAAGTGGGGGAGGGCAATACCAACTGGCACCGTGCCTTTGCGTTGATGAAGCAAGGCGCTCCCTCCTCCCTTCCCTCCTCCTTCTGTGCTGACATGGGTTGCCCAGCCCTGTATTTTTGCAGCTGTGCTTTTATTCTAGCGTGCCTCTTTTGGTGGGCACATAGGGCATGGCAGCTTGTAACCAAAGACTGTGTCACTGTAGCATTTGAAAGGAAATGTTAGAGGCATGTAAGAAACCCCTCACTGGGAATGCTAAGCCCCTTCTTCCTGTTCTACCTGGGGTAGCCAAGTTGACCCAAATCAAGATATAGTGTCTTTTAAGTGTTGTGGGCCTTGTTTATTCAGGCATGCTCTCTCTCTCTCTCTCTCTCTCTCTCTCTCTCTCTCTCTCTCTCTCTCACACACACACACACACACACACACACACACACACACACACACACACCTTCCCTGCCTTGCCTTGCCCAGGCCCTTTCCAATAACATGGGCCCTGTTTTTGTACGTTTGCAGAAGTTCATAGTTTAAAGACCAAATGACAGAGAGAGAGAGAGAGAGAGAGAGAGAGAGAGAGAGAGAGAGAGAGAGAGAGAGGTGCCCCTTCTTCACTTGAGGCCTGGAGGCATTATGGCGGACTGTGTGCTTCCTTTCTGGATGTCCTTAGAGTGGAAATCTCTTTTACGAGGTGTCTCGAGGAGTCAAAAGCCTCTTTTGAAGTGCGAAAAGGAAATGAAAAATTGCACGGCAGAGGTGCCTCCCGTCTGACAAAGAGGAGTTTGCCGAAAGACTCCAGCTGTCCCCGATGAAATAGGGCAGGGAGGGAGTGAACAGAAATTAAGCAGAGGTCTCTATGTCAGAGATCTGTCCAACACACATATGCGCACACATGTGCCACATTGTGGTAGGTGTGTGTTACATAGGAAGCAGGGAGAAGACTGTGATAAGCAACCTTTCATAGGGAATGATCCACAGGGCCTGGATACCATGGAAGGCCGGTTTTAGGAGATGCCACAGGATCTTGCAAGTTGCATGCTTTAAGTTTATGCTTCCAGTTTGGGCAGAATGGGACATCATGCTGAACCACTCCAGTTTGGAAAGTGCTTTACAAGAGCATTTTGAAGATGTTTATTACCATGTAGTAACTATTTCTTTAATAAAGTGATTTATATGCTGCCTTTCAGGATACAAATCCTACCCAAGTGCTTTCAAGTAACATAAAACAACAACAACCTGTATTAACATTAAAAAAATAAAAATAAACCCAATAATCAGGATCCTTTCCTAAGGATAGTTGGGGGAAGATGGCCCTAGGGGAGGGAGAGAGGCCATGAGAGTGCAGCTGGAATAGGAGAAGGTCTCTGGTATCATCCTTCTAAGGTGGCCATTTATACATTGCCAGAAAAAAAGAGGGCAAATGAGGACATCGATTTGCATAACATTTGCATTTGCAATTTTTTGGGAATAGGTGTACATTTAGAAATGATAACTATAATTTAAGTAGAAATACAATGCATCTCACCATGGTGGAAAGGACTGAGGATGTGACCTGTGTGCCTGCTCAACCAGCTGTCTTGGTGTGGATTGCTGATCGGCCTTTTCAAGACCTCTGCCACTCTCCCTTGACTTTAAACCAGACTTGGATTGGGCATCAAATAGAAGACTGTCCTCTGTTAGCTTTCCAAAGTAGAGGACTGTCCTCTGTAAAGTAGGGCACCTGGCCACCCCTCCCTCTCTCCTGGATTTCTGCCCACTGTGCGATTGATGGTAGATGACCCTGCAAAGGTGGGGGTAAATGAAGGTCCAGCTGGAGCTGGTTCTCAGGTCTTCCCCACCTACCTCTCTCTCCTGGAATTGTTACTTGGGGTGGGGGGAGAAAGAAAGGTAAATTTACCTTTACAATCGCATCTCTTGAGCATGACAAATCAAGAGGCCTGACTTTATTTTTCCCTTGGCAAAAAGCAAGATTAAATGCAATGCTGTCCCCGTTTTAAAACAGCCACTGAACCAAAGAAGATGGCCTTGACCAGGAGTGGGGAACTCGTGGCCCTCCAGATGTTGTTGGATTCCAACTCCCATCAACCCCAAGCCTGTATGGCCAGTGGTTAGGGATAGTGGGAGTTGTAGTCCAAAAACTTCTGGAGGGCCACCTCTTCCACATTCCTGCCCTAAATAGAAAAGGGACCATTCAGACTGGGCCCCAGCATGTCCTTCACCCCCCTAGTTATGATGATGAGCAATTTCCAATATTTATTATGTATATTCACATTGGAAATAAAACTACTTACACTTTTTTCAGCAATATTTTGTTCAATCTTGAAAAGTCACATCCTTGTTGATGTTTTTTTTTTTTTTTTTGGCAATGTCTGCAAAATGTTCACCTATTCATTTGCATTGCCCTCTCTCTCTCTCTCTCTCTCTCTCAGCTATGTAAAGTCACAAAATAGCTGCCCTGAAGATCTTTGAAAGGTCATGTTGAGGGATATTAATGCAAAAATGAAAAATCAAATTAAAAAAAAATCAAATAAAAATCTGATTGGCTACATATTGCTGTGATTTTATCCCATTCCGTGTGTGATCCCTGATTACCTGAACTGATCCAGAAAGCATTTCCCTCATTCTCAATTTACTTTGCTATCACGGATGTCATCACATAGTTTATGACCCATGACCAATGGGTCATATAAAGCATTTGGCTGCTCTCTATGCAGCCACTATGCAGCCCTGCCCACTACTCCTTACAGCCCAGCTGATCAGCTGCTATTAATTGTATGTTTCATAGGAAAAGATGATGTCTCACATTGGAGATTTCTGGGTGGGATGAGGAGCAAAAAGTCTCCCAAAGATCGGAAGGGGGTGAAGTTTGGAAAGGGGGTGACGGTTTGTTTTTTTTTTGTTTTTTTGGTGGGGGGTTATTATTAGACAGGAAGGTTCTGAAAGTCAAAGAAATTCTCCTCCACACCATCATGGGAGACAAAGTCCTTGTAAAGTTTTGCAGAGAGATAATCCCTCCCAGCACCATATATTGGCAGTGATCAACTGATTGTTATCCAAATTTTGCTTTGGGTAATTTGTGTTATTCATTCATTTACTCAGGCAGGCAAGCAGGCATATAGCTGGAAAATTGTTAATCAATCCATGCTGAATCTGGAATAAATTAGTGTTAAAGATGTTAGGAGAAACCATTCAATGTGGGTGCAAATTAGAGTTGCCACCCAATTAAAGAAATTGCAGTCAATTAATTGTATGAGTGAGTTGATGAATCAATTAGTGCAATTCTATACATCTTTATTTTTTTATTTTTTTTACCCAGAAAAAATCCCACTAGGATCAAAGGGGCTTACTCCCTACCAAGGACTCAATGCTATACATGTTGAGACAGTAAAAAAGGGCCTACAACACCCAGCATGCCCCAGACAGCTGGCTGGGGCATGCTGGGAGTTGTAGGTCTTTTCTCTATCTAAACATACATATGTTTGTGCCTCAAGTGTGTTTATGAATACAACATAAATCTGGGGGGTGGGGTGGAATACATACCGGGAATAACAATACTTCTAAAGAAAACAAGTCAGCTTTCTTTCTTTATTCAGTGATGTGCACACGTGCCAGAGTAGGAAGATTTAGAAGACACATGCCCACTTCTCTCCTACACAGGAGGGAATGTCTATTTTAAGATGGTACTTGCCATCTGCAGTTTTTATACATATTTGTAGTATAAATATTTGAAAAAATCCTTCCTGATTAATTTGGTGGCACATGTTTTAGTAAATTAGAGAGCCATCCTAAATCGGCATGGAAGCAAAATGGGGGAATCCTGCCCATAAATGGGAGACAATTATTTCCAGGACTTCTAAATCCTAAGTGGGGAAGGAAATAAATGATGTTCTGCTTGGGGGTCCCTGGTCAACTGATGTTTGGCCACTGTGTGAAATAGATGGACCCTTGGTGTGCTGCAGCATGACTCTTCATATGTTCTTAATCTTGGGGATTTTCTACCACCCTGAAAGACCTGCTGGATCACCATGGCCAGGATGGGAGATGTGTGTGGAGTGGGGGCAGGTTGACTGAGAGTTCTAACCCAGCAGATTTTTTAAAAAAAACATTAAAATCAATGGGGAAAATTGACTATGCCAGCTCCAGATTGGTGTAGCTGAGGAGACCAATTCTAGCAGGGGAGGGAATGGAAGGGCCTTTGGATTCAGTGAATATACATGTGCTTTCAAACCACCCCTGGAATGTTTGAAGGCCTACTACTGGCAGGACCAATGCTACCAGTACACTTATTCCTGTGAATTTCCATGTAGGTGCAACCAGGGCCTCTGGGATGGATGCGACTGCAGTACCAATGGAGTTCCTCTCCCAGTGGAGTGGCTTGTCTGTCCTGTTCTAGGCCCTAATGGGTGAAGGAGCAATGTTCCGGATCGCTAGGATTCTCCAAACATCATCCCACCACTGGTCTTGTGCCCGATTCCTGTTTGTGCTTGTGATCACTGCTTGCTTTATGTAAATGGGGGAAATGTGCAAATTGAGCAGTGATTGAATGTGAAATTTGTGCAAATTTCCCAATTTGTGCAATTTTCCTGCATAGACTGAAGTGGGCTAATTTAGTATACAGGGGAAATTTGCACAAAATCAATTTGTGAAATTTGCGTAAATCAAACAGGAACACATATCTGGCGAATAATAGAATCATAGAATCATAGAATAGCAGAGTTGGAAGGGGCCTACAAGGCCATAGATTCCAACCCCCTGCTCAATGCAGGAATCCACCCTAAAGCATCCCTGACAGATGGGATGCAATCACATTTGAGGCTTCAAATTAGGCATACTTGTTGGTTTGGTGAGCAAAACCAATAATTGTCATACATCCCTAGTCTTGCACAGTCTGCTGTCCAGGTACTCTGGATGGGAAATTTCAAGGCTCTTCCTCCTGGTGGTACTTTAGAGTTAAAACAGAGAGACTTCCAAGGCTCTCAAAATGGAGGACAGTCCTCTGCTACCCTTTCAAATAGAAGAAAGTCTTCTGTAAAGAGGACACATGGCCACCCTGAGTTAGGGTTGCTCTGTAAATATTTAGTTGATCAAATGCTTTGAGTGATTTCGTTCTTCATTTATTTTGTTATATTTATACCCCACCTTTCCATTAAAAATGCTCAGGGTGGCAAACAAGAATAAACCATACAATAAAAATAAAAATAACCAATCCACATCATGCATAAGCAGTAACATGATATAAGAGCATACAAATTGGATAAAAGCAAAGTAAAAGTCAATTTTAAGGCAACCATCATTAAAAACATCATTAAATTAAAAATCCAGATTCAAACACAGGGTGGCTGAGTGAGAACAAATCAGCTCAGCAGACCAAGGCCTAATCTACACCTACAGCCCTTTCGCAAGGGAGGAGTGGGGGGGGGGTGAGTTTTCCCACTTCCGGGATCGGCAGTCACAGGGCACAGGTGAGCGAAGTTTCTTGCATTTTCAGGAGTGCCGTTGCAGGAGGACGTGGGCCCCATGACAGCGCTTCTGCATGTGGATTGGGAGAAGTGGACAGGGATAGGCAGATTACATGGCTATGGGGATATATTTTTAATGACTTCTCAGATGCGCAGGAACACAAATGCACAGCTACATATGGAGTGGATAGGGAGTCCATCGAACGTGCGAAGCTGTGCAGATATGTGTTGTTGTTTTTTAAAAAAAGGACATTCGTCAATGAAACACGCCGATACCCAAGCACATACCCTTCACAGGTCATTGGCTGTTCGCTGATCCCAGAACTCACGGCGAACAGCAACGACCTCGCAAGGGGGAGTACATCGGTGGCAGACTTCAGGACTGTAGCAAAAGAGGGGGGATGTGACAAAAGCGGTCAGTGAAATCCCGGAATAACTGAGTGGTGGAGCCAAGATCACTGCAGGGTCACCAGTTTGTCATGTGGCCCAGTAAGGATGATTTTGATACTATTCTGTAATAAGCGGCTGGTGTAGACATGGCCCAGGATTTTGCCTGCTGGTGCAATGCCATTAACAAAGGGGCTACGTGAGCCTCCCTTAGTTCAGAGATCCACAACCTAGAAGCAGCCACCGAGAAGGCCTCTCTTGAATGCCTGCCAAATATCTAATGTTGCCAGGACAGAGAAAAGGGCCTGCTTGGAAGATCTCAACATCTAAGGCTTGTTTGAGAGAAAAAGTAAACCAACTAATCTAACCAATTAATTGACTTAAACACTGCTGCTCCAGTTCAACTAAGAGAAAACATTTATTAGGGATTTGTTTGTTAATGTTACTTGTGGTGATGGTGTTTTATGGTGTTGTAGTTTTTGAAATGTGAATAATATTGGTGGTATTATCATACTTTACAGGCTTTACCCCACTGTAAGACTTTCCCAGGATTTCTTATTTTACAGAAATGGGCCTTACTTAGGTGAGAGCCAGTTGTAAACATTACAAAGAACTGTATGAGATGGGAATTGTAGAACAGATAGAACAGTTCATTTGGGGTTCATGGATTTCATTGTGAATGAGAATTATACACCTTATCATACACACTGAAAAATGGTGGAGAAACGCTTCCCTCGATCCTTTTTTAGTATACAAATGATCTCTCACAGGGCTGACTTGACAGAGGGTTATTTGTCAACATTGGGTGCACATTCCTCTTTAAGAATAACCAGAACACTGGCCTGGGCTCCTCAAGTCGTTTTCTTGCATGCTCTGGAAATTTTTGTAAACTGGCAATTAAAACCAGGAATATGGCCATTTCAAAGGGACAGGGTAAATTGTTTATCCTACAAAGACAAACAGTGTTGTTGGTTTCTCCAAACAAGTTGTCTGTGTTTCAGAGTGGAAAGTGTGGGAATAGCTTGTCTGAGGATATGTGACACAATTCCCATAAGGTCCTTCATTTTGTTGTTCTCGGTCAGACGTTTCTCGCATTAAAGAATATGGGCAATATGCACTCTTTCTGACACTAAAAGGGGCAAAATAATGCAACCCTAGATTTCCATGTACAGGGAGGGGGCTGATTGGTTGGTTGACATGGGAGAGGTTTTTTTTTGTCATGCAACCTCCCACCTGTATTCTGGAGTAGAGCAATCCTGGGAGGCTGCACTTTTTTCTGACATTCATGTTGGCCCGAACTGATGAGATAGGGAAGTAGGAGGCAGGGCGAAGGGTCTGAGATGATGTGCTGTTGACAGAGGAGGGAGGACTGAAAAAACAGGCTGGGACAAGGGGAGATAGATAGTGTGGCCAGAGTGGTAGGAATCTGAGAAATGGTACAGCCAAGCAATTGGTTGTTCCCAAATTTTATGGATCCTGCAGAATATCAGTGCACACTCTTAAAATCAAACCATTCCTTATGGAATATCTTAACTGTGATGACATCTCAGAGCATCTGCAGGTTGCTTATATTTAATGTTATTCAAGTTCTGGAACTTTCATCCTCTTTGAAACAAATGTGGATCTTGTGAAAGATGCTCTTCTGACAGAAGCCCAGACACAGAATGTAGCCTTAGTGAGTGAATCAGTGCCTTAAAGGGAGTGCAATTTTGTTTTTATGTCAGCCTGAGAATTATGTTCAGCCCACGAGATGCTTGATCAAAGCTTCAAAAAGAGCATCTGTCCAGACTTGCTTCAGCTGCCTTCATCTCCAGGCACTCCTTGTCTTCTTCTTGCCTGATGCTGCAGGCCACTTACCAGCTAAAGCCTACCTGACCATGGTAATTATCTCAGCTCTGAAGTCTGACCCAGACAGGCCTCACCAATTTGAGGTTCAAATGTCAGATGGAGAGTGCCAGTGGGCAAGGCTCCTAATGTTCTCAGCCCAAGAGTGGTCTGAGTTATAAAATGTCCTTGCTTCCTGCTAAGGGAACATTTGCCGGATGCATTTCAGCAAGTTTAGAAACTAGTTTAACTTTCACAGCTCTCACCCATCCCCACTAGAGCGTTGGATATGGCAGTTTTGTGGGGGTAACCAAGACTGAAATTAAAGCAGCAGAGCCTAGGGACAGAGTGGGCACAGCTAATGCAGAGGAAGTGGGCTTCAGTCGAGAGGAAGTAGCAGCAGCACCGGCAAACATTAAAGCATAATGAAGTATTAGGAGGTGTAAAGAGGTGTACTGACAGGTTTATTGGCACTTCCTAATCATGTGCTAAATGATTAATTCCCCAAGTGTGATGTTACATTTCACTTAAAATATTGTCACTACTAGCTTCCCCATCTTACACTTCACACAAAACACTCTTTATAACAATCTTGCAATGTTCTATATTGGGGGGGGGGGGGTGTCAGGAGGTGTGGGGGGGGAATGGTCTCCACATCATTTTTTTCAGAAACATTTGCATTTATGGAAAGGTCTTGCCAGTGTTGTTTTCTTTGCCAGAATATTTTCCTTTATTCCTTTGCTGGAATGTTTTGTTTTATTTTATCTTGCTAATGAAAACCATAGAGCAACTCACCTCTCCATGTCATTTTGTTGTATATATATTTATTAAAGCAATGGCTACAGATGACTTTGGCATACATGAGTAGAGCCATGGACCAAAGCCTGTTACTTTCAAGAGAGTTAGTGGGTGGCTGTGTGTCATGAAGAAGACAGTCCTCTATTTTGTGGCGCTGGCAGAGGTCAGTCCTCTATTTGAAGCCATCTTCTTTGTGAAGGGCTTTAGAACCTAAGTCTGGTTTAAAGATAAGGAACCAAAAGAAGGGAGAGCAGCAGGAGCCTTGAAGTTGCCTATCCGATATTAGCACCTGGACAACTGACGGAACAGGCTCACAGGTCAACTGCTCACAGTTTTTCCCACTATGGTGAAATGTATTTTTATTTCAATTTATATTATAGTAATATTGTCCAAATTTGCCTTTCTACTTATAAATTGTATATTGTTTTTAATTGTTTTAATCTTATGGAAACCACCCAGAGAGCTTCGGCTATGGGCCAGTATAGAAATAATAATAATAATAATAATAATAATAATAATAATAATAATAATAATAATAATAATAATAATAATAATATAAATCAGCGTAAGTGGCCACTGGTATGACAACAAAAATGGCCTCCCAAAATTTCCCATGCTATTTTTCAGCATCAAGAGGTTTTTTTATGGGGGTGGAACATTTTGCTAAATATTCTCCAGGCATGAAGGTGAATTCTCAAACAGTTCAAAAAAGAAGTCTTCAGAAAATTCTCTTATAGAGAGGATAGTCCTTTGTAAAAGAGGACACATGGCCACCCTACCTATCACATTCAACCTCATTTTAACGTTATGGTTTCTTGCTTATATTTCTAGAATGTTTTTCATGAGTCAAGCATCGTTTACTGTACAGAATGTCAAGGGGAACCTACTGCGACCTACTGGACCTATTCCCCAAAATGTCCTTCTGTGCCATTTCTGGACTTCACATATAAGATTCAGCCTTCTCCATCTTGTTCCCCTCATACTCTTTTGGACTGCAGCATCCACCATCCCTGACCATACTGGCAGGGCCTGATGGGTGTTGTAGTCAAAAAAATCTGGAAGGCACCAGGTTGGGGAATGCTGCTTTATACCACCAGATGCCTCATCTTTATGCTTCCATGTGTGTTTTCTTTCTTTCTGAGATATGGGAAACAAAAGACCCATTTCAGTGCATAGCTGCTGTGTAGTGCTTTAGACTTCCTGGAAAGACCTGTCTCTCCTTCATTTTCCCTTCTGCCTACTGTCTCACTCTCCAAACAACCTCCCAGGCAGAAGGCATGTGAGCTGGACAGTGGAAGTCAAAGTGGTGAAAGGGAGATGCTTTTACAACTTTTATGAAGAGGAAGGGAATCTTTGATATAATTAATAAGACCATATTCCATGGGGTGATGCAATCAATTTACTCTGGCTGGCCCTTAGCCTTGCCTGGGTCTGTGTATTATTAGAGGGTGGTGCAGTGCTTATGCTTCTTTCGTCACAAAAGTCCCGGGGTCAGTTGTTCTTTTTCTTTCTTTTTCCCTTTCTGCTCCACCAATAACATGACTCATCCCCTTGTAAAATAATCCTTCAGAATGATACCCAAGCAGCCTCAAAGTTCAGCGAGCTTCCAAACCACCCCAATCCAGTAATGATGGCTACCTCCCTGGCAGAACAATCCTTGGCGCTCCTAACCACAGAATGGAAGTCAGTTGTTGGTTGGTGTGTGTGTGTGTGTGTGTGTGTGTGTGTGTGTGAAACATTTTGGCCTGTGCATGTCATGAGAGAGAAGAGCTTTTCTGCAAAACACTTCATCTAGGAAAGACACTGATGCCCTCTGCACTGCTATATGTAACAGTAAAAGATTTAAGCATGGTGTTGGGCGAACTCTCTTGTCTTGGGGGCTGTCTTTATGCGGTGAAAGCCCCATGGTGGTTCTGGATCTGCACCACATTGTTTAGACAACACAAGCGCAGCTTCACAGCCACCGTGGGGCTTCCCTGTGAAACTGCGATATGAAAAAATCAGGGATTTAGCCTGACTTTTTTCAAATGGAGCGACGTCAACACATGTAATGTCGCTCTGCAGCCAATCCAGGGGATGGAGCCTGCTAGAAAGTGACCAGCGATTGGTTGCCTTCCACCAGGAACAGGGTGGGGACAGCTCCAGGACCTGGATGGCCGCCCAGAAACCACACACTCCCCCCTCGACATCGGGATGACCCGACACCACCCTGGGAGAGGGAAAGCATGGGGGTGAGGAGGGAGGCAGTGCCAACTCAGCACCGTGAAGACAGCCCTTTGCTCTTATTAAACATGCCCATAGAACGAGGTTGTTCCATGTGTTCAAAAGAAGGGTGCCCTTCCCTTCAAACTAGGGATGTGCAGCCCCAACCCAAAGAAAGGCCACTCAACAATGCTTTTGCCTACCCTTGAAATTCTTCAGATGTTTCTTCAGCCTATCCAGTGGAATTTTAAGATGTTTTTAGAATATTTTAGGATGTTTTTTAGGATGTTTTTAACAATGTTATGTTTTAATTCAGTTTTATGTATTTTATCGTTTATTGTTGTTCCCTGCCTCGATCAGAATGGAGAGGAAGGTAAGAAATATTATTATTATTATTATTATTATTATTATTATTATTATTATTATTTGGTGAAGAAACTCCATATCCCCAATGAATTTGCCAGTGATAACCTAAGAAATCCAGTGATCCAACCTAAGGATGTGTGAAACCCTACCTAAGAAATGTCATCTCTTTTTTCTTGTTCCAGTGATACAGTGATGTAGGAAAATGGTGCCCACTTGGAAATCTACTGCCTGGAGCAACTGCTTCATGGTAAAGCCGGCTCTGCACTCTACTGCCTGCTCTGGTATCAGGTAACTATCCAAGCACAAAGGTGTAGTAGAAACAAAGGAGGAGAAGGCAACAGGAAGAGGAGGTTGGGCTTCACTAGCCTATTGTTATGTTCCTGATTGACAGTTCTTTTGTTAGGCAGACTGCTGGATAATAGCCCAGTAGGATCTAATGATTAGGAAGTAGCTGGAAATTTTCCTTTGTGTTTGAATGCAACTCTCATATAGGCTTAGGGGAAAGGGGTGGGTCTCTTTCAGTATGAGAACTTGGGAGAACAGGGTATCTGCCTCTGCAATCTTATGTAGGGTACGGATTTAAAAGAACTTTGTATCTTTAAGTCAGGGGTGTGGAATCTGTAGCCCTCCAGATGTTGTCAGACTCAAACTCACATCAGTCCACAACAGCATGGCTAATGGTCATGGGAGTTGTAGCTAAACATCTGGAGGTCCACAAGTTCCCCACCCCTGGTTTAATTTACATCAGGGGTAGGAAAGCTGGTGCCCTCCAGACATTTTGGACTATAACTCCCATAATCCCTGTCCATGTTCACTGGGATTTGTAGGAGTTGTCATTCAAAGCATCTGGAGGGCACCAGATTGCCTATTCCTGATTTATATTTTCTGTCATGGATCTCAAGACAGCATACATGAGGGTTTCCATGAGCAGGTGTTCTCCCATACAGGCACAGATCAGATCCAAACAGGTAGCTTCAGGGCCGGCCCAACCATTAGGCAGTGAAACAGTCATTTCAGGTGGCAGATGCTGATAGGCCGCATCAAGGTGTTGGAGGAGAGAGCTGTGCATCATGCATCCTGCCCTGTGCCCCCTATGTTAGCCTGCTGCTTTCAGTGGAGGATACGGTCTCACCCTCAGTATTGAAGTAAGGTTCAACTGCCAGCCCAGTTGATTTTTGTATACAAGATGGGAGTAGGTGCCATCTTTTTGTTCCTTTCAGACAGCAAAATGTTTTGGGCCAGCCCTGGGCAGCTTCATCATGTGCCCTTTTAATTTCACTTCAGGGCTAGCGTTATGCAGTGGACAGTTCCAGAGCTGCCATCATGGACCTTATGGAACCACCCACTTCCCTTCACTCATTGGCATTTCTTTTACATTCACCCTCTACTCCCATCACCTGTTCTTCATTTCCTGTCTAGCATGTGGCTGTTGCACATGTGTACGAGTGAAGCCAAAGGAGGCCATTGAGTAGTGCTTTTATCACTGAATCTTATGCACAAATAGATGAGGCCTAAGGTGTGATACCTTTGGTTGGACCAGCATCACTTGTATTGACATATTTGGCCTTGGACAATAGGTCTCAAAGTTGGGAGGGCAATGTTAACGCCTTCTCTGGGTACAATTCCAGGAAAAGATTATGGTACACAAACCCTTCAGAGCTAGATTTTTAACACTAGGTATCTTAAACTCAATCCAAAGCTTTCATCAATAGCCTTATATGCAGCTAATTTTACATGGGCTCTACCTGATTGAGGATGGGAGCAGGTAGCTCTCTGAAGAATATTTCCTTGTAATGGATATTTGTGGGAGTAGCTACTGTTTCACAGAAACGTGTACTTCATTCGCAGCACACATTACATGATTGCTACCAGCCTGGCAGTGCTGTGCCATTCACGTTTCCTGCAAAATCCATGCCAGGGATAACAAGACTGAGGCTCTAGGTTGGCTCAATGCTTATTTGAACAAGATGCCAAGCCACAGAAGAACACAGGCACTCAAACACACACACACACACACACACACACACACACACACACACACACCCTGCATGGATCCCTCCAAATCAGCAGCATTTATAAGGGCTCAGTCAGATGATATTTTGATCTATAGACACACAGAGAGGGAAAGAAGTTTCCTCCCTAGAGCTAGATTTATTCTAGATCTGACCAAGCATCTGTAATGATGAAATGTCCACATTCATACAGTGAGCCAGGTAGCCTTCCTGCAGGGGGAGACAGCTTTTACCCCTTCCCTCCTGCTTCGCCAGCTTCCAGCCCTCCCTAAAGCAGGAACCCAAGGCGGTGCACATAATCCTCCCCTTCCTCTCCATTGGGCTGAGAGTCTGTGAGAGTCTTTGCCTGGCAACAAAGTCACCTGGTGGAGACTCCCAGTCCAACGCTCTAACAACAATAGCAGCAGCAACAACAACAGCAACTGTTACTCAAAGGACCTTCTCTTCCGCTGCTCCCAGACTGTGGAATGGCCTGCCGGAGGAGACTCGTCAACTTGACGGTCTTTTAGAATTTAAAAACGCAATAAAGACTGATAAATTCTGGAAGGCCTATCCAGTGAAATTTTAGAATGTTTTAAAGATGTTTTAATCATGTATGGTATGTTTTTAATCAGTTTTTAATGTGTATTTTATATCATGATTTTATACTGTTTGTTTTATACTTTGAATGGTTATAGTTTTTTGTGAACCGCCCAGGGAGCTTCGGCTGTTGGGCGGTATAAAAATACAAATAATAATAATAATAATAATAATAATAATAATAATAATTTATGTTTACAAACTTAATAATAGGAGATATGCATTCTGGCACTGCATGGGGCTTCTTAAGAACTCTAGCACTGCAGAAGGAGTGCACATCCATCAAAGAAATGTTAAAAGATTAAAAAAAAAAAACAGTTCATGAAATAATGGGTCATTGCTGCAGGGGAAGGGGAGTAAAGTTGCTCGTGGGTAGCTTACCAACTTTACATTTTTGTAAAATAGTTTAGGAGGGTGCAAAACATAAGTGTTGCTTTGGCTTTAATTTGAACATTAAACATTTTCTTTGTAAGCTTGTGAGTTTCTCTGTAAGGCAATCCCTCTGTGGAGCATTGAGTTATTGGAATGAAATGTGGTACACCTGTTCAGAGCACAATTTTACATTTCAGATTTGAGTAGCAGCTTGACCCTTGCAGCTATTTTCAATGGGGAGGGGGAAATACATAACACAGCACAATAGAACATCTTCCTTACAAGTTGACACATCAGGTTGAAAGCTGTAAAGCTGATGAGTCTGTTCAGAACTACAACTGGTGTAAGAACTCCAGCTTGACTCATCCACCCAATTTCAAGGGGCTAGGAAAGATATAAAATGCACCACAATGCAAAAAATTCCTTGGAGGCTGAGACATTGGAATGAAAGTTGGTATATTATGGTCAGTACACTGATCAAGACATGGTCAGAAAACTTACCTCTCCTTTCAAGATCACTCCCATTTTTGACTTCATGGGAAAATTCAATCCTTAAGCTCTAATGGAATGGCCAGTTAGGCCCATATTATGAAATTAACGCTGCATTTCCATACATACACACTTCCCTGGGAATACATCCCACTGAAGTCAGTGAAACATACCTCTGAGAAGACACATATAGGATTATGCCATATATAATTTTCCAAAAAATTACCAAGAAGTTTTACTAAAAACTACCAAAACCTACATTTAAAAATAAATAAATGGAACAACTTGTACCTACCACAATATGCCATGAAGGTGCCTTTTGTGCCTCTTTTACTGCAGAGTATGGCTATTCCCATCATTCCCAGCCACACATCTGGAGGGGAGGATCCCAGGTTGGGGAAGGATGGCTCATAGCTTTCATAGCAATAAACATGAGACATTATGGTGTGTTCATCAGGGGGTGGGGAGTATGGCACCAATCACGGCTGGTGCCAGACTATTTTGCACCCTAGGCAAGTTGAGCTACTTTCACCACCACCACCCCAAAAAATGCCAACTTTGATTTTTAAGAACATATGTTTCCTGGAAAAAATAAGAAGCACAAAACTTGAAACTGCAAAATTTATTTTAAAGTGCAAGAAATATGTCATGCCAATTATAGCAAACATATTGGAACGGAATGTCTATGGGTCTAAAATGCATTATTTAATAGGAATATCACCTCCAAATTATCCCCCCCCAACTCTCACACACGTGTGCACACACACAGTCAGCATCACTCACTCCAAACAAACACACGCATGAACACATGCATTCACTCAAAGACCCCATGTACCCATACATTCTCTCTCTCTCTCTCTCTCTCTCTCTCTCTCTCCCGGGTGCATTCCAGAAGTCCAAACATGGAGCTGCCACACCCTCACCCCAGTGTCCCTGGCTTCACTTCGGCTGGGCGGGTGCGGGGCGCCATCTCGCCCGCCCAGGCCCAGCTGCATCCTTGGGCCGAGCCGGCTCACAGCCAACACGTGTGAGTGCTGCGCTGTGCCTGGCACCCCTCTTAGCTTGGCGCTCTAGGCGTCCGCCTGAGTGGCCTCTATGGTAGCACCAGCCCTAGCACCAATGCTGGTTTATGATTGGAGCCTGTTTGAGAGACAACCATATTTCTCCTAGAAGAGTAGATTCCAGCTGAGTCTACAGTGAGAGAGCTAACCAAGATAAGAAAGAAAGGAGAGACCAAGTAAAAAGATTGGTCCCCACTGCTGCTGGATGATTGTGAGTTAATGGTTTCTGCAAGGGGCAATTTATGTTAGGTTTTCCTTGAACTGATTGAGAGGTTTGGACACTGCCTTTGCAGCAGGAGTCAAGTAAGGTCACACTGTGTGGAAAAAAAGAGAACAATGCCAGAAAGAAGAAGGGGGGAAATCTAAACAAATTTAGAGGATAAAAACTCTTGAATGATGCCAACATCTTAGCAAAGTACAAGTCAAAACAGAAGGTTTCAAGAATGGGGATGCTGAATGTTCTCTTCTAAGGAACATAGGAAGCTGCCTTATACGAAGTCAGATCATTGGTCTGTCCAGATCAGCATTGCCTACGCTGCAGCAGCTCTGTGGAATTTCAGACAAAAATCTTTCTGGAGGTACAAGGGATTATACTTGGGTTCTTCTGCATGCAAAGCAGGTGCTTTACCTGCTTTGCATGCTGAGTGATGGTCTTTCCTCAGCTATCGTCAGGGTGCGTTTGTCTCAGAAAAGGCAAAGTAGGAATACACTCATTTTTACTGGGCCAGTTTTAGCAGTGTGAAAATATGCCAGATGTCAAGATCCACAGATGTTTTCCTCTTCAGGAAGAGTTCTTTGTCGCTTGGTTTAGCAAGCTTCATTATTGTGCATAATGAACAGTCCTCTGTTAATTTATAAGTCTGTATACTCCTGCACAACACAAGTTGGTTCAAGAAAAGATCAAATTGACCCATGTTGTAGTTTGTATTCTTAACACTAGTAGCTAAGGGGTTTGTTTCACAGCTGCCTGCGTGCATGTTGCCCAAGGCCTGGTGCCCACAGACTCTTTCAACTATGGTACAAATGATCGTCTTCAGCATAAGACATATGGAAGGATGGTACATAAATAAAATGGCAAAAAAATAAATCCAGCCAGGATAAGCTTTGACATATCACTACAAATTGGAAGGAGCATTGGTGGTGTTGTGCCAAAAGACAAACTGAGCTGAACTTGAATGTGGAAGATATATGCACATGACTGTTTTGCTGGAACTTATCATAGAATAGCAGAGTTGGAAGGGGCGTATAAGGCCATCGAGTCCAACCCTCTGCTCAATGCAGGAATCCACCCTAAAGCATCCCTGACAGATGGCTGTCCAGCTGCCTCTTGAAGGCCTCTCAGTTTGACATTGGCTGAGGTTTCTCCCACCTCCGCCACCTCCCCAGAGCCACCATACTGTACATCAAAACAGTGACTGACTCTAAGGCCGTAGCTAGACCTAAGGTTTATCCCAGGATCATCCCGGGTTCGTCCCTGCCTGAGCGCTGGATGCCCTGTGTGGCACTTTGATGAACAGGTTTGACCCCAGGACAATCCTGGGATAAACCTTAGGTCTAGCTACAGCCTAACTCAACATTTTAGTAATTTGGGGAATACTTCTAAAATTAAATTCAATGTCATAACAACATTGCTAGAAATTTATCCTGCATATGCAACATATCTAATTCTAACAACTATGCATGAAGTATGTTAGACTGGTGGTCCAAAGCCACTGAAAAAACTCCATGGCTGAGCAGAGATTTGGACTTTGCTCAATTAAACTTGAGCCAAATGCTCTGCATGAAGCACATTGATAAAAGTGTTCTGCCACGAAGAGAGGTGAGATGCTGGGTGGCATAGGCGTAGGCTGCTTTCCATAGAAAAAGGCTGCAGAATCTCTGACCCTGCATCCCAATTTGGCCCTCCAGTATTTCCCAGAAGGCCAAACTCCTTCCCCTGCCCCCCTTCCTACCCACAATTAATCATTTGGTGGTTTCCCAACTTTTGTTCAGTTTTTTTCCCATTCTGAAAGGTTGAAGTGCTTCTGCTGGGTCTTAGTTACTGGCAGTAAGGATTTTAATCTAAAATATGCCAGTATGTTTTGGATATTTGCTCCACCCAATTTGTCTTTGACCCCCATCCACCATTGGAATGTGGCCCCCAAGAGCTTCTCCAAAGTGGCCTTTGGCCTTTAGACTGAAAAAGGTTCTGCACCCTGCCAAAGAAAGACTCAGCCCTAATCCAGGTTAGTTGTGACTGGTCCCATTGAAATCCATGGGCATCATTAAGAACCCATGTCATTGGTTTCATTAGGACTTCATCACCACAACCATTACCTAAGTTGACGCTTGAGTGGTAGATAATTGATGCTTGTGCTCAGTATCTGATGGATTACTATATTCTGGGGAAGGAATTCCTCCCCGTTCAGAATGGTACAACATCAGTCATAGATGTGCAAACATTCTCTATGAATGGCTGATATAAAGGAGTTGCTGCCATTGGAACTCATGGCCTACAAGCAAGTAAAATGGTCCAATTTCAGGCTTGTTGGGCAACATAGCCTCTCTAACCCCATTCACACAAAATATTTGCACATAGATTCAGGAGTAGGGATATCTTGCAGGAGTTCTCCTACCTCTGAAATAGGGATATGGGAGAAATTAATGAGATTTGCATTTTAACAAGAACTAACTTAATTTTACGCTGTCAAACCAATATAAAACTGAAACTCTTTTATCCTTTGAAATGCACATTGAATTGTTCAGTAGACTTCGCCAATAAAAAATGTACCAAAGTATGTGTGTTACATGAAAGTGCACACAAAAATGTGTGTGTGTTTGTGAAAATAGCATTCAACAATGCATTATAATAGGAAAATTGCTTGCAGAAATGTCTGCATTAGGCAACATGGCATACAAAATTCATATAGTAGGAGAAGTATGCACAAAAACGCATACCGATTTTCATGCAAATGTATTCTTTTTAAAAAAAAAAATCTCAAAGTTTAGGTTGAAATGAATTTAAGATTGGAAGGGGGGGAAAGGAGAAGTTTGGGATGAACCAAACTTAAGTTTGGAAAATGACAGAGTCCTCCATCTGACCATCCCTACTCGGAAAAAGTAAATTAGTTCTCAGGATTGTTCACAAATGTTTCATACATGTCCCTAATGTATTTGCCTTCTATGAAGAATGCTCTTCCAGAGCATTTATGAAATATAATTTAATTCCAAAACAGACATTTCATTTACAACCTAGAAAGCATGTTTTCAGAAAGATACTTTCTGGCTATGCTAGCTTTAATGTGCATTCCAACACATCTGGTGGGCACTAGGTTGAGGTAGGTTGTTTATGACTTTTAAAATTATGATTATTAACAATGAGCAGCTACTATGAGCCTCCCTCCACCCCATCTACCACTCAGTCTCCTTTGCCAGATGCTTCATCATTTTATTATCTTCTTGGTAACTTTCATCTCCATGCCAAATAATTCTCAGTCCACAGCATTGTGCTCTCGGTTTGCATGGTTCTTGTGGGAGGTTTTGAGCCAAACTCTTTTGACCTTTTAAAGGAATCTGGTCTCCTAGCCAGTTCTGTACCACCCATAGAGTCATTCTGCCCCTCATTTAGCATGTTACTCACAAGCACATATAATTGCAGCACCTTGGCAACTGAAATGCCATTTCTAAAGGCCACTTCACATACAGACCTGGCATGTGTGACGTACATATGGCAGAGTGTGGTAGTGAGCCCTGGGGTATGGGAGCCCTTCTCAGCCACATGTCAAATCTTTAATGTGAACCAGGGACATATGTGAGCAAAAAACTGTTCAAACAGATGTCGCTTACATTATTTATCTTTTTAAAAAGGAGCTGTATGGATCACATGAGCAGGGTCTACACATGGAGGTACTTCTAGATCTAAGATTCAGTTTAAAGATACAGGGTGCATGAGGCCAGTACTTATGCATGTATCTGGCCACATGGACATCACTCATACCAGGATTGTGTGTAAATTTGGGATGTTGGAAGAATCTGTTCAGCAGGGGGTTTGGAGCTCAGCAAGCTTTCATTAGCTCGGCCCCCTGGACTTCGACTCTGCATCAAGTTCGGCTGGTTCATGGATTTTTCATTTATTCATTGTAAAGTAAATAGAAGCATGTACAAATTGTGGAGTGCTATTTGCATGATTTATGCAGATTTTGGCCAAAACCTGTGTAAATCATGCAAATTGTGCCCTGCAGTTTGTGTGCATTTTCCCTGGATTTGGGAAAAAGCCCTGTGGTGCAGCCTGCAAACGCGAGCCAGGTCAGGTGCTCACCAGGAGTCCAAACAGGGCTGGCTTCCAAAGCGACAGACATCCCTAGTGTAAACCGACCTTTTGAAATAGAGAATCTGTTAAGAACGGCTACAAAAATATTTACAATAACGTAAAAAATATCAGTTGTGGAACAGTGAAGGAGGCAAGACAAGTAACAACAACAACACAAGGGAGATGTGTTGATGATTTCCCTTTACATATGTTTGAAAATGAAAGAAGAACAAGAATGTACTGACAAGAAGCTGTTTTAATTACTTTTGGGTGGGTGGGGATTAAAATAGGGGATGCAATCCCATATTGTTCTATTGGGCATTCTTTGCACCCCACCCTTGCCCCATAGATTATATTCTTGATCATTAATAAAGACTAACCCTGAAGTCATAGAACTTGACTCTTCACATGAGTCACCATCTGTTGCTATCAGAAGCAGAGATGAGCTGATGATGAGCTCATGACAAACAAATGCCCCCAGGAAATGTGCAAGATGGAGCTGTTGTCATTTGGGCAGTCTATTACATCATTAAACTCTAACACAAGGTGGCCTATTTTGGTGTTTTGCATTTAGAAGCCAGAAAAAAACATCTCCCTGAAGATATTTCAGTTGTAATAATAACATGGCATTCATCTTCTCTTCTAATGAGTCAGTAATAATAATAAAAAAGGTCAAACATCGGTTCTATTTAATTAGTATGTCAGGCTTCCAAATATCTTCCAAATGTTTTGCAAGTAAATTACCGGCTCAATTATATCGCTGATGATTGTTTTGTTGTATGCTCCATTCCTTTCCAAAGTAAGCACTGGACAAAATAACAAAGATTTCCACCCACCCCTACTTTGTTTGAGGCATTAAATATGGCCATAATTGGCTTGCTAGCAAACACCTTTAAAAAAAGGGGGGGAAGGTAATTACTCCCACAGTAATTACACCTGCCTCAAAAGTCCCTTCTCATGCAGCTGCTGGCCATAATGAAAAAATCACTCCAGGTTTGGATGTCTCAACAAGGTACCTTGAAGGAATCCATGGTGACAACCCACCAGGTCTTATTGTGTCATGTGAATCAGATCTATGAGAGGGACAGATCATGTTCCAAACATCATAAAACTACCAGCTCAATATTTTCTACTCTGGCCTGCAGAGGTTCCACATCCAGTTCCCAAACCTCCTTGGGGTCTTTCACGGGGTGAGACTTGGACTCCGAGCCCCTGACACTGGAGGAATCCCCCCCCCCCGGTGGACTCTATATTGTTGTCTCTGATCTGGGATCAGATATAATCTGAGATCAGAGATAACAGCAAGGATACAGGCAATGGACTGGTGCTGGGAGGAGCATCCACTCTTCCCAGTGTTGGCCAAGTCCTTGTGTAGTAGGTACCACTTCAGTGAGGATGACATTTGCCACATAAAAGTTGAGGGACAAGCAGTCCTGGGATGAGGGGCTGATCCTCCCAGCACCAGCTGAGTCCCCTCCATGCCTCCCTCAGAACAGAGAAAGCCAAAATGGGTCAGGTCATTTTGTGTCCCATGACTACAAAATGTTCCCAGATGCCTGACCTAGAGGTTGTCTCTGACTCAGGCTAGATCTATACTACTGCTTTATAGTGGTATTGAAAGGCACTGATAACTGTTGGGGCACATTCCATATACCTCTTTCATAGGGCATGTCTACACCATCCATTTATCCCAGGATCAGCTCGAGGTCATCCCTGTGTGTCCAAATGATGCACAGGGCATCCTGGATTCAAGTGGGGCTGACCACTCACTTTCCCCAGCATAAAATGGATTACTTTTATCCTGGTTTTTCCTGCAGTCCTGGGACAAACCTGAGGACCGTGGGTGGTGTGGTGTGGGCTCCTGGGTCCTCACTCCTCCCCACAAGTAGCGGGGCTCTTTAAACTGGCACAGAGCTGCACAGGGTGACTCTGTGCCCATTGGCGGTCAGGGGGAGCAATTTTGCCATCCCCAGGATGGCTGATGGCACTTTGCAGTTTTAAACTTCATTTTTTTTACTTACTTTTTCAGATGATCAGGGCTGTGCAATTGTGTGACCAGCTCCTTCTTCCAAGACAACAAACAAACAAAAAACACCCTGTGCCAGAACATCCCTCTTGGCTTTCAGGCCGTTATGCTGATGTTTGGTTGCTGGGGGAAGGTTCCAAAAGCCAGAAAGTCCGAGATCCCCCCACATCCCAGAATGCTCATACATGTAGATGAGCCCATAGTGTTATAGCCTGCTTTTTGTTCCACATTCGTAATGATTTGCCACAAGGTGTAGATCTGGCCTCAGATACCATTACGAAATTCAAAATATGCTGTTGCTTACAACTGGCAAGAATTTGATAGATGGGGCCAAATTCCAATCTATCCTCTTTTCTTCTTGACTCCATGTGATGTTTTCTTGATCAGCTTTGGATGGTCACACCAGCATCATGACCTAGTTTTTTTTTTCCTTTTACAGCAAAGGAAACCCTACAATAGTGAGCCAGCTGTTTAGAAGCTCAGAAGTATGGCGTGGGAGCACAAATCCAGGTGATCTCCCTCCCAGGAAACGGATAACATTCAGAGATTGGGACAAGCATCCATCATCTCCCAAATGCCTGCCATACAGAGGCCATCTGAACAAACAGGGAAACTTACCCATCCACTGTGCAGACCATCTCCAGTTCCCGCTTGTCCTTGTGAAGGAAGGCAGCTGTGCGGCTCATGAGTTCCCTTCCAAGAGCATGCAGAGGACATGGAGGGGGTGGTGGTGGAGGGATGCAGACTGGAGAGTTGAAAGCCAGCCAACACAAAGACCACATCGGCAGTTCCTTCATCAGCACCACCTCTCCTCCTACATCCCATGAGTGCTCTCTGCTTTCATCTACCCTGGTTGCGAATCATTGGTTCTTTCATCTTCCAACTCTTTGCCCTGCCCTGCAAGTCCTTCCGGCTTTAATACATGAACTCATGGAGGGAAGAACTTCCCACCCAATGTAGAGGGCTCTCCATCTCTTTCCTGCTTCAATTCCCATGTGAAAGACTGCATCTTCCACAAAATATTTGTGGTGCAGAGGAACCCAGAAAGGGAACTATCACTCCATTTTAACCCTTTCAGGCCTCTGGATAGGATATGAAATCATGAAAGGATCCTGCCCTGCATATTTATTTATTTATTTATGGTATGCTTCACTTTTCCAGCTCATAGAAATGCCCCAAGTTGCATATAAAAAAGTAGAGGTGTGCTCCGCTCTGATTAGAATTGAAGAATCAGAAGCGAATTGGCCTGCTCCGCCTTGCCCAGAGGTGGAGTAGAAGCGGACCGCAGACCCTTAGAAGCAAGGCGAAGAGAAGCGACCATAGGAGAAGCGCTTCTATTTTTGCGGAGCGCTCCGATCGCCATTTTGAAAAATTTTGCCCATAGGATTGCATTGCGGAAAAGAAAAGGGGATAACTGTGTTGTTTTTTAAGCTATCTTTCTGAAACTTCTTGTGTTTAGAGAGTCGTGGCTGGGGGTCATTTTGAGCCTACTCTCAGCTCTCTGCGTGCTGCGGTTCGCTTGCTATATTTTTTTAAAAAATTGGGTAAAAAACCCGGGAGATTTACCTTTTTGAAGTGCTGAGGGGCAGAGTCAACTCCCGGTCATGATCACATGATCCCAAAGTTGGAGGAGGGGATAGGCAAAATGGGATACTTGGGATACTGGGAACTTCTCTTTCTTAGTCTGAACGGACTTTTCCCAGTGTTTTTTAAAACAGTAGCCCCACCAAATGCACAAACACAACCTGAAATCATATACTAAGCAAATAAATAACAGATAGGAAACACAGCACTGCTCCCCACCCTAACCTTGGTGAACAACTGAATAGATGTGGTGCAAGAGGATGAGCTCCCCTAGGGCATGTGGACGTGCCAAGTGCACAGACACTGTGTCCTGCCCTGGAGGGTCATCAGAGCCCTCCAAAGGTAAACCAGTGGAGAAGCAAGCTAATGCCTATCATGAGTTGAAGTGTTAGTTTGCTTCTTAAAGAATGGTCCCTAGACAGGGCCAGTCAAAATTGGCATAATTCCCCCTCCCCCTGGGCACATCCACTTCCCTCTTACTGGTAAAAGACAGATATAGCCTTTTTTAAAAAAATCTTCCTGTTGTTTATTCAGCAACACTGCTGCTTTTAATTCTACCCCTCCTTTGTTTGTTTGTTTGTTTATTTATTTATTTATTTATTTATTTATTTATTTATTTATTTATTTATTCCATTTTATATTTACACCCCATAGCCCAAGCTCTCCTGGCTTTTCCTCTTCAGTGAAGTCAGGCAGGCTTTCATTGTGGTTCAACTCCTTGTTGTTGTTGTTGTTGTTGTTGTTGTTGTTATTGCTATTAATATTAATTAGTACTGCTAGTATTAACGTTACTATTGTTGTTGTTGTTTAATAATGGCTGTGATCACAGTGCAGTCAATCAACTCTGAAGCAAGGATCACAAAGCTTTACTCTTATCCTCCTAGCCTCCTAGTTATGTGATGCAAAAGAAAAGGCATCTCTCTGTGCTGCTCCCACCTCACAGGGATGGTTTGCATTACTGGCTTTGAAACTATCCTTGGCTCACTTCCTTGTGCCCCCAGAAATGTCTGCTGGCTGCCTGCCTTCCCTCCTCCCCTGCCCACCTCGCAGGGATAGTTTTTGTGTGTCTTGCTTTGACTCAGGGGATAAGTCCTTCCTGCGCTCACTTAGACTTTTGGAAGTTCCAAATCAATTTTTCAAGTGTGGAAGAAGATTCATATAGGTTTATCTACTCCCCAATTCATGGCATGTTGGGATTTCCTTTGAAATGGCCCCTGTCTGCAGCTTTAAAATCCCTGAGATACTGGGGTGTCCGATTTTCATAAATTCCCCAAAAATTAGGGGATGATGGGATTTGCTTGAAACTTGGCATCCATGTGGACAAGCTGTCATGTGACCAAATGTGAGGTTTCTGACATGCAAATTGACGTAGTTGTAGCATGGGACTTGATTTGGGGTGAGTTAAAAGGTTTAAGCCCCGCCAAAAATCAGGGGATGATGGGATTTGCTTGAAACTTGCCATGAATGTGGATCTATATGGCATCTGTGAGGGTGCCCACTTCAATTTTTTTTATCTTTCAAAATGTCAGAGAACAATCCATGTCTGAAAATGGGGTGTCCGATTTTCATAAATTCCCCAAAAATCAGGGGATGATGGGATTTGCTTGAAAATTGGCATGAATGTGGATCTAGATGGCATCTGTGAGGGTTCCCACTTCAAAAAATTTTATCTGTCAAAATGTCAGAGAACAGTCCATGTCTGAAAATGGGGTGTCCGATTTTCATAAATTCCCCAAAAATCAGGGGATGATGGGACTGGCTTGAGTCTTGGCATGCATGTGTATCCATGGATAATCTATCATGGTGCCAAGTTTGAGGTTTCTAACATGAAAATTGACGGAGATATCGAAAGGGGTGTGAATTGGGGTTATGGGTGGTGCATTAGAGGTTAAAGCCCCGCCAAAAGTCAGGGAATGATGGGATTTGCTTGAAACTTGGCATGAATGTGGATCTAGATGGCATCTGTGAGGGTGCCCACTTCCAATTTTTTTATCTGTCAAAATGTCAGAGAACAGTCCATGTCTGAAAATGGGGTGTCCAGTTTTCAAAAATTCCCCCAAAATTAGGGGAGGCTTGGATTGGATTGAGTCTCGGCATGCATGTGTATACATCCATGAGGTGTCATGGTGCCAAACTTGAGGTTTCTAACTTTAACAGAAAAAAAGTTGTATACTTTTTTGGCTTTCAATGCAAGCCTATGGGGGGGAAAGTGGAGCTCCGATCTGGATCCGGAGCTCTGCAGCGGAGCGGAGCGGACTATAGGCAGAGCGGGGCGGAGCGAAGCGGCCCAATCGGCAAATTGCGGTTCTGGAAGAGAAGCGGATCGGGGGGTCTGTGCACACCCCTATAAAAAAGCATCCCCAAAACGTTCATAATCCTGCAAACCCACCTTCACAACTGGGGGGGGGGGGGTGGCTGGACCTGGGAGGATCAACCCTTCATCCCAGGACTGCCTGTCCCCTGACTTTTATGTGGCAAATGTCATCCTGACGGAAGTGGTACTGGACTTGGCCAACACTGGGAACAGTGGCTGCACCTCCCAGCACCACTCCATTGCCTGCATCGTTGTTGTTGTTGTTTACATTTATATACCACCCCATAGCTGAAGCTCTCTGGGCAGTATATATCTGATCCCAGATCAGAGACAACAATATAAAGCCCACCAGGGGGGATTTCTTCAGGGCCTGGGGCTTGGAGTCCAAGTCCCAACCCATGGAAGACCCCAAGGAGGCTTTGGAAGCTGGATATGGAAGCTCTGCAGACCAGAGTAGACAATATTGAGCTGGTAGTTTTATGATGATCTGTCCCTCAACACTATTCTGAAATAAATGGCTGGTGTGGATTAGGCCTCTGTGTGTGTGTGTGTGTGTGTGTGTGTGTGTATATGTGTGTGTGTGTTTGAGCCAGTCTCATCCTCTGAGAGATTGGATCTAGAGTTTTGAATGCTCAGAGTTGGCAGCACTGCTTTCCACATATCAGCTTTGCTCAAGAGGGCATGGGAAATTAGAAGCCCACATTACAATATAACCAAGCACTTCCCCCGCCCTCCCCACAAAGATTGCAAAGGTTAGGGTGAATCACTATTGTTATGTGGAACATCCTCCAAGGAAAAGGTCAATACGACTACTAGGCTGGACACCAACTTGACTGCACTGCAGATCTGCCCAGCAGCTGAGATAACAAGAACACATGCAGGAGAGCGAAGTGGAGGAGGAAATGGGTGTTCGGCGTGTGCCATAAATTATTGAAGAAGAACAGTCAGGGTGTGCATGGGAGACTACAACCACTATTAGCAAAGGTCAGGACAAGCCACTAAAATGGAAAGGTACACGTGGGATGCAGCATTAGCCTCTGACCTATCTGGTTTATGGGAAAACCTTGCAATAGATGTGGGAAAGGAAATCATTTTGCCAAATGTTACAGGTCAGTGGCAGAGAGAAGCCCCGGTATGGCTGCAGGAGTTTCTTGGAAGCTCAGTCTTCAGCTTCATACGAAGGCTTTGTGGTGTTTTGGACGCAAATTAGTGCATGATAAAGAGTAGAAGTGAAAGGGTTTGACACAGCTTTATCAGGGCAATTACAGACATGAATGTACCATGCTACATCCATTCATTTATGTATGCATGGTGCTGTGAACCAGTGCTGGGCTGAATCCTGACCCCTATTATCAGGAACTTTCTCTCTCCCTGTGAAAGAGGCATTGTTTTTTCAGCCTCTTTTGCAGGGTGTGTGTGTGTGTGTGTGTGTGTGGAATTCAGAGAACTTTCTCCTTGAAGTGCGTGACGGGGTTTCCACATACCTTTTAAGCATAGCCAATTGCTGAGAGGCCTTCTTCCTATTTTTTAGTTTATTCAAAAATAAACCACCCCCTTCCCTCAGCATTTGGCATAGCCCAGCAGTTCTTAGTGAATGCCTATTGGAGACCATGTGACCTTGCCCACTCCTGGGCTCCTGAAAATGCTGGCAGTGTTTTTTTTAAAAAATAGAAAGACGACACCTCAAAAACTGGCTACAATTAAAAAGGTATGTGGAAACTCTGTCCTCTCCCAAAGGAGAAAATTCTCCAAAATTCTCACATCTCCCAGCCTCTTTTGCCCAAGTTTTCGTTTTTTCCCCACCCCCCATGAAATGCTGAAGATGGAATGGTCAAAATTTTCAGTACAGCACTACTGCGAACCACCACATACGAGGAAGGTGAAGACAGACTTAATATAAAAAGGAAGGCTCAATAGGGATGGATGGATTTTGTGGACCCCACTCCTCACCAACATTGCCAAATTTTCATGGTGAGAGTGGCAAAAAACAACAACCCACCAGTGGTTTGCTGCCAAGTATTAGAAGTGTGGCTGCCATGGCTAAAAGGAGCCACTTTAAAACAAGGGACACATTCCCCCCCCCCCCGAATGTCATCAAATTTCAACAGTGCAACAGGGTGCAGGGGTATGGCCCCCGATGGGTTCCAGGGGGTGGAATTGGCTCCGTACCTGCAGCCATTGGCCATCCCCTGGTGTACAACATCACACATTACAAATTTGCTTGCACATGTATGGTTCCCATCACTGTATTTCCACATTTGGGATTGTGTGAACTGTCCTCAATTGAGTCTGGCTTGTTCTACATCCCCCACACCAGTGGAACATACAGAAACGATAGCAGGAAAAATATTCCTCTTTGGCTCATTGGCTTGTATTGAAAGAAGAGCATGGTAAATATACTTTAAGACGTAAATAAAGAAATACTCAGCTTTCTGAGGTCAGACAATACATTCCCACCCCCAGAAGGGGAAAAATAGTAAAATTTGAAAATACATCTAAAATAAATATGTATGAATATGTATAGCGCACGTACACACACACTTTTTAGCAAACCTCTTACTTCTGCAGAATTTGGGGATTTGTTTTGGCAGGGACTGATGGGTGGAGTACAAAGGAAGGGATGGATAGGGCATTGAAGGGCACTCCATGTGCAGGAAGGAACTGGAAAGGTGTGGAAAGGTAAAGGTCAGGAAGATGTGCAGATGGCAGTAGTTCTGCTTCCTGAGTACTGGATGTTGCACATTGGTTTCTTGGCCTTCAGCAGGCATTGCCTTGGCATTGGTCCAATCTTTCATCTGCAGGGATATAGTTGGAATATGTTTGTTCCTTAGGGACAAGCTAGATGTGGTGGCGGTAGCCATTAGTTGCTTGTTCACATGTCTGCCCCATTCACATTTAATATGAGGTGGAGCTTGAATGTTAACATAAAAAGGGCACATAGCTAAGGGGAGTTATCTACACACTAACAACCCTGTGACATCCAACTATTCTTGGAAGGTTTAGGGCACTTTGAGGATGATATAGGATGTGCTGTGAGAGGCTACAGATAGAGGGGAAGTTTGTGGAACCTCTCTCTCTCTCTCTCTCTCTCTCTCTCTCTCTCTCTCTCTCTCACACACACACACACACACACACACACACATACACACAAACCTATGTGAAAGGAGGAGCAACTTATGATCCAAGCCAATGTTAGTATACATTCATGTCTTCAAGTGTCAGCCGTCTTCCGATGATATCACCAGAGGAATCAATGCATGAAAAAAATCACTAATGCAAATTATTGTAACCACACACAGATAATCACAAAATGTCAGTGTATGATTCCCCTTCCATCTTGCCCATAATTGCCTCTCCAGACTGTAAATTGTGTGGCCAATGGTATTTGAGGCACAGTTTATTCTAGAATAAGAGCTATTGTGAGATTAACATTCTTATTAAAAAGCAAACAGTTAACTGTCTAGCAAACAGTTAGTTGACTAGCCCGTGTTCAGAAGCTAATAAAGCTTAGGCTTCTGCTGAGAAAATGAATATGGTGTACAACAGGCAGGCAAAGAAAAGCCTTCAACAATAGGGAAGTGCAGGGAGAATGTGAAAATACAGGAATATGCTAAGTGGTTACAGACTAATAATTAATAATAATTAAAAAAATTGAGGGAGAGGTAAGAATTATTATTATTATTATTATTTGCAAATACCATAAAATATATAAAACTGATTAAAAATATATAAAACTCATACAATGTTTAAAAGAACCACAGTCAAACATCATAAAATTCATCTGGGTACGCCTGCCGGAAGACATCAGTCTTTATAGCCTTCTTGAATCTTGCTACTAGGTATGAGCTATTCTCAAGTTCCCTCTTTGTCTTGAATTTGTGATGAAAACAGGCTATAAAATGTTACCCCTTTGTTTTAAAATATATAAATTGTGAAAAGCAATCTGCATGCATGCATGCATTTATTTTTTACATTGTAAAATCTACAGTTATACAGTGGAAATTTTTGAAATAACATAAAATGGTCTTTATGGGAGGTTTACAAATATGCAAGCGTTTTTCTGTGAAATGTTGGACAGTATTGATATAAAGATGAGGTTATTATTATTATTATTATTATTATTATTATTTATTTATATAGCACCATCAATGTACATGGTGCTGTACAGATAACACAGTACATAGCAAGACCCTGCCGCATAGGCTTACAATCTAATAAGTTGTAGTAAACAATAAAGAGGGAAGGAGAATGCAAACAGGCACAGGGAAGTGTAAACAGGCACCGGGTAGGGTAAAGCTAATAGTATAGAGTGAGAACAAACTCAATATTTGAAGGCTATAGGGAAAAGAAAAGTTTTTAGCTGAGTTTTAAAAGCAGTGATTGAGTTTGTAGTTCTCAAGTGTTCTGGAAGAGCGTTCCAGGCGTAAGGGGCAGCAGAAGAAAAAGGACGAAGCCGAGTAAGGGAAGTGGAGGTCCTTGGGCAGGCGAGAAGCATGGCATCAGAGGAGCGGAGAGCCCGAGCGGGGCGATAGTGTGAGATGAGAGAGGAGAGATAGGCAGGAGCTAGACCGTGAAGAGCATTGAAGGACAGCAGGAGAAGTTTATATTGGATTCTGGAGTGAATTGGAAGCCAATGAAGAGATTTCAGAAGTGTAGATATACCATGATCATCTTTCAATCTATGTATACCTTGGCTTTCTCCTGTAGGCATCTGCTGTCTCCAGCTCCATCAGTGACAACTATCATGGTTCAGCTCCCTTCTTACAACATGGTCATGGCTTTCAATTCTGTACATTATTTTATTTGATGAACCAGTTAGTAAACTAAACCATTCCTGAATATGCCATCCTTGCAAACGCATCTGAAAAAACTCTACGTTTTCACTGCTGACTCAGATTTGTTTCCTTGGGAAGGGGAGAGGGGGTAAAGTGGGTGTGCTCCATTTACTTTTGTAAAAGGTGTTTTGTTTTTCAATAAGTATTTTGTCTTTCCCAGATGCTCCCAGGTCCCAAGGTCAGAGCTGATGTGTATCCTTGGGACGCATCCTGTTTCGTCATCTAATCATTTAATTGCCCATCTAAGAGAGTTTACGCAACTGACCTTTCATATGGCAGAAGGTCTCTCCTATGGTGCTTTCCCTTTGCTGACAACTGAAGGAAAAGTGAGCAACTTCCTCAGGCTAACGCAAACGTCTCCCCCACAGGGACTGTGAAGTCTCCAGGTGGGGCAATGCTTCCAGGACAAAGGCAAAACACAGAGACTCGCAGTACACAAAATGCAAGTGTTTGCTTGGGTTCTTCTTTTGCAAAGTTGATTGCAAGGTACAATATTTACCATCCTGCAATTTGGGCAACAGTTTTACATAGCGACTTAGAATTAGGGATTAAGCAGAAATGATCTCATCTCCTTCTACTGTAGCATTTGGACAGCACAAGAACGTCTTCATTGAATGTCTGCCAAAACCTCTATCCCAAACTTCACAAAGTTTAAAAGATAATGCTTCTTTAAAGACTCCGAGAGGCCAACCCACTGAAAATGAGTATCTGAGTTCTTTGGCAAAATCCCTGAAAGAGAGATGCTGGTGAACTCCAGTATAAATGAGATTAAAAGAATAAAATGGTCCAGCAAAATGACCCATTTTAGAATTGACTCCACATTCCCTGAAGTTTATGTCTGATGTGAGATTGATCTGGGTCAAACGAACTACCTACAGGTTCAGGTGTTCAACAATGAAGTCACTGTCAGTCCCCAGGACCTATAGGCCTCAGACCTAGAATTAGATAAATCACAATGTTGTAATTTACATGCTTGGTTTAGTCCTCACCTTCAATACAAGAGTGAACTCTGTGACACTGGAGTTTTTCTCCAGCTTCAATTTTAATCCAAGCCAGAGATGAACTCAACTCCTTTCCACCCCCAACACCCACTGGCTCCAACCCCCCCTCCTTTCCTTTCCAACTGCTTCCCTGGCTGCTTTCTAGTGGGCAGAATGAAGAAAGGTCTCAGCTGCCCCTTCTTCCCCACAGCACTAGGAGTGCTGCCATGCCAGTAGTCCTGGGAAATGTAACTAGCTGGAGAGGGGGAGGGATTTCTCTGTCTGCCCTTCTCAGAAATTTTGAAATATGCCATTGCCAATGTGCTGCTTTTCAATTAAATCAAAGAGTAATCTAGGGTGACCATGTGCCCTCTTTTATAGAGGACAGTCATCTGTTTGAAGGGCCGACCAGTCTATGCGCAGTATACACATTTTAAAAAGGGAAAACTGGGCCTTAACATCGCCCATCTATAAATCCTCAGCAGCAAACTGAGCAGGCACATAGGCCACAGTCTTCCACACTATGGTGACCATATGACCGGATTTGCCCGGATTTGTCTGGGCTTTTGTTGGCAAATCCGGGGGGGATCCGGATTTTTTTTCAAAGAGCAGCTCTAATGGGAATTAACAAAAATGCTTATAACTCCATCATTTTCTAAGATAAAAACATGAAACTTGGCACAATGGTAGCTCTTAGGAAGGGCTTTAGTCAAACCAAATTTGAAACATCTGTTCATCCATTGATTTTTTAGGAATTTTTTAAAAATTGAGGTTTTAAAATTATTATTTTTAAATCGTCATTTTTAAAGATAAAGAGATGAAACTTTGCACCATGAATGGATTTACTTAGAGCTTTAGCCACACCAAATTTGAAATAGATCCGTTCATCCATTGATTTTTTAGGAATTTTTAAAAAATGAGGTTTTAAAATTATTATTTTTAAAACTGTCATTTTTAAAGATAAAGAGCTGAAAGTTGGCACCATGATAGCTTTTAGGTAGAGCTTTAGCCATACCAAATTTGAAACAGATCTGGGGCCAGTAGCAAACCCTGTTAACAACAACAGCGGCTTGCAATGAGTGAAGATACAGTCAGAAAAGATATTTGAGGGAAGGGGAGAATGTAACACACAGAGTATAGCAAAAGCTTCAAAGTACAGCAAAACCTACAAAAGTAGGAGTGAGTGAAGTTAATTTCAGATACATTGAATCTCTCACTTGTTCTTTATTTCAGTGATTTTAACATTAAGATGTCATGTAGAACAGATTTGTCTTAAATGTGTGCTGTAAAATCAGACATGTGACCAAGGCTATGTTCGGGTGGGCACGCCCCCTTGGTACTGGACACGCCCCCTTGGAGCGACCATGTTGTCCTCCTTTTTGGTTTCCAATATATGGTCACCCTAGATGTACTGTATTTCTATTTTCATTATAATAATTATTTCTAAATTTCTATACATATGAATTAGCATGTGCCCATTGCATGCAAATTGGAATCCCCTTTTGTCCCCTTTTGGGGGTGGGGTTTGATGTATTTCCTCTTCTTTGGTGACTCATAAGTGGCCACACCAGAATGATCCCACTTCTTTTTACTTAATTCTCTTCCGTAACATTTCAATGGTGTCCTGACTTTCAGCTATGCTCGGCATTTGATCTGTTGTAAACTGAACATCTTTCCCACATGCTACAACAGCATTTCATTATAACTGGATGAGCTTAATTTTCAGTGTCCAATTTTACATGTGGGTATAATCCACCATGGTAGTGGGGGTAGAAAAAGAGATTTTGCTTGCTGTTCTTGCTATTCATCTTGGATATTCTCTCCAAAGGCCAGGAAAGGGGGAGCATATTGGTATAAGGATTGCACACACACACACTGTTACATTTCTTCTTCTTGTGCCATATGTTGAAGTTTTCTTCATTTGAACATGGGCTTGGACTACCAGTTCACTTATTATAGGCCACCTGGGGCTTATAGTCACTTTTAGCTTCCTTTTGATAGCAAAAAGAGGAGAGGCTAACAAGAGAGTGCACAATCTTTTCTAGGTGGAGAACACTGCCCCCTTTTTTCTTAATAGTTTAGACAATTTGTCACAGGAAAAAGCTCCTGTGAGAACCTCTTTTATTCCTAATGAAGTCCCCAGTGAGAGCAATCATTCTAAAATAAAATCCATTTTATAAAATAAACCAAGATTTCACTATAACATCATTGAACATTAGAACTGGAAGAATTGATAATCTATTTCAGATGTTCAGCATCTGTGAATTTTGTCTAAGTATTCCTGATTGATGTTCATCTCATCTATGGGGTTGAGAGAGCATAGCTCAGTGGTTGAATGTAGGCTGTGCATGCAGAAAGTCCCATGTTGGATCCCTGGCATCTCCGGTTCAAAGGCACAGGTAGCAGGTGATGACAAGGACCTTTGCTCAAGAGCTTGGGGAAACTGCTACCAGCCAGAGCAGGAAATACTTAACTAGCTATACCAATAGTCCGACCTAATATAAGGTCACCTGCTTCTTATTTCTAAAGTTTTTGATCCACTGAATAATGGTTACATTATTCAGTGGATTCAGTAAACCACCCAGAGAGCTTTGGCTATGGGGTGGTATATAAATGTAATAAATAAATAAATAAATAAATAAATAAATAAATAAATAAGACATTTAAATCCCAAGCCAAATGTGGGCTCACCCCACAGAGTCAAATTTTCAGGCTCAGCTTGTTATCCCCAAGGTTTAGAGATAAGTAGGAATGTCAGAGAAATCCATGTAGAAGGTGGAGTTTGACTATTATTCTTGAACTTGGCCCCCTGAGCGTTGCTTTGGTTCCCACAGCAGTGAGTTGGGCCAGTTCATGGATTTTCCAGAATTTTGTGCATTTTGGGGAAGGTGAACTGCCCAGAAAGCTTCAGCTATTGGGCAATATAGAAATAAAATAAATAAATAAATAAATAAATAAATAAATAAATAAAGGTGCTGCAATTTGCCCAAATTTCTGAGCAATTTGCCCAAATTTCTGAGCAATGTGTTCAAATTACATCTGACTTTGCACAAATTACTCAGAAATTTGCACACATCGCAGGGGAAAATGTTCCCACAAAAAGTGACTTGCATAAATGGTGTTTACACAAAATGAAAGGCACAAATGGTCTAATTTGTGTAAAATTGTGCTGTTTATGACCACCACTTTATGCAAATCACAATTTACGTAAGTAGCATACCTATAATTTTTATGCAAAATGCTGACCTCACAGGAAACAAGAAAAATCAGAAAACCACAAGCTTGTCCTACTTGGTGCGTGCCAAGTCAGACTAGTTCGGAGGTCCGCAGATTGTTATCCAGGCGGTTGAGCTGGTGAGAACTCACCAAGTTCCACCCCCAAACCTGACTCCTCTGCCATCCCTAAGCTTGGCTCACAGGCACAAAGTGAGTCATACACGCTGCAGAATTGCATCAAGCTCCCCCCCCCCCCATTGATTTCCCAGTAACAGAAATCCCTAGAGATAAGGTTTAATTCATTTGTGTTGTCATATATCTTTGCCACACTGGAACACAATGGCCAAAGCATGTGATGTTACTTTAAAACAGGGGTGTACATTAATATATATATATATGGTGCTTTTAGCACCACAGAGCATTAAAGCGGTCAAATTTAGCTGGAGAACTATAGAGCACTAGGGATCAGTTGGCCACCAAATTTCTGTGGCAAACCACCAATTTATTTCCCCTAGTGCCCCACAGAGTAGAGCCCATGGGTCAAACATGGCCACTTGACCTCCTGGAGTTGCCCCAATCCAGTTCAGGGGCCCTGCCCTTACTCTAAAGTAGACCAAAAAAACTCAGATGTAGTTGCTAACTCCGTCTTTGAGGTAATGCATGCTTTGGTTCTCCTGACTGTATTGGAGCAAAAACATATGTGATTATAACCCTGGTGTAACAAAGGAATTAGCATTAAGAATGCAGTCCAGCCAAAGTGAAGCACTTTGTATCCCATTGTCATCAATAGCACTTCATTCTGATCACATTTACCCCTCCGTACCTGTGCAGGATGTGCTAGGACTGAGTCATTGAAGTTCACAATGAATGCTTGGTAGTTGAAAGTGAAGTGAAAACGGTATGCGCAAGTTGATATGCCTTGCAATGGACATTTTGCAAAACTGGGCTTTCAGTGACAAGGTTCCAATAGTTTTGTTAATGTTTTGGTGTTGATGAGAGATATGTGCCTTAAGGCTTCAGTGTCAAGATTTCCCATCAGTATTTAGGTTTTGATACTGAAAAGATCCATATTGCAAAGTGGAGGGTCATTAGCTATAATTCAGGTCTGATTTGGGTACTTTCTAGGTGTCATAGCTGAAAGACAAGCCTTCTGCTGTTTACGTGCCTTCCATGGCATGCTCTTGTGCAGATCCCATTCATTTCAATGGGATGTTTACAAGAGAAGCCCATAGATCATGCCCCACTCCCAGTTTAAAGCAGTATTATCTTTTCATATCTCCTTTCTTCTCATAAATAAATCCTCTTTAAAAAAAAAAACCCCAAAACAAAACAAAACAGCCCAGACTTGACACCAGAGTCAGTAGATGCTTTTTTATTTTGCTGTGCATTAAGAAGATGAGATTATATGCCCAGATGGACCCTCTGCCCTGCCTTTCCCCCCCACCTCTTAGTTTTATAATTTTATGAATCTCTGGAAAAACAAACCATTTGATTGCCAATTCTTGACGATGGTTGAAAGATATGAGGTGAGGAAACACAGATGCATTTGAAAGCTCACCCTTAACTCTGCCCCCTTCCTTAAAATACCATCTGTCTCTATCATTATCTGTTATGTGTCAAATAAAATGCTGGATAAATGATATAGGCGGGAATTTCTTATCAAACATACAGCTGCAATTATAGCTCAGTGAGCACAATCCTGCCACACGGCTGCCAAATTTCTGACTCTAAGCTGTCTCTTAATCTAATCAGACTCCTACAGAGAAAAAGCATCTGTGATTCTTAGCGTACTGAGAAGCAAGACATGTACACCAGTATTTTTTAAAAAAAACAAAACAAAATGTCTCTTTGTGTGTGTGTACAGAGAAGGGGTGATGGAAGATCAGCAATTCTTCTGTGGGGTCCAACAAAATGTATTGTCGCTTTCCAAGCCTGTTTTAGCCAACAATGCTACTGCAGCATAGCCAGAGAGAAATGTCACCACCCGGGCATATTAATCATCATCTCGTCTAATTACACCTGTCTAAATTAGGGCTTAGACCTCATTAAAAATCACCTCCACCCTGGACTTTTCAAGGAGACAGCATGGGATTGCTAAGCACATGGTGGCCATCTGGAGTTGTAGCCCTGGGGCCCAGAGGAAAACATCTGTGTGACGCATCAGTATTTATTAATTGCTCCCAATGTCTCTTGGGAAGGTGGGCTCCAAAAATGCCTGCAGGATATCAACACAGAGGCAAATTTGGCACAATTGACATGTTATTTCCCCCCTTCTACAGCATGCTTTCAAAAGAGAAGGCCAGTTTATTTCTTTTTTCTATTTTCGTTTTTATGGGGGGAAATGGAATTCCCCCAAATCAGTGACATTAAAATGCACACAAAATGAAATTCCTTTTAGCTGATGTTGTTGCTTCTTTCGAACCAATATAGACATATACATTTATAAGTTGGGTGGTGTTCTGTATTTTCTTTTTTTAAAAAAATAATAATACAGGGGTTTGTTACAGGAAAGAAAAGTAAAGGAGAAGAGATTTGGAATGAAGAAAAGCAAATCTGCCAAACATAAAGAAAACACACACATCAAAAATAGGGCTGAAAAGCAAAAGCATTTTATATTTCAGCCATGCACCCGTGTGAAATTTTTGAATCTATGGATTGAATCCAGTGTCGCATGAGCAGAGCACAATAGGACTTCCACTACTGGCAAAGGACTTTCCTATTTTCTCCTCCCAACTGAAGCCCTTCATGTATTCTCCAAATCTCTCAAATGGGTCCCCCAACCCATTCCACCTGTGGTTTATTTATTTATTTATTTATTTATTACATTTTTATACCGCCCAATAGCCGAAGCTCTCTGGGCGGTTCACAAAAATTAAAACCATCATAAAACAACCAACAGGTTAAAAACACAAATACAAAATACAGTATAAAAAGCACAACCAGGATAAAACCACGCAGCAAAATTGATATAAGGTTAAAATACAGAGTTAAAACAGAATAATTTAAATTTAAGTTAAAATTAAGTGTTAAAATACTGAGTGAATAAAAAGGTCTTCAGCTGGCGACGAAAGGAGTACAGTGTAGGCGCCAGGCGGACCTCTCTGGGGAGCTCATTCCACAACCGGGGTGGCACAGCAGAGAAAGCCCTCCTCCTAGTAGCCACCTGCCTCACTTCCTTTGGCAGGGGCTCATGGAGAAGGGCCCCTGTAGATGATCTTAAGGTCCGGGTAGGTGTGGTTTCCATTCTGCTGACAGAACATAATAGAACAGAACAGAATAAGGTGCAACTGAATGTTCTGGGGTAAAGTACAGTAAAGGAAAGGGCTAACGGGGTCCTAGAATCACACTTGCTACAGACTAGAGGTGGGTGAGAGTTTAATTTCAGCTAATTTTTGGTAAGAATTTACCATAATTCTCAATTTTCTTGATATTTGGAAGGAAAAGAACTTGAGGGTTTGTTTGTTTTAATGTATGTGAAAGGAAGTGAAATGAATAGATTTGTACACCTACACAGAGGGCTTTGACTGCTTAAAAGTCTGGGTTTGAATCTCTGCATATTCAACCGTGTTTTGGTCTTGAAGTGGGGTATTTATTTATTTATTTATTTATTTTTGACAGGCTCCCCAACTTCATGGCAGGAAGGTACACTGTGATCCTCTCCACGTACCAACTGAATTTGGTCAGTACAGATGGATGAGTTCATTTTTGATAAGAATTTACCAAAGTTCAGAAATTTCTTCACATTTGGGGTAGAAAGAAAGAAGTTGAGTTTTTTAAAAAAAGTCAAATGTGGGGGAAAGGAAAATGGTCCCATTTGACCATCCCTGCTCCAGAGTGATGCATGCATGCTGAGCATTACTACTATTTCAAATCAATCTAGAGAGACAGTGGGATGACAGGGTTTCTACAAACAGTGGAACTTCAGGAGCATGTGTGCACATAGCATGGAAAAGGCAAGGGCCAACTGGATTTTCAGCTACACTTGCATCAGACATGATGTATACATGTCAAAGAAATTCATGATGGATTCAAATGAGTTTGGATTTCTATGAATCCGACCTGAAGATTCTTCAGCAGATCATCTTTCTTTGGGTCACACAGATTCTATGGACTTGCAGACAATTTAAAAAAAAAACTATGGGGGAGAAGTTTCTGTAAACGCACACTTGCATTAGTGCACATTTGTGCAAGTGTGCATCTGCACAAGTGTGCATTCACACAAATGCACTTTTGCAAATAAACAAAATTCCTGTACAAAAAAAAAATCAGTCTGATTGCATCAATGAGCAGATGACAGAACGAAAGACACCTGACAATTGGTGAAACACGGATGGAATTGAATTAGCCAAATTTGTACATCCCTAATGCATGCACACGATTCCCCCTGGTTTTCACTTGCACTTTGCCATTGTGCAGTAGTTGCTGAGAAAGTAAGTGACAAAGTGGCCTGTTCAGAAGACACCTTAAACCATGGCTTTAACCATGGTGGTTAAGCCAGAAAGCCAGGCCGTGTTCAGAAGACACCTTAAGCCATGGCTTTAACCACAGTGAATAAGGCTTTTTTGCTTTATTCACCGTAGTTAAAGCCATGGTTTAAGGTGTCTTCTGAATGGGGCCAGTAAGTGCAAGTTGGACTGATAGAGGTAGAGGGAGAAAGAGAATACATACAAAAGTATGTATTTGTGAGAAAATTGCTCTATTGAGGGTTGGTTGGGTTTTTAATGGATTTATACAATCACACCTCATGGACCCCAAAACAATTTGCATTCACAGATCTGTACGTTTCTGAACTTGTGATGTGTTGTATAAAACAAAAAGAAAACTGCTTTGGATGACAAACACATTGCCCTGAAAATATTGTTTATTTTCCCCACAATGGTTGCATGTGTCCAGAAATTCATATGTTTAAAAATGTGCATATGAATGTGAATTTCAGAAAACATGTACCAGTTTCTGTATGGGCTTTTTTAATAATAATAATAATAATAATAATAATAATAATAATAATAATAATAATAATATAAACTTTCATGCTCATGTGGAAATGGGTTGGAACAAACTTGACCTCAAAAACCCAACTATCTCAGTGAGACTGACAGATCCATCCATCTCTATACAAAAGGATGAAAGAAAGTGGATTTATGAGTAGAGGGAAGGTAGAGCACAAGAAAAATATCACCTATTCCCATCACGTCCAACCTAGGTTTCCAAAACACTCCTTGGTGTGTGTGTGGGAAAACACTTCTCAGAAGGTGAAGCTATGGCATTTGCCTCAAGCAACAAACCTTGCCAATTTCCATGGCTTGTCAAGCAGGATGTGATCCAGCCAGCCACTGGGAAATACACTCCTAACGTCTATTAATCCAAAATTCAGAGAACTGACCATTTCCCAGAAACTGTAACCTGCTTTCTCCATCTGTCATCAGAGGAAGTTGGAATAAATGATTCCTCTATATTTACTTAATCCTTGGTCGAAGAGTGGTCAAGATAAAGGTCAAACCATATAAATATCTACACTCCCGAGTCACACATACCTGTGTTTATATCCACTAGAGACAAATATTGGAGTGAGCAGCTCAGGAGAAGGTTGAGGTATTACATGCCTGACATCTTTAAGGGAATGGAGCAGCTTAGCTGAAAACTTTAAAATATTCTGGATAATTTATCAAACAGAATTCAGAAAAAGACAGTTGCATGGGGGGAGCACAATGTTGTACACACATGTGGGCCGTGAAGAAGCCAAAGTGCTTATTTCATTTCCTCCTTCAGTGACAGTATGGCAGGTGGTTAGAAGGAAAGTTTGTTATGGACTGAAATGGGCTTTCATGAAAACCAGGTGACTTCTCGTTGGTTTGTAAGTTCAAACTACATCATGCCATGGGCTTGGAAAAGGAAAATATGGGGGAAAATAAAAGTAGGTGCAATTTCTAGTCTAGGTTCAATACTGCTTGGGCAACAAGAGTTTCCAAGTGTTGGAGGAGTGAGAGCGTGCCTCTCCCCTCTCCTATGCAAATGTCTCACAAGTGTTCCACATGGAGATGAACGACTACAAGGATTGCTATCCTGAAAGGAAGCTGAGATGGAATATGCCTAATGCCACACTATTAGTTCAAAAGTGTGCTTTTCTGTGTTGGTGTATGGTTCTCCCCCCACTGCCCCCCTACTTTGCAGTTTTGATGTTGAAGTTAATGTGCCTCAGTTTGGCCTTTCTGCGCAATGGGCTAGTGCAGTAGCAAAAATGTACTCGAATGTTGAACCTGTTCAGACAACACACTAAACTGTGGTTGTTAAGCATTTTGAGTTAAAAATTATGGCTTAGTGTGTCCATGTGAACCATTCCTAACCATGGTGGCTACATAACCACAGACCCTCCCAACCCTCTGCTTTGAACTCATGACCTTTAAGTTAACTTGCATGCCTCTGCCTGCTCTTTCTTTGCAATGGGTCCCTGCTGTGGAACAGACCCTTGGGCTCTGCCTAATACAAGCCTTTGGCTTCACCTACTGTTAGCTGCCCTGCCCTCCAGCCCACCAACCCCAATAGGCACCAGCAACCCTGTGTGTGAAGCACACTGAAAGCGTGTGGCTTGCTCAGGATCACCCAGTGAGTTTCGTGGAATAGTAACCTGCTTCTGGGTTTGCGACATCAAAGTCCAACATTCTAGGCAGCGTACCACACTGGGCCCCAATTCCCTGGTCAGGTATGAAATGCATTCACATCCCAGAAGTTTAGAAATGTTCATCTGACCTTCACACTTGGGGCTCCATCACACCTACTTTTTTTTCCTGGTTTGCCTCCATTATTTCCCTGTCCATTTCATTAGCGGGTCAAGTTAATGGTCCCTTTCATGCATCTTTGTGGTATCGCCACTGTACCAGTGAAATCTCATTTTGCTTGTTTGCTCTTCCACTCCACCCCACCCCATCCTGCCCCTTCTCCTCCCCCCTCCAATTCATTGGTTCCTGTCGTTCAACTGAATAATTGAATCATAGAATAGTAGAGTTGGAAGGGGCCTATAAGGCCATCGAGTCCAACTTCCTGCTCAATGCAGGAATCCATCTTAAAGCTACCTCTAGTGTGGGAAAGCCCACAACCTCCCTAGGTAATTGGTTCCATTGATGTACTGCTCTAACAGACAGGAAGTTTTTCCTGATGCCCAGCTGGAATCTGGCTTCCTGTAACTTGAGCCCATTAGTCATGTCCTGCACTCTGGGATAATCGAGAAGAGATCCTGGCCCTCCTCTGTGTGACAACCTTTCAAAAGTAATTGAAGAGTGCTATCATGTCTCCCCCCAGCCTTCTCTTCTCCAGGATAAACATGCCCAGTTCTTTCAGTCTCTCCTCATAGGGCTTTGTTTCCAGGCCCCTGATCATCCTCGTTGCCCTCCTCTGAACACGCCCCAGCTTGTCTGCATCCTTCTTGAAGTGTGGTGCCCAGAACTGGACACAATACTCAAGATGAGGCCTAACCAGTGCTGAATCGAGGGGAACCAGTACTTTGTGCAATTTGGAAGCTATACTTCTATTAATGCAGTCTAAAATATCATTTGCTTTTCTTTCTTTCTTTTTTGAAGCCACATCACACTGTTGGCTCATATTCATCTTGTGATCTACAACAATTCCAAGACCCTTCTCGCTTGTGGTTTTACTGAGCAAAGTATCCCCTATCTTGTAACAGTGCATTTGATTTCTTTTTCCTAGGTGTAGAACTTCGGATTTATCCCTGTTAAATTTCATTCTGTTGTTTTCAGCCCAGCCTATCAAGATCACTTTGAAGTTAGGTTCTGTCTTCCATGATATTAGCTATCCCAGCCAATTTTGTGTCATCTGCATATTTGATAAGCATTCCCTGCACCTCCTCATCCAAGCCATTAATAAAAATGTTGAAGAGCACTGGGCCCAGGACTGAGCCCTGCAGTATCCTGCTCGTTACCTTCCCCCAGTTTGAGAAGGTACCATTGGTTAGCACTCTTTGAGTCTCATTCTTTAGCCAACTGTGGATCCATTTAATAGTTGTTCCTTCTAGCCCACATTTAGCTAGTTTGCTAATCATAATGTCATGGGGTACTTTGTCAAAAGCTTTGCTGACATCAAGACATATTATGTCCACAGCATTCCCACAGCCCACAAGGGAGGTTTGTTGTTGTTCATTCGTTCAGTCATTTCCGACTCTTCGTGACTTCATGGACCAGTCCACGCCAGAGCTTTCTGTCGGCTGTCGCCACCCCCAGCTTCCCCAAGGTCAAGTCTGTCACTTCCAGAATAGCATCCATCCATCTTGCCTTTGGTCGGCCCCTCTTCCTTTTGCCTTTCACTTTCCCTAGCATCAGCCCCTTCTCCAGTGTATCCTGTCTTCTCATTATGTGGCCAAAGTACTTCAGTTTTGCCTTTAATACCATTCCCTCAAGTGAGCAGTCTGGCTTTATTTCCTGGAGTATGGACTGGTTTGATCTTCTTGCAGTCCACGGCACTCTCAGAATTTTCCTCCAACACCACAGTTCAAAAGCATCTATCTTCCTTCGCTCAGCCTTCTTTATGGTCCAGCTCTCGCAGCCATAGGTTACTACGGGGAATTCCATTGCTTTAACTATGCGGACCTTTGTTGTCAGTGTGGTGTCTCTGCTCTTAACTATTTTATCAAGATTTGTCATTGCTCTCCTCCCAAGAAGTAAACGTCTTCTGATTTCCTGGCTGCAGTCAGCGTCTGCAGTAATCTTTGCGCCCAGAAATACAAAGTCTGTCACTGCCTCCACATTTTCTCCCTCTATTTGCCAGTTATCAATCAAGCTAGTTGCCATAATCTTGGGTTTTTTGAGGTTTAACTGCAACCCAGCTTTTGCACTTTCTTCTTTCACCTTTGTCATAATGCTCCTCAGCTCCTCCTCGCTTTCAGCCATCAAAGTGGTGTCATCTGCATATCTGAGGTTGTTAATGTTTTTTCCTGCAATTTTAACTCCAGCCTTGGGTTCGTCAAGCCCAGCACGTCGCATGATGTGTTCTGTTTACAAGTTGAATAGGTAAGGTGAGAGTATACAACCCTGCCGTACTCCTTTCCCAATCTTAAACCAGTCCATTGTTCCGTGGTCTGTTCTTACCGTTGCTACTTGTTCGTTATACAGATTCCTCAGTAGGCAGACAAGATGACTTGGGGCCTTCCTAGACGAGGCCTTAGCGCGCCTTCTGTCCCGGCTTCCCTGCTGTGCGTCCAGATGACGCACAGGGGAATCCGGAGACAGGCCGCGCTGAGGCCTTCTCCAACGCGCCATAAGCGAATTCGCTTATGGCTCGCCTTTTCCCCAGCTCCGGCCTGAGGCCAGAGCTGGGGAAGGTCTAGGGACTTCCGTGGCTTTTTGCGGCTAATCGCTTACTCACGAGTAGCCACAAAAAGCCGCGGACTGGCCACAGCGCTGAGCGCTGTGCCCATCGGCCGGGGAGATCCCGGGAGGGAAAAGGAGGGGAGACGACACAGGACACACACACACACACACACGGAGGGAAAAGGAGGGGAGATGACACAGGACACACACACACACACACACGGAGGGAAAAGGAGGGGAGATGACACAGGACACACACACACACACGGAGGGAAAAGGAGGGGAGATGACACAGGACACACACACACACGGAGGGAAAAGGAGGGGAGATGACACAGGACACACACACACACACACGGAGGGAAAAGGAGGGGAGATGACACAGGACACACACACACACGGAGGGAAAAGGAGGGGAGATGACACAGGACACACACACACACACGGAGGGAAAAGGAGGGGAGATGACACAGGACACACACACACACACACGGAGGGAAAAGGAGGGGAGATGACACAGGACACACACACACACACACGGTGGGAAAAGGAGGGGAGATGACACAGGACACACACACACACACGGAGGGAAAAGGAGGGGAGACGACACACGGGACATGGAGGGAGAGAAAGATCAGGAAGGGATCAGGAGCGGATGGGGGGGTTAACTAATAAAAAACCCTTACCTTCTCCGCAGTCTTCGGGCGCACGTGGCCCCTTTAAACTTTTAAAAAAATGGCCGGCGCTGCAGGGCTTCCGTCGTCCCTGCGCGTTGTGCGTCTAGGAGGCTGGGCGGCGCGCGTTAAAGTTTGCACGCCGTCGCCCCGCCTCCCTGCCGGCTTATCCCGGCAGGTCTAGCAAGGCCCTTGGTATCCCCATACCACCAAGAACTTGACACAGTTTGTTATGATCCACACTAGGGGTGTGCACAGACCCCCCGCTCCGCTTCACTTGCAGATCCGCCATTTTCCAGATCGGGCCGCTCCGCCCCGCCCCCGCTCCGCCCACTTCCGCTCCGCTCCGCCCGGAGCTCCGGATCCGGATCCGGAGCTCCGTTCCCCCCCCCATAGGCTTGCATTGAAAGCTAAAAAATTATACAACTTTTTTTCTGTTCAAGTTAGAAACCTCATGTTTGGCACCATGACACCTCATGGGGATATACACACGCATGCCAAGTTTCAAAGCAATCCCATCATCCCCTGATTTTTGGCGAATTTTTGAAAATCGGGCACCCCACACACAACATCCCTGCGAGGTGGGCAGGGGAGGAGGGAGGGAAGGCAGGCAGGCATGCAGCTGGCATTTCTGGGGGCATAAGGAAGTGAGCCAAGGATAAGCCAGTAATGCATATAAAATGGAATAAATCAATCAATAAACAAAGGAGGGGTGGAATTAAAAGCAGCAGTGTTGTTCAATAAACAACAAGAAGAACTTTTTTTAAAAGGCTATATCTGTCTTTTACCAGCAATAGGGGGACGTGCCCGGGGGAGGGGGAAGTAGCTGCCAGTTCAAGACACTGACAGCCACAGCTCTGAGAAGAAGTAAAACGCTCACTTCGACTCAGAACAGGCATTGCTCCACCACTGAAAAGTGACCATTCACTTCAACTCATGATAGGCATTGCTCCACCGTTTTACTCTCTTTGGAAGGCTCTAATGGCCTTCCAGTGCAGGAGAGAGTGGGGGCACGTCCACGATGAGATGCCCTAGGGGAGCTCATCCCCTTGCACCACATCGATTCAGTTGTTCCCCAAGGTTAGGGTGGGGAGCAGTGCTGTGTTTCTATCTCTTATTCTTGGCTTAGTATATGATTTCAGGTTGTGTTTGTGCATTTGGTGGGGCTACTGTGTTAAAAAACACGGGGAAAAGCCCGTTCAGATGAAGAAAGAAAAGTTTCCCAGAATCCCAAGTTACCTGTTTTGCCTATGCCCTCCTCCAACTTTGGGATCATCATGACCGGGAGCTGACTCTGCCCCTCAGCCCTTTGAAAAAGGTATTTTTCCCGCCGATTTTTTAAAAACTTCTAGCGCGTGACCCGTACGATGCAGAAAGTTGAGAGTGGTCTCAAAATGACCCCCATCCACGACTCTCTGTGCACAAGAATTTTCAGAACGATAGCTTAAACCCCCCCCCCAGTTATCCCCGATTCTTTCCCTCAATGCAATCCTATGGGCGAAAAGCCGAAAACGCAGTTTGAGCCGCGCGGTTGACCCGATTTTCACAAAAATATAGCCCGCGACCCGTACGATGCAGAAAGTTGAGAGTGGTCTCAAAATGACCCCCATCCACGACTCTCTGTGCACAAGAATTTCCAGAACGATAGCTTAAACCCCCCCCCCCGTTATCCCCGATTCTTTCCCTCAATGCAATCCTATGGGCGAAAAGCCGAAAACGCAGTTTGAGCCGCGCGGTTGACCCGATTTTCACAAAAATATAGCCCGCGACCCAGACAACGCAGAAAGTTGAGAGTGGTCTCAAAATGACCCCCATCCACGACTCTCTGTGCACAAGAATTTCCAGAACGATAGCTTCAAAAACAACGTAGTTATGCGCGATTATTTGCCGCAATGCAATCCTATGGCGAAATGTTTTCAAGATGGCGACCGGAGCGCTCCGCCTGAACTCGGAGCTCCGAAAAATGGGCGCTTCTCTTCGCCTTGCTTCTAGGGGGTCCGCGGTCCGCTCCTACTCCGCCTCTGGGTAAGGCGGAGCAGGCCAATCCGCTACTGCTTCTACGCTCCTAATCGGAGCGGAGCACATCCCTAATCCACACAGTCAAAGGCTTTAGAATAGTCGATAAAACAGAAATAGATGTTTTTCTGGAACTCCCTAGCTTTCTCCATTATCCAGCGGATATTGGCAATTTGGTCTCTAGTTCCTCTGCCTTTTCTAAACCCAGCTTGTACATCTGGCAATTCTCGCTCCATGAATTGCTGGAGTCTACCTTGCAGGATCTTGAGCATTACCTTGCTGGCATGTGAAATAAGTGCCACTGTACGATAGTTGGAACATTCTTTAGTGTTTCCCTTTTTTGGTATGGGGATATAAGTTGATTTTTTCCAGTCTGATGGCCATTCTTGTGTTTTCCAGATTTGCTGGCATATGGCATGCATCACCTTGACAGCATCATCTTGCAATATTTTAAACAGTTCAGCTGGGATACCGTCGTCTCCTGCTGCCTTGTTATTAGCAATGCTTCTTAAGGCCCATTCGACCTCACTCTTCAGGATGTCTGGCTCTAACTCACTGACCACACCGTCTGAGCTATCCCCAATATTATTATCCTTCCTATACAGATCTTCCGTATATTCTTGCCACCTTTTCTTGATCTCTTCTGTTTCTGTTAGGTCCTTGCCATCTTTGTTTTTGATCATACCCATTTTTGCCTGGAATTTACGTCCAATGTTTCTAATTTTCTGGAAGAGGTCTCTTGTCCTTCCTATTCTATTGTCTTCTTCTACTTCCGCACATTGCTTGTTTAAAAATAATTCCTTATCTCTTCTGGCTAACCTCTGGAATTTTGCATTTAATTGGGCATATCTCCCCCTATCACTGTTGCCTTTTGCTTTCCTTCTTTCTTGGGCTACTTCCAGTGTCTCAGCAGATAGCCATCTTGCCTTCTTGGTTTTCTTTTTCTTTGGGATGTTTTTTGTTGCCACCTCTTGGACAATGTTGTGAACTTCTGTCCATAGTTCTTCCGGGACCCTATCTACTAAATCTAGTCCCTTAAATCTGTTCTTCACTTACACTGCATATTCATTAGGAATATTAGTGAGCTCATATCTAACTGATCTGTGGGTCTTCCCTATTCTCTTTAGTTTGATTCTAAATTGTGCAATAAGAAGTTCGTGATCCGAACTACAGTCAGCTCCAGGTCTTGTTTTTACTGTCTGTATAGATGTCCGCCACCTTTGGCTGCAAAGGATGTAGTCAATCTGATTTCGGTGTCAGCCATCTGGTGAAGTCCATGTATAAAGCCGTCTTTTTGGTTGTTGGAAGAGAGTGTTTGTTATGCACAGTGAGTTGTCCTGGCAGAATTCTATCAGCCTATGTCCCGCTTCATTTTGTTCTCCTAGACCATGCTTACCTGTAATTCCAGATGTCATTTGACTGCCCACCTTAGCGTTCCAGTCTCCTGTAACGAAAATAACATCTCTTTTTGGTGTATTATCCAGTAGGTGCTGCAGATCCTCATAGAACTGATCTACTTCTGCTTCTTCAGCATCTGTGGTTGGGGCATATATTTGGATCACTGTGATGTTAAATGGCTTACCCTGAATTCAAATTGAGATCATTCTATCGTTTTTTGGATTGTATCCAAGCACTGCTTTAGCCACTTTATTATTAATTATGAAGGCTACTCCATTTCTTCTGTGATCCTCTTGTCCACAGTAGTAGATCTGGTGCTGATCTGATGTGAAGTGGCCCATTCCGGTCCATTTCAGTTCGCTGACACCCAATATATCTATATTTAATCTTGACATCTCGCCAATCAATTACAAGATTACAAGAAGCCAGCATGGATTTGTCAAGAACAATTCCTGCGAGACTAATCTGATCTCATTCTTTGATTGGGTAACCTCCCTTGTACCTACCAGCAAAGGAGATTGTTACCTTGTCGTGGTGCTGGAGCTTGAGCACCTCAAGGATGCCATGAGCTAAACCGTGAAGGGACACCCAAGACGGGAAGGTCATGGCAGAGAGGTCAGACTAAATACGATCCCTGGGGAAGGTAATGGCAACCCACCCCAGTACTCTTGCCATGAAAACTAAATGGATCAGTACAAGGGAGGTTACCCAATCAAAGAATGAGACCAGATTAGTCTCGCAGGAATTGTTCTTGACAAATCCATGCTGGCTTCTTGTAATCACTGCATTGTTTTCAAGGTGCTTACAAGTTGACTTCTTTATAATCTGCTCTGAAATTTTCCTAGGGATTGGTGTCAGACTAACTGGTCTGTAGTTCCCAGGTGCCTCCTTTTTTTGCCCTTTTTGAAGATAGGGACAACATTAGCCCTCCTCCAGTCATCCAAAACTTCACCCGCCTTCCATGAATTTGCAAAGATAATAGACAGTGGTTCTGAGAGGTCTTCCGCCAGCTCCTTTATTACTCTAGGATGCAGTTCATCAGGCCCTGGAAAGTTGAACTTGTTCAAAGGAATTATGTGTTCCTTGACCATTTGTTTATCACTCTCAAACTGCAATCCTTCCCCTTCAGGTTTTACTTTACTTTTTCCGGGGGGGGGGGGGTGTCATAGGCCCGCTTTTGGGAGAAGACTGAGCCAAAGTAGGAATTCAGCATTTTGGCCTTTTCTTTGTTGTTTATCAATTTGCCATCCTCATTAAGCAGTTGAACCACCATTTCTTTCCACTGTATTTTACTATGCACATACCTAAAGAAAGCTTTTTTGCTGCTTTTAGCATTCCTTGCTAGTCTCAGCTCATTCTCAGCTTTAGCCTTCCTGATGCCATTCCTGCACTTCTGTGCTACCTGTCTGTACTCTTCTTTTGTAGCCTGGCCTTCCTTCCACTTCCTATATGTGTCCTTTTTTTGTTTTCAGGTCATCTCTAAGCTTTTTGTGGAGCCACATTGCTTTCTTCTGTTGTCTTCTGTCTTTTTTTCTTGTTGGAATTCATTCACTCAACTCAGCGTGCTGGAGGAAGAGAACTGCCCCATCCTCCTCTTTCATCAGCAAGACCTCCCTTCAAAGCACATGTCCCCAACAAAGGACATAGCACGGGGGTGCCAATATATGGGGGCGAAAGGGTGCGTTCTTCCTGCATGGAGGAAAAAAACTAGACTTTCTCCTCTCTAGGAAAATGCAGAAATTGGAGGGGGAAAGGCAGGGTGACTGCAGGACAGGCACAATGTCATGTGAGTATTGCGCTGCAAAATAGCAAACCAGGCATGACAAGAGTGTGATAAAACACTGGTGTGATGGAGCCCTTGATGTGTATCCTGCAAGAAAAAAATACTGCAATGCTGGTAGAGTCACAGTAGAGGACTACTAGATCTTGTGAAATTAGCAAAATGCAAACAAAGCTTTTCTTGTTAATAGTTATGCACATCAGTATAGACTTAATCTGTCCTCAAAGGAAGGGTTCAGCTCATTTGGCCATTTTTTTTTTTATCAAGACCATTGATAGTTTCTTAAACAAAACAGCTCAATGAAATCCAAGAAGCTCATAGTGGGGGGGGGAGAATAATGTATGTGCTTTGCTCAGCCAGGCATCCACCCCCCTGCACCCCCCTTGAACTGAATGAGGCATGATTGGTGTATTGGAAAAGCAGTTCCTAATACCTGTCAAGAAACGTGGGGCTATAACAGCCATGAAAACGGAGTCATGAATGTTAATAGGATGTAATGTGCTGTGTTATACCCAGGCAAAATAAGGCCATGTAGTGCAGTATCCTGTCTCCATTGGTGGCCAGAATTCACTGCTTACAAGGCCAGGGAATTCTTCCATTCCCACCCCTGCTATGCAGATGTGGGATAACCTGCTTTCATGGAGGTCTTATCCTAAGCCCTATTCATTAGAGATTATCATGCAGGTTTCTGCTTTATTTTTTCCTTCTCTTCTATAATGCAATATTAGCCATTGTCTCCAAAGGCCCTCCCCCACAAAGCATCATCACATCTTTAATCCTTCTTAAAGGTCCCTCTCCCCCCAATTTTTGTTGGAGTCAGTCAAAGGCTGTGTGTGTGTGTGTGTGTGTGTGTATAAAGTGCATCATCCACGTAAGTGTATGCAATCCATGCCCTGCCAACTGAAGTTATTTAACACTCATAGTGATTTCTCATCATATGTATAGGGTTGCTGCTGGTATGAATTGAAATTTGAACCCCACGAGGAAGCTTATTCTGGCGAGCAACTGTACATTTTTGGATGACCCAATGCTGAATTTCTTGGATATGGATCTCATGGCTTGATTCTTGTGTACTGAATGTTAAGAGAGTGAAAGATAGCAATGTTTGGGGACTGAGAGATCACTGTATGGTTCTGACTCTGTATGCAAAAAGTGGCATGGAAAATGTATGGAATATGTGGGCATGTGCATATCCTATCCTACTGAGGCTAAAGGCAGGTAAGAAAGCATCAGACCTGCCCTGCTGGATCACAACAAAGGCCTATCCAGTTTGACATTCTGTCTCCACTATTTTGACAAAATAACCCATGAGCAGGGCAATCATGGGACAGGATAGGGAGAACATATGGTGGAGAAATCAGCAAGTCCCAAACCCATCAGCAGGTGTGATGATGAATTTTTTACCCAGCATTTTTTTCTTTTTCATTTTAGGTTCCCCTGCTATTGGTTTTAAGAGGTAAGAAAATAAGTGCACCAGCACCAGGGCTATTCTAGGAACATGTCAGGGCAACAGGAGGGGTTTAGATCCAGAGAACCAAAGTAAAAAATGTCCCCAGAAGACACCCTTTTGGCCATTATCACTGTTGCTGCACCAACAGCAGAGGTGGTGTGGGTTTCTATGCTCACAATGAGGAGGCTTGCGAGGGAAGACCTCCATCTTTGCCCACAGACCTCTGCTCTACCCTTTCAGGGATACCTTTCAGGGATCATAAGTTTGAAGCCTAAAAGATATGGAATAGATATACTTTTATTTCAATATGCGAAAGGGTAACAATACCCCTTTGCAGGTATTCATACTTCGTAGATGCTGTCATGTTCTTGGGTTAAGTGTGTGCATATGTTTATGCTTTTTGGCATTCTCTCATTCTCCCCTTCTGTTGTGGATCCAACAGTGTCCACATAGACAACCTCATTTAAATCCAGCACCTGATGCTCAAAGGTACAATGCCCCTGGATATCATGGCCAATAGCTACTGCTCAATCTATCTTCCATGTATTTGGCTGTTCACTTTTTAAAAACCATCTAAACTGGTGGCCATCATGACTGCATGTGGCAATCATCATCATTACCACCATTTATTTAGGTACTTGTTTAAGCAATGGTAGTACTAGCTGTTCCTGCAGTAGTAAAATAATGCATAGCCCTGCCAAAGGCTTTCAAGCTAATAAAAGTTAGATTACTTAAATGGTACATTATATTCATTCATTCCTCAGAAGGAAGCATGGTTTACTTTATAGGACCTTGCTTCCACAGAATTGGTCAAAACATATCCCAGTTGCAGTCCTGGTGAGGCATTAGGCATAGTGAGGTAGCCGCCTCAGGTTGCAAAGGATATGAGGCAGGGAGCAGAAAAGCTTTATTTGCCTCATTGTCTACTGTGAGCCTCCTGTGGCGCAGAGTGGTAAGTGGCAGTTACTGCAGCCGAAACTCTCCCCATGGCCTGAGTTCGATCCCAGCGAAAGCTGGTTCTCAGGCAGCCAGCTCAGATCGATTCAGTCTTCCATCCTTCCGAGGTTGGTAAAATGAGTACCCAGCTAGCTGGGGGAAAGGTAACTGCGACTTGGGAAGACAATGGCAAACCACCCCGCTACAAAGTCTGCCAAGAAAACGTCAGTGAAAGCAGGCGCCACTCTAGGAGTCAGCAATGACGCAAGTGCTTGCACAAGAGGTTCTTTTCCTTTCCTACTGTGAGCCTCCTAGTTGTCTTACTGTCCTCAGGTGGAGTGGAGAACGTTGTGCAACAAATTAAAATGTTATAACAGCAATTGTCATTGTTGATGACAAAAGAAATGCAAATTAAATTATATGAACGTTGGGTAATCCTGATCCCAGGGATGAAGCACAGGGTTTCTGGTGGTCATCTGGGTACTGGAGCTACTCCTTGCCCTCTTCCTGGTTGAAGGCAACCAATCACCAGTTGCCTTCCACCAGGATCACACACACACCCAGATTGGCCCAAGAGTGAGATCAATGGCAGAAGAGCCATACTGAACTCGCTTCCACTGAAAAAGTCGGGGTAAATCCCTAGCTTTTTCAATGTGCAGCTTCACAGGAAAACCCCACAGCGTCTGCAAATGTGCAGCTGTGTCATATAATTGATGCAGTGCAGATTCATAGCCACCATGGGCTTCCCCCTGTCTGTGTTGCATTTTCCCAGCTACAAAATACTCTGATTCGCGTGTTGCCTCAATTAGATACTTCTGCTACAGAATCAGAAGCTTGAGGTAAAGCATGTGCAATAAATGGATTTGTTGGGCACAATATCAATGGTCAATATCAATTGGCTCAATATCCATTGCCATGCTATGTATCTGTTATTTGCCTATATGTTTCTAACAAATTGAGCAGTAATTCATAGCCACAAGATCAGGCAAAACCCCAGTGTTAATAATCCCTTGTAATCCCTAATAATCTACAGCCCTGTGCTTCCTCTGTTGAGGTCCAATAAAGAGCCTGTCAACTCCAAAGGATGATTCTGCTTGACCTCTTAGGCTGACAGAAGCTTGGTGGTTTCAGCACTCAGTATGTTCTCCCTGCACTACATGAACCTGCATCTTTTGAATTTAGGTGGATGGAATGCAACTAGATATGTTGCATTCCATCTTGTTCATGACTGCACTATACACGTTTGCTTTTCCATGCATGCATCAGTATAACGCTTAACAGATACCTTTGGAATCCAATCCTGTCAACTAAGAGATCATTTGCCCTAAGAGGTTATCTGTGCAAATTGCACTAGGTAAGAAGGAAGGAAGGAAGGAAGGAAGGAAGGAAGGAAGGAAGGAAGGAAGTAACCAAATCTATCAAGAGAGGCCATTGAGAAATAAAAGGAAGAACCGATCGATTCTTGCCGGCTACCATGCCGGGATTCCAAATGGGCTCCAACTATTTCACACAATATTTGAAAATAAATATCATTCGTTCTCAGGCTGCTAAGGACTCTCAGTCCAAGTGGACTCATGATTTATAATGGAAAGAATGATGCAACCTTAGCACTATTTCAGCCATGTGGTGTTATCATTCAGCAAATAGCTCCCACCCTGACTCTGGAAATTGCCTTTCTGGGTGGCTCTCGGTGCTAGCTAATTAACACGTTCATAACACAGTGGCTGAAGATTCTAACTGGAAGGCTCCTGCCGTGATGGTGCAGTATAACTGTCTATAAATGCATGAGGGATTTTAGATGTCTTACTCTGCCCCCCACCACCACCACCACCAACACACACACACAAACAAACACGGACAAACTATAAATGCATGAGGGATTTTAGATGTCTTACTCTGCCCCCCCCCCACCAAAATCAGTTGCATTTAGTTTCTCTGAGATGAAGCAATGGACAGACAAGAGATTTTAAGGATAGAGGTCAATGGGTTTTTTTTTGTTTTTTTTTTAACTAAAAAAAAGATCCATCATCTCCCTTGCACCCTGGTTACACAGAAAATAATCTTGATAACTTTAAAAGGAAAAGAGAGAGAGAACGACCCAGAAAGAAAGAAAGAAAGAAAGAAAGAAAGAAAGAAAGAAAGAAAGAAAGAGAAAGAATTTCTGGGTATAATTGAGCAACACTTTAGCGGAGATAATTCATTCCATGTTTGTGCACTTTTGACTTGCCTGTTGCTTGGCCTCATGAGAACAGAATAACGCCAAGGTGTTATAGAAGAGAAAAGCAGCTCCCCTCAGTGAGGGACTTGGCTAAGGACTGAGTGATTACTTCAGAGGAGCAGGCTGCACCTGAGTACACAGCACTTCTACTGCAAATGCACTCGGCTGACCAGCTCCGATGACCTCACCACACATGGTATGAACTAGTGAGTGCAAACAGAAAGGGAGGGAGAGGGGCACACAAAGACACATACAGAGATGAAAATTGCCAAATGCATTCTTCCCTCCCAGTCAAGACATTTTTGCAACTGGTTTGCTGAAGCAGTGGGCAAAGGACCCTGAAAACACAGATAAAGCCGGAAGCGGTAGTATTCATACTTAACTGCTCTGGCCCCTGCAGAAGAAATAACTCTGCATTACTCTACAGAGTAATAACACACATTGCAGGTTGACACCTACAGGTTAGTGGAATTCTCCTACACACACAAACACACCAATTGATTTCTATGCTGTAGAATTATGTATTTCTTAAGTTTGATTTTTATCTATACATATCGCTTATTTTATATATTTTTAAAATCTATACTCAACTTTTGAAAATGTGTGATGTAGCATTCTATTAAAACAGGAATAAGAAAAAATTAAAATCCAACAACTAAAGAAAGTTTTAAAAGCATTGCCAAGTCTCTCTCTCTCTCTCTCTCTCACACACACACACATACACACACACACACCAGCAATAAACATAGATGTACTTAAAAAGAATGCAGTCAGTAAAATAACACCCAAAGATCCTAAACAACAAAAGCCTGGCAGAACAAACTAAAAAAGTGTTAACAAGCTTCCTGACACTTTATGAGGATGTAGACTGATGAGCCTCCAGAGAAAGTGAATCCCATAATTTCATTATAACTACTGTGTTTTGAATGTGGGCCAACCAACTCCCCCCGCCCCATGGGCCGCACTGTTAAAAAGGCCTCCTGAGATAACCTTAACAACTAGGTAGGTTCAACAACAGGAGCAGAAGATGCCTCCAAAATGTATAAGTGCTGTAAGTCCCAGCCACTCCCACTATAGCACCCCTTGACTCAACCCACCCACATCTCTGCATACCTGGCCCATCTCAGCCCCCAGAAACTTCTTTTCTCAGCCATGAAGCTACCGTAAGTTAAATGGAATTTCCATGTTCAGAAGCAATATGCCTATGACCACTAGGGGGATAAAGTATTGGTGAATTCAGTTGCCATTATAAACTACCCATAATTGAAAACAGGGTTCTGGATCAAATGGAAATAATTCCCCTTCAATTAATTTATCTCTTAACTTCATTTCCATCCCAGATCCCCTCCAAAATTAATTTCCCTCTCAGGTGCCCTCAAATTTATTTCCCCTTCAATCAACTCCCCCAGTTCCTTTTTCTCTCAATCCTTTCCCAACCCCCGTCATTATTATCCTCCCCAAATCCATTTATGTCCCTGATCCCAGCAAAATGTTTATTCCAAGGTCTCCACAAATTCATCTGCTCTTCCATTAATTTCCTCCCAATGTTAATTTCCTTCCAAGATACTCCTCAAATTTATTTTTCACCTAAATCCCTCCAAAAAACAACTCTTCAGTTGTCTTCCCCAAAAGTTATTTAGCTCCCAGATTCTATGCAAAGATTAATTTCTCAGCCAAATACCTTCAAATTAATATTTTCTCTAGCTCATCCATCCCATCCAGTTTTGTTGTTGTTTATTCGTTCAGTCGCTTCCGACTCTTCGTGACTTCATGGACCAGCCCACGCCAGAGCTTTCTGTCAGCTGTCGCCACCCCTAGCTACTCCAAGGTCAAGTCTAGGAGAACTTTGTTCTCCTAGACCATGCTTACCTGTAATTCCAGGTGTCATTTGACTACCCACCTTGGCGTTCCAGTCTCCTGTAACGAAAATAACATCTCTTTTTGGTGTATTATCCAGTAGGTGCTGCAGATCCTCATAGAACTGATCTACTTCTACTTCTTCAGCATCTGTGGTTGGGGCATATATTTGGATCACTGTGATGTTAAATGGCTTACCCTGAATTCGAATTGAGATCATTCTATCATTTTTTGGATTGTATCCAAGCACTGCTTTAGCCACTTTATTATTAATTATGAAGGCTACTCCATTTCTTCTGTGATCCTCTTGTCCACAGTAGTAGATCTGGTGGTGCTCTGATGTGAAGTGGCCCATTCCAGTCCATTTCAGTTCACTGACACCCAATATATCTATATTTAATCTTGACATCTCACCAATGACCACATCCAATTTGCCTTGGCTCATAGATCTTACATTCCAGGTTCCTATGGTGTGTTGATCTTTAGAACATCGGATTCATCGTTCACCACCAGCACCGTCGGCCGCTAGCCGTCCTTTCGGCTTTGAGCTAGCTGCGTCATCACGTCTGGGGCTACTTGAACTTATCCTCTGTTCCTCCCCAGTAGCATTTTGACCATCTTCCGATGGTATACCGACATATCTCTGGTTATACTGATCCATTTAGTTTTCACAGCAAGAATACTGGGGTGGGTTGCCATTACCTTCTCCAGGGATCGTATTTAGTCTGACCTCTCTGCCATGACCTTCCCATCTTGGGTGTCCCTTCACGGTTTAGCTCATGGCATCCTTGAGGTGCTCAAGCTCCAGCACCATGACAAGGTAACGATCTCCTTTGCTGGAGTTAATTCCAGTTAATTCCATCCAGTTAATTCCCCCCAAATCATTAATTATTCCTGATTCCAAATTATTTTACCTTCTGTAGCTTCATTTGCCACCAGATTCCCCCAACCGAAAGTTATCGTATGAGCACCTCCAACAATGATGCAGTCAACCAGTACTAGCGAAATGACAAAACCCCTCCCTTCCCTGACTCCAATACTTCTATCCCATGCCTATATAAAACTATGGAATTTGGTATCATGGAATGTGTTGAGGGCCACCAACTTAGATGGTTTTAAAGGAGGGTGAGACACACTCGCGGCAGATAAGGATATCACTGTGTCTACTATTCAGCGTTGGCCATATGCTGGTTTCCAGGGAAAGCATGACTCTGAGGGCTTTTCTACACAAGGCATTTAGCATGCACTCCTCATCCCCTACACAGTGTTGTGTTTCCCCAAAATCTCCTGCCTTATTGGGAAATAATAGAGGGAGTCTGCCACGTAATCCACAAAGCTTTACTCAGGCAATAAACATCTCTTCCCACCTGAAAAGAGTCCAACCTCTAGGAACTTTCCTCTAGGCAAAGCTATGCAAACTAAGCCAGACAATTGTCCTTTCAAGAAGAACGGGAAGGCTTTTCCCAGAATGTTTTAACTTCAGGGAGAATGGTTCTGTAGAAGCTTTTGGCAAGAAGCTAGCCGGGCCAACCTTCTCTCACCTTCCTTTAGCTCCTCCCATTTGAGTATGGGGCATACTCTAGGATCAGCTAGCCTTTCAGTGCCCCCCACCCCAGAAGAATACTGATTTCCCACAGACTGTATTTTGGTTACACTTTCAGAGACAAAGTCTAGTGTAAGTTTATTCCCAGCTGGTGAATAGCCCATGAGAGTCGCCTCCTTCACTCCCCATATAGGCTAGAATGTTTCTGCTTCAGAATCTACTTCTGATTGATCACCTGAAACTCCTTCCCCCAGCCTAAAGGGAACAGCCCTAGTCATGACACACAGGTTCTTTAGATGTTGTTGTGACCCTCCAGGTTTTCTTGTTTTTAAACAGCACTTCCACTGAATGTGTGTGTGTGTGGAGAGAGAGAGAGAGAGAGGGAGAGAGGGAAAGAGAAGGGAATGTGTGGTATTTAATTGCAAAAGCAAAAGAAAACACTTCTCTACTTGTGCATTTCTGCTTGTCTGACATACCACAATGCCACCTAGAAGTTACATAGCAGGAAAGGAAAAGCTTTTTTTTTTCCATTCAGTGCTTCAATCTCAATTCTGTGATGAAACTGAAAGTAGATACAGCAGATTAACAGCCTCATGTAGAAAATCTCAGAGTACCAGATGCTGGGGAACAACAGCAAGAGAGTTCTTTCATGTTGGCTTCCCAGAAGCATCTAGTTAGCTACCTGTGGGAAACAGAGGGCTAGTCTAGTTTGTTCTTTGGTCTGATCCTGCAAGGCTCTTCATACATTTTTATTTGTTAATTAACAATATTGATATGCTGCCCAATAATAATGTTCTTATCCAATGTTCTTAGCTCCTAATCACTATATCCTTCTCTTCTCTTCTTTTTTTCTTTCTAGTATGATCAACTTCTTATCTGCTTTTGCTGTACTGTTAGACTCACACTCAATGCTGTGTTTTGCCTTACACTTTATAATCCACCACATATTCTTCGCATATGATCAGCAAATGCACCCCTGCAGAGTTTCCAGGGTTGCCAAGCCACACATCAGGCTTCTAGTTAAGGGGGGAACCCAGAAACTGATCCCCTACTAGAGTCAGGTGTTTGTATATATTCACAAGACCACCTGAGCAAATAATGAAAATTTGTAACCCAAATTCAGATGGAGCAGAGTGTCATTGACTTGTTATTTGCATGACTCTTGCACAGTTTATTTATCTTGTTTTGTTTTTATTCTTTTAATTAGATGGTAATCCTCATTACCAACTTGTTCCAGAAAGGTGCTCATGAAATTTAAATCAAATCAATAAATTTCCCTGTTCTTTTCCCTGACATATTTTTGGAAACTTTAAAGACACTGGACACAATCTAGCTTAAATTAGTCACAGCGGATTCCCCCCCCCCCCCAGTTCATTTCAAGGAGGCTTAGTCACTTCTAACACTAGCTTGTTCAGGGTCAATGTGCTTGTGGTGCAAAGCACTAAGGATCAAAGCATATGTCATAGTGGCTTGTTTTTTGGACTACAACATCCATCACCCCTGCTGGCTATTGTAGTCCAACACTTCTGGAGGACACTATGCGCTATGCTAAGTTCTTCTCAAGTTTTCATGCCAACTTTACAAAGTTCCAATGAGACTTAAGAGTCCAAGCCTTCCTTGATGTCATTAAATGCATTCAACTACGTCCTTGCCTTCACCCTTAGCATCGGAATATTTGCAGGCTACAAAGGATTTAGGAATAGTTAACCAGTTCCTTAGCTTTGATGAGGATATCAGATGCATGTGTTAGATCCACATTAGGTGACAACTGAATCAAGTGAGGCTGTGCAGGTCCTGGACCAGTGCCTAGACTCAGTAATGGGCTGGATGAGGGCCAATAAACTGAGACTGAATCCTGGCAAGACAGAAGCCCTGTGGGTGAGTGGTTCCCGAGTCCGGGAGACAGGCTCATTGCCTGTTCTGGATGGGGTTGCACTGCCTCTGAAAGAACAGGTTCGTAGTTTGGGGGTACTCTTAGACCCATTTCTGTCGTTGGAGGCTCAAGTAGCCGCCACGGCTCGGAGTGCTTTTACCATCTTCGGTTGGTTCGCCAACTACGGCCTCTCCTTGACAGGGATAGCTTGACCACGGTGGTACAGGCATTGGTAACCTCAAGATTGGATTACTGCAACGCGCTCTATGTGGGGCTGCCCTTAAAGCTGCTCCGGAAGCTGGAGCTAGTGCAGAATACTGCAGCTCGGCTGTTGTCTGGAGCTGCCCCTTTCCAGCATGTAACTCCTCTGCTGAGGGAACTGCACTGGCTGCCTATTCGCTACCGGGCCAGGTTTAAGGTTCTTGTACTTGTGTACAAAGCCCTAAACAACTTGGGACCAGGATACCTGAGAGAGCGCCTTCTCCCTTACTAACCTGCCCGGTCACTGAGGACATCCGAGGGCCTGCTCCTGGTGGTTCCACCTAGATCCATCCTCCGATTGGAATCCACCAGGGGAAGAGCCTTCAGCGTGGTGGCACCCCTCCTGTGGAATTCCCTGCCTCTGGAGGTTAGGCAGGCGCCAACCTTGTACTCCTTTCGGCGCCTCCTGAAAACATCTTTATTCCAAGAAGCCTTTCTCTAACATGCAGCCTTGGATTACTGTTATTGCTTCTTTTAAATTTTGTTTTAACTGTTTTTATTTTCATTTTACATTGTACACCGCTCCAAAAAATTTCAATGGGGAGCGATATATAAATATTCTAAATAAATAAATAAATGAATAAAGGCTCACATATTTTAGTCCATTTCATTATTTTATATTATTTATATTTGTACCCAAGGCTCTCAAGATGCTATGTAATCAATGGGTGTTCTTGTATGAAGTTAGTTAGGCTGAGAGATGCTGACCATCAAGGGTGAGCTATTCCATCTACTCCCAACACCCCGCACCTGGAGACCTTAAAAGCAATGCTGGAGCTGCAGGTGTTTTTTTTTTTTGGGGGGGGAGTGTTCAGGAGAGGTGCTATTCCAACCAAGTCATTTTTCTCATCTGTTCTGTTTTGCTGTAACCTTGTGTTCAGTATATTTTTAATATTGTTGTGATATTGTTTAGTATACTGTAAAATATTGTTGTAGTATATTATTGAATACTTTTGTGATATTTTTGCTGTAAACTTGCATTTAGTAGTGTTGAATGTATTATTGTATTTATTGTATTGTAAACTGCTGACTTACTTTATTATATGTACAGCACTTTGTGGTAAAGTGCTATATGAAATTATTATTATTATTATTATTATTATTATTATTATTATTATTATTATTATTAGGAGAAATGCAACCTGTCTGACAATCTCTGGAGAGGACATGCAGTGGTGAAGCTATCCTATCCAGCCTCATCAATTCCCATCTCATGGAACTGCCTCTCTAATTCTTACAGTTCTTTGAAAGGCCAAATCCCAACTAAAGTTCCAGCAGCTCTTGTCTTCATGACATCATTCACATAAGGTAGGTTTCCTGTTCCCTTCCACCTGCAGCCTACCCTACACAAGCAGCAGATGGGGAGGTAAAACTGTTTCTGGGCTGTATTATTTCAGACAGCAGGTGTGGTGTGTGTTGCAAGATGGGCTGCTTTCCCATGTTAAAACACACCCTATACATAGAAAAGAAGGGAGAAACTTAGATTAGAACTATTCCCACCACCAGTTTGTTTGTATATTTAAGAGGAAAACAGCAAATCATACAATCACCCGCTTCCAGTCTGAAGTCATATAGTCCAGTTGCTTATATCAGGGGTGCTTATATCAGGGGTTGTCAAAAAGTACATCTTCAAGTGTTTTGCCCTTCAACACCGAACATTCCTGACCATTGGCCATGTTGGTAGGGGATTCCAGGAGTTGAAGTCCATACATCTGGAGATCTACTTTCTACCTATCCCTGGCTTATATCATCTATCTGAAGCTGGGTAGATCAGACCTGAATTTTTCATGTAGAGTTCTTCCCCCCGCCCCGTCCTCCCCCCGTGTCTATGTCCTTTCACTTGTAAAGTTGTGTTATTTAGCCATATTGTCAAATTAAGGAGATTAAATCTGGCAAAGGAATTCCCAATTAGAGAGTGTGTATGGTTTTTCTCTCCTATTTCCCCCCTATTTTTAATTTTGGTTTGACATTTGTTACTTTCGTTCTTTTCGCTTGCTGTCTTTCTCTCTTTTAATAAATACAATATCAACACAAGGTTTGAAAAAAGGCTTATTAATTCTGGCTCTGTGACCACTTAGCTGGAGGACAAGGGAACACCATGTAACTCTCTGATGATCGTCCAAAACAAGAAGGCCCATCATTCGGGGAGTTGCTGCAGAGGGATGAATGAGAGAAACAGGATGAAACTGAGCAAAGGAAAATATTCCTAACAGTGAGGTCCACAAGGCCTGTGGAATAATTTCCCCAAGGGAAGTGATGGAAACCCCACAGGTTGAGTCACTTAAGGCTGGACTGGACAAACTTCTGTGCAGAGAACAACAATCCCACACTGGCATTCTGGATGGACTGCATGACCTTGTGGACCTTTTCAATCTCGGGTTTCTATGATTCAATTGAAAGGGTGGAGTAGAGGAAAATGTTAAGTAAGAGGATCATGTGCCAGGTGGACCCTTGCCAGATCATTTTGATTCTTGCCATAATTAGATCTCCTGCTCAGATAAATGATAAATAAAAGCAGAACCATAGTAGTCATCTTTCTTGCCCAAAATAAGAACCTAACTAAGGCAAGTGAAGTGATTTAGGGTGGGCACAGATCCTCTTTTGCAGTTCTCTATTTTGAAGGTGTCTCTATTATGAAGGACTGTTCATTCAAAGTCTGGTATAAAGATAAAGAACCATCAGAAGGAAGAGCTGGACCTTGAAGCTGCCCACCAGCAGACTGAGTAAGACACAGTCGAATGTGCAGGCAGAGAAGAGATGGTAAGCAAATGTGATTTCCCCTGTTCACAGTCTTCCACACTAATTGTCCCTCATTACTTTCTCTTTTGAAAGAAGAAGTAAACAACTTGCACGTGAGCCGTTTTGATCCCACTGCTTCTCCTGCACACAGCAGGAGACAGCGGCAACTTCCGTCTTTAAAAATAAATTGGACTTACTGGGGTGTGGTTTTCTGTTGCGCAAAGAAGGCTAGAAGAGGCAGGAGGCACATGGGAGGCAGATGACATCATGAGAAGGACCCACGAAAATCTGTGAGTGCCCAGTAACGAGTGTGCAATAAAATGCTTGTCTGATGTGTTGTAACTTTTCAGCTACATTTAGTATAAAACATATTTTTGTTTGGCAAAATCTCAGAAGTCCCCTTTTTCTTTGGAAAAATACACACATCTGTGTAAAGAGAGAACAAGGGAAAGGGGCAAAGTAAACAGCAAGGATGTTTGATGTCGAAAGGAGCATCAGGAAACTCTGCAAATAGAGATAATTATAGAAAACGTTTTCTACGGTAATCTGTTTCTGTTTCCTAGCTTGGTTGAGCAGTTATGAAAATCTAACTGCTGGGAAGAATAAACCAGGAATGACTGACTGCTTAGAGTATTAAAATATTTGGCCTTTATTTTGGTGCTGATAAACTAAAGCCCAGGAACTGAACATACCAAAATAAATCTACATCAGGAATATCCATCTAGTTTTTTCTCAGCTACTAGAACACTGTGACTTCCAAGCTCAAACACAGCTAGGAGGGACAGGTAAGAGAAAGAGTTTGCACATGCACAGCTCTGTTTCTCCCCCTCTGTCTAATGGATTTAGGTTGCAATCCTATGCCCACTTTCCTGGGAGTAAATGCCATTGAACACAGTGGGACTTATGTCTGAGTACAAATGTACAAGATTGCATTGTCAGTGTCATATCCCCCCAACACACACATACACACACACAGAGAGAGAGAGAGAGAGAGAGAAAGAGAGAGAGAGAGAGAGAATTTGACTTGGTGTTAGGGATATGTGAACCTCCCTATCCCCAGAACTTTCACTAGTCTTCTCTTAGAAACTGGATTTAATTTTGACTCCACTCAGTCCTTTTGAATTTTTATCTGATAAAGAACTTCCAGCTTCACTTCAAATGCTGCTTATGGGGATGTATAGGAACTCTCTCCCTTCCCCCCCCCCCACAAAAAAAATGTTGCAGGCGTTATTGAAACTTTTTGCTTTCTCACCCAGTATTCTGCAGATGTCTGAGGAGCTCCCACCTTTACCTTGGATTTATCTTCAGTAGAACAGGCTACCTCAGCTTTCCTTTGCTGGAGGTGTTTAAGCACAGACTGGATGGCCACCTGTCAGAGATGCTGCAGCTGCATCCTGCATTGTAGGTCCTGCATTGAGCAGGGGATTGTACTAGGTGGTCTCAGAGATCCCTTTCAAGTCTGCTTCTATACAATTTCTGTGGTTATTTTTTTTTCTGATATTCCAGGATCTAGGTTATCAGCTAGGTTTGCTAAAGGTCCATGGATATTGCACTCAGGTTTATTTTAAGTATTTCTTTTCTTTTCATTTCATTTTTACACTAGAGTCGGCATGAAGGTCCAATCCAAACCAGGAATCTTACATGGGGTGTTGGGGGAATTAATTCTTCTCCTATACACACTAGGGGCCCAATACAGATCAGGGCTTCCACACCTCTAATTTCTATTGCAAAACAGTGATCTATTTGCTTTATGGAACACTACATCACAATAGAAATTCCAGGCATGGTATCCCCCACATTAGGGGGAGAGTTAAATCCCCTCTACTAGGATGACCATATGGAAAGGAGGGCAGGGCTCCTGTAGCTTTAACAGTTGTATAGAAAATGGAACTCAGCAGGTGACATTTGTATCCATACAGCACCTGGTGAAATTCCCTCTTCATCACAACAGTTATGTGTGATGAAGAGGGAATCCTGTGCTCTATTGTATCTGGTCACAAGGGCAGGGCTCCTGCAGCTTTAACTGTTGTGATGAAGAGGGAATTTCACCAGGTGCTGCATGCATACAAATGACACCTGCTGAAATTGCCTTTTCTATACAACTCTTAAAGATACAAGAGTCCTGTCCTCCTTTCCTTATGGTCACCCTACCCTCTACCCCTCCATAGTAGGGTCCCAATCTGGATTGGTACACTTGAACCTACTGTAATGAATCAAGTATCAACATTGGGGTTCTGTTGCAGATCCATGCAGAATTTGCTCATGGGTGCAATCTTATGCATATTTAGACGTGAAATAAGTCCATGCCTGCCTGAGTGATACTGAGAGTTGTAGGATTTATTTCTGTCTAAACGTGCATAAGATTGAACCCTTAATCATTAATGCCTGTGCTAACGTGAATTGAATTGATGCACTCTGGCCAATCTGTCCTGTTCACATCACAATCAATGGAGAAATCATCACAAAAATGAGCCCAGGAGTCCAGGCCTGATAGGAAGCAGCAGAACCTCCATAAAACTTCAACCATGGTGATGAGTGTGTTTTCCATGTGCTATGATCAAAAGGTGGCTATGCTGGATCTATCCCAGGCCCAATCATAAGCAGGAAGGCAGAGAAATCCCACAGTCTTTTGATTTGCAACCCAGGTTTTTCAGGAGACCTGATAAGCATGTCCTGTACATTTGAAAGCATCCATTAAATCAAAAGGGATGAGTCTTAAGAAAAAAGCTGGATCCAATTACTTTCAAACACTGAAGAAATTGGTGTCTGTAATTTAAGCTGATATTTGGCTTCTTGCTCTATAAATGGTTCCAACACGGGAGGAGGGGTCCCTTCCATGGCTGCCTAATCCAGGCCAGGATTTACTCTGGCTCAGAAAATGACACTAAGCAATATAGGGTGATGATCTAGGGTTCCAAAGAAAGAACCGCAAAATACCTGGCAGATACTCCAGAAATATCCCCTTGTACTTTGCTTCTGGTTGACTCCTCTCTCTTCTCTACTGTGAAGGCTGTAAACAGTGGGTTGGTTTATTGGCCTCAAATGCTTTGCTTGGATCCTCACTGCATTGGTCTCCTAAAACTTGGCTCAGTTCTTAATCTGGATTCAGGCATTTATAGCAGCATCTCCATTACCTGAACTCTAAGCTTTTCAAATTCTCCCCTTTCACATCTCCTTTCTTGATGCTATTACTGGTCCACAGTGTTCTTGCCATGATTATTCCAGCTGGTCGAAGAGGTTGGACCAACCATCTGATGATCAACTTAGCCTTCCCTTCATGTGGACAGCTTTGATCTTGAAGCGCTGGGGTGAGGGTATTTTAAGACTTTGTCGTCATCTTTTGGGGGGAAAGATTAACATTATGCTTTTTTTCCTTTTTCTTTTTTGCTTTGCACTTTCAGTGGCTTTGTTGTTTTCCATCTTATTAAAACGCCTGGCTGCCAGGATTAGAGCTAAGAAGAGAAGGTTTGCAGATCGTATCACCGAAGAGATGGGATCTGCAAACACAACCTCCGCAGCAGGATAACTTTATGTAGGACCAAGGCCAAATTTATAAATACTGTGAGGCCAGAGTCTTAGTCCCCAGATTCTGCAGTCTTGCAAAGAACCGTCCAGCCACTCACACTGCAATTCAAGCTGAAACACTGCAGTGGGAGACAGCGTCTTTAGAAGTTTGCAGTGGAAACGTCTAGAGATTTTTGCCCCCTTTCAGCTGGTATTTCATAGCATTGCTCTAGAACTGTAGAGCTGGGAGCAGCCTGAAAAATATCCCAGCCCAATTACCATTTTTATAGGTACAAAATGTACAGAGTTATAGTACCCTTATCTTGTTCACCCTTACAAAATTCTCATAACGTTGGACACATGCAGCAACGTTCTGGCCGTACTGCCTCTCAAGCTCTGCGGCGTGGTTGTTTGTACACAGCCTGGGAGAGCTTGACCGGCTCAAGGTCATTCAGGGCTGCTTCACACATTACGTTTTTAGATGTTCACTTGAGACACATGCATGTACACCAGAGAGCTGGACTAGATGTGATGTTAATTGCATAAATCCAATTGACATGCACATATTTTGTTATGACATTAGCAGTTGTGGAGAAGCGTAAACTACCACAAGACCATAGGGGGGTGTACATGTGGAGAGGAAGCATAAGTCTTTCTTTCCTTGCCAAGGACCCGACCAAAAAAAAAAAAAATCCAAAGCTGCTATTTGCATTTCAAGCCAAGCCTTGATTGGCACTAATGTTTGTGGTTGAGCAAGGATTTGAATCCAGATCCAAGGCCATAAAAACTGTATCCTGAACTCATGACTTACACTAGGGGTAAGCAACTTGATGTCCTCCAGGTGATTTGGACTACAACTCCCATAACCCCCAAACAGCATGGCAAATGGTAAGAAATTATGGACTTCCAGTCCAAAACCTGTGAATGCCTATTCCTGACTTATACTGACAAGATTTTCTAGACCTAAATCATACTTTTAAAAATCCTCCCTTTTAAAATGTTGCAGGGGCAAAGGAAGCGAGGTCCCTTTCCTTTCCTTCCCTGTTCTGGATCTAATTGGTTATGCATGTAGATAATGAATGAAAGACTTGTGCTATTTGTAGCATCCACATCACAACTATTATTATCTAAGTCCATCGAAAACACTGAATGGGATAAGAGTCAGGGCCCATCTGGAAAGCATGAGCTCAAGGTGTTGGGGGTAGTAGTGATGGGGGACTTCAATTACCCTGATATCTGTTGGGAGACCAATACTGCCAAAAGCGGCCCTTCCAAGAAATTCCTGACATGTGTGGGTGATAACTTTCTCCTACAGAAAGTGGAGGAAGGAACTAGAGGATCAGCAATCCTTGACTTGATATTGACCAATAGGGATGACTTAGTGGATAAAGTGACCACGTCATACTTGAATTCTTGATTATGAAGGAGACAAAAGTTGAGTGTAGGCATACACGTACTCTGGATTTTAGGAAAGCTGATTTTAATAAACTCAGAACTATGATAAGGTCCCATGGCAAATGCGCCTAATGAGAAAAGGAGTGCAGGATGGCTGGGAGTATTTTAAAAAGGAAATTTTAAAGGCACAGTTACAAACAATTCCAACAAGGAGAAAAGATAGAAGACAACAGAGGAAACCAACGTGGCTCCACAAAAAGCTTAGAAATGACCTGAAAACAAAAAGGGATACATATAGGAAGTGGAAGGAAGGCCAGGCTACAAAAGAAGAGTACAGACAAGTGGCGCAGAAGTGCCGAAATGGCGTCAGGAAGGCTAAAGCTCAGAATGAGCTGAGATTAGCGAGGGATGCTAAAAGCAATAAAAAGGCTTTCTTCAGATATGTGAGTAGTAAAAGACAGAGGAAAGAAATGGTGGTTCAACTGCTTAATGAGGATGGCAAATTGATAACAGATGACAAAGAAAAGGCTGAAGTGCTCAATTCCTACTTTGCCTCCGTCTTCTCCCAAAAGCGGGTCTATGACCCCCCTGGAAAAAGTGAAACAGAAGTTGAGGGGGCAGGATTACAGTTTGAGATTGATAAACAAATGGTCAAAGAACACCTAATTTCCTTGAATGAGTTCAAATCTCCAGGGCCCGATGAACTGCATCCTAGAGTAATGAAAGAGCTAGCGGAAGAACTCTGAGAACCTTTGTCTATTATCTTTGCAAAATCATGGAAGATGGGTGAGGTGCCGGACGACTGGAGGAGGGCTAACGTTGTCCCTATCTTCAAAAAGGGCAAAAAGGAGGAACCTGGGAACTACAGACCAGTCAGTCTGACATCCATCCCTGGGAAAATTCTGGAGCAGATTATAAAGAAGTCAATCTGTAAACACCTTGAAATCAATGCAGTGATCACTAGAAGCCAACATGGATTTGTCAAGAACAAGTCCTGTCAGACAAATTTGATCTAATTTTTTGATAAGGTAACCTCCCTTGTGGACCGTGGGAATGCTGTGGACGTCATATATCTTGACTTCAGCAAAGCTTTTGACAAAGTACCACATGATATTCTGATTAACAAACTAGCTAAAAGTGGGCTAGATGGAACAACTATTAGGTGGATTCACAGTTGGCTACAGAATCGGACTCAAAGAGTATTTATCAATGGAACCTTCTCAAACTGGGGAGAGGCAACGAGTGGGGTACCGCAGGGCTCATTCCTGGGCCCAGTGCTCTTCAACATTTTTATTACTGATTTGGATGAGGAGGTGCAGGGAAGGCTTATCAAATTTGCAGATGACACAAAATTAGGTGGGATAGCTAATGCCCTGGAAGACAGAAACAAACTTCAAAGTGATCTTGATAGGCTGGAGTGCTGGGCTGAAAACAACAGAATGAAATTTAATAGGGATAAATGCCAAGTTCTACATTTAGGAAATAGAAACCAAATGCACAGTTACAAGATGGGGGATACTTGGTTCAGCAGTACTACAAACGAGAAGGATCTTGGAATTGTTGTAGACTGCAAGCTGAATATGAGCCAACAGTGCGATATGGCTGCAAGAAAGGCAAATGCTATTTTGGGCTGCATTAATAGAAGTATAGCTTCCAAATCACGTGAGGTACTGGTTCCTCTCTATTCGGCCCTGGTTAGGCCTCATCTAGAGTATTGCGTCCAGTTCTGGGCTCCACAATTCAAGAAGGACGCAGACAAGCTGGAGCGTGTTCAGAGGAGGGCAACCAGGATGATCAGGGGTCTAGAAACAAAGCCCTATGAAGAGAGACTGAAAGAACTGGGCATGTTTAGCCTGGCGAAGAGAAGATTGAGGGGAGACATGATAGCACTCTTCAAATACTTAAAAGGTTGTCACACAGAGGAGGGCCAGGATCTCTTCTTGATCCTCCCAGAGTGCAGGACACGGAATAACGGGCTCAAGTTAAAGGAAGCCAGATTCCAGCTGGACATCAGGAAAAACTTCCTGACTGTTAGAGCAGTACGACAATGGAATCATTTACCTAGGGAGGTTGTGGGCTCTCCCACACTAGAGGCCTTCAAGAGGCAGCTGGACAAGCATCTGTCAGGGATGCTTTAGGGTGGATTCCTGCATTGAGCAGGGGGTTGGACTCCATGGCCTTGTAGGCCCCTTCTAACTCTGCTATTTTATGATTCTATGATTCTATGATCAAGTGCCCTTGCCATCCATATCTAACAGTGTGGAATCCTATCCATGTCTAATCAGAAGTAAATCCCATTGCATTGTGGGACTTACAGCCAAGTAAGTTGGTATAGGACTGCAATCCTATGGCCATTTGCTGAGGAATAAGTCTTACTGTGTACAATAATAGGTTGTTCTGTGGTTACCCTGGCAGGATCTACACTACTGCTTTATAAAGGTACTGAATTGCACTGACAACTGTTGGCACCCATTCCATATACCACTTTCAAACTGCTTTCAGTGTTATATCTTGCTTGGTGTAAATCTGGCCCATGAACAGGACTTTGGTCTTAACAGCTTTTACAGCAACCAGAGGATATATAGGCCATGATTGTTTTCCATCTATGACCTGTCCCTTGAAATTGGGATGAAAGGCCTTCATGTGAGATATAAAAGCCAAAGTAGACATTGCTTTTAATACATGGCAGCTACATCTGTTCTTTTTTCCTACCCGAATGTAATGATAGCGACCCGATTCCAATTGGGACCATATATGGCAGTTAGGGGAGCTTTCATGTCTTAATGTTTAATATTTATTGAAAATATTCTGTTGTTGTTGTTGTTAATTCCTAGAAGAAAACATGGGTTATACATGTTTTCATTTATAAAAACAAAACAAAACAAAACTCCTGTTTGTCTTCTGCAGTGGTCCCAACCCAGATTCGGAGGGCACATCTGGGCCAGAACTACACCTCATGTCATATCCATATGATCCCATAATGGTAATGCTATATCCCTCTTGCATAGCATACACAATGACATCTGTTGTGGTACTTTGGATAATACGATATTTAAAGTGGGAAACAGGACTAGAAAAGCAGTATATGGGATGTGTAATGTGTCCCAACAGTTATCAGTGCACTTCAATACTGGTAAAAAAGCACTAGTGTCATTCTAGCCCTGCAATTTCCATGGGGAGGGGGAATCTCCATTAGCTTCAATGGAGGCTTTTTCCCAATACAAATTGCAGGTACAGTCACACACACACATACTCACTCACACACACAAATATGAATTGTAACCTCAGCACAGGACAAATGGTTAAGTCCCCTATGCCTAGGCTGGTGTCCCAATCTAGATAGGTGTTTTGCTCTTATATTTGAGTAGGAAAAAGAACAAATGTAGCTGCATACCACATATGAAAGGTAACATGTAGTATGACTCTAAGATGGACTGGAATACAAAGCCTTTTTAGCTGTAGCTTCTATGCAATGGAGGGAACCACTACCTGAAAGATACAATAGCCTAGCCCAACCCTGCAGACCATTCCAGTCAATGAATTTTTTTGATGTACTTGTTGTTAAGTGTGCTTTTAATGGATAGCTATGGTAACCTGGTGCTAATGTTGTTTGTAATTATTTGTGGGATCTGTGGTTACTTTTTAATTATAAGCAACACAGAATATGACAAATCATCAGGCAAGACCAAAAAAAATTAAAAAATGAGTCCCATTTTACAAATGTGGAATGGGAGTTGGGCATTACTGCATTGTCCAAGACCACACAGTATGTCCATGGCTGAGGTTAAATTTCAGTCTATATTTCCTAGTTCCAAATCCTGTACTGAACATTCTGTCTGTACACTTCATCACTTTAGTCAAATCAGCAGACATTCATACTGCTGTTTGCAAATGCTGCTTTCCTACACATATCCACACTGGAGAAGTATCCAAGTTCTCACCAGCTTTGTTTCTCTCTGTGTGGATCATTGGGCAAGAGATATATGCATATACCTCTAGAGGTTTTTCAGGCTGGGTGGCATTGGCCAAAATTATTTGAAATTAGTCAGGGGAATGAAGGCAAAGGCAGCATTGAAGAGAAAAAGAGCTTTTCCAGATGTTCTTCCCTGGATAGCAAGCTCACCTGGATGTCACACAAGGAAAGAGGTTTAGAAAAGACCCAGCAGTAATGAGAAGAGCACGCGGTCCATTGGCTGGGTCAGAGACCGTTCCCATGGATGCAATGAGTTTATGGGACAATGCAGGAGAGATACATATTTGCAACAAATGTGTCTCTGCCTCCTGCTTTGCCCCATGAACTCCTTGCATCCATGAGAACAGGCTCTAACCATTGTAGCAAATGTCTGAGAACAGGAAACGAGTTATAAGGGGGAGTGTTGGAAAGGGAAGAGAACATGGTTGCTATTGTGTACTATTCTTTAAGGGTGCAGCCAGGAAGGCACAACAGTTTTGCAAGCTTCTGCCGATGACGGGTGCCACAAGAAAATCCCATCATCTGGATTTATTTCATGAAAGTAGAGATTTGTGCTGATGTTGTAGAGATGCTGGACAATCCTAGATAATAATCTAATGATAGTTGCTTTTGCCGCTTGCTTAAAATTTGTTCGAAAACTGCTTTCTTTTTTTTCCATTTTCCAAACTAGAAACCGACTATCTTTGCAGTAATTCTTCCTCCAACCCGTATTATTTTCCTTAGTAACTCTCCCTCCCCTACCTTCCTGGAACTCACAGAGAACACCCCATCCAAATATCTTGTCAGGTCCATAGTTATGTGATCAAACATAACTATAAGATCCAAAATAGTCCCTTAATGGCTCCCAGAGAGTTGGAGCTCATATGCAAGCCAGCTCATGGACAGGGATGAACAAATCTGTTAATTTAATTTTTTTCCTCTCAGTTTCTCATTTTTCCAGTCTTAAATTTAATTTGTCCTAAACTTTGAGATTCTTTTTTTTAAAAAAAAAGTTCACATGAAAATGTGTATACATTTTTTGCGTCTATTTGTCAACACACGCGTTTTACACACTTTTGACTGATATACATATTTTTGCAAGTAACCTGCCTACTATCATGCATTTTAACATAATTTTCTTCAACATGTGCATTTTATGTTCACTTTCCCCTAATATACATTATTATTTTTATTATTATTATTAAAGAACTCCATTGCAAAAATTGAAGCCGTGTGAATTTTGAAGGATAAGAGTTTTCATTTGTGTATTGGTTCGAAAGTTCCAAACTGAGTAAATTTGCATTAAAATGTGGAACCAAACATATTTTTCCCCCATCCCTGCTCAAGGATGTCATTCCCACAGTTGCAGAGCTTTTTTTTTTCAATGTCTCAGCAGCCTATCTGCACATTTTCCATAGGTCTCAATATCATTTAAAAGAAAACTTCTAAAGAAAGAAGTTTCAGTCAAAAAGCTCACAAAAGCAATAAAAATGAAAATGAAATGGTTTGGGGAGGATGGTGAGGGGTCAGTTGCCTGGGAATTCTTGACCACTCTTGGCTTCATGTTTCCATAATGGTTTTAATCAGAGTGCAAGTCTGTGAGTTTTATGGTATTAAAACCTTAGCATCTCTCTCACTCTCTCTCTCTCTCTCTCTCTCTCTCAAAGAGAGAGAGAGAGAGAGAAAGAGAGAGAGAGAGAGAGAGAGAGAGAGAGAGAGAGAGAGAGAGAGAGAATGAGAATCAAAGATACATTGCAAACCCACATCCTGGCTTTAATTTATAAGAAAAATCACCAATTGGATATTCCCCAGGGCTCAATTTGTGCCAAGGTTCACCAGGGCTCAGCCTCAGCATCTGTTTCCAATGCCAGGGCTTAACTATGGAATATATGAAATAAGAATAGATGGCGGTGTCCCAGAAAATGCCTAAACATAATGCAAGTAATGCCTAGAAAATGCCTAGACAATAAATGCCTCAAGTAGAGAGAGTCTCAACCAGGGTCAACCCCAAACTTAAATGGGTTGAATACCATTTTTATTGCATTTGTAGCATGTGTCAGGAGTTTGATGCACAATATGCATGCATGATTTATCCTTGTCATATGGAAGATAAATTTGCATGCATGGCTCTAAAATATTTACAGTTGGACCAGTACTTTCAGCCAGCTGTATTCAGCGATTCATGGGGGAAGAGCCACTCCTAAAAACTGAAGGTGGGCAAAGTTCTGGGAAGTTTTGTTTTGTTTTTGTTTTTGGTTGTTTGTTTTTCTAAGGTTTAGGGTAGGGGGAGATTTGCTTTCCTGACTTTAGATGACAAAGTCCTTTTAAAAGACAAGGGTGTCCTTTTTTTCTTTTATTTTTCCTTTTAGTTTAAAAAATGCCTTCGTTGGTTTGTAGCCTCCAGCTGTGTTTCCTGAACCAGAATGCAATGGGAATGAATGTAGGCCAAGCAGCTGCTACAAGGATTTTTACAGTGGAAAAAAAGGAGGGAACACTTGACCACCCAGTCAGCATTGCCCCAAAAACTTTGGGGAAATTTGCCTGGCCACTAGAAGAAGATGAACATCCCTTCTCTCTCCCACATTCATAGAGGATGAATGGTCCCCACAAAAATGGGGGGAAGTGGAATTTTGTCCCTTCTTGGATAACTCCCCTGTATTAATTAATTCTATGGGAGCTGAGTTGAGTAGGTAGATCATGACAGCCCTCCTGAGCTGATAGCAGTCACCTGGGTCACATGCCTGGGTCCCCATCAGTCAGGTATTAGAGGACTGGAATATTTGTATTCAGAGAGATTTGACCCTCACATTGTTTTCCCTGGAACACAAGCACTGACCACACACACTTCTTTTCTTCTTATTTTTGAGAATTAAAAAAAAATGTCAGAATCTTCACGGCATTCAAAGAGGATTTGTCAAAACAAGGAAAATGTTGGAAAGAAGTATTGGGCTTGTGGATGCGTAGACCAATAGGAACTTGATTCTTGATGCTCCCAAGATTCCTCCTTAACACTTCCCCCCAGCACAAACAAAGGCAGGCCCAAGCCTCTGAGCTCCAACTCCTGACATATTTACATTGCCTTCCTGTGAAAAGAGTAGCATACAGCAAGAGAGCTTTCTCTCAACCTCTGGTCTTCGTCACCAACTGCTTTTGACACAAAATGTACACTTTAGTGAGGCAAATCCACTAGAAACTAGGGATGTGCTCCGCTCCGATTAGGAGCGTAGAAGCAGTAGTGGATTGGCCTGCTCCGCCTTACCCAGAGGCGGAGTAGGAGCGGACCGCGGACCCCCTAGAAGCAAGGCGAAGAGAAGCGCCCATTTTTCGGAGCTCCGAGTTCAGGCGGAGCGCTCCGGTCGCCATCTTGAAAACATTTCGCCATAGGATTGCATTGCGGCAAATAATCGCGCATAACTACGTTGTTTTTGAAGCTATCATTCTGAAAATTCTTGTGCACAGAGAGTCGTGGATGGGGGTCATTTTGAGACCACTCTCACCTCTCTGCGTTGTCTGGGTCGTGGGCTATATTTTTGTGAAAATCGGGTCAACTGCGCGGCTCAAACTGCGTTTTCGGCTTTTCGCCCATAGGATTGCATTGAGGGAAAGAATCGGGGATAACTGGGGGGGGTGTTAAGCTATCATTCTGAAAATTCTTGTGCACAGAGAGTCATGGATGGGGGTCATTTTGAGACCACTCTCACCTCTCTGCGTTGTCTGGGTCGCGGGCTATATTTTTGTGAAAATCGGGTCAACCGCGCGGCTCAAACGGCGTTTTCGGCTTTTCGCCCATAGGATTGCATTGAGGGAAAGAATTGGGGATAACTGGGGGGGTTTAAGCTATCATTCTGAAAATTCTTGTGCACAGAGAGTCGTGGATGGGGGTCATTTTGAGACCACTCTCAACTTTCTGCATCGTACGGGTCGCGGGCTAGAAGTTTTTAAAAAATCGGCGGGAAAAATACCTTTTTCAAAGGGCTGAGGGGCAGAGTCAGCTCCCGGTCATGATGATCCCAAAGTTGGAGGAGGGCATAGGCAAAACAGGTAACTTGGGATTCTGGGAAACTTCTCTTTCTTCATCTGAACGGGCTTTTCCCCGTGTTTTTTAAAACAGTAGCCCCACCAAATGCACAAACACAACCTGAAATCATATACTAAGCCAAGAATAAGAGATAGAAACACAGCACTGCTCCCCACCCTAACCTTGGTGAACAACTGAATCGATGTGGTGCAAGGGGATGAGCTCCCCTAGGGCATCTCATCGTGGACGTGCCCCCACTCTTTCCTGCACTGGAAGGCCATTAGAGCCTTCCAAAGAGAGTAAAACGGTGGAGCAATGCCTATCATGAGTTGAAGTGAATGGTCACTTTTCAGTGGTAGAGCAATGCCTGTTATGAGTTGAAGTGAGCGTTTTACTTCTTCTCAGAGCTGTTGGTGGCTGTCTTGAACTGGCAGCTACTTCCCCCTCCCCCGGGCACGTCCCCCTATTGCTGGTAAAAGACAGATATAGCCTTTTTAAAAAAATTCTTCTTGCTGTTTATTGAGCAACACTGCTGCTTTTAATTCCACCCCTCCTTTGTTTATTGATTGATTTATTCCATTTTATATGCATTACTGGCTTATCCTTGGCTCACTTCCTTATGCCCCCAGAAATGCCAGCTGCATGCCTGCCTGCCTTCCCTCCCTCCTCCCCTGCCCACCTCGCAGGGATGTTGTGTGTGGGGTGCCTGATTTTCAAAAATTCCCCAAAAATCAGGGGATGATGGGATTGCTTTGAAACTTAGCGTGCGTGTGTATATCCCCATGAGGTGTCATGGTGCCAAACATGAGGTTTCTAACTTGAACAGAAAAAAAGTTGTATAATTTTTTAGCTTTCAATGCAAGCCTATGGGGGGGGGAAACGGAGCTCCGGATCCGGATCCGGAGCTCCGGGCGGAGCGGAGCGGAAGTGGGCGGAGCGGGGGCGGGGCGGAGCGGCCCGATCCGGAAAATGGCGGATCTGCAAGTGAAGCGGAGCGGGGGGTCCGTGCACACCCCTACTAGAAACCCACCCTTGCCCTCTCACAAGCTCTGTTGCCACAAATACCATGTTTTGAATTGGTGGTCTTGTTATCTTCTTCCTTTTTTTTGGTGGCAGATATTAACTGCTCTGAATCACCCTTTCTCCCCCCATGTTAGTTACCACCCCTGCACTCGTACATTACAACAGCTTCCTCAATAAAACGAAGGAGGGAGAACACCAAACAGCCAATTCCTGTTACTAAACTTTTTGTGAGCTTTATGGAATGGCAGACAAAAATATAGGTATATTTTTATTCTGGACATATCTCTGGAGTAAACCCTGTAAAATATGCTTCCTTCGAGGAATACTTTAGGTAGACCCCATTTTATAGCATAGCAAAGACAGATAGACAGATGTACATCTGTATCTCTGGATCTTTTTTTAAAAAAAATGTTTGTGGCTTACATACTTCCTAGCCAGCAGCTGAAATGTGGTTTGAGAACATCCGTTCATGAATATTTGTCATAAAATTGACCTCGTTTTCTAAATGTTCCATGGCTAATGAAAATATAGTTGCCATTCTCCAAATGGTTGAAACCATGAGTCATGGCTGGGGCGGGGTGGGGGGGGACAGTGTGCGTAAGTTTTGAAAAACAGGATTCTTTTTATTTATCTTCCCAGCTTTGGCCATTTATGAGGTAAGATAGCAATATGAAAAGCAAAATTCACTTCCTTAAAAATAAAAAAAACATTAAAAGAAATATTTATTGGCACATTTCCCTTGATAGTGTTATAATGCCATGTTTAAAAGCAAACAAACAAAACCTCTACAGTTACAAAATTGTAACCGACCTAGTACAGCTAGCAACCATGCCATTAATTTTATTTTTATTGGATTCTTATACTTCATGAATATAGTAATTTGAATTGGTGTGCAATAAAATAGGGGCCATGTGAGGCAAGAGGAAATCCATGACTGAATTTTGGATGTTTTGTTTTGTTTTTACTTTTTTTTAAAAAAAAAAATGCAACTGGCAGAAAAGGCTGTGTTGTGGCACTATGGGAGGGGGGATTAAGCCTTTCCCTGTACAATTTCCTGCCATAACTGCTATTTCCCTCACTACAGAAAACATACAGCAGTAACTTGGTAGGTGGTTACATAAGAAGTGTCTTGCTGCATCAGACAAAAGGTTTATCTAGTCCAGCTTTCTGTTTCCCATGGTGGCCAACCAGACACCTGTGGGAAGCCTACAAGCAAGACATAGGCCTTTTTGCCTAATAGTCATCTCTGTTGCCTTGGCTTCCAGTTGTAGCCTCCATTTGTCTGTAACCCATTCTGTTGGGACAGCCCCAACTACCTTTTGTCTTGAAATTTTCAGAGACTCCCTGGGTATCAGTTGTAGATGGAGCAAGACACGGCTATGCTCATTTACCTCTGCTGTTTAATAAGGCTTGTTTTCAGGTAAGTATTGGCTACATAATAAGCCTTGTTTTCAGTTATTGGCTTCTTCAAGAGGCCTAGGCTGACTCAGATTCTGATACTAACTCTTTTACCAGAGACAAAATGGAGGCACAGTACAGTACATAGCCAGGAGCCGAATGCTGGAACTTGGCAATTCACACTACTTAGGTTTTCAGTTTCAGCATCCCCCCCACCCGTTTCTTTCTTTTATACTTCGTGTTCATATATCTGCAATGAATACTCATTGGTGCCAACTCCCTGACTAGAGTTTCATGTATCTTGTGCATTTGCAGCTCTGTGTTTTAAAAGAAACCCATTTCCCCAGTCCTTGAGGTTATAAGGAAGTTTGCTTGTATGTTACCAGGGTAACCAGGGAAGCAACCTCCTAAGACTGCTGTGTGAGTCCTCGACCACTTTAATAGCCTTATTGGCAAAGCCCATAGCCCACAATGATATAACCAGAGCCTTCGAGAGAAATGGCCTCCTTTTAATGAGGAAAACTCCTGCTCGCTCACAACTGTTAATGTCGTAAAGGGGCAGTTTTATGGCTAAGTCAGAAATAAATAATTAAACGTTAAAAGCTTCCATTTTAACATGAGGCCAACTAGATCTGCAAGAGTCCAGAGCTGCCAATTATTTTAACAGTTCCAACCTGTTTCTCTAGCACACGCCCTCCTCCCTCCTCCCATGAGGAATCAAGAGCATTTCTGATTAGCTCTTCAGAAAGGGAAGGAAACACATTAGGAACTTTTATACAGAGCTGCACCATTCAATTGTCTTGAGAAAACAACAAATCATTCCCTGCAGATGAAAGACTGAACAGGTGCCACTTAGCTTTACTCAACAGCAGGAGCACAACGCAACAGCCTCTGGTTGCAACTACTGTTCAAGGGGCCAGGGGTGGGAGGGAATTCTGACTTCCCTTGACTGTTGTCAGGGAATCATCAACAGCCTGTCCCAGTATAGTGTTCCTTTTTCTTTTAGAGAGGGCAATCCGGGAATTGTAGGTGATCAGGATGGATACAAAATACAGAAGATCTCAGTGGCTGTTCATTATATGAAGCATAACACATATGGTACCATGAGCTCTTCAGCTTTCCCACTTACCTTATGAGTACTGCAAAGCCCTGTTACCTTGGAAGAACGATCTGGGAGCTGCTGTTGCTGAGTTCCCCATCACACTGAATATTCAGAAGTTAAGAGTTCCTCTTTGCGGAAGTGGATATCAGCAGAGGAACAGATGGGACAGATAAGAGGACAGATAGATGAATCTGTAAATTTCAGTTTCTCTCGATTCCAATTTTAAGTTTAGTTTGTCCCAAACTTTGAGAATATATATTTGTTACATGAAATATGTACACATCTGGGGCATATTTCTCCTAACACATGCATTTTTGTGTGCAATTTTGCCTGCTACACATATTTTTGCAAGCACTTTTCCTAATATAAAAGTTGTTCAAATATAACTTTTGAATGTTATTATCACTAATATTTTACATATGTTTTAATAGCTATATGTGAACCATTATATTTAGCAGTATATAGATATCATAAATAAATAAATAAATAAATAAATATGCACATTTTGGGGTTTGCTTTTCCTAATATGCATACCTTTGTATCCATTTTTAATAGGAAAATGCCATTGCGAAATTCAGAGATGGGCAAAAATTCAAAATATATAATTTCAGTTCATGCACTGGTTTGAAAGTGCAGAATCAAGTATGCTTGGATTAAAATGAGGACTGAAAGCATTTCTTCCCCATCAGTAACTGGGAGTCAAAGCACCATTTGTCTCCTGTTCTTCAACTGGCTCCATTCAAGCTGGTCATTAGAGGCACAGCTATGTAACTTTAGGAACTGGTGCCTGAGTTTACATCTTTTAATCTTCCTTCCTCGTCCTTTTTCTGTTTGTGTTGTGTCTTTTAGATTGCAAGTTTATGAGCAGCGACTGTTATGTTTTTAATCTGCGTATACCACTTAGTACATTTTAAGCACTTTAGGGAACAACCCCATGGTCCCTAGGCAGAGTCTGAGGGGCAATAGGATATTTTGGATTCCTGGATCTGAGGTCAGAGGCAGTGCTCCAACCTCAAACCCAGAAATCCTAGCTCCCCACCCTTTCCCTCTTCCCCTTGCAGCCAGTGGTGAGAAAACTGTACTGGCTGGCTCTCCGAAGTTGCAAAAGTAACCTTGAAGAGGTTTTGCCAGTGCCAAAGCAACCTCGGAGAGGGTGTTCCCCATGGACTGGGAGGGAAGGGGACTGGAGAGGCCAGCTGATACACTAAATACTGAGGCCTCCCCAGCCTCCTTTCCTCCCACTCCGTCTCAGCTAGATGGGCAAAAGAGCCCGTCTACCTGAAATGCAGAGCGGGAGGCACAGTGGACGTGAAGATCGCTTTTGTTGTGTCTCGTGCTCTGCTATAGATACTCATAAGCCTCTGAGTTTTTATTGGAATAATAATAATAATAATAATAATAATAATAATAATAATAATAGGAAATGAATGAGTTTATTGATGAAAACTGTTGGGATACATGCTGCAGTACAAATATATGATAGAACTCTAGACATCACAATATTGTAATGACCATTGCAAGAGTTAGCCCACTTTATCTTGAGCCCTTACTTGTTCATGCAGGAATCCTCAAATTTGGACACGAAGTTTCATGACGCAGCTCCTGCCACTTAAATGGAGTCACCATTGCATGTCATTATGTTGCTTTTCATGTCTTCAGGCAACCTGAATCTAAAGTGAATTGATGATTATTCCCGTCACAATTTATTTAAACTTCCCTTTTAGTAAAAGTTACAACTAACTTTCTTGAATCATTTTGATACATCTTACCAACTTAAAACTATACAAGTGGTGGGTAGAAGTCAAGTCCAAAGCCTGAGACCCAGTGCCACTGAAGTACACTTGCAGCCTATGACAGACCCCCTGGAGCATGTGTGTGATCAGACCATTCCTCTGGAAGCCCACAAGAAACAGAATTTCCTGTGTTTTATTTCCCAATGTACATCCCAAGATTACTCCTTATTTTTCAGTGTTTGTTTTTTAAAATGAAACAAAACCACTAAACTAGTTAAAAATAGCCAGTCCTTTTATAATGTAAGTGCAGACTTGTTAAGGTGGTGGAAGCAACCTCTAAATAATATATTTCTCATTGTTCAACTAGAAAGCTGACACCAGAGATTTAGCTGCCCAACTCACTGATGACCTAGGGCCTTCCTAGACCTGCTGGATAATCCAGCAGGGAGGAGGGGCGACGGCACGCTACAGCTAGCGCACGCCGTCGCCGTCTTCTAGACACAACACGCGACGGGGCAAGGGGAAGCCCCGTCACTTCGGCCATTTTTTTTAAAAAAAAAAAAGTTAAAGGGGCCATGTGCGCTGGAGCACCGTGGAGAAGGTAAGTGATTTTTTTAAAAAAATAAAGCCCCCCCCGCTCCCCCTGCCCCTGATTCCCCCCTGCCCACTCGCTCGTCCTCCCCCCGTCCGCCAGGCCTGTCCCCGTCCCCGATCTTCTCCCCCCTTGCCATCCCCGATGCCCGCGGTTCTTCCCCTCCTTGCCATCCCCAATGCCCGTTGTTCTTCCCCCCCTTGCCATTCCCGATGCACGCTCTTCTCCCCCCCCCTCTCCTGCCGGGTCCAGCCTTCCCCCGCAGCCCCTATCTCCCCCCCCCAGGATCCCCCCTGACCCGATGGGCACAGCGCTCCTATGAGTGCTGTGCCCAGTCCATGGCTTCTCCTGGCTACTCGTGAGTAAGCGAGCAGCCGGAAAAAGCCACGGACCCTGCTAGACGTTCCGCAGCCCCGGCCTGAGGCCGGGGCTGCGGAAAAGCTGGGCCATAAGTGAATTCGCTTATCCTGACTTAAGGAAGGTGTTAGCGCAGCCTGACCCCAGATTCCCCTGTGCGTCATCTGGATGCACAGGAAGGAAACCGGGCCTCACACCGTGCTAACGCCTGGTCTAGCAACGGCCCAAGTCAGGCACTGCAGCAGTAATCGGAAGAAAGGCTGTGGGGAGGGGGGGCAAACCTAGGAAAACATGTTGAACTCCACCCCCAAATGGATTTCTCTGACTTCTCTAAATTTGGCTCCAAGGCCTTAGTTTCTATACCTTCTCACACACCTCACAGGCCACATATTTTATTTGGCAACTGTGAAAAGAGGCCCTAATTATTAAGTACCAACATAAACATATAGTTCTTCTCCATGTGAGAGAATGGATCCTGAGTCAAGCAAGGTCTACCATGGCATTGGGGGGTCTCGATGCACTTCTCACCCCCAAAATGTGGGTGGAAGTGGGCATAGCCGATGCGTCCGGCTGTTGGTGGGTATGGCCAATATGATGGTGAGCCCATGTTGCCTATGTCCCCCACATGGGTGCTTTCAACAGATAAGAGAGTTTGTCTCATTCCTCCCTATATTGACTGGGTGGAATAGTGAGAGCCTTCCTGTCTTACTGTAGAAGGCTGGTTTAATTTCAGAAAATTTCCTACTGTGTATCTCAGACCTGCAGCTCTTTTTCAAGGGTGCTGAAATACAAAAACGATTCTCAGATGCAATGCATCCAATAATAACTGAAGCTGACACAATAATATTATCTGAATAGACATTATTAGTAATTTTAAAGAAAAAATGCACCAACTGCTTCAGAGATAGAAATATGTTTTGTACTTACTGCAAATTTACATGATTATAGGGGAATATTTTTTTAAAATGTGTTTTTAGACTGCACACTTGCCTAGAAGTAAGTCCCCCTGAATGCAATAGGGCTTAATTCTGTGTAGTCATGCATAGGATTGTGCTGTTAGAAATTCAGTTTAACTAACACAGATACATCCGGTTTTTGCATTGAAAATCAGTTTTTAAAAGCATGCCAAAGGCTGCAGGATGTACTCTGTTAAAGGCCAAGTCAGAAAACCATTTTGAAATGGAAAAGTCACCACTTGGGGTTTTGTTCCCTCAATTTTGATGCAGGGAAATATTCTTATGATATCCCACACACACTTAACACAGACTAGAGGTCTCTGTGTTGTGGTGACAGAAAAATTCACTGCTGCTGTTCCACCAGAAGTGTTGCTGCAGTCATGGGGCCTGGAACAGGGCATGTTGACAGGATGAGGCTAAGTAGGATCCCAAGTATCCTCAGTCCCCTGACATGCCCAGCAGTAGCCTCCTCAACTCATACCTCCCATCCTGGCCTCAATGACCTGGCAGAGAATAGGAAGTGGTGGTAGCTATGCTATGGATTTTCCCTTCTGCCCACCATAGCATGACTCTGTTACTCTGGCATAAGCTTTCATGGACCACTTCATCACATACAACTGATATAGGGGATGCCTGAAAAAAATCGTTTGGTCAAATTTTTAGATGAATTTACCCAATGTGCACCTTCCGAACCTGTATGCAAACCAGAGCACACCTTGCATGGTGAAATCCACACTTTAAAGACTTTTCACAACTCAAAAATGTGCATAAATGCATATATTGAGAGAATGTACCCATCAAAACACATATTAGGGGGAAATCACTTACAAAAATGCACATATTGGGGGGGAGTGTATAAAATGTGTATATTAGAAAAAATTCACATGAAAATACATATGATTTTTGTGCAGATGGTGGGTCTATAGCTCAGTGGTAGAGCACATGCCTTACATGCAGAAGTCCCAGGTTTGATCCCTGGGATCTGGAAAAACTCTTGCCTGTAATCCTGGAGAACCATTGCTGCCAGCCACTGTTGACAATACCGGGCTAGATGAACCAGGAGTCTGAGCAGGGGGTTGGAATTGATGGCCTTATAGGCCCCTTCCAACTCAACTATTCTATGATACTATGATTCCTTACACAGAATCTGTATAAGGAAGCTTCCTATGTTCCAATGGTGCAGTTTTTCTTTTCTTTTCTGTTTTTTTTTTTTTTGCCAAAAAAATTTCTGATGCAGAAATGGGCCAAAATGAACTTACAATCGGGAAAACAAAATCAACATTGACATATTCACTCATCCCAAAACTTCTGAGGTGGACTCAAGTCCACAAAAGCATATACTACAAAAGAATCTGTTCGTTTATCTACAATCTGTTCATGTTTATCTACTTAGCTATTTTTTTCTGGGTGGGTCTCAATGAAAATTTTCTGGGTGGGTCTCAATGAAAAATAAAATAAAGGAATGATGATCCATAAAACAACTTATCCCTTCCCCGTGGAACTGATGGCAAGTTGTCTCCCATCCAGCCACTGACCAGGCCCAAAAATATTCAGCTTCAGCAAAATAGTTATATCTTGTGTCCACATGCTGCTGGAGATACAGTTAACAACATTATGCTCCATTTTCTTCTTAAACCACCAGCAGCAAGATGAAAGGTAAATACTAATCCAGATCCATGAAGCCAATCAGCCATATTTCAAAAGCTACCCTTGAAGCTACAATTTTGTGGATGCATGTCTCAAAGGGTTGGTGATGTCTTTTTCTCTTTCAGCCAAAGTTTGGGTCCTTCTGTCTATTTCTGCAGCGTTCCCTGCTACCGGAAACAGACGTGCTCAACAAGGCCACAGACATGACACAATGAAGCTAAAACATTCAGGTTAGAATCATTTTGGAGGGTCAGACATAAAGCCACATTTAGGGATGGCGTTTTATTGTCTTATAGCTCTTGCTATAAAATAACCTCAAAATTAGTTCCAGCTGTTGGCATAATTCATCCCTTTGGTCTGTTTTGTATCTAGGAGAACGGAAGGAAATCACCACTTTTAAACCCTATTCTCCCCACCACCACAATCCACCCTGCCGTGTTCCCTTTCCTACCCTTTACTGCAGGGATATCATGAAACCAAGGCCACAGCCTTCCCACTGGCCTGCTGTAATCTGTAATGCTTCCTTCAGGGCTATCCATCTCCCCACCCCAAAAAAAGCAACATGGAAATATGATGCTTGAAATGAAAGAACATTCCTGACATCAAGGTCATGGGAAGAAGCAATCAGGTGAAGCTATCATGCCACCATGTCATGACATCATCATGGGTATGTACCAAGGAATCTAGAAGTCTGCAAAGTTTGATTGTGCTGCAAACGTCAACACAACGAGTGCTTTTCCAGAATCTCAGCTTTTTCTTTAAAAAGAGGAGGGGGAGGAGGAGGAGGAGGAGGAGGAGGAGGAGGAGGAGGAGGAGGAGGAGAGAACGGTCCTAGCCTAGATGGTGCCCCCTCCAATTTCATGTGCAAAACCTGACTGGACTGGCATTTGAACCTTTCTTCAATACTGGCAATGGGATGATGTCCTCTGCTACACCTGAAGGCACCAGGCCCTCTTAGAAGGTGCAAGGCAGGCCTTGTGGCATATAGCTCTCTCTTCCAGCACCTTGCTGCTGTCTCCCATCTGCCACCTGAGGCGACTGTCTCATTCTACCTAAGCATAGGTGGTAGTCCAAAACATTGGGAGGGCCACCAGTTGCCCAGCCCTGTTCTAGGCTGTGACTGCCATCTCCACTGATCTGGATGGGACTTACCTCTTTGCCTTGCTTCCCAGTTTTCCAGGTAGTGTGTCTAGTGGAGAGAGCCTTTCCACTGCCCCCCTCAAGCTCCCAAATTATAGTCCATTTATAAATACTCTACGTCACAGGGATTTATTTATAATATTTCTAAACCACCTTTCATCCAGGTGGATTCCAGGGTGGTGTACAAAGGCATAAATAAAATCAGTCACGCCAATATAAATACAATTAAACATCAATAATGGTTAGAGTAAAGCAGAGGCAGATAAAATTAGAAAGACCACAGATCAGGCAGAGGTGCATTGCCATTTAAGGCTTCTAATGAATATGACCAAACACAGTAAAGAATAAGAATCTGCCTTTGGTCTTACTTTGTGGTGGTGATAGTGCTGAATAAAACTTACTTTCCCACCATGATTGTATCTGCACACCATTGTTCAGTCAAGCATTTTCAGGTGGTAAAGGACCTCCTTGGTAAGCATAGTCAAATGTCTGCTCTGCTCAGTTTGCTGGATAAGCTTGCTTCCATCTGAGCCACATTGCATGGATATTATTGTTATGACAAGCTCTGAAACTGATTGCACAAGAGCACCATCAATGCATATTATGGATATTTTTTGGCTTGTGCACCCTGAGGATGTGGAAAAACAGCTTAAAGGACTGAGGACTACCACATGTTCTTTTGATCCTTGCCCATCCTGGCTAGTGAAATCTGCCAGGGGATTTGGACCTCAGAGGTGGTGCCCCTCTGAGGGATGGTGTGGTCCCCACTGTCTTAAAGGAAGCAGTGGTGGTGAGGCCTTTATTGAAGAAACCAAGTTTAGAAGCAATGGTTTTGGACAACCAGCAATAATCAGTGTCTAATCTTCCATATTTGAGCCAAGAGTTGGAATATTTGGTAGATTGTCAAGTCCAGGCAATGTTGGATGATGTCGATTTTTTTAGATCCATCCAATCAGGTTTTAGGCCTAATTTTTGGACAGAACAGCTGTTGTCACCCTGGGAATAGATGGCAGGATTGAACATTATTGGTACTCCTGGACCTCTCAGCAACTTTTAATACCATTGGCCATGGTATCCTGATCTGCTATCTGAATTGGACATAGGAGGCACAATATTACAGTGGTTCAGGGCCTTCCTGGTGGAGCAGTCTCAACAGGTGATACTGGGAGACTTCTGCTCCAGTCCATGTTGCAAAGTTTCACCTTTTCCCCCATGTTCATTTATTTGTTTTTAACACATACATAAAATTGCTGTGGGATGTCATTTGGAGATGTAGGCTAAAGTGTTACCAGAAAGGTGGAGCAGTTGGTGAGGAGAAACTGGAATGCATGGAGAAACTGCAGGTTGTGTTTCGGCAACCAGAGTTCAAAGTAAAAAGAGAAAGATCAAAGAGTGTACAAAAGATGGTGGGAAGGGGGGCATTCTGAGGTTGAAGAGCTTTGTGAGCCAGATTGTGTAGTTTTGTTGGAGGCTGGAGGCTGGAGGTTCCTCATCCCTGGTGAAAATCATGCAGCTGGAACAAAATCTGTAATATTTGGGGCAGGGGGAGGTGTTGATAAATATAAACTACTGAATATAGATTTGCATAAAACAGAGCTTTAATCAGCAAAGCAACTCATTGGCTTGCACAGCAGTCTTAAGCCTTCCTCTGCTCTAACAGACACACGTGACCTGTGTTCACTAGTGTCTCGTACAGGGGGATGTCTCTAATTTATAAATCGTCATTGCAAAGTCCAAGCACAGTACATGATCACATGAATCAGCTGTAAATCTGACATGCAACTGGATTTTCACTTCTTTCATCATCATCATCATCATCATCATCAATTGCACATAGCGCCCCATAGCCAAAGCTCTCTGGGCGGTTCACATAAGATAAAAACACTTAAAAACAATATACAAAGATTAAAAAAAAAACCTACTGAAGTAAAGGAATGAATATAAATGACATTATCCCCCAGTTCCCCCAAATGGTTATGGCCTTGCAAAACAGACCTTCTAATTGAAAAAAAAAAAAAGCAAATGTGGAATCAATTTCAGATATTTTCCCCAAAACACAATAATGGGGAGTTCCTAGCACCTGTTTCCAAGTCTGATTGTGGCTGTCTTTCTGCTTTTGCTTCTGGTGCCTGAAAAACATTTTCTTTCATTTTCAAATGCATTCATAGGTAAAGCATCATAAAACTCTACAGCCAGAAAATCTGAGAAATGAGCCAATGGATGGCTTCAGTGGGATTGTGTTGCACACAGCCTTACCTGCTTCTTTTTAAATATGCTACAAATGGTAACCATGGGCAACCTGCCTTTATGCAGGATCAGGCCCGCAGCCCATAAAGCCACAAGTTTAAGGTGGGTGGATGTCTTTGTGTGCAGGCACCTCCATAAATCTCAGTGCATTAAGATCTTCCATATGCTGGGGGTTGGGTGGTTTAATAAATGATTTTGTCCTTGGCTACTGGCCCACCAAGAAGAACCGCTTGAGAATTCATCTGTGCTGTGTTCAAAACCGCACCCTGATTGAGAGGCAAGTGCCAGGGTAACTGGGAGAAAACACTCCCAGTGCATTTGGGCTGCGGATGTTTTCCAGGCTTTCATCCGGTTGACCCATTTTAGCACAGCCTGAGACTTCTCCTTCGTATCATCAGCAGCAAGTGTGCGATAGGAAGAACAAAACAAAATTGAAAAAGCAATGTTTGAGTTCTTAAAGCTAACACAGTTACATTCCCTGTGGCATGAGCTGAAAGAAAAGATCAGAACGTCCAATGTCCTTGTTGGTATCAAGAAAGGCTGGTCAGTGGCTATGGAAAGATAATAATTTTTAATTCCTAACAATAAGGCTTTTTTCCAGTCTGCAACATAACACAAAATGTGTAGTTCCAAGACAAAGTGTGCAGTTCCAAAAGAACATTTGTGCAGTTTATTTATTTATTTATTTATTACATTTCTATACCGCCCAATAGCTGGAGCTCTCTGGGCGGTTCACAAAAAGTTTAAAATTTAACTCATGAAAAAGTGGGATTATGTCAAGTAATGTAAAATGTCACTTGTAACAATGTGAAAAGGCTTCTCTAGAACCCCCAACACTAATCAAATGTACCCATTTCTCCTGCCTCTGCCGAAGACATTCCCCAGTGACTCTACTAATATTCTCCACAGAATATTCACCAATATTTCTAAGATGAAAGTTATTCTAGAAAATGTGGAGCCCCTTCCTGTCAAGTCATGTGAAGTTATCAATGTTATGATAAGGGTGACATTGTCAGAAAATATCTAGTATGACATTCTTAACAAGGACTGTTATATTTGGGCATCTATTTTCCCCTCGTTTTTACTTGATGTTGCTTTAAATAATCCTCACTCCATATAAAGTTTTGTTGGAGTTCATAGAATCATAGAACCATAGAATAGTAGAGTTGGAAGGGGCCTATAAGGCCATCTAGTCCAACCCCCTGCTCAATGCAGGAATCCACCTCAAAGCATACCTGACCGATGGCTGTCCAGCTGCATCTTGAATGCCTCCAGTGTGGGAGAGCCCATGGTGCCTCTTCTGTGAAGCTTGAACAGAACAACCTTCATTCCCAGTTCTGAGGATTTTCTGTTACTCCATGTAGGCTACTAAAGGTAATGGAATATGAGTCTCAGCAACAAAGCATGTGCACACAAGCAAGGAAAATGCATGGTGCATTGTAGCAGCATGCACTACATGAGCAAACTACAATGGCATCTCTGTACAGCTCAAAATGTTCCTCATAAAATGCCCTGCCTATTGTAAACAAGGCTAATGCAGATGGAGATTTTATTTAATTGACGAAACGCACAGAGACACACACCCTAAAGAGAACTAAGTTTAGTTTCAACCTCAGTTGGCAATGCTTATGTGTTCTCTATCTCAAATAGGTGACAGAGGGATCTCATCAACACTGGAAGGAATATGCTTTGGGCTGCAGGATCTCTCCTCAGTGGCAAATGGCATGTGGAACATCTTCTTTCACTGGCTTTTATGAGGATTGACTACCAGCCCCATGTTCCCAACCAATGAAAGGGCTGCTCTTGTGCTGATGGGAGGCCTTCACTGCCTCTGCTCCAGGGGTGTAGAACCTTTCAGCATGAGAGCTGAATTCTATGTCAGAGACGTTCTCAGAGGCACACTTCAGAGGTGGCCTAGGCCAAGAGCAGAAGGTAGGGTGACCATATGAAAAGGAGGACAGTATCTTTAACAGTTGTATTGAAAAGGGAATTTCTGCAGGTGTCATTTGTATGCATGCAGCACCTGGGGAAATTCCCTCTTCATCACAACAGTGAAAGCTGCAGGTGCCCTGCCCTCTTTTAAATCTGGTCACTCTAGTATAGCTCCTGCAGCTTTAACTTCTATGATGAAGAGGGAATTTCACCAGGTTCTTCATATATACAAATGACACCTGCTGAAATTCCCTTTTCTATGCAACTGTTAAAGATACAGGAGCCCTGTCCTCCTTTCCATATGGTCACCCTACAGAAGGGGCAGGGCCAACATACCAAAAATGCCAGCATATTTCAGCCTATTGCTTTTATGGCCAGTAGCTAAGCCTTTGGAGAGGCATTTCAACCTTTTATAATGGAACAAAAACTGCACAAGAGCTGGGAACCCACCAAAAGATCTGTGGATGAGAGGAAAGGGGATGTGGCCATCTAAGGAAGGCCCAGATTTGACTCTGTCCCTCCTATTCTACCCCCTTACTCTAAGTAAGCCTTTTTTTGGCTTGGGGAAAAGGGAGGTGGCCACAAGGAAGTGGTATCAGGGGCTAAATTGGCATCACAGTGTACATGTATCAAACACTCGAAAAGCCCCTGGATGCTTTTCAAGTCATCTGTTGAAACACTTGAAAATCCCCATGTCTTTTCAGGGCAATAGCTGGGGAGAGCAAAATTCCTACTTTTCCCAGGAATAAGACAGAGATTTCACATGGCTTTGAGCCCAAATTGTATTATACAAATGATTTATCAAGAGGAAATAAGGAAGATTATTGGCTGTTGCTGAGAGAGCCAAAGCATTTTGGTGTCACCAAGATTGCCCAATGTCGTCAAATTTAAGGGAGAGACGAAAGCAGTCAATGTCAATTAGATAATGTTCAGAAACTACTGGCACCAGAAAGGCTCCTAATCTCAACCCTGAGCATCCAACACAGTGGCTGAAAACTGAAGATACACTCACTTTTTGAGATCACAGCTACTTAGTGACATTGGAAGGGGAGATGTCTCTCTTCAGTCCATGGTTTTTAGATTAGAACACAATTGAAAGGGTTTACAGTTTGCTGCATTACCATTCCTGGCAAAATTCCAGACTCTTCCAAAATCTTCCAGCATATTCTGGAATCAACTCTTCCCACCCCCCCACCTCCATGGATCTATGGGAGTTCCACTGCTAATGTAGTCTGATTTCTGTCCATTGCAACCCCCAGCTCCTTCTCAGTGGTGCCAATTATCCCTTGCTTTGTAATTGTGCATTTGACCCTTCTTTACTCTGCATAACATCCCACATTAACCTTTGGCAAATTTAATGTTTTGCTATCCTACCAATTTATTATCTAAATAATTTGGAATTCTAGTGTTTGTTTATTCATTCACTTATTTATTTATTTATTACAAATCTGCAAGCCTTCCCTGTTTAGAATATTCAAGATGGAAAAAAGAAAAGAAACTCAAAGAAACCAAGAGATCGCTGTCAGGAATGAAGGCTACAAACTAGAATTCAGAGACCTGTCGCATTTACTCCATATGGGTGAGGCACCAGAAATATGAGTTATATTGGCCCCGTTCAGAAGACACCTTAAACCATGGCTTTAACCACAGTGAATAAGGCTTTTTGCTTTATTCCCCATGTTTAAAGCCATGGTTTAAGGTATCTTCTGAACGGGGCCAGTGCCATCTGGGCAGGAAAATATGCCAAAGCTCTGAAGCAGGAGTATGCAAGGAACAAAAATATTTAATTATTCTATCCTAATTTGGTTAATTATTGACTTTTCTGAAAGGGCTTAAGGAAATATACGAGCAGGGAGCAGGACCATGCTATATAGACTTGTCCCAGAATTGGGGGAAATCACATTACCACCTCCCCGCAGCCTTAGTGTGTATATCTGGAGGAAGGGGGCCTACACACAATTTTGTTGTCCCAGAGAGGGTATTTCAGGGTCTGCAAGGTTTAGTGTAGGGGTGGGCACTCAGAGAGGCTAAGCTCTCTAGAGAGCACATTTCACAACCAGGGTGCCACAGCAGAAAAGGCCCTCTTCCTGGTAGCCACTCACTGCACTTCCTTTGGCAGGGGCTCATGGAGATGATCTTAGCATATGGGCAGGTACACAACTTGGCCCCAAGCCATTTAGGGATTTGAATGTTGTGTTCCGACTGCTAGATTTTATAACCATCAGGATTACTTCTGTTTTGTCTTGATTATGCTTCAATTTGTTCATCCTGTAATACTCCCTAACAAATCCAGGCAGCAATTTTCAAAAATTCCATGACCTCCCTGGATTGAGATGGAAAGGAGAGATAGAATTTGACATCATCAGCCTACTGATGGTATGCCAGTGAATTCCAAATCTCCAAGTAGAATTAAAACCTTTAAATAACTAAGTACAAGGAAAGGGAAAAGGTGGGAGAAACTGTCTAGAACAGAGCGAAAATGCTTACAGGGCAGGATCTACACTACTACTTTAAAGTGCTTTATAATAGGTTTGACAACTGTTGGGCCCCAGGACACACTCCATATACCATTTTCAAACCTGTTATAAAGTGTTTTAAAGCAGTAGTGTAGATCTGGCCCAGGTAGTATAAGATGTGACTGACTGGGAACTGTTTTTGCAGAAAGACAAAAACAGATGAACCCGCAAATGCTCTGACTCCAGGGTGAAAGAATTCACACAGGCAAAGAACAAGTCTTTCCTGCCCTATTTTATATTTCTCCCGAACTCCTTCCCCCTCCATTGCAATTGAAGAGTTCAGGTTGGGAAGAATGTTGGACGCTCTTGCTAAAAGGTTTTGGAGTGGAAGATGGAACCATTTACAATGTCCGTCTCAGTTTCCTTACTCTTCCCTCCTCTCCCTGTAACTTTTATCTGACCTATTCTTGCTGCCTAGGGCAAAATAAAAACAAATGAATTCTGAATGAAAAGGAATGAATAGCTGATATGCAGAACTTATCAATGACTCTGGTATTCATTTCTGTCGTAGTAACAAGTGAGCCCCATTTGTTTATGTTTTTATTTGTGATAAAATGAATGCACACCTCACTTTTGCAGTGACTCCACCAGTTGCTCCCTTGACCTGGAACAACAATAAAGGATTCCTGGTTTGCCTGGGGGGTTGGCTGGACAGAAATAGTATCTATCTACTGCATCTATTTCCTAGTTTGTGGTTCCTGGTCCCTAGCTTCCTGGCTCATGCTTTGCAGTTGCTTATAGCACAGCCCTGACGAACAGCTAATACCTTGCATGTACCACACTGCTGCTGATTGCATTCTAGATATGGACAAGTACCAGCTGTTCTAAGCTCCCCGTGCTCAACTGCTCTGTTTCCAGGTCAAGACAGGCTATTTCATAGAAGTGTGAGTATAGCATGTCTGAACATGTGTGATGACAAACCTCTCATTCTATCAGGACAAAATGGATGGGAGAGAACCTGTATGACAGTCTGAGCTCCTTGGATAAAGGGCCATGTAGAAATGTTGTAATGAATAAATAAACAAATAAACCACCCATCGTGGTTGCATTACCTTACAGAGCCAGCCAGCTCAGTATAATCCTATTTATTGGTCTCCCCATTTGCCTGCATTCCTTAATCACTGAAGACACTTTTACATTTATTGCCTTTTGGATGACCCAGCACAAACTTGGGTCAAGTACTACCTTGGCAACACTATGCCAGTGCACTGTGGGAAATGGAATAAGTTGCAAATTACTCTCTATTATTCAATACAGTGGTTCTACCATCTGAGTCAGCCTGACCCAAAGTACATGCTCTACTAAACACTGTGCTCTTTTTTCTACAGGTCTGCCGAGTTTATTTTATTTTATTTTAAAATCATTTAACCCAGCTTTTTATCCCCCCCCAAAAAAAGGCACTCAAGATCACTTAAAGCTCACAATAAAAACACATTAAACAAACTCCTGGTCCCATAAAATATGAAACAGAAGAATAATAAAGACAAGAATACAAACCCAACGTAATAGGACAGGAATTCTCTTGCTGCACAGGAATTGAAAACACACGTTTCCTGCTTTTTGCAACATCATGTCAGAAATAGAGTTCCTGAACTACCACACTTTAGTTTTCCCAGTGTTCAAACTTCCACTTCAAAGTTAGCTCAGTTTCTTTTTTGCTTTTGCATTTATTTTTCAGTTCACACAATCCAGTCATCTCAAACTTTACCATAGTGCTGAAAGGTGATCATACTAGATTCCTACCAATAAGTCAAACCTTCCCCCACCCCTAAATTTCACGGGGTCATTTGGTCCCTGCAAAAGGGAGGCATTTGCAATAACTTTTAGGGGAAAGAGCAAAATCTATAATTTTTCAGGTGTCGGGGGATTTACCATTAGGTGATGAGGTGGATGAGGTCTCTAGTTTCTCCTTCTCTTTCTTTCTTCAAACAGCAATGGGTCTGCAATGAGCAGATTGGTGTCCTTTTGTCACACAGAATGGTCCAACGGGAATAATGTTACATCATAACATAGCCTCATTCCCAGCTTTTCTGGGAGAAAAGTTGACTGCCTTCACTGGCCCAGGTGACAATGTTGATAAGCAGAAGGAACAATGCTGATTTCAGTTCAGTATCAGTGAATTTTGCATATCCCTTCTACAGGTTAAGAGGATAAGAGGAGAGCTCTGATAAATTGGTTTGGGGGGCATTCTCAGACTTTATCTGAATTCAACCTCAGAGAGGGACCATCAATCAGAGGCAGAGAACACACTTTGCAGGAAGAAGGTCCCAGGTTCAATCCCTAGCACTTCCAATGAAAAGGACCAGGTAGCAATTGATAGGAAAGGCCTTTACTGGGCCTTTACTGGACAACCTCTGCTAGTCAGAGTAGAGCAGCCTTCCCCAGGTTGGTGCCCGCCATATGTGTTGGAATACACCTCCCATCATTGCCAGCCATTGGTCATGCTGGCTGGGAACTATGGGAGTTCCAGTCCAACACATCTGGTGGGCACCAGCTTCAGGAAGGCTGGAGTAGACAATACTTGACCATAAGGACAGACAGTCTGGCCTGGTGGAAGGAAGCTTCCTGTGTTCCTATGACAAAGCACATGGCCTGCATAGGGTGGCTATGTGCCCTCTTTTAGAAAGGACAATCCTCTGTTAGAAGGGCTGCTAGAGGACTGTCCTCTATTAGACAGATTGTGCTCTTGAACTCCAGTGTAAAGATAAAGAATAATGTGTTCAATAGCATTGTACATTTAAAAAATGTGCATGAAGAAATGTGTACTTTTGAAAAATGCAGACAAATACACTGTAACCAAAGGGAGAAGGATGCATGTATTTCAAAGATGCACACAATTTGGAAAAATATGCACAAAAGTATGTGTGGATTTTCATGCAAAAAGAAAAAAATATGTAATGTGATATGGAGTCGAGTTGGAGTGAGTTTTGAGATGGAATTGCAGATCCTTAGGAGAAAGTAGATGGCAAGTTCTCATAATACTAGAACTTGAGGCTCAGAGAAGCTGAGTTTTGGGAGTTTCAGGACAGATAAAAGGAAGCACTTCTTCACATAGTGCACAGTTATACTATGGAACTCACTGCTACAAGAAGTAGTGATAGCCACAAACCTGGATAGTTTAAAGGGGGATTAGACAACTTCATGCAAGCTAAGGCTACCAATGGGTAATAGTCATGATGGCTATATATTTTCTCTGGTATCAAAGGAAGAATGCCTCTCTGTATACCAGTAGCTGGGAAACAAGAGGGAGTCAGGGCTGTTGCCTTCACATATTGCTTGTGGGTTTTCCATGGGCATCAGTTTGGCCACCATGAGAACTGAATGCTAGACTGAACAGTCTTTGGTCTGATTCAGGATGGCTCCTCATGTTCTTATGAGGTCTTAAGTTCTTATGCTGGTGATTAGGAGAGCTAAAGAGGGGACATTATGTCAGGTTAGGATATTACAAAAACTATTATTTTTTAGCATGCATTAAATGAGTATTAAATGTACTGTTCCCTATCAATCAGTAGGTGGTGGCACTAGTTTGGCTGGAATTTTAGAGAATGCATAGGCTGAATGACTTACCCAATGACCTCGGGAGCCAAAGTTTTGTGGAGGGCCCCTAGAATATCACATCCTCCAATGTAGAGTTGTTCTGGGCATTTGGGAAAATTCAAAGGGTGGCTGCTAGGCACGGAAGACTGATTCAGAGCGCTTCTTCTGCCTGCCTGCCCACCACTACCTCCATGGCCCACTGAGGTATGGAGGCACATCAGAAGCCACTTTGCCAAGGACCCTATCAAACCCACAGTTGGTCCTGATATCTATCCTGCAAATCTCACCAACTGAAGTCCTGCATGGAATGTTGGTGTGTTATGGCACTACAGGCCTGGTTCTAAGTCTGGGCTGAATCCATCTCAGAGTGAAAATGTCCCATTTTGTTGAGACTGAACAATCAAAGTGGTTATGGCTTTTTGAGACCTGTTTCGTCTAGAATTCAGTTGAATCCATTTCATACTGAACTCCTAGTCCTTATCACTACAGGGAATTATTTTAGAAGTCACCAAGCGTGTGCCTGGCTGGCAGCAGTTCTTCAGACATTTCTCCATATAACTGCTGATAGAACTATCTTTGGATGTGCCCCGTTATCACAGAGATGTCTCCATCCTTTCCACTCCCCAGCCTTTGTGGTGGATAAGACAATTCCTTTTGAGAATTCTTTGACTTGAAGGCTAAACTGTCAAGGTCATAAGCTGAACAACAACAAAAAACCTCACTGAGGTTAAAGATGGAAAGCAGGGTTGAATGATACACTGTTGTGAGGGAACAGGAAATGCAATTGTCTTGCACTTCCTGTTCTTTTACATCACATTCATCTGTGAGATATGCAAGCTCCTCATATAGGGACAACTTGTGCATCTTCTAAGTGGGAGGAAAATGCAGAAGTTTTATTGTGGCTGAGGCAGAGATATGGAGAAACAGGAAGCACAAGCAATTTGAGCTTCCTGTTCCCTCTGCATCAATTAACATTTAAAGTCACCTCTGCTCATGGTCTGCAGGCCACCAACATCTACATGTCAAAATGCTGTGACGCTCCTCTCTGTGGGGTGTGAACTTAATTTGCTCCAGAACAGGAACATCTGGCTGGAGTCAGGAAGTAGATGCTGGCTGGATTTGGTGCCGGGGGATCCTCTAGTTAATGCATTCTTACCTCATCAGTAGGTGTCACTGTAGCAGAGGACAAAGTCTAATGGAAGGAATATTTCAGGGGGGAATAGGGAGAAAGAATCCCAGCCAGCCAACCAGAAGCAGGAGCTGGCGTAGTTCTGCCCAACTCTAGCCAGGAGAGCAGTGATGGAGCTGGGTTTATGAGTTGCTTGTAAGGAGGCTATAGGAAATGAGAGATTAAGGAAATGAGTCATTATGTGATTACAAAGACATGTGGAGTGCACACATTTGTGGCCTATAATGCTGCTTTGAACAACCATAAATTTCTTCTACAGGGGCTTTGGGAAACATCCCTGCTGAACTCAGACATGGTAGCGAGTTATAGCGGAATGAATGTTTTCAGCATGAACTCTTTGAGATGCGTTAAGCCCAGTTTAGTTCAGCATTCCTCCGCCTCTAAGCCAGCATGAGTTGCAGAAACAGAAGAGACATTTCTAGCAGTGGAAGGCCATTTTGCCGCCTTTCTTCCTCAACTCTGGATGAGATTTTAATTCTCTGGGCACTTCTGTTTGTTGTGTTCTTGAGCTCGGATAAAGCACGCTGCTTCTCAGAATGTGTCACTCCACAAGTGCTGACAGGATACTTTCTAGTTTCAGTGAGCTCTGGCATGCCTATGACAGAAAGGCCAGAGAAAGTGGAATCGACCCATCTGCTAAAGCTGCAGCCACAACCGACTTTTCATCTGGACTATTTCTCAGGTCACATTCTGAAACCTCAGAAACCCCTCTTTAAGCACCCATGTGTAAAAGCATCAACTGAGATCCATAGCATCAAAGCACCCTCTGCAAAGCCAATAACCACTTATGGTTCCCTGAAGCCAGATTTGAAGAATGCTGGCAGGATGGGCTGTGCATCACCAGCATTCTACTGCAGGGCATGCAGTCCTAAGAGTTTCCACCACAAGTGAGTTCCAAGTGTGTGGCTGTCAACAACAACCCAATTCACAGTTGCACATATCTCAGTCCTATTGTCTTCAGTGGGACCTTCACAGCTACATATCATGAACTAGAACTGCAGCCATTGAGCCTGAAGGGTTTCTTTATTCATGTGCTTCCAAGAAGGACAATGGGTCTGATGCATGCATGATGTCCATCAAGTGGAAAGTTTATGTGTGCGTGTACATCTAAGAAAGACTCACATTGAATTCTGTAAGTACCTCCACCTACCCACCCTTTTTTCTTGTCTTTTTCTTTTTCTTTTTACCAGATCCTGGATGTGTTCAGTAAAAATCATGACCTTTTCAACTATACAGCAACTCCAACATCCTCTGAAATTGGCCAGGAAGAGATTTAGAAGGGGCTTGGCCAGCCCTGAGGCATCAAAGCCCCTGGCACATGGAAATGACACCATTACTAGACTTTAGGGTCTGGGTGACTCATAGACCCCATTACAGGGGTGGGTGATCTCTTTCAGCCCAAGGGCCAAATTCCATTTCAGAGAAGCTCTTGGGGGTTGCATTCCAGCGGTGGGCGAGGCTGAAGACAAAGGGGAACAAGGCCAAAAATGCAACAAAAACCACCCACATGTTGTAGCTTAAAGCTCTCTTACTGCCAGTAACTAAGCCTTTGAGGATGGAGGGAAAACAGCAGGAAGCCAAAAAGCAATTCGTATTTGGGAGCTTTCTAGAGAGCCAGATTTCACTCCTGGGCCCAATGTTCCCCATCCCTGACCTATTGCAATGTTTATGGGCCTGTTCAAATGACACAGTAAGCCATGGTTAGGCCGCTAACCCTTTTGCAGCAAATGTTTAGTGAGTGTGTTTTAACTGTGGTTATGTAGCTACCATGGTTAGGCATGGTTCACATGACACACTAAGCCAGAATGTTTAGCTCAAAATGCTTAACCACTGTGGCTTAGCATGTCATCTGAACAGAGTCTGGCTAGATCTACACTACTGCTTTATAGCGATATTGAAGTGCACTGATAACTCTTTGTGCACAATCCACATTCCATACACCGCTTTCATAGTTTTATTTTCTGCTTTTTATTCCACTTTTGTAATGATCTAACACAAGGTGTAGATATGTCTCAAATGAAGCTGGGTACAACAGGAGCTACTGGGCAGGCATTTAGCCCCAAATAATAGCCTGTTAGTTAATCTGAGGTGCCTGGATTTTACCCATTTTTTTTCTCAGTGAAGTGCAATGGAATTGATTCAGTTTAAAGACTTCTTAGTTTTTCAGCTTGACTAGATTGTGGCCTGCGCTACACACTTAACTTTGTTCCACAAACTGTCTACTGAAAAGCTAACACCAGAGCTAATTGCACCGTGGAGATTTCTTGGCAAGGTGCCCCCAATTCATAGCCATATTCTGTATCTTAAATTCAGATCCAGGTACTCATTACTAACAGGCACTGTATCAGAATGATACATTTAACTTAGGGTTAGAAGGCAAGGCCTTTACTGTCCCAGTGGAATCCTCCCTACGTCTTGAATTTTTCCATTGTGGTGGTTCACCTAATTGCTTCCAGGGTTGTTTGGAAATAGCTGGAGTTTCCAAGTCTGCATTGACTTGGAGAGGTGAAGCTGTAACTGTATCAAGAGATTTCTAATGCTGAGGTGTATGAAGTCATGTTGTCCTGAGAATGATAACACAATGAAGAGATAAATCAGTATGATAACACAATAAAGAGGTAAATCACTCCCTCACACTTAGGAGAATATTCTTCAGAGCCCTCTAAGAAAAAACACATGTAATGTTGAAGCAAGAATTTCCCAAGGAGATTTGGAGAATGAGAAAAAGTTTGGATGTTCAAACCCAAAGGGAGCAACCAAATTTATTTTAAACACTGCTCAATGGATAACGGAAGGCTGAGGAAAATCCATGCAAGGATGTTGACCATATGAATTGCACAAAAGCAGGCCAGGTAATCTGGAATCCCCCATCATCTGGAAGTGGTTTTGTAGCCCATGTAATGAGAACAGGTTTGCACTGAATCTGATTCCTGTGTGCTTATAAGCAACCGTCTTAGCTGACATTTCAAAGATCAAACAAAGGAGCTTTAGACTTCAAGATGTGCCTGTCTGTGGCCCAGGCACACATCAAATCACATCACCAGCTCCATGTGGGATTCTATATTATGTATCAATTCTCGGCATCCACGCCCAGGCCCCAGACTTTTGAAGACAGCAATGAATCTGTCAAGCTATAACTGGGAGGTGGGGTGGAGGAGTTGCTTAGCTGCGCTAAAGTGCAGTATTGGGGAGCTGATTATTTGTAAGTGGTGAAATGTGGATTAGAAGAATGTAGCTTCAAGTCCACCCCCCCCACACACACACACACACACTTTTTCTGTGTGAATGTTAAAGCACTCATGTGATTATTTTTAGGAAGGAAAAGAAGTGCCCTGTTTTATTCTTTTATTGTGGGGGTGGGAAAGTCAGATGTTGTTGGACTACAATTCCCATCATCTCTGACTGTACTGGCCGGACCTGAAAGTTGGGGGTGCAACAACATTTGGGGGGCACAGGATCCCCACCATTGTCTTATTGGATTTGTTCTGCCCTGCGGTCCGCTCCATGAACTGATGGATTTTATTATAGGTAGGGGCATTCCTAAAATTAATTCTGGAATTGGAGCATGCACAGTTTTTCACAGCTTTCAGCTCCTTCTGTTCATTTGCACCCAACCCCCACCCCATCCCACTACCACTGCACAGGTCTGCCTTGGCAATTGATAATACATTTCCCCCCCACAAATCACATGATTGTACAGTTGATTGCATTCATATTCTTTTTATACAGTGGTATTCTTGCACATTGTTAAAAAAAAAACCTCCAAAGTATTTTGAAACAACTATAGTTAAAATCACACCCATTTTGCTTTTTCTCTGTGTGTGTTTTATCATTACATATAAGTACCCATGGGCATTGGGAGAACACTGCACAACACATAGGGTGTATATAGTCACATCAAGGGCCGATCTACACTAAGCAGGATATAACACTTTAAAAACGGTATGAAAACAGTATTTATAATGTGTCCTGGGCCTGAACAGTTGTCATAACCATTATAAACTGTTATAAGCAGTAGTGTAGATCCTGCCCAAGATTACTGTGTTGCAGCATTTTGTCAATGCACTCATGCATGGGGAAGACCTGAAGGAACTGGAAGCTCTGGCATGTATACACTGTTCTGGACACAATTCGGAAATTGAATGAAAATGGAACAACAGACAATATGTAATGCTTCGGCTCCCCATTGGAAACAAGACCAGGTGATTCAGAACTCCAAAATCTGGACAGAAATTGGATGAGGAGAAGCATCCCTACTTGTTTCACCATTAGTGTTGACACACCAGAATAAAGAAGTATGGATAAATTAGGGGCACCGTTTATTAATTACTTGCACAAGATCTGCAGCTCAAACATGTATGGGGTTTTGGCTACTAACTCCAGAGCTGCCTGGTGACTCAACTTGGCTGTAGCTTGGGTGACCTAACCCGGCTCCTTGGTTGGGGGTAGTTTCTTATATCACCTCTTCCTTGCAGGCTCCACAGTTGCATGTGAAACAGGTCAACCCCAAAGGAAACCTGTACTTCACCTCCTGGTTCCCATAGCCCTGAATATTGGGAGTCCCTCATCACCTTAAAGGTAAACCTTATCCTGCACATCCCCACCAAACTCTGACCAAACTATGCCCATTCAACATAGCACCAACCGGCACCAATTACCATGCCTTTCTCTCAAATCATAGTGTAGAGAAGATGAAAATCCATCCATTCAGTGGATAAAAAAAAAATCCTATCCAGCTCATGCTCGACCAGGTAATCTTATACTGTGTCATAAAAGGAGAATGGGCAGATGGCAACAAAGAAGGAAGAGCACCCATCCAGGGATGGAGTGAGATTAAATAGCTAATCTCAGCCCTGCACCATATAAGCATGGTGCACACATCATGTACCCACCATGTATAGTGGGACCCATTCTCTTCAAAGCTACATGCCAAGGCTGCTCCTTGTCCACACCAGTTCAGGGCACATGGACAATCAGACATGGCCTGATCCCATTCTTTCACTGTATAGCCACAGGTATGTAATCATAGAATCATAGAATAGCAGAGTTGGAAGGGGCCTACAAGGCCATCGAGTCCAACCCACTGCTCAATGCAGGAATCCACCCTAAAGCATCCCTGACAGATGGTTGTCCAGCTGCCTCTTGAAGGCCTCTAGTGTGGGAGAGCCCACAACCTCCCTAGGTAACTGATTCCACCGTCGCACTGCTCTAACAGTCAGGAAGTTTTTCCTGATGTCCAGCCGGAATCTGGCTTCCTTTAACTTGAGCCCGTTATTCCGTGTCCTGCACTCTGGGAGGATCGAGAAGAGATCCTGGCCCTCCTCTGTGTGACAACCTTTTAAGTATTTGAAGAGTGCTATCATGTCTCCCCTCAATCTTCTCTTCTCCAGGCTAGAGATCCACTTGCCAAAACTTTTGCTGAAAAGAGGGCATGAGGGTAGGTAATGAAGAAGCCATATGATCGGAACTGGTATCAAGGATAGGCATGTTTGGGCATCTGCAGAGACCCACACTCCAGCCCCCTGGAGTTGCTCCTCCTCTTCACATTTCAGCCGACTTGTTCACCTGCCTCTTGCCCTGGCCCAGACAATGGTGGTGGTGAGAAGGAGGAATAGTAGATGCCACTGCCTACTTGCTCACCGGCTCTCTGCCTGTCAAGGAAGTAAACAGCAGCAATGATGAGAAAGAGGAGGAGGAGCAAGAGCAGCTGGTGACAATGAGAAGACAGACTCCCTGAGGGAGGGGGGCATTGAGGGTGGTCTTGCCCAAGGGCCCTCAAAAACCTGCCTATTATCACTTCTCCAAGGGTGAATCAGCCTGGTTCACTTCCTAAACTTGTTCTTAAGGGATGGGTGAATCAGCCTGTTTCTGGTCCATGTCATGTTTTCACATTTACATAAGTCCACTCTGTATTATTTCTTCGCTGTGTGTGTGTGTTTAAAAGACAGCACAAAAATATTTTTCATATGTATTTAAATACGTAACTTGAAATACATTTTCTCTCAAAATACACATTTCTAATATTTAGAAATGCATCTTTTGAGAGAAATTATGTTTAAAATGTGAATTTAAAATTTTCATGCTGTTTTAAAAGCAAATCAAAATCAGAGGTTAATGTTGAACATGGATTTGCAGTGAACTCATACACAAGTGACACAGATCAGGAATAGACTGATTAGTTGCAAATTTATAACAAGTGGAAATTTTGAGGGGAGGGGAGATAGTCCTAGATGGCATATCAAGTTCCTCGTCCTGATAGCAAAATCCTTTATTTCATTCTGGGACTTCATGTGTGTGACCTATTTAGGAGAGGGTTCTATATATATATATATTTTTTAAAAAAACTAAACTGACTCAGTCCTTCTGGTTCCAAATCAGCCATGCAGCAAAATCCTGCGTTTATTTACTCAGAGATTAAGGCCAAATGAACTCAATGAGTCTTATTCCCACGAAAAGATTGCAACCTCAGATTCACTGGCCCCAAGCTAGCCAAAGTTAGTCACATGTTTACGTCCCACTGAAATCAATGAGGTTTAAATTTCTCCTCTAATTCATCCCATGGATTTCAATGGAACTGAAACCAAACCAGTCTGAGTTAAATTGAGGCCACTACATTATTTGGGGCAAATTACTGGTTATATGTATATTACATACTTAATATTCCCTCTTCTTACCCTGGAAACTGTAGTTTAGTGAGGGAGAGGTGCTTCAGAGCTATTGTTATTTATTATTATTATTATTATTATTATTATTATTATTATTATTAATTACTTTTATATACTGCCCCATAGCCGAAGCTCTCTGGGCGGTTTACAGAAGTTAAAAACAGTAAACATTTAATATCTATATCTAGATAGATAGATAGATAGAAAATTTAAAACCATAAAAAGCATAAAATACAAACAAAAACAGACAATATCCATTTAAAAACAACTATTCTGGGGTCAGTTAAAAAAACTCAGCATATGCTGTTAAATGCCTGGGAGCAGAGAAAAGTCTTGACCTGGTGCTGAAAGGATAACAACATTGGCGCCAGGCGAGCCTCGTCAGGGAGATCATTCCATAATTGAGGGGCCACCACTGAAAAGGCCCTTTCCCTGTTTGCCATTTTCCGAGCTTTCCTCAGGGTAGGCACCCAGAGGAGGACCTTAGATGTTGAGCGTAGTGTATGGGTAGGTTTGTGTCAGGAGAGGCATTCCGTCAGGTATTGTGGTCCCAAGTCATATAAAGCTTTATAGGTTAAAACCAGAGTATTCTCAGTACCTTTGCCATACTGCAATCACCAGGACTCTTTGGGCAGTATCTTATTTGACACTGTCTCTCAGGCTGTGTTCCTGCCTGTGCTGCTCCATTACTAACCTGAGTCTTTTGTTTTTTTCAGATGCCACCTAGAGATGGGCATATCTGTCAAACTCACTCTTGTCAAGGCTCTTATTTTTCCACTGCTATCCTTGTTCCGGTGACAGTCAGCATCAGATTGCAAGCCTTTTCTTTCCCCCAAATGAAAATTCGGGCACCTTTTTGTGCACATTTTTCAAAAAGTGTGTATTTTTTGCATGCATTTTTCAAATGATGTGTTTTTGAATGCACATATCCACACACTAATGTGAGTTTTTGCACATTTTTTAAAATATACACATTTTTTGCATGTATTTTTCAATTTGGCTCATGTTTTGGATCACCTTTTTAAAAATGTTTTGCAAAATGCATCAGAAACTTGGAAATGTATAGATTTCTGATCACAAATTGTTTCCAAGTTTGCGTTCGGTTCCAGGAAGTGCAGATTGCGTATATTTTTAAAGTTGCGCAAAAACTCACATTAATCAGTGAATATTTGCATACAAAAATGCACGAGTTTGAAAAATGCACACAAAAATGCATATATTTTGAAAAAATGTACACAAAACTAAAAATACAAACTCAATAGATTCCTTCCCCTCCACACACCCGGAATTCCTGTAACCATGGACCATGTTTCATAAGCATTGTGCTTTGTATATTGGACATGCGTGTGCTTCCTCCTCTCATAGTTACTTGGCTCCTGTATGTATTCTGGGGCAGACTTTGTTTGTTATTGTTGCTAAATCATATCACATTTGTACATAACCAGATGTGCAACCCTTGGAATTCCACCAACTCTGCTAGGGCATGCAACATCTTAAAACAACAGCCTGTGTTTTAAGGTAGGTCTGATATTTTACATTGGATATTATAAACAGAACATCTTCATCCAGCAAATGAAGTTATTCAGTTGTTAACTCCTTGGGTGGTACAATTCAGCAGAGTCAAAGGAAGTGTGTTGTGCACAAAGAATTGGGGATTAGTCAAATTCATGGATGATAGGTCTATTGACTTCTATTAGCCATAATGACTATACGGAACTACCAGGTTCAGAAGCAGTGTGCCACTGCATGGCAGGCCAGCTGCTTAGGAGCAACAGTTGGAGAAGGCTATGGCTTTCAAAGCTTTCTTGTGGGCTACTCAAAGCTTTCTTGTGTGCTACTCAGTTGCACAGGCTTATGGCTGTACAACTTGGATGAAGGATGCTGGAATAGGTGGCTCCTTAGTCAGATTTAAAAAGGCTATTTTAGTTTTTATGGCCTTTAGAGTGCAGTACAAGATGATTTTCGCTCTTTAATAGGAATGTCCATCACTGGGAAATCTGGTTCGTTTTTGGCTTGATGGAGTTCTGCAGCATGTACAACTCACTTTGTGATTGCAAACCAAGCTGTGGGCTGGTCCCAAACTCTGGGACAACTTCTGTACAATCTACTCAGTTTCCTGAGCAATTTCCACAAATGTCTGAGCAATTTGTGCATATTACAACCAAATGTGTGCATATTACAGCCAAATTTGTGCAAATCACAGCCAAATTTGCACAGATTATGCAAATTCGGTCACAATTTGCATCATTTCTGCAAACTGAGCCATAATTTGCACAAATTGCAGAACCTTGAAAAACCATGTGCAAACATACCAGAAAATCCACAAACTGTCCTGAGTAGTTGCAGATCGAGTCAGGTGCCACATAGGAAACCCAAGTGAAGCCCAGGGGGCTGAGCCTAGGAAAATACACGGAGCATTTTAAGATAGATGAGCCTCTTTGCTGATAGGAGAATTTTGAATGTCTCTCCTTCTTCCTCCCCTCCCCTCCCTGATCTCCCACTTTTCTTCCTCCTAGGTCCCACAGCACAGTGCAGATTTCCTTCCACTCTGGGACCATAAAAACAGCTATGGCCTTGGGAGAGGAATCTGAGTGGTTTTTTCCCCACCCTCCTTGCCACCATGGAAAGCTAGCAAGAAAGAACATTTCTCACCTGGTCCACTCCCTGTTGTGCTACTCATCTACTCATAGGGAGGGTTTTGTTCTTTTTGTTTGCTTGTTTTTAATTGGGGACCATTCAAAAACATGAGTCCACTTACAGTCTGTGGACTCATGATCCAAAGAAATTGAGAAAGCTTGAGGAGAAGAGAAAAAGAAGGAAGAAACATGACTAAAGCTAACCTGCTACTGAAGAGCATTTTCCAAATCTGCTGCTCACATGGTGGCTAGAAGAGAATTGAACGGGGTGGGGCACTCACTCCGCCTCTTCAGCCATGGGTGCCTCCCTGCTGTGTAAGATATCTATTTGCAAGGAGTTCTTAATTTTTTTTTACATCAGAAAGCATTCAAAGATGTGATCCCCTATTGCAACTCCATCCTACTGCCTCAAGTCTCCACCACTTCATTTTCATCTCAGGCTGGTCAATATATAGACCAACCCCAGTATCCTGCATCTGTGTGCCTACAGCCAGTCCTGAGCCATCTTATATTTGATTGCCTAACCTCAAAATTCTTGTTTCCAAAAAGTGGTCACCATTTTTTAAATGTACAAATAACCAAGAGCATTTAACAGGGGTGGAAAAGATTGTAGTGCATATGTGTGTGTGTGTGTGTGTGTGTGTGTGTGTATATATATATATATATATATATATATATATATATATATATATTTGACCCACCCAGCCCTCTCCCTGAGTTTGGAACAAAAGAGTCTAGGGTTGGAACAAGAGAGTATGGGATGGATATGTTCCAGTTATGAGGTTTTGCTACAGTTGTAGGGGTTTCTACGAAGACTGTGCCCCTGGAGACCCATATCTCATTTCAGCCTTTCTCAAAATATTAGAAAGCAAAACCTTAAAATATGCCCTTTAGCACTTATCACGGTCAAGTAATGAGGGATGACTACTTCACATCTCTGTGTGAAATAAGAATGAACTGGACTTCAAATGTAGGTGCGATAACAGGATTTGTGAACTTTTTCGCCTTCATGTGTATATGTATGGCAGTGATTTATGCCTTTTCTGGATGTTAGTAGCATAGCAACTTGCAATCTCTGTCTAAACACCATACAGTTAAATGCACATGCGGACAAATGCTTAAACCCTCATTAAAATAAAACTGAACCAAAAAAGAAAAAGAAAAACCTTCCCTGGATCTTTTACAACATTCCCTTCCATAGCATCACTTGGATAAGCCAACAACTTACTTGGAAGGAGCAGTTGCTTTCTTAGAATTTGAGTTTCTAAGAGATAAGATGACCCCAGGGCGAAAAAGCAGCTTATTAAAAGCATTAACTCCTACAGCGCAAAGCCAGCTCCAACTTCTACCCAACTGAGTGGCAGAGTACTGTTCAAGAAGAATGAAAGAGAGGAGTCAAGATCCCATTTAAGGACAAACAAATATTCTCTGTTTTGTGTGATCAGAGCACTTTATTTGCAGCAAATTAGCCACATGTGCTAAATATGGTTGGTTTTCTAATCACAAGATAGTTCGGGGGGAAAGGCAACTGTTAAACCAAGTGTGGATTTAGATCATGGTTCTCTTCACACAGAATTCATTTCCACAAGATGTAGCAATGACCACCAATTTTGATGGCTTTAAAAAGGGATTGAAAAAATGCATGGAGAAGAAGGCTATCAATGGCTACTAGTCCTGATGGCTATGTACCTCCTCTAGTATCAGAGGCAGTATGCTTATGTCCACCAGTTGCTGGGAAACATGAGTGGATGGGTGCTATTGCACTCAGATCCCACTTGCGGGCTTCCCAGAAGCAAGTGGTTGGCCACTGTGTGAACAGAATGCTGGACTCGATGGATCCTTGGTCTGATCCAGCAGGGCTGTTCTTATGTTCCTTCCACATAGCTTAGTTTTAGGGCTGCTAAGTTTTGGCATCAGCACTGCTGGTACCTGGGCAAGGGGTGGAGTCCTCTGGGTGCAGTGTTTGGGCTCAGAGAAGGTCTGGGATAAAACTAGGAGTAGAGGCCAAATGCTTTTGGAAGGTCTAGGAACAGTACTGGTCACAAAACATTCCTCCCCCCCCCCCTAAATTGTACAACTTTAAAGGAAAAATAGCTGAGGATGGAAATCAGCATTGCTCCTTGCTTTCAGCAACTAGCCTACAAATAAAACAAAAATAAAACAAAAAACAGCCACATGGGATTGTGGTTGTTTTGTCCTAGTCATTTGGAAATCTTACATTGATTGCCTTTAACCCTAAAATTAGTGTTCAATCTAACCTAAAGTTAGGGTTCAATCTAGACATACACATACACACACACCACATTGAATTTTACTTTAAGTGAAATGTCAGTAGCAACTCTAATTATGGGTGCCACTTTGAATCTTGCTTTGGAAGGTGGTGTCTTTGGGTTCACAGGGATTTAGAAACATTCTCCAGAAATAAGGAGGTGTGCTTAAGTCATGAAGAAAAGACCCAGATAATATGTATGAGGATTTAAACTCTCTATAAGCAGCAGAGAGTGTTTAATGTAGAGATGCAGGATCTAGTGCCCTCCAGATGTTTTGGACTATCATCAGCCATGGTCAGCCTGGTCAATGGTCAGGAATTATGGGAGTCGTAGTTCAAAGGGCACCAGGTTGCCTACCCTTGGCTTTAATATATTGACAGCATGGCTCATGCTTTTAACAGCATCTTTCAGTGGCATGTTTTCAGAAAATCATATTACCCGCAAGCCCTGGAAACATTGTTTGACAGCTCCCCAATACATGTGGCATTGATCAACAGACAAGATGTGGACTCCAAAGTGTTAAAGACACGTGTGCATCCTCCTCCTAATGTTCTTGCTTTCTGCTGTCTGCTCTATTAGTAGAGAGAAGGAGCTGGACGTATCCTTGTTGGCTGGGGAGTGACTCCGTGAGTCAGCACTCTGCCTGAATTCCATTCCTGTACAGCTGGCTTCCTCTCCATCTGGCAAGCTGAGATGCTGAGAGAGAAAGGGTTGGATGGGTATAAAGGCAACATGGGATAAAGGGGGAGAGTTTACTGCAGGATTCAGGTAAGGTGGAGCACAAAACATCCATGAGAGTGTATATGATTACACCAACACATGCACACACAAACACCACAGTGACTTTTCACAGAGAATACATCTTGGCAACATACATAGCAGGGAAACATTAGTCTTCACAGACTAGATTACAGTGATGCGGTTAAGGCTAGACTTGGATTTGAGGTCCAGGGCCCCGCAGCTCGGGGGCCACCCAAGTGACCATCCAGGTGCTGAGGGCATCGGGGCAGGAGAAGGAGGTTCCATTTTATTCTTGATGGCACTATGATTTAAGTACTATGATGGTACTATGATTTAAGTGAGTTTAAAATGCAAAAGATGAACAATTTGAGAGAAATCGAATCTTTTGAAATGTAGATATACTGACATATGTTGAAGATACGGTGGACTGACCAAATAACAAATGAGGACATACTACATAGGGTAAACAAACAGTATTAATAAATACCATCAAAAGATGAAAATTACAATATCTTGATCATATTGTTTGAGGAGAAAAATACACCATACTCCAACTTATTCTACAAGGGAAAATTGAAGGGGAAAGATGAGTGGGAAGAAGATGAACATCATGGCTAAAGAACTGGAGGGAATGGTATAGCTGTACATCTATACAAATATTTAGAGCAGTGCTTCAAAATCAAAAATAGCTGCAATGGTAGCTAACCTCCAATAGAAGGCACCAGAAGAGGAGGAGGAGGAGGAGGAGGAGGAGGAGGAGGAGGAGGAGGAGGAGGAGGAGGAGGAAGAAGAAGAAGAAGAAGAAGAAGAAGAAGAAGAAGAAGAAGAAGAAGAAGAAGAAGAAGAAGAAGAAGAAGAAGAACTACACATGCTCAGAGTATTATTATTTTTTAAAAAAAATCAAGGTCGGCAACAGTGTTGTTGTTCTAACATATCAGGAATATTGATGCAACTGTAAAGCATGGATTGGACATGTTGGAGAGAGAAGTGTGACTTGGGTGCTTCACAACTGGAGTAATACGCATGACCACCTAGCCCACCCATCCCATTAGACCATTATGTCCAGGGATTAAAATTACCTCACTTGACTACTGCTAGATTAGCCCTCTCATCAATGCCACCCGCACTCTGAGGTCCTTGAACATCATCTGTCATGAGTGCACAAGCTGAATCTTTTTCACACCATCTAAAATCATCACAAAAGGAATGCTTTAAAAAAAGAAAAGCATCAGTGTGAGGCTTTATTTATACCCTGCCCAGAGACCGTGACTTGGCAAGAGAAATGGACCACAAAGATTGAGCATGAATGTTCCATCGTCTCTTCCTTGCTGATCCCTAATGGGTTGCACATGGGGAGAAGTTTGAGTTCCTTCATGGTGTTTGCTTTGCATTCTGATGCTGAGCCTTCTGTTTGTTTGTGTACACAAGCTCAGGACCTCGCTTGGAATAGGCTCCATCTTGGCAAGCTCCATTTTGGCAGTCCTAGTAGGCTGCATATCTACCTTATGAGCTATGGACGGGTTTGCCTTTGAAACGCATTCCCTGTAGAACTATTGGCCGAATCTATCTCATTCTACCTTCTTCATTTCCTGTCTCCCAATAATTCGTTTTAGCAGCACCTGGAGATGGATCTGCGAACAGCCTCAGGCTCCAAAGGAAGAGCAGCTTTTTGGATTCTGTCTTGTCTTGTATTTCCGAATAAGACACAAGGCTGTCTTTGGCACTGGTGATGCCTTTTGCCTTGATCAGTTATGTGCTCATTCTTCAACGCTTTCACGTTCTCTCACATACCGTCTTTGGCCTTGGTTGCTTAGAACTAAAAATCACAAGAAAAGAATCGTAATCAATGCACCAAATTTTATGTAGTGCTGTGCCAGATGATCTCATATAACCAGGTATGGAAAAGGGTTCCCTGCCAAAAAAATAATAATAATGTACAGCACCATGTACATTGATGGTGCTATATAAATAAATAAATAAATAATAACGGGGGGGACAAATAAATAATGGAGGGGGGACAAAGTCTACTCACCACCAAGGACTCAGTTGTCACAAGGTTCCTTGGTGAGAGTAGGTGGGATTCCCCTTCTCCATTTCAAGCCTTTTTTTAATATAGTAGAACACTTTTTTTCTTCTCTCTATTAGGAGTGCTATTGCTCCATTGGCTTTAATAGAGGCAGGGAAAAATGGCTATGCAGGCATAGTGGGGTAGAGGGTCTTGATGAGCACCACTGCACCTTTCACCCAAAATTTGCAGGGTGGGAGTGAAAGGTGCTCCAAGCCTACCTTCTGATCACATTTCAGAGTGTATAGCTTGCAGGGGAGTTTATATTGACACAAATACCAAGGAGGGCACTTATGAATTGTCAAAAAAAAAAAAAAAAAAAAGAGAGAGAGAGAGAGAGAGAGAGAGAGAGAGAGAGAGAAAAGAGGGCACAATTTTGCATCAAAGCTGCATATGCTAATTTATAAGTTTAGGTGCAAATTTAGATGTTATTCTTATTGTTACTTAAATAGAAATACAGTACATCTCACCATAGTGTGGAAGACAAGGCCTTGTGCTTGCCTGTTCAGTCTGCTGTACAGGTATGAACTGTTGATGGGCAATAATTCTTATAATTCTTTATCTTTAAATCAGAATTGGATAGGACCACTTTTCATTTTTAAAGAAAGTGCACCTGAAAGGTGCATGGAAAGGCTCAGCCATTTCTCTACATCAGTCTTCCCCAAACTGGTGCCCTCCAGATGTTTTGGGCTACAACTCCAAGCATTCCTGACCAATGGGCATGTTGGCTAGGGCTGATGGGAGTTGGCCCAAAACAGCTGGAGGGGAAGGCTGCTTTGCATTCTTATTTCTATCCCTCTGCTCTGCTGCTCCACCCTGGTCCATCCTGTCCAAGCCTCAAATGGCCACAACCACATGTCTTTGTCCATCCTCATGCTAGGCAGCAATCATACAATGGCGTAAGATGTATAAAAAATTTGTTTCAGTCCCTTTTTGATCAGGATTTACCCAGTTCACACCTTCCAGACTGAACACAGACTCAGACACAACCTGCAGTCAAAATATATACACTTTTGAGCTTGCGATGAGATTACCGAACTCAAACAATTGTGTTTTACAGCACGTGTACATTTGAAAGATGCACATGAAAAAATGTGTGCTTTTGAAAAATGGGCAAAGATATGCTTTAATAAATGGAAGAAGAATGTGTACATTTCAAAGATGAGCACAACTGATGGGACTATTTGGGGAAAATATACACAAAAATATTCATGGATTTTTATACGAAAACAACAACAGCAACAAAGCTGCCAATCTGATATGGACTCGAGTCAGAACGAGCTTCAACTTTGAAGAGATCAAGTTTTGCTAATGTCCACATCCCTACAATGGCAGCATCCATGAATTCTGTAATTCTACAATTAATTGTACAATTCCGAGGGGGCAATGTGATATCTGGCAGTATGATACAAGGGCCACCATCATCATGCACACCATCCCTGTGAACTGGAAGGAAGCTCTTAACTCTCACTGAATGCTCACAGAGGAAGCGTGGAAAGTCCAAACTCATTCCAGATCGAGTCTGGCGTTGCTTGCCAGTCATGGCTGGCTTCTCTCTTCCTTCTGCAGTGCAGATTATGTGAGCCCAGCTCCCTCTGCCAACAGAGTGGTATTCACCAGCACCACAAGAAAATGACACAGCAGATTTTTTAAAAAAAATAAACATAAAGAAAACCCTGCTGGAGAGATGATAAAACACCCAAATTGTTACTCTCTTCTAATGAAGATAAAATATTCCATGAGGAATCTTTAAAAATGACAGGCCATGGGGCCTGACTGCCCGAAGTGCTTGGAAAGGTCTATTTCAGAGTCCATTCCCCTTCCTCCTAATTCATTTTGCTTTTGGGTTGCTGTTATTTTAAAACCTTGTGTTATGTTGGTATGCCGTTTATCACAAGACTGAATCAGCAATGCATTGTTCGCATTGCCCTAACCTCTTCTTGTGCTGTCAGCATTTGTAGAGGGTCACTCTGAGCCTATAGTGTGATGTAGCTGCAAAAAGAGCAAATGCTATTTTGGACAGCATTAATAGAAATACGGAGCACATGAGGTGCTGGTTCCCCTCTATTCGGCACTGGTTAGGCCTCATCTTGAGTATTGTGTCCAGTTCAAGAAGGATGCAGACAAGCTGGAGGGAATCTATACGTTGTTGTGAGGGCGCTTACATGCGCCCCCAGTGCGCCCCCACAATGACTGTGTAGACCGAGAAAGAAGAGACGGAGGAAGAGGCGGAGGAGGAGGAGGCGGCTGGGGAACCGACCGCGTCCTTGCCGCCGCCGCCCTCCTGCTGCCGGGCTAAGAGCCACCCGGGTCGGAGAGCTCGGCTTCCGCTTCCGCTGAGCTCTCCGAACTGGGTGGCTCTTAGGCCGGCAGCAGGAGGCCGGCGGGGAGGCGGCAGTGGCAAGGACGCGGCCGGTTCCCAGCCTCCTCCTCCTCTGCCTCTTCCTCCGTCCCTTCTTTCTTAGTCTACACAGTCGTTGTGGGGGCGCATGTAAGCGCCCTCACAACGACATGTAGATTCCCTCCTGGAGCGTGTTCAGAGGAGGGCAATGAGGATGATCAGGTGTCTGGGAACAAAGCCTTATGAGGAAAAATAGAAAGAACTGGGCATCTTTAGCCTGGAGAAGAGAAGATTGAGGGGAGACATAGCACTCTTCCAGTAGGTTGTCACACAGAGGAGGGCCAGGATCTCTTCTCGATCATCCCAGAGTGCAGGACACCGAATAATGGGCTCCTCTTATATGAAGCCAGATTCCAGCTGGACATCAGGAAAACCTTCCTGACTGTTAGAGCAGTATGACAATGAAACCAATTACCTAGGGAGGTCTTGGGTTCTCCCACACTAGAGGCATTCAAGATGCAGCTTGACAACCATCTGTCAGGGATGCTTTATTGTGGATTCCTGCATTGAGCCTTATAGGCCCCTTCCAACTCTACTATTCTATGATTCTATGACTCCTTGGTGACTTCCAATTAAGGTCTCTTTGACCTTGGCAGCTACTGTTAGATCTTTTAGACCTTCCATCTCACATTTGGCCTGGCAGGATGCTTGTTTTTTTCCCCACCATCTCTTTAATCCATCTCAGTTTCTTTGATAGCTTTTTCCTCCGTCCCATCTTTTGCACTGTATGAGATTCCTCTGCAGCACCATTTGGTGTCCAAAAAAATATTTCCAATGTATAATTTGCAGGCATCTGTTAGAACAAATCACATGTCAAGAATACTGGGCTCATTGCTTCTAGCAGATGGCTCCAGATCTCTGGTGAAATGTTCAGATCCCAACCCTCCATAAATCCTTAATAGAGGATGGATGGATCTCTTTATAGGCCTTGAGCAAGACATTTATTAAAGATTTGACTTCAGACCTCATGTCAATATTTAGATTTCCTTTGTGGTCACTGATCTATTTCCTCAAATATAAAATGGCATATGAATAAACTGTCTGCTCACTCTACCCAATTTGCAAGTGAAATTCTGATCTTCAGGCAGTGCGTACTCCAACCCTAATGTCTATATGGCAAGTCTAATGTTGAGAAAGAGCACTTAGCAAATATACAACATACCCGTCAGTGGACAGTCTTTACTCTGGGACACAGCAGATCTTGAATTTGACACTTACTTTCTCCAAACGGTTCTCTTGTTAATTGAGGGCATTTTTTTATTGCAACATGAGCTGCTGCCTCTCATGCGCATTGCATCCCAATGTGGACGGATGGATGACCAACAAAAGAACATAAGGCGAGCCATTGCTGAATCACATCAAAGGCCTATGTAGAGTTTACAAAAGACAAAGGACAAATAAGATTTTTAATTGTTGTAAACCGCCCAGAGAGCTTCGGCTGTGGGGCGGTATATAAATGTAATTAAATAAATAAATAAATTAATAAATAAATAAGAATGATTGAAATAAGGACCCATGTTCATCAGAGGGAATACTGAATATATTGTGTGCTCAGTCCTGAAATATGCATTATTAATATATCCAGGTGGATTTTTTTTCCCTTTTCTTATAGCCCAGCATTAGATGCAGCATGTCATGCAACTTTGGAAGCTTTAATAACATTGTTTCATTTTGTTTTGTTTTTTGCACTTTTACCTAATTTGCACCAGGCAGAACTGATCACAATTTGCAGGCAGAAATCCATGCATTACTAGGCTTGTGAGGCAAAAGGAGGGAAATGCATTATTTGGCATGCACACATTTGAAGAATGCACAAAAACCACTACATACATTTCTAAAATGTGTGTGCACAGACTTTTTTCAGTGGAAGCATGCATACAAAAACGCATACATTTGAAAATGCATGCAAAAAATGTGAATGGGTTTCTGCGCAGGGGAGAAAAAAAATCTGGGACGGAGCAAGCTTAGTAGTGGAATACAAAAAAAAAAACCTCAATGTGATCAATAGTTACAGATCCACCTAGCCCTGGTCTATACCCATTTGCCAATTGTCATATAACTCTCATGAAAAAATGTCTTGATCTCATAGGAATTTAACATGAGTTCCACTTTTGTCAGTATCAGTAACCATCCAGTGTAACCTCAACGAAAATCTTGCAGGAACACCGAATATCCATTTTGCAGCATCTTTAGGAGATTCACTCATGGGTGCCCGTTGCTTTTTCCGTGTCAGCTGGGGAATGCACTGATGTCATTTGCGCATAAATATGCCACTTCCCTCCAGATGTTCATGGAGAAAGTTCCATGTAACAAAGAGAAAAATTAAACAGATCTAACCTTTCACTTTTGAAACATATCACTTTCATTTGGAGAGATTTCCCCTTGAAACGTGGCTGTTTATTTAACATTGTCTCTGGCTAAGGCTGGAAACTTGCTGTTTCAACGGAGGAATTTCTCTCAGTGAAATATATTAAATAAACACAACCAAAGTGTCTGTTTATGTCAGTGCTATTAACTGCTGAAGTTGAAGTCAAGCCATTCCACTGGCTTTCCTCTCAACAGCCATTTGTCACTGATTTGTGATAGAAATATACTTCCCTATGATTGAACGATGGAAAGTTTTGAGCCGTTAACTGTTGCCCCTTCGGTTAATTGCTCCTGCTATTGCAAATTCCATCCATTAATTACTGCATGTTTCAGCTGCTAATGCTCTCTTGAAAGGAAATATAACCCACCAAAATAATCCCAGCTCCAGAGTCCTTGCAAGGTTTTATTTCCCCTCCAGTTAAGTTAGCCCATTGTTATGAAGTCATTATACAATCATCTCGGTTATTGCTGCAGACCACAGAAAGGAAATGAGGAACCCAAACATGCAACCTGTTGAACACCTTCGATTTGAATTGGCTTCAGTGTGTCCAGGAAGAAAGACAGCTTTTGTGGTTCATTTCCTTCTAAGCAAGGCTGCTTAAATGTAGGCATTGGGATTTTTATATCCACATTTGCTGATCAAATTTTAATTGCAGCCTGGATGCAGTCTGATTCTGGCCTGATGAATGGCTTAGAAGCAAGTTATAATGGCTTGCAGATACCAGGATTGAAAATAGTTGTGCAAGATTGCCCCTAAGGAAGGACTCTATTCGAAATGGCTTGGGCATATCATTTACTTACGTATTTTACAACTTTTGTCTTGTTCACCTGGAAGTTTCCTCCCTCCCGTTCCCTGTGATTGGCGCCTTCCCACTCTTCTTTCCTGATGGATTGTTCAGTCACACTGGCTGCTGATGTTGCTTGGGCCATTGCTCCATGAGATTCCAGACCTAGGATAGAGATGTCAATGCTGACAAGCTCAAAAGCAACTACTATTGATGGGGGGGGTCACATGGAGGCTATCAAACCCTCCCTCACACTTAAAGCAATGGCTGAAAAGGTGATATGGTGTCATCATTTTCCACTCTGGATTGGCCACCTAGGGTCACACTTGGCTGTAAACAATGAGGAACTGCACATGAGTCCTTGTAGAGCCTTTCCTAAACCTGGTGCCCTTCAGATGTTTTAGACTACAACTCCCATCATCCCTAGCCACATGACCAATGGGATTTTTAGTCCAAAACATCTCAAGGGCAACAGGTTGGGGAAGGCTACTCTAGAGTGGTGGCAGATTAGTACTTTTGCCACAGTCTTCCCCTTCAGCTTCTTCCTCCTGCCTAACCCTAAGCTTCCAGGTCTTAACTAGGGATGTGCTCCGCTTCTCTTCAGTTCAGAGAAGCAGGAGCGAGGCGGCCTAATTCGCCTCCGGAAAAGGCGGAGGCGAAGAGAGTCAGAGGGGCTGCGGATCGAGGCAAAGAGGATCGCCTCAATCCGGAGCTTCGCCTGAAGGTAAGTGGGGGGCGAGGGGGAGTAATCTGGTGCTGCCGGCGCCGCCATCCATGCGGCGGTGGCGGCAGAAGCACCAGGTAAGGGAGCAAGGAGGAGGGACGCTTACCTTCCTCCATCGCGGGATTCAATTGAGGGCCTCAATTGAATCCCGCGACGGAGGAAGGTAAGGGGGCAGGGTGGGTGGGTGGTTTCTCTTGCGGCGCCGGCGGCGCCCATATAGTGACGGCGGCGAAGCGGGAGACGGGTGGAGCGGCGCGAAGAGGATCGGGCCCGATCCGGATTTTCCGGCTCGGGCCACGAAGCGGATTGGGGGGTCCGTGCACACCCCTAGTCTTAACCCTCAGAAAGCTCCCAGGAAGAGTAAAGGAAGAGGGATCCAAGAAAGAGCACTGAGATGGATGAACCTGTCAATTTTGGTTTCTCTTTCCCGTTTCTCCAGTCTTGGATTCACTTCATTCTGGACATTGAGGTGTTTGTTTTTTAAAAAAAGTTCCCAGGAAAATGTGTATACATTTTTGTGTACATTTCTCCTAATACATGCATTTTTAAAATGATTGTGCCTAATTTGCAAGTAATGCACATAATATAATGCATTTATGCGTAATTTGCATAATACATGCACATTGCTGCTCACTTTCCCCTGATGTACACATTTCTGAATGCATTTTTTATTGGAGGACTCCACTGCAAAATTCAGAGATGTGCACGTTTTGGAGGATAACTGTGTGTTGGTTTGCCTGTTAGTTCAAAAGTCTGAAATTTGTTAAGTTCACATTAAAACGAGACCCAAACAAATTTCTAGCCAGCCCTAAAGCAGCATAGTGGTGGATATAGTTTGAAGTTAGCACCGGAAAGGGGGGAAAGGTAGATATTTTATGAAACCTCTACCTTCCTCTCCAGCCTTCCAAGTCTTTTGAAACGCAAGAACAATTGTTCCCAAAAATGACCCCGGGGTGCCCAAATGAAAAGCAGATATGCAGAAGCAAGTTCAGTCTGCCTGGGTTTAGAGATGTGAAGGCCCAGGAAAAAAACAGAAAAATTCAGGAAAAAATTGGGTTTTTTAAAAAAAAAATCCCCAAAGACTTTTTTTGGGTGGGGGTGGGGGTTTCCAACAAATTGAAAAAATTGGGGGGAAATGAAGAAAAATTTAGAATGGGATGTTTTATTTTAGCAGGATGAATAAAATGTTTAAGAGAATGTGTTTAGATATTTACTTCTCCAAATGATTTCTAAAAACTATGTACAGTATCAGATTATTACAATTTCTGTGCACCGAGTACAAGCAAGTCCTAGGTTGCAAACTGAGACTACAACTCTCAAACGCAAGAGCAAGATGCATTTCTACCTCTAGGGGGTGCTGCCATTAAAACAGAGACTGAAAGTGATAGTGATACCAAAAGGTCAGAAAATGAGTCTGATTAAATTTCTTGCATATTCATTGAATCTTGGTGTCCCCACCTTTTTTGCAGTTCTTTTTATAGGAATGGTTGTTTTATATCTGCTTGACACTGTGGAGGACTAGTGGAGACATAAATCATTTTCTTTGTTACTAATGTTGATGGTTTATTCTGTTGTTGTTTTTAAACCAAAGAGGTTCCTTACAGTTCAGGTGTTCCTAACAGTTCAGGAGCTTGGAGCTCCATTTGTTACCCCCCAAAAAGTAAAAAATTTAAAAAAGTAAATCAATTTCTAATAATTGTTTGAATACACTGTACTTTTACCGAATGTAATAATTTTATGCCAAACCAACTTGTACATAATTACATTTTATGTTCCTAAAGCAACAAAGTGACTTTCAATCTGTAAAAAGTGCTAAGATTACATTATTTCATTTTTTTCAAAAAAAAAAAATCAATTTTTTTCCAAACCCCCCCCCCCCCCGGAAAAAGTTTTTTCTTGTACTTTCAAAATTTCCAGAAATTTTACATATGTACCTGGGTTATTTATGTCCCCCCCCCCCAAAAAAAAAAACACTGCAAGAGGAGCCAGAAAAAGAGAAAATTGTGGAGTAAGGAAAAATTAGGAATGTCAGCAGTAGCAGCTGCTGTGAACTTGCTCACCCATCGCCCCTGGCCTGCCAATGGCAGCACATACTGCCTCCATGAAACAACTGTATTTTCTGTGAAAGGAATGGTGTTTGGAGGCAGGCTCCTGACTTTTTAGTCAATACTTCACTTTCCATAACACAATGCCATTTATTTATTTATTTATTGCATTTATTTATTGCATTTATATCCCACCTTTTTTCCTCCAAGGAACCCAAGGTGGTGTATATAATCATCATCCTCGCAACAACAACCCTGTGAGGTAGGTTTGGCTGAGAGTTTGTGACTGGCCCAAAGTCACCCAAAGGGTTTCCATGGCTGAGTGCGGACTAGAACTCAGATCTCCTGACTCCCAGTCCAACACTTTAGCCACTACACCACACTGGCTCTCTCAAAGGGCATCGCTGACCAACTGTCCTCACTTCCCAAATATTTTTCTTATATGGTTTTCAAAAGAGAGAATCCAGGTGGGATGGGAATGGGTCACATGAATGAACTCACACCATAGTTAATGGGGAAAGGAAAATCAGAATGGACCTTAGTAGAAATTTGCTGGGGAGATATGGACTCCAAGACAAAATGTCCTGTTCTGTTATTACAGGGTTGCAAAATAGGTAGAGGACAGCTGTGACTTTATTCTAGTAAGAAAGGCCATTGAAATGTTTGCTTTGAAACATTTATTCACTTTCTTCTAAGAATTATAGGAGATGGGGTAGGCTTCTAGGAAACACAGCACGCACACACATACTTTTGTTGCCAACACAGACCAGAAGCATCGCTGCTTCCAAACAATGAAACAGCCAAGCATTGAAAAGTTGGCTGGCTGCATTTGGAAACCTGTCATGCTGCTTTCTAGAGTTAGCAATGCTAGCTAGAACCTACTTAAGAAGAGCCCTGCTGGATCACACCAAGGGTTCATCTAGTCCAGCAGGCTGTTACTACAGTGGCAACCAGCTGCTGACCAGGGACCCACAAGCAGGATACAGCACCCTCCCACCCATGTGCCCAGCAACTGATGTATATAGGCTTACTGCCTCTGATACTGGGGGTTGCACTTAGCCATCAGGACTAGTAGACATGATAGCCTTCTCCTGCAGGAATTTATCCAACTCCCTTTTAAAGCCATCCAAAATGGTGGCCATCACTATAACTTGTGGTAGCAAATCCCATAGTTTTAACTATGCACTGTATGAAGAAGCCACTAGCTACCCAAGTAGTAGTAACAGGAGAATGGGCTGCTTGTCTCATGGTATGCCAGCTTACTGGATCCACAAAGCTCTCCAGAACCAGCACAAAAACACTGCTAAGGAAAAGCAGCCTGGAACAGGACTTTTTAAAAGGCCCTTTTGAAGACCTGCTTTGTAGGGGCATGTGCATTTCAGTTAGAAAGGAGTTCCATATCTTTGGTGCAAACACCAAGAAGGCCCTATCTCTTGTACCTACCAAGCTCACTGCTCTTACCGACAGACATATGAGCAGTGCTCTGTAGATTATCTTAGCATGTATGTAGAATCATACAGGTGAAGGCAGACTGTTAGATAACTGGCACTGAAACATTAAAGGCATTAGAGATTAACACCAGTGATGAATTATTATTATTATTATTATTATTATTATTATTATTATTATTATTATTTATATAGCACCATCAGTGCACATGGTGCTGTACAGAGTAAAACAATAAAATAGCAAAACCCTGCTGCATAGGCTTACATTCTAATAGAACCATAATAAAACAATAAGGAGGGGAAGAGAATGCACCAAACAGGCACAGGGTAGAGTAAAACTAACAGTATAATGCATCAGTAATCAGTGCCAATGGTGCAAAACTGGTGTTAGTGGGTTAGACCTCTTGGTCCCCACAATTACCTGGCTGGCTGCATTTTGCATCAATTGATGTTTCTGAACCATCTTCAAAGGCAGCCCCATGTAGAGAACATTACAGTGGCAGAGTCTGAAAGTAACTAGTGCATGAGTAACCAAAGATGGTAAAGGGGCTCCTGAGCCCCAATATCACTTGCCCCTTCACTGATAGAACTCAAAGAACCCAAATATTAAATTGCAGACCTCCTCACAAAAATATGCAACATGTGCCTTTCAACCTCTGTACCAGAGAATTGGAAGATGGCCAATGTAACACCAACTTTCAAAAAGGGATCCAGGGGGGATCCAGGAAATTACAGGCCAGTTAGCTTGACACCTGTTCCCGGTAAATTGGTTGAAAGGATTATTAAATACAAAATTAGTAAGCGTATAGAAGGGCAGGTCCTGCTGAAGAAGAATGAACATGGCTTCCACAAAGGCAAGTCCTGTCTCATTAATTTACTATACTTCTTTGAGAGTGTCAACAAACGTGTAGACAGGGGTGATCCGGTGGATATTGTTTACTTGGACTTCCAAAAGGCTTTTAATAAAGTCCCCCACCAAAGACCCCTGAACAAACTTAGTAGTCATGGAATAAGAGGAGAGGGCAGAAAACGGCACCTAAAATGATTAAAGGGCTGGAGCATCTCCCCTTTGAGGGAAGGTTACATTAACTGAGATTGTTTAGCTTGGAAAAAGGAAGCTAAGGGAAGACATGATAAAGGTGTGAAAAGTATGCATAGTATGGAGAATGTGGATCGGGAGACATTTTTCTCCCTCTCTCAAAAATACTAGAACCTGGGGTAATCCCATGAAGCTGATTGGTGGGAGATCCAGGACAAATAAAAGGAAGTACTTCTTCACACAGTGCATAGTTAAATGATGGAATTCACTACCTCAAGATGTGGTCATAGCCACCAATTTAGCTGACTTCAAAAGGGGGTTAGATAAATTCCTGGAGGCGAAGGCTATCAATGACTACTAGCCCTGATGGCTGTGTGCTAACTCCAGTATTTGAGGCACTAGTTGCTGGGGAGCATGGGTGAGGGTGCTGTTGCATCATGACCTGCCTTGTTGATCCCCGGCCAGTGGCTGGTTGGCCACTGTGTGAATAGAGTGCTGAACTAGATGGACCCTTGGTCTGATCCAGCATCAGGGCTCTTCTTATGTTCTTATGATAGCAATCAGACCAAGAGCACCTGAAGCTATGACCTTGATCCCCTATTGCAACCCACATCCAGGAATGGTTTTACATCTCTACCCAGATTTGTCAAGTGGTTTTTTTTTCTAGGCAGTTATTTGTAAACTGCCCAGAGAGCTTTGGCTATGGGGCGGTATATAAATTTAATAAATAAATTAATTAATTAAACCAACGAACCCACAGTATCTCCAACTTATCTTATTAAGTTTCAGTTTGTGTACCCTCATCCATGGGTATACCATCACTAGAGATCGATTGAGGAGTTCCACAGCCTCCATGGGATCTGCAGGTGTATTCCTCAGGAGATAGATATCAGAGTTGAAGATCCACTCCAAGGTGATTCCAGAAAGTGATATCTTCCTATGCCAGATATGAACATACAGATTTTTCCGAGTCTGGAAAATGAGACACCTGTTTGACCAAAATGAGTTCAAAGAGGTTCAGAATGGCCCGGAAGAGCTCTAGCCCCTAGATATTATATCATTTCCAAACACTAGAGACCTGAGATACTATTGTGGTCTGGGTTTTTTTGTACATCTAGGATCTCCTTTAATGGCCTTGAGTAAGTTACTATCTGTCCATTAACTAACTTCACAAGATTGCTGTCCAAATAAATGGAATTAGAATTCCTTAGCTCTTTGCATGCTGAAAAGAGATTAGCAATATTGACAATGACAATAGGTGCATTTTGGTAGGAAACATTTGGACTTTACAGTGTAAACATTGAACTCATTGCAACAGTCTTTCTGACTGGCTTGAAGATGAATGAATGTTTTTAAGCCAGGCAAAACTGCATTGCTTTTAATTGGTGAGTTCCACCTTTCTACGCGCTTCTATAAGAACCAGGTGTAGCTTTCTCACTGAATTGATTACCCCAATTATTTCATGTTATTTTATGAAACCTGGAGAAAAGATGAAGTGTTCCAAATTCCTGGGTGGCTGCCAGGTCCACTGCCAACTCCATCATTAACAATTACAAATTGATGTTGGCTGTCAACGCTAGGAGATTGTGTGGCACAATGGAGAAGATTTATATCCCTTTGAAGCCAGTGCTGATGGAATGGATTTGAACAAAGCTTGAAAATGGGTAAAGATTTACTCATCCTTTGAAGCAGTTATGGTTATAGATGCAGTGAGGCCTTCCCAAAATAATGGGGGAAATGTTGCTCCAAGAAAGAAATATATATCCTATATCCCTTTACAAAAAAGGGACTTTGCTGAATCATCTTCATCAGTTAAACTACTGTATTACTGCCACCATTTCCCCTAAAAAATATCAAATCAGTTTGCAGTGCTGGACAGAGTCTTGACAGGTTATCAACTGCCAATCATGAGATGAATGATGTACATTGGCAATGGCTTCTAGAACTGGGCAAGTATACACCCTCCGAAAGCTAAATTCTGGACAGAATAAAAAGGGGACACAAATGTTGAAAGGTGCTTCCTTCTTGAGATTTGCAATCAAAACCAAGGATGAGTGTTCAGAAAGGTTGGAGGATCCCCCTGAACACTTCATTGTTTTATCCATGGGTGCAAAACCTTTGGCCCTCCAGGATTCCCAAAGGGTGAAACCCTTTCACTAGCCCCAACCCCTTTTCCCAACCACCAATCCATTAGCAGTTTTCTGGCTTTGTGCACCACCACCCCACTTTAAATGGTCAAAATGCCTCGCCTAAGGCTTAGTTACTGGCAGTAACAGCTTTAAGGAAAATCATGCTGGTATTGTTAGTAATGTTGGCCTTTGCCTCCACCTGCCACTGGAATTTGGCCCTCAAAAGCTTCTCTGAAATGGAATTCGGCTTTTAGGCTGAAAGACGTTCTGCACCTTAATTTAGACTAAATACACACTTTTTTTTCCAGTCCAACAGTGGACCTGTGGACCTTGCCATTAATGCCTCTCATGCCCATGGATAAGCCCTGCCCCCACTGAAATCTGAAATGGCATTCCTGTGTGAACTCAGAATTTGGGATCCTCACCCACCACATGTGTACGGTCAGATGGTTGAGTGCTGATGAAGTCAATTATACTGGAAGACTTTTAGGCTCATCTCGATTCTCCACTTCTGTGGCTTCATCATCTGTGGGATAACCTAGCTTCAGTTGTCCATACTTTGGTAACTTCCAAATTAGATTACTGCAATGCCCTCTACATGGGGCAGCCTTTGAAGACAGTCCAGAAGCTGCAGCTTGTGCAAAATGCGGAGGCCAGAGTGATAGCTGGAACAGGGAGGTTTGAGCATATAACACCGATTCTGGCCCACTTGCATTTGCTGCCTATATGTTTCTGAGCCCAATTCAAGATGCTGGTTTTAACCTATTAAGCCCTACATGGCTTGGGACTGCAATACCTGATGGAACGCCTCTCCCAACATGAACCTACCCGTACACTGCGCTCAACATCTAAGGTACTCCTCCAAGTGCCTACTCTGAGGGAAGCTCGGAGGATGGCAAGAAGGGAGAGGGCCTTTTCGGTGGTTGCCCCCCGACTGTGGAATGATCTCCCCGATGAGGCTCGCCTGGCGCCAACATTGTTATCTTTTTGGCGCCAGGTCAAGACTTTTCTCTTCTCCCAGGCATTTTAACAGCATTTAACAACGTTAAGTTTGTTTTTAATGGACCCCAGAATTGTTGTTTTTAAATGGATACTGTTGTTTTTATACTGTTTTTTATGTTTTTGATGGTTTTTAAATTTTGTATACTTTTAATGTTTACCATTTTTAATTGTTGCAAACCACCCAGAGAGCTTCGGCTGTGGGGCGGTATATAAATGTAATAAAATAAATAAATAAATATCATTCAAGGAGCAGCAGTGTCAAGTCTTGTGCTGCATCTAAGCAAACATGGGCTGCATTTAAGCCAAATAAATAGAGGTGGAGGCTTGCGATTTTCTTACAGATGCAGCTGTGGGGAGGGGAATCCCTTACATTTATTGAATGCCAACACAGCTTGGACAGATAACAGCTGTAAAAAATAAAAAAGGAGAAGAAAGGAAGAGCGACAACAGGGAAGGCTTCTGCTTGAAAATGCCAGTCGCTAATGACTGAGCTAAGCAGATGGAATTCTGCGAAAGTTTTAGCATTACTGCTGAAACCGCAAGAACAAATTCACTCCCTCATGTAACCCAGTTCAGTCAGAGAGGCCTTACACCACATCCACATCTGGCTCGTCACCTTATGGTTCCTGCTAACAGTTCACCCCCTATTAAAGAATGTGCTTCTTACACGTCCTTCAGAAACCGAGCCCATGTTTCAGGCTTTGCCACCGGATAGCCAAAATGTTTTGAGACATGCCGACAAGGGACGAAGCCACTGACGTCAGCGTTACCGGGTTTCAGGGAAGATTTCCCTTCTGGTTTCAGCTCTCTCGAGTGGCCTGAGGTCGGAGTTTAGGCTTGCAATTATGGTCTCGGTAAACAAAAACAGAAAGAGAGAGACCAATTTGCTGCAGAAAGGGGACTACAGCTAGCGGGAGTTAAAGTGGACATTGGCCTGAACTGCTGGCGCCAAAGACCGGCACTGTTGGATTTTGTTTTATTTTATTTAAGTCTTTTCCACTTTTCAGCCTTCGTTTGTCCATAAACGTCTGACCTTAGAACAGCAGCACAGCAAGATGGAAAGAAAAGGCATCCAAGCCTTTTTTTCCCCTTCTTCTTAGAACGGGATGTTCTGAAGGAATGCCACAGGACATTGGGTCTGATATTCCAGAAAGAAACCAAATTAACTTTGGAAAGGAAGAAGTGGGTTACACCAAGTACAACCAATGGTGGTTTTTTGTTGAAAATATTGACTTTCAATGAGCCATGTTAAAGCATTTCTATGCCTGGCTGAAACCCAACAGCTCAGCAACGTTTCTAATGACTAGAAAGATGGTACTAAAAGAAAAGAACCGGTGATTATATGGAAAGGATCCAGCTGGCCTCATTATTCACAAGGCAAGGAAGAACTTTGTTCAAGGAATTGCTATGGAAAACCTATCCCATTTTAACAAGTCTCTGGAGAAGGGGAGGAGAGTGATTATTCTTGGGTGCTTGAAACACATCTGCAGGAAACACATACCTTCAGTTGGGTGCTTTGGAGTCACACAGAGGAGGTTGCCTGGATTCAATAATGGGATTTCTTTTCACCCTGCCACCTAAGCCCGCAGGGGTAAGCCTGGAAACCTGTGACCCACAAATCCAAGCACGGTAAACAAACTAGCAAACTAACAGTATCAGCCCCTTCGTTTTTCCAATGTTAAAGGGGACATCAATGGAAATGCCATTGTAATAATAATCTCAGTATGTGAGCTATAAAGACAAGATGTCCACATTTTAAAGACAATTTTTGATTCCTGCAGAATCTACACTACTATTTTATAATGGTTTGAAGTGCACTGACAACTGTTGGGGCCCACGACATATTCCATATACCATTTTCAAATCACTTTCAAAGTGTTATATCCTGCTTGGTGTAGATTAGGCCTTTGTCCCAGTAGGCCTGAAAAAAAGGATCCTACAAAATGCAGATGCTTCTAATCTTGCACTTCTTCTTCTTCTTCTTCTTCTTCTTCTTCTTCTTCTTCTTCTTCTTCTTCTTCTTCTTCTTCTTCTTCTTCTTCTTCTTCTTCTTCTTCTTTTGCAGAATAAATATTTCTCTCCTATCATTCTTCCCCCTACAGTGCCACCATTCCTTCTGTTCTCTCTACAATCTAGCACAGGCTACATAACCTTTTTGGCCCTGAAAGCCAGTTTGATATAGTAGTTAGACTGTTGGACTGGGACTCAGGAAACCCAGGTACTAGTACCCACTCAGCCATGAAGCTCACTGGGTAACTTCAGGTCACTCACTGACTCTCAGACTAACCTACCTCACATGGTTGTTGTGAGGATAAAATGGTGAGGAGGGCTTGTAAGTTGCTGTGAGTTCCCTGCAAGAGGAAAAAAAGTGGAATATAAATGTAATAATAAAATAAATAAATAATCTGAGGTGTGAGACTGAACATTTGTGTGCAAGTGCACATTAGCACATGCAAGCATATACACAAGTGCAATTCTTACTAAATGGTGCATTTCCCCACCATGCTAAGGTTGGGGATTTTCTCACCAACCATACCAAGCACAGCTTAATTCTGTGTATCTCTACTCAGGAATATTCTTATCTCTGATTAGTAATTGGAGATAAGAACAATTTAAAGGCATTGAAAATGTAAATAACCTGTTAAAGAGCAGGTTTTTTAAAAGTTTATATCCCTTTAAATCGCTCTTGTGAGTGATCTTTTCTTTGGAGCCCAGTTAATCATCTGGCCTATGGGGAAAGCAGGTGGGTTCACACAGCCTGCAGCTGAGTGTTACATGCAGCCCACAGGTTGTGTATCCCCCCAATCTATCAGAATCAGATGATGTGATTTACCTGGACTGCAGCATTCTGGCTGCAGATGGGGGAAATCACAGTTTTGAATATCCTCCATAACCATACTGGAAACTAGAATGCCAGGATTTATTTATTTTTAAAAAGGGGTGGTGGTGGAGGAAAAGCCTTCTCCTTGACATGCTTGTTTTCTTTGTGCATGGAGGGTCCCCCTCCCTTATGGGACAGCATTGGAACATGAGAACCCCCCACCTGCAATCTGAAGAAATAGAATTCAGAGGGGGAAGCTATACAACATGATCTGGCAGCATGTATCCTAACTTCTTCCATAATCATAGTAAAAAGATGAGGAGGATGTTTGAGGCTTTGTAAGTCAGAAAAAATGGTGAGCAAGGGGAGACATGATAGAAGTGTATAAAATGAGACACAATGTGGAGAAAGTGGATAATACTAGAACCTGGAGTCATCCAATTAAGCTGAATGGTGGGAAATACAGGATGGATAAAAGGAAGTACTATTTTGGCAGATAGTTAAATCACGGAATTCTCTACTACAAGATGTACGGATGGCCACCAACTTGGCTTTAAAAGGGAGTTATTAATGGTTACTAGTCAAGGTGGCTATTCCAGTTCCAGGGCAACATGTGTCTGAATACTAGTAGCTGGGAAACAGAAGTGGGAGGATGCTATTGAGCTCAAGTATTGCTTATGGATCTTATGTAGGCATCTGGTTGGTCACTGTGGGAACAGAATGCTGGACTTGGTGTGATCCTGCATGGCTCTTCTAACATTCTTATAATTTGACTACACCTTCCAATAAGGGAAACACATTGCAGATTTAGCACAAACAGGACTGAAAGAGTTACATCAAGAGCTGTAATTCAATTATTTGTCTCCCTAATTTGCTTCCCACTTAAGTGTTTTGTCTCCCATCATCTGGCACAACTCCCTGGCGTCTCCAGCCTGATCTCTGCTGTCCCATTTCTTTGCCCTTGTTCCCCTGTGGAGTCATCCTCTCACGCTATCTCCCCGACAGGGAGAGCAGACAAATTAGTCCTCAGGGAGCCAATGCTAACGAGATGCCACGAAACCCCCAGTTTCAAGGAGTTGCCCAACTATCTCCCCTCCTCTGGGGACTTGAATGCAGCTTCTCGGCGACACACTTAGCCTCTGCCAGCCCAGGTCCTGGGAACTTTAGCTTGTTCCCAAGCTCAGATGTTGCAGTTGACAGCACAGACTTGAGGCTGCCAAGTCAAAAAACCAGGGAATGAATGGGGTTTATTAATTATTATTTTTTAAAGAAATAATTCAAAGTGGAGCCCAGATCAGAGAAACACAAACATCACCTATGAATTCAGAACACTGCATCGCCAATGTTTTGTTTTGTTTTAAAGGGAGAAAATATCTATTAGCACCCTCCAACCCCTCTGGACTGCAGCCCTAATTTATTTTTTGGCATAGAATATTCCTCAGAGGAAGAAAGGGGTAAAAATCCACTTTTAAACCATCAAGAAAGGCCAGTTCTCAGCCTCTCTCACCTCCATTCCCATCCCATGTATACACTAATTCTCTGTGTACATTTTCACCACCGGATGACTTAGGCCTGAGCTCTTTTCAGTCATTCTCCCTACCCCCCCACCACCACCCACCACAATATTGCCATTGCATGAACAGGAATGTGAGGATGAGCTCCTTAGTGCCCTCTCCTATCATGTGTCCCTATCCCCAGTCCTGTGGATCTCCATGCATGCATTGTGATTCTGCATGTGGGGGTGGCCAATGGCTTAGGTAGCTTTAAAAAGAGAGGAGCGAAATGTCTCTAGATCCACCAGGGTTTGTCTTCCATTTTATTTAGGGCAGTGACCTGTACATTTTAGGATGGGTTCTATGATATGCCTGTGCCTTTTAGGTTGGCCTTTTTCAAAGGTATCTGATAATAGCAGAATGCTACATTCCATCAACATTTCTACACAAATAAGGACTAGAGTTATCCATAGCATGAGACGTTTTTTGACCCACAGCCATCGAAGGGGTGTTGTTTGAAACAGGTTTGGCTTTTTCACTCTGACTATTCCCAAAATGTTGCTGCGTTTTTAAAGGGGAGTCCTGCAGCTGTATTTGTCACGTCATATTCCACTTAATGGCTTTTGCACAACCATCTGGAAATTGGAAGCTGGGTAGACAGGGGTTATAGTTGAAGTGTTGCTAAAGGACAAAAGGGCAGAGATTCCAAGGAAGGTTGCCAACACTTAACAACTAATATAATCTAATAGATGCCGTTAGCATGCAGGTGCAAAGTCCATTGCAGCAGTTTTAAGCTGGAAAGTCCTAAATGGTTTTAGATTTGGCTACTTCAAGGAGAATTTCAGGCAGAACAATAGAAGGGAAGCCCCGTGTAGGAATGGTGAGATGCCATGTCTCAAAACAGAATTGGACATGCATTTAGAACTGAGTAACCTTCTATGTTTAGATTCTGAGATGTAGCTTTCTTTCTATGGGCCTGTTCAGATGTAACTTGGGGAAGAGTGGTTAGGCTAATCATGGTGCATAGTGCTTAGAACTAACCATGCCAAGTGCTCCTGCCACATGTGCACTAACCACCTTACCTAACCACCCTCCACCCTAACCACTTTTCTTAAGTGTGTGTAGCTTTGACTTGTGGGAGTAGTTGTGGGAGTATCCAGTCTTCTGTAAATGTTTGAAGAACCATGGGAAGAGGTTCTTGTTTCTCTTGGCCATTGCTCAGGTGGACCCGGATGGTTTTGTAGTAAGAGTTTTAGCTGGTATTATCATTTATTTATTTTTTGCATTTTGACCCCTCCCATTTTGGCTTAGGCCCCACCCACCATTGGAATATACACCCCCCCCAAGAACTTCTCTAAAATGGAAATCAGCTCTTGGGCTGAAAGAGGTTCAGACCCTCTGATTTAGCAGGAACCCCCCTCCCTGTCATTACGATATAATTGTAGCTTTAGAGCTGAAATGAAAGTGGAGGTGGGGGTGGGGAAGGAAGTCACAATCATATCTCAATATTAAGGTAATATTTATAACAACATCAAAAAATCCCTCATTGTCAGAAAGAACAGAAAGCCCCTGAATACATTTGAAATTCCGAATTTGCGTTTTGACAGTCAAATGTGTGCACGTGTTGACTTTAGTTTTACTTCTAGTTCTTTTCATTTGTTTTGTGCCACAAAGCAATGCAGGTTCAGCAGGGGCAGGATCTACACTACTGCTTTAAAATGGTTTATAAGAGTAGTGACAACTGTTGAGGCCCAGGACACTCTCCCTATACAGTCTTCAAAACGTTTTCAGTGTTATATCCTTCTTAGTGTAGATCTGGCCAGGGCAACTAAGTCCTCTGTATGGCAAATGTATTTCAGAGAGACGGGTTACATCCTGGCCAGGCATATGGCAGCACATCTTAATCACCCATATGTTTAGTTTTTTAACAATTTTAATTGCTTTATGTGTGTGTGTTCTGTGTTTTAAAATTTAAAATTGTGTATACTTGTTTTTATTTCAATTTTAGAATTTCTGTAAACCGCCCAGAGAGCTCTGGCTATGGGGGTGGTATATAAGTGTAATAAATAAATAAATAAATGACATAGAGGATCCCTGTATGAGATTTCCTTGGTGGATAAACGCAATGATTGGGAAGCGCTGTCAAACTCAAAGTTAGCTTCCAGTTGAACACTAGCGTCTGATGTAAAAGGAATTTCATGTTCAAAAGGGACAGAAAGGGCTGTAAATGGTAAATCTGCCCACTTCTGCAAGCAAATATTAAAGATAGATTAGCCAGTCCAAGTAAATATTTAATACAATTAAGCAAATGATGGCTTTTGTGATGCCTAAACCTAAATTCTTTGCTTTTGGGTATTTCAAACTCTATACATAGTTTTCAAACAGCTAAAGGTCAAGCATAATTACTTGGCAATAACCTTTACTGAAATCAGTGGGATTTAATCCTAGTAAATGTATTTAGGATTAGTCTGTAGATTTCTAGTCATAGGCTACAGCCTCAGATTGGTTGCTTCAGGGTGCATGTGAGGACTCAGATGTGCCTGTGCAGCTATGCGAAGGTGTGTGTGTGGGGGGGGGGAATGCCTAGTTCACTTCAGTGTCAGAGCACTACAGGTCCTTCTGCATGCATGGAGCATTTCCAGACACTGAAGCAAACGGGGCAGCTCCTGCTTGCACCAAACACCATGTGCATGCATAAGCAGAGTGACCATCAGGAAAGGAGGACAGGGCTCCTGTATCTTTCAGAGTTGTATAGAAAAGGAAATTCCAGCAGATGTCATTTGTATACAGTTAAAGCTGCAGGAGTCCTGCCTTCTTTTGTATCTGGTCACACTAGGCAGGGCTCCTGCATAAGTGATCATTGAATCACAGAGTTGGGAGGGGCCTTTGAGTCCCCTTGCTCAGTGTGGGAATCTAGATTAAAGCATCCCTGACTATCCAGTCTTTGCTTGAATACCTCTTTTGATGAAGAGCCCACCACATCCTGATGGCTGTTGGTTCCACCCGTGAACAACAACCAAGCATACCCTCAGCAAATTTGTTGCTTTCAGTGTCCAGATTTTACCCCACTTCCCAAATATTAGTTACTTACTAGGGAAGAAGTCCAGCTTCAGGAAATACTTCCCACATAGGCCTTAGCTAGACCTACCTTTTAGCTCGCAACAGACGAAGGAAGATCCCACAATGTGTTTATCCTGAGATTCCTCCTCTGTCTACACGTGACATGCGACGACCTCAGCATTTTTTATTTTTTAAAGAGGATAGAGCGCACGAATGCTCATTATTATTATTATTATTATTATTATTATTATTATTATTATTTATATAGCACCATCAATGTACATGGTGCTGTACAGAGTAAAACAATAAATAGCAAGACCCTGCCGCATAGGCTTACATTCTAATAAAATCATAATAAAACAATAAGAAGGGGAAGAGAATGCACCAAACAGGCAGTATAAAAGTCAGAGCAAAATCAAGTTTTAAAAGCTTTAGGAAAAAGAAAAGTTTTTAGCTGAGCTTTAAAAGCTGCGATTGAACTTGTAGATCTCAAATGTTCTGGAAGAGCGTTCCAGGCGTAAGGGGCAGCAGAAGAAAATGGACGAAGCCGAGCAAGGGAAGTAGAGGCCCTTGGGCAGGTGAGAAACATGGCATCAGAGGAGCAAAGAGCACGAGCGGGGCAATAGTGTGAGATGAGAGAGGAAGATAGGAAGGAGCTAGAAAGTGAAACACTTTGTAGGTCAACAGGAGAAGTTTATATTGGATTCTGAAGTGAATTGGAAGCCAATGAAGAGATTTCAGAAGTGGAGTAACATGGTCAGAGCGGCGAGCCAAGAAGATGATCTTAGCAGCAGAGTGGTGAACAGAAACCAACGGACTGATGTGAGAAGAAGGAAGGCCAGTGAGAAGAAGGTTGCAGTAGTCCAACCGAGAAATAACCAATGCATGAACAAGAGTCTTGGCAGAAGAGACAGACAAAAATGATCGAATCCTGGCAATATTATACAGGAAAAAATGACAGGATTTAGCTACTGCCTCAATATGAGGAATAAAGGAGAGCTAAAGGTAAGCAGGTTTTTTTTTTTAAAAAAAAAAAATCCTGCTCCCCCACCCTACCGCCGATGGGTGTAGCACTCCTGAAGAGCGCTGCACCCTGTGCATGGCTCCTGGCTCCGCACGAGGAATCGCATGGAGCCGGGTCAACCCACGGCAATGGACCACACGGGTTTTTCTGAGACCGTGGAAAACCTGGGGCCAAAAGGGAGGGCGAGATCCCGGGGCAAGGGAGGGATCATCCCTCCCTGATCCTGGTATCCCCTGTGTGTCATGTGGATGCACAGGGACAATCCCGGGGTTCGCCCTGGGATAAAGGCTGGTCTAGCTATGGCCATAGACTTGTATGCTAAGGAACTCTGCATATTGCAAAGGATTCTAGGAAATATTCCTAGACACACTCAATTCATGCATCCTGTTGGCCAAGCCTTTGAGGCTTAAGTATTGTTCTGAAAAGTGCCCAAACAATATTCCTTTTCAATGCACATATCAGGGGACTGCTGGCAGTGAGCAAGCAATCTTTCAAGGAAGCTTGTCCGCCACTACTGACCTTCTTATTGAAGAACCCCAATAGAGCTTCTGCAGACAGAGTTTCCCAGAACACATTTTGGAAACCCCTTGCACTTCAAATGCAGAGGCATAATTCCTGTGAAAACTAACAGTACTTATAAGCCTGTACTTGCAGGTGTGTAATACCTTCCTTCCAAGCTGGTGTCCTTTAGTATGTCACCAACCACAGCAGGGAAAGTTTTGCAAAGTCAGCCATCCATAGCAGCACACAGCTTGGCTATAAATGATCCAAAAGGTCTGTTTTCCCAGCATGGAGAAATACTTAAACTAGTCCAAGATGTATGGACTATGTTTAGTCTACATGTACTTTTACTTATAAGAAAAAATGACAAGCAAGAATAATTTACAGGCTAAATGTGCTATTGAAATTAACTACCTTTGTCCACAGATTAAAATATATGTAACCCAATGGGACTGAAATCACCTCTCCTTTTGTAATGTTGATTTGTCAAGGCTGACACCAAGTTCCTCCACTAACACAACTCCCTCTGCAAAGCAGTAATCTGTTTCCTGTGCACCGACTGCAGAGCACGGAGTACACATAGCACTTGTCCCAGGCCGTCGAAAAATTATTGGTGTTGATTGCTGGCCAAACAGCCAATATTTCCTCTAGGGATGGATGCTAGTTTCTCTCAAGCTAATGTGTCCTTCCTCATCTCTCAAAAGATGAATGCAGCAGTGTCATTATCAGTATGAAATCAAAATCCACAGGTGTATTCAAATTCTCACCTTCCCTTTTGAGGAAAAGGATCCATCTGAGATCACACCCTTTCCAAGGATCTGCAGTTCTTCTAAAACCAGGAAACATTGTTTTGAAGATAATTAAGCCAGGCACATCTCAATGGCAAGTCATTTCCTTTTCTTTTTTGCCATCTGGGTCATCATAATCATTGGTCCCAATTCCCAGAGAAAGGAAAAGTTTGGAACCTAGAGACATGCAGCGGCATTCAGCTTACAGGCCTAACCTTGTTTGTATCGGTCCTGCCGTGTACAGCTGTGGAGAATCATTTGCAACTACAGCTGCGTGGAAGCTTTTTTTTAAAAAAAAAAAATCTTATCTTAATAATAGCTATAAATAGTCAGCCTTCTACTCCATCACCACTGCCATTCCTTGTAGCAAAGGAACCAGAGCTTTAATGAAAGCAAAGTCAGGAAACTGCCTAGGGTGATGCAAATAATTCTTATTTATGTCAAACTTTTTGTTTTCTTTGCAAAGGGAAATTCCCAATGAAAGCAGTCAGCTTTATAAATCCAAATGATCAAACCAAAGGGGTTTGTTTCTGTAACAATGAGACCAAAAGATGCATTGAATGATTAAAGTAGTGTGGTGTTCTTTGGGACACCAATGATTAATAAGGTGTTTTGTTTAATTGTTTTAATTCCCCTCCGCATCTACCTCCACTCTGAATGAGTTTTTAATTGAAAGAGCAATGGATGATCAACATGATTTCAGATGGGTTTTGAATGCATTGCAAAGTTGACACACTTTTCAAGCCACAGCATACTACAGATTAGATAATGATGCAAAACAAATTCAGTAGAAAACAAATCAATCAATATTCAATAAAAATGCCATTGCAGAAAACCTGTAGCCCACTGACTATGGAAAGGCCCATGGAAACAGGGCTAGATCTACACCTCATGATATATTTGTACAATCCCATCATGGTGATGCTATATCCGTCTTGCACATTTATACCTTGTAGCACAACTAATGACATATGTTGCAGTATTTTGGATAATATGGAAAGAAAAGCAGGAAATAACGCTAGAAAATACAGAATGCCTAATGTGCCCCAACTGTTAGCAGTGCCCTTCAATACTGATAAAAAGCACTAGAGTAGATGTAGCTATGGTGGTGGGTCTCCAGAGCCTTCTGAAGATGTGCAAAGAAGGGGCCTAATGAGCCCCTGATGGAAGCCACTTCCTGCATTGAGCAGGGGGTTGGACTCGATGGCCTTGTAGGCCCCTTCCAACTCTGCTATTCTATGATTCTATGAAAAGTGTGAGGCAACCATTGGAAAAGCCCTCTCCCTTATACTCACCAGCTTAACTGCCTTTGGCAGCACACATGAGAAGCGTTTCTACTGATGACCTCAGAGTGGGCTGATATAGGAGAAGGCGGCCTTTCAAGTAACTTGGGCTGAAAGAATTTAGGGCTTTAAATGTGAAAACTAGTACTTGAAATTGATTTCAGAAACACACCGGCAACTAGTGCAGCTGGCGGTGTTTTGGTGTCACAGCAGCCCACAACCCAGCCCATCACCAAATATTATCCCTTGAACGATCTGCAGTCAATCTGTATAGCAAAAGCCAATCAAATCTGTGTCCTTGTATTGCTATCCATGTATACCCATTCACCCTGCAGAATCATGGAATGGTTCGTTGCTCAGTGGTAGACCACGGGCTTTGTGAAGGTGCTACTGCACTCATGTCCTACTTGAGGGCTTCCCACTGGCAGCTGGTTGGCCACAGCGTGAACAGAATGCTGGACTAGATGGACCTTTGGATTGATCCAGCATGGCTTTTCTTATGTTCTTAAGGTCCCCGGTTCAATCCCTGGCATCTTTAGGTAGGGTTAGGAAAGAATCCTGGACAGAAGTATTGTCAGTGTTGACAATAATGAGCTCAAAAGACCAATGGTCTGACTTAAAGTATAAGGCAGCTTTCTATGTTCTTACCGTAATGAATTTGAACACAGTTTATCTGTGGAGGGAAATGCCTTGGTAGAAACTCTGCAAAAGTATGAGGCAGGATTTCAAAGGTATGGTCTGAATCACACAAGTAGAATCTACCTTTGTCAGGCTCTGGCCCAGCTATAATGTAAAAATTGCATAGGGGTGAGTTGCAAGTGCAGGAGTGCCTGTTGGCCTTAAGAATCTGGAACCCCCCAAATATTAACCTAGTCCTTTGCAGGTCATCCTTTTTGTGCGAGGACAACAATATACTCTCTTTGGGAAAAGGAAAAAGGAATGCGAAGGTTTCTGTTTTCTGGCATGCTTTTCCCCTCCCCTCCCCCCACCCTGTTTGGCAGCCAGAAGCAATCTCTCTGTTCTGAGAAAGCCTGCCTCATGGTTCCATACCATACTTTTCTCTCTGAGGTATCAAATGTTGTGTTATCGCCAATGAGGGTCCATCTCCCTGCTGATGTCTGACTCAAGCAATTCATAGCCACAACTCCACACTCCTATCTTAGCCAGGAAGATAAACAAATGCTTTTGTTTGTTATGGATTCTCACAGACACACAATAGAAGAGCTGGCTGGAGTCATATAACCCATCCCACATGGTCTACACATCCCACAAACCTTCACTTATATTCACAGAATTTTCCACCACCATTCCCAGAAGTCTCATGTGATCTGGTAGTCTCATAAAGATCAGGCAATCTTGCAGGACACGATTCTGGAAGGGACAGAGCTTGGGCCCAGTGCAGAGACATATATAAAACCTTGATAGGGAAGTGTTAGACAGATAGCTGGTGATGAATTGTCAGGATTTTAACTGAGGGCAGCAAGGCCCTGTGATATCAGAAGAGTCTGGCTCCTTCCAGTATCTCAGGTTTCTTTGAGGAAAGATATATCAGGGATCTGGGAGAGCAAGAGACCCAAGACAATGGAACAAAAACTTCTCTGTGTGTCTTTGAATCTTCAAAATAAATAAATTTGGCCAACGACAATAATATCCATTAAACCAAACCCAATAAATAAATCAAATAAAAGCATTAGGTAAAATAGCACAGGAAAAAAGAACAAAGCAGTCAAAAGGCATAGTATAATCAAGTTTGAAGGGACCTTAAAGATCATCTAACCCAACCCCCTACTCAGTGCAGGCTCTGCAATGCAAGATGCCGTTTTAGCATCCCTGACGGATGGCCATCCATAAGGCTGGCCCAAGACATTTTGCTTCCTGAGGCAAAGGACGGTGCCCCCTCCCATTCCATGTACAAAACTTGACTCGTCTGGCAGTTGAATCTTTCTACAATACTGGTGATGGGACAGCATCTTCCACCACATATGAAGGCAGCAAGCTAGCTTAGAAGGTACCGAGCAGGCCATGAGGCACATAAGGTTTCAGCATCTGTCACTTGAAGTGACCTCCTTACTTTGCCTAATGCTAGGGCCAGCCTGACCATCCAGCCTCTGCTGAAATACCTCCAGTAAAGGAAAGCCCACCACTTTCTGGGGCAATTTGTTCCACTGCCAAACAGCCCTCATGGTTAGAAAGTTTCTCATAAAGTTTCACTGAAATCTGCCTCCCTGCAACTTCGGACTAATCTACACCAAGCAGGATATTGCACTACGAAAGCAGCATGAAAGCGGTATATAAAAGGCAGGAACCACTCCAAGCAGGACACAGTGGTATGAAAGTGGTATATGGTATGTGTCAATGGGCCCCAATAATTGCCAGTGTTCTTCAATGCCGCTATAAAGCAGCAGTGTGGCTCCTGCCTTTTATATACCGCTTTCATGGTGCATTGGTGCAATATCCTGCTTGGTGTAGATTAAGCCTTCCAGACATTGGTTCTAGCTCTGCCCTCTGGAGCAACTGAGAACAACTCCACTCCATCTTATGCATTACATCCTTCCCCCCACAACGTCCTGAAGACATCATTCTCTTTTCCACTTTGACTAAACATGTGGGCAAGCAGGACTTGTGACGCTTACAGAGCAGCACATCAAAAATTACTTCAAGAGGGCCATCTGAACAAATTCACATCAGCAGTCCAGGACCTGATGATGTTCTCCCAGGGTTCCCAAAGGAGACAGTGGATTGTATCTAATGTTGTCCTTCCGTTCACAGAAGGTTCTTCAATCCAGCAGAGACTTCTGTGAATGGGAGGAGGAAGGAGGCAATTTTTTTTACCAATTCCCACTTTCCTCTGCAGCCACCTGCACACACCCCAAAAACATCTGCTCTAAAAGGTTAGGGGACCCTCCAGAATAGCATGCAGGGAGCTGCAGGAAATGGGGAATTTGCAATGATCGTTTCCCTCCCATTCACAGAAGCCTCCACTGAATCAATCAATCAAAGAGCCTTCTGTGAACAGAACGACAGCTTTGGATACCAGTAAGTTCAAGAATTGCCCAGCTAACTCCTATATTTGAGAATTCGTGGAAAGCCAGTCAAGTCCCAGAAGGCTGAAGAAGAACAGTTCCAGCACCGAGGGGCTTGTATGTCTGTGTTGTTGTTGTTGTGTTAAAAAGGAAAACCATGAGAACTGATGTTTGTGGGAGATTGCATGACAGTCCTGAAGTAGGTCAAATGTATGAGGGGTGGCTGAAAATTTCCCAGCCTAAACAGAATGGAGATGGGTTTGGAATAAAGCTGAGAACTCAGTAAATATCCAACTCATGCAGACCCTGCGTGTTGTTGTCTTCTGTCTATACTGGTCCTCTACACTAGTCCACATGACATACTGGGCCACAGCTTGAGCCTGGGCCACAGCTCAAGTAGGATTCACATGTTCAGCAACAGGAAGAAATAAGGTGCCTCTTTCTTACAGGGGGCTGTTTTGAACTCCTGTGCTTCCAGTTTTCTGCTAATGTGCAGGAAAGTGCCAGAGGTGCCTTTCATGACCTATCCAGACCACAGTCTATCACATGAATACAGGATTTGTATCTGTATTGTATATGTTGGCATATGTGTACTGGTCAGATTTTATTTTGTATGGAAATTGTTATGTTATTATTTTAAACTGAAATGTACAATGCCTAGGCAAGTCTATTTTATTAGGGGTTTTACAAATTAAACAGAGAGAGAGAGAGAGAGAGAGAGAGAGAGAGAGAGAGAGAGAGAGAGAGAGAAGGCACAGAATTTCTTTGAATGCTGTGCAGGCACTTTTGGCTACTTGGTCCAGAGCTTTTAGCTTTTGCGTGTGTGCACAAGCCAAATCTTCCCATCCCTTGAGCAGGCAATATGGAGGCTTACTCCAGCAACCTCAGGGAACAACAAAGTGCAGATGTAGATGAAAGAGGAAAACTTCTAATATTTTGCTCCTTGGAAAATCTTTAAGTTCTGAGGATCCATGAAGGCTGAGACTGCCCATAACTGCCAGTCACACAAGCAGAACAAGTCATAAAACAACCACCAATTGTGTTCCAGTTCTGAGATGCAACTTCAAGGACATCAGAGATGTTACATGTTGCCTTTCACTTAAAGAGCGATGATACCATGTCTACAAGCTTTGAAACTATCCTGAGTTGCTTGTCTCTGCAATACGACTTTTTCTCACTCCACTTATACAAATGGATAGAATTGTGCTGTGTGTTGCTTAACTATCTTGATAAGTTTGGGGTGGGTTTTTTTTAGGCCTGAGTATTCTGGATGTCACCCAGGACACACATGAAAACTGAAAAGAAAAACATGTTGGTAACATGGAGCAAATATATCTAGTCTATTCAAATAACATCTTACAAGGCCACTTTCAAGCTATTTTCATGATATGAAGGTGCGTTTTGAAGACATTAAGTTCTGTTCAGCCAACGTATTAGAAACGGTTTATATTTCCTCCGTATACTGATGGGCTGTAGAAATGTGATGGAGTTCTAGAAAACTACAAAGTCACTATGAGATCCTTGCCATTGACATCCAGAGATACATGTAAGAATAACTTCAAAGCATCTAAGCGTCATCTCCTCTTCCTGATTTTGGCTTAGAATTGCTCCCTGATGCATACTGTGACCTGTTTCAGTAGCTAACTAACTTCCAAACTGCTTTCCAGATGTCTCAGTCTATTACTGAGATAATGTCTGATGAAGGCAACTACTACACTAGCCTTTCCCAACCTGGTGCCCTCCAGACGTTTTGGACTGCAACTCCCAGAATTCCTAACCATTGGTCATGCTGATTGAGGCCTTAGCTAGACCTAAGGTTTATCCCAGGATCATCCCAGCGTCATCCCTGTTCATGTAAATGACACATAAGGGTATCCGGAGAGCACGCAGGGACGAGCCCAGGACGATCCTGGGATAAACCTTAGGTCTAGCTAAGGCCAGAGACTAATGGGAGTTGAAGTCTAGAACATCTGGAGAGCAAAAGGCTGGGGAAAGTTGTACTATTCTCTATGTGTCTTCAGAAAAGTTTATAAAAAATGTGTGTGTGTGTGTTTATTAGTTTTTACAGACAGAAGAATACAAGGATACAATTTTTGCGAACCGCCCAGAGAGCTTCGGCTATTGGGCAGTATAAAAACGTAATAAATAAAATAAAATAAAATAATAAAATAAGGACCAACAATCGGTGAACATTAAAAATATAAACAAATGCATAAGCATAAGAACAGATACAAAAGCAAACTATAAAGAAAGTACCCAAAGGAACAGAATGGATGATCTTCATGCCATAATGCTACCTCAATCCAGTTTAAGACTGCAATCCTATATCCACTTCCTCAGCAATAAGCCCCATTGAACGCAATGGGACTTCTGAGTTGATGTGAATAGAATTGGGCTGCCAGTTAGCTCTTAATTCAATCCTGGTTAAGGTTTTGGAAACTGTTTTAAATTTGTATTTATAGTAGGAGGAACTGAGGGGTAAAAATTAACAAGATAACCACTCATCTTCACTCTCTCTCTCCTTTTCAGCACTTAAAATTTAGTAGGTGTAAACAAACAAAAGCAGTGTGTGAAGTTGGTCTCAGAAATAGATGTCTTTCAGTGATGGTGTTCAAAATTATTGACACAGCTATGGAGAAATACCATCTGAACTGAAAGGGATCATAAACTATTTGATGAGCTTTAAGTTTCTTCTTCTTTATATCATTTTGTTAATTAATAAGTAATATTATATAAATGTTTACTTCAAAATAGGTCCCATGGTACTTGATGGGATTACTCCTTGGAAACTGTGTTTAGAATTGCAGAGTAAATCTTTATGCAATTACCATTTGCAGCCCAATCCCATGCATGTTAACTTTTAAAGTCAGTTCCACTGAATTCAATGGAGTACTTTCCAAAGTAAATGTGCATGCCAGTGTCTAAGATGATTACTTGGGAACATGCCTATGATTTAAGATATTTGGGGTGGGGGCAGCTGCTCAGTAGGCACTTAGGAAAGGTGTCACCTGGCTTGGATACCGAGACAGATTGGGGCCAATTTGGAAGCTCCGAATAGGCCTCTGAAGCGGGTACATGGTCTATGTATAGCTCTAACATAAACATTTCGCAAAGCTCCCAAAATCAAGAACAATCTCCTAGGTGAAAGCCCTCTCATGAGACAGAGATGTCAATGCAAGGGAGACCAGTATAACCAATCTGCCCAAGTGGAGAGAGTTTCCTTTGCAGTTCACAACAGTGTAATCAGTGGAAAGAAATTTAAGAGGCAGACATTTTGAAAAGAGGCCATGTGAGGGTGTTACATACAAGAGTAAATCGAAACCACATGGATTCATACGCTTACAGCTGGAAGCAAAAAGGGTTCCAATTTTTTTCTCAGCATTGACTCACAAGCTATGATCACATGGGAGCCATGTGTCTTCAAAACCCTCGTGATTCCCTCAAATTGTGATGTAAAGCTGAGGAACAGATAGAGCTTATGCCTTTTTTCCTGAGTGACTTTATTCAAAGTTCCATGCTGTCATACTCTTGAGAGGGCAAAGGGATTCTGTAGCCCACTGAAAAAGGTCTCCTTGTTTATTTCTTTATTGGATTTTTATCCCACCTTATCATCCTTATCAGTCTTAAGGTGGCATGAAATACAAAATAAAAAATGAATAAATACAAATTAAAAATCAACAACAATAAAACCAAAATAAAAATCAACAACAACATAAAAGTAGCAGTAGGTAAACAACAATAAAAAGTCAGGAGAACTAACTAAAAACAGCCAATAAAACAATAAAAGCTATTAAAAGAGACTTAAACATTAAAAACCATTAAAGATATGAGAAACAGTAACATAATATGTAAAAGAGAGAGGGAAATTCAGCTTGCCTACATGGGAGTTCCAGTTACTCAAGTCCACTGAGCAAGCTTCACTTGGAAGCTTTCATGGTGGTCATGGAACAGGGGATCACCTGACCTGTTCTATGTGGCCTAATTTTGTAAAGAGGCATCCTTGATTGATTTGGCTGGTCTACCTGCAAAGTGTAGATCCAGGTTCTGGTTCCCACTCAGCCATGAAGCTCATTGGGTGACTTTGGGCCAGTCATTGGGCGTGTTTGGACAACATATTAGTCAATGGAGAGGAAATAGTCCACTCAACAGGCAGAGTGCCGCTCCGTGGAAAGGACTGTCTCCTCTCCGTAGACTCGTCATCCCTCCCCTCCACCTGCAGTTCCTCCCCACAGAATGGCATGCTGGTTAGTCCTTTCCTTACCGGTGGCACAATGATGGGGGTAGGAGCAGAAATCAAAGGAGAGACGAGGCTCCTGGCAGCGTATGAATCCCATTGTCTGTCAATAGGAGACAGACCTGGAGGGAGACGTTTCAACAGAGATGATGCGTCCACCAGCGTCAGGCCAATGGCAACAGAGAAGGGTGTGGAGCTGCCCTTTCTCTGTTCCCATGGGCCCGACACCAAAGGACGGATTGCCAGGGGAGGGGGGTAATGGTCTCTGGTGTGGCAGGATGCTTTTCCCTAGCGGCGACTGTTCCATCCCCATCACCTTCAGAGGCAGTACCTCTGAAGGCAATGGGGATAGAACAGTCACCACCAGGGAAAAGGATCTCGTCACACCAGAGACCATTCCCCCTCAGCAACTCATCACTGTTGCCCCGATCTCCATGGGTACAAGGCAGGTTCTGGCATTCCTAGAGCCACCCCTGCCCTGTTCCCATGGAGATCAGGCAATGGAACAATGAGCAAGGTTAGTAGCTGCTCCTACAACGATCAGCTATGACCTTTGTGCGTCGCCTCTCCTCCCCTTTTGCCTCAGCTGAAGGGTCATCAACAGCTGAGACTGAAGGCAGGTTTGGTCATCCAATCCTGCCTGCAGCCTCAGTAGTCGATGGCCCTTTGGCTGAGACAAAAGGGGAGGAGAGGTGACTTGCAAAGATCAGGGTTGCTCATCATAGGAGCAGCTACTAACCTTTAGAGTTGCCCCAATGTCATCAGAGGAGTGCCTGCCACAGCTTGGCATTTCATGTCTACCCGTGGGAGGCATCCTTGGCCCCTGGACCCCTGACCCACTTGGGGATTACCTCGAGAGGTGGAAGAGCTCAAGGTGATCATCAGATGGATCAGGGCGGGGAACACAGTACATGCATGCCCCTGGCAACATGTGTGGTGTCACATTTGGTGACACCCCACCCAGGGACTGCATGTTCCCATGTGAGCAAGTGCTTCAGGAGGCCTGATTGCCTCACCCCATCAAGGGACAGGATGGTCAGGGCTCCTGAAGTGCTCGCCCACACGGGATTATTTTCTCTTGCCCATGGAGGCTAGAGTGGCCGGATTTCCGCCTCACTTGCCTCACGAATCTGGACAGGGGAGAATAATCAACGGAACTCACCAGACGACATGGAAAGCAACGGTTTCCCCGAGAGTCAGTGGAGCAGCCCGTTGTTTTTCTCCGTTGACTATTTTGGGTAAATAAGTAACCATCCATTACATGACACAATAAGCAACACAACGAACCCAGAGGAGGAGGGCCATGTAAGTTACCTTAGGTTCCTTGCAAGAGTGGGGGAAACATGGGATATAAATCTAATAATAAATAATAAAATATAAATAGATATTTGAAGGGTTGTCATGTTCAACTCCAGTTTAAAGAACCATCAGAGCTGTTGCCCATCACCAGACAACACCTGGTACTGCAGGTCACCTGAGCACAGTCTTCCACATTATGGTGAGATGTAGTGCATTTCTATTTAAATTCTCATAATTATTTCTAATTTGACACTTATACATATAAATTAGCATATGCAAATGTTATGCAAATCAGTGTTCTCTTTTGTTTTTTTTTCTTTCTTTTTTTTTGGGGGGGGGGGTTGATTCATAAGTGGTCAGCCCTAATCCCCCTGGCAAAAGGAGAGAAATCCCAATGTCATATGTAGGGTGCAAGGGGGACAGGATCTTGATAAACTCAGTATGTTTCATCTTAACCATCCTAAGTATCTGGGGGGGAAAGCCTTCCTGGACCATGGGGTAGCAGCACAATCCTTAAGAATGCTTTCTGCACAAAGATGAAATCAGCTTATTGTATGGTGTAGACTCCAGCAGCAAAGGATTTAGCGCATAAACCGATGAACATGCAACAAAAACGATATGAGCAGTAATTCAATGGTAATGGAAAACAAACTTACCATTAATTCTGGGGTCCCAGCTACTGAACTTTAGACAGAAAATGCCTAAGTAACCTAAATGTAATTTCTCTTCAGATTTTTTTTAAGGGGTGGAAATGCCATCCCCAACTCTCTAACCCTTCCCAATGTTGGTACCAGCTCAGCTGCTGTCGCCAATGCATTCAGGGTCCAGGAAACTCACACAGCTGTTTATGAGGACAAAGCAGAAGAGGCATCCCTTTGCCAGGACTCACACAGAGTGTTCCCAAGGAGCAAGTGTATCTGTCGATTTGAAGGCGGTGTGGTTTTGGAGCAGATCTAATTTAATCTGAAGTTGAGAAATGCAACCCTAACTTGGCTGTTCCATCCTCCATGCCCTAAACAATTCTGACAGGAAAACAGCTATTATTCATCTATAAACGGCTCTGGAATCTTAACCCACAGCACCCTTCTACTCCCATTAATTCCACTGCTGAATCGTGTTCTTCTTACCCATTTCCAGCTTTCTCTTTTTTTCCCTTTCCTCTTCCCCAGTTCTCTCCCTTTCTCCTTCACATTGATTTATATTTCAAATTAATCAATACAAAGTATTTCTACCTCATTAACACTACAGATACCCAATAGAACATCATAATGCGTCAACCTGAATAGTAGTTATTAGTATAAAATTAAAATATCAAAATAACATTTTAGCGAGAAGGTGTTGGGGAGCTTTTAAAAAGCTTCTTACCCCTAGGGTGACTCTATGAAAAGAAAGACAGGGCTCCTGTAGCTTTCACAGTTGTATAGAAAAGGGAATTTCAGCAGGTGTTATTTGAATGCATGCAACTCCTGGTGAAAATCCCTCTTCTACACAACAGTTAAAGGTGCAGGAGCCCTGCCCTCTTTTGTATCCATTCAGAAAAAAAACAGCAAGATAGGATCAACAAAACTGCTTTAAAATGATTTATAACAGTAGTGACAACTGTTGGGGCCTGTATCTATGCTGAATGGTCTTGCATTTTTTAAGCGCTTCAAAACCTGGAAAAATCTGTTTGAACCAGAAATGATAGTGGAACAAATGAAATGAGTGTGCACACTGTTGGCAATTAAGGCTCTAATGTTCATCTTGTTCCTAGCACAGAAGTTTTAGCTTTGGGGTGTGACATGATATATTAAAAAGAACAGAAGTTTCCATACACAATCCAGGAACAGGATATAATCAGCTGTCCGTAGCCAGTGAAATTAAGCAAATCTCACTGCAGTTCATCTCCCATTTGTCTTTTTGTGCACCACTGACAGCCTAAAAGATGGGTCAACTGAAACAGAAGCTGCAGTGTAGGCTGTGAAGAGTGCCACACTGGTCTGGTTCAGACGACAAGTTCATCAACGGGGCGGGAGGGGGAGGCAACTGTCTGTTGAGTTCATTATTGTGTCGTATGGGACAGACACACAACTGTCAGTATGGCAGAACTTGCAATGGCTGATGGGATAGGGCCGGAAGGACTGAGGGAGGAGGGAGGGAGGAGCACCAGCCACCCAGAAGGACACTGGGACTTTCAGCCGCACGATGGGGGCAGGGGCAACATGTTGTGTGGGGAGTACCAGCAAAATAATGAGCAGTGGGTGGGTGCTATGCCCCCCTCCATTGCCTAATATGTCATCCAAACCAGGCCACTGTCAGCTGTTTGGACCCATGGCCAATATGGCTTCCTCCTTTTCCACTGCAAACTGAGCAGACAATGGGACGTATGGGTACTCCTTCTGCCCTGTTGGTCAGCTGATATCAGTGGTCAGAGCCCCCTGTTTTATTGTTGTGACAAAAGTTATTAGGTCTGCATTTGGAAAGGAGAGCTAATGTGCAAAATGAAGATAAGATCAATCCTCAGGTTGCAGAAGCATCACACCACAAACAAAAGTACCTGTATATTTTCCCTATATAGCTCTGTCCTACTATGTCATCTGAGTCAGGTGCGGCTGCCCAGGTGCTAGACTGGTGGCTGGAAACCTCCCCAAAGAGGCTTGCCTGGTGCCCACATAATGGTTTTTGTTTGTTTGTTTGTTTTGGTGCCAGGCCAAGACTTTTTAAAATTATTTTCCAGGGTTCTTTAGGCTTTTTCTAGTCTTTCAGTGTGTGTGTTTTCTTTTATTTATTTATAGAATGTATTAGTGTGTTTTAAAGTCCTTGCACAACTGCTTGCTTTTACTTTGGCTTCCTATTCTAGTTTTATTCTGTTTGAAACTTTTTAATGTTTTTTTTTATATTGCGTTGCATTATTATGTTATTGGTTGTTGTTGTTTTGTATGGTTTTAAGTCTTGTTTTATGAACCATCCAGAGAGCTTCATCTATTGGGAGGTATAGAAATGTAACTAATTAATTAATCCAGACTCATGTCAATCCAGTTTCAGGCCTGGATTTGATATTGCAACAGCCTTAAATGCCAGAGTCAAGCAGAAATCCCCCCAATGCTGTTTTCTGAAACCAACCCTGAAAGTAGAATCAGTACAACTGCAGCATTGCGCCTCCTGCTCGCATCCCATAGAACTGTTACACAGCAAAATACTATGGTTGATGGTATCAAGAGCTGTTGAGAGATTAAGGAGAATTAGCTGAGCCTAACTCCCTCAGTACTTTTCCAATAGAGGTCTTCCATCAGGGCAACTGAGGGCATTTCAGTTTGAGTTTAGCCTACTCTGCCTTTTACACATCTGATCTGGTTTTATTGGAATATTGGTTTAAGTTTTTACTGAGTTTCATCTACTTCTTACATATTTTTTGTTTGCTGTCCTGCTGGGTTAAAACAACAATAACAGGTAAATTACTGCCCCCACTGTGTCTTTAGGGGGCATTTCAGGAATGATTTTTTTTTTTAAAAAAAATATGTAACTGTGAGTTTGCCATTGTTGTCATTGAAGGTGGGGGTGCTACATCATGTCTTCTTGTCTCTAGTGCTCATGCAGGCGAGAACATGCGGATGAATAATAAGGCATCATGTAAGTGAAAAGCCTGCCATTTCATTTCACTGGCTGTTGTGGTTCATTCTAAGCTGCCAGTGATAACCTACTGTGTGGAAATTATATTTTTCTGGTGTATTTTTAACCAAAAGAACAGTCTCTTTGGTTTTAAATCATCACAGCCAGCCTATTGCGGAATAAATTGACACATCATACAGGCCACAGCTAGTCCTAAGGTTTATCCTGGGATCATCCAGGGTTCTCCCCTGCCTGAGCACTGGATCCCCTGTGTGTCACCTAGATGAACAGGTTTGACCCCTGGACGATCCAGGGATAAACCTTAGGTCTAGCTATGGCCACAGTCTGCAGAAAAAAAAGCACTCAGCTAGGTATCATAGTGAGGAGGAGTCCCTTTGGCAGTGATAGGTGTGCTTTAAGCAGACAAGACTGTCCTTGTTGCTATCTGTAAAATTTTTGGGTGCAGGGTATTTATTTATTTATTGCATTTCTATACCGCCCAATAGCCGAAGCTCTCTGGCCAGTTTACAAAATTAAGACAGTTCAAAACAAAACAACAGTATAAAACCATAATATAAAATGCAATATAAAAGCACAACCAAGATAAAAACAGCAGCAATGCAAAAATACAAATTTAAACAAATTTTAATACAATTTTTGGTGAACCGCCCAGAGAGCTCTGGCTATTGGGCGGTATAGAAATGTAATAAATAAATAAATAAATAAAATACAAATTTAAAACAGCAAGGTTAAAATTAATTTATAGACTGTTAAAATGCGGGGAGAATAAAAAGGTCTTCACCTGGCATCTAAAAGCATATAATGTAGGTGCCAAACGAACCTCCTTAGGGAGCTCATTCCACAGCCGGGGTGCCACAGCAGAGAAGACCCACCTCCTGGTAGCCACCTGCCTCACTTCCTTTGGAAGGGGCTCGCGGAGAAGGAACCCTGAGGATGACCTTAGGGTCCAGGCAGGTACATATGGGAGGAGGCGTTCCTTCAGATAACCTGGCCCCAAGCCATTTAGGGCTTTGAATGTTAATACAAGCACTTTGAATTGGGCCCGGACCTGGACTGGCAGCCAATGAAGCTGGAAGAGGACTGCCGTCATGTAGTACAGAACCTCTGGTGCTCTAGAGATTCCAATCTGGCCCACTAGTTATACCTAGGGATGTCAGAGAAATCTACAATGGAAACAAATGAGTTCAGATTTTTATGAATTATCCCTGACGATTCCACAGTGGACCAGCTTTAACCCTGTCAGGCAGAGTCTGCAGACTTGTGGACTGTGATTTTGTACAAATTTCATTGTAGAATGATGCACCAATTTTTTTAAAAAAAAAAACAGCCCCAAATGTGCATTTCCCTCATAGGCTAAAGCGTGAAAATGCAGAATTTGTTGGAAATTGCACAATTGCGCATGTGTGAGTTTTTGTGCAAATTCAAAAACTGGGAAAAAACTGATTCCAGTGCAGGGTGGATAACAGAACCAAAGGCATCTGATGATCTGTGAAATGCATAATCTGTACATCCCTAGCACCACCTACTTCCCTTGACCCACCTCCTTTTTTCCCAGCCATTGATCATTTGATAAGTTTCCCAGCTCCAGTGCAGTTTCCCCCCCATTCTAAAAAGTTAAAATGCCTCTCCTAAGTCTTCATTACTGAGCTTTAAGCTAAAGTATGCTGGTCTTTTTGGTATCATAGAATAATAGAACAGTAGAGTTGGAAGGGGCCTACATGGCCATCGAGTCCAACCCCCCTGCTCATTTGCCCCCTCCCCTTTTGCCTTCAGCCCCGCCCACCATTTGGCCCCTAAGAGAAATGGAATTTGGCCCCCATGCTGAAAGAGGTTCACATAACCCTGCCATAGGTGCTGCTGCTGCTGCTCATCAGATGCTGTACAAGGCCAGAACTCTCTTTCACATGCCACTGACTATTCCTGGCAACAAAGCAGGAGAAAACTGCCCTTTCTCTAACCCCCTCGCTTATTTTCCAATGCACCCTCTTGCTTGAGACTTGCAAGCCACATTAGGACCTGCTGTTGTACCATTCATGTTAGCCTTGCACTGAGGAACCATGAACCACTGTACCATTCTATACAAGAATGTAAAAGCCTTTGCCTTGAATACTGGTTCTTGTAAGCGTGCAAAAGTTTCCATGCATAGGGCAAAGGCAGCACCAGGGGGAATTTTCAGATCTGTAGCTTAGCCCGAGAACACGAGAAATAGGATGTGTTCAGAAGTGATGGAGAATGAAAATCTCGGAGCAATATCACTGCCAGCCTCTTGGAATAAAACATGCAGCTGTACAACAGATTAGCTATTTGTTGCTGTCCGACTCTACAGTAGGGGTGCTAGGGAAAGCCCGGGCTGAAAGAGGCCCATCCAGCCTAGGTGCCTGTGGAGAATTGCTCCTCCACCCATTGCCTCAGTTGAGGAACGTTCTGCATGACGCTCCCCCTCCCAAGTGGGATATAACAGTAGGGGTTCCCAGTGGAAACGGTTGGCTCCGATATCAGTGGGGGGGCTGCAAATCCCCTCTGGGTTTCAGTCAGAACTCTAAAGGAACTATCCAAGCACCTTGGATGGCTCCTTTAGTGTTCTGAGTATGGAATAATAGAATCACAGAATAGCAGAGTCGGAAGGGGCCTATAAGGCCATCGAGTCCAACCCCCTGCTCAATGCAGAAATCCACTTTAAAGTAGTTCTGGCTAAAACGTGGAGTAGATTCCCTGCCCCACTGACATCAGATCCACCAGCCTCCATTGAGGGGGCCCCACCCCATCTCCCCCCTCTAGGCCCCCAGTAATCTCCAGCGAGGCTGGCCATTCCGCCCCCTGCTCCAGAGCTTGCCTCTGCAATATCACCCATTCCGCAAGCTGGCAGATTGCCTTTCCCTCCCTACTGATTCACTGTACTTTGCTCACATGCATTTGATATCTGGAAGCCGGGGCTTCTGGGTACAATTTGAAACCCACCTACCCACCCTGATACACACGCACACAAATGTCTCTCATAAAACCAAAATAGGTGGGGTGGATCAGCCCGATTGGCACGCCACATATCTGCTTGCTTCTCGGCCCTCAGTTATGCTGCAGCTTGGAGGTGAATGCTCCGATTTAGGCATTCTCCACCTCCAAATGTCTGGAATTCAGACGTCAAGCAGGCCATCCAGCCTGTTCTACTTTGTAAGCCTGTGTGTGTGTATTATATATATATTATATATTGTTATAGCTGCACCACTCCTATGTATTCAGGAAACTGTGCTTCTCTTTGTTATGACTGAGGTAGGAGTTTGTGTTATTGGCATACTCTTTCACTTGTATGAGAACAAGAAATTGGACTCTTTAAAGAACATTTCACTCGCAGGAGTTTTGCCAACTTCAAAATAAAAAATGGAAAGTCCCTCTATCGTCATTGCTGTGGATTTACGCAGCTCTTGTACCTGCATAAAATGCTTTGTAGTAGGCATGTGCTCCGCTCCGATTAGAAGCGCAGAAGCAGGAGCGGATTGGCCTGCTTCGCCTTGCCCAGAGGCGGAGTAGAAGCGGACCGCGGACCCCTAGAAGCAAGGCGAAGAGAAGCGCCCATTTTTCAGAGCTCCTCTTTCAGGCGGACCGCTCCGATCGCCATCTTGAAAACATTTCACCCATAGGATTGCATTGCGGAAAAGAATCGCGGATAACTGGGTTGTTTTTGAAGCTATCGTTCTGAAAATTCTTGTGCTCAGAGAGTCGTGGATGGGGGTCATTTTGAGCCTACTCTCAACTTTCTGCATCCTGTGGTTCACGTGCAAATTTTTTTAAAAAAATCAGGTACATTTACAATACAAACGGTAGGGTAAACCGGCTGCGGCGCAGCGGGGTTTATTTGAAGCGATGACAGGCACATTCAACTCCCAATCCTGATGAGAATTGATCACCTCATGAAGCATCCTCCAATCCCAGCGTTTGAGGGGGGGACTAAGCCAGAGTCACCCTCACAGTCAGAGCTCTCAGCGTCTTGTGGGTTTTGGCGTTCGTGGGGATAGGAGGTAGTTTTAGCTGCTGCTGTGTTTGGACTTTGGAGATAGGATTTAGCTTGGCGTGTGTTTGCTTCTTTCTGACTTTTTGCTTAGTTTGCTCTGTGTTTTTCCCTTACTTTGATTTAATATAAACTTTATTTTTAAATTTTGGAGTGTTTGTTTGTTTGGTTGGTTGGTTCTCCCCCCCTCCCCTCTCTTAAAGCCTGATTGTGTTTGATCTTCCTTGTTCCTTCTATCTATATACAACAAAAACCAAAAAATACCAAAAAAAAAAAAATATTTTTCTCTATTGCTCTGTGTTACTTGGACTGTGAGTCTGCTGTGCAACAGCCACAGATAGAGCATTTAAATCAAATCCTGTTTGGGCAAAGCATACACACACTTCTTGTCCCATTTCCCTACATATAGTATTCTGGAGATTTAGGATTTAGCTTGGTGTGTGTGTGTGTTTGTTTGCTTCTTTCTGACTTTTTGCTTAGTTTGCTCTGTTTTTCCCTTACTTTGATTTAATATAAACTTTATTTTTAAATTTTGGAGTGTGTGTTTGTTTGTTTGGTTGGTTCTCCCCCCCTCCCCTCTCTTAAAGCCTGATTGTGTTTGATCTTCCTTGTTCCTTCTATCTATATACAAAAAAAACCAAAAAATACCAAAAAAAAATATTTTTCTCTATTGCTCTGTGTTACTTGGACTGTGAGTCTGCTGTGCAACAGCCACAGATAGAGCATTTAATCAAATCCTGTTTGGGCAAAGCATACACACACTTCTTGTCCCATTTCCCTACATATAGTATATTCTTATACATATTATTATTAATATTAATATTATATTCTTATACATATTATTATTAGTATTAGTATATTCTTATACATATTATTATTAGTATTAGTATAATCAAAATGAGAAGAGGGAGCAGGCGCATGTCTGTGAAGGGGCGTGGTGAAAGCAGTGTTCAAGGCAAGGCTCAGGCTGGCACCAGTAAGCAGGCTGCCTCTCCTGCTGTGAAAATCAAATGGGCAAGTCCTTAGCTGGCTGCTCTGCAACAGAAGCAGGACAAGCAGCAGGCAGAGGCAGTCTCTTCTGCTACTTGTGCCCGGCATTCTCTTTTTGAGGGTGGGAATGGGAAAAGTGCCCCTTTGCAAGAGGCACGTGGCTGCAGTGCCATTACAGTAGGCGGCGGAGGAGGAGTATCCCCAACTCCTTCATTATTGTTTGAGCCCATGAGCCCGCTGCTGGACCTGTCTCCAGACCTCCTAGATGAGCAGGAAGAGGCGGTGGTCCTCCAGGATGTGGGGGCTGAGGAGGAGCAGCAGCAGGCCGAGGCTCTCTCCCCAGTCTCATCCCACACCTCTTCCGCTGCAACCCCTGTTTCTGTGGCAACACCAGAGAGCTCAGGCGGGCAATTGGTGGTGTCACCACGGAACTGAAAGACAAGTATAGTGTGGGACCACTTTGAGTTGGGAGCGGATCCCCGCTTTGCTGTCTGTCGCCACTGCAAACTCACCCTAAGCAGGGGTTCATCTACAGGGCATTATGGAACCAGCAGCATGAAGATGCATCTTCAGAGGCAGCACCAGGCGATCTTGCTGGGAAAAGAGGCGGGCAAGGCGACTGGTTCCAGGGGAAAGCCGAAGGCTGCTGCTGCTGCTGCTGCTGCTGGCACTGCCACTCTAAGCTCTCCATCTCCCATCCCCACAAGGGTTAGGCAGGCAACCCTGCAGGACATGGGGTGGGGGAAGTATGGACCCACAAGATGGCGTTTTCCAACGCCCACCCAGGGTGCTACTGTGGTGGGGCATCTGCCGGGACTGACTCCTCCCCAATACTAGATCTATGACATGTCACTCTGCCTGCCCCTCTGCTAGCCTGTCCTCCTCGGTGACTGACTCGCTGGGATGGTTTGCGTTTGCAATGCGTGACTAACTGCAGTGCTGGCTTAGAAACCAGCCATCCTTGCCTCACTTCCTTGTGCCCCCAGAAATGCCCGCAGCCTGCCTGCCTGCCTGCCTGCCTCCCTGTCTGTCTGCCCGCCTCCCCCGGGGTGCTGCTGTGGTGGGGCATCTGCCAGGACTGACTCCTCGCCTGCTCTGCCTGCCTCTCTGCCCGCCTGGTGCTTGGGAGATGGGCTTTGCGGTTCGTGCCCAGCACCCTCCGGCACGCTTGCTCCCAGTCATCCTCCTCTGTGCCCCTCAATGCGTAACTGCTGGCTTAGAAAGAAACAACCAGCCATCTTTGCCTCACTTGCTCCTTGCGCCTGCTTACGGGTTGGTTTGCTATGCGTTAGTGCTCAAGCCATCCTTGCAGCACTACAATGCATGCTGCCTGCCTGCCTGCCTGCCTTCCCTCCCTTCTCCCCTTCCCGCCTCGCAGGGATGGTGTATGTGTCTTGCTTTGACTCAGGGGAGAAGTCCTTCCTGTGCTCACTTAGACTTTATCAAGTTCAAAAATCCATTTTTCAAGTGTGCCAGAAGATTTAGGGTTATCTCATGGCATGTTGGGATTTCCTTTCAACTGGCCCCATTGAGCTGTCTGCATTGCAATTTTAAAATCCCTGATATACTGGAGTGTCCGATTTTCAAAACTTCCCCTAACATCAGGGAATGATGGGATTGGCTTGAAACTTGGCGTCCATGGGGACACATGGGTAAGCTGTCATGGGACCAAAGGATAGGTTTCTGACGTGCAAATTGACGTAGTTGTAGAATGGGACTTGATTTGGGGTGAGTTAAAAAGTTTAAGCCGCGCCAAAAATCAGGGGATGATGGGATTGCCTTGAGTCTGGGCATCCATGTGGACACATGGATTAGCTTTCATGGTGCTGAGTTTGAGGTTTCTAACATGCAAAATGACAGAGCTATGGAAAGGGGTGTGAATGGGGTGCCCGATTTTCATAAATTCCCCAAAAATCAGGGGATGATGGGATTGCCTTGAAACTTGGCGTCCATGTGGACACATGGATAAGTTATCATGATGCCGAGTTTGAGGTTTCTAACGTGCAAATTGACATAGTTGTAGAATGGGACAATTTGGGGTGAGTTAAACCGCGCCAAAAATCAGGGGATGATGGGATTGCCTTGAGTCTGGGCATCCATGTGGACACATGGATTAGCTTTCATGGTGCCAAGTTTGAGGTTTCTAACATGCAAATTGACGGAGCTATGGAAAGGGGTGTGAATGGGGTGCCCGATTTTCATAAATTCCCCAAAAATCAGGGGATGATGGGATTGCCTTGAAACTTGGTGTGCGTGTGTATACTTCCATGAGGTGTCATGGTGCCAAACATGAGGTTTCTAACTTTCACAGAAAAAAAGTTGTTGTTTTTTTTAGCTTTCAATGCAACCCTATGAGGGGGGAAACGGAGCTCCGATCCGGATCTGGAGCTCCGAGCGAAGCGGAGCGGACATAGGCGGAGTGGGGGCGGGGCGAAGCGGCCCGATCCACAAATCACGGATCTAGAAGTGAAGCGGAGCGGGGGGTCCGTGCACACCCCTACTTTGTAGCACCATCGGCTCCTACATGTCAGCACTGAATACAGGGAGGGGACACTCTTGTGTACTTGACTGCAACGCCCATATTCTCATGCCACGGATCACTGCCTGAGCCCTTCCTCCCCATAGTGCACATTGCTCTTCTTTACCTGCTTCTTTTCCCTGGGATTTATTTTCTTGGCAATAGCCTGCCATGCACTGATTTTAAAAGAAAAGAGGTTGTGTGAGTCCCTTTGGTTTAAAATACACCAGGAAGACACAATGTGTTATTGCAGTGGTTCCCAAAGTGGGCAATACTGCCCCCTTGGGGGCGGTGGGATTGCATAGGGGGGCGTTAAGAGGCAAATGGACGGCAGGGGGGCGCTAACAGGCAAAGGGACGGCAGGGGGGCACTCAAGGTGGTCTCTCCAGAAGGTCCTAAAACCCAGGGAACGAGCAGGAAAGAGCGGCAAATTAAGCTACTCTCCCCACATCGCTCCTGCTCAGGAAAGACTTTTTCACTCAAGCAGTCGCTGTCTCCTCCACTCAAGCCCACAGCAGCCCCACCAGAAGTAGGGGGTGGGGGAAGCGCCCACAGGAGGCAGCAGAGCAGGAAACAGCGGCGAATTCAGCTGCTCTGCCCACTCTTTTCCTGCCTAGGAGGGCCCAGGGCTTCTTTCCTGCTGGAGCCACTGCCGCTCCCTCGCTCCCTCGGCCAGAGCTGCTCCCTCCTACAAGCTGCCCCGGCAGACCTCTCGCGATAGTTGCTGCACAAGGCGGGAGCAGCAGCCCTGCGGCAGAGAGGAAGGAGCATGTGGAGGACGGTGGGCAGCAGAGCAGCTGTCAAGAAGAACAGCCAACCAGCAGGCTGGGTGGGGAGTAGGACTGCTTATGCTGCTGCAAGGTATCACCAAGCTCCGTTCCCCTGTCAGGAGTTGCAGATTGGGGCCATCTCCCCTCTGAGCTGCTGCCCTCCTGTCCTAATCAACCCAGCAGTTATTGTGAGGCTGGGGGGAGGGGGGATGGAGAGAGAGAGAGAGAGAGAGAGAGAGAGAGAGAGAGAGAGAGAGAGAGAGAGAGAGAGAGATGCTGTGTGTCTGTGTGTGTGCTCCCACCCCTCAAAAAAATCTGGACTATAACAGGATTGGGAGAGAAAAGAAAAGGGGGAGGGAGAGAGAATTGCAATTCCCCAGGTCCTTCCTGGCTAAAGAAGATTCAGCAGCACCTTTTTCCAGAATGCTTGCTGAAACAATTCCTATCTGCCCTTGCTTATTTCAGGGTGTCTTTTTTCAAGCGTTCTTTTGGTAAACATGGTATGTGTGTATCTTGTGTCACCATAAAAACAGAGCTGCAGCACAATCCTAAGTATGTCTATTCAGAAGTAAGCCCCACTGAGATCAATAGAACTTACTCTGAGGTAAATGTGCATAGGATGCAGCCTGAAAACGAAGAGAGGGTGACGAAAAGACAGGAGAAAATGAATTGTAGAAATAGAATAGCAAGGTAACTGTGGGATATTATTTAACCATATTTAAAGACAATAAGTACAGTAAAATTAGTGCTCCTCTACATCAGTCCCAGCCAGGTTTTCCATAGGAAAACTCTGTACCAGGTGGCAGATAATTATTTAAAATTTTAATTAAAATACATTATCCTTTCCTATAACAAAATGGTGCTTACTCCTAAGTAAGTGTGTTCCACTGAAGAAGGGAATCCTATTTGATTCCTGTATTCATGCTAGTGTGACATAAGTTAAAGGCACAATTTTTTGCATGTTTAGACAGAAAAAAGTCCTTCAACTCCTATAATCCCTCTAAATGGGAAGCACCCACTCCAGGCTTGCAGAGGGAGGGGGGGAAAGAGAGCAAACGCCTCTGTTTGCAGCCAGCATTGGATTTTGAATAAAGTATTCAACTAATTGTTACTGTTTTGAATTTTATTGTTATTATCTTTCTTAGTGGGTCGTTGAAAACCACTATTCTGAATAATGACTTTTGTAGGGTAGGGTAGGGGGCGCAGGGCATGAGTTTGTGGAACCAAGGGGGTGATTACCTGAAAAAGTTTGGGAACCACTGTGTTATTGCAAAACGGTTCACCAGACACATGGGTGATTCTAGACAAGGCTTTTATTGTGCAATGGCCCTCCTGCCTTCACATAATTTTACTGGAGTTGGGACAATGAAAAGACGGAATAGCTGCACAATGTGTTGGGGAATTAATAGCAGGAGGCGCCACCCATCTGGAAGCACCCAATGTGTGTGATATTATAGGTTTCAGTTCCACAAAAGTGCTTTAGTGCTCATGCAAGTGTACTAAAGATTTATTCGCCACCATCACCACTCTGAGATACAATTTCTGCACACAACGTGAAGTGAAACTATGGAATTTGCTACAAGTTGCAATGATGGCCGTCAATTAAGATGACTTTAAAGGAGGCTTAGTCAAATTCATGGAGAAGGCTCTCAGTTATGGAGGCTGGGTGTCATACTTTACAATGACAGTCCTCTTTTTTAGAGAGCTGGCAGAAGTCCTCCATTTGAAGGTGTCCTCTATTTGATAACCAGTCCAGTTTAAAGTCAAAGAACCATGAAGAGGGAGAGCAGCAGGGGCCTTGAAGTTGACCATCAGCAGTGAACATCTGGACAGCAGACTGAACCAGCACACAGGTCACCTCTGCCCAGTTCCCCCAAACTATAGTGAGATGAATTGTAGTTCTATTTAAATTATAATAACTATTTCTAAATTTGCAAGCGATTGGGTGTCTTCTTTTGTTCTTTGGGGGTAGGGGTGATGCATTCTTTCTCTTTTGGGGGGAGGCATAAGTGGCCACCCTACTATCCATGGCTACTAGTCATGATGGTTATATATTACTTCTAGTATCAGGTGCAACCCATCTCTCAATACCATTTCCTGGGGCACACAAGCAGGAGGGTATTATTGCTCTCCAGCATGCGGATTCTATAGGCATCTGACTGGCTAATATGGGAACCGAATCCTGCACTAGAAAGGCCTTTGGTCTGATTCAGCAGGGTCTCCTCCAGTGGCACCCATGACGCTCTCCACTCCCTGCCCCCTTAAAGAATGTTTTAAAATAAAACCTTGGAACAACGTGAGGAAAGTCTTCTTTCTCTCCCGTTTTAGCCTTGCTCTTGCTCTCCTGTCTTCTCCTTTGCCTTGCTGTTTCCTCTCCCAGCCTCTAGCTTCACTGTTTTTCTCCCCACTCTTGCTGTTTCTCCACACTCCCAGGCTTGCTCTTTCTCTATAGGCTTCATCCCACCAGCCTTATATTGTGCTGCTGCAGGGAATTCTATGCAATGGACTCAAATGACACAGACGTTATAGTCTGCTTTCCCTGCGAAGGACTCCGATGATGTCGATGTCCTGCTGTGATTGTGGTTCTTCTGCCCCTCACAGAGAAATAATATGGTGCGCAGAAAATCTGGTTCTTCTGGTCATGCGAAAGCACATCGCTCAACCTTTAACATGTATTTTCAAACATCGTTTCATTGCACTGTTTTTTTGGCGTGGTTTCAAAGGGGGGGTATTGCTGATGAAAGAGAGGGGTGTGCCAATTGAAAACCTTTCCCTCTTCTGCTTCCAAAATCCTTCATTCTCTCCTTGCAGGGGAAACAGGACCAGCTAATCCCCAGTTTAACAAGGAAAAAGCAGCAGCAACAACCATCACCCACATATATACAGGACTGTGAGGGAGGAAAGGAAGGTGGGGGGGAGACTTTTTGGATCTGTGTGTGTTTTTAACGGAACCTTTGCTTCAAAGCATATGGAAAATGCACCCTCCTTGCCAGCAGCACCCTCATTTTTAAAGATAAAGAGATCCAAATTGGCACAGTCAAAGGTCTTAAGGAGGGCTTTCAGTATACCAAATTTTAATCAGATTGCTTCATCCATTGATTAAATATGATTATTAAAAATTTCCTCCCTTAAACCCTTACTGTTTATAGTTTTCCACTGGTCTGTAGGTCCCTAAGAGCCCTATTCAAAGCAATACAAGGCTGGTCATTTTCACCCAAATGTCTTGTCAGTTTCAAGCGAAGTCCTTTGGCTGCTTCTGAATCTGTGTGTGTGTCCCTGTCAGTGTCCTTGTCTCTCTCTCTCTCTCTGTGTGTGTGTGTGTGTGTGTGTGTGTGTGTGTGTGTGTGTGTGTCCTTTTCTATCCTACTCTACCCCATTCCCCTATCCCCTCCTTGCTCTCCATGGGGGTGGGGCTCCTCTCAACATCACAGACACAGGCTGTGTGTCTCTTCCCTTATTGATTTGTCTTCCTAAAAACATGTGTTGCTCTTGTTCTTATTTGAATGGGAGTCGGTGAGGGAAGGACACAGATTGTACTTCCATTCCTTTGAGCATGTGAAGCTGAGTGGGGGATTGCAGGAGACACAAAGAGGGTGATGCAGAGATGGAAACATTCTCCATGAGAGGGATCCTGCATCTCCCCACCTTTTTCTTTTTGTTTTTTAACAATGGGGGGTCCCTTGTTTATTGGGAGCCCCCACATGAGAAAGGATGGGTTAATCCTTTCACTAACTGTGATTTTCTTCTCAATGTCTTTGTCATTGGAAGTCCTGGCGCTGCGTTTGAAGTCTCCTCCTCCTTACCCTGGAGTTGAGATGGCCACTTCCTATCTCACTTTGCTCCCCACCCCAGCCACCCACCCCATTTTTTTTTCCTTTTTAAAGTTGCAAAAATTAAGACTGCAATCCAAGGGGCTCTAATTTGGAAATGCATTCCATTGAACTCAATGGGATTTATTTACTGAGTAAGCATGCAAAAGAGTTGATTGCAGTCTTATGTAAGGTTCTACTTTGGTGTTCAGTAACAAGAGAAGCAAATCCCAATCTCTGTTGTCAGAGGGGGAGTTGTCCCCACTTCAAACAACCATTAAAGGATAGGAGGAGGTACAAAGAAGATCTGGGGGGTGGGGATAACAACATGTGTGAATGAACCTCAATGGATCTCCACAACGCGCTACAGCAGAGGTGTAGGTTTACAAGCTTTCATACACTATATAAGCATTATGTAAGCACTATGTAACCAAAATGAGATAATTCGAGGGTAAACCAGAACAAAAGTGTACGTGGGATGAATCTCTGTCTCTTTGCCTTACTATTTCCCTCTCAGCTTCTACCTTCACCATTTCTCTGACCACCATCACCTATGTAGCTTACTTTAGACTAGCAAGGCCCCCAAGGCAGCCATTATGTGACTAGCCACATCCTCCATAGGATCCATTTTGTAGTGGTGCCCACAGCCGTTTCTGAAATGCCCAAACATGCCAAATTGGGGGGGGGGCTGTTCTAGGGACTAGAGGGAGAGGTGTGAAAGCTGAACAATGACAACTCAGGTCTAGTAACTCAGGCTAGTGACAATTTTAAATGATATCCCTGGAATTTCTTTCGAAACCTAATAGGGGCAGACAAGTCCCAGCATTGCAAACCCTCCTCCTAGTTAAGATACAGGGCAATGAGGAAGGTCAATGTGATCTCTGTGATGGATGGTGAACTTTTCCCAAGAACAAGGCTCCCAAGGCCACCAAGTGAATCCACAACAACGTTGAGATGTGGACACACATTTGCGTGTTCAACACGCTACAGGGTCTCATGATACTCACTGCCTGCTGTGAAATGAATGACTTTCTTTCTCCAAAATGTTTGGCCGGTGACTGTATTACAACAGAGGGAAGTCATGTTCATTCTTCACATCACCTTGTAGCTCAACCTTTGTGGCAGGCGGCAGCCTCTGTTTAGCCCACTGATGGAGATTGAGGAACAAGAGAACCTCTCTTCCACATGCCTTCCTTGAAATGAATGCCTTTTCCCCCTCCAAAATGTTTGGCCAGCACGAGTCTTACAATAGGGGGATGAAAGTTGAAATCCTTGGGCAAATTTGCTTGGCCTCGGTACAAATAATCCCCACTTTCAGACACCCACGCCCTTCTCCATATATATTGCAAATGTGGTTCACCAACCTACCCTGTGGCTTTTCTAGAATCTTCTCAGGCTGCATTCCTTATTTCTACAGCTTCTCACCTATTGCTGTGTCTGAAATTGGCATGCTCAGCATCTGGAAGCTGCACATTGCATAATCATAAAATATCTCAGGCCCTGTAGTAGAAGGAAAAGTAAGTCAGACACTGAAAGGCGCCTGGTGCTATCTTGCTCCAGTTTTATCTCCTTCCCCCGCCTGCACCACTGTTACAGTTACCAACTCAGGTTTACTCTTTACTTGATTTGTTAAATAATACAAATTGCTCTGGGACTGTTTTATAGGTATCCATTTTCCCTTCCAAGTTTGGGCACAGGAAATGCACAATTTCTCTGTGAGCACATTTGCAATGTTTTTTGTTTGTTTGTTTTTAAAGGAATTTATGGGAAACAAACTTTTTCAAGGTGGTTTATCATTAATATATTATTTTTCCAACGTTGTGATTTTTTTTGGGGGGGAAAGGAAGAATCATTGTTTTGAGTCACCCCTAATAAAACATTTTTAAAAAAAGAATGCAGTATCTAAGAACCTTTAAAACAGTAGCATACAACAAAATCTCTAATCAGACCAATAATAAAAAATACATTGCCATTTAAAACAGAGATAATGACCACTTTAAAAAATATCAGTCATTTCCCCCTCTCCCCCCCCCCCCACACCGATAAAAAGCAGAGTGAAATGAAAAGGTCTTTAAAACCCACTTAAAAGCAGACAGGGAGGGACCCAAACATGCCTCCCTTGGGAGGGCGTTCCATAGATGTTTTAATCATTTTATATGTGAGATAGCAACTGAACAAACAAATTTAGGTCAAATAAAATGTGAATGTGTCTTCTTTGGGGTTTTTTAGTTTTATTTTCATCATGGGTGAATTAGTGAGATCATTGCATACAAGGGTGTTGTGCACAGATGGAGGAACCTAGCCCTTTGGTTATTTAAAAATTGGCATATATGGAGCATACAGTTATGAACTTGTCTAAATTACTGTGAGGCTGACACAGTAGTTCAAGTGCTGCAGATACATCCAAAACTAAAGAAATGTTGGCCTTGAAAATGACCTGCTGGAAGACAGAAGGGGGAGGAGATAAACATTTCAACTAATGCAGCATACACAGGACTAATCTTCTTGGCTTCTTTGCCAGAACAGTCTCCGTGAGAAATCTTTAACCATTTTCCTGCTGGTAGTTTATGGGAAAGCAGTGTCCAGCAATTACCTAGGAGAACATCTAACTAGGAACAGCCTATTCTGTTTTACACAGAAAGGCAAATTCCGATCATTCCTTCAGTCTGCCCCCTCCCCGCTTTTTTTAGGGTAACGTGTGCAAGCTTGAATAAATAGCAATACATTTATTAATGGAGGAAAACAGAATTGATTTATTTATTTGTTAAAGGGAAGTTACTGTATTTATATCATCTTAAGAGGAACACAGTTCTAGGACTCTATAGCAGGTTAAATGAAGAGTCGTGATGGACTCTTGAGAGGGGCAAGGAATGCATAAAATAACTACCCTAACCATGGGCAAGTCTACACTGTCCATTTATCCTGGGGTCATCCCTGTACGTTCAAATGATACACAGGGGATCCTGGGGTCAACCAGGGATGACCAGAGACTTTCCCCAGGATAATTAAAACCAGGGATTTCCTGGTTTTCCCATGGTCCCGAGACAACCCTGACCACCACGGCTGATGTGCTCAGTGCTCCCTCCGAGTAGCGGGGCTCTTTAAGTGGGCATGGAGCTGCACAGGGTGACTCCATGCCCATCAGGAGTGGGGTGGGAGCAATTTCACCATCCCCAGGATGGCTGCCAGTGCTTTTGTGTAAAGTTTTTTTTTAGAAAAACTTACTTTTTCGGAGGATCGGGGCTGTGCAATTGTGCAACCGGCTCCTCCTTCCAGAAACACACACACACACACCACGCCAGACGTCCCTCTTTCCTTCCAGAACGTTGCACTGGCATATGGACTCTGAGGGAGGATCATGGAACACGGAAATCCCGAGATCCTCTCCCCTGAGTCCCAGAAAGCCCATGGGTGTAGACATGCCCCATGTTTAGGTTAATGTCTGAACAGGACTCCTGTTAATGTGACAAGTCTACCATGCACTCCTTCTGTCTTCAAATTAGAGACGACTGAACTTCCCCCGTTTCTTTCTTGTTTAGTTGCATGCGCTTTTTCTTGCATGTGCTTGTTCTTTTCTGCAATCTACTTATCCTGAATTCTCCTTCAACCTGGAGAATTTCTAAAATTAATCCCAGAATTGGGACATGAAAAGTTTGGCATATCTTTCATTCCTTTATATCTTTCCCCCTTCCTACTGTACTGGTGTAAATATGTCGGATATATATATATATATATATATATATATCTGAAAAAAGTTGATGTGATTGTTTCTATGATTGCCTCAGAAGTCTTTAGGCATTGTTTTAATGGTGTTCACATGTGCTCTTGCACATTAGTAAAACACCACACAAAAATAATATTGCTACAACCACACGCACAATTGCATCAGTAGATTTTGCTTCGTTGCATTATTTTAACATGCAATCTTGATGCTATCCTATGAATAATCATGTCAAGATTGGGAATGTGTTTTTGCTCATTAACAGCATTTGCAGTGTTGCACATAATCATCAATAATGTAAAGGGGCGGAGGACTGCACATGATGGTCTGGTCCTAGTTCAAATTTGGGAAAAATGGAACAATAGAAAAATTCTAATGCATCAGTTCCAGTTTGGAAACAAGACCATGTAATTCAGAACTCCCAAATCTCGTGTTATGGGTGCAGGGGTGGGGGGGGTGGGGAGAGAGAATTTTCCCTACTTCAAACCTTTGAGAGCTGCAATTGCCCTATGAAGTTAGAGCCTCCAGAACACCCCAGGCTAGAAGGCAAGAAGGTCTACTAGAGCAGGAAGGAGAGGCTAAAGGGGGAGATCTTGAATAACAACTATGGTGGGGAAGACAGTTTCTGGAGCTTCTGCTTGAGGTATTATTCTCTGGGCAGGAACTAAGGCTATTGTTAGACCAGGGTTTAGCCCAGTGCAAGCCCCGGGCAAGCCCCTGTGCGTCCAGATGATGCACAGGGGATCCCAGGGTCAGGCAGTGGTCAACACTCCCTTGGCCCGGGGTAACTGGAACCACTTGTGGCCAGGTATTTCCCGCGGTCTCGGCCTGAGACCACGGGCGTGTAGACTGGTCCACCGCTTTTTCCGACTACCACAATTACTTGCGAGTAGCTGAGAAAAGCAGCGGATGGGGCGCAGCACTCCACAGGACCGCTGGGCCCATCGGGGCAGGGGGAGAGATCGGGGGTGGGGAGATCAGGGGAGTGGAGATCGTCGGGGGAAAGCGGAGATCACAGGGGGGAAACGGAGATCGCGGGGGGGAAGCAGAGATGGGGGAATCACGGCCATGGTGGGGAAATCGGGGGCAGGGGGAGTGGGGAACCCTTTTTTTTAAAAAAAACCCACTTACCTTTGTCGCTGGTGCTCTCCGGCGCACCTGGCCCTTTAAGTAAAAAAAAAGGCAGACGCAACGGGGCTTTCCCAACTGGGGCGACGGCCGGCGCTACTTGTAGAGTGGGCTCGCCCCTCCTCCCACACGGATCACCAGGTAGGTCTAGCAACAGCCTATGACTTTCCTTTCCAGATTTCTTCCCTGCCCCCATCCACCCCATTCTCAAGCAAAACATATCAAGCAGTTTAAAAGAGAGTGGGTTGATCCCCACTAAGGCTGGAATCCTGTGCATATTTACCTGGAAGCAAGCCCTATTAAACTCATTGGGACTTTCTTCTGAGTAGACATTTATATGTTGGCACTGTTAGTCTTGATGTTGCCCTATCTGGCTCCACTGCAGGAAGAAATATGGCCTAATCTACACCAAGCAGGATATAACCCTATGAAAGTGGTATGAAAGTAGTACATAAAAGGCAGGAGACACACCAAGCAGGATATAGCACTGTGAAAGTGGTGTGAAAACGGTATGTGGTATGTGTCAATGGGCCCCAAAAGTTGTCAGTGCACTTCAATACTGCTATAAAGCAGGAGTGTGGCTCCTGCCTTTGATATACTGCTTGCATACCTCTTTCATAGTGCAATATCCTGCTTGGTGTAGATTCAGCCTATATGTGCGAGAGTTCAAACCATGGCTTTTGGCTTCTCATATATTGTTGTGTTGTGCTAACTACCCCAATGACCTCAGGATACAAAGGACCCGAGGACATTGATATGGAGCCAGGGAACCGCCCAGAGAGCTCCGGCTGTTGGGCGGTATAGAAATGTAGTAAATAAATAAATAAATAAATAAATAAATAATAAATCAGCACAGGGACATGAATCCATTTGTTTCTCCTTGTGCTCCTTGTGCACCTTTGAAGAGCCAAAGAGAACAGTAGATTGGAAATCTATGGCAATTCTACCTCCCACCATAAGGACAGTGTGCAACATCTGTGTTGTTGCTTGCCTGGCCCAATTCACACTATTTCAAGTACAGCATTCTGCATAAGCTGATGCATGAACGATAACACCCCAGAGTCACAACATGTGGCAAACATGGGACTCATTGGATTGTCAACTAGATGCTATTTTATTGGTCCATCCAATAATGCCTCATTTTGTCGCAGAACCAGTAATGGGATGTGAAACATCAAGAAAGCTCCACTTTCTCCCAAGCTATACCCATAATGCACCAAGTTTTGCCTGGGTTCTGCCTGTGAGTGAAGGAAAGGAAAGAAACCTCTCGTGCAAGCACTTGAGTCATTGCTGACTCCTAGAGGGACGCCTGCTTTCGCTGAAGTTTTCTTGCCAGACTTTGTAGCGGTGTGGTTTGCCTGTGAGTAGGAGCAGCAAAAAACCTGTGAAAGGAGCAGCAATGAACAGCTTAGAAAAGCTGGATTTCCCTTTTCAAACGTAGGTAGCTGCACATCTTAGAAGCACTGATATCTTGTGTGCTGGTCTCTATCCCCAGTCTTAATTCAAACTGCTGCCCCCCTACCAGCTCCATCCCCAGGTCTCTTATGACCCAGGCCTCACCCATGTATCAGAATGTTCTGTTTCAAGAGACTGCAGCCCTATCAGTTCAATTGACCAGGTTCTGCTCAGGATCTCACTGCTCTGTCTGTGCCTCCCCCTTCAGCCCCTCTGATCCCATCCAAGAGACCATCATTATTTTTAAAAAAACATCCAAAGTTGGCAGCTGTAGAAACAAATGGAAAAGAAGTGATGTGCCATTTCCTTGGCTTGTCCAAATGCAGGCAACAGCTGAGGGCAATAACAGAAGGCAGAGATATACCAAAGCTATGCCATATGATCGAGATGTGCCTATGGTCATTTTGTGGGTCCACAAATTTTGCCCTTGGTAATCATTTGTGGTCACCAAGCCCAAGCCCTAGTGAGGAAGGAACGAGCTTCTATCTCAACGAACTTCCAAAGCACAATGTGAAGTCAGGGCAACTCTCCTGACTGCTCCCCGCCCCCAGCTTAACTCCAAGCACCAGAGGACATCTGAAATGTGTCCATATTGTTGTGCTGCATACCTGAGGTGCTGAAAGCACTTCAGAAGCACGGTGTGTCCTCTCCCTCACCTTGGAGGTGGAAAGGGGGCTAGGGGTCATCCCTGCAGTTTTGCTCAGCGTTGGAGACACCCCCCAGGTCTTTGGAAATGCAGCAAAACTGTGGAAACAATCCCTCTGCTCAGGTCCAGGTTTGGGAGAAAGCCTGAGGCTCATCGTGTTCACCAGATTGAGGGGGGAAGTATTCCTGGCCCTGGTCATTGTTCTAACAAGTACCATTCCAGCCCAACTGGCCCCAAGCTAAGCCAAAATATCCTGGTAAAAGATAGAGGGTCATGTGTCCTCTTTTACAGAGGACTATCCTCTATTTGAAGGTGTTCTCTGCTTGAAGGGCTGTCCTGTCTAATTCCTGTCCTAAGGAATTGTTTCCCATTAACTGTTGACTTCTGAATGGCGCATGGGTCACTTGTTCACAGTCTTTTAAACAGTCTTTTACTTTTACACACACAGACACACACAGACACACACACACACTAGCATATGCACAATTCATGCAGAACACGTACCCATTTTTGGTGATGCATTTCCTCTTTTTTGGAAACCACTATTACAATAACGTGCAATGGATCATGCTGTACTTCCTCCAAGTTCTCCATGTCCCTAGCACCAGGGTACTTCTTGCTATAGCAGTTGCAATTGAGGCCTTGTTGGCACATCAGAGGAGGCAAATCTATCTGATGTCTCTGCCAAAGTAAAGAAAGGCTCATGTTGTTAGGAGAGCATGAAAGCTGGGGAGGCCAAGGACTGGCTTTATTTGTCTCTGAGAACCTACCGGTTGAATCCAAAGGATGCATAACTATAGATTGCCCTGGAGACTGAAAGTCAGACTTATTGAGGGTGCAACCCTATGCATGTTTAGTTTATACAGAAGAAAGCCCTACAGCTCCCAGCATGTTCCAACCAGCATGGACATTTTTCTGTCAAAACATGCATAGGACTGGACCCTTAGCTGCTGCCTTATTTGTGAGTGCAAATAACTAGAGTCAAGGGGGTACTAAAGGCAAAACGACAGCAAACCATGGGCAAATTAAACAAATCCCTCTAGTATACAAGATCTATCCTTCTTTTAGACTGGGGTGTGTGCATGAAATGGAGGCTGAGGCCAATCGACATGACCACTTCTGAGGCTGGTTGTCATTTAAAGCATGGTGGGGTATCTTCTCTGGTACATGGAGATGTGGGAATTCTGCCCGGGTTTATGAGCTGATTAAAATGTGTGTTGATTGGAGGTGCACCATTGCCCATCCCAGTGTGTGTGTGTGTGAGAGAGAGTCTGTGTATGTGTACACAGCTATTTGTTTGTGTGAAACCTCAGCATGGGTTCAAATAGTAGGTTCCAAGCCTGAATAGGAGGGAATTTTGGCAGGTGCAGCATACCATGTCCCATCCAAGTGCTACTACAAAGATGAGAAAAACATAAGGAAGTGAGGAGTGGAATCAGACCTTTAACTCCATAGCAGCCCTGTTAACGGCCAAAGCAGATAGAGGCAGCCACATTTGTCTTTTCATATTCCTGCCTAATTTATGGCGTAAGCGTGGAATAAATTGTATGCATGGATAAGGCCTGATCTCACTCACCTCTGTCACTTATCATGCTTCCTCCACCCCAACCCCAGTCCAGCTCATGTCAGATATTGGAGGAGGGTTGGGAGAAGAAAAGTGTTTGCAGTGACAGAGTGAAACAAGGTAAGATGGGGAGGATTTAATTCTCCTCAACCATGGGAACATTTTGTTGTAAAATTACACTCACCCGCACCTACCCCAATCCTGTTTTAGATGTAAATAGGGCAGACACATGAAGAACAATCACAGCTGCCTGTGACATTTCGTTTGGCCCTAAGTAGGCTCCCCACGTGTCCTATTTTACAGAGGACATTCCTCTATTTGAAGGGCATCCAGAACAGTCCTCTATTTTGAAGGCATCCTCTATTTGAGGGACTGTCCAGTCCAAATCTGGAATAAAGATAAAGGCCTCTCAGAAGGAAGAGCTGGTCCTTGAAATTGCCCATCATCAGCACCTGGACAGCTGATTGAGAAAGACCCACAGGTCACCTGGTCACAGTCTTCCACACTAGAGTTACATGTGCTGTACTTTTATTTAAATTATAATAATTATTTCTTCATTTGCAACTATACATATACACATGCAAATGTTTTGCAACTTGGCATCCCCTTTTGCCCTCTTTTTTAGTGATGCGTTTCCTCTTTGTGTGGCGATTCATAGGGGCCAGCCTTGGCTTAAGGCAAGTCCATCCTTTTTAGCGACTGTTCTTGGAGCAGAAGCCTAGAGTCTCGGATCAAATTGTGATTATGGTGTGCTGTTTCCAGAATGGGTCAGGGGCTGTTTTTCTTCACCACAGTTTTGCTCTTTATTAATCATTCCAGCTATAAAATGCAGGTCCTGCTATTATCTTATTAGCTTGAACCAAGAGAGCTGGCTTTGTTATTTCAAGTCTCACTGAGGAGAGAATTTGCAAAGCCTGCAGCTATTCAGGCCTCAAAATTACAGGAAATAACAAAAAGAGGAAAGTTTCGAGAACCGCACAAAGCAAGGCCCGCTGCCCTTTTGACTCCAGTCAAGCCGGGTTACGCAAGCCTTCTAGCATCCCTCTCTCTCTCTCTCTCTCTCTCTCTCTCTCTCTCTCTCTCTCTTTCTGTCTTTCTCACAGCCCTATTCTGCCAAAAGCCCTGATCCATGCCAATCCATTGTTATTATTTTTGTTTTTAAGTCACACAGGATGCTCTGAAGCTTCAGATCTGAGGCCCGCTTCCCTTGAGAAAATGTACAGCGGAGGCGCCACTCAGATAATTTGCGCTACCATTTCTTAACTTGGAACCTGTGGTTTATCTTTTAATTGCTGAAAAACAGACTAATAAAGCACAGCTCATTAAATGTCCCAGCATTGTGAGATAGTACAGCTAGGTTCTCCTGTTAAGTCTTTTCAGGCTGGCTAAAAAAGAAAAATTGAAAGACAATGCTCAACCACGGTATTTAAAGGTTTACAAGACGTATGATGCTCATTGGTTTTGCCCAAGAACTTTTTGGGTCCCCAAGATAAAAACAAAGCAATTAAAGGGGCCTACAGAGAATGGCATTGTTCTGTAACTTGGGTTACTAGGAGCCATTAGCCGTTTCTCCAAAATTCAACATTAGATGTAAAGGAGAGGTTCTTATTGGACATTCCTGGAGGCCTAAATAACAAGCGCACTTTGCTCCCATCCCATGCACTGGGTTTTATAGGAAGCTGGGAAGGGTGTGTGTGTGTGTGTGTGTGTGTGTGTGTGTGTGTGTGTGTGTGTGAGAGAGAGAGAGAGAGAGAGAGAGAGAGAGAGAGAGAGAGAGAGAGATTCCCTTTCAATTTTTTTAGGATTCTGATCTACAAGGCATCCTTTTTGGGGGAGGATATCTTCTGCCAATACTCAGGTACTTTAAAAATAATTATTATCACAACTATAGATTAATTAATATGTTTCGAAATTGCTCAGGGTGCCCATGGTGGAAAAGTGAGTTATAAATGTTGAAAACGAACTGACTCTGATTAATTTATAATCAATAGGACATGGTACACATCACAAACAGCAGCAGAGAAAACATCTCAATATCTGATTAAATTATGCCATACAACCCCATTTCATTTTGTATAGCCAAATACTAACAAATATACTGTTTGGGCCTGTTCCTATGTAATAGCTATTGATTCGTTTAAAAATCAGCAGTGATGTCCAAACCAATGGTCAACCAAACAACAAACCATAGGTTAGCAGCTGGGTTGTTTAGCCTATAAACAACCCATTGGTCTTGGTTCAGATGTCATGCTCCACAACCTACAAAAGGGCCAATCATGGGCTGTGCAGTAAAAGTAGAAGTGGCAAGCACACTGCAGACCCACTTGTCCCTGCTCATGCATGACAACCTTTTCTTTTTTAAACCTATGGGCTGCTGTTATGTATGAACCAGGGCAGGATCTACACTACTGCTTTATAATGGTACTGTTGGGGACCATGACACATTCCAAATACCATTTTCAAACCTCTTTCATAGGCCCTTTCTACACCTCCTGGCCTTCTGGAAGGGAGGGGGATGATCTCGGGATTTCCTGATTTCTAGATCTTCCCCTGGGTCCACATGCCCGTGCCACGTCCAGGGACGGTGCGGGCGGCTTTTTTTTGGTTTTTTTGAAGCAACGGGGCCAGTCACACAAGAGCGAGGCCTGACTCCAGCGAAAATGTGAGTACTTATTTAAAAAACAAACTCCCAAAACCACCCCCCAAAACCCCTCCCTCCCATCCAAGGGGTGGGAAATTGCTGCCACCCCCTCCCCTGATGGGCAAAGAGCCGTGCGGTGCGGCTTCATGCCCATTTCTGCTGCCACGCTTACTCACAAGTAAGCACAGCACCAAGGCCATAGCTAGGCCTAAGGTTTATCCCTGGATCATCCAGGGGTCAAACCTGTTCATCTAGGTGACACACAGGGGATCCAGTGCTCAGGCAGGGGTGAACCCTGGATGATCCCAGGATAAACCTTAGGTCTAGCTGTGGCCCAAGTGGGATGAGCACCCACACTTCCCACATTCTTGGGACGGTCCCATGGGAAGAATCGTGTTTTCCCAGAGTTCTTTTATCCCTGGGGAAACCCGTGCCCAACCCCCCTGACCCCAGGAGTCCCTGTGCATCATATCGATGCACAGGGACTTGGCCATGATCAGACACGGCCATAGTGTTATATCCTGCTTGGTGTAGATCTGGCCCAGGTTTCTACGGTTTCATTTTAACCAGGCTCTTTTAAGATTTAAATTACAGAGATGTTGTCTGTGGATGAGCTTGTCAACCTATATGGAATTGGAAAAGATTCATGTCACCAATTGTAAGCTGCTTCTTTTCCTGGCTTTACACAAGAGTACCTGCTCTTTAGCAGAATGGTGATTCTGTGCTTATCATTCCATCCCATGATGTCTTAAATCCAGGGATTATCTTTAAAAAAATCCTTCATAGTGTTGCATAAGTAAGGTAAGTATAGGCAACATCCACGCAGAACTAGTTCACAGAGGACTCTTTGTCATTTGATGACTGCAGCATCGAATGGTGAGTTGAGCCATCTAGAGCTTATTAGTCTGAGGGCTTTGCTAGACCTGCCGGGATAAGCCGGCAGGGAGGTGGGGCGACGGCGCACTAACTTTAAAGCGCGCTGCCCAGCCTCCTAGACAGCTGACGCGTAGGGACGACGCAAGCCCTGCAGCGTCGGCCATGTTTGTTTTTTTAAAGGGGCCATGTGGGGCCCGAAGCTGCCGGAGGAGGTAAGGGTTTTTTTTATTTAAGCCCCCCCATCCGCCCTCCCTCGCCGTCTCCCATTCGTCGCCCTCTGCCCCGCCTCACCATCTCCCGGTCGTCGCCCTCTGCCATCCCCTCGCCGTCTCCCGTTCGTCGCCCTCTGCCATCCCCTCGCCGTCTCCTGTTCGTCGCCCTCCGCCCCCCCTCACCATCTCCCGGTCGTCGCCCTCTGCCATCCCCTCGCCGTCTCCCGTTTGTCGCCCTCCGCCCCCCCTCACCATCTCCCAGTCGTCGCCCTCTGCCATCCCCTCGCCGTCTCCCGTTCGTTGTCCTCCACCATCCCCTCTCCTGCCGGTCCGGCCTTCCCTCCCCCATCTCCCCCCCCCCGGATCACACACCCCCTGGCACGATGGGCACAGCGCTCGTATGAACGCTGTGCCAGGTCTGTGGCTTTTCGCAGCTACTCGCGAGTAAGCGAGTAGCCGCAAAAAGCCACGGATCTTCCTAGACATTTCGCAGCCCCGGCCAAAGGCCGGGGCTGTGAAAAACGCACACCATAAGAGACATCTGGACGCACAGCAGGGAAACCGGCCCACAAAGCGCGCTAAGGCCTCATCTAGGAAGGCCCAGAGTGAGGCAACCAAAGCCTTCCAGCCATTCCTGCTGAGCACCCCAGCCATTTCCTCTGTTGGGAGGCAGAGTTGTGTGTGCCACACAGCCTCTCCTAACCCCATAAACTGGCCTGCTGCCCTTCAGTGTGGTGGAGGATGCTATCCCATCACCAGTACCAAAGTAAGCTTCAACTTGCAGACCAATCAACTTCTATATGTGGAATGGGGGAGTGGATGTCACTTTATCCATTGCCTCAAACAGCAAAATGTGTTGGGCTGGCCTTGTGACCATCCAGACCAACCACTGCAGGTAGAACCTTTGTATCGCTTTGTATTACTTCTAATGCAATGTTGTTGTGCTGAGGTATTTCTAGAGTGTTGGTTTCCATTTAAAATTCAGGAAGAAAGATTAAGATAATTTAGCAATGTGTTTGGATGATGAACAGAATCCAGTCATATTCTGGACCCAGGGTCAGCTCTGGAGAGTGACAAGGCTCGTCATTTGTTGGACCAAGAAAAAGGAGGGCAGCACCAATTTCAAAACCAACTGAGTGCTGCAAATTTCAAATGGTATTTAAAATGCTATTTATTAAAAGCACTCCAGAAAATTCGTTATGCCTTACAGATTTTGGAGTGTAATATAACTCCTCACATCATGGGGCAATGATCATTTCACATCTCTTGCATAACTAACTTTCCAGAATTTTTAAATATCTTTTGAGGCTCGACTCACTCTGTTTGTTGCATTTGCCATGGCCTCTAGATTGGCAAAAGGCTCACTATCCCAACAGCAGCATGTCCATTACAAAGGATGCCCAACCCAAGAATGTCAGAAAGAATTCTCACCTTGCATTGACCATTCCATTAACTCTAGTACTATTAACAATATCCATTTTTCCATTTTTAAAGGTGCCCTAACAGATAGGTATGAACCTGACATAATTGTATGCAGAACACATCATGCGACGTGCTGGGCTTGACGAATCCAAGGCTGGAGTTAAAATCACAGGAAGAAACATTAACAACCTCAGATATGCAGATGACACCACTTTGATGGCTGAAAGCGAGGAGGAGCTGAGGAGCCTTATGACAAAGGTGAAAGAAGAAAGTGCAAAAGCTGGGTTGCAGTTAAACCTCAAAAAAACCAAGATTATGGCAACCAGCTTGATTGATAACTGGCAAATAGAGGGAGAAAACGTGGAGGCAGTGACAGACTTTGTATTTCTGGGCGCAAAGATTACTGCAGACGCTGACTGCAGCCAGGAAATCAGAAGACGTTTACTTCTTGGGAGGAGAGCAATGGCAAATCTTGATAAAATAGTTAAGAGCAGAGACACCACACTGACAACAAAGGTCCGCATAGTTAAAGCAATGGTATTCCCCGTAGTAACCTATGGCTGCGAGAGCTGGATCATAAGGAAAGCTGAGCGAAGGAAGATAGACGCTTTTGAACTGTGGTGTTGGAGGAAAATTCTGAGAGTGCCTTGGACTGCAAGAAGATCAAACCAGTCCATACTCCAGGAAATAAAGCCAGACTGCTCACTTGAGGGAATGGTGTTAAATGCAAAACTGAAGTACTTTGGCCACATAATGAGAAGACAGGATACCCTGGAGAAGAGGCTGATGCTAGGGAAAGTGGAAGGCAAAAGGAAGAGGGGCTGACCAAGGGCAAGATGGATGGATGATATTCTGGAGGTGACAGACTTGACCTTAGGGGAGCTAGGGGTGGCGACAGCCGACAGAAAGCTCTGGCGTGGCCTGGTCCATGAAGTCACGAAGAGTCGGAAACGACTGAACGAATAAACAACAACAACAAAGAGGGCAATAATTAATTCAGTTGGGCCATAGCTAGACATACATAAACAGAGAGAGAGAACGCGCATAAAACCCATCCTCTACATTTGACACCATTTCCCCCCTCATTCCAAACGTTTCCAGACTGGTTTTGGGCACAGGAGGTCAAATCAGTGTTAGGCACATGAAAATCCTTTGAAAGAAGGAAAGCAATATTTTCTTCACATAGCCTTTGCTCAAGGGACTCACTTCATCAGCACTAAAAACCAATTTTATTATATTGCATTGTTCCCTATTTGGAGAGGAGGAAATCTCACCATTTTTTAAATTAGCAAAATATTCATGCAATGTGTTTTTGATTTTTTGTTAATTTTAACTTTTGGAAGCATGTCCCTGGCATGTGAAGGCTTTTAAGCAACACTAAACATAACCTTTGACATATAGCTTAGTTGGTTTTTAATATGCTATGCTTTTTGTCAGTTTTTTTTAATAAACATATAAAATATATACAGATATGTGGCATTTCCAAGTGTGCTCAGCATAACACACTTCAGAAAATGGAAGAATTTCAAATGCTAAAAGAAGCTTCTCAATTCTTTCTCAAATTAGCTTGATTCTTGTTTGTATTTGTGTGGTGTACCTTCAAATATCCATCTACTAATTTCACTTGAAGCAGAAAAAGGAGGAATCCAAGGGAAAGGAGAAATAAGAGGAATCAGCAGCTGTGTTGTACAAAGGCCTTTTGCCACTATGCTTCAGGAACAATATGCTTCACAGACTCCTATTTTGGTAGGGTGACCATGTGGAAAGGAAGACAGGGCTCCTATATCTTTAACAGTTGTATTTGAAAAGAGAATTTCAGCAGGTGTCATTGCACCATGAAAGCAGTATGAAAGCGGTATAAAAGGCAGGAGCCACACTACTGCTTTATAGCTGTATTGAAGTGCACTGACAACTGTTGGGGCCCATTGACACATACCATATACCGCTTTCATAGCACTATATCCTGCTTGGTGTGGCTCCCACCTTCTGTACACCGCTTTCACAGTGAAATATCCTGCTTGGTGTAGATTAGGCCCTGGTCAAATCCCCTCTTCATTGCCACAGTTAAAGCTGCAGGAGCCCTGCCTTCTTGACCAGACACAGAAGTCCCACATGCACACAAATTGCTTACATTTCTTGGAATGTTCATGGGAATGGTGCTGTAGCACTATTCCTACATAGGAATTCCAGGAAACGTGGCAGGGTTGGGGAGACTGCCCATAAGGCAACCATTAGTAACCTTGTGATCTTAATTAAGATAAGCCAACCTCACCTACCTGAAACTGGGAAACTTTGCCCCCCCCTTTGAAAACAGCCACATACACCCCAATTTTCACAATGGGGTGAATTTGATGCAATTATTTAGTAATGATGATGCCTCCCATTAGAAAGGCAACTGCCAGAGAGAGAGGAAAGGCAAAACAGAATAAGCATTTACCACTCCCACATGCACACAAGGCTATCTTAATAAAAGAAGGCCACACCCTTCTTCAGTGAAGGAAATAAACAGTTTTATTCTCAAACGTTCTTGCATTAAAATGTAGGTACAGTGCAGGTTTTCAAAAAGAATTTTGCTCAGTCTATTTTGTGTTCCATTACACAGGCATGTGCTCCAACATACTTGCTCCCAGTAATGGTGGAAATCAGAGAGAAGAAGGAAGGGGAGGAGCAAAAGGAAGAAAACAGGAATCAACACTGCAGGCTATAAAGATCTTGAGGCTAGCTGTAGTCAAAATTCCCATGAACGAATGAACTGCAGCACTGTCCCCTTCTAGTAACTTGCAAATGAGGTTGCAATATTCTTAAAAGAACTGTTCTGTGAAAGCTGGGGGTGCGATTTTCTGCCCACCTCTAAAAATAAGGCACTGTAGAGTGCACAGTCTGACATTTTGCCTGTTGGCATGGCTCATTTTAAACTATTGGAAACATGCAGAACAACATGTTATGGTGGAAAAGATGGAATAGCTACACAATGTCTTTTGATTGGTAGCTCTAGAAGCCATCTACCTGAAAGCACCTTTCTGCACAGGGCGCTGGGGTGCTCCCAATATGTTGTAACTGGCCGCACACCCTCAACAGCCATTTTGTGGATGCACCTACAACACGTTTTTTTCCTTAGCAGCCATCCCTTGCATTGGAACTGCAGTGTCTATGCAAGCATGTCCTTGTATTTTGCCTGTGAAATGTTGCAAGATCTGTTTCAGGCTGTAGCTAGACCTAAGGTTTATCCCAGGATTGTCCTGGGGTCAAACCTGTTCATCTAAGTGCCACACAGGGCATCCAGCACTCAGGCAGGGACGAACCCGGTATGATCCCAGGATAAACCTTAGGTCTAGCTATGGCCTCAATAACCCAGGCAAATGTAATAGTAGTACCATTATCACAAACACATGTACCTTTGAATCTTGGATCTAGGACTTTTGCAGCCATGTAATTGGCTGTAACAATGTTGTTTTAAAACATTTTTTTATCTTAAGATTTTTTTCCCCATTCCCCCCTCCTTCCCTCCCAATCCTAATTTTCCCTCTAGACAAATTAGGATGAAATCTTTCATTAGGGAAAACTTTTTTTTTTTTAATCTGATCGCTCAATCCCTCACTTTTATATGTCAAGAGTTGGTAGACTTGTGGCATCACCAGGCTTTGCGTTTGAGTCTCAGGCTTTGGGATGCTAGTGAGTTGGCAATCCTAGATATGTACAAGTTGCTTCTTCACAACATGGGCAGAGTCATTCACTTGTTATCTTTGCAACATCAAAAATCATCAGCCTTCTAGTACTGCAAAAACTGAGGACCATTGGAAAAAATATGGCTGCCACATAAAACCTAGGGATGGATGAACCTGTCAAACACAGGTTTGTTCTCTACTGTTTCTATATCAGTTTGCAAACATGTGCTTTTTTTTAAGTCCACATGAAAATTCATATACATTTTTCTACACAACTTCCCCAGATATTTTTGCTAGCACTTCCACATGATATATGTTTTTTGGCAAACTATTTTCTCTAATGTATGCATTTTTGTGTGCAATTTCCCCTAACGTGTGCATTTTTAAAATCAGAAAACTGCATCACATTCTTTGGAGAAGTGAGGAAAATGAAAGATAAATATGTTCCACTTTGTGTATTATTTCAGGAAGTGCAAATTAGATCGGTTTGTATTATGCAAGCCAAACGAATTTCTTCCCCATCTGTAATGGAGAGCTCCATGAATGGTTCTCTAGGAAGCTATGAATCTAATGAGTTCAAATTCTTGAGAATGCCAACATGGCTTAAACTGAAGGACTGCAGTAGCTAAGATGGAGTTTTAAGTCAGGCAAAGATCTGTTGTCTTTATTAAGGAAATGTAGACACAGATTTACTGAGGTGAAGGGCAATGGAGAAGAGTTCAGGAGACCTTCGACTTAAAAGAATACAAATAGATGGGCAAGAAGCTCCTATAAATGAGTTCCCAAGGAGCATATGGAGGAAAGAAAGCCGGTGCTGGAGACTGCCAAGCTGGTTTTGAGCCTAGAATACCATCAACACTTGTGTCTCTCATGCTAAGAAGATGGCGAAACTTTGTTTTAAACACAATGCCGCTTGAAAGCGTGGGAATGTCCAGGGAAAAGTTCACACTGATAAAGTAATAGGCAGAAGTTTCAACTGTCCTCCCCAGACAGTTTGCCAACACACGTTGCTGGGTGGGGGGGAAGCCTTTTATGACTGCCACTTCATAACAAGTTTTGATCCTGTTAATAAAGTGCCTTCTGCATAGGTCAAGGACAGAGAGAGGATAATATCTAATGGGAACCATTCCCAGGGGATTCTGTTACAAAGTTGCACCAGCAGCTTCCTGGAATCATCTTGGCAATGCTTCTGGGAAAGACAACACTCTTCCCCTCCACCCCCAATAACCAGACAGCAGGCATGAACTGGGGATGGGGGTGGGAAAAACATCAGTTACTAGTGCTTGGCACAAAACACAACACCCATAACAAATAGGGCTCTTCGAGAGACAACAAAAATGCCAGCTTCCCCCCACCCCCGCCGCCTGCAAGGGATGGAGGCAGGAGCCAAAGCCAGATCAGTTCCAGTAAACAGGCTGCTGCTTCCATAACTCTGGGAATAAGCAAAGGCATCAGCAAGATTCCACTCCGAGACAAGAAGCTGTTGGAGCAAGCTTGAGCTGAGATGGAGTGGCAGGCACTTAGATTACAAGGAGGTCAAAATGGGGATGGAGGAAGGATTGCTTGACCACTCCTCCCAACGCCATTGCAAACACACCATTTTGTTCTTCTTGAACTGTAACCGCTACCCACTGCTTCACAGGTCAGAGTGCTCCACTGAGGCTGGAACCAGGTTATCTTTGACAGAATCCCAAAGTCTTTCTTCCTTGGCTAGGCTAGCTTACGTTCTGCTTAATAGCTGTCCACATGAACCTCCCATGCAGAAGTTATGATGTCATCAGTACCAGTGTCCACACTTCTCTTCCAAATCCTTTTTCCAGCCAGTAAGCTAGACATCAACTTGTAACGAATATGGTAAAAGTAAGATTGTTCTGTTGATGTCCAGGGAATGAACCTAATTTTTCCAGATTGTTATTAATCAGCCCAAGGATTCCTCCTAATACTCTTTGAGATCTTCATATTCCATAATCAAGCATGCATTTTTTTTAAAAAATATTTATTTGGTTAATTATTTAGAATTATATTCAACAGTGTTTTTCTTCCACTAGTGGAATGGACACCACTAGCAGATCAAATTCTCCCTCCACCTGACTCATGCACAAGCTTCCAAATCTGCTTCAGAGGGTTTGGGGGACACTCCCCAGAGCATATTGGAGAGGGGGTGCTGGGGACTGCAGGAGGGAGGGTGAGAAACCCCTGCTGCATGAGTGTAATGTTGCATAGTCTTGTGTTATGTTGCATGTAGCCCTCCCTTGCAACATTTAAAAGCTAGCAGGATTTTCCTAGGCTGCAGATAAGAGAGAAATAGAGACCTGAATATGCCAATGAAGTGGGGGTGGGGTGGGGTGGGGTGGGCTGTTTTCATTGATTAAATTCTGTTCTGATCTGTGCACTGGGGAGGAGGAAGTGAACAGGCCCTCACTTCTGCTGTTAGCTCAATGCCGAGGGCTGAGAAGGCTACTTAAGGACCTGCTTGGAAAAGGCACAAAAGGAATAAGAAACAGCAGCAGCAACTACATTCTATGAACTTCAGCACACCTGAGAGAAGACACCTACTTCCTACCTTCTTCAGCAATCCAGATCCTTTTGGTTGTCAGGCTCAGTCAACCCAGATGCTCATTGCCAAGCTCATTGCCAAGCACCTAGATTTTTGTGTGCTTGTCAATGACCATCTAACCATCTGTGCCTTGGGCTTTCTTTTGGTTGTGTCATTATGGAACACTTTCTAGTATACTTTATTATTGTTTTCTATTTGCTTTTTCTCCATCTTTCAAACAAACCCAAGCTTTACAGCCTCTGCACCCACAGTTTGGCCACCATGATAAGTTGCTTAGCTTTAACACTTGCTGTTCGGTCTAAGTCTGCATGTTGTCTTTGGAATGGTTCCATATATAGTAACAGCATTAGATGGTGGCCAGAGTTTTCTATATTTATTATGCTACCAAGTTAGCACCCCTAAGATATCCTTCCAGTGCCCAATTATCCTATTGACCAGAAGATCCTTTTCTCCCCTTACCCCCTGTGTTTAGCAAAAGCCAGGGTGGGCCCCATCCAGCAGCTGTTCAAATGTCTCCTGTTTGCTAAAGCACATTTACAAAGCTAGAATTTCTGAATTAGGGTTGTGTGTTCTTATTTATTAGGTAGTTCTGTGAGGTCTGGCCTCCTGTAGGTTGCTTCTGCTATGCTAAGGCTGGCTTCCTGTGTGCTGTTGGCTCTATGGTTCCCGGTCACCCACAGAACTACAAAACTTGAAAGAAAGATTTCCAGAAGCCCCCTATGATGTAGTGGCAAAAGATAACAGAAGAAACAGTGGAGTTGCTTTTATCTCCAACAATCTGAAGGAATATTTATCCAATTAATCCATATAACTTCCTGAGTGATGGTGATTCCCAAACTGCCCTTCGCAATGACTTGTGGATTCAGCTAACCTCGATATTCCTTCCATGAAGGTCAGTGAGTCTTATTATTTCCCCATTATTTTGGAAAGCTCTCAGAACTCAAGCAAGAGTTCTGAAGCTGAATCCTGGCAAGATAGAAGCCCTGTGGGTGAATGGTTCCCAAGCCTGGGAGATAAGCTTATTGCCTGTTCTGGATAGGGCTGCACTCCCTCTGGAAGATCAGGTTCGTAGTTTGGGAGTACTCCTAGAGCCTTCATTGTCGCTGGGGCCCAAGTGGCCACGGTGGCTTGGAGTGCCTTTTACCAGCTTTGGTCTCTTCTGGACAGGGATAGCTTGGCTTCAGTGGTACGGGCAATGGTAACTTCAAGACTGGATTACTGCAATGCACCCTATGTGGGGCTGCCCTTAAGACTTCTCCGGAAACTAGAGCTAGTGCAGAACGCAGCAACTCAGCTGTTATCAGGATATAACTGCTTTTCAGCACATAACGCTTTTGCTGAGGGAATTGCACTGGCTACCTATTGGCTACCAGGCCAAGTTTAAGGTTTTGGTACTACTGTAACAAAGACCTAAACAACTTGGGAACAGGATACCTGAGAGAGTGCCTTCTCCCTTACCATCCTGCTTGACTACTGAGGCCGTCGGAGGGCATACTCCTGGTGGTTCCACGTGGACCTGTGGCCTGACTGGAATCCACCAGGAGAAGAGCCTTTAGTGTAATGGCCCCTTCTCTGTGGAACTCTCTGCCCATGGAGATCAGGCTGGCACCAACACTGGGCTGCTTCCGGTGCCTCCTAAAAACAACTCTGTTTCGAGAAGCCTTCCTCAACTGACTAGCCACTGTTTTTCTGGTTCCTTTGTCTTTAAATTGAACAATTTTAATTTGCTTTTTTAATCTTCTTTCTTTTACTGTTTATACTTATGTTCACCACTCTGGAATCTGTGTTAAACAATTGAGCAGTATATAAATATTGTAGATAGATAAATAAATAAATAATAGAATTACATTAGGTGAGATAAATTCCTGCAGATGAAGGCTATCAGTGGCTACTAGTTGTGATAGCTATGTACTACCTCCAGTATCAGAGGCAATATGACTATGTATACTAGTTGCTGGGGGAACATGGGCAGGAGGGTGCTGTTGCACTGTGTCCTGCTTCTGAGTCTCTGGTTGACAGCTGTTTGGCCGCTGGGTGAACAGAATGGTGAACTAGATGGACTGTGGTCTGAGCATGGCTCTACTTATGTTCTTAACTTGGGGAGAGGGATTAGGGAAGGGTGAGAATTTCAGTTCAGTTCATTTTTTATAAGAATTTCCCCAAATGTGCAGATTGCATCATGCAACTAGGCTGGTGGACATGGACATCCTTTCCACAGTAGCCCTTCTAACCCCCTGAAAGTGCTGCACCCTACTGAATGGAGTGAATGGGGGTAGGAGGCATCCCTGAATATTGGGTAGTGGCACCTTCCATGAACAGAGCCCTTCCAGAAAGGCAGATCTGGAAATCCCACTGAAATCAATGAGAATTAAATTAGTCATGACTAATTTAGGGTGACCATATGAAAAGGAGGACAGGGCTCCTGTATCTTTAACAGTTGCATTGAAAATGAAATTTCAGCAGGTGTCATTTGTATATATGAAGAACCTGGTGAAATTCCCTCTTCATCACAACAGTTAAAGCTGCAGGTGCCCTGCCCTCTTTTAAATCTTGTCACCCTAGTATAGCTCCTGCACCTTTAACTGCTGTGATGAAGATGGAATTTCACCAGGTTCTCCATATATACCAATGACCCCTGCTGAAATTCCCTTTTCTATGCAACTGTTAAAGGTACAAGAGCCCTGTCCTCCTTTTCATATGGTCACCCTAAAAATCCCATTTATTTCAATGGTTCTCCTCTAGGAATGTATGTGAAATTCATGTCAGTCCATCTTTGATCAAGATTTACCCAGTTCACACCTTTCAGAACAAACATGGACTTGGATGCAATCTGCAATTGAAGTCTGTACATCTCTGACTTTGCCATGTGATTCACAGACACCAACCCACCCACCCCAAAAAATGTGTTCAAACAGTGTGGCATAGTGGCTAAAGTGTTGGACTGGGAGTCGGGAGATCCAGGTTCTAGTCCCCACTCGGCCATGGAAACCCACTGGGAGACTTTGGGCCAGTCACAGTCTCTCAGCCTAACCTACCTCACAGGGTAGTTGTTGTGGGGATGAAATGGAGAAGAGGAGGATTATGTATGCCTTCTTGGGTTCCTTGAAGGAAAAAAGGTGGAATATAACTGTAATAAATAAATAAATAAAATAAATAAATAAAATAAAAACATAATGCATATATTTGAGAAATGTGCATGCAAAATTGCATAGCTTTGAAAAATGCACACAAATATGCTTCAACCAATGGGAGAAGAATGCATACATTTCAGAGATGTGCACAACTGATATGCATTTTTAATATGAAGAAAAAAAACCTCAAAATCTGATATCGGATCGAGTCAGAACAAGCTTCAAAGTGGAATTTGAAAGGCTTTGGAAAGTCCTCGTTTTGCAGATTTGGAGATCCCCAGTCTACACTAGGGTGTCTGGATCCAATGCACTGGTGAGCATGTTTTTTAAAGGAGAAATTATATTGTGAAAACTGCAAATTAATTCAAACGAAATTCCAAATTTATAAAAAGTGGGAAATTGCTAAAAAAAAAAAAAAAAATGCAGAATGTATATTTTGTGGAAACAAAACCTGAAGGATTTTTACTCGTAATTCTAGATATCCATAGATAAACTGATGTAGGAAAAGATGATAGAAATAGACCAGGCCAGGGATACATTATATGATAAAGGGGAAAAAAATATTAATCAAGACCGAAACACTGGAGCTTTTCCCAAATAAGCTTTTGCTTTATTCCCTCAGTATTTTCAGTCTTTCCACCGTACACTATATGCAAGGAAAGAATTCCTTAAAAGTCAAAGACAATGATTTATCGTCATCGTTAAGAGGGTCACAGCGCACAGGAGAAGACTCAACATGTTTATAATCCCTCATAGTCCCATAGCAGTAAAGTTGAAAAACGATGCCAGAACTGGACAATGTTTGTCCAACCCCAACTGCTTCATGGTATCCTGGTGTTGACTGGAAAAGGTTCACAAACAAACAAATGACAAAATAGCTCTTCCCGCCCCCCATCTCCCCAGCCCCCTGCTACGGTTTTGCCAGACTCTATTCAACAGGTCCAACACTAAAATTGTGCCCTCCTGCCTGCGCCTTCCTGCCTGTTGGGTTTTACAAATCACAGCCATGCACTTTCATTGCTCTCCTGTTCCCCCTATTTATAGTCATAATACTGACAAGCTGGGTTCCCATCCAAAGGGGCTGTGGGTAGTAAACTGATGGGTCTTGCAGGAGCCTAAGGCTATCAAGGAGGCAGCAGGACCTACCCCTAGGTCAGGTATACCTTTAGCTTACTTTGATGCAATCCTGTGGAGACAAATGCAGTTCCAGCACCTAAGCATACGTACTAAACATGTGCAGAATCATCTGAGGGCAGTATTAGGAGGAATGGGTGAATTGGTTGATTTTTTCTTCCACATCTGTTCACCTGTAGGTTCTGTCCCATTTCAGAAATAATCTGCCATTTTTGTTTTTTAAAAAAACTGCGGAGGGAATTGCCTTTAAATACATATATAATACAAACTATTTTCTTCCAAAATACACATTTCTGGATGTATTTTCTCAGGGTTCCCATGGTGGAAAAGTGAGTTATAAATGTTGAAAACGAACTGACTCTAATTAATTTATAATCAATAGGACATGGTATACATCACAAACAGCAGCGGAGAAAACATCTCAATATCTGATTAAATTATGCCATACAACCCCATTTCATTTCGTATAGCCAAATACTAACAAATATACTGTTTGGGCCTGTTCCTATGTAATAGCTATTGATTCGTTTAAAAATTAGCAGTGATGTCCAAACCAATGGTCAACCAAACAACAAACCATAGGTTAGCAGCTGGGTTGTTTAGCCTAAAAACAACCCATTGGTCTTGGTTCAGATGTCATGCTCCACAACCTACAAAAGGGCCAATCATGGGCTGTGCAGTAAAAGTAGTAAAAACAGCTTGGCTGTTGGGGGAATGCTGGGAGTTGTAGGCCTTTTTTTTTGTCCAAGCATGCCTAGAAAGTTCCAATCTGCATATGAATCTAGGAGGGGCAGATCAGATCAGTTTGTATTGGGATTTGCAAATATCGAATTCCTCAAGCAGCCTTTGGCAATATGGAAGATATATCCCAACTACCACTTACATTAGAGAGTGATTCTCCACATATCTTTCACTCTACGGCATTTATTCCCTACTGCCTTTTGTGAAATATAGGAAGTTATCTTAGACTGACCATTGGGTCATCTAGCTCAGTATTGTCCACAGTGGTTTCCAATCTTCAGTCCCTAAGAGTTGTTAGAATACACTTCCCATCATCACCAACCAACCAGTATGGCCAATAGGCAGGGATGATGGAGGTCAACTGAACAACATATGGTGCCAAAGATCAGGACTCATTGCTCTACACTGATGGGCAACAGCTCTCCAGGACTCCAGATAAGGGTCTTTCCCAGCTTTAGCTGGAGATGCCTACTGAGGCCTCAAACAGATGACAAAATAGCTTGAGGCCTACTGAAGTCCAGGAACATGTCCTCCAGCACCCCGGGCCAATCCAGGCCTTCTCCTTGGCCAGCGTGATCACGCCAGCCAAGGAAAAGGTTCAGATTGGCCCCGGGGGCAGGAACTGGAGGACGTATTCCCGGAAGTCCAGGAATGCATCCTCCGGGCCTTTTCCCTAGTAAATTGGGGCACAGCCCCAGTTGCCCCAGAGATCTTCATTTTTCTGGAGGTCTCTGGTGTTTTCCGGGTCATCTGGTCACCCTAATTGTGGCAAAGTAGTAAAGACAGGCCTTAGAGGCCTGGAGTTTTCTGTTGGGGGTGGTATTTCTTAGAGGAGTAGTTTCTTTTCTCCAATTAAGTTTCATTTCCTCAAATTGGGAACCTGACTTTCTGTTTTGGGGGAAGAAGGTATAAAAGAGTGAGAGAGCCAAACAGGAGACAGACCAGGGTCAGAGAAAGACCAGAGCTTATGGAAAGAATAGAAAGGAATTTGTGCTTTTGCAACTTTTATTTTCTTTTAATTCCTTTGTATCACCCAGCTCTAATGACTAAATACCTTTAGTTGTAACTTGCTTGTTTTACTTTACTAGTAAACTGTTGTTTTAAGCCACATGAGTCTGGAGTGTCACTCACCCAACATCTTTTAGCCTAAACACCACATTCCTTGGAAGGGGAAGGTAAAAAGAAGGAAGGAGGGACTCTTAAGGAGGCAGAGATCCTTAAAGTGTTGCTCAGGGAGTCCAGGACATAGAAGGAATCCTGACACAGGGATTGGACCGGGAACCTTCTATATGCAAAACAGGTGCTCTACCACTGAGCTATGACCCTTTTCCTGAAAAGTATTTCCAATAGTTTCAGTCAGGAAGTGAAGTACAAATGATCTGCTAGTTTAGCCTCAGTTCCCCACATACACACTTTAGAAAAAGTTTTGCAGCTCTTGGAAGCTCTAGATGGCATAATAAGGAATTCTCCTGGTGGTTTAAGGTTCTATGGGCACTCAGCAAACAATGAGTCAGGGTGGAATTAACAGCATTCCTATTCCTCATACTTTGCATCACAGTCTGGTTGTTACCTCCCTTTAGAAAGATTGCTCCAAATTCATATGACTGGAATCTCTGTAGCTGTAACATTACTCTGGCGCTGTCCAGTAAGTTATAACTAGGGGTGTGCATGGACCCCCCAATCCGCTTCGTGGCCCTCTTCGCGCCGCTTCGCCTGTCTCCCGCTCTGCTCTGCGGAGCGAGATCCGGCTTCGCCGCCATCACTATATGGGCGGCGGCAGTGGCGGCAGCGCAAGAGAAACCACCCACCCACCCACCACGCCTCCTTACCTTCCTCCGTCACGGGATTCAATTGAAGCCCTGGTTGAAGCCGGAAGAGGCCTCGGCCTTCACTTCCAGCTTCAACCGGGGGCTCAATTGAAGCCGGCGACGGAGGAAGATAAGCGTCCCTCCTCCCTGCTCCCTTACCTGGTGCTGCCGTCGCTGCCACCGCATGGATGGCGGCACCGGCAGCGCCAGATTAGTCCCCCTCTCCCCCACTTACCTTCAGGTGAAGCTCCGGATTGAGGCGATCCTCTTCGCCTCGATCCGCCGGCCCCCCAATCCTCTTCGCCTCCGTCTTAAGGGTAGGCGAAGCCCCCCGCTCCGCTCCTGCTTCTCCGGTTCGAGGAGAAGCGGAGCACATCCCTAGTCATAACCCTATAATTTCATAGCAAATGTAAGGGAAAACCTTGCAGATAACAAGCTTCTAGCCCTTATGTTACTAAGGGGGGGATCTAAATGTTGAGGCAGAATGTATGTAGATGAGCAGTTCTTCAACTATTTGAGGATCAGAGGTAGATTTCTACACTCAGCTGTTGTAACACTTTCTCATACTCCTGCTTCCTTGCATTGGTCTACACATACCAACTACTTTATACTTTACTACCCTGATTCCTTGCCAATATATTCTGCCAACACTCGGCAAGTGCAAAAAGAATGCATTATTCCAATTAAGCATGTGCAATTGGGTATGAGTTCTTCTGAACCATGGATGCGCAACCTCCAGTCCACAGACCTAATCCAGGCCATGGATATTACGCATCAGGCCCATGGAAACTTGGGTTCTCTCCAAGCATCATCAGACGAGCGTTTTATTGCATGTTCATTACTGGCCATTTGTGGTTTTTCGAGGGTCCTTTTAATGGCACCGTCCACCTCCCATGTGTCTCCCACTCCTTCTGCTTTATTTTTCATGACAAAATAAGACCCGGTAAATCCGATGATGATGATGATGATGATGATGATGATGATGATTGAGGTGAAACTTGCCACCATTTCGTGCTGTATGCAGGAAAAGCAGCATGATAAAAATGCTGATGTAATTGTTGCTGCTGCTGCTTCTTTCTTTCCCATGTGAAGAAAGAGGAAGCTGCTCACCCCTACTGTGGGACAGAATAGCAATGGTATGGAAATGTGTTTCCCCCCCATCTGATGATGCTCTCCATGGGCCCTGCCCACCCCCTCTCCAAGCTGCACCCCTGATAGAGGACACCTGAGGTGTTGGGAGCAGGCAGGGAGAGGAATGCCCTTGTAATCTCTGTTTTGTGGTGCACAGGCCTCTGAGTGGTGTTTGCAAGGTATCTTCCGTACATCCCAGGATATACTGCTTGGCAATTGATATGTCGGGTCAGATCGTAGGTATGAAATGGAGGCAATAGCATTTCACTTTCCCCCCTTAAAAAAAAAAGATTTGAGGAGGCTTCATCAGCAAAGTAGAATCTTTCCCCAATCCTACAGTGCATGGAAATATGTTCCTCTGAGTCAGAATGTGAGCACAATGAAGGAAATCAAAAACAAAAGGAACAGCAGGAAATGAGTCTGTTTGGAAATTAGAACAGGGAGTAAATTTAGATCTGTCCTTTCTCTTTCTGGCATGGTGCATCCCAAAGTAAATCATTGTGTGTTGGACAAGTTTGTAATCCAAATAAAAAGGCAGGAGGCAGGAAGAGGATTGGAGTTTTATAGAGAAATCTGAAGAGGGAGATGCTAGTTTTGTTAATGATATTTTAGGATGCTTGAGGTTCCTGGATGCAGATGGTGCCCTTGTGAATTGACTGTTGTTTCCATGGAGCAACAAGTCAGTACAACCCAGTGCAGTTCTATGTGGGTGATGATATGGGACTTACCTGCTGGGTAACCTTAGGGCAGGATCTACACTACTGCTTTAAAACGATTTATAGCAGTATTGACAAGTGATGGGGATCAGGACAAACTCCATACACAGTTTTCAAACCATTTTCAAAACGTTATATCCTGCTTGGTGTAGATCTGGCCTTATTCAACTCACTTGATTTTGTTTCCCTTCTAAGTGTAGGATATTCATCATAGATCTATTTTTATCAGATTGCAGAAGACCTTGGCCAGACCTACACCAAGCAGGATATATAGGGTGACCATATGAAAAGGAGGACAGGGCTCCTGTATCTTTAACAGTTGTATTGGAAAGGGAATTTCAGCAGGGGCAGATCCACACAGAAGCTTCGGGATGCCCTAAAAGCACTTTAGGGCGCCCCAAAATCGATGCTGTATACCCTACCTTGACCGTTCCAAGAAGAGGCGGAGGAGGAGGAGGAGGAGGAGGCCCCGCATCGCCCCTCGCGGGGACGGGATGAAGAGTTGCTGCGCCCGGCGGCTTCGCTGGGGAATCAGCTGCCGCCCACCTACCCGCCAGCCTCCTTTTGCCGGCAAAAGAGCCACCCGGGTCATAGAGCTCGGCGGAAGAAGCCGGCGGCGGCTTCTTCCGCCGAGCTCTCAGACCCGGGTGGGCCCGGGTGGCTCTTTCGCTGGCAAAAGGAGGCCGGCGGGCAGGTGGGCGGCAGCTGATTCCCCGGCGAAGCCGCCGGGTGCAGCAACTCTTCATCCCGTCCCCGCGAGGGGCGATGTGGGGCTGCCTCCTCCTCCTCCGCCTCCGCCTCTTCTTGGAACGGTTAAGGTAGGGTGTACAGCATCGATTTTAGGGTGCCCTAAAGCGCTTTTAGGGCGTCCCAAAGCCTCTGTGTGGATCTGCCCCAGGTGTCATTTGTATATACGAGAACCTGGTGAAACTTCCCCTTCATCACAACAGTTAAAGCTGCAGGTGCCCTGCCGTGTTTTAAATCTGGTCACAGTATAGCTGCAGTATAGCTCCTGCAGCTTTAACTGTTATGATGAAGAGGAAATTTCACCAGGTGCTGCCTGCATACAAATGACACCTGCTGAAATTCCCTTTTCTATGCAACTGTTCAAGTTACAGGAGTCCTATCCTCCTTTTCATATGGTCAGCCTAGGATATAACACCATGAAAGTGGTTTGGAAACAGTATATGAAATGTGTCATGGGCCCCAATAGTTGTCTGGGCACTTCAATAATGTTACAAAGCAGCAGTGTAGGTCCTGCCCTTGACTGCAGGCTAACCTATCCCAAGTCTTCAAATAGTTTTAGTTATTAGTCTCTCCAAACTGCAATGTTGCAGGGTGATATTGCAGCCTTGAAACAACTGTTCCAATACAGGTGATCCTCAGTTGTTTAGTGAAGCCAGAGTTTGCAGGGACGCAGCACCTGCACCATTTTTATATACTGATGTCATCTGCCACCCCACCCCACCCCCAGAATTCCCTGTTCCTCTGAGCTTCACCTTTCTCTCAGTAGCTGGGGGGGGGGGGCATTTTCCCAGCAACAATATATTGTTTCCTGTTGTAATGCAAAATACTTTGGGGTGGCTTGGTCTTGAATGGGCAATTACCCATTAGCTTTACAAAGGACCTGCTTCTGGTGAAGATAAAAACTGCTAGAACTGATTTGTTGAGATGGGATCAACCCAATTACCTGCATTTTGGACTCTCCTTGTGGGAGTGGCTATGGGGACCACCATGATAAGCGCCCGCACTTCAAAAGTTACCACTATACCAACTGGTGCTCCTAAAAGCACTTTTGGCACACCATGAGGAGTACTTGCAATAGGTCTAACCTAACACATCCTAATGATAACATCTATGCTGCACTGTAAGCATGTTTAAAACTGGGTTGCCTGTAACGGTTTTTGCAATGGGGTGCTGGGAAATGTAGTTCTAAACAGTGTTCTAGATGTGTAGCTGAGGATTCTCTGCACCTTCACAAAATGGCAGTTCTCAGGTTCCTAAAGGGAAGCTATGTGAATTTATACCCAGATTAAATTTGTAGTGCAGGGATGCCCTTAGTTGGTCACAGAATTTCCCCACTGCTGCATGTAGGGGGAGAAGACAGGCACAAGCATACACTATTATATCACAGGAAGAAAGGCTGATACATCACAGCCCTGATACACATCTGTTCCATCCTCCTGTGCCCCATATAAGTCATAGCTCTGGTAGCAATCATAGATAGTGCTGCACTAGCAGTAGCTGCTGCTGTAAGGAACTGAATCAGACATTTCAATGACAACATGGCAAGGAACTGGTCCCAGCATCAGCCATGGTGACAACACCATTGATGGTGGTAGCAAGCAATCATGGTGACAACCATGTGAGAACAGTCTACAAGCCATTCTCCCATATTGTCCCAGGGTTCGTGGCCTGAAGGTACATGACACAACAACCTTTGATCTGGTTAGTGCCTGGATAGGAGACCTCTTGGGAATCCTATGCATGTCGCCTTGACTTCCATCATGGAAGAAAGATGGAATACAACTGAAAACAGAAATGGATAAATCATACTGAGAGACTGTCTCTCAGTGGCCTAACTCTAATAAGAGCATGTGATAGCTGGCAGCAAAAAGTAGAAAACTGACATACTCTCCAGAAACAACATGGTGACTTGTTTGTAAAGAAGATGGTCCCTGATTGCTCATATAGTCTAGCAATACTTATAAAACAATATAGAGGCAACCAAGGTGGGTCCTTATTGAAGATAAGATCATTCAATGGAATTTCTCCAGGTCATATTATATAACATTCACCTCTTGGCTATGTCAGAACAGTTATTGGGATCACCATGTCATATATTTTGACTTCAGCAAAGCTTTTGACAAAGTACCACATGACATTCTGATTAACAAACTAGCTAAAAGTGGGCTAGATGGAACAACTATTAGGTGGATTCACAGTTGGCTACAGAATCGGACTCAAAGAGTACTTATCAATGGAACCTTCTCAAACTGGGGAGAGGCAACGAGTGGGGTGCCGCAGGACTCAGTCCTGGGCCCAGTGCTCTTCAACATTTTTATTAATGATTTGGACAAGGAGGTGCAGGGAACGCTGATCAAATTTGCAGATGACACAAAATTGGGTGGGATAGCTAATACTCTGGAAGACAGAAACAAACTTCAAAGTGATCTTGATAGGCTGGAGGGCTGGGCTGAAAACAACAGAATGAAATTTAATAGGGATAAATGCCAAGTCCTACATTTAGGGAATAGCAACCAAATGCACAGTTACAAGATGGGGGACACTTGGCTCAGCAATACTACAAACGAGAAGGATCTTGGAATTGTTGTAGATCACAAGCTGAATATGAGCCAACAGTGCGATATGGCTGCAAGAAAGGCAAATGCTATTTTGGGCTGCATTAATAGAAGTATAGCTTCCAAATCACGTGAGGTACTGGTTCCTCTCTATTCGGCCCTGGTTAGGCCTCATCTAGAGTATTGTGTCCAGTTCTGGGCTCCACAATTCAAGAAGGACGCAGACAAGCTGGAGCGTGTTCAGAAGAGGGCAACCAGAATGATCAGAGGTCTAGAAACAAAGCCCTATGAAGAGAGACTGAAAGAACTGGGCATGTTTAGCCTGGCGAAGAGAAGATTGAGAGGAGACATGATAGCACTCTTCAAATATTTAAAAGGTTGTCACACAGAGGAGGGCCAGGATCTCTTCTCGATCCTCCCAGAGTGCAGGACACGGAATAACGGGCTCAAGTTAAAGGAAGCCAGATTCCGGCTGGACATCAGGAAAAACTTCCTAACTGTTAGAGCAGTGCGACGGTTACCTAGGGAGGTTGTGGGCTCTCCCACACTAGAGGCCTTCAAGAGGCAGCTGGACAACCATCTGTCAGGGATGCTTTAGGGTGGATTCCTGCATTGAGCAGGGGGTTGGACTCGATGGCCTTGTAGGCCCCTTCCAACTCTGCTATTCTATGATTCCATGTAAAACTTTCCCAAGAAATATATACTTCGTTTTCCAATTAAGATTTGCATTCCTTGCTTGAGCTTGTGAAAACACTCCCCCGCCCCACCCCACTTTAAATCGTTAAACAAATTAATCGGTTCCCTAGCCATTTTCACGCCGCCTTTTCACACTCACTTGGGGGAAAGTGAATTTATTATTGCCCAGCCTGATGGGGAAGGTTTGTGGGATCCTTTTCATTACATGCATAGTGTTACCTTCCAGGTCCATTAGGGAGGCTTTCTTATTGCTGGCCAGAAATGTACATCTGGTTGATGAAAATTTGATGCTTCTGTGATTTTGCTTATTCTAATAAAACTGAGCGTTAGCCCTGTGTAACTGGTTTTCTTTTGAAGTACGGTTCATTTTCTGTAATGGATTTGGAAGGGGTTGGTGTAGTCTATCTCCCTGATCCCTCTCTGCCTTGGAACATGTTTACATTTCACAACCTGAAAAGGGTGTTTGCAATGTCCTTAGTTTCCCAGCTCTTCAGAAAGGCTTTTTATTGGGACCAAGTGAAGGGATGGACAGACTTGCAAACGTCAGATTGGATGGACTCACCCATGTCCGACTTCTCAGATGCTTACTCCGCCACTGTTGTGGCTGGGGTGGATTAGGCCTCAAATTGGCACAAGATTTATTTTTACACAAAAATCTATCATTTCATACCTCATCAATCCAGGATGGCTTTAGCTCAGGTGCTGGGCAGTCTCTCTCAGTTATGCCATGTGCATATGGCACAGAAAAAGTGTACATTAAATTTACATTAGCTCCTCATTCATGGTTCGTGATACAGACCCATTTCTATTTATGAGCCTACTAACAATTGTAGTTAGCCTTCCCCCACCTGCCCCCTCCAGATGTGTTAGACTATAACTCTCATCATTCTCACCCACAATGGTGAAAATACACTGCTGGTTGGGGATAATGGGATTTGTAGTCAAGACATCTGGAAAGGTGGGGAAAGGTTGGGTTTATTCACATCTAGAAAAGAAGAGGGCAGTGTTCAGTATAGTGGGGAACCCTCTCCCCAGCTGAAACACAGATCAACGAATTGATTTAATTGTAACAATTTAAACTAATGTTGGGCCAAATCCTGCCCCCTATTTTGGGGAACTTTCTCTTTCCCTGTGAAAGAGGCATTGTTTTTTCTGCCTCTTTTGCAAGGGGGGGGGGAATTCTAAGAATTTTCTCCTTGAGGAGAGGGCTAGAGTTTCAACATAACTTTTTAGCTGGTTGCTGAGGGGGGCTTCTTATTTTTTAGTTACCCCCCCCCCCACTTAACTTGGCATTTGGAGGAGCCCAGCAATTCTAAGTGAATGCTATTGGAGACCATGTGACCTCACCCTGTCCAATAAGTACTCAGGAAGAACTCCTGGGCTCCTGAAAATGCCTGGTGTGCTTTTTAAAAAAATTGAAAGAAAAAAGATGCCTCAACAACTGGCTACATTTGAAAAGGCATTTGGAAGCCCTCTCCCCCTCTCCAAGGAGAACATTCTCCAAAATTCTCTCCTCTCCCAGCCTCTTTCATTCACCCCCCATGAAATGCCCAAAATGGAATGGTCACAATTTTTGGCCCAGCACTAATTTAAACAACAACAATAACAACAACACAGAAAATTATATGAGAGGAACACAAGCTTCAGCAGCTGTCTTAAGGAAATGTTGCTTCAGTTAGAAAAGATATTTCCTGGTGTTCAGCTTTTTGTTTTGTTTCTACTCAAAACGGTTTGGTGGTTTGAGCCAGGGGAATCGAACCCTCGTCTACAAAATCACTTGTTGAATCTCATGACAGGAAGGTAAAGGAACATTTCAGAAAACTGACCCACAGGGGCTAATCTAATAGAGAACTGATGAGAGGAAACATTTTGTAAACCTGAATCCGGAAATCTGACGAACAGGAAGACCTGGAGAAATATTCAAGGGGGTGTTGAACTGAAGAGGAAAATGTCAGAGAGGGAATGGACTCTGAACACCGTGTCAGGGTGCGGGTGGGGAGAAGAAAAACATAGAAAATAATTAATTGTGTGTTGCATTTGTCTGGGGAAGCTTCAAAACTTCGATGAACACAGCCTTACAGGCAAAACTCATCTGCTGTGAATAGTTATACTTCCTCAAGGCAGGCTCTGGTTAGAATACATATAGCACAATCCTATGCATGTCTGCTCATAGGTAAGAGCCACTGAGTTCAATGTGCCTTGCTCCCTGGTAAATGTGCATAGGTGTAGTTGCACCTGTGTCCTGCTTGTGGGTTCCTGGTTGACAGCTGGTTAGCCACTGTGTAAACAGAGTGCTAGACTAGATGGACCTTTGGGGGCTGAATTCATGGCACCGGATTGGCACTGCTTCCCTCCAAGATCCTGCGGTTCTCCTCTCCTGGGATGGAGTCAGGTGATCCCAATGTTGAGGAGGGAGCGTGGGGTTTATGGTGGCCATTTATGTACAGGAGCCACACTGCACCCTCTTCCTGGTGGAAGGTGACCAATCATCGGTCACCATCCACCAAGGACCACCCCAGATTGCTCCCTGATTAGCCCCGAAGTGATGTCAGACAGCGGAAGAGCAGTACTGATGTCGCTCTGATTAAAAAAGTCTGGGTAAGTTCTCAACTTTTTCAATCTGCAGCTTCGCAGGATAGCCCCGCAGTGGCTGTGAAGCTGCACCTGCATCATGTAACTGACGCAGCGCAGTTCTGTAGCCACTGTGGGGCTTTCCTCATGTATAGACTTCCCCTTGGTGTGATCCAGCATGGCTCTTCTTATGTCCTCAACCTGAATACAAAACTGTTAAGTGGATAGCATTCCTCATAGTATGATGATAATGCCAACAGAAGGACATCTGTATATGTGATAAGACGCTTTGCTAACTACAGGCTGGCAAATAATAGAAACACCTGGCATTGCAAAATCTCTGAGCTGACACATCCAGCAGGAGCACGAAATGGTTCCTATTAACCATGGTGCCAAATCTCATAATATGGATCGTGCCTGCTCATAATGCCTCCATGTGCTTTGAGATGAACTCTTGTGCACTGAAATTCTGGATCTGTTTGAAATTTTTAAAATAAGATGTATTATGAAGTGACAGGCCAATTTTGCATTGGGATGGTCTGCACATCTGAGCCTGTGTGTCTGGCATTCATCTGAGGAGGCAGCCAAACTCAGTAGCTGCTCTGTTGGAGCATGCTCAGAAGTTGCTTACTTTAATCCTTTACTTACTCGATTCAATGAGAATGCCATTGTACATCACAAGACTGGGTGTTGTTGTTTTCATCTGAGTAGTGTTGTGTTGGCACATGCTTAGATGTCACCTGTTTTAATACTTTAGCATGAAGAAGTCCTTTCTTGCTGCACCTCCTGCTGACTTCAAGCAACTTTCACCTTGTACCATTTCAAACCTGATAAAAGCTGCGTCCAGGCCTGCCTGACTTACAAATCAGACATGCTTTCAAGGAATCTCTGCAACAGCAAGCTGGCTACCAGGCCATGGGCGCAACACAAAGAGCTGAAGTCAACCTCTGGTTGGATTTAGACTGCACAAAGGGATTTACTGAGTCATGGGCTCAGTGTGAGGACTGTCATCAGCTCTGCAGTATATATAATGTGCAACTCACCAGCACAAAGTCTACAAAAGGCTCTGACCATATCATCCATCACAGCGTGGACTTGGCTGAGTGTGGAAGAGAATTAATGAAGTGATACTGATCAGAAAGTGGGAATAATTGCTCTAGCTTTGGAACGGACCCATGCACAAAAGCAACCAGCCCCTGAAAGATGCAATCAAATGTGTGGCTGTGCAAGTGGGGATGGAATTGGACCCCTCTAGCCTTTTTTGATGCCATCTGACCTTTGGTGGATCCTGCCCCCGTGGCGTAAATGATTCCATGACTATGGTCGTATGTTCCATCCCATCCTTCACCACCACCTATGTCCTTGGTGGGCAAAGACATTTTTGTGAAAAATGAGCAGTGAAGGCATGCCCTGGGCTTTAGCATTCAAACAGTTCACTCCATGATAGTGGGAAGGAATCCTAGCCTTATTGGAGTCAGTGGGAAAACTCCAGAGCAACCTTAAAGCATCTGTTTCCAACACGGTGTGATTATCTTCATGACATTTCATATCGTCTCCTCCACATCCTTAGATCCTTGACTTCTTCTCCTTAACCCATCACCCCTTTCCTACACCTTAGCACTCCTTTATGTCTTTTTAACTGGCTCAGTGTGGGACATAAACCAGTTGGCAAACCCTCCTCTCCCCCATTACTTTTTCCATTAGGCACTGCCCTTTTTGACCTACGTTGAGGCTGACAACTCATTAGCTCTAGAATAATCCTATTAAAACAAATGAGATGACCCCCGCCCCCCCAAGAGGAAGGTTAAAATCTGCAGCCTGAAACTAAGACATGGAACATGTTTCCTTAGTGTGAGGCACTGGACTTGTGCTGGAACTTGTTTCCCTCACAAAACAATTATTAAGAAGTAATAAAGGCATCAGTAAAACTGGAAAACCATGGCATAAACGGCGTCTTCCAACAGTGTAACGTTGTGATCCATTCCATAAAGATCAATCTCTTTGAGGCAGGGAGGAATCACACAGTCAGCAGAGATTCTTGCTGCTTAAAACCCACCAAAGAGCACCTTTCAGATGAGAGGGGGAGAGAGGAAGCGATGTAATTTTTGTAAGATTCACTGCAAAGCTGAATGGCCCAATCTTGGATATATTAAAGATAAATTTGCAAGAAAAGTCATGTATTTGTCAGTGTATTTATTGTGTTTACTTTTTAGATAGAAATAGATAGATTGAGTAAACACTATAAGTAACACATTGTTAGGTGCTATCGTAAAAGAGAAGTATAACATTGCTAGATGTGTTGTTTTCTCTTGATGATTCCTGTGTGATGTGTGGCGTGTTTGTCTGCATTTCACTGCATTGTAGAAATACATCCCATCAGGCATAGGTAGTTTTGAAACAGACGTTTGGCCTCTTGTTTCTGTAGCATCTTGCCACTCTGAGCAAACTAAGGACACCTCCCTTCAGGCCAGGACTTTAACAGACAAGGATAGAGGCAAAGAGGGTGAGATTGCCTCCACAAACTGGGTTGCTTCTCCGGCAACTGCACAAACAACCTCCCCTCCCCACACTACATCCCATATGAAGTTAATGTAAACATTACATGTACAATGCGAGTAGCATAGCATGCCAAGCTATTGCAACATTCCTGAGGTACATTCCTGAGGTGGAAACCGGGAGACTCAACATGTCACTCACGCATGATACACAATGCAAACAAGCCAAACTTCACATGAGTACTCCGCATGCCGTCAAATGAGTAATGTTTAGACCTGGCCTAAGATTCAGCATGTAGAATCAGTGAATTGGCGAGAGATGTAACCAACCCTTCCTAAGGCACGTATGGAAAACCTCTGGCCTCTAAGCCAGATATAGCCTGCAGTTTCCCCAACTAGCCTGGCAGCCTCTCTACTGGCCCTGCTGCCTCTGCCCTTTCTTCGGTGCTAGCAAAGTGTCTATCCTGCATATAATACACTACATGCCAAATAGGGCTTAGAAAGAGGGGAGGAATGAGTCCTGGCTGAACGTATGTAGGAAAATTGCCAACAGCTCAGCTGTTGGCAGGAGCTGCTCCTTTTCTGCATGCAACTTCATTGCAGAGGGACCTGCACTGGCTGCCTATTCGCTACCAGGCCAGGTTTAAGGTTCTAGTACTAGTGTACAAAGCCCTAAACAACTTGAGACCAGGATACTTATGAGAGCACCTCCTCCCTTATCAACCTGTGCAGTCATTGAGGTCATCAGATGGCATGCTCCTGGTGGTTCCACATGCACTTATGGCCTGATTGGAGTCCATCTGGAGAGCAGCCTTCAGTGTGATGGCCCCCTTTGTGTGAAACTCCCTGCCTCTGAAGGTGAGACAGGCAACAACAGGAGGGCTAACGTTGTCCCTGTCTTCAAAAAGGGCAAAAAGGAAGAAGAACCTGGGAACTACAGACCAGTCAGTCTGACATCCATCCCTGGGAAAATTCTGGAGCAGATTATAAAGAAGTCAATCTGTAAACACCTTGAAATCAATGCAGTGATTACTAGAAGCCAACATGGATTTGTCAGGAACAAATCCTGTCAGACTAATCTGATCTCATTTTTTGATCGGGTAACCTCCCTTATGGACTGTGGAAATGCTGTGGACATCATATATCTTGACTTCAGCAAAGCTTTTGACAAAGTGCCCCATGATATTCTGATTAACAAACTAGCTAAAAGTGAGCTAGATGGAACAACTATTAGGTGGATTCACAGTTGGCTACAGAATCGGACTTAAAGAGTACTTATCAATGGAACCTTCTCAAACTGGGGAGAGGCAACGAGTGAGGTACCGCAGGGCTCAGTCCTGGGCCCAGTGCTCTTCAAAACTTTTATTAATGATTTGGACAAGGAGGTGCAAGGAATGCTTATCAAATTTGCAGATGACACAAAATTAGGTGGGATAGCTAATACCCTGGAAGACAGAAACAAACTTCAAAGTGATCTTGATAGGCTGGAGTGCTGGGCTGAAAACAACAGAATGAAATTTAATAGGGATAAATGCCAAGTTCTACATTTAGGAAATAGAAACCAAATGCACAGTTACAAGACGGGGGATACTTGGCTCAGCAATACTACAAACGAGAAGGATCTTGGAATTGTTGTAGATCACAAGCTGAATATGAGCCAACAGTGCGATATGGCTGCAAGAAAGGCAAATGCTATTTTGGGCTGCATTAATAGAAGTATAGCTTCCAAATCACGTGAGGTACTGGTTCCTCTCTATTCGGCCCTGGTTAGGCCTCATCTAGAGTACTGCGTCCAGTTCTGGGCTCCACAATTCAAGAAGGATGTAGACAAGCTGGAGTGTGTTCAGAGGAGGGCAACCAGGATGATCAGGGGTCTGGAAACAAAGCCCTATGAAGAGAGACTGAAAGAACTGGGCATGTTTAGCCTGGAGAAGAGAAGATTGAGGGGAGACATGATAGCACTCTTCAAATACTTAAAAGGTTGTCACACAGAGGAGGGCCAGGACCTCTTCTCAATCCTCCCAGAGTGCAGGACACGGAACAACGGGCTCAAATTAAAGGAAGCCAGATTCCAGCTGGACATCAGGAAAAACTTCCTGACTGTTAGAGCAGTACGACAATGGAATCAGTTACCTAGGGAGGTTGTGGGCTCTCCCACATTAAAGGCCTTCAAGAGGCAGCTGGACAACCATCTGTCAGGGATGCTTTAGGGTGGATTCCTGCATTGAGCAAAGTGTTGGACTCGATGGCCTTGTAGGCCCCTTCCAACTCTGCTATTCTATGATTCTATGAAAACGTCACTATTTCAGGAAGACTTCCTTGACCTGCAAACCAATTTTTACTGCTATTGTGTTTTTTAAAAACAAGATTTTTAATAGGGTGTTTTATTCTTTTATCTTATTTATGTTTTATTGTTCACCACTCCAGATTCTATTTGAGATGTGGAGAGGTATATAAATGTTGTAAATAAATAAATATATGTTTCCTCTCTGAAACATAAGTTGCTAATGAAACCTCATTCTGTAGTGGGTTTGACTACTGTTTGACTACAGTTCATACTGTTTGACTTAGTGGGCCTTTGAAGCAAAGCCCACTAAGACCTGGGAAGTAACGGAACGGAACTGAAGTGGCCTGATTCTGTTTGGGCTTCAGCCTTGGTCCAAAACCAATGCAAATCCCTGAGTGGATAGCATAAACTGCTCAGGGTGTCTTTTAATACATGTCCCACACAAAACACCCCAATGTGGAATACTCAAATACTCCTCTATCGCATCCCTCAAGAACACGGCTGGCTCCAGGTTTTAGAAGGCCCTTGGCAAGACACCTTCCAGGGGCCCTCCTCCCTCAGTGAGTCTACCTTCTCACCCACATTGTCACCTGCTACTCTTCCCTCTCTTCCTCGGCATATTTACCATTTGCTTGCTTGCCCGGCAGAGAGCCAATGAGCATTCAGGCAGTGGCATCTGTTGCTCCTCTTTCACAGCACTACCATTGCCTGGGCCAGATCAAGAGGTGGAGAAGAAGCAACTTCTTATAGTGAGCCCTCTGCATATGCCCAACCATGCCGACCCAGCCCTACTCAAAATCATTTTGCTGATCTTGTGTGTGTGCATATATGCACAGTTAAATTTCTGCACTAGGTGGAAGGGCGGAAACACTGCGAATGTGGAGAGATAGGGTGGCTACTTGTAACAGAGCTAGCAAAGCTGCCCCAAATGTTCCAGCCAAGGATGCTTTAACTGAGGAACCAAGGAAACTTTAATTGGGAATGATCTCCAACATGTTCCAGTCTTGTACGATCATGATTTGTTGGGAGAAAGATGTCAGTTCATTTCAGTTCTCAAACCATGATTATTCATCACCAGGCCTCCTCTGTTCCAGCCAGGACAGGTTAGTATAGTACACACCTCCTGTAGTGGTAACGACCTTGAAGAAGGGTAAGAAAAATGAGACGTATCAGTACATTCATGGTCCTCCTGAGCCAGCTTTCTATTATGTAATTAGTAGAGGAGGAGGAGAAATTGTTCAAATTATTCCACATCCATGCTGGTTGGCAGTAGGCAGGCATATGTGCAGTATTGCATTCAGAGGGAACTCATATTAATAGCTGTGCAGGACAGATGCTCCTATCTGTTCCAGGCATATAAGAGGCCCATTGTCAAGGATCATGGACCCTGCTGAGGCCCTGGCATTTGCCTATGTATGCCATGTGTTGGTCCTGGTCCTTCTTCCCTAAGGGCGTCCAACAGCCAGCTCATTTTTCAGCACATGGCTGCTATCTGTAGGAGCAGGATAGAGCTAAGACCCATGAAGCAGAGAACTGAGCAAGACGGAGCTCTTGGATGCCCCAAGGTGAGCCCCTTCCAAGGTCATGATCAGCACAACAATAGTGTACCAAGTACAGAGCTACTTGGATGGCGGAATCATAGAATTATAGAACAGTAGAGTTGGAAGGGGCCTATAAGGCCATCAAGTCCAAGCCCCTGCTCAATGCAGGAAACACTGACACCTGATCAAAATTCAGCATGCAGCCCTATTTAATGATGGGAAAAGATTATGTTCTCAGTACTTAACAACTGTTGGTCTAGCTTCAGTTAATAATAATGTGGTCATGTGTTTTCCAAAGAAGATCTAGGGGGAATCTACACTATTGCTTTTAAAGCGCTTTAAAGCACTTTGAAAACGTTTTCAAAACTGCATATGCAGTGTGTCCTGGGCCCCAACAGTTGTCAAAACTGTTATAAAGCGCTTTAAAGCAGTAGTGTAGATCCCCCCATGGATGCAGTTTAAGCAACTGCAAGGCCAGTACAAGTTATCTTGCCTCCTGAAGCAGAACCTGTGCCACTGCTGCTGCTGTGCACCTCCTTCCCTGCTCTTGTTGCCACTGTTGCCATGTGCGTGGCCCATTCAGTGGGATCGTTTTGATCCTGCTGCTTCTCCTGAATGTAGCCGGAGTTAGCAGCAACTTCCATCTTTAAAAATAAGTCAGACTTACTGGGATGTTTTTGTGTGGTACGAAGAAAGCTAGAAGGGGCGGGAGGCGCACAGGAGGCAGACAACATCATGAGAGGCACCTTCAAAAATCCATGAGTGCCCAGCAACAAGTATGCAATAAAACACACATCTGATGGAGCTCTGTATTTCAGGGTCAATTTGGAATAGTCTGGGGGAATGAAGGGGCTTTGTATCCTGAGGATCCATGGCCTCTCCTAACACCCTTGACATATCTCTTGAACGCCATTTTGGCCCCACCACTGGTGGAACAGATGCAGTGCTTTCTGGTGCCACACTGGGAGAACCACATCTAGCAAATGTCCCATCCTGCCAGTGAACCTCCCTCTCCAATGGTAGAGTAGCACTCTGCATGCAATAGTCCCCCAGGGACCCTCCCACCTAGGGAGTGTAGGATTGCTCCCTATGTGTGGGCACATCGGGGGGGGGGGAAATCTGTCTAATATATTTATTGAATTCTAAAGTCTATTTGCATAAGGAAGAAGCCCCCAAATCCATACCACTGCCAGAGCTAGCCAAAGAGTGGAAACTGTGGCCTCAGCAGGACATGAGAGTGCAGCTATGGCTGCTCCCTGCTCTCCCATCATCACCATTGGTGCCCCCAACGACATGAACATGTAAAATAAAATGTGACCGATGCAAGAACATCACAAGTACGTTTCTCCCCAAAGAATAAGGGAAGTGCACACCGAGGTCAAAATATGACCTTGAATTTCAAGCTAGTGAGTGGAGTGGAGTGTGGAATGGAGCAGTGTGTGCAGAATGGAGCAATTTTCTCCAGCAGAACAGGCACAATTATGGAGCATCAAGAGCATTCATTCTTTATTTTCAGAAAATTATTCTTAAAACATACAGTATTACCCTATGAGGGCAGACAAATAGCTCAGCATGGAACTCTCTTTTTATTCCCACTGAAATATTCTACTGCAGGGTTGAGCAATCTTTTTGAAGTCGAGGGCTGCACTGCCTCATGGGAAAGTGGTCAAGAGCTGCATATTGGTGGCATGGGGAATCAAGGCCAGATCTACACCTTGTGTCAAATCATTACGAATGTGGAATAAAAAGCAGGATATAACACTATGAAAGCAGTATATGGAATGTGCCTGTCGATACCACTATAAAGCAGTAGGGTAGCTCTAGCCCAAATCCAAAAGTGAGTGGGGACAAAATGCTCTCTCTGTTTCTGCTACTTCTTTTCCCTCTTTCTTCCCTTCATCATCCATCCATTTACAAAAGAATGTATCATATTTGCTCCGTGCCCATCAAGGGTGGGAGGGTGAGCAATTCCGCCATCCCTGCGATGGTGGTGGGGGAGATGTTAAGGGGTGCAGAGTGATTGTTTCCCCCCCCCCTCCACTTACTTTTTTGCTGGAGCAGGGCCTCGCTTTTGCACGACCGGCCCTGCTCATGGGGAGGGGCTAACAGCAGCCATGACATGCCTCTTTCTTCCCGGCATGTCACACACCATGTGTGCACCCTGGGGGAGGCTCTCGTGATCAGGATATTGCAAGATCCTCCCCGCTCCCTCCTGGAAGGGCAGAAGGTAGAGAAAGGGCTTGGATCTGACTGACTGCTGGTTCGTCTCTTTTTTGCAGCAGCAGCAACAAATGAAGCACTGGAGTGAAGGACCAATGGCATCAGAGGCCAAACACAGAGCACAGTGTTTATAGCATCAGTCCGAATGGGATTATATCACTCTGACTGCTGTGCTCTATGGTTAGGTCATGCACACAGCAGTAGGAATGTCTGGAGGAGGATGGAAGCCTCACACATGTGGGTAAAGGGCCACATGCAGGCCATGGTTGGTCCATTTTGCTCTACTTGTTACCTGAAGCCATTTTGATCTAAAGACATTTCTTGGACTAAAAGGATCTGCTATGTTCTAATGAAATATTCAGTCCATAACATAAATTCATCAAGAGGTTTTTGCCTTCAGAAGGATATCCAGTACAGCCAGTTGATAGAATAAAACATTATAGTTAGACCATCACCTTGTTTTTTTGTGCTCCGGCCTCCATGTCCTCCTTGTCTTTTTTTCCTGCCTTTTCTCTTACTCCGTCCATGCCCTTTACGGGGACCACCTTTCTTGCTGCGATGTCTGTGATATCGTCGGAATCTTGACATCTTTTGTTTATGTTACATCTGTGTAAACTATTTCTGCTCCAGATGGAACCAGAGAGCTTACTGAGTTGTTCTTGGTGATCTGCCTCAGGTGATATGTTGAAGGTGAACATTTACTTGCCTCCACAGGCCATCCATTATGACATAGGAGTGACTGTCCATCTATAGCGCTACATCATAATGGCCATCTGATGGCATGCTACCCCTGGTTTTCTAAAGCCTTAGAACAACTTAAGGTGATCATAGCAACTCTTAACTTTTATTATCACCATTCTGCCTTCCCACTCTATACACCCTGGAGAATAGAACAGAGTAGGGTGACCATGTGAAAAGGAGGACAGGGCTCCTGTATCTTTAAAGTTGTATAGAAAAGGGAATTTCAGCAAGTGTCATTTGAATGCATGTAGCACCTGGTGAAATTTTGTCTTCATCATAACAGTTAAAGCTGCAGGAGTCCTGCCCTCTTGACCAGATAGAAAAGAGAGGAGGGCAGCTTTAAATATTGCGATGAAGAGGGAATTTCACCAGATGCTGTATGCATACAAATGACACCTGCTAAATGAAAATTATTACAAGCTTGTTTGGAGGTGGTACTTAACCCCTGTGAAATAAAATAAAATAAATAAGATCAATTCAGCAATATGTTAGAGAGGTTGTCAAGAGAAAGGAACGTATTTACATATGTGGTGGGAATGTGAATATGTACAAAAATTATGGAAAATGGTGTTTAAAGAGATAAAAGAAATTTTAGGAATGGTGATTGAAGAGACACTTATTGTGGCATTATTATCAGTTTATGGAGAATTGAATTGTAATCAAGAGACAAAAGAATTGATAATGAATTTGTTAACAGCAGCAAGACTAATGATATCTAGGAACTGGAAGATTCAAGGGGATTATCATATAGAAGATTGGTATAAAGAAATATGGGATATTGCTATTAATGATACATTAACATGTAACATGAAAGTTAGAAGAGGAATGATAAAAACGAATGATTTTGAAGGAATATGGAAGCAGTTTTTAGAATTTGTACTATTAAAGGGGAGAGGGAAAACACCTCCAGAGGAAGTAATGAGATTTTGGAAATATGAATAAGATCCCGGGGTTGGAGGGAGCACACTTATGTATTTCTTCGATTGTAAGACGCCATCAATTGTAAGATGCACACAAATTTCAGTACCACCATTACTAGAGAGTGAATCTAGCCTGTGTCTAGAAGTTTGCTTCTCAGGAAATAAAAATTTCTTCTACCTTGATTTGCTTTCTGTTCTGTGCAGCAAGTAACTGGTGGATTGCTTCTTAATTAGCTTCTGACACACACCCAATACACACACACACTGGGGGCTTTAATTAATGGTTCTCTCTCTTTTTTAAAAAAAAATCACTATAAATGTCCATTACGAAATATGAGGGATTCTAATGCTGTGTTATTATGGGTGAGATGTCAGGAAGAAAATGGACACACCAACAGTGAATTTAGCCCAAAGGTCTGTATCAGATACATGAACACATTTCTTCTTAGGGTCAGCTTTCAGCAGTTTTTAAGAGAGACGTTCTGAATATGAGGCTGCATGCATTGTCTTGCCTAACAGCCAATGATAATAACGTGCCTAGCCACCATAAATCCTGACCTTATAAAACTGGTAAAATACCATGCAAATTATTCTCCATTTCCCTAGTATTCTAAAGTGACGCTTCGCACAGTTCCCAACATGTTTGCTGACAAAGAGATATTGTAGAGTTGAGGAAAGGGCAAGAAAGGGCAACTAAAATAATCAAAGGGCTGGAGCAATTCCCCAGTGAGGAAAGGTTACAGCATCTGGGGTTATTTAGCTTAGAAAAGAGGTGAGCAAAGGGAGACATGATAGAGGTATTCAAAATTATGCATGGCATGGAGAAAGTGGATTAGGAGACATACTAAAACCTGGGATCGTCCCATGAAGTTGATTGCTGGAAGCTTCAGGACAGATAAAAAGAAGTACTTCTTCACACAGAGTATGGGTTGAGTATAGGTTGTCAATGAACTGCCGGTTGCTGTTGAATTGTGGGTTGTTATGTACAAACCCTGCACTATGGCTTGGCTATGGGTTGTTAACCACAGACAAGCCTGGAATACCCATAGTTTGTTGTTGGGATGTGAACTCTGGATTGTTCATAATTAATAACCCATGGTTAAAACATTCTGCAGGATTCACATGTAACAACAACCCACAATTCAACAGTAACCCACAATACAACAACCCATACTCAGCCCATACTCTGAATTGTCTGCCCTCTGCCCTCCTCTTCCTCCTGATATTGGTGACAGGCATTGCTCCTCCCCCAATACCTTCCTTAGAGTGAGGCATTGACAGGAAAGTGGCCCTGGACACTACTTATGTCATGCCAGCACAGACGATCTCCAGGGCCATCTCCCCACCAATGCCTCAACCTAAGGAAGGACCCTTCATAACAAGGCATTTGGGCCGGGCTCTCTGGAGTGCCACTCTGGCTTCTCTTTCTTCTGAGCAGCCAGTGGAGCTTCCCATAGGGTCTACCCACCTGGTGCCATGCTCTGAGGAATCCTTAAAGTGAGGAATCTGGTGGTTGGCACTCCAGGGAGCTGAGCCAACTGCCCTTGCTGCAGCAGGAGAGTGGCCAGCACAGCTTTCTGGCGCACTGAGCAAGGGCGCACAGTTCTCCTGGCAGCAGGATCTGCTACCCTTCAGGATCTGTCGCCTGAGGTAGGGAATCCACTCCACCTCACCACTGGCCCTTGCAACAGATACCAACCCTGAAGTTTGGGGCCTCATCTACACCAAGCAGGATATTGCACTATGGAAGCAGTATGAAAGCAGTATATAAAAAGGCAGGAGCCACACGACTGCTTTATAGAGGTATTGCAGTGCACTGACAATTGTTAGGGCCCATTGACACAGACCATCTAATGCTTTCATGCTGCTTTCATACCACTATATCCTGCTTGGTGTGGCTCCTGCCTTTTATATACCATATCCTGCTTGATGTAGATGAGGCCCAAGTGTCTGTTTTACCAGGCATTTGATGGTTGGTGAATGCTGGCAGTTGTAGGACTTTTTTCTGTCTTCTTTAGATGAAGAAAGGGGGAAATCCTCCTGAAAAACTTTTAAGAGTCTGTAATTCCCTTGATAAAGACTCACATTGAAATGCATTGGGAACACAACCAGTACAACTATCTCTTGTATTGCAGCTGTTTTCCTGATCCCTATTGATATTGTGACTTTTTTTCTGTCTAAACATGCATAGGATTGTGCCTTCGTAGATTTTCTACTTTTATTGAGGTTTTGTATTTATTCTGATTGCTGTTTTAAGGAATTCTGTACAACACCCTCTAATTTGATAATGAAGGGTGGTATGTAAGTTCTTTTAAAAAATAAATAATGTGAGCAGTGGGCTTTGACTGTCTGTTGGAGTCTTGAAGTTATGTCTCCACTTATGTTCAACCTGCATATTGGTAAATAAATTCAAATATTACAAAATGCTCTACGTCTCCAATAGGGATCCTGGAGAAATCCACCACAGATTCAGATGTGTTTGGATTTCTATGAATCTGGCCTGCAGATTCCACAGTGGACTGGTTTTCTCCGAGTCATGTTGTCTCCACAGATTTGCGGATTGTGTGGGGGATGGGATTTGTGCAATTTCATTCATTTTTAAGTGTTCATTAGTGCATTTCATTCGTTTGCAAGTGTGCATACGTGTGCTACTGTATGTTTGAAAGCAGGCAAAATTCTCATACAAAAAAAATTCCAATTCCATCAACAAAAGGACAACAGAAAGAACTATGATCAACAATCCACAAAACATGGAAGGAACGTCCTTAGTCACCAGCAACTGCCTTCCAAAGTTATCCAAACCTGGATAAGTGCCGCAGTCCTGGAAATTCTCACTGCTCAGAGAAGTGGGAGGGAGTGAAACAATATGAACACTAAAGTAAATCTGCTGCAGGATGGTGCGGTTTGTTGAGTTCCCACTGGCTTCCTGTAGATACACAAGAGCTTCTGTTCTGCCAAGAATCCTGGGATGTTTTCATTCCTAGAATCATTCCTTCTTTCTGGTAACTTCAGAGACAACTCGCTTTGGTAGTGTTATGATACAGGGTGGGCCATTTATTCGTTCCTGATACTCCATTAAACGAGGATATATTTATAAGATGTTTGTTTGTTTGTTCCCATAGGCACATAAGAGCACTAAGAGATAGCTTCTCCATGGTCAGAAGGCTCGGAGATTGATGCCCCTCTGTCTATCCTATGTCTTGCTGGCAAGAGCCAGGCAAGGTGGGAGGAGGACAAAAGAGACAGCACCTCCTAGCTTTACAGTTTTAGATCGATGAGCCTCTCAGTTTGTCTAGTTGACCTACCATGTCCTGAGCTACCTCCTGTGGATCCTGCCTGGCCTCTTGTCTACTACCACCACCACACACCATCCCACCCCTTTTTTCCTCTCCCCAAGCTCTTCCAACACCGCTGTTGCCACCTTAGAAGAGGAGCCACTGCAGTGCTTTCAAGTGGAGCTGCAAGGAAGTGGGAAGAGCTTTCCAATCTCAGATTCTTCCCCCAAGTTGGTAGTGGTGTCTACAGGTTCAGGAGGGGGGACCCGCCATACCCTATGGTTCCTGAGATGCTCTCCTAGGGACCATAGGATTGCTCTGTAACCTGCTTTTTACATAAGAAGGTTCATTAAAAGTGGATCAGAGGAGGATTAAATAGTTGCCCCAATGGATGAATCCTATTTAAATGTCTATAGCAGTATGCTCAGGTACTGCAAGCCAGGCTACCAGATTTGGACAGCTGTGCACCTGCTGAATGATGGTAGATCAGAGCTGCAGTCTTATACACACTTACTTGGAAAGTAATTCCCCTTGAAGTCAGTGGGCCTTACTTCTGAGTAGACCTGCATAGGTTTTTGCTGTTAGTTCATTAAATACAGAGTATTGGAATGTGTTAATTACATGTTCATATTCCATTGAATAATACACATTCTGCCAACATCATAATTATTCATCTCTTGCAGGGGTAACATGAAGACTAATTATATTTTGACTCTTTCTCTTTGCAGAGATTGAAAGATGAAAGTACTGGAAATGACAGCCACTACCAATGTGTTCCTTTGGGTTGCTGACAGAGGTCAGCAGGAAAAGAAATAGGGTAGAGGAAGGCATAATGGGAGTGAAGTAAGTTCCAGGATGGGGAGCTTTGTCCCATGTTTCATGTCTGAAAGAGAATGGCATTTTTCTCTTTCACATTGGCATCCTAAACCTATCTTCTCTAAAGTAAGTCCTATTGATTTTTGTTTGGGTTAAATCTCAGTTAAGCATGTTTAGGACTGCTGCCTTGTTTTTCAAATTATGATTCAGATATAATTTAAGTATGAAAATGGGCTTGTCTTCATGAAACTGTAGGGGGCTAGGAATGAGGAGGTCAGGAAAGGGGGAAGCTACTTGTCTGGGATGTAATAGACAGCTTTCCCCAACCTCCAGATGTGTTAGATACAACTCCCATCATCCCTGAGATAGCATGGGGATAATGGGATTTGTAATACAACACATCTGGAGGCTGCCAGATTGAGGTAGGCTGTGATAAAGGATGCATATTGCTGAAATTCTTGAAGACATTAGAGAAGCTGGAGTTGGAAATGAGTTTGCGTGTCCCAAAGTCATGCATGAGCTTTGGAGTTCTCCAGAGTGGTTCAGTTGGATCTTAAACAAAAGGAGTGGTTGGAATTAGACATGATGTTGTTTCTGCATTGCAAATCGAATATACAACATTGTAAAGAAGTCTCCACCAGCAGCACGCCACATTTTCTGTGATAAAAATCACATAAGATCCTCACTGTGTAAAGAACTGAAATGACCACGTACCAACAGCGGAATGCTGCTTTCTGTCCTAACATTGCCATGATGTCACACAAAACCTGGAAGGGCATAGGGAACTCAGAAGCCTTCAAGTCTGGGGACTTCCAAGCAGCGAAGGGACAATTGATAGGATTGCGTTCTGAAAAAGTTCAAACTGTAGATTCATTCATGAGGGCAGTTTTAACCAGAAGATTTGCCAGTTAAGAGCACCGTTGTTTATTTTGGGAGGTGAATTTGGTTCTAAAGTGTTCCTGCAACAAGGAATGATGAAGGAAATATTTAAAATAGACTACCCATCTAACAATGAGTGGTAGTTCCATTTATTACATTATCTCACATTTTCTTCAACATCTCAAAAAGACACCAGTACTGGGAATTTCAGGAGTATGCACATGTATTTCAATATAATCAGTCCATTAACTGGTTAAAACAAAGATGATTTCCCAGCTAAAAACAGTTTAATTTGAGATTCACAATTAGTAAGCATGTTAATTGTTGCCATCTTCCATTGCAAAGTTGTTCATAATTTTAAGCTTCTACTGCATTGATGTGGAATTTCTTATTTTCTGTAAACAGGAGTTTCTGGTGGAAGCTTAGCAGGTCGCTAAGGGACTGTGAGCAACTCCCACTCATTTTTAAGATAAACAGGGACTTTATTTTTAGATTTTCACGCAATGTTGATTTGATTACATCAGAGGAAAAGGAAAGACATCAGCAATAACTGAGGATAAGGAGTTCAGCGCTATTTTTATCTGGGAGAGCTAAGTTTGCTACTTCCTCATGTTGGCCGAGTTATCAAGATGACCTATACAAGCCATCACAGGCAGCAGTTAATTCATATCATTCTTATCATGAAGAAAACCATCCTGCTGATGGCTGCAGAATACAACAGAGGAGATAGCAAGGAGGTCCCAGATAATTCAAACCGCATCTTAAAGATTCCTTCAACCTTCAACCTTCCTTACAATTAATTGCTCTTCGTTTCTTCTCCTGCAGTTTAGAGTTTAAGAGTTGACTGTGCTTATGAATGTGAACACATAGGGAGTTGCATAATATTAATTCATCCATTTGCAACTGCAGGATTCTGCGCAATTTTGCTATATACTGTAATGTTGTAGGTCTTTAAATGGAAGGTATGAAAGATGGATGAGAAGACAGCTGATGTCTAGGCTGCACAAGCAGTAGGGTGCAAAGGTGAGTCTGAAGTGTACACGCCTTCCCCCACCATGCATAGAACCTCTAGCACAGACACTTCTTCACCAAGCAGAGAAAATCTGATCTGATCTCTGATAGCAGCTGATGAGAGATAAAAGACTTCACCTGATGTGCCCATCCCACCCCCGCATTGCATTTAGGAGCTTTTGAGGTAGGTTAGTTTGAGAGTCTGTGACTGGCCCAAAGTCCCCAGTGAGCTTCCATGGCCAAGTCGGGACTAGAACCCAGATCTCCCGACTCCCAGGCCAGCACTCTAACCACTACACCACACTGGCTCTCATGAAAGAGCCAGTGTTCTCTTATGAAAGTTCTGGTTCATACTAGAGGTTTTATGCATGAAAGCTGCCTATGGTTCAGCCTTCAGAAAAGCTCTTACTAACAGCATGCCAAGGTCCAGGGTCAAGCAGACCAGGGAAGATTTGTAGATGGGGCTCATTTAGATGGTTTAAAAGATGAATGGATTGACATTGTGAGCTTTATCCAAATATCTTCCCTCCAATTACCAATTCCACTTAGGAATTTTATCAGCTCTGCAGTATGGTGAACGTCACTGTTTCCTTCACAGACTGTGGCTGTAGCTAGACCTAAGGTTTATCCCAGGATTGTCCTGGGGTCAAACCTGTTCATCTAAGTGCCACAAAGGGCATCCAGCGCTCAGGCAGGGACGAACCCGGGATGATCCTGGGATAAACCTTAGGTCTAGCTATGGCCTGTTTTAAAAGAGCTCAGACGCTTGGTGAAACACCTTGAGATTTGTCGGTGCAAAGTCAGCTGCATATACGGTGATGTCGGTTGATGTTATCTACATGCATTTCATTACTTTCCATGTGAATAATGAGCTGGGCAGAGCAGCCCACACACATTGGAATCTATTCCCTGGCAAGCGCCGTGTTCTCTCATTTGCAAAACAAACCCACAAGTTTTACTATGTATATCAAAGAAAACAGAATGCCAAATATTAGTCAGATAATACAAGCTGCCTTCAAAGACTAACTAAATGTGACATCTAAGCATTGGAGTATATTGTGCCAGGCATCAAGGAGACCAGTGCCACACTTGTTCAAAGTTGATAGGCTGCCTGCTCCCTTTTTCACCGTCCTGATTTCTGTCTTTCCTGTAGAACAGGTGGAGGCAACACCCACTGGTCTGGGGGCCAGTCTCCCCCAGTGCAATCCCCTCCCCACTCAGCACAGGCTATACTCTCCCCCAAATTGCCAACTCACCACAAAATTTGTCACCAAAAGTAAAATTCCTTGGAGGTTTTCAAATTTCACTTTAAAACAAGGTGCACATTTCTTGCATGCCTTAATCTAATGGAAAATTGGTGGTGCAGTGACTTGGTGGTGAAATTGGTGGCGGATTTGGTGGTGCAGTGACTTCTTCCTTTGGAGCTTTGTAGTATTGTTGCCTATCGACTTTATAGGCCACAGGGTTCATAATACAATGTCACAATAAGACAAAAACATTCCAGCAGACCCTTGGGCTATGTTCAAAGTGTTGGGCTGCTGATATGGAAAACTGTCCTACTTCTTATGGATTGTGACCAAAAGTAACACTACAACAAGGAAGATAAAGTATGTCTCAGTGCTTAATCTCCTGTGAGAGATGAATAGAACAATTGGTGAAACAGTATATTCCATTGGGCCAGTTGTTTATTTGAAAAGTGGCAACCTTCTGAACTCACACAGTCAGAACTTGCATAATCTCTATTTTGTTCATGGCAAAAATAAAATAAATAGAATCGTATACGCTCATTGTGCATGGCTGCCAGGCTGAATCTCCTGCTGTTAGAATACCGAAGGAAACGGTCTAAATCCTTCCGATACCTCCATGTATCTCAAGACATTAAGATACAATCAGTAGAATTTCAAAATGTGTACTGCACAGGAAATCAATCTCTCTCTCTCTCTCTCTCTCTCTCTCTCTCTCTCTCTCTCTCTCTCTCTCTCTCTCTCTCTGGCCTTAGCTAGACCTACCTGATAGTCCACAACGGAGGAGGGAAGATCTCACATTGCGATTAACGCGAGATCTCTCCTCTGTTTACACGTGAGGCACACCGACCTCAGGAAGAGAGGCATCACACCCACCATTTTTTTATTTTTAAAGAAGACGGAGCACACGAACGCTTGGAGTGCTGTGCCCCATGCATGGCTCCTGGCTCCACGCAAAGAATCGTGTGGAGCCTGGTCAAACAGCGGCAACGGGCCACACGTTCCACAGTCACGGGCTTAGCCCGAGACTGCGGAAAACGTGGGCCCAAAGGGGAAGGCTCTATCCCAGGGCAAGGGAGGGATCATCCCTCCCTGATCCTGGGATCCCCTCTGCATCATGTGGACAATCCCGGGGTTTGCCCCATGATAAAGCCTGGTCTAGCGCTCTCTCTCGCTCTCCCATTCTCAATCAATTTGATTTTTTTTAAAAAAAATACTCCCCCAAAAATGTTGACATTCAGGGAAATTCTCAAGGATGAGGAGTTCTTGTACTTACCTTACACATGAGGTGGCCAAGCAGTGTGCACAAGTGTCCTGTATTTTGTTGTGCAATCCTTTCTCCAGCAGTCTGCAGCCTCCCCTGCTTCCCACACTTCAATGAAAGCCCAGGGGAAAATATCATGAGGGAACTCCTTACCTGTGAGGCTTTTTTCAGATCAGGAACTTCTGGCAGCTAGGAAGGCTGCAGAGTAATAAAAAGAAACAATACACACAACACCATCAACTACCTCACATTGATAAAATAAACTCAAAAACATCACCAAAATCGATTCAAAAGAAATTCTAAAACGCTCTGAGAACGAGGTAGAAAAATGGAACCTTCTTTTGCAGGTGAAAAAAACTTGCAGGAAATTGGGGAATAGATTTCAGCACAACACTATAAATATCTTGAACCATATGGGCATTGAAAGGAGAGATGTTCTTTGCTGTCTAATGGCATTGCCTTCAACATACTCAAACTTAGATTATGTCCTGTTTGTACTAGGGGAACACTATGCAATTGTGCCATGCAGCTTTGGGAGGTGAACTGGAGATACGGTGGTGAAGCATATCAGTGATGTTGTGGAAGCAAGTCCACTGGCACCCACTACAACTGGCTTTTCCCAGATTTAAACTGAATAATGTGGAAACGTTTCGGAACCATTCTGTTTTCCGCAGAGATTGTGCCTGCACAGAGAAACTGAAGTGTGTTTGGAAGGAAACAGCAGTGTTATCAAACAACTTCTTCCACTCTAAAAATGTCACTGCTCTCTTCACCAGTTAAGAGCATATGCTTACGTATGTGTTTTATGGATTTACAATCATCTTCAAAGATTCTTCTCATTGGCTTGACACCAAGGTCAGTAAGGTTGGCAGGCACTAGAGGTAGGGCATTTACATGGTGGCTCCTACCCTATGGAATTTTTTCTTGAGGGATACATGGCTGACCTCCATCTGTTGAGACTTTTAGGAGGGTTTAAAAAAAACATATGTTCTCTCTGTCCACTTGCAGTGGGCTAGCACATACAACATCAAAAACTCACATGAGGAGGTTTTTATGGTATTCACTACCAATAGATATTCTGGCATTGTATCTTACTGCATCTGGTTTTAGTTAAAATTGTTTATATTTCCTATGATTGTATTAATATATTGCTTGACGTGTGTCATTTTTGTGCTGTAAGCTGGTCTTGATGGGAGTTTTGGGTGCCAGGTTGGGGAAGGCTGCACATCCAACCAGTATAAAGTACAAATGGGAGCAGGGGCAGTTCCTGAAGAAAAGTAGCTTTTCTATTGAGGCAACTGCATGTTCTATGTGGGAAGACAGTTCACAAAGCCATACAGCCATGACAATCTTGGGTCTAATCTACACCAAGCAGGATATTGCACTATGAAAGCTGTATGAAAGTGGTATATAAAAGGCAGGAGCCACACTATTGCTTTATAGCAATATTGAAGTGCACTGACAACTGTTGGGGCCCATTGATGCATACCATATACTGCTTCCATAGTGCAATATCCTACAGGTGTAGATTAGGCCCAAGTCAGCCACATGGAGGCTGACCAAAGTTGAGCTTCAGTCCACATGGAGATCAGTGTGGGCTGAAGTATATCTGGAGTAGGGATTAGAAGTGTCAAGACAAAATGTTTCATTTACTACTATAAGATTTCGGCCTTAGCTAGACCTAAGGTTTATCCCGGGATCGTCCCAGGGTCATCCCTGTTCATGTAAATGACACACAGGATATCCCAGGAGCAGGCAGGGACGATCCCGGGATAAACCTTAGGTCTAGCTAAGGCTATAGTAATGACCATAACTGTAGATTGGTTTTTTAAAAAATAAAGAGGATTAATCAAATATATGGAGGACAAGCCTATCAGTGGTGATTGATTGATTGTATTTTACCCCCACTTTTTAGATAAATATTATCTCCCAAAGGGGCTCACATCAGTAAAAGAAGCTGAGACATAGGCCCAGCTCTGAGACTTACTGCCTAAAAAGATGAGACATACCAGGGAAGGGAGGTGAGGGAGAAAAGTACAGGAGGGAGATCTGTTTGACAACGGGCATGTCTACATCTGCCCTTTTCCCCAGGATCATCCCTGGATCACCCCTGTGTGTCCACATGACATACAGGGGATCCCAGGAGCAGGTAGGGATGATCACTCCATTTTCCTAGGCTATCTGGAATTACTTTGATCCTGCTTTTTCCCACAGTCCCAGGATGATCCTGAGGACCGCAGGCTTTGTTAAAATTTACTTTTTTGCTGGCGCGTAAGTGCGCTTCAGCTCCTGCTTTTTTAAAAAAAATGGCGGGCACAATGGTGTGACATCCCTTTTCCCTTCTGGGACATCACCCTTCCGATTAGATGGCCAGCAATGATCCCAGAAACAGGTAAGTCCAGTATCATCCCCCCTCCCTCCCTCCCTCCCTCCCTCTACACCCTTAGGTGTAGACATTCCCAATGCCAGAACAAAGCGGTGAATTGGAAACATCCAGTTTGGGACTAGGCTGATCTTTCCTTGCTATCTTGGATATAAGTGGCACAGCTACCTTGTGGCTCATAGCACTATCACCAAAGTGTGCTTCTCTTCTGCTCTACTGCTCTACTGTCCCAGGGCAATCAACAGTTGGAGCTGAGTATTCTTTCTGGTAGGGAGGGGCAAGCAAGTTCCCTGCAGCTACCCTTTCTTCGATGGATGGATGGATGGATGGATGGATGGGGTCTTGGCTATTCTTACCCTTGCCACGGCGTTCTTGTCAGAAACGGGCAGGTGCAACCTGTTAGTGGTCCTTCGTTTTGTGGTCAGTGACCATAGCTAAATGGGACCGCCATGTATAGAAGCAATATATCTCTAAATATCATCATGATCTGCTTGGGAGCACCCAGAGGCATCTGGATCTTGGTCTGACTGACAGACAGTTCTTATGTTATAATCCCTCCCAAATGGGAGCCAGCTGAGAGACATCGACTTGCCTAAGGCCATCCTGTCACTTAGAACTGAAATCAGGTCTTCTGAGTTCACATTCCATTTGACATTCTTCAATTCAAAAGCATGGACAAAAGGGATCACTTTGAATGTTTGTGTCTGGATCTCAGTCATAACTGTATTTTTTTTATTTTCTTCTCTAAGGATACATTACATTTTCTTCTGCTATCTTTTTGTGAAACTGCTGAATCAAACTGTGACATTAAGTGTGCCTTTGCACTTAATGGGCATTTTTTTAAAAAAAAAATGCTAAAAACCTCAACTGGGAGAGGCAGTGTGGTGTAGTGGCTAGAGTGTTGAACTGGAAGTCGGGAGATCCAGCTTCTATTCCCACTCAGCCATGGAAGCTCACTGGGTGCCTTTGGGCTAGTCACAGACTCTCAGCCCAACCTACCCCTCAGAGCTGTTGTGAGGATAAAAATGGAGAGGAGCAGGATCATGTATGCCGCCTTGGGTTCCTTGGAGGAAAAAAGGTGGGATATAAATGCAATAAATAAATAAATCATTGCTGGTGCCAATGTGAGATGTCCTCTGGATACAAATGCTAGCTTCAGAGGAGGGAATGTCCCCTGTTCTGATCTTGTTAATTTCTCAACCCACCAGCTGATGCTATCTACATTTTAAAAAACAACAACCCTTCATGTTAAAAGCAAAGGCACATTTAACATCATGCCTTCTTTGGCCCATAGACCTTTGGGTGTACCCCTGTGGGATGGGAGCAGTAAAGAAACCGCTGTATCTCGAATATTACTACTTCTTTTTTCTTCTTTTTTAAACCAAGAAATACAAATTAAAGGGTTTTCTCCCTCCCTTCCATTTAAGTGAACAATATTATAGCTTCTCCTTTCCTCAAATACATCAGACTCCATTAACAATCCACCATTTGTTCAGCAGAATTTAATGTCCTTGACTGAACAAATACTGCATTGGCTCGATCATCTAAAGTGGTACCCATAAAAGTCTTGGCAAGGATTTCATACATATATATTTTTCATAAACTCTGTAAATTACAGTTTGCGCAGTGGAGTCTCCCTAATCAGACTTCAACAGAACTTCACTTTATTGTGGGGGAGAGGGGAAAAGCGGAAAGAGAAGGGATTTCAACTTAATGGCTGGGCTTTTTGTAATGCAGATTTGTCAGCTGGAGTGGGTGAAACCAAATAGTGGTGGGCGTATTTTAAAGCAGTTGCAGAATTGAGGATGAGTTTCCGTTTTAGAGTATTCAGGGCATTGTAATCAGGTGCCCTTAATGTGAACGTTTTGATGTCGTGCTGTTCATGATTTCCTGGATCACCCCATGTCAGTCTAATGGCAACACAACATTCTTCAGTTTATGGAACTAAATCCAGATCCTCCAGTTTAGCAGATTTGTCCATCTTGTGCTGAGAAAATTCACAGAAATGCCTCTTCACCAAATATTCCCTCTTCCACAGTAACTTCAAACAGCCTAATTACAGCTATACTATTATGCTGGGTGACGAGTGGGGGAGTCTTGTCCCCGCCCCCCCACCTCTTCCTGATGTCTCCTTGATAAATTGGGAGAAGGCTAAAGAAATGTGTGGTCTTGGATCAGACCAAGGGTCCATCTAGTCCATGTGATGATGCTACAGCACACATTTCTTTTGACACATCCTATGAAGGAGACACCTGGGAAGAGACAAGCATCAGAAGCTGCTATGCATCCCCTATAATGTTTGGTTGGGCCCTTAGTAACTCTGCCAGCTCACCAAAATTGGTTCCAGCCCCAAATCCTGGCAGGTGGGTGTCACTCAAAGGGCTCCTTCAGATGGAGGAAAATCATGTTCCCTTACCGTGGCTTTGCTTCCTACTTCTCTTCTGCATTTGCAACGAGACAAAATTACATGAGAAAGAGAGCAGCGACCGCATGGCTTGTACAGCCTCAATGCAATTCAGTGGGACAGCGCTGTGTAGTGGGCATTTTATAGCACATCACCTGAAAATGGCAGGAAATCCCAACAAATACTGATATATTTCTTGCGGGATCGCCTTCTCCCATATAGTCCGCCCCGCACACTCAGGTCCTCTGGGGTGAACTTACTTCAGTCAGCTAAAACTAGGCTGACATCAGTTTCCCAGAGGACCTTTTCTTCTGTCGCCCCCAGATTGTGGAATGGCCTGCCGGAGGAGATTCGTAAAATTAACTCTATGTGTGATTTTAAGGCAGCTTTAAAGACTAGCCTTTTCCGGCAGGCCTATCCAGATCAATGTTAAATCATGAATTTTTAAGATGTATTGATTCCTGTTCTAATGTTGTTCCCCGCCTCGATCTAAAAGGAGAGGCGGGTAAGAAATACATTTATTATTATTATTATTATTATTATTATTATATTTCGGAAGAGTCAGGTTTTCTGAGGTTTATTTTTTATCGCTAAAACCGGGAAATGGAGCAGGAGCCATGCAGCATCGTCACAATGACCCACGAACATCCATGAGTGGCCAGTCACGAACATGCTATAAAAAACTCATTTAAAGACACACAACCTTCACACCGATGTTGTTTTAGCTATGAGCAGCCAAATTGATGATGGTGGTGCTGATGATGCCATAATCCAGGGATATCACGCTTTCCAAGGAATGAGAGGACAAGTCCCTTGCGCAAGAGGGGGAAGAGGAAAAGGAAGGAAAGGGAGGCAAAGGTAGGATGCTGAAGAATATGGGTTATTGCAGTTATACATATTTCAACTTAGCTACAGGCTGATACTGAAACAAGGAAGTTGAGCCCAAGCCTTCATGGAAAAGTAGGTTTTCAGGAGAGATTTGGAAGAAATAAGAGGGTTGGCCTCATGGTGTTGTGTTGCACATTAGTCCCACTTAGAGAAGACCCATTAAAACAAATGGTACTTGTTAGTCATCATGACTAATGGGAGTCCTATTTGTTTCATTGGGTTTATCCTAAGTAGAACAAACATTCAGTACAAGTGATGGAGCTATTCCAGGGAACAGTTCCAGGTAGTGGTGTGCCGGAAATTTCTCCCATGAGAATTTCTCCCATTCTCATTCAATTTGATAGAAAAGAAATTGCTTTCGAAAAGAAATTCAAAGGAGAAGAAATTTCGGAGAAATTCTCATGCGTTTGGTTCAGGGTTCTTGTGCTTACCTTACCTGTGAGATGGCTGAGGAGTGTGTGTGAGTGTCCTGTTTTTCATTGAACAATCATCTCTCTGACAGCCTGTAGCCTCCTTGGCTTCCTGCACTTCCAACCCTGCTTGTTGTTGTGTCTGGTAAACCACCCAGAGAGCTTCAGCTATGGGGCAGTATAGAAATGTAAAAATAAATAAATAAATAAATAAATAACCACGCCCTCCAAACCCCTCCCCAGTCCAGAAGGGACATGTTTTCCTTGGGGATCTGGGCACCTGTGTAAATATCACCCCAAAGGGGGAACACGCCTATTCATTCACTAAAAAGGCCTCATCCTGCTTTTTTAAAAAAATCAAAGCTGTGTAGCACATAGAATGATGAATTTGAAAAGCTAATACTTTGCGGGCTCCCTAAATGTGTATTTGGATAAGCCTTCATTGACTTGGGAGGGCTCTCACCATGGCCAGACCTAGAACAATGCGCAGTTGGAGGAGAATTCCTCCCTCAGCCACACATACATGAAGGCTGATCATACGACACCTTGGGGCTTAGCCACTCTGCTGTGTTTCCATCAGCAAGCCACTATTAATAGCCATGTTTTAAAACACTGCTGGCATTGACAATGACATATTGGGAATTAAACAACGTACCTGACAAGAGAGAGCTGGCTGCTGGCTGGCGGAGAGTGAGCAGGAATTTTAATCCATGAGAGGTGGCTGTCCAGCCTCCTCTTTAAATCCTCTCCAGAGATGGAGAACCCACAACCTCCATAGGTAGACTGTCCCACTGTTGTACAGATCTTATCATCAGGAAGTTGTCCCTTATATTTAATCAAAATCTAGGCAGCTGTAACTTATACCCACTATTTTGGGTCCTAATTTCTGTGGCAATGGAAAATAGTTGTTGACCATCCTCCCTGTGGCATCCTTTTATGTACCTAAACAATGCTAACATGTCTTCTCTCTTTTCTCTAGACTGAACATCCCAAGTTCTTTCAGCCTGTCCTCAAAGGGTATGTCATCAAATCCCTGTATAATCTTTGTTGCCCTCCTCTGAACCTGTTCTAGCTTATCGAAGGAGGTGTAGGGAATGCTTATCAAATTTGCAGATGACACAAAATTAGGTGGGATAGCTAATACCCTGGAACACAGAAACAAACTTCAAAGTGATCTTGATAGACTGGAGCGCTGGACTGACAGCAACAGAATGAAATTTTATAAGGATAAATGGCAAGTTCTACACCTAGGAAAAAGAAACGAAATGCACAGTTACAAGATGAGGGATGCTTGGCTCAGCAATACTACAAGTGAGAAGGATCTTAGAATTGTTGTAGATCACAAACTGAATATGAGCCAACAGTGTGATGTGGCTGCAAAAAGAAAAGAAAAGAAAAAGAAAATGCTATTTTGGACTGCATTAGTAGGAGTATAGCTTCCAGGGGCCTTGCTAGACAGCGGGTTAGCCTGGTGAAAGCCCCGGGCCCACCCCTGTGCATCCAGATGACACACAGGGGATCCCGGGCTCAGGCAGGGGTAACCTTCCCTTGGCCCAGGATAACCGGCACTGCTTGTGGCCTGGTATTTCCCACGGAGCCCGAGACCGCGAGCGTGTAGACCGGTTCACCGCTTTTCCCGGCTACTGCAATTACTCGCGAATAACCAGGAAAAGTGGCGGATGGGGCGCAGCACTCCACAGGAGCGCTGGGCCCATCAGGGCAGGGGGGGAGATTGGGGGTGGGGAGATCGCAGGGAAAGCGGAGATCGCGGGGGGAAAGCAGGGATCGCGGGGGGGAAGCGGGGATCGTGGAGGGGAAGCGAGGATCAAAGGGGGGAATCACGGCCATGATGGGGAAATAGGGGGCGGGGGGAGCAGAAAACCCTTTTTTGAAAAAAATACTTACTGTTGCTGGTGGTGCACTCCTGCGCACCCAGCCCTTTTAGTCTACAACAAAATGGCAGATGCGACAGGGCTTTCTTGTAGCCTGTCATGTCTCACGTGTGGATAGGAGCGACAGCCATCCACACGCCCGGATTTTCAGGTAGGTCTAGCAAGGCCCCAGATCACATGAGGTACTGGCTCCCCTCTATTTGGCACTGGTTAGGCCTCAACTTGAGTACAGCATCCAGTTCTGCACACCTCACTTCAAGAAGGATGCAGACAAGCTAGAGGGGGTTCAGAGGAGGACAACCAGGATGATCAAGGGTCTGGAAACAAAGCCCTATGAGGAGAGACTGAAAGAACTGGGCATGTTTAGCCTGGAGAAGAGAAGATTGAGGGGAGACATGATCGCACTCTTCAAATACTTAAAAGGTTGTCACACCTTTTATCCAGGATCTCTTCTCGATCCTCCCAGAGTGCAGGACATGAAATAATGGGCAAAAGTTACAGTAGGCCAGATTCCGGCTGGACATCAAGAAAAACTTCCTGCCTGTTAGAGCAGTATGACAATGGAACCAATTCCCTAGGGAGGTCGTGGGCTCTCCTACACTAGAAGCCTTCAAGAGGCAGCTGGACAGCCATCTGTCAGGTATGCTTTAAGGTGGATTCCTGCATTGAGCAGGGGGTGGTACTCAATGGCCTTACAGGCCCCTTCTAACTCTACTATTAATCTATGATTAGTTTTACAAAAAAGACTTGATCCTGCTGGAGTTGAAAGCTGCTAAAAACTAGTTTGTTGATATGGATTGTCAGAACTGCCTGCATTTTTGGACTCTTCCTGGGGGCGTGGCTATGAAGACTGACAGGATGAGTGCCTGCACTTCAAAAAACATCACTACACTATGGGAAAAATCTAGAATTGAGAACAATGATGGGTTGGAAACAAGGTTTCAAGTTTGAGTTAAGGATGCCCAGACTAGAGACAGTAAGGGAACAAATGTGCATAGCTGTGGGTAGGAGAAAGTGGGAGAGAGAGTGTGTGTATACACTTCATTTTTTTTAATTCTGTACTCCAGCCAATTTAAAATTGGCAGTATGCTCCCTTAACAAAGGGAGTTCTCTTTTTCAGTTGAATACATAGAAAGCAGCATTAAAAGAAGAGAGGTGGGTTTTTTTTTTCATTTTTTAAGAAAAAAGTCCCAAGCCAAGCCAGCTTGGGAGCAGGTGATTTGGGAAATCTCACAAACGCAAAGCACAGGATCTATGAAATTTCATGACTGCAAACTTTTATTCTTTCTCAACATACAGAAAGGAAAAGTATTAAAAGGGAGACTGACCATCTGGGAAAAAATAGCATTCTTCGAGCCTTTTTCTGGGAAACATTGCATCGAGAATTGGCATCACTTCAGCAACAGGAGATGAGGAAAGAGGAATTCTAAAGACTTGAATCACTGTGACACACGCATGCAGGGTGAGGGGGGATATTTTTGCGTTGTTTAATCTTTTTTAAAAGGATCTATATTTCTTATGTCAGCAAAATTAAACAAAGAATATTAAAGATCAGGCCTGCAATAGATTTTAAATATTAATTTAACAATAGAATAAAGCTGATGTCTTGTTTGCTTGCTCCCCCCACCCCCCGGGATCTTTTTCACAGCTATCCTACAGGCAGAAATTTAAAAGATTAGCTTTGCCCAAAATGGAGAAGCAGGGATGGAGGGTGGGGGAAGGCGCCATCTATTTAATTTCTGCCTGTCATGCTGGTGTAAACCTCCAGAAGCCCTGCCAGAAAAAAGAGTGCCGATCCTAGTTGAAGGTTGCAAAGATGTGAAATTAATGGCTGCTGCACCCAAGGCAGTCACAAAGAACTGCACTGAAAATGTGTCATACACCTTTGGACTGCATTTATTTTGTTTCTTTCCCTCATCTGATATAGGGTTTTCCAGAAAAGCACTGGGCTGAATTGACCAGAAACTCATCAGAGCATTTTCCCATTTGACAACCAAATGTAAAGTTTAAGTTGTACCTTTGAGCTTTAAAAACAAAACAAAACACTGAGGCCTTAGCTAGACCTAAGGTTTATCCCGGGATCATCCCAGGGTCATCCCTGTTCATGTAAATGATACACAGGATATCCCGGGAGCAGGCAGAGACGACCCTGGGACGATCCCGGGATAAACCTTAGGTCTAGCTGAGGCCTGATTTTCTTAAGGATGCTTTTTGGACTCACTGACTATGAAGGAAACTTAGAGATATAAATAGCTATGTGCACGCACACGCACACACCCTCCCACCCCACTATCATTATGCTGCAGACATGACTCCTTCAGAGATTCCCCCAAGAGATAAGCAGTTGTTGCTGATGAAATACCGTTGCCTGATCAATGCTATCTTGGTCACAGAGTCCATGGAAGAGATGAGCAGCCCGATAAGGCAGAAATGATTCCACAGGCAGAGGCAAGAGCCAGCATCCTGGAGCACTAACGGAAACGCTGACATTTATGAACTCAGGCATTCATAAACAAAGAATCTTAAAACCCTGGAGAAGGTGGGGGGAGAGAGAATTAGTTCACAGAATGGAAAAGCCATTTAGGCCTGTTTGTAGCAATCCTATATCAAATAAGAGAGGAGTGAAACGTAAGACATCAATTAAGTCAAAGATGCTCTCAATTCTCTGCATTCTCCTCCTGGACTGGAATTTCATTTGGAATCCATTTAGACCCATAAATGAAAATGATGGTTGCTCTGCCTCATCTTTATTTCACACACGCCTTCACCATCTAGTCACGCAATCCAATGTTGTGCAATGAGCACAGGGCTTAAACAGCCTTGGGAAAGTTGGCTTCAAATCTCAGGCCTTAGCTACACCTACCTGTTAGCACACAATGGAGAAGGGAGAATCTCGCAATGTGTTTATCACGAGACCCCTCCTCTGTTTACACGCGATGCACAACAACCTCAGAAGAAGAGGCGTCGCGCCCACCATTTTTTAATTAAAGGGCCAGCAGTTCACGAACGCTCGTGCCCCATAGGTTAGTATTATTTTTAATTTAAATTATTTTCCCCACTCCCCCAAGCCTACCCCCGATGGGCGCAGCGCTCCTGAGGAGTGCTGCGCCCTGTGTGCGGCTCCCAGCTCCTCACGAGGAATCACGAGGAGCCAGGTCAGCCCGCAGCACCCGGCCACACGTTCCGTGGAAAAACTAGGGCTAAAGGGGAGGGCAGGATCCTGGGGCAAGGGAGGGATGATCCGTCCCTGATCCCAGGATCCCCTGTGTGTCAAGTGGATGCACAGGGACGATCTCAGGGATCACCCTGGGATTTCGCCCCATCTAGCTGTGGCCTCAGTTTATACACAGGACATCATTTACTTCAGGCGAGGCTGTTGCGCCTTTGGCAGCTAAATGACCAAGAGAAAAGCAGCAGGTGAAGCTCCCCCATCACCGAATCTCTCTGCTTGAAAAAGTTTAATCGGCCAAGTGCTGTGCTGCTGTTTAAGGGAAGCAGTTGAACCCAGTTGGAGGGGGTGGGGAGGAGAAAGTAAAAAAAGAAAGTCATCAATCTAATCTTACTCATGAATTAATTTCAGCTTTGGACAGTCACTGTGCCTCAGTCTCATTTTCCCAATATATAAAAATGAATAGAGCAGTGACCTGCCCCACAGGATTGCTGTGTAGGTAAATGAGATGTGTGAATCTTGTTACCTGAGTTCTGTAGGACAGGGCTGCAGAATCCCTTCCAGGCTGAGGACCAAATTCAATTTAGGAAATGCTCTCATGGGGCTGCATTGCAGTGGTGAGTGAGGCTGAAGGCCAAAGAAACTGGGCAAAAATACCAGCGTATTTTAGCTTAAAGCTCTTTCTGGACTTGTTCAGACAACATGCTAAGCCATGGTTAGACTGTTAACCCTTTTGCAGTCAATGGTTAGTGAGCATGTTCCAACTGTGGTTATGTACCCACCATGGTTAGGAATGGTTCACACAACACACTAAGGCCTTTGCTAGACCTAAGTGAAAATCCAGGGGAGAGGAGGGGAGACTTCGCGTTATGAATAACACGAGATCTCACCCTCATTTAGACTTGAGGCACGACGAGCTCAAGAAGAGAACTGTCGAGCCTGCTATTTTTTAAAAAAACTGTTAAAGGGCTGGCTGCGCATGAGAGGACGACCGGCAAAGTAAGTAAAAAAAACTTGATTTCCCCACTCCCCCGCCCCATAGCTCTGATGGGCGCAGCTCCCAGCTCCATGTGAGAAATCACGCAGAGCTGGGAAAAGCCATGGAAACAGGCCACACACTCGCAGTCTCGGGCTCAGCCCGAGACTGCGGGAAAAAGCGGGACCAAAAGGTAGGCCTATATCCCGGGGCAAGGGAGGGTTGATCCCTGCCTGAGCCCAGGATCCCCTGTGCATCATCTGGTATCACCCTGGGATATAGGCTGGTCTAGCAAAGGCCTAAGACTGGATTTGTCCAGTTTTTTGTTCTATCTTGGGTGTCAGGGGGGATTGTCTGTAATTTTCTATAATGTTCGGGAATTACATGCTTTCCCCTTTAAGGCTATTAGTGTGGCAAGGGGAAATGACGCACTTTCCAGAGGTGTGCCATCCCCCCACTGCTCCAATTGAGGCCCTAAAGGGGAAAGTGTATAATTCCCAGACAGTATAGAAAAGGCCCCGATTAGAGCAGTGGGGGGAGTGGGAATGACATGCTTTCCCCTCCTCCATTTCAATTGGGGACTTTAATGGCAGCCACCATTAGTGTGGTGGGTGGAATGACACACTTTTCGGAGGCCCAGCACATGACATGCTAAGCCATAATGTTTAGCTCAAAACGCTTAACCATCATGGTTTAGTGTGTCATCTGAACAGGGCCACTGTCAGGAACTAAAACTGAGGAGAAGCAATTCAAGCTTTTAGAATGGAGGAGATAGCTGGGACCATCAAATGATCTTTGGTTTGGGAATCGGAGGTGAGGCCAGGGGAAAGGGGCATGGCCTTTTGGGGACCCCCAGAGGGCTGTATTTCGGCCTGCTTTAGGATAGACCTCTGTCATTATCAAAACAGCGTGAAAATACTGTAGGGAAATCTAGGATCCTGTCCCTTATAGTTTGGTCTCACCAGCCCTTTCCAAGCCAGTTTCCATGGGAACCAAGGAACTCTGACTCTACATTCCCAAAAGGGCATCTTTCCATCCACACCCTGTTAAAATTTATAAGGCACAAGAAATGGATCTGTCCCAAGTCAAAACCAAGGACAAAGTATAGACTTTTAACAAAGACTGCCAGGAAAGGCAAATGTGTTTTCATTGTTCTGAATCTTACGTTCTTAGGAAATGGCGGGCACCAGTCCAGGGCAAAATAGTCATACCAATGTCCTTTGGAAATCAATAGATGTCCTATTAGCCATGATAGGTAAACGGGCCTTCCCAATTCAGAAGCAGTACCAATTGCTTCATGAGAAACCATCAGGGAGGGCTTCAGTCCCTAAACGTTGGTTGGCCACAGCTTGACTAGCTGGACCCTCACTTTGATCCCACCGAGCTCTAACATTAACTATGACTGGCTTGTGCCATTGCCATAAACAGGGCCTAGCTGTAACTAATATTTGCTGGTTGGAGGCTGTGCTTGTGGAGTTCATGTTTTCTGCCTCCTCGTCTTGGACAAATTGTCAATATTTCTGCAAAGCTGATGGCTGGATTCAGTCATGGAGCATTTGAAATCAGCAGAAATGGCATAATGCATGATTCTTATTCACCATTTTCAAGAACATTAAGTGGATGATGCTTTTATTTTGAGGGCAGAATGAGAGCTTTGGGGGCACTTTTTTGGTCTCAAATTGACTGTGTGTGGTAGCCTAGTAAATGTTTATATTGTAGTGAACTAGGTCAAAGCCAGGATTATGCAATATTTTGGTGTTATTTCACTAATACCAAGGAAATAGATGCATGGGTGAGAACTGGCCAGAACTCAAATAGCAAGGGAAATGGCTTTGATGTGTTATCATTATCTAGGTTCCAGATTTTCTCTCTGTAAACAGAAGAAGAAATAAAACGAGTATTAAGCAGAAATGCTGAAGTATTTTCTTTTCTGGAAGTGCTTTTGCTGCACAGTTAGAGAATGGCCCTTTCTATGAGAAACCAAACCCTACATGCTTTTCAAAACAAAGGTCCAATGAAAACCCCTTTTACGTAAAGGATAGCTGGGAATGGTGATTCACAGCTCAGCCAACGTTGGTGATGACGTGCAAATGACTAATCAATGGCTTTTCTGTTTTTGTCAATCTTGGCAGAGCCTTTGGTCCATCTTCATGAACTATATGAATATTGCCGGGCCATTACCTGCTGACAACATTCAGTATCTTCACCCCTTTGAAGACTTCAAAGAAAGCTAAGCCACCAAAGGAATTGTTTTGTGGGATGTGGCAGCATGTTTTCTTTCCTTCATACTAAATAATTATTCTGCACAATGTATAATTAGAGGTCAATTGCACACTGGATGTGCGACCTACTTGAGCAACTTGCACTGCAGATCAGTGTGATCCCTGGAACAGTTATAAGATGTCCAATGGCATAATGAGCAATAAGGCTCTTACAACACCATGCTCCTGAAAAACATGGCTGTTTCTGAAGGGTGTGCTATTGCGGTATATTACAATAACTGGAGGAGGGTTGATGCTCAGTGGGAGAGCATTGGTTTTGCACACAAAAGGTCTCAGATTCAATCCCTTGCATCTCCAGGTAGGATTGGAAAGGCTCCTACTTGAAGCCCTAGAAAGCTATGGCCAATCACTGTATATACCACTGGTTCCAATCTTGGGTCCCTAGATCGTGTTGGATCGTAATTCCTGATCATTGGTTATACTCACTGGAGATAGACACTGTAGTTGTACAATATGTGGGGACTCAAGGTTGGGAACCACTGGACCAGTGAGGGTCATTTTTGGTAGAATGGCAGGTTACAAATAAAATAGGCCTTGCTAGACCTACCTTAAAATCCGGGCATGTGGAGGGGCCAGCCTGTGCTGGAAGTAGTGCAGGCTGTCACTCCTATCCACACGTCGACACGACGGGGTAAAGGAAAGCCTCGTCGCGTCAGCCATTTTCTTCAATCTTTTAAAGGGGTCATGTGCGCAGGAACACACCAATGAGAAAGGTAGGGTTTGTTTTTTTAAAAAAGGGTTCCCTGCCCCCTGCCCCCGATTTCCCCCCTCCACGCAATGTCCAATCCCCCCGCCCACCCTCCTACAATGTCTAATCCCCATTCCCCCCCCCTCGGCTCTGTTTTCCCCCCATCTCCCCACCCTGCCTTGATGGCCGCAGCGCTCCTGTGGAGCGCTGCGTGCCGTCTGCCAATTTCCTCAGCTACTCATGAGTAAATGCGGTAGCCAGGAAAAGCGGCAGAATGGGCTACACACCCACGGTCTCAGGCTCAGCCCAAGACCGTGTGAAAAACTGGGCCACAAGCGGTGCCGGTTAGCCCAGGGCCAGGGCGGTTTGAGCCCTGCCTGGGCCCGGGATCCCCTGTGCGTCATCTGGATGCACAGGGGCTGGCCCAGGCCTCGCACCGGACTAAAACCTTGTCTAGCAATGGCCCATATGAAAAGAAGGACAGGGCTCCCGTATCTTTAACGGTTCCATAGAAAAGGGAATTTCAGCAGGTGCCCTGCCCTCTTTTAAATCTGGTCACAGTATAGCTACAGTATAGCTCCTTCAGCTTTAACTGTTGTGATGAAGAGGAAATTTCACCAGGTTCTCCATATATACAAATGACACCTGCTGAAATTCCCTTTTCAATACAACTGTTAAAGATACAGGAGCCCTGTCCTCCTTTTCATAAATAAAACAATAAATAAATAAATGATCTGACTTGGTATTTCCTGTATTCCATAGAGGGCAGCAGGGACTAAAACCATGCAGTGAAAGTTGTGTGTAGTAAAAACTGCCTTTGACCACTTTCTAATCTAGGTCATGGTGCCTTCTATATTGCCTACGGCTGCTTGAGTAATTTGATTTTTGCACATTCCAATACAAACTGACAATCCACACTGCAGATCAGAACTTAGTTATTCATCAGTTTTTACCCATTTCAAAATGTTCTGATGCCATCTTTGACTCAAAGCTTTTGAGAATACATTCAGAAATGTGTCTTTTGAGAGTGAGTCCATTTAGAAATGAAAACTGTCTTATTTAATTCATCTGGCCTTCCCAGATGAATTTTAAACCTAAGAATTTAAGATGTTGTGATTGTTAATTTTGTATTGGTTTTATATGCTCTTTTAACTAATTTTATGTATTATATTTTATTTAGTGTTGTTCCCCACCTGGATCCAGAAGGAGAGGCGGGTAAGAAATAAATAAATATATTGTTGTTGTTGTTGTTGTTGTTGTTGTTGTTGTTGTTATTATTATTTACTTATTTGTAGTCAATGTAGACCATCACCACTCAAACATGGTGCCCTTCAGTGTGTTGAACTCCAAGTCTCAGCGTCCCCCAGCCTATATATAAATATAAATGTGTATAAATAATAAGAAATAAATGCTACATTTTCATTCTGCTTGTTAGTTGTTATTAGCAATGGCCAGGAGGGACCCCAATGAAGTCTTGCCTTGGTTCTAATAAAAAATTCAGCCTCTTTTCTACTTGGTGTTGGTGGAATTATTCCAAAGATGATTCAGAGAACTTCCAATGTTACATGTAGATGAGCATTTCACCAAACATATTAACTACTTATATTGGTAGTTGACTAACCCCCTGACTAATGCATTATAAGTGTTGACATGCTAACTTCATTTAATGTCCTAACAGTTACAGTATGTGATTGTATCAAAACTAGCCTGAAATTATTAAAGCTATTTTCTTGCGAACGTAGGTATCTTTCCATCCCACCTGACAAAGAGTTCTTTGCAAAGTGAAAGTACACCCACTCATGTAACATCACTTGTTCCTGTTAAAAAATACTATATTTTCCTTTCTTATATGGCTACTCTCTATACTGAACCGTAAGAACTAGAAAGTGAATTGTTTAACAAAAGCAAAGTCATGGTCCTCAGCTTGATCTGCAACTCATTAAAACAAGCTACTATTAAACTATGAGACAGTCCTCTTCTTCTTCTAGGGCGTGGTTGACTGACTAGAAGCTTAGCAGATGTTAGAGTTCAGTAGTGCAAAGACACATTTAAAGCTGTCTAGATAATTTTATGACCAGTAACAACACTTGCAGAGTAGCTGCTCCATGGTTATAAGATAGGAGGTAATCTGATTTCATGCCTTCAGGTCCAACATATGATAATAATTACTGCTTACAGGAGACACCAACAGCCTAGAGCACCATGCACAAATATGCATGCATCAGTTAATTAACTGATTGCCCGAAGGGGAACCACCCCTCTCTGTTTTCTCACAGAAAAATTGCACCACTGGCCAAATATGACCGAAAAAAGGGAGACAGTAACTTACATTATTAACATACAAAAAATGATAAAAATGGCAGATGCAGTATATAACATATATCAGAATTGGCTGTTAGGGATGATGAGAATGTATTGATCTTGATGGATTTATTAGTCTGGGATGTTAAGATTTAAGGGCGAAGAAGAAGAAGAAGAAGAAGAAGAAGAAGAAGAAGAAGAAGAAGAAGAAGAAGAAGAAGAAGAAGAAGAAGAAGAAGAAGAAGAAGAAGAAGAAGAAGAAGAAGAATGCTTTGTGGTAGAGCTGGTGAGGAGAAGTGATTCATTCAAAGATTCATAACATTGACATTATAATTCAAAGAAGAAACAGCGTAATGAAATGCTCCCACACCACCACCAATTTCATTTCACTGATTCTTCAGCACGTTTTACTTGAGAGTCCCACTGAATTCAGTGGAGTTTATTTCTGATATGATATACATAGGATTGCATTACTCATTTCTGATTCCCACTCTCGTAAAAAAAAAAAATGGTATGGGACTCCTTTCAAACTTTTTGGTTTCACTGGTGTGTGTGTGTGTTTTGCAAGACATCCTTATTTATATTGATATTTCCACACACAAAAAACTGAATTGAAACAACCCATTTTGATATGACTGAAAATGATTTGAAGATGATCCTTTTGGAATTTCAAGCCAGCCCTGCTCTTTAGTTTGCCAATACTTAAGTCTGAAATGGCACCAAAGTAGCAAAAATGAAAACATGAAAAGAGCCAAGAAAGACCAATGTGCCATGTGTAGTCCTCAAAAACCATCTGCAATGAAATGCACAGATAACTGGATAAATGGGAGTCACAGTCCAAGCCTAACCATGCTTGCTCAAAAATAATCCCATAGATTTCAGTGACACCATTCACTACTGCTCTGTGGGTGATTCCAGATGGAGGGTTCCCAGTGCTAGCAATCAAAAGGCATTGTGCTACTATTGTGTCTTTCTCTTCTATCTGGCAGGGAAAAAATATGGAAGAAAAGAGATGGGAAAACTCAGAAGGGCCACAAATTGAAGACGATGACATCTGGTTGCTGTGTAATATCCCGTGAGTAAAGCACGGTGATTGCACAATACAAGCCTCATCTGGAAGCCCCCTGTGTCAGAAAGAGGGCATATGCCAAGAGGGCCAGGATGGACATCTCTGGCCATGGCTAGACCTATGAGTCTGGCGCGATGGAGGAGGGAGGATCTCACAATATGGTTATAGTGATATCTCCCCCTCTGTCTACACACGGCATCCTAGGAGGAAGAAGATGGTGTGCCCAACATTTTGCTTTTTTGCCTTAAAGGAGACAGAGCGCAGGAGTGCTTGATCGCAAAATGTAAGTATTTTTTTAAAAAAAATTCCCTGCTCCCCCCACTCCACCCCTCGATGGGCATAGAGCTTCTGAGGAGCTCTGTGCCCCACGCCCAGCTCTAGGCTCCTTGCGGTTACTTGTGAAGAGCTGAGACAACCCGTAACGCCCACCCACACATTCTGCGGTCTCAGGATCATCCTGAGACTGCAGAAAAAGTGGGCTAAAAGGCTATGCTGATATCCCGGGGAAAGGGAGAGATCATCCCTCCTACTCCTGGAATCCCCTGTGCATCATGTGAACACACAGGGATGATCCCAGGGCGATCCCAGGGATATTGGCAGGTCTAGCCATGGCCTCTGTCTCACTAGCCATGAATGGGATGCTGCTTTAACTACCATGGCACAATCAGCAATCAGATCATGAGAAGAGTTTTCAGCTGAAAAACAGCCTTGAACAATTTACCCCAAAGGGCTTTCTCACACAAATGCTTGGATTGCATTTATATTACAATGAGATAGTCCAAGAGAAAATATATGGGGAGCGGGGGGGGGGGGGGGGGGGGGAGAGAGAGAGAGAGAGAGAGAGAGAGGGAGAGAGAAGCATGTGAAAACAACTCAGGAAGTAATCATCGTTACAGCAGTACAGAGTCATCCTTGAAGGGTTTCTCAGAGCTGTAAACCTTGAAGGTTTATAAAACAAACCCATATTAAGAACTGCAAGGGATTGGAGTGTCCCGGTGTTTGCTATGAAGTATCCAGTGTATGTTACAGTTGTGGAAAAAGCACGGAGTGATCATTTCCATCTCCAGTTCGTTACCTAATGGATTACAACATGGGAATTTTTAACAGTGGGTGTACAAACCTTTTTGTTATCAATAGCTCTTAAGGGTTTAAACATTCCACAGGCCAATCCAGAGAAATAGTCAGTAGAGCAGAGGTAGCCACAGCAGAGATAATCTCTTCAAAGCTATTCTACTAGGACCATTAGGGTCAAGCTAGATGTGAGGTTAAATGCATTATTGCATTCAGGGTGAATGTTTTTCAAAAATGTAAATAGCTACCATGGAAGAGCAGGACTGGGATCATTGTGGGTAGGGAAGGGGATTTAATCTTTTCCTTCCTTGCTGTGATTCCAGTGAAATTCCTCCCCACCACCACCCCGCTCTCCTGCACACACACATCAACCTGCTATTTTCAATTGGAGGAAATAGCTTCCCAATCTGAGGGTTTGGGGAAAATCAGAGGAAAGGTGGTTTGAAAGAGTGTGATCACCGCTTGTGGCACAGATACTCATCTCACTTTCTCTTCTGATTTTGTGCATTTTTATATTTTTTACTAACTCACCAAACCTTTTTGACCAGAGACAGCAGTGGACCAAAGGAAAATGTGTGCACACACCATGGGAAGCAATGCTTGTCACAAAACCCTCTTTTGAATGCGGTCCGAGGTCAGGGCAGCAGCGTAAACTACAGAGGGTGGGCTCAAGCCCCATCCAGGATTTCTCAGGGGGGCAATGCCCCCCCCCCCCAGATTTCCCAGAGGGTGCAATGCCCAACCAGGGAACATCAATAAGCTCTCAGCCTGGCTGGCAACAGTGAATATCCGGAATGTATTTCTTCTCCTTGGTGCTTTGTTTAGTTATCTACCCTTCGGTGCTCCCTCTAGTTAGCTATAATAAACTTGTTTTAATTCAAAAATGGAATTTGTTGGGTTTTATCTTGGGTTTCAACCTGGATGTTATCTTGTATAAGACTATGGATGGTGAGATAGTATATAAACTATCAGATCTGATGTGAACTGATCTGAACTGATATAAACTATCATAGTATTATAATTAAAATGTAATATTTTTGTTGAGTACTGGTTATATTAATATGTGGCTATAAACACTCTAGGATCCATTGATGAAGGATGGTTGACACCTGCTGAAATTCCCTTTCTATACAACTGTTAAAGATCCAGGAGCCCAGTCCTCCTTCCCATATGGTCGCCCTAATTGTATCATCGCATCACTTAAATATTCACTGTATAATTATAATAATATGAAATAATATTTTTTTAAAAAAACCTATCAGTCAGAAGCCAAAGAGCCATGGGAAGAGTCCACAGGGGCTCACTGGGATTTCTGTGGCAAACATTGGGCTTGGAACAAACTCTGGGCATGGAACGTTGCCAGGAGGAAAGCATCTTGGGGACAAAAGATTCAGGAGGAAACGGGTGGGCAGGGGAAGATTTAATCACTTCCACTCACTCCCCACTCTTCCCCATTGGTGTTTGCAACTTGTGCCCTCCTGAGGTCACTTTGAAAGGGAGAAGCAACATCGGGCAAACATTACACGTAGCTCCACAATGAACATTGAGTTTGGTCCTGTGCATGGATGATCAAAGCCCGTATGAGCATCCCTTCAATCAGCTCTGGGCTTTGCCTCTCTGAAGAATATCCTATTATTTTATCATGTGCTTCATCTTCAGCCGCCCACCTCCTCTCCCTCCCTCCCCTCCTCCAACTTAATATAAAATACCAAACATAATCTGTTGGACACCTGCCAGATTGCAGTTACACTTCAAAGCATCCCGCATCCTTTTGGAGAGGCAATCACTCCCCTACCTCCTTGTATTAAGCATCCTGTGGTACTGCCACATGATAAGCCCCCATGCGGATAACCATCTGTACCCGCACTCAGTCCTCAACCCCTAACTACCCTGTTTTCCTTCTGCGAAATTGGTTCCTGGGCCTTGATGTGGACAATCCTTTTCCATCAACTCGGCACAGATGTGCTCTTAGAATGCAAAGGGGGCACTGGGGAAAATGAGAATCAGGCTACTACACAGTTGTGCTTATTGTTTTTTTTACTGCCCCTGCTGTTGTGCCTTTAATAGTAGCCTGATCTGCACAGACATTTAACAGGGAAGGAGCTATCACTCAGTCGTAGAGCACAGGTTTAGCATGCAGAAGGTCCCAGATTCAGTCTCTCCCCCTGGCATCTCTGGTGAAAAGAATCAGGTAGTGAGTGAGGCTAAATTCCTACACTTAAGTCATTAGAGTAGCCTTACCCAACATGGTACCCTCACGTTGTTTTTGAATACAACTCCCATTAGCCCCAGTCAGCATGTCCAGCGGTGAGGGATGATGGGAATTGTAGTCCAAAACATCTGGAGGGCACCACATTCCTATCCCTGCATCCCCAACTTTATGTCTCATACTAGAAGCACAAGGACGACCAGAGAATCCATTTGCAGCATGAAGGTCATAGCCAGTCTTTGTGACAGCATTTCAAGCCAGGGCCTAGAGGTCTGGAAGGCAGCACCAATGCTGCCTATTGACCCAATCTACGTTAATTTTGGACCAGAAACATACTGCAGGTGATTGGGGTCTGGCTTGAAATAAACCAGTGAGGAATGGGTTCTGAAAACTAGGGTGACCATATGACTGGATTTGCCTGGATTTGTCTGGGTTTTTGATGGCAAATCCGGGAGGGGAGGGGAAATCTGGATTTTTTTCAAAAGAGCAGCTCTAATGGGAATTAACAAAAATGCTTATAACTCTGTCATTTTTTAAGATAACGACATGAAAATTGGCACAATGGTAGCTCTTAGAAAGGGCTTTAGTCGTACCAAATTTGAAACAGATCCGTTCATCCTTTGATTTTTTAGGAATTTTTTAAAAATTGAGGTTTTAAAATTACTATTTTTAAAATCGTCATTTTTAAAGATAAAGAGATGAAACTTTGTACCATGAAAGCTTTTAGGTAGAGCTTTAGCCGTACCAAATTTGAAACAGATCTGGGGGCAGTAGTAAACCCTGTTAACAACAACAGCAGCTTGCAATGAAAAGATATTTGAGGGAAGGGGAGAATGTAACACACAGAGTATAGCAAAAGCTTCAAAGTACAGCAAAACCCACAAAAGTAGGAGTGAGTGAAGTGAATTTCAGATACATTGAATCTCTCACTTGTTCTTTATTTCAGTGATTTTAACATTAAGATGTTATGTAGAACAGATTTGTCTTAAATGTGTGCTGTAAAATCAGACATGTGACCAAGGCTACGTTTGGGTGGGCACGCCCCCTTGGTACTGGACGCCCCCCCTTGGGGGCGACCATGTTGTCCTCCTTTTTGGTTTCCAAAATATGGTCACCCTATGAAAACCCAACCAAATATGTAGTAGAGTTTGCAGACATCTCTAGTAAAAACGTTTCTCCATTGCAACAACTGGCAGGGTTTTGTTTGTTTTCTCTCTCTCTCTCTCTCTCTCTCTCAGAACAGACCTCATCTAAGGGCTCTGAACTTGTATAATGCCAAGCTCTTGGCTCCTACAAATACAGCATTACTCGTTACTGAAAAGGCTATGGCAATGGCAGACCCTGCATAAAAACAGAGCCCCAGGCTACATGCCGGCAAAGTCAGTGCTGACTAAAGCAGAAGATGAAAAGGTTGTTTTTATAGAAGACATGTTCCCAACCCAAAATTCAGGTCACAGTAACATTGTAACCACACAGTCCTCTCCCCCTGCTATAGGAAAAACATCCAGTGCAGTTAGCTGTAACTTAATAATATAAGCCAATGACTAGGAATCCAAAAGCCTCAAGTGGAAATCAAATTATGCACTGCGGATGGGTTGGCAGGATTTTTTTCAAAATTTGTTTGTTGAAAGAGTCAGGGTTGCCACTATGGCTAATTAATGTTGTGTTTATTAATTCAATTAGCCAAGAGTCATGTCAGCCAGGACTAATGCTGAACCAAAAGAGGGATTGGGGGGAAGTGTACCTCATGAAATGTACCTCTCCCCGTGCTTTCCGCAATTTCACTATTCCCGCTGCTTTTCACTGTTCCCAAGGGGTAAATGAAAAAGTAAAGAGGGAACCCACCCCATTCCCAAGGCAGCCAGTCCATACTTCCCCAGCCCAAGCCAGTCACAGGTAATTGTCTAGCGGCAAATCAACATCCACATTCCGTCCCAACTAGTCCTGTCTGACTGCATGACTAGAACTGGAAGGAGGTGAAACTCTTTCTGCTCAGTCATCATGGGCAATAAAACGTTGTCAGCGCAGTGGAACAAGAGATGGGATTTCACAAAGAAAGCAGCAAGAGGCCTTCCTTTGCCCTCAATTATATCATTACATTGTCAGATCTCATTGGCTACATGGTATTGTGATGTCATCATGTTCATTATGCATCAATGGCTGGCTATTAAAAAAAAAAATCAACCAAAAATTACATTTAGATACCGCCCAGAGAGCTTCAGCTATGGGGCAGTATATAAATGTAATTAATAATAATAGTAATAATAATAATAATAATAATAATAATAATAATAATGCACTAGCATAATCAGGGAGAAAAATGACTGCCAACGGGCACTAAAATGGGCAAAAGAGATTTTTAACGGCTCCTTTCAGCCATCTGAAGTAGCAATGCTCATACTAAATATCAAGCCTCATAAAAATTCAACACATTTGTTTTGTGTGTTGCTAGGTGCCTTTAATGGCTTGGGGCCACAATACCTGATGGAACACCTCTCATAGAATCATAGAATCATAGAACAGCAGAGTTGGAAGGGGCCTACAAGGCCATCTAGTCCAACCCCCTGCTCAATGCAGGAATCCACCCTAAAGCATCCCTGACAGATGGCTGTCCAGCTGCCTCTTGAAGGCCTCTTGAATCTCCTGACATGAACCTACCTGTACACCATGCTCATCATCTAAGGTCCTCATCCAGGTACCTACTCCGAGGGAAGCTCAGAGGATGGCAAGAAGGGAGAGGGCTTACTCAGTGGTGGCCTCCCAATTATGGAATGATCTCCCAGACGAGGCTTGCCTGGTGGCAACATTGTTATCTTTTCGGCACCAGGTTAAGATCTCTCTCTTCTCCCAAGCATTTAACAATATATGCTGAGTTTTTTCTTAACTGACCCCAGAATAGTTGTTTTAAATGGATATTGTCTGTTTTTATGCTTTTTATGGTTTTAAATTTTGTGTATTTGTTTTTAATGTTCATTGTTTTTAATCTTTGTAAACCACCCAGAGAGCTTCAGCTATGGGCCAGTACATAAATTATTATTATTATTATTATTATTATTATTATTATTATTATTATTATTATTTAAAGTAGATTGCTGTGGGGGGGGGCACGTAAACTGATCTTGCCTTTTCTACCTCTACCTTTCCTCCCACAAACTGCCTTGGGATAACCTCACTAGGGAAAAAAAGGCTGCTTTGCAGTGGCGTGGGGGGGGGAGGAATCTTTTAAAAAGAGAGAAGCTGTGGTGAGCCCCACCCCACAAACCCCCAAGAAACTTTTTGAGAATTTCTCCTTCTCTTGGAAAAACTCAATGAAATGGTTTCCCCAAATTTCTCCACCAACAAATGTATATACCACTCTACATCAATAAAATATCTATGTGGTGAACAATAAAAGGGGGAAATGACAATGACAACAGAAATACAGAATTTAAACCTTTAAAATCAGATAGTGCCAATAAAAACCATGGCTGGTTAGTCAGGGAAGGCTTGTTTAAATCAAAATATCTTCAGCAGGCGCTAAAAATAAAGCAATGTTCATGTCTGCCTGACATCAACAGGTGGAGAGCTGGAGGCTCTGTTCCGAGTGGATTCCAAATAGACTGGAGGTCCATGCAAAACCAACAGGAAAGCCTCATCTGATGGCCTCGGTGTCTGGGCAGGCTGGTAGGGGAGAAGGTGTTCTCCCAGATATTCTGATCCCAAGTAGTTTAGGGATTTATACACTAGTTTCCTCAGTAGAGGTGTTCGGTGCTGAAAAGGGACAGTTAAGTACTTTCAGATAAATATTCTAGCTTAGCGTGTTGTGTAAACCGTAACTTAGCATATCATGTGAACCATTCCTAACCATGCTGGCTACATAACCATAGTTTAAGCACACTCAGGGCCTTGCTAGACCTACCTGATAATCCAGTGGGGAGTCGGGGCAAGGCCGCGCTGCAGCTAGCATGGGCCATTGCCCCTAGCTAGACGTAACACGCAATAGGGTAAGGGAAAGCCCTGTTGTGTCGGACATTTTTTTTTTAATTAAAGGAGCCATGTGCACAGGAGCGCACCAACGGAAAGGTAAGGCTTTTTAAAAAAAATAAAGGGTTCCCCGCTCCCCCTGCCCCTGATTCCCCCCAATGTCTGATGCCCCCCTGCCCACTCGCTCGCCCATCCTCCCCCCGCTCACCATGTCCACCCCCGCTCGCTCACCCGTCCTCCCCCTGCTCGCCATGTCCGCCCCCTGCTCGCTCACCCGTCCTCCCCCCACTCACCATGTCTGCCCCCCGCTCGCTCGCCAGCCCACTCGCCATGCCCGCCCAATCACCTGCCCGCCATGTCCGATGCCCCCTCCGCGCACCCCCGTCCATGATCTCCCCACCCTGGCTCCACTCTTTCCCCCCCATCTCTCCTGCCGGGTCTGCTCTTTCCCCCCCGGCCCCCATCTCCCCCCTGTGATTTTACACACACACCCGGCCTGATGGGCACAGCGCTCCCGGCTACTTGCGAGTAAGCGAGCAGCCGGGAAAAGCCACGGAAGTAGCTAGACTTAGTAGCTCAGCCCGGGGCTGCGAAAAAACTGGGCCACAAGCAGATCCGGTTATCCCGGGTCAAGGGAGGATTTAGCCCAGCCTGACCCCAGAATCCACTGTGCGTCATCTGCATGCACAGCAGGGAGCCTGGGCCTCACACCAGGCTAAGTCCTCGTCTAGCAACAGCCTCAGTAATGATTTGCTGCAATGGGCTTAGGGGCCTAACCATGGTTTAACGTGTTGTCTGAACAGACCCATAGAGTGTGTTGCAATAATCCAATCTGGGGGTTACTAGTGCCTATACCACTGTGGCCAACCTATCCCTACCCAGGAGAAACCATAGCTGGTGAACCTCTCGACCATAGGCCCTTCATTTTGCCAGGATTCAGCTTCAGTTTATTGGCCCTCATCCAGCCCATCACTGAGTCTAGACACTGATCCAGGACATGCGCAGCCTCATCTGATTCAGCTCACAGGGAGATAGAGCTGTGTGTCATAGCATAATGATAGCACTTTGCACCAAATCCTCTAATGACCACTCCCAGTGGCTTCATATAGATGTTAAACAACACTGGGAACAAGATGATCCCTGTGGAACCCCATAGCTCAGTTGCTAAGGGGCTGAGGAATAGTCACCAAATGTTACTCTGTGAATTTAACCCTGCAACACAGTGCCTTCAATGCCCAACCCATGGTATCCAGGAGGATACCATGGTCGATGATATGAAAAACTGATGAGAGATCAAGTAAAATTAATAGGATCACGCCTGACCCTCTCTTGATAAAAGTCATCCATCAGGGCAATCAAGGCTGATTCAGGGGGCATCTACACCAGCCATTTATTGCAGGATTGTATCATAATAATCACTTATGGGCCACAAGACGTTTACCTGCTCCCGCAGCGATCTTGGCTCCGCCTCTCAGTTTTCCCGGAATATCCCTGATTGTTTTTGTCACATTTTTTCTGGCTCTTTCACTTCAATTGTGAAGAACGTTTGCAGTGTGCTCCCCCTTTGCAAGTTCATTGCTGTTCACCATGAGTTCCAGGCTCAGTGAATAGCCAATTAGCTGTGAAGAGTGTGTGCATGGGTATCAGCGTCTTTTACCTCTGTTTAATTTTTTTTAATACAAACATATCTCTGCGCTGGAGTCCACTTCAGTCAACTTTTAATAGAGAAATATTAGGGACATAGGCTACAGTTTCACCTTCAGGCTGTTATCTTAGTTAAGTAGCCCTTGCTGTATTAAACTGCAACTGGGCTTAGCACTATTATTACCCTGAAGGTAATTACACCCTGTGTAACCAGCACAGAAAAGAGAGAAGCAGTAGGCAACTGAAAGTGTACACTTCTAAACTGCATGGCCAAAATTCATACTGCATTCCTTGGGTGCTACACTGAACCAAGGCCTTAGCTAGACCTTCCTTTTATCATGCGATGAAGGAGGGAAGATCTCACGTTGTGTTTAACGTGAGATCCCTCCTCCATTTATACGTGACGTGCAATGACCTCAGGAGGAGAGGTGTCACACCTGCCATTTTTTTCTTAAAGCAACAGGAGCGCACAAACGCTTGTGCGCAAAAGGTAAGTGGCTTTTAAAATTAAATTAATTTCCCCACTCCCCCACCCTAACCCTGATGGGCGCAGTGCTCCTGAGGAGCGCTGCACCCCATGCGCGGCTCCCAGCTCCGCACAAGGAATCGTGCGGAGCCAGGTCAACCCGCGACAATGGGCCACACGTTCCGTGGTCTCAGGCACAGCGCTGCACCCATTGGGGGTAGGGCGGGGGGAGCAGGGAAATTAATTTCATTTTAAAAACCACTTACCTTTTGCGCACAAGTATTCATGCGCTCCTGTTGCTTTAAGAACATTTTTTAAATGACAGGCACTATGCCTCAGCCCGAGATTATGGAAAAACCAGGGCCAAAGTGTAGGGCAAGATCCCGGGGCAAGGGAGCAATCATCCCTCCCTGATCCCGAGATCCCCTGTGCGTCATGTGGATGCACAGGCACGATCCCGGGGTTCACCCAGGGATAAAGCCCCATCTAGCTAAGGCCCAAGTATGTCTGTGATGGAGGAGTATTACAGTGTTCATGTTCAACATACTTGCAGTCTAGGTCTGCTCTTACTACTGAATAAACAGGTACTGATGGTGAAATATATATATAGCGTATGTGTGTGTGTACACACACACACACATATGCACTGGAGAGCATATTCAACAGTTTCTATTGCCCCCTGTGTTCTATTGCCCTCTGCATGTCTGTGCTCCTGTGCATCTCTCACGAGTAATTAAAAAAAAATCCTGTGCCTGTAGCCATCTCCCTAGCCCTGCCCACTTCTACCGATATACATGCACAAGCACCGTAACAGGACACATGTGCTCCTGCAACAGCCCTTCTCTAATTGTGGTACAGATCAGTCACATGTGCCCCGGGAGGGGCGATAGTGGAAATGGAGGACCTTTGGGAGCATGCTTGTCTGCGGAACCTTCCAACTGCCTCCTAGCAGACTCAGGCTCCCTCCACAGAACCATCTCACCCCCAGCTGCAACAACTTTTTGGGACTGGGAGCTTAAGAGGCAGGCTCCTTTGGGGTCGAGTCCGCCACCAGTGTGGTCGCCTCCGAAGGGGGCGACACCAAGGCGAGGGCCTGTCCCCTTATTTGTTTGTTTTCTCCCCCTACTGACTTATAATTTTGTTGTGTATTTTAAACTTCTTCTTTCTTTCTTTTTTACATTTCTTTTCCTATGTTTTAAAATGTATGTTTTAAACTTTGTAATACCACCTTGAGACCCAGTATTGGGCAAAAGGTGGGATACAAATAAATATAATAAATAAATATATAAATTCTTCCATTGCAAAAGGGCTGCAGGTATAGATTAGCCCCCAGTCTCATAACCAGGCTGGAACCTAGATTAAAATGGGTTGGGATAATCTGTATTCTCTAAGAGTGCCTTTAGTTGCCATGCCACAACCCTCTCAAATTCCTTCCCCCAATTACAGACTAGAATGCAGCAGTTAAAAGAACAGGAAAAATAAAATATCTGCCTTAAAAGCTTATTAGTGGAAATGCAGGATATACATATTGGACAGTATCTGATGTAACACTAACATGAATGTAAACTATGTTGCACTAGCATAAATTACTTCTAGCGCAATACCAGTAGTGCAATACCAGTCACACCAAGAAGCACTGTTGACATTGAGGTTGAAGTCATTTATGCTAGCACAGCGTAATTTATGTTAGTGGTAGTGTCACATTGGTACTGTTAATCTATAAAGTAAAATTAAAAACAAAATCCTAGACTGGGATGGACAACTTGTGTCCCTCCAGATGTTGTTGGACTGCAAGTCCCATCAACCCTAGCCAGCATAGCTAAGGGGAAAATACTTGAAGAAGAGTTTAGAGTCAGTAGGGACTCATAGAGGTATGAATAAAATCAAATATCTGCTGTCTGGCACAGTTAAGTCTATCATGTTTAATACAGCCAAATTTACAGTGAAAGTCTCCCAATTCAAGCAAGCCTGTGAAGTTAATTTTCTAAGGATGTTGCCTCTTGTGTATGATCCATGTACTGTAAATGTTGGATTTATTTGCATACGGGCTATAACCTGTAATTGGTTGCCAAATAAAGCTGATTTGGACTTAGAGATGCAGTCCAACATCATCTGGAGGGTGCCAAGTTGCTGAATACTGGACAAGGCAATTACTTATTTATTTACTGCATTTCTATACCACCCAATAGCTGAAGCTGGCTGGGTAGCTCACAAAAATTAAAACAATAAAATACAACTTAGGTATAAAAATTAAACCACAATATAAAAACACAATATAAAAGTACAACCAGAATAAAATTGACCAGCAATTCGGAGATTTAAAATACTGATTTAAAACAGCAAGCTAAAAGAATAGGACGGTAAAATGTTTAAATACAGAGAAAATAAAAAAGGTCTTCTACTGGCAACAGAAGGAGTATAATGTAGTGCCAGGAGAACCTCTATGTGGAGCTCATTCCACAGTGGGGGACAGGTTGCATAGAAGAAAAGGCCCTCCTCCTTTTAGCCACTCACCTCACTTCCTTTGGCAAGGGCTCATGGAGAAGGACCCCTGAAGATGCTCTTAGGGTCCAGGCAGGTACATATGAGAGGAGGCATTCCTTCAGATAGCCTGTCCCCAAGCCATTTAGGGCTTTGAATGTTAATATTAGCACTTTGAATCAAGCTCAGATCTGGACTAGCAGCCAGTGAAGCTGAAAAAGTACTAACCTAATGTGGTCTCATTGACCAGTCCCCGTTAACAGTCTTGCTGCTCTGTTTTGGATCAGCTGAAGTTTCCAGACCACTTTCAAAGGCAGCCCCATGTATAATGCAGTAGTCCAGATGAGAGGTTGTCAGAGCATGGATAACTGTAGCTAGGCTATCTCTGTCCAGATAAGGGCACAGTTGATATATCAGCCTAAGTGGATAAAAGGTGCTCCTTGCCAGTGAGTCCACTTGCGCCTTAAGTGACAGTTCTGGATCCAAGAGCACCCCCAAACTACGAACCCAATCCTTTAGGGGGAGTGCAACCCCATCCAGAATAGGTTGAACATCACCTAGCTGGAAAGGCTAATCATCTACTAGCAGTAAGCTACCGTCAAACGTCAAGGAGGAAGGTTGTGCGGTCATTTGTGATCAGTGTACAAATCAATTATAGTAACAATAGACCAGAAAAAAAATATTGTTTTAGCTCAGATCATGAAAAATTGAAGAGAAGACAAGGAGGATAGGAAGGAAGACTGGCAAAAGAAAGCACAGGCTAATTCATTGTTGGGTCACCACCCCCTTTTATGGTTGTCATCTGTCCCTGTTGTGTCATTGAGGAGCAGAGCTGGAACTAAGAAGGAAGTCTTGGGAGAAGGAAGCCTTCAGCCATTCCATTTCATTCAAATGCGCTTGGCAAAAGGTTGAATTAATTTTCTCTGAAACTAGGCTTTCTTTAAACAACTCTCTGTTACTGGTGTTAGAGGGGCCTGGACAGGATCTACACTACTGCTTTATAATGGCTTATAACAGTATTGACAACTGTTGAGGCCCAGGACACATTCCATATATCGTTTTCAAACCGTTTTCAAAGTGTTATATCCTGCTCATTGCTGATCTGGCCCTAGTGTCTTCTTTTATGGAGGACAGAGTTTTATTTGAAGGGTTGCTAAAGGATTGCCCATTATTTTGAAGGCGCCTGTGATGAAATGGAATTTTGTTTTGTTGTTTAGATGTGTATTTGAATGTTTGGTTGTAGGCTTATTTTATTTTAACAAATCTCTTACTGGCAATGGTAAGTTGGTGAGAGGGGGGAGTGAGAATGTTGAACTATTCAAATAGTGTCTTCTGAGGCCTTAGCTAGACCTAAGGCTTATCCTGGGATCATCCGGGGGTCATCCCTGTTCATGTAAATGACACACAGGATATCCCGGGAGCAGGCAGGGACGACCCCAGGACGGTCCCGGGATAAACTTTAGGTCTAGCTAAGGCCTGAGTGGCTGTTCCATTTTCAGTTGAGAGAGAGAGAGAGAGCAGGGGCTGAGGGTTTTTCTTTGCAAATTAGATCAGAACTGGCTGTCAGAGAGATAGGATTAGCGAATCAGGGCTCTGGATTTGGGGGTGATTAGAATTCCCGGGGGAGGTGGAGGGAGGTATATTTATTTTATTTATTTATATATTTATTAAACTTATATACCGCTCCCATAGCCAGGGCTCTCTGGGCGGTTTACAGAAATTCTAAAATTGAGGTAAAAACAAGTATACAAAATTTAAAACTCTAAAAAAAAAAAACATACATACATAAAGCATTAAAAACCAATTACAAACTAAACATGTGGGTACTTAGGATGTGCCGCCATATGCCTGGGCAAAGAGGAAAGTCTTAACCTGGAATTAAAGTTTAATTCTTAGGAAAGGTAATAATAAAAACGTAAAACATTAATTGTAACACCATGAAATTTTAAGCTGTATTGAAACATCTTAATCCTTGCAAATAAAGTTTTCAATTTTGTTTTGTCCTTTTAAACCATGCCTTTCTCAGTCTTGTTTGTTACCAATAAAGGGCTAAATGAAACCGCAATGGAATGAAGCCAAAGGTTGGTAATGTTATGTACACCCACACACAAAGAGGCTTGAGGTTCCCTGGCAGCATCACAGAGGGTGGTGACATCACAACGCCCTCTATTTGAAGGGCTGTTGAATCCATGTCCAGTTTAAAGATAAAGACCCATCAGAAAGAAAAGCTGGGCCTGGAAGTTGCCCATCAACAGCACCTGGACAGCAGACTGAGGCCAGATCTACACGTTGTTGTGAAGGCGCTTCTGTGCGCCTTTTGTAAAGACGTACCTAAAAGAAGCGCCTCTTTCTTTACTGTGTGTACTGTGAGCTAGGCAGCACTACCTGCAGAAGAATCTCTACCCCATTCAAAGATGCTGCTCTGCTCTGGCCGCTTCCCCCTCGCGTGTTCTTCCATTCGAATAATCCCCCCTCCCACCCGGCGGCTCTTCTGGCGCATCCTGCCGCCGGCGGCTCCTCCTGCAAAACACTTTTCTCCCTCGGTGTGTTTGTATTTGCATTTGCGTGCATGCGGTGGACGAGTTTAGCTCCTGCCTCTCGCTCTCCCCCGCGGTGTCATCTCCCCGGGACTCTCTTTGGTGTGTGCTCGCACACGTGCACGCAAACGCAAATACAAACACACTGAGGGAGAAAAGTGTTTTGCAGGAGGAGCCGCCGCCGCCGGAACGCGCCAGAAGAGCCACTGGGTGGGAGGGGGGATTATTCGAATGGAAGAACACGCGAGGGGGAAGCGGCCAGAGCAGAGCAGCGTCTTTGAATGGGGTAGAGATTCTTCCGCAGGCGGCGCTGCCTAGCTCACAGTACACACAGTAAAGAAAGAGGCGCTTCTTTTAGGTAAGTCTTTAAAAAAGGCGCACGGAAGCGCCTTCGCAACGATGTGTAGATCTGGCCTGAGCCAGGCCCCCAGGTCACACTACGATGAGATGGCTTGTACTGCTGCTTGAATTATAGTGATTATTTCTAAATTTGCATCTATACATATAAATTAGCATATACCAATATTATGCAAACTGATGCCCTCTTCTGTCATTTTTTGGGGGGGTGATGCATTTCCTCTTTTGGAGTGATTTACAAGAGTGTTGAATGTGGGGGTGGGGATTAAAAAAAAATGGGCAAAATCCTCATTGTGAATTTGGCCTACAGACACTTTGTTGAAATCACTGGGAGCTGGTGGTGGATTGTGCCCAAGGTATACAAAGTAACACATTTGGCAAGTTGATATTTCAGCATTATTGCCTTAAAACAGGGGTAGGCAGGGGGTGAATCAACCTGTAGCCCTAGGGATGCATGCAGCCTTCAGCCTAATTTCAAAAGCCCTTTGCAAGCCAGGGCTTGCTCAGAAGTCTATGTATTGTAAAAGTTGATTTGTTTGGTTGTAAATCTGTCCCTCCTCAAGAAGAAGGGAGGGCAAAGAGGAGGAAAGGTTCAAATAGAGAAAGAAAAGGCAGAGCAGGAGCAGAAAAACAGAGAGAGCGGGGGTGGCACAATGGCCCTTTCTACACCTAAGGGTTATGCCAGGATAATGGAGGGATCGTCCCTGCCTGCTCCCGGGATCCCCTGTGTCATTTGGATACACAGGGGTGATCCCAGAAAGAAAGAAAAAAGGCAGTTGTAGAAACAGCCAATGACCCACACAAAGGGAGCTAAGCACCTGTTTTGCATGCAGAAGGTCCAAGTTTCAATCCCCAGCATCTCCAGGCAGGACTAGGGACAAATCCTGCTTGAAACCCTGGAAAGTGGCTGCCAGTCAGTGTCAGCAATACTAGGCTGGATGGGCTAAGGGTCTGACTCGGTATACAGCAGTTTCCTCTGCTTCCTAAAAGGGGTGACAACTTCTCTCTGGATTTCTTCATTTTAAAATGGTACACCGCATTCAACCAGCCCTATTACTGGCTGAACAAAAGTAGAATAAGACAACTCTAAGGTTGCGATTGAATGCACGCTTACCAGGGAGCAAGCTCCAATAGAATGAAATGGGCCTTATGTCTGAGTAAACATGCCTAGGATTGCACTGCCAATCTCTAATTAGCAGCAGCACCCTCGAAGGTCTGCTGCTGCCTCTTCATGGTTGCCATGTTGCAACTGTTCCGGTAGTTTGAAAACCAAACAATGGGCCATTAGGAGCAATCCTTTCCCCTTAATCCTGTTGAAATGGATGAGCTTCCCAAAAGACCATCATACGTCCAGGATGGGTTTGTTATTAATAAGATGCCTGTGTTTACGTAGCTTTCAAATGAAGTTTAAAACTAAAGTGAAGCTATGAATCAGCGGGCTTGGATTCCGCTTGGTTCCCGTTGCTTTGAGCCCAGCAGCCGCCTTGCACTTGTTTGCATTGGCAGAGGCTGGCCTTATTCGTTACCATTCCAGCTTCCATTTATAGGCATGTGTGCCCTCTGTTATTCCTTTAAATCACAACACGTTGAAGGGCTGACAAAGAAAAACCAATGCAATGCACAGCAACTCGGACTCCCTGCAATCTTGATGGCATCTTAGTCTTTTCATACACAGCTTCTCCCCCATACCCCACTTCCAAATAAAGGTGTTCCTTTCCCATGTTGGGGTGCACAACAGCAGAGAAAAGAAGGGAGAAGACTCTTCTTCTTCTTCTTCTTCTTCTTCTTCTTCTTCTTCTTCTTCTTCTTCTTCTTCTTCTTTAAATTTATCATAACTAACTTTATCTGCAAGAACCTTGTGTGCAATAGGGAGTCGTTTTCTCCCTCTCTCATAACCTGGAACCCAATGGGGTCATCCTATGAAGCTGTTTGGTGGGAATTTCAGAACAAAGGAAGGCTTTCTTCACATAGATAGTTAAATGATAGCATTCGCTCCAATAAGATGTCCATCAGTGGTTTTAAAAGGGAGTCAGAGAAATTCAGGAAGGATAAGGCTATCAATGTCTACTAGTCCTTATGACTATATGCAACTTCCAGTGTTAGACCCAGTATGTCTATGTCCTCCAGTTGTTAGGGAACATGGGTGAGAGAGTGCTATTGCACTGATGTCCTACTTATTAGGGCTGTGCTTCGCTTCTCTTTGGTTCAGAGAAGCAGGAGCGAGGCGGCCTGATTCGCCTCGGGAAAAGGCGGAGGAGAAGAGAGTCTGGGGGGCTGCGGATCAAGGCGAAGAGGATCGCCTCAATCCGGAGCTCCGCCTGCAGGTAAGTGGGGGGGAGGGGGACTCATCTGGCGCTGCCAGCGCCGCCATCCATGCAGCAGCGGCGGCAGCAGGTAAGGGGGCAGGGAGGAGGGACACTTACTTGCGTCCGTCGCGGGCTTCAATTGAGGCCCCGGTTGAAGCCGGAAGTGAAGGCCTCTTCCGGCTTCAACCGGGGCCTCAACTGAAGCCCGTAATGGACGCAGGTGGGGGGGGCTGGCCTACCTGGCGGCGGCACCATCCATGCACCGTCGCTGGCGGTGCCATCCAGGCAGCGGCGGCAGCGGTGGCAACTGCACCAGGTAAGGGAGCAGGGAGGAGGGACACTTACCTGCGTCCATCGCGGGCTTCAATTGAGGCCCCGGTTGAAGCAGGAAGTGAAGGTCGAGGCCTCTTCCAGCTTCAACTGGGGCCTCAATTGAAGCCTGTGACGGATGCAGGTAAAGGGGCGGGAGGCTGGCCTACCTGGCGCTGCCGGCAACGCCATCCATGTGGCGGCGGCAGGTAAAGGAGCAGGGAGGAGGGACGCTTACTTGCATCCGTCGTGGGCTTCAATTGAGGCCCCTGTTGAAGCTGGAAGTGAAAGCTGAGGCCTCTTCCGGCTTCAAGCCAGGGCCTCAATTGAAGCCTGCAATGACAGACACAGGTAAGGGAGTGGGGGGTGGCTTATCTTGCGCCGCTGCCGCCATCGATGTGGGCCGGATCTCGCTCCGCGGAGCAGAGCGGGAGATGGGCGGAGTGGCGCGAAGAGGATCGGGCCCGATCCAGATTTTCCGGATCAGGCCACGAAGTGGATTGGGGGGTCCGTGCACAGCCCTACTACTTATGGGCTTCCCACAGCCAGCTGCTTGGCCACTGCATGAACAGAATGCTGAACTAGCTGGACCTTGGTCTGATCTAGCATGGCTCTTCTTATGTTCATAATTCATTTTGGGTAACAACTGTTTAGAGTCATAGAATATTGGCACATAACATATTGGTATGTGTGTATGAAAGTATGCAATAAATAATACACATATGTCAGGAGTGGAGAACTTCCTGCAGACATGCCTAATCCAGGTTCCCCATCCAGCCCACAGATATTTTATCTCTTGCCATGAGCCCCACCTGGGAGCTTAGGGAGGAGGCAGGGAGAGGAATCCCCTTGTTATCTCCAAGCTGTGATCAGGGATAACAAGGGGATTTCACAAGGGGAGCAGCAGCTGTGTACTCAGCTGGAGTTTGCAGAAGCTCCTGCATGCACCATCGAAATCCACTTCTCCTCCTTCACATTATGGGATCGCATCCAGATGTGGCAGTGGATGTTCTGTGCAGTTGCCTAAAGTCAGTGATGGGCTGGATAAGTAATACCAAACTGAAATTCAGTTCACAAAACATGTAGCTGCTGTTGGTAGTTGGTTTCCCTCCCTATGGAGGTGAAGTTCAGATTATTCTGTCTGATGATGCGTCTCACCTTATGGATCACGTCTGGGACTTGAGGCTGCTTTTAGGTCTGACCCTGAAATGGATGCCCAAGTGGCGTATCTTCCCTAGGAAACTGACAGGTGCAGAAGGAAGCAATAGCTCTATCCTGCTGTTACCTGCATCCAGTGATGGTACAAGAAAAAAGTATTGGGTGGAGGGCACAGAAGTAGCAATCTGCATTTCCAGGGGGGTGAGATTTGTCCTGCTCACAAAGTTTCTGAAAGGAAAATAATTATATTTATGTTAACACTTCAATCCCAAGCTGATTTCCTCTGAAGCAAACCCTATTGATTTTGATAGTGTTGACTTTCAAATAAAGCATAATTAGCATTGCAGCCATATTTTGATGTTCAGTTTATGATTGAGTTATTATCATTGGTATGTAAGAAGGCGCCTCTCCTTCATGTAACCACAAAGTCCAGCAATAGAGGGGGCAGGCAGGGGTCAAGCTTCTTTCCTGGAGTGCCCCTGCTATTTATGCTCACTTACACTCTCTCTCTCTCTCACACACACACACACACAGAGAGAGAAAGAGAGAGAGAGAGAGGCCTTAGCTAGACATAAGGATTATCACAGGCAAATGGAGGGGTCGTCCCTGCCTGCTCCCGGGATCCCGTTTGTCATTTGGATGCACAGGGATGATCCCGGGACAATCCCGGGATATAGGCCTGGTCTAGCCATGGAGAGAGAGAGAGAGAGAGAGAGAGAGAGAGAGAGAGAGAGAGAGAGAGAGAATAAGAGCTGATGCTATTGATTATCAGCTGGGGGGAATCCGCACGTCGTTCTGAAATCGCTTCTAAGCGACCCCAGTGCGGCATGAAAGCGAGCGTGTAACTTGCCTTTTGAAGAGCTGACGAAGAGACGTCCTTCCCCCTGCCGCCGCTGCCGCCGCCACCCGCAGTCCTCCTCGCCGACCGGCAAGGAGAGCTCGGCTGAAGAAGGTGGGGTTGAGAGCGGAAGAAGCTCTCCACCCCGCCTTCTTCCCCCGAGCTTTCCGTCCCAGCCGGCAAGGAGGTCTGCGGGTGGCGGCAGCGGCGGCGGGAAGGACGTCTCTTCGTTGGCTCTTCAAAAGGCAAGTTACACGCTCGCTTTCACGCCGCACTGGGGTCGCTTAGAAGCGATTTCAGAACAACGTGCGGATTCCCCCCAGATTCCATTCCATCTTCCACTAGCTGGCCTGACTGTGGAAATAGATATTTGCCCACATTTCATCTGCAAGTTGCATAATCTATGCAAATTTTGGACATGACTTGCATAATTCACACAAACTGCAGCTAAAATTCAAATAAATTATAGAAGTTGCAGTCACAATTTGTACAAAAGTCTATTTTCACAATTTTTTAAAAAAAACATTAAAAAATCTCTGGAATTCAGGGGGAACATGAGGCTCAGCTTGTAAATGCAAGCTGAGTTGTGTGTGCTATGGAAGTCCAGCAAGCCAAAATGGGTCAAATTTCCTGGCAATGGACACCCTAGCATATGAATCCTAGCCTGTAGGCCCTTACAGACATTTTTTCCAATTGGGTTCTCTCTACAAAAGAGTGGACTGGATCCAAACATAGTCATAATTGGAGTAGAACCATTAAAGTTAATCATGATTTCAAAAGGCCTAAGTTTGGCGTATGGAAATCAGGAAAACTCAGACCTGTTGAGGTTGTCTGGATTCCACCTCAAAGCTCATTCTAACTCACATCCCTATCCAATTGTGATCTTTGGCTTTTTTTTCCCTTCTTTTTTTGCATGCATGCATGCATATTTTCATGCATTTCCCTCCAAATATACACACCAATTGTGTGCCTTTAAAAAAAAAAAAAAGTATTCCTTCTTCTCCCATTGATTAAAGTGTGTTTGTGCATTTTTTTTGTAAATGTATGCGTTTTTTCATGCACATTTTCAAATATAGGCATGTTGTTGAATGCGATTTCTCAAATCACATTCCAAGCTTGGAAATGTATGGACTTGAACTGCAGATGGCATTTGTCTCCAAGTTTGGGTCTGGGAAGTGCAGATTGGATACTGTTTAAAAATAAGACCTAAAATGAATTTCTCATTTATCCCTATACTAAGTATGTCTAAGTAGATCCAGTGCAGTGAGTCCCCCCACCTCTCTCTCTCTCTCTACACACACACACACACACACACACACACACACACACACACCCCTACACATGTGTGTATATAAAATAGTTTTTATTTGGATTTAATTTAATGACCTGTTTCTCCACCATTTGGCCCACGATGTAGCTTACAAAAAAGCACATGAAAACATAAAACAGAAGTACAGTTCACGCAAAGCACTCTGGCCCTGATCCAAAGAAAGTTCATTGCGTTTAAGTGTGACTGATTTGCCCAACTGATTTCAAAGAGATTAAGCACAACCATCAGTCGCTGTGTCAAGGCTCAACAATAAAACAAAGTACAATGTGTGTATGAGCATGGGCAGGGTGCGCACATGTGTATACACAGTGTCATTATTACTTATGAAGGTTTATATCTAACAGCGACTTTAGCATAAACAGAAGTATTCAATTAACCACAATTTGGTTATCATGGACTGAGCAGTTGTTAACTTGGGAGTTTTACAAGAAAGTAAATTGAAGGATGGTGTAACAGGGTTAGAGAGTGGTAGGTCAGATAGGAGAGAGAGATGATTCATCAAATAGATAACTGAGCCTCTGCTCAGAATTATTTATTAAAAATTATTACCCTCTTTTCAATATAAAATAATCCCGAAACAGGGTACACAGCCAGTAAAACCTAATAAAAATCATACAATTATACAGCAAAAGAACAGAAAACAGGAGAGAACACATCTACGCATAAATAGCAATTTACAAGATAGATGCACTCAAAAGCCTAGGTGAACAAATAGGTCTTCAGTTAACAAGCTTATAAGACTCAGTGCAGACCATAACTGAGGGTGGGGGAGATCCATAACAGGGGTGCCTGTATCAAAAACACCCTCTCTTGGCTTGCCACTCATCAAATCCTTAGCCAAATGCAGCACAATCAAGAGGGCATCGCCACTAGATCTTAACGTGTGGACAGGTACATAAGGGAGCGGGTGCTCTTTCAAGCATTGGGGTCCTATGCTGGGTACGCTCACTTTGACAGGAAGTGACTTACAGTGCAAACCAATGTATGTCTATTCAGAAGTAAGTCCCATGGATTACAATGACTTACTTGACTGGGTGCTTTTCTACACAAGGCGTTTATTGGGCACTTGTCATGCCCTACTCGCTGTTATTTATAGGTTCTTTAGATCAATGGTCTTCAACTGCTCCAGACACAAGACTCATCTCAGGCCTTAACTAGACCTGAGGTTTATCCCGGGATTTTCCGCCCTCGTCCCTGCCTGCTTCCAGGATCCCCTGTGTGTCATTTACATGAAAAGGGATGATCCCGGGATAAACCTTAGGTCTAGCTAAAGAGATAAAATACATTCAGTTTTATGTATTTTATCACTTATTGTTGTTCCCTGCCTCGATCAAAATGGAGAGGCGGGTAAGAAATATATTATTATTATTATTATTATTATTATTATTATTATTATTATTATTAGCTAAGGCCTCAGACTACCACCCTGCAACATGGGATCCACTTCCATAATTTCACAATTGCCCAACATGGCAGCAACAGCTTTGCCGTGACCCATCTGGACTGATCTCATGACCCACTTTTGCATCACAACCCACCAGTTGAGGACAACTACTTTAGATAATGTCATGACCCTCCAATTTTGCTTTTGTCAAGTGGTGTTTTTTGTTGTTGTTGCTGGGCATTAAATTGTGAAAGCGGAAGAAAGTGCAATTTTCTCTTGTGCATTTGTGCTAGTCCACTATACCACAGGAGCACCTAGAGGTTATGTAACAAAAAAGCAAGAAAGAAAACTCTTCCAGTGTAGTGCTCGGATCTTAATTTTACCACGAAACCAAAAGTACATGCATTGGATTAACAGCCAATTAACAGCCTCATGTAGAAAAGCTCTTACTCTCAAGTAAGAGAATGGACCTGTTCAGACAACATGCTAAGCCATGGTTAGGCTGCTAACCCTTTTGCAGTAAATGGTTAGGAATGGTTCATACGATACACGAAGTCATGGTTCACATGACACATTAAGCCATGACCTTATTCAGATAACATGTTAAGCCACAGTGGTTAAGCATTTTGAACTAAACATTATGGCTTAGTGTGTCATGTGCAAAGTGAGTCTTCTCTGCTTCAAAATTTGAGCCAGAGCTCTTTAGAGGCTATTCTCTGCTCCAATTTACGGTGCAAGTCCCTCTCTCCACTCTGCCAAATAGTTTGATGAAAAAACACTCCGTTTTCGGGTAACTGGTACATTCTCGTCAATGGGAATTAACAGAAATGCTCGCAGCTCCCTCAGTTTTAAAGATAAACACTTGAACATTGGCACCGTGGCAGCTTTTAAAGAGGGCTTTAGGCCTGCCAACTGTAAAGCAGGTCCCTGCATGCAGTGATTTATAGGGAATTTTTAAAGTCCAAACTCAAATGTCCTCTCAGGCACCTCTCATGCCTTGATCTGTATGGCGAGGGAGAGGAAATGAAGCAGCAGGAAGTGCTTAGCACAATAATAATTAAGTAAATATATATTAATAAAATGCCACAGCAGCAGCACAAAGCTTGCCCATCCTCAGAGAGGACAGGAAGCTTGCAGGACGAGGAGGAGGAGGAGGAGGAGGAGGATGACTCCCTCCTCCTGCACTGGAAGCCCAGCCAGGCAACAGAAGTAATAGTTTAACTGAAAAAGAGCCTGCCTGACTCAGGTGTAGAAGCTGACTCACTCAGCCTAGCAGCACTTTCACACTGTGGCTGACTTCGATGAGTCCAAGCAGGAACATGCAACCAGATTTCTCTCTCTCTCTCTCTCTCTCTCTCTCTCTCTCTCTCTCTCTCATGTTCCGTATTGGGAAGTTTTCAATTACACACACCACACACACAAAATGGTAGGATCATTTCAGAGACGTTAGGAGCTCTGTTTGGGCACACCTCCACTCTGATATTATTTGATGGGTTTAGAAGCAACCGATCTCCACTCTGGAAGATCGAATGCTCCACGAATGTTCACGGTTACCAGATAATTCTGGGGCAGAGAGCACACCCCTAGTGGCTACATAAAGATGGTTTAAACATGCTCACTAACCATTTGCTGCAAAAGGGTTAGCAGCCTAACCATGGCTTAGTGTGTTGTCTGAACAGGCCCATTGTTTAGCCCTAAATGCTTAACCACTGTGGCTTATTGTGTCTGTTGAACAGGGTCTATATTGGTTTGCAGTCACAATTATAGTGCTGTTTAAGCCCCTTAAATACTATATCCAAGGCCAAAAGGGGGATATATGAAAACCTTGCTGAAAGTATGGTGAAATCCATGATAGTTATATGCTCACATTTGTAGAGGACCTGGATATATAATTCAAAGTGGCATAAGCTGAGAGCTGGATAAGCAGAGCGCCCAACTTAATTTTGTAGCATTTTCAAAGGAAAATTCCATTGTCACAAGCGCAACTCATAAACATTTGAGGGCTACAGTCAAGATGATTGGATAAATCATCTTAGATACAGTTTATGAAAAACACACAAAGATGATGATGACGAAGATGATGATGATGTATTCTTGAAAATATCTAGTTGAGTGAGATGACCCGGATACTGGGTGTTTCAGTTGATATTGGTTGAGAATGACGAACATTTACTCACACATCTAAACTATAATAAAGCTTTGGAGAAATCCAGATGGTGATAATTCCTCCCACTTTGTGGTAATTTCTCCTTTCACTTCTCTGGAAGATTTCCAAGGCTTCCCCAACTGCCTTAGTCACTGCTGAGCCAAATATGATCTCTGGTCATAAATCAGTCTTCCTCCATTTATAAACACGAATCCTTAGTCAGTTTTCTCTGAATTCCCTCCAGTTATGTCTGCAACCTTTGTCAAACTGAAATGGTTCACCCAGAGGCCCCATCTCTCAGCTAGGATTGCCAGATTAATATTTCGGAATTAAGGGAGACTTTTGGTGATGTGGTGTCCAATATAAGAGACATCAATGATGTTCAGTTCCTTTAAGTAAGAGATCACCCCAATTCATTGACACAATAAACATGGCTGCAAGTGAGCTGCGAAAGGAAGAGAGAAATAAGAAGAGGCAGACTGTACTGCAATGTAGAAGAAGCCTGAACTTTCTGAATGCAAAAGTGTAGCCGAATCAAGATGTTCCTTTTATCTCAGACATTGTTAAAACAGTCTCTACGTGGGGCCATCTTCATGCCCCTGCCATAACATATATTGATTGATTCAACTAGAAATGCACATGAACTCTACCATGAACTTGAATTTTCACTGGACAGTCAGAGTTTTCAACATATTTCAGACCAGCCCTTTGGAGACTTTGCCCAACTTCACAGGGCTCACATAACCTCAGACAGAGGCCTTAGCTAGACTTAAGGTTTATCCCAGGGTCGTCCTGGGGTCATCCCTGCCTGCTCCCACCCTGGGACAATCCCAGGATAAACCTTAGGTCTAGCTAAGGCCTCACAGTCTTAATGGTACAAATCAGGTTGCCCTGGTATTCCCCTCTGATTCCAATAAGCAACACAAATAGTAATTGTGGAGTGACAGGGAAGTTGTGTTCATAAGGTTGCAGTAGTAGCTGAGGCCTCTGCAGTCATCGAAATCAACAACACAACATGGAACCTATGCCTCATCAGCCTCTTTAAAAAAAAAGGATGATATATAGATTAGAATACTGCCAAACATGGTGGTATGTATATGTGCAAGGGAAGGGGGAGTTAGGTTTTGTGATTATTTTCATTTCTCTTGAAAAGTGCCTCCATTTTCCAAGGGGCATGGGTTGAAAGGGTATGAATGTTTTCACTGAGGGAAAGAGGGAACAGGCCCCCATTTCTGCAGCAAATAGGCAGAATGCCGTGTTGTGCTGTGCAGCACTGCAAATCAGGGAGTGTTGATCTGGAATATGCATTTGGATGCACATCAGAATGCACATTACTGCTTGCATCCAAATGCAGATGTTGCCTCTCTGCATTATATTGCTCACAGTGAGATCTAAATTAGAATATGCATTCTGGGATATGAATGTGGATTCTAGTGCAACTAGAGCTGTTCAAGAAACAAGCAACGTTCAGTAGGTGATCCCTGATTGGTTGGGAACACATAGTAAAGGAGGCAGAAGAGGTCCTCTTAAAGTTTAAAAGACTGATGCCCCTGCAATGAGTTTTTCAAGAGAACAATGGCTGTGAAAATATGTCAAAAACAGCAAGAAAAGGTGAGAGATAGGAGGTTACTTGGGAGATGCTTTTCACACCCTTTAAAAATCCTATATATTTGCTTTGAAATTATTTGAGGACAGCACTTCAGTGTGACTCTACTATAGCTCAGCCCTTAGAGCAGCCTTCCCCAATTGGGTGCCCTCCAGATGTGTTGGAGCACAACTCTCACAATCTCTTCCAGCCAACTATGCTAGCTGGGGGATTGTGAGAGTTGTAGTCGGGCACATCTTTACAGCGCCAGATTGCCTTAGACTGTTTTTCACATTAATCCCTTGTCCAAGCAAAAGGATTTTGGAGAACTGGAAGAACAAGGGAAAGAGGGAGGCAGGGACAAGGCAACAAAAACATCCTGCTTCTTCAGTGCGTGTATAATCTGACTATGATGGCAGAAGGTGAGGAAGGTGCACTATTTGCATCACATCCCATGAACTGCTATACTTTGCCTTCCACTTCCTGATTACATTGCAGAAAATAGCATACCTCTGTGTCTCCATCCTTGAAGCTGCTTCCCTCCACTTCCACATTAATGGATCTAGAATGGCTGTATCAGAGCCAAACTGCTGAATACCCTTCAGAAAAGGACTTGGGAGTAGGGGAGGATGGCAGTCAGCAGCTTGTCTTTGATGTAGCCATCTTCCTCTTAAAAGATCCACCAAAGCAGGCGGTCCCCAGTTTAATCCTGGGCTTCGGCACAGCCATCAGGTCTGTAGCTTAGTCCATGCTTTAAGGAGGGGACATAGCTAAGGGGTAGGTCACATGCAAATGATGCGAGATTCTATCCTTGACATCTCCAGGTAGAAGGATCATAGATGGACCAGGAATTGCTCTGGTCAGAGTAGGCAATACTAGGCTAGTCAGACCTATTGTCCAAGACTGCTTCATATCTTCATCATGATACCAGCTATTTCCATGATGTCCTTATAAAGGAGTCCCTGTGGCAGCTCTGTATTCGTACATTTGCATTCACAATGCAGCTGTCACAGCACAGACATGCCCACCACTACACTACAATTGCAGCCACCACCCCATGTGGAGCCTAATTTATTTATGTATTTATTTTATTTACAGCGTTTGTATACCACTCCACATCTGGACAGATTCCAGACCGGTGAACAATCAAAGATACAAAATAGGATAAAAGAATAAAACACCATGTTAAAATAATTACTATTTTTTTTAAAAAAAAGGAAACAGAATTCTGATAAAAACATGGCCAGTCACTGAAGGAAGGCTTCCAGAAAAATAAATGTTTTCACGAGGCACTGGAAACAGCACACTGCTGGCACCTGCCTGACTTCCAAAGGCAGGGAATTCCATAGGAAGGGGGCCACCACATTGAAGGCTCTTCTCCTGGTGGACTCCAATCGGACCATAAGTTCATATGGAACCAACAGGAGCATGACCTCAGTGACCAGGCAGGCTGGTAAAGAAAAAGACGTTCTCTCAGGTATCCTGGTCCCAAGTTGTTTAGGCCTTTGTAAACTAGTACTAGAACCTTAAACCTGGCCCAGTAGCCAATTGGCAGCCAGTACACAGACACATGCTATGAGTGTGTTCATAAGTGTCTAACTAGCCCAGAGAGCTCCGGCTATTGGGCGGTATAGAAATGTAATAAATAAATAAATAAATAATATAGCCCAAAGGATAAAATTCTGGTCATTCCAGAATTTTGGTTCAAATCTATGCTGATGTAGTGATTTGTAGTAAGGACAATCTCTTTAGGATAAGCATGAGGCTTATTCTTTGGTTTGTTCTTCCTCAGGGGATCACAGCCAGAACAGTGGTTGATTTGCTTTTCTCCCTCTCCTTCTTTCATGTTAGCCTGTCTAGACCAAAAGACCTGTTAAAGTTAGTGCTAACCCATAGTAGTCTTCTAATGCTAAGATCAATCCTGTATCTAAAGCTATCCTTCCAGATGTTTTGACCCAGAGGTCCCCTAACTCTGACCACTGGCTATGCTGTCCAGGGCTGAGGTAAGTTGTAGTCTGGAGGGTACCAGGTTGCCTACCCCTGATCTAAAGCAAAAAAAGAAAGAATTAGTTCAAGAAGCAGAAGCAGAAGCAGAAGCAGCAGCAGCAGCAGCAGCAGCAGCAGCAGCAGCAGCAGCAGCAGAAGAAGAAGAAGAAGAAGAAGAAGAAGAAGAAGAAGAAGAAGAAGAAGAAGAAGAAGAAGAAGAAGAAGAAACCCAAAAAGCATGAGGACTTTTCTTTCTTGGTAAGCTGCTAGCTACCCATTATCACCTTTAGAGGTTTCCATTGTCCTTGGCACCAAGCTCTCAACAAATTCAGACCAGCCTAAAATGGTCTGGTCAACGTGTTCTTTACTTGACATAATGGGAGCCGAAGCATGTTGTGAAGGAGAGCAGGATGAAACATTTTTTTTAAAAAAAATGTTATGGTAAACACAGTCATTGCAAAGCGAAAGTTTAGAGAATCCATCTCCAATGTTCCAGGGCATAACACGATCTTCAAGATGATAGGATGGGCAGCCAATTCATGGCTTAACAAGCACTTGGAAAGAAGATGGGTTTTGACGGGACAAAGTTCTTGTTTATTTATGCCTAAGAGAACTGGATAGCTTGTAATTTTGGGAAGGGAGTATTGCACGCTTCTGCAGAACACTCTTCCGCTGGTTACAGTTTGTGGGCAGTGATTGCTGTGTGTGATTCGTGAGCTGCAAGCCAGTAAGCTGACTTGCATGCCTGAATGTCACAGAGACCCAACACTACAGACAGAATTGCACACAGACAAGATGCTGATACACACGTCGTTCCCGCAACATCCAAAGTTCAGAGGTGAGTGTGATCTTCATGTAGCCAAATTGGCACCGTCCATACACAAGAGGGAGAGATCAGCAGGCTTGGGGAACCCCAAAGTGTGCAGAAGTACAAAAAAAGCATTAAGGGGGGAACACTAAGAGTGTGTGGAGGGTGAGGGGGGCACCCAAAAACAGCCAAATAAGGACTTTATGTGCTCAGTGACCACAGAATGCTGAGTGACTGTTGGCAGGGGGATGACAGAAAACCAGATGGGGCATAGAATCCAGTATGGAATTGGCTGACTGATGGGAACTGTGAACAGGAACACTCTCCACAGCACATTTTTTAGCAATTGCCAGTCATTCTTAAGGAAATGTGTTTAGCCTTTTAGATGAGGACTTTACTTCTGAGTAAGTTGCTCCAAAATCCTCTTCATTGTACTTTAGTGTCCCAGATACTTTAAATGTCTTCACTTGTCCTCTTGATGCGAGTGTGAGATATACAGATCCTGTGCTGGAAAGTGGTGTGATTGAGGAGGCAGGCACACACGTCACCTGGGGCCAGACCTACATCTTGTGTCAAATCATTACAAATGTAGAATAAAAAGCAGGAAATAACACTATGAAAGTGGTATAAGGAATGTGTCACAAGCTCCAACAGTTATCAGTGCATTTCAGTACCACTATAAAGCAGTAGTATAAACCTAGCCCTGGTCGCAGTCATCCACACAATGGTGAGATGATTCATGTTCTGCTATTTATTTCTAAATTTGCCTCTCTATTTAAATTAGTATATGCCAATATTATGCAAATTAATATCCTCTTTTTTCTTCTTTTTGGGTGATGCATTTCCTCCTTTGGGGCAATTCATAAGCAGCCACCATACTATTATCCCCTCAGGTGCTGCATCCAGAGCCTTTTTATCTTATCTGGAACTCCAGACTAGGGTGACCATATGGAAAGGAGGACAGGGCTCCTGTATCTTTAACAGTTGTATAGAAAAGGGAACTTCAGCTGGTGTCATTTGTATGCATGCAGCACCTGGTGAAATTCTCTCTTCATCACAACCATTAAAGCTGTAGGAGTCCTGTCCTCTTTTGTATCTGGTCACTCTAATATAGCTCCTACAGATTTAGCTGTTGTGATAAAGTGGGAATTTCATCAGGTGCTGCATGTAGACAAATGACACCTGCTGAAATTTCCTTTTCTATACCACTGTTTATTTATTTTTATTTTATTGTTGCATTTATATCCCACCTTTTTTTTCCTCTGAGGTACCCAAGGTGGCACACATAATCCTCCTCCTCTCCATTTTATCCTCACAATAACAACCCTGTGAGTTTCCGTGGCTGAGTGGGGACTAGAACCTGGATCTCCAGACTCCCAGTCCAACACTTTAGCCACTACACTACACTGGCTCCACCAGTGTCTATACCACTGTTAAAGATACAAGAGCCCTGTTCTCCTTCGCATATGGTCACCCTACTCCTGACTCCATTCAGGAACAGTTTTACCTGCTGCCAATGTAAACTGAGCAGCTATCTAAAGAAGCAAAACAATAGTAGGTTTCCATGGCCCATAAAGTATACAAGGGAAAGGTGAAGCAAGTATAACGCAATTGCCCAGAGTAAAATCAGGAAACTAGGATCCAGGAGCTGTAGCTCCATCTGACAAGTGTTTTACTGCACGCTCCTCACTGGACACTCATGGATTGCTCACATGACATCATCTGCCTCTCGTGCATCTTCTGCCCCTTCTGGCTTTTGTTGTGCCACAAAAACCCCCAGAAAAAGTCTAGTTGCTGCTCTCTCCTATCAGACTGAATGAGCCTGTTTTCAGGAAGCGACGTCAGAGCGACAACAGAGAAGCAACGGGAGCCGCGTATTTCAACCTACATGTGATGGGGCCAGAAGTGTGTAAACACTCTGTGCTTCCAGGTGATGTAAGATTTTTTTTTTAAAAAAAAAATGACTATACACTTTGACAGAGACTTATTTCATGTGAAATATCACCCCCTAGCCACATGCTCCCTGCTGTTTGTTTCTTCGGTGCTGACAGATAAGAAAAGCTGTCTTGTATGGAATGACAAATTGCACTGCTTGTACTACTCCTTATAGTGCTTATATGGACTGGGCTTCGAAATCCAACATGGGCCGTGCTGCAATAGAAGATGGGATGTTACAAAAAGACTTTCCAGACAAAGGCAAACTTAAGGCAAAGCAGATGTTCCTTGTGGTTAAGACCAGTGTTTGTATTTTACGCATGACAGTGTTGCAGGGCCCACATTACCCATGTTCATATATGAATAAACCAATCCCCTTAAGGAGATAGGCAAGTGGTGACTGGAGAGAGCGCCTGGCATCAACTTTTAGGCTATTTCAGCATAAGGCAAAGATCTTTTTTATTTGCACAGGCATTTCAGCATATGATGTAAGTTATCCTGATTATGGCTTTATCCATTTCACTGAATTGTATGGCTTTATTTTAATTGCTGCTTATGCTGTTTTATTCTTGTACTGTTTTATATATTTAACTGTTTTTGTTAAGTTAATGCGGTCTACCCCAACCTGATGCACTGTAGATATTTTGACTACAACTCCCATTATTCCTGACCATTGGCCATGCTGGCTGCAGCTGATGGATGTTCACGTATTGTACTCCAGTTGTCGTTGCACATACATATTTATATCACAACTTGCCCTAACACAAATGCCAAGCATACCTGCATTTTACCTGGGCTGAATATCAAATGTTCATGTGAGCTGCCTAAAAGAATTGTATTTTATTCATTACATTTTTATACTGCTGAGGCTGTCAGTTCACAATCAAAACTATAAAATATACAACAAGTCAGAATAAAGTTAAAACTTTAAAAGTTAAAAATGCCATTTAAAAACAAATTAAGTTACAGCCCAGGGAAAGCCTGTGTGAAAAGATGTGTTTTCAAGAGGCACTTAAAGGATGTTGCATTTTCCACCTCCTGAACCTCACGAGGGAGGGTTATCCAGATAGTGGGTGCCGCTACAGAGAAGCCCTGCCAGAAATGAGACTGAACTGTTGTTGTTGTTGTTGTTGTTGTTGTTTTGCTTGTTTATTTGTTTGGATTCTAGGAAACATGCCTGCAGCTCTGTGAAGTACTCAGTGTTATTAAACCTGCTTAATCTATTCCATTTGGTTATATCCAAAAGTTAGGGACATCTTAAATAGCCATGTTTCTATGGTCCAAATTATAAATGGTTAGTTTCCCTTATATGCCACACAAAGCATATACACATTCTTTTAAAGCAGCAAATGCAAAATGGTGTTCTGATCAAAGGATGCAGGAGAAATTTGTGATGTATTCAAATGTGCTTGGATTTCTTTGAATCCAACCTGCAGATTCCGCAGCAGAACTGTGTGCTTTTTCCAAGTCATGCTAATTCTGTGGAATTGCAGACAAGTTTTCACTTTTGGGAGGAATTTGCACTAATTTGCATTAGCAGTAGTGTGCATTTGTTAATGCACAGTAGGGCTGTTTTACATTACCTAATGCACATTTGGGTAAACGCTCACTAATGCTCATTTGTTATTAGCGCAAATTCAAATTAGCAAAGTAGAATGAAATTCTGGTTCTAAAAATCCAATTCCGTCAGTGAGCGAATGACGGAACAAAAGACACCTGATGATTCGTGAGACATGGATGTGCTATAAAACACATCAGACAAGTGTCACACTTATTACTGGGCACTCACAGATTTTTATGGGTCCTGTTCATGACTGCCCCCATGCATCTCCCACTCCTTCTGATCATTTTCCCATCTCAAAAAAAAAAAAAAAAGACCTAGCAAAATCCTTTTTTCCCCTGTAGTGAAACATGCCACCATTTCCTGCCGTGTGCAGGAAAAGCGGCGCAACCTCCCGCCTCTGCCCACTGAATGGCCCACGTGGTCTTTTTTTGCTTCCTCTTATTTCTACCTCCTCCTCCATCTGAAGAAAGAGAAAGTGCTCATCCCTATTGTGGGACAGAAGCAGGATTCAAAGCGATGGGAGGGAAACACAATTCCCCCCACACACACCAAAGAAGCTCACAGACAAAACAGCTTTAACCAAATCTATACATCCCTATTCTGAGCCCTCACTTTCAAAACCATCTAGAGAAGTTCCAGCTCAGCAGGCAAACTTGTCCATAATTCCAACAGCCAAGGCAGCTCAGCCATCTTGCCCTGTCTTCTATCAATGCAAACCTCAGTAATAAGTAGGACAGCCCCACTTGCCCAGTACAAGCTCAGCTTTGTGTAAGAACTGCCGACACCTCTGAGAAGGGAACGTTTCTGGCTTTCAGAATTTGGGTTTTTTTTAATGGACTTCCTGAGTCCATAAAAGATAATGGCCCTATTACTTCTGTGAGTTCCCAATAAGTTTAATGGCACAAACACACATGCAAAGTGAGAGTAAGTTGGGGCTTTTCTTGCTCTCTCCCTTTAATAACCTCTCTCTCCAGAATGAGTATCTAACAGAAGAATGTTTCCCCCCCCCTTTCCCGCAGATGGTATAGAAATGTATACAGAGTACACACAGACACACATTGCTTCTCTGGATTACGGTGAATTTGCAGTCTATCTATATTGTGTGTATGTGTGCATATATGTGTCTTAAAATTATATCCAGCTGGAAGTCAGTGTACTGAGTATGCTGCCTCTGCAATTTTGATCCCCCTGGTCCGGATGTGCAGTTGGTACCAATGAGTGAGAATCCATTTGGTTTTTGGATAAGAACTAACCAATATTCATAAAAGTCTTCATTAATGGGATGGAAAGAAGTGGAGTTTTAAAGAAAAATGAATGTCTGAGAAAACAAAACTGCCAGATTTACCATCCAGGCAGAGGGCTTTGAATGCTTAGCTTTTAAAAGTCTGGATTTCAATTCCTCTGTATTCAGCCATGCTTGTGGTGCTGTTGCAGATTAAGTTTTGTCTGCCCACACTTGAGACTGAAGACAAACTTCTTTACTTAATTCTAAAAGGCATCTTCTTCTTACAACTAAAACAAAGGAAGGAAGGCCAAAGTGAAACCAAAACTAGCATCCCAAGCCCCAACCTGAACGAACAATTTAGTGTCTTTTCAATTAGTTATTTCCCCCTCCTCACAGTGGGTTTGAACTGATGACTCTTTTAAAAAATACTTTTATTGTGAAGATTAACAAAATAGAACAGAAAATACATTGTGAAAACAGGGGGGAAACATATGTCACGTATATAGGATTATCGCCAATTTCCATCGTGTATACCATTCATTACAAAAAAAAAAGGGAGAGAGTTATACAAAGGCTTCAAGAAAAGCAGACCAGATAACCGTGTATTTATCCACTTCCAACTTGCATCTATATAACACCCATTCAAAAGTTGATAATTCTAGGGTGACCATATTTTGGAAACCAAAAAGGAGGACAACATGGTCGGCTCCCAAGGGGGCGTGTCCAGCACCAAGGGGGCGTGCCCACCCGAACATAGCCTTGGTCACATGTCTGATTTTACAGCACACATTTAAGACAAATCTGTTCTACATAGCATCTTAATGTTAAAATCACTGAAATAAAGAACAAGTGAGAGATTCAATGTATCTGAAATTAACTTCACTCACTCCTACTTCTGTAGGTTTTGCTGTACTTTGAAGCTTTTGCTATGCTTTGTGTGATACAGTCTCACCTTCCCTCAAATATCTTTTCTGACTGTGTCTTTACTCATTTCAAGCTGCTGCTGTTGTTAACAGGGTTTGCTACTGGCCGGCCAGATGGCTGGCTTTTTTTAATTTCAATTTTTTAAAAAAGCTTGTGTATAATTGTCACAAGTTTCTCTACTTTAAGATTAGGGTGGGTGTTGTGGCAGTTTACCTAAAGACTGGAGAACCCCTTAATGCCAAGGGCTGAAACTGCTCAATATGCAAAACCCCAAAGAGGCAGTTTGACAACCTGAGTTTGAAGGATATGGCTCCAGCAGTTTTAAAACACAATAATTTTAAAACTTTGAACTTTTAAAAAAATCCTAAAAAAACAATGGATGAACAGACCTGATTCAAACCTGGCATGGCTAAATCTCTCCTTAAGAGCTATCATGGTGCCAACTTTCAGCCCTTTATGTTTTAAAAATGTCATTTTAAAAAAATAATTTTAAAGCCTCAAACTTTAAAAAAAATTCTAAAACTCAATAGATGGACAGAACTGTTTCAAACTTGGCATAGCTAAAGTCCTTGTTAAGGGCAATCATGGTGCCAAGTTTCATCTCTTTATCTTTAAAAATAATATTTTTAAAAAAATTAAATCCTCAAATTTTAAAATTCCTGAAAATCAATGGATGAACAGATCTGCTTCAAATTTGGTATGGCTAAAGCTCTACCTAAAAGCTATCATGGTGCCAACTTTCAGCTCTTTATCTTTAAAAATGACAGTTTAAAAATAATAATTGAAAAACCTCAATTTTAAAAAAAATCCTAAAAAATCAGTGGATGAACAGATCTGTTTCAAATTTGGTATGGCTAAAGGTCTACCTAAATCCTACCATGGTGCAAAGTTTCATCTCTTTATCTTTAAAAATGATGATTTTAAAAATAATCATTTTAAAACCTCAATTTATAAAAAAATCCTAAAAATCAATGGATGAACGGATATGTTTCAAATTTGGTATGACTAAAGCCCTTCCTAAGAGCTACCATCATGCCAAGCTTCATGTCTTTATCTTTAAAAATGACAGAGTTATAAGCATTTTTGTTAATTCCCATTAGAGCTGCTCTTTGGAAAAATACTCTGTACAGCAACATGTACATTGATGGTGCTATATAAAATCATCATCATCATCATCATCATCATCATCATCATCATCATCATAATCCGGATTTCCCCTCCCCCTCCCGGATTTGTCATTAAAAGCCCGGACAAATCCGAGCAAATCCGGTCATATGGTCACCCTAGATAATTCTCTATTCTAGTCCAGTCTTAAACTATGGGTATTATATTTATTTACTGCTACTAAACACACACACACATTTTAGCCCCTGGGAAGAAGCCAGGATGGGCGGCCACGCCTCCCACTGTCTTGGGACAATCCTGAGACCACGGGAGGAATTGGATTTTCCCATGGATTATTTATCCCTGGGAAAACCCGTTCTCATCGCTCCTTCCTCCCAGGAGTCCCTGATGCACAGGGACTTGGCCGTGACCAGCCCGGATTTTTGGGCTGGTGTAGAAACAGCCTCAGTATCAGGTAGCTTCAAATATTCATAGCAGGAATAAGATGAGCAACATCCCAGTGGAAACAATAGACCTCTTCAGCTATACTGAGCCTGCTCTTGCATTTCCAGGCACCCCAGCTCCAAAGTCCAGAGATACCCTTTATGTTTCCCTCTCACTTTCCTTTGTGTTCGGTCTCAGAGGCTATTCTCGGCATTGCGATCCCAGTAGACAGCCGGGGTATACATTTTCTTTAAACAAAATTGCTCCTTTTTTTTGGTCCTGACAGGGCTTTTGTGCTTTTAAGAATTGCATAACAGGCAGAAAAGCTTTTCCAAGCATGAGGATAGTGGCAGAAAAAGTTTTGCCTGTCAAGCTGCAGGTAAAGGCTCAAGAGCCCTGTAGTGGAAGGGCTGGAAGTAGATTTTTTAAAAAAACTAGTTCTGAAAATAAAAGTCACACAACGCATGACTGCTCTAAAGGGTTAATGCAAGAGATAGCAGAACGGAGGCCAAACAGGGAACTGTCTGTGCAAAGGGGCTTGCTTTGTGTGCAAAGTGCCCTTTCTCCCTGTTTTGCCTCACCAGAGTTCCCCCTTGTGAGTTCGAAGTGTGCATGGCCACGTCACGAGGCTGGTGAGATATAGCCGCATTCTGCATGCCCTATCATCTGAGCTATGGTCTCCCTGTGTAGTGGTGGTGACATACTGTGATTGGATGTGGGTTTTATCCTATGCTCTGTCATGGCAACATGATGTAGCAATGGACAGTGGTGTGGCAATGGACTGGATCCAGGGATAAGCATGCTTCCTCACCCACATTCCACCCATGTGTCTTCTCTTTCAGCTATTCTGCCAGTGTATCTTTGCCAGCGGAATGTCCTGCAGGCAGCACATCCCATGAACAAATCTGGTATGTGCCACTGATGTATTTTGTGTGTGTGGCAGCAGCATATTTGGTTTTCCACCAGCACAGCAGGACTTCTGCCAAATTACAGGTGCTCAGCTAGTAGATCTTCAGTACAGGATTGTGCCCAGGATTAATTTTCAGAAGCTTTTGTGTCAATTTGGAGTCAAAGAGGGAGCCAGCACTCCTCAGGCACTAAATGTGCATACTTTTTTGAGCCCTGCTCATGACTTTTGACATGGCTTCTGAGGCCTTCCAATATATCTGAAACAAATTATGTCGAAAGAAGTTCACCCACATTCAGAAATATTGGATTGATTTGTGAAAAACGGCAGGCCCAACTTTAATTATTTCTGATGGTCATCACTCACTAGATTTTCAGTTTCAGCAAAATCGCATTCCCACTCAAGCATCCTGCCAGCGTTTGCCAGACGTCCACTAGGGTTCTAAAACGTTCCAACGCAGAGGCCTGCCTGCATGGCGAGAGGCCATGTCGCCAGTCGTGAGTCGTCTCAGCTCGAGAGCCCTTGTACATTCATTTGCTGTGTGTACTTTGGAAAGCACAAAGGCAGGAGGGCGGGGGGTGGGGAGAGAGCAGGGACAAAACCAAACCAAACCTCGTGGCCTTGGAAGCATAACAGTTTAGTCTGCTTTCGGGGACATAAGCTGGCAGTTGCCTTTGTAGTAACCCACATGACAACAGCAAAAACATCAGGAGTAATTAGACAAAATGATGGTATAAATTTAGCCCCCTACCTCTAAACCACCCAGCTTTCCCCCCCCAAACGACCCATTTGGAAACAATGCATCTTTTGTGGCCTCCAAGTCGCTTTTTAAAAAGACAATCCATTTCTTTCTTCACTGTGATGGAAAAGAATGTGCTGCTTAGATAACCAATGTTGACATGTCTCTTGGTGGGTGGAGGGCAGGAGGACCTCTCCGTGACTGCTTCTTATGTGTCTCCTGCCAGATAACAGCCACCCCTCTTTGCCCGCTAGGAGGAAATCGCTTCATCTTGTTAATGCAACTTTCAACGTTCCCCTGTGTGCCAGCCCCACCGCCTTCACAGTATCCCTGATTGTTCAGCTGTTGCGGGTGTACGTGATCTAGACCCGATTCTCCATGTTCTGGGACTTTGGCTGGTTAGGGATAATTGGTCATGCTCCATCCGGCACATCAAACAAGCACATGGCATTTTCCCCTGCTGCTTCACTCTTTGGAGCACGACTGGTGGGTGATGCTCGTGGCCGGGGTGGTGGTGTGGCTTGGGATTGGGGGCTGTGCTGGGATTTATATGGAAATTATCTAAGTGTGTGGCTTTCCCCCTCACCCACTTTTTGCAAAGGAGTCTGAAATTTAATCGCATTTACGTTAATGAAGGGGAACAGTGCTAAAACGCAAGCCATGAAAAAGGAAAAAAGCCGTGGTGGGTGATCCTGCTCCCTCCGTTGTAAACAAAATCCAAGTCTGAACTGAAGATTCTCATAGAAGGAAGGGGGTCGCTTTATCCTTCCCTAACTCGAATACATGCCTTATGTCTACTACACTCCCTTGCGGTGTCGTGACAATTACTATAATGTCGCTAGCCATAAGCATCAGCAAGCACAGGGATCTTTGATTTTTTTTGAGGTAGGGATGGGGGCGCAAAGCAGTCCAACATTAAATTAAAAGTTAAATTGAAAAAGGGATCCTGACTGGACTGAAAAGACACAATTCATGAATATTATAGCATGGTAAAAGAAATAGAAGCTCTCTCTGTTCAGGGTTTGGCCGCTATACTCTCAACCTCAACTGTGTCCCCCCCCCCTCCCTGTCCTCATGCATTAATACTCAGTTCAGCTCCATTCTTCGCAGCAACGCTCTGGTCCCAGGGTAGAGCAAGCAAGATGGTCCATTCAGTTGCTGCTTCCTAGAGATTACCTCTCCTTTTTTATCAATTAGCCTTGACTGCAACAGTAGTCTTTTTGTGTTTGCTTGATTATCGGGTGTGGGGGGAGGGCTCAGCCCTGCCTCCTGCCAATCTTGGTGAGGGCTCTATAGACTTCCAGAAGCACTATGTTGTGGCTCTGGAACTGGAGAGGCAGTGTATTGGAGGTAGGGATGGGAAGAAATGTGTTTGGTTTGCATTTTAAGGCAAATCCACTTGATTTGCACTTCCCAGATGACTATGCCAGTTTGTACCCACAGGCACATTTGAGAAACTACAAAATGGCTGCCATGGGAGGCATGGTAAAGGACAAGCAACCTGCCCCAAAGACCAAGTACAAAGCAGAGGAGGGGTCTAAGCCCCAACAGACTAAATAATTTGCAGTTTTCAGCACCAGCAGATTGCTGTTTCATAGCAATCTGAGCTGTTGGTATGAAAATACATAGGGCACCTTGGTGGACACCCAGAAAAGTGTCCGAGGGCATGCTGCTGCCCACAGCCACCATGTTACCGATCCCTGCATGACGTGAATCAGAACACAGTTACCTTTCATTATCAACACTTCTCTGATTTTTGTGATGTAATTTTGCAACCAAACATGCATAAAAAAATGCATACATTAGGGGGGAAGTGTTCGCCAACATGCATATATTAGTGAAAGTAACATAGAAAACAGCATTGACCTAGAGATTAAATGTGCTGCACCTTCGTAGGTGCCTGAGTTCTGTTGTGAAAGGCACTTTAGATAAGCAGAGATCGCTACCTCTCCTGGCCTGTTGTGCCAATGTACAAATCATTTCAGCCGGTGATGCAATGTGGGGAGGAAAATCCACAGGGGGTTGAGGGATCCTGCAAGGTCCATTGTGTGCTGTTTTCACTGCCTGCTCGCCTGTTTATGCTTGGGAAATGGTTACCTGATCCCTCCACCCCTTCCTCCACCTTTGTTTACAAATGCAATCTGGCTTGATTAATCCTGGCTTGGTTTCTTTCTCTCCAGTCTGTCTGGGCCCTCATCAATTGAGTGATGTAAGTGGTAACCGTAACCAATCTCTCCTGGGCCCATGGAGTTAGTCTGTCTTCTTATTTCCTTATTCATTAGGGCAGACAGCTTAGAAAGGCTGGGAAATCTTGCAAGAAACCTCAAGGGACCTGATCCACAGTCCAAGGAGTAAGTATTCAGCCTCCGAGTCTGTGACGCGAGACACTGCTGGGCCTGAAAAGAGGCCTGTCAAATGCAGAGGACGGTGATACGTACTTGCTGGAAAGCCTTGTAATTTATTTATTTATTTTCTAACTGATCTTGCTATGGCAGCAGTTCCCTTGTTAGTAGGAAGATCCACCCCTTAAAATGCTTTTTACAGTCATTTGGAATCCCCCAACATCCAGTACTATCTCCTTACATCATGGTACCTGGCTGCCTATTAGCTACTGAGCCACGTACAAGGTTATTCTATTGGCATATAAAATCCTAAACAACTTGAAACAAGGATATCTAGCAGACTGTCTTCCCTTATAGACACCTAGATGTGGTGATGGCTACCACTTTGGATGGCTTTAAAAGGGGTGTGTGGAAAAATTCCTGGAGGAGAAGGCTATCAATGGCTCTAGTCCTGATGACTGTGTGCTCCCTCTAGTATCAGAGGCAGTAAGCCTACATACACCAGTTGCTGGGGAACTTGAGTGGGGGAGTGCTGTTGCACAATGTCCTGCTTTGGGTCCTTGGTCTACAGCTGGTTGGCCACTATGTGAACACACTGCTGGAATAGATGGGCCTGTTGTCTTATGTTGTTATCACACTAGCAAAAGTCCACACACACCCCCTTGGACTCCCCAAAACAGGCAGCAGTTCTTTTATAAAAGGTCTTTCTTTCTTTTTCTTTTATTTAAATGAAGTTTTCACCAGAGACCCACCAATTTCAGGTGTGGTGCCAACTGATTAAAGTTTTATACATTTTATAGTCTTTATTTACTTTGATCCATTGCAGCTATCTTGTGCAAAATGTTGGAGACTGACAGTGCAACCCTACACAATCAGACGTAGGCTGCACCAAGTCCGATGGAATGGTTGTTTGAGAGTATCAGCAAAGGAGTGTGCTGAAGAAGAAGGAGATTCTTCCAACTAAAAGAAAGTTGTAGATGATCATGAGAGATAAAACATCCTCATAAAATGACAAAATAGAAAGGGCTGGGATGTCTGAAAATCATCACCAGACCTCCTGCATTGTAAACACCTCCCAGAGTGAACTGATTTGTTAAAAAATCTTGTGATTGAGCTCTCAGTCTCACATGCTACTGCTAACTCATTTAATATCCTTGGGTTGTCATCATCAGCTTCTGGGCCTAAACATAATTAAAAATCTGGAACTTTGCCTTGACCAAAGATGGAGCATCTTTCATTACATTCGCACATTACACAAACCATGATCTTTTCATGCCTGCTTCACAACACATCTGTCTTAAATATACAATATTTTGTATATGTAACCCTGGGGGCTTGACATTATTCCAGTATCCCTTGTTCCCCTGGCTGATGCCAGAAGCCAGCACATGTTTCCCTTCTGCTTTCCAGTCCCAGGGCATTTGTGATGCTGACTAAAGATAATAGCTTCTCTACATTAAGCAAAATCCTGCATTCTTACTGGGCTTTCTTCTTCTGGAGTCTTTCTGGGTTTGCAATGGGCTCCTTTAGTCAGCGAACACGTAATTAGGAATTGAAAACTTCTCTTCTTGATAATGCTCTATATGTTTAATGAAAAAGCACTGTCTAGTGGCTGTATTATAGTGCTACGCCAGCATTACACACTGCCAATAAGTCACCATTAACATGTATTACAGCTTATCCCCAATCTTTTTGAAAGTGGGATAAGGGGGTGGGGAAGCACAGGAGATGTCCTGGAGGTTGACCACATCATGTAAAGGAGCTGCAAACTTCCATGAGTGACCAATCACAAGCATGCAATAAATCACTCTAAGATTGTCACTAGGGGTGTGCACGGACCCCCCGCTCCACCCCGCGGGCCGATCCGAAAATTTCGGATCGGCCCGTTCCGCCCATACTCCGCTCCTCTTCGCTGCGGAGCTCCGGCTCCGAATCGGAGCTCCGCAGTGGAGGGGAGTGGTGCCAGGTAAGGCCGAGAGAGGAGGGGGGGTTACCGGGCCCTGCCGCCGTTGCCGCCCATGCGGCGATGGCGGCAGAGCCCGGTAAGGGACCAAGGGGGAGGGGGGCCTTACCTGCCTCCGTCTGCGGTCCGTCGGCTTCTTCAATTGAGCCCACGGTTCAACCAGGAAGTCTGGGTCACAAGTGCGGCCTAGACTTCCTGGTTGAACGGCGGGCTCAATTGAAGAAGCCGACGGACTGCGGATGGACGCAGGTAAGGGAGAGGAGGGGGGTTTACCGGGCCCTGCCGCTGCTGCTGCATGGACGACAGCGACAGCGGCAGGGCCAGGTAAACCCCACTTACCTTTCCGGCGGAGCTCCGGATCGAGGCGAAGGATCCGCCTTCACCTCAATCCTCTTCGCCACGCTCCGCGAGCCCCCCAATCCTCTTCGCCTCTGCCTTAAGGGCAGGCGAAGCCCCCTGCTCCGCTTCTAATTCGCCGGTCCGATTAGAAGCGGAGCACATCCCTTATTGTCACCCCCATTTATGAGATCTAAAGGATTCAAAGTCAGTAAGGACCATTCATTAGGTCTCCTTCTGTTAGTTCACTGCAGCCTTTGCTATAAAGTTTGCATTAACTCCCCAGCTGTATCAGGCCCATTAAAAACTTCACTGGTTTAGGCTGTGCCTGCAACTTCCACTGTCACTGTTGGGAGATGCTGTGTATCTTTCAAATCTGGGACAACGTGATACTGTTGAAGACTCTGCATAAAACGCTTCTGAAGTTGTGAAGATGCCAGGGCAGCAATTTCAACAATGATGTGTGTGTAACAAAGGGAGGGGGATAGAGACAAAGAGGGAGGGAGTGCAATTGTCTTAATGAGCCACAGCACAGGGTAAACTGCTTGTGCAGGTTGGCTAACTATACCAAGGTTATGCTTGCATCATGGATGGGTCTGGTTTGCACTCTTGCATTACCCCTTGTGAAAAAGTCAAGTCCTTAGTCAATGCTGGCTATTCAGTTATCCCCATCAGATTCATGGACTGACAGAATGCAGTAGAGCCTGCCCTCTACATGCAGGCTCTGAGGCATGGAAACGTTGAGGCAGTGCATGAGATTCCCTTGGAGACTTGTGGGCATACCATATTTGGATGGACAGCATCTTGACTTGCACAAGGAACAGGACTTTGGGGAGGGACCAGCTCATGTTTTGCAAGGAGACGGTTCCAGGTTCCATCTCTGGCAGCTTCAGTTACAAGCATCAGGTAGTAGCAAGTCATGTGAAACACCTCTGTCTGACATCCTGGAGGGTTGCTGCCAGCAGGAACCAAGCTACATGTTCCATTAAATGCTTAGTTAGGTACATGGAGGTGGGGAACCTTAGGTTAGGGGTAGAACCAGGGCTGGCATCAAGATTAGGCATGGCTGGGTGCTCACATCCTAGCAGGGGCACACTGACAAGTACCCCTTGGTGATGCTCCTCTTCGTCACCATTGCTACCTGCTTGTTCACCTGCCTCTTGCTCTGGCTCAGACAACATTGCTGGTGAGAAGGAGCAGCAGCAGCAGATCCCACCCACTGGCTCTCTGCCAGTCAAGCAAGCAAGTGATGATAGCAATTATGAGAAAGAGGAGCAGGAGCAGCTCATGGCAATGGTAGTGAGAAAGCGGACTCACTACCTGGAGTAGAGGCAGAGGACCTAGAGGTATCTTCCCAAGGACCCTCCAAAACCTGGAGCCAGCACTGGGAAGAGCACCTGCTTTGCACGCAGAAGGCCCCAGCTTCTGGCCCTGACATCTGCAGTCGAAATGATCAGGGAGCAGCTGAAGGCAAATCGTTAGTATATATCTACCCAGGGGAGTCTGGTGACTCCAGTTTCAGAGATTTCCATTTTGGGTTTTAGGTACAAGAAGCCAAAAGTCTAAAGGAGCTTATCTAACATGCTATACCCATTTGGGGGGCATAAGGTTCAGCACATTGAATAGCTCCTCTAGACGTCTGGGTGGTTCTGACTAAAACCCAGGGTGGCATCTTTGCCCCACCGAAACTGGAGCCACCAGCCTCCCCTGTATCAACTTCCTAGGTTCACAGTTCTATAATAGCTTTTGGCAGAGCATGATATGTCATGCTGCCCTGAGGCCATTCTTAGAACCCAGCATGAATCAGCTGCCCCAGGGAAGTGGTTGGTAGTGGCAGGCTTTCCCGGTAATGGCTGGTGCTGGGCATGCTTCAAACAACCACTGAGGATCTCCATAGCTCTCCCTGGCTTGGCACACACAAGGAATGCAGGCTTTTATGCTTGTGAGCAGCAAAGAGATACAATTCTCCACTTGCATATTTACCCAGTTGCAGGTTTCCAGCAAACAGCGTCTGGTTCATCATGTTTCTCCATAGATGAATTAGTCAAACAACAGGAAAACAAAAGAGGCAGTCTATTGTTTCATTTAACACGCTCAGTGTAAGAAGGCTGAGGGTGGGAAGAGATCGATTTTATCTTTATTTTATTTTGGGGTCTTGCCTATGTGTGTTCCAAGAATTCCTGGGAACCAGCAGGGAGAACACGCCAGTGATTTTGAGCTGCAAACTTTTCACAATGGAAGATTTTGTTTCCCTCTAGCCATATACACTCCGCCCCTCATTCCGCCCCAGCCCCTGGTACATTTTTTTATGCATGGGATGGTGGAAAACATCAGGGTCTCTCTTAGCACAGATGCACTGGACCGTGCCCTTTCACTCACTGTTATAGCTTTGGCCTTCCTCCCCACCCCGCAAAATCCACAACATTCATCCCGTATCATCAAAATCTTCTGGGTTTATTTAATTTATTTATTTATAACATTTCTTAGCTGCCTTTCAGGACAGAAGCCCCCACAAGGGCACATTACAACAATAAAATACATTTTAAAAAACCAAGTAAAACATTAAAAGCAATACAAAAATAAGCACCATGAGTGTCATCAGAGGGGGGAGGGATTGCGTTTCACTACCGTCGCATTTCTGTCCCACAATAGGGACAAGCAGCTTTCTCTTTCTTCACTCAGGGAAGAAAGAGGAAGCAGCAGTGATCCCATGGCTCATTCAGTGGCCATTTTTATTGTGATGCTTTTCCTTCAAACAGCAGGAAATAGCGGCAGGTTTCGCTTCACTAAAAAGAATAACTGGATTTTCCGGGTCTTATTTTGTCACAGAAAATAGAGCAGAAGGAGCAGGAGATGAATGGGAGGCAAACATCATCATCAAAAGGACCCACAAACATCCATAAGCGGCCAGTAATGAGCATGCTATAAAACGCTCATCTGATGATGCTCAATAAAGAAAACCTGTTGTGCTAAACATGGACACCGCCTTCAACTTTTCCATGCCCATGAAAGGGTTCTTGTCCAATGGACCTGTGCTTAGATGCAATGGTGGGGCCGCAGTCCTGGGCCAGATCTACACCTCATGTCATGTCAATACAATCCCATCATCCCCCTTGCACGGTTATACTTCATAGCATACACAATGACATCTATTGCAGTGTTTTGGATAATACGGAATAAGAAGCAGGGAATAATGCTAGAAAGGCAGCATATGGAATGTGTAATGAGTCCCAACAGTTATCAGTGCAGTTCAATACTGATTAAAAGCACTTGTGTAGATCTAGCCCTGGAGAGCCAAAGAGCAGGCAAGGGATCAGCACATGTTCAGGAGGAAACGTTTTATTAATTTATTTACAGTATTTATAGACCACCCTTCCCTTAAGAAGCAAAAGACAGCTCACAACAAAAGACTGAACCATACTATCACAGTGGCCACCCCACTACACACATGCACACGCACTGAAATTGTAATTGGCTGGATTTGTATATGCTGGCTCCTGTGGCCGTTAGGTCTTGCATTTGACTGTGCTCTTGTTTGTAAGCTGTTTTGTGAGGCTGTGGCCCTTAAAAAAGCACCTAACATACAGGTATGCAATCTGGTGTTCTCCAGATGCTTTGGCCTATCACTCCCATCAGCACTAGCCAGCATGGGCAATGGTCAGGGATTGAGGGAGTTGTAGTCCAAAGGATCTGAAGGGCACCAGGTTGCTCACCCTTGACCTAATACATAGACACTTGGTGTGGGATTTTTTAATCTAGCAATTGCCTAAAGAGCCTAACACTATACCTATGGGTTCTAAGTATGAATGAGTCTGCATCTATATTATTTTCCTTCTTCTGCTATATATCCTCCTTCAGTTCTACAGGCAGAGATCAGCCAAAGCTCTGTCTTCCTGAATCTCATGAGGGAGCCATCTAGTCCAGCTGTCTGTTTCATTCAGCAATTGACAGCCAGAACTCCTTCAGAGGGTTGGGGGGGAGGAATGTGTTCCCTTATTGTGGCTCTGCCTCCAAACTCTGTGGAAGGGAGCATGTGGAATGGGGGCTATTGTGAGTAAACTGTTTTCCTCCTTTCACTGAAGAAGAGTGTGGTCTCCTTTCATTACTCTAAGATAGCCTCTGTGTGCATGTGAGACTGTTAAATGCTCGTTCTATTTTTGCCTTTTCTTTTTCTCTGCTAATTGCCTTTGTAACAGGAGGCGTCATTACTAAATAACCCCATCATGTAGATGGGGGTTCCATGCAGCTTTCATGGCTAAGAGCCACAACTTATTTCTCAGACATGTCATGAGTGCCTATGATGGCAAAGGCTTCACACTGGATATCTCTAGGCTCATGTGCTCTTCACATGGTAGAAGCCCTAAGCTTAGCTGGTGCTAACCAGGGGAGTCCCAGTAAGTTAAAGGACCTACCTAACCTATGCCCCAGCTCAAACATCTGGACTTAGGAGCCACAGAATATCAACACAGAATGTCCCTCTTCCCAGTGTTAGCCTCCTTCATCATTCCCAGTATCAAAAAACAGTTGTTCTGTATCATAGCAGTTGTATGTATCTCTCTGGGATGGGGTTGGGTTATCATTGAAATCTGTGCTAAGCCTTACATAAGGCTTCTGCAGGTATCACAAAATAACTTTGTAAGGTGGATCTGTGTTGTTATCTTCTTATTGCAGAGCAGAGGGAGTGGAAGGCTGAGGCCAAGATCAGTGTTCCCCAAACTGGTGTCCTCCAGAAGTATTGGACTGCAACTCCCATCATTCCAGCCAGCATAGCCAATGAGAAATGCAATATATTGCAAGGCTGAGGCCTATAGCAGCCTTCTTCAACCTGATGCTCTCTGCAGCCCCCATCATCCCCAGCCATGGACATGTTGAACTGGGAAGAATGGGATTTGCAGTCCAACATATCTGGAAGGTACCAGGTTGGGGAAGAGGATTGCCTGAGGCCACCTAATGAGTTTGTAGCTAAGACATGAATTGGAGGCCTGTCCCATGCCAATTGTCTGCCATCACAGGCAACCAGATCTAAACGGGACATAAGCCCCTAGGCCATCACTCACCCTTGTAGAGCGAGGCTTCACTTTGTGCTTCTTGTGAATGTTCACGGCTGCTTTCCCTGTGGGAGAGAGAGTGGAAACGCAGCATTTGTAATGAAAATGAACCTTCTTGCTAGTGCAGATTGTACATTCCTATGATTCACCAGTTGCAGGGGGGATTGGGGAGGGGACACCAAAACAACAACTTTAAGACTTTGCCATTATGCTACCCCAGCACATGCTTCCTGTTTTGGAATGGTGTCATGTCTGAAGCCGCCCTTACTGAGGACTGACCTGAGTTTCAGTTATTATGTCTGGCTTGCGCTAAATATCCATTACTGAGCAGCACTGAAAGGCTCCGTATCCCATTACAGATTCCCAGAAACATTTTGTCACCCTGCGTCACTTCAATTTCTTAGCATTCACTGTTTGCTAATAGCTTTTAGCCTGTCTCCTGATGCACCGGCTGCTAATTGTTAGCGCCGCTTGCTTTGCATATCCATTGTAGGTCAACTGCCTTAAAGCCTTACTAACTGGACAGCCAGGTTGATCTAGCTGCAGGGAGCAGAACACGGCAGGGCGTCTAGAGAATTCCTGCGAGGGAAGACAGCTCCAGGACTCCACTCCACTCCCTGTAATATCTCTGCATGCTCCCCCTCACTCCCCCACCCATGCCCACCAAGGCCACCCCTCCCTGAAGAGCTTGGCTCCATCCCCAGATCACAGCAGGGTTGGCAGCTGTTTGGCAGCTTGAGAAGTGAATCCAATCCGGCACGGCTTTGATACACTTTCGTTTACGTCTACATTATCTCCCAAACACAGATCCACATCCAGAATCCCAGGCTGTGCTATGCCATGAAAATGCATGACTGTCTGGGAATTGCTTCTTGCAGAGCAAACAATATGGAGACCAGAATCCACTCATGGACATGTCCAAATAATCATTCCAAAGAGGTAAATGAAAATGAAGACTTTCCCTAGGCTAGGTGTAATATGGCCTTTCCCCAACTTGGGGCCCTCCAGATGTGTTAGACTACAGCTTACAGCTTCCCCAGTCAGCATGGTGAGATGAAGGAGTTGTAGTCCTATACATCTGGTGGCACCAGGTTGGAGAAAGGCTGGCATAATCTCTTCGACGATGTTAATAAGAACCTCAATGACTGACACTGAAAAATCTCCCTGGATCCTGAACCAGGATCCAAAAGGAAGAAAATGTTTGCAGGAGATTGACAAGGGAGCGCAAGCAAAAATGATGTAGAGCCATCAGGCTGAAAGTTCAAGCTGAGTGTGTGTAATATGGAGGAGTCAAGTCACCAGAGCCAATGTCCACATCTAGGCTTGTGGTCTGTAGCTGTGTGGCTTCTATCCTGACCATTTTATACAATCATCAGCAGAATTAAACGGTAAGATTTTAGACATATCTAGAGAGCAATCAAGTGTTTAACATCTGACATTTCTGCATTTTTCTCTCAAAGTACATTAAAAGTTTCTACCATTACTCAGCTCCGGAGTTGGCTTCTCTGTTCTGTTTGGCCATTTATGCAATCAGCAGACTCAAATGTTACAGACTTTCCAAGCTTTTATGGCTGTGGGGTGTGTGTAGGTATGTACTTATTTGAGTGCTCCTGCATGGGGGGGGGCAGGGAACAGACTGGCACTGCTCTTAGAATATTAGCACATTGTCAGGGGCGTGGGCAGCAAGGCCTCAGCACAGGAACACCAGGGCAGGGATGGATGGCAGTGGAAGTGGCAAACAGAGTCCAGGCAGGGCCAGAGACAAAAGGCAAGGTCCAGAGGTAAGCAGGATTCAGGGTCCAGAGGTAAACAGAGTTCAAGAAGGGCCAGAGGCAAAAGGCAAGGTCCAGAGGCAAGCAAGGTTCGGGGTCCAGAGTCAAACAAAGTTCAGGCAGGGCCGGAGGCAAAAGGCATGGTCAGGAGAAACAGAAGGCAAGGCAAGGTCCAGGATTACAGGTAGTCGGGAGCAGGCACAGGAGACCGTGTTGCTGTGGCAAAGCTGGAGTGGAAATGCAGTTCTTATATAGCCCTTTCCTGGCTGCTCCCAGCTGGTCTGCATCAGCCCACCTGTGAGTGCTTGATGATATGAGCCTGGATCCTGCAACTACTCTGCACCCGGAAAGGTGGTGCTGCAGGACAGAAACTGACACACATTGGAGAGATGGCGAAGTTGCACCCTTGGCCTCATCTACACCAAGCAGGATATTGCACTATGAAAGCAGTATAGAAAAGGCAGGAGCCACACCAAGCAGTGTGAAAATGGTATATGGTATGTGTCAATGGCCCCAACAGTTGTCAGTGGACTTCAGTACCACTATAAAGCAGTAGTGCGGCCCCTGCCTTTTATATACTGCTTTCATACCACTTTTATAGTGGAATATCCTGCTTGGTGTAGATGAGGCCTTTCTCTCCGGCATATGAATGGCCTTGTGCACTACCCAAAGGTGTTCGGTGTGGTTCTACTTCACTATTCCCATTTCCTGTTGGATGTCAAATTTTGCACAAGCAGACTGCTGCTACAAGTCTCTGCCCCATTATGCTTGTCATATAATGCCAGTGCCATTATGAACTGAAGCTAGAAGCACAATGCTGCTTATGCTTCAGGGTGTGCTGCACTGCAGTAGCACCAGAAGAATGTGTTGCCCCAAAGGGGTGGGTGTGTTAAAATGGGAAGCGGGTGCACTTTTTTCCCCCTCTTACATGTGTCTACAACCTCTGGGGAAGATACTGATACTCCTGAGACTCTTGGAGTGGCATGCAAAGGAGGATTTGCATGTCAAATAAATATTATGCCGGAGAGGCCTCGATTGTGTAAAACTGCCATGCCTATTGAAAGTGCTGCATAAATAATAGGTTGCTCATCGTAAAATGTAGTCAAATGTCATTTCAACTGAGCCCCAGCATTTCGTAAAACGCTTAACTTTAGTTTCAGAGTTTAGTTATCCAACTCCATTGAATCCACAAAGGTATTTCCTTTCATCTTATTGCTTGCATGCATCTTTAAATTCAAACTCTACTAAATATTAGCAACAACAACAACAAAATCAACACACAACTCCCCAGCCCTCCCCATGCAGGTTTTTTACTTCAATTTCCAGCTGTGCTGACTAAGGCCAAGTGACACACTGAAGGTCCTGCACTGAATCTGGAAGCACAGAACATCTGGAATGGGGTTGGCTCCTAACCCTGACAGACCACACAGTCTCTGGTTCCAAAGGTCAAACTTTTCCTTCGGTGTAATGCTGGCTTCATTGCCTTTCTTAAACATACGCTTCCACGACAACAATGAGTAACAAAACCTCCAAGCTTCCACAGTGCCAAGAACTCTTGACAAGAGGCACCATTTTTCATTAGCAGAGGTGACTGTTTCACACAAGCAGTATGACGTTGTACACTCTGCTTTGCCCCCTCCATACCTTAGGAGTTTGCAAGGAGGCCCAAAAGTATCATATGTTTTATATATAAAAAAACCTGGAGAAATGGTAAGTTATGATCTCCTTGGTAGAATACAGGAGCATGTAACATGTGGGCCCTGCTGCCTCCACTCTACAGCCAACACTGCCCCCCAAAATTGGGGGGGGGTTGGAAAAAAAGTAATCATGAGTGGCTATTTGGACTGATATTTTGACCCTTTTAGTGCTCCATAGCTACTAAAGAGCACCCAAAGGGTCAAAATTAGCTTGTAAACAAGCCAACTTTGATCCATTTGACAATCCATAGCCACTCTGGGCCCTTTTTCTAAGTTGCCCAGAACATTTCCTTAGTTTCACAATGGGTGCATTGACAATTACTCAAGGTTATTCTCTTTCCTATTACAGATGAGCCCTCTCCAATCCAGATACAGCACAGCATAGCGCATTATCTCTTTGGAAGCATAGATACTCCAGCTGTTAAATAAATGTGAAATAAACCAAAAGAATCATTGCAGAGAGTGTACAATCTGAAATCACAAGGTAGATAAGACAGACATAGCCTCTTCCTTTCCCTCTCTCTCCCCTCTCCCCACCCTCTCTTTCACACACTCAGCTGGATTTATTTATATTTTTTTGTTAATTCCCAAACATCTTATTAAACTGCTCTAATAAAATATGATAGAGGCTGTATAAAATGCACAAACAGGAACAACAGAAAGCCATAAACATGTTTCCTGCTGTTATGGCTGAGATAAACAGCCCTGCATTCCACTGAATGCTTGAAAAGGTTTCCACACATGGTTAGAAATGAGATGTGGACAAGTAGGTTGGGAACCGTTCTGCCATTTTGCAAAGTACCAAGTTCCATCTTTGCACAGTGTCCACCTCTGAGGTAACCATAAATCTGGAAGCTTCTTGAGAGGTAGCATTCTCCGGTTTAAGCAGAAAGCTAGAATCATAGCTTTAATAGATCAGATCTAAAAGTCCATCTAATTCGTTGTTCTATCTCTAATGGTAGTTCATTCTGGATGGGTCAAAGAAAAAAACAAAGCCATTTCCATGTAAGCCCTGTTCAGTACCTGAACACAACAAAAATGGCAGTAAGTACTATCAAGAAGTGATATCCCTCCGCAATTGGTTTTGTGCCCTTTACCATGCAGATTTCTCATTGGCTGGTCTTATTTCTCTCAATGTATCCTGTGAACTATTGAGGCACAGTTCAGGTTCATCAACATATCCAAGATTATAGGGTGGGGGTGAGGATGCTAATAGAGAATTCCATGTGTAGGCTTGATCTATTCAGGGTCCAATCACTTCCTCATGTGGTTGCAACTCCTGTTCCACATATTTCTACCCCATATAATATATGGTTCAAAACCCAATTCAACCATGAAGCACACTGGATGCCTTTGAGCTAGTCACCATCTTGAGCTAGTCCATCTAGTCTAGTACTGTCTATGTTTACTAGCAGTGGCTATCAGGCCAAGATCTTTTTATGTTTTTTGTACTGTATTTTGTAATTGTGTTTTTAGACTGTGAGTTGTTTTATTACGCTTTTCATGGTTTTAATTTCTGTGAACCACCCAGAGAGCTTCAGCTATTGGGTGGTATAAAAATGAAAAATGAAATGAAATGAAATAAATAAATAAATCTTCCAGCCTAGCCTACCTTACAGGGTTATTGTGAGGATAAAATGGGGAGAAGTAAAGACCATGCCCTTATTACTATTTCCAAGGTAGTAGATTATTGGATGGAAATTTCCTGCCTTAGTTCTGTCAAATTCCTTTTCCTAATATGCTGAATTCTGAGCTTGCCTGGCTTGTTCCAACAATGGTACGTCTTTCCTCCTCAAGTTTTTATTTAAGTGCCAACATGCTGCAGCCATCAAAAAGTTCCCAGACATTTAATAGATGTGCATTCATAGAAGTATATCATATTTCTCTCCAGATATAGCTTCAAAAAAAGTATGTGGAATCTTATCCAGTATTCTCATGATTTGTTTGACCTTTACAAGTTTCCTCCTGTGTGGTTAGTCAGTTCCTTAAACGGCAGCTCTGGCACTATTATGAGAGAAAAAAACCTGAAGGGCTGCTGAAAACCCCAGAAGCTTGTATGTATGGTGATGGAAGGCATCAAGACAGCAGGTACAAGTGTCAAATCGCTCAAGGGGTTTCCTGCTCTTCGTAGGAATTCGTAAGAGGCTTTTAAATTTGGACATTCTCCAAGTGTAGGACTTCCTATCTCAGGGAAAAGTTGGTTATCCTGTCAGTTCTATGGCCAGCTAAAATTGCCACCACATCCGGTAATTCTTACAAAAATGTTTCCTCAGCTTCTGTGTCATAAACATTTTTATAGGTACCCTGACTTCAGGTCTGCTATTACACTGTTTCATTGGCTTGATAAAATGTGCATGTACTGCTTTTTAAAAAAGAGATAATATATATAATGGATGACGATCCCTCTAAAGACACCTGGTCTGAGCTTGCAAGGATCAGAAGGGAGCATTCTGGTTCAAGTTGTGGAAGCACCTCTGAGCTGAACACCAGCAGATCCAAATATTCCATGACCAGGGGCCGATCTACACCAAGCAGGATATAACACTTTTAAAATGGTATGAAAACTGTATATGTAATGTGTCCTGGGCCTGAACAGTTGTCATAACCATTATAAACCGTTATAAGCAGTAGTGTAGATCCTGCCCAAGAGTGGGAGTTGAACTAAGCTGTATGCTCATTGATGTTGCTGCCCAAGCCATGAGATCTTGAACTCTGCCTGGATGCAATCAGCATCTATCCAGCTGTCCATTATACACACACACACACACACACACACACACACACTGGCTACTTAAGTAGAAACAGAAGGCATTGCTTGTTTTGCAAATCTCTAGTCTTCATGGTTGCAGACAGAAACTTTGTAATTCCATGGCAGTCCACTGGCCCCCGCTTCCCTCTGTCTCACACACGCAAAAGCAGATTTCTTAAGGGCTTGAGAGTTTAGACATACAGATGTCACTCTCCCTCTGGCAGGGGTTGCCCCATCTATTTTAATGGAAGAAGCAGAACATTCCTTACACTGATTGCCTCCCACTAAGGAAGAAAATGACATCGTCTGCACATGGAGGATCTCAGTCTAGTACTCAGAATAACTGTGGGGCTCTAGATTGGGAAGCCAGTCTGTTAAATGCTCAAAAAATATGGAGGACCTGGGTACTGTAGGGCTTCTCACAGGATGTATGGGACCAGTAATTTTCTGGATGAGGGCCAATACATTCAAGCCTGATCTTAACAAAATGGAGGTATTGCCAGTGGGTAGTTAATTTTTCAGGACTGAGGTGGTCAGTCTGTTTTGGATGGAGCTGCACTCTAGGAGGATTGAACTGTGGGTGCAGAACCTCTTTCAGCCCAAGGGCCAAATTATATTTCCAAGAAGCATTCTGGGGCCGCATTCCAGTGGTGGGTGGGGCTGAAGACAAAAGGGGCATGGCCAATGGCAGAAAGGGTGGAGCCAAAATACCCCAAATACCATCATAGTTTAATTTAAAGCAGGTGGCTTTTACTGCCAGCAATTAGACCTTAGGAGGTGCATTTTTCAACCTTTTAGAATGGCAAAGAAATAATGCCGGCTGCAGGGCAGGGGTGGGGAGTGGGAACCACCTGCTCAAGTGGGTAAGGGGACATGGCTATGTGAGGAAGCTTGAAAGGATGGATTGGGACCTCAGGTGGGCAGGATTGAGCCCGTGGGCCTGAGGTTCAACACTCCTGCCCTAAAGGGCTGGGATCACAGCTTGGGAGTGCTTATTGTTCCAGCTTAATCATTGGCGCCCCAAGCAACAACCCGGCCTCAGAACACCACCCACCAGTTGAGACTGGCCTGCCAGCTGTGGTCTCTCCTGGACAAAGACAGCCTGCCTTGGTATGGTGATCTGAGCTCTGGAAACTTCTAGACTAGATTTCTCCAAAGGATTTAAAAAGGCACTGGAAACTGCGGTTGGTGCAAAATGCAGTTGCAAGCCTGCTGGTGTTGGGAATGTACCTCAGGGAAGCCTGTCTAGCACTTACTTTGGTGCCCTTTTGGTGCAAGGCAAAGACCTTTGTTTTCTCAGTCTGCTGAGAATTATTTTCTGCTGCTGAGTCCTCTGTCATTTTCAGTGCGTTACTTTATATTCTGTATTTTTAACAAAATTATATAAGCTGTCCTGGAAATGCATTGAATGTTTACAGTAGAATAGATGAATATCAACAAAGACGTCCCTGTGTGAAAGTTCCAACAGTCAGTCTTGAGTCTGTTTTTCTTATTACGAATCTTGATTGCCCGATTGCTGAATAAACTGCAGACTAATATGATGACATTCTTTCTTATATGTGTTAAGTGTACCCTATTCAGGTATAATAGCTGAATGGGGCTAGATTGTCTACAATCTAAAGAGCTCTCTGTTGCTCTCCAGGGCATTCAGCCTGTTTCTTTCTGATGTGTGGCACACGGAGTTGCTCCCCACACCAGACCTCATTTCTTCTCCACAATGAGCTTTATCACACCAGCGTTATACTGTGCAATCACTGCGAATTGCATGCGAAGGACTCAGAAGTTTTCCACCTTATAATCTGCTTTGATTGTGAAGTACTCCCGTGCATCCTGCCTTAATTGTGCAATAAAGCAAAAAGATTCGCCGTATTTAGCCCTTACATTTTGAGCGTATCTTCTGAGCCGCCGCTGGAATGCAGGACCAGAATTTTAAAGAACTGCTTACATCTGTGTAAATTTTAAAGATAAAGACACCAAAATTGGCACAGTAATAGATATTAGGGAGAGCTTTAAGCATACCAAATTTGAATTGTCATCCGTTGATTTTTTATGATTTTTTACATTTCCCCCCTTCAACTCATTTCCTGGTATGCAAAGGATCGCTGTTGCCCGGTAGCAAAAACAACAACCGCGAAAGCTTAGCGCTACAGGGATAATCCAAGGGAAGCAGGTATGTGAGATGAAGCTCAATGTGGGTCAGTGTTACAAGTTCCATGCATGCTTCTTTATTTCTCCTTCATATGCCTACCTGTACAAAGATCCATTTGGGAAGCTAATATGGGATGAAAATAGTCAAACTGAGTGCTGGTGCTGCTGACATCCCAATAACGGGCAGTAGGGGAGATACTGCCTCCTCACTCCTGACTGAAAAGTCTCCAAGCTACATGCAATTGTATACGCTGATATTTCATCCCCTGTTCCCTTTCCTTCCTTCCTTCTGTTGTTGAATTTGTGAAATGGTAACAGTTGTAAAATAAAATAATAAATAAACACAGACATGTGAGTTTTCCCCCTCATGTTATTTTATCAAATGCTATCTTAGGGCACAATCTTATGCATGTTCAGACAGAGAGAGAGAGAGAGAGAGAAATCCTGCAACTCTCAAGCATTTCCCAACCAAGTTTGCTGGCTGGGAAATGCTGGGAGTTGAGGGGGGGGTGCGTTTCTGTCTAAAGATTGCACCCTTAAAGACAAACAAATTTATTCTGGCATAAGCTTTCATGGGCTACAGTCAAAAGCTTATGTCAGAATATATTTGTTCATCTTTAAGACTCTTTGTTGTTTTTTGTGCATCAGACTAACTTGGCTACCCTCTAGATATTGTATCAAGTGCTGTGTACACTGATGCCACTATCAGTTAATCAATCCATTCGTGAGCAATGAATACTCCCTAACAGCACATTTACAGTTGTAGGAAATGTTAGTACTAAACAGGGCACCATGTTTGTCCTGCAGCAAATGCATAGAGTATGAAGTAGATTAGGAGTGCATTTCTTTAAACACTCGTGTGTAAATACATGTCTAGGACACTTGAAGAGCCCATGTTTCCAAATGCAGGCACAGAGATGTGTGTGCAGGCATATTTTATTTCCCCACTTTATGGGTGCTTCCAGATGGAGGACTCGTAGCACTACCAGTTAGAAGGCGCTGTGTAGCTATTCCATCTTCTCATTAACTTTTTTTCCTCCTTCATGGATTTTCTGTGGCAGGGAAAGATGCAGGAAGTGGTGGGAAAACACAAAGGAGGGCCACAAGTGGAAGATGATGATGTCTGGAGCCCCTGAAAATTTCTATCAATTCGGCAGAGTGATTTCACAATAAAAGGTTAGTCTGCAAGCACCTTTCATCTTTGATATGGAAAATATAAGTGTAACCCCCAACATTTCCCTCAACAATTCAATACATAGCACTGCCCTTAAAAAATGATTAAGGACTCCATCACACCTACTTTTTTTTCCTGGAATGCACCCGCAATTTTGACCTCCATTTCATTAGCGCAGCGAACACTGATCCGTTACACGATTGCCACTGTTGTTTGCTCTCATGCTATTGCGCTGGCCCCACTCCTCTTTCCTTCTCCGGTTCATTAGTTGATGGCCATGGTTGCCTTCCCACCCACCCGCTCACTCTGGTTTTGTTGTCTAGGGTTTTACCGATTCTGCATTTAATCAGTTGAGTGCCATTTCTGCGGGCAATGAGGGTGGGGTTGGAGCAGCAAAAGTCTGTTCCACCGGTTCAGCACAAGTCCGTTCATTCGACTGACAGACTCAGCAAGCTGGAAAACTGCCCCACCCTTCTCTTTCATCAGCAGGACCACTCCCGACAAAAGGAACACAGCAGGAGGACATCAATACATAGGACAGAAGGGTGCTTTTATTTTGCATGGAGAAAATGTATCAGACTTTCTGGGTGTTTTTTTGTGGCACGAGGAAGGCCAGAAGGGTCCGGGAGGCAGATGACATCATGAGAGGGACCAGCGAAAATCCGTGAGTGCCCAGCAATGAGCATGCAATAAAAAGCTGGTCTAATGGAGCTCTAAGTCTCACTATTTTCATTATAGGGAGAAGGCTCCTAGAGCTACAAATTATTCCAGGCAGCTTGGACAAAAGGAGGGTAAGGGGAGACATGACAGAGATGTACAAAATTATGCATAGTGTCGAGAATGTGAATAGGGAGACATTTCTCTCTCACACACACAATAGAAGAACCCAATGGGGTCATCCCATGAAGCTGATTGTTGCAAGGTTCAGGACAGTTGAAAGGAAGGAGTTCTTCACACAGTGCATAGTTAAACTATAGAATTCACTTTCACAAGATGTATGGGTGGCTTTAAACCGGGTTTAGGCAAATTCCTGGTGGAGAAGGCTATCAGTGACTACTAGTCCAGATGGCTATGTGCTACTTCCAGTATCAGAGGCAGTATGCAGTTGTTGGGATACAGGAGGGTGCTGTTGCACTCATGTCCTGCTTGCGGATTTCCTAAGGGCATCTGGTTGGCCACAGTGTAAACAGAACGCAGGACTAGATGGACCTTGCTCTGTTCCAGCATGGCTCTTCTTATGTTCTTAAATCAAAATATTCTGTCTTTTCCTCCTTAGCAGATTTTCTTTTCTAGTAAGAAAAGATGGATGAAGTGGAGGGGAAACAGAGGAGAGTTACAAATGGAAGACAGCATTGTCTAGATCCCCTGTAAAATTCCTTGTTTGAGGCAGGGAAATTGCAGTATAAAAGCCTAGTCTGGAAGCACCCTCAGTCTGCAATTATATACCAGCCTGATGGTATTGCACTGTTAGACTACAATCCTATGCACATTTACTTGGGAATAAACTCCATTGAACTCAGTGGGACTTACTTCTGAGTAAGCATGCTGAGGATTACACCATAAATCATGACTAGCCTTGAGTGTGAGGCTGGCATAAAGCCCATGACTTCCTAGCATATGCAAGTCAAATAGCAGATTGGCGCTAGTGTACCATAGGATCTTCAGAAAATAAAAGAAAAATCAGGGAAGATCTACTCATGGAAACACTGATGGATTGGTGTGGGGGTGGGGGGGGGGAGCTGATTTATATGCAGTCAAAACCAAGCTGCAGGGTTCTTGCCAAGCCATAGAGATGTGGTGGCAAGACAAACAGAGATCTTGCAGAGCAGCCTGTGTAAATATAAACACCAGCACACGTGACGAGGTTCACGGAGTTCATGCAAACACACTAGAACAACGGGGAAGCAAGTGTAAAGTTTAAGCCACCTCGATGATAGATCCAGTAAAAAAGAGAAAGGTTTACAAAGGAAATTTCTCTCCTTGCTCTCGGCCATTTTTTATTTTATTTTTTGGTCTGGGGGAGCCCTGTATTTTAATGAGCCACAGGCTCTGTGCAACTACATAATTAATGGAAGCAGATGAAGTGTGCCTTTTTCAGAACAAAAAGTTGTACACTTGCAACTCTTCTTTCCATGCAAAGATTTTGAAACGGACCTAAGAGGGTTTTTTTCTTTTTCTTTTGTCACTTCTTTCACAGCTGCTGACACACTTCTTGGCTCCTCCAGCACACATCTCTTAAGAACATAAACTTTTTAGAAACAGAAACTAAACTGTGGCTTTTTGGTTGTAGAGGTGTGTGAAGCAGGAATCATGGGACTTTCTGTGGTCAAAATGTACTAGGAATGTTAAGATCCTTATTCTCTAAAGATGTATAGCACAAAATAGCTGCCTGCCATCAGGATTAAAGCTGCAATCCAAGATGCACAGGTGAGGGAGAAATGGGCACCATTTGTTTGTTCATTTATTAAATTACTGAATCACCCTTCCATTCAATGAGGAAGAGACTGGAGGTCTTCTGAAAGATTGTTTTTTTCCTCCACCCAATCACCTGCCTGAATAGGCAAGGAGTTTTTTCATTAAGAAAAGAAAAGAAACACACAGCAAAATCAGCTGAATCCAGGATGATTGGTTGTTTGTTCTGTCTCAAACAGAGCCAGAACATAAGGAGAGCCCTGCTGGATCAGACCAAGGCTCCATCTAGTCCAACATTCTGTTCACACAGTGACCAACCAGCTGTCAACAAGGGACCCACAAGCAGGACATGGTGTAACAGCACCCTCCTGCCCATGTTCCCCAGCAATTGGTATACATAGACATAATGCCTCTGCTATTGGAGTTAGCACATAACCATTAGGACTAGTAACCATTGATAGCCTCCTCCTCCAGGAATTTATCCAACCCCCTTTTAAAGCCATCCAAATTGGTGGCCATCACTACATCTTGTGGTAGCAAATTCCATAGTTTAACTATGCGCTCTGTGAAGAAGCACTTTCTTTTATTTGTCCAGAATCTCCCATGAATCAGCTTCATGGGATGACTCCAGGTTCTAGTATTGTGGGAAAGGGAGAAAAATGTCTCCCTAGCCACATTCTCCACACCAGAAGAACCAGCCTTATCATGTCACACAGCCAAAGCTAACTATCTCTATCAGGGGCAGGCAACTTGTGGTTCTTCAGATGTTTTGGCCTACAGCTCCCATCAGCCCTAGCCAGTATAGCCAATGGTGAGTCCTGATGAGAGTTGTAGGCCAAAATATCTGGAGGGCTGCAAACTGCCATCTATCTAAACATTTTATACTGCTTTTCTGTAAAAGCCACCATGGCAGTAGACAATATATAAAGAATTGAAGATAGATAGATGATAGATAGATAGATAGATAGATAGATAGATAGATAGATGTATTTTTTTATTCCAGGGTCTTCCAGATGGGATCATTTTCTACCCTCCATTGTAATTTGCCATTTCCAATATCCAGCATTGCCGTAATGCAAGGGCAATGGTGCCCTTCAAATCTTTTGAACTACAACTCCCACAATCCTTGAACATTGAGAGGGCCAGCCTTACCATTAAGCAAAGTGAAGCTGTCACCTCATGCAACAGATGCTGGGAGATGGCAGCAAGATGTTGGAGGAGAAAACTGTAACCCCTAAATTAGCCTGCAGCCTTCAGGAGCAGTGGAGAATACTGTCTCATCGTCAATGTTGAAGACAGATCTATCTGCCTGTCCAGTTGGCTTTTCTACATGCAAAGGGAGGGGCACCATCTTGTCCTGTGACTCAGTCAGCACAATGCCTTGGACCACCTTTGTCCATTGGCCATACTGGATCTTTGTCCATTGGCCATACTGGCTAATGGGAGTTATAGTCCAAAATACCTGGAGGGCGCCAGTTTTCCCAACCCTTCCCTATCCACTTAGACAGGAAAATGAGTTGATTTATTTATTTTACTTTTCAGAAGCAAAAGGATGAACAGAGAGTGGGATCATACAGATCTTTATGCCTAAAGAAGATGACTGTGGCACCATAGAAGATGTAAACAGATTTGCAACTGTGCCTTGTTGGTCTCCCTTTGAAAATGTGGACTTCACACCTCTAGAGCAGCCTTTCCCAACCTAGTGTTTTCCAGTTGTTGTGGACTACAGGTCCAAGCATTCCTTACCATTGGCCATGGTGGTTGGTGCTGATGGAAGTCTAATACCTCGGGGGGGGGGGCACCAGGTTGGGGAAGGCTGTTCTCAAAACTCCCACATATGTACTGTCAAACCAACTTCCATTCCTTTCAATGGACCTAATCATGGAGACATTCCTAGTGGATTGTGCTTGGGGAGGGACTATAATTCAGTGGCAGAATGTGCTAGATTCAGTTCTTGGCATTTAGAAAATCTTATGATGCAAGACTAGGAAAACATTTTGCCTGAACTGCTGCCCATCAGAGCACACAACACTACATCAGTGGTCATACAGTTTCATATATACCTCCAGGTTCTTAAAGCTTAAACCTAAATTTATGGCATATTGCAAATGTCTGCAAAAAGGAAAAAGAAAAACCTGGCCGAAAGTCATGGATCAGTTTCCACCATAAAAACTAATAGATTTTAATGAGTGCCTATTTCATGTGCATAGCTGTTGTCAAAAGGGCATTTCATCATACAATAACCTTCCAACTCCTTCCCCTGGGGTTCATCAAAGGCGGCTGGACGCTTAATTTATTACAAAGACAGGTGCCACAAACGGCAACAAAAAGGAGAAAATAAAAAACTCTAAGCCAAGAGCAGAAAGGCAAAAACAGAATATGTAATTTGGCTGAGTTATGCATCAACTGCTCACATGCCCTGATAGATTGCCTGTGTTGACAACATTCTGGTTGGAGGGCCTTAGAATTTGCCAAAACTGACCTGTAAAGTCACTGCAAAAAAGAAATGGGTATGTTGTCTCCCTCTCTTTTCTTGCCTATAAAAATCTAAGCACAGCAGCAGCACCCATTAACCTTTCGCTTGTGCACAAAATGTTTGGAGCCCTTCTCTAACATATGGCCAAAGTCTTTGGGTGTGGGATGGACCACACAAACAACCCCATTTCAATTAAATAATAAATCCAAGGGAGTAAAACGCCAAAAGTCATTTTAATTAATTTATCAGTTTGGGAGCAAAGCATTTGAACAAACGGATGTCATGATGTCAGTTCTATGATATTCAGTCAGCTATATTTACATTCCGCCTCCTCGTCTTTTGCATTGTTTTCTACTGAACAAACATTACTTTTTCCTCCACACCCTTGCTTCTTTCTCGCTGGCTGCTAAACAGTCACGTACCTGGGTTGCCAAACAGTAGGTTTGGAAAACACGTTGCAGACTTAGGCCTTAGCTAGACCTACCTTTCATACTGGGGGAGAGGAGGGGAGACCTCACGTTGGGAAGAGAGGTGTCACGCCTGCCATTTGTTTATTTTTTAAAGGAGACGGAGCACACAAATGGTTGTGCACAAAGGTAAGTGTTTTTTTTAAAAAAAATTAACTACTTTCTCCGCTCCCCCCACCCTACCCCCGATGGGCGCAGCACTCCTGAGGAGCACTGCACCCTGTGCGTGGCTCCCGGCTCCACGTGAGTAATCGCACGGAGCCAGATAAGCCCGCAGAAACAGTCCACATGCTCCGTGGCCCAAAGGGGAGGGCTGTATCCCAGGGCAAAGGAGGGATGATCCCTCCCTGATCCCGGGATCCCTTGTGCGTCATCTGTTCACACAGGGACGATCCTGGGGTTTGCCCCAAGATAAAGCCTGGTCTAGCTAAGGCCTTAGTTCCATTGAGAAGGGGGCTTACAACATTATCATGTGTTTCTCATTGGTTAGTGCATTAGTGTCTCTAGAGATGGGAGGACTTAAGAATATATGAAATGCAGGTACAGACCAAAGGTTGATCTAGTCCAGCAACCTGTTTTTGGTGGAAGCAAACAGGACATGAAGGTGTTGATTATCCTATCTTGCTTGTTCCAGTTATGTGGTACACAAAGCTAGATTGCCTTTGTAAATGGGGATTCCTTTTTTGGGCCAACATAGCTTGGAGTCACAGAGAGCAATCTTCCATTCATTTATCTACTCTTTTAACGATATTGCGCATTATTCAATACTTCCTCTGAACTCCTGCTTGTTCTGTTGCACCAGAAAGCTAGTAGTTCAGAAAACGACCCCATGTGCCCTCACGCCACAAAGAGGAAGCTGTTGCACAGCCATGGGCGTGTGTAAAAGGGGCTTAAGCTAGTGGCAACACATTGTGTGGTATAAATTCTATAGCTGAATTAGACAATGCATGAATAGTACTACCTTTTGTTGGTTTGGATCTATAGCCAATCTGTTTTACTGAATGATGCTGTAATAATATTGAGAGACAGACACACACAGAGAGAATATCCCTGTACCAACTTTTGCCATACCATTGACAATTTCATAAAATTTTACCACATCCCCCTTTCGTCAACCTTTCCACCCCTCAAACCTAAAAAGATCCCAAACATTTTAACTTTTATTGATAGAAAACTGTTTCAGCCTCCTGATCATTTAAGCTAACATTTCTGAGAGACCTGTAAAAATTTGGTACACTCCCATTTCCCATCTGATTCTCCTGCTGAAAGGCCAACATTCCCCCTAATGATCATAAATGGTTTCCATGAGTTGACGCAGTCTTAATGACCCATGTAAAAATCCATAAGTCTGTAGACACAATAAGGTGGGAAGGGGGACATTGTTTGAGTCCTGTGAGGAAGGGCTAGAAAGGTATCTAGGGTCTTTGCCAGTTGGATATGTGCATATATATTCTAAATAATGCTATATGCTTTAACACCCTGATCCCTGGCAACCTTTATACTTGGAAACAAATGCTGTTGATTTCATTGGAGCTTACTTCCAAGTAAGTGTGCACAGCTTAGGTCAGAGAGATTGATTGTATTATTTTAAAACTTTCTGCGTCAGTACCTTCTTGTCACTGACACAATACTTCATCTCATCCCCTCAGAGACTCTATAACCCAATCTGGCTGAGTCAGAGTACAAAGTTCCTGAAAGAGGTCCTATAAAAACTGAGCAATGGAAAAAAGAAGGGGGGAAAACTACCCCTCCCTGACAGGCCTCATTCTCACCCCTGTTGTTGCAGCAGGGAGATTTGGTGAGGGAGTAGGGTCAAACTAATGGATATATTTTGCTTCTTGGATGAACACCGCTCCCAAATAACCATCGCTTTTTCTTTATTCATGAGTACAGTTGGAGTAGCAGGGCCTGTGCTACCATTAGATCCAGTGAAGCTTGTCCTGCCATTAGGGCCTGTCCTACGATTAGGTACAGTGAAGGAGGCAGCTGATCTCTGATGGCAGATTTTGGTGTGCCATTAAATGTAAGGAAATAGTCAATGATTTAGTTTGTAATTCTCCCCGCCTCTCCCCCTGGGGTGCCATTTTGGCTTTTTTCCCCAAGCACCATAATTACTTCAGATTTTTCTGAGTTGTAGCTAAGCTTCTGCCATCTTTAATAACAGGTCAATACCAATGGATTGTGGGAAAGCACTCATAGAGCATCATCAGATGGAGGAATCATATTTCCTTACCATCGCTTCCCCCCACTTCTTTTACATAATACCTCCTCTTTCTTCACACAAGGGAAGAAAGAGGAAGTAAACAATGACAACGTGACCCATTCAATGGGTTTTTTTATTGTTCTGCTTTTCCTGCACACAGCAGGAAATGTCAGCACATTTGGCTTCCAATTTTTTTTTGGGGGGGGGGAGGATTTACCAGGGTCTTATCTGTGGCAGAAAGAAGGCCAGAATGAGCAGGAGATGCACAGAAGACAGACGTCATCATCAAAAGGACCTGCGATAAACAGTGCGTGGGCAGTAACGAGCATGCAATAAAATGCTCACCTGATGACAGTCAAACTCACTTCTTTGAAGTTCACACTGTGACATATGAGGAAACTCATTGCCTCACAGTCTAATCTATTCAGAGAGCTGCCTTCAGATGAAAAATGAGACTATTTGTACAGTAAAATGTGCTATAGAAAGAAATGACTGACACACACACTTTTCTTCATGGGGGGGATCCCCCCATGGAGAACGTTTCCATCTCTGCTTCCCCCTGTTTTTGTCTCCTGCCGTCCCCCACTCAGCTTCACATGCTCAAAGGAATGGAAGTACGATCTGTGTCCTTCCCCCACCAACTCCCGTTCTAATAAGAACACGGGCAACACATGTTTTTAGGGAGACGAATCAATAAGGGAAGAGACACACAGCCTGTGTCTGTGATGTTGAGAGGAGCCCCACCCCCATGGACAGCAAGGAAAAGGTTGGGGAATGGAGCAAAGTAGAATGGAAAAGGACACACACACTGATTCAGAAGCAGCCAAAGGATTTCACTTGAAACTGACAAGACATTTTTAGTGAAACTGACCAGCCTTGGCTTGCTTTGAAGAGCTTTGCAGTGGAAAATGGTTAAAAACACACACAGAGATCTAAAGAGTCTCTTCCCACTCCCACCTTCCTTTCCTCCCTCACGGTTCTGTCTGCTTGATTTGTATATATGCGGGTGAGGGTTGCTGCTGCTGCTTTTTGCTTGTTCAACAGGTGGATTTAGCTGCTCCTGTTTCCCTGCCAGGAGGGAGCGGGGGAGTTCAGAAGCAGAAAGAGGAAAGGATTTGTATTTGCACACCGCTCTCCTTCATCAGCAATATCGCCCCTTGAAAACACACCCACAGTACAGCACATTGAAAATGATGGATGAAAACACATGTTGAAATTTGAGCGATGTGTTTTCGCATGCCCGGAAGAACCAGACTTTCCCCAAGCCAAAATATTTTACCATAAGGGGGGGAAGAAACGCTATCACACCAGGGCATAGTCGACGTCATCCGAGTCCTTGACAGTTAAAGCAAACTATAACGTCAGCGTCATTTGAGTCTTTTGCATAGATTTTTCTGCAACAGCACAATATAAGGCGGGTGGGATGAAGCTTTTAAAGGCCTGGAACTTTCTTTTGGGATGGGGTATCCCTGAGAGGCATAGTTTCATTTCTCCAGTCAAGGTTCATTCCCTGGTTAAGTTTCATTTCTCCAGTTAAGTTCCATTTCTTCAAAGTTGGAACGCTACTTTCTGTTTTGGTAAAAGAGGGTATAAAAGAGTGAGAGAGCCAGCCAGAAAAGGGCAAAGGGGAAGTCCAGAGCATAAGGAAGGAGCAGAAAGATACAGCTTGAAGAAGTCTAGGCGCCTTAGGGTAAAAGAACACTCATTTTTGCAACTTTTATTTTCTGTTAATGCTTTTGTATCACTCAGCTCTATTGACTAAATACCTTTAGTTGTAAGTTACTTTACTAGTAAACTGTTGTGTTTAACCTAAAGTGTCTGGAGTGTCATTTGCCCTATGTCTACACCCTCAACCCTTTGTTACTGGAAAGGGGAAGGTAAAAAGGAAGGTGGGTCTCTTAAGGAGGCAAAGATCCTTAAGGAGTTGCTCAGGGGGTCCGGGTGAGCAAAGGAACCCTGACAGGCACCCTCTAGATGTGTTGGACTAAAGCTCCCATCAACCCCAGCCTCCCATCAACCCCATGCTTTACTGGGGGAGATAGGAAATGTAGGGCAACACATCAGGAGGGTGCCAGTTTGGGGAAGGCTGAAATAGAGCATCAAGCAAACAACAGAAGAGATGTCCCTACGTATTCTGCCCTCTGAATCAGCACACTCCAATTTATGTTCCAACAGTATGTAGATGTATATATTCCACTCCTTCTGTTCCCATGGTTCATTCACATCCCTGCATATCCACCATAGGATGCAGGACTGCTACCAGTTCAGGTCTGGAAATGGAATTGGCCAAATCCAGGTGCACATGTTTAATGTAGCTAATGAACATTTAAATATTGTCCAGAAGGTATCCCACTGTTAGTCCACTGACGTTTCAAGGTGGTACAAAGAAGACCAATGAACCAGCAGAGATTAAACAGGACAATGAGGAGTGAAAGAGTTAAAGCCTTCCAGCTCTCTTGCCTCCATCCCGTGATGTTATTGTCCCTTTCTGCCAAACTAATATTCTACATGTGTTCTTTTCTGAGTAGGTATGTGAGACATGATAGAGATCAGCTGATACACTGTACCAGAGTTACAAACAAACTGGGAGCAATATTTCTTAATACTCCCCCTCCACATGGCCTTCAGAGGGGGCCACATTATGTTATATTAGACTAGATTAAAGAAGCAGACAGCTGAAGGCTCTAAATTGGAGCCTGGGCAATGATTTTTACTGGAGGAATGTATTGTGGATATTCTCTCCTGGCTTTTTTTTTTTTTTTTAAGGAAGAACACAAATAGCTTAGATACTTGAAAGGGACTTTATTTGCAATATCTCACCACACCACAGACATTTTCTGGCAAGGTTTCATGCTGAGTCACTAAGAAATGTATTAAAGCAACCCAAAGCCTTACATCTCGAACCGCAACAATGATCCAGGTTGTATATATAGAAGGAGCAAAGAATGTAGCACAGTGGCAAGACTGGCAAAAGGTCCCAGAAGATATCTCGCCAGCTTTCTGCCACGGTTGCTCTTTTGAAAATTAAGAACCTAAGAAGAGCCATGCTGGATCACACCAAGGGTCCATCCAGTTCGCACAGTGGCCATCAAAATTCTAAGTATTCTACTTGTAGCTACATCACGCAAAATTAAACTTGTGATCAGTATTGCACATTACATTGCTTATTATTACTATTACTCACATAGAAGTACCGCAGGAGTTAATGAGGTTCCAAAATTAATGAATAATATGATAAGCTATCTGGCAAGAGTAGGGATGAGTAAGAAATTTGTTCCGTATGACATTTTATACAAATATAACAAATTTGCAGTTCCTGAACCGATAATCAAACACAGTCGAGCACTGAAATCGCACTTATCTGAATTTTGCAATATTTTCTCCAGTCCAAACAATACATGCAAAAATGCACACATTAGGGGAAATGCTACACAAAAAATTATTGATCTATTTATTGATTACATTTCTATACCACCTGTCACAACTATTAAAACAAGAAACATGTGCACAATTGTGAAAGTTATGCAAAGAAATGCATTATAGAAGGAAAACTAAATTGCAAATAATAATAATAATAATAATAATAATAATAATAATTCATACATTGAGAAAAAGTGCACATGAAATGCATACAGATTTCATTGTGGACTTTTAACAATCCTATTCAGTGGAAAAACGAGGAACTGGGTGGCACTGAAATAGACAGATTTGCCTGGGCTCTTTATCCTGGGCTCATCCCAAGTCAAAACTTCTACACTTCTACACAAAGTTTTCTTGCAGGTTATTGTAATTTCCAGCAGAATAAGAACAGGAGAAGCATGGGACACAGGGAGCTATTTATAATAGAGAGATAACTTACTCCAAATCATAACATTGGTCCATTTAGTTCAGTGTTGACTACGTTATTGGCAGTGGCTCTCCAGGGTTTCATAGTGGAGTCTTTGGCCTTAGCTAGACCTACCTTTTATTCCACGACAGAGGAGGGAAGATCCCGCGATGTGATTATCACAAGATCCCTCCTCCATTTACAGGAGGAGAGGCATCGCGCCTGCCATTTTTTTTAAAAAAAAATAAAGCAACAGGAGCGCAGGAGCTTCCAGGTACTTGAGCCTCCAGTTAGCAGAGAAGCAGTTAACAGAGCACATGCAATTAAGCCTAGCAGGGAAGCTGATTATTGGGGAACTGTGATTGGTCACTTGGACTTTGAATTTGAGACTGTGCTTCGCCTCTTCCAGGTACTTGAGCCTCCAGTTAGCAGAGAAGCAGTTAACAGAGCACATGCAATTAAGCCTAACAGGGAAGCTGATTATTGGGGAACTGTGATTGGTCGCTTGGACTTTGAATTTGAGACTGTGCTTCGCCTCTTCCAGGTACTTGAGCCTCCAGTTTGCTGGAGGCACGAGCCGAAGGGCTCTCAGCCGTGGGCACGAAGCCGGTCAAGCTGAACTGTTACCTCGGAGGAAGAACCCCCAACCCCGGACCGGTCCTCGCTACTTCCTGTTCCAGGACATGATCTCCTACAGTGTTGGGTCATTATTTGACGCGGTGATTGCTTTCATATATCCTATCTGTTTGCTTTTTTCTGTGTCTGCCTTCTTGCTTGCTTACTACTGGTCTTGGCCGGGCCTGTTCTGGTTAATGCTATCCTGCGCTTGTTTTACTTCTCTGGCCTCCTGCTATCCCTCTCCTCATTTCTTCTCTCATTTCTTTTCTCCTCCTATCTGTTCCTTATGGCTCGCTCCAATCTCATCTCTCCCAACTTAGTTCCTATTCGGTGTCTCCCCTCTTCTCAGCTGCCTTTTTCATGTTCCTTATAGAACTGTCGCTCTGTTGCGTCTAAGGCCCCTGTCATTCAGGACTTGTTTATCTCTAGGTCTCTTCACCTCCTTGCTCTTACTGAAACCTGGCTTCCTGCCCATGATACTGCCATCTCGGCTGCCCTCTCTCTTGGAGGACTCTCTTTCTCTCACTCTGGTCGCCCAGAGGGTCGGGGTGGTGGTGTGGGTCTTTTATTATCTAGTTTGTGCCAGTTCCAGCCTCTTTCCATTCCACCTTCACATTGTTTCTCCTCCTTTGAGGTACATGTGGTGAGGCTCTTCACTCCACTGCGATTGCGGATTGCAGTTTTGTACCACCCGCCAGACTCGTCCTCAATTTCTCTCTGATTTTGATTCATGGCTATCCTTTTTCCTCTCTGATAACTGTCCTACTCTTATCTTGGGTGATTTCAATATTCATGTGGATGACCCTCAAGATGCTGCAGCTCTACGATTTCGCTCCTTATCTTCCTCTTATGATCTTAAGCTTTGGTCTGATGTACCCACACATTCCCTTGGACACTGTCTGGATCTTGTTCTCACTCGGAATTGCTCTGTTTGGGACTTTTCCACTGCTGACTTTCCTCTGTCAGAACATCATCTAGTTTCCGTCAATCTTACTCATAATCCTCCTCCTTCACGTCCCGCTTCTCGCTCTTGTTGCGACTTGCAATCTATCAATTATGAGGCTTTTTCGCAGTCTCTAGCCTCCTCTCTTCCCTCAGTCTTTTCGGCTGTCTCCTTGGACTCTGCTGTCTCCTTCTTTAATTCCTCCTTATCTTCAACTCTTGATAATCTTGCTCCATCTACAACTCGGATAGTTCGTCCTTCTCAACCCCAACCGTGGCTCACCTCTTTCCTCCGCTACCTTCGCTCTTGTTCCCGGGCAGCTGAGCGCCTTTGGCGTAAGACCAGTGTCTGGGCGGACTTTGTCCATTACAAATTTGTACTCTCCTCTTTCTCTTCTGCCATTTCACTGGCCAAACAGCAGTATTACTCAACGTTGATCCAGTCAAATGCTATGCATCCTCAGCGGCTCTTTGCGTCCTTCAATTCTCTTCTGAAGCCTAATCCACCATCTCTTCCCGCCTCTCTGTCTGCTAATAACTTTGCCTCTTTCTTCAATGCTAAAATCCAAACTATTCGCTCTGATCTGGCCAGCTCTGCTCCTCTTCCAGTTCCTGTTCCTCATCTGTCAGTTCCTCCTGCAAATTTCTCTATGTTTCCTTCGGTCTCAGCTGATGAACTGTCTACAATACTGCGCTCCTCGAAGCCTTCCACTTGTTCTCGTGATCCGATTCCTTCCCGCGTCTTTATTAATTTTACTCTCGCTATCCTCCCTTCCTTGCTTCATATTATTAATCTTTCTCTGTCCTCTGGTTCATTTCCTTCTGCTTTTAAACATGCTACAGTCTCTCCTATTCTCAAGAAACCTACTCTTGATAGGCTAGCTCTGTCTAACTACCGACCTGTCTCTTTGTTGCCTTTTGTTTCAAAGATCCTGGAGCGTGTGGTCTACTCTCGTTGTCTTGACTTTCTTTCTAGTAATTATGCTCTGGATCCTTTTCAATCTGGATTCCGTCCTCTGCATTCCACTGAAACAGCCCTTACTAAGATCACCAATGATCTTCTTACTGCCAAGTCTAAAGGCCTTTATTCCGTTCTTATTCTCCTTGATCTAACTGCAGCCTTTGACATGGTTGATCATGATCTTCTCTTAGATTCCCTTCATGACCTTGGACTTTGCGGCTCTGTCTATAACTGGTTTGCCTCCTATATAGCGGGTCGCTCTTTCAGCGTGTTGGCTAATGGCAGCTCGTCTTCCTCTTTTCCTCTTTCAGTAGGGGTTCCGCAAGGCTCGGTGCTTGGCCCGTTGTTTTCTTTACATATGTTGCCATTGGGCAATCTTATTCAATCTCATGGCCTCCAATATCATCTGTATGCCGATGATACACAATTATATCTTTCATCTCCGGAACTTTCTCCTAATGTTCACGATCGTATCTCGGCATGTCTTTCAGATATCTCAGCTTGGCTTCTGCATCATCGTTTGAAACTTAATATGGCAAAGACTGAATTGCTTATTTTTCCTCCTAAACCTTCTCCTCATCTCTCATTCTCTCTTACTGTCAATGATGTTACGCTTACTCCAGTCAAGGAAGCTCGTAGTCTTGGCTTTATATTTGATTCCTCGCTCTCCTTTATTCCTCATATTGAGGCAGTAGCTAAATCCTGCCGTTTTTTCCTGTATAATATTGCCAGGATTCGATCATTTTTGTCTGTCTCTTCTGCCAAGACGCTTGTTCATGCACTGGTTATTTCTCAGCTGGACTACTGCAACCTTCTTCTCTCTGGCCTTCCTTCCTCTCACATCAGTCCGCTGGTTTCTGTCCACCACGCTGCCGCTAAGATCATCTTCCTGGCTCGCCGCTCTGACTATGTTACTCCACTTCTGAAATCTCTTCACCAATTCACTTCAGAATCCAATATAAACTTCTCCTGTTGACCTTCAAAGCTTTTCACGGTCTAGCTCCTTCCTATCTCTCCTCTCTCATCTCACACTATTGCCCCGCTCGTGCTCTTCGCTCTTCTGATGCCATGTTTCTCGCCTGCCCAAGGGCCTCTACTTCCCTTGCTCGGCTTCGTCCATTTTCTTCTGCTGCCCCTTACGCCTGGAACGCTCTTCCAGAACATTTGAGATCTATAAGTTCAATCGCAGCTTTTAAAGCTCAGCTAAAAACCTTTCTCTTTCCTAAAGCTTTTAAAACTTGATGTTGTTTGGACTTTATACTATTAGTTTTACCCTACCCTGTGCCTGTTTACCCTATCCTGTGCCTGTTGCATTCTCTTCCCCTCCTTATTGTTTTACCATGATTTAATTAGAATGTAAGCCTAAGCGGCAGGGTCTTGCTATTTACTGTTTTACTCTGTACAGCACCATGTACATTGATGGTGCTATATAAAATAATAATAATAATAATAATAATAATAATAATAATAATAATAATAATAATGAGCACTCAAACATCGAAAGGTAAGTTTTTTTAAAAAATAATTTAATGCAGCAACGGGCCCAAAGTGTAGGGCTCTATCCCGGGGCAAGGGAGGGATGATCCCTCCCTGATCCCGGGATCCCCTGTGTGTCATGTGGATGCACAGGGATAATCCCAGGGTTCGCCCCAGGGTAAAGCCCCATCTAGCTAAGGCTTTTGTCAGCTTTACCTGGAAGTGTCAGGGAGTGGATCTAGGGCCTTCTGCATGCACTGACAAGCAGCCATTGTGCTTCCCAAGGTGATCATCACAGTATCCTAAGAATATAAACCTGTTGGTTAATATAATTGTGGTCAAAGGCAAACAAAAGGGAAAAAAGAGATAACATCCTGCTCTTTCATGCCCCCTCCCCCAGTGGCCTCCCCATTTTAGGAATTGACTTAAGGCTACTTTCAGCAATGATGCATTATTAGGCACTGCCAGACTACTTGCTGCACCCAGGAAAACACATTTTAATTTCCCTGCCCCAAATACAAACCATTCCTATTTGAATCCATTTCATCCGACACATCAATCTCATCAGTCAATTTCATCAGACATGTCTCCCATTCTGAATTATGGGAGTCGCTATAGGATGGTCCAACAGCAGTGCAGAATATTTGCAATGCTTGGCAGTGGATTTATGTGCATTGCTTTTATCCAGGTGATGGCAAGTGTGTTTTATTTTGAATGTCAGCCGTGGCCAACACGGAAAGGAGCACTCCTTCTGCTAACCAGAGAGTTCCTCATTACAGCAGCCTGGAAACTTTTCCTTTTTGATCTTGGTGTTATTGAGCAGCAACATCGATTCGTTTATTACTTTTCTATACTGCCAAATTGCCAAAGCTTTCTGGAAAAGTTTACAAAGATTAAAACCCTAAAAATACAATATAATAACATAATATAAAACCAGTTACATACATAAATATAACCATTATAAACTATCAACAATAAATCCCAGGACCCGTTTAAGCTTTGCCTGGGGGTACAGGGAAGTCTTGACCTGGTTCTGAAAAGAGGACAATGTTGGCACTGTAGCTCAGTGTGATAGAGCACATGCTTTGTATGGAAAAGGTTCCACATTCAATCCCCAGCTTCTCCAGGTAGGACGATGAAAGAATCCCACCTGAAACCCTGGAGAGCCACTGCCAGTCAGAGTCACCAATACTAGGTGAGATGGACCCTTGGTCTGACTCAATATATGTTCCTATGCGCTAAGTGGGCCTCACAGGGAAGAGAGCATTCCATAATGCCACCACCCAAAAAGCCTCTTGTTGCCATCAGAGGAGACATCATGGATTACTCAAATGGTTTTCTCAGGAAATAAAGATGATGCCTGTCAAGAGCATCTTGTATTCTGTAGGACTGTCATCCATTTATAAGATTTTCCATTAGATCTGCCATGAACACTTTTGCACATTGTGGTAGTGACGATTTGCTATGTAGGGAGTGATATTGTTTATGGCTTGCAAACCTTCATTCCCATATATACATATTGGCAAAGAAGGAATTCTGAAGTTTTCTTTATTCTCACCACCAAAAAGAAACTTTTCCCACTAAATTGTGGTTTTCTACTCCTTCCCAAATATTTTACTAGCTCAGGAACCACCATCAGCTCAGCGACTCTTTTCCACATGTTTACACTGATAACAAGAATAGTCATCTGTGGTAAAGCCCAAACAGGCCCATTTTTAAAAACTTTGCTGAAACTTAGCTTTGTGTGAAGGTTAGATTCCTCAAGCTCTTAAATTAGAAGGATGCAAAGATCGACTTTTAAGTGTGTACTTTTAAATGCATTTTGATGCACACCCCTCCCCCCCCAAAGAAAAACCCTGCAGGGAATTTTTGTGGAGAATATTTAACTCAAGGAGGATGGATCTTAAGATCATCTACAGGGGCCCTTCTCTGTGAGCCCCTGCCAAAGGAAGTGAGGCAGGTGGCTACTAGGAGGAGGGCTTTCTCCGCTGTGGCACCCCGGTTGTGGAATGAGCTCCCCAGAGAGGTCCGCCTGGCGCCTACACTGTACTCCTTTCGTCGCCAGCTGAAGACCTTTTTATTCACTCAGTATTTTAACACTTAATTTTAACTTAAATTTAAATTTTACTGTTCTAACTGTATTTTAATCGTATATCAATTTTTGCTGTGTGGTTTTATCCTGGTTGTGCTTTTTATACTGTATTTTGTATTTGTATTTTTAACCTGTAGGTTGTTTTATTATGGTTTTAATTTTTGTGAACCGCCCAGAGAGCTTTGGCTATTGGGCGGTATAAAAATGTAATAAATAAATAAATAAATAAATAAATCTAAATCCACTTAGAAAATGTTTTTCCCAAGAAGTGGAAGGAAAAGGTAAAATCCAACTTAAGTCCTTCTTAGAAAAGTCCTATTCATTTCAATGGATCTATGTTGGCATGTTGGTTTTTCTCAAAATCATTTGCTGAGCATTTTTTTCACTTTGATCATCTATGAGGGGGAAAACAGGTGAACTCTACCATGATTCTTAGTTCTTCTCATAGGGAGCCAAGATGAGGGAAGTAAATTAAGCTGCCATTCAGTTTGGAATTCAGCAGGATATCTTCTTTTCTTTTCTTTTCCTCAGAGGGGGAAGAAAAATATTGTCAAATTCTGAACACGCCCATACACTTAAGGTGCTTCCAGACAAGGTTTTCATTGTGCAGTTGCACTGCCACACTCATGGAATTTTATGAAAGGTCTGTATACATCATCACCATCATCATCATCAGTTGAAGCTCCCCCAGATTTCCCCACCACCACTTCTTCCATAGAACAGCTGCACAATGCTTTTTGACTGGTAGCACTAGGAGCCCTCCATCTGGAAGCATTCCTTCAGCCTAGCTGGTAACAACTAGGCAAGACTTTGTGGAAGACACCCACCATCCCATGTTGGTCATTTGGCCCAGAGGCCAAGAAAGGGCAAGTATGTGGGTGGCTGGGGTGTCAGTAAGCAAAAACAAAACAAAAAAATGCCACATCATAACCAGGGCTTTCTGCTTTCAGTTCCTTCATGGGATTAGGAGGGCTCCTTTACACAGCAGACATGTGTTTTGGATCAAGGGAGCAGCTTGCTCCCTCCCTGGCATGTGTACAAAGGAGTGGCAGGGGGAGTACTTGTGCTGTACTGCTTCCTCGCAGCCCCCAAGAAAGCAAGGACTTACTTCTGAGTAGACATAAGATTATGCTGTAAGTCTCCATCTCTAGACATACTTACTTGTGAATAAGCCTCATTGAACTCAGTGGGACTTACTTCTGAGTAGACATACAATTGCTCTGTAAGTCTGCAACCCTTGGCACACTTACTTGAGAGGAAGCACCATTGAATTTAATGGGATACACTGAAACAACAGAGGATGTTGATTCTGAGCTTGGTGGGGTGGGGGATTAGATCTGTCTCCCTTCATTGCAGGGCAGCATTTTACCCTCTTCTCCATCCAATTGGCCTGCGATAGAGAAATGTGCTCAAGCATTTACATGGTTTGAATAGAGGAAAGTCCTTCCTCAGCAAATTCATAGTGCTACATGGGCATTACACATGGCCAACATAGCACCATTCACTTTTATTACTAGCTCATCTCCAATTTTTTTGAAAATAAGATAAAGGGGGAAATGTGCAGGAGACATCCTGGAGTTTGATGATATCATGTAAAGGACCCACAAACTTCCATTTGTGTTCCAATTATGAGGGTGCAATAAACGGCTCATGTAGAGACATCCAGTGAGCTCATTACCAGTGTGTGCAGCTCTCAGGTGCCTGACCATAAACTAACACCTCGTCTGAATGGGGAACTAAAAGAAAAAGGGGGGTTACGTGGTTGATGCAGATATCACAATAATAGATCATTGTGAGCTTCTCTACATGAGTGATTTATTACATGCTCATGGTTGGCCACTCATGGAAAATTGTAGGTCCATTACACAACATTGTCAACAGCCAGGACTCCTTCCACACTATGCTGGAAATCACACATTTTTAAAAACAACAACCCAGAGATAATGAGGTATTATCTGAGATATTGCAGGATCTCTCCGCCACTAGATGGCACTGTCTAATGAACCCTTTCTGAGAAAAGAAGTTCTTCAATTCCAAATCACAGGGTCACAGGTGAAGGAATGTGTTACAATGGTGGGAATACTGCGAGGATGAAAGCCATAGTAAGGTTGTGGGATTTTCCCTGTTTTTTCCTGTGGGTAGAGAAGCTCTCTATCACCTGAGTTTTAAGCACACCTGAACTGTACAACAGGAAATACAGGAAGGTAAGGAGAAGGGCAAGAAAGAAGAAAAAGACACACACACACACCCAAAAAATGGCATCCAAAATCTTAATAATGTTTTGGAAGCAGCATGAGGACTGGCGTCACATTGATTTTGAGGGCCAAGGAGACAGAAGCTGCCCCGAACAACAGGTTAGATAGAATGACGTTCTTGTTGGGGACGTTTAAGATTGAGAAAGGGGGTGCATGCCTCTTTAAGGGCTAATGATGTGGAACACCTTCAAGTGCAAAGGCGTGTGGTGGGGGCTCACCAACCCAGAAGATCAAACCACGGGGGTTGCCGAACAGAATGTCCCACCCCGTCCCGAAATCAGAAGCAACCGCATGAAGTTTGCTGTCATGAGGTCTGTACTGGAACCAGTTTTGAGGCTGCTGCCAAACACCCCCTCGCCCGCGTTTGATCACGGCTCTCCTATCCGTCAGATGACTGGCAAGGAGCAGCACTTAATTTTCTCTGAAACCAGCTTCCTTGCCTTGGCAGATGTTAGAGAAGATGGGGAAAGGAGGGAGGGTGCTGGGAGGAGGACATCTCATCCATTTCTAGCTTTGCCAACATTCCACTGAGTTTGAAAGCCTGACAAACTGGCGACGGAAGGAGATGCATATCAGGTAAGTTATTTCAGAGAACTGTCAGGTGCGTGTGTGTGGTTGCTTTTGGTTTGGATTTTTTGTTTTGAGGTTGTTGTTTTTTCAAAACAAAGTTAACGTTTCCAAATTGTTGCTGCCAAAGGAGCCAAGAGAGGGCTTTTATTATGTTATATGTGCCATTGTATAAAATTTAATGCAAATGTTATACGCCTTAAGATGTTAGCTTTGTTGCCATTGATTTTTCTTATTTTGAAAGGACCTTAAGTGTCGTTGTTGAATCAACTATATGAGATGGAGGCAGTTATGAGCCACTTCACAGGAACAATCCCATCCAAAGCCCTATGGGCCATTCAAGTTGACCACGGTTTGTGTAATCAGGTGTTTTAAATAGCCAATAAATAATTTCTTATTTGCTTGGGTGCACATTACCTTTGAGCTACCATGGGAAGAGTTCAAGAAGACCAGTGAAAATTTTGAACTATCAATATTTGGCTATGATGTAAACTCAATTTTTACAAGGGAGGGGGATGGCATTTTTAATGCCACGGCTCAATAACTTCTGACCATGTGCAAAGTACTTCAATAATTTCTGACCATGTGAAAAGTACCTCTTCCAACTAAATCATCACAACCAGCCTCCATACGTTTGTTTTGGGGATCCAGGTGACCCATCTTCCAGTTTGGGGAGATAAGATATTGGTCACTGTGATATCCAGACATGCTTCAGCTTCCAAATATTTCATTTAGTAATTCTTTGACAAACTGTCCCTCAAATAGCCCCACAAGGAAACCAGGCTGTGCTTGCTTGCCCCCATTAAGAACCCACAACAAGGATTGTTGGCTGCAAGGATGCACCTCTAACTCACACTCAGGCCATAGCTAGACCAGGCCTATATCCCGGGACTGTCCCGGGATCATCCCTGTGCATCCAAATGACACACAGGGGATCCCGGGAGCAGGCAGGGATGACCCCTCCATTTGCCTGGGATAATCTTAGGTCTAGCTAGGGCCTCAGAGTGTCATACAATTTTTTCTTGGGGAAAAAAAACTAGAATTAAGTAACTTGGTAGGATCCTACCACTCTCACACACCCTGAATGAAACTCAGGGCAAGCTAATGTTCACCTCCCTTAAGGTGCCATTTAAATCACACAGGCTAATGAACAGAAACACAGGAGCAATCACAGTTAGGAGAATAATCTCAGTTCCTTTCAGCTAGGAGGATTTGGGGTCTGACTGTTCAGCAATGCAAAACGGGGAAAGGAAGCAGGGTCCAAAAGGTCAGCAAGCCTGTGACAAGGCCTAATATGTAATTCAAACTCAGGTGGGGAGAAACTCAGGACCTTTCTACACCTAAGGGTGTGGAGGGAGGGAGGGAGGGAGGGATCCCGGACTTGTCTGCTTTTGGGATCATCCCTGTGTGTCTACATGGAAGCGCGACGTCCTGGATGGGAGGAGGGACGTTGCACCTGTCGCACCTGCCATTTTTTTTAAAAAAAAACACCACAGAAGCCAGAGCACACTTTACACTCCAGTGCAAAAGTACCCAAAAAAGGCCCGATCTTGCTCCCCACCTTACCCCTGATGGCCCTGGACTCCCCCTGTCCTAGCTCCTTCCCTCTGCTGATCCCCACTACTTGTGGGGAGGAAGGAAGAAGCTGGGACAGGCGCCCACACCTCCCGTGGTCCTCAGGATCATCCCAGGATTACGGGGGGAAACGGGATAACTGTGGTCTCACTTATCCTGGGGAAATGGAGGGATCATCACTCCCTGCTCATGGGATCCCCTGTGCATCATTTGGATGTGCAGGGATGATCCCTGGAAAAAAGGCCAGTGTAGAAAGGGCCTCAGTCTTCTTTTCTCTAGGTGATGGGCTAGCTCCTCACAACCCAAGAAGCAACTGCTATGTTGGCCTTTGCAGGAAGGGACAGGAGCTAACAGCAGTCAAGAGGCAGTGGAAATTCTAGCTGCACTTGGGCTGAGGGAAAAGAGCCCCAATATGTGGGAGGCACGTGTCTGGTTACATTCTAAAGGGAAAGCAGATAGACTAGTCTCATCACTCTGCAAGTTCCCCTCCCCCTTTGTGACTCCCACTTTGGGTTTGAGTTGAAGATTCACTGGAAGATACAAAACAAAGAAACAAAGTGATGCAGTTGTATTTCTCCCACCACTCGCTGGCCTTAGATTTGGGAGGGCTCCACCTTTCTGCTCATTAATATCCTTTCTACACAAAGTTTTTATTGTGCAGTCATGATTACTCACTCATGGTAGTTTGTGGGCCCTTTACATGATGTTATCATCCTCCAGAGCCTTTCCAGTGCTTTTTAACCATTATTGCATTTTTTTTCCTAATGAGGAAAGTCTGGTGTATACACACAATTCTGCTTTACCACTGCGCCACTTAGTAGTTGTGTAATAGAACATATAGAAAAGCAGAAGAATAAAACCCCAGGCAGTGGGGGGGGGGAACACTTGCAAAGGAGCCATTCTTAATCCCACAAAGAATCCAGAAGCAGAAGCCTCAGTAAGGGTGAGAGTTAAAGTTAGTACTGTGCTGAAAATTTTGACCATTTGAATTTTGGCATTCCATGGGATGGGGTCAAAAACCCAGGCAAAAGAGGCTGGGAGAGGTGAGAATTTTGGAGAACGTTCTCCTTGGGGAGGGGGAGAGGGCTTCGAAATGCCTTTTTAAATGTAGCCAGTTGTTGAGGCACCTTATTTCTTTCTATTTTTTAAAACACCCCAGGCATTTTCAGGAGCCCAGGAGTTTTTCCTGAATGCTTATTGGAGAGGTCACAATGTCTCCAATAGGCATTCACTAAGAACTGCTGGGCTCCCCCAAACATTGAGGGAAGTGGGGTGGTTTTTTGAAAAACTAAAAAGTAGGAAGAAGGCCATTCAGCAACTGGCAACATTTAAAAAAGGTATGTGGAAACCCCTCCCCAAAGAGAAAATTCTCTGAATTTCCCCCCTCCCTGAGAAAGAGGCAGAAAAAACAATGCCTCTTTCGCAGGGAGAGAGAAACTTCCTGAAAATAGGGGGCAGGATTTGGCCCAGCACCAGTTAAAAGCCTCATGTAGAAAAGCTCAATGTTAGAGACATCGGTGTATTCCCACAAAGGTGTAATAATAATAAGGGGAGAAAGGAGGGTGCATCTTCTTTAGCCCTTCTCCAATTTTCGAAGTGGGGAAAAGATTATTAGCTTCACTTGCAGCCTCATTTTTAGGAGGATGCAATGTGAACGATAAATGCACTAAACTCATCTGGAAAACCAGAAAGGATAGTTGACATGTTGGTGATCACACATATTGGATTCCAGTAATTGCTTTAACCTGTGTTTTCAGAACGACACACAAAACTGATTTTTCATGTGCAAATATCTTCATTGTTTCTGTGGCTTTGTGGATGCTGCACCCTTCCGACTGGCCCTGCCTAGGTTTTCAAATAAATTGGCTTTATAATGAAAGAATGAAGGTTATTTGCACTTCTGCTGTCCAGCTGCACCTGCTTCCCAGATGTATGGTTTGAATGCAAAACAAAAGCAGCATAAATAAATGCCCACTCACCAAGGAGCTGTGTTCCCCATTACCCTGCATCAGTGACACACTGAAACGTCCCAGGCTCTGCTAAATATATAGAAAGATACGTGTAATATATTGACGCACAGCTCTTTTACCTTGGACTCAGCCTTTGGCTTCCGGAAAGTGAAAAGACATCCGGAGCATTGTCCAAATGCTCCTTGTCTCATTCTGTGAGTTCAGCATAACGCCTTTCAGTCTCCACAATTCCTCTTGTGCATTTCAAAGGCGAATGGATTTGATTTTTGGCAGGTATTCAGCGGGCCACATGTCAGGTTTATCTGGATGATGTGATTGTTATTGGGAGAACCTTCCAGGGTCATTTAAACGGCCTAAAGGATGTGTTTCACTGGCTTTCAGCAGGCTGGTTTTGAAAGTGCAATGGCCATCCAACTGTGACTTGTTAGTCCCAGGTGCCGGGTCTCAGCCACATCATTCCTTCACGGGGCGGCTTCTCAGATCCTGCCAAGATCAATACCATTAATAAACACATGGCCTACACCGTCAATGGCAGCAAAGGAGTCAAGTGTTCAGAAGCTTGTCCGATGCCTCTGATTTCTGGTTTGCTTTAGCTGGTGCACACAAACACAAATTAACTTTTTGTTTTAAAGGGAAAAAGACCTGGCTAGAACAACAACAACAACAACAACAACAACAAGTCATTCAGCAAAATCTCACTGAGTTCTACCACACAGCATGATGTCTGGAATTTGGCTTCCTGAGACCATATTTTATTTATTAAATTTATTTATTTATTTATTAAATTTATATACTGCCCCCATAGCCACGTCCTGTTGTAGCACCATGTCCTGCTTTGTTGATCCCTGCTCGACAGCTGGTTGGCCACTGCGTGAACAGAGTGCTGGACTAGATGGACCTTTGGTCTGATCCAGCAGGGCCCTTCTTATGTTCTCATGTCAACTTCCCTGCTAAGAAACAGATGCCAGCTCTGTGCCCCTGTGAGCACTTGGCTTCCCTACACCTCTGTCCCTGGGAGAAGCCCTCTTTTGACTGGGATCAGGAGCTGCATGCACCTGACCTAGAAAGACTACCCTCTGTAGAGATGCCATAAGACTCCCCTGAAGAGCCGTGGTTTCAAGTCCATCCCTTTAGGTCTCCATATGGGTCCAGCACACTATCAGAGCCAACATTGCGATGGTTTTGCAACTGCCTTCTTATTTCCACACTATTTTATTTTCCCCATTCAATTATGTAGGAAAAAAGGAACATCAATGAAAAACCCACATAAATATACCCATTTTAAAAAGCAGCCGACTGCCGTGAAACATTACAAAGTTTGGGGGCCAGGGGAGGATCATTGATAAACAGCAAACCCATCAGTCATTTTGAACACCCATCCAACTTCTCTCTTCTACCCTTCATCCGTTGAAATTCTGCTCTTGCAGAGGCAGTGCAATCCAGCCAGCTGATTTCATGTCAGTTCCAAAGGACTCCCCCCCTACTCCACACACCCCACCCCGCCACTGCCTTTACTGTATAGATATTGACTTCAGATTTTAAAAAGCCTAGTAGCAAATTATATAGCTCATTCAGCCTGCATGCAGCAGGATTTTTCTGGAAAAGCTGGCTCCAGTGAGTCTGGCACTCCGTATCATTAGAAATATTTAAAGCCACTCTATGGAGCCGAGCAGATGGCAATGAACTTATCTGGAACTGCCTTAACTCTTTGGAGGCAGCCGACGTCTTGAACTCTGCAAACGAAGGCGGCCGTGGCAAAGTGGCCATTGGTGTTTTTGTTTTTTCATGTTGCCATTTTCAAATATGAAGTGTGAAGCTTGTTATTAAAAAATAAAATAAAATGTAAGCCTGCAAATTTCACTTCTTTAAACAAAGCTCGCTTTCAAGTCAGTGTACATATACGCCAAAGCTTAATGAAGTGCAGGTCATCTTACCTTCAAGTCTGTTCATGGCTGAACCTAGCTCCTAATTTTGCATCTTGCACTACATGCTCAGCTCAACTGTTTTTGGTCTCCCAATTTGGAGGTGTCATCGTTCAGTGGCATGGATGGAATCAAGGGTAGGTATAGTTGGGCATCTGCCCAGGGGCCACAGCCCAGTAGGGATCCACTGACAAGAGCCCCTGGAATTGTGCCTCCTCTTCACCATTGCAGCCTGCTTCTTCTCCTGCTTCTCCCTATGGCCCAGACAACAGTGGTGGTGAGAAGAAGGAGCAGTAGATGCCACCACCTACATACTCACTGGCAATCTGTCTGTCAAGCAAGCAAGTGGCAGCAATGATGAGAAAGAGGTTGAGGAGCAAGAACATCTGGTGACAATAGCAGTGAGAGGGTAGACTCAGTGAAATTGGCCCATTGAAGGGGTGTTGCCCAAGGGCCCTCCAAAACTTGGAGCTGGCACTGCTTAGTGGGATTGCATTGCAGAAAGGCCCAAGTTCAATCAGCACATCAACTCCAGTTAAAAAGATCAGGCAGCAATTGACAGGGAAGACTTTCTGAGACCCATGACCACTCAGAGGAGATAGCACTGAATTCAGTAAGCTTCTCTACATTGCACGCTCATAATTGGTCACTCACAGAAGTTTCTGGGTCTTTTACATGATGTTATTAACCTCCAGGATGTCTCCTGCACTTTTCCCCATTTATCCTGATTTCAAAAAGATCGGAGATAAGGGGAAATAAAAATGAATGCAGCATATCAGCATCCACTAAGTAACACTGTTTCACTGTACATATACAGCATTGCTGAGAAAGGAAGTTTTCAACTCCAAATCACATGTTTGCCATCTAAGGAAGCCCATCATAAACCCAGAAAAACTCTGGAAGAAGAAAGCCTGGTATGAATGTGGGATTTTTGCTTAACGTAGAGAAGCTCAGACAAGGCCGCTTTATATGTTCATATTTACCAGCATCACACATTTTTCAAATAAGCCCATAAATTATTACACCAGCCTTTCCCAACCTGGTGCTCTTCAGATGTTTTGTACTACAGTTCACAGAATTCTTGTTCATTGACATGGCTGGCTGGGGCTCATGGGAATTGAAGTTCAAAACATCTAGAGAGCACCAGGTTCGGGAGGGCTGTACTTGCCTGGAAAATGTTAGGTTTGCACATACCTAACATTGACCTAAAGCAAAAGAGATTCAACACTTTATAAAAATGGTCTGGGTGCAATGCTTCTTTGGCAGGATCTACACTACTGCTTTAAAATGGTTTATGACAGTAGTGACAACTGTTGGGGCACAGAACACACTTCAAACAATTTTCAAAGTGCTGTATGCTGGTTGGTGTAGATCTGGCCTTTGACATATTTATTTGTTTAGAACTTTCTACCCAACTTTTCTGTATAATAACATTCTAATCAGCTTACAAAATTGCTAAAACACAATCAATACGGGCATAAAACAATCCAAAAATCTCTTAAAATGGGATCATATGTAATAAGAGCAGGTTAAAACAAGTAACCAGGAAATAAGATGGCTTTTTCCAAGCCTAGCTTAAGGCATTTTGTGTCTCTCTGTTAGCCCAGGCTATTCTGTCTGACGTCTTAGGAGAGCATCATGTGTTAAGCTCTCCACCATATTCTTACGCAAAGCCTCCTTCACACACAGCCATTTTCACCAATGTCAGTGATGCTGCAATTACTCCCCCACCCCCCACTCCCAAACCACACTATGGAAGCAACAGCTCTGCCATCAAGATGGGTTCCCAATTTCCCATAGACCATCATGGCATCCCACCATCTGATCCAACTTGCATTTTTTTTCTTTCCCCTTGAGATATCACAGAATTTTTACTAAATTCATAATTTGGGTGGGAATCTATGACAGCCTTCCCCGAACGGGATCCTCCAGATGTGAACTTCAACTTGCATAATTCCGAGCCAGCACGGCCAATAGTTGGGAATCCTGGAAGCTGTAGTCCAAAACATCTGGAGGGCACTGAGTTTGGGAAGGCTGGTCTATGATTTCACCAGTCAAAATCAGAGGAGAAAGAGAGAGAAAAGAATGGAGGGGTTGATCACAGCCATAATCTTTAACTGTTTAAGATATCAGGACTTGAACATAGCTTATACATTCATAAAATGTGATCTGATACCATTGAGCTGCAAGCCCCTAAGTCAGCGTTCCACAATGTTTTGGACTACAGCTCCCATCACCTCTGAAAATTGCTCATGCTGGCAAGGGCTGATGGATGTAGTAGTCCAAAATATCAGGAGGGCACTAATTTGGGGGAAGTTGCCCTAGGCAAAGTCTGTTCGGTGCCATTTTTGTCCAAGTGAGACCAGTTTGATGCAACTACATTTTATTGGAAATCAGTAGCTCACCCATTAGGGCTGCAAACATATGCACATTTGACTGGGAATAAACTTCACTGTATGGAACAGGACTTACTTCCAAATGAAAGTAAGGAATAGGGAATAAGGACTGGGAATAAGAAGTGCCCTGATGCTGAATCAGACCAAGGTTCCATCAAGTCCAGCACTCTGTTCACACAGTGGCCAGCCAGCTGTCGACCAGGGACCAACAAAGCAGGCCATGGTGCAACAGCATTCCCTGGCAACTGGTGCATATAGGCTTACAGCCTAGGGTGCCCATATGAGAAGGAGGACAGGGCTCCTGTATCTAACAATTGCACTGAAAAGGGAATTTCAGCAGGTGTCATTTGTAAGCATGCAGCACCTGGTGAAATTCCCTCTTCATCACAGCAGTTAAAGCTCCTGGAGCTATACTAGAGTGACTAGATAAAAAAAAGAGGGCAGGGCTCTTGCAGCTTTAACTGTTTTGATGAAGAGGGAATTTCACCAGGTGCTGCATGCATACAAATGACACCTGCTGAAATTCCCTTTTCAATACAACTGTTAAAGGTATAGTAACCCCGTCCTCCTTTCCATATGGTCACCCTATTACTGCCTCTGATATCGAAGGTTGCACTTATCCATCAGGGCTAGCAGCCATTGATAGCCTTCTCCTCCAGGAATTTATCCAACCCTCTTTAAAGCCATCCACATTTCCAAATAAACAGGCCTGGGATTGTATGGGACTGCTATAATCTTGAGTCTATTTACTGCTGGAGTAAACACCTCTCAGTTCAGTGGGACTTGCTTCTGAGTCAGTATGCTTAAAAGCAGAGCACCAAATTTGTGGGGTTCTGGAAGTTTGGGGGTTGTTGTTGTGTTGTTGTTGCTTTAATAAGCAAAGAACTTTGTCTTGCTTTTTTCTTATGTAGCATTTTTCTTTCTGTACGATTTATGTTTGAAAGGTTCAGACATGTCATTTTTATGCACACTACATCCAAACGGCTATAATATGAACCCAGCTGCCCCTGTTTCTTGTGTTAATATAGTTCTGTTTTATTTGGTGATGGTCTTTGCCTAAGGGCTGGGCCGCTTGGCTTAGAATGATGTGTGCGTCAGCATTTTGCACGACATGACAGATCGTTTTCCCAGTGGAGAAGGCATTTTATAAATCTGCTGAATGGATAAAGGAAGTGTGATGCAAAACAGTTTTAGGGACATGACAGCAGCACTGGACAGATCCGGTTATGATTATTACCAGCAATATTTGGTTTGTTTGGAATGGGCCAAGGAGAAAGTGCAGAGAGCCAGGCATTCTTCTCAGGCATTCAAATTATAATGTGTAGGTCTGAGTTTCCTCCCCTCACCTGTTCATTCTCCATAGGGAATAGCCTGGAAAGGGCTCTTGTTCCTTCCACTTGAAGTCCTCACTTCCTGTGTGACAGCCCTTTCTTAAAGTGACAGGTACATTTGCTGTAGGACTAGTGAAAACTATAACATCTAACAATGGGCAAATCAGATCCAAACAATAGCTCTCATTAGGGATGTGCACCAATGAATGACAAGATTCGGTTTAGTCCCAAATTCAGGAATTCCAAAAACAGCCCAATTGGACTCTAACCAATTTGACTCAAATTGAATCTCAGTCTCCCATCGACTATCATTGGAAATCAAGAAATGAACTGTAGTTTGACAGAATTGGATGACATTTGCTGAGGTAGTAGACCCTTCTGATGGGATGAAATCTGCCAAATATCAGACAAATGGGTGCAGGAGGTTTTGTCCTAGGTGGCTTTAGTTTGATTTTTTTTAAAGGAGAACTGCCATTAATGTTTTTTCTTGGGAGAGGTCAGTGAAATTTGGCAGGCATTAAATTTCCCCTTCTGAGGGGACCATGCCTGCCAAATTGCAGATGAATTCCAGGGGCTTTTATACAAGTGACAGAAGCTGGGAGGACTTGTGGCTACATCCAGGACTTCAATCTATGGTTTCCTTCGTAGGCTGTTAGAGGAGAGCCCTTGAATAGCTGTTAGAGGACAGTCCTCTATTCAAAAGTGCCCTCTGTATGAAGGACTGTCCACCCCAAGTCCGGTTTTAAGATAAAGAACTGTTATGTACACCACCCCCAAGAAATCTCGTTAATGGGAGATATAAAAATGAAGTAAATAAGGAGAAGGGCCTTGAAGTTGCCCATCAACAGTTAGCATGTGGACAGCAGACTGAATGGTCACACAGGTCTTCCCTACTATGATGTAATGCACTGAATTTAAATTATAGAATCATAGAATAGTAGAGTTGGAAGGGGGTCTATAAGGCCATCAAGACCAACCCCTGCTCAATGCAGGAATCCACCTTAAAGCATCCCTTACAGATGGCTGTCCAGCTGCCTCTTGAAGGCCTCTAGTGTGGGAAAACCCATGACCTCCCTAGGTCATTGGTTCCGTTGTCATACTGCTTTAACAGTCAGGGTTTTTTTCTGATGTCCAGCTGGAATCTTCGCTTCCTGTAACTTGAGCCCATTAGTCTGTGTCCTGCACTCTGGGATGATCAAGAAGAGATCCTGGCCCTCCTCTGTGTGACAACCTTTCAAGTATTTGAGGAGTGCTATTATGTATCCGCTCAGTCTTCTCTTCTCCAGACTAAACATGCCCAGTTCTTTCAGTCTCTCCTCATTGGGTTTTGTTTCCAGACCCCTGATCATCCTCGTTGCCCTCCTCTGAACACACTCCAGCTTGTCTGAATCCTTCTTGAAGTGTGGTGCTTGCTTGTGAGTGAGTGCACACTCATAACCAACACATGGTTTGTTAACCATAGGTTGTTTGATTGGGTGCTCATCATGACAGCCTCCATAAGCACACCCTCAAGGAGAGTCCAATAATGCAGGCAGCTGTGTTGATCCATATCTAATGTATCTACCTATATGTCTCTATATCTCTATGTTGCTAGGAAAACCCATTTTCCAGAAGCTACTGGAATGTTTACAGCCACGTTTAGGAGGACTGAGCTGGGCGAGGCAGGTGGCAGATTGTGTTATCATCCTTGCCAATCAAAAACATCCTGGCACATTGACCAGCAATTTCAATATGGCGTTATTCATCTTGTCATCCCTTGTATACATGAGTGTGTGGGTTTTAAAAATAAAAAACAGTAGGCACAAGGAGATGACATGGCATGAGGAGAGGGGCCTTTAACCCCTTGCTCCTGCTGCAGTCCCAGTAGGAATTAGTGGGCCTTGCACCTGCAATTTACAATGGGAGGAATCTCACGTTGGTGCCAATGAGAGATTTCCTCCCTCTGCAAACAGCAGGCACGAGGACCCCCTGAATCTAATTGGAACTGTGGTGCAGCCAAAAGCTTAAGCCTCCCTGCCCCATGCCACATTCCCCATCTGGTCCACTCCATCCCATGTATGCCTTTAATTATTATTTTTAAAATCACATCAGTAAACCTTAATAATGTCACTTGTGATTTGACCCTATGTCTATGGTGTAGATATGCCAGAAAAAGCAGCCGTTGTCACTATTTCATTTTCTCTTATAGGTCTGAGGTGTAGGACAAAAGCCTTTCCAGCTGATGCATGGCCAGCCCTGTTCCACACCTCCTGTACTCCCCTAGAAGTCAGTAGAGAAAGTGTATTCTCCCTCATGGCCATAGCAGATCTTTTAGCATCTGAAAGCTGTTATCACATGTCCCATCACCACGCCCTCAATAATCTTTCCCCTCCGGGCGAAAGATACCTAATCCCTCCAATATCTCCTCATGTGTTTTGCATTCAAAGGCGGATGCAGTGCGTTCTGTTGTCCTGAGTCCAGCTCAATGGAATCACTTGGAAGAAGGCAAGGAATACAACGTCTGAGAATGGTGGTGGTCCCACAAATGTGGTCTTTCCCTCGAATGAAATGCACACAATGTTCTCAGTCGGCTGAAGCATTTTGCTGGATGAAATGTAATCCGGAATTCGTTTGGGATGTGGTTATATCATCTCAGCACATGGGAATATTGCGGCATGATGCACTGGGGAAAAGTGGCGCTGGATTAAAGGATGTGGGGGTGTCATGTGGAAGACTTGGAACTACCTTCAGAGGATGACTCTCCATACAGAGCTAAACAACTGTGACACACTACTTCCACTGCCCGTCTCTGCACTGGCAAATGGAGAGGCAGGCATCTTCTCCCCCCACCCCCTTCCAATTTGTCTATCCCTTATTAAGCTGTCAAGGTTAAAAGATCAGCCCTTAGCATATAGCATACGCATTGCATGTTACTCTGACAGCATGGCTGTATAGACACTACATCATATATCCAGTTCAGCATTCTGTTCAGCTCACAAAGGCCTCATTTTTTCTTATTCACCTCATAATCTGCAATCTGGGCACCTAAACAAATGCTTATAAGATTGCTTTATACACAACCAGCTGTAACATAAACTGAGTTTGCCACATGTGGAGAACCAATTGTTTGAATTGGCTTATTTTCTGTGCCTTAGGCTCTGCTGGTTACTTGTTTGTTTGTTTGTTTTTTAACTTTCCCTACAACTGGGAAGGTAGCAGCTTCTCCTTAGCTATGGAATAAAGAAACAGCTGCTATCTTCTGAGTTACAGGGGATTTAAAAAAGGGCACACAGCACTGTCACCAGAAGTGTTCCCAGGTAGCCAAATGCTCAGCATCTATTTATAACCTGTACACTGATAAATGGTACCGTGGTCACCTAGACATGGCCAGAAAAGATGGAATGGGTCCATACAGGTAGCCATCTTTTTTTCCATATAATGCCCCTGGAACAACATGTCATTATGTAGAGTCATTGTCAGGGGACATTTTGGGAATATTTTGAAAGCATGCTGTGCAGCAAAGCTGTAGCTTTGGTTTTAAGGTGGCTAAAAGGCACGACAAGAAATTAAAAACCCTCAGACTGCCTCATGTAAGTAAAGAACAAAATTTCCCCAAATGTCCAATTTCACCAGACATACAGAGTACCTTTTTTTTTTACCCCAGGCAACCCCTCGAATAGAGGACTGTCTGGAGTAAAGTAGGACACCTGGACACCCTAGTAAATAGTTACCCTTTTATAGGACATAAAGAGCCCATTATGCGGGTTGCCAGTGGAAGCCATGCCACCAGCATAATGGTCTCCTAGTTAAGGTAACCCAGGCACAAAAGAAAACAGGACTCCTGTGCCTTTAATACTAGTACAGAAAAGGGCATTTCAAGAGGTGCAACTTTTGCCAGCCCTGTGCAAGCCAAATGTGGGCTACTAAGATGATGAGATGCCAAGAACAAAGATGTTTTTATGTTTGTTTCTTTTAGTAGCAGGCAGTTTTTCCACGCATGACAAGTTCCATCAGCCAAATTTTCCTCTTCTGCACTTCCATCTGCAGCAAAAGCAGCCTCCAAGGTATGCCGCAAACATGTCATTTTAAGAAAAGCTGCTTCTTTGTCAGGGCACTGAGTCCATGACTAATTTAAGTCTCATTCATTTCAATGGGTCAACTCTATGTAGGGCTTATGTTGGATTTTACCCACAGTATCCCTGATAAAAAGCCTTCACTCTAGATGTGTTGGGCTTGATTAAATGCATATTTCCAGTGTGCCTTGGAAGCTCCCTCTTTTTGCATTGCTACCTGGCCTCCTTCTCCCTCCCTCTTTTCTGCATCTGGAGGTTGTACAGTTAACTATGTGGAAAACCAGGTGTGTGAAGGTACTCCCCATGCAGTTAATGCTAACCACACCAGAAAAGAAGTTGGATTGTTTATGACTAAAATGGCCCAGATTACGTGTGGAGTACTCTTACATACTGTTCATAAGGCCAGTGTATTTTATGCTCCTGGTAGCAATCTCATTGCCAACGTAACATAAAAATAGACGGAAGTCACAACGGCAGGATTTTCCAGCTGAAACATACAAAACAGCTACCTCCTACCCACCAAGCTATTCTACAGATTCTACTTTGATCTGATCCTGCAGCTTCCCTGGACTCGCTATTGACATTTACCATACATTTGCCCAAGGAATTACAGCCACCTGGAACTCAAATAATTGAAATAAGAAAAGCAATATACCTCTCCCAGGTTGTGGCATTCTCTTTCCGTAGGCCTGTGCAACATGGGGGTGGCGGGTTGGAGAGACAGCTTGGCCAACGCTCAGGCCTTTGATGTGTGCTTACGCTCTTGGAATTTAAGAGGCAATTGTGTCTTTAATGCCCCACTGTTCCTCCGCTTGGCATGGGCTCCTTCTTCCTTCATTGCCTCTTGGATTGCTTTTCAGTTCATTACTTCTACCTTTCCGAAATATGAAATGAAACAACAATTTTAAAAAATTATTTTCTTAGGAGCCGGCCTGGCTCTTTCGGAGGGCCGTGCCTGGCTAGCACCGGCCTGTTCTAGTCGAAGGTGCTGACAAGTCCCACAGTTATGCAAGAGTTCAACTGGGGCGCAGTTCCATTTGTTACAGCGTGTTTGAATATAGCTCCTGTCTTTTCTACTACCACATCTCACAATGGCAGGGTGGGTGGGGTGGAATCAGTAAAGGACTTAAGAGAGAAGAAAGATTTCAAGAAGTAAAACATTTTAGGTCGGAAGGGCAAGAGACTCATACACAGAAGGGGCAACACAAGCCAGAGAGCAGCTGGAACTCTAACAGACATGGCAGGCCAAAGGGCCAAATATTGTACTGAGTGCTAAGGGTGTGCCAAGTGGGTTTTCTCCAGCTCGAAATTTGAGCCAGAGGTCCGTAGAGGCGATTCTCTGCCCTAATTTCTGGAGCAAGTCCCTCTCTCCAGTCTGCCGGAGGTAACCGGTACATTCTCATCAATGGGAATTAACAGAAACGCTCACAGCTCCCTTAGTTTTAAAGATAAACATATGAAAAGTGGCACTGTGGCAGCTTTTATAGAGGGCTTTAAGCATGCCAACTGTGGAGCAGATCCCTTCATACAGTAATTTATAGAGAATTTTAGCCCAGCCAGCCAATAGGAGTAATAGTTTAACTGAAAAACAGCCTGCCTGACTCAGGTGTAGAAGCTCACTCACTCAGCCCAGCAGCACTTTCACACTGTGGCTGATTTCTATGAGTCTCTCTCCTTCTCTTAATCTCACTTGCAAACAAATGCCCCCTGATCTCATTAATTGGCATTCCATCCCCCAAACACTGCAATTGGAGGAGAACAGAACAGGGAGGGAGAGTGCTGTGGCAATTCAATATCAGTTATCAAAACTATCGCATCCCATCACCCCATGTTCCTTATAGGGAGGTTTTCAGTTAGGCACACTATGATGTCCTGCCACCTCGCAAAATCTCAGCTTCACGTGAGACGCCCACAAACTACCTGACAGGACTATCCATGCCACTAGCACCCAGGACCACTTCAATCCCCCCTATGCTGATGATGTGTGTGAGGGTTTAGGTCTACTGCTGCTCCTCCTGTCTCAACTTTATTCTTTAAGCCCCACATCCCAGCCCTGTTTCCCATTCCGCTGCCACCATTAATTGTTCTCTCCTCAGTCACTCCTCCACAGACCACATCAGTTGTTTAAATATAATTTGAATTTATTAACATAAGTGCATGTACAAGCTCAATGGTTTCCTCAGTTGAAACGTGTATGGTTACAAGGTTCTAAGCATATTGGCTTCTGTATAATACTACTGTCTATAACTCGACTATCTTCATTCTCGTATAATCATCCACTCCTTTCATATACCGTATTTCTTCGATTCTAAGACGCACTTTTTTCCCTAAATGAACAGCTCTAAAAATGGACTGCGTCTTAGAATCGATGGCGTCTTAGAATCGAAGCAATACGGTAAGAGGAAAAAAGGAAGCTCCTGCAGCAGCCTCGAGCCATGCGAGCGAGGAGCTGGTTGGGTAAGCGCCTGGTTTTTTGTTAGGCAAATTTATTCATAAGTCCCATCGATTTCCATGAGACTTACTCGCGTGTCATCGTCCCCTGGTGCAGAGACAAGTAAAGAGCAGGACTGGAAAGTTAAGTTTACTCTTTGTTTCAACGCCCCCCCCCTTCTTCCCGCACAAACGGCAGTTTCTTCTCTCACAGAGGGAAAAAAGAAAAGGACACAACCATTAGAAGAAAGCACGGAGGGGGGGAGGAGGTTGGCTGTGCGGTGAGGGAAGTATTTCTTTGATTCTAAGATGCCCTTTTCTTCCCAAATTAACATCTCTAAAAATGGGGTGCGCCTTAGAATTGATGGCATCTTAGAATCGAAGAAATACGGTAATCCTACACTTCCCTCATATAATCATCCACTTCTCTCTACCCCACTTCTACCCTTCACTTCACACAATCATCAACCACACTGTCTCATATCCTACCCCTTATTTAACTGTCTTGCTGTCAGCCCAGACTCTCTATATAAAGCGCTACATTACTCCAGCTCCTCCCACTCTCACAGAGCCAATAAGCACTCCCCCTCAACTATCCAATCAGCACTCTGGTATTCAACACCACCCCCCCCCCTTTATAAATTGTAAGTACCTTGAGGCCTACTTACTTCTTGGAACTTTATACATAATATAAACTATTAACCTTGCAGATATTTACAGAAATGGCATATAAGGCAGCTGAACATCATACATACCACACACACGCATAATGGTCATGTTCTTTAGTGGGAGGTTTTCAAATACACACACCACATGCACAAAATGGTAGTATTATGTCAGAGACATTAGGAGCTCCGATTGGTCACATCCCTGCTCTGATATATATTTGATGGGTTTAGGAGAAGCCAATCTCTGCTCTGGAAGATTGAATGCTCCACAGATGTTCACGGTTACTAGGTAAACACCCTCTCCCACTTACCTGGCTTCATCGCGGTCCATGCAGTGGCTTCAACTGTTGCCAACGCCTAAGGCCAGAAGTAGGCTGTAGCCTACTTGCACTGCTTTTTCCTAGAAAGTAGCTTCTCATGTTACTGAACTCACTTTTGGAAAACTGTCTCTCTTGTACATACTTTCGTGGTTATTCCCTGTTGCCTAGGCTACGCCCCTTACCTTACCCTCCCTGGAGGCTTTGGAGCATGAACTGGAGAGGGTTGCAGGGTTGTGTCAATCCTATTAATTTCAACTGCATTTACATCCAATTCATACTCAAATCCAATGCATGCTTACCTTTGCGTAAACTTCAGTGAACAGAGACAGACTTACTAAAATGGGGTTTACTCAAAGTTAAGTATGCATGAGATTTCAGTATGAACTGGATGTAAATGCAGTTGAAAATGGGATTTACTCTTGAGTAAGGGAACCAGCAGATCGCCATTTTACAAACTTGGAAATGTGCAGCTTAGCATGATCAAAGAATCGATCCTTCGCACTTGCAACTACCAGGAAAAGGGTTTAAGGGGGGAATTTAAAAAATCCTTCAAAAATCAAGGGATGGCCCAATCTCATTCAAACTTGGCATGCTGAAAACTCTACTTAAGAGCTATCACTTTGGCTTTAAAAATGAGGGAGCTGTGGGCAAGGAGGGTCATTTTCCACATTTCTTTTAAGGTGAAAAAGTATCCCTGTTCATGTCTACTCAGAACATAGAGTTAAATGGGACCTCTCTCCCTCCCCCTTCACAGTTGAGTGGAGAATCACATCGCCTTCCTCTTTTGTTAGCGAGACCTCCCTTAGACACACCCGCCCCTAACAAAGAATGGGATGGTCGATAGAATGCAACCACAGAAATACACAGGAGGGAGGAGAGTATTTATTTCGCAGAGAGGGAAAATAATCCAGACTTTCTGCGCTCCAAAAAGAAATAAAACATGGAGAATAAGAGCTGAAGTAAGTGCAGGATGTGACCGACGTCATGTGGGTATCGGGCTGCAAAACTGCACACCAGGCATGGGGAGTGTGTGATAAATCGCTGGTGTGATGTAGCCCCCACTGCATCCACCACAACTTCTGCTGTTTTCATGACAGCTCTGGCTTCGCGAACAGGAGCAGTGCTCCGCGAATCATTCTTCTTCTCTCTGCCATCTACTGGCGAATGGCGACAGTGAATAAACATCACTTTGCAGAGGCAGGCCATTAGAAAACAACCAATCAGGAAGGGCGTACATAACAAGGTGATGCATGACATCATGACACGCTAGTCAATTCCAAACTACAGCTTCTAAGGTATTGCGCCAGCGCAGAGACTCGTGTTCATGGGACAAAATATTGTATTAAAGAAGAACTCTTGCCCAAACTCACATGGAGAAATTCATTGCTTTCAGAGGAAATCACAAATTCACAACATACGTTTGCCCATCACTCACTACTCCTAAGCCATCCTCCTGACCCATAACTGCCAGAAGACTGTTTCTCAAACTTTTCATCCAGGTTTTTTAAAAATAAATTTATAACTGGGAAGGCACACCTCATTACCACATTGAAAGATATATAGATATAGACATAGACACAGACATAGATATAGATCAATTGCCAGAGGGGGATTTGCGTTGGTTTGTTACAGCAAAAAGTTTGATAGGCACCTAAAAGCTAACAATTTATTTACTTACTTAGGTCACAAACCTAGCCATGGTTGGCTGGGGAATGCTGGGGCTTGTAAGACTTTTTTTTTATGTCTAAACATGCCTAGAATAGCACCTGCACTTATTGCAGTTCTGTACTGCCAAATAGCCAAAGCTCTCTGGGTGAGTCACAAAACCAGATAAAGTGGTGTCTTATCTATGAATTCTTATGCCCAGGGTCTCCAACATGGGGCCCATGGGCACTTCTCTCGGCATGCACTAGGTTTCCTGCTTCTCCTGATTTTTATTTTTTTAAATGATTTTTAAAACAAAAAACTAGGAGGCTGGCACGCTGTGAAGCAAAAAGCTGCCTTCCAGTACTATCTTTAGTTACGTAAAAAGAGTGGCTTTGTGTGTTTATTTAAAAAACAACAGCAACTGAGAGTATGCAGAATACATGCAGGCCTGTCGTATATAAAACATAATGGTCCACTAGTGCATTTTTAAATTATTAAGATAGTTTTCTATTCACACAGTGATTAGCATTGCAAATGCAATATAAATTGGACAGCAGGGAATTGCAGATACCAGTAGTTAAAATTAGCCCTTTCTTCTCTCAGCTGCCATTATTTACATGGACAGTTTTCATACATGTCTCTGACACACCACAGTCTCTACTCCCCCCCCCCTCATTTTTCTTTTTGAGAAGATGTTTGAGGCAGGGTCTGTATATTTTTAATTAAAAAATACCTTTGGCGTGTGCATGGACCTGACCCAGCTCACAACTATCTCCTATATACAGACACCAATTGTTGCCAAATGTGCTTGAGGCACAGCTATTCCATAGTAAGTGTAAACATTGCTGAAGTAGGCATTTGTATTATACATTCTGATTTTTAAAAGAAAAAAGTGGGGGAAACACCCTACTGTGAGCCAGAAAGTGTGGTATTGATTTTAAAATAATAAATAAGTGGAAATATTAAGACAGTTATGGTAAATTTACTGGTGCACTCCACTTCAGGAGCCAGTGTGCCAGTCAGGGATTTCCCCTCAAAGCAAATGCCAACTTTATTTTTCCCCCTCAGGACCAGAGCATAAGAGGAAAGGGTTATATTCTCTTGCCACACCTATTCAGGTCCTGTTAATTCTCAGCCCTTCTTCTTCAGTGGCTGATGTAATTTGCATTTTAATAGGCCTGCACCTTAAATGCAAACAGGCATTTAAACTCAAGTCTAGCTTGGCCCTTTCTCCCATTTCCATCCCATACAGATTTCACTTGAATAACATCCATTATTCCACACACTACTTTCTAAGTGCTTAGAAACAGAGAGCTTCTGTACACCATGCTTTTATCCTGCAGCTTTAACGGGGCTCCTGCTTCTGGATTCTTTACGAGATCAAAATTGGCTTCTTTTCATGTACTTTCCTGAGGGTTTTGTTTTGTTTTTTTGGAGGGGGGATTTCCTTTGTCTGCAAGTTCTATATGTTTCATTAAACAGCCACTAGATGGCATTGTGGTATACAGCAGTTTGCGCACTTCACACAGTAATATGGTTTTTCCCAGATTTAATCCTATATTTTTTCTGTTAAGGGAAAAGCTGAGATATTGATCACAAAGGACAGGAGGGGCCCTGGAGGTTGATGGCATCATGTAAATGACCTGCAAACCAATCAAAGCTCTAAACTAGGTATCATGAAGTCAGGGCATGCCACTCTCTCTCTAAGCCTCCAGACATTATCACCCCACCATCTGTAACATGGGGGATAACAATACTGATTTACCTTACAGTGTTGTTGTAAGGACTGAAGAGCGCTTCACCTATAAGGCAGTATAGAAATGAAAGAAATGAAAGAAAGAAATTGCAATTAGATAATCCATGTGAAGCATTTCTGGACATTTTTAAGCATGATACAAACATAGTATTATCATTTCAGTTTGCAAACTATCCTATGCACATTTTATTTGGAGATGAGTCCCATTGAAATTGGTGATCTTAGTTCTGAATTAACACAGATAAGGGTCAGCCTGGATTTTTTATTTAAAATTTATTGATTTTTCTCAAATTACAGAATGTTGGTTTTTTTGTTGCTATTAAGAAGTGATATACATTTTCATTCATCATAAATCAACTCCCCTTCAATTCAGAGTAACAATTCCATTGTATCAGTTCAAAGGTAAATTAAAATTTAATATTTACAGTGACCATTGGGGTAACCAGAAACAGGCTCCCAAATTGATATTGATATTAAATTTTTGAGACCTCAGATCAAATGTTTTAACCCCAATAGTACAAGTTCTTTTGCTTTCAGAAATAATGCCACATTTTCCCTGCTCTTAAAAAAAACACTTGCTAAAAGTGCTGTTGAAAAACAGAAGCAAAACTGGAGGGTCATGATGTCATCTAAAGAACCTCTAAAGAACCATGACTAGAGAATGATGGGCGCACAATAAATGCCTTGGTAGAAAAACTCCATAGGTTAGCCTCTTTATGGCCACACTATTCTGCTGTAACCTGAACCCTAGACAGCACATAACCTATCCTTCCCCCACTATTTTGATTTAAATATATTCCTTTTTTTAACAATAAATTGCATTTTATTTTGATTAAAAGGAAACCCACATCACGCTCTCAGCTCCAGAGCCCTGCTCTCAAACATAAGTGCATGTCCCCAAACACTCTAAGTCCTTAAGCATCACTCATTATCATCAGCTGCTAAACTGTTTTTAATGTCCCAGGAGCCAAAGCAGAGAGGAGCCAGTTGCTGTTCCGCTTCAGGTGTGTTCCATTGTGTCCCATTAGTAGGTTCAGAATGACAGCTGCCTAGCCCTTCCTCCCATTGGATAGTAGACATTTGGTGCATTTGCATTTCCTCCTATGTCCCCATGAGCACTGAATGCCATCTGCAAAGCGGTCACCTTTGCTCCAGGCCTTTCCCATTTGTCCTATTTGTCATCTCTCCCCATTCACTTGTATATATTCTCCCATCCAGAAGTCAACTCTCCAGATTCCTTGACAAGTGCAAAACACCAGACATATATATGATTATCTTGTGTAGAGCTCCAGATGTTTCACATCTGCCTCTACACTTGTTACCCCGCCAAATTGCCGAGTCTTCATGGCAGGTTTACAGTAAAGAAAGATTGTAGCTGTAAACAGTTTTATGACAGGTTGACATTACAGGCGCATGGCTCCTTGCCTAGAAGGCTCCTATGACTCCACAAAACCAGGCCATTTGCAAACCTCACAAGCCCAGTAGAAAAAGGGATCTTTGAACCTAGCATATGACCACACCGCTTGCTGTAAACCTGTAGCTTTTATCACGAGACTATGGGGCATCTGAACAGTCAGTGAGTAACTTGTGAGCCGTGTTCATGATGAGTTGCTATGGCCATGTGAGTACGATAGCTAATATGGCACACTGAGGCCAGATCTACACCAAGCAGGATATAGCACTATGAAAGTGGTATCTTGTGCTGTGCCGAAAAGTTTCTTCCACGTTTCCCCCCCATTCTCATTCAATTTGATAGAAAAGAAATTGCTTTCAAAAAGAAATTCAAATCAGGGTTGGGTTCGGGGTTCTTGTGCTTACCTTACTTTTGAGGTGGCTGAGCTGTGTCCATGGCCAGAGCTAGACCTAAGGTTTATCTCAGGATCATCCCGGGTTCGCCCCTGCCTGAGCGCTGGATGCCCTGTGTGGCACTTAGATGAACAGGTTTGACCCCAGGACAATCCTGGGATAAACCTTAGGTCTAGCTACGGCCCATGAGTTTCCTATTTTTCATTCTACAATCATTTCTCCAGCAGCCCACAGCTTCCTTGGCCTTCCGCACTTCAGTTAAAGCCTGAGGAAAGACAGCAGGAGAGAATTCTTCCCGTAGGACGTTTGGGATGCGGAAGAACAGGCAACCTGAGAGGCTGCAGAGCAATGGAGAGATGTGTAACAGAAAACACATACAATGCACACCCTTGCCCACCTCTGAGTTATTAGGCAATAATATAATATTAATACCAGTCTGAACATACACCAACTGTCTAAAAAACGTTAGTTGTCATACTGGAAGATAACAATTTCCCCCCACCTCCGTGGCAATCATAAAAGTCAAATGAAGCATAGGCCAGAAATGTAGCAAAACAGATAATTGTAAATGAAAAGAAAGAAACGTGAAAGCATGAGAAATAATGAGCTCTATCAGATGAGCGTTTTACTGCATGCTCATTACTGGGCACTCACGGATTTTCACGGGTCCCTCTCATGACGTTGTCTGTCTTCCATGTGCCTCCCGCCTCTTCTAGCCTTCTATGTACCACAAAAAAACACCCCAGTAAGTCTGACTTGTTTTTAAAGACAGAAGTTGTCGCTACCTCTTGCTGTGTGCAAGAGAAGCAGCAAGATCAAAATAGCCCACTGAAAGAGGAAGTAAACAACATGCATGTGGCCCATTCAAAAGAGGAAGTAATGATTGTATACTACTTTCGTGTTGCCAGTAGTCCTAGGGGCACTGAAACCTGAAGCCATCATGCATGCATGCATGCATGCAAACCCTCCTCTTCCTTATCATCTTTAAACCCTGGCTATACAGACATCATGATTTCAACTAAAGTCAGCTTTTCCTCTCTTATCCCCCTCCCACTATGCCAACTGCTTTTTGTAACATCTTGCTTGATAAAGAGATCTGGAGATCTCAAAAGCTTACACATTTTTTGTGATTTTTCGGTTGGCCTAATCAAGGTATTACGCTTTATGGATTTCACAATTTTTCTGATGGTGACAACATAGATGCCTTTGGGCATGGCTAGATGAGGGGTGGGGGTGGGGGTGATCTCAGGATTTTATAATCACAAGATTGTCCCCCTCGTCTACACATGGTGTGCAATATCCCAGGAGGAAGAGGACATTGTGCCCACCATTTTGGATTTTTTTTAAAAGGAAAATGAGTGCATGAGCACGGAACTGTAAGGTGTTTTTCTAAAAATAATTTTAAAAAACTCATGCTCCCCACCCCACCCCACTCCTGATGGGCACAGAGCTCCTGAGGAACTCCGTGCCTGGTTCCCGGCTCCTCATGTTTACTCGCAACGAGCCAGGACAAAATTGCAATGGCAGGCCACATGTCCTGCGGTTTCAGGATCATCCCAAGAACACGGGAAAAATTGGAATGAAAGGGTAGGGCAATATCCCAGGCCAAGGGAGGGATCGTTCCTCCCTGCTCCCGGGATACCCTCTTCATCATGTGGACGCACAAGGACGATCCTGGGACGATCCCTGGGATATCACCCCATCTAGCCATGCCCTTTGTTTTTTGTAAGAAATGTGTGTGTGATTAATTCCTTTCCCATCCCAAGCTACTAAATGCATCTCAAACCGCCCTTGTCCCAGACTTACATCTCCAGAAGCCAGAGGACCCTTCTGTAAGAGCCAGGAGGACCCTCCATTCATTCACTCATTGTGGCTCATTTAGTAGCGGTAGGCCTATTTTGGTCTGCTTCTGCAGTTCCTTTCCACTCGTGTTCTGTTCTCGTATAGTTTGATTGGAAACTTGGCCAACTCTACGGCCAGGCCTGCTTCCTTGTATTTTCACATCATTGCAAAGTAAATAATTGCACAGCGCCTACAGAATTCAAGAGGCCGCAGCATCTGTCAGTGTGTTTCTATAAGACAATGCTGGATTTATACTTCTCTTCTTTCCTTTTTTTTAATCGATATTCTTTGCTGTTTGCTGACGATGGTTTTCATTTGCTTTTATTAGCTGCAGGTGTTTTCTGCTCTTCAGCTGCCGGCACTTTCCCCTTTTCCCAGCCAATTCCAACCCCAGTTTGTGCCTTGGTCACCTTTTCGAATAGGATGTTGAGAACGATACAGATTTCTGCTGCTTCAGCAGATGTACACAACCTGCCTCACACTTATCACCCCTCCCCCTTTCACGTGTTTGAAATAAGCAGCACTTCTGCTTAGGAAGAGAGAGAAGGAATTTATGGTGAAAGTATGAGGTAGAGATATAGCTAAGAACAAAAAAAAATCCCCTTGCAGAGCAATCTTCTGTTTTGTTTGTCTGAGTACCCTGAAGAGTGTTGCTTTGACATTTTAGGGACACCTTAACATAAGCCAGAAAATAATGCTATAAGCCAAGCCTGTTCAACCGCAGGTGGGACACCTGAGCATTTTATCTTCACAACAACCCTCTGAGATAGGTTAAGATGAGAGAGATAGTGCCGTGCCCAAGATCACTGAATTAACTTCGTAACTGAGTGGGGATTTGAACTCGGGCCTTTCCAATCTCAGTCCGACACTCCAATCAGTACACCACACAAAGCCAAGGACCTGGAAGGCACTGGGAGGAGTGGCAGCTTTCTCAGGGCACGTGCTACACCAAACAAGGGACTTGGATGGTTTTGCACTGTCTAAGCACTGTCCAGATCTCTTTCTCTGTGCTGAAAGAGCTACAGAACTCTCCATTTCCCAGCATGGAAAAGGGTGAAATGAGTAGAAGGTGATGCCATCCAATCCACAAATGTCTTCCAACCCACAAAAATCCTAGTGGGGACTGGAGGAATTCCCACCACCGCGGCAATCATATTCTGCACCCCTGGCCTAAAGGATCCGGTTTGATCCATCATTATCACTAGACGCTCTGGTGCTGTTGGTGGCTCAGAGCACCTTTTCTCAGCTTAGGCTGATATACCATCTATGATTTTACCTGCACAGAGATAGCCTTGCAACAGACATTCACACTCTGGTAATTCCCGTGTGGATTACTGCAGTGCCATTGTATATGGGGCTATCTTTCAAACCAGCCTGAAAAACCTCAGTAGGGCCAGGAAACAACCTAGCTAAACAGTTAGACAGCCGACCCAATCATATTATGGCAGTACATGTAAGGCCATCGAGCCCAACCCCCCCTATTCAATGCAGGAATCCACAATAAAGCATCCCTGACAGATGGTTGTCCAGCTGCCTCTTGAAGGCCTCTAGCGTGGGAGAGCCCACAACCCCCCCTAGGTCATTGGTTCCATTGTTGTCCTGCTCTAACAGTCAGGAAGTTTTTCCTGATGTCCAGATGGAATCTAGCTTCCTTTAACTTGAGCCCGTTATTCTGTGTCCTGCACTCTGGGAGGATCGAGAAGAGATCCTGGCCCTCCTCTGTGTGACAACCTTTCAAGTATTTAAAGAGTGCTATCATGTCTCCCCTCAACCTTATCTTCTCCAGGCTAAACATGCCCAGTTGTTTCAGTCTCTCCTCATAGGGCTTTGTTTCCAGTCACCTGATCGCCCTCATTGCCTTCCTCTGAACATGCTACAGCTTGTCTGCATCCTTCTTGAAGTGTGGTGCCCAGAACTGGACGCAATACTCTAGATGAGGCCTAACCAATGCCGAATAGAGGGGAACCAGTACCTCATGTGATTTGGAAGCTATACATCCCAAAATAGCATTGCTTTTTTTGCAGCCACATCACACTGTTGGCTCCTATTCAGCTTGTGATCTACAACAATTCCAAGATCCTTCTCATTTGTAGTACGGCTGAGCCAAGTATCCCCTATCTTGTAATTGTTCATTTGGTTTCTTTTTCCTAGATGTAGAACTTGTTTTATCCTGTTTTTATGTGACTTATGTCATAGGATTGTTTTATTGTTGCTTTGTTTTTAATTTGTACACCACCCAGAGAACTTCTGCTATTGAGTACTTGAGAAATTTAATAAAAGACCACTTTATTTTCCCTGGCATTTTAAGAACTGCTTAAGTGCTCTTAGGTCTTCGCACTGTTTTATTTTTGCTGGTGGTTTTACTTTGCTTTTGTTATCATGTGTCATTTATCATTGTTTTATTGTTATTTTGTGTGTGTTTTCATTTGCTTGAACACAGCCAAGAGAACTTTAGTATTGGGACAGTATAGAAGTGTCATCAATTTATTAATAACAGGAGGAAGAGTGACCCTCTGGTACTCCCTCGTTTGGCATTTCTGATAACATTCAAAAGCATCCAGAGCTTATCACGCAGAGTGATGCTGAGTAGAAAAAGGCTGCCTGCTTAAGTTTGAGGGTTAGATCTTGATGGATAAAGGTTTGTGCTATGGTCCCTTAAGAAAGCTACCATGTATCATTTGGCTTGTTCTTAGATATCATACAGTACGTTTACTGGGTAGCGCTGTAGGTGAGTGGTACAGCATATGTTTTGTGTGTAGAAGGTCCCAGGTTCAATGTTTAGGACTTCTTACTATTGCGTCCCCTAGCATCCCTTACCACTGACCATGCTGGCTGGGGCTAATGGGAATTGAAGGCAAAACATTTGGAAAGAGCCAGGCTGGTTAGTCTGGTCTACAGTGACTGGCATCAGTTTTCCATGGTTTCAGACAGGCATTTTTTTCCAGCCTTCCCTCAAGATTATAGAGATCCAGCCTGAGATCTTTCACATGCAAAGCATGTGTTCTACCCTTCTTTTGCAGATTTTCGTAGTATTTAAGAAAGAGGTGATTCCTAGGTGACTTAAATGGAATAGTCCCCATGAAGTGACTTTACTTTCTAGTTTTCACAGGACTGGATAAGGATAAAGTACCCTCACAAGAAATCATCACCAAGCAAAGTGACATGAAAAAAAAATGTTGCAATCCCATGTACAGTTCCCTGAGCATTAGGCATGTGCTCCGCTCCGATTAGAAGAGCAGAAGCAGGAGCGAATTGGCCTGCTCCGCCTTGCCCAGAGGCAGAGTAGAAGCAGACCGCGGACCCCTAGAAGCAAGGCGAAGAGAAGCACTCATTTTCGGAGCGCTCTGGTTTCCGCGGTCCGATCCGATCGCCATCTTGAAACATTTCGCCCATAGGATTGCATTGCGGAAAAGAAAGGGGGATAACTGTGTTGTTTTTGAAGCTATCTTTCTGAAAATTCTTGTGCTTGGAGAGTCGTGGATGGGGGTCATTTTGAGACTACTCTCAGCTCTCTGCATGCTGCAGTTCGTGTGCTAGAATTTTTTAAAAAACCGGCGGGAAAATACCTTTTCCGAAGGGCTGAGGGGCAGAGTCAACTCCCGGTCATGATCACATGATCCCAAAGTTGGAGGAGGGGATAGGCAAAACGGGTAACTTGGGATTCTGGGAACTTCTCTTTCTTAGTCTGAACAGACTTTTCCCAGTGTTTTTTAAAACAGTAGCCCCACCAAATGCACAAACACAACCTGAAATCATATACTAAGCCAATAATAAGAGAGCACTGCTACCCACCCTAACTTTGGGGAACAACTGAAAAGATGTGGTGCAAGGGGATGAGCTCCCCTAGGGCATCCCATGTGGATGTGCCCCCACTGTCTCCTGTACTTGGAGGGCAATTAGAGCCCTCCAAAGAGAGTAACCTGGTGGAGCAATGCCTATCATGAGTTGAAGTGAGAGCTCTACTCCTCAGCTCTCGTGGTGAAGCAATGGCTTTCATGAGTTGAACTGGCAGCTACTTCCCCCTCCCCTGGGCACGTCCCCCTATTGCTGGTAAAAGACAGATATAGCCTTTTTAAAAAAGTTCTTCTTGTTGTTTATTCAGCAACACTGCTGCTTTTAATTCCACCACTCCTTTGTTTATTTATTGATTTATTCCATTTTATATGCATTACTGGCTTATCCTTGGCTCACTTCCTTATGCCCCCAGAAATGTCTGCTGCCTGCCTGCCTGCCTTCCCTCTCTCCTCCCCTGCCCGCCTCACAGGGATGTTGTGTGTGTGTGTCTTTGACTCAGGGGAGAAGTCCTTCCTGCTCTCACTTGGAGTTTTGGAAGTTCCAAATCCATTTTTCAAGTGTGGAAGAAGATTCATATAGGTTTATCTCTACTCCCCAATTCATGGCATGTTGGGATTTCCTTTGAAATGGCCCCATTGAGATGTCTGCAGGTTTAAGCCCCGCCAAAAATCAGGGGATGATGGGACTGCCTTGAGTCTTGGCATGCGTATGCATCCCTGGATAAGCTATCATGGTGGCGAGTTTGAGGTTTTTAACGTGCAAATTGATGGAGCTATCGAATGGGGTGTGAATGGGGTGTTGGATTTTCATAAATTCCCCAAAAATCAGGGGATGATGGGACTGCCTTGAGTCTGGGCGTGTGTGTGTGTCCCTGGATAAGCTATCATGGTGGTGAGTTTGAGGTTTTTAACGTGCAAATTGACGGAGCTATCGAAAGGGGTGTGAATGGGGTGTTGGATTTTCATAAATTCCCCAAAATTCAGGGGATGATGGGATTGCCTTGAGTCTTGGCATGCTTGTGTATACCTCCATGAGGTGTCAAGGTGCTAAACATGAGGTTTCTAACTTTCACAGAAAAAAAGTTGTATACTTTTTTAGCTTAATGCAAGCCTATGGGGGGGGAAACGGAGCTCCGATCCGGATCCGGAGCTCCGCAGCAGAGCAGAGCGGGCATGGGCGGAGCGGGGGTGGAGCGAAGCGGCCCGATCCACAAATCGCGGATCTGGAAGTGAAGCGGAGTGGGGGGTCCGTGCACACCCCTACTGAACATCTTCAAGAAAGAGCAAGATTTAAAACAAAACCAAAAAACAGTAGGTTAAATGAAATATTCTTCCCTATTGAACATGAGAATGAGAATCAGGTCTTAGAAAAGATTGTGTGGGCTGTGCTAATAAGTTTGGGCATTCTGGGAGCAACATCAGACGGGGAAAATCATGGTTCGCTACCGTCACTTCTCCGCCCCCACTTCTGTCCCACAATACTTCCTCTTTCTACCCAGAGAAGAAAGAGGAAGTAAACAAAGACCACATGGTCCATTCAGAGGCCATTTTTATTGCGCTGCTTTTCCTGCACACAGCAGGAAATGGCGACACATTCCATTTTTAAAAAAAGTCGGATTAAAAGAGGCCCATTTTGTGATAGAAAGAAGCCAAGAAGGAGCAGGAACCACGTGGGAGGCAGGTGACAACATCTACCGGATGCATGAACATCCATAAGTGGGGAGTCGCAAGCGTGCAATAAAACACTTGTCTGATGATGCTCTAGATCCTCACCCCCAGTAAGGACAGCACCATAACATAACATTGGGGATAGGTGTCTTGAACAACAAAATCATCTAGTGAAAATGGTGCACTACATCCAAGGAGGAATGGACATTCTGCTGTTGTGTGTTTTTTCACTGAAATTGAAGAGTGCTTCTCATATTCTACCAACAGAGAACTGGGCCAGAAGAACCTTGATTTCCAAAAAGGAAAGAAAAGATCTCCCAATAGTTTATTTGTGTGGGGATTCTGTAGATTCCAAACGGCACACTGAATAGTGGGTGCAAAGGCCCCATGGAACATTGACAGCTCTGCTAGGAACTGTGAAGGTCCATGTCCTCATCGATCAGAGTATTGAGGGACTGTAACTATGCATGCAGAGATGCCAATACATCCACATTTGTATCCCCAACACTAGTGCTGCCTTCATGGTTTTCTGTCTTTGCCTGTAGCCACACAGAACACTGCTTGCAAAGTAATCATTGGATTCACCATAGTGTTAGGCTGGCTACGAAACGGTCTGCAGCTGCAGCAGTTGTGAGTCCAGTATGCCCCCTAGCCCTCATCATCACAACTACACCAAGAAAGTCCTAATCATGCTCCTTTGTAGCAAAGTGGATGCTTTTGTGGTATGCCAACTACACGCTTTCCTGGACAGAGATAACCTGGCACAGTAGTCCATGCACTGGTAACCTCACAGTTAAATCACTGTAATGCGCTTTATGTGGGGCTACCTTTGTGCTTGGTCCAGAAGCTGCAGAAGACATCGTATGCATCGGCCAGGCTGTAGGGTGTAGCGCCTGGCCATACACATGTTGAAGCAACTGCACTGATTGCCTGTTAGCTACCGCACCATGTTCAAGGTTTCATTGAACAACTTGGGACCTGGTTACCTGGGAGGTCACCTTTCCCAGTGTACATCATCAGAGAAGGTCTTGCCGGTTGCTCCACAACCTGCAGACTGCCATCTAGCAGCAACTCAGAAGCAGGCTTTTTCCTGTTGGCACCCACTTTGTGGAATGCTCTTCCTCTTGGAACGCAGGACAAACCACTTTGTTCAGCATTCTCTCTCTGTTTTTTAAATGCTTTAACTCCGAATGTTAATCTTTTGGTTTTAAATGTGTGTTTTTAACTGCATTGTTTTCTATTTATAACTGTTCTAACTGTGGACGTTTTCTATTTTTTTAAAAAAAAATGGTGTAAACTACTTTGAGATCCAATGCATGGATGGGGCAGAATGGGGCAATAAGGACGTGATGGAGGGTGAAGGGCCAGGTAGCACATCTCTACTCCCCCCTCAACCAATCTGAATCACATGATGTTTTGAATGCCTGCATAAAGCTTCCGCTTTGGATCATAGCCCACATAATTATTTCAGACTTCTGTGCAGTTCAGAGAATGCATTTTAAGGCCTTTGCAGACAATCGACTTCTAGCACAAGAAATGCAAAGTTGTCAACTCTTTCTGTGTCCACATGTTTTGTTTCCAGCCTCCCTTCCTGTTGCAGTAACAAGACAATTTCCCAGAGTTGCAAGGGGGAAATGCTGTTCTTCCCTTCACTGCTGTATATATACTGTTACTGGCAGGAGGAGCACCTCCCCACGCAGCAAGGCTAAGATCTCCCCACACTCCCATCGATTACTGGCCCTGGCTGAAATCGCCTGAAGCCTTTCCAAAGCCCTCGAGACATGCTGAAGAGCAGACTTGCCAATAGTGTGTGCTTGTGTGTGTGTTTCCCAGCATAGCCTCTAGTCAAACCAGTTTCTCAGGTTTTCATTGTGCTTCAAGCTATAACCTGGACAAGTCAAATGTTACCCCCCAAGAAGCATGTCTAGCAGCCTAATCAAAAGAAAAGAGGAGCAGACCAGCCCAGGAGGGCAAGAGATGCAGTGCAAACTGGAGTTCAGTTCATATGTTCCCATCCAATTGGGCAACTGAATCCAGCATTATAATAATGTGGTGTTTTTTTTCCTCCTCCCTCCCAATCCCTTTCCTTGTGCCTCATGACTTTTTAGTTTGTAAGCCTAAGGGTAGGGGCAGCTCTGATTATTGATTCTTGTGAGCCACTCTGGGAGCCTTTTGATTAAGAGCAGGATATGAATGCTTGGAGTAACTAATACATTTTTGGTGGCACAATTGCAGGAACGTATTGGATGACAAACACACATTTATTCGTGCATTTACATAAGACTCAAGTCAGCTCTTCAGTAAAGAAAGCAATGCAAATCTACCTGTCGTGCTCAGCAATGACACATTATTCAAGGACAATCCATGTTTTCTTTCTAGGGTTTCCTCAGGAGTGAAATTGACTAGGCCAGAAGCTGCTGGCCTGATCTAGTTGAGTGAATTTCACCACTCCCTTGACTTGCATGGAGATGTTGGGAAATAGCTGCAATCAAGGAAAAAGCAAATAGGGAGGGATTCCCCACCCCCACCCGCTCCTCATCTTTTCCATTACTTTTATATAGTTATCAACTACTGATGCAGGATCATAGGAATTATACAGTGATGGTAAGAAAGCTTCAAATAAGGCTTCTCTATATTAAGCAAAAACATAGAGAAGCCTTACCAGGGTTTTGTCTTCAGGAGTCTTCACAGGTTTACAATTGGCACATGTGCTTTCCCCTGAGCTCCCCACCCCCACCCCACCCCCGCACCTTGTTTTTGCCAATTCCTTCCCATATGTTTCATTTATACCACCAGCAGATGGCACTACTATATTGTGCCGTTTAGATTTATTACCGCATTTTCGGTGACTTATAAAATGGTGGATTCCAGCTTGAAAACAATGGGGACAGTGCATCAGAGGTTGATGACATCATGAAAAGGACCCGCGAACTTCTGTATGCAAACAATCACAAAAGTGTGCTATAAATGCCTCGTGTAGAGGCAGGCATAAATAACTGCCTGCATGCAACTTTCCAAAAATACATTATTTGTTTGTGTTCCTTAGTGGGGTGGGGGGATTTTGCCTTCATCCAATACCATTTAAATAGAACATCCTAGATCGAGAAACCCATATATTTAGTTTCATTGTTCACGTCATGCATTCGCTGGTAAGAAAGAAAGAAAAGATGGTTTATTTATGAGGCATCTCATCAAATCACTTGTTAACCATCCCAACATGCAGTGGGGGGAATTAAATGCCAGGTCTGGAATTAGGGTTGGGCACCTTCTGAGTGTCCGCATCCTAGCAGGCGCCCATTGAGAAGATCCACCTCCCTAGAGCGCCTCTTCACCATTGCAACTTGCTTGTTCACTTGCCTCTTGCTCTGGCCCAGACAATGGTGGTCGTGGTGGTGGTGGTGGTAGTGGTGGTGGTGGTGGTGGTGGTGGTGGTGGTGGTAAGCAGCAGTAGATGCCACTGCCGACTTGCTCCCTGTCTCCCTGGCTGTCAAGAAAGCATCAGCAATGCTGAGAAAGAGGAGGAGGAGCAAAAGCAGCTGGTGGCAATGGCAATAAAAAGGTAGACTCACTGACGGAGTGGGGCACTGAGGGTGTCTTGCCCAAGGGCCCTCAAAAACCTGGTGCTGACACTGTTGAAGGCCATTTCGTTTGCTCCTTTACCCTTCTTTCACCAAGCTTAGCTAACTGAATGTGGTTGGCCAGTGGACTTTGTGATTTATGTCCTCCTGTCATTGCCCCTTCTCTCATCCGCACACATCGGCATTATCTCCATTTCAGGGTGGAGATGTTTAAAACCACAAGGAACTTTGATCCTTGGCCTTCTTTTTAATTGCATGAAAACTCTTTCTTTCTTTCTTTCTTTTTTTAGTCTTGTACAACTTTACGTTTCTGCAACAAAATCCTTTTTAAACATATTTCTATTATTATTATTATTATTATTATTATTATTATTATTATTATTATTATTATTATTATCCTTTTACCGAGCTATCTGGACAGAATCCCTTCCAGATAAAGTCAGTTCTTATCCATGAGTCATCCATTAGCCTTTCTGGATGCCCTGAAAAAGTCTGATGTGTCAAGTGGCACCAGAATACACATGTCAAGCCAAACTGTCTAGAAGACATATGCTCTATCCCTTCATCTCTGTTTGGAAAGCTAACACTTTTATGCATTATAGCCTGAAGTCAGTTGTCAAGCACGGAGCAGATGATGTATACTGAACACCAGCCATTTCCACAGGACCAACAGCCATAAACAGGGGCTTGGCTATCTGTGATGGGCCCACAACATCCGGCAGATGACATCCAATGCAGAATTCAGTATCCTGCCCCAGAATCCCATGAAAAAAGGGGAGTAAATGTCTAGACCCCAATGGTTGCAGAGAGAGAGATTAGCGAAACGGTGTTCACTACAAAAGGTCCCCTAGAAGCCATCAAGGACAGAGGAGTGCGTCAACAAACAGAATAGCTCCCACTTCATTCTCAAGGAATCAAGGCCCTGGGATATAATAGTTGTGCAGGATTTATACTTGGAACCCAGAAGGTTGAATTCAGACATTAGGATGAAAACCAGGCTTGTAATTTAACAGTCAAAAAGCGAAACTGTTTAACATCTGGCAAATTCCAAATTGACCTATAGCAAGGATAGGCAACCTGGTGCCCGCCAAAGGTTTTGGACTACAACTCCCATTAGCCTCAGCCAGCATGGCCAATTGTAAAAAAAATGGTTATGGGAGTTGTAGTCAAACAAATCTGAAAGGTGCCAGTTTGGGAAGGCTGGGTTAAGGTTTGTAGCAGCAAATAAGGGCTTAAAGTCCAAGCCTAATTTGAACACAAAGTTCCAAATGTTTGGGGGTGAGAGTGGAATATATGGTGCAAGATTCAAGCAAAGGTAGGATCCAAAGTTTCCTATGGATCAAATCCAATGATGGCTTTGCCTTAGTGGAGAGCCGTTCCCCTCGCACAAATCAGGGCATCCAAATTTTGTTGGTCAAACTCAAGAAAAGGAGAGGGTGGACATCTCCATGGAGAGTATTCCAAAGCCTGAGCACCACTACAGAAAAGGCCCTGGTTTTGTCACTAGGTTCTAACAAAATTCAGAGGCAGTCCCATTGCAGTAGTCCAGCCTTCGCCAAACTGGCACATCCAAGATGTGTTGGACTACAGCTCCCATCATTCTCCACCCACCATGGCCACCATAGCCAAAAGGTAGCCAAAGTCACAGTTGTGTTGCTTTTCGAGTATGACTGCCAAGTGGGATTGTTCAATTCTATCCGTCGCTGCCGGGCATCTTCACTCTGGCTCTGCTGGGACACCAATCAAAGATCTTCTTTCTGCAAGCAAAGGCACCACAGGGACACCAATCAAAGATCTTCCTTTTGTGAGCAACGGCTCCACTGGGAAAACAGTCAAAGATCTTTCTTTTGCAAGCAAAGGCTCTGCTGGGACACCAACTAACGCTTTTCCTTCTGCAAGCGATAGCTCTGCTGGGACATCAACCAAAGATCTTCCTTTTGTGAGCAAAGGTTCTGCTGGGACACCAACCAGGTGACCTGTATGCCTTGCACAATCTGCTGGAAAGTGCTTCTAAATCATGGATGCCACCTAAGCATCAAGGAGCAGAGGCAGAGGCAGTCATATCCTTAAACTGCCAACATAAACCATAAGGACAAGGGTGAGGGACCTATGGCTCTCGTGATGTGTTGCACTCCCAAGACCAGGAATGATGGGAGTTGTAGTCCAACAATATCCAGAAGGACACCAGTTCTTCACACCTGCTTAAAGGGAAGTGCAATCCCATCTAGAACAGGCTGAAAACAAACTCCAGAGGAAACTGCACCAGCAGCCACTAAATCCCTCCATCTTGCTTGGTCTGCATTTCAGTTCATTAGCCTTCTCTTCCAGTCCACTATTGGTCTAGGGTGGCCATGGGTCCTACTTTACAGGGGACAGACTTCCATTTGAAGGGGTCCTCTGTTTGAAGGGCTGTCCAGTCCAAGTCCAGTTGGACTTGATGACCTTATAGGCCCCTTCCAACTCTACTATTCCATGATTCAAAGATAAAGAACAATCACAAGGGAGATGTGAGCCTTCACGTTGCCCATCAACAGCACCTGGGCAGCAGACTGAGCCAGGCACTCAGGTCACCTGGTCACAGTCCTCCACACGATGGCAAGTTGCCTTGTAATTCTATTTAAAATATGGCAATTATATTCAAAGTTCTATCTATGCATATAAATTAGCCTATGCAATGTTTTTGCAAATTTGCCATCTTTTGGGTGATGTATTTCCTCCTTTTTTTGGTACTGCCTGTGGCCACCTTACTCGGTCCACTTCTCCCTCTTGCCAGCCAGGCAAGCCAACACACTGTCTTTCCCTGCTGCTCCCCTCCCTACATATACATGGCAAGAGAGAGAATTTATGCCAGCCATGAAATAGCCAGTGCAGTCAGAAATTATCTCTTTGGTTTGATGTTGATTCTTCTTGATGGGCCATAAATCGTAAAGCCCTGGACCAGGGAGATGGGCACAGTTGCCAACTTTTTTTAATGCCTCCTGCTCCTGTGCCTTTATCAAACATCTTGATTTGCAGACATTAGAAGAACATCGTGCCAGTCCTGAGAGCCTAGTGATATAGGGTGGGATATAAATGTTTAAATAAATAAATAAATAAAATCCTCATGCCATGAAAAACTTTATTGGCAGGTTTTGGCTGATAAAGCTGCCTTCAAAACACAAGAGCAGAACACTCCAACCAGCTGCCCACGGGAAACCACAAGCAGGGTATAAGTGCAACAGCACCCTCCTGCCCATGCTCCCCAGCAACTGGTTTCATAGGTTTACTTCCTTTGTTGCTGGAGGTAGCATATAGACATCAGGACAAGTAGCTGTTGATAGCCTTCTCCTCCATGAATTTTTCCAGTCCCCCTTTAAAGCTATCCAAATTGGTGGCCATCACTCCACCTTGTGGAAGTGGATTCCATAGTTTAACTATGCACTGTGTGAAGGACTACCCCCTTTTATCTGTCCTGAATCTCCCATGCATCAGCTTCATGGGATGACCCCACTGTGTTTCTAGTATTATGAGAGAGGGAGAAAAATGTCTCCTGATCCACTTTCTCCACATCATGGGCAATCCCTCACCACTGGCTATGCTAACTAGGGCTGATGAGAGTTGTAGGTCAAAATATCTGGAGGGCCACCAGTTGCCCACCCCTGGCTTAAAGGCTCTCAGCCCCTTTCAGGGATGGGGAGGTGTCAATCCCATCTTGATGTGAAGCTGGCTTCTGGGTATCTGTCAGCTTTCAAATTCCACACATGCGCACCAGAAATCGTCAGCTCTTGAGCATTTGGGACCAATGTTCCAAGAAAAGAAATATCCGAGGACTCCAGTCACTCCCACATGTAGGTGGCAAGAGAGAAAACGCAAGGCAATCATGAGGTAGCCAGCGCGAAGAGCCTTCAAGCAAAGCCAAGTTGGCAGCAAGGGGTTAACATTTTTTTAAACTGCAAAACCAGCGACTTATCATAGATAAGGGTGCATTCTAGTGGCAAAAGCAACGCAATGCAGGCATATTCGAGATTGTAAAGAGAATCTATCTTGAGGCTGAAGAGGGGAGGGTTGCTACTTGTGAATCTGAACAAAAATGTCAGGTTGCTTTCGGTCATCCCTCCCGCCCGCCCGGCCGGCCCCACCTGGTCCCCAGCTTTTCTTAGCTTGAAGGTACCACCCCCGACTGCTCCCCTTATAGGTTATATACAGAAGGCAGGATTTCAGAATGCTCTTCTGTGATTTGAGATCTCTATGCACTGTTTTATTCAAAGCTGTGTTTTGAGTTTTAGGGTATTGGGAAGGCCGCTGGGAGACACGTACGTCCTAGCCATATTCATCTTTACAGTCAGTCATGCACTAAAGAGAACGAAAGGGCGTTTTATAGCAGGCAAGAATACGTTCTGCACGTCTTCGCCTTGCTTAGTGGAGGGAAAACTTTCCCTTTTGAAATCTGGGATGTTTTTGAATCCTTTGCAAGGTGAAGTTTCAGAAGAGCACCAAGAAGGGTGGCAGAGGTAAGGATGCCTTTGTAATCTAGGATGCGTGAGAATTACATGGCAAATGTCCTCTTGCTATGTAGCCAACTTTCCCCCACCCACCCTTGAGTTTTGATTAGACCCATCATGCTTTGGGGGGGAGGCAGGGGGCATAGTTGACGGTTTGGATTTGTTTGTTCCATTTGTGTTTGAGGGATAAGAAGCTTTTGTCACACACACAGCCCGTGTGCGTGCGCGCGCACACACTGTCCCTGTTGAACAACCTTACGGAACAAATCATGCATCTATGGACCTGTGCAGATGAGCAACCCTGCAGCAGCGATGTCCTGTCACGTGTCGAGGGACGCCTGCCGTGTTAAATCCTGAAGACGCGGCATATGCCAAAGGAGTTGTCAAATTAATCCGTCGAACAATTCCTTGGCCTACAGCACTGCAATGATGCGCCTCGACGGGAAAATGTAGGGTTATAGATTCATGCTGAGTTAATCCAATGGGTAAGAGTGGGATCCTGTGAGCACTCCTTAGCACAGTGCATACAGTGGTGGTAAGTTAGGTACAGCAAGGCTATCCTCTTGTAGCTAGTGTTGCCAACTGACCTGAAAAAATGGTTCCTGTTCCTTTTTCCCCCCTGCATCTCCATCTGAAGAAATCAGCAGGTAAAGCTTTCCGCAGCACGGAGAGAAGCGTGATCATGTGTCAGCAACCGTACAACGAGGTGCTGTTAAAGGCACAGGAGCAGGGCTCAGTTCACAACCCCACATGTCCCTCCATCCCTTTGTGTCCTTATACTCGGACCCATGCCCCGTCGGATTCAGTGGGGTTTGCTCTCCTTGGGCACCGAATAAAAACATGACCCACCGGACTTCTGGAGTGTTTTGAAATATCCCCTGCCGTTTCAAGGGAAGGGAAGCATGATGCCTTCTTGTGTCCGGGATAAAGAAGGCAACTGAATGCCTTTGGGGTGGTGTGTGTGTGTGTGCGTGTGTGCACCCCTGCTAACGATAATGTTGTTGATCCTTGCCAAGAAGCCTAGAAGTCAGAAGCTGCGCACACACACACGCACGCACGCACGCAGCCCACCCCCCACCCCCACCCGCATTCGGAGTGTGCACTGATCTTGCCCTGGTTACTGGCACCCATTCAGGCTGAAGTGTCATTGGGATCTCAGATTGCAGCAAGGGGCTGGCAGGCAGCCAGGGGCAGTCTATTTAAAAGACATGCCTCCTCGGCACAATTCAGTCTCTTTAGAAACTTCTCCAGGGGGAAAGTGTTGGGAGATCTACAAAGTGGAATACTTTTCTTTCTCTCCCTCTCTCTTTCTTTCCCCTCCTTTTCCTCCTTCGCTGTCTTTCTACTGCCGACTTTGTAAAAAAAAAAAACCAAAACCAAAAACAACAACGAAAACCCCTCTAACTTTACAGCAAAATCTCTTTGTTGTTCTTCACCCAGTCTAGGAAGAGGAGGGTAAATCCAATGTCTGTACATTACAGCAGCCAGTCCCAAGCGAAATCGCTTCTCCACCAAAAGCCCTGCTACTCTAGACTTTTTGTCGTTGCTGTTTGAATTTGCTGCAGATAATATCAGGACAGTCGAAAAGAAGCCTGTTCACTTCTTTGCTGCCTCCTTCCCAGCCACCGGCAGACGCTGCTTTTTTCTTTTTCTTTTTTTAAAGTGAGGCGTGTGGATTATTTTGTACCTTTGTGCAGCCTCACCAAAGCTAGTCTTGCTCTTTTATTTTATTTAAAAAAAAACCCGTTTTCCAGCAACTTTTTCCTCCCAATCTTCAACCTGTTGCATTTCTAATTCTGGCAACTGCCATTACCTGCCTGCAGATTTTGACATCCTGGTTTAATGTTGCTTTCTTTCTTTTGTTTTTACACAACATTTTGAGGTGGAAAAGCTCTTTTGGAATCTAAGGAAGGAGATTTTTTAAAAATATATTTTTTCATCCTTCAAAAAGACAATCAATCCTGCATTGGTTGCCTGCGACGACCCTGCGCCTGCTGCAAGTGCCTTGAAGATGCTCCTGACGCAGGTTTTGCTCTTGTCCCTGTGCCTGGGGCTTTCGCGTGCTTTGGGTTCCTTTGTGCACTGTGAATCTTGCGACGAGAAAGCCCTCTCCATGTGCCCCCCCAGCCCTGTGGGCTGCGAGCTGGTGAAGGAGCCCGGCTGTGGATGCTGCATGACGTGCGCCCTGGCTGAAGGACAGTCGTGCGGGGTGTACACGGAGCGGTGCGCGCAAAGCTTGCGCTGCCTGCCGCGCCAAGGCGAGGAGAAGCCCTTGCACGCCCTGCTCCACGGCAGAGGCGCCTGCCTCAATGAGAAGAGCTACAGGGAGCAAGCCAAGAATGGTGAGTCCTGCCCTGGGCCTTGGCTTGGGTTCAAGGGGGGTATCTCGCTCAATGTTGCTCCGCGCTCTTCCTTCCGCACATCCCCACGCTTTGGCTGCTAGGCTCTCAGCGCCCTCTGAACATGCCTAGCTCCTTGAGGCACCACCTATCCCATCAGGCCACCTTTTCAATCCCATTACGCCCGGGTCATCCCTCCTCTGCATCTCTCTTGCCTTCTTCAATCACAAACACACACACGCACCCCCGCCCGGCCTTATAAACCTCTGCACTATCGCATAGTTACGGTTTTCCTTCAGTGCTGTTGCCCTTACCTTTGCTTCCTCTGCAGCTAAATTTTCCTTTCCCATTTTCCTTTCTTTGCATAACTTTTCCCCATCCTTATTACACCCTGCTTTCTCACTCTTTACCACCTGTTGCATCTCAGCCACTTGGGTTGTTGCTGCACTATCTTGACTGCACCACCTTTCTAGTCATTTCCACCCCCCCCCCCTTTGCTCCATGGTGCCAATGGGGCAGGTCATGGGGGCAGAGGTCCAGGGCCCCATGTGGCAGAAGGAGCAGGATGGTCTCCAAATGCAAACAGGGCTGACTTACTACATTTTGAAGTAATGTACCATCTAAGCAGGGGAAGTGGCAGTAAAAACATTAAGTCCAGCCAGTACATTTAGTAATTGCACTGTTGCCTTTGGTACCTAGCACCTGGACTTTTCACCCTCCCAATTTTTCCCTTCCATTATATTGTCAGGTTTGGTAGCAGTCTATCTTCTTTGGCCTTTATTGTCCAACCTTTTATGCTTCGCATCTCGGTGGTGAAAGCAGATACCCAGTTGAGTTTCATTCAGTCCAGCCCTCCATACCTGTGAAGGCAACCCTGTGTCATCCTCCTCAGAGTGGCTTTTCCTTCTGATGCATTCAGAGCTCCTTGTTGCCCAAGAAACTTTGGCAGAGAAATGAGCAAGTGGAATAAAATAATGCTTTTAAAAAATAAATAAATAAATACACATTTGGAAACAAAGCCTTTTCTAGGGGTGGGAGGAAAACAAATCTTGACCCAATACATTTCCTATCCTGTATTCCATTTGGACTTTTTCTTCTTCTTTTCTCCATACCTGGATGCAAAGGGGAACCTTGCACTGCTCTCTCCAAAAGCCACTGTTTCTCATCCCTCCCCTTCTGCAAAAACAGGCATCTGCTTTCTGCCAGAGTGCCTGCTGCAGCCACACAGGGAAGATTTGCAGCTACAGCTTCTCCTTCCCAGCACCCTATAAATCTTGCTGCTTTTATGATTCCCTTCCCCTCCTCCTCCTTCTCCTCCTGCCCTTGCTTGAAGGCATTGGCTCAGTTCAGTTGTCATCTCATCTGGCAGAGTGAAAGTTTCTTTAAGTAAAGAACAAATTTGCAAAAAAACTCAGGTGCTGCTTTTGGAAGGGGCTAAAGTCAAAGACTTTGGCTGGACCATTCCATAAGGTGGAACAGCTCTGTTACGTGAGAGAGAGAGAGGGAGGGAGGGAGATATACTGTAACTTGATTTCCTGTCTTGGAACCCAATAAACTGTGTAACAATCTGCTCACGCTAAAACAATGTGAAAGATCCCTATTGCAGCACATCATCTATGGTACTTCTATATCTGTGTGCATCTGTGTGTGTTTGGTTAGTAATATGAAGAACAGAGTTAAATGCAAATCCAGCAGCCTGCAAAGCATTGCACTCAGCTGCACCATTTGGAGTTACAACAGTGCCACTTACAGACAGAGGAGACCAGCAACAGTTTGACTTTTCGATTTGGTCTGAAGACGCCTGCGCGTTTTCCCTTCCCACCCCTCCCCCTTCTCTCACGCTTCCTGATCCAGCTGTTGAGCAGGTGCTTCAAAATGGTCTATATCAAGAATGACCAATTTCTGAAGCCTCATCAGCAGTAGCCTAACATGCAAACCCAAAGAGTGATGAAACAAAAAGTGAAATCTCTTTCTTGGCCATACAGCCCTTGTACCAATTTTCATTGGGGACTGGACCTAGGACCTTCTACATGCAAAGCAGGTGGCCCTCTACCACTGAATCGCAGTTCCCCAGTTGGTCATGGAATTATTATTGGGTTGCATGAAGCTTGTGAGTTACTAGGCTACCAACCTTTGGTGTATAACAATTCTTGAGGACTTCAGGATCAGAAACTGGATACTTCTTAAAACAAAAACAAAAAAACCCTTCATTTGGTTGTTTGTCTTAGTAAAATGATTTGGGAACTCTTGACATAACTAGCCAGTATCTTTAGCTCTAGGATGAAATGGTCAGATACCTGTGGATAATATCAGGTGTCTGTTCAATATTTCAAATGTTGCCATAGCATTTTAATGGGGCTGTAATATTCTAGAAAGCATTTCAGAATTTGCTTTTTTCCCCACCCTCATTCCCTCCCCACAAGTCTTTCAATTGAATTTCGAGAAGCCCGGTTTTGCTCCTCAGTTAAAATGTAATCCAGTCTTGTTCAAAGTGGTCTCTGAAAATAATACCAAAGTCACCTTTCCAGGAGACAGAAATGTGTGGGGAATAGATGAATGACTCGGGTATAAATTTATGCCTACAAGACTTTAAAAAAATCCAAAAAAATCAGGAATTTCCGAGGGCAAGGCATAGGGAAAATAAAAGCTCTTGGCACCAGAACAGTAGAGTGTGAGAACGGAGAAGTATATTTTCATAGGCATGTTTCTAAGCAACTGGTGAAGAGGAAAAAATGAAGTTTGACTTGAACTTGAAGGCTTGTGCCAGGTTGGCCAGAAATCCAAGGAGCGAGTGCTCAGGAAGCCAATCCCCGGCTGTGGTCTATCAATGACCAAAATTGGCCCAGAGCTGGAAACTGAAGAGAGGGGAAAAAGTCAGGCCTATATATATAATAATAATAAATTAATGGTGCATTCCTCTTTGCTCAGGAAAGTTCTTCTGTCCCTATTGATTTTGAAGCATGGGCATCCTCCCCCCACCCCCTCCTCTGTTTCCTGCTGAGGATGAGCTACAGAAGTCTGGGATTGACAAGAAATGGTATGCTTAAAGCAGGGGCTGGTCACTATGCCTATGATGACTCCTGTGCAGATAGAAGGAAACATTGGCCAAGGCCAGTTTTTTTTTAAAAAATGTAGGAGCCTCTGTTCGTTTGAATTGGCTATTACCTGGTGGAGAACATGTGTCCTTCCAGATGTTCTTGGGCTTCAATTTTCATCAGCCCTAGCCAGCATGGCCAATGGTGAGGGATGAAGGGAGTTGTAGTCCAACAACATCTGGGGGGTCACAGACACCCTTCTTGCCCATGATGTTTGACTTTCTCACTTCCTGTTCATTTCTTTTATTTGCTTATGCTCCCATGGTAGGACCCCAGACCAATCTATAAGCTTTCTTCTTTTCTATTGTCTCGATACAGCCAATCCTTTTGGAAACACATGTGCAGAAGCAGCACATGGCATTTCCCCCTGGAATTGCACCACGTTAGAATGAATGTGTGTGCACGTTCACATGACTGAATGCTTCTCCACAGATGTTCTTTTTCAAACACTCCCTGCACATACAAAATGAGCAGATCAACAGGAAGACTCAACAAGAATCCTTCTCCCTGATATACTAGCTTTTCATGGGCTTGGGAGTTTTAAAGATGGGGGAGCATTCAGCCATTTGAAGTGGTACAGTTTCAAATGAGCTTCCCCATGTGGTTCTACTGAATATGTTGTTAATGTAAGGGGATCATCAGATGGGGGAAAATCGTGTTTACTTACCGTCGCACCTGCTTCCTGCTGCTCTTCCACTATAGGAATGAGAAGAATCACACAGGAGAGAAAGGGGAAACAAGGGGCAACCACACAGCCTGTTCAGTGTAGTGGGACAGCGCCCTCTAGTGGGCATCTTATAGCAAAATTTCTCTGCACACGGCAGGCAATGACGACCAATTTCATTATAACTCAGAAGAGTCGCATTTTGTTTGGACTATTTTACTATGAAACAAGCGGCAAAAGGAGCAGGAAGCCAGCGGGAGGTGCACAGTAGGTAGACGGCATCGTGAGAGGGACCCACGAAAATCCATGCGTGCCCAGTAACAAGCATACTTTAAAATGCTTGTCTGATGTAGGGTGACCATATGGAAAGGAGGACAGGGCTCCTGTATTTTTAACAGTTGCATAGAAAAGTGAATTTCAGGAGGTGTCACATGCAGCACCAGGTGAAATTCCCTCTTCATCACAACAGTTAAAGCTGCAGGAGCTATAGTAGAGTGACCCAATACAAAAGAGGGCAGGGCTCCTGCAGCTTTAACTGTTGCGATGAAGAGGGAATTTCACCATATGTTGCATGCATACAAATGACTGAAATTCCTTCTGAAATTCCTCTTCCAATACAATTGTTAAAGATACAGGAGCCCTGTCCTCCTTTCCATATGGTCACCCTAGTCTGATGATGCTCTAAGGCACCATCCCACACCCTTGCAATCTTCCTTGTGCAAGGAAAGTTTTCTTAGTAATATATGTAGTTGCTGCAGAAGCATCTCCTAGTGGCCATATGCAGCACTGTAGAAACATTGCCTGAAGGAAGTCTGTGTGTGTACTTTTGTGTGATGTAGTAATAGTAACATCAAAGTGATTCCTTAGGAACCGCAAAAGTCTAGAACATATCTGTTTTTATTTTTAATTAAAGGTGAGATTTTGGGAAATAGATGCGAGTAAACAGCCTTCATGAGCACCAGGAAATATGCTAGTCACCTGGGGTGAACAGGCAACTGGACATTTGCATGGCTAGTTTGGGGAATGACAACCAATCAATGTGGATTCGTTTTTTCACAAGGCCAATTAATCCACCTACCAAAACAGAAGAGAGATTATTTATTATTTATGCTATTTATTCTTAGACTAAACCAGTTGTTCTGCAAATGCAAATCAGTTCTAGTTGGGATTGTAGGCTTTGGCCCTGCTGCTTTCTTGAGGCACGTTGATGTAGCTATGAAAAAATGAAAGGGTATCATTTTATGATACTGGTTATATATATTTAAAAAGTGATTGCTTTTTCTACTGTTCAGCCTTGCTTCACCATATCACACCAGCAGTTCTCCATCATATTCTCCGAGGAGAGGAAATAAATAGCCCAATCCTATGCCTGAAGCAAGAGCCAGCATCGGCTTCCCTTGCACATGACATTTTTAGCATGCTGGTGCACATTAAGAGGGTGTTGGCCCATGTTTCTATGGGACAGCCCCTGCTTTGCATGTACATGGTCCCTGGTTTGGTTCTCTGCATTTCCACCCAAGAAGGATTTCAGGCTAGGGCAGGAAGATGCAAAAGAGGAGATAGCACTCCTGCACTTTTAAGAGGACCTGGCTCCTGCATTTGTCACACTAAACTGCACCTGCTGGAATTCCCAGGGGTGCGCCAAAGGTAGATCTCCATATCGTTGGGACTTCAACTTCCAGAAGCCTCTGCCTGTATGGCCCAAAGTCAACGATGCTGGAAGTTGAAGTCCAGAACATCTGGAGATCTACTTCTCTGCCTAACCTTGTTCGACACAACTGTTACAGGCACAGGAGACTTGTCCTCTTTTGCAACTTGCCAGCCTATTTCAGACAGCAGGGTTGAAAAGACTCCTTTTGATACCCTTGGAAATCTTCCTGCGGCCTGTATCAGGGCCAATGGGCCAATGGTCTGTCTCAACTTGGAATGGCCCTAACATGAAGCAGAATGAGGTGGCTGCCTTAGGCAGCAAATGCTAGGAAATAGGGAAGGGTAACAGAGTGTTGGAGGACATAGTGGTGTGTGTGCTACACAGCCTGCCCTATGCCCCCTAAACAAGCCTGCTGCTCTTAGTTGCAGTGGAGTAGAACACAATTGTTGAAATAAAATTCATCTGCCAGTCCAGTCGGCTTTTGTATGTGCAATGTGGGGAGGGAGGACGCCATTTTGTCCTTCACCTCAGGTGGAAAAATGTCTTGGGACAGCCTGGGATTGCAGCAATGGCAGACAAATGTAAGGTTCTTACTCTTCCCAAATCCCCACTTACAGAAGAAGCAAGTTCCTAGAAAACAACTGTTGCCCCAAAGTTCTCTTTTCCTCTCTCCCATCATGCTCCTTTTTTTTCTTGCAACTCCCCCCCCCCAACAAAACAGAGAATAAATCGCTGGTAGCCTTCTTTATGAGACCATAAGCCAATAATAACTGTTGCTAGGAAGGAGGGAGTCTTGGAGCTAGCTTTTTTTAAAAAAAAAGAGAGAGAGAAAGAAAAGAAAAGAAGTAATAATAATGTTTTTGCTGTCTCAGCTTACACAAGACAGGGGAGAAGCAGTGACCGGAGCTTAAGTTTCCTCCAGCTAGTGGTGGATTTAATATTTTACCCTTCCTTTGACATAGTTCCCCTCACACTCTCTGCTCAAATGAATTTAACATGGGGCTGGGTAGAACAGACACACAACAGCTGCAATGGAGTGTCTGGGATATAAAGAGGGGCAGGTGCACAGTTAGAAAGGGAGGAGGGGGCTCTGGGTGAACTGGGGTTAGGCAGGGTGAGGGTTGGGTCAAGGGTCATGGCAGCAGCAAGCTGTGTGCTCTCTGCAATTGCTAGAATGTGCTGTTCATCCAGGGCGTAACTGGCGGCTCTCGGTGAACTGTTCTCTTTCTCTCGCCGCATGAAGCCAAGACGACTTCAAAACTCCTTGAGACGTTAAAGCCAAGGCTAGTAGCAACAGGCCTGTGGCTTTCTCAGAAACTGGAAAAACTCCATTCTTCATATATATTCTAAGATAGGGGAAGGGGGAGGGAGACATTTAATCCAACAGACCCAAGCACTAACACTGAGTTTCTCTTATTTTGTGGAAAGACAGTATGGGTTCTTGAGGGGAAAGATGGCACTTGGATTTTAGAGAAGGAATGGATTTAAGGAACTGAAGGGAGCCAAACAAATACAAAATAAAACCCTCAGGTTTGGAAAAAAAAGAGGAGGGAGTGAAAGAGAGGAACATCCAAAGTTGGGCATCAAGTTAAGAGTATTTGTCTGTCTAGCCCAGTATTGCCTAATCTGGCAGTGTCTCGCCATATAAGCCCAGACATTCCCATTGACAAGTTTATATGGGTTGGATTTTACTAGGGGTGTGCACGGACCCCCCACTCCGCTTCACTTTAAGATCCGCCATTTTCGGATCGGCCCGCTCCGCCCCGCCCCCACTCCGCCTGTGCCCACTCCGCTCCGCTCTGAGCTCCGGATCCGGATCGGAGCTCCGGTCCCCCCCCCATAGGGGGGGTTACTGGGTCCTGCCGCCATCGCCGCCCTCTTTCTCATCATTGCTGCCACTTGCTTGCTTGACATGCAGAGAGCCAGTGAGCAAGCAGGCAGTGGCATCTCCTGCTCCTCCTTCTTATCACCACCATTTTCTGGGCCAGAGTGAGAGGCAGAAGAACAAGCAAATTGCAAAGGTGAGGAGAAGGATCAGCTCCAGGGGGCTGTTGCCAGTGAGTCTGTGCTGGGGTGGGGCCCCCTCACCTGTCCTTGATGTCACCTTTCGTTCTAACATTACACTGTGAAGTGGACATTGGAGGCAGGGTAAGTGTGCCAGAGGGCAGGCATGCTCTCACTCCCCTCCATATGTCTATTTTGTATGGGCCAGATCAGGCCCTGCTTATACATAATGCCCAGTACAATATAATGTTCAAGTTGACTGTTATGTGTGTTTGGTTTGCTGGTCCCCATTGTTTCTGAGCATGACTGAGAATTTTATGAGAAGCCCGCTTCTCCCATAGATGTACATAAGTCGATTCCCCACGGCTTGCTTGCTCAACACTTGAGTCCTTTTCCATCGTGCTGCTGCTACTGCTCCTTTAGGCATGCAGTGTGAATGCGCATTGGGCTGGGTGGACTGACAGGCACCACCCCACACTTTTGCATGCATTGTTTGAATGCATAAATAGGGCAGCCCATACATGCAGCTCTATGTATGGCGTCCCTGTCCAGACATTCAATGAAAGTGTGCAGATTGGGAGCAGAGGAGGGCTTCTGGTTCAGTGTTAGATCACCTGCTTTGCATGCAGAAGGTCCCAGGTTCAATCCCTGACATCTCCAGGTAGGGCTGGGAAAACTCCTGCCTGAAACCCTGGAGAGCTGCTGCCAGTCAGTGTTGACAATACTGGGCTAGATGGACCCTTGGTGTGACTCAGTAGAAGGCTGCAACGGAAGGGCAACGAGAATGATCCAAGTCCTACAAAGAAAGATTGAAGGAACTGGGTATGTTTAACCTTGAGAAAGGAAGACTGGGGGACAGGGGAAGATAGGATAACATTCTTCAAGTACCTAAATGGTTGTCACACAGAAGAGGGCCGCAACTCTTGGCCCATCTACCGCAGTGTTGTTGACACTGACTGGCAGTGGCTCTCCAGGGTTTCAGGCAGGATTCTTTCCTAGCTCTACCTAAAGATGTCGAGGATCAAACCGGGGACCTCCTGCAGGCAAAGCAGATGCTCTACCACTGAGCCACTGCCCCTTCCAGATGTTGTGGCTCTCTAGATGTTACTGGACTCCAAATCACATCAGCCCCTGACAACGTTGTTAAGAGAGAACACTCTAATAAGGCACAATTGCTACGCATGTTTAGGCAGAAAAAAGGCCTACAACTCCCAGCATTCCCCAGCCAGCCATGCTTGATGGGGAATGTAGGATAGGGTGACCATATGAAAAGGAGGACAGGGCTCCTGTACCTTTAACAGTAATGTAGAAAAGCGAATTTCAGCAGGTATCAATTGAAGAGGGTGAAATTCTCTCTTCATCACAACAGTTAAAGCTGCAGAAGCTCTGCCCTCTTTTGTATCTGGTCACTCTACTATAGCTGGTGTAGCTTTAACTGTTGTGATGAAGAGGGAAGTTCACCCACTTCAATTGACACCTGCTGAAATTCCCTTTTCTACATTACTGTTAAAGATACAGGAGCCCTGTCCTCCTTTTCATATGGTCACCCTAATGTAGGACTTATTTTCTGTTTAAACACACATAGGATTACACCCTTATAGTATTAGCCTCTGCACACTGAGTTAATGCAAGGCTGCCAACAAGTTAATGCAAGGCTACCAACACTGAAAAGTTGGGTGGGCAACTTTGCCTATACATGAACCCTTCCCACTCCGATACTGTTTGTTCTTTTGATCACCGGATTATCCTTGGGTTTGCATTTTTTTCAGATCATCCTCCCTTCTTGCAAGATCCATCTGCATTTCCCCTCCTAAAATTCCTTGTGATCCAGGCATCTCTGACATTTTGGCAGCTTGTGGTCCTCTGAGCGATCTCAGGGTGTAGTGGGGGGTTTTTTTCCGTTTGGGGTCGATCTGGATGTTTGGTTAAGTGGGATTCTGTATTAGCACAGAGCTTTAGCATAATCGGACACTGTCAGCCCCATAGTTCTGTGATTTTATATATAAAATATAAATGTTAGCCCCAAGTACTGATAAGTTCCAGCTGCTGATCTCTGCAGCTCAAAACTCTATTGAAGTGTAGGCCAGGCTAGTTTCTTCCCATCTTTCCCCCACCCCTGGACAGTGAGCACCCTGGTTTAGGATGCTATAAAGGCAGTATGCAGAGAAGGTGGTGTTATGTAATAACAAGTAAATGCAGATCTGGAAGTAGATGCCCACTGATCCTCTGTCCTGGAAAGGTTGCTGGGGAACATGGGTGGGAGGGCGCAGTTGCACTCATGTCCTGCTTGTGGGTTTCCTGTTGACAGCTGGTTGGCCACAAACAGGACATGACTGCAACAGCACCCTCCCACCCATGTTCCCCAGCAATTAGTGCATATAAGCATACTACCACTGATATTGGCAGTAGCATAGAGGCATCAGGACTAGTAGCCCATCCTTTCCCCTCATGCTATTTTCCCAATTACAAAAGCCTCACCCTGAAGTTCCTATTTGCCCAGTGGGGGAACACTTAAAGATATCAGATGGGTTCCTGTAAATCTTCCTCCATCTGGCAAACAGACACTTTGTTGATGGTGGGGGAGGATTTAATTGAGAAAACAGTATAGGGGAGGGTTAGGTTGCCCCTCCCCAGCACTGCAGCCCCAACCTAATTCAAGGAACTAGTTTTTCTTAAACTGCAGAAGATTCTAATTGTAGATCACCCACATTATGTCTAGTTTGGCCCCTAACTAGGTAAGGATTTGGGGTCAGTTCCTTGGAACAGAGGCCATTGGTAAAAGTGGGATACAACTGGTACGTATATAAATAGAGGTCCAACCATGAGGAAAGCAGAAGCTGTGTTGTGCCTGCTATGTAGCTGTTAAAATTGAGAAGCTTTCTTCAGCTGTAAGAGAGGATCAGAGGGATGACACAACACTTATCCTTACCCACTTTGTGTTCGTTCCTCTTCTGCATCCTTAAAATGTGGCACCCATGTGTGAAACCTCCCAGGACCAAATATTCAAGAGCCCTTTTATGCCTTTGTCAGCCTTATTTGAACAGAGCCAGAGCGGAAGAGTTCAGAGGTGGGGCGGGAAACAGGTTCTGTGAAAAACTATTTATTTGGTGAACATTTGTAGATGCTCATATAATTCAGAGTTTCTGCTCCCTTTGATTTTTCTAATCACCAACACAAGCCATACACAAGTTTAAACTGGAAAGTGCCACAACTGTTCTCTTCAGTCACTGATCAATTATGTATTTAAAGTGGGTTTGGATGTTGTTCTCTATCAATTAACACACTCGAGAGAACACAATTGATCCTGGGACAGGATCCTCTTCCTCCAGCGAGCTGCTATCTACCACTCTCCAGAAACCTTGCTGCTTCCATCCAAGATATTTTGGGGGTTGTCCTTATTGGGTCAAACCCATGGGACTTTTAGCCCTTTATCCTGCTTTTAAGTGTGGCCATTTTCTGGATGCTTACAGAGCAGGGGAAGGCAACCTCTGGCCCGTGGGCCTAGTCTGGCTTGCAGGGATGCCCAATAGAGGAACTTGGTTAGGAACAGCAGATATTGACGCAATACTCTATGGCAGCCTTGCCCAGCATGATACTCTAAACTAGAGCTCCCGTCATCCCTGAGCAATAGTCACATTGGCTGGGGCTGATGGGAGTTGTTGTCCCAAAGATCTGGAGGGTGTAAGGCTGCTTTACACTTTAGTTTCTAAGAGTCTCATCAGACAAGCATTTTATCGCGCACACATTACTGCCCACTTACAGATGTTCGCAGGTCCTTTTGTCTGCTTCCCATGTGACTCCCATTCCTGGCCTTCTTGTCACAAAATAGACTCCGGTAAATCTGATTTTAATTTTTGTTTTTTTGAAATGAAATGTGCCACCGTTTCTTGCTGTGTGCAGGAAAGGTGGTGCGATAAAAATGGCCACTGAATGGGCCACGTGGTCATTGCTTACTTCCTCTTTCTTCCCCGTGTGAAGAAAGAGGAAGTATTGTGGGATAGAAGGGGGAAGCAATGGTAAGGAAACATGATTTTTCCCCCTGTCTGATGATGCTCTAAAATAATGGGGTGGTCCCCATCCCTTGGAGGGTGGGATACAAAGCTCCCTGGAAGAAGAGGATCTTGTACCAGGTATAACCTGAGGACCTTTTGCATTGTTCTAAGAAGTTTTTGTTTTAGGATGGGATGTGCTGCCATGGTCTGTTCTATTCCTCTTCTTTTGCCCATGTTGGATGAATGCCCTCAATTCCCAAGTCCTTGAAAGCAGCAGTGAGCTGCATGTCTGATGTGGGGGTGGCTGGGTGGGGTAGATTCACCCATGGAACTGCTGAATGGTGCTTGATTGGAGGGCTCAGAAGGTAGTTTAAAGATGAGGGGGGCGGGGGGAGCAGAGCTCCAAAATGTTGGGAAACGTTTCCCCCAGGGAAACTATCATTAAAAGATTCAGTATATAACAATTCTTGCCATGTACACCCTAGGGGGTAAGAATGACCATATGGTCAGCTCTGGCAAATCTGACCCATATTTTTAATGAAATGCCACTGAGCCATTGATAGGTTAATTGTAATGATTAATCAAGTAATGCTTTTAGGCCTCGCAATTTCTGATTGAATTGGTGGCTTATAAACCTTGTCTCCCTCCTATCCAGTCACCTCTACCCCTCCCCATCCCACCCCCACAAATAAAGACAATTCTTCAGCTCAGTAGAAATTAAGGAAAGAAGGATGCCTCTGCCATTCCCTTGAGACCAGGCCATGCTTTCTAAGGAGGTAACTGTTTCAAGGACCCACCTATCCATCACTCAGTTCCTCCACCCCCCACACCTTTCCAAGCATTCTGCCTTTCAGGGATCTCGTTGAAATCCACCCCCCTTTCAGCCACAACCGAGGGACAGAAAGACATTGTGTCAACAGACAGAGCAAATAACAATATGAATGGGTTTCCCTAAGTCACCAGGTGTACAATCTTCTGAGCAGCTGCCTTGGGGGACCGATCCTGCTGAGTGCTGAGAAGCCATTTCAAAACATGGGTGGAAGGAGCTCAGAAAACATGTGTGTTTGAGATGCAGTTATGTTGGGATCCCAGTCTGTCTGCTTGATTTGTTTTAGTTGTATGGTTGCTGAGGGAGACAGCCAGGCTGTCTTTGCAGCTCAAAAGTCGCAAAGAAACTCTAGGTGGAGGTTATCAGGAGAGCAGCCCAAGCAGGAATGGGTGTTTTAAAAGCAGCTTTTTCTGGTCAAGACAGGAGTTTTTACCAAAGCAACAGAAGTGGTCATCACATTTTACTCCCCAAACACGACCCAAAAAATTAATGCAACCTGTCTTTAAAAAAAAATAATGTAAAAGAAAAGTACAACTTTTACTGCAATGCCAGATCTACAACTTGTGTCAACGCCTCCTCCCAAATGTGCCTGCCCAGACCTTAAGATCATCCACAGGGGTCCTTCTCTGTGAGCCCCTGCCTAAGGAAGTGAGGCAGGTGGCTACTAGGAGGAGGGCTTTCTCCGCTGTGGCACCCTGGCTGCGGAACGAGCTCCCCAGAGAGGCTCGCTTGGCGCCTACATTGTTTTCCTTTTGTTGCCGGCTGAAGATCTTTTTTATTTTCTCAGTATTTTAACACCTAATTTAACTTAGATTTAAACTCTGCTGTTTTAATCTCATATTTTAACCTATAGCAATTTTTGCTGTGTGGTTTTATCCTGGTCGTGCTTTTTATACTGTATTTTGTATTTGTGTTTTTAAATTGTTGGTTGTTTTATTATGCTCTTCATGGTTTTAATTTTTGTGAACCGCCCAGAGAGCTTCAGCTATTGGGCGGTATAAAAATGAAATAAATAAAATAAATAAATAAATAAATCTTTACAAATATGGAATAAAAACCAGAAATAACACTATGAGCATCATCACATGGGGGGAAAGCGTGTTTGCTTACTGTCGCTTCTCCACCTGCGTGTTTGTCCCTCATTACTTCCTGTTTTGAAAGAGGAAGTAAACAACGTGCCCGTGGTCCATTCAGTGGGCCGTTTTGATCACGCTGCTTCTCCTGAATGCAGCAGGAGATAGCGGCAAGTTCCATCTCAAAAGTAATTCAGTTTTACCGGAGTCTTTTTTTGTCATGCAAAGAAGGGAAGAAGGGGCAGGAGGCGCACAGATGACATCGTGAATAGGACCCGTGAAAATCTACGAGTGCCCAGTAACGAGCGTACAATCAAACATTCGTCAGATGACGCCCTATGAAAGCGATATATGGAATGTGGATTGTGGCCCAACAGTTATAAGTGCACTTCAATAAAGCAGTAGTGCCCATCTAGCCTAAGGGCTAATCTGCACCTTCAGCCCTTTTGCAAAGGCAGAGGCATGCTCCCTTCCGCAATCGCCCCTCATGGTGCACACGCAACTGATCTGTACCACAATTAGAGGAGTGCTGTTGCTGGAGCACATGTGCCCCGTTCCTGTGCTCCTGCGTGCGTATCGGTAGAAGTGGGTGGGGCTAGGCAGATGGCTATGGGGCGCAGGATTTTAATTTTTTTTATTATTCATGAGGGATGCGCAGCAGCATGTTTGTCCCTCATTACTTCCTCCTTTGAAGCTTGTTTTTGTTTTGTTTTTTGTCGCATGATGAAGGCTAGAGGGGGTGAGAGGCACGCGTGACGCAGACAATGGCGTGAATAGGACCCGCGAAAACCTGTGAGTGCCCAGCAACGAACGTGCAATAAAATGCTCGTTTGAGGATGCCCTTTCTCTCTGGCCTCATCCTGGTTCCCATGGATGGTTATTACAAGAGGATATATTCCCTTTTACTTGTGCATTCCATGTTTGCAATTTTCAGTTCTTTACTTTTTCCTATACAAATATAATTTTGTGCTATGTTCTGTTGTTGATGGGTTGTTGTTTTTTTAAAAAAGGGCAGATTTGGGTAAACATTTTGATTCATTTCCCAACTTTAAGGATAGTTGTGATGAAAGAAACTGCTTAGAGGAGCTGTGGAAACTTACAGGTTGGAGGTTTCCAAGAAGCAATTAACTAGGTACCCAAGGAGGATGCTTTAGGTGTGCAATATTCTGTCCTTGGGATAAAGCAGGCTTCTCCCAACCTGGCACCGTCCAGATGTGTTGGACTACAACTTCCACCCTCCCCAATCATTAAGTGATTGGAGTTGTAGTACAACACATCTGGAAGGCACCAGGTTGGGGAAGGCTAGGGGAGGACAACGACCCAATGGGTCTTTTCCAGTTCTGCGATTCCAGTAGCATTTTGCTTCATGGACATTGCCAGGAAAAGGATAGAGCAACCGTCCCTGCTTTAGATTCTGGTTTCAGAGATGGCAAACCTAAATCTCTACTTCAATGTATTACAGATCCCCAAGCCAGTGCCTGGTTTTGTACATTTTCAGTTCATTCTTCTCGCCCACCCCATGGCGACTTAACTTAACTTTAACTTGAGCCCGAAATAACGGGCTCAAGTTAAAGGAAGCCAGATTCCAGCTGGACATCAGGAAAAACTTCCTGACTGTTAGACCAGTACTACAATGGAATCAGTTGCCTGGTGAGGTTGTGGCCTCTCCCACACTAGAGGCCTTCAAGAGGCAGCTGGACAACCATCTGTCAGGGATGCTTTAGGGTGGATTCCTACATTGAGCAAGGGGTTGGACTTGATGGCCTTGTAGGCCCCTTCCAACTCTGCTATTCTATGATTCTATGACTTTTCTTCTTCCTCATCCTTTTTCTTCTTTTCCCTTTTTCTTCTTTTTCTGTTTCACGTGTTGAGAAGTATTTTTATATTGCCTCTTTTGTTTGTTCTCTGATGACTTAAGTGCAAGCAAAGGCAATGTTGCCAACCTTTCCCTGCCTTGAACAGCAGCCAGGTCTGAACATGTTGTGGAAAAAGGTGTCCATGGCATTGTCCACTGTGAATTCCTGTGGATCAAGCTGCTGTTAAAGGCACAGCTGTACAGGGCTGTGAAAAAGTTGGCAACCCTAAAGGTCTTAGAATCTTCCAGACCAGGCAGGGGAATTTCACCTTCTCTCTGATTGTCACTTCAGTAGCACAAAACCCAAAGTGCAGAATTCACTGCTGGCTGGTGAAGAAGGTAGATACACAATCGTATCTCCTTCTCATGTGGACTGTGCTGATCCCATGAACACCATCAGTTTCCACTTTTTGTTCCCTAGCACAGGGTTCTGCACCTTTAACAGAAATCCAATAGTTACATGATTTCCCCATACTTGGGGGAGGGGAGGGGAGAGTGAGACTGCACCTGTTGAATTTATACCTGTCAGGCACCTACTAAATGAACAGTGCTTCTGTTAGGAGGGGGACGTGGCAACCTTACCTGTGACTTGCTAGGGTGGCCAAGTGTCCTCTCTTAAAGAGGACAGTCTTCTATTTGAAGGACTGCCAGAGGACTGTCCTCTGTTTCAAGACGCCCTCTACTTGAAAAGCTGTCTTGTGCAATACCAGTATTTAGAAACAGTGAACCATCGGAACAATTGCCCATTAACATTTATCTCCTGGACAGCTAGCTGAATATGCAAGCACACAGGTCACCTAATTCACAGCCTTCCATGCTATGCTGAGATGCTCTTTCTTAAAATTATCATAAACGTTTCTAAATCTGCATCAATACCAATCAATTGGAACATGGAAATTTAATGTAAATCACTGTCTTCTTTATCCTCTTTTTTTTATGATACATTTCTTCTTGGGAGGGGGCGGGTGATTCACAATTGGCTCCCATCCTACCCTGGATTGATGCAGGCTGTGCATTGTTGCCTCCCCTGGAGCATGTGGGGAAGAGTTACTCTGAAGCTGTTTTGGGCTTCCATTCGGGAGAAAAGCAGGATAGAAATAAGTGGTGGTGGTGAATCAGCATAGCAGATCCTCAGTGCAAAGCATACCAGGAGAACAAGCAGAGGCATTTTGCTTTTATCCCCTTTCTGCTTCTCCACTGACCAAGAGATCAACTTTCTCAAGACAGACTCGGTATCTCCCTAGATCATCCTGTCTGTGGCCTTTCTGACCAGGGAGGGGCCTAAAAGGCATTAGCGGCGGTGCAGTTGGTTACACAGACACTTGACCTCTAGGAACTGAACTGTGATTAATCCCCCTACCCGCTTCCCTCCCCCCACCCCTTCTAGCTGGGCACCAAACAGCTGTCTGCCGATAACAGCTTTCACTCACCACCCACAGGGCTGGGAGCCCAAGCTACAGTCTTAGAAGCAAAAGATCCCTCTCCGGTTACCACACCTCGGAGCTGGTTCTAAACTTGCGTGTCTACCTGCCCTCCGCCCCAGGAGCCACTCTTAGCCAGGTGGTCAGCATTTTGAAGGGGGGTCCCACGCCCTGGAATGCCCACTTCAAGGCTAGACAGAGGTTGACAAGCTGAGGCGATTCCTGTAACAAAGAAGGTGGGCTGAGGAGAAGATGAGGGCAATGTGAGCTGTCTTGCACTATCAGGGCAGCGTGGAGAGACGTCCGTGTCGGGGTGGCGGCGTGATGCAATCTCGGCAAGCAGCTGCTGCCAATTCTAGGGGGGGGGGGATTAAATTAAATTCAGCAACAAGCGGCCATGATTGTGAGAGTTACCAGAGCTGCACAATGCAAGATTACGGACCTCAACAAATTCTGAAAATAGCTTAATTTCAACACTGAATCTCTAGCGGGATTAGCAACTGCTCAGAAAAATAATTCTCATTAGGACTGATTTTTTTTCTTTTCAGCTCAGCATTGGACAAGGCCGTTTCTCTTCATGCCACCACCCCATTCAATTAAAAAAAGCTACACGCTTTAAGTCACAGGTGGGGCGCATGGCCAACAGCTGTGACAAGAGTTGTAGTCCAACAACATCTGGAGGGCCACGAGTTACCTGCCCTTTCCCCCCCCCTTGCAAGGAACCCAGGGCAGCTTACATAGCTCTCCTCCTCTCCATTTTTATCCTCGTGAGGTAGTTTGGGCTGAGAGTCTGTGACTGACTCAAAGTCACACAGTGAACTTCATGGCTGAATGGGAACTAGAACCCAGATCTCTTGAGTCCCAGTCCAACACTCCAACCACTATACTACACAGCTCTTTAGGCAAATAGGCAGACTTTGTTGTATTATGCTCTTCTCCACAGGCTGGCTTGCCCAGTAGATGTGCTCAGAGCTCCACCACCAATAGTGTACCAATAGTGTACATTTTGACATGAGTGCTAGTTAGCATTGAAAAACGGCTATCTTTATTTCAAGGCTAAAACTGTTAGTTGTTGTTTTGTTTGGGGGTTTTTTCTTCATTCACCATGGAAATTAGTCTTCCAGTCACCCCACCTCCCAAAGATGTACCAGCTTTACTATGCTACTGGATCACCTGGCTGGAAAAGGAACAGCAATATTTGAATGAAAAGTGGAGCTGTTCACTTCCACCAGCTGAAATTCCAAGATAAAAAGCATCTTAAAATCCATCAGACCAGTATGGTATTATTAGTGGGTGGGTGCCTGATCTTGAGAGAAACCCAATAGGTTTAGTTATGCTTTTCTACCTAATACCAATTGGGCCAACAAGAGCTATGACAGATAAGATTGTTCCCTCCTGAAGAAGACATCTCAACTCGTCTTCTACCACTTTATCTCTTTAATTTACTTTTACCTCTCATTCATACTTCTAAAACAACTTTGAGCATCTGTGAATATTCATCTCCTTTAGTGTTCACAAACTGCCAATATTTGAAGCTCACTAAGGCTGTAATCCTAAAATCCCTGCGGGGCTGGGGCGTGTCCCAGGGGCCATGGGGTTTTCAGATCTCTCCCTCCAGTGTCAGATGTCCACTCCAGGCCCTGTGGAAACCTCTGATGTTGGTTACTGTCAGAGGTGGTGGGGAAGGACCCTCAGCTCTCCTGCCCCCACCCAGCCAGCAGTTCCTCATCAATGCCAGCTCTGAAGCTGGTAGAGATCAATTCCCTCCCATTGGTTTCAAAGACACCTCCCCAACCTCCACACCTGTTTCAAAGAGGAGAGTGCAATGGAAAATACATTGCAACGTGATCTCTTCCTTCAGGACTGAGATACAGAATTAAAGCTGGTGTGCATACCCAGGGCACCATTTGGCCTACCAACTTCCAAGCCAACTCCATGACCTACCATCCCAATCCCTATGCTGTCTGCTTCACATGCTCCTATGAGGGTTACAACCAAACTTTTGAATAAGTGGAAATATGACTGGCATCCAGCACGTTACCCAACTCTTTGGGTAGATGAGCTACTGCCCTTGCTAAGAAGGCAAAAGTCCCTGGGACTTGACCATAGCTCATTCTCTGGCATCATGAGTGACGGCTTGGCAGAGAATCCACTCTTGGCATTGCGAGCTTGGAAATGCAGAGGCACTGACATCATCAGGGTGTGGATCCCAAGCGACGTGATGGTTCATCATGTTCCATCTTATCCACGTTCAACCTCCCGCAACTATCCATACGGCCTCCGCCTTCTCCAGCTCATGGCAACAGGGATCCTTGATTCATCCTTTGCTTGCCGTTAAGGGTTTGTCTCACTTGCCAGGCTTTCTAGAATGAGGCCTTTTGTTCGGAGGTGTTATGACCTAGCCGTGAAGGCTCCCTTTCTTGGCATCGAATGGCATCGCCAATTCTGTCACTCATTCGGCTTTCCAGTTAACTCAAGGATAAAAGTTTTTGTGTTTTTTTAAGTCTCTCCTCTCAGGTAAATTGTTGTTTAAATGAATTTGACATGTGTATTGGGAAAAGGGCCTTTCACCATACTGGCAGCCTTCCCCAACTTGACACCCTCCAGATATTTGGGACTTCAACCCCCACCATCCCTGACCATTGGCCATGCTGGCTGGGACTGTTGGGAGTTGTAGTCCAAAACAGTTGGAGGGCACCAGGTTGGCAAAGGCTGCCATATAACATTAAATGTGTAGTGTGTAGCTAATTCTTACTTTAATGTACATGTTTGGAGCCCTGATCCAGATCAGGACCACTGTGTGTGGGGGGGTGGAGTTAAACCTTCCCACACATCCCCATCTCCCCTAAATCCTCCCCATGGGCAGGGGCTAAAGAAAGAAAGAAATCTCTATTGACACCAATAGAGTTTTTTCTTTAGCCCCCTTATTGTGGTAGGGGAACTGTGATTTAGTGGGAAGTTTAACACACACCCTATCCCACACACAGTGATTGTGGGCTTATATGTTTACAGTAAAGTAAGAGTTACTCTACATTAAGCAAAAAAAAAAACAAAACCTCCACCCTTACTGGATCTTTCTCCTTTCAGTTTCTTTGCAATATTACAATGGGCCTCTTTAAATGGCAGACACGTGGTTCGAATCAAGGAAAGTCCTCCCTTGACAAGTTCTATATGTTTCTGTGTGTTTCAATTTACAACCACTAGATGGTGTTGTCATTATAGCACTAAACTGGCTTTTTACACAGCAGATAGATGGACTAATGACCATTTTTGCATTATCTCCAATCTTTTTGAAAGCAGGATAAAGGGAGGAAAGCGCAGGAGTCATCCTGGAGTTTAAGAGGTTGTGTGAAGGACCCACTATAACTTCCATGAGTGACCAGTCATGAGCATGCAATAAATTGCTTGTGTATAAAAGCCCTAAATTAACCAGCTAGGATCAGTTACATGCTATGCATTTAACATGGTGTGTAGTTTAGCCTACAATTGGAAATCTGGCATGACCTGGTTGAGGCTAATGGCTTCTAAATGCAAATAAAGAAAGGAATCATATCTTCTTCACCACGTAGGGCACATGGGCTTCTCTTGTCAGGTGTGCATATGTCAGAAAGTGACAACACCCTCACCAACGTATGTATCCATGGCAAAATAGATGCATTCATGCTTGTCAAACATGGCAGCATGCGTATGGTTTTCCTAGGTGGATATAAATCCTAAAGAGCTGCTATTGGGAAGCCTGAGTCAAGACCTGTTTTTAAAACCTAAGAAATTGCCTTTGTCCAGCAGACCCAGTGCCTACTCTGACGCAGTGGCTTTCCAGGGGCACAGACAGATATTTTATTCCATCACCTGCTACCGATTCCTGCCTTTGCCAGGGACTGAGCCTTCTGCATTCGAAGCCCCAGTTTTGAGTGATGGTCCCTCCCCATCAGAACTGTCTTGATAGATTTAGACCAGTTCCAGATATTTTAGCCTATAGGCTCCCACAGTCCCCGACCATTGGCAACATGGCCTGGAGTTGATGTGAGTTATCTTCCAAAACTTCTGGAGGGTGCGGGGTTGCCTGCCCCTGATATATTTTATTTTTTATTTGTTTATTACAACATTTAAAGCTCCACATCTAAACATATTCTGGAGTGGCATGTAGACCAAAGAATCTGCCATAATTCAGTAGCAGCACTGGCAAGGAATGTGTGGCCTTCCAGATGTTGTTGGATTGGAACTCTTATCAGCCCTAGCCAGCATAGCCAAAGGTAAGGGATCATGGGAGTTGTAAGCCAGAACATCTGCAGGGCTACACATTCCCCATCTCTGCTCTTATAGTGGCCAACCAAATACCTCTGGAAGCTCACAATGGAGGTGATGGAGATCACATTCCCCTGTTACTTATCTCCAAAGTCTAGTCATACAATGTGTGCTGCCTTTACACACATACACCTCAAAGCCACTGTAGGTGTCCCCTATCATTCTTTTTCCTCCCCAGCCTGAACTTCATAGGTGGAAGAATAGGACCTGGAGGTTAACCAATGAGAGCCAGGGGACGGATTGTTTAGATACATTGATGTGTGTAGTTCATGTAGGTGGTGGATCCTGGTTGCATCAAGTCAGTGTAGCGCAAAGCCCAGCTGGAAAGGCAGCTCGGGTTCAGGCTGTTTGAGTGAGGCTCAAGAACCAGCTGGGGGATCAGGTAGCAGCGCAATGCAGTATCAGTAACACGGTCCAGGCCGAGTGTGTATGCTCCACCGGATGCAACCCGCTCCTCTGCATTCTAGCCGAGGACACATGATCCCTGCATAATCCCACCAAGCTTCTGTGCAGGGAGAGGAAAGCAGGGGAGACCTCTGCCCTTCAAAATTCCAGTTCTCCATTCCTCCAGCTCTAGGCAGCCTTAATGTTGGGAGTCCCTACCCCACCTTTCGAGCTTGTGCTGACTATAAAAGAGGGCCGTTAAGCTAGTTATCTTATGGGGGGTGGTTTCAGATTGAGACCACCAAGGATGGTACCTGGCCAGGGCCAGATCTACAGTAAGCAGGATATAACACTTTGAAAACGGTATATGTAATGTGTCCTGGGCCCAAAACAGTTGTCAAAACCATTATAAACTGTTATAAAGCAGTAGTGTAGATCCTGCCCAGTTGAACCAATCTGCGGCTAAGGCAACCACCTGTTTTCTTCCTGTTTTAAAATCAGTGCCTGATCAGAATGCATTCCGAGATCAGCATAAAATGACATTGCTTATCAATAGTCAATTTTTCTCTCTCTGGCCCCATTGGCATGTGTGAGGCAGAGCACTGCCTTACTGCAGCAGGATCCAAAAGAAAGATCAACATTGATATTGGGATTAACATCATACACAACAGACCAGGTGTATATGGACACACCCAACAACAGCAACTAAAAATGCACATGCTTCCCGGTCTAACATTGACGTGTAAGGCAATGGCTAGTAGTCATGATGGTCATGCGGAATACTACCTTCAGGAGCAGAGGCAGCATGCCTCTGAACACCAGCGACTGGGGAACCATGGTGGGTGAGGGCTATTGTGCCCATGTCCTGCTTGTGAGCTTCCCATAGCCAGCGTGTAGAATGGCCATATGTCGTACTTGACAGGGCACAGTCCTCTGTTTGAAGTGCTGTCCGGTCCATCTCTGGGATTAAGAAACATCAGATGGGGCCTTGAAGTCGCTCATCAGCATTTAGCACCTGAGGAGCAAACTGAGCAAGCACACGGTTCACCTGCTCAGTCTTCCCCCACTGTGGTGAAATAACTGTATTTCTATTTGAATTGTAGTTATTCTTTCTACCTTTGCTTCTATGCATATAAATTAGCAGGTGGCATTTTGTGCAACTCTGAGCCCTCTTTTGCCCTCTGTTTTGGCAATGCATGTGACTGGCCACCCTTTGGCCACTGTGAAAAAATAGGATGATGGACTATTGTATGTATGTATGTATGTATGTATGTATTACATTACATTTCTATACTGCCCAATAGCCAAAGATCTCTGAGGACTAGATAGACCTTTAGCCTGATCCACCTTGGCTCCTCTTATGACCAAAAGCCAGCTTAATCAGGCTGTTGCAAATTCTGTTCTTCTCCGAATCTCACTTTCTTTCCAGTTCCTCTTTCAATACATAAAGCGTATCTGTTTAGAATCCAAACCATCATGGCTTCCCCAAAGAATCCTGGAAGTGGTCGTTTGGTGAGAATGCTGAGATTTCCATTACAGATTCCTAACCCCTTCTTCCGAAGATGGGGGTGGCCAACTTTTGGCCCTACGGATGTTTTGGCCTACAACTCCCATGATCCTTTACCACTGGCTATGCTGCCTAAAGCTGATGGGAATTGTAGGCAAAAAGATCTGGAGATCCACTGCCCTCGGAACCTGATTACTGAGGTATCAACTTCCAGTGTCCCAGCCAAAACAAAAAGAGCCTTTGCCACTTTAAGGACTAACGAAAGCTTATGTTACAATAAATCTGTTATTCTTTGGGGTGCCAGAAGACTTCACTGGAATTCCCAGAGTTCTCTGGGAAGAGTGTGAGACTATTTTTTAAACCAGTTTTAAGTCTGTAGTATAGGTATATGAAGATGCTGAGATTCAGCAAAGCCTAATAGGGACTCTTTTTCATCCTTCTTTATGTGCAGCTTCAGACAACCAATAAACAAGACATGTACACAATGGCCCTATTCTGAAGACACCTTAAACCATGCCTTTAATCATGGTGGTTAAGCCAGAAAGCCAGGCTGTGTTCAGGAGACACCGTAAACCACAGCTGTAACCACAGCTTTTTGCCTTATTCACCGTGGTTAAAGCCATGGTTTAAGGTGTCTTCTGAATGGGGACAATGTCAAGCTCATCCCAAGCAAGACTTCTTCCCACTGTCTATCTTTTACCCATTAAGAGATCAGTCCTACTACTTTCACCCTGGGCAATCCAAACACAGAGGCTTACAATGATCCACTGCAGAATAGGACATGTGGCAGAGGCAAGCTTCACCTCCCTGTCTTCCCACTCTGCATTTTCGCTGGACAGCTTTTTTTGCCCATCTAGCTGGGGCACTTCGGGGGCGGGGGAAGGAGGTTAGAGAGGCCTCAGGATAGCTCATATCCTAGACTTTCCAGTCTCCTCCCGTTCTCACCCACCCTTTACCCTCTCTCCAAGGTTGTGTCCCTGACCTCAGAGAGGCAGCTGGTGGAGTTTTTTTGCTCTGGGCTTGGAGCACAGATACTCCTGTCCAGGATCAGAGCATTGTCTCCATGCTTGGATCCAAGATTCTGAAATATCCCATACCCCCCCCCCACCCGATGCTGTCTAGGGACCATAGGATTGCTCCCTAAAGGTGCGATCCTAGACATGTTTAGATGGGGGGGGAAGGTCTTCAGCTCCCAGCATGCCCCAGCCAGGCATGGGAGTTGTAGAGGGTATTCAGTGTGAATATGGGAAGGGGTTCTCATGCATGGGCAGGCTAGCCCTGCCCCATAGATGCCAATACCCTATTGGCATTTCTCTGGTCAATCAAGATCTGCATCTTATGGAGGGAGCCTTATGCACATACATTCATGCATGTTAGGGCCCCCTTCAGACTGATGCTGGCAAGGGGATGTGGCTGATGTGCACAGGGGTCTAAGACTGCAACTCAACCCATGCAACTCATCGCCAGGTTCCTTTGCACTGCTAATAATCACATCAAAATTCCTGGAGTGAACCATGCCTTTTTTGCACTGGAGGTCACTGTTTGACTGTTGATGTGAGGAATCCCGCTCCAGAAGCCTGGGAAAGAATGCCAGCTCACAGCTGGGGCATGAAACCATTTTTGGACCAATGTTTAGTTCAGGTCCCATTTGCTCCAGCAAACTGACATGCCAAGAATATGAGTCGAGGGGATCCATGTGGAGTTCAGCACATGGTGAAGCAGGATTTGCAGACAAGCATTCTAGCTCCTTTATGCCCAGTTTACAATCCATGCCACAATTATAGACCTTCTCAAACTACTTTCATGAAGGTGTGGCAATGCCAGTAACCATAGAGTTTTGTGCAGGTTAGGTCTATCAAAGGCTATTAGCCATGCTAGCTCAATGGACCATCCACATTCAAGAGCAGTATATCTTTGTAAAGGAGGTGCAGAAGTAAAACAACAGAGCGGGGGTGTGGTGTGCTCTTGTTCTCATGGCCTGCTTATTTTATTTATTTATTTATTTATTTATTTATTTATTTATTACATTTCTATACCGCCCAATAGCCAGAGCTCTCTGGGCGGTTCACAAAAATTAAAAGCATCCAAAATATAAAACAACAGTATAAAACCATAATATAAAATACAATATAAAAGCTCAACCAGATAAAAACAGCAGCAATGCAAAATTACAAATTTAAAACCATGTTATTTAAAATTTATAGATTGTTAAAATGTTAGGAGAATAAAAAGGTCTTCACCTGGCGTCTAAAAGCATATAATGCAGGTGCCAAGCGAACCTCCTTAGGAAGCTCATTCCACAGCCGGGGTGCCACAGCAGAGAAGGCCCTCCTCCTGGTAGCCACCTGCCTCACTTCCTTTGGCAGGGGCTCACGGAGAAGGACCCCTGAAGATGACCTTAGGGTCTGGGCAGGTACATATGGTAGGAGGCGTTCCTTCAGATAACCTGGCCCCAAGCCGTTTAGGGCTTTAAATGTTAATACCAGCACTTTGAATCGGGCCCGGACCTGGACTGACAGCCAATGAAGCTGGAAAAGGACTGGCGTAATGTGGTCTCGTCGGCCAGTCCCTGTTAGTAAGCGTGCTGCCCTGTTTTGTACCAGTTGAAGTTTCCGGACCGTTTTCAAAGGCAGCCCCACGTATAACGCATTGCAGTAATCCAAACGAGAGGTTATCAGAGCATGGATAACTGTAGCTAGGCTATCTCTGTCCAGATAAGGGCGCAGCTGGTATATCAACCTGAGCTGATAAAAGGTGCTCTTTGCCACTGAGTTCACCTGTGCCTCAAGTGACAGTTCTGGATCCAAGAGCACCCCCAAACTACGGACCCGATCCTTTTGGGAGAGTGCAACCCCGTCCAGGACAGGGCAAACATTACCTCGCCGGACAGAAGAACCACCCGCTAACAGTACCTCCGTCTTGTCTGGATTGAGTCTCAGTTTATTAGCCCTCATCCAGTCCATTACCGTGCCCAGGCTTCAGAGAAGTATCCAGCTAGCCACTGTTGAAAACAGGCTGCTTGATTTGATGGACCTTTGCTCTGATCTGTTAGGGCCCTTCTTGCATTCTTATGTTTACGATCACTTGACCGCATCCTGGAGTCTGCATGGATCCACTCCACCCAGAATCACAAGAGCTTGCTAAGTAAACTGTCAACTTGCCAGATAATGTGAACCGTCCCTAAGGAGGAAGAGAGAGGGCCCACGAGGGGAGTAAGGTAGAGCCTGTGAAAGAGTTCCAGGTGGCACCACCTCCCTGTGATCTTTGCACCCCATTCCCAAATTAGACTTTTTCTGGGGGCTGCTCCTACCTCCATCCCAAGTACCAGAGCTTGGCCAGCGCTTTCTTACCCTGGCTTGCAGATGGATTCCAGGTTGAACCAATTGCTTATGTGGTGTGCAATTTATAACGTTGCTCCATTTATATACCCAGATTGTATTTCCCCAATTGCTAGGCATGCCTCTGGTGCCCTCTTCAGAACACAGGATAATATGGCACCCAAGGTGAAGATAATTCAGGAACCAGGAAAAGGACTTGGGGAAAGGATGTGACCATTATTAACCCTACAGTTTTGCATGGAGGGGCTGTTTCATGTAACTGTGTGTCTGGCTCAGTATTCTTCTGTCACATGCATGGGCAAAAGAATATGTCAAAAGGAATATTATTTGGGACAAAAGCAATGAGGCATCTTAAGCATCATTGTTTTCAGGGAAGATGTGAGCCTCTCAGTGGCTAGGCCCTTTTTAAAAACAAAGCCTTATTTTCCAAGTAGAAAAGCAGTATGGTGTAGTGGTTAGAGTGTTGGACTGAGACTCAGGAGATCCGGGTTCTAGTCCCCACATGGCCATGAAGCTCACTGGGTGACTTTGGGCCACTCACTGATTCCCAGCCTAACCTACCTCACAGGGTTGTAGTGAGGATAAAAATGGAGAAGAGGGCTGTGTAAGCTGCCTTGAGTTCCTTACAAGAGGAAAAGGGGGGATATAAATGTACTATATATATATATATATATATATTCTTAAAAAAAAAAAACTATCCAGGTGCATTGTGCATGCATCTAGACTGTCCACTAAACTGGCACTGTGATCAGTCCTTTTTCCTAGACAAAGACAGATACAGTCTGGAGTTCAGAGCTTTTCAATACTATGCTGTTTATCTGCCATATCTACTTTTGGTTTTATCTCAGAATTGAGATTTGAGTACTACACAAGGAGTGTTTCCTTACCTAGTTTTCCACTACATAACCTCTAGGAGGCACTGTAGTACAGCAGAATAGCACAAATACACAAGAGGAAATCACACTTCCTTTCATTTTCACAATTACATGCCGCATTTTCCCTGCTCTAAAATAAACTCGCCATAATAATAATAAGAGTAAAAAAAATATTTCTAACCCGCCTCTCCATTCTGATCGCTGGTTAGTCCCAGAAACAAAAGTGGAAGGTCATGACAGTGTTGAAAGAACCAGTAAACAGCCACATGCAGGGAATGACAGGTGCATGATAAATGCCCCATGTAGAAAAGTCCATAGCATCGAGCAGGGGGAAGGAAACAAAACAAAATAAAGTCATGCAAAGGTACTTCTTTTTTAACAAAAAAAAACACAAAAAAACAAAACAGAAGCTGGATACACCTGTTGCAACTTGGCCAACCTGATGACAGCTCTTTGGATCATGAGGCTTCAAGAGCTCTCGCACTCCCCACCCTGATGCATGCAACTTTTCTGCTTGTCTAGTGAGTTGGCTAAGGGTACCACCTTGCTAATGTTTGGCATTACCCTACCTTGACCCCATACCAGTGAAATGTGTAAACATCCAAGGAAAGAGTGGGGAACGAGTAACATGCATTTGACTGCGCTCCTTCTCTGTCGAACCAAAGCCGTTCAGCAGGATTGTCTGGAGTAGGATTCATGGGGTCCACGTAGGAGACGTTTCTATTGGATTAAAGAAATGTGGAAGCGGGGGCAGGTATTTACTTTAGTCCTTTCATCGTTTCTGGCGGGGGGGGGAGGGAGTTCAGCTCTGTGACACTGGGCCAAGGAGAGAGATCAGTTTACCAGACTGTATCACTCTTTGGAGCTAGTCTGTCAGCCCTAATGATCAAAGCACTTGACACCGTACCTCCAAGTTTCTTCTGTTGCTGGATAAGATGGAATGGTATGTGTGTGTGTGTGGGGGGGGATAACTCCTCTAACAAGCAGGAAATCACACAACCAGAAAAACAATTTGAAAAATAATTGTCCCTGCAGTTACGATGGCATGAACATTTAGCCTTTGATAAGCAGCCGTCTGTTCAGAAGAGCCAAGTATCCCAATACAGAGATTTTCTAGCCTTTTTGGAGCAAGCAGTGCAAAGTTCCTTGCATAGCCACTGACAGATATACCCCTTTAAAATTAGGTAGGGTTGCCAGCTTCCCCCACCCCTCCCCGCACTTTAAACTGGCTCTGCTCCTGTGTGTTTAACAGCAGCCTGAGGACTAATAAAGCAGCAGGTGAATAAAACCTTGAGAAGCTATGGCTTGTTCTGGGATTATTCAAAGTGATTAGCAAGCCACGGTGCATGGCTAACAAGCAACCCTGCAGTAAATGTGCTGCGTTCACACAATGCCATAACCCGCAGTTCAACAACAAACCACACAGAGTGGGTTACCCAGCCACTTTCTTTGGTCAGCAACTGCCTTACTTCAGATAGCAGGGGCACCTGGAGGAGAGCCCTGAAGTCGTCGTCAGTACATGGCCTGTGGCATTCTGCAGAGCAGAAAGAGAGAAGAAAAACAAGGCTATTGCATTGCCTTTGCTGAGAGACCACAGCCTTTGGCTCTCCCCAACTGTCACCAAGCTGGCAGCCTTCGGTCATCAGTCTACCAAAACTGTTTCCACCCCAGTTGATTATGATAAGAACTAGTTAAGAACTAGTGCCAGAGCTTGATCTTTTTCTTCCTCCTCCCTCATGCCTTTTTCCTCACATGTCATGTTTTTAAGAAAGCTTGAGGGTAGGGACCTTCTTAGTACTGATATTTGTAAGGTGCTCTTGGAGTCTTTTTAGCTAAAGTGAGGGGTACAAATACCATATAGAGCAGGCTTTCCTTTAAGTACCATACAGGCAGTGTCAGCCAACTTGTGGCCCTCCAGATGTTTTGGCTGGTGACTCCTATCAGCTCTAGCCAGCATATGGGATGATGGGACTTGTACACTTCAAAGTAAAACATCAGTACTTTGAATTGTGCATGGAAATGGACCGGAAGCCAGTAAAGTTCATTCAGTACCAGTGAGATATGTTCCCACTGACTAGTCTCAGGGGCTGTCTATATGTAGGCTCTGGATCTGCACTGCATCAGTTAAACAATGCAGGCACAGCTGTGCAGCCACCACGGGGCTTTCCTGCGAAGCTGCGGAGTGAAAAAGCCAGGGATTTACCCCAATGTTTTCAATTGGAGTGACATCAGTAAAGCTCTTCTGCCATCCAACGTCCCTTCCACCAGGCATCACCACCAGGTGGTGCCTGGTGGAAGGTGACTGGCGATTGGTTGCCTTCCACCAGGAAGAGGTCAGGGGTGGCTCCGGTACCCAGATGGCCACCCAGGAAACTCGTACTCCCTCCTCAACATCGGGATTACCTGACACCACCCTGGGAGAGGGAAAGCGCAGGGTTTGGGAGGGAGGTGACGCCAAGCCAGCACCATGAAGACAGATCCCCCCTCCCCAATTCAAGAGCCTTAGAGTTTTCTCTGCTAGCTTAAGTGCTCATAGATGGTGGGAGGATAGCGGGAAACATTGTCTGGAAGAAGAGGGGTGAAGGCGGATTTTTCCTCTCCAGCCAGCTTGCCAACACATGTTCAGCACAAATTGGGTCATCTGGGACTACTCAGTTTCCATGCAGGAGGGGGCGTGTTGAAGGCTGGGTGGGTGGGTGGGTGCTTGGAAGGTTGGGTGCTTCCTACAATATGAGAAGCAAAGCTTCTACCCTTCCTTCCTGTCTGCACTTCCTTGTAGTGTTTCCCCATACCCACCCCATCTCTCAGACACTCTAGTAGCACTATAAGTGGGTCTGGCAGAAAGGGACACCGTAGGATTCCATCGTCCCTGGCAGTTAGAACTTTATTCAAATCTAGAACCAAAAATAACCCTCTTTTGCTCTAAGGGCTGCATTAAAGGTCACAAGTTAGCTAAGTATAGGCTGTCACCAAGTCGCTCCTATATTTAAAGCCACTCTGGAGCTCTGAAAATGACCATCTGTTAATAAGATCATATTGGCTGGGATCAGAGAGTTTGAATACACAGGCAGCAAGCTTAGGAGGTAGGGTTGACTTTCCCTGGGGAATTCACTGCCACAGGAAGGTGGGAAGGCCACTAGCATAGATTACTTTCTTGAAAGGATTAGATAAATACATGGAGGAAAGATGGCTGTGAGCCAGGCCCATGATACCCAGGAAGGTAACATTCCCTTTCAGTGGCAGTACTGATCGGTGATCAGTGATCAGACACTGAGGACTAAGAGGAGATGGATATCAGTGTTCTGTCTGCTTGAAAACTTTCTGGGGCAGCTGGTTGGACACAGTCAGAATGCATGTTTCTAGACAGTGCTGATATGACAGACCATTGCTCCCTCTAATAGCAAACACTGCTGGTGAGGGCCAATCATATTTTAGCCAAAAACAGGACATCTGAGAAGCAAGAGGGAGGTATCAGCATGCTTGGAGGAACCCTAAGTTTTGCAGAAGTACAAAAAGAAATCTGTATTACTATTTTAAAAACTAAGAAGATTAAACTCTCCCTCTCTTCCTGCTGCAGTCCTGATTCCGCTTCCTCCTCCCCCGCAGACATGTGCAATAAAGGCAATTATACACTGATTTAACATCATGTTTCATTTGGCTCTTAGGATGTTCCTTCTGCCAATAGCTGAGCTAGCAGCAAGAGTTGGGAACTTAACAAATTTAGCACAACCTCATCTCAAAAAATAACCCTAGGAATCTACTTAATTCTGCCCCACTGGTTGCCATCTGATTCCTCTGTTGTGGTATCAGGAACACATAAGAAGAAGACACTGCTATGCACTGTAAATCCAATGGTGGTAAATTTGATTCACAGACAAGCAACACAATGGGCCAGTTCACTCAATCAAACAGCCTACTGTGGCTTATATTTACCTGTGTGAGTGGCCATTTTGAATATTCAAGCTGCAGCCATGTTGTCCGTACCTGTGGACCGTGGGTTATGCAAAGGTTAAACAACCCTCGTATAACCCTAAAACAGACCATGGGTTCTTTGAGGGTTGTTTAAGCCTTGCATAATCTACAGTCCCCAGGTTCAGACAACACTACGTGTCCATGGCTTGAATATTTAGGATGGCACCCGTGGGTGGCACGGATCATCATGGCTTAAATAAGCCGTGACCAACCACAGCAGTTGTGTGAACCTGGTCACGGTGTTCAGCACCCCTGAGTTCCAACAAGCTGGACTACTCTGGTGGCAGTGGGGGAGGGAACCACATCAGTCTTTTTTGTGGGAAAACAACAAAAGACTCTTGTAACACCTTAAAACAAATACATTTATTATGGCATACATTTTCAAGGAATAGAGCACAGGATCCGGCCTCCTCCAGATGTTGGACTATGACTCCCATAATCCCTGACCATGCTGGCTGAGACTGATGGGAATTGTAGTCCAACACATCTGAAGGGCACCAGGCTGCAAGTATAATATATATATATATATATGGTGTAGAGGAGAAAAGAACGTAAAGTTTACATTGTAGACAGTGGGGTCAAATGGCAATAAAATACATTAATTACTGCTGCTGTGGATGGTCCCTGAACTGAATGGTCACAGACTGTACTTTTTCCATTTCATTGGCATATGATCCCACTATTTACATTTTTCTTTCTTTCTTGTGGCTGGATCTTGCGACTGTTACTACAACAGCCACAGCAAACGTACACTATAGATCAAGGGAGTCCAAACGCATCTTGATCGTTCTCTTTCTTGTTTCCTTGTATCCAGAAAGGGAATCCCGAGAGCATGAGGAGCCAACCACATCAGAGATGGCGGAGGAGACCTACTCACCCAAAATATACAGGAACAAGGGACATGGGCGCCTCTCTGATCTAAAGGTTGTGGCCCTGAAGAAAGATCGCCTGAAGAAGTTGACTTTATCCAAGTTTGTGGGTGGGGCAGAAAACACAGCACACCCTCGGGTCGCAGCCCCTGAGCAAAGACCAGAGTTTGAGCTGGTGAGTGCAAACCTCCCTGGAGCTCCACAAGACAGCTTCTCCTTTCTCTTTATCCCTGCACTCCATCACTTATCTTCCCTTCTTTCTTTCCCCTACCACCTTCATTTCCACCATAATTGTCATGGCAGTGGGGAATGATTACAGAGAGGGTGTTTGTGTACTGATTAGTGGGAGACTTGAAGCTGAGGTAGGGTGACCATATGAAAAGGAGGACAGGGCTCCTGTATCTTTAACATTTGCATAGAAAAGGGAATTTCAGCAGGTGTCATTTGTACATATGGAGAACCTGGTGAAATTCCCTCTTCATCACAACAGTTAAAGTGCAGTAGCTATACTAGAGTGACCAGATTTAAAAGAGGGCGGGGCACCTGCAGCTTTAACTGTTGTAATGAAGAGGGAATTTCACCAGGTTCTCCATATGTACAAATGACACCTGCAGAAATTTCCTTTTCAATACAACTGTTAAAGATACAGGAGCCCTGTCCTCCTTTTCATATGGTCACCCTAAGCTGAGGCCCATATTTCTCCAGCTGCTCGTTCAAACCACTGTAAATAGCGATGTTCACCCACACGGAGAACTCTTGATATTCAGCAGCTTGTCACATACATCAGTCAGTTTCCTCCAGGGAGGCTCTCTACTACCTGCTCCATGAGGCTATCAGATATGCCAGAGTTTGAACAGATTGGACAATATGTCCCCTTTTTATAGTTCCCATTTTATGTCTGTCAGTTTTAGTGTGCCCATATTCAATTGCAGCCCCCCTTCCTCCACATTGTAACTTTTCTGTGACATGCACAGGCTATTCCAGAAGGTTTCCCATTTTCTTCCCAACAAAAACAACTGAAAAAGTAAACGCATAATGGATTTCGATTTGGAACTCACTTGTTTCATTTCTTTTCTTTTCTCTTTGTTTTTTTAAGTGAATGTACATCCCATCTCACCCCCACCTCCCACAGCCACCCTCTTACGGGACTAATGTTCCAAATGGTGAGAATTTTTAGGCACATTCAGTGCTCCTCAAAATGAACAATGTATTGCATGCTCATGATTGGCCGCTCATGGAAGCTTCCATGTCTTTTACATGATGGCATCACGCTCCAGCGTCTCTCTTGTGTTTTCCAAGGAATTCCGCAGCTTAATTTGAAACAGAAATAAACTAGTAATAAAAAGACCCCTTTTCCATTTCAGTATGAAAATAGGAAATCCTGCAATTACATGAAGAAGACCGCAGCACCATCTTGTGGCTGTATAAATGAAACTTAACGAACTCACAAACAAAGGGGGGAAGGAGGGGGAAGGGAAGGGTGTGCAAAGGCAATACATTGTGATTGTGCGTGAAAACAGAGGCAGAGAGCCCTAGTAAAATTGTGGGATTTTCCCTGGCATAGAAATGCTCTCAGAAAGGCAATAGAGCAAGCACACCCTAGATACAATGAGTCATCCCCACCATTGCCCTGCCCTACTCAATGGAATATTTAGCATTCTAGTTCATCTGATCCTGTTTTGGGAGCTCAGTGCTTCATCATCTTCAGTGCTGGGTCTCTGGGCACCACCTGTTCTGAGGGCCTAACTGTTTTCTCCCTTTTGTCCTCCCTGTTTTCAGGGCCCTTGCCGGAGACAGATGGAGGCATCACTGCAGGAGCTGAAATCTAGCCAGCGAATGATCCCTCGCGCTGTCCACCTTCCCAACTGTGACAGGAAAGGCTTCTACAAGAGGAAACAGGTATAAGCGCCTATGGCAGTCAAGGAGACGTGCTTTGCAAACTAGAGGCAAGGGCAGTGTTAGGGTGGCCATTTATTCATCACCAAATCAGAGGAAATGGGCCTGTTCAGACAACATGCTAATCCACGGTTAGGCCACTAACTCTTTTGCAGCGAGTGGTTAGGGAACATGTTTAAACCGCGGTTATGTAGGAATGGTTCACATGACACACTACATCATGGTTCACACGACACTCTAAGCCATTGCGGGCCTGTTCAGACAACACATCATCTGTAAAAGAGTTCACATGCTCACCCTATGTGTGTGGGGGGGAGTCCTCAGTTTCACAGTCTTTTGAATCAGTCAATCCAATCTCTGAATAGTATTTTGTTCCCATCATGCCCTAAACTATGACTGTGTCTGATGATTTGATGTGCTTTACAATTCAAACTGATCATGATACAGGAGATCCATGACTAGCCTCTCTCACTGGTTTTGTTTTTGTTTTAATGATTAATTGAACAGAGAGGGGAATTTGAATCCAGAAATCCTTCCCATTTGCCCTATTAAAAAATTACATACCTTCTGAAGCTGGTATTAGTTGTGGCAGAGAGAAAAATAAAGACAGGTACAATATGGACAGAGAGTGCTCCCTGCCCTCCCCACCTCCAAAATCCAGCAGCCTTTGCCAGAAGCCAAATTTTGCTCATTTTTGGTTTTAGTTTAATTAATGTCTTATCCTCATGGTCCATAGAAAGCTCAGGTTACTTTCCTCTAAGATGAAAAAGAGGCTGGGTTCAACAACATCCTACCCCTCACTCAGTGATTGAGCTTGGTGGTGGTTGAACCGTGGTTTTTGTTGTTGTTGAACCGGAGGTTAGTGTGTTGTCCAAACACAGGACATTCTCCACAGAGTGGCTTGTTAACCTGAACAACCCAACAATAAACCATAGGTTCTGAAAAATAAGCCACACCGCATGTGTGGGTTAGCCTGCTGTGTGAACCCAGCCATTGTCTTGTAGGGAAGCGGAGTGTGTGGGGGGGGGGGGCTAATTATCCCAGCTCCTCCCTCTCACTGTTTTATCTTTTGGGTTTGTTTGTTCCTCCTCTGCAGTGCAAGCCATCTCGGGGCCGGAAACGTGGGCTGTGTTGGTGCGTGGACAAGTATGGACTGAAGCTGCCGGGAAGTGATTACGTAGCTGGAGACCTCCAGTGTCACAACTTTGATAGTGGCAACACTGAGTGAATGACCCCTCTTGCCTCTCCCTGCCAGAGCCCTTCCCCACCCATCACCTACCCCACACCTCACGGCGCCCCAAGAGACCGATTCCTTTCATCTCATTTAAGAAACTGAGGACCTCGGAATCTGTAGCGTGTCATCAGCCTCTCTCAATGGCAAAGGCAGAGACTAAAGGAGAAAAGGCAACACGTTAAGCCAAAAAAAGAAAAAAAAGAAAAAGGGAAGATGATGATGATGATGATGATGAAGAAGAAGAAGGAGACGATGATGACGACGATGATGACAACAAGCCAGCCACCTCCCTTGGGACATGGCCCTAAAAGAACCTCAAAGGCCACTTTGCTTGCACCCAACTCCACACTGCCACCCAGACAGCACTGACGTAGGAAGCTCTAAGAAGCACTTGAATTACGTTTTCTTTTCTCTTTTCTTCAATTTTGTGGGTCTAAAACCTTTCAGATTTGAAAAGTGTGTAGTTTAACCAGCAGAATCCTAGGACAAGCAGGCCTCTCACTTATAGATACAGATATTCTGGCATGTTGCTTTAAAAAAAAAACACTTCATTTTTTAGGCCCTCTCCCTTACCCCAGGATGCAACTTTATTTGCTCTTGTGCGCACGCACACTCTCTGGTCTTCTTTTTAATAAAAGGAAATGGTCAGAGAACAACAGAACCAACAGCAGGATAAAGCAAAGCCAATCATTAAGAATCCAAAGCTTTCTGTTCCCATTGACTAGTCCCCATGGGCAGTAAGTAAGCGGTTTGACCTGGTTATTTAAGGTGTCATTGTACAGCCCCTTCCTATGTAAATACAGATGTGTGCACCTGTTTGCTCTTTGTTGAACATGCCCCTTTGCTTAAGGCAGAGCCCTTTGATTTTTATCATGGGTGAAGGCCTAGAAGCTCCTTTGGAGTGAATTGTGAACCTCAAAGGTGCTCAAGGTTGTGTGTATTTGTAGGCCCAAGTTGGAAGTAACACTGTGTCAGGTCGCCTGCAGGCCCTAAATGCATACCTTTTTCATGGCTTATGTAAACAAACCTGCAGATTTCCACATCCCTGATAGGCTAGGAAATATTATCACCCTCTGCCTTTCTGTTGTAAGGATGAGGGGTGCGTGGAAACACAACTGATATTTCACTCTAATAACCAAAACGTTGTCCTTCGCACGGACCATCTCAAGAGGTTAGTTCATGATTTATAAAATCACACCTACTAGAAATGTAAACTTGATCCATAGCCAGATAAATGTTTTACCAACTTCCACTTGTCTATGGAATGTCTGGATGTCTCAGTAGACAGAGGCCTCTGCTCTTTCAAAGTGTACTTGAGGAACCGGCTGTGAGTAGGTTGCCACCTTTTTTTCCTGACAGGGGCTCTGGATCTTTTAGTGGTTACTTGGCGAGCAGGAATTCAATAAGCGTGGTGGGGAAAGCAACGTCTCTTTAATTTCTGGCTGTTGTGCCACTGCGAAAGGCGCAGAGCCTCTGTCTGGAAAGGGAAAAGTACTAACTCGAGCTGTGAGAACAAACAGAATGGCACATATAAACTGCCTGCAGAAACCTTTGGTTTGACAGCTTTCATATTCAGCTTTCATATTCAGGCTTGGGCAGACCACTAAAGCCTTTTTATTGTTATTATTGCTGTTGTTGTTAACATTTTGAACTCCTTGGTATGCTTCCATGGACAATGCCATGACAAGGGTCTTTCTGTGCCCATGACGATGAATGAGAATGCACAAAAACAACTGCAACGCCGATGGAACGTCCATCGCTAACGTTGGAGGAATCGCTGAAATAGTAACCATTCGGAAGCATCAGGCCACTTGCAATTGGCCCGAGGGTGCAAAAGAAGTGGAACTGTTAGCGATTGTTCCCTCCTAGAGGAGGTCTCCAAAGGACTTGATGACCTGGGGTGGCTGGCTGCACGCACTTCCAGACCATGCGCTAATCAGAAGCATGGAGACAGAGAGACACACAGAGAGACAAAGACACAGAGAGAGAGAGAGAGAGAGAGAGACGCTTTCCTGTGGCAGGCAAAGAAAGCCTGCGTTGCCTGCGGAGCAGTGGGAAAAAGTGCCATTGATAGGAGGACCCGAAGGACACCCACGACACACAACACACACACACACACACACACTACTAGCACAGATGAAAGGGAAATAAGGAATCTTCCTGGCAGAATGGCCACTGCATGAAAGTGACTGTGGTGGTGCGTTTTGCTCCATATACACACCCCTTTACCATCCATCATGTTCAGCTCCAGAACAAAGCTAAAAAGCCTACCATAGCTGTCCTTGCTGAGAATGTGAGAATTGGCCAGAAGATCTGAATCAGGGAATCAATATTTGGCAGTCTCATTTTATGGAGCATTGGGGAGAGGTTTCTCTACCTTTGGAGGTGCAGAGACCTGGAATTATTAGGGTGGAAACAAAAAAAAAAAATCCTCCCAAGGTAAAAGCTTTCAAAGTCTGATTGTTAGGGGTAGAATTCCCACCACAAATTTCAACAATGCAAACAAAATCCACTCTGTTTTTTGACCCATATCTTGATCTTTGATCCAGATATTTGTTAAGTTCAAATTTCCAGAGATGTGGAAAATTGCCTCTAGGTATTCCATCTGTCCCTTTCCCTCCCCTGGGCTTTGGCAGCAGTAATGAGACATTTATACATTTACTCCTCAGAGTTGGAGCTAAACCTACAATGTGCTCCTGTCCAACAAAAAAACGAACTGTGCTTTGACTGGGGCATTTGCTACTATAACAGCTGTCCCCCAGCCCTGATTTAGGCTGTGGAAAGGTGAAAATGCCCCTTTATTACCTGCCTTTGGGTTGTGTCCTGATGGGATGGTTTAGCTATGCTTCTTGGCTTAACTGGATAGGCTTTGGGGTGCTCTGCTGACTTTGGGCTAGGTCCATATTTAGTCCTACTTATGGTAAACCTATTGAGTCAAATTCTTCTCGATTTCGATGGATTTACTCTAAGTATGACTAAATCAGGATCCAAATCAGGATCCAATCAGTTGGAACAACCAGAACAACCCTAACCAATTGGCTTCTTCCCAATTCCCTGGAAACAAGCATGGTACAGTCCACTTACACCAATCAAGGGAGCGCCTATCGGCCGGGAGGAGAAATGCCTACCAATTTAAAGGTTCGATACAAGGGTTCCACGAATGGACATATGTGCCACAAATAGGATGCAAATTTGTGGTAATGATGAAAGGGAGGGCAAGTACCCAAGATGCCTTCTTTTGCCAGAAATAGCCACAAACTAATGTCCATGCAGGAGACCTATGTGGGGCATCTGGGCGATCCCTGAGATTTTTTGTCAATCAAGAGGAAAGAAATCATGCAAAGATTTCTCCTTCTCTGGCAATAGCTTTCAGCGTGGTTGACTCGTAGAAGCTGATAAATCACTTGTCTTAGATTTGATGGCATGGGAAAGGTCCTGTCCACATCCCTCCTTCCCCATAAAACAGGGGTGGGCAACACATGGCCCACGGAGTGCCAAAATGTCAGTGGCAAATCGGCAATTTCAGCACTTTTGTTATTTGTTTTTGGGGTGCATCCTGTGGACTGCAGCCTGCGCTGATGGTCTAAAATGGCCTCTGGGCCTCTAGAAGTTGCTCACCCCTGCCATCGAAGATTATGGAGACAACCCTAAAGCCACACACAGGTCTCTTAGCCATACACAGCCAGGATAATAGCCAGGATTCCAAGAAGGGGAGATCTAAAGTGTCATCAAAGTCATTTGATGTGGGAACCCCCCAAATGAACAGCCATAAAGACCCGTTGTTAATGGCCAAGCCAGTAGGTGACGTAAGGCTTTAAACTGCCCCTGCCATTTCCAGGAGGTAACTCCTTCAGGGAATTCCTGCGGTCCTCCAGCATAGATGTGTCTGGTTCTAGACCGAGCAACAAAATGGCCCCACAAGACCTGGTGATATCTATGCTAAATCAGAGCTCACACAACTGGCTTCTGAGCTATTTGAAGGTGGTGGTTCAAATGGGCCCCATTATGAATGAAGGTGAGGCTTCCAAAAGTTGCATTGGGGTCATTTTGCTCACTCCCCAGTAGATGCAGTGCGCTTTCTTCCATGTGTCAGTAGTACATGGGACATTTCCAAGCCAGGATGGCTATGGGCTGGAGAGAAGCAGAAGGCTTCCATTGCTTAGGGTTTTAAAACAACCAACCTATATTGTTAAATGTATATTAAACAGGAGGAAGGGATGTGTGGAGAGGTAAATATATAATCTACGTAGCATATAAGGGGCAGGAGTTGTGCTGGGCACATGAAAGGAAAGGCACTGGGGCAAATTTACACTGCAAACTTACACTGGCTCTGTAGCTGTTTGATAGCCAGGACTTTCCCCCAAAGCATGACGGGAACTATAATTTGCTAAGGATGCTGAGAATTCTGTTGGGAGACTCCTAGGTCTCCCTCCTAAACTACCCTGGGGAGAAGGAAGACCCTTAAAGCAGTGTGAGTCTGTAGTGCAAATACGCCTTTAACTGCATAAGATGAAAAAATGTTACTAAAATCCCTCTCCCTTCCCAAACAGTGGAGAGAGTCTCTTGGCCCTCCTCCTGAATTGGTTTCACCCCAAACCATCTTTCTTTCTTTCTTTCTTTCTTTCTTTCTTTCTTTCTTTCTTTCTTTCTTTCTTTCTTTCTTTCTTCCTTCCTTTCTTCCTTCCTTCCTTCCTTCCTTCCTTCCTTGTTATGTATCTTTTTGTTATTTCCTGGAACTTGAAAACATTTCGCTCCATACAAAATAAGAGTCCTTCTTAGGCAGTACACCAGCAGAGAGGAACATGTGACCACCCAGATGTTCCTGGACTGCAATTCCCATGATCCCTCACTATTAGCTATTAGGGCTGATGGGAGTTGCAACCCAATAACATCTGAAGGGGACACAGAGATAGCCTCTTGACCTTCCATCTCTCTCTCTCTCTCTCTCTCTCTCTCTCTCTCTCTCCCACACACACACACACAGTATGTGTGTGTGTGTACAATCAGGAGAGGTGACTCAGAGTGGGTAATATTGACACCTATGTGTAGACTTCAGCCACTAGAAGGCCAATCCCTCTAGATTAACTACAGCAGCACTCAAAAGTTAGCTGAAAGGCAGGGAAGCCACTGCCCTAACCCATGCAAAGTTACTACTGTTCTAGCAGCATCCCTTTCTGAGATTGGACTTAGGAAGGGTAGAAGATCTTTCCAAGCCTGGGTGTCAGTTGCTTCCTATAGAAGGCTCCACCAAGGCCATGTCCCATCAGCAAAAAAGGCTAACTTTGCTGTGCTTGAACCAAAAGTGGGATGGCAGCTCAGTATGTCTTTAAGAGGACTCCAGCTAACCACCGGCATGACCTTGGCTGAGTTTGATCACTGTCTAGGAGCACTGAAAAAGTGCAGTACAATCAGGCTAGTGAAAATCCTGGGGAGCACTGAAGGCTGCAAAAGATGCAAAACAGCTAGAAACTAAGAACTTGTGGGAAACCTTTTTCTTTTCCCCAACCTGTAACTTTTGAATCACTAATGTAAGAAAGTATGGGAGAACAAAATCTGTTTGAAATGAGGCTAGTTTAAACAAAAACCACAGCAAAGGCAGTTCTGAACCTTCTTACTCAAGGGCCATCCATCCATAAGTCTTTGCTCTTTACACCACCTACCAACCCTTCATCTCCAAGTCCATTTGCCTATTATGAGTCACTGGATTCAGTGCTCATTTCTGGCAACTCATCCTCCAAGGTCTCCTTGACCATAAGCCACTGGTGAGGGTCACACATCCCAGCATCTAAATAATGATGGTGACGACATTGCAGAAATAGCAATTGTGCTGTTATAACCCGTCACCATCTCAGCTTGAAACATGGCATCCTTGCCATAAAATGAACAGCTTTCCCTCCCTCTGGCTCGCCAATATGGACAGGATCCAACACTGATGCAACTCTTTCCATCAGCAGAACTGTGTGGAGGGCAATTCTTGCTGCAGCCCCCTGCCCCACATAGATATCCTCAAAAGCCGTTGTTCCCAAGGACTGGGAAACCTTTGAAAGGCTTTTCTTTTCTTTTTTGTGCTGCATGGAGAATTGCAGTGGGCAGGGGACGAAATGCCCACCACATTTAAGCCTATATGACTAAAAATGATCTTCTCTTCACATGCATGTGCTCCCCAAAAGAAAACAGGCTACATTAACTAGTGAGGCAGATGAATATCACTGAGGTCAGGCCCTACCATTAGGCAGAATGAGGCAGCTGGTCTTGGGTGTCAGGAAAGGACAGCAAATTGTTAGGATTTTTTTTCTTAATTAATTGTTGTATTTTTACTGCCAGGGAGAGGCATTTTGGGGGATTTTCTGCCTCAGGTGCCAAAATAACTTGACCTGCCTTGGGTACTAAGCACCTTAATAGGGAGGGAGGGGAAATGACACACCACTTTGCTTCTCTGCCTCAACAGCAAACCGTCGCAGGCCGGCCTGCTCAGGATACAATCTCCATAGCTGACAAAGGAGAAAAGGCCTCTTTCGATTTTCTTCAAAGACAGAAACCGTCCTGTCCGAGTAATGCATGAGGATGAGGCGAGGCGGAAACAATAAACAACAAAGCAGTGGGGACGCTGTCCCTTCAGGGGCAGTTGCACAGCGAAAGTGCAGAAGAGGTTTCGGGGGCAGTTTTCACAAGGGAAATTGTTCAAGGAAGCATTGGGTAAGCTCTAGTCTCCAAAGCAGTGTTCAGTCTCCACATTTGCAGGTGGGAATCAAGAGCGTATCCAGATGCAGTGGTCCCCACTGCAGCTGATGTAGCCCTAGATAAACAATAACACCCAGAGGAGCGAAGGCCTGCTTTCAAGCTGAGATATTCCTTGCCAGTGCTGCTGTGGACAGTTCTATTTTGAAACCACTAGTACAAAAGCATATTGCACTATTTCTCCTCTCTCTTTCTCTCTCTCTTTCCTCCCTAACAGAGCATCTATAACGTGAGCAGTTGACAGGTCACTGGAGGACCAGGCCACCTTCCTGGCATGAGTATCTGGCCTAATGCTCAAGGGGGCGGGGCTTGCATCCCTCCACTTCCGACTCCGCCCTCTCCAAGCCCCTCCCACAGCACCACGGGGAACAGCTCTGCGACAGTGCAGTTCTCCCCCATGACAGCACAGTTCACAACACACATGATTCCGAGTTTCCTGCCTGGTTATAATCATTACGCAAAATTACTCGACACATTTTACAGTAGCTTTGAATAGCTTTACATACATACAGTAAGTAGCTCAATGGATTTTTTTGTTTTGTTTTTCTTTTGCAGTAAACAACAATATTCATACTCTTACCGGTGGGGGAGGGGGGTTTAAAAAGCAGTTTGTGAAAAACTGACAATGGAGGAGGAGTGTAATGCTCTGTTTAGCATTTTGTACTTAAAAAAAAAAGAATCTCACATTTTATTAAAAAAGTGAAGATTGCTGTATACTATTTATTCAACTTATAATTTATGTTACTCTTTGATCTTTGTCTTTTCTAATGACAAAGCATTTATTTAATAAAGTTATGCATTCAGTTAGCTTGTGTGCATGGCCTGGAGAATGTCTGTGTATGCTGGATGAATGTTCCGCCAACTTTATTCTAAGGGAGACAACTAGCAAAGTGCCCATCACTGGAGTTTGTGAGGACAGAAGGCTTGTACATAGCAAAAACCATGGAGGCAGTGATATGCCTCATGGCACAGCCAACCCTATTCTTGTCAGTGAGAGCCTGGCCAGTTTCACCCTCACAACAGTGCCCCCACCTCCTTTTCTGCATAGGAGATCATGGCACCCATTCCTTTATATGGGAGAGGGCAAACAGTGCAGTTGGGTACATCTTTAGATGGGAGCTAAACCTACACCAAAGTTGCAACCCTCTCTCATAATACTAGAACCCGGTGTCATGCCATGAAGGTGATTGATGGTAAATTCAGAACAGAGAAAAGAAAGAACGATAGCCACCAATTTGGATGGCTTTAAAAGGGAAGTGGATAAATTCTTGGAGGAGAAGGCTGTCAAAGGCTAGTAGTACTGATGGCCATGTGCTACGTCCAATAGCAGAGGCAGTATTCTTACATGCACCAGTTCTTGGGGAACATTATTATTATTATTATTATTATTATTATTATTATTATTATTATTAATTTATATAGCACCATCAATGTACATGGTGCTGTACAGAGTAAAACAGTAATGGGTGGGAAGGTTCTGTTGCACTGTGGGTCCCTGGTTGACAGCTGGTTGGCCACTATGTAATAATAATAATAATAAAAATATTTCTTACCCACCTCTCCATTCTGATTGAGGCAGAGAACAAGAGTAAATATAAAATACATAAAACTGAATTAAAAAGAATATACATTGTTAAAAACATCCATTCTAAAACATCTTAAAATTCCACTGGATAGGCTTGCTGGAAGAGATCAGTCTTTATAGCTTTCTTGAATGCTAATAGACTGTTAAGTTGATGTGTCTCCTCCGGCAGGCCATTCCACAGTCCGGGAGCATCAGAAAAGAATGTCCACTGGGTAATACTTGTCAGCCTAACTATGACTCATTGAAGTAGATTCTTCCCAGAGGACCTGAGTGTGTGGGGCAGATTGTACGGGAGAAGACAATCCCACAGGTAACCTGGACCCAAACCATGTAGGGCTTTAAAGGTGATAACCAACACTTTATACTTCACCCAGAAACTAATTAGCAGCCAGTGAAGAGATTTTAAAACTGGTGTAATATGGTCATCCCTAGGTGCACCAGTGACCAGCCTGGCTGCCATATTTTGAAATAGTTGAAGTTTCCAGACTAGACACAAAGGTAGCCCTATGTAGAGCGCATTGCAGAAGTTGAGTGCATGTAAACAGAATGCTGGACTAGATGGACCCTTGGTCTGATCCAGCAGGGTTCTTCTTATGTTCTCATGGAATACCAGTAGGTGGAAGCTCAACCTATTCCACAGTGATCCCAGACACTGAGAGCTTCTCCACACAAGCAATTTATTGCACACAATTGTGACTGGTCACTCATTGAAGTTTGCTGGTTCTTTTCATGATGTCATCAACGTCCGATGTCTCTCTTGCTGTTTCCGGGAATCTATCATTTTATAAAGCCCTGAAAATGCAGCAGTAGATGGAAAACATGCTATGAAACATATGGGAAGGAAACATATGGAAAGCAACGGGTAAAACAAAGTGGGGAGATGTGTGTATTTTGCTGATCATTAAACTTGCAAAGAGTCCAGAAACAAAGCCCTGGTAAGGGTGCTGATTTTTGCTGGATGTGGAGAAGCCCTGAAAATCAGGTTTGTTTCTATCCAGAACATAGGAAACTGCCTAATACCACTTATCAGTATCGCCCATGCTGATTGAGAGCAGCTCTCTGGGGTCCCAGGCAGAAGTGGGTCTTTCCCATCACCTGCTCCCTGATTCTTTTGACTGACGATGCCAAAGATTGGATCTAGCACTTTCTGCGCTCAAAGTACATCCCCTGCTGCTGAGCTATGGTCTCTCTCCTATCCACACAGAAACACCCTTTCATCTTTCCTGGGCAGGATCTATACTACTGCTTTAAAGAGCTTTATAACAGTTATAAAGCGCTTTAACTGCTTTAAAGCGCTATAAAACTGTTATAAAGCGCTTTAAAGCAGTAGTGTAGATCCGGCCTTGGTCATGCTAGGGTATGATGGAATATTAGGAGTGGCTCTTATAGATGAAGATCCTGGATCTGAACCCCTGAGATCCTTTCCCTTAACTGCCCTGAACTCCTCTGATCAACAAGTACACCTATTGTGTGGGGAAGTTCAAAATCCACAAATATTCCCACTTTGGACATTTGTACTCCGACAACAAAGATTGCTTACAATCTTTATTTTTGGAGTACAAATGTCCAAATCCAAATATATTTCAAATGTGGTGGTGGTGGTGGTGGAATTCAGAAAGAAAACCCCCTAAACAGCAACCTACACTTTTAAAAGGTATGTGGAAATGCTGTCCCCATCCCCAAGAGAAAATTCCCCAAAATTCTCCCCCTTCCTGCAAAACAGGCAGGAAAAAATTGCCTCTTTTGCCAGGGGAAAAAAGTTCCCAAAAATAAGGGACAGGATTGGGCATAGCACTACTGGTCTACTCGGAAATAAGCCCCTGTGTGTTCAATACTAGGGCTTATCGCCAGCTAAAGGTATAAGATTGCAGCCTACATCTGCAAAGCACCTCCTCCATTCCATCTTAAGAGTGTTACAAACATCAGATGAGGCTTTTCCATAAGCTACTACCTTAGAGTAGATAGATGTGAACCTGTCCAGAATCTGGTGTCATTAACTTAGTGCCATTCACAGATCTTCATATGCTTCAGAAGCACCTAATTTAAAACACACACACACACACACACACACACACACACACACACACACACACACACACACTAATTATATCCAATATTAAAAAATTAAAATGGTAGCTGTTGTAATTTTACTTCTCACCAGATGAGGGCAGCACAGACCAGAACTATTCTCAAAACACCTGAATGGTGTGTCCTAGAAGAAAGCAGGAAGTTAAAGGGAGGCTCTGAACTGCAGATGCCTTCAGAGCAGGCTTCCCTAACTTGATGCCCTAACACAAAATCTGGTATCTGTTGCAGAACTTCATATCTTAAAACCTCAGCTAACATTAGAGCCAGAAAAGTATTTTTAGAGAAGCTTATTTTGGTCAGAAATTAGAGCAAAATCGAGCTTCCAGGAATCAGTGCATGGGGCACAAGTCAACATCCCTTTCTAGTGGTAGTATCATGCAGACAGGTCAGAGTAACATTTTCTTACCTCACTTTCAACACAACGTGATTATTCCCATTTTACTGATGCCAAACTGAGTCAAAGGGCAAACTAGGTATGACACTGGAAATATATGAATGCCATCTCAAATATCTTCTTTTCTGAAAGAAGCTAGAGACAGCATGGATTTGGACTGGTTCACAAGGAGGAAGTCAGCCCTTTCCCTCTGTGCCAGTTCTCTGGTGCATAGTGGAGTGTATTGGACTAGAATTGAATTCAAATTCCCATTCAGCCACAAGCCTCACTGGGTGACCTTGAGCTATTCCCTCTCTCTGAGCCTGACCTACCTCACAGGGTTATTGTGATGATGTAATGTTACCATTCTCCAGCAATCGGAAGAAAATATACACTCATCTGTATGGTTTTTTTCCCCTCTGAGCCTAATAGCAATTTGGAGGGGGTAGGGGAAGCTGTATTACGGAGCTCCCGGCAATAGGATGTGCAGAAAGGGTTGGGTTTTTTTTAACTTTCCTCAGTGCCATAATTCAGCTCCAAATGAGGTGGGGGTGACTTTACACACACACACACACACACACACAGAGAGAGAGAGAGAGAGAGAGAGAGAGAGAGAGAGAGAGAGAGAGAGAGAGAGAGAGAGACTTTGGAGATGTATTCACATATCTCTGGGATCACATCTAGCTTGGTCATAAGATATAATGATTTGTGCAGGGTAGCCCAGCGCTTCCATGGCTGAGCTCTGATTTTTATCCATGTCTGCTAGATCCACCTGCTGAATGGAAGGGCCATGGCTTAGTGGTAAAGCAAATGCGTTGAATATCATTAGGGGTTTGGTGAAGGTAAGCCACACAGGAGCCCTTCCAACTCCTGTAATTCTTGACTCTGCCAAACAAAACATTCTTCAAAACATCCATACCAGAGCTACTCACGATCAGCTTATTTACTCCAGTGTAAGCTTGCATGACCCCGATTGGGACCATGGTGATCTGGGAGGGAGGAATGTGATTTATTTTATTTGTTTTATTATTACATTGATACCCTGCCTTCTTTTCCTCTTACGAGGAACCTGAGGCAGCTTACATGGTCCTCCTCCTCCTCCTCTCCATTAGATGCTCACAACGGCCCTGTCAGGTAGGCTAGGCTAAGCATAAGTGACTGGCCCAAAGCCACCCAATGAGCGTCATGGCACAGTAGAGACTAGAACCCAGATCTCCAGAGTCCCAGTCCAACACTCTAACCATTGCACCACACCAGCTATTGGTGTGGTGTAATCTCAGGGGATTTCATCTTTCTCCTCACCCTTCCATTTTCATCCCGAAATTTTACACGTACACAAACACCGGGGCGGGGCGGAGGGGGTGTTAAAAAAAAGAGGGGGAAAATCTCCATTGATTCCATAGTCTAGCTAATTTGCTGCCTTCGGATGTGGTGGAGGATGAGGCTGTCCCATTGCTAGTGTTGAAGCAAGATTCAAGGGCCACTCCAGTTAGTTTTTGTACATGGATTAGGATGGGGTACCACTACCATCTTGTCTTTGGCCTCAGGCAGAAAAATGTCTTGGACCAACCATGACTGGCAGAGGGTCTCCAAGGTCTAAGGCACAAATCTTTCTGGGCCTCTTTATACTAGCCTAGATGGGCCAATGTTTTGATTCAGTTCAAGGCCATTTGGGGCCTCTGCCTGAGACCTTGGATGCAGTGGAGGCTGGCGGCTCCAGTGTCAGTAGGACAGTGAATCCTCTCCGGGTTTCATTCAGACCCCTTGGAGCACCTTGCATAGCTTCTTTAGAGTTCTGACTGAAACCCAGAGTGGGTTCACCAATCCCACTGACATCAGATCCACCAGCCTCCACTGCTTGGATGGTGTCCTGAGATTCTTCAACTGGAGGTGCCAGAGACTGAACTTGTGACCTTCTGGTTGCAAAGCAGATGCTCCACCACTGAGCTACGGTCCTTCCCAATTAATGTGTTCCATATTAAGGCTGCAGTCTGACTTATGCGCACGTCCTAGGAAACGCATCTCATTGGACGCAGTATAACCGAGCAAGCATGCACAGCGGTAAGGATTAAATCAAACGGTCATTCTTTCTAGGGTACCAGATTGTTTTATGGAAGATGTACAAAAAATGTTCTCCATGTGCTCAGACAACTGGAGAGAGAATGCCATGGCGTCCAAACAATACCCGGGACCCCACCCCCTCCAGGGTAGCTTACATCGCTATCCGCAGGGTCTAAATTTCCTTGTGATGATTAGAACAAAAGGGCAGGTAAGGGGTCACCAATGATGCTGTGATTGATGCAGCTTAGCAAAGTAGCACTGTGCTCTCAACAACTCTCCAAGTCATCACAACAGAAGCACAGCGCAGAGGCCTGAAAAATAACACCACTTCAATCCTTTGAACAAAGGAATAACACAAAATTATGGGTGATCCCCATGGAAAGAAATCTCTCTTTTCATTTCAGAAGGCATGGTTTTTGGTGCCCTGGACAGAACTGTCTAGCCAGAAAGTGGAGACAGGACCGTGGCAAAGTTTGCTCTCATATCTTTCATGTTAACAACAAGGAATGATTATTATTATTTTTAGTCTCCAACAGAATGGAATATTTCAGTCTGCCCTTGTTAGGCTTTTCCAAAGGAACTTCTGTGCTAGCCAAGGCAAATGTATTTATAACTCATGGCTTTGGTTTGAAGAATTTGCTCCATGTCCCCTCTCTGTTCCTTTGATTAATTAATATCAAGAGAAGAACATTTCCTTCTTATGGGCTGGATGCAAAGCAACCTGTTTGATTGCCATTCTGGTGACCCACCTGGATTCTGAATTATAGCCCCTCCCCTCTGCCACCTCTGAATCCAGAAACTTGGCTATATAGAACATGAACAGGGGAAACATCTTCCCAAGAGCCAATATGGGTTTTCATAAAACCTCAGCTGGATATTCAAGGGTCCTGATCATTCCGCAATATAAATGCCACACAAATCAACATTTCCTTCCTTGCTTTTCCCTTGGTCTTCACAGGCTAGCTATAAATAAGGCAGAAGAGTACTCAAGAATCTAGATTAATGCATTCATGGAAATGGGGAGAGACGGGGGTGAAGAGGAATACTAGATCTCTAAGAGGCACCTCCAGTTTCTGTTGACTGTGTGTTTCAACAGCACTGGAGTTGCGGTGGTTTTTTTTAATGCATTTTATTTTGTGGTGGGAAGATGAAAGGTTTCAAAAGATGACAAAATTATGAATTTGGCAGTGAATCCACTGTGTTCCTCTTGGACTAGACACCTCAGAGGAGAGGGGTTTTTATTTTTGTTTTGTTTTTGCATTTATTCAACAACACTGGACATAGTGTTGTTGAACAAATGCATAGTGCAGTTGCATCCCCATGAACAGAGTGTTCGTTTAGACTAAACTAATCTACTCCCATTTTTGTATTCTGTCTCCACAGGTATCAGCAACCAACTAAATTTATATGGGGAAAAATACCTGCCAAGTTTCCATCAGCTTTCTCAGCTTTAAAATGGCGGCTGACTGCTAACCTCTTTCTGTCTTTCACCAATTGTGCAGAGTGACTAGCTGATTGCTAATGATTGCAGACATTTGGGAGGGCTTCTAGGCAGACAGTTCCTAGAGCTAATAAATCATTGCTCTTCTGCTGTAAGTACACATAGGCTGGGTTCAGATGACATGATAAGTAACAGGGGAGTAAAGAGTCAATCATCCGTTGTGTTGCTTATCTTGTCGTGCGGGGAGGGACACACACAATGGGCATACAACTCACGGTGCGCTATTTTTTCCATTTAACCCACGGAGAAAAACAACAGGCTGCTCTGTAGCTTATCCGAAGAACCGTTAATTAAAATGTCATATGGTGGGCTCTGTTATGTGTACCATGTGTTATTTCTATTGGCCATAGAGTTCTCTGGCAGGAACGGCCGAAAGCGCCCCGGCCACTCCTGTAGAGCCGGCAGAACTTGATGGGTTAGGGCCAGGAGGACTGAGGGAGGAGCACCAGCCATCCAGGACAACAGGACTTTCAGCTGCACGACTGGGGTGGGGTCGGGGACCATGTCATGTGGGGAGTACTGGCAACATAACACACGGTGAGTTGCCTGTTGCCTAAAGTGTCGTCTGAACTCAACCATAGAATTGTCATTAATTTCCCACAGTATATGGAGAAATTGTGCTTTTTCTGTATGTACACCCTACTATGTTCTGCCCACACCAGTGCCTTAAATAAACACTACTCTTTCATCTTCTTAAAGGGGCATGGTTTTGATGCAAGCAGTGATTTGTCAGGCAGCTAAACCTATCTCAGTTCAAAACAACACGCACTATACCCTTTGTAGTAGATGCCATTTTTATCATTTATTTATTTATCTGTTTTAAATCAATCTTAAGTGGAGTTAAAGCATTTTCCCAGCTATATTTTTTTTTAAAAAAATAGCAAAATACCACTTCAATGAAAGTGTTCTAGTGCCATACCATTACAATGCTGTCATGCAATATATATTTTCAAAAGATGAGAGGATGGAGACTTTCCAATCACTGCCATATGACTGGTTAATGGCAGGCTTACCAGATACAAAAGAGGGCAGGGCTCCTGCAGCTTTAAATGTTGTGATGAAGAGGGAATTTCACCAGGTGCTGCATGCATACAAAGGGCACCTGCTGAAATTCCCCTTTTAATATAACTGTTAAAGATACAAGAGCCCCGTCCTCCTTTCCATATGTCACCGAGGCCATACCTTTTAAGACCTGACAAAAGATTGTTGATAGCGGTGAGGGAAAACATCTGCCAAAGAAAGTTTATCACCCACCTTTGCAATCTCTCACATCTGCTTTTGGTTTCTAGGGTGTGGGGTGGGGAAATATACACAGAACTGCATGGCATGTATAGTTTCAGCCACAGTGTAATGGCAGACTGCTGTTAATGCATGTGCACTCGAGATGCAATGCGCCTTCACATGAGTTTCATTTTGAGTGACAGAAGGGGCTGACAAGTGAAGAATGGCAACTCTACTGAGGAACACTTTAAAAAAGAAGGCATCCTCCAAAGGGAAAATAGAGGTAGTTATTTCCCAGGGAAAGGTATCAACAAAGAAGCTTTGGTGAATATCCATTGGATCCTATTGTATATCGCTTTATAAATCAGCACTCGATCACTCATTGAATGTTCAAACTGAAAAGCAATTGTGTGAGAGTTGTGGGGATATGGAAGTTCTGCCTGCAGCATTTCGATATATGACACAGGGCATTCCCACATGCATGTTGCCACTGGATGCTGTAGTCATCAAGTGATAAACCTGCAAGTTGGAGAGTGACATCATTTATTGCACGCTCATTACTGGGCACTCACAGATTTTTGCGGGTCTTATTCAAGATGTCGTCTGCCTCCCGTGCGTCTCCGACCCCCTCGAGCCTTCTTCCCGTGACAAAAAAAGCCCTGGTAAGTCAGATTTATTTTTAGAGACAGAATTTGCCGTTCTCTCCTGCTGTGCGCAGAAGAAGCGGCACAATAAAAATGGGCCACTGAATGGGCCACGTGGACGTTGTTTACTTCCTCTTTCTCATGGAGAAGAAAGAGCAGCAAAAACAGAGGCGGGAAAGCAACAGTAGGGAACCGTGATTTCCCCCCTTCTGATGGAGCTCTAAAGCAGCTCTTAATTATGTGCACACACATACATGCCATGTGCTTTTCTTGCTTTTCCCGCCAATAACCAGTCAAAGCCATCTTCAGCCTGGATGTTTTCTGAATTCTGGGAAGTTGGTGGATCAGTAGGATGAAACTGTTTTTGAAAAAACTATCTCCCAGATGCTTTGAGCTTGCTTGGTTATGCCCACATCACTACAGTGCATACCAGAGCAGAGAAAGGAACAGGGTGACCTTTTAAAATTAAGTACTCTAATTGGGGGGAAATGGGTTCCATTGAAAGCGCCAGCTTGCCTATTCTTTTCCTAAATCTAGTGATATTTCAACATCCAAGAAGCAATGGAAGAGGAAATATTCCTTGGTAAGGAAAGGAAAGATGGAGGGAAATGCCCTTGATAAACATTTTCAGTTAATAAATTCCATTTTTCTTATAAAATTGGGCATGCCAAGTCTTGAAAAGGGGAAAATATTTCACATAACTCTGAAAGCTGTGTGTCTAAAAGGTTTGCTATGGTCTGGTCTGAGCAGCTCTTTCCATAACCCTGGGCAGGACTGGAGAGAGCCCATCCACCCAAAACCTTGGATGTTTAGCTTCATGCTCTTTCACTACTTAGCTTAAGTCAGTAGGAGTTGTAATATATGTATGTACCTGTTCCAGCAGGCACATGAACAGGAATGTGAATGTGAAAAGTCCAAGTGTTTGCAATCAATTATAACTTTTCTAAAGTTTTACAAAAGGGACTTCTTCTAAGGGCTGGAGCGTGCATTATGTTGACCAAAGGATACCACCCCAATCAGCTTCCATCTTGAGACTGATCCTTCTCCCCACCATAATGTTTGGAAGTACTCACCTTATGAGTGGGGGAGATTACATTGTGAGTCCCCCACATCCTGTGCACCATGTTCCCAGTAGTCTGGGGAAAGAACATGCACATGCACAACAAAAGAGGATACTTATTTTCATAAAATTTGCATATGCAATATACAGGTATATCTGCACATTTAGAAATAATTGATGTAATTTAAATACAGTACATCTCACACTGGTGTAGGAGACTGTGACCAGGTGGACTGGGTATCTGCCCAGGATGGTGTCCAGGAGCTGTTGATGAGCAACTTGAAGCCCTAGCTCTTCCTTCTGATGATCCTTTATCTTTAAACCAGACCAGGACTGAACAGCCTTTCAGAGGGAAGATGCCTTAAAAACAGCGGACAGTCCTCTGGCAGGCCTTCAAATAGAGGGCTGTCCTTTCAGTAACTAAGAATAAAAGTGATGATGTAGCAAAAAGGGCACAATTTGCTTCATGTGAAAGCACTGGGTGGTGTGCATATGTGTGGAGGATTTCAGCTATATGAAGTTTTGGAAGTCCAGTATAACAATTTGGACTTAGTTCAGATATCTCTGTGAATAGAGCCGTTGATCTGGAACAGGGTAGTAATCATTGACAAAATGTTCTGTGTATAATCTGTACTTAATTAATTCATTGTTGATTTAGGCTTTGAAGCCAGGTCAGCTTCAGCAATGATAGGTCCACACTGTTTCCCTCTAGAAACATCCCTAGAAAGATAGAGCTTAGGTATAGAGATGGTTATGTGCTTGGACATGCTTGTTTGGGAACTTGGCTATCAAAAAAGAGCATAGCCCCGTCTCCTTCACTGAAGGCAAAACACAGGTCCTTCCTCATCCAAGTATTGTCTTGATGAAACAAATGGCATCTTTACGGGGGAGTAAGAGGGAAGTCTCGGTGTTTACTTATTGACTGCACAACTCTTGGATTATTCAGAATTTAAGCTAAGAGCAGAGCATGGAGATATGTGCTAAATTATCTTCCTGGGCAGCACACCAATCTCCAAGATGCTTCATTGATTTTGTAATGTAGTACACAGGGACCCCTCGCCCTGTGTGCAGCCACGCACGTACCAGGCGGGGATCTAATTATGAATTTGCAGTCAGCTAGTAGCTCAGCACAGTTGGTGAAAAGGAAAATTGAAACAGGAGAGAGAGAGAGAGAGAGAGAGAGAGAGAGAGAGAGAGAGAGAGAGAGAGAGAGAGAGAGAGAGAGAGAGAATAATTATACCAACAAAGGTTTAAAGTTCTAGGAAAGGTCATTCTCCCCATGGGTTACAAGTCCTTGTACACTAAAAACCATGCTGCAGAGTTTGTTGACTGGCAATTCAACTATTAAAGGAGCTGGGCCACCTCCTCCTTCTCCTCCTCCTTCTTCTCCTCCTCCTCCCTAAAGGGACCAAAATCTTTCCATTACAAACCTTGCTAGTGAGGCTTGATCTCTGAGTATGTAAGAAAACACCAAGGTTCAACTCTGGGCAAAATTGTCACTTCTGCTCGATAGATATAAAGGTTTGGTCACATGCCTGCCACTAGTGCCATGGAAAAGAGGCAATTATGTTGCAAGCCAATCTGAGCATGCTGACCGTGTCACTTCCTGTGGGTCTCTTGGAAGGTTAGCTGAAAGATAAGATAATCACACACTCTCACTCTATCCCTGCCTCCTAACAAACATGGGAGGTATATTGATTTAATTTGCTGCTAGTAGGCTTCCTAGAGGCATTTGGCTAGTCAGGCCCCCAGAACAGCCATTATGTGACTAGCTACAACCTCTGTGACAGCCATTTTGTGGTGGTGCCCGCAGCCTTTTCCCAAATGTGCCTATTGGTTCAGATAGGTTGGAGATCTCTGGACTAGAGCTCTTCCTAATTAGAGATGTGTGGAAGAAATACTCAAACTCTTCTGTAATTGATAAGTAGGAAGGAAGTGTGACAGCAATGCTGTGGGGAAAGTGAGTGTTCTTACTGGTTTCTTGGAAGTTAATGTATGGTCAGTGCAAATGGATTTTCCAATCCCTTTTGACAGCTAAAAAACTGATAGGACTCCCAATTCTCCACTCGCAGCACACTTCCCCCTCACCCCTCCCAAACCCAAAGCTGCCACCGCCGTGACTTACCTTTAAATTGTGTCCTCCTCTCTGAGAGTTGAGCTGCAATTTAAAGTTAAGATCATAGGGGCTCTCTGTTTTTACTACCGTATTTCTTTGATTGTAAGACGCCATCGATTGCAAGACACACACTAATTTCAGTACCACCAACGGGGGGGGGGAACCTAAGACACACCCGCGATTCTAAGACGCACCCCATTTTTAGAGATCTTTATATGGTAAAAAAGTGTCTTAGAATCGAAGAAATAGGGTATATCTATGGCTGAAAACTATGGCAGCCTTAAAGAGGAAATGGCCGTTTATAGACATGATTTAAAGGTAATTCCATGACCCCAGTGGGAGATGACCGGGGAGAGTGGGGAGGGAGAGGGAGGTGAGTCCAGGGAGTCCAATGCACTCACAGCCTGCTTTCCTGGGCAGGGTGGTGGGGAGTGGCCCACCACCCCAAATCAGCCCAAGGCACCCAGAGGGTTTTAGTGATGATTCACTTCAGCCTTGGGGTGCCTCAGGCAGACACGGAACCAGCTTGGATTCAGGCTGAGGTGGGCCAAATTGGCCCGACTTGCCTCAGGTTTGGGGATTCAGCCCAAGATGGTGCACAGCCCTAATAAATATTCACCTACTAAAATCCAATGGATTGAGGACCTAACAATACTATCAACATTTGAATGGGTGGTTTATAGGCATCACATGTGTATGGATAAATATATGAATATTTGGTCTGCATAATTTTCAGTATTTTGTTTTGTTTCTTGTAGAATGTTGCATATTGTTTTAACTTAGTTCATGGTTTAATTTGTTTTTAGCTGTATATATTTATTGTTTTATACTGTATGTTTTTATCTGTACGCTGCCCTGAGATCTTAATGATATAGGGTGGGATAAAAATGTTTTAAATAAATAAATTTCATGGAATGTTGATATTTCTATGCATGTAATTTCTTGTCCTTTTTCTGTTTTTATTATTTGTTTTGCTGTGTTAAAATCACAACAAAAAGATTAATTAAAAAAACAACACCCTAAAATTAGGACATACAAAAAAGGCTTACACATATACTGTTCAGGCTTCATAAGATCAGTTTTGAGTTATACCTTTGAGAAGGTAACTCCTTACTCAAAATTTGCCAATTAAACTTGAGTACATTTTTTTTCTAGTCATGAGAAAAAAACTTTAAGCACACTTTTGACCTGGAATAATACAGTTTCACAGCTGTTCATTTCTCAAATAACTTTTTGACCCAACTGATAGGGCTTTAACTCAATATTTTCTCTTTGGATATCATCCAGGTCAACTTGTCCATTATTATTTTTACGCCAGTTACCCAAATTCACTGTGAACCTGCTTCTGAGCCTGTATCCTTCCTTTAATACAATTACTATTTTTTGCATATTTACTTTTTCAAATTCTTAATTAAATAAATATTTGGCATTGGCATTTCATACTAAAACATCTGATATCGTTTTAAGAGAAGTAGGTTAGCGTTTTCTTCAATAGTCTTCTCAGCAAGTTCATTAAAGCAAAATTAGCTATTTCCTAAATCCAGGACATCACACTTCTAGCACATAACCTCAGGGACCCTGGGACGGAGAGCCACACTTCAGGGATGGCCTTTTGTTGTCCCAGTCTGGCTGCAACAGCATCAATATGATATTTCTACTAGTCCCTCTTGAGCGATAATAGTATCGCACGCTCACCACTGTGCAGAATAGTAACTAAGTGTGCTATTTTGTAAAGCAACATCATTTTCCATAAGCTGGAATCATTCCTTTGGAAACTCTCAAGATTCAGATCTGTTTCTCCTTGTCTACTTTGTAAATCAAAACACTGTCTCTGCCCTCCCCAGAATGACAGAACATTGACTTTAGTACCCTTAGGGGTGTAAAAGTACCTCAGAGGCAGACACCTTTGTCAAGAAGAATGGCCCATAGGGAAAGAAAAAGATGCCCATTCCCCCAGGCCTCCTCCTCCAAGGTTTAATCCAGGTTGTAGTTTCCGGTAGCTGCTTTGCTTAAGCAAAAATCCCAAAACCTCAGGGGCAAAATATTCAGGAGATTGTCATGTATAATTTTCCTCTCAGCCCCATCCTGGCTGGCCTTGTAATAGCTCTCAACAACCATCAAGGCTTATTTTATACATATATCAAGCAACCATTAGCAAGCAAATTAGTAGAAAAGACAGTAATTTTATAATTACAACAGGAAAATAACTTCCCAGAGCGCTTTGGCTATTGGACGGTATAGTATAGATATGCTGTAAATAAATAAAAATAAATAAGCCCCTCCAAACATAATAAACGCCAGTAGAGATAAACATAGTACTTGGAACCACAAGTGAATGGGAGATAAATTTGGAGAAGCCCGTGCCCAGTTTTGTCTTGTGTTCACTTTAGTTGGACTCCCTAAAGCAAGATGAAATTGAGGGCTCACCTTATGTTATGTATAAACCTGTGTAAGAGACTGTTGTTGCTCAGTTCTTTTTTCTTTTAAGAAACGTATTTTCAGGTGTGAGGGATTTTTAATAAAGAAGCAATAAATGGAAGAGGGTACTTACTTAATCCTTTCTCCCCACCCACAGCATCTGGATTCAAATTCCACCCTCACACGGACTTCTGTAGGGTTCAAATCACACGTCTGACATCACTGAGAACACTACCTGCCTATTTGTGCATAACATGGAGTTGTCCCCTGTCAAAGAGTCCACCATGTCAGAGAAGTAATGCTGTGTTTTTACACCATGTTTTAATCTGTGTTTTAATATTTTATTTTAATCCTGTGAACCACTGAGAGATTATATTATATTATAAATAATATATTAGATTATAATAGATTAGATTAGATTATAAATAATATAATATTTAGCGGTGTACTTATTTTATTTATTTATTTTATTTATTGTATTTTTATACTACCCAACAGCTGAAGCTCCCTGGGTGGTTTACAAAAATTCAAACCACAAAAACTATTCAAAATATAAAACAACCAGTGTAAAAGCATAATATAAAATACAATAAAAATATAAATGTTACAAATAAATAAAAAAGAAATTGGGGGGGGGGAAGAGGCCTTTGTTCATCCTTTGTGTTTTGAGTGGTAGGAGAAGTTCTGGAAAAGCGCCTAAGTGTAATCACATCTGAATATCCAAAACTTTGAAGGTTCAATTCTTCTGAGGTGGGTGCAAACCCATTTGTGTAAGAAAGATATTCAACTATCTCTGCTTCTTAATAACTGCAGAGATGTAAATGGTTTCAGCAAAAGCCTACCAGACAGGCACACATCTCTCTTTCAAAGCAAATGTCAGTTTCATCCCACATATAATAATAATTTAAAATAGATGTTTGGATTCTGGATTAAAAGAGATGATCCAAACTAAAATCCCTAAACTGCCTCTTTATAGATCCCCTCACACACCCAGGGCCTGTCCCCATGTCGCAACAAGCTACCATGGGTTAATTAACTTGCAGGTCTTCGCAACACACACTAGCTGCCATTTTTAATATACAAGCCATGGTGTTTGGGGGGTGCTGTGGCTTGCCATGTTGGGTGACCCCACCTGGTTGTTCTAGGGTTATCCAAGGGTTGTTTAACCCTCACATAACCCACACCACCGAGGTTCACACAACACAACAACCCACAGTGCCTGCTTGCTGTAGCTTGGATATTCAAAATGGCAGGCAGCACGTGCTGCAACCCACGACAGTTTAAACAAGCTTAAAACGTTTTGCCAGTAAGTGTGAGTTGAAGTATAGTCCAACAGCAGCTTTACACAAAAAGCTGACAATTTATCTACAAATGTCAACTTAATCTCCAGCAACAACCAGGACTAGATCTACATGGTATTGAAGTGCACTGATAACTGTTAGGGCACATTATAATTCCATATGCTGCTTTTCTAGCATTATTGCCTGCTTTTTATTCCATATTATCACAAATATCACAACAGACATCATCAGGTGTGCTCCTAGGTATAAAATCCACAAGAGGGATATAGTGTTACCATGATGGGATTGCATCAATATTACCACAAGGTGTAAATCTGGCCCATACTAATGTAATGCCTAAGAGGAAACTTTAGGAATGGTGAGATGGAGTTTTAATAATAAAAAGTAAGAAAAACACATGAAAGGAAGAATTAAAATAGTGTTTTATGTGGATTTAATCAATTTATTAGGTGACTTTTACAAAGTACCTAAGCAGAACACAGAAACCACCAACCCAAATATTTTAAAAATCTGAACAGAAAGCCAGCCCCAAAGCAGAGCCAAACTGATTCAAAGAAAACCTAGAATAATAGCAATACCAACTATTTTCAGGCCAGTCAAAAAACAGGAGATATCTTTTCCACCTCTGGCAAGAAGAGCCATCCACAAACAAGATTCACTTTCCCACAGACAAAACCACAGTCATCCACCTCTTCCGGTAGACCAGACTGCCAGAAAAAAAGATTCATTTCCCACAAATTGCAGTGGTAAGGTCTCCTTTAGAAATACAGTTCAAAAATATTGTCTCTAGCTTCTATCTATTTCCAGGCAACCCATGGCTATTCCTCACCCTGCATGTCCATTGAGGCCACTAGTAGATTTCTTTCTTAGCTTAATTGCTAAGGGACATTGCAAATGGGGAGGGAAGGGTTAACCCTCTCCTCCCCACAGGCTAGAACTGGTCCAACCCACCCCCACCCCCATGGCATTTAAGCCTAGGGAAAACACCCATTGGTGTTAAGGAAGATTTTCTCCTAAGCTGAATTGCATAAGGTGGGGGTAGTTTTCCTCCAGGAGGGAGGGAGAGAGAGAAATGGGGAGGGAACAGGGAGAGTTTTCCAACTAATTGGAATTGAAGAGGAACTACTGATTTTGAATGGTCTGGTTTGGAGTGCAAATTAATTTGAAGAGTTTGTTTATTTGAAGCTGTTTGGATGAGAAATGAATTGGCTGGCTTTGCCTTCAGAGAACTTTAAATATATCCCAAAAATGTGTTCCAAATGTGCATATATAGATATAAATTAGCATATGCACAAGGGTGTCCTATGGCCTGGGCCACAAATCTTTTAAAAGCCTAGCAACACACCTGTGTTTATCTATCACTGACACGCCCCCACTGGAGGAATCCTCTGAGGGGGAGCTGGAGCTCTCAGAGACAACCAACATTAAGAAGCCAGCAGGAGACCTGGGGGATCCTGAGTCCTCAGGGGAGATGACCATAGTTCTATCCCCACAGGAGAGGGGGAGTTCTGTCTCTGAGTCAGAGGCTGAGTGACCACCTAGCTCCTGAGAGTGTCATTGTCTCAAGAGGCAGGCAGATGCTAGGGTTGTGCACGGACCCTCCGACCCTCTTCGTGGCCTGATCCGGAACTTCCAGATCCAGCCCGATCCTCTTCAGGCCAATCCGCCCATCCCCTACTCCGCAGAGCAAGATCCAGCTCTCCCTCCAGGTAACACAACACACCCCACCCCCTTACCTGTGTCCGTCATCACAGCGGACACAGGTAAGAAGTGTCCCAGCTTGAAGCCGGAAGAGGCCTTGGCCTTCACTTCCAGCTTCAACTGGGGCCTCAATTGAAGCCTGCAATGGACTGCAATGGACGGAGGTAAGCCTCCATTCTCCTTGCCTCCTTACCTGGCTCTGCCACTGCCACTACCGCATGGACGGCAGCACCAGGTAGGCCAACCACCCACCACCCCCTTACCTGCGTCTGTCGCGGGCTTCAATTGACGCCCCGGCTTCAAGCAGAAGAGAAAGCCGCGGCCTCTTCCGCTTGAAGCCAGGGCCTCAATTGAAGCCCATGACGGACCACGATGGACACAGGTAAGCCTCCCTCCTCCCTGCCCCCTTACCTGGCTCCATCGCCATTGGCACAGGGACTGCAGCAGCAGCACTAGATGAGCCCCTCCCCCCCACTTACCTGCGCCCGGAGCTCCGGATTGAGGCGATCCTCTTCGCCTCGATCCGCAGCCCCCTGACTCGCTTCTCCTCCACCTTTTCCGGAGGCGAATCAGGCGGCCTTGCTATTACTTCTCCAACCCGAAGAGAAGCGGAGCACAGCCCTAGCAGATACAGCTCCTTTATAGAGAAGTGCTCAAATAGAAAGACACATTCCTCAAGAGGAAGGGACTGCTTGGGAGCAAGGCTTGTAGCAAAGTGCAGCTGAGCCCTGAGTAGGGCTCAGAAAGCTCTCGCAATATAAGCCTGTAGTATCAATCTAGCCATTGCTGGAAACAATGTTTTCTACTGGCTCTAGTACTTTGTGATTGAATCTATGAGCTAGTGACCTAGGACTTCTGCTTAACTTTGCTTGTTGGGCTGAGCTTTGTATCTGACTACTTATCTGTGTTTTGACCTTGACTGCTCTTCAGATCTCTCTTTTGGAACTCTCCCTTTTGACTGGTAAAACCGTGCTTTTGATTATTGCCAGGTTATAGACTTGTTTTTGGATTGCCCCTTAGTTTAACTTAACGCTAAGCCTGATCCAGCCAGAGCAGAACAATCATAGCCAATTCCCAGCATTCTTTCTAGCCCTAATCTACCATGTTCAAACTCACACGAGGAGCCTCCATCAATAGAGGAGACTCTCCCCTTCAGAAAGTTTCTCACCATGTGTAGAGAGCAATTGAAATGACAACAGGGGTGGAGCTAGCACACTTCCCCTCCCTGCGGAATGCCTGAAGGTGGCTTCTGTTCCCAGCATTCCATTTCACTCATGATTAAGAAGATGAATCAAAAGTCTGGCTACACAGATGAAGGAGTAGGACTGTGGAGTAGAAGGGTGGGAAGTGTATAATTGGAGTAGGCCAAGTGGGCTCAGATCTATACCAGGCTCCCATCAGTACTCCAGGTGTGAATCCTTATGTAGCAAACATGGCACCATCCATGTATCTGTTGTGTTTGGTGGGGGAGGGGCACCAAAGGAGAATGGAATAGAACATCTTGGAAGAGGACATGGTGGACTGGCTGGAACCCTGAATAGGGTTTGGTTTTATGGGATGAAGTCAATAGTTTGCAATCTGGGACACTACTGTGAGGAAGGCAAAACCTGTTTCTCATCAACAGGGGCAGATTTAAACCCCACTTCATGTTGTCCCCAAGTGCATGCCTTGACTTTTCACCAAATAAGCCACCACTCATTATGAAGAAAAGTAGAACAGTGCACTTGGGGATATTGCGGCCTGCTCACCACCCCTGAACCTTGGTAGCCCCAACCACCACCAATGGAGATCTCATGGAAAGAGAATCAATGTCTCTTCTCCTCTCCCATAAGGCCAGTTGAGGGCTGTAACAGAGGGTGACCATATGGAAAGGAGGACAAGGCTCCTGTATCTTTAACAGTTATATAGAAAAGGGCATTTTGGCAGGTGTCATTTGTATGCATGCAGCACTTGGTGAAATTCCCTCTTCATCACAACAGTTAAGCTGCAGGAGCTTTGCCCTCTTGACCAGATACAAAGGAGGTGACCCTATGTAACTTGCTGACAGTGCTGTGTCTTTCCCATACACAAAGGAGCAAGGTTCAGAAATGGTGAGGGACACTCACCTCCCTAATCACAGATTCTGGTTTGGGATTGGAAGAAAGCGTGTTTTACTTCCCTTCATAGAAAGATGCCTTATACCAAGGTTAGACCTTGCTGCCACCTCCCAGCATCTGCCACCTGCTTCACTCAGCTTAATGATACAGCTGGCCCTGTACGACTGCCTATTATTTCTGGTAGCAGCTCTCCAGAGTCTCAGGCAGCTTTCCCACCCCCAGCTACCTGGTCCTTTCTCTTTTAACTGGAGATTCCAGGCACTGGAGGCTCTAATTTTGGCCATGGGGTCTGCACATTTAGACAGCTTACAGCACCCGATATTCTAAGGCAGTCTCCCATTCAAGTACTAACCAGGCCTGACCCTGCTTAGCTTCCGAGATCAGATGAGATCGGGCACGTTCAGGGTAGTATGGCTGTAGACCATTGGACAGCTCATTTAGAGTTCTGGCTGGTTCTGACTAACACCCTGAATGGATTTACAGCCCCACTGAAACTGGAGCCACCAGCCTCCATTTATGCCGGGGATCGAACTTGGGACTTTCTATGAGCCAAGCATAAACCAGAGGGTTTAGAACACTGTAACATGGGCAGGTTTGGAAACAGACCTCTGTTCCCACCCCCTCCTCAGTGATGGAAGAGTAGGGAAAGGACTAGGATGACTTATTCCTCCAAATTACTCCTGAGTAGCTGAAGGTGTTCAACTGTTATAAAGACTAGTGTTCAGTTCAGAGATGGCACTCTCTCTATGCTTGGTTGCAGGAGGACAGGTTGATGTTGCATTTTGGGTAGATGGAAACTCCTATAAATGGCTGTGTACCATTTATAAAATCTTTCGTATTTTTAAAATTTAAAATTAATTAAAATAAAACGTTTCAAAACACACATACAATTCTCATTCAGGCATGATCAGGAAGTGCTTTTTAAAAATGTTCATTGATTTATATCCTGCACTTCAACACAATTCCCAGGACAGTTTACAAAAAGCTAAAACGACAATAAAACAAATTAAAGCAAACGTTCAAAGCAAAGAACCTTAAAATACCACAATATAAAAAAGCAGCATAAAAACAGTCAGCAAAATTTAAAACAAAACAAAAAAAAAACCCCAAGTACCAAGGCCATGTACAGCAGATCAACCGTATATGAGCCCACCATCACCCGGTCTAACTGGATCATATCATTGTGAATGTCCAGAAGGTGGCAGCATTTGTCTTACAAAGCAAACTCTTTTCTCGTTATGATGGTCTGCTGTCTTGAATTCTCATAGGTGTTCCTTCGTTCCGTTCTCTCTCTCTCTCTCTCTCTCTCTCTCTCTCACACACACACACACACACACACACACAAAATTTTAAGGTTTCCACAAGACTTTTAACAACTTGGCCCTCTTAGAGAAATATCCTTGCTGGCTCCTTATTGTGGAAACAAGGATCAGAAGACTGTTACAATTTCATTTTACTGTCTTTCCTTCTTTCATTGCCTGTGTTATTTTGTTCCCTGTATGGTTAATTTTAATCCGTTATTACTACCCAGACTCTTCTATGTGGAATCTAATGTTGTATAACAAGAGCCCTGATGAATCAAGCCAAGGGTCTGTCTACTCCAACTTCCTGTGTCTGGGAAGTCACATACAGGGCATGAAAGGCATTCCTCACTGACCCCCCACCCCACTTGTTTTCCCACTTCCCCAGCAATCTTTATTCAGAGGTACACTGTAGCTGAACAAAGGGGGCTGCATTTAGCTCTACATTGTTTCGCTAAATGCAGCTGATATACCTACCATTCATGAATCCATCTAATCCCCTGTTAAGAGCTATCTAAGCCAGATCTTGTGGCAATTGCCAAAAGCACTCTTTAAGAATTGGGTACACAATAAGGCAATCCTCCAAGTAGTTCAATGTCCATTCTTGCAAAGGCGGCCACCAGAATCCAGTTTAAATATTTCAACAACAAAAATGTGTAGGAGCAGTGTTGGGTGGTAGAAAAGGAAGAAGGAAGGTAGAACAGAAGGCAAACGGAGGTAGAACAGAATGTAGAGGGGAAAGAGGGAGACCAAAAAAGAGATGGCTTGACTCTGTAAAGGAAGATGCAGACATAAAGTTACAAGATCTGAATAGGGTGGTTTACATAGGGTGACCACATGAAAAGGAGGACAGGGCTCTTGTATCTTTAACAGTTGTAGAAAAGGGAATTTCAGCAGGTGTCATTTGCATGCATGCAGCACCTGGTGAAATTCCCTCTTCATCACAACAGTTGCAGGAGCCTTGCCCTCTTTTGTATCTGGTCAAGAGGGCAGGGCTTCTGAAGCTTTAACTGTTGTGATGAAGAGGGAATTTCACCAGGTGCTGCATGCATGCAAATGGCACCTGCTGAAATTCCCTTTTCTACAACTGTTAAAGATACAGGAGCCCTGTCATCCTTTTCATATGGCCACCCTAGTTTACAACAAATGCAAATGGAGGTCGCTGATTCATAGGGTTGACATAAGTCAAAGTTGACTTGAAGGCTAACTAACTGTTTGGTGAACAGAGGCCAAGATCTCTGTTCTCCAAGGTTTTTTTTCTCATGCCTCATAATTCTAAATTAGATAGTACAACACAGACACAACCATTCCTACATATGACATTTACTCAGTGGGCCTGTTCAGACAATACGCTAAGCCATGGTTAGGCTGCTAACCCTTATGCAGCAAATGGTTAGTGACTGTGTTTAAACCATGGTTATGTAGCCACCATGGTTAGGAACGGTTCACATGACAAAGTAAGTCATGGTTTGCATGACAAGCTAAGCCATAAAGTTTAGCTCAAAGTGCTTAACCACCATGGCTTAACGTATCTTCTGAACAGGTTATATGATTTTATTTATTTATTTATTTATCACATTTCTATACCGCCCAATAGCCGGAGCTCTCTGGGCGGTTCACAATAAATCACATGATGATTTATTTTACACACTACGCATCATGCCCAAATAAGAGAAGGTATGAGAAGACAGCATGTGTAATTATTATAGCCCAAATAGTTTGGACCTCTTGGGTAGAAGGGGGAAAGTTTGAAATTTTCTGGAAATATGATTAGCAACATGGTTTGTGTTTCCATCTGAGCAAGGATTGAAGGGCCTGCAATGTTAGTTCTGCCCCATGACACAGTCCTGTGGTAGCCAAAATACAGGGAGATGAAGCTAGGGCTGATGGATGCAAAAGGGAAAGTTCTGACAAGCCCTTTGCTGCTTTTCAGACTAGGGATGAAGGGGTTAAAAAGCATTTTGCCTCTGTGGGAGAAAGCCATTGAGATGCATAAACAGAGAATTTAGGATTGGGGGCTACACTGGGACTGGATTGAACAGTCTGGCTGCCAGTTGTCTATCCCTGTTCTACACAATACAGCAAGTGTATCATGAGTAATGGAACTAAGCCAGGGAACTCAAGATTTAAAAGGTTTAAGGGGATTAGACAAGAGGATTAGACAAATCCATGGAGGGGAAGGCTATCAATGGTTACTAGTCCTGATGGCTGTATGCAACCTCCAGCATTAGAGGCTAAATGCTTCTGTATACCAGTTGCTGGGGAACACGAGCGAGAGGGTGCTATTGCACTCATGTCCTACTTGTGAATCAACCACTGTGTGAATTGAATGCTGGCCTAGATGAACCCTTGGTTTGACCCAGCATAGCTCTTAGTGTGTTCTTATAGGGTTAGGTTTAAGAGCTGGGAAGGAAGGTAAGCTGAAAGTTTTGGGAAAGGAAGAGGAAATGTTGGGACAGGAAGCCTAAGGGAGAGGCTCTGCTCTCTTTTCCAAATGTTAAATCTTCTAAATCTCAAGTCTCCCCCCCCCCCTTAGTTCTATTACTCGTTAAACAGCAGATATGTAGAATAGTCCTGACAAAACCAACATTGCCAGGACCAGCATCAGAAGTTGTCATGCTTGGCAACTGCCAAGGCCCACTACTAACCCCAAAGTTCCCTGAACCTGCTGCTTGCAGATGCCACCTGTTCACCTGCCGTCTGCAGACAGAGTGAACAGTCTCTACCTGGCTTCTCTCTCTCCCCACCCCCTTCTCTCTGGGTGATTGGGCCCAGAGAGAGAGATTGGGCCCAGATGGACAGGGCAAGCAAATGGGCTGTGGCTAGAAAGATGAGGGGGCTCCCCAGGGAGTGAGGAGGGGGGCTGTGAAGGCATATTGCCAAACTTGGAACTGTCAAATCTTGGAGCTAGCACTGTACATTGTGATAGAGGAAAGGGCTTATGGATTTTCATTTGCAGTTCTGTCTCATTCCTGCTCCTACCACCCATCCTTTATTTCCTTACCAATATTGCACACCTGGGTGCTTAAGGATTGGGCCCAGGCCAAGCAGTCCCCATCCATCATTGCTTCTGCTGTCGCTAAGTTGGGGAGAGATCCTGCTTTTCCCTCTGACTCAGCAATGGTGGCGAAGACTGTGAGGACAACATATGAATGTGACTCTTCTGATCTTTCGTAATGGCCGGGGCAGAAATGGTGGCTGGTTCTTACAAAGTCTGGACCATGCCCTCCAGCCTTTGCCCAGGGTCATGGTGTCATCATCTGTCCATATTAGAACTAAAGGCTACAGTTCAGATGTGCTGAGGCCCATCACCAACGTGATGTTGGCCTTCATCATCACCACCACCAAGGAGAAGACTGAACCATGCTTGACTTGCACAATGGCCTCCTCGAAGCAGCACATTCCAGTGATGCCTCTGATCCATGGCCTTGCCTGAAGTGACTTGCAAAGGCATGGCCACCAAAAGATGTATGAATTCCACTGAGGTAAAACAAGAAAAACAATGCGCTCCACCCCCACTTCCTGGTATTTCACCTTCCAGTCTAAGATTCCTCCTTACAAACTCCACATAAAATGCAACTGAATGGCAACTATAACATTCATTGTGTAGTAAAACTGATCCTTTTGGGGAAAGTGCTGGCAGTACCTGTGGCAGATCCTTTATTACTTATCTCAAGAACTTCCTACGCTGGATCAGACCACAGATGCATCTCTCCAGCAGAGTGGTGAACCAGATATCCCAGGGGAGCTCAAAAGTAGTGCAATGTGGATTTAGCCATCCCAAGGGATTTTTAATCGCATTCTTTCCTTGAAAAGTGAAGAGAGAAATATGGACAATTTCATCCCTGCTGTTTATTTCTACTGTTTTATTAATAGGTCTTTCTTGCACTCATAAGATTATCAACATGTTAGGGGAAGAAACTTTCTCCAGATCCAGATGGACTAGACACCTAATTATGCTCACATAACACCTGCTGCCTATTATCTACTGAGCCACGTACAAGGTTATGTTATTACTATATAAAGCCCTAAATAACTCGGGAGCAGCATTCCTAGCAGACTGCCTTCCTTTATACATACCCAGGCGATATTTAAGATCAGTAGAGGAGGCTTTGCTGGTCATTCCAAAATGAAAAGAATGTACATTTTGGAATGAAGAATTTCAGTGGCAGGCCTTCTCTGTAGCGGCACCCACCCTCTGGAAAACCGTCCCTCGTACAATTCAGGAGGCAGAAAATGTAGCCTCTTTTAAACACCTCCTGGAAACACACCTTTTCACACAGGTTTTCCCTGGGGTGTAACCGCTGTTGCATTTTACTTTGGTTTGATGTGGTACTTTTAAACTTTTATATTGTGTCTTCTCATGCTGTGTTTTATGGTTTTAATTGTGAACTGTCCAGAGAGCCTCAGCTATTGGGCAATATAAAAATGTAATAAAAATATATAAATAAAATAAAACAGAAGAGATGGCTAGGCTCTCTTATGATCTATATCAAAACCAGCTGAGTCAATGAAGTACAGATCATTGAGTGTTGCTGCATCTTGCTTTGCCCCAGCTTTTTCGTCTGACCACTGGATGGATGATTTCGTGTCAGTTAATATCTCTTTGTTGTGATGGTCCTGCCTCGACACAAACATTTTTGCTAGTTGACCTTTGAAGTCATCACCAAATACTGAGGTTCTATGATTCTATGGTATCAAGGCTGTTCCTTTGATTTCGTGCCCAAATGAAACTGCTAGAAGATGGAGCCTCTTAACTAATTGCTCCATATTGGAATGTGTCTGTCTTTCCTTCTCTGGCTGCCTGTTGGTGGCATTGTTTTTGATTGAATAGCTCCATTAGAAAAGCTAGCGTTTTCCTAAGGCCGTGACTTAAATCTAATGGGGCAGGGGAGGGAGGAAGGGGGGGCATTGTGTAGGCTGCCTTTATTATATGTACACAGAGACCCTTGTTAGCTCCTTTGCCCACCGCATACTGGGAACAGCTGACCCCCACCCTGATTCTGTCCCCTGGAATTAGAAGATGGAGAAGCTATTTATTAGGGGACCTTTTGTCATTTGGCCAGGCTGAGTAGCACAGGCTAACAGAGCCAAAGGTTTTGTTTGTGTTTCAGTAAGAAGAGAAGGGAGAAGGCCTCAAAAGTCAGTTTAAATACCAGCTCAAGCTTGTGGCACATGGCTGGAATGCCAAAGTGGCATTAAACAGTGCATTGCCCAAATGAATGGGATAGTATAGAACAATCTATATATTGTTTAGCAGATGTAGCTGAGGGAGGGAGTAGGATAGTACCTGGTATATGACCTGTGTCATGTACTCACATGATAACTTAGACAAGCCACTATCTCTTAACATCAGCTCCACCCCATCTGCAATATGAGTATAATAATAGATGGGTTCAGGTATGCATGATAGAGTGTGAGGCCCTCATCAATGCACCTGCCCACCACACTAACTGCATATTCAGCAACTGTAAGCCAATGTGTGGCGGAGTGGTTAGAATGTTGGATTGGGACTCAGGAAATCATGGTTCTAATCCCCACTCTTCCACGAAGATCAGTTGATGACTTTGGGCCAGTCACAGACTCTCAGACCAACCAACCTCACAGAATTATTGTGAAGATAAAATGGAGAGGAGGAGGACTATGTGAGCCACCTTGAATTCCTTGCAAGAGGAAAAGGGCAGGATGTAAATGTAGTAGTGGTTGTAGTAGTAGTAGAAGAAGATGATGAAGAAACAACAACAACAACAACGAGAAAGGGCCTTTTATAGCTCATTGTTGCAGAAGGTGATCCTGGGCTAATCTAGAAGCTTTTCTGCACAGGGCTGTTAATCCACTGTATCTACTTTTGTCTTAATCACAGAATTGATATCCGAGGTCTATACAAAGAGTTTTTCCTTTCCTGTTTTTCTGCTATATAACCTCTAGATGGCACTGTGCTATAGGAGAATAGCACAAATACACAAGCAGCAAATGACCTTTGTTTCATTTTCAGAAATACACCACTTTCCCTTTTCTAATAAAAACTGGAAAAGTGCTCTTAAAAAGCAGAAGCGAAACTGGAGAATCACTATGATGGCTAAAATAACTTTTAAACAATGGTATGCAATCCTCTAAGGAGCTCAAGGTGCCCTACATGGTTCTCCCTCCCCACATGTCGTCCTCACAACAATCCTGTGAGCTGGGTTAGGTTAAGAGATTGAGACTGGTCGAAGGTCATCCAGTGAGTTTCCTGTGTGAGTGTGAACTTGAATGTAAATCTCTCCAATCCTTGTTCAACACTCTAAGCATCAGGATACATATGCTCTCCTACCATCACATAGGTCAATGACTTTCAGAATGATAGTTAGGGGAGGGGGAAAGTCTCTATGCCAGGGGTAAGCAATATGGTGCCCATGAGCACCAGTGCACCCCTGGACCCCTTCCTTGGTACCCACCAAGATGTCCTACCCTTTCCACTTTTTTAAATTAACCTGTTTTCTTACCAGCAGCTGGGATTGCTGTGAAATAGGGTTCTGTTGATGCTGAATACTGTAGGCCTGAAGGAGTTGTTTAGTGTGTTGAGGCTCAGACCAGGTTACTTGTCTTTTGCCACATTTCCAAGGGCAGTCATTTTGTGGTAGTGCCCAAAACTAAATGTGCCAATGACCCAAAAGGGTCACCTACCCCTACTCTATGGTCTCCAGGTCATTAGCACTACAGGATAAGGAAGCTGAACAAGGATAAGGAACACACCCTGGCAGGTTTCAAACAACACACTAACCCACAGTTCAACAAATCGCCATGGTTCAAAACAATTCACACTCAATTATAGAGTGTGGGTTAGCATGCTGTGTGTACAACTCCCTAGTGTCTCTCTATTGCCTCGAAACACCAATACTAACCTAAAGGGGAAAGAAGGCTAAAAGTCTCTGTTCCCGATTTTGTGTTCCCAGTCGAACAGCCTGCAATGTAACGTTTAATCATCACTGCCATGTTGTGTTCTTTTGTGTGCATAAATTCCATCAGGAAGCTGGCTCTATGGATGACTTCTTTCCCTAAGGGAGGGTGGGCCAGGGAATAGCTGTTAAAATTAGGAGTCAATAGAATCTCTTTGTTGAGGGCAGAATTTAATGTTACCCTTGATAGTGAGATGTTAATGGAAATAGCAACCCTCCTTGTCATTTCTTATTGATTTCATCACAGAGGCAGGAAAATACATGACATTTGATTATGATGCCACAACATGGGTAAGTATGCCTAAATCATACAAAGGAGGGGGCAGTACAAGACAAAGAGGGCATAATATCTCATTCCACTCTAAGGTATGGAATAAAGAAAACAATGCAGTGTAGCTGAATGCATCCTTGTTCCCTTTCCCAACTTCTTCTGTTCTTTTCTTTTACCACTACCACCACCACCACCACTATCATCATCATCATCATCATCAAAAGAAAATTTCAGTTCTTGGTGCCTCCTTTTTTGGTTTGCCCATTTATTTTGCTTAACTCCTCATTGACAAAGCCAAGAGCCATAAAGCAATCAACTGTAGATGTCCGTGGGAAAGTGCCACTTTGAAAGAGATCCTGTCTGCTGACAATTGCAGGGGCCTAATGCCTCAGGGAGGTGCAACTGCAGTTATTTTCTCCCTTTTTCCTCCCTACCCCACCCCCCAGAAACAAGCCTGCATCTGTTTGGTAATGCCACATTTTTTATGGAAAAATAAACTCCTGACAGCAAATAGTTGAACTTATAGTGAGTGCAAACACTTCTGAACAGATCCCTGCTTGTTAAAAACTAAATCTATAAGAAAAGTCATTCTCTCTATCACCACCCCTTGGGAGAAACTGCAGCTCATATAAACTCTGACCTACCCTCTACACCCCCAGAGAGAACATTTAAAAAAAAATCCAAATAGCTGTAAAATGTTCCTTGTTGAGTATGTATGTGCTTTAGATAGAGGACATTTTCATTTGGATATCACAGAGAAGCAGCAGGAAATGGTTTGGTTCACACATAATGCTAAAACATGATGTGGTTTGTCGAAATATGGCACACAACAGCAACCTAGAGGATCAATTGAGTATAGGTTGTCACTGAATTGTGGGTTGTTGTAACATGTGAACCTTGCACTATGGTTCAACTATGGGTTGCTAACCACAAAAAACACAGAGTTCACAACACAACGACAAACCATGAGTTCTCTTCCATACTTAACCCATGCTCTGGGTTGTTGTTACATGCAAACCAATTGTGTCCAAACCTACCCCTGAAAACAATCCATGTTTTGTTAACCAGCTACAAACCACAAATAAAAGCTATGGTTTGTTGTTGGCTTACAAAAGGCCTATTCAGACAACATGCTAAGCCATGGTTAGGGTACTAACCCTTTTGCAGCAAATGGTTATTTGAGTATGATTAAATCGTGGTAATGTAGCCACACAATGATTCGCACTACAGGCTAAGTCATGGTTCACATGACATGCTAAGCCATAATATTTAGTTCAATATGTTTAACCACTGCGGCCAAGCATGTCAACTGAACACGATCAATGTCTGCCTTGTTGTGATGACTGAACGCAGAACTGTGGCTTATCCATGGCTTGTTTACTGAGAGGCCAGCAAGTGCAGCCTGAAAACTAAACTACTCTGAGGGATTACAAAATAGATGGGAGCGAAACAGGGAAAATAAGCTGTGGATTGTTTGCTTGTCTGGTTTGCAAGTAGCAAACCATAGTTAGTATAAACCATGACTTAACAATAGTTAGTATAAACCATGAATTCACACTGTTCATATTTGGATGACATGCTGTGCCTAGTCATGGGTTATTTAATTCACAATGAGCCATAGCACCCATGGGCACCAATTTGCACATGCAACCTCCACTCAGGGCTTGTCATGTCATGTGAAACTGGAGAGCATGGGTCATTATTAGATTGTAAGCCTATGCGGCAGGGTCTTGCTATTTACTGTGTGGTCTGTGCAGCACCATGTACATCGATGGTGCTATATAAATAAATAATAATAATAATAATAATTCAAGGATTAAATAAACCAACCATGTTTGTTTAACCTTTGCATAACCCATGCTCACAGGGTTTGCATGACATGACAACTCCTGAGCAGGGTTTCCATATTCAAAATGGTGGTCATACATGCCACAAGCTTACCTTGGATCAAATAAATGCACGGTGGGCTGTTGTGTTGTGTGAACAGTCCTATTATGTGTGAACATAGCCTATGTCTCTCAGGTACCAGAGAGCCTACGAACAAAAGTAATCTTCCCTTCCCACTACAGAACTATTTTTAATTGTAAAAGGTGGCATTAATTCCGAAGTTAAGGCAGAAAGTTAGACCATGTCTTTGCCAAAAAGGAAAATAATGCCAAGCTGAGCAATTCCTGCCTTCAATGGATAACACAGCAACAATAACTATAGTATACAACTGCTACTTGAGCTTTTAAAAGAATGAGATTTACAGCCCGTTCAAACATCAACCAGTTCTGGGTTTTAGCGTGGCTAAGGGGCAGACAACCTGAGCTATCGTTCAAAACTCATGTGATTATGCCTCAGACTCTTTCGATCTCTGGCTGGCTCTTTGTTAGTACATCTATCAGGGCAGTTCACATTGCTAAATGTCCACCTGATTGTGTATACATGCACGTCTGCATGGACAAAGGCTAGTTGTTCAACTGGACTATTCATGTGGCAAGCTGGCACCATTGACACCCATTGACCTGGTTTGAATTACACGACAGCCCACCATGGGTTCGCTCACAGTCTGTTTTAGGATTATGCAAGATTTATTTAACCCTCAAAAAAAGGGGGGAAAAGGAGGGGGAGAAACCCCACCACCTGGGTGCAGACAATCCCCAGGCAGGGCTTATAGATCCATAATGGTGGCTGGCACCACAGGTTCTCATAGGTAAATTAACCCACAACGGGTTGTCCTGTCATGCAAATTGGCCCAGTCTGGCCTTGACTTCACGGAATCTTGGGGGAGCTAGGGGTGGCGACAGCCGACAGAAAGCTCTGGCGTGGGCTGGTCCATGAAGTCACGAAGAGTCGGAAAGACTGAACGAATAAACAACATCAAATGAACATCGCAGTTCACATTAATCTTTCTCTAAAGGGTTGTGTGGTGGAAATAGCAAAGTGAACCAGCTGTTAATTGTTATAAACAATTAAATAGATCTAAGTATTAAATATGCATGCCTTTGCTTTCACCCCCTCCCCCCCATCACACATGGTGATTGCTTCTCTTGTATGGGTGATTGCAACTAATATAAATACATAATCGTTGATGATGTTTTCATTATTTAACCTTGAATGACCAAAATCTAAACTTTGGACCTTGCTGAATCATGCCTCCTAAATTTCCCCCACAAAAAACAAAATTTTAAGACACACTAGTGACTAAACACACTCTTGGTTTTAAAATATAGTTTCAATTACCTTTCTCCCCCTACACTCACACAGAAATTAACTGAATTTTTTTTGGCTGTATTTCCATATTTCTTGTGTTGTTTTGGGGTGGTTGGATTTCTTTTTCCTACTTCGTGTTGCAACACAGGGCTTTGGTAACAATGTTGGTTCCTGAGGGTAGCGGTACACTGTTAGCATCTTGATATCATTTAGACATTTACATTGTCAATATAATTTTGGCATTTACATTAATTTTGCATTTTACAGAGGGTTGTGCTTTTTTTTTGCCTGTTAATTAGTATGTAATTTTGAAGTGTCATGTACTAATGACACAATTTCCAGGCTCCTCTCACTTTTATATGAAAAAGAAAAATATGTAGTATACTGTATTATTAGTGGAAGCATTTATTTGTCTTCATAGTCTCCCTCATCACTCTCATTCCCCTTACATTACATTTCAGAAAACCCACTTTGTGTTTATATATACACATACATACACACACACACACACACACACACACACACACACACACACCTCTCCCTTTAAAGGGGTGTTTACAAAGATAGCATTTATAGCTCTACCACCTATCCAAATACAAGGATGGTTCCTTATTAGCCCCTCCTCTTTATAGAAACTAGAATGTGGCCCATTTAAGTAACCTATCTTTTAAAAATAACATTTAGGTAGAGTCATGAAAAAACAACAGTTGGGATATGTATGTTAATCAAAGACTTTTATAATGAAAAATAACACTTTTATCTTAAAATGACATACGTTCAGTAGACCATCTAGTGAAATCATCAAGATTCTAACTTTCTACAGTTCCTGATAATGTTATAAAATGTATTGAGAATATGATTTTTTAAGAATTCGGCAAAAGTGTTCTAACTGGTTTTCATGATATATTGGCAGTTGGTGCAGCATAATATTTTTTTCATACTTTCCTGAATCGCTGAGTCTATAGAAAGGGAATCTGACACTACTTTAATCCTTCTGGCAGATTTAAGAAGCTCTCTATGGAAACAATTATTTATGCTTAATGTATGCAAATAATAATTCTTTTCAAAGGATTTTTCACTGCCAGCAGCTCTTGGGTGAGATGCTACTAAATGCAGAAACCAAACCAAGCAGGCGGTTGTGAAAATCAAGTGTAAGCCAATTCAGTGGTTTTTAATTATTCCCTTTGGGGAATGACCTAGTGCTCACACTCACAAATTTCTGGCGTTATTCATTTCATAATAGAGTGCTGTTCATTATCAAGGCACACATGTATGCGAACCTAAATGTCACCTAGATACTATTTTAAAGGCACAGTAGTCCTTATTTCCTTTTAAATGTCTAAAGTACAACAGAATGGAAAAGTATGAGTGATACATATATTTACTGGAGAAGGCTTAACACACTTCAGTGTAAAAGAAGTGTGGATCGAGCCATGTTGAGTTTGAAGGAATTAAAAAACAATGGGAATTTTGGGGGTCTGACACGTCTAGAGAGTGCCATGTTGGAGAAAGCCGGTCTCAGGTATAGAATCATAGAGTTGGAAGGGGCCTATAAGGCCATCGAGTCCAACCCCCTTCTCAGTGCAGTAATCCACCTTAAAGCATCCCTGTCAGATGGCTGTCCAGCTGCCTCTTGAAGGCCTCTAGGGTGGGAGAGCCCACGACCTCCTTTGGCAATTGGTTCCATTGTCGTACTGCTCTGTCAGAAACTGCTTATCTGTAAGAACTTCCCCCATCCGCTTCACCAGAAGGTGCAGCACCATCTGTACATGGACCTTTCCCCGCCATTGAAGTGAGTGGATAAGCCTGCCCCTGCAGGACATTCATGTACACCTCAGAGCTCTCTCACCCAGATGCACCTCATAGTCAACAGTGCTGTCTCAAACGTGCAACCTTGTTTATTTTAACTGAACCCGTTGTACCTGCTTCTATTAACTCAACATGTTATTTTATCATTTGTTATTTGACAGTCATATACTCAGAAGTAATCCTCACTGAGTTCAATGGGGATTACTTCTAGTTAAGCACTAGGATTGCATAAACCTCAGCCTCACATGCTGAAGGGTGGTGAGAGGCTACTCAGGGGCAGACATTTTCAGTAGTCTCCGCACTCCCAATTCTGGAATACCCTCCCCAGAGAGGTCCACCTGGTAGTTGCTTTGATAGGTAGTTGCTTTGGTAGTTCCTTTTTATTCTCTCTAGACTTTCAGTCTTCTGATTGCTGCTGCCATGCAATGTTTTTAAGTAATTTTATCTTTGATGTATTTGGTCTATTCTTCTTGTGATGCATGTTTTACCCTCTGCTGTTTTCAATTGATTCTCTTATGCTGTTTCTATATTTATGTAGTTATTGAATTTTATTTGTTGGATGGGTGTGTGTAATTTTAACCTGCCCTGAGAGCTGTTAGCCATAGGACAAACAATACATCTTAGAAATAAATAAATAAAAGCTTTTTCTTTTTTGCTTCATTTACTATTTCCAAATGCATTTTGCTCCCAGACTTCCATGCCTTCAAATCTAAATTTCCATTAGAAACTGGAAACATCTACAGACTATACAACCAGAAATGATACAATTGTATAGGCAAGCCTTTCCCAACATGGGGGCCTACAGATGTGTTGGATTACAACTCCCATCCTTCCTAGCCAGCACATCTGGAGGACACCAGGTTGGGGAAGGCTGATATATACAATTATGTGATGGTATATAGGCAATGGTATAGGCAGGTCTGGATCAGGGAAAGTTTGGGAGGCGTTGTGCAGGCACAATGCTAGTGAGTGGCTGCAGCATCCAACCAGTGGGGGTTGGTGGCTCCGATTTCAGTGGGGTAGTAAATCCATTCTGGGTTTTAGTCAGAACCATCCAGAACCCTAAAGGAGCTATCCAAGGTGCTGAACCTCATCCCCAAATAGGTTTGGCACTTCGGCACCTTTAGTTAGAACCAGTTCTGGCTGGTTCTAACTAAAACCAAGAATGGAATCACAGACCCAGAGCCACCAGCTGCCACTGCATCCAACATGGCTGATGACAAATTACCTAGGGAGGTAGTGGGACCTCCCACAAAAATGCTGTTATTTTGTTTTGAAGATAGATGATAGATAGATAGATAGATAGATAGATAGATAGATAGATAGAGTCCCCCACCAAAGACTCATGAATAAACTTAGTAGTCATGGTATAAGAGGAGAGGTCCTCTTATGGATCAGTAACGGGTTAAAGAACAGAAAGCAGAGAGTAGGAATAAATGGTCAATTCTCCCAATGGAGGGAAGTAAATAGTGGGGTCCCACAGGGATCGGTATTGGAACCAATTCTTTTCAACTTGTTCATAAATGATCTGGAATTAGGACTGAGAAGTGGCCAAGTTTGCTGACAACACCAAATTATTTAAGGTTGTTAAAACACAAAGGGATTGTGAAGAGCTCCAAAGGGATCTTTCCAAGCTGGGAGAGTGGGCATCCAAATGGCAGATGCGGTTCAATGTAAGCAAGTGTAAGGTGATGCACGGTGGGGCAAAAGACCCCAACTTCAAGTATAACCTAATGGGATCTGAGCTGGCAGTGACCAAACAAGAAAGAGATCTTGGGATTGTGGTGGACAGTTCGATGAAAATGTCCACCCAGTGTGTGGCTGCTGTAAAGAAGGCAAACTCCATGTTGGGCATTATAAGAAAAGGAATTGAGAATAAAATGGCAAGTATCATACTGCCATTATACAAATCTATGATGCGACCACACTTAGAATACTGTGTACAGTTCTGTCACCACACCTAAAAAACGATATTATAGAGCTGGAAAAAGTGCAGAAAAGGGCAACTAAAATGATTAAGGGGCTTTATTTATTATTACAGTTATATCTCACCTTTTTTCCTCCAAGAAACCCAAGGTGCCATGGCTTGCATGATCCTCCTCCTCTCCATTTTATCTTCATAACAACCCTGTGGGGGAGGTTAGACTAAGAGTCAGTGACTGGCTCAAGTCACCCTGCAAGTTTCATGGCCGAGTAGGGACTAGAACCTGGATCTCCCAAGTCCCAGTCCAACACTCTAACCACTAACCATACTGGTTCTTAATCAATTACAAAAAATTGCTTGACTAAAAATAAACCTAAGTTAATCAGTTTTTTTTTTTTTAACACCAATGCCTTGCAGCAGTTTCTGCAGCTGAAACTCTCCCCACGGCCTGAGTTCGATCCCAGCAGAAGCTGGTTTCAGGCAGCCGGCTCGGGTTGACTCAGCCTTCCATCCTCCTGAGGACGGTAAAATGAGTACCCAGTTAGCTGGGGGGAAAGTAATAACGGCCGGGGAAGACAACGGCAAACCACCCTGCTATAAGGGCTGCCAAGAAAACGTCAGCGAAAGCTGGCGTCCCTCCAAGAGTCAGCAATGACTCAGTGCTTGCACGAGAGGTTCCTTTCCTTTCCAGAAAAACTGTAGGCGGCAAGTGTCATCTTAGAAGAAGCATTCCTCCTAACATGCATGAGCATCACCTAAAACAAAGTATGCTTTTTGCTTTAGAACTACTATTTCTACTCCTGTGCATATTTAATTGATTCATTAAACAATGAATTGACTCAGACTCATATAGCTGACACACCCCACAATCTTACATGTGTCTACTCGGAACAAGGCCCCACTGAATTCCATAGGACATATGTGTAGGTTAGTGTGCACAGAATTGTACTGTTCAATGGCAGTCTTGTGTACAAACATTTCCTGGGAGTAAGTTCGGTGGAACTCAGTGGGATTTACTTCTGAGTTGCACTGCCTAGGATTGCACTGCAAAATTTCTTGAATTGTCAACAGACCTAGTAAGGATTCACACAATGGGTTCCAGAGTCTCCTGGAGTTTTGGTTGATTGTTCACGTCCTAAATCAAAGAGAGTGACACAGAGAAAATTGTGTCTTTCTATCTGTTGTTTAGCTGACTCATAAAACTAGATCTGCTACGCTTTCATTTATCTGTTGGTGTGGAGGAGGAGAAGGAGGAGGAGGAGGAGATGCTTTAAGGTTGGATCTGTGTTTCCCAGTGGTATGATGCAAGAGGAGGGGCAGAAAGTGGCACATGGTACCTTGGACAGAAGAAGGTGTCATAGTGTGAGAAGTAGGGATGTACTCCGCTCCGATTAGAAGCGGAGAATCAGAAGCGAATTGGCCTGCTCCGCCTTGCCCAGAGGCGGAGTAGAAGCGGACTGGGGACCCGTAGAAGCACGGCGAAGAGAAGCGACCATACGCGGAGCGCTTCTCTTTTCGCTGACCGATCCGATCGCCATTTTGAAAAATTTCACCCATAGGATTGCATTGCGGAAAAGAATAGGGGATAACCATGTTTTTTAAGCTATCTTTCTGAAACTTCTTGTGCTTAGAGAGTCATAGCTGGGGGTCATTTTGAGCCTACTCTCAGCTCTCTGCGTGCTGCGGTTCGCTTGCTAGATTTTTTGGAAAAATCGGGTAAAACAGCGGGAAAATACCTTTTTCGAAGGGCTGAGGGGCAGAGTCAACTCCCGGTCATGATCACATGATCCCAAAGTTGGAGGAGGAGATAGGCAAAATGGGTAACTTGGGATTCTGGGAACTTCTCTTTCTTAGTCTGAACGGACTTTTCCCAATTGACGGAGCTATCGAAAGGGGTGTGAATTGGGGTTACGGGTGGTGCGTTAGAGGTTGGAGCCCTGCCAAAAATCAGGGGATGATGGGATTGCCTTGAGTCTTGGCGTGCATGTGTATCCCTGGATAAGCTATCATGGTGCTGAATTTGAGGTTTCTAACGTGCAAATTGACGGAGCTATCGAAAGGGGTGTGAATGGGGTGCCTGATTTTCAAAAATTCCCCAAAAATCAGGGGATGATGGGATTGGCTTGAAACTTGGCATGCGTGTGTATACCTCCATGAGGTGTCATGGTGCCAAACTTGAGGTTTCTAACTTTAACAGAAAAAAAGTTGTATACTTTTTTAGCTTTCAATGCAAGCCTATGGGGGGAAATGGAGCTCCGATCCGGATCCGGAGCTCCGCAGCGGAGCGGAGCGGACATAGGCGGAGCGGGGGTGGAGCGGAGCGGCCCGATCCGCAAATCACGGATCTGGAAGAGAAGCGGAGTGGGGGGTCCATGCACACCCCTAGTGAGAAGACCCCAGTGCTGACCCAACTCTGTTGGAGATGACATTTGCTCCTGTGTGCGGACTGACAACATTTTCATTGATGGTGAAATTCTGCCTTGAGCCTCAAGCTGAAACACAGATCAGGAAAATTTCAGATTTTGAATATTGAGAAGTTTCACATTTTATAACTGAATTTCATCTTTGAGCGATGTAGTATCAAAAACAATAACACATGAAAGTTATGTCTCCATGAATTTAAGGCAATGTTAAGTATCAATTTGCCAAAACAAATATAATGGTTATGCATCTTCTTGTCATTTTCCCCCACCCCCAAATCCAACAAATTCATCTCAGCACAACTTCAGCACCAACAAGCAGCCAGTGTTAAATTCAGGGCTGACCCAAATAACAGAGATCTCCTGATGGTTTTGAAAAGGAGGGGCTGCTTAACCCTTTGACTGCTGGCTGATTCTTTCTGTTCAGCATTGCTCTGTAGGGGAAACACTCTCCTGCTGATATTAGGATTGGTCCCCATTCTCTCTCCATTCAGGGACAGTGTCTTTAAATTTGGCTTTTTAAATTATCATTTAAAAGATTGTTTTTAAGGGTTTATAGGATCATGGAATAGTAGAGTTGGAAGGGGCCTGTAAGGGGCCAATAAGGCCACCGAGTCCAACCCCCTGATCAATGCAGGAACCTAGTACAGCTTTACTCTATCTTTTTTGTGCGTGTTTTGAATTTTTTTGATAAATCACCTTGATTGAGGTTCAACCCCAACCCCAACCCCAAAAGTATAGACATGTTTTAAATAAAATGAATTTAAATAAATATGGATACCCAAGGCCTCTGGTAAAGGCCTGAGATAGTTTGGCTTGAGATGCTAAAGATTTAATTTGAGATCTTCTGCATGCAAAACATGTGCCTTAGTACTGAGCTATAGCCCCTCCCCCTCTGCAGCCTAGTATCTTAATTTTGAATTCATAATTACTTAATTAGTATCCTGGGGGACTAAAAATTTGGGAACACATGGGGCATTCCAATAATGAGGTGTGCCTCCGTGATGGATTAGTACCAGGCAGATCACATAGCTGCATCCCTCACTCAATGTTTTGGGTTAACTCAGTCCATATTAAATGGCCATTTGCTTGTTTTGCTCATTGTATTATTCCAATACAAATGATGACCCATTTGTCTGGTGGTTATAAACACACCAAAGTGAGATTGCACCTTCCAAGCAGGCCAGTCATCTGAAGCATCGAGCCAGACGGTGAAGCAAATTCAATCCAACCCCTCCTTGCCACCCTTTTCTCCACATGGTTGCTGTAATGTGGAAAACTCACCAGATGTCTAGATAGCCCTCTTGCCATGTGAATGCAATCACCCAGCGGCGAGTTTACAAGGGGACTGCAAGCTGTTTTAAAATCACCCCACATGGTGAGGTTACAAAGAGCCACCCAACTCAGGTCAAATGGCCAGGTGTGTCCACTCATAAAACAATAGTTCTCTGCCAGAATGTGCGACTGTCCAACGTAATACTAATGTTGCTTTCAACACAGAGCTGTGTTGCTGTTTTAGCACTTGGGCGAGCTGTTTCAGCACCATTTTGTATTTTTTCTTTCTTTTCTTCTTCTTTTTGCTTCACTTGTCCAAAGGTCACTGAACCCAGTAGATAATATATCAGGCAGGGATTTTACTGGCATTTGAATTAACCCTTTGGTCTGCTTTGATGGAGATGGTACCAAGAAATTAAAATTCCTGAATAGAAGGAAAAACCAAATGCCAGTTATGGTGTAGTCCTTTTCGGAAGAGGCCTTTATCCCACCTACAGAATGTGCTTGCTGGAACTGCAAAGTTTCTTTTTATCTTAATTCATGCACTACAAATTGAGGTTGCAATCCTATACCCACTTACCTGAGAGTAAGCTCAAATTGACTCAATGGCAACATACTTCTGAATAGACATGCATAGGACTGTTCAGTTAATGGATGTCTTCAAGACATCAGAATGGGTAAAAGTAGTCTTGCAGCAAGTTTTATCATTGTGTGTATTTAATCCATGGTTGTTTTTAGTAATTTCATTGGCCATCTGCAGCTGTCTGAGGCATTAATCTTGAGGTCTACATCTATTCAATTTAAATTATTTTCAATATCAGGTTTTTGTTTTGTTTGTTTTTGGCTATTACTCCTAAGAATACTCTGATTTGGGGGATTAATTTTGGTTTTTTTAAATGCATGATTGTAATGCTTGCCTCCAGGGCTCATATATTGCAAAGATTTTCTAGAAGCTGAAAGTTTCTTCATGCTGCTGATAGCATGGTTAGGTCATCTGTGTGCAGTACATAATGAACTTCTGAGTCATTCTGAGTGCATGCTTAGACAGAAAAAAAGTACTATTGCTGGCTGGGGAATGCTGGGAGTTGTAGGACTTGTTCTGTCTAAACATTTATAGGATCGCACCCTTAGAGACAATCCTTACTTAGACTCAAATACTTTACAAGAGTGGAAGAGCAGGTCTTCTCAGAAGTAAGTCCCATTGAATGTAATGGTATTTATTCTGAGGTAAGTAGGAACATGACTTTAACCTTACTAAATAACAGTGCAATCCTAAGTGGGGAGGGCACAGACAAAATGGTGAGAAGAACATAAGAGTCATCAAGCTGGATCAGACCAAAGGTCCATCTAGTCCAGCATTCTGTTGACAACTAGCTGCCAACAGGAAACCCACAAGCAGGGCATGCGTAAAACAGCACCCTCCCACCCATGTTCCCCATGTGTGGGTGTACATAGGCATACTGCTTCTGATACTGGAGGTAGCACACTCCATCAAGATTAGCAGTCATTGATAGCCTTCTGCTCCAGGACTTTGTCCAATCACTTTTTAAAGCCAATTAACTAGGCAGCTATCACAACATCCTGTGTATGTGTTGGGGGGGGGGGGATTTACCTTTATGTATCCTGCATGGTTCTTTGGGTTTTTTTTTTAACACACCCACTCCCAGCAGGGAAATTAATTATACCAACATCAGGTGGGGAGGTGAAGAAGGTGAATTAACATTAAAGAAATTGGAACCTTCCTTGAAATTCAGGTACAAAGCAGCCATAATTTGAATAGATACTTTGTCCATTATAATTTCATTTTATTTGCCCAATAACAAAAAAATTAAAAGGATTAAAACATAAAATCTAAAAACAGCACCAGCATAAAACTAAAGTGAAACCAATATATTACCAGCCAAAAACATTAGAGTAAAAAAATCTTAAAAACAAAACAAACTATTAGGATTACAAGCAATTCCCTTATTTTGTCAAACCAACCCTTAATAGGTAGCATTCTTATTATCTCTTTACAGCCCCAAAGCCCTCAAGTCAGCATACAAGAATTAAACTAAATACACAGAAAATAAAACACAAAATGCAATCAATTAAATCAGAACTTCTCAAAAAAGAAGAAGAAGAAGAAGAAGAAGCAGAAAAAGCAAACATCAGTAACCGCTTGGATTGATGGCGTTGATAAAGCAGGCCGGTTTTCTCATTCTCGAATTGGTTTCTCCCTCCCTTTCCCTTTTTGGTAATGAGTGCTGATTGTGAAGATGGTGAGAGCAGACTCACGGCTTTGTCTCGTTTTATGCTCCCAACAACCCTGAGAGGTAGATTGGGCTGAGCCTGTGACTCGTTTCCGAGGCCATCCCCCATGACTCTGAGGTAGCCCCACCCCCGCGGAGCCCCTTGGAGGATACAAATACCGCCAGACCACAGGTGCCACCTGTTGGGGTTTTTTTGGTCTGCGCCGCAACGGCTAACGTTACTCTGCAGGAGCAGGGAGGACGTGGCTGCTCTCGCCGCTGCTTCACTGCATTTAGCCCCGGGACAGGCCGAGCGTGGAAGAGCTACCCTCACTCCGCACGAGGCGCGGCTGGAGCGGCGAAGTCCTCTTGCCTGCCTGCCTGCCTCTAGGACCCAGCGGAGCCGGGGCTCTCTCCAGTCGCTCCCGCAGCAGCACCTGCCCGGCCGGCGGGCACTCGGTCGGCCACTCAGTCAAGCGGTGCCGCCAAGATGGTGCAGCTGCTGTCGATGATCGTGGTCTCCTGCGCGTGGCTGGGGCTGGGCTCGTGGGTGTCGGGCTCGCCCGCGGGCTGGGCGCTCCCCGAGGTGCTGTTCCGCTGCCCGCCGTGCAGCCCCGAGCGCCTGGCCGCCTGCCTCCCGGCGCCCGCCCCGGCGGAACCCGACGCCGCCTGCCCGGAGCTGGTGCGGGAGCCCGGCTGCGGCTGCTGCCCGGTCTGCGCCCGCCTCGAGGGGGAGCCCTGCGGGGTCTACACGCCGCACTGCGCCTCCGGGCTCCGCTGCTACCCGCGTCCGGACTCTGAGCTGCCCCTCCAGGCGCTCGTCCATGGGCAGGGCAGCTGCGCCCGATGGAGCGACGACGCCGAGCACGGAGCCGCCGCCAGCGTCGACCAACGCGGGACGGGTGAGTGGAAGGGCCAGACCGCGGCTGGACGCGTCTCTCTGCGCGCGGGCTTTGGGAGGGCGTCCGCGACGCTCCAAAAGGGAGTTTGCCGGGAGGTGTCGTGGGAACGCAGGGCGTCAGGTGAACCCCGGAGCCTGCCTTCGGATGCGGTCCTCTGAGCACGTGTAAATTCGAGACACGCGTGTTTAAAATTTAAGCAAATCCTTTCCCGGCCTTACGCCGATAAATGATTTTAGCACAAGGAATCGTCATCATCATCATCATATTAATGCTATTATTATTATCATCATCATTAAGCGAGTGCTATAGTCCCCAGCTTTCGTATGTTTTTAGGTTTATGGAGATGGGCTTCAAAACAAGGTTGTGTCGGCCGTTATGTCCTACTGCTGGCTGTGGGGGTATTAGGTATGCTGAGGCTTGATGATACGGGGAGGCTGGGTGATTGCGCTTTACTACTGAAATGAGAGGTTCTAGGCTTGCCTGGAAGCCCTATCGCATCCTTGCGAGATGGTTGAGGAAATTCTCTGCACGTGCTCAGAGGCGCGGATAACACTTTTGTTCTTCCATTGTTTTGAATACGTTACATTAGGGCTTTGTACAAAAACATATTCCAGGACATAAGCCCGACGTGAGGGAGAAGGCTGGGGTGGATGGGATGCCCTTGGATGAGAATGTGTCGTGGTTGGGAAAATGACTGGCTGAGAGAAACACTTTACGGGGCTGTATGGGACCACCTGTGAACGTTTTAATAATTGCAGGGAGTGGAATATGTGAGTCAGTAAATGTCTCACTTTCTGTGAGAAATGTTGCATACGAGGAATTTGGGGAGGGGGGATTCTTCTGGAGTCCTGTGAAGAGGGGTTTGGGAGTGAGAGATCCAAGAGAAGGCTTAGGGGGTGGGGGCTAAGTTCGGGGAACAGTGATTGGGGCTGAGATGTGAATGAGGGTCTGCTGACAGTGGTGATGGTGGGGAGCACAACAGAATGGGGGGGTTTGAATAGTGTCCAATGTTAATCCTACTTAGAACAGGCCCATTGAAATGAATGGGATTTAAATTAATCTAAGTTCAATTAGTATCAGTGGTTCTGCTCTAAGTAGGACTAACATTGGATACTACCCTTTGTGTAAAAGGAAACCAGGAGTAGCAGAAAGGAAATGGAGTTTGTGCATGGTGTGTGTGTGGAATTAATGGATAGCAGTGGGGGAACCGATGATGGGGGTAACGGGAGTGGGCAGGAGAGGTGCTTTGCTGTGGGACAAATGCCAGAAGGGACTATACACATAAGGCAGGTAAGGTTTGAGGGTGGTTCAGCTGTAGTTTGGATCTCAGTGACTGATTGTTAGATGTGAACCTCTGGAGATGGGATCTGAGGGGTTAGTGATGCAGCTGGGTAATTTTAGGCTCTGGACATAATGCTTTTACTGCCCCCCTTTAGATGGTACCAAGGGTATTACTTTGAAATGTGGTAAGCCAGCCCTGTTTTGGGGGCCCCTCTGGCTCATTCTCCCATGTGCAGCCCTGGAGAAGTCCTGCCCTAAGGACAGCACAACTGTATAGGGTCGACCTCACCTCCCATTATAGGTAAGACTAAGAAGGCAGAGCTATACCTTAATGCACGAGTAGGCTGGGGTGGTAGAACTCTAAATAATACCATGTCGACTGCATAAGGGGGAGTCTTAGATTTCAATGCTTTTCCATGTAAAAAGTTACCCACGTGCAGTCAACTTGTACAACAGGCAGCTTGCAAAATGTTCCCTGGTGTTGGTTTAACATGCAGCCTTTTTTAAAAAAAAATGGGGCAGGGTGAACAGGAAGCAACTGGCTTTCAAAAATAAGACCCTTCTTCACTTGCAGTCCAAAGTGCTCCAGTTCAGGATTCAACCAACTCTGTTTTGTGTGATGCACAATAGCTCTAATTGCTGTTCCATCTTTGATGTTCGCACTTCTATTTCTCCAGTGTTTCTCACCACAAACACAAAGTAGGAACAGCAAGTCTGTATCCCTAAACTCAAAAGTAGACATGTGTTGAAGAGCTTTGGCTAGCCATGTTCTCCTGGCTTGCTTCCCCAGGGATGTTTAAAGATACATTATGTTGTTTAGATATTTGCTATGGCAAACACCAGTGTAACATGGAGTTCCCAGGGCTTGTACCACAATTGCAACACAAACTGAAGTATGTTTCAGTCATTCTGTTCAAGTTTAATTTTCTTTGTTACCTGTTATTGGCTTCTACCCAGGCAGCTAAAGATACCATATCCTGAGGATGCTGTAATTTACTGCTTAAATGCTTATCTAGGCAGCCCTACTTAAAGCCCTTAAGCACAAGAAGCTAATTACAATTAAATTAAAATGGACTATGGCTAAAGTAGAGAAGGAAGGATTTAAGTAGAACCTGTGTCTGTTGTGCTGTGACATATCGGGGTGACAAGAAACTGTCCATTTGTTGTGTGTAAACTATAAGTGTGCACACATAACTTGTCTTAGACAATAGTTTTGTAGATGAAGGCAGTTTTTATCATAATTCATCTCCATGATGAGTTCTTGACTATATAATCTCTTAAACTCTTCCGATTGTATTGCAGTGAATTCACTCAACTAGACACACTATATTCCAAAGTAAGTCCTTTAAATTCGGATGCATTTAGGCTTGCAGCCTTAAACAAATAAAAAACTAACTACTGGGTTGCTGAATTGCATAATATTCAGAAAATGATGAGCATTAGGGGATATAAGATGAGCAGAAGAAGGAAAGGGGAATGTCACATGAAACTAAATTTTGGATTAAATTATCTTTCTGCTGTAATATATGGTTTATGTTGCTATACCATTTGATCAGTGTTGCTTGATTTGATTTTTTATATCCTTTTGTAGCAATGTCCTTAATAACACACTTTTAAAAAAAAGGTTTTCTGCGCATTGTCTCTGTGTTACTTGATATTGTGCCAAGATGTGATCAAAGCCAACACAGAGCATAACCATAGAGAGCATAACTGTAATAGTGTTAAGTGTGAAGCTCTGATATTTAAAACCGGGAGTATTTAGAGAAATTCTCAAACTGTTGTTGCACCAAAGGGAGAAGAACTCGGATAGGCTGAGGCTGTAATGAATTATTAGAAACATTTTGCTTAAACAAAGAGGAAATTTTCAATAGAAAAAAAAACTATCTCCACCTAACATTCTTCATTCAGTATGACATTCCAGCTGGATGTCTACAATATACATATATAGTGGATGTCTGCAATATGCAATATACACGCAGGTAGCAAGTAGGTGTAAAGCGGCACAATAGCAAAATGACAAGAAGGCTCTGGATCCATGGTGGACGCAGTCAATCTTAAGGTAAAATGTATAAGAAAGATAGAAAGACCAACAACATAGTATAATCTATTGTTAGTCTTTCAATCTTTCATGCATGTGAGTGATTATAAGCAGAGATGGAGAACTGGAGAAATCCAGTTATTGCTGAGTTCAAGCATGAGAAGTAAAGGGGAAATGGTTTAAGATAATTCTCAGAAACTGATTTGAAATCAATTTGAATTTAACATACTTTGGCAAGAGTGCTTCTTGTCTACCAAGAGGCAGGTGCTGATTTATTCTTCGTGTAAATTCCATGAATTGTACTTTTTTGCCTAGGGTAGGTTGGAGGAGGGGGGAACTCCTTCTCTTGATTGGGGGTTGGAATGCCAAACTTGTATGCAATTCCTAAATTAAGGGGTTGGCAAGTTTATTTTGTCCCTGATGAGAGTCAGGAAGGTTGCCCAAGTGAAACAAGGAATAAGACTGAGAATTCTCCTGCTGTGGGCTTCAGCATTGTTTAATCTTCCACTGAGGTCCGTGCTGCCAACCCAGAAAGGGCTCTAGGCAGAAAGAAATACAAATAATCCTCAGCAACGAACGGATGCCGTTACTGATTGCAAAAAAGGCTGTGGGTATTCTGGGGAATGTTGGAACAAAAATATAAAGTCTGTGGAAATCAAACTGACGGCCAAGTGTAGCTGTACCCTTTGGGGTTCAGTTCTACAAAGTTCTGAATGTTCCCTTTTCTCAATGCAAGACTGGATTGACTGCAGTAGTATCTTGATGCTATTTGGATGGGTTTCCTTCCTGGCTTCTTTAACTCCACAAACTTGACATTACCTCCATTGCATCGATCTCAGCCTGCAACTGAAAGTTGCTGCCAACTGTTTTCAGTGCATTCTTCCAAATCCTCTGTGTAATGAGTCCGGTTTCATTCCAGGGTCCTGAGTGATAAATATCCATTTGGCAATTGACTCCAGACTTCAAAGAACTGTAACTTTTAGCCCTACTGACATAAACACAACTTGCTGAGTGAGGATCAGCAATCTGATTTGTAGTGTTAGAAGATAGAAGAAGTAATGTAATAAGCAGCACCTGCTTATTACATTACCAATGCGGGAATAGAACCATATATGAAAGTTCATGGAAATTATTTGTGAAAACCAGGAGACATGCATCTGCATCCATTCCTAGAGAAAACATGAACACGTTGGGACTATACACCCATCCTTCTAGGTGGACTGCTATTTAGTAAGCAGAACCGGCAGTCCTTTATTAGGGGCTGAGCAGTATGAGAATGGGGAATACCTTTGCCCTGCAGAATTTGGAATTGATATGAGATTATCCTCAAGGTTTGAGGAGTCGTTTAGGTGTGTTGATATTAGGGGTGACTTTTTCCTCACTATTATGCGATGGGGACTTTTTTGGTATCTTTAAACTGCAATGTCCTCTTTGGAGAAGAGTCACTGTGATCATCTAGCAAAGAAACAAGCTACAATCCTGTGCCCACTCACCTAAAAGTAATCCCCATTGAACTCAGTGGGTCTTTCTTCAGCGTAAATACACATAGACCACTGCTGTCCAAGTCATCTTGGTGACTGTTCCTTTGTGACAGGTAACTGGCCGTCAGTAGCCAAACTTATCAGTCCTTTTATTTAATCAAGTGAGCTTAGGTAACCAGGTGCGAACTTAAGGTAACCAGGTGAGAACTAAAGGTATCTCCTAGTGTACACAGACCAAATAGGACAGTTCCTGCAAAAAAAAAAAGTAGACACAATTTGGATGAATGGGAACATGCAAATCAATAAGGGAGCATTTCTGGGAACTTGAATACCTTAGGGGTAACATAATTAAACAAAAAATCAATAGTTGATATGATATTATATGGAATTAGACTTCATAAATGCATTTGGCAGAATTACTCAGGGTTTGAATAAGGATTGTATCTGGCAACCTAACTTCAGCTTCCATCCTGCTACAAAAAAACCCTTTCTTTTTGCTGATACAGTGCTCTTGCTCAGTTTTTCCCATTCCTGCTAATTTAATCTCACCTTGTTAACTTGATTTATTGCCCACTGTTTCTCCATTCACACCACCTTGGTGTGCTTGACACATCTGATGAAACAAACTGTTGCCTACAAAATCTCATGCTACAGCAAGTCTCTAAGGTGTGTCAGGACATTCTCTTCCTAATCTGCAGTGTTTGTGTTGCGTGGATTGGGGACTGCGTTTTTTTCTTTTGTGGGGTGTTTTGGGGTTGCAGCCTGTTGTTTCCCTAAAGCTTTTGCAAAGCTATGCCCCACCACAAATCAGTGAAGACCTTGGCGGGGTTTTTTATTATCACTAATTCATTCCTGGAAATGTCACTGAAATTGCACTTTTTGCAGCCTGCTTTGCACTTTCATTTTCAGGGGCAGCTCTGGTTTAATTAGGTTTAGTAATGCCTGGAAGATCTAGCAATGTGTCTGATCATTCCAAGGGGGCTAGCCTTAGGCGACACTGTAGATGTTTCTTGATTTCAAAAGCTGGGAGAATAACCACTTTAGTTATTTTAGCACAACTATTAGCACAAGTAATATCAAACAAGCAGCTAACTGAAATAAGTGGAAGATTTTGACTTGTCTTTTTAAATGGGTGGTGCTTGAGGGGAAGTATTCAGAATGCTTTAGACCAGTGGTCTTCAACTAGTGGGTTGCGACCCACTTTTGGAAATCAGTCCAGATGGGTTGTTGCAAAGTTGTTGTCGCCATGTTGGGCTATTGTGAAATTGTGAAAGTGGGTCCCATGTTGCAGGTTGGGAATCCGAGGTAGGTCTCAGTCAGGACCAGTTGAAAACTGCTGCTTCTGTCTTGTCCTTTAGTAGATGTTGTGTTCCCTCTTTGTTTCATAGAGTTCATATTGGTGCTAATTGGACCTGATATTTCCTAAAAGACCAGGGGCCTTGTTGGGACCTCTGACTTTGAATAATCACAAGTGGTTTGTTTTATCCGCAATTAGGAATTGAATTCACATAAACAATTTGGTTGTGGGGTTGGTGGGTAAGAGATATCAATTTTAAAATGGCTTATATGATATATAATGGTAGAACTCGCCAGGCAGTCCTAACCCTTGCTGGCTTAGCACAGAGTCTGAAAAACTTAACTATGCCAGGATTGCTTGGCAGACCAGTAGCATGACATTAGAGCTTCCTATGCTGGATCACATTGAAGGCCCATCTAGTCCAGGACTCCTCTATCAACAGTGGCCATGCAGATGCCCTTAGGAAACTTGTAAGCAGGGCCCAATGGAAACAGCTTTTTCCTGATAATTTCCCCCCAGTATCTGGTAACTGGTGGTCTGAATGAGAAGGTAGCATTTAGCTGTCTTGACTAATGCACATATTCTCCATGAATTTGGCTAATCACGAGATTAGACAAAAACAGGAATGGTTATATTTCTATTTATTAGTTTTTATTATGTATTATATTGAATTTGTCTCTTGCTAACAAGTGCTTAAAGGGACAAATATTCATAAGAGAGCCAGTGTGGTGTAGTGACTACAGCATTGGACTGGGACTCAGGAGATGCAGATTCTAGTCCCCACTTGGCTGTGAAGCTCAGTGGATGACTTTGAACTGATCACTGACTCTCAGTTTAACCTACCTCACCAGGTTGTAGTGAGGATAAAATGGAAAGGAGGAGGACCATGTAGGCTGCCTTGGTTCCTTGCAAGTGAAATAAAGGTGGGATATAAATCAAATAAATAAATAAAGATTTATCCTGATCTTCTGCTAAAATGCAATCATAAGTTATCAGATGCAGCCAGAGCTGGACAAACCATAGTCCAGGGGTAATATTGGCACAGATTGTGGCTAAAGCAGCATTCCCTAACCTGGTGCAGTTTGAGACTACACTTCCCAACAACCTCAGGAATGCTTTGAGTTGTAGTCCAAAGTATCTAGAGCGCATTGGGAAGGCCGGGCTAAAGTAATCACAGCTCACTGGTTCCTATCATGTTAGTCCTAGCACAGCAGCCAGCCAGACTGGGGTAAGAAAGTAGACTTGCGTAGGCAAAATACCTGGAGAAGGAGTTGGAATGCATGCTAGAGTCAGATCATGGGGTGGGGTGGGGGAAATGGTCATAGAGCCATGAAGGGATGGGAAGAAAAGAAATGGCTGTGGAACAGAATGCTATCCAGGATGTGTTACCTAGGCTAGAGGAGCTGCATGCAGTTTTGAAATATCTAATCCAAGTGCTTTAATCAAGGTAAGACATTTTTATAGAAACGTTATGAAGTGGGATTTCTTTACAACCTTCTAACTCTCGTCCGGTATGAAGAGGAGTTAAAGACTTGTGACCTTCTCTGGAATGTAGCCTTTGGCCTGATGCTACATTAGCTTTAAGCACAGAGGGTTTTACAACTTCTGCTAATGGAGTCTTCAGTAATTGCAGTGCCCTGCTCCATTGGATTCATGTTACACAAGCAAGTTGTCTCAGATGTGGTAAAAGATCATCCCGCTCTGTTTGAAACTAGAATGACTTCTGAGGCAAATGGAAAATCCCAAAGTGAAGGGCCCAATTTGAATTGAAATAGAATTTTTGTCATTGATGCTAAAACGTGACACTAGGAATATTTGTGTAGAGTTGATACAGCTTCATTTTACAATGCACTGCAGAGACCAATGCCTTCATATCTTAGCAATAGTCTCAAGGTATGGATGTGGTCTATGTGTTAGACTGCTGGACTGGGACTTGGGAGATCCAAGTTTTAGTCCCCACTGAGTTATGAAGCTCAGTGGGTAACTTTGAACTGGCCACTGCGTCTCAAGCTAACCTACTTCACAGGGTTATTGGGAGGGGGGGAAACAGAGAGGAGGAAGACCATGTAAGCCGCCATGGATTCCTTTGCAAGAGGGAAAAAAAAACAGGATATAAATGTAATAATAGTAATGTTTTTGTTGAGCTGACCTATGGAGTACTGAGCTTGAGAAAGACACTTAAGGCACTTTTAGTAGTGTTTCTATAAATTAATCTTAAACTTAAGCAAGGCAAATGTATGCCTGTTAATTTTTTTAATTTTTTTTAGAATTCTGTCGGGTTTCCCTCTTTAGTAAAGTTTTACGCATCTATGGTTTGGTTCCCAACACTCTCACCAAAGTCTGATCAATGTTGGTGTATAAACAGGAAAGCTTGAAGGCATGTTGCTGTTAGTGCTTACTTGGCTTTGCAAGTTTATGTACATACAAAAGCTATCGAAGTATTGCAGAAATTTAACCACTTTCTATGTTCTTGATTTAATTTAGTAGAATTGATTCAATTGAACATTACAGCTGAGCCATTCTGTCTGAAGGCAATTTTTCATTATTAATGACTTTGGGTCACTCAGCTGTTGAATATTCTGTATAATTACATATTATTGAAAATGTGTAAGCCTTAGGGACTTCCTTCTCATAAATATATTGGATAAATGAATTTAGCAGTAGGGCAGCACTGATGTCTTTCTTGGAAGATGTCTTCTTTTCCCCCCAATTAATACACTTATTTATTTTCCACAAAAAATAGACACATAAGGAAGGTACAGAAAACAAACACTACAAACTACTACACCACACATCTAGTAAAATAAACACAGTACGTAAGGCTATATTTCATTTAAAGCGATATTCATGTCAGACGTCAAACATCCGTTGTTTCTATATTGCCAGGTACGAATTTCATATATATATATATATATATATATACACACACACACACACATCAAAGGCAAAGGTACGGGTTATATATAAAACCCACAAACAAATAAATCATCCTTTTGCTGTTATTGTATATACTCAATAAAAGGTTTCCAGTCCAATACATATGAGGCTATTGTTCTTTCATGTACTAGCGCCGTTAATTTCGCCATCTCCGCCAATTCCATCACCTTAAGGAGCCATTCTTCCATTGTTGGTATTTGTTTTTTTTCCAATATTGAGCATATAGTAGTCTTGCCACTGTCACCATATGATCATCCCCGAGTCCAAGCAAAAACAATTCTGGTTTCATTTCTGTTTATCTTTTTTTAAAATTGCATTAATACATGTATTTTAACCCAGTATGCTTTTGCTCTTTTACAAGTCCACCACATGATAAAAGGTTCCTTCTTGTTCTTCATATTTCCAACAGTCCCACAAACAACCACTCTACATTTTCGCTAACTTTGATGGAGACATATACCATCTATACATCATCTTATAAAAATTTTCCTTTAGTCTGGTACTTAATGTGTACTTTAAACCTTTTGTCCACATATTTTTCCATAATTCAGTTGGAATCTTATGTTGGATGATGTCTTGAATTCCCGTTGACTTTGGAGCCCTGGCCACAAATGCATAGTTCATTGATATTTTGGATATTAAAAGAAAAGAAGCACTTGTAGCATCTGTCCAACAATATGACATAGTTGGACCATTCTAATTATATCCTTGAGTTTGCAGCAGTCTCTCACAATCACACAAAAGTTCATTCCTGCAGGGATGCATTTTAAACTGATCTGCAGTTCAGTTGTTACTCTAAGCAGAAACATTTTAAACCGGTATTAAATGTATTCTGGAAGGGGCGGCTCTACTCCCAAGGCTTAAGCTGACTGTTTTGAGGGTACTTTTGGATCCAACATCATTGTTAAAGGCTTACATGGCCTCTGTGGCTTGAAATGCCTTTATTAGCTTTATCAAAAGATGCTTGTTGCAAGCATACCTAGATGGAGATAGTTTGGCCACAGGTAACCTCCTGTTTTAGATCATTGCAATGTATTGCACACAACACTGCCTTTTAAAAACAACCTGGTTTAACAACATTTTTTCTTTCCCCATCAGATTGCCAGATGGTCCGTGGACATAATTTTTCTATACCCTGTCATATTTCAGTACCAGGGAAACCTTTTCTAATGTCCATGCCAACAATTTCCCTTTTTTGTTTGTTTCTAGAATTTACTAGGCTGGGCATACCTAAACAATTCCAATGAGGTAATGTCCCCTGAAGGTCCAGCCATCAAATTTTATGTCCCTGTCTAATTCAGTACTCTTGTGTTTGTAACTTTTTCAGTAGATGACTTGATCCTGCATAAACTCTTATTTCATATGTCAGACTTATCCAGTATACAGTACATATACAAAATCCAGATCAAGAAATGGCAGATTACTGACTCGTTTGAGAAGTGGCAAAGGCAGGCTTCAAACAAGGGACTTTCTGATTCAAAGCTCATCCTCTTAGTCATTATCGTACACCATTCTTCATCCGTATATAATACCTATGGACATATCAAGCAGAATCAAACAGGTAATGACATCTTCCAGGTAAGACACCATTTACAAGCTTCTTTTAACAACACTCTAGTATGAATTACAGTTCCTTCCCACACACCCCAAAAACCCATTCCCATTTATAAGCATAGAAAGATCCTCTACATTTAACATTTGGGAGAGCTGGAACATAACAGCTGTAGATGTAAAAATGTAATAGGAATTTATCAAACTTTGCTTGAAATTTGAAACTACAGAGGAATCATCAGCCAAAAACAAACACTTCTTGCCAAATCTCAAAGGCATCCTTATGTACCAATGTCTAAAATAGCAACCATCCTTCCATCCTACCATTGTATGTATTGTGTGCCAAACCAAAGAATAATTAAGCCTCTTCTAAACACTCAGTCAGAGCACATTTCTTGAACTAGGGAGGTAAAAAGTTTCCTTCCACTCTCCTCAGGTGAATTCAATAACAATCCAGTCACATGCATGACATCACCTAACCCCAGCTGCTGTTCTGGGATGGAGATAACTTTTTTTTCTGATAGCAGTTGAGGCAGGGTAAGGTCACTGATTCGAAAAGCACGGACTGAGTGTGCTCATTTCATGTCAGCTCTGCAGCTTTCACGCACACTGCAGGTTTCAGGTGCTAAATAACACATGGAGCAGAATCTGGTCATCTTTTACAGAATTAGAGCTGCAAGATTATTAACTGGGATGACATGTTTTGAATGTATGATACAAGTTCTTGACCAGCTGCACTGGATCCTAGTCAATTTCTGGGCCCAATTTAAAGTGTTAGTTATACCTTCCCTAATCTTAAGATCTGTTTCTGAGGCCCTGCTCCATGTAGTGTACCAAGTGTAGCGAGATGGGTGCTGCTAAGGAGAGGGCCTCCTTGGTTGTGGGACCCTGGGACTAGAATAGCCTTCCCAGAGAGACGTGTCTGGCACCTTCTTTATGATTGGCGACAGATGAAGACCTTTTTAGTAAACATGCCTCATTATTTTAGTATGGTTTTTAATATGTGCTGCTAATTGTTTTATTGCCTTGATTAGAATAATCTTTATGCTGCATGAATTTATTTTAAATAAATAAAATAATAATAAATATGATGCATTTTAAAATTGTTTTTTAAGTTTGTCAATTTTAAACATTTTATTTTGTTTTGATTGCTCAGATTGGAGGACATGTAAATTTAATAAATCAAATCATTTAAATTTTGGTAAAGTTAAGCCAAAGAAGACATCATAGATTTTTTTTAAAAAAAAACTTAGACACAGCTCCCCTACTTAAGCTGAACTGTAATATCTGTAGATAGTTCCAGTCATCTGTCCTCTGACCAAAGCACAGTGGTATTTGCTTTTAGCATTCAAACAGATTCTGTGTATAAACCAAACGTGACTGTAGCTGGTGAGAGCGCTAACATGGCACACACCTTCTGTCTTTTGGGTCACAAATTATGACAGAAATTCTTCATCTTGCACTATTGCTACTTGAGATAACTAAATGGTTTTGTCAATACAAGATTTGGCCAAAAGCAAAGTTATTTCAAAAGGAATCTTTATATGAATTTGAGGAGTCACTGATTCCCACTCAATGTGAGCTTGTAGAGTTGCGTCAACAACACAAGGGAGAGGGTCATTTCAGTGGTGGCCCCACACCTCTGGAGTCAGCTTCTATCATGAGTTCATCAGGCACTTTCTTTAAGGGTCTAAAGGAAACGTGTGAAACTTTCCCATAATCTATGAGTTGCAGGTTTTATTGATGTAATTCATTTTTATATAGCTTTTATGGTAAATTTATTGCCTTTTTGTATGTTTTTTTTTTAAATCTTGTACGCTGCCTTGAGAGGGTTTTACCTTTAAAGGCAGCCTAAAAATAATTTTAAATAAACAAAACACATCTACCTGAGCTTTTCTCATTGAACAGTACAATTTGCCTTGGAAGTGCAAACAAGTGAGAAAGAAAATGACTTTGCATTTATGAAACACATGGCATTCCTCCTACATGTTCCCCTCTTCCTCCAAAGATGTGTTCACACCTTACTCTGTTTAGTTGGCTTTCCACTGTTCCTCTCCGTCTGGTGCCTTTCTATTTCAAGTCTGGCCCAAGGCCATTTAAAAACAAAAAGGCAAGCCATAGCAACAGAAAAGGAATGCACAAAGGCAGCTTTTAACACCCCCAAATTGTCCATGCAAAATCAGGCTCTCTAGACAACTGTAATACCTTCCCTTCTCTTTCGTTCTCCCCGTCACTTCTACTCTTTTCCTGTCTTCATTTATTACAGCTAATCACTATTTGGTCTTTTGTTCCTTGCTGTTGAGTTCCTTCCCATTTCACTTTTAGGGGCCAAAAATGTGCATGCATATTTTAGTTAAGACACATACGAGTATCATCTGGAAAGAGGAATGGATGTCTGTGTTTCCAAGAATATATGTTCGTATTCTGCCCTTCACGCAAAAGATTCCAGGGCTGTGAACAGCAAGTAAAAATATTGTATTTATACAATGAAAGTAACATTTTGTGCAGAGCATAAATCTGAAGATAGGCCTGGAGGTTACATATCCAAAGCACTCTTTATGCTGTTTCCTTTGCTCCTTTTCATGTATCTCTGTAACATGTAGGGTGACCATATGACCGGATTTGCCTGGATTTGTCCAGGGTTTTGATGACAAATCCAGGAGGGGGGAGGGGAAATCCAGATTTTTCCAAAGAGCAGCTCTAATGGGAATTAACAAAAATGCTTATAACTCTGTCAATTTTTTAAGATAAAGACATGAAACTTCGCACCATGATAGGATTTAGGTAGACCTTTAGCCACACCAAATTTGAAACAGATCTGTTCATCCATTGATTTTTTAGGAATTTTTTTAAAATTGAGGTTTTTAAATTATTATTTTTTAAACTGCCATTTTTAAAGATAAAGAGCTGAAAGTGGCACCATGATAGCTTTTAGGTAGAGCTTTAGCCATAACAAATTTAAAGCAGATCTGTTCATCCATTGATTTTTAGGAATTTTTTAAAATTTGAGGATTTAAAATAAAAAAAATATTTTTAAAGATAAAGAGATGAAACTTGGCACCATGATTGCTCTTAACAAGGACTTTAGCTATGCCAAGTTTGAAACAGATCTGTCCATCCATTGAGTTTTAGGATATTTTTTTAAAAGTTTGAGGTTTTTAAATTATTTTTTAATAATGACATTTTTAAAAGATAAAGGGCTGAAAGTTAGCTCTTAAGGAGAGATTTAGCCATGCCAGGTTTGAGTCAGATCTGTTCATCCATTATTTTTTTAGGGTTTTTTTAAAAGTTCAAAGTTTTAAAATTATTGTGTTTTAAAACTGCTGGAGCCATATCCTTCAAACTCAGGTTGTCAAACCTCCTCTTTGGGGTTTTGCATATTGAGCAGTTTCAGCCCTTGGCATTATGGGGATCTCCAGTCTTTAGGTAAACTGCCACAACACCCACCCTAATCTTAAAGTAGAGAAACTTGTGACAATTATACACAAGCTTTTTTAAAAAATTGAAATTAAAAAAAGCCAGCCATCCGGCCGGCCAGTAGCAAGCCCTGTTAACAACAACAGCAGCTTGCAATGAGTGAAGACACAGTCAGAAAATATATTTGAGGGAAGGGGAGACTGTATCAAACATAGTATAGCAAAAGCTTCAAAGTACAGCAAAACCTACAAAAGTAGGAGTGAGTGAAGTTAATTTCAGATACATTGAATCTCTCACTTGTTCTTTATTTCAGTGATTTTAACATTAAGATGCTATGTAGAACAGATTTGTCTTAAATGTGTGCTGTAAAATCAGACATGTGACCAAGGCTATGTTCAGGTGGGCACGCCCCCTTGGTGCTGGACATGCTCCCTTGGGGGCCGACCATGTTGTCCTTCTTTTTGGTTTCCAAAATATGGTCACCCTAGTAACATGTGCGTATGCAGTAATAGGGCAAGGGAGTGTCAATAGCCAACTTCTCTTGTATTTACAACACTGAATATAAAAACTAAGGAGACATGCCAGAGTGCATGTCCCAGTCAGTCATTTTGATAGGATGTGCTAGCACAGCTTCCATGGCAAGCTTTACCTAGAAGCATGCCATTCCAAGATCTTTTCTGCAGATTGATTTTCTCTCTATGAACATCATTCATTCCATCTCATTTCTCTACTGCCTAGTAACCAAAGCTCTCAGGGTGGTTTTCAAAGATTGCAGCCCTATAAAAATACAATATAAAACCAACCTACAAAAATACTTTAAAATGTAAACAATCAATAGTAAATCTCAACACCCATTAAAAGCCTTATATGCTTTCAAATGCTGGGAAGTAGATGATGCTGAAAGGATGACTATGTCGGTGCCAGGCAGACCTCAGTGGGGAGAGCGTTCCATAATTGGGTGAGCCACCACTGAGAAAGCCCTCTGCCTTATTGCCAACTTCTGAGCCTCCCTTGGAGATGAGGCTCACATGATAAGGGCAGTGCATGGGTAGGTTTATACCGGGAGAGGTGCTTCATTAAAGTACTGCGATCTTGAGCTGTGTAATCAGCACCTTAATTTGGGCTTGGAAACGGTTAGGTTAGGTAGGCGATGCAGGAGGGCCAGCATCGGTGTTATATGTTCTGTCCTTCTGGTTCCTGCTATCAACCTGGCAGTTTCATTTTGCGCAACCTGCAATTTCTGAACTGTCTCCAAAGGTTGCCCCGCATAGAGTACATTGCAGTAATCCAATATGGAAGTTACCAGAGCATAAATCCAGGTTATCCCTGTCTAGATAGGGGCGTATCTGGGCTACCAACTGAAGCTGGTAGAAGGCACTTCATGTCACTATAGCCACCTCAGTCTCAAGTGCCAGTAATGGTTCCAGGAGAACTTCCAAGGTACGAGCCTGCGCCTTTAAGGGGAGTGTGGCCCAGCTGGAACAGGTTGAACGCCCCCAATTCTGTCAGAAGAACTGCGCGTTAGTTCTCATCTCCCATTGTTAAAACAAGGCACTGATTTAGCCACATACACAGCTTCCCCATATGAGGTTGAAAAGGAGAAATAGAGCTTTGTGTCATCAGTATACTGATGACAATGCACTCCAAAACCTGAACAAGATAAAGTCATCCAATAGCGAGGTGGTTATATTAAACTTCCTAGCTGTCTTATTTGGTGAAAATTCGGATGTGCATGCCACAGGTCTAGTTAAGCAAAAGAGAAATGGTTGTGAATGACATAGGAGATAGGAGGAGCTGGCCTTCTTCTTCTTTGGGAGATACAGGGAGGCAGCGAGAGAAGGAGGAGGGAAACAAGCTACGGTGGCTGGGTTCAGATGTCACTTCAAGCCATGATGGGTTAATAAACTACTCAACAATAACTTATTTTGAAAATAAGCTGCTGTTATCCCCCACATGATCAGACAAATTAACTACTGTGCATTGCTGCAATCCTCCTGCTCCAGCAGTTGCGCTGTTTCACCCATTGGCAACATCACAATAGCCTGTTTTAACCTTCCACAATATTCCAATGAAAAGGGAGCAGTGTAGGGCAAAGTACATGGAGCTTAATTCAGTGCTCCTGGCATCATCCTGACAAGGTGGTGGTGGCTCTAAAGTGCTGGAAGTTTGTAGGATTGGGACAAAACTTCTCTCTCTCTCTCTCTCTCCCTCCCCCCGCCCTAGTTGGGAGGCACCTGATGCAACATCAAACCCTGTGCGATACACACAAAAGAGTGAAAACCCCATGTGCACCAAAGAGGGGGTGGGGCAAGTAAACCCTTAGAAGGATTGGGACAAAAGTTCATACATAGACTCTTCTAATTGGGAGGCATCCAACACACCCTTAAAACCTTCAATTGCATTTTCCCCGTAGCCATTGCTGGCATAGATGCCTTTAAGTGTTTTCAAAACCACTAAAGCACAATGACGTATTTCACGCTATAGTCATTGCTAGCATAGAGTGTTCTTAGCATTGCTAAAGCGCAATTGCACATTCCCCCCCATAGCCATTGCTTACCTATTGCACCTTTCCCCCCATAGATACACCTGAAGTAGCCCATGTAAGTTGTTTCCATTACATAGATAATATCCGTGAGGAGCAGAGTGGCAGTGATTTGAACCATTCTTGCTGCACAACTCTGTAGGTTACCAAAATAACCCATGGTGCTTGACAGATGATATGATCCACAATGGGTTAAATAACCCCTACTACAGATCTTTGGATATCAGAGTGGGTTATTCTGAGCAAAGAAACAATCATGGGTTATTCCTGGCGGATGACACAATAACCCACGATGGGTTAAACAATCATAAGTTATTGTGTCCTCCAAACTCAGTTTGTTCTATAGTCTACCAGATAGGGCAACAAACCATGGGTTGAATTAACCACTGGTTAGCATTTTGTGTGAGCCAGCTCGCTGTTACTTGTATTTGTGGGTGCTTCATTAGAAAAAGAAAAACATCTTTTTTCATTTACTTTATCCCATCCTGTCTCTCCTTTTCCGGACAATTTAGCAATATATGCGTCCTTGGGAGTCTTTCTCCAGATGTTTCTGACCGTGGCTCCAGGCATGCTTTTAAACAAATCTGCCTGCCCCTTAGCCTTTAACTAATTCATCCTTTCATTCATGTTCTAACACATGTTAGAACAGGACTTAAAAGAGTTTAGTCAGTGCTGCATGACTGCCCATGCTGCACGAAGATACGATCGCTGAGGCTCTTAGACAGAGGTGCTTAATTTGCAGCAGGGGCGAGCGGCTTCACCTACGCCTCAGGCCGTGTCTCGCCTTGATGTAAAAGAGCAAGCTGGATCCATTGTGAATCTGGAGCTCAGAGTCATGATTCAGTATATTGTTATGCCTCTAATAAAGTGATTTGTATCTCTTATGTGAAGCCAACTTTGGAGGCTGGCTGAAAAATATTGGGTCCTTCTGTCCTAGAAGATTGCATGCAGCATGGTACCAGTTTGAACCCTTTCTGGCAGTGTCTTCATGGTGCAGCTCTTCCAGCATGGGACTCTAAATCACAGTTGCTTTCAGATCAGGTAGTGTGCTGTGGCTCAGAGGCAGGACACTTGTTTTGCATGCAGAAGGTCCAGGGTTTCTATACAAAGCAAAATACCCTGCTGCATGCTCTACCGAACAGTGGTTTGACCAAAGAAGGAGAGTGGGGAGAGGTATTGAATTGAGACTCACAGGTGCCATTTAGGTTCTCTCTCTCTCTCTCTCTCTCTCTCTCTGGCCCTTTCTACGCCTAAGGATTATCCCAGGAAAATGGAGGGATTGTCCCTGCCTGCTCCCTGGATCCCCTGTGTGTCATTTGGATGCACAGGGATGATCCCGGGAAAAAGGCAGGTGTAGAAATTCTCTCTCTCTCTCTCTTTCCCTCTCTCCCCCCCCTCCATGTGTGGTTTCATGTTCTCCCCCGCCCCCGCCCCATGAAAGAGGCTTCCATTTTTCTCACTCATTTTTAAATTTATTTTCAATTTCTTCCTGATCTGGAAAAGCTCTATGGGAAGAATTGTCTCATGATGACTGTCCTCGGGCTTCAACTAAAGTACAGGAAGCAGAAGAAACTACAGGCTGCCGGAGAGATGATTGTGCAATGAAAGACAAGACACTTGTACATGCTTCTCATAAGTAAGGTGACCACAAGAACCCTAAATCCAACCAATGATTTTTTCTCCTTAGAATTTCTTTTTAAAAGCAATTTCTTTTCTCTCAGGTTGAATGGGAGGGGTCAACGTGGAAGGTTTTTTTTTGGCACAACACTAGCTGCATGTACAACATCTAACCTACCTAACCCTTATGCCAGGCATGTTTATATGCATGCCACCACTCAGACTGGAAACCAAAATAGGTTTTGTCTTCAGAATATTGAAGGCAAGTAGAAAGAAAGATCAGTTAGTCCTGGTGTTTACACTCATCCTGTTTTCACCTCTGGTTAAAAGAGGTTAATGGGATTTTGGATTTTCAGAAACTTGATTGACCAGAATAATATGTGTGTATGTTGTAGGTAGTAATGCCTCTCCAATCACTTTCATCTTAAGAACTATTGTCTATTTCCAGCTTCAATGGAATTTGTTTGTTTTTTTCCATTTTGTTTTGTTTTTTGGGCAGTGTACAAAATAATTTCAAATACAAAGTAAAAGTAAAAGAAGTCAGATAAAAACAGGATTAAATAACAAGAACATGATGAAACAAAATTGAAACAAAACCAGTAACAGGGCTTAAAAACCCTAAGGGGGTAATTAAAGCTTTTAATCATACACCTTCTTAGGGTGTATTCTTGTTTGGAGGATTGCTGGGAGTTGTAGGCCATTTATTCTCTAAACATATATAGGATTGCACCCTTAAAGAGCCACATTTTAATGGCTTGGGGCCAGCTTATCTGAAGGATTGTGTCCTCCCACATGTACCTGCCTGTTAAGTCTTTAATTTTGTGAAACGCCAGAGAAATTTGGCTATGGAGTAGTATAGAAATGAAATCAATCAATCAATATTGCCTAAAAGAGTAAAGTATTGGGGGTCTAATGAATCTGTTGACAGCATTCCACAAGGTGGGCGCAAACATACAGTTCCATACATTTGTCACGTCTGTATATCCCTACATATGTAGTAGCATTTTTGTTTTATACAAATCTTGAGTATTTAACATTGGGTTAATGAGATCGTTTGGCATACGCTTCCTTTCTCTTGTGTTGGAGATAAACTGTATGTCCCTTTCAAAAGTATTCTGATACTTCAGATAATGTTTTATCTGTGCATTTGAAGCTTGAGTCTGTTCTCCCAAGTGAGGTTTTTTTCTGCTTTGATAACTAGTCTCAGTGAAAATATGTATAAAATGTAAAGGCTCTGATTCAAGATATGCTTTACTTGGAAATACATTCCTAGAAATCATTTGGACTTCTTTAGAGACCTCAATGTTGGTGGGTACACCGCTTGTACCTATGGTACAGCCTGCAAACTTGTCCTTTTTAAGCTGTATGAATGCCATGTGTACAGGCTTTGGAGAGCTGTGATTGGCTTCTACTGTACAGGTGTGCACACTAAGGTAGGGATACTATGTTCTTTTATATGCACTATGTAGTGAGTGCACTGAATGTTTTAATTTCACTGGGCTCGATTTGGCGAAGTTTCCAAGAAAATCTGATGGGAACACAAGATTCTCTTTTTGAATGTAATTTGGATTAGTCCATAAATTTTTGTCCTGATAGTAAGCATGTTCCACAGTTGTTCCAGGTGAGTATATTTGAAGAATATTTGAAGAATATTCCCTTATCTGACAGCAGGCTCAGTAGATTGCAAATGCACTGTACAATTCATTATAGAGGGAGTGTGCAAGGGAGGTTTTGAGCTGTCCTACTCGATTCACTTTACCTTCTCTCCCTATGCTATCTAGATGATGTTAAGTTTATATCTCAGTCTAGATTTTGTGAGCCTATGTGGTGCAGTAGGCAGAGTTTTGGAATACAGGGTGGTGGTGGAACCTGGGTTCAAACTCCTGCTCAGATATGAATCATCCATCAGTCACTCTGTGACTGGGTTTGGACAACATGATAACCAACGGTGGGTTGGTTATTGTGTTGTTTGTCAGGACTTTTTCATACCTCGACTGGTTATTCGGCCAAAATAATCAACACAATGCAGAGTTTATTATTTGAACAACGATTGGTTGTGCCATGTGTTGGGCACCATTGACTTTCGTTTCACACAGTTGGTTATTTTCAGCGGCTACAGCGTCCCCTGGCAAGAGTGACCAAAACAGTGGCTGCCACTCTAGTTCAGCTGGTAGAACTCACAATGGCTGATGGGATACCAGTGGGAGGACTGGGAGGTGGGGAGAGAAGGCAGTGGATGTATCAGTTAAATACACTGTTGACTAATAGTCAACTCGATGCTGGTCTTAATCCACACCACAGTTGATTATAATCACGTTGTGTGGGCACTACCCCCTGAATAATCAACCATGGAGTTGACTATTAACCCACAATTGACTAACCCACTTCACAGTGTTATGGTGAAGATAAAGGGGAAGAAAGAAAACCCTTGTATAGTATCCTGAACTCTGTGGAGGAAGGGGGGTGGGAAATGTCATAAACCAATGCTAGTTATATTTTCTTGTTTTCTTGGTCCTTTACTTCATTTGGTTTAAACATTAGTATAAAGTGGCACATGCTCACAACAGATAAGACTCCAGTCTTTTGTGTTTTAGTTGTTTACAATCCCATCTGCATTGCTTTCCTGCTCAGAGTCTTTGTCTGGTAAAGTTGTGTCCTTTTACTGGTGGTGAGGGATTTAAAAGAGTGGGGGTGGTAATAGTTTTCCTTGAGTCTGAGGAAAGACCATGAATTCTTCTCTCATGTACTAAACAAAACAAGGAAATAGTAAAACCAAATAAGGAGGAAATGAGAAGCAGCAGAGAAAGCATTCTCCATTTCCATATGGGCACATGAAGCACAGCATCTGGGAACTTCTTGAAGAGCCATTTCCAGAAAAATCCCATTTAGTGTTGTTTTCTCTCCGCCCGCCCATAACACGCTCTCTCTTTCTCTCTCTCTTTTACGTACATGTTACGTGCACTTTGTGTGGATGAATAGGCATACCCTTCTTCTTTTCTACTGTAGGTTACGTTTTGTGTATATCCCACTCTTAACACCAAACTATAAATAGGATCCATGGTAAGCCTCCCATTGCAGTCCAAATAGAAATCTCTTCTCCCCTCTCTCACCTCCCACACTTACTATTTGCATGGGGAGGGAAGAGTTTCCCCAACCTGGTGCTGTCCAGATGTTTTGGACTATAACTCCCAGCATTTCTGACCATTGGCCATACTGGTTGGGGCTGCTTGGAGTTGGAAATCTGCAACATTTGCAGTGCACCAAGCTGGGAAGCTCGGTTAGAGTGTTGGATTAGGCAGGGAGACCTGAGTTCAAATCCTCACCATTTACAATAAAGCTCACTAACTGACCATGAGCCAGTCACACTAAGCACAAGCTACCTCACCAGAGTGTGGTGAGAAACACACTGTGTGGTGGGGAGAACCATATGTTCATAGAGGCCACCATGAGGGAGGAAGCAGCAGCCAGGCATTTCTCCACCGTGCCTGGGTCCAGCTCCAGCTGGGAGCCCCCTCCCTCCTGCTACCAACTGTCACTGCAGAGGCCACCATGAGGGAGGAAGCAGCAGCCAGGCATCTTTCCACCGTGCCTGGGTCTAGCTCCAGCTGAGAGCCCCCTCCCTCCTTCTGTCCCCTGTAACTGCTGAACTTTCCAACTAAGATTGTAGTGCCTGAATTTGCTTTCCTTTCCCCCCTCCTCCTCCTCCCTCCCAATCCCCTTTCCTTTTGTGTCATGTCTTTTAGATTGTAAGCCTGTGGGCAGGGACTGTCAAGAAATACTTTTGTAAGCCGCCATGAGAGCCTTTTTTGGCTGAATGGCGGCATAAAAATACTTAAATAAATAAATAAATAAATAAATATGTATTGCCCTTAGCTCTTTGGGGGAAGGACAGGATATAAATATATGAAATAAACATTCATTTGCTCTGCCAACAGTAGAACGAAAGAGAAAAAGCACTGGAAACATTTACCAATTTAAGAGGGAGTTTAAAAGGAGGTGACTTTTGATACAGTTCCTTTGCTTATACAATGGAAAACAATATTCTGTATATTAGAAAAATATTTTACAGCCTCTGTGGACAGTTGCTGGGCAGATTTCACACAGCTTTTTACAAGTGAAACAACTGCCCAGCAGTTATTGACAGAGGTTAGTTGCCTTTCAAATATGGGACGCTTTGTCCAAACTTGTTGACATTTAGGAGACATGATGCCCCAAAGGAGATGTTTTATTCCTGCAAATTTCATTCTACTTGGATTTAAAATGATGAAACAATAGGCAGCGAGACAGCGCAGAGGATCTCCAGTTGCAACTAATGATATCCTGAATATGAATTGAAATCTGAAATGTGAATTAACTGATCCTGAATTAAATAACTGTGCAGATGGCATGCTGACTACTTGGCTAACTAAGAAGAAGAAAACCTCAGCGAGGCACACAAGAAGTATTAAACAAAACCACAGGCCACAATCTTCCCCAGCATGGGAATAGTGTAACACTTGCATTTTTCAGTTTTCAAAATATTTTCATAATTTCTTTCATAAAATTTCTTCTTCTTCATTAGCCAAGTGATCAGCATGCCATCTGCACAAATATAGTGGGAATCTATTAAAAACAGCAACATATTTTGGTATTAATACACCACTTGACATATCAGCTTCTAGTGAGCAAGGTTTAGTGTATTTTCAGGTTTCTTGGGACCTTTTCATGTGGCCTTTCTGGAGCAGTGTCCAGTAGTGGGCTATTAAGATGTTCTCCTAAATAAGGTAGGGGGGGTCCTGTTGGGGATTCTGCCAGCAAGGCTGAAGTCAGCCTTCCCCAACCTTGTGCCATCCAGAGTTGATGGATTTCAACTCCTATCAATCCCAGGCAGCATGACCAACAGTCAAGAAAGCTGGGAGATGGCGTACAAAACATCTGGAGGTACCAGTTTAGGGAAGGCTGGCCCAGGTGCTTGACTCCATGTGCCACTGGGGCATTTTGCAGCCACATGGAACTGCTTTCCTAATCTTACCTGCTCTTGCAGGTTGCTAGACAAGGTACATTGTAGTCTCCAGCACAATTTACTTAGGGTTCCTATATTCCAGCTTGTTTAAAACATTCAAAGTAGCTCTTTTAAATAAAGAAATGAACTGATGCCACCTAAGTATTTCAAGAACAGTTGAAAGCTTATGAGCCTCCACTCAACTTCCGCATCATTGCAGCATTGGAACAGGCAATGCGAGAAGGGATAGCCTTACATTTTGTGGGAGGGAATAGTGTGTGCCTGTATTATACTATGGTCCTTGGACATAGAATTCTTCTTATACCATTTCTCAACTCCCTGGACCCCTGAATGGCTTGAGTATATGCTTTAGCACTTGGTGGATGTTGCACATGACTGAAACCTAATGTTATTGAATTGCCTCAGTAGCAAAATCAGGCCTACCCACAAGGCTGTTGTCGGTAGGATGTGGTCTTCTAATTGTTTGGTCAGGGTTTGTAGTGGAATAGGATTTCTAATCTGGAATGTGAACTGTCTTCATTTCTGAATGCATTATAACGGATGAAACAACTTCACCCATTTGATGTGTACAAGGATTGGTAGTGGATACCTATATTGTGCAGCCCTTGCCAAGATCTTGTTGACGTGGGAGAAAGATTGTGAACAATGTTAAAGGTGTCCATCTCAAAGACACGCCTGCAGATTTCCCTTCCCCTAGCTCTCTATAGGATAGTATAAAATTGCTGGAGTTCAGATCGCTTGGCTGATGTGCTTTATTTGCACAAAACTGCTTTGGGTTCAAGGGCAAGAGCAGCATTGCCTTTGGGATTCACAACAGTTCCTGGGATTGTGCAGTTGGCAGAGGACAGTCGCCTTGCACAATGTCGGTAGCTCTTGTGTCACTGACCCAGCCGACACTAATATTATACCGCTATTGCACCTTGTACCCAGTTAATATTTATTTATTCATTCAACACTTTAGCATACTCTGGAGGCCGTGGTGTGCTTTGAAAAATGTTTGTGCAGAAGAAGGAGATGGCAGTGATTTCACATGGCATATTTGGAGACCTTATTTATGAATTTCAGATACTGTAACTCTTCTGTAGTTTTTTATTGGGTAAAACATGTCTGTCAAGTCAGAGCAAGTTAAATCATCCAAATTAAATTATGACTGTAATCACGCCTTGGTACTGTACAGCATTGTTTTTCATGTAAAAAACAGTTAATTCTAAACACTGTGTGGGATCCATTTTATAATGAGCTAGCAAAGGGACCCAGCTTTGCACGGGTTGAAATAGCCCTTAGTGGTGTAATAGTAGCTTTTGAAGTGCAGTCACTCATGACCGTTCCATATAGACATTCCCCATAGAAGAACCCCAGCATTCAGGCAAGTGTGTTGATCCATGTCAACAAGCCAGCTCATTGCACCTTACTTCTGAGGGGACATGTATAGGATTGTGCTGTTAACCTCAAACTGAAATCTGTGCTGGTGATAGGAAAGACCGTATATAGGAATGTTTTAAAGACATTCCCTCTATGGGTAAAAAGGAAAGCATGTAAAATATATACAGTGAACAAAGATGTGCAAAGAATGAAACACTGTAAATCATACTGTATTTGCAAATTAACATGGCTTAATGGTCAGATATTTCACCATTGTTAAGGAAATATATGAAAAAGTCCAAATGGGAAAACTGATTTAAACCAGTGATTGAAATTGATCTTTTTTTCTTGGTGATTTAAACCATTAATTTGAATTGTCTTGATTTAAAACAATTCTCCCTGCATTTCTGATGCCAATTGACATCCCTTTCATGTCCCGCCTTAAAGTGACCTCTCCCAATTTCCATTATTAGATCCTCACATGTGGATTGACAGACGTTGGACATGTGATATAGGTTTCTTACTATAAGCTCTCAGTCCTGTTACTACAGTGAGAGGAATTTGTCAGAACCAGAATTTAGTATGCATACGAAAATTAAATTCAATGCACTTTTCTGCACCTTAATTGCCCAGGATAATGTACAAATAGCAATGAACTCCATTAAAAATATTATGATAAATGTAGGCCCCAATAAAACTATTATTGATAAAATCAACACAACAATACAAAGCTTATTTATTATGCTTGTCAATTGATGCTTGTTGGCAGATTTTTTACCAAACTTCTTATTAAATATTACAGCCTGCATCTTGTGATATGAGCTGCTTGTAAAGGAAACAGACCAGGCAGTCAGTGTGAAAAGTTTTTAATTGACCCAACTTTGGGTTCTGATAGTTCTGTTCTCCCTCAACCAGCAGGCGGTTGAGTTGATGAAGACACACAATAATAATTCTATTTTGTGTTGTCCATATATTGTGCCTCTTATACAGTAATAAAGTTGCACTTGTAGTGAACTCATCCAACATGTTAAACAGTTCACAATTGAAGAAGCCCTTTAACAAGTTATTGGAAATTCTTAAAGCATCACTTTGTTTTGTGGCTAAAATTTCTACAAAATATAAATGTTGCTATTTATTTAGCTTTGAACAGAGTACAGTTTGTGTTCTATCACCTTCATCCAGGCTAAATGCAAGGGAAGGGGGTGCAGGGAAATCAACCTTCACTGGCAAAGGAAATAAATGCTGACCTATTTTGCACACTTATTTATATTCAAGGTGCTTCTCTCTTTCCATATAAGAGCTGCTGTGACAACCAAATACCTTGTAAATTCTCTCTGCTCTTGATTTTGTAGTTATTTTTTTTAATGGTAGTTTAGCCCTGAAAGTAAAAGGGTTAAGTATCTAATCACTATTTCTTTAGACTAATTCTGAATTTTATTTTTGATATGAGAATTATTTGTTGAAATATTTTTCCTCACATTTATGGATTTTTATTGCTTTATGGATTCTTTTGTTGCCTATGTTCTTACTGATTGTTATGGTATCCACTTTGTGAGGTTTTTATCTTGGAGGATAAAAAGGATTGCAACCTTAAAGTGATGTAAAAATAATTGTAAGCCACCCAGAGCGCTTTGGCTATGGGGCGGTATATAAATGTAATAAATAAATAAAATAAATAAATTTTAAATATAGAAAATAAATATGGGAGCAATCCTACGGCCATTATGCACTGTCTAGAGGCCCATAAGATTTGTTGGTTTCTGGGAACTGAGGTCAGAACTAGGGCTCTGACCTTGGAGCCCAGAATCTACTGGTTCTTGCTGTGCGAGCTACATCTCCACACTCAGAGCACAAAAAGGGGCAGTGCTGGGAGAGGGGAGGGGACCACGAAATCTGCATTACACAGCTTCTTATGTGCCACATGGCCTCTCCACCTCCTGCTCCAATGCTCCCTGGCTAGATGGGCAAAATCGCCCATCTAGCCAAAATCGCAGGGCAGCCAGGGCACAGAGGTGAGGTTTACCTCCATCCTCTGGCTGCCGTGCATTGGATAGTCATCAGCCTCCAAGTTTGAAGGCTGATGACTATCTCCATAAGAATTTCTTGTGAATAGTGCTATGAGAATGTTCATATTTCCCTTGTAAATCAAATGAACAAAATGTAAGCCCTCAAAATGGAAGTTTAATTCTGTTTTATAATGTCTCAGCCATCCTGAAATAGTAAGCAAACTCTTTTTTGTAAAGTTTGTTCCTCTATATGGCATCTGGCCAATAGAACAAGAGGGAGAACCTATTTTGGTCCAGGGACAGAATTGCTGCCCCTTCTTCCCCCTCCCCTGATCAATCAGGCAGGCTAGATGATATCGGGGGAGGGGGTACACTTCCATGCCTTGCACCTCCCATGATGTCACACACCCCACCACATTTTGACTTCCCTTGCTCAGAAAAACCTGCAGCTGTTTGGACAGATGTGACACTGCTAAGGAAAAAGATGCTCTGCTCTATTTCCTCAAAAGGGTAGGTGTCCCATATGGACATTGTCCAGCAAATGTATAGCCCAATGGGGAAGCAGGAGAGGAGGAGAAGGGTGGTTGTTAAGGTGGCCACAGAGTATGGCATTTTACCCATCAGATAAGTTTGTTTAGTAACATCATCTTTGTGTTATCGTGGTGGGTGGGTGTGAGATTTAGTCAAAAGATTTCATTTGAGATAAGTCCATTGTTGCCATTTGACATAACCATTGGAGTTAATGGGTGATACAGTTTCCTAGAGAGGGATACTGTATCAACCATTAATTGATAACTAAGCTTCCCTGGGTAAACAGGGAATAATAATGGCATGGTCTCCTACCTGTAGGAACTCCTTCCGCAGGTAGGGTGAAGATAATGTAATCATGAAAACTGGACATCAAACAATATGAATTTCTGCACAGGCTGTATTCATATACCCTCAGGATCCCTCTAAAACTACAAGGCAGGGTAAGGGATGATGGTACAAAGAATGGACTTGTCTCTTATTTGGGTAGTAGTGGAATAGGAAATACTCATATAGTGTGTTAGAACTTGTGGTTTCATCTGTTTAAGTTGCAGTGCTGATAAAAGGGTTGATCTAATATTTCGCTGCTTTTTCATCAGTCTCCAAAGACTTTCAGCAACAAATCAGGAGAATAATTTCTAACGGCTGTCATAACAGATTCTTCCCATTAACCTCATATTTCAGTGATGATTGTCTAGAATTTTCAGATGCATTGAGACATTGAGTCAGCCAATAAAATGCACTCACCACAATTGTGATACACTACCATCCCCTTCCCCAGATCAAACTTAGGGAAAGCCTGGCTTTTCAGGTTTGAGCTGAAGCCAGTTTTGCATAGTGCTGATTGGCACAAAAGCTGGCCAATCATAATAGTACCTTTCCCTCCTTCTCAGAGTAGGGCTGTCCACAGCACTGATTGGCTAGCTCAAATGTTGGTCACAAAGCCACATTTCCCCCCTTCCTCTTTTTTGAACAGTTGTACAAGGGACCAAAATCCCATACGTCTACTGTTTCTGGGTACATCTGATGCCTTCTTAGAAGTTTCTATTATGCATTGCATTTTGAAGGTTCTCTTTACTACAGACATCATGTCTGTGGTTCATTAATGACATTTAATGGAGAGCTAGTGTGGTGTAGTGATCCAAGGGTTGGACTGACATTTTGGAGATTGGGGTTCTAGTCCTCACTTGGCCATAAAGCTCATTGGGTGACTCTGGGCCAGTCACTGGCTCTCATCTTAATGTACCTCACAGGGTTCTTAGGATAAATTTGACAGGAGGGGGGTTGACTTAGGTTCCTTGCGAGAGGAAAAAGGCAGGATATAAATGTAATAATAAATCTGTACCAAACTAATAAAATACTGTCAGACTGCTTAATCTGTCAAATAGCAGGTGCATGAATACGTTGTCTACAAGACAGAAAAACACTAGGTTGATTCAGACATAGCACAATCATTTGTCATTAACTGCAGTTTAGACTTAGAACTGTGATTTGTATCCCAGACTTACCGCAAATTCTTGGTTTGTGCACTTTCCTTTTCCTCTGAGAATCTCCACATGTTATCCAAACAGTGTCCTGAGAAGGCTGAAGAACATCCCAAGCCATGATTTGTCAGTTTGGATGCAACAGCAAACCATAGTTGGCCTGGACTATGGCTTCCAAACCAGAGTCAGATCTTGATTTTAGATTTTGGTTTTGGTGCTTACCTACAAATAGTTCTTGCACGATGCTGTTGGTTCCAACATTACTAGAAACCATGGTTTGCCATTATGTCTGAACCATATCACAGTTCCTTTATTGTATTACTTGGATTAGAAACGTGAGCAGTTATACTCTGCTCCAGGTAAGGATTCATGCCAGCGAAAAGAACCTTGTGTGGAATCTTGGTTCCTTTCATTTTTTTGCACCAAATGAAGCCAGCCATGTGGATGATTTCTGTCTATGCTTGCAAAAGGCCATTATCATTCTGCCAACAGAGCCCCTTTCCTGTTTCCTCTTTTATATACAGTATTGGTTCCCAAGTGGCTGAGGTCTACTCACTTGGAATGCAACAAGTGCTACCATTCCATTTGACAGAAGAATCTAGTTACGGCGTGCATCGCAGGAGTTGGGAGGGTAGTGAGGGAGATATGTTCAAGTTAATTGTCTTTTAGCCTCACCAGTTTCATTTATGTGAAACGGGTATTTTGTTGGAACAGAAAAACCTGGGTTCAGTTGTTCTCAGGCTCATTTCTGCTCTGTACCTTCTTGGGCTGGTTGCTTGATCTTTAACCCTTAGCAGTTTGCCTTCTATTTTTTGTGAAATTGGTGCTTTGTCACTGACGACGCCCAACCTGGCAGTCATTTTGTGAATCAGCTTGCTCCCCCATGACAGCCATTTTGTATTGGTACCCACAAGACTTTCCCAGTATTCCAAATGTATTCACCAGCCCAAAAAAGTTTGGGGACCCCTTTTCCAGGATGTCAAGGACTATATCTGAAGTGATATATATTGCAATAAACATCCAAAATTTGGTGAATTTCTACATTCAGATATATTTTAAGACTGTTCTAAAACTCAGAAGTACTCCCGATGAGTATTGATCTAAATGTGATTGTCAGCATTCCCAGAGGGCATAAACAGGCCCGAAATTAATGTGAGATTGTTAGGAATCACATGTGAACGTTAACAGTCACCAAATTTCAATCACTGACTGAAGTACACACACAAACTGTGTGTGTGTTTCTTTGTGTCAACAAGCCAGTTCCAACAATACGTAAGGTATTTTGGATTACACCAAAATTCCTGCTCCCACAAGCAGTCTACTTGTATGATTATTGTAACATGAGAGACTTCAGCAAGATCACCACTTTGCTTCTATAAAAATCAGACGTTTCCATTTTTGTTTTCACAGCAGAGAGTTGTGAGTTTGCAACTCCTACAACTTACGCTACTCGTGGGAGTAGACCTTTTTCACAGGTTTTTTTTAAAGCATAAATTGGCCTCTTGAGTAACATTGCTACTGAGAGAAAGAGTCATCATAAAATAAAGCACTCCTAGTGTACTTCATGTACTACCAGAATATTGTTGAGCAGCTCAGGTGGTACGGCTTGCTTGCTACTTTGCTCTGTATTCGTTCAGTGTCCTAACCTGGCACTCCACTCCATTACCCTGAGAAAGCCCTCAGTCAAATGAGTTTGTTTTGACTTTCTTTAGCTATCAGATTTGCAGTGGGGCCCCTTGTCCATGGGTCACTGTCATCATGCCAGGAGCATCCACCACAGCAGCATTCCAGCGGCAATGTGTGGGAAGGAGTTGGGAGTGGGGGTGGGGGGAGACAGGCATTTCAGCAAGGCAACTGGCCATTTCAGCAAAACTCTTTTAAAAATTAACCTTTTGTTTTGTATCAGAGAAGATGGTGTCTTGGGGCTTGACTTGCTGAGGTGAACGTGCCCAGACAAATCAGAGAACTAAACCTGCTTACTGAAGGGATGGCTACACCTCTAATTAGGATCTGTGTCTGTAATTCTTTCTCCTCCTTTGGTGACTGATGGGTCAAGTAAAGACTTGTATGTTGTGTTTTATGATTCATTCTGGCACATTCTGTTCTCAGCTGAGCCAGAAAGGGATGCACAGAGTTCTAGTGGGGCTTGGGAGCTCATTGAGTCAAATCATTGAGTCAAAAATTGTCCCTGAGATTATCTAGTCCAGCCTTTCCTAACCTGGAGTACTCCAGACTTTGTGGATTTCAACTCACATCAGGTCAAGCCAGCATGGTCAATGTTCAGGAATTCTGGGAGATGGAGTCCAAAATATCTGGACGGCACCAGATTGGTGAAGGCTGATCTAGTCTAATCCTTGGTATGCAAGATTTTCTAGACCAAAAACTTAATTCTGCTAGTCCTGACTATGGCCTGTTTAACTCTCTGTGGAATTGGAGTAGTTGGACTTTCTCTTACGTATTTTTTTTAGGATGTTCAAAGGCTATCTCTTCTTAAAACAAAACTGAAAACCTAATTTCTAGTTAATTGAGTTACATTGCGATGAGCCTCGTGTGGCGCAGAGCGGTAAAGCAGCAGTTTCTGCAGCTGAAACTCTCCCCATGGCCTGAGTTCGATCCCAGTGGAAGCTGGTTTCAGGCAGCCGGGGGCTGGGGTCGACTCAGCCTTCCATCCTCCCGAGGTTGGTAAAATGAGTACTCAGTTAGCTGGGGGAAAGGTAATAACGGCCGGGGAAGGCAGCGGCAAACCACCCCGCTATAAGGCCTGCCAAGAAAACGTCAGCGAAAGCTGGCGTCCCTCCAAGAGTCAGTAATGACTCAGTGCTTGCACGAGAGGTTCCTTTCCTTTCCTTTTTCCTGAGTTACATTGCACTCTTTGGCTTTACTCAAGGCAGTGTACACAGAGGCAGGATCTATGCTAGAGCTCCTTTCACATGTCAGGTATGGCCATGCTGGTATTTCTGCACAACGAAATCATTGTTGTGATGGCACATTTGTTTATTGACTTGATTTGTACCCCACCTTTCTGTAAAAATGGCACTCAAGACATCTTACGAACACAAAACTGATTAAAAGAATAAAACATAACAATTACAGAATAACAAATAAATAAAATTAAAACAAAAAGCAGCAGCCAACCCAACAGATGTCTTATGGTCCAAAGGCTGTCTTGAATAAAGGTGTCTTTGCCTACCAGTAGAAGGATAAAAGGGAGCAAACCTAGCCTCCCTTTGGAGGGAGTTCAACAGTTTAGTAGCAGCCACCGAAAAGGTCCTCTCTTGGGTAGCCATGATACACACCTCTGAAGATGGTGGTCTCAAAAGAAGGTCCTCTTGAGAAGATCTTAACCAGGCAGGCTTAAATGGGAGAAGGCCTGGTCCCAAGCCATATAGGGCTTTATAGGTCATAACCAGCACTTTGAATCCTGCTTGAAAACAGATAGAAGCTGGTGTAACAGCCCTGGTCAATAATGTGGCTGTAGCATTCTGGACCAGCTGACATTTCTGAACAGGTTTCAAAGGCCCACATACAGCATGTTACAGTAGTCCAAATCAGATACAACTAAGGCATGCATGACCATGGCCAAATCGGACATCTCTAGGAATGGGTGCAGTTGGCGCACTAGCCTTAGTTGTGCAAACACATTCCTGGCCACCACTGAGAGTTGGACGTCCAGGGCAAAGTCCAAGAGTACACCCAAACTATGAGATTGAGTCTTCAGGGGGAGTGTAACCCCATCCAGTACAGGTTGAATCCCTATTCCCTGGATGATCTGCCTTTCGACTGAGCAAAAGCACCTCGATATTGTCTGGATTAAGCTTCAATTAGTTTGCCGTCATTCAGTCCATTACTGACGTCAGGTGCTGATTTAGAACCAGAACAGCTTCCTTGGATATAGATCGAAAAGAGAGATAGAGTTGGGTATTGGCAGCATACTGATGGCACCAAACTCCAAAACTCCATACAATCTCTCATAGTGATTTCATCGAACAGGAATTCCCCAGCACCACTGGCTGAAATCGCCCCTCCAAGAAGGACAGAAGTCACCATATAACAGTGTTCCCAGTCCCGTCTCAGACAGATATCCCAGAGGGATACCATGGTCAAGGGTATTGAAAGAAGCCAAAAGGTCCAGCAGAACTAAGGTCCAGCAGATATTGTCTGGATTAAACTTCAATTAGTTTGCCATCATTCAGTCCATTACTGACGTCAGGCACTGATTTAGAACCAGAACAGCTTCCTTGGATGTAGATCGAAAAGAGAGATATGGATCCAAGAGCACTCCTCATGGATCCAAGAGCACACACACCCCCAAACTATCAACCCGATCCTTTCGGGGGAGTGCAACCCCCTCCAGAACAGGTTGAATATCACGCAGCCAGACAGATGAACCACCTGCTAACAGTACCTCCGTCTTGTCCGGATTGAGTAATAACTGATAACATCAAGGTTCTAGGAAGGTGTTTTATAGGAGAGAATCGAAGAAGTGCCTGGCAATTCTTCCATGCTAGCCCTCTGTGATAGTTTTTAAGTCTGCCTTTCTCTTCTCTCTCTCTCTCTCTCCTCCCCTCCCAAAAGCAGTGACTTCTTGCATCAGTATCAACTGCTGCTAGATGAACCCTCTTTCAATCTTTCCACAACTACAATTTAATCGGTATCCAATAAGAGTTCTCATGATTTGGGGTGCCCAGAAGAACTTGTGTTGCTTTTTGGGGAGATCATAATGCTGACATATACAAAGCAATTAAAGAGGGTGTTTTGGCGGCTCCTTGAAGAAATGAATTGTGGCAGAAGCTTTTTCAGGCAAGTGTTTAAGTTGCTTGGAGGCATGAAATTATCTGAGAGGGTGGTGGATATATGTAAATGTCTTGAGCTACTGTAGATGAAGGAACAAATTAACAATGTTAAAATTGAGAATAAAGGGTATGCAAAGAACACCTCTTGCTTATATATTATTAAATCCAAAGACCCATCTGCCTATATATTTTCCCCAGTTCTGAACCTGGTGTTTTGATGGGTGTTTCTGGGGATAAAACCCTGTAATTGTGTGTCCTGAACTTTGTTTCATAACTAACAGGTCAGGGTTTTTTTCTTTTCTTTTATGGCACAATTAAATGAGAAACCCCATATGCAACTGCAGCACTGTGGCATCATCCTTCGCAAAGGGGGAAAAGGATAAGGTTTGGGGAGTGGGTAGAGAGAACTGGAAGGCTCAAGGTTTGGGGAGCGGGTAGAGAGAACTGGAAGGCTCTCTCCCTCCCTCCCTCCCTTTTTAAAATGTTGCTGTTAGTACTTGAACAAAAAGGTGGGTTATATAATTTTGGATGCAGGAGTTGCATGGCATGGGGCTTTAGGATGGTTGCTGAAATAACTACAGGGATGGGTGAGAAGAATATGACTCACAAAAGATTGTTTTGAATGTAATGTTTAATAAATGTTTTCTTTTGGGATGAAGTAGACAGCATTATGAACTGTGCCAACAACTGCATCAAAATGCTTTCTTCTTACCATCTGAAATCTGCTCTAACCTTTTCCTACGTGCTCCATTAATATTTTCACCTCTCCTCTTCTTGTTGGCTTAGCTCTTCCTGTCCTGGGTCTTTTTATCTTCTTTTTTTTCTTCTTCTCCCCTGTCCTCCTGTGCATGGCTTGTCCATGTGAATTTATAATCTAAAGATAGTTTGGGGACTATTTTTTTTAAGGGCACGCTTGCTTATATAGAAAACTAACTTGTGTGAGAGTGGCATTTCCAGGCATTTGAAGTGCCACTGTGATTCCCTATGGATGCTCTTTAGCTATAGCGGCCTCTGCAGCTGGATGAACATATTCCAGATTAATCTCTTCCAAGAGTATCAGTGGGTTGTCCACTTCCCCGGACATTAGTGGGAGATTCAGGACAGATGAATTGAAGGATCTCTTCACACAGCGCATAGTGAAACTGTGGAATTTTCTACCATAAGATGTAGTGATGGCCACCAATTTGGATGGCTTTAAAAGTGGGTTGGATACATTCCTGGAGTAGAAGGCTTTCAGTGTCTACCACTCCTGGTGGCGAAGTGCTACCTCTAGTAGCAGAGGCAGTAAGCCTGTATGTACCAGTTGCTAGGGAACACGGGTGGGAGGGTGCTGTTGCAACTGTGTCCTGCATGTGGGCTCCTGGTCGAGAGTTGGTTGGGCATACTGTGGACAGAATGCTGGAATGTCTTGAGAGGATGCAGATTTAATGAGATAGAGCATCTGCTTTACATGTAGATGGTCTCAGGTTCAGTTCCTGGCATCTCCAGGTAGGGCTATGAAGGCCTCCTTGTCCAAGACCTGGCAGAGCTGCTGCCAGCCAGTGTTGACAATGCTGAGCTGGATGGACCAAGGGTCTGAGTTGGTCATAAGGTAGCGTCCCATGTTCCTGCAGCACCAGTGACCTTGACTTTTCATGCAGATAGCAAAAGACTGTTGGCATCTGTGCAAGATCCCCCTTGGTCTACACCGCTGTAGGCATGGCCTCAGTATTCTTAACGATCAGTAAGCGCACATAGGACTTGTATAAATAAAATTAGGAGAAAGAAATGACTATTCAGATGATCAAAGAGAAGCATGTCTGCATCTCTTGGGCCACAACACTTCTTTGTGCAGAGGCAAGTCTCCAATTCCATTCCGCTCAGCAGTATTTGGTATTTGCACATAGTAAATTCCATGGGAAACAAAAGTGGCTTTGGGAGGTATTTTAGGAGACAAATGGGGAGAGGTTAAGCAGTCATTCTGCCCCCATCAGACTTTGCTTACTATTGAGACTTTCCAATGGGGAAAAGACATGAGAAATGGAATTCCAGGAATTCTATGTTGCACCTCTAGAAAAACAGAACTGCTATTAGAAATAGAAGGGAGGGAGCCTGTCATGTTCTTCCCTGGTGCTTTCACCTATTTTCCTATGAGTTTAACTCCCCCATCCCTAGAATTCCTTTGAATCCGGTATGTCAGCTGGTCCAGCCCAAGACAACTTGCTGCATGAGAAGGAGAAGATGGCGCCCCTTCCTTCCCATTCCATGTACAGAAGGTGACCAGCCTGGCACTTGAATCTTCCTTCAATGTTAAAGATAGGATGGCATCCTCCACTGTGTCTAAGGGCTCATTTGGAAGGTGCAAATCAGGCTGTGCAACACATGCAGCTCTGTCCTCCAACACTTCCCCTCCACTCCCTGCCCCGCAGCATCTGCTGCCCAATATGGCTGCCTCACTCTGTCTAATGGCAGGACCAGTAGTATAGGTTAACAAATTGGCCTTGGAAGTAAACCAATGGCAGTTTCACATGAATTTTCATGGCCAATGGGAAATTGCCAAAACATCAGATGGAAAGAAGAAATGGGCCTGACTTTGCCCCATGGATCTGAGGTATCTCAACATTAAGTTATTAGGAAACACCTCATCTACTACAGCCTCTATTGTAGTATAAACCATAGTGTTTGTGATGGAAATTTAAATATTAATGGTTTTCCCAAAGGGGCCTAGTTTTCTTCACAGAAATCAGAAAGACAAGTCATCATTAAGTGTGCAATTTAGCCTTTTATAATACATCCCTCCACTGTGAGATCTTAACAGAGTTAGGAAGTGTTTCATTTAAAACAATTTGTCTAAGCTCTAAGGTCTCCGGTTTCCTATCTGAGGTCTTGGGCATTGTAGCAAGCTACATCTCTTTTGCCGAAACCTCTTTAGTTTGAAAAGAATTATTCATGCCATTACACAATCTATGCTGAATGTTTAATTCGTCACAGTTTTCCCCAACCTTTTGTATGCCAGCTCAAGTAGACTTCTACTGAGTCACTTTTCCTATTGACAGGCTTTAGAGACAAGAATGATCCTTGGGTGTGATTCTTCTGCATAGGTTTGATTGGGAATTCTTCCTGTGAGTAACAACGACGTTTGCAAATCCAAGGTCTTCCAGAAAGCAAATGTTAGCCAAACTGAAATTGCTTTCTATTGTGAATTCTTGTCCCAGTTCACATGGTTGCCTGGCATCACAGGCTCTCTCCCTCGCTCCCGAGTCTGTGTGGAGAAACCACCAGCAGCATTAATAAGAAGTGGTCCTTGTTCCCTGCTTCAAGATGGTTTTGAAAAAAAAGGAAGACCTTGGTTAGAGCCAGAAATTAAAAATAAGGGACATATGGGGGGATGGAGGTGGAGGTTGGGCATCTCAATGTTTTTTTCTTCTTAAATCAAACAGTGATGATTAAAAGTAGGAGGGAGGAAGATTGTATTCGCATAAAATTGACTCTGTGGAATATGGAGATAACTTGTGTAGATACTCTGAGTCCGAACCACCCTTTCCCATGGCTTGTTGGAGGGAGAAACAACCCTCCAATAACCCATGTGCTGTTGTAGGGTTTAAAATAAGCCACCATGGCTTAAATAAACATCAGTGGCTTATTTTGATCATGTGAACCAGATCTCTGTGTGGCTCAATTTAACTCTAAAAGGTTTATCAGGAGGCTATAGGGATGCTTCTTTAAGAAGACGTCTTTCATATTCTTGATAATTTCAACTTTAATAATTTCTACAAGTTTGATCAGACAGACGTTAAGCTAACTGGCCTGTAATTTTCTAAATCCCTACCCACCCCAATCCCTTTTTGAAAACTGGTGTTAATATTTGTGACTTTCAAGTCCTCTGCTATGGGAGCTGATTTCATGGATACGTTATATGGTTTTGTTCAGCTATGAACTTTTGGGTAGATTCATTCAAATCCAATGATTTCTTAATTTCTGCTGTTTTGGTAAGTCATATAATTTAATCTCTTTGATACCTGTTCTGCTAATGTAGTGAATCTTAAGCCAGAAGTGTTGAAAACATGGAGACTAATTTAGATGGATCCTTTTGGAGTGTTCCCACTTTTGGAAATCCTTCTGAACGAAACCTATGAGCGGTGTTGGGACTTCTGTCCAGCAGATTTGATTTCTGCTTCCTGAGTGTAGGACTCGGTTTGGAACGTCAAGTTCAAGAAAAGGTATTCATATAAATGCTAGTCAGGAAATGGGGAAAAGCAGCTGATAGTAATATTTAACACCGATGAAATGAGGTTTATTTATTTATTAAAAAAGACAACTGGCAGAGGAAGCAGATGGTTTGGTAACTATTAAAACCATCTCCCTAGAAAAAGTATCCACTGTAAAATGCAGAAAATGTACTTAGTTCTTTTTGCCCCCTTATAATTTAAATAGTCCAGTTCTATTGCACACGTGTCCTGCTTGAGGGTTTCCCACAGGCATCTGGTTGGCCACTGTGCGAACAGGGTGCCGGTGTAAATAGGCTTTTGATCTGATCCAGCATTGCTCTTCTTATGTAGAAGTATGCCCATCTAGGCCTATTTATTTTCAGCTGGCTTTAGTATTGACCTGCACAACATCTACAAATACAACAGCTTGCCTATTTCTCCCTTGTATGAGGTGTTCTGTTAAGTTTTTAATCAATTACATTGTCCATTCCTTTCCAAAGGAAGCTATAAGCAAAGCTGGACTGGGCTGTGTTGCAGCCTCTTTACCCTCTGCCCAAGGACTGCTGACGTGCTTCCGTTTCTCGTGTCTTTTGCATATTGTCCTCACCCTGACGCAGCTCTTTCCTTTCTTTCTTTCTTTTTTTCTTTCTTCTCTTTGTAAGAGTTCAGGCTAGAGGCATGACAGATTTTCAGCTTGTCAACCTTGACAGTGTCTTTTGGAAATTGCCCCAGCAATGGAGTGGAAAACTTCCCGGAGCGTTTGCTCTGCTGGCGGCTGGTTTGATGGCCCCCTGGGTAAATGTGGCAAGGGCAAATATCGCTCTGTCGAGACACAGAGCCTGATTAGTGACAGCAGCTCCTTGCATGCAGAGACTGTCCCCAGATTACGTCATTCTGTCCGTGGCATCAAGCTGAGAATTAGCGTTTTTGTTTTACTAATGAAATCACGCATTGCTTTATTCATGAGAAACAGGATTATTTCATTTCACATCCCTTCCTTCCAAGAGCTGCCAAGCCGGTAGGGATTCCCCACATGGGTACTGACAGAATTGTGCAAAATGTGGACCTGCTTTTAGAAAGAGCTGAGAGGAACTTTTTTGGGAAAACAACTCTGAGGATAACTCATTTTCCCACTTCTCTCCTGCTAGCTAGCCCAGTGGGTAGAGCGCACGAATTGCATGCAGGAGGTCTCACGTCCAGTCCCTGGCATGTCAGTTTAACAGTATTGGGTAACAGCTGGTGGGGACAGAGCTTCATCTGTACTTCTGTTAGTAAAGAGTAAATCTACAGCTTTTCTGGAATGAGGACAGGTGCTGCTTTTCTTCTGCTTAAAAATCATTTCTTTAAAAGATTTCACTGCAGCAAAAGGTGTGACACATTTTTCTCCTTTTCTGTTTGCCCTGCAGAAAGCTACTTTAACATAGAAAACTGAATATATTAACAGTAGCTTCTCAGCACAGACTTGCTGCTCTGTTTGCTTTTCATACGCTAGGAGCCAAAGTCCTCTGTGCGCAAATGGAAAGTGCTTCAGCGTATGCACAAGGGAATTGCTCGCTCTCCCTGCCACCAGATTGGAGCCCTTTGCACATTGAATGCTGCTCTGGAGGGAGCCCTGAATTTCAGGGGAAGCTTGAGGGAGGGCATTCCAGGAACGGAGGACCTGCAAACCTCAGCACACATTTAGTACACCACATGCAGACTTTTGAGTCCCATCTGTAAATAGCAAGTCCTTTGATCCCTTAAGGGAGCAATCTTATGGCCCCGAGAGAGTCTGGGGGACCATAGGATATTTCGGATCCCTGGATCCAAGGTCAGAGACCCGTGTTCCAACCTCAGAGCCTGGAATCTGAGCTCCGCTCCCTTGCAACCAGCATGGAGGGAACTGGCTGTCTCTCTAAGCTTGCAAAAGCAACCTCAGAGAGGAGGGAATGAGTGGGGGGGGGGTGACAGTAGGTAGGAGGGGACTGGGTAGCCCCAGCCCAGCCCTACCTTCTTCCATCCTGCTTGGATGTGCCCCAGCTAGATGGGTGAAAAAGCCTATCTAGCCAAAATACTGAATGGGAGGACCGTGGGAGCGAAGATTGCCTCCATTACCCATCCTGCTCTACGCTGGATGGCTGTCAGCCACCGAATTCAGAAGCTTATGGCCCTCCCAATAGGATGGCACCCTAACTCTCCTATACTTTCTGGTCATCTTAACTTTGCAAACTCCTCTTTGGTGACAGGAAATTTTAAAATCCATGAAAACAACATCACAGTAGTTTTAAAAGGTGAAAATGGAGGCTGTAGAGTAGCCTTCCTCAACTTTATGTCCCCAGATGTGTTGGGCTACAACTCCCACTATCCCAAGCCATGCTGCCTGGAAGGCACCAGGCTGGGGAAGGCTGCTTTTTAATGAGTTCGTGTCCAACTCATGTAGCTGTCTGTTTTGGTACCACTCAATTATTTCAAAGGATATTTAGGGTTAATAGATAATCAGGTGTCCCTGTGCCCCACTTAGTTTTAGCATCCAATTACTGTTGTGGTTCTTAAAATTTGTAATTTGTAGTTTTAAATTTGTAATTTTGCATTGCTGCTGTTTTTATCTGGTTGAGCTTTTATATTGTATTTTATATTATGGTTTTATACTGTTGTTTTATACTTTGAGTGTTTTTAATTTTTGTGAACCGCCCAGAGAGCTCCGGCTATTGAGCGGTGTAGAAATGTAATAAATAAATAAATAAATTATAGTTCTGCTATATATTTACTAGCATTGATTTATCTAGTTAAGCTGCCTTGGGGACTTTGATGGGTGGAATGGAAAGGTTTTCATATTTTCATAACCATGTTGTGGTTATACCCTTTGCTTCTACAGCAAGTACAGCAAAACTTGAAGAAGGTCAGAATTAATGGATGCTTCAGATTTTGTTTGTTTGCAAAGAAATCAGAGTACATTTTAAGACAGAATCCAACTCCTATTGACTGCCTTTCAGATGTTGTAACGAACACTCTCCAATATTTGAGGGGAAGCCCGTGTGTGTGTGTGTGTGTGTGTGTGTGTGTGTGTGTGTGTGTGTGTGTGTGAGAGAGAGAGAGAGAGAGAGAGAGAGAGAGAGAGAGAGAGAGAGAGAGAGAGAGAGAGAGAAATGGTGTCCAGAGCTGCTACAGAGCACCAAAGGGATCAAAATAAGTTTGCAAACAAGCTTGCAAATTAGCTTGCAAAATTAGCTTGCAAACAAGTCTTGACCCTTTTGGCAGTCCGTAGCAACTCCGGATGGTGTTCTTTAAAAAAAAAAATGCTGTTCTTAATTCTACCCCAAGCCAAGACTTGGCAGTTCATGAGCCATTGGCTTCCACACCAATGGCTCCTAGAGCTACCAATCAAAAGACATGGTGCAACTATTCCGTCTTTCCCTCCTTAACAGATTTTCTGTGGTAAGAAAGATGGAAGAAGCAGGGGGTGGGGTGGAAAGGTTCCAAATGGAAGACAAGGATGTGTGTATCCGACTGCCCTCCCCGCAATAAAATTCCATGAATGAGGTAGGGCGATTGCACAATATAATCCATATCTGGAAGCAGCACTAGTCACTCAGGAATCATAGGTGCTATCTATTAGGGGGCTTGGACGCTTGTTGAGCAATTCTCTTTAAACCAGCCTAGAATTGGACAGCCCTTCAAATGGAGGATTGTCTTCTGTAAAGTAGGGCTAGATCTACACCTAGCAGGATATAACACTTTGAAAATATTTTGAAAACAGTATGTGGAACGTGTCCTGGGCCCGAACAGTTGTCAAAACTGTTATAAACTGTTATAAAGCTGTAGTGTAGATCCTGCCCAGGACTCATGGTTTCCTTACAAGCTGGGAACAAAGGGAACCTTACTGGGCTGTGGCTCTCTGAACAATAAAATGTGGTTTGGGGATGCTGCAGATTTTGAATTGGCAATGGGGGTGTAAGGCACAGGCTTGCTGAATGGTTCCCATTCATCACCCCACCTTTTGTCTCCTGCTAATTTCATGTCCAAGCCATTCTACCAAGCAAGCAGTGGGCAGCTTCTGGTCCTCTCTTTGAGGTCTGGCACCCTTTCTGTGACTGCCACCTCCGCCAGAGTCTTTGCCATGTTGGGTAAAGGGCAGGACACTTGGAACCATTGTTTGAGGAAGAATTTTTAATGGTGGGAACCTTGGCCCAGAGCCCAGGAATGGATGTGCAACAGTTTTCAACAGCACAATCAAGATGCATGTGAAATTCAAAGAGCCATAATGGAGTACACTACCCAAGTCTAGTTGAAACTTTGATTGCAACTTTGTACAATAGATTATTCATACGTAGCTTTAGTGAATGAGCAGTAGAGCGTCAACCAGGCGAAAGCTGCATCTTTTTCTGTGCAGTGCTTTCGGTTGCAGTCCTGCAGACAGTGACGTTTGCAGTCGTGTGCCACAAGCCAAATCTCGCACATGGTGGCTGATGCATGCAATCATCGACTTGCCATGCAGGGTTCTCCCATGGCTGCCCACATACCAGATTTAAATAGGCCTGTGCGAGTTTGCAGTGCACTCATGCAACAACGCTTTCACATTCATTTTGAGTCAGCAAAGGTAAAAGTTGTCATGAACAAATAACCATAATGATGTCCTTGTGAAATGCCCCTAAAGCCAATGGTGATCACTGCTCAATTCATGTAAATTTCCCATTTGCACAGAGCGAGCAGCGATTGCAAAGGTAAGCAAGAATCAGGCATGAGTTGAGCAGTGAAATATTTGGAGAATCCTGGTGATTTTGACCAGCGCTTGTTTGTCCATCCCTACCAAAGAGGATGTGCTGGAGCCATTTTATTAAGATATTTGAGAGTTGTGGCCAGCATTTCCATGGCCTGATAAAATAAGGGTGTCCAATTGGATGTAGGCAAGGAACAAGGCAGCATTTAATGAAGCTGCCTTATTCTGAGTTAGATCATTGATCCCTCTAGCCCAGTATAATCCACTCCAATTGGCAGTGGTTCTCCAGGATTTCAAGAAAAGTGACTTTCATAATCCTGTTACCTCACTTGCTTTTAAAATCCAAATATTTGGAGTTTGTGTTTGCTTTGCATAACTTTGGCCAAATCCGATGTTTTAGGGATGGGGAAGGAAGTTGATAAATATTTAATTTATTTATTTATTGTACTTTTAATCCATCCCATAACCCAAGTTCTGAGTGGTATCCAATACATTAAAAACATAAAATGCGATTAAAGAATTATGACTAAAAATGCACGTAATACAACCGAGAGAAAATCAACAGCAAAGTGTAAAAATGCTCAAGCATATAAAATAAGGAGCAATAAAAGTGCAGTGGTCGAAAAGCACTAAAAACAGTTCTTAAAATGCCCGAGAGAACAAAATGGTTTTCACCTAGCACTGGAAAGACCATAGCAGAGGTGACAGGTGAGCTGCTCATAGCTGGGGCATTCCACATATGGGGTGCCACCCCTGAAAAGGCCCCTTTCTTGTAGTCACCCGCCTTGCTTATTTTAGCAGGGGCACATGGAGGAGGACCTCAGATGATGGCCTTAGAACTTGGGTTGGGTAACTTTCCTTTGCTGTCCTTGTGAATAAAGATCTTTAGCTTGGGTACTCCCTTCCCCACCTCCCAGATCTAGAGTCAGGATGCTTCTAGATGAGGCTTTTATTATGTAATCATAATCGCTGTGCCTCATTTACAGAGTTTTTTTTGTGGGGGTCCAGACATCATCTTCAATTTGTAGCCCTTCCTGGTTTTCCCACCACTTCCATCTTCTTTACCAAAAAAGGAGACCGACTGGCTCAGTACTAGGGGTGTGCACGGACCCCCCACTCCGCTTCTCTTTCAGATCCGCGATTTGCGGATCGGGCCGCTCCGCCTATGTCCGCTCCGCTCCGCTGCGGAGCTCCGGATCTGGATCGGAGCTCCGTTTTTTCCCCCCATAGGCTTGCATTAAGCTAAAAAAGTATACATCTTTTTTTCTGTTAAAGTTAGAAACCTCAAGTTTGGCACCATGACACCTCATGGATGTATACACACGCATGCCAAGACTCAAGGCAATCCCATCATCCCCTGATTTTTGGAGAATTTATGAAAATCGGGCACCCCATTCACACCCCTTTCGATAGCTCCGTCAATTTGCACGTTAAAAACCTGAAACTCGCCACCATGATAGCTTATCCAGGGATACACATGCACACCAAGTCCCAAGGCAGTCCCATCATCCCCTGATTTTTTAGGAATTTATGAAAATCGGGCACCCCATTCACACCCCTTTCGATAGCTCCGTCAATTTGCACGTTAGAAACCTGAAACTCGCCACCATGATAGCTTATCCAGGGATACACATGCACACCAAGTCCCAAGGCAGTCCCATCATCCCCTGATTTTTTAGGAATTTATGAAAATCGGGCACCCCATTCACACCCCTTTCGATAGCTCCGTCAATTTGCACGTTAGAAACCTCAAACTCGGCACCATGATAGCTTATCCAGGGGTACACATGCACAGGGATACACATGCACACCAAGGTACAAGGCGACGGCGACGGCGGCAGAGCCCGATAAGGGACCAAGGGGGGAGGGGGGCCTTACCTGCCTCCGTCCGCGGTCGGAGGCAGGTAAGGGAGAGGAGGGCGGGGGGGTTACTGGGCCCCGCCGCCGTCGCCGCATGGGCGACAGCAGCAGGGCCCAGTAAACCCCACTTGCCTTTCCGTCGGAGCTCCGGATCGTGGTGAAAGATCCGCCTTCACCTCGATCCTCTTCGCCACGCTCTGCCGGCCCCCCAATCCTCTTCGCCTCCGCCTTAAGGGCAGGCGAAGCCCCCCGCTCCACTTCTAATTCGCTGGTCCGATTAGAAGCTGAGCACATCCCTACTCAGTACCTTCTGATTATTAGCACTAGGAGCCCTCTGTCTGGAAGCACCCTCAGTGCCTTTTTAAAGTATTACAGATTTGAAGTACGTATGTGCTGCCAAGTTATTTAGGCCTTATTTCAGAGTTTAAATGAGGCGAGATGGGGGCTTTCTTTTAAGGCTTGGCTCAGGAGGACGTTGAACGATCGCGGCTTCAGCTTTTCATTCCTGCCTTGGGTGGAGCTCCTACAAGCAAAGCAAAGAATAAACCTGTCCAGCGGATGTAAATAAAGCAGCTATAAACCCAGGAGTACAATTGAACCAGGCATAACTGTTTTTGAAACACTAGCAGATGTAGTGGTGGCTGCCACAGCTGTAACACAATGCAACTTTTTTTATTATTATCTGAGGCCAGTGGAAGCTTGTGGGTGTATTTTAGAGCATGGATTTATTTTTAAGAGCTATGAAGCTTTATATGGTGGCTACAGGTGCTCATACTTCAATGTTGCTTCTGCTGACTAGAGCAGAGGAGACGGCTTTATTCAGTGGCTTTGCTTGTGAGAGGCTTGCTGTCGCTCAGCTGGTGTGCTTTATCTTTAGACTTTGGGGTCAAGGTTGTCTTGTGAGGGGCTTACCTGAAACAATGAAGGGAATTAGAATCTTTTAAATTCTGTTGACAAGGACACAAAGATACAGCACTTCCCGTCTACATCTTTTTGGACTTTTGCTACCTCTTTTTGGACTTTGTTTGCCAACATTTTTAAAATTATTTTTCTCAGTGCTTCGGGAGTATGCAAAAGAAATTGACAAGGCAAGATTACACATATTGGACAGGCAAAAGTATAGTCTTGCACACTTACGAAAGAATGGGGAAATGTAATTTTAAAAATATGAATACATTTGCATACTCCCAAAGCCCCAAAAAATAAAAGGTGGTGAAGAAGTGACCATCCAAAAAGCCATTTGGGCATCAGTGGAGGGGCAGTCACTGGCACAGGAGGCTGGAGGCAGCATGGGTGAGATCACGAAGAGTGGCAGGGCTTTTTGCCACTCTTGCCAAGCAGCTCTGTAGCCAATCCCAGCAACCCACAATAAAATTGGTCTCCTGGTTTTGGATGACACAACAACCCACCATGGGTATGAACAACTCTTCAACAAGCCATGGATTCTTGGGGTGGGGTGTTTGTGAAAAGTAAGCCACCCTGCAGAAAGCACACTGAATTCGGATGACTACCCACCATGACTGAATGCCCATGGTGGGTTGTCGTGTTGTGCGAACCTAGTCAGTCTGTCTCTTTTCCTGATGTTTGCTGCCTCCCTTTTCCACGTTGCCTTTTTATTGTATGGTCGCCATCTCTGTTATTGTCACATCGTACAGTAATTTCACTTCTTTTATCTGGAAGAAAGTTCCCCATCTTTCTAGTGCTGGCTTCCAATTTAAGACCTCTTAGTTGATTAGTCAGTTAAGTGTTAAGTTTATTTTTAAACTTGCCGATGAATAAAATCAATAGTTCTGAACAAAAAGCAGACTTTGTTTTTAGATGGTGCCTACTTTGAGACATGCATGTATCTTATGCCAAATTAGACATGCATTTAGCAACTGTGCGAATGTTTGTTTGTTTTTAAAGCAAATAGCAGGTTTGGGGGCCCTAAACTAGATTGTGACCTAGATGGTAGTTTTGGGGGGCTTTAACCCTTTCCTTCCCACTGCTGTCTTGATCTGGATTTGAGCCTTAGGTCGTCAGTTCCCATCAACCTCAGCCAGCTTGGCAAATGACTAGGAATTCTGGGAGGTTGAGGAAGATTGTAATAGGGCATTGAAAAAATATTTGGTGTGCTATTGGGCCTCACCAGTCAACAGTAGAACAAGTGAAACAGCACACAATCCCACACACAGAGAATACCATGCATGGGGGAAATGGATGGAGCTTTTACTTCTGCCCATGCCCTTTAGAGAAGTCCCACTACTTCAGACTTGGAAAGTAATGGATGAAAAGAAATTTCAACACTGTGGCTTTGTTGGTAGTGCTGTCCCTTGGGCATAAACACTGGGATGTCTTGTTTCCTTTATCAAGATTAACTTCTTTGCTCTGTCCACATTCTGGGTGATCACGTTTATCAATTCTGACCTTGAAAAAGAGAGAGGAAACTACTGGGGTGATTTTGTTCTTTTTGAGTGTGAATAAATCATGAAATGGAAAAGTTTATGGTTACAGGGCATTCTTTCCACTCTGTATCACATTTCCACTTTCATTGATGTTTGAGTATGGAAAGTGAAGGAGTGGGAAAAGGAAAGATGTATTATTAATAACTTCTTTTATTCTTTAGTGGGTGAAGTGCTTCACAGTCTTTAATCCTGTGCGGAAGTTCCTTCTTCCCATTTTATAGAGAGAACAGGACTTCCCCGAGTCCAGAACATGACTGAATTGGGATTTGGACATTAGCCTAATAAGCTATGCTGTCCTACACCAGCTGTTTGGAATATGCATTGTGGGGCTCTTTGGTTTGCATATCCAATGCCTCTCTGATAGGTGTTTTGCTGTAAGCACTGATGAAAAGTCTCTGGTCCAAGTGAAATCCAATCCTAACGTCCCAGGTGTGAAAATCTATTGCAGTTTGTTGGTAAATCACAAATGACTTTTCAAGGAGCAGGTGGTGCTTATGGGGTTTGCAGAGATAGGAAGTTAGAAACAGAAAAATAAGATATTGATGATTTATTTATTTATTGCATTTCTATACTGCCCAATAGCTGAAGCTCTCTGGGCAGATGATGATGATGGAGGAGGAGGAGGAATAGGAAAAAAGCAGGAGATTGTGTTTGCAAGTGGGTGAAATTATCCCCATCCAAGGCTTCCTGTGCTTTCAAAGCAGCCAAGCCAACAGTAGACAAAGGGGCCATGAGAATTCTTCTCTGCAAAGGCCCTCTGCCACATGGAGAGCACTGGGGCAGATGGAAAAGACTGCAGGCTGAGGCTTCTTGCTGCACTATCCAAACTTTTCTTTCTTTTTTCGTTTGGTAGGTTGGAAGTTCTGTGCCCCTCTGCTCCACATTAGCGTGATGACACCCCATATCTCAAGCTTTTGTTTTTCTTGGATGCTGTCCTAGATTTAAGGGGAAAGGTCCTCTTAAGGATCAGTAACTGGTTAAAGAACAGAAAGCAGAGAGTAGGAACAAATGGAAAATTCTCCCAATGGAGGGAAGTAAATAGTGGGTCCCACAGGGATCGGTATTGGGACCAATTCTTTAATAAATGATCTGGAATTAGAAGTGAGCCAAGTTTGCCAATGACACCAAATTATTTAAGGTTGTTAAAACACAAAGCGATTGTAAAGAGCTCCAAAGGGATCTCTCCAAGCTGGGAGAGTGGGCATCCAAATGGCAGATGTGGTTCAATGTAAGCAAGAGTAAATTGATGCATATTGGGGCAAAAAAACCTCACCCAACTTCAAGTATAACCTGATGAGATCTGAGCTGGCAGTTACCAACCAAGAAAGAGATCTTGGGGTTGTGATGGACAGCTCGATGAAAAAGTCAACCCAGGGTGTGGCCACTGTAAAGAAGGCAAACTCCATGATAGGCATTATTAGAAAAGGAATTGAGAATAAAACTGCCAGTATCATACTGCCTTTATAAAAATCTGTGGTGTGACCACACTAAGAATACTGTGTACAGTTTTGGTCACCACACCTAAAAAAAGATATTGGAGAGCTGGAAAAAGTGCAGAAAAGGGCAACTAAAATGATCAAGGGACTGGAGCATCTTCCCTATGAGTGAAGGTTACAACAGCTAGGATAGTTTAGTTTGGAGAAAAGGAGGCCAAGGGGAGACATGATAGAGGTGTACAAAATTATGCATGGTGTGAAGAATGTGAATGGGAAGACTTGCATAATACTAGAACCTGGGGTCATCCCATGAAGGTGATTGGTGGGAGATTCAGGACAGGTAAAAGGAAGTACTTCTTCACATAGCACATAGTTAAACTCTGGAATTCAGTATCACAAGATGTGGTGATGGCCACCAATTTGGATGCCTTTAAAAGGGGGTTGGATAAATTCCTGGAGGGTAATATCAATGGCTACTAGTCCTGATGGCTAAGGGCAACCTCAAGTATCAGAAGCAGTAAGCCTGTATGCACTAGTTGTTGAGGAACATGGGTGAGAGGGTGCTGTTGCACTATGTCCTGCTTGTGGTTTCCTGGTCGACAGCTGGTTGGCCACTGTGTGAACAGAGTGCTGGAATAGATGGACCTTTGGTCTGATCCAGCAGGGCTCTTATGTTCCCTTGTGGGCCTGAAACCTCCTCTGGGCCAGTCTCCTTACACTTCCTTGTCTTTTGCATGCCCCCAGTGATGACAGTGGAACCCACCAGCTTCTCTCAACTTTCCACATTCTCTTTAACCTCAGGAACATATGGAAAATATTTCTCCTGACTATATGTGAGATAGACCAAGAAGGATGCATCCTGATTGTTGCTCATTCTTTGCTCAGTAGCTGAGACTTGAGAAATGCTCCTGAAGTCATGTTCTGAATTTCTTGGATCAAGATGTGGCTTTGGAGCAACTTAAACATTGGGATTCTTTGGTGATTTCACAAGTCTGGACATGATTAATCATAGCTGCAAGCCATCTGAGGATGCCAGAGTTTTAAAGAGGCATTATCTGCAAAGCCCAAGACCTTGTGCCCATTTGCTACCTATAGCACCGTCTAAAGCAGAAGTACACAACCTTTTTAGCCCTGGGCTAAAATCTGTATCTGTTATTGGCAGGGGAGCTGGGAACAGCGCACTGGTACAGGCATGCACATGAGCACATGCATGCAGGAACACACCTGGGAACACACACACACCATATCCCATACCAGGGACTCTAAAGGCATTTTGATCACATGGTTCAGAAGGTAATTGGATGCTAAAAATGGGCATTTTGATTTATTTTTTAAATAAAACTATACAATTCATCTTGATACTAATGATAATACTGATGGCCCTGTGTTTTGTTTATTTGGGTATCTGAAAATCAGGAAGCATTGGAGAATTACCAGAATGAATACAAGGCTGCCAAACAAGTCTAAATGGCAGGAGAGTTGAAAGAAGTTCTAGTGTTGTAGAGCATAACTTACAGATAGTGGCTTACAATATATGTCTTACAGCTCACAGACCCATATAATTTTGTTTATTCAGCTTCTAATTTCCAACTCCAGACTGGGAATAAATGCTCACGAACATTATTACATGGTAAATTTACTATGAGCTTATTCTTTGGGCATAGTGATTAAGTTCATGTATATCCCGGCATATGCCAGAATCAAAGCTTGCTCCTTCTCTGGATGCTCTCCAAAACTTAGTTTGGGCCAGTAGGGGGTGGATCTTGACCACCATCACCCCTTCTCAAGTTCCCCAAAGTCTGGAGAGGACCATCTCTAGTCTCTGAGCCCTCACCAGATGCTGCCTGTATGCTTCCAAGTGTTTCACCGAAAGCATACAATACATGAGTGATGGATGTGCAAAACTCACACAGTCCACTTAACTTTATCAGATGACAAAAGGTTATCTATAATTATTATTATTTTGTCTGACATAACTAATTGTCCTTTAATGGAATAAGTGGAGTATCTTGTAAGTGGATAGATCCAGCTGTCAGAACCTAACTTCTTGGAGCCAAGGCACAGTCTCAGTAAAACCTTTTATTGCAGTAATTAGCTACAAACCTTTACAGTCCCAATAAAGATGCACAGTTAACAGATTGCAACATAATTCCTTGAACAAGAATCAGTTTGTGAGCATCACAGCAAAAGACCCAACCATCTCTGGGTTCAGCACACAGAATAAGTCCACAGTTCCAGTGAAAACAGGAAGCTTTCCAGGTTACCGATATGTTGTTACCAGCAAAGTCTACTGCTGTTGCTCTGGTTTAAATTCAGGGGAGTAGCATCTAAAGATCGCTGTCAGGCATTCGATCCTGGCATGGAGACCTGGCTTTCAGGTTGTGGCTGCGCCTCACTTGGATGCCTCTGACCCGCCCTGTTTTGCTGACGACACAGCAAAGGAGACACCCCTGAAACTCCCTCTCCTGTAGAGCCTCTTCCTGTTGCCCTGCTTCCACAGAAGACTTCCCTGGTTAAGAAGCGGGGGGCTCTATTAAGGTCAGGTCTCGCAGCTGTGGAAGACAGGTCACATCAGAGGCCACATCAGCATCCTGTATCTCGCCCCCTCCCCGCTTGTAAGCCAGTGGGAGGCCTGGTAGAACTGAATTTTCAGGCACCTGGCTTAACCATGGTTGGGCCTGACTCTACACCTTCCCCTTGTGACTCTGAATCGGTGTCACAGGTTATAGCTCCCCCCAGACTGGGACGAGGTCTCATGTCAGTCTATCTGAAACTCAGAAACAGATATCAATCATTGCTTGTGACCTTAAAAAAAAAAGGCAGACAAAAAAATGCAAAACGAGGTGGGGTGGGGAAAAGTGGGGAGGTAACGCCCTAGAGGGAAATCAGTGTCTGGAAAACAGACATTGGAAAAGTGTGGTGTGGTTTCAGAGTTTATATTATTGAAACGAAATTTAGTTGAAGCCAATATGGCTGAGAAGATAAAATGGACCAAATCAAAGATGGACATGCAGACTCTAAAGGGCAGGGTGGAGTTGCTATTTGACCTTTCTGTGTTTTGTTTCCTTGAAAAAATGTATTACATGTGGCATTTTTTCCTCTTTGGCTTTAGTTTTTTGAATGGAAAGTCAGACTTCTGGCTATACTGGATGCTGTCCTTCCCAAATTATGTTCTAAAATATTCAGTTGTGGGTTCCTGAGGTCAAATTGTATCACTGGAGGCATGGGAACCTCTGTTCCTAACTTTCATGGAACGCATAGCTGTTAACATGTTTATCCTAAGAGTTGGCTGTCTCCTCATACCCTGGATTAGAAATGCAGCAAATGTGCATAGCTTAGAGCTTGGATAGGTGTGTTAGAAGTCATACCCAGTGGTGTGAAATCTTTCTAACTAATCTCTTAATGTGGAAGTCTGGGACTAGTTGTGTTTGCTTGGGGCCACTTTATACATTATAAAATTTGCAGGTAGATTGAAATATAATACTAGGAACATAGGAAGCAGCTTTATACTGAGTCAGACCTTTGGTCCATCTAGCCCAGTATTGTCGACACTGACTGGCAGCGACTCCCCAGGGTTTCAGGCCGGAGTTTTTCCTGCCCTGCCTGGAGATGCCGGAGATTGAACCTGGAACCTTCTGCATGCAAAGCGGATGCTCTACCACTGAGGCACAGCCCCTCCCCAAAGGACACATACCCCTATATATCTGTTTATCTCTCTATGTGTCTCTGTCTTTCTATGTTGCTAGGAAAATGTATTTTCCAGAAGCTACTGCGAGGACTACAGCCATGTTCAGGAGGAAACACGGAGGGCTGGGCTGGGCTGGGCTTTGGGTGGGGCGGGGAGATAAATGCTGAGGATCAAACCTGGGACCTTCTGCATGCAAAGCAGATCTAGTATTGAGCTATGTTTAACCCAGGGTTCGTTGCCATATCTAGGATTTGTTTGGCAGAAATTGAACAAACTGTGGTTTGTTTTCTCAATCTCTGCAATGTTTATTTCCCTCTCTGTATCCCACTCTTGCCTGCTTCCTCATGAGAACGAAGAATAAACTATGCATTCTTTTTCTGAGTTGTTTGTGGTTAAACCATGCTTCGTTAGTGTGGCTGGGTTTCCACATAACTCAGAATTCAGCAAACCTTGGTTTGAATAAACTATGGGTTAGCATTAAGTATGAACCAGATCAATGTCTCTCTCCCTCCTTCCCTCCAAAAAAAGTGTGATTAGGACTCCTCACACTGGGACTTTCTTGGCCAGTACTCACTGTAACCCCCTGAAAAGCTGTTCACGAGAACAGCAAGTGAAGTGGCATGGTAGGGAGCTGCATCTCGAGGGGGTATTGAGGGAAACTGAGCCAGACAACTTACATAATGGAATTCTATAATGTGTGAAGCAGCCCCTTGTGCGTTGATTTCAGTGAGCTGAGCCCTGACGTTCAAAACAGTTTTCAGGACTCAACCATGGTTAAACCGAGATGTTGCTACCATCTTGCTAGGGTTAGAACCAGCAACAACCCTCAATAAATTCTAGTACATAAAGCAGTGTAATACTTGAAGAGTCCCAAAATGTATATACATATTTATTGGCTTATGGCCACAGAGAAGGCAACACACAGCCCTCTGTGTCTGTTTTTGTGCCACCATGTCCATTTTTGTGACTCTCTGTTCACACCAAATTTGCCACTCTGGTGGCATCAGCAAAACCCTCAGCAATTTTGTGAGAAAAGCCTCCAGGGGTCGCACATTTCGTTTGGAAGCAAGATCATGGGGAGCCCTGCTGCCACTGGCAATTTTGGCAGTCATAGCCATTTTGGCACTGGGTGTTGCTATAGCCCCCGGTGTGTTTGGGGTGGGGTGGGGTAACAATGCAGACATTGCCCATTGCTGCATTATGGGATCTTCCTATGACAAGATTTGAGAGCATCTGTGAGGCCCAGGAAGGTTGTTTGCTCAAAGGTGCCCACTTGACTGGGCCAGAGCAGATGTTACAAAAACAGGGATATCTCCTGATGTTTCCCTCTCCGAACACACTGAGCCTTTTGCTGTCCCTCGATTCCTGCAGAAATTCAGCAAACGCTGGTGCAGGAAGTCTGCCACAACAACGCCGCGACGCGTCAGGCTGGGACACTGATTCTGGACTATAAATTGGATGAATGGGGAAGACTGCATCACATCAAACCAGGGGAAGGATGGGGGAAGAATGAGTCCATTGTTCGGCCCCCAATATGTACCTCCAGTTGATGGAAAGAAAGCAAAATGGGCAAGTAGGGCATGCCGCTAAAGCTGGCCTTGCTCGTGCTGAAGAGGGATTGTCAAGCTGCCGTTTCCGTGTGCTTTTGAAGGGCTTGAAAGCACTTCCTGGGGAAAGGCTACAGCCAAAGGAGGCCAGTGGGTGCCCAATTGGATCATCCCCGTGCCAGCAGCAGTCCGAGACAATGAGAGGAACTTGCTAAGCAACCAGCCACCAGAACATACTGTTCACTCTTCTGCTTAGCAATCCCTTCTCTACTCGCACAGCTAAACTGAAAGGACCGGGCAGCCGTGGGAGATAATGGATGGGGAGAGTGGGGTTAATAATGCACCACTTAACTGAAAGGGTTCCCTGGCTCTTGGACCCAGATCTGGCTCTCCTGCTTTTGTATAGGACCACTGAAAGCACCAACAACTAAGCAGCCATGCAACCATGGGTGGATCGGTGGCGGTCTTCTATGGCCGTGCTTGCTGCCATGGTGGCTGTAGTCACCTGGAGAAAGCACCAGGTTGGGGAAGGCTGTTCCACAGTGTCATGAGCTAATGGGAAGGTATCCTCCCATGTCAAAGGCTGCTAAAGATGGCAACAGAACAGGTTAATGGTGCCCTGAGCTCTAGATTGTGAAGCAAGGCAAACCATTCATTTTTCAGTGTGGTCCAGAATTTGAACAAGGAACTTCATGATCTATCTAGGACAGGAAGGAAGCTAACTTGACAAGCTGCCAAGGACTTGTGTGCTTAGAGCACTCTTCAGGCATAGGAGGAGGCTGTGAAGTGCAACCTTTGGGCCCCCTGACTAGTGGATTGGTGAGCTGAATGAGGCTTCTGGATTGGCCAGACCAGACATGAGAACAAAACAAGGAGCCTAGCCCTCTATCACGACCTGATCAACGGAGCCTTTCTAACTGCATGCCAAGCCCCGTCCCAGTCTACAAGTTCCAGCAACAGACGGCAGGCTCTGTGGGATGGAGAACACGTCCTCTTGGTCTGATTGCTGTTATGGCCACCTGTGGCACCGACACAGCCCTCGGGGCCAAAACAGACATTACTTTTAATCCATATCTAGCAGCCATACCTTTCCCCCCACTTCATTTTTACTCTAGAGTAGGCATAGGGGGGCTGATCTGGTCAGGACGCTAGTGTGTGTATGTGGGGGTGTAGTGTGGTCTTTTAATATTGAGATTGGGGGCCCTATTAAGAGTATATTTAAAAAGCTGCTAGACTCAGATTTAAAATAATACCTTGTTTGGCCCTGAGAGAAGTTGTGCTGCTTGTGAAAAACAGTGCAGGACCGGTTAGCAGCACACTGCTTGCTGGATGGTCTTTGCCATTGCCTATATGCAGTAATTGACATTTCCAGTGAGCCAGAAAGACAGTTGAGGATCTTTGCAAGGGCCTTGAGAAGTCTGGGCCTTTTCTGTAGCACAGCAAACCACTGTTGATAGAACGTTTGGCATTCCAGGGCCCACTCCTGCACCAACCATGAGACTGGTGGAGGTCAGATGTCAGCACCAAATTTGTACAGCTGCTTCGCCCTAGAAGTAGCCTGTGCAAAGGCTGATCTGCATTCAGCAACATCCAAACACCTGTGAGCCCAGATTCCATAGACTTTGGTTGCGGTTAACCCTATAAGCCAAGGATGGCGGTGCAATTGCTTTCATTTTTGAGAGTATTAGGCTAAATGTGTGTGCAAATACGACCATGTCAAATTCTAACCTTTTGGGTCAGAACTAGTAGAATGGAAATGTCTCCTGAAAACCTCTCAGGATTGCAACACTAGGTAGCCAATCAGGCGTGATCTTGTCACTGGGAATGCAAATATGGGCAATCTAAATCAATGAAGGACATGTTTGCATGAGTGCTGATACCTCTACCTTTTCAAAAAGGTTCATGAAAAATGGTGAGTAGTTTCAGTGCAGCTGGGGAGCTTATGCAAAGTTTGGTTAAATTCATCTGCGTGTTGGATCGTGAAGCTGAAGAGCTCTAGCAGCAAGGATGGGTCACTTTTTTTTGCTTTGCTCAAGTCTGGATTATTTATTACTTTATTTTATATTTGGTTTCTGTTACACAATAATTGAGATAATGAGCTTGATAATAAACAATACAGAGCCTGCTTTGTTTCATTGCATTTTTGGTATTCTTTGCTTGGCATGATTTCTTATCTGGTTGCATTCTCTGCCTTTTTGTTTTAGTTTTATTAATTTCCAAAAGTGTGCCTTCTTGAACCCTTGGGGATAATTTACCTGTCATTTTGTTCCAGTTGCCCTTGTTGAGCACCAGATTCTGTTTTGATACCTCGTGAAAGCCTGCAGGTGATAGGTCAGGAATGAACTTATAGAAGCATAGAATAGTAGAGTTGGAAGGGGCCTATAAGGCCCACTATATCTGACCTGGTGGTAAAGAGAAAGACAAAATGGATAAACAAGGAACTGTGTGCTGCTAAAAGGCCAGGCACGTTGCCTTTTTGAGATACTTTTCTTTCTCTTTGTAGTACAAATGGGACATTATGTTCTGCCTGTTTAGCCAAATTGTCTCCTGTGGATTCTGTGTGGATTCTGATTTTAAAATGAATGCATTGTTAAATGCTTAGACAATTTGTTCAATCAAGCATTTAAAGGCTGAAACATATTTCAGGAGGAGAGGGTGCTTGTCTCCTGAAAAAAGAATTACCCCCTTCTCTTGGCCACTCTGCATGGAGTTCTTTCACACCTTGCTTAGCTGGTATGCCACTTACATATTGTTTGGCTGGAGCTCGTATTATAGGAGCCTGTGGGAACTTTTTCCTTCACTCCACAGCTGTGCAAACCAATCGCGTTCTGTAATAAACACTAATAGCTTCCATTTTTCCTTTTACCTCTTTCTTGTCTTTGCAGAAAATGAGGAACAAACTGAAGGATCTATTGCAGAGAACTTTGTGGATGGTGCCACCAGTGTGGTGAATGGAGCTTGTCGGTCAAAGACCTTGAAAAATGGCAGGGACTTTGCCATCATTCGTGAAAAGGCGATTGAGCAGCAAAGACAGATGGGCAAACCTACCAAGCTCTTCCCCACAAATGAACAACAGCGGCCATCATCTCCCAGGGTGAGTTGGTAAAGGATTGTGTGAGGTAAACTACAAGTTTACCTCAACTATCTGTATTGGTTCTTTGTAACACTTCATTATTTTCCAAGAAGTGCTATACATGGCTAAAGATGTTTGGGTATTGCGTCAGGCTTGACTGTTCAGCAGAGCTTTTTCTAAAACTCCATCACACATGCCTCCCCCAGTTTGGTAGCAGCTTGAGGTAATGGACTCTTTAAATAGGAGGAGGTTGAAAGCCTTTCTTTCATCAATTCTTCTTCACTAGATGGGACCTTCAGTACTGAATCCCTTTTCTTTTGGGGGATTCCCTCAGGAAATTGAGTGAATAAATCAATGAAAAGAGCAAAAGTAGGCAGGAGGGGTGTGCACATGTAATCTAGGCCCAGAAGACCCATGCCTGCTTTTCACTCCTGCCTTGACTGAAAGTTATCACAAGGTACTTTATGCTTGCTTGCTATAAGAAGTGTGGCTCTGGTATACATGTGCTCCTTTTCAGTATTGAGGGATCCATGTTTAACATTCCCTCAGCTGCTGAGAAATAGGTTTGGCTTGTAACCCAGGCCAGCTGTTCCAACTTCTATTTTCCTATGTGTTTGTTTGTTTTATTCTACACAACCCTTTCACCTATACAGAATGGTACAAAATGGTGCTGTCCAGAAACAGGTTAACGACATCATCTGCTGTTTGTGAGACTAGGTGTATTGTAAAATGGCTTATCATAGTTATAGCCCCAGTTACCTCAGACTGATAACGGTCTGGGGAGGGAAGGGTTATTCATATATACAACACTGGGTGGACCATTTTGTTTTAATGGCCGGGAAATTACACTAGGACTTCATGATACTCACAAGTCATCCACACGTTTAGTGGCCAAGTCATCCACAATTTTAGGCGTTGTTTTGTTTTCAGTGCCTGCTGAAGACTTTTGTATTTAAATAAACGTTCCCTGATTGACCAGCCATGGTTTCATTGACATAATCTGACTTTAAATATTTTAATTTTGTATTTCGATTATTGTTTTTCTTTCTTTTATTGTTTACCACTCAGGAATCTTGTTAGAGAGCGGTATATAAATAAATAATGACAGAGCCAACATACTGAAACAGAGTTCTGAAGCAGTGGGGAAAGCTTCACTTCTTAAATGTCTGCATCGGTCTGCTGCTAAAAGTACAGGAATATGGCTAATAAAAAGACATGGTGACTGCTGCTGAGTGTGTCTCTATACCAGGCGTGGATGGCAGAAGGTGGATTGCTGTCAACTGAGCAATATCTGGTACACCAGCTAATGCTTGCTGGTTAGTGAGATTCTTGTAGGAAATGATAGGTTAGGCCAAAGTCCATCCTTATCTAGTAGGCACTTAATTTAATGCAGCGTAGCGATGATTTAACTGTTATGAGGTCCTTAAAACATATCTGCCTTGCAAATTTAGCACATTGATGAATAGTGATTCAGGGGAAAAGAATAGAGGCACACTCCGGACAGAGGTGTTTTATATAGTGCTAAAGGTTGCATCAGGACCAGGGAAATAGGAGAGACAGCACAGTGAAACGAGAAAGGAAACTAAACAAAAAAAAAACAGAACAGAAGATGCCTCTTCATGAGGTTGATGGATTTTGGCAGGGCCTTAGGAGTCAGGCAGAGTGGTCAATCAGGTTTATAGTTGGTAAACTCAAGCAAATAACAGGGATAATTCCTAACAAAAGTTGTAATTTTTGAGCCTCTTCCCCACCTGTCAGGTGGAATTGACGACAAAAAGCTGCTCCTAAAGCCCGCTCCTCTTGGATGCCCCCAGGGTGGCTGTGCTGCTGCTATTGCTTACTGTATGGTCCTTTTCCCTTCTCCCACTCTGTGCTGTAAATTGCCACCCTCACAGTAGTCTAGTTGGCTTTGCTGTTCTCCGACTGGCTTGCTTCCAAGCTGAGTCTGAGTGGCTGCAAAGTATTCAGGACGCTTTCTTGGACAGAAACTGCCAGTGGACTGGAGTGTTAGAATTGGTTTTCAATGTTGCTTCAAAGTGGTTGTGGGCTGGCTGTGTGTGTGTGTGTGTGTGTTATAGGGACCTGGCAAGCTAACTGTGTGTGGGTGGCCTTTGTGTTCTTAAAAATCCAGAGAGGAGAATGAGCACGGGTGGCCAGATCAGACAAGACATGTAGCTCTGTTGATAACTTACAGATATTGGGGAGTCTAAGCTACGTAAAAGTCACACACACACAAGCAAACAGAACCATAGCGAAATATCTTTGGGGGTTCTCAAAAGATTCTGAATCTTGCTGATTCTCTAGAACTGGATCTATCATGGGCTTCAATAAGGCTGCATCTTAAAATGTGCTTACTAGGAAGTAATCCCCTTGAATGCAGTGGGACTGTGTACAAGATTGCTCTGTAAGGTTGGCTCCCTACCTCAGCAGTCGCATTTTAAAGCATGTGCCACATGGATTGCAACCAGCATGTTGTGCATTTCCTGGTCCAGGGCCCACTCGTGGGAGCATGGAAACTTGCAGCATGATGACAACGTTTCATGTGCTGGGAAGTTTTGAATACTGCAGCTGAAGCAGTGATGCTTTCTATGAGAAATATTAGGTTATTCTATGAGAAATATTAGGTGAACCGCCCAGAGAGCTTCGGCTATTGGGCGGTATAAAAATGTAATAAATAAAATAAATAAATAAATAATAAATAAATTATCCTGGTTGAAAATACTAACCCTTTTTCAGACAACACGCTAAGCCACGGTGGTTAAGCATTTTGAGCTAAACGTTATAGCTTAGCGTATTGTGTGAACTATTCCTTAGCATGATGGCCACATAGCCACGTTTTAAATACATTCACTAACCATTTACTGCAAAAGGGTTAGCAGCCCTAACCATGGCTTAGTGTGTCATCTGAACAGGCCCATTGATACATTTAGTACATAGTATACTCATAGCTCTGGTTGCACTGCCAGTGGTAATACGATGTTTATACTCTCTCTAGTACTAATACGCAATCAGGGAGTGTACCCAACATCAGTGCCTCCAATTATCACAGATGGTTAATATTGCCTCTGTATAAGTCTTGATCTCCTGCTCTTGAAAATTATGCACAACCACTAAGGGAAGAAAGCTCACTGACACTCTTCCCTAATTACCATTGGTATTTGGACATGGATCTCGGATCTCCTGCCTCCTCCTCCAACAACATGGTTCCATTAAAGCTGGTGAAGATGTTTCAGCTTCTCGACCAAGAAGAGCTGAATTCTACAACCTGTATAATACTTACTCATATTAAGAACATGTTGCATGCGTTTTCTTGTTCTGCAGCATTTATTCTGCTGCTGCTTGCTCTGGGAAGGACTGTAGAGTTATGCATGCTGCATAACTTTCTGACCTTTGAGAACCCCGTTAAGTCTCATCTGCCTTTGATTTCATCATTTGTTGCCCAAACAGTTTCAAGCCTGTTTTTGCTCATGCAGCCTTAAGAGTGAGAACATGATCTTTTGTTATAAAGAAAATAAAAGCTGAGAGTCTCCGGATACTGATGTCTGTGTACCAAATACCAAATTCCTTGCTTGTGTAGCATGACTGCAGAATCCTAGAATACACGGATGCCCTTTTAAACACCACAGGTGTGCCATGGGTGTTATTTTGCCATGGGCACATCCCATGGGCTCATAAGCCCTTATGATCATCCTGGGAAACAGCCTACAGGGTCGTAAGCCTTTAAGCATTTCAGGAGCACATGGGATGAACCTAGGGCAAAGCACCTCCCATGGTGCTCCTGTGAAGTTTAAAAGTTCATTCCATTGGGCCTATTCAGGCCACTAACCCTTTTGCAGTAGATGGTAAGTGGGCATGTTTAAACCATGGTTATGTAGCCATCATGGTTAGAAATGATTCACACAGCACACTAAGCCATGATCAGCTTAAAATGCTTAACCCCTGGTTTAGCATGTTGTCTGAACAAGGCCATTCCCATGCACATCTGTGGGCCGAGTAACTATTTTAGTTCTGACTATGAAGGCATATGAAGACAGACAGAAAAAGAAAACACATCAGTTACTGCTCAGTACAGTGCTTGATCTACAGGAGGGACTTTATCTTGTGACTTACTGTTTTTACTTACATTACTTACTGTTTTTAAAAGGGCAAAAGGAGGCTATGATTTGACTAAAATTGATGGAAGTTGAAGGTTGGGGCTTGTGGATTTCATAAAGTCTCCCCTACATGTTTTAACCATACCCTCAAAGCACTAGCTCAATAGTGATTTTTCATTAGCCTGGTGGGTGAGAATTCTATTTTTTTCTCTAAAACTTTCATTTTAAGGCCATAAATCAAAATTCCCCTAATGATGGCTACTAGGAGGAGGGCCTTCTCCACTGTGGCACGAGCTCCCCAGAGAGGTCCGCCCCGACACCTACACTGTACTCCTTTCGTCGCCAGCTGAAGACCTTTTTATTCTCTCAGTATTTTAACACTTAATTCTAACTTAAATTTAAATTTTACTGTTCTGGCTCTGTATTTTAATCTTATATCAATTTTTACTGCATGGTTTTATACTGATTGTGCTTTTTATACTGTATTTTGTATTTGTGTTTTTAACCTGTTGGTTGTTTTATTATGGTTTTAATTTTTGTGAACCGCCCAGAGAGCTTCAGCTATTGGGTGGTATAAAAATGAAATAAATAAATAAATAAGGTTGAATTAGATCAACTGTAACATTATCAAAGAGGACAATTGCCATGGAAATTATGCATGAAACTAATTTCCTTCCAAAATTACTCTAGGAAAGGGATGGCAGAAAAACCTCCTAAAGCAGTCCTAAATATTTGCAAAGAGCTTTGTACACTTTTCTTCTCATATCCGACCTATCTAGAATAGCATATTCAGAAGATCAATCCATGAATCAAACTTGATGCAAGCCAGAATTTCAAACAATTTCAAGTTGAGGGTAGTCAGCTGTAAATCCCTACATTGTTACAACGCTTGCATCCTTCATTTTAAAAGAAAACAACAACACACATTTAATGACCTTTAGGGGATGTGATTGTAAGTGAAGTAAGCTCTGCCTACACTTTCCTGATGCTTCGAGGGAGGACATGGGGGAAGTGGTTGGGATTTGGGGGGAAAAGCGTTTGGTAAAAAAAAAAGCTATGAGCAAATTTTGCACCCCCTATGCTGCAGAGGGAGTCCTTGAATTTACCCTTCATGGGTCAAAAGATGAAAGCAATTGTCACATCCATTGTTTTGACTGGAGCCCTGATACCCTGATTTCTCTCTCTCACACACACACCTGCTTTCTTGGCTTTTTGCAGACCGCCTGTCAGCTGGAATTGGATCAGGTCTTGGAACGCATCTCAACCATGCGGCTGCCAGATGACCGTGGTCCATTGGAGCATCTTTACGCCCTGAATATCCCAAATTGTGACAAGCAAGGCCTTTACAATCTCAAACAGGCAAGTGGGGAGACTGCTTAGGGGCTCTTTCAGACAAACGTATTTTCAGGGATCAAGAGTGCTGGTCCAGTCAGTTCTAGTCATTGCAGATACACACAGTTGAACATGGATTGGCATAAGTAGCATAGAACTCCTGGCAGATGTGAACAAATGAACTTTGTAGAATCAGGCGTCAGGTTGCATTTAAACAGCATGCCTTGAGCCACTTGCGAGTTTATCTTATATATAAAAAAGCTGGAGATGTATACATTAATTTAAAGAATATCCTTTAAATTTATTTATTTAAAAATTTCTTGGCCACCATTCAGAACCTGAAGCCCTCCTAAGGTAAATTACAACAACAAAATACATAAAACCAGTTGAAATATTAAAAGCAGTAAAAACAAACACAATAAAATAGCAATAAATACATCAATAAAAGCCAACGATAAAACCAGCAGCAATAACAGCAGTCATATCAAGAGAAGGCCACGGTAAACTAAGACGATTTCAAGGCCACCTTAAAAGCCTGCAATAACAGAGCATGGCGGATTTCCGATGGGTGGGAGGGTGTTGTTGCACCATGTCCTGTTTTGTTGGTTGCTGGGCGACAGCTGGTTGGCCACTGTGTGAACAGAGTGCTGGACAAAATGGACACTTGGTCTGATCCCGCATCAGGGCACTTCTTATGTTCACTTCCTTCACTGCAGAGAAGACCCTCTTACATGTCATTCTTGAAAGGTCCTGCTAGCATGGCCAAGTACGCTTTGCTCATCGGCTGCCTTCCCCTTGCAAGCTCTGCCTGAGTGTGCTTCACCTGCCCTGCATCCACACCCAATGGTAAAAGGCATGTGGTAGGCAAAGCCAGCTAGGGCAGCTTCATTGCACTCGGGCTTTCCCCAATGTGGGGAGCCCCACATGCAATAAAGCCAGTTCCTGGCCTATGCGTCAGCTGGATCACCCACCCAAATGAAGGGGCATGGCTCCAACCTAACATCGTTTGGCCTGTGGAAGGCTGTGTCATTTCCCCCCTTCTCCCAAGAATTCGATCGCCCTCTCCTGCTCTAGAAGAAGCTGACAGGGAAATCATGATGGAGAGCTTCCCCTCTCTCCATTGTTCTCCATGTGCCCCAAGGGCCAAACCATTCTTATGCTCTCTAAGCCTGTTCTACACTGACAACTGTTACTCAGAGGACGTTCTTGTCTGCCACTCCCAGACTGTGGAATGGCCTGCTGGGAGAGATTCGTCAACTTAATAGGCTTTTTGAATTCAAGAACGCTATAAAGACTGATCTCTTCCGGCGGGCCTGCCCAGGCAAATTTTAAGATATTTGACTGTTATTTTAAGATTGCATTAGTTTTATATGTTTTAATTAAGTTTTATGTATTTTATGGTATTTATATCCAATATTGTTCCCTGCCGGGATCCAGAGGGAGAGGCGGATAAGAAAACGACGACGACGATGATTCTTCACCTGGAGCATAGGATCATGAAGCCAAGAACTCTTTCTTCTTAGGCAACCTGGTTCCCTCCAGATGTTTTGGACTCCAACTCCCATCAGCCCCAGCCACTGTGGCCAATGGCCAGAGATTATGGGAGTTGTAATCCAAGACATCTAGAGGGCACCAGCCATTCCAGCTGTCCCTAGTTGGGAGCAGCTACCGTTCTCTTGGAAGATGCTGCTGGCATAGCTTCCTTTTCTTAGCAACTCCCCTGCTGGACACGCTGGGTGTGAACATAAGTGTAGGGTGTGGTGTTGCTTTGATGCAGCGGTCCCCTTTTGGGGATGAAAGAGGCAGCCCTGATTCCCTCAAGGTTCTAATTACCTTGGAAGGTCCACACCCCACAGCTGTGGCTAATCCCCCTTAAATGGATTAGTTCCCGTGAGGGATTTAGCGGAGTTGAATGAACCCTGCTCTACACATGGCCTTGCCTTGCACCAAAAGCCTATGTGTTCTTTTATATCAGCCTAAACCTGCAGGCAGGTACATACATACAGTTTGGACCTGTATAGCCATCGCCCTTCATGCTACAAAGGGAAAAAGGAGTTAGCATTGCTGGTGGTCTGGTTCCTTACAGTAGTATTATAGACAAACAGAGATTGTGCTGTCCTGAGTGTAGATGCATGTGGCTGACTGCCTCGCTCACTGCATTTCTATGAGTCTTTCATTTACTGCATGAAGAGTCGGGATGCTAACGGGATTAGTCTATCAGAAAAAGAAAGAATCCCTGCTTAGAAATGAATCCGTTAAAGGCCTTGAAGGCAAATCACTGTCTCTGAGCCTCATTTTCCTCATGCATAAATGGGAATGTCAGTGGTCTACCCCACGGTGCTGTGCTGACCAATGAGGAAGGTACCTGGTGTGAAAAGTGCTGGAACCATAGAATGGCTTGGTGTAGCTTTCACTACCCAGCAGGCACCGTGGCCAAATAACAAAGTCTTCTGAGGCTGGAAAGTCAAGCAATTGTTTGCCATATACTGTTATGTGGAGTCTGTCTAGCCAACTGTATTTTCTTCTTCCTTTCCCTCTCCATGTTTAGTGCAAAATGTCGGTGAATGGCCAGCGAGGGGAATGCTGGTGTGTTAATCCCAACACCGGAAAACCCATCCAGGGAGCCCCCACCATTCGTGGAGATCCTGAATGCCACCTCTACTACACGGAGCATGAGCAGGAGGACCGGGGAGCACAAGGCCCACATGTGCAATAGATGGACCTTTTCCCACTCACTGGCAGGCGGCTAATCTCAGTGCTGGATTTTACATGGGTTTCAATGCATCTTGAGTCTCTCCTTTTTTCTTGTGTTTCTTGTGTTTCTAGCAGATTCTCACTTTTTTGTGTGGGCTACACATGCTGTCTTGGTTGCTTGCCTTTAAAGCATTGGGGAGGAATTGCAAAGGGGCTAGTTAGAGAGGGACTGGTTTCTCAGCCTTTCCCCCACTTTTTTCCACTTTCTTGCCTGAGACCTAACACCTTCCACTGGCCACCTGCAAACCTGCCAGAAGCAAGCAGGGAAGAGAGCTCAGGTAGAGGGAGTTCACCCGCCCTCTTCACCCAGGCCTCTCCAAAGAGCCGAGGTGTTCATGCTCTCACCTGGCTGGACGAGAGAATCTTTGCCCTATTGTCTCCCCATGCCTCACACACCAAAGACTGTAAATACTGCACGTTGCTTGCTACACAGTGCCCTGACAACCTGTCCCTGTTGGTCCTGTTTTGTCATTAGGTGGGTTTTAGGAGAAATGAGGTTTAAGGAAAGAATCAATGTTCAGGACACCTCCAGTAGGAATGCTACGTGCCTTCTTGGGAGGCACAGGGCAGGGTAGGGCTACACCAGACCACCACCTTCTTCTCCCAGAAAGCATTGCACATAAGGTCCACAGAGGTGTAACCACCACCCCTTTCCCCTCACCAATTCATTAAATCCTTAAAACTGTGAACATGACACCTCATTCATGAAGAACTGAATGCCACAAGCCGTTGTGCCAATCAGGCTATTAGGCAGGGCCTTATAATTGTATTCAGCCTCTCTGTAGGTCTAATCCTAAGACACTTCTGATGTGCAGGAATCTTTTCATGCCTATGCTACTCTTTTCCAAATCAGGTATAGTAAGAGTCAAAACCGAGGGAAGGGTCAGATATTGGAAGAACAACCCCAGAATTCTTTTTTCTCCCCCCCCCCCCACTACACAAGAAGCAAAAACCCATTTAAAACCTACACGTGAGCTGCTGCCAAAGTCCTTCCTTCCTGTTGCATGGGACCTAGATGAGCAATGTGTTTTTTTATAAGTACCCTACACTATATATAGTGCTTTGTAAAGCCCCTGAAAAGCAAACAGACGAGATATACACATACATGCACATACACACGTGTATAGATGAATAATATCTGGGAGTTAGGGGGATGTGGTGTTCAATATTCCATTCCCAAGAATGGATTCAGTTTCTCTGGTATTGTTTCGCACTCTTGATTTTGTTTTTATGTGGCTCATGCAAATACTGAAAATTGACTGAGCAGCTGTATTAGACAATGAGATTTTCCTTGTATAAAATATATATATATATATATAATGTATGCCAATGTATATTTTACAGGACAATTGCTAGGTTCATGTACTTAGTGCAATTGTTGGAGGTTGGGTTTTTTTTTTTTTGTAAGAACAACAGTATATATTGGAAGAAAAACCGCAAGCACAGATGTCCTCTTTTTCTGCAGAAATGAGTAAGTGTGCAACTGGAAGATGACTCCATGGTTGTTTCTGTCTGAAGTAGTAGACTCCTTGGTCCTGCCACTTTTGCCACCTTATTTCCATATGTGGAACTGTTTTACTTGTCAGCATTCCCACCTTGGAAGAGAAACCCTTTCAAAAACTATGGAGTAATTAGGAATTGGAGGTATTTTCACGCATCCTCCCACCACACTTTGTGAAAATGAGAGAGATAATTCGTTGCCTGAGGACTTGCTACCTCTGAGACAAATAATATGTAGAGAAATGGCTTGTAAGCGATTAGTTCTTGGTTTGATTTTTTTTTTCAAGGCAGAGATTAATTAGCTGGAAGAAATGGCATGAGATTGAAACACTAGGGCAAAAAACCAGGAGCAGCCATTGGGAGATCTGCTGGAACCAACTATGGCTGTTGGAGTAGGCTAGATAAGGAAAGTAAAGATTTCCTTTGCTTTTATGGGGAGAAGGGTACTTGCACTGTGAGGGCAATAGTGGAAGTAGTTATACTGGGACTAGATCTCAAGTGCATGGGAGAGGTTCTAGTCGTGGACAATGTACACTGTCCATACAGTTAGATCATTTGGATATAAGATGACAGTCTAATTTGCTGCGGTAATTGATGAATGTAATGAGGACCATCTCACTGCCCCTCTGGTGATGCTACGCACTTTCGGTTTTGTGTTTGGCATATCCCATCCCAAGGCTCCTCAAACAAGAACTGGCCTTAACATTGTTGGGATCCTCCCCTCCCCAACAAACACAAATCTGCTCATTTTTATTTACTCTTCATTTCCATTCTGTTTAGCACCCAAGGAGAACACTGGTGTTAGTGCCTTGATGGGGAACGTTGTCTGCCTCTCAAACATATACTTTTAGCTGTAGATTCCTCAAGTACAAACCTAGAACTGGTAGTTGTAAAAGCATTGAAGAAAACACAACACCTCTGTTTCCTTTTGTTGTTTTCCCTCTGGGAGGCATCCAGATTTCATATTACAACACCTAGTAAATTGTAAAGGGGGGGAATGGTGCTATCTGTATTCTGCTGATATCCATCAAAGATGAATTGGGTTGCTTTCCATGTAAACATTGCAAGCATCAGCTCTCAACTGTACTCCTGTTTAGAAATCACAATGCTTTCTTTTCTCTATTTTGTGTCAATTGATAAACTTTGATAAAGTTGGAATAAATTAAATGGGATGCCAAACCAAATATATGTGCTTGACCTCTGGTTTAATGTAACGTGGGTAGCCCAATACAAAAACATCAGAATTGTTCATTTTGGCTCTTTGTCTTGGGTGATGATTAAAAGTGCTGGTCTCATTGGGTACCAATACACATCCCAAGTTGTTGGCTGCACACTAATCTACTCAGAATAGTGGCGTCTACTACTCAGACCAGTTTGTTCATGTGGTTTGATAAATCGAATCCTTGCACTATTTATTTATAATGCATTTCTATGCTGCCCAATAGCCAAAGCTCGCTGGGGGGTTCACAAAAATTAAAACTGCAAAGCCCAACCTAAAGTATAAAACATAATATAAAAGTACAACCAGAATAAAACCAAGCAACAAGGCAGAGATTTAAATTACTGGGAAAATAAAAAGGTCACTTGCTGTTGAAGAGTATAATGTAGGTACCAGGTGAACCTCTGTAGGGAGCTCATTCCACAACCAGGATGCCACAGCAGAGAAGGTCCTACTAATAACCAGCTGCCTCACTTCCTTTGGCAGCAGCTCATGGAGAAAAACCCCTGAAAATCACCTTAGGGTCCAGACAAGTACTTGTGGGAGGAGGCTTCTTTCAGATAACCTTGCCCTAAGCCATTTAGGACTTTGAAAGTTAATACCAGCACTTTGAATTGGGCTTGGGCTTAGACTGGCAGCCAGTGAAGCTGGAAAAGTATCTGTCCAGATAAGCGTGTAGTTGGTATATCATCCTAAGCTAGTAAAAGATGCTCCTTGCCTGTGAGTCCACCTGTTTCTCAAGTGACAGTTCTGGATCCAAGAGCACCCCCAAACTATGAACCTGATCCTTTAGGCTGAGTGCAAACCTCTCCAGAACAGATTGAATATCACCTAGCTGGACAGATGAACCACCCTCTAACTACGTCTTATCTGGATTCTGAGTTTGTTGGCCCTCATCCAGTCCATTACTATACCCAGGCACTGATTCAGAACAGCTACTGCCTCACCTGGGTTTGATGAAAGAGAGAGGTAGAGCTGGGTGTCATCTGCATATTTATGACACCTCAGCCCACATCTCTTGATAATCTCTCCCAAAGGTTTTGTGTAAACATTGAACAGCACCCTGTGGAACCCCATGCCCTAGATGCCATGGCACAGAGCAATAATCCCCAGCACCACCTTCTGAACCCAACTCATCCTATCCAGTATACCATCATCTACTTTATCGAAAGCTGCTGAGAAGCCCTAGAAAATCAGCAGGGTCACACTCCCCCTTTCCCTCTCCTGGCAAAGGTCATCCAAAGGCAGTTTCTGTTCCAAAGCCAGGCCTGAAGCCTGATTGAAATAGATTTAGTCAGTTTCATTCAAGAGTGCCTGGACTTGGCCTGCAAGATGGACTATGGTGACTTACCATTAGAATCTTTCAAAAGCATGTCTTATTTTTAAATACCTTCCCTGCCCCGATGTATTCACTTTGGGGAAACCAGAAACACACTTCCTCTTGTTCATATGGTTCACACGTGCCTTTCAAGTGCTTGGATAGCTAGGGGCAGCCTTGATCGGATGATTTTCCTTTAGAAGAGCAGTATAAGCTTATGTCTGTGTAATCTCTTTATTTACAAACTACAAGATGAATAGAAGCGCTAGCTGATAAGCTACACAAGTCCTGCATCTGTGGAAGAGGAAAAACCGTCTGGCTTCATGCATTTGAAATTGCATCATGAAAGGTCAATAAACAGGCATGGTATTTCTGCTAAAATTTCTTCAGACTTTTTGCAAGCAAAAAAAAAAAGCCCACTCCTTGCAATGTAGTCTGTTCTATACAAACCGTGCTCACCTTGCCACACACCAAAACAGTGAGGGGCCCTAACCTAAACCTTTGGTCCTCTTCAGCATCTTTCCAAGAAGCCCCAGGCACACGACAACATGAGGACAAAAACAATGCTCATGCAGAAAGATGCCATAATTGAAATATGGAATGAAAAGGCAAGAGCCAAGTCTAACTATAACCAGGGAAAATGGAATTGGTGGAACTGCAGCTCCCACATGAGGCCATTTGTAAAATTGAAGCCTGGCTCTCTGAGGAATCCACCCAAGAACATACCTTTGCATTTGTTTTCCAGATTTCTTTCTCTGATGAAAAATTTAGTTGGTGGCCACTCATAGCAATATGGATAAAATCAAATCTCTGCTGTTGATCAGATAATACAGCCAAATTTACTGTAAAAGCCTCCCTGCTCAGCGAAGCCTATGAGGCTAATTTTGTAGTTTACAGACTTTGCTTCTTATGTATGATCTACAAATTGTAAGTATGTACAGCTACAAGCTGTAATTGGTTGCTTAATAAACTTGATTTGGATTGGTTTTCCATACGAACATAACAATCTCAAAACACCTACGAACACCTGGCAGAATTGAATATACTCTGTTCACACACACTATGCAAACATCTTCAGACTATAAAGCATTACCAGTGGAAACAGTGAAGATGATGGAAGTTGTGCCACCATCAGTGCATCTCAAGCATTGAACTATCAAGGGGAAAGTCCATAGGCAGACATACAATTGGACTAGGAGAAATTCAGGCAGCAGAACCTCAGCATGACCCTGCTCAAGGCTCCTTGTGATTTCTCGGCCTCTAAGCAAAAGCTGCTTGCTTTCTCACTTTAGTCTGCAACAATGAGGTTTAGAAGAATTGCTTTCTACTTCCACATATATTACTTTAAAGGTTATGCTTCTTGCAATGGGAGTTGGGCAGCCTTTTGTACTTGAGCAAAATACAACTTTCCCCCAGCCCCAGTGTAATTACCATTGCTACATTGTGCCATTTGAGCGACTCAATAGTTATGAATGCTGCAGGGGTCTCCACAGTACCTTAATTGTATTTGACCAAGACCAGATACACATCATAGTTCACTCGCTGCAAGTGTCATTAGCTGTGCTCTATAGGTGCATCTCCAGGTACAAATTTGTAACTGATTGTGCACTGCCCAAAGGGCTTTGGCTGATGGGCAGTATAAAAATGGAATAAATAAATAAACCTGCAGAGCCTAATTAAGCAGTCTGCAGACCCTTCCCCCCACTTCATTTGGGGACTCTTGAACATGCAGGCACTAACTTCTTCAAGTCATTTCCCCCTTCCCAAACCTGCTTTTTGTTAACTATCTTGCCTGAAAAGATCTCAAAAGCTTGCAGCTTTTTAAAAAAATATTTTGCTTTGCCTCTAATCAAGTTATTACATGAATATGAGTTTTATTAGTACCTCCTTTTCGGAATTTGGTGTAGAGAGAATCCTGAAAAAGATGAAACACAAGAGGGCCAGATACAGTTGCAGATTAAGACTACTTCCTGAAACTCAAACCATCACTACTTTATAAAAGTTACAAGTAGGAGAAAAAACAATTGAGAGAGGGTTCTGGCAGTCCCATTTACATTCAAGCTACTCCACTGGCAGCAGTAACCAGTTACCTCCTAATGAGCCTGCCCCCTCCCCTTTCTCTCAAAAATAGCACATCCATTAATACACTTCAGCTCCATTTAGCATTTTGGGGGAAATCGCTTTTGGTCTTAAAATGTACACATTACATACTATCTATAAGCTAAAACATTAGCATCTAAATACCACTGATTTCAATAGGAGACAAGTGTGCTTAGGGCTCCCATTTAAACCAATACAGCTTAGCAGCACTTAACTCTACATTTATTCATCATACTTTTAAAGTGATGTTATTACTACATTTTATGTCTACATTTTATTTTGTTCAAACTGATTTGGAACTATATATGTACAAGTATGGAGCACTTAAAGAAACCCATTACACACTGCTTAATGGAATTGTTTACACAAAAAACAAGCACTGTGCAGCTTCACAACCACCTTTAATGTACAGAATTGAGATACTGGAAGAACAGTACTGGAACAAAAATATGTTTCTACTGGTCCTTTAACTCCTTCAGTCTTCTAATGGCAGATTTCACTGTCACTGCTGAAGTGGTGCTGGAAGAAACAAAAGCATAACTATTACACCAAAGGAGACAAACACAGTCCTTTTTGTAAGTCCTTTTGAACCATTTTTTAGGTTCAGCTAGGGCTAAACTAGATGATATGTTAAATTATCATCATCACAACTTATATCCCGCCTTTTCCCCAGTACTGGGAGTCAAGGCGGTTTACAAGATTAAAACATGTACAATTAAAACATCAATATAAATTTACAAAAGTTAATAGAATTAAAACTGCAGTAAAATTAAAAACATATTAAAAAAATAAAACCACTAAAAACACAATCCAATATATTAACACAGATCCAGAATAGTTCCAAAAGCCTGCTGAAACAAAGTTTTTGCCTGCCTCCAAAAGTGTAGCACAGAGGGAGCCAGCCGAGCCTCCCTGGGAAGGGAGTTCCAGAGGTTTGGAGCAGCCACCGAGAAGGCCCTCTCCCGCATACCCATCAGGTGTGCCTGGGATGTTGGTGGGACTGACAGGTCTTTTCTTTTTTTTTACTTTAGACAGAACAGCAGGAGGGAGTGGGGGCAGAAGCCCACAGCGCAGAGTTCAACCCTCTGCTTAGGTCCTGATAAAATCCCCCCAGCTGCTATGCATCGTAGTAACAATAGCATGGGGGGGGGGAGAATCCACTGAGACTATAGCAGAGGGGGAAAGGTTTAAACCCCCTCCCCACAGCTGTTGCTTTTAAAGTAAAAGGCACACTGAATGCATACGGTTAATTTATGGTTTAGTTTGGTCCTACTCAATTACCTTACACCGACTCTTTTAAGAAGTACACAGACTTTTGCTGAAAACAATGAACTGCATGTGGATGCAAGTTTTATGGACTGATTTGGATAAGAGCTCTAGTCACAATGTTTGAAAGACTGGGTTTTGAGTGGGAAGAAAACTGAAATAAGGAAGCAGACCCATTTAGAGAGTTGTGATCAGGATACTGATGCTCTATTTAGGGCTAGATTATTTATTCCTATGCATGCAGGGAGAAAATACCAAACTTGAGGTAATCAGTACTCCAGATCATGCCAGAGAATCCAGCTGCCCATCTTAGATGAATGTTTACCTCAGAGCAAGTTTCCACAAAGTATCCGCCATAGACAGAAAAGACACCCCACACCCACTTCTGCATTGTTAATTTCCCCTTACTTGTATGTCCAGGCACCACCAGCCACTGTTTTCATGCAAGAGCCACAGTGCCAGATACCCACTGCTTTCCTCTTCATTTTTGTCTGTAAAAAATAAATATATCTCTCTTACTTACTCATTTAACGTTCACCACACAAATAATCAAAATACATGTCATGATTTCCCCCCAAGATTTCATACAACTAATATGAATTTAAAAATTAAAGTGGTCTTACTGCAGCTTTCTAATACCATACATAAAAGAGCATTAAGTTATCATCATGTATGATCATGTGGTTAACACCCCAGTTTTTGACATGGTAAGCACATATCCAAAGCTGCCCTAAGTCCAGTCCTGTCAGCTATATTAGGTCACACGTAAAGATCACTTAACACTGATCTATACCTTGGGTAACAAAAGGAGGCAGCTATGGTGGCAGGAGGAAAGGAAAATAGAACTGTTGATTGCCACCTCTCATGTAACCATTTTGAACCCCAACCTTCCTTTCATCACTCTTTCTCTAGAAATGATGGCCCACTAATCAACTATTGTGAGTTAGCCCACAATGTAGAAGGTAGAAATTATCGTGCTCATCATGTTTTAAGAAAAGCATATATATTTTCCTCAGCCTGAGCAAAAATATAAAGCACCATGAATACAGTACTTGAGCAGGTTAATTAAGACAAAAAGAGTAATCTAAGAAAATTAACTAAAGGTTTGGTAAAAATGATGTTTTGGACTTAAACTCCTATCACTCAGAGCCATTATAGCCCATGGTGAGGAATGCTGAAAGTTGTAATCCAAAACATCTGGGTGGCACCAGGTTGGGAAAGATTGGTTTAACTGCATTTTTCTAGGACTCCCTCCCTCCAGTACACCTGCAATTGCCTTTTTAATGTGTGTTTACACTTTATATGACTACAACACTTTGGTTTTGAAACGTAACACTAAATGAAGCAAAGAGCTTCATGGACAATTCTAGTGGCACTCTCAACTCACATGCTTGGTAAATAAAACGTTACCAGAGTTAACCTGCTCTATGATAGGTGGTGTGTTGTACAATAGTTCTACTTGTACATATCATAGGCTGTACTTGCAGATAAATTTGTTCTGTTTTAAGGCAAGAGTGAGCAATCTCAGGCAGTCCTGGAACCAATTCCACCTCCCTGCCCACCCTATCCCCACAGACTGTATTAGCAAAGAAACAAAAAACCACTCAGCTGGAAAACAAGCTAAATTTGTCCTTCGTAAGCCTCTGTAGTGGGGTTTGCTGCCAAATTTCAGTAGCAAACTGATTTTTACCCACTTTTAAAAAGGGGAAATGAATAGGATTTTCAACAGTGTGTAATGCTGATGTAGAATCACCCCAATTCCACAGCTTCAAAATCTAAAGTGGGACCTTTCACGCATGAGTAGACCCAAAATGAAAGAGAAAGGGACACCAAGGGGTCATGGGAGGCTTGCAGCAGTGAAAGACATCCTCACCTTGCCACAGAAGGAGCAGGTGTACTTGGCATGCTGGCTAATTTCAATCTTCTTCACCATCTTCCTCAGGGATGCTCCATATCGGGTACCATATTTACCCACGATCCCAACCTTCTTGGTGCGTTTGGCCTGTTACAGTAGGATTACAAAACATGTCATGTTTCACTTCTGACAACGTTATCAGTGCCTGCCTATGCCCACCCTTATTACAACCATAAAGGAGCTAAATACACTGAAAGGGCAAGATTTAACAGCCTGCTTCCATGCATGCTTATTCAGACTTGACCAAGTCCAATGGGATTTGCTCTCAAGTAGAAACAGGATTCCAAGATACAAACTACTCATTTCAAGTGCTCCACTAGGGCCATGACCACCACCACCCTTCCCCACCGTACCCCGAAACACTCAGTTTACTGTTAGCAAAAACTGGATATCCAGAAGAACTAGATTGCCTAAGGACAACAAATGCACAATGCATTCTACTATCACTAGTTTCAATTCATTTGCTTTTTGCCACATTCCCCTATGTGTAAGGGAATTCATTGTATGTCAGAGTTCCTCAGCCAACTAGGCTCTACAAGATTCTCTCTTCTTTACAAAGGTAACCATTGCAGGGAAAGTGTTCTCCAAATCAACCATCGCTCCTTTACTTAATTTAATCTCCCCTTTTATTATTATTTATACAGTGTCACCTATGTCCCTATCTTATAAGTGTTCTGCTCTTTCTCCAAGGAACTCGGGGGATTGGTTCACAATCATTCTGTGAGGTAGGACAACAGCCCTGGACAGAGGCCACCCAGAGCTTTACAGATTCAGGTCTTATCCCCAAGACAGGCTATCCCTAACAGTCAGATGCCCTTGAGTAGGTGTCAACAACCTCCCGATGTTTGAGGTTAGAATTCCCCATAAACCCTGAGCACTGCCCATGATGGCGGGAGTTGATGAGAGCCATAGTCCAAAATATCTGACACTCCTATACACAGGAGCAAGACTTAAGCCCATCAGCACCCCATGCAACTACAGAATCCACCAAAGATAGATAGATATATTTATTTAAAACATTTTTACCGCTCCCTTAAGCTAAAAAAGGATCTCAACGTGGCCTGTCCCTACCCCGTCAGACTTACTATCTAAAAGATACAACACAAGAAGAAAAGGAGACTGGGAGGGAAGGTTGGGGAGGAAGCAATCTCTGAAATGAATACTCATTTATTACATTTGATATTACAAAGTGCTTTGAGTGATTCCCTTCTTACTCCCTCTGTTACTGCCTGCTAGAATAAGTGCTGTCATTCTTTCCTGAGCAACAAGTGCCGCCTTTTCTTCAAGCCAGCAGATGATGTCAGGTAGAAGCCTACAGAACAGCAGGACTTTGACAAGCCAAATGTCATTAAAATGGAGTTACTCTTCAAATATTTAAAGAAAAGACTAATGACTATGAAGTGCATGGCATCTCTTTCGATCCAATTCACATGCTGGTGAGCCCTACAAGCTCTACTGAATGTTCTTTCTGAAGTATCCATGACAGATATTGACACAGGATTTCAAATGCATTTCAAACCTTATGGAAAAACATGTTGGTACGTTGCTCTAATCATTCATAAGGATTATAGTTCTCTCACACTGACTGGGGAACGTTGGGAGTTGTAGAATGTTTTGCTCTCTAAACATGCACAGAATTATGCACTAAGGATTTTGTTTTTTAAAACATATTTTGCTAGGAAAACGTCTGAGAAGGGGGTGTAAGGTAAAGACTGGAGCAACCAACCCAAGGATGGTTAACAAACTCCTTACCTGACTGAGTTCAAGAACAGGCAAAACCATTATCACAGATAACCAGAAAACAATGGATGTATGTGATTGTTATTTTAATATTGTATTGGTTTTATACGCTCTTTTAACTAATTTTATCTATTATATTGTGTTTGGTGTTGTTCCCTGCCTCAATCCAAAGGGAGAGGCTGATAATTAATAAATATATTGTATTATTATTATTATTATTATTATTATTATTATTATTATTATTTTACTACCTTTAAAATACGCTCCTGAAGCTCTGTTCGTCCACCCGTTCAGCCAATGCTTTAAAAAGAACGCATAAAACCTCTCTATCTTTCAATTAGGCAAGGAAAGACTTCTATAGTTTAAATTTGTTAAACCAAAGGGGCGGCGGGCAAAGACTTTCAGATTAGACGCAGTTCCCAAGTCAAGCGAGGCCTCGCGGCCAAGGAGGAACAAAGCCCAGTAGCCTCAAACTCAAGAGTGCTTCTTCTCCCCTTAACAGTATCCACATAGCGCCCATTCTTTCCCCAAGCCGACTCTATCCAATTGTAGGCCCAGCCAGGAGCCTCAGGAGGGCCCAGCCGCCCGGGACTCGCTTCCGTGGCACTCAGCCCGTAATATTTTCAATACACGGCTCACGGAATAACCCTGCCCCCCATATTTCCAGCCCCCGGCAGCGACCGCGTTAATGAGACGAGCGGCGAGCAGGATGGCGGCGGATAAAACTGAATAGAAAGGCAAGGAGCTGCACTCACCATTTTGCTACTCCCGCAGGCCGTAGAAAGAAAGGAGAAAAGGAAGCGCTCCCTGCGCACGCGCACTATCAGCTCCCTTTGCCAGCCGAAACAGGAAGTAAAAGGAAACACACGTGATGCAACCATAGAGATAGGAAAGCGATTGCGGGATAGTGAGCAAGCCAGGAGGGGTTTAGACTCTATGATCAGTCTACCTGGTTGCGTCTACTTTTTTGTTCTTTTTTAGCCTTGAAAAGAATAGCGGTCGTCCTACTGGACACAGCCTCCCAAACAGACGTTACTTTAAATGCGTGTCTAGCAGCTATGCCGTCTTTTCATTTTTATTCTAGGGGCAGGGACCCGATTCAGATCTTTGTTGTTGTTTATTCGTTCAGTCGCTTCCGACTCTTCGTGACTTCATGGACCAGCCCACGCCAGAGCTTTCTGTCGGCTGTCGCCACCCCCAGCTCCCCTAAGGTCAAGTCTGTCACCTCCAGAATATCATCCATCCATCTTGCCCTTGGTCGGCCCCTCTTCCTTTTGCCTTCCACTTTCCCTAGCATCAGCCTCTTCTCCAGGGTATCCTGTCTTCTCATTATGTGGCCAAAGTACTTCAGTTTTGCCTTTAATACCATTCCCTCAAGTGAGCAGTCTGGCTTTATTTCCTGGAGTATGGACTGGTTTGATCTTCTTGCAGTCCAAGGCACTCTCAGAATTTTCCTCCAACACCACAGTTCAAAAGCATCTATCTTCCTTTGCTCAGCCTTCTTTATGGTCCAGCTCTCGCAGCCATAGGTTACTACGGGGAATACCATTGCTTTAACTATGTGGACCTTAGTTGTCAGTGTGGTGTCTCTGCTCTTAACTATTTTATCAAGATTTGTCATTGCTCTCCTCCCAAGAAGTAAACGTCTTCTGATTTCCTGGCTGCAGTCAGCGTCTGCAGTAATCTTTGCGCCCAGAAATACAAAGTCTGTCACTGCCTCCACGTTTTCTCCCTTTATTTGCCAGTTATCAATCAAGCTGGTTGCCATAATCTTGGTTTTTTTGAGGTTTAACTGCAACCCGATTCAGATCTTTAAAGCCCTTCTAACCACTCCGCCCACCCCATGCCATGAGTCTGATCTGTTTTGGGTCTCTGCACCTATTCTAGAGTAAAAATGAAGGGTGGGGGGGAGAGTCGTAGCTGCTAAACACACTTTTCAAGTAACATCAGTTTTGTCCCACAACGCCCCATAGCGAAGAGCATCATCATAACTATTAAATGCTTAAGCATTTTTGTCACCAACTCTCCACACTTTGGCAGTGCCTCCTTTTTGAAGCTGATCTGGCATCCCGACCCAAATATAATAGAAAAATAACAGTCAGATAAGGAAGATGAGAATCAATTTAGCTGATGGGTGTGATAGGTGGAGGAAATGATTAAATAGTAACACAACATACTGTATTATTTCATATATTTCTACCCCACAGGCAGCTTATCATTATAAAAGATTCCCTTTGAGCAGCAGCTTAGGCTGGTGCGCGTGGTGGCACGGTGGGGGGAGCATCTCACCCCCACCCCAAACAAGGAGCTTGCCACCCCAGTTGCTGGACCCCTGTTATAAGCACTTGTATTCTGGGACAGCCAAGAAGGCAGCTTCTGAGCCAGTTCTGGAGGCTTCCAGGCCTCATTGTCTTGGCGATTAATTGTGTCTTGTTTTAGAAAGAGGTGAGAAGGTTAGGAAGGAGTGAGGGTGTGCAAGAGCAAGGAGGGAGAGGAGAGCAAATACATGCCAGGCAGGCCAGGCTGAGGTTTTCCCAAACAGAGCAGCCTCGGCTTTCTTGCTCGCTCTTTTCGACACCCCTGCTGGAGCGAGATCCAACTAAAGAGAAAAAAGCAAGCCAGAGGAGGAAAGGAGAGACCAGGGATCAGGTTGCTGCCTCTGCTTTGCCAGCTGCCACCAAATGTGCCCTGTTTAAATTAAGTATGTTTTAAAAGATTCTCCTGTCAACCCACTTTTACCTTTTTGTGAATTGAATCTGGCTGGTAGAATATTTCTGTGCTGGTTGCAATAAGCTTTTTGAGGTTTTTAATGTTCGGCACATTGTCTTCATATATGCATGTTGCTTTTTGGTATCAGCCTCTTTTGTCCAGTGTATAATAGTTCTGTTAAAGTTTTACTGTTTGTTCTTCAACCTTTGCCTATCTGGCCAGCTCAGTCCGAGCAGGGGCTGGGGTGGGGGACAGTTTCAAGAATTTCACCATCCTCCTCCTCCTGGTATGATCTTATTGCTTTTTTTAAATGTCTCTTACTTTTAAAAAAATATTTCTTGCTGCTGGTTGCTGATCTTCCTTGTTCATTTCTGGGCATATAGGGGATCGTTTCCCCCAGCACAAATACTTTTGTTTTAACAAAACCCTTTCCCATCAGAGCCCAATAGATTTATGTAAAAATATTTTAATAGGGTTGTGACTGAAAAAGGAATACATTTCAGTCTGTGCTGCCATGTTGTATAAAAAATTATTTGGGCTTGTGTGTGATTTTCAAGTTGAGAAATTCTTGTGTGTATGTATGTTTGGGCCTAGAATCCATTTTGTTTTGCTATATAATGCATCTCAATTATATTGTGAACATGTTTTTTTTTTAAAAAAATCCTTCTTTTTCTCCTTTAAACATGTGATTACATAACCCAAACTCTCTCCCTTGCAGTCATTGACTCTTATTTGCCTGCTGCCTCAGTTTGCCTGTGTGTGAAATGGGCTTCTTCCTTTCCCACCTCCCTTTGCTTTCAATAAGCGGGCTCTGCTTGAATTGCGCTGGATAATCCCCATGCCAAGGAGCGAGTGCGGAGTTTACAGCTGTCCTTCCCTGGCTTTCCCCCTTACCCCTGTAAAACACAAAAGGCTCCTCTTCAAAAGGGAAACTTTTCTCCCCATGTCGGAGGCAGTGCAGGGCGTTCTGATGGCCATTCAGCTTGCCGGCACTCCCCTGGCTTCTGACAACCAATAGGAGGTCACCTTCTACCCGGAAACGCCCCTGGAGTGGCTTTGAGCGATGACAGACTGGCGGAAGAGCCAGGCTGACCTCACTGTGGCTGGAAAAGTCAGGGTAAGTCCCCCACTTTTCATCCACACATCTTCATCCCAGCGTGGCTTCGAATCTGCAACTGTGTCATCTAACCAACACAGCACAGATCCAGAGCCACCCCGGGGCAAAGACAACGTCAAGACAGCCCCCAGCACAGTTTCTTAAATTGCCAAAAGGATGCCTATCTCGGATATGTCCTTTTTGGATGTGTGTGCATGTGCGTGCACGCAGAAAATCTAATCATCTTCCAAAATTTCCTCTTCTCGTACAATTTAGCAGTCCCGACCACAAAAAGGCATCCTGCAGTTCTTTCTAGCGGTTTCTTGATTAATTATTTAAATCTGTCCCATGAGAATAGGGTTGTTGAAAGCCTCTAAACTCACAGAACAGAATTTATTTGCTGCTTGAGGAGGAGCCTTTCACCTCCTGAAAAATCCTGTGGAGAGGCATTAAATGCAGAGTTACAGCAAAGATTCAAGTAGCAAAACACATCTGTATCACTGCAGATTTTATGGGCTTGGAGGTGTAGCCACAGAATGCAGATTCTTGATTTCCTAGCTAGGCAAGCTATAAAAGAGAAAACAGCTACAACTGCTCAGTTAGTGAGCCGGCTTTACCATAATAGAAACTAAAAAATGCTGTTGATACCCCAATAATGAAAAAAACGATAAAGTAAACAAAGGATTTAAAATGTAGAGGTTAGTACACTGCACACAATGCAATTCTGATATGGCTTTGGCGGAGCATCCAAAACACAGATTTCTTACATTTCTAGCTTACTAATGTATTTGTTATTCAAGGGCATTGGAGTCAATGCCATATGAGCAGATGTCCGCTTATGCAATGGGACTTCTTCATCCTCACCTTCCCCCTGCACACTCTGAATCTGCTCTGGTCTCCCTTTGCCAGCAGAATGACACCATTTGATACAACTCAAGGTATTTGTAAGCCACTTTTTAGGGGCAGGTTCTGATGAAATGATGTACAGAAAAAAGAATGAAACAATGGGTATTAGGCAAATCATGTAAGTGCACAGTAGATAGATGTATGAGAAAAACTGCTTTGGATCATGCCAACTGAAATTTCCAAACCGCATTCTGTGGCAGCCCTCATAAAGTGCATTGCTGAAGTACACACTATCTATGGTTGTATAGACGATGGGCAAATGAGAAATGTGAACAAATCTGGATTTTCTAGCCAAAACCTAGGAAAAGCTTGCTGTTTGGCGGGCTTCTCTTGCAGAAATGTCAGAAATAATACTTTTCTAGATTGCCAGTGTGCTTAATTGGACAGGAATAGAAACACCTATTTGCAGTACAGAGCGGGACTGGTGAGCTACAACATCTAGCCTTCTGCCTCAACTGCATTTTACCTGTTAACAAGAGTGCCTTCTTTTCTTGTTCTTTTTTAACGCTTAGCTCTGCTTGCTAGCTTGCTTTGCTGGACTATTTTAACTTGCAGCTTGCTGCTCAGTGCCTGCAGCTGGGGACTGTACTGCAGCTGGAGCCTTACCAGGGATTGGAGTGGTTCAGGGAAGAGGCTCATAAGAACCAGCCCTGCCACGTGCGGCGGTGCCAACCCCAAAGGGGTGACACGGGGGCAGGGGCATTCCCCCCTGTTGGTTTGGATATAGGAAGGCTGCCAGGCTGTGTGTCAGAGACAGGCCTGTGACCCCCACCTAGGGTGAGAGCCTAAGTGGGGGAATTGTGGCATGTGGAGTCCTCCCCTGAATGAGAGTCAGGGGAGGAGGAAAGATAGGAATGGAAGTTAAGGACTCCAGCCAACTGGAGATGGAATGTGACCATGCATGAGCTTTATTTATTTGCCTTAACCTTTGTTACTGTTACTTAACGTTTTCCCCTCCTTTCTCTTTTATCCTTTCTCTCCTTTTCTCTCTTCTAAATTTCTGGGGTAGGGGTTTTTACGAATCAGGATGTGCCAGGGTGGAAGGGAGAGTAATATGGAGGTAGAGGGTGCCACCATAGCAATTGTCATGGTACAATGAGGAGGAAACGTTATCCAACTCGTGGGGGAGTCAGATGGCTACAAGCCATTCCCCTTTCTGATCCCCTCCCCATCCCACAGGTTCCTCTGTACCCTCTGGCCTGGTTGTGGTGCTGGTGAATGCCAGGTCGGTTCGTAACAAGACGTCGTTCATCCATGATATGATTGTGGATGAAGGAGCTGACCTGGTGTGCATCACTGAGACCAGGATGGGTGAACTGGGCGGTGTAGATATGACCCAGCTTTGCCCATCTGGTTATTCAGTGCAGCACCAACCCAGGCTTCAGGGCCAGGGTCTCGCTCACCAGGAAACCTCTCCACCCTAGGAGTGAGGGTACTGCCCACCCTGCTACCCAATGGATTCCCTGACCAAGCTGTCTGAGGCAGTCTTGGATATGGTACTGGAAAATCCTAGAACCTTGGTCCTGGGAGATTTCAACATCCATGCTAAGGCTGCCTTAACAGGACCAGCTCGGGACTTATGGCTGTCTCAATTTGTCACCAGCCCAACACATAGGGCAGGGCATACGTCTCTACCTCAGGGCATGAGGGGGGTGGTCTGAATATTGCGGGGGATAGAAAGCACCCCATTGTCCTGGTCAGACCACTTCCCAGTGAAATTTGGTCTCACGGTGCCAGTCCCTCCCTGCAGAGGTGGGGGATCCATTCAGATGGTCTTCCCCTGGAGACTTATGGAATCTGATTGATTCCTGAATGCTTTGGAGGAATTTTCAGTAGCCAGAGCCGATGATTCTGTCGAGGCCCTTGTCGCACTACAGAATGGCGAGGTATGAAGGGCCATTGACACAATCGCTCCTGAGTACCCTCTTCAACACTGTGGAGCTCGGAAGGCCCCCTCGTTTACTAGGAAGCTCTGGGCAATGAAACAGGTCAGAAGATGGTTAGAGCGTAAATGGTGTAAGACTTGTCTTGAAGATGACCAAACGTGTAAGAGTGTACAGTCGTGCTTACTGCGTGGCAGTGAAGGCAGCAAAGAAGGCTTCCTTTGCTGCCTCCATCGCATCCTCAAGCTGTTATCCAGCTGAGCTTTTCCAAGTGGTTCGGGAATTAATTACATCTAACACACCCAGTCCAATACTAGGACCCTCAAATGCTAGCTGTGATGAGTTTGCAAGACACTTTGAGGATAAAATGGCTCACCTTCATCCTGACTTGAACGCGGCTATTGACTAAGTGTCTGATGAGGTGTCCATTGCATTGTCTTATCCTGTTTTGTGGGATCAATTCCAGTTTTTGGAGCCAGAGGATGTAAACAAGACGCTGGCATCTGTTTGACCCACCATATCCTCTCTTGACCCTTGCCCATCTTGGCTTGTTCAAGCTAGCCACGGGGTCAGGGGAGTGGTGAATACATCACTGCACAATGGGGTGATCCCTGCTGCATCCTGTACTGACTGAATTCCGGAAGCTCTATTCATACCTGAACCTTTGGCCCACACTGGAGAAAACCTTTGCTTCAAAGTTATGCATTGGTAGAAAAACTGCACTTTTTGGAACTCTTACATTTAGAGCTCTGTCTTTCATCAGTAACTCTGTCTTTCATAGTAACTAAAATGCAATTTGGGCTGCATATTTATCTGGAAGTAAATCCCATTAAACTCAGTGAGACTACTTCCAACCTATATAGGCTTGGGCTACATATGTAATAACTGGTTAGTGTCAGTCTCCTCCTGTTGTGTAAAAGAAAAAGATACTTATATGTGCAAAATTCAAAAACACTTCAAAAATAGATATTAAGTTTATTTGAACAACCACATTTACTGAATATACTGATTTCCCCCCCCCCTTAAATAATAATAAAAAATAAGCATAATTGTCTGCATTACTGTCCGCAAAAAAAGTCATCAATATGCCTTTTCTTGCATGAGCTTGATTGGAAGAGGTTTCCTTCTCCTTCAACCGATGAATCTCGTTGTCCAGAATCTTCACATGCATCCAATGCTTCCACAAGCAGGGCTTCATCCATGTCATCTGCATCCTCTGAAAAGGTCCTCTGGAAAAGGTTTAAGATCGTCTGCTGCTTTGGGTCCTGCTATGAAATGAAAGGGAAAAATCTTTGGCAAACTTATAGAGGAGCAAGTAGACAAAAGAGCTCTGCTAATCAATAGAGAATAGGTGAAGAATATTCCAGTGAGAGACATACAGAGGAAGAGAGAAAGAGTCTTCAAGAGGACTTCCTCCCGTTGCTGTATGAGTGGAGAAGAGAGAGGAGGTACACTGAAGTAGCAGGCAAACCATCTTAGAGTTTCTCCATCCAGGTCATTGCGATGACACTATCCAAGCACAGGCACTGTTCCCGAAAGGCAACAGCACATGGTAAGTCAAGCTTGCAGGGGACAGAACAGTTGCTATTTCCCAGCAACTACAGTTCATGGTCAGATTCCTGGGGGAAGGGCAACTCACAGAGAGCAGGAGCACTTCCTGGGGCAGGTCTGTTAGGGCAAACTCATGACCCCACTACAGTTGGCCTAGGAGAGAACGAGTGTCTGGGGATAGGCTTCACCTGAAACGTACTCTGTGATTTTGTCTAGACCTGAAATTAAACCTATTTATTTAGTTGTGCTCCTTTGCCATCATAACTTGTCAGCCTTACATGTCTCTATCTCCCTCCTCTAAAGGATAGGCAAGTAGAGATGTCCCCATCCTCTTTCTGTTTTTATTACACAAAGCACCACACCGCTTGAGAACAACACAAGAGAGAAATTAAGTGCCTCCCGGATTTACATTAATGTTCAATGGAACAAAAGTTGTTTTCCAAATAGTTACCTTGCAGTAGTAGTAATCTGTGGCTTCAGCTGTCTCAGAAAACTTGGCTTCAGACAGGCCAGCTTCACCTAATACTCTGATCTTCTCTTGAATCATAGGCCTGGTGGAGGAGACAAGTCTTCAAATAAGCATCTGTCTTGTTTAAAGTTTTGAATTATAACTCAGGAGGCTCAGGGTATCATGTGGCTGATAGCTACACCTAACCAAGTAACTGATGGTCATAGATCATGGAGATGAAGGGTATTGTTATTAGTCCTTGATCCATGCTCCCTCTCACCCCACTAACGTCAACACTAGTTCATACATCATGCTAATCCATGTTGCGTGGCAAGCTACATTGGATAAGTGGTTATGCAAACAAACCACTGTGTTCCCATCAAGCAAACAAGCTGTGCAGAGTAGTTTATTTCACACACACCCTATAGTCCTCCCGCCCAGCTGAGCAGGTATCTTAGCTTCCTTCCTTTGTGGTGGAAACCATATCTGCCATCCTTTGCACTGCTGCTACATCAACACCCTGTCTCTGATTGGTTAACTTCCCACTAGGGGCATCTTCTTCTGTCTCTGCTGGCTTCCCACGTTCTCAACCAGTGTCGAGCCTTACCTACTGCCCTGCACCCCCACTATCCCAGCCCGCATTACTCCCATTTCCAAGGCCTCCCTTCCCCCTCCTACTCCCTCCTTCCCTCCCGCTTTCCAAGCTTTTGTCAGGTCCCCTATCTCTACCTGTGTAGAGGGGGCCTCCAACCCCTTGAATCTTTGAAAAATGGGACGAAATCTAATAAGCAGGGTCCACTCATGGAAAGCCACCATTGCATGACTTTGCTTTTCTGTGGAAAAGTGAGGATTTAACTGCAGCAGCTTAACTATTCCTAGTGGTGCAGAGCAGTGGCAGTGTTTTTGGCCCCTCTTGCCAAAAAGCACTGTAGGGGATCTCCACCACCGATGCCAGCACAATAGGCAACACGCTAACCCATCGTTTAGACCAGGGGACTACATGGACCCTTGGTCTGATCCAGCATGGCACTTCTTATGGGCTAGCGAGTCTGTTAGCTAGACCCAGTCAGTGTCTTTCTAGATTTTTTAAGCGCAGAGGTCTTGAGCTCCACATTTGAAATTCTTTCCCTTTGCTGACCCACTCCATGAATTTGGGATATTTTATTTGGAAGTGAAGAATGAAAGGAAACACCAAGTTGTGATAGGATGTTAAGAAAGGAAACAGGGAGAGACATTTGTACAGCTCATAGAGACCCATCCCCCAGCCTCTGTAGTTTTGAATCTTTGTTATGCAGGAAGTGCCGTCACATTTCTCTCCCCCCAATAACTATCAGGACTAGAAACTTATACCTTTCAAACTTCCAAGTGTTCTGGAAAAACTGCCACATTCATTAGCTCACTATGTGACTGCAGCTCCCCCTGTGCTTCTCATGTGTGGGTGGATATGACGGGTGCCAAAATGGGCTTAGGCAAAAGGGGAAGAGAAGGTCACCCCAGGTCGGCGGGGAGGAGAGAAGAGGGCTCTTGAGCAAAATATTGATTTAAAGACAAAACAAAACAAAAGGCAAAAAGAAGAATCCCATCCTGGAAAGACTGGTTGGATCTGCATGCACGGTTGAAGGGTTCTGAGGACCATTAGTGGCAGGTGATATGCCACTGATGTGGACAAAGGACATGACCAATGGGAACAGTTACAGTGAGTAGAACAAATTTTGCTTGCATTCCCCAGTGGGTGGGTAGGCTGTTTCGAATGCAAGTAAAACAAGCATTCTGCTTTGTTCACTGTAGGATCTATAGCCCTTGCAAGTCAGTATATCATTTGATAACAGATTAAGAAGAGGGGGAGAACAGACAACATTATCAAAAATGTTGTTTGATAAGATAACCTGAAAAGTTGAGCATCACTTGGCAGAAAGGTGGGATACAAATTTAAGCAAACAAACATGCACAGAGTGAGACAGATAGTGCTAGGAACAGGGAAGGAAATATGAAAACATGCAAAGAAACAAAAGTGCTAGTACTGACCTTTAAAGCCCTAATTGTTTGGGACCAGAGGTTACTTGAAGGACTGCCTGTACCTATATGAGTCTGCCTGGGTCTTGATACTGGCTATAGAAGCTTTGCTTGGGAACCCACCAGTGAGAACATTCAAGGTAGCAGAAACACAAGACACAGCCTTTTCAGTGGTGGCCTCTCAAATGTGGAACTTCCTTAGAGATAAGATCAACCCACTCACTCTTCTCTTTTCTACAGGCCCTAAAGACTTGTTTAAAAACAAACAGTTTTTAAACCTTGTTTGGATAGGAATTTGGATTGGTTTAATTTATTATCTCTCCTGTTTTAATTCCTCTTAGAATAATTTATGATGTTACGCTGGTTGTTTGATGTGATTGTGCTGCTCCTTCAGTTGTTAGGTTCTGAAATTTTAAAATAATTACTGTTTTTAATGCTAGTGACATTTTGTTCTACTGCTTTGTTTATAAATAGTTTGTATGAGATGTTTTAGTCTTGAAACGTGGTGTCAAGTCTTTAAAATAAGTAAATATCATTATTGTTAAGGTGGTGACACCACTTTGGGCATCATTATCAAACGGCCTGCTGGCATTATCACCCAAAGTGGGCTCTGCCACATCACAAGCTTGTCATTTGATAAACTTGTTCTCACGCATGAGCACCCTGTACACATTAAACAAAACAAAAAACCCTCTGCCACAGTCAATCTGTAGCTGCTGCAGTTACTTTGCAATAAATGTGGTCATGCGGATGAGGCTCAGAATAAACAGAGCTGCATTATGCATTTGCAACAAAAGGCAGCGCAGGCCAGGATGCAAAACAAGCCTTCTGCCCCAAACGCACACACTGCCATAGGGGGAAAAGGCAGGGGAGTGAAAGATTGCTGCCATTGTCATGTCACACTAGCAAACAGCACATTCCCCCCACCCTACCCCTGCTCTTGCGCTAAGGCTGTTTCGTGGATGGCGATTTATAAGTAAAATGGGGAAATGACTGTCATTCGCTTTCTTTCATGTGTAGGCGAGATGTCAGTTCCTAGATCTTTGCAAAGCAAGGATGCAATTATGTGCAAAGCTGATATCCAGGGCTCTAGAGAAGAGAACCAAACTTCTGGTTAAAACAATTTTTAAAAATATACAAAATTTAAAACCACAAAACATGCAACATACAACGAAACACACATCTATATACAACTTTATAACCAACTATAAAAACATCCAGAATCAATGAAGCTCATCACATATTGCTAAATGCCTGGGAAAAGAGAAAAGTTTTAACCAGGCACCGAAAAGATAGCAATGTTGGCACCAGGTGGGCCTTGATGGGGAGAACTGCATCCTACCTTCCTTTTAAATCATTCATGCGGACATAGGAAGCTGCCTTATACTTAGTCAGTCCATCTAGCCCGGGATTGTCGACGCTGACTGGCAGTGGATCTCTGGGGCTTCAGACAGGAATTGCTCCCAGCCCTACCTGGACATGCCAGAGATTAAACCTGGGACCTTCTGCATGCAAAGTATCTGCTCTACCACTGAGCTACTGCCATTCCCTATGGAATGCTGAAGAAGTGTATGAGAAATGGCAGAAGAGAGATTCCAGCTATGCATAGGTGGATCTGATCTCAGTACTCAGATCTTCCACCCAAAAAGCCATTGGGCACTTTGCAAAACTTGAGCCAGGAACTATCTGAGGTGGATTAAATTTCTGCAAACTAAAAACCAAGGAAAAAGGAAGATTATCATGCACTATAATGATATTTGTGATAGAACGGAATTCTGACTTTGAAGCGTTCCTTGCATCTAGACGCTTTTATCATGATCTGATAGCGTGGTGGGGCAGGATATGGGAATGGGTTAAGGGGCAGCATGGAGAGTCAGGAAGCAGTGCTGACATGACAACTGGCTACTCGCTACTGCTGGCATAGCAAGTTGGGGGTGAACTTCATTCTTCCTGGATCAAACCATAAATCATAGCTTCGAAAATTCTTTCCACTTCCTACCACAAGTAATCATCAGCTGTGCCTTTTGCTACCAAGTAGTGGATGTTCACAGAACTGGTTTGCCCAATTCGGTGCGCCCGATCTTCTGCTTGGATCAAAACCTGCATTTTAAAAAAACAAATAAATGAATGACAATAAAAAAACAGAGAGGTGCAGTAATTTATTGCTGCTATAATCCAAAGACGGCTGATGGCCCTTGCTTGCCAATTTGCTGCCAAAATTTATTAAAATAAAGAGAATCGATGGCTGAAAAGAAAGTACTGATATTCCCATTTTACTAAGAGGAAACTGAAGCTCAGAGCATTCACAAAACCACTTGAAATGAGTTAGCTGGCTACTTCGCATAGTTCTTTTTCATCATCAGGGCGATTCATTAGCCCTATGCAGCATTTGTCTGCAACACATGAAGAGCTAAAGTGAAGACAAGTTACTTGTGAGCATGCACACCCAGCTCTAAGCATCCCTGTGCAACTGGCTATGTTAAAGGACTTTGTGCATTCAGCACAAGGATTGGAAAAGATTTTTTAAAAAATGCATGGAGCTGAATGCGCTTACAAAGCTCTTGCAATTGGCTACCGAAGTGTACAAGGGTTATTCTGAACTTTGCCTGAGATACAAGAGCACTCCAGTATAAACCAATCGAGAACTTAAGATTTGAAATTGCTTCTATAACCATGTATTGAAAGAAAAGAAAAACCTACTAGACTTTCACCATCTTCATTTTGAAGGGGGAAATTGGGGATGGGGCTGTTGCTGGGAGACCTGGGTTCAAGTCCTGCCTCCTGCACAGATCCATGTATGGCTTTTAGGAAGCTACTCGCTCTCACTCTCAATTACCTATCTTTAAAACAGGAACAACAGGAACCTATCTCATAGAGTAGTGAAGTAAAAGACAATGGGCATAATCCAGAAAATGATAGTCATGACTAAATCCAACTGAATTTGGATTTAGAAGTGATATTTTGTTGGATTTTGCCCATTTGAGATTGCAAAGGACTTGACACATTATAAACAGGAGTGACTGTTTAAAGGAGGCCCTCCATCCAGCCCATGGAGATAACAATCCCAAGCCCTATCCTATCACAGTGGCGAGAAGAATCCCCGCTGCTATCTGCAACCAATGATCAGAGGTAACAATGGTGATTCCCTTCAGACACCACACACCATCCCAATCAGGACAACACACTAAGGAGGTGCCCAGCTCAACCGGCACCTGCAGGAGTCACTCCTCAGGATGGTGGGCCACATGAAACATTGTGCACTTCTCCAAACTTAAAAGAAACAATGGCCACATAAACACCTGCAGTCCCACCTGAAACTGAAGAACAGTTGAATAAGCAATTTGCAAGCATTTGAGCCAAAGAGCTTGCTTCTATTCATCAAGAGCCAATTCACGAAAGCCGGTAGCACCTAAAGCATGGCCTCACCTGATGCAACATCCAAAATCCAAATTCATTTATCGTGGGAGCCGTGCAGTCACCAGTGGCACTAAAGAAGAACACTACACACAAAACTTACAGCAGCACCTCCAGCAACCGTAGCTACAAAGGCGTCTTGCCAGATGACTAACAGCAATCCAAAAAGACTTGGTTGTGGAGGAAGTGGGTTAGGCAAAACTATTTTCAGTGCTAAATAATTCCTCCATGTTCTGAACTCACTTTCTCTACATAATGCTCCCCTTTATAAAGGATGGGGAACCTCAGGCCCAGGGGCCAAATGCGGCCTACCGGAGTTCCCCAAATGGCCCTGCCCCTTCCCCTTTCCCCCCAACCACCTATCATTGGGCAGTTTCCTGGCTTTTGTGCAGCTTTCCTCCCAGTCTAAAAGGTTGAAATGCTTCTCCTAAGGCTTAGTTACTAGCAGGAAGGGCATTAAGCTAAAATATCCTGGCGTCTTTGATCACCCACAACTGGAATGCAGCCCCAAGCGCTTCTTCAAAATTGAATTTAGCTCTGGGGCTGAAAGAGGCTCCCCACCCCTTCCCTATATCCTAACCTAGGCATTATGAAACACTCCTTTTGGTAGGAGCACTGTCAGGCAAGCACCTCTTATTTCTTACCCCGGGGTTCCAGAACAACTCAGCAAACACCACCAAATCAGCAGCTGAGAGGGTCAGCCCCATGTTTGCTGCTGTTAGGGAGAGGACACCCACAGAGTGCTTCTCGGAGAACTGAAACTCTTGGCAAAGAGACTGACGTTCAGCTGAAGGTGTGGAGCCATCAATACGAATGTACCCAAGGTGCTGAAAGAGAAGGTGAAGAAACAAGAGGTCACTTATCCTCAGGGCTTGCTCCTCCCAAGGCTTACATGTTACCATGCTACACCAAGCTTTGGGATGCAATAGTTACACTTTGCTATACTGGGATTCATTCAGTTTAATACACTTCCCTTCCTCTAAGCAGTTCAGAATGGGGTACATGGAATTTCTGCTTGATCTCCTATCCAGATATTGGATGTGTCGAGATTTCTGCATGTTCTCCTATCCAGACATTGGACGTGTCCAGATTTCTCTCTCGCATCCATCAGTGAACCAAATAACCTGTCTGGTTAATAATTTACCTTAAACTTGGGGTCCCTACTTCCTGTCACGCTGGCCTGCTCCTAGCCTAGCCTTATTTGACCCTTCCCCCTCACCACTTGGGACAGATAAAAATGCTCTCAACCTGGTCCATGTCTTAACTCAAACCTTGGCTGATCCTTGGCCATACATTTACAAAATGTTGATAGCCAATCAAGTACCAAATCAAACAATCACTTTGATATTTGTGAAAGGTTAAAAAAAAAGATATCAACATTAAATTGTTGGAAAATTCACTTGGCACATGCTTAAGGCACCCCTGACAAAGTCATTGCTTCCAGGAACACAAGGTGGACATGGACTCAAAAGATTTGTGATTAAATCTCATCTTAGGCACGAAAGTGACAGATGAGGGAGAGAATGCTCTTTTTAGACCTTACTGTGATAAATGGGCTAGGCAGTATAGGAAGGGCTCGTGAAGGGTCTAAAAAAGTACATACCAAGTCAGCAGGGATGACTACATCCTTTTAATCCAGTGAGTGCCTGTGCACAAATAGAGAAATGGGTCGGGGCACATCTCTGGTCTAGCTCTCAGTTTTGGAGCCATTCGAAGACAGTGAAACTTCTCCAAAGCTCAGTGGAATATTGGAGGAAAAATTCCAAGCCAAGGAATCAGTATGGTCAGGGGTGACCACAAATTTTGGCTGGTTACAAAGGCTAAGCAAAATGTATGGATCACTGATGAAGGAATTTTGCTATGGAAACTATGTCAGATGGTTAAGCAGTGCAAAAAATGTGGATAAATCAGTTTTAAAAGTAATTTTTGCTGCTCTTCATATTTCTTTGCACACATCGCCTTAGTGCATGACTTTATACAAGTCAAGTTTTCAGACCTGTTCATTTTAACCAGTTTTAGTTCGTGACATGGTATTGATTCACAATACAAGATCTGACAGCTGGAAGATTATATTCATGTATTTAATTCCTCTTGTTGACCGGTTTAGTTTAGGTTTATAAATCCCTATGGTAAAGTCTGTACGTTTTGGATTCAGGAAAAAACAAGACATGGTAGAAATGAGAACATGTATGGAATGAGGTATTACCTGCCATCAAGAATAGTGTCTAGCATCTTCGTACATTCACATGATCACTGCTGCCTACCATGGCTTGTTTAACGTGCTGCCATATGCTGAGTGTTTTTTGAATGTTCAAGCCATAACAACAGCTTATCATGTCATCTAAGCCTGGGGACTGCAGGTTACGTGAGGGCTGATCAACCACCTTCGCATAACCCATGGTCCCCAGGTTTGAACAACACAGTAAGCCTCAGTTTAAATATTCAAAATGGCTGCTAGAATGCACTGCAGCCCATTCTGGCTTAAATAAGCCACAGCGGACTGATCGATGGTGCCAAATGGCTCAAGCTGTCAATGAGAAGAACTAACCAGGTTTTCAAAATCCTGGGCAAGAAGTAATAATACATTTAACTGGCCATTTACCTTTTTCTCAAGCTCCTCAGTGATGGCATCCAGAATTAGTTTGTGATGAGCAAATACAAGAAATTTCTTTCTTCCACTCTCCAATAAATCTAGGATATATTCTCTGATTTTAGAGAGAGGGGAGAAAAAAATGAAGACATAAATATGACTGTTGTTCTAGAAGCATATGCAATGCTAATTCAGCAGTTCTTAACTTTGTATTTTATTTGGGAAATTCGATAATTTAGCCAACCCCCCAGTTCCTGTGATCTACATCTTACACGCACTTGAGATCAGACAAACTAGAAAACCTTTTCCAGAAATATAAGGACCAGGACTTCTCACAAGTGCAATGAATATACTGCAAGTCTAAATGAACTATTAGTAGTAGCAGCAGCAGTAGTATTAATTATCTATCATCATCATCATCATTATCTAATGATGGTCTGTATATCATCTTGTAGAAAAGTGATTAATAAAGTTAAATAAAAATGAGAACAATTAGGACTTCCTAAATTTCAGCAAAAGCATCGCCTCAACCCTAAGTGCACTGGGTCATTTTAAGATACTAATCTTAACATCTCAGTCTGAGGACATCTGTAATAAATTCACCAGGCTGATTCAACACAGAGGTCACCACTAAATTGTTTAAGTGTTTTAATTATCATTTTTCCTATGTTAGATTTTGCCACAATCTCGTCTTGCCATGTCCTTTCCATCGTAGTAAAGATTGCCTGGTCACAGGTAGATCACATTCTACTCCAAAAAATCAACTTACATGATGCAGTGGATTTTGGCTTCTGCAGTCCTATTGTAAAAGAGAATGAGCGCTTCCTTCTCTTCTTTTTTCTACAAACAAGCATTTGAAAAACCCATCAGTGGTATCTGGGCAATTGTTGCTGGTGGTGGCTCAGATGATGAGAGAGACTAACACAATATTTTTTATTGGACCATTTTTCACAGGTGAAAAGCTTTTGAATTTGCATATTCCCATCAAATAGAAATTAAATGGTACACTAACCTATCCTACTTTTGGATGCAGCTAGTTACAAAATACTCGTTGCCAACAGGTCCAGTATCAAAAAACATATAGGGTGAAAAAAAGACAAAGTCCTATGAAATCTATGAATCATATAATTCTCCTCCCTCAAACCTGGCAGTTTTTGTAAAGTTTAATAATAACTGCAGATGCCAGGGATTGAACCTGTGACCTTCTGCATGCAAAGCAGGTGCTCTACCACTGAGCTATGGCCCCTCCAACATGGAAACTAAAAGACGTGCTGGGAACTTGAAGAAGGTTTAGCAGAAAGGAGAATTCCCTCTTTGCCTAAGGACTCTTTGATAAATCCTTTAATTCCAAATCTAGCAGAGATTTACTGTATAAGGTAGATTTGGACCACTTCAGACATTACATTTTTAGGCGTGTCCCCTAAAATGTCACATATCAAGGCAGCAAACACATCATACAAAAGTTGATTAATCAGTGGGCAGTGATTGGCTCTAGCTATCTGAACACTTTATGGTGTTCAGATTTGTCTTTGCATAATGTGTAAAATGGAGTTAACCTAAGGAAGAACCTACTATAGAATATACAGATTTTATCCTGAGGTATTTGCCATCTACCCTGTGCAGGGGCTTGACTGACGTTACCCAGCACATCGGTAAATTCCTCCTCTCCCACCCGTCCTGTGAAGACACAGCAATGCTCAGAAAAGGAAGCCACCTATAAAGATTGCACAGCCAACACTGGATTAAAAGTGGTTCCGGCCAACCAACTGGGCCAGTAGCAAACCCGAGTGGACAGAACAACTCTTCCCTGTGCATTGTAGCTACTGACAGAGGCTCAGTTAAGACATCACACCAAACCATGGTTTGTGCTAACCATAGATAAGTTTGAGCTTTCAAATATACAATGGGCAAATTGCAGTTTAGAACTGATGATCTGCTTTTCTATTCTATCACCCAGCTTTAGAAATTCTGAAGTCCGCTCCCATCTCCATGGTGCAGCAGCCTCTTGAGGTGGAACAACACCCCTAACTGGGGTTTAGTCAATGGATTGTTGAATTCACAGCAAGCCACAGCACAGACTGTGGTTTGATATTCTGGGTCAGCGGCCACTCACATACCAGGGTAGGCTCAGCCATAACAACAAACCATATTTTGTCTTTACAAACTGAACGCAGCCATACTCTTGCCCAACAATATTTCCAACTCACACTCTTATAACCCTTTGCCATTTCCTTTGCAGCTGCTGTCAACACAGCCTTGGTCCTTGCATTAATGCCCTCAGGAGACACCACCACTACTTTGCGTTGCTTTGTGGGAAGCTGGGAAAGCACATCCGATTTCAGGCGCCGGATCATAATGGATTCTTCCAGCAAGAGTTTCAGCTCGCCAAGGTTGGATGATCCAGAATAATCCCACCCCCAAGGTCGCTGAAATTGACATATAATAGGAAGCATCAGCATTTACATTGTCATTAGCAGCAGCATTAAAGCCATTGCAAAAACTGTGCTTATACTCCTTCCACCGGCAGACTTTATATTCAACCAGACCTTTGATGTGTAAGTGGGTCCGTTGAGTTGGGTGTTGGTTTTATTCTGTTATTATTTTGTAATTGTGTTTTAATGCGGTTGTTTTACTGTTTTAATCAAATTTTACTTAGGATTGTAAGTTGCCTTGAGTGCTATTTTTCTGGGTAGAAAAGCAGGGTACAAATCAAATTCTTCTTCATCATCATCATCTGCATCTATTCGAGGGATGAGCAACATGTGGCCCACCAGATTTTTGGGCTACAACTCCCATTATCCTTCACCATTATCTAAACCAAAACATCTGGAGGGCTACAAGTCCCCCCTCCCGTTTTATGCACTGGGAATCTGATACAGAACATTATTTGGATATTTTTATACATATAAAAAAAGGAAGTTTCTAGCCTATGTAAGTGCTGAAAAGTATTTGACAAAAGCTGCTGGAAGTTCCTGAACCTTTCCCAGTTAACCTTTCCCATCTATCCCCATTTAAGTCCACTTTTCCATCTTTTTAATGCTTACTATTAACATCAACTACTTTGAAAAATAGCTCCAGAGTATCTTTTTTTTTTTGGTAAAATGAGGCTCATAAATAAACAGGTGACATTTCATTTGTTGCACTTTTTTTTACAAGCAGGAAGTGCCAAGGAGTTGGATTGTAAACCAATAAACTAATTTCGTATCTTTACCTATTGCGTTTGCAAGAGATTTGTGGTTTTCTGCCATGAAGCTAAATCAATTCCTTTTAAATGGAGTATCTTTTAAACTGAAGTGTTCAGGTTTGAACGGTTTTTTTAACCAAGAAATTAGTATTTATATTAAGAATGTTCCACTTTTATTGCAAATTCTATCCTTATGGATCCAGAACAATTTTTAACCCTCTTTTTGAGCACTTTGGAGCAGAATGACCTCAGGTATCTTTCCTGCAGAAAAGTCTCCTCTGGAGGACACCATCGCTTGCAAATAATGTGACAGAGCTTTCTATTGCATGGCTCCCAAACTGTGGATTGATCTCCCTTCAGAGTTCAGATTGGTCCCCGCTGCCTCAGCATTTTGAGAAGGAGTTAAGACACATCCTTTCCATTTGGCTTTTAAACTTGCTCCTAGAGATGTTAATGTTGTTTTAATATGGTTTTATTGTAGATATTTTATGTTATTGCAGGGAGGGGGTATTCAATGTGCTGAATACCATCTTGGACAGGTGGCATAGAAATGCTACAAATAAATATTAATACATTTAGCTATCACTACAGATTGTGGAGTATGATATTTGGGGGTGTGGGTTAAGTACAATTAAACTCTTCTCCTTTTTTGCTCCAACACCCAAAAATTAGGGAAGAAGAGATAAACTAAAGCTAGAATCTTATTTCCTTCTTTCTCCAAAGGTCCCCATGTCCAAATTACCTGCTTAGCATCACAGTAGCGGAGCCCAAAGGCATGAAACTGAGAGAAGAAGGATGGTCTGACAGCCACAATCTGTGTATACAGCTCCGCAGGGCGGGACATGGCAGGGGTCCCTGATAGCAAGATTACTCGTTTGGCAGCCTAAGGGGGTGTAAAGATTGTAGAAGGTTAATTACGTGGTGACCATCTGGTTCCAAAATGGGTTAGACGTGGTACTGATGAGCAGAACTAACATGGTACAGTGAGTAAAGAGAATGAGATGTAAGCCAAGTAGTTTTGTCTCTGCTGGCAACTCACTAGGGCAGCATTCTCCAACCTCGGGCCCTCCAGATGTTCTGGATGAGAACTCCCAGCATGCTGGCTGGGGCTGATGGAAGTTGAAGTCCAACAGACGTGGAGGGCACCAGGTTAGGGAAGGCTCCATTAGAAGGTCTGAGGCAGGCCATTGTCATCTTCCAGTCAATGGCTCTGAGCCTGCCAGTAATGTGAATTAGAATGGATGACCACTGAAATATTGAAATAGTCTTGACTGGAATCTCAAGGGATACGACAATGCTATTAGCAGAGGTAACGCTGAGTATTAGTGCCGCAATTCATGCAATGCAAACACTTGATTATAGAATATATATATATATATATGACTTCACAAAAAGAGAAATTCAAGAATTATATACACATTCAAATGCAGAGCCAATAACCCAATATCCTGGTCTCTCCGTTGGATAGTCAGCATCTTCGAAGTGCAGGAGGATGGATGGGGAACAAGCTAGAAAATAAAATTCATTGAACATGCAAAAGTGCCTTATTCTCATACAAATGATTTACTGGGTTTTTAAATGATTTTCACAGCAGGTGGCCTGCAGCATGCTGCCTGACTTGCTTGGCATGATGGCTATTATTTAAATGCACTTCGTGCTGGATATACAATTATAAGCATCCTCCCGATTCCTTCTTATTCTGCCCTTGTCAGCTGTTTAACATTTAAAGTGTGTGTTGCCCTGCCTGACACAAAAATGGAAATATTGGATGGTAATTTCAATGCAGAAGCCTTTGCTTTTTGAGAGAGAAAGAAAAACTGGGACTCGTGGGGAGACAGTATCTGGAAGTTTCTGGAAATTTTATTTCTGTCATAAAATTTTATTTCTGTCATAAAACAGCATTGTAACTCATGTCCATAATAACTTTGGAATAATCCTTAAGGTTAGAATCTCACTGAATCTCACTGCTGGAAATAATTTAAAGTATAGTCATTACGACCAGACCAGCACATTCAAATTACACCCAAACGCAAACTAGTTCAAAAAGTTTTTACCTTTAAATGCAAGCAGACCTTTCAGCTTTAGGAAAACAAGGGTAGTACAAGTTCTTAAACCTACTAAGGAAGAAGGAAAAAACTATCTTGAAGACTAGAAGATTTTTACAACTAACATTTCTTTCTCAAAAGAAAAGCAATTCCTACAGAAAGGGCACTGAATTTTTAAAGACATCCAAAATATCCTATTTACCCAATATAATGAAACAGATTCTTTCCACACTAGGAAAACGGCACACACTAAGTTTTCAGCTTCCCTGTTTCCAGATTATTAACAAAAACAGGATGAACAAGTCTTGCTTGAAGGCAACATCCACCATCACCACCACCCCAGCAAAAAAGACTTCCATATTATTTGTAGCCTCCAAAGATGAACCACGGCTGGTAACACATCTCCAAAAATGCAGTCGATTGCATCTCCAGCATGAGTAATTCCATATGGCACATTGACCACATTCGAAGTCTGCTGCCATTTAAAAGCTCTAAGAAAGACAAAGCCTTTGTTGGCTAAATTCACCAAGCCTGTACATAGGTTAAATTGTTTTAACTGGTTTTACTGTTTTTTAATTCTGTACTGATTTTAGCTTATTAATGGTTTAATTTGTTTTTAGCTGTGTAAATTTATTGTTTTATATTGTTTGTATAATTTTATCTGTATACCGCCCTGAGATCCTTGCGATACAGGGTGGGATACAAATGTCTTAATAAATAATAAATAAATGACAGTGAAGGATAACTATATATCTGCTGAATATACCAGAGGTTGCATAATAGGGCACTGCAGCTGTGCAACATGACCAATCATGCAAGTTTTGTTAACTGACTGCCAATAAAGTGCATTTTTAAAAGACTCAGCCCTCCATCCATTAAGTACATGATCCATATCCATGCCGAATCTCTGAACAAGTAGCCTCCCCCCCACACACACACCCCTAATAATTATGGAATAACAACATCCAGAACTTCTTCCAATCCTAACCTGTGTCCCACTGGCTCTGGAACTATAGCTATTTCATTAAGAAGGGAAGCTCATCACTGGATCTTGCAAACAATCTCAACTTAATTTCAGCAGGTGTTTTTCCATTGTTCTTTTGAAGCTAGTCTGATTTTAATCAGGGCCACTTCATTGTGTTACAGGAAGAGATAAACCCCACACACTTGCACAGCATGTCAAACATGCTCTCTCCCTTCACACATTAAGAGAAGAGAGGGACAACGCAAGGTGGAACATGTGAAGAATCCCTTCGCACCACAGCATCTTGAGGCAGGAGCTTTGTGTAGGTCCCCGAAAGTAAACGTTCTGCCCTGTGGGACAAACTGTCTTAAACAATATGTATCCAGAATCTTCATTGCAGAACGACTTATGCCAGGGCAGCTCCAGCTCTGCATTGTTCACTGTGGAAACAAAGCAGTTCAGAGGACACCTACATGAAACCCAAAGTAGACCAAGTAAACAAGCCCGTTGCTGGAAGCTTAGCAAAGTGTTAGGAAGTGGCTATTCAAGCTTTTACACCCACATTATGGGTACCAGAAAATGTTATTTGTTCTCATAAAGCATGTCACTAAATTGGTTCCTCAATGGGACAGCAACACATGAGTAGCTCTGGCCTAGTTCTCACTGAGGCAGTCAACCCGTATCTGGGCTGTACCACTTCAAACTACAGGTTTAAAGCTCACATCATCGTGTTCCTGACACACAGGCAGGTTTGACAGATGTCGGTTTTCTTTTTTTCAGTGCTTTGAAAGTGGCAGCAGGTGTCTTCTTTGGAATCTGTCACCATTTCCCATTGAGTTCTGTGGAACAACATCCTTTCCCCGGAGACATAGTTTTCTATGTGCATCTTTACATTGAGGTATTGAGGAATATTCAGGCCAGATGCAACTTGACAACTTCAGTGAGAACTAGGCTTACCTGGTACATCCTTGGGGCAGTAAAGATTTTACAGGGCAAACCTCATTGGGGTCAGCAGAGAGCAATGAGGTGGGGATCTACCGCCTCATCTCCAGTCCTGCCAGCTCCTCCCCACATCTGCCTGGCTCAAAAAACACCCCATTTTGGAGCTGTCTGTTACTGCCAGCTGGAGAACCAGCAGAGGCAACTTTCCACAACGGGGCCTGCCCCCCCCTCCCTGCAACACTCCACTCCACTAACAAAGGCCAGAGGTACCACCATGCCACCTTAACTCCCTCCAGCCATGAACGTAGGGTGCCTATAGGATTGCACTTTTAGCCAGCCCTGGCCTAGGAGATCTGGAGGCTAGGTCTATGAAAGCAATTCTCCCAGAGATGGTGAAAGCTACTGTGCCCTATGTGTGCAATTTAGGATTGAGGCTGCTGCCAGACTAGAGGTGTAAAACCTGCAGTCCCAAGTACTTCAGATGTAAAGAGTCCACTCAGATCTAATCAGACTAATTTGGAAATTTTTGAGGTAGTGTTTCCTGATCCATATTATAGGTTCATAACTCCCACGCATGCAGTCCCATGGTAGAAGAGTAGAAGTAGGATTTGGGGTACCACAGTGGAAACACAAAGAACACTTCTATGAATAATTACTTTTGAAACTCATGGAATTTCAGTCTTTAGCCCTATGTTTTATACATGGGCCCACTTGAAGATTCCATACATCACTGCCCTAAAGTCATTTCAACAGCAATTTATATTCCAAAGCAAAAAATGGATTGTAAAAAATGCCACTTTATCTTAAGAAGCCATCGATGCCTAAATGATATCAAAGATTAAGGCAAAGCTTTTAATATTCTAATGATGCCTACTTCCCCACCACCAAAATACAATATTCAGACCTGGTCTGCAACAGAATTTCAGAATGAATATGAAACTTAAAGGCTCCTTATTAATCCATTATTGATTATATATCCTTCACCCAAGCCATCTTAAGGATTTTCACATTACATACCAGAAAATCATATTTTTAAGATCTATATTAAATACCCATGGAAGAGTAACTATTAACCTCAAGATAAATCAACTTACTTGATGGTTACTGACATATCAATATTTATAGCAAATAAAGACAGATCATTATTCTTCAGGGCAGCTTCACTTGAAAATATTACTTTGAAACCTCTGTGACCTGGAATTCATTAATATCCTAAGACGCTTAATATCTCAATGTCTTGAACACTTTGGAATAATGGGCAATTATGTATTTGTCTTGATTTTATTCAGCAAAGCATTTAAACATCCAAGCTTTTACTATTAAGATTTTTGAACTTCGCTCTGCTCCATGCTACTGTAAAGTGAAGTTTAAATTACAGGAAGGCAAAATTACCTGATTTTGTTCACTTAGGACACAATCCTATGCATGTTTAGGCTGAAAAAGAACTACAACTCCCAGCATTTCCCAGCCGGCATGGATTGCGTCCTTAATGTGTTCAATATCTGCATCATATCTAGGTGCAGGGGAGGGAACTAGATGAAAAGCCTATCAGATACGTCCCACCTGCCTGTCTGGTGCCAAGGCAATTATAGACATTTGTTTCATTTTTATTTTTTCTGCCTATTCTCGTTTTTGCATACAAAAACTTGACGGCTAAATAAAAACACCAACAAGCTTATCAAGCTCTGAAATTGACAGCTGTGGAAGTGTCTGTTCAAACGCCTCAAGGAGGACGCAAGCATTAACATTCAGATAACCTAGTAAAACATTACTACAGATTGTTGATCTCTTTTTAAAGAAGGGTTTCAATACAGGGTGCATGAAAGCTGGATTAGGATGCAACCCAATTGGATCTGCCCTGGGTACTCATAAGCCTCTGAACTTGGAGGCTTACAAATATCCAATGCAGAGCAGGAGGCGCCATTTTAGCTAGACAGGCGATCTCACCCATCTAGCGGAGGTTTGTGGGAGGGAAGGTGGCTGGGGCAGGCTTGGATGTGTCGTATGGCTACTGCCCAGTCTCCTCCCCAGCCACAGGAGTGCCCCCTTCTCCGCACTCCATGTTGCAAGAGCGAAAAGGTAACCAGTGCGGGACACAGGATTGCTTCCTCCACGTCTGTGAGAGGACCCTATCATGTGCTCATTTGCTGGTATTTTTGGCCCTGCACCTTTTGCCTTTGGCGCACTCCACCACTGGAATATAGCCCCCAAGTGCTTCTCTGAACTGGAATTGGCTCCTCAGGCTGAAATAAGTTCAACACCAGTGGTATAGGGCAACTTCATATGTTCATAAGGGGGTGGGGGCAGGAGCATGGAGGATAAATCTATCAAAAATGCCATGATACCCAAATGGAATCTCTATGTTCAGAGGAAGTGTATTTCTGAATGCCAGATGCTAAGGACAAACGATAAGGGGAAGGTTATTGCCTTTAAAAGCAAATTCAGCTTACAAGTAAGTATCCCAGAAGCATCTAGCTAGCCACTCCTGGAAAGGGAATGCTGAACCACGCAGGTTTTTTGTCCAATCCAGCAGGGGTCATCTCATGTTCTTACCAACATCCTGAAGCACTTAACATTAGTGCAACCCTGCTGTACCAGCAAGAAGGTATAGTAAAGAGTGGAAAGAGGGAAATTAGAGCAAGGAGCAAAGGTTACAATTGAACTGTCCAAGCTGCAATTTTAGAGGAAAATTCTAAATGGCTGTTAAGTCATCATAAGGATAATGACCATTTTGCACAATAAAACTACATAAGATCAAGCTCCTTTGTGCAATTCTCATGACAAAGCCTAATCCACTACCAATAGCTTGATATACCAAATGCAACATAATGGATTGCAGGGCTGGAACAGCTAAATGTGCTTTTAAACGTGGAGAACACACAACCACACATAAAGTCTCATGAAATCATTGTGCAGTAGACTTGTTCTTTGCACTAACAAGGGAACACACAACCAGCAAAGAAATGATCAGATGTCCACAAAGCAATATGGGCATGGAAGAAGGAGCTGTGCCATTCATCATGAATGATGTCAGACAATAGGTACACAACTGCTTTCCACGTCATAATATTGGAGGTGCACTGTCTGGGGAAGGGTCATCCTCTGTTGGTTACAAAATACTGCAAGTTGAAGTGCTAGGAGATGGAATATCACTGAACTGGAAGCAAAACTTCCACAACAAGTGTTGCTCACAACAGATGTGCATTTACCATACAACAACACCACAACCCCTGATCATGCACAAAGCAAAACAGAACGGAGGCAACAGCGCATTAACTGTGCAAAAAAAACCCAAAAAAACCAACAACCCTGCTCATGTATAAAGGAAAACAGAATTTTCATTGTAACACCACATCGGTGAAGTTACTTTTTTGTTCAATAATCTGTATATCAGAATGAATTTTTGTATTTGCTGCCTTGAAAGAGGCTGTAGTGCGCCCTCTCCTGAAGAGGCCCTCCCTGGACCAGAGGTATGTGAGAACTACCACCCCATGGCCAATATCCCCTTTTTGGGCAAGGTGCTTGAGCATGTTGTGGCTGGGCAGCTTCAGACGTTCTTGGAAGAAACGGATTATCTGGACCCATTTCAGACTGGTCTCAGGGCACGGCACTGAAACAGCCTTGGTTGCTCTGACAGATGACCTACTCTGGGTGAAAGACAGGAGAGATCTTCCTGGATTTCTCGGTGGCTTTTGATGCCATTGATCATGGTATCTGACTGGATCGGCTCTGTGAGATGGGAGTAGGAGGCGCTGTGTTACAGTGGTTCCGTTCCTACTTGCAGGGCCGATTCCAGAGAGTAGTATTGGGGGATTCCTGTTCCACCCCATGGCTATTGAGCTGTGGGGTGCCACAGGGCTCTGTTCTATCCGCCACGCTATTCAACATCTATATGAATCCGCTGGGAGAGATCATTAGGGGTTGGGTGCCATCAGTATGCTGATGATACTCAGTTCTAATTCTTGTCGTCGGAATCAGCTGGGGCGGTGAAAGTGCTGGACCAGTGCCTGGAGGCTGTGGGCTGGATGAGGGCTAATAAACTGAAGCTGAATCCTGATAAGGCGGAAGCTCTGTTGGCTGGTGGTTTTTGAGTCTGGGAATTGGGTAAGCGACCTGTTTTGGATGGGGCTTCACTCCCTCTGAAGGAGCAGGTGTGTAGCTTGGGAGTACTCCTAGATCCATCCTTGTCACTGGAGGCCCAGGTGGACTCCATGGCCTGGAGTACTGGGGGTCAGCTTCGGCTGATCCACCAGCTATGGCCTTTCCTGGACAGGGATAACCCAGCCACAGTAATACATGCACTGGTAACTTCCCAATTAGACTACTGCAATGCACTCTACGTGGAGCTGCCCTTGAAGACAACTCAGAAGTTGCAGCTAGTGCAAAATGCAACAGCTAGACTGATGACTGGAACATCTCATAGAGACCATATAACACCAGTCTCAAAGGAATTGCACTGGCTGCCAATATGTTTCCGGTTGGAATTCAAGGTGTTGGTAATGACGTTTAAAGCCCTAAATGGCTTGGGATCTCGATACTTGAGGGAGTGCCTCTCTATATATCTGCTTGCCTGAGACCTGAGATCTGTTGGAGAAGCCCTTCTTGGTGCCCTAACAAGACGAGATATACATTATGATGGAACATGGGAGAGGGCTTTCTGTGTTGTGGCACCCTGGCTGTGGAATGCCCTCCCCTAGGAGGCCCAATTGGTGCCAGCACTGGCTTCATTTCGGTGCCAGGTTAAGACATAGTTTTTAAACAAAGCCTTTGATGGCTAAATCCACCACCTGCACACTGTCTTGTTTTAACTGGATTTTACAGTTTTAAAAATTTCATACTTATTTTAACATATTAATGGTTTAATTTGTTTTAGAATGGTATGTTTATTGTTCTATTTTATATGTATGATTTTATCTGTACGCTGCCCTTGTGATATAAGGCGGGATATAAATGTTTTAATAAATAAATAAATAAATGCCAATCACAAAGCCATCACACCAAATTAAAGTCCTCATGGTCTTTCCATCTCAGATACTTTAGGCGGAATTCACCCCTCTACAATTATTAAATCTTCCTTGCAAGGAGAGCAAACAACAGAGCAAAAACTTGACATGGCTTGCCCTCAGGTAACATCTTGGGTCATAATGGAGCACCACATCAATCAATACAGAATCAGGGGGAAATTTACTGCTCTTTAGACTGTTTCACCTCCTCAGAAATCAGAATCCCACTGACCTGACTATGGTAACACCAGCAGGGTTTGTTGAGAAGAGGTTTTAGAGCAGGGGCCATTTCATTATGACACTCAGTGTGGGCTTTCTTATAACTCCTGGCTTGTCAGGACATCACTGTAGGCCACAGCAAAGTTCTCTGAGCCTTCCAATCAGTTTCCATCACTCTTGTGCACATGCATGCCATCTTGCATACACAGCGCTAAAAGCCAAGGGTCCCTGAAAACTGTACCTTCAGGAGAGGCATTGCAGCCCGGCATCGAGCAGTTTTCCCATTCTTAAGAAAATGAGATTCATCCTGAAATAAGAAAAAGCAGAGAGAGAGAGAGAGAGAGAATTGAAAAACAGCTAAGCAATGATAGGCAATTAAATGGTCTTGATTTTAAAACAGGAACAGGACTAAATCGGCACAGCAACATTCTAGATGCAAAACCTCCACAATGCAAGACAGGATTGTTTCCTTGAAATAGAAGTTACTGAGGAAGATCACAAGGTTGTGCTTTCATTTCGACAATCAAAGCCAAGCAAATGGAGGGAGAGGAAGAAAAACAATTTTCACTATTGATATTCTTTTGCCATTGAACGTCCTCCTCTTAAATGCAGATAACTGTCAGTCCCATGCTGCACTTACTCCCCTACCGCTCACCGCCCAATGAAGGGGTTAATGAAAAACATCAGAGAGGCGGAAATCTAATTAGGAACCAACTGGTTTGCTGTTAAAGGCTCGCCAGGTAGATAATAACCTACCATTTGAGAGATCCCCTCCTGCAATCAGCTCTCTCTCCATTGCTGTTACAAGGCTGAGCTTCAGGACACTGAGGAAATTGGCACCCTCCCAGGGAATGTGCTCATCTTGTTGCATTTGGTCGAGTAAGCAGCCATGCATAGAGAGAATAATATACCCCCTTCAACTGTAAGATACTGCTTTCTCAATCTTGGTTAGCAATAAGGTTATGCTAATAACAGTCACCAGCCAAGGAAGAATTGAAGAGAGGAGTGGGGAAGCAGAACACCCTGTAGGGCTATTTGTTCTGAAACATAGGATCTGAATTCTGTAATGCAGCCAGCAAGAATATGAAGGAGGGCCAAACTGCACATTTACACAAGAGATCTGTGTCTGCTTCAATTATTATTATTATTACTAATATACAGCCACAGGGGAGAGGGGAATAGCCAGCCAATTGCTCTGGAGTGAAGGCATGGACACCAGGGCTCCTCCACATCATTTTCTCAATCAAAGTTACACATGTGCACACACAGGTGTATTCACACACACACCAGGAAGACAAACAGTGGCCTGGAAAAGTCATTGTGGTTGGAGAAAATGGCACTGGGGGAAGGGGGGGTAAACATCATCTCCCACAAGATGTTCTACACTGTTGCTCCAAGGACATTGGCAGCCTCCCTACTACATTTCAATATTAAAAAAAGAAGACAGGAAATCTAATCACAGATCCCCCGTGTAAAAGCCTGATTTGGTTAGGGTTAGTGAAAGGGAACAGGGAAGGGCACAAGCCCAAGGTTTATTTATGTAGCACTAATGTTTTGGCCTACAATGCCCATCAGCCCTAGCCAGCATAGTCAATGCTGAAGGATGATGAGAGTTTTAGGCCAAAATATCCGGAGGGCCTCAAGTGGCCCATCTCCTTTCCTTGCATTTGTTTCTAAGTCAAGATATAGTGTGTGAGCTCTAGATAAGTTCCATGTTGGCCTGGGCTGGCTAAAAGTACAATCCTACACACAACCCATGTTCATGGCCAAGGGGAGTTAGGACGGCATGGTGGTACTAAATTATGGTTTACTGTTATGTCCAAACACAGCCTAATCCTGCCAGTCCAAATCAGATATATTACATGAAGTGGTAGGGAAAGAGGTAATTGCTAAGCTCCATGCGCAAAAAGAAATCAATGCAACTCTTAAAACCAGGGCTGGCGTCAAAGGTAGGTATGGTCAAGCACCTGCCAAGGGCCCACACCTCAACAAGGGCCCACTGGTAACAGCCCCCTGGACTTACTCCTTCTCTTCACCTTTGCAACTTGCTTGCTCATCCGCCTCTCACTCTGGCATGCCCTTGGTAGCAGTAGATGCCACTGCCTACTTGCTCACTGGTTCTCTACCTGCCAAGCAAGCAAATGGTGTCCATGATGAGAAAGAGGATGAGGAGCAATAGCAGCTGGTGACAATGGTGGTGAGAAGGTAGACTCACCGAGGGAGGGGGCCTACTGAGGGTGTCTTACCTAATGGCCCCCAAAAACCTGTAGCTGGCACTGCTTAAAACAACATTATTGTATCTTCTTTGCACAACCTGATCTTGTCCCTTTCTGTGTCACATTTATTTATTTTCAAGCTACCCCTTCCTCCCACGTTATCCTCACAACAAGCCCATGAGATAGGTTAGGCCAGCCTTCCCCAATCTGATACCCTCCAAAAGTTTACGACTCCAATTCGCACCATTCCTGCCCTCTTACCATGTTGGAGACTAAAACATTTGTAGAGCACTAGTTTGGATTAGACTGAAAGTTAGTGACTAGCCCCAAATTATCCAATGAGCTTCATGGCCCAGAGGGGATTTGAACTGCTTTTCCCAGTCCTAGTCCAACACTCTCATAAGAAAATAAGAACGTAAGAAGTGCCCTGCTGGATCAGACCAAGGGTCCATCTAGTCCAGCACTGTGTTCACATAGTGGCCAACCAGCCGTAGGCCAGTGCAAAAGATTTCTCAGGGAGCATACTACTCCTCAAGCGTAAAAGGTAACATAATTGATAGGTACTTTTTTGTATTATCAGTGAGGAAAATATCTAATAGGTTTCTTGGATTCAGGACCTTAATTGATCCAAGTGCTTTGAGCATCTAGATCAGGTACACTCAACTGGGCAGAAAAAAATATTTGGCTGGGACCCAGAACACAGTTACTTGAAAGTGAGTTTGTGCTGAGATCAGGATTACTTGTCTCCAAGTAAATGTAGAGAGCTGAAGTGTGAGAAATGTGAACCATGATGTCAACAAGGGACTTTTACAGACACACACACACACACACAAAATAAAAACTGGAATTTTGGAGCAAATTTGAAGAAAAGCAGTTATACATATCTTAGACATAATCCTAAATTGTGAATGAGTAGTGAGTCTCAGCCACGTATGCTTTCCCAACCACCACCACCTTACTTTGTGCAGAAGGGGAGAAGACTGAAAGCTTTTACTTTTGGTTTTGAATAAAACAAAAGCCCCAGTTACATTTGAGTTTGGGAAACCATGATTTATTTTAAGTGCAGCCAATTAACAAACCAGGATCTGAAACTACAGTTTGATCCTGGTTTGTTTTAACTAACCATTTTTAGAATAAACCAGTATCCTCAATTTGGGCATAACATGAACCTGTGGCTTATTCAAAACCAAAAAGGGAAGTGTTCATTCTCCTTCTCTTCTGCACCAAAAAGGTGGAGAGAGGGGAGCACACAAGCCTGAAGCTCTCCGCCATTCGTTTCCATAAAGCTGAAGAATAGTTTAAAATTTCCAGGCTACTGCCGCAATTGCAGCAACTATCTGATGCAAGAAGAGTTTCCTAAAACTGATAGCTTTTCTCAACAATGAGTTTGCAAGCAAAACTCTGCTATAACCATTCAACAGTGGAAGCTGAAATGCTGATTAACTGGATATACTCATCCAAACATTACAAGAGCAGCCATTTCCAACGTCTTACTGTGCAAATCATAGCACATGACCCAAACCGACATGCATTCAGTTCAGACAAGCTTTATGTACAAATTATCTGGAGTAAGAGCCTTTCATTTCTTGAGACTAATAGGCCCCCACCATCCCGTGAACACGTCTTCCATCTCTGCCTTTGGCTGGCCCATCAAAATCTGTGCCACTTGCTCTTCCCAACAGGATGCCCTACTTACAACAATCACAACTTGGAAGGTGGTTTTGAGCTGCTTCTCCATCTTGCTGAGAAGGTCAAAACTGACAATGTTTATCAATCCTGCCGTTAGGCAGTCCTTGCCTGTTGCTATGACTCTGACGTTATCGGGGCTTAAGGAAGGAAGCCACCTGTGGAAAGCCTAAAGCAGCAAAAGATAGAGAAAGAAAAATGAGGAGAAAACATGCTTTCTGCATCTGAATGGCCTAAAGCTTACAGCAGCCTTGCAAAAATAACTGACATCATTCATACAGGTCTACAAAGGGCTGTGCAATCCCTTAATCATATTCATCCCCACAGCACCCACCTGAACTCAACCAGTATTATTTTAAATGTCACATCTGGGGAACTGAGGTTACCACTAAATGGGCAAGCTGAATGAAAAAACTGAGCATGCTCAGACATTCACTAGGAGGGAAGAAATGTTTTGACATCTCGTGGTGTGCACCTGCTGATAAAAGAATGTCCTCACTCGAAGTTGGACGTGGAAAGTCATAATACTGAGCAAACGTGAAACTTGGGAGGAGGTGTTTGGGCAGATATGACCAAATATGTCCAAAGACGAACATGAGTTCAAAGAAGATGCACCAGACAGAAATACATCAATCAAGATAATACGCCCATATGGCAGCCATGTTTTAATGAACCCCAAAACATATGGGTATAACATGTGAGATGTTGGGGAGGGGGAGACACCTAACTTCTAATTGGCGAATGGGTGGTCTAATCACTTATTCATATCATTTGTGATTGGAAGATGGTAGTCTCACCACTCACTGGGGTGGGGGGCATCTTTGGCCAGAACAAGTGTATAAAAGTACAGGCAGCAAAGGCTACAAGGTAGATTTTTATTTTTATTTTTCCTTTTCTTTGACTTCACCTCTGATTTTTGGATTAACAAACCCAAGGATTTGGGGTAACTATGAATCTCTTTATGCTTTTAGACTTTGGAACTTAGAATATTTTCTTGAAGTTGGGACTTGGAATATTTTCTCTAGGTTAAGACTGAAAGCTATCTCTGAAGATAGAAGTTAGATGTTTAAGGGTTTTTTGCTTCTATGTTTAATTATTCACCTGTCTAGAGGAACTTAGTAATGCTTTAGTATATCTTTTAGATTCTAATAACATGCAGGAGGAAGAATAGGAAGGGTTAACTATGTTTTGGTTTAGTTTAATTTGATTTAGTTTAGCTTTAAACCGCAAGTAGGCGTGGATAAGGAGGAGTCATAACAACGTTAGAAGCTCAAGCTGTTATCTTATTAGTTAAATCTGTAATACCCGCTTTGGCCACTGCAATTCTTTTAATGAATTTTAGATTTGGATTGCATTCTCTGTTTTTTTAACCACAGAGAGAGAGATTATACACTTATGTAACCACAATGCCACTTGTTTAATTTTGCATATATATTTTTTTACAATAAATAGATTCTTATTTACAATCATGTCCATGGTGATGCTTGCCAGTTGGGATTAAATGTTTGTCTGTTTGGATTAGCACTGGTTACCCACCGGAGTGCTCCGGACCCATTTGGTATAGGTTCTGAGGTTAAAAAGGACCAAATTTACATGAGTAAGTGGGAAAGTTTGGAGGAGGGAGATGTTGAGGGAGGAATTCTATGGCAGCTTCCTGCCAGCTCACTGCAGCCAGGGCAAGAGGTTGTGGGGTGGCTTTGCCTTATTTTGGTGGGGGAGGGAGGTGTTCTTCTCCCCCTCCCTCCCACTATGCTCATCCACCCGATATGCCCCCAAATGGGGCAGAACATGCTGGCGGGACACATACGCCTGCAGAGCTCTCCCTGGGCAAAATTAGAAATCTTTGGTGACGTAATTGTTATCCTCCTGGCAGGCCTACTTCTCCATGGGCCATGCAGCACTTCCACTGAATCCAACAGTACTTAAGCTGGCCTTTGGCTGGCTTCAGGACTTCACCCTAAGAGACTGGGTAATCTCCATCTATTTTCATAACTCCATCTACTTTCATCCCTAAACAGGAGCTGCTCTAGGCTCCATGTTCTCTATTGTTACATGTCTTCTGGAATAGTGAATGAGAATCACAAGCAGCAATGAAGGAGGGATGTTAAATGACAGAGCTCCTGCAGTTTTATCAGGCTGAGAGCTAATACAAAGTGCTGTTTCTTCCCACTCTACCCACACTGAATGTTGCAGACTCTCAGAATTTAGAAACGAACCAAGACAGATGACAAAAAAGATGTTCCAAAAATACAGACTTTACCTCTGCCCATGTATATCTCACTGAGGAAGGAGCTACCACCAGCAGCGGCCACTCTTTTCGATAATATGCAGCGATGCAAATTGCCTGGATAGTTTTTCCTAAGCCCATGTCATCTGCTAGTAGCAAGCGGCCTTCTCTGGAGATGGCAAAACTGAAGACCAAAGGGGAAAAAAGATGAGACCAATACGTTAAGAACATAAAAAGTGCCATGCTGGACCAGAACAAGGGTTCATCAAGTCCAGCACTGTGTTCACACAGTGGCCAACCAGCCATCAGCCAGGGACCAACAAGCAGGACATGGTGCAACAGCACCCTCCCACTCAAGTTCCCAACAACTGGTGCACACAGGCTTACTGCCTCGAATACTGGAGATAGCGCACAACCATCAGGGCTGGTAGCCATTGACAGCCTTCGCCTCCAGGAATTCATCCAACCCCCTTTTTAAGCTTCCATTTCCACAATAAAATTCAATTCTTCTAGAACCTAAATGTGGTTTTAAGTGAAATATCACCATCATCTCCTCCCCTTGAAAAAAGCACTTGTTCACATTGTTCCAAAAAGGGACCTTTCCCATTCGATTTCAGATCTTCAGACTCATACGTATATGAATCCTGAACAAAGAATAGGCAAGCAGAAATAAAGCTTTCATGTAAATATATTTCAACCTGTTTAGCAAAAAGCCTTTGAATTAAGGGAGCTCACTACCCATGGGCTGTGAGAACCTCTACCTTTTTCAAGGGTGCCCTGAAAAAGGTCTCAATTACTAGAGCAGTTACTGATATGCCCATTATTTATGCAGTGGGAAATGCAGCAGACATACTATTTTCCCTACACGAGAGAGTAGCTAGAAGGAATGGTTAGGGATCAAGATTATGTGCATTTGCATACACATTACACTGTACAAAATCTTGCATCTGGTACAGGATCCTACTTCCTGAGAATTATCAGAGGACAGATGTGTCACTCTATTACAATGAAATCAACAAAGACTCTTGTGGCACCTTAAAGCCTAACTAATTTCTTCCGGCATTAAGCTTCCATGGACTATAAGCCCACTTCATCAGGTGCATGGAGTATTATGGAGAATTTCAGGTTTATATACTGTACATATAGTGCTGTATATAACCAGTGAGGTTAGAAGGAAATTAAATGCAGGAATTACAGACAAAGATAATCACATTATTAACAGTGGCAATTCACCGTGCAGTTGTTGCTGAAATGGGCAACTTTCATTTTCTAAAATGGATCAGTACCTAGTAACAACCATAGGGATGCATTATTTATCTGCCACTCGTGAACAGCTTTGTTTTCATATGCCATGATACTGACCCTGGGAGTTCCCTGCTGTTGTCTCAATAGCATTAGATTCAAGTTACCTTTTCCAGATTGTCTGGCAGAATGAGACAGTTGAGGTGGAGGGGGCGACGACACTCAATTTGCCAAAATTTTAAGCAAAGGACTCACTTTTGCAGAAAGCTTTAGACTTGACTTACTTCACACCTTCCCTCTGAAATGGCATGAGGCTTGTCACAACTTTAGGTTCCACTCCGGAAAGATTTGCTTCAGGGATGTCTGCAGCCTTTGAAACGGATGTCACGAACTGAGCAGCAAAGGCTTGAACTATTGGCTTGGGCAGTGGCTCTACCTCTACTTCTGGAAAGCTCCTTACCAGTTCGACTGAAGAACACACACAAGAGGGATTCATGTGCATTTTGAAATGACGTTCACTTATGAACCTGAATTAGCACACAAATAGGGTGGCTATTCATCTAGATTCCCAAACCATTTTATTTTATGTTTATGTGTATTTGATAGTTCCTAGGCTTTCATTTTAAGAGATAGCCAAAGATTACTCATCCTAATAATGACTTCATGAAAAAAAATAATGCCAACCTGAGTAAGCACATGTGCATAGACATTAGGGCAATGCCCACAGCATTTCAAGCCTTTCTTCACACTAATAAGAGCTAAAAACATGTTTTTTAAAAATGATTCCCAGAATGATGCATTCTATGCACAGTGTCAAATTTCACAATTGTACTGCACAAACACAAAACTGCACACTCAGTACTGAAACAGGAGAAGCATTGAGAAAATCTATGTAAAAGTATTAACTTGAACTGAATGCAGCACCAAAGTGAAACCATGTAAGGTACATTTCACTAGCATCTCTTTCCGCAATCATCTGAAGCATATGTCTAAAAGTCAATGTAAAAAAGAGCTCCGTTCATCTCTTGCTCCTCACCATTGTTTTCTCAGAGATTAATTTTTGAAGGCAGAAACTTCTTGGGAATGGGAAATGGTGAGAATTTCCAAGTGTTTAGATATTTTTAAATACTTATTTCATGCCTCATTCCCCTTCTAAAAATAAAATGATCAAATAATTCACTCAAAAAATGCTGAATATGACAACTCTGGATTAAGCACTGCTCAATGAACATTTTAAGCTGAACACCAACTGTAGGTTTTTCTTGACACAGAAATCAAAACGTTGCTGCAAAGTGTTAGACGCTACAAACAAAAATCCTCTAAGCAGGCCTTTCTTTAAAAGAAAAAAAAATCCACTAAAATATGGAAATCAAGAAACGTAATTCTGACAGTGAACATTTACTTGAGAACTCAAATTGGCACTCGCTATATTCATTTTAAAAGCCTGAGCAAACTACTGACTGCCAGTTTTAATTTTGGTTATCTCTAGAGTGAAGGAAGCAGATTAGACCCCTGCTAGCCAGGCAAAATCCCTCACTCTGAAAGTATATAAATATATGATTTCTATTTGTACTTGTATGATTTGCACTCTCTGGTTTGATCTGTGCTCCTCCAGCAAGGAAAGAGGTTTCTTCCTGCTGAAGTAGAGCCCCTACACTGTTATTACGCTCAGAAAGTTGCATGCTAGAATTATAAACTAGCAAATTGCAGCAATTACACCATCGTTACAGTTTTGCAGACAAGCTTGGAAAATTAGGATGTCTCAGTAGTTTGAGTGATTCATCCAAAAGGTGTTTTTCTTTCCTCTTGTCCCCAAGTGGCCTTTTATCTTAAGGCAATTAAGTGGATAAAGGGGTAAAATGCTTAGGAGGAAAGCAGGAGGGCCCATTTAGAAAAGAAATGCTGACAGGGTATATAGAAGTCCATGTTAGAGGACTGCAAACTACTCAAGACAGTCATACCAATGCAGCTAAGAAGGAACCAAACTTCTGCACTCATATCATTTGCCCAAATGGCTGCTGCACACAGTTCCCCAGCCCAACCCAGCAGCTAGAGCAACGTGTGCACAGCCCCAGGAGTAACTGTGCAGGAGAGGGAGCAGGGTTAGGGAGCTGGATTTGGTCTCCCCTCGTGTGGTGCAGAGTGGTAAGCGGCAGTTACTGCAGCCGAAACTCTCCCCACGGCCTGAGTTCGATCCCAGCGGAAGCTGGTTCTCAGGCAGCCAGCTCAGGTCGACTCAGCCTTCTATCCTTCCAAGGTTGGTAAAATGAGTACCCAGCTAGCTGGGGGAAAGGTAACTGCGACTGGGGACGGCAATGGCAAACCACCGCGCTACAAAGTCTGCCAAGAAAACATCAGCAAAAGCAGGCATCCCTCTAGGAGTCAGTAATGACTCAAGTGCTTTGCACGGGAGGTTCCTTTCCTTTTCCTTAGTCTCCCCATGCCCAATCAGGTCACTGGCATGATTACAGATACATTTACAAAGCTACAGTTGCACGGCCCCAGCTGCTGTGTGCCCATTCTTTTGGGCTCAGTGGCTCGGGTGCACTAGAAGAGCATCTATAGAGGCCTCTTTGCCATTTCCTTGCAAGTAGCCCATGAAGAAGTTGGGAATCTGTCTGAAGCCATGGGAAAGGAGAAAAGGCTCCATTTCCAGACTTGTTTCAAGGTAATGCCCAGTTTCCTATTGTTCTGGACCCTCACAAGAAAGGATGGGGGGAAGCACAGAGGCTGGAAATTTTCCTACCTCTGAATAAAATTTGGCCAAAGTACCCCAGTTAGAACCACTACAATGGTACAACAGAAAGCCTACGATTTACCTATTGCTCCCAGCTGTGTCCAAAACTGTAGGACGTAGGAAACAGTCCAGGATTAAGCTGTCAATAGTAACAGGCTTTTGGGCTGCCAAAAGTAACAGGTTTTTATACGGATGTTATTGGGGAATGAAGATTTGAGTGCCATCCTGTCAGTAGGAAAAAGCTGTGAGCGCCATCCCCTTTGTAAAGCATGGGAGGAGCCAAAGGTAAAATTCATTACCAGCTCAGCTACCTCTACTTTAATAGACACATTCTAAGGAATTAGTCCTGAGTGAGCAATAACCCTTTCAAAAGAACAATGCATACTAAGGAGAGGCAGCAGCTTCTTACTTAGTTTTAGGTAGTCCTCCAGTAGAAAACTCCATTTTCTGGTGTTCATATCTGTACATTATAATAACAAAAACAAAAACAAATAAGCATGTAAAAAGTGCATTCATCTTAAGTGAGAACCTACATTTCATAACTCCTTACAAGCACAGTGAAACTCCATTTATACAAGCAGGTTAAGGAATATACAAAAAGTCTGGATAAATTTGAGATTCAGGTTAAAATAGGCCAATTACAATTGCAAACGACTTCCTGCAGGGCACAAAGTGAATCAGGATGACTAGCCCTTGCACAAAACAATGGGTTTGGTACGAAAGGAAACAAAGGAAAGATGCCAATAGCAAAGACTAAGCCTATAACTACTGCTGCATTGCTGAAGTTAAGACATCAGCTATGTCACTCACCATAATTCCTAGAATTCAACTGCTTGAATGCCCCTATGACGCTGGCAGCATAGCCAATATCTACTTCAAACCGAGAGTACGAAATCAGCACACACTTCCCTCTGATGGTTGCTGATGGTTTCTGCCAGCCAATGCCTGTCTGCAAGAGGGATCGCAAGCGAGAACTTCTACCAGCAGGAGATGACTCAGTGGCCCCAGTGGTTGCCTCCATTCCCAACAGAGGTGTCAAAATCACAGAGGGAAGTTGCTTTGCTGCTTCCACTGCAGATAAAGACAGGTTTGCAAGGGGGTGAGGTGGGGAGAGAACAAATGAAGAAGAAGAAAATCATCAAGGAATGAAAGAATGAAGAGAACAGAGAAAAAAGGCATAAGAGACTATGAGATGCAGAAGAAAAGCAGAAAAGAGCATATTTTTGGTAAAAGATGCTAAATAAGCAAGCTCAGAAGATGCATCTTTATCAGTTAACCTCCCTTAACTCAGCAGAGACTGTTCCAATTCCACTGCGAGTTAAGTTACACTTGGAAAGTAAAGATTTTGCTGGCATTTGGAACTTTCTATTATTGATGAGTTACAAAATCCTCTTTTTTAAAAAACCCTCAAACTGCAGCCCTTGTCTCCCGCAAAGCTGCTGACAAATTTCAAACTGCTTAAATGGAATTTTTAAAAATGGTTAATTTTCCCCCCAAAAAACAATCTTCCTCTTCTTTGAACAGCTGCAGTACAACTCGCATGAAAAAGGCTGAGTATTCCTACTGTACACGGGAACTAACTTCCAAATATAAAACACTTTTTTTCTGCCATTAATTAAGCAAATCATTTTAGTAAGGATCCCATAAGCTCTCTAATCTAAATTTATGGACATTTTGTATCTAAGGGATTCCAGGCACATTATCTCAAATTGTCTGAGTACTTACTGAGATGGCTATAGTCTTCGAGACTGAAATTCCAAATCTTTGTTGCAGGATCTGAAGTGGAACAGAATTTGAAGAGTCATTTTGGGTTAGAAAATATTCTGTTAATATGTTCAGAAACTCTAATGTGCATCTGCACAAGAAATTTCTACACTAACATTTTTCCTCCAAGGAACCCAAGGCAGCGTACATAATCCTCCTCCTCTGCATTTTATCCTCACAACAACAACCCTGTGAGGTAGGTTGGGCTGAGAGTCTGTGACTAGCCCAAAGTCACCCAGTGGGTTTCCATGGCCAAGTGGGGGAATCGAACCCGGATCTCCTGACTCCCAGTCTGACACTTTAGCCACCACACCACACTGGCTCTCATGTAGAATGTGCTGCCCATTTTCGCAGCTCCATGTTTGCCTGTATTGGCAGTACTAGCATGCAGAGGATCAGCATGGCCCTGTGTGTGGAACATGAGGACTTGTTTATTTGTGCAGGCTGTTTACACATGCCAAGACCAGCAATGAGATTTATCATGTGTAAAAAAAATAGAGGACATTTGGAGGGTCTGGTAGCCTCACTCTGGCTTCTCTTAACCTCACAGGTTACACTAGAAACACATATACCCCGACCTCGCATCTCTCCACAATTTACAATTCATTCAGGCTTTTCTCCAGATTCACAAGGACTAGATACTTGCTCTTTTTGAAAAGTCAAAGTATAAAAAAGAAGCTACCCAATTCTGCAATTTCTGACACAAACCCAATTATGAATGTTTCTGCAAGCACTACCTGTTGCACAAGAGACACAGACCGTGTTCAGACAACATGCTAAGCCTTGGTGGTTAAGCATTTTGAGCTAAACATTATGGCTTAGCGTGCTGTGTGAACCATGACTTCGCATGTCATATGAACCATTCCTAACCATGGTGGCTACATAACCACTGTTTAAACACTCTCACTAATCATTTGCTGCAAAAGAGTTAGCGGCCTTACCATGGCTTAGTATGTTGTCTGAACAGGCCCATAGTCAATAATCAGTTGTCTTACCATAGTTTTTGCTTGGTAAATTCCTGAACATTTCAATAAGTTCTGCATTGTATCCAATTTCAACACGGAATCGGTCATCAGAGTGCTTCACACATTTCCCTTTGAGGACACTGCATGCTTTTCTCTGCACAGGTGACTCGGATATGTTGCCTCCACCCCTAGAACCAAGTGATTTTGCTTCACTGCTCACTTTTACAGGAGCTAAAGGGTTTTTTGTGCCATAAAACTGCAGTGTGCTACTCCCTTCTTTCTTGGCAAATTGTTTGCAGGCTTGACTGCTGATATTTGCCTGCATTTCACAATCAGCGAAGGCAGTATGGATGAGTTCCTGTGGAGGCATATGTTTAATGTCACTATGCTCCCTGGTGGATTTGTTCTGAGCTTGCAAATCTTTAACCTTGTGAGGATTCCTGTTAGCATCTAGTATAGATGGATGCTGTTCCACAAGGGTCTGGACTGCTGTGCAACACTTAGGTGGCTGCAACACATTACAATTATGCTGGATAGGTGGACCTTGCTCCCGAGCACTCGGATCAGAAGGATGCCAGTGAGAGTGAATCAAAGAGTCTTGCACCCCTGGTGAGGGCTGCTTAGTGCTATTCAGCTGCCTGGCATGGTGGCTGGGACCCTCTGAACAATCGTTGTCTTGGGCACCAGACAAAGGGGCTGTCTGTGGATGTGCACTACAGAAACTGTGTGGCATCTGAAGACTCTTCTTCCCCACATGGTTGCTGGAGATCTGGAAGTGATGGTCACTGAGGCTGGTGTGGTGGCTTTCCTTCCTCAAAGGCTGCAGCAGGTTTGCTTGACACCTAGCAAGACTCTGCAGATCAGGCCGCTTCTTAGCAACACTGCCCTGCTGAGCTGCCAGTCGCTCGGCTCGCCTTGCCAAAGCCTTCTGCCTGTTCTCCTCAATCTTCCTTTTCTGTTCTTCTGTAAGCCCAGATAACATCTTCCATTAGGCACTCGTTAAAAGTCTCTATAGCTGGGGGTTGAAAATAATAATTAAAGACAGGTCTGTCACCTGATTCCAGAAACCTTCGCCAATTAATCATATATGTTTTAGTTGACTGATTAACCGAGTAGAATTGATTGTAAACGTCCCTGAAGGCATTGCCAGTTGGGTGGCATATACATTTAATAGATAAAATTGCATAAAAGAAAATATTATAGTTCAGAACAAAAAAGCATACCCTCTTTGGCTTTTAGATAACATATGAGTGCATCATAATAGGCATCACCTTAGAAGAGGCATTCCCTTCCACCCTTAAAAGTGGCCTAGAAATTGTTTTAGACAGACTTGTGAGAGATGGGGATATGATTCCCTTCTTATTTATTTATTCCAGTTATTTATTACTCACTTTTCAGGAACAAGCCCTCACAAAGCAATATACACAAAATGAAAGAAACAGAATATGGTTTTCAAGTATAAGCTTGTCTGCACAGTTACTTACATACAGTTCAACCCCAAACGGAGGACTGAGTCACACAACACTTTTGCACTGACGACAAACTAGGTTGATTTTCCCACGGCCAACACAGTTTAGATTATCTAACAATGGATAAATCAGGGGTAGGTAACTTTTGCTGCCCATAGGCAGATTTGGAAATTTGAGAAACTTTCCTAGTCACAAAGGATAAATAACCTGCCCTGGTACATTTATGGGAAATTAAGATGGCAGCAGCTAGAGCCTCCCACTTCAAGGAAACAACCTTTGCTGCCAGTAGGAAATATAAAAATATTTTTAAAAACAAACATTGGGAGGAGTGGGATATCACTAAGGAATGTGTCTGGAGGCACATTGGCACTTGTAGGCACCATGTTACTTACCCCTGAGATAGATGAACCTGCCAGTGTGCCCATAATTGTCTCATACTTTCTCACAGACAACAACTGACAGGGTGCCCACAATGTGGACATGTGGCAAACCTTTCAACAGATACCAAATCAAATGACAACGGACCAAAAGAAAAGTCTACACAGTTTGAAACAAATTCAAAAAGACGGCACCCAAACCTAGCCTTTGTCCTACATTGAAAATCAAGATGAAGTACAAAAATAAGAATTTGTGATCCATGCGCTTCTTAAACACATGGGGCAGACAACGAGGAACAAAGCGCTAAAAAACCCTGAAGGTCAACATCACCAAATAGAAGTGAGCTTTAGTGTAGACGTAGCCTAACCTTATACATCAACTTTAGCTAACACAAAAAAATAGGCTAGCTACAACATCTTCCAGCATTCCATTCAGAAGACCCAAAGATACTGTACCTTGTGAAACTTTAAATGGCTGGAGGTAGCCAACAGATCTTTAGCCAATTTTAAATGGGTTGAGTGAGGCTCAGCTTCTTATGGTGTAGATGCATCTTTCTTTTTTCCTGGTGTCATCTGGCATCCAACAGACAGTGTGAATTCTTTAACAATACAAAACTTGCAACATCTGTTCACCAGCAGCAAAAGCGGGCCAAGTTTATACACCACAAACAGCTATCCCTCTTTCAAGCCACCTTCAGCTCTATGGAAAAACAAAACAAAACATTTGTCTCAAGCAAGCCTAAGCCTAATTTACAAGCCTTTAAAAGCCAAAACATTTCATCCATTTAAGTGCACAACTTGCTGACACAATACAACCTGGCTTTATAAAATATAGAACTTGAGCCCATGCCAGGCGGTTATGTGGGCCACTGAGCTAAGGCAGAAATTAGCTTCGCAACCTCTAAAACTCAGCTGATTGACTCAACACCACTACCCTCCAGGCAGTTAGCTGTGTTAAACTATTGCAGCAAAAACAACCAAGAGCCTTGTGTGGCACCTTCAGGACTTATCAGATTTGTCATGCTATAAGTTTCCATGAACCAGAGACCACAAAATTTTATGCCATAATAAATCTGCATTTAAGTGTTTTAGACTATAATAGGATGCCCGCTTACCTCAGAGTCAGCCCCATTGAACTCAAGGGGACTTACTTTTGAGTAGACCTGCAGACTACGACGCTATTCAGGTGCCACAAAACTCTTAGGCTGGTTTTCCTATCGTACAGAGTGGGGTTCAGTCTCTCCCCGCTACTCGGTCCTGTTTAATTTCCCCAGTGACTGAGTTTCTCCAACCCTCACTCTCAAAACGGGGCACAACTCCTATACTCGGTAGCCTTACATAATCTTACCCCTATCTCAAACTAGACTACAACTCCCATCTATTCCCACGTTCAGATCCGTCCGTCCCCCCGCTTCCCAAATGCTCCTTATCTGGAGATCCCTCCCTAAAGTGAGCCTCATTTCTTTTAAGCTATAAAACTGGGCTTCGTCCTGCCCAAAAGCCCCGCACACACGTACACAAGTGGAAAGGCCGTTCCCGGGAAATGTCGCTGTCCTGCCGTTTTTCGTCACCCAAGCTCCGCCGACATGCAGAGGCTGGACACTACACAGCCACCAGAAGAGGAAGCCTCCTCAAGGCCTCAACCTACCCGCTCTTGACTACAACTCCCTTCAGGCAACTGGCGCCACGCATTGTGGGAACTGTAGCCGAGAAGAAAAGGCCCCAATGCTCCATGGGAAATGAAGTTTGGTCCAAGCCAGCGCTCAGAGGAGCGTATTTGCTGCGAGTTGCGCCTGCGTAGGACCGCTTCTTAGGCTTCGTTATCAGAACCAGTGGAGGCTGGTGGCTCCGATTTCGGAGGGGCCGTAAGTCTGAGTTTCAGTCAGAACCAGCCAGAACGCCAAAGGAGCTATCCAAAGGCCTGGACCTATTTGGGGGACGGGGTTATGTTTCTTAAGAAGTAAGCTCCACTGTGCTCAATGAGGCTTACTCCCTGGGTTTAGGATTGCAGCCTAAGGATGCAATCTATTTGCATGCTTACTTGTGAAAAGTCCCATTAAAATCAGTGGGACAGAGGCTGAAGTCCTAATACCGTATCCAGATTCAAAGAGCTTGATATCAGAAAGTGGGGAACCAGGAGCGGCAGATACTCCTTTGCCTTCAATCAGGAATTCAATTACTCTGCATTTTATCTCGTTTTTCAGTATTTTGATGGAACGTTGCATCTTTATAAAGCAGTATTAGGGATAAGAGCAGTTCTAGCCCTCCCAGATATGAGAAGCGGCATCAAGTTAGACAGGCCTCCTCCTACTGATTGTGTCAGTTCAGACATGACGTTAAAATGGATAACACTTTAAGGAAAATGAGCATCTCAGAGGATAAATATAGAGACGGGGGAGGAAGAAGGCGGGATGATAGACGTTAGATCGATGTCTTAGGGCAACACTAATGGGATTGGTTGTTTTTTTTTATAAGAGCAGACAACCTTCATTGGGCCTCGACACACACACACACACACTTACACTTTCCTTGCAAGTGCTCATTTCTCCATAAAATTTTGCAGGTGGCTGCAAATGGGATGTGCGACAGGATATTATTACCCCTGGACCAAGGGGAACTCCCTCTCTCATCACACAAATAAAGAAGTGGGCTAATATTTCTTCACAGTGCTGTTATCGCCCCAGCATCTGCTGCCTGTCATAAAAGAACCACCTGCTGCTCCGTATTTTCTTCTGTAGCCCTTAGCCCTTTTCATAGACAGTGAAAGGGGAAAGAGCAGTTGGGCAGCTTGAATGTATTGTTAATCCTACCACATTTTTTTTTTTACCATTCACTGACACTTGGGCAGAGCAGTGCTATTGGTGAAGGGGGTGGGTTGTACCAACAGGGCAAACCGAAGAGAGAAGTGGTGTTTTCTGATTTTCACAGCACACACAGTGCTAGTGCCAGGTTTTTAGGTCCTTGACCAAGACAGCTTCGATGGTCCTCCTCCCTCAGTGGACAAGCATCTGTCAGGGATGCTTTAGGGTGGATTCCTGCTAGGGATGTGCTCCGCTCCGATTAGGAGCGTAGAAGCAGTAGCGGATTGGCCTGCTCCGCCTTACCCAGAGGCGGAGTAGGAGCGGACCGCGGACCCCCTAGAAGCAAGGCGAAGAGAAGCGCCCATTTTTCGGAGCTCCGAGTTCAGGCGGAGCGCTCCGGTCGCCATCTTGAAAACATTTCGCCATAGGATTGCATTGTGGCAAATAATCGCGCATAACTACGTTGTTTTTGAAGCTATCGTTCTGGAAATTCTTGTGCACAGAGAGTCGTGGATGGGGGTCATTTTGAGACCACTCTCACCTCTCTGCGTTGTCTGGGTCGCGGGCTATATTTTTGTGAAAATCGGGTCAACCGCGCGGCTCAAACTGCGTTTTCGGCTTTTCGCCCATAGGATTGCATTGAGGGAAAGAATCGGGGATAACTGGGGGGGGGGGTTTAAGCTATCGTTCTGGAAATTCTTGTGCACAGAGAGTCGTGGATGGGGGTCATTTTGAGACCACTCTCAACTTTCTGCATCGTACGGGTCGCGGGCTATATTTTTGTGAAAATCGGGTCAACCGCGCGGCTCAAACTGCGTTTTCGGCTTTTCGCCCATAGGATTGCATTGAGGGAAAGAATCGGGGATAACTGGGGGGGGGGTTAAGCTATCGTTCTGAAAATTCTTGTGCACAGAGAGTCGTGGATGGGGGTCATTTTGAGACCACTCTCAACTTTCTGCATCGTACGGGTCGCGGGCTAGACGTTTTTAAAAAATCGGCGGGAAAAATACCTTTTTCAAAGGGCTGAGGGGCAGAGTCAGCTCCCGGTCATGATGATCCCAAAGTTGGAGGAGGGCATAGGCAAAACAGGTAACTTGGGATTCTGGGAAACTTCTCTTTCTTCATCTGAACGGGCTTTTCCCCGTGTTTTTTAACACAGTAGCCCCACCAAATGCACAAACACAACCTGAAATCATATACTAAGCCAAGAATAAGAGATAGAAACACAGCACTGCTCCCCACCCTAACCTTGGTGAACAACTGAATCGATGTGGTGCAAGGGAATGAGCTCCCCTAGGGCATCTCATCGTGGACGTGCCCCCACTCTCTCCTGCACTGGAAGGCCATTAGAGCCTTCCAAAGAGAGTAAAACGGTGGAGCAATGCCTATCATGAGTTGAAGTGAATGGTCACTTTTCAGTGGTGGAGCAATGCCTGTTCTGAGTCGAAGTGAGTGTTTTACTTCTTCTCAGAGCTGTGGCTGTCAGTGTCTTGAACTGGCAGCTACTTCCCCCTCCCCCGGGCACGTCCCCCTATTGCTGGTAAAAGACAGATATAGCCTTTTAAAAAAAGTTCTTCTTGTTGTTTATTGAGCAACACTGCTGCTTTTAATTCCACCCCTCCTTTGTTTATTGATTGATTTATTCCATTTTCTATGCATTACTGGCTTATCCTTGGCTCACTTCCTTATGCCCCCAGAAATGCCAGCTGCATGCCTGCCTGCCTTCCCTCCCTCCTCCCCTGCCCACCTCGCAGGGATGTTGTGTGTGGGGTGCCCGATTTTCAAAAATTCGCCAAAAATCAGGGGATGATGGGATTGCTTTGAAACTTGGCATGCGTGTGTATATCCCCATGAGGTGTCATGGTGCCAAACATGAGGTTTCTAACTTGAACAGAAAAAAAGTTGTATAATTTTTTAGCTTTCAATGCAAGCCTATGGGGGGGGGAAACGGAGCTCCGGATCCGGATCCGGAGCTCCGGGCGGAGCGGAGCGGAAGTGGGCGGAGCGGGGGCGGGGCGGAGCGGCCCGATCCGGAAAATGGCGGATCTGCAAGTGAAGCGGAGCGGGGGGTCTGTGCACACCCCTAATTCCTGCACTGAGCAGGGGGTTGGACTCGATGGCCTTGTAGGCCCCTTCCAACTCTGCTATTCTATGATTCTATGATTACCTTCTCACCACCATTGTCACAAGTTGCTCTTGTTCTTCCTCCTCATTGCTGTCACTTGCTTGCTTGACAGGCAGGGGGCCAGTGAGCAAGCGAGCAGTGCCATATCCTTCTGTAGGCAGGGAGCAAGCAGGTAGTAGTGACATATACTGCTCCTCCTTTCCACTGCTGTTGTCTGGGCCAGAGCAAGAGGCAGGTGAACAAGCAAATTGCAATGGTGAAGAGGAGGAGCAGATCGAAGGGGCTTTTGTGAGTAGTCCCCTGCTGGAATATTTAATTTTTGTGAACCGCCCAGAGAGCTTCGGCTATTGGGTGGTATAAAAATGTAATAAATAAAATAAATAAATAAAAATGTGGGTCCTCAGCAGGTGCCTTATCATGATACCAGCCCTGTGTGGCTGCATTATGTATGACTGCATTATGTGGAAACGATGCCCCCCAGCTCGAGGATTGGTGTAGATTCCCTGTTTCCAGGGTGTGTACAGTGGGAATTGGAAGGGATGGATCCTATGGATCCAAGTCTTCCCCCTGACATGGCCAGAAAATGCCCCCCTTTTTACCTCTACCAATATCAGAGCTCCAACCTCAGAGAGGCAAGGGCCGTGCAAGTTTCCAAGGAAGTTCCTCCTCGGAATTTGAATTTCTTTGTCTACCCTCCAAGGGTGAGATCTGAAGCATCTTATGGCCCCAATATACGCCACCAGGGATCATAGGATTGCAGCCTTTTTGAAACTCTTGATTGTGGTTTCCTATCTTGTGAGGTGGATCACAACTATATCCATTGAACAGATTGGCCACTATGGCTAAAAGAGAATGACTTGGCAAAGGACACCCAGGTCCATGTCAGAGATACAACTTGAATCCCAGAGCTTCAGTTTCCCAAGTCCAGGTCTTTAACTAGAAGACCGTGCTGGTTGTTGAATTCAGGTCCCATCAAGGATACAGTAGGGTTATCAGAGCAGAACTTTAGGACTGAAGTCCAGGATGCCACTCAGCAGAATGAATAGGAGGGCCGCTCAAATGCAACAGGGCTGTATACCACATTTTGAAGTAAATAAAGTATTACCCGTTACAATCTGAAGAGTCATGATCAGCCCAGAGGGAGCATTAAATCTAAATGCTAAAATTACCTAACTGCACCACTGCAAATATACTGGGCAATATGTACATAATACATATGTCACTTGCTTGCTCATTCTCCTCCACACAGGTACATTGCAGGGAACACAGTTCTTAATTGTTTTTAATACATTTTAAAAATTTAATACATTAAAAATACATTTAAACAATTTACACACTAAGTTAATTGGGATAAACTGTAGATGTGTAGCATCTCAGGGAAATATAGATTATGGGGATGAAATTACACAGAGGAGTTGGAATCCTACATACCCAAACTTGCATAGGATTTAGTAACACAGTGAGGCAAAGAAATTTGGAAGGAGAAACAATAGATAACAGATAGATCAAGAGTTTGAAGGGAAAGCACATGTTAATAACCCTTTTTCTTTCTGGTTCCGAGATACAATCAGTGGTGCGTGTTGTCCAGTGAAGGGGTGGCGGGAAGCATTGTTGTAAGTAATTTGTTGTGAAATTGAGGGCTCGTGTAAGTTAGCATAACTAAATTGGTATACACTAGCATAGGCTAAGGATGTAATATAAATGTATAGATGGTGTGAATGCAAAATGCCTCATTGGATTTCATATCAGGTATGTCTCTCTCGTCTCTCTCTCTCTCCCCACACCATAATCCCTTGCCACTCTCTGGTATGCTCACCCATATTGGGCATATAATAAAACCTATTTCTAACTTTATAGACTGTCTCTTTTCCCCCTCCCCGTTAGGTTCTTGTAGCTTAAAGCTATGCCATCACTCACCACCAACAACACCAAACACAGAATTAATTGAACTAACAGATTAGCAAAAGCTACTAGAAATAGCAATTTCCATGCTGTCCCTTCTCCATCAAGCTGAGAAACTTAGGAAGTAGCAGGGTTGGGAGGTGCAAAACCGTAAAGAAGGGGACTGTGTCAGTCTTTTGTCCCCTCCCAAAGTGCTGGAAAGTAATATAACCTCCCCACATTCCCTTCCTGCAAGGATCTGGGCATTAAAGTTAGCATGGAAAGCTACATGGAGACTTCACCAATTCAGGATGGTTGGGAATCATGTATTTAATCATTTTGGACTTCACCAGTTCAAGACGGCTGGGAGTCATGCATTTAAATGTTTCCATTTTTTTCTTGTGTGGTGCTTTAAAAGCCCACCATCTACATTAAAAAAATAAAAATAAAAAAATAAATAACATATCAGGGAGAAGGCTAAGCTGAAAACCTTCTGCTTGTCATGCTAGTTTTCCCCAGGCAGGGATTTTTAACATGGAGGAATTGTCAAATGTGCAATCACCATCTGAGGCCGTTGCTAGACGAGGGTTTAGCCCAGTGCGAGGCCCGGGCTTCCTGCTGTGCGTGCAGGGGATCCCGGGGTCAGGCCGGGCTAAACCCTCCCTTGACCCGGGATAACCGGATCCGCTTGTGGCCCTGTCTTTCCGCAGCCCCGGGCTGAGCCTGGGGTTGTGGAAGGTCTAGCTTAGTTTTGTGGCTTTCTCCGGCTGCTCGCTTACTCACAAGTAGCCGGGAGAAGCCGCACACTGGGCACAGCCATAGGAGCGCTGTGCCCATCGGGCCTGGGGGGGGGATCATGGACGGGGGCGGAGGGGGCATCGGACATGGCGAGCGGGGGGGTGGACATGGCGAGCGGGAGGGTGGACATGGCAAGCGAGTGGACGGGTGAGCGAGGGGGTGAGGGGGCAAGCAAGGGGGCAGGCGAGCGAGCGGGGGGGGCGAGCAGGGGGGCATCAGACATTGTGGAGGGGGAAATCAGGGGCAGGGGGGAGCGGGGAGCCCCCTTTTTTAAAAAAAAAACCTACCTTCTCGTTGGTGCGCTCCTGCGCACGTGGCCCTTTAATTAAAAAAAATGGGGGACGCGACGGGGCTTTCCCTTACCCCGTCGCATGTTACATCTAGCTAGGGGTGATGGCCCGCACTAGCTGCAGCGCGGCGGCACCCCTCCTCCCCACCGAATTATCAGGTAGGTCTAGCAAGGCCCTGAGTCGGAAGTGGCTCAGTCCAAGGCCGTTTCTACACCAGCCTGAAAATGTGGGCTAGTCACGTCCGAGTCCTGTGCATTCAAATGACACACAGGGACTCCCGGGAAGAAGGAGGGATGAGAACAGGTTTTCCCAGGGAAAAGTACTCCCTGGGAAAATCTGATTCTTCCTGTGGTCTTGGGATTGTACCAAGTGTAGCTGCCCATCCCAGTTTCTTCCCTCCTCCCTGTGAGTACCAGGGATCAGTAGAGGGAAGGAACCAGGCTGGGAGGAATCGGAGGTGTGTGTGTGGGGGGGCTTTTTTTAAAAAAAACAACTTACGTTTAATTGGCGTGCACGTGCGCTCATCTCCTTTAAAAAAATGGTGGGCATGACACCCTCCTTCCTCATGGGATGTCACACCCGCATGAGGACTAAGGGGAGGATCTCACGATCAGGATATCGCGAGATCCTCCTCCCTCCCTCCCTCCCTCCCTTCTTCTACACTGGTATGGTGTAGAAAGGGCCTGTGAAGGGCTGAATCATGCAGTCTTGGTGAGTGTGCATTTTGGCTGTAAGGCTCTGCATTATGGATAAATATGGATGGGCATCAGTATTAGTGTGCATGCCTGGGAAAATGTGTGAACACCCACCCACCATACATATACACCCATGCCTTACACACGCTGATGAGGCTGTACCATCAGTGTCTATCTGGCAAGTTTTCCATTCCATCTCCATGTTATTCAAGAAGATGCCATGTTTTCTGCTCCCCACGTTCTGCTACAGGCCAAGTTTCCATTTCATGGGAGAGATGGGAAGAATATAGCTAGGACAGAGTGCCTGCTCCAGTTCTTTGAAGGTCCTTGTGCAAGACACCTTCAGTGGCCCCCCTCCCTCAATGACTCTCACTTCTCACCACCACTGTCACCAGCTGCTGTTGCTCCTCATCTTCTTTCCCAACATTGGCACCAATTGCTTGCTTGATAGAGAAGCAGTGGGCAGTCAGGCAGTGTCATCTACTGCTGCTGCTCCTTCTCATCACCACCATTGCCTGGACCAGAGCAAGAGGCAGGTGAATAAGCAGATGACAAAGATGAAGAGGACGAGCAATTGCAAGGGGCCCATTTCAGTGGTCCCTGATGTGGTAGGAGCCCTCGGCAGGTGCCTGACCATACCAACCTTTGACGCTGATGCTGGTAGCGTATATTGAATTGAAATATTGACAGATCCTAAGAATGCTCATTCAGGCAGGGTGGGGGCGGGGTGGGGAGCTCAGCAAGCGATAACAAGAGTGCTCATAGAAGCAGTGCACTTTGCATGTCTATTATTATTTTTTCCAAAGAGATGTCAGTGGCATGGCAGGAGGTGAGTTGCCAAGGTTTAGTCCCTGGGGTGAGAAAAGGATTGCTTTGTGAAGCATTTGATCCTGCAAAGAGAAGATAGAGCAAAAGCCTGAGATGGAATTTATTTGAATGACTAGATGTAAGAAGAGCTTCTTCCTAGGACTACAAATGGAACAGGAAAGAACTGTTAGAGGGAAGAGCATTTTGTTTTAGGGACAGTCACCTGCAATCTCAACCCCATGTACTACTAAAAAAAACCCCAAACCCCGAAAAACCCTAAGAAACTGAATATCTTTATATCTTTTATAGTGTTCTTTACACTCACCTTTTCTGCATGCAAGCACACTCACCATTCTTCAGAATTTTGAGGATATCCAATGTTATAAAGTCAAAACAAAAGCGGGAACTAAATTTACCTTAAACGTAAAGTTAACTGTGCTTCGCAAAATATGCAATTAATAGTAATAACTACTGCAAATAATAGTAAAAACTGACATTTTCCAAATTTCAATTTTGGAATGTAGGGTTTGTATTCAATGACTTTTTTTAATAATGCAAACTGATATTTATCACATATCCCATGACAAAACTCTCCAATTCGGTGCTGGATTCAAAGTTCTTGAAAAAGAAAAAGGAAAAACAACAGTGCTTCCAGAATCAACTGATAAGAGTTTGATAGGTGCCTATTCTAAAATGTTGAATTTAAAATCAAATTAGCATATTTGAATTCATATTTTATTATTCTTATAATTCATGTCCAGCTCTGGTCCAAACAGCTCATTGTTTCATCTCTGCTGGACTGATTTACAGGCAGGTTCAACACAAGCTGGTTAAATTCTATGACTTCCCATGGTGGGATCCTCCCCTGATTTAAGGGAAAGAACTTCCCATTTCTGCTCATTGGGAAATTGGACTCCCATGTCATGCATGCATGTGCACATGGTCTGCTTTGTACAGTCAGCAGTCGCAGTGCTGTACTACAAGTTGGGGGGGGCACTTTAAATTGCTTCTTGTGATCACTGCCTCCGTGCAGCAAGCACTCAACCTGCAACAGCTCCCCACGGACTGAAGCCTCCTGCCTCTAAGCCTCCTGCCAGCCCAGCCTTTTGGCAGCTTTAAAATGGCCAAGAGACAGAATGGTAGGACAGTGCAGAAAAATGGCTTGCCATGCGGAGGCAACCACCACAGGGAGCAATTTAAAGTAGTCTCCATGGACACACCTATTTGTATGCATCAACACTAAGGATGTACACCAGCCCTCCCAACCAGATGTTTTTGGTCTACTACTCCCAGCATGGCTGGGGCGGATGGGAGTTGAAGTCCAAAACATTGGGAGGGCACCACGTTGTGGAAGGCTGATGTACATTATTGATTTAAACTAGTTTAACTGTCATTCTGTCTCCTACAGAACACTTTGACAAAGATTAGAAATCCAAAGTTGCCCCAGAGATGATAGGCTCAGCACCTTATTTTTCTGTCAAGTTGCCTATGCCTTTCATAATTGCCGGTCAGGCAGAAATTCAACACGTTGCTGAGTTTCTGCCTGCTCTGTAACGGGGTGGGGGGTGGGGGTGGGGACTAGTAGCAGCTACCAGTGTCAGAGAAATCTGCAATGGATTCAAATGAGTTCAGATTTTTATGAATCCAACCCCATGATTTCTGCAGACTTGTTTTTTTTACTTTGGGGGGGGATTTGCACTAATTTGCATTAGTGCTGGTGTCCAATAGAATGAAATTTTGGGTTAAAAATCCAATTCCATCAATGAGCAGACGATGGAACAAAACAATCCGCAAAACAAAGATGGAATGGGTTTAACAAAATCCATTCTGACAGCTAACATTTTGGATTTGGGCAATCTCACTTCAGCCTTGTATTCACTAGACACATCTGAATATCACCTCCTTTTTACATTCTCCATGTCAAAAGGTCTCCATGTGTAGAAGGAGCAGGGCTGACCCAAGACACTTTGCTGCCTGAGGTACAGTAGCAAACGCCCCTTCCCCTGCCCAAAGGCAAGGTTCATAGTAGCCTAGGCCAATCAAGACAGAAGATTCACAAGGGCTCTCCCACTTTCAGGGAGTAAACATGTGGGAAGAAACAAAATTTCTCCACAAAAAGCAATTGTAATAAATTACATAACTGTTTCTTGCCTTTTCATGACACCCCAAATCTGTTGCCTGAGGCATCTGCCTCACTCTCCTAACCAGAGGGCTAGCCCTCAGAAGGCGAAGTGGGGCTGTCCCCCGACTGTATCCAACGTGTCATACAGCTTCCCCCACCCCCATGTGACACATTGAGCTTGGAGGTCACACAGACTTGTATGTACATAGGCTTACCCCTCTCCAGAGGCCCATGCTCACAATGTGGACATTTAGGCCATGCAGCTCCAGGACACTGGGAATCCACAGCCTTGCATGAAGGACCCTTCATGTAGATAACACATGAAGAGGCTTCTGTCTCTCAGTGTTCTGCCCTGATCTTGAGCAGGAGCACACCATTTCACTTGAGGGCAATGCAGTTCAGCAGGTATTTCCCTTGCCATCATCAGTGACCTGGTGGAGGTGGGGAGATGCTTGTGGCCAAAGTACCACTTGATTTGGAAAACCCAGTATCACGCAGGACTACAGCTGTTACCAAGTCAAGGGAGCAGTATCAAGCCCACAGTAGCAACATGAAATGGGTCTCAATAATACACTCTGGAGAGGAACAACACCTGTCAATCCAAATGAGACAGTCTGTCGTTAGGAGCAGCCAATACCTAGCCAAGCCAGCCAGCAGACCACCCAGAAGACCATTTAATTCACTAGAATCCACCAGCACCTTTTTCACTCATTCTGGCTTTATCTAAACCAATGCTACTTGTATTTTGTATTTGTGTTTTTTAGATCGTTGGTTGTTTATTATGCTTTTCATGGTTTTAATTTTTGTGAACCACCCAGAGAGCTGCAGCAATTGAGTGGTATAAAAATGTAATAAATGAATAAATAAATTGTAAGGAGGTGTGAAAATCACTTGAAAAATATTGATGAATTCTCTTTTTATTTATTTCAAGATTCCTCAAGATCAGGTGAGGAAACCTGTGGTCATCCAGACGTTATTGGACCACAATGCCCTTCAACCCTGATCATTAGCCATGCTAACTGGAGCTAATGGGAATTATAGTCCAACAACATCTGCCAGGCCTCAGGTTCTCTCCACTCGTGAAGTTTTGCTAAGGCAGGACTTTTCAGGTTAGTGCCATGTTTGCTGAAATCCATTTGAAAAAAACACGCCTGCAACTAGAAAGGCCTTTTCGCTTCCACCGGGGCTTCGATGCCTTTAATGTCATCTGGATGGAATAAACTCACTAATGGCTCAAAAGGTCTTCCTCCACAGGAAAGACTCTGAGCTCTGTTTTGCAAGCTATCAGTGCCTCTACCAACCAGGAAAATCCCTCTATTGTTATGGCGAAGTTAAGACGATTATCTGGCTTGTAAGCAATTGGAGCTTGCATATATTGTATTTATGCAAAGTTGGGCTTGTTTGCCTGCTGTTCCAGAAATGAGATGCTGCCACTCAGGAGGCAATATGGGCTACCCAAGATGTTAAATCCCAGGGTAGAGTATATTTGAAGATTTGGGAAAGAAACATTATTTCATATTCTAATTCTCTCAGTCTAGGCTTTTCCATACCACAATTGGAGGAGATATCTCCTGGTATGTGTCAGGAGGAAAAAGAAGGAGGAGTGTGAGCAGCTTGTAAAGCAGGGATGGGGAAACAATGCTCTTCCTACAACCATAACTTTTGTCATCCCTTGATCATGCTGGCTGGGGCTGATGGGAGCTGGAGTTCCACTTCGAAAAAGTCGAGTAAGGAGAAACATGATGGAGGTGTACAGTGGTGTGGGTGCTGATTAGTGGAAGCTTCAGGACAAATAAAAGGAAGTTTTTCTTCACACCGTGCATAGTTCTTTGGAACTCCCTGCTCCTGGAGGTCAGGCAGGCACCAACACTGTATTTCTTCTAGTGCCTCCTGAAAACAGTCCTATTGTCAGAACAGGCAATGAGCCTATCTCCTGGACTTGGCAACCCTCACCCACAGGGCTTCCATCTTGCCAGGATTCAGCTTCAGTTTATTGGCCCACATTCAGCCCATTACTGAGTTTAGGACTTGCACAGCCTGACCTGATTCAGATCTCCCAGGGAAATAGAGCTGCGTGTCATTAGCACACCTTGGGCTCCTTAGAGGAAAGGCAGGAGATAAATGTAATGAATTAATATTAAAGTCAAGTATCTCTTGAGCAGATAGGGACCCTAGCGGTCATCCAGACCAATTCCATAATTGTATGTGTGCCTCTATACACACATGCATGTGCACAGAGAGAACATGGTTGTTATAAGGGTAAATTCCAAAGGGAAAGACATGTTAGTATGCTGTACAAAAACCAATGGAATCCTGCAACACCATAGGAACTAACATGTTTATTATAGTGTAAACATTTATGGACTGGAGAACACTAATATTCCATAAAAGCTTATGCCACAATAACAATCTGTTATTGGTCTTCAAGAAGCAATCAATGTTTTTGCTGTGGTGGGGACAGAACCACTGCGCCCTTGTAACAACTAAATTAAAAAGTTTATGAAATCTCCTGAACTCACATTGGTTTCCAAAGTACTTGTTTACTGATGAATTGGGCTTGTTAATCCTGCATTATGAAATGAGCACTTCTGAATTTCCAGGATAAGTATTAAACACAATATTGTCACTCAAGCAGCCTGAATTAGAACACTGTGTAGTTGAGAATATCAACTAAAATTACCAGAGGCAGGTCAAGCACATCCATAATACTCAGAAAATTTCCAAGTTCCCAGTGTTTTCTGTCTGCTTAATACCTAAATTCTAGGTCCCTTGAGGACCTGCTTGTTAAGATCATTACTGTATTTCTTGGGTACTTGCAACCATTTGGCCTTTGGCCTGAAACCTTCAGAGCCAACCTGAGGCCTTTTATAATGAGTATTCAGTTTTGTTGGAGAGTGTAATTAAAAAGTCACACTTTTTGCTGTGGGTTCCTCATCTTCATCAGTGCAGAGGGCAAACCTCTAACATGGACATTAGCTTAGGGCTTGAAAACCGGGAGAGAGGGGATTAGGGCACTGCAGTTTGGGAGGAAGGTACATGCAACAGACTCCAGCTCTTTCTGTCAGTCTGCAGTTTTACATGCTAAATCAGAAGAAGGAGAAGAGACTGTGCTTTCTTAGGGACCCATTGACTAGCATTCAGCTGACTTGAGAAACCCACAGAGTTGGAAGGCATAAGAAGGGATTGGGCCTTTTCGGTGGTGGCGGCCCCCAGACTCTGGAATGATCTCCCTGACGAGGCTCGCCTGGCACCAACGCTGCTATCTTTCTGGCGCCAGGTTAAGACTTTCCTCTTTGCCCAGGCATATGGCGACACATCTTAATCACCCACATGTTTAGTTTTTTTTAACGATTTTTAATGCTCTTTGTGTGTATGTTCTGTGTTTTAGAATTTTAAATTTTGTATACTTGTTTTTTATCTCAATTTTAGAATTTCTGTAAACCGCCCAGAGAGCCCTGGCTATGGGAGCGGTATATAAATGCAATATTAAATAAATAAATAAATAAATAAATAAATAAATAAATAATAAGGCTCTTCAGTTCAATCTCTTGTAACAATGCAAGAAAAACCACCTACCAGCTTCTCATAGAACATCCTCCACAATCCGAACACCATGCATGCCACAAGGAAGTATCTGCAAGGTTACAATTCCAAATGACTCAAGCTAGTGAGCCAAGCTACAAACTACAAGTGAAAGGCCCAACATCCTAGCATTGCTAGCCTCTATTGTGAGCTACTTGGAGTGAAATTGTTTGTAAGAATGTGCCCTATAAACATCTAATCTAAATCTAATCTAAACTGACTGATCTGTCCAAGGGAGAAATTGCTTTCTGACCTCAAAGGTAGGAATCAGTCAGGACGAAATTAGACAATATATCAAATGTGTGATCATATTTAGCTTTACATTAAAAACAAACAAAAACTAAGCAAAGAAGGCAGCCACTCTCTGGCCCTGAAGGGATCATGGCCTGAGCAAGGAGTTTTCTAAGCCGTCTCCCCTACCGCTGTTTATTCAAAGAAAAAAACCACTTCCCCACTGTAGCAGGATCCCAAAAAGATCCTGCTAAGCTAACTGCTTCAGTTCTGTCTTCCCTGTTGTGCCTCCTTCCCATCCAGTGATGCCAATCTCCTTTGCAGCATATCAAACACTTGGGTGGGTGGAGGGAGGCCGGGAGGCCGGGCAACGTGGTGATCCCACTCAGGGTTTTCCTTAATTGCATCCTCATCGAGGAAAGACACAGGAAGTCTTGCTGCGACACAACACTCATGGGAGTGCGGAAGCTCCTGATCGTTGAGAGTTCAGCCAGGAGCCTTTGGTGAAGTCTTTGTAAGTGATGGCTTGCCAGGGGGATGTGGCTGAGAACAAAGCAATGAAGGCTGCCTCTGTCCCATTAAGGAGAGCTGAAGTGGAGCAGGAAGCTCTCTGCTGCTATTGACAAGAGCAGGAAGATAGCAAAATGGGCTGAAAGAAGCATTTGCTTTGTGAACGATGGAAGGCGGTTCAAGAAGAAGCCTTCAAAATAAAATAAAAAGTAGAGCTGCCTCTCGGCTTCTTCATGGTCAAATCCGGATGTTCTCCCTCTCTTTTGCAATGATGCTCTCTCTTTTTCAGGGCTGATTTCAACATGGCAGTGACCGTGCAGAAACTACTGAAACACAATGGCAAGGCCAGCCCTACCATAAGACAGAGTGAAGCAGCCACCTCAGGCAGCAGATTCTGAGGGGTGGTGGAGAGTGATAATGTTTTGGAAGACAGAGCTGGGTGTGCCACACAACCTGCCCTGTGTGCCCTCTAAGTTAGTCTGCTTCCTTCAATTGTTAAAATAAAATTCAGTTTATAAAATTCATAACCCTGTTATGATAAGCATAGCAAGATTTGCAGTAAAAGCAGCCCAGATCAGAAGAGACTTAGAAGCCAACTGCTCTGCTTAATAATCCTGTGCTTACAAACATCTTGCTCTCCCTTATAGTTAAAATTATATTAACTATAATTTTAAACTTATGTATTATATTTTGTGTGATAAGCGGGCTTCTTCTTCTCATTGGAAATATTGTATTGACTGCATAATTTTTTTTTGTTCCCCCCCTCTCCTTCTTTACTGTAACTGTGGATAAAACCTACATAGGTTCCCTAATAAACATATTCAGTTGCCAGTCCAGTCCAGACAGCTTCTGTACATCAAATGGGGGTGGGGAGGAATGAGGACACCACCTTGTCTTTTCCTCAGGCAGCAAACTGTCTCAGAAAAAGCCTTGCACATTGGCCTATGCTGGTTGTGCTTCACACAGCTGGCACAAAGGTTAAAAGGTTCTTTGTCCATGCACTGACTTACGCACATACAACAGTGCATGCCAGTGCAAACACCCCTAGGTATTACACTGCTTATGTGCATATTTACTTATTTATTGCATTTCTATACTGCCCAATAGCCGAAGCTCTCTGGGCGGTTTACAAAATTATCTGGGCGGTTTACAAAATACAGGCACATGCACATGGCTAAGAATCTCTATGTTGGCCAAATGAAATGCCTACACAAATATGCTTTTGGGTGGCCTGCAGCTTTGGTTTTTTAAAAAAGGCAACTGAAAAGTCTAAATAAGCTGCAGATGGATTTGGACACACATGCACACATACTATAGATAAGTTTGATTTTTATTATGAGCCAAACAGGCAATCAATTGGGGGACATTCATGACGATTTTGGGTGGTGTGGGGGGCAGTCGGACCTCTTGGGGGCCTGGGGGGCTTATTTCAGATCAGAGCAGCTCAAGTTGGGGGAGAAACAACTGCTCTTACTGTCCCCACGTACCTTTTCCTCTCTGCTTCTGCTGCTCACATGCCTATCTCCTGCAAATAGAAAGTTCCTCTAAAGTCCCTTGATATTTTGTTTTGTTTTTCCTCCAATGACACTATTAGACTAGAGACTTTCAGTTTCCAGAAGCCTTCAGATATTTCCAGAGGTTTCTGGCAAAACAACTTAGTCTACTGTGAAAAGACAAAAATGTGATTTTTCAATGGCACAGCGGCCTACAACGATCAAACATTTAAAAAACTGACAGCAGTTTGATGTGTCAATTATTTGTGGTAAATTAATTGCACATGCTGTTTTCATTTGGCTGTGCTTAGCAATTGGCATTTTTGCTCTATCCTTAATTAGGTAACAATGCAGAAGCCTCAAGCATGTTTCAGACTTTTTCTCACCAAAGCCCATATCATCATCATCATCATCATCATCATCAGAGAACTGGCCCAGCATAAACTTTGAGTGACATTTGAATCTTGCCTGTATTGCTTATTGATAGTAGGTTTTTTGCCTTTCATGGGTCAGAAGGCAAGAGACCAAGCCCCAAACTGCTGATGTTTTCTCACATATGTTTTAGAGATATTATTATATGAATAATAATAAAAATAATAAATTCATTTCTTACCCACCTCTCCATCCTGATTGAGGTGGGGAACAACAATAACTATAAAATACATAAAATATTGATTAAAAACACAGTATACATGGTGGTATATAAGTATTATCTATTTAAAATAATAATAAACTGACTGAAATCAAGGACAATTCTCCTCTTGTGGTCCGAGGGCCTTGAGTTCAGGGAATCATTTGATGTCATTTACCCAGGGAATCCCACGATAACTCCCATCATCCCCAGTTGGTATGGCCATTGGCATGCTGGGAGTTGAAGTCCATCAGATCTGGAGGGTACCGGTTTTGGAAAGGTTGATATCATTTACCCATTTACAAACGTGTGCATCATACAGGTGTGTTTGGCAGGAAGCTGAGATTGACTATGGCTCCCTATTGGGTGCTCACTCAGCAGCAAACATTAGTGAGCTGCTTTGGGATGAAAAGAGAGGAGCTAAAAGGTGATGCTTTCAGAACAGGTGAGGAGGCAGTGGATGCTCTGAATCAGTGGCTGGTAGTGGTTTTGGATTGGATGAGGGTGAAAAAACTTAAACATAATCCAGACAAGCATTCATTCTGTTCTAGGCTAAGAGGCTAAGTGCTTTTGATCAATTTTGGCTAATACACCAATTGCACCTTTCCTGGAGGGAAAGAGAGAGAGAGAGAGAGAGAGAGCAGACATGTCTCAGTCATTCAAACAAGATTGCTATAATGTGCTTTATGTGGGGCTGTCCTTGAATCTGGAAACTGCATTAGGTCCACAATGCAGCTGTGAAGGTTCTGCACAGTAGCTGTTCATTCAGACAACATTACACCAATCCTCTGTTGGCTTTGTGGGTTATGATTTCTCTTCTAAGCTCTTTTCAAGGAGCTGGCTTTGACCTTTAACGCCCTAGATAGTTTGGGACCAGAATATCTCAGGAACCATATTCCCAAACATACACACACCAGTATGAGCTTGCCCAGGACCTTTGTTCCAATTCAAAGACAAAGAGCTAAACTATCTAAGTACCTGAAATAAGGCTTTCCCAGTTGTAGTGCCTAGCATATGGAATGAAAAGAGGTATGTCTCACCTCCTCACCATTTGCTTTTGGGTGGGCAGAGAAGACAGTTTTATTTAAGCAGTTTTTTAAAAATAATAATAAAAGCAGCAGTTTCTGCAGCTGAAACTCTCCCCACGGCCTGAGTTCGATCCCAGCGGAAGCTGGTTTCAGGCAGCCGGCTCGGGTTGACTCAGCCTTCCATCCTCCCGAGGTCGGTAAAATGATACCCAGTTAGCTGGGGGAAAGGTAATAACGGCCGGGGAAGGCAATGGCAAACCACCCCGCTATAAGGCCTGCCAAGAAAACATCAGCAAAAGCTTGCATCCCTCCAAGAGTCAGTAATGACTCAGTGCTTGCATGAGAGGTTCCTTTCCTTTTCCTTCTTAGCTTTTATAGTTTCTTTAGGTTGTATTTTTTAATCTTACTTTATAGTCTACTGGTTTGTAGGAAGGTAGTGAATAATGATGGTGCACAATATTTTGTTGCCACAATGCCTCTTTGATACATTCCCTGATAGAAATATGTATTTATCCCACATATATACACACTGCCCCAGCCAGCATGGAAACAGGGTTTGTGATAATGCAATGTATTTAGAACAACAACCCTGCTGGACAAAATGGACACACACACACACACACACACACACAAATTAAATGAAACAGTAAAATGCCGTTAAATGAAACAATATTGCCATATTAAACCATTAACTCGTCTGCAGCTAATTAATCTGTAGGGCGAATATTTGTCAGATTATTCACATTTTCCACCCAAACAGTTTGAAATCTTCTGCATTGGATACAGAATTACACATGTAGGTAATGTGGCTGTACCCTAAAAATTACCATTCATTTCCCAGGACCTGGAAAAAGCATGTTAGAGTAAAATAATTAAATAAAGAAACTCAAGCAACAGAATGGATTGTTTGTTGTGCTAACACATGCAGTAATGTATTTGTTTGTTTATTACATATCTAATCTGCCTAATAACTAATGTTCTCTGGGGGATTTATTTAATAACCTGATTCTTCACTGCATTAATGGGAGAAATGCATTAATATTTCCTGTTTGGAAAAAAAAAGTATTCATGGAGATGTTCAATGGCTGTTGTATTTTAGAGGCAGTGCTAGTGTATTCCATGAGGAAACATGGTTAAAAATGCTGCCACTTGAGAACAGGGGATGGAAGAATAGAGTCACACAAACATAAGCACAGGGTTGTAAGTATGCAGGATGTAATACACACATTCTGATAGGGAAGGCACAAGGGTCCTCATATTATGCAGGGAAACACACACCCAGATCAGTCCACATATAGGTTCCCCACTAAAGTCACACAAATAAAGAAGAACAGTTATACAGAGACATGCATTCATGTATACGGAGTTTAGCACACCAACACTGATGCACATACAGTGTTCTCAAAATGCAAATGCAAATTCAGCTAGCACCCACCAGATACCTGTTGCACATTGCACCTGCCCTGCATAGTTAAGCACACAGAGAAAGTAATACCAAAACTTGCTAAACAATCAAGAACAGACGGGGGGGGGGAAAGGGGGGGGAAAATACTACCAGACCAACTTCTATACCTAAAAAAATGTGCTTCTCATACTCACACAGCCACAGATGTATATGCTGGCAAACACAACTCCAAAAAAGCCAGCAATGTCACATGCATACACGCATCTATATATAACCAGTCACAGAGACCGTGATCCTATGCAAGTCAGGCACACTCACAGATACAGATACACACGAAGGGAATCACTGGGAGTTGGATCCACCTTTTTACTTCCAGAGGGACTTTCACCAGCCATCCTTCAGTATTCATACTGAAACGTGACAGGCAGGCAGGCAGACAAACAGTCAACTCCCTACCACCACCACACACGTACAGGGACACACACAGTAGGTTGAGCCTGAAAACCCAGCTATCTCCACAGCTGCTGCTGCTGTCTCTTCCACAAACAGGCGCAACTGCTACAGACGGACGCACAGTATGGAAACAGTAACCTCACCATGCCAACATAATATTTGCAGGAACCAAGAATGCATATGGGTGTGTATGCAGGAGGATGGAAGCTAATAGGGTAGGCGGAGGACAATTCAGTACCGTGAAGTGTGTCTGTCTGTCTGTCTGTGTCTCTCTGCTTTCCACACCCCTTCCTCCTCCGTTCCCCTGTGTTGGTTGCATCAGTCTCCCGGTAGCCTGAAGTGTCGAGTTGGGAAGGGAGCTGTCCAGAGGTTTCTGGTGCTGAAAGTGCTGCAGCTCGGACCAGCTTCCGGGCACATTTTCTATCTAAGCAAGACCTCCCCACCACCACCACCACTAGCAACACACACACACACACACACACACACACACACACACACACACACACACACACACACACACCCCAAATGGTTTATTGACAGCGATTGTCGACACTGGAGGCGGGGAGAGAGCAAGGCTGGGCATCAACCTGAATGTATCCTCCTCCCTCTCTCCTCCCCGCCCCGCCCCGCCTTTCTGTCTTGGCTTTATTTATTTAAGGATTGAGCAGGAGGAGGAGGAGGAGGAGGAGGAGGAGAGAGAATCACGTTCCACCCAGCCTCCCTCGCTCCCGCCCTTCCTCGACATCCCCATTTGCACTGCAAAACTATCCTCCTCTCCCATTGCATCCCAAGGAGGTAGCAACAGCCACATCATCACTGAAAACCGGATGGGAGAGAGCTGAGGGGAAGCTGCCGAAAGGGAGAAGCCCACCGCTGCCCAGACGGTGGAAGCTGCAAGCCAAATAACAGCCCTGCTTTGGGTCTGGCTCATCGTCTTTCTTCCAAGCCGTCTTCTTCTCATTTTTCTTTTTCTTCTTTTCTCCCCCTTTCTTTAACACCACCATCCCTCTCGAAGGCAAGGATCCTCTATACGTGTGGGCTGTTTTTATTCCCCCACCCCGTTTGTTTGTTTGTTTCCCCTTCCTCCTTTTATTTTAAAGATTGCCATGGTTGAGCGTCAATGCCATTGAGCGAAAACAACCATCAGAGAAAGAGGAGGAGGAGAAGGAGGAGGAGGAGGAGGAGGACGGGGGAAGTGGCAGAGGAAACTGGAGATGGTTGTAGCGGCGGAAAGGAAGGAGCCGTATGCATCAAAAGGAGATCCCTGCTTCTGCTGAACGCACCTTTTCCTCCGCGTCAGCCACCATGGTCTGTACAGGCTGTCAATGCGTTTGATGACGTCCCGATTTTGTGAAAGGGGAAAAGGAAACGTGACAATGTAAGATCCACGTTTCCTTAGTCGGTTTCATGCAAAAGGATAAACCAGCTTTCTACGGATTTTTTTGTTGCTGCATTTTGGGATGTTGTTGTTGTTTTTTAAGTCAAGGAGGGAAAACAATTTGAGGAATAACTAAGATCCACGTCTTTCTCCAATGCCCCCTCTGAAAAAAACAAATACTTTTTCAAAAAATAAAAATGTTTGCGTGAGATCCAGACAGCTCCAGGAACGGGAGAGGTAAAACAAAACCCCACATTGAAATCGGGAGTCCAAATTAACCTCATTAATGCTCACTTCCTTTCAGGACTTTAAATATTTCTATCGAGAATATTTTAATAAAGCAACATTTCAAGTAACCTGTGAGGATTTAACATTGAGGGCATGTTTTCCCCTCTCTCCAAGAAATATGTGCATCTTTTCCCCCCAATGAAATTAACTTTTGATAGCAACAAGAACTGATTTTGCATCTTATTAATTATCTGATCTACTGCTATTCTGTCAGAAGCACATTTTTAAAACGCTCAAACTAAATTAAAAATAGTAATAAGGAGAAATACTTGACATGCCAAATACTGTTGAAAGAACCATATTTTCTCTCTCCCTCTCTCCCTTTCTCTTCACACCTTCTGGTGACTTGAATTCTCTCTTCCCTTCGTCACTTTCTCTTTCTTGGAGTTACCAATTGTTATCAATCCCCACCACATTGTTTTTCTGAACTAACCTACCTAGTACATTGGAATTAGAAAGCTCGTTTCAATTAATATTTTATCATAACTCTTCTTCTTCTTTTTTTAAGAAAAAGAATAAATTGTTGAATTATTCATTAAAAAACAAACTGGAGACACAGAAAGAAAAAGGTCAAAAATTCCACACTTTGTTAACAAAAAGGAAAAAGAAAACCTCATTATTATTGTGGGGGTTTTTTGTTTGTTTGTTTGTTTGTTTGTTTGTTTTCTTCTTTTTTGAAACGGGGCTGCTGTGAAATATCCAAAAGATCTTCCTGCAAATTCTACTTTTGTTATCAATCTATGTTATCAATGACAGTTGGGTGGAAGCCAAGAAAAGGAAACGGAAATTAACCAACCCGGCTGTCTTGTTGTTGGGCGCCCCCTGCTGGCCCAAATTTTCCCACCCGTGCCTGTCTGGAAGAGAAGGCACATGTTAATACTAACTAGTGTGATCGTTTTATGGTACTGTTGCTACGGATTGCTGATCCCCAGACAGATGTTGCACCACCAGGGTCTCCTCAAGTGCCGCTGCCGCATGTTGTTCAATGACCTGAAGGTCTTCCTCCTGCGGAGACCCCCTGCACCCCCTCCACCTTCGCCACCACCTCTCCCTCCCATGAACAGTGGAGACCAAGCCTTGAGCTTGCAGGCTTTGAATAACAACACCCTGACTGCTGTGTATGGAGGGCCAAGGGGACCTTGGAGAGCACCGGCTGCCGTGGGTGGTGGTGGAGGTGGAGGAGGAGGAGGAGGAGTGGGGACAACAAGCCCTCCAGAAGAAGAGTGGGGGAGCCCTGGGGGAGAGGTGGAGCAGCCCATGTCTATGATGAGCAGCGCCTCCTCGGATGACTTCTGCAAAGGAAAGACAGAGGATCGGTATTCACTGGGGAGCAGTTTGGACAGTGGAATGAGGACCCCTCTCTGCAGGATCTGCTTTCAGGGCCCAGAGATGGTAGGTGTGTGTGTGAGTGAGTGAGTGTGTGTGTGTGTGTGTGTGTGTGTGTGTGTGTGTGTGAGAGAGAGAGAGAGAGAGAGAGAGATGGAGAGAAAGTGCCTAGTAGGTGTAAACTGGTATCCTCACCCCTTTTAGATGTGAAGTCTCCCCATTCCTTCCCCCCCACCTGCTGCCGCCACTCCACCCCAAACTTTTCCATCCTTATTCCCTCCCCAAACTAGAAAAGTCCTTGATATTAGGATACAGGGGCTTCTGTTTTTCCTCCTGGGGTGTTCCATATCTTGGTGCCTATTGAGAAGGCTGGAGAGAAAGGTAGAAGGAAGAAGTCAGGGAGTGAAAAGTTCCAACTCAATAAGTTTTGACAGAAAGAAGAAAAGAGAAAGGGGGACTATCATACCTCAGATTCAGAATGAGCATACATAGATGCAGACACAAATCCCAGAGAAAGAAAGAGAAGAGAGAGAGAGAGAGAGAGAGAGAGAGAGAGAGAGAGAGAGAGAGAGAGAAGAAGAAGAAGAAGAAGAAGACAACACCGCAAAAGCCTCACAATAACCCAGGGCTGTTTTCATCAGCTTAAGCACAATAGATACAGAGATAAAATGCAAATGGACAAAACTACAGGTAAACATATCAAGCTCCGCCACCTGTATAGCTGTTCTGGTGATGGAGTTTGTTCAGTTACATTCCTGCTAGTTCATTCCAAATCAAGGGATACATTTCTCTGTAACAGGGAATGGTGAGAGAAAGGCAGGTTGATTTTCTTGCAGAGGTTCTTGTGAGCTACATTTCATTGAAAGAGTACTGGAGATGCCCTGTTTGAAGTTTGTCTTCATGTGTCAGTCATATTCTACAAAGATGGACTTTGCTTCAAGTTTGCACAGCACAGGGCAAAGCTAGCACTTGGACCTAGATATGTGTCATTCAGAGTTAAACCCTGTTGTTATGATTCTCTCATTACTGAATCAGTGTTTGGTTTAGTTAATATTAAAAACAGTAGGCCTAGATTTTGCTGAACCAAAGTTTTGTAACATGGTGGACAAACTGGGACCATACAACTTCTTCCAGTTAGTATTTTAGAAGTATTCAAAAGATGTTCAAATATCATGTCCTTTCATTTGTTTAAAACATGGTGCATAATGAAAGATAGTTATATTACCTTCAATACTCCTGGGTGTCCAATGTATAATACTGTCTCGGAATGGCTAATAACTTTTTTCAAATGCTATCAAAAGCATGTGCTCCTTAATCCAAAATCGGAATCTTAGTGGTGCTCTATTGGCCTTTCCTTTAGCAAATGTTTGAGCTCTCTACCATATATTTAAAAACTATTTAAAAAAAAGCAAAAGAAAGAAAGAAATGGCTAACTAAATGTGCCGTTGAAAGCAATGAGATAAAAACACTTTTGTAGGATGTGTACTTAGGAAGCATGACTATCTCATGACAGATACAATAAGGAGCTAAGAACACCTAGGTTACATTGCTTTCCAGAGTACTAAAGTGTACATACCAGACTACTGGTATAATATACAGACATTATGAGCAATTGATGTTGTACAACAGAAGTTTCAAACTGTGGTTTTTGGAACAAGGGCTTACACATCACAATAAGATATACTGGTTCAAACTAGGAGAAGTTTCTCTAACATGGTCAATGCACGCACACACGCACACACACACCTCTGCTATTGTGCAACTCCCACTTGATTTCAATGTTCTCCATGCAGAAGAGTTTCTGTTGATCATAATCTGGTATGTACACTTTAGTACTCTGGAAAGCAATGTAACCTAGGTGTTCTTAGCTCCTTATTGTATCACAGACATTGATTTTATTTTCACAGGGATATTCCCCCTGTTTATGAATGGGTGCATAATATCCCTGAGACAACATCACAAGTTTTACATAGCAAAGTGATGTGGAAGAATAGTATTTGTGAGGCAGAGCCAGTATATACCGTTTAACACTGTAGAGACAAGGTAGTCCCCTGGACTTGGGCAATAATTTACCAGATTTACCTCTGTTCTCAGACATGTTATTTCATGCGCTGAGCTCAGGTGCCACCACCTTTGAGCATCTGTTTTCTATTGCTGTTTTCTATTGTACAAGACTTACCACACCAGAATAAGGTACTGAACAAGTTGATGTTGGTAAAGACCATTCCATGCTAAAAGCATTCTAGAAAGAATAGTGGTATCAAAGTAGATAGATTAGATAGATAGATAGATAGATAGATAGATAGATAGATAGATAGATAGACAGACAACATCACACACACACACACACAGAGAGAGAGAGAGAGAGAGAGAGAGAGAGAGAGAGAGAGAGAGAGAGAGAGAGAGAGGAGAAATGAAGTTACTTATGCTGCCAGCCCTCTGAGAGGTTCGCTGTTAGTGCTGTGTTGAATGCCAATATTCAGGAACTACAGTTTTAGAACTATAAGTGTGTAGGGTTAGCTGTCCCATGTTTCAGAAGATAGTGGTATACTGTGGTTTTAGATTTTGGTTATAAGGTTTGAACTGTAAACCATGCAGTTCAAGTGGATGGTTCAGACTTGCAGCGGGCAGTGTGTGTGCATCTGTGGGTGGGCACGTGTGGGTGGACTAGGTGGTCTTTTATCTCTCCCAGCAATGGCAGTTGAACCAGCTATAAAACATTCTTCTATATATATACACTTAGTGTAGATTAACACCATAATTGAACTATTGGCAGGCATAGACAGAATGTGGCAGGAAAAATTGATGGGTGTGCTGTGTCACATGGAACAATGGGGTACTACTGACTCCAGTTCTAACACCATGCAGGCTTCAACATAGAAAGAATATCCATGAAATCCCACTTCTGTCACCCAGATTGCATGGACCTGCTTACACACTGATGGTGCACACTGAGGACCCAATCAGCACACAACCAACCTGTGGCACAGTGCAGATCTCACAGCCCAGCTGCACATTCGCTTATACCAAACATCAGATATGCACTAATATGGACACATCCTAATATGATGGGGGGGGATGCTTTTTCTCCAACAAATGACATTTTTAAAGGACATATATCTTTATTTATTTTTTTATTACATTTTTATACCACCCAATAGCCGAAGCTCTCTGGGCGGTTCACAAAAATTAAAACCACAATAAAACAACCAACAGGTTAAAAGCACAATTACAAAATACAGTATAAAAAGCACAACCAGGATAAAACCACGCAGCAAAATTGATATAAGATTAAAATACAGTTAAAACAGTAAAATTTAAATTTAAGTTAAAATTAAGTGTTAAAATACTGAGAGAATAAAAAGGTCTTCAGCTGGCGATGAAAGCAGTACAGTGTGGGCGCCAGGCAGACCTCTCTGGGGAGCTCATTCCACAACCGGGTGCCACAGTGGAGAAAGCCCTCCTTATAGTAGCCACCTGCCTCACTTCCTTTGGCAGGGGCTCACGGAGAAGGGCTCCTGTAGATGATCTTAAGGTCCAGGCAGGTACATATGGGAGGAGGCGTTCCTTCAAATAAAAATAGCAATTCATGATGCTTGACTACAGTCCTGTACTCAAAGCACACAAGTATCAATGTGCATCTACCAGGGTGACAGTTTTGGGAAGGGGAATGGAATACACCTTAAGCATGTATGTTTGGCACCTGCTCAGGACCACAATACCAGATGGAGCACCACTCCCAGTATGAATCTACCTGTACACTATGATCAACATCTAAGGTTCTCCTCTGAGTGCTTCCTCCAAGGGAGATTTGGAGGATGGCAACAAGGGAGACGACCTTCTCAGTGGTGCCCCCCCCCAATTGTATAATGCTCTCCCCAGTGAAGTTTGTCTTGGTTTTAACACCATCTTAAGGCTTTCCCCAAGCATTGGATGGTACATGGTGGGACTTTTTAATGTTAGCTTTTAATTGGGTCCTGGTAGTTTTGTTGTTAATTGCTGTTAAGTTTTTCAAACTGTTTTAATTTTTTGTATATAAAAGGTTTTATATTATGCTTTATAATTGCCGATAGAGCTTTGGCTATTCGGTGATACAGAAATGTAATGAATGAATGAATGAATGAATGAATGAATGAATGAATGAATGAATGCTGGAAGACTTCTTTAGTTATATGCCACTCGATACCGTGCACTTTCACCAGAATGAAAGTTGGCCTCTATGAAAATGTTTCGTCTTAATGGGGCTGTTAATGCTGTGGGCAAACTACATCCTTACCACAGCAAATGTAGCATTTGGTAGGAAAAGATTCCACTCTGCAACTCCAACTCATGAAAGTAGGTTTTACTTGTTTTGGGGGGTAATCCAGTGAATTTTTAATGCAAAGGGCTGCTCATGCAGATTTTTATAGAAGATGACATATCCTTTTTCAGGCAAAGGGGTCTGTAAAGTTGTACATAAAAGGGATTAAATCAGAATGTGCAGCAGTCTCTCCTTCTCCACGGTATGAAATCCAGTGCTGACTTGCCATTCTGAAAGTGCAAATGTTACAATCTCCCTAGGAGGAAAGGAGTAAGTAGCATTTTAGTGTCCTGTACCACCTCTAATGTAATAGCATTGGTGGGAGAGCATCTGGCCAAATAAGTCTGCCGAAAAGGGCCTTAGCTAGACCTAAGGGTTATCCCAGGAAAATGGAGGGGTCATCCCTGCCTGCTCCCAGGATCCCCTGTGTGTCATTTGGATGCACAGGGATAATCCCGGGACAATCTCAGGATATAGGCCTGGTTTAGCCATGGCCAGGGTCAATGTTTAGAAGGGAGCGAATGCTCATGCAGTGTTCAGAACATGAAGAGTTTGGCAACATGATTCATAGTGGGAAATGAAAACTGAATAGATCATGCATGACTTCATTTTGTCCAGGTGAGGAGTGAAGTGAACAGACCAGGGCCAGATCTACACTTTGTGTCAAATCATTACGAATGTGGAATAAAAACCAGGATATAGCACTACAAAAGCGGTATATGGAATGAGGATTGTGCCCCCAACAGTTATCAGTGCACTTCACTACTGCTATAAAGCAGTAGTGTAGATCTAGCCCTGAGCCATGACAGAGTTCTTGAAAATGCTACCCCTTGGGAAGGCTCTGTAGGATTTATTCACGGGGAAGGAATGTGGAACAATGGGTGGCTGGGACCATAGCTCAGTGGTAGAACACAATGGGCATAATCCAGCCTAAGTCCTACTTATAGTAAACCTATTTATTTTAGTTATTCATTTCAATGGGTTTACTCTGAAAACTCCAGCACACTGGGAGGAAACACGTTCCCCCCATCGCTTCTCCACCTGTATTTTTGTTCCTGAGTTACTTCCTCTTTCAAAAGAGGAAGTACACAAGGGGCACGAGGCCCATTCAGTCCACTGTTCTAATGCCTCTGCTTCCTGGAAAAGTGCTATATTGTCTCCTTACTATTTGTTTTGATCAGCTATCGGAAGCCACCAAGGCTAGAGATGGAAACTTATGCAGCTGCCCCATGTGGCAAGACACATTCAGCTCATCGAGCGCACCCCCGCCCTCTGCCTGGCTTTCCCATGCATCCCCTCTGACCTACTGTAGGCCTCAATCCACCCCGGTATGCCCCCAGCCTTGATGTGAAGTGAGGTCACCACCGACAGTTGAGCAAAGAAGGTGGTGACCTAAGAGTAAATTAAAAAGTTGCAGTAAGTCTGTGACTTTTTAAGCCCACAGTTCCAGGGGTAAAGCCCATGGTGGGTGCAAGTTGGCAGCTGCGTCATATAAGCCATGCAGCACCACTGCGCAGCAACCATGGGGTATACAGAGTGTATAGACAGCCCCTGGATTAGCCCAACTAACCTAACCTGGCCCTTGGACCATCCAAGATAGGGAGGGCTATAAAAAGCTGACTGTTTGGGTTGACCATTTGCCTGAGCAACAACTGTCCTCTTGGATCTGGTGTGTTTCAGTGTGTTCCTTGGCTCTGCTTCCTGGCTCAGTCTGTGGTTAATGCTACCTGGCTCCCCTCTGTACAAGATTCTGTGACTTCTGGGGGTGTCAAAATGTCCACACAAGGGCACAGCCATAGCTCACAGAGGCTTGGGTAAGAGCATAACCCCTTCTAGGGTGAAAATGGATGTTTTAGAGTTGGAAATGATGGAGAAAAGGGCAACCAAATTGATCAAGGGGCTGGAGCAACTCCTCTGTGAGGAAAGGTTACAACACCTGAGATTGTTTAGCTTAAAAAAGGGGTGAGTAATGGAGGCAGGGGCAGATGTGATAGAGGTTTACACAATTGCACATGGTGTAGAGAAAGTGGATAATAATACTCTCTCACAATACTAGAACCTGAGGTCATCCCATGAAGCTGATTGGTGGGAGATTTAGGACAGATACCATAAAAGGAAGTATTCCTTCACACAGTGCATAGTTAAACGATGGAATTTCCTGCCACAAGATGTAATGATGGCCACGAATCTGGATTACTTTCAAAGGGGATTTGACAAATTCGTGGACACTAGTCATGATGGCTAAATATTATCTCCAGTATCAAAAGTAGTATGCCTCTGTATATCAGTTGCTGGGGAACATGACTGGGAGGGTGCTGTTGCACTCATGTCCTACCTGTGGGTTTCTCATGGGCATCTGCTTGGCCACTGTGTGAACGGAATGCTGGACTAGATGGCCCCTTAGTCTGTTCCAGCATGGCTCTTCTCATGTTCTTATAATCAGGTCCTAGTGTTGAAGTGTCCCATTACTGCCCCTGTACTTGATCAGTACACCGAAGCAGAGTATTGATTTCCAGGATCAGGCAGTTAGCCAAAGGATAAGTGACCACTCAGACCTTAGTGATGATGGCTTCTGTAACCTGATGGTTTCAACGAAATGCCTTGAGGTGTGTGTGTGTGTGTGTGTGTGTGTGTGTGTGTGTGTGTGTGTGTGTGTGTGTGTGTTTAAAAACAACTCTTTGTTAAAACAGACATTTTCCCCAAGACAAATTACACCTTACAGAATTTTATGTCTTTTTTATATGTTTAGAAAGCCACCTTTTTGAAGATGCATCATAGAACTATTCCCCTTGTGTATCTTACATATTTCATCTTTATCAAGCTAGACAAATGGTTTATCTTTCTGCACTAGTCCCGGAAAGGTGGGATCTATGAACCATATCTTTTTGTGTGTATATGTAGAGATTGTAATCAGTGTTAAAGGCAAACTCTCTGCTTTACAGAGAATTGAAGCTTTTAAGACAATTTCAGTGCATATGCATAACATCTACGTATAATATCAGAGTGCCATTGGGTTAAATGGGACTCATTCCTGGGTAAATGGATATAGGATTGCAGCATTAGGGTGCAATCCTATGCACAGAATACTGATTGGCTACAATCACAGACCAAACAGAAAGGGTATCAGTGTTCATAACAAATACATTTCGCATGTAAATATCATATGTTGGGTGTTTCATTGTGGTTTTAATTTTTGTGAACCGCCCAGAGAGCTTCGGCTATTGGGCGGTATAAAAATGTAATAAATAAATAAATAAATCATAATCCAAGGCTACTTCTACCGTAGATATTTATTAGCAAGCCCTTAGAAAAAGTGTCCCTAAAATTGTTTCTTTCCTGATGTCACAATAAGTTAAATAAACAGATTTAGGGTGCAACCCTAAACAGGTTTAGAGCAGTGGGGTGGGGAGTCCTACATCTTCCAACCATGCTGGCTGGGAAATGCTGGGAATTGTAGGACTTTTTTCTTTCTAAACATACATAGGAGTGTGCCCTTAACTCGAGCAACCTCTGTTGCAAAGCAAATGTCCAAGCTTTTGAGTTCCACAAGAATCTTAATCAGGCAATAATCTTCATTAGGTGACATAATATGAAAAATTCCTTTGCCCAGTTATGAAAAGTCATTCTGGTGGTGGTGGTGGTGGTGGTGGAGGAGGAGGAGGAGGAGGAGGAGGAGGAGGAGGAGGAGGAGGAGTGTGGACAAGGAATTATCTTAAAGAATGCTAAAACAAAACAAAAAAACCACCCCGCCCCATTCTTGATTAGAAATGCAAACTTTACAGACAGGAACTCTTTATCCATACAATATCCTGTCAAGTCCCATAAAGAGATGCAAATCCTGTTTTGATTCCCTTTACAGACAAGCTGAAATAAGATTTCCCTTGGTGTCGCTCTAATCTGTCCTCTCAAAAAGTTTTTATGTAATGACTAAGGCAAGCCAAAAAAAAAAGAAAAAAAGTCTGTAAGGATTTTCAGTTTTCAATTTTATGACGGTTTGAAACCCTGGCTCCATGCTCCTGCCTCACTTGCCTCTTAAGCTCTGCACGTGCTTTTGGGACCTTTTAGGTATAAGCCGATTGGAGTTTCATTTCCAAACTTGTGTTTGGCAAAGGGAGTCAGGAAAAAGAAGCATTCTTGCTGCCCTTTAGCTGAGAGCAATCCATAATGCTGTTTTGTGATTCCCTTTCTTGGAGCAGTTGGAAGCTGGTATAACATTATAAGTGACAGGGTAAGTTGTGAGCTTCAATGTCCCTGGTTAAAACCTGGAAACAAACTCACTAGTGTTGTAGTTGAACACAAGGTGTTAGACGGCAACTCCCATGCTGGCTAGGAATGAAGGGAATTGTGGTCCCAACTCATCTGGAGGACACCACCTTCAAATCTCTATCTGTAATTTGGGAATAACAAGTGGGACCTGCAACATTTTGATGAGTGTTCCTATTTAGGGTTTCCCCCAGCCATACTCTTCTGCAGACTACTCCATTCCATTCCACCGCTACCACCACGTTTTCTATCCCCTCCAACAGTCAGTCTGGATTAGAAATGTCAGAATCAAATCAGTTTGGATTTTTATGAATCCAATCTGCAGATTCCGCCACTGACCCACTTCTTGGTAGTCAGGCAGATTCCGTAGACTTGCAGACTGTTTTCCTAACTTTCTGGAATTTGGCACAAATTGTAGAATTTTTTTTAAAAAGCAAAAAAAGAAAAAAAGAAAAGAAAAACCAAAAGTGCACATTTCCCCCCATACACTAAAATGTGAAAAATTACATGTTTGTTTGTTTTTTGCACATTTTCACAATAGGAAAAAAATCCAATTCCATTTATGAGCAGACAACAGAACAAAAGGTTCCTGACAATCCATGAAATGCAGATGTAATATACAGTTTGTATATTCCTAGCCAGCATTCTGTCCCCACTGAGCATGCAGAATCCTCACGGGGTGGGTATCTTTTGCTTTCTACTCCTCCACATAGGGTTTTCTTTTTTTCCTGAAAGATTTTTCTTTTTGGTACTTTCGCAAACTTGGGGGTTCCCATGGTCATTGTGGCTACATATCGATAGGCACTCACAAAATGAGTTCACAATTAGGATATTGCAGGAGTGGGCACGCCTCAGGCTTGAGATCTACGTTGTTGTTGTTGTTGTTTTCACTAGAACCCCCCAAGATCCACCAAGCAGAGACAAGTAGAATGAAAGAAGAGGGTGTCTCTGAGGCTAGGAATTTGCTTTCAGTATCAAAACTGGACTGAGCTTACACAAACCCCACTCCCAGTTATCCCAATCTTCCTGCATTTCATCAGCCTAAGATAGGCAGGGGGAAGTAATTTTGTTGTTGCTATTGTTAAAAGCTTGAGATTCAGAAATCTTTGCCACTCTACTGGAACTCACCCAGAGATCTTCTTTCTGCCCATCCCTGTTACATATTACCAGCCTCCCATAGAGAGGTGGTGCAGGGATTTGTGCAAGAAGTTGTGTGAAACACTTTGTCCACATGAAAACCATCACATAAATGCAAAGTATAATTTATTAATTTCAGAGCAGCATTCACCAGTCTAGTTTCCTGGGGACAAGGGAGAGAGATCTGGGCAGCTACAGTGTCTTTATAATAACATATGCCCATTTACAAATGTAGAGGTTGATCAGGCATTATGTGGGAGCAGCAGCAAATGCACGGTTGGTGCCAGCCCTGCAGCAACACCACCAGACAGGATGAATAACACGCTACCTTAAATGCATTGCATGTAGCTGATCTGAACTTTGTTTTAATTTAGGGTAAGTGTGTGGGACCCCAATTTGGATCAGGGCCATTGCATGTGGGTAGTGAGGGTAGGGGTAGGGTGAAACTTTCCCACTTGGTCACTTTCTGCCCCTCCCCACTATATTCACCCTCTTCCCAACAGGGGTGGGGGGAAGAAAGAAAAAGGTCCATTGGTGCCAATTCTGTGTTAGCAAACCAGTCAGCTTGGTGTTCAGCAAAAAAGCCCTCAAATGGTTTACCAGGCTGCTACCACCAACCCTCTCTTAGCAACTCCTACTTGCTGCATTGTGAATGGGATTTAACTTCCAGCACCATGACTTCCTGGCACACACCAGGTTCAGATGATCCTGTGGTAGCTGAAGGAACATTTACCATTTCAGATTATTTCTCAGCCCCACACATGACGTCAGCTACCAAGCAACACCAAACCCTAGCGAAAGGACCATTGGCCCAATCTACATGACAGAACGGCATAATTATATAATACATTAAAATGCTTGGGCCTAAAGATGACAAAGGGGCTTTCTACACAAGGCTTTTATTGTATGAGTGTGATTCCTCATTTACAGTAGTTTAGAGGTGCTTTACAAAACGTCATCCTCCACCAGGGCCTCTCATTTGCAAACATTATAGCAGGGTTGTTGTTGTTTTCTAATGAGGGAAGTCTGGTATATCTGTGAATGGCAGCATGGAATCCTGGTGTATTGGTGCAATTCTGCTATACCACAGCACCACCTAGTGGAACATATAGAAAGGCAGAAAAAGAAAAGCCCTGGAAAAAACATGTGTAAAGGCGGCACTCTTAATCCCTCAAAGAATCCGGAAGCCGAAGCCTCAGGAAGCCTTAGGTAGAAAAGCCCGCAGTGAAAGAGACAAACATGTCATGGTGCCTATGTGGTTTTTCTACATAAAAGTGATATGCATGTTGGAACTTATCTCATGTGAAGCAATCCTCAGAGCAGGTAATGCTGCATCCTTTCCTATGCATCCTTACTAAGGAGGATGTCCCACTGAACTCAGTAGGACTTCCTTCTGAATAAATATACTAAGCATCATGCTGTGTGTTCAGGATGTTCAGTGTTCGTCATAGTCAACAGTAGACAGGGGCATAGATTTTTCTAAGACCTTGCTGGCTGGGAATTAGGAGATTTGAAGTCCAACGCATCTGGAGAGCACCATGTTGGGGAAGGCTGTTCTAAGAATATGACTTGTCTTGTCACAACACCTTTATAATCCAGCCAGGTCCAGACACTGGAGAATCAATTTGTTTCAACTGAAACATTCTGGATTTTCTCTGTTTTGGAACTCAGATTTTGAGGGCAAGGGTGATTCATAAACACCTGCACAAGTTGTGTGGGAGCGAGAGGCCTGTTGATTATTTTCTTCTGTTTTGGTTCACGTCATCTGTTCACAGAACATTGCCTGCCATGCAGGTGAAGCTTAGCTTGGGCAGCAGAGAAATTAAGATGCTTTGACAAGTGAACCTTGATGTTCAATAGGTCTGGATCTTACTGGGAGGGGAGCCAAGCAGGTCAGAGAGAGCGAGAGAGAGAGAAATTAACTAGAAGAAAAAGCTTCCTACACTTCAGTGGGTGGCAAGATTGCAAAGGCAGCCGTGCATAAATGCTCCTTCTGTAGCTGTGTCCTCTTGTTGGTACTTACTCTGTCGAAAGGGCAAGACCATAAAAGCTTCCTTCAGATTTGGAAGTCAGTGGGCCATGAAATAGGGACTCCTTCCTGTAAATACATGGAGGCCATATATTTTGAAGGTGGTGTTTCTCTCTTTGAATCTGTCTCTGCTTGGGCTGCATTTGAATCTTGTCCAGAGGGAAGACAGGAAAAAATGATCTCTTATAGAAAGGGACGTGGGATTTCCTAACACATATACCAGGCCTCCCCAACTTGGTGCCCTCCAGGTGTTTTGGACTACAATTTCCAGTATTCATGACCACTGGCCATGCTGGCTGGGGCTGATGAGAATTGATGTTGCATTTAAGCATCAGTACATGGCAAGCATGAAGTTCAATAAGCCCAGTAAGGAACTTAATCTTAAGGGGTATAGGGCACAAGCGGGTCTAATCGGAGATGTAGAATGTATTTGGACTGGCTCTGATGAAAATAAAAGGGAAGGAGAGAGAAGGAAAAGGAGAACTATCAGATCATGTATGTCATTCTTATGTTGCACTCTTCTGTCACCTCCAGTTGATACTGAAATTGGTGCTGGTAGGAAATGGTCCATAGAATAACAGATTCCAACTTCTTGTGATCTCAGGGAGCTTAGATTTGAAGTCACAGTTCTATGAGTTGGATCTTCCGGTTGTGCATGTTCTGTATATCTATGATCTTACTACACATTTCTGAAATCTTCTAACCAAAACAGAAATTGGAACAGTACTTTAGAAAAAGATCCCCTAATTCTCCTTCTCAATTGTATTGCTTATGTTACTTTCATTTCTTATCTTCTGTGATGTGATGGTCCAGAAAAAAAAAAAAAAACAGGGGGAAAATTAGTGGGGGTGAGTGTTCAGTATTTTTCTGGGACTTCACATCTCTAGCGATGACTACCGGTAGTGCTTGCATTTGTGATTATCTGGTGTATGAATCTGTCCACTCAGTTGAATTGAGCACCATTCCCCACCCCACAAGACATTCTTCTCCAGCTCAGATCGAGCAATGAGATTCAACACCTTTACATTCAGCGGTCAGGTGTCCAAAGCCAGTTGCTTTGTAGGGACATGCACTTGAGTACTATTAATGTTAAGACCTTGCTCGCAACGAAACACTCATTGATCGCTTTGATATTGCATGTACTTTTTAATGTGTGTGCAATGAATTCACAAAACAGTGCAGCAGCCATGGTATTATGGCATTCACATTCACCATAACTTCAATCATGCTTGGGGCTTCCAAACCCAAACTACAGCCCCTAAGGTGCAATGTGATAACATGCATATGCGTGACACTCATGTGCCAACTTTATGAGATAGGAGAGAGCATGTGGGAAATAAGTGGGTGTTGTTATTGTTGTTGTTTCTGGACACTCATTCAGAAAGCTCATCAATTCCAAGAAGATTCCAAAGCAAGTCAAGGTGAGCTCTCCCATCAAAAATTATTACCGAAATACTTGCAAAACTGCCAACTTTGATCAGGATTTGTCAGCATCCCCAAGTATACCATTTCTTTAACTCTTACAGCACAATCATATACTAGGGTGACCATATTTGGGAAACCAAAAAAGAGGACACCTAGTGTGTGTGTGTGGGGAAGCAGCTTTCTGAGTCCTGCAGAAAGTACGTTATTCCCCCGCCACCTTAAAGAACTCGATTGGAGTGGAGGAGGGGAAAGGATTTCATTCTGCACCACCACCATCCACTCCAATTGGGGCCTTTTCTATAATGTCCACAAATGACCCACTTTCCTCTTTAAGACCTCAATTGGAGCTCAGGGTGGGGGAATGATGTGCCTCAAGAAAGCATGTCATTCCCTCCTGCCATGCTAATGGCAGCCTTAAAGAGGAAGGTGAGTCATTCCAGGACATTATTGAAAATTATAGAAAATCCCCCCTGACACCATGGAAAGAACAAAAACCAGGACAAATCCGGGGAAATCCTGACAGTTGGTCACCCTATCATATACATGTCCACTCAAATGTAAGCCCCATTGAATTCAGTGGACTTACTCCCAGATTAGTGGGTATAGGGACTGTATTCTTTCTGTATATTTATATTTACTACACTTTGATCTTGGATGTTTCTAGTAATATTTTGCTCCATCAGACGGGGTGGGTGGGGAATCATGCTTGCCTACTGTTGATTCTCCGCCCCTGCTCTTGTTGTGTGATACTTCCTCTTTCCCTCAGGGAGAGGAAAGAGGAAGTAAAACAGTGCACATAGCCTATTCAGGGGGCGTCTTTATCGCACCACTTTTCCTGCACACAGCAGGAGATAGTGGCAACTTCCATCTTTAAAAGTAATATGGATTTACTGGGCCTTTTTTTTTTTTTTTGGTGCGCAAAAAAGGTAGAAGGGGTGGGGAGACAGACAATGTCGTGAGAGGGACCCGTGAAAATCTGTGAGTGCCCACTAACGAGCACACAATAAAATGCTCATCTGATGATGCCCTAAGACACCTTGTTGTCATTGTGTTGAAAAGAAACATAAGCTTAAAATTATTTAAAAATCAAACAAAGTATTCTGCTCAAAAACATTTCATGCCAATTTCAATTCTATGTTCAAGATCATTTTTGCATGAGCTGACACTTGAACATTTCAAACTCATGGATGACGATTTCATAAAATTCCAAGTTATTCATTTATTTGTATTCACTTATGTATTACATATTATTTATCCTGCCTTACCTCCAAAGAGCTCAGTTGACTACACTTCAGATCACTTCATCATCCTTACCTGAGAGATAGCAGAGTACCCCCATCGTCCTAGGCTGAGAGACAGCAGAGAGCCCCCCATGTTCAAAGAATTTGTGAACCGGTTTAGGGGCCACCCGGTGTAACCCTGCCTCCCCCTATGGCTGACATATCTGTCAGGCTTATTTGACGGGCATTGGAAAGGGCTTTAGGGTTCTATGTGTATAGAGTGCCTCCACTTGTGGAGGATCCTGGCTCTGAACCCTGCTAGTGATTGGCTCAAGGTCATGCAGCGAATGTCATTGGAAACAATAGTATGGTGGCCACGTGTCTTACTTTACTGGGGACAGTTCTCTCTTTGAAGACATCCCCTATTTCAAGTCCAAGTTTGGTTTAAAAATTAAAAAAGAAAAAACCCTGCAAGAAGGGACCTTGGAAGTTGCCCATCAACAGTGAGCACCTGGACAGCAGACTAAGCAACCTAAAGGCTCCCTGGTCCCAGCCTTTCCCACTATGGTGAGATGTGATGTATTTTATTTTGCTTTTCATTATATTTTCGAACTGTCCAATAACTGAAGTTCTCTGGGCAGTACACAAATTAAAAAATATTGTCAGAAGTATAAGGTCAGAAGTAAAACCTTCAGCAAGAATAAAACATTCTGCCTGGGAGTGTTTTGGTGGAGAGGGACTAACAGGGAAGGGTTGAGCATTTCCACCTGCCTCATCCCATCTTGGAGCCCGATAAAAGCCTGCTGCCTGAAGACCAATGCTGGATGGGGTGCTTAGTGGAGAGAGGCTGAGTAATGCCAAAAGAAGGACTGTCAGTCTTTACCTCCCCAGGGGAGAGATGGGGAAGGAGCTATCAGAGGAGGTGCAAGTGAGAACTGGGTGGAAGGCTGCTACGAGTAAGAGGTGTGGCTGCCAACCTGAGCTTGGAGGCTAATTGTGGAGAACCCTCATGTGAAATAGAGAATTATTTGTGGATTTTAATATTTCTGTACTGTGCTTTCTTCTCTCTTATGTGTAGCGCTCAGTTGTTTTGGTTAGTTTAGTTCATTTGTACTGTTTTATTGGAGATTCTACATATTGTTATTTATGCTATGCATTTATCTGCCAACATTATGGTTATTTGTAATTGTATTTTTTGAATATTGTTCTATTTATCATTGTTATCTTGTCAATTATATTTACTGTTGATGATAATAATGAAGTTGTAAATTCTTTTTCAGTTATCATTTCTAAATGTGCATATAAACATATATATTAGCATAGGCAAATGTTATGTAAATCTGTCTCCTCTTTGATCCTATTTTTAGGATGATATATTCCCTTTGAAGTAGCCACCCTAATCAACAGTCTATCTAACTCCCTTGTTTTCAAAGAGCTTTGCTACATGAGGCATTTGTTGTGCACTCTAATCATATTTACAGGTTCTTTAGATGAAGTAATGACCCTCCTGTTTTGCTTCTGTTTGTAAACATCACTTCCCATGCTTTTCTTTTAGAGGAGGGGAAATGGGGTATTATTTCCAATGGTGAAAGAAAGTGCAATTTCCTCTTGCATTATTTGCACTATTCTGTTACTACAATAGTGCCACCTAGAGGTTATGTAGCTGAAAAGTAGGAAAGGAAACACTCCTCATGTAGTGTTCAGATATTAATTCCATGACAAAACTGAAAGTGGATGCAATGGATTAACAGCCTACAGAGGTAAACCTCCCTAAGAGGGCAAGAGCAGTTACTAAGGTTAACTCAGTCTCCTTCTTCATGTCTCCCCTTTCCATTACTGATCTTGATTGGGTAGAAGAGCAGTGGCCACTGTGGCATTACCCCACAATTGATTATCTTGTATATATCTAGATTAGTATGTGTGAGTTTGAGTGCGTGTGAGAAGAGTTGTTTAGTTGTAGAGTTAGAAGAGTTTGGATTCTAGGAACTTAAGATTGGTGTGAAGAGAGTGAGGTGGTTGGTGTGTGGAGAGTTTAGATCAGGCAGGACTGAAAGTATAATATTTTGATTTAAAGCTTTTAAACAATAAACTTATTTTTATTTTGTTAGCTACCAAATACTGCGTGTCAGCTTGGCATTATTTATCTGCCTTACAGTTATTAAACACCCACACCAGAGTATTCCCACAGTATGTTTTGAGAGATCCTATATTAAACCTATTTCCCTCATAGCTAGGAGAAAGGTTTTATTTAACCCTCAGGTTTTCAAGTGGTGGTGCTTGGCCTGAGAAGGATTTATGCGACAGGCCTAGTGTAAAGGCCTAGTGATGTCACACCCACCCACAAGATTGGAGGCTAAAAGAATAATTTGCTGTTTTGCTAACATTTCTCTCTTTCCTTTCTTTTGAGTCCACCTCCTCAGGAAAACCCATGTGGCTCTTTACACTCAGTTTCTCCCTGCCTGGCCCTTAGATAGCTGGGTAGCATTACCTTATTCTTGGGGAAACTTTTTCTTGAAAGGCTGGCAGGGGCAAGGTTTGATCCAACCTGTTACCGGTAGCACGACTTGAACCCAGTTCTCTAACATGACAGCTCTCCAAAGCCCTGCAGATTAAGAATCTAGCACTGGATCAAACCTGGGGTCTTTTTCATGCAGAGCATTGACTCTTGCCACTGAGCTAAAAGCCTGTCCTTGCTTATATTTCTCATGTCTTTCCTTCTCATGATTACATCAAGATTTGCCTCACTGCCCATTTTCTTTGAGACAGCCATTTGGAACGGAAGGGCCTCGCCAGCTAAAACGTGCAATGGGCCGGAAGCCTCAACTGGTATCATTAGACGTTTGCCAATGACAGTTAAGATGCCTGCAGTCTACAAAGTGGCAGGCACAATGTGAATTTTACAGCGCGTCCAAAGGAGAAGGGCCATGCATCATAGGAGGCAATTATAAACCTGTTAGTTTAGCACAAATTGCAAGGAGAATATCAGAAACAATGCTGTGAGATTTAATGAGAGGAAGAACTTTGATTAGAGGAAGGCAGCCAACGAGGATTCGTAAGAGGGAAAGGGAACCAAAGCTGCTGGAGCTTTTCAAAAGGCATTCATATCATGTTGGAAAGGAAACAAATGTTATGTAGCAGACGTGACATGCTTATAAATCTCAACAAAAGGTGTTCCAAGAAATCTCACTTTGGATGTAATTTGCTAATAGTGAAATGCCTGCTGCTATGATGGGCAGGATGTGACCTGGTTGCATTACCACGGTAGCCGACCCAGCGGCAATTTTTAAATATTCAAACCAGCTTATCATGTGTGTGGTGGAGCTTGTGCAAGGATTACATGACCCTAGAACAACCAATGGGTTATGCAAGGATTGTTTACCCTCACAACCCACCACCACCCAGATTCGGATGACACAATAAACTGCGGACATGGCTTGATTATTCATAATGGCCACCCGCATGTGCTGGCGTGTGCTTCAGCCCACGGTGTGTTTGATTAACACACACCCCACCCTCTTTCCACCACCCCCAGCCCTCTCACTGGCATCCCATCAGCCATTGCGAATTCTGCTGGCTGGACTAGAGCACCAGCCACCACTTTGGTTACCCTTGCCAGGGGCTCTGTAGCTGCTGAAAAGAACCAACTGTGTGCAATGAAATAGTCAACAGTGCCCGACACATGATACGATAACCAACAGTTGTTCAAATAATCAGCTGCTGCGTAGCATTGGTTATTTTCATTGGTTATTTTGGTCGAATAACCAACCGTGATGTGAAAAAGTCTCGACAGATGACACAATAATCAATGACTGACTATTGATTATTTAACTCACCATTGGCTACTGTGTTGTCCGAACCAAGTCAACACCAGGCTAGCTTAGGGAACACAAAGCAAGGTGCACGCATAGTACACATAGCTCTGCCCTCCAGTACCTAACTACTGCTGCCCAGCATCTGCAACTTGAGACAGCTAAGAACGTAAGAACCTGTACAATGGCTCTATTGTACAGGTTGCCTCTGTACATCAGTTGTGGGGAACACAATTGGGAAAATGTGATTTTGTTTATAATCCTCTTGTGGGCTTCCTGGAGGCATCTGTTTGCCCACTGTGGAAGCTGGACTAAAGAGTCCTTTGGTCTGACCCAGCAGGGCTCTTCTTATGGTCTTAGATGGCCAACGGTCAGTTCAAAAGTCCTACATGAAGAACTGGTTACTTGGCTTACTTCTACTTTATTATTAACAGCTGCACAGAATGGGAGAAGTAAATTGCCAATATTCTCAACAGATCAAACTGCACACACTTGCTTTATGCAAATAATAATAATAATAATAATAATAATAATAATAATAATAATAATAATAATAATAATAATAATAATATGCTGAACTCACTATAAAAACCCCAGTGACCTCATTCCACAGTGGAAGAGGAAAGGGTGGCTGGTAATTTGGCGATGAAAGTTTAGATCAGCCTTCCCCCAATTTGGTGCACTCCAGATGTGTTGGATTACCACTCACATCATCCCCAGCTGATGTGCCTTGTAGTCCAATGCATCCAAAAGGTATCCGGGTGGGGGAAGGCTGATTTAGAACAACAGTGGGGATGTTTGGATGGGTGGAATTACGGCAACTAGATGCACACTGCTTCACAGACCAAAATCAAAACACTCCTACTAATCAAAAGAATTCCCAAATGTTCTTCTTTGAGATGTGCCAAGTGTGTCAGCCTAGTATAGTACATGTCAGCCTTCTTTGTATTACATTAATGTTGTGTCCCTAAAGGCTCTGTTCATTTGTGTTTGCTAAAAGCACTTTGGGATCCTCTCAAGGCATAGGAGGGTGAAGAGGAAGCTGTTATGTTCTCCATGGGTGGCTGCTGCACATCTTCCTTTCTTTTCCTCCCCGCCCCCTCTTTTTACTGTTCCTAGTGCTTCAAGACAACACTTGAAAATTCCCCCGAGCTCTTGCTGAGCTTGTTCGCTCTTGACTCAAAATAGTAACAGGCTTAATCCAGGGGACATCTGTAATCTGTGGGGGTCTGTGGGTGGGTGGCAGGAGTGATAGCTCAGAGAAAGCAAACCCGTTTATGCAAAGCAGTTCACTCTCTCCTAGCCACGTCGCTTAAGAAGGATGAGATTAGAAGGATATCGCCAGCCAAGTGACTAAGGGATCTATCTCCTTCTGAGGCTTGCTTGGTACTTAAAGAATTTACATTATTTGGCTTTCACTAATATCTGTGCTGGCAGAGCCCGGACCGACAAAGCAAAAGCAACAGCAGTGAGAAAGTGTAATGGTTGCACTTCCAAGGTTTGCTTTCCAAGCAATGTGTATTGGTGGGTTTCGGTTAGAACATCTAGCAGGCCAAGAGCCACTTGTAGCCTTCACTTTGAAGGTACTCGCGCCCCCACTCCAATGCAAAACTCTGCACCGAAGAAGCTACATTCTGCAGCCTGCATGAATTATGCAAAAGTGCTTAAATTTATATATCAACCTTACCCAACCTTGTGCCTTCCAGATATGTTGGACTGCAACTCCCATCATCCCCAGTCATACTGGCTAGGCATAATGGGAGTTGGAATCCAATACACCTGGTGAGTACCAGGTTGGGGAAGGCAGTTCCCCAACCTGCTAGGGTCCCCATTAAATGCTAGGGTCCCCATTAAAACTGGAGGGCACAGCCTATACTCTACAGTAAAAATGGAAAAGATGTAGCATTTATTTATTCATTCATTCATTTCTATACCGCCCAATAGTCAAAGCTCTCTGGGCAGTTCACAAAAATTAAAACCATAGAGTTTGAAGTATAAAATATGGAAACTTAAATCACAATATAAAGCCACAATAAAACCGAATAGCAATGCAGAGATTTTACAAATTTAAAATACAGATTTAAAACAGCAGAGTTAAAATACTAGGATGATGAAATGCTAAAGTACTGGGGAAATAAAAGGGACTTCACCTGGCGCCGGAAAGAGGACAATGTAGGTGCCAGGCGAACCTCTCTAGGGTGCTCATTCCACAACCAGGGTGCCACAGCAGAAAAGGTAAATGCCCACCTCACTTCCTAGGGAGGGGCTCACAGAGAAGATAAAGATTTAAAATAACGTTTATTTTGACTCCCCCTGCCCCTCCCCAACCACTGGAAAATCCTACTCAGCTCCCATACTGCCTTACTCACACACTCCCCCTGGGCCTGTCAATGCCACTCATCTTCGGCGCTAGTAAGTGGCTTTTTAAATTTTATGCCCAATATCACTTCCCATGCATGTATAGGCCCATTGTGGCCTGTGCTCTGTCTTGCTTACACCTGTATGTGTATGCTGGCAGAGAGGGTCTCTCCTAAATTCTCTTAGGTTGGTAGAGCATAATGCAGAAATAAACAAAAATTACCACTGGCATAGCATTAGCAAGAGGTTGCTGCTGGCGTAACTTGTATGTTAACTAAGCACCTCCAGCGCAAAAAGGAAAGTGTTTAGGGGCTGCTCGAGGCTCATTCCTCCCGAGAAGTGGCATTGTCTGTAAGAGACTGCTTTATAAATTGTTGACTGATTCTGCAGATTAAAGTTGTGTTTTATGCCAGGCCTCATTCTGTGATTTATATTCATAGGCCTAAAATCCATACATTTTGCAGATAAAATTGATTGATTCTGCTCTGAGTTGGATGCTACATTGGTTTCTGACTCTGTATTTGGAAGACCATCTAGTCTCTGCTAGTCACAGACTGTTGCTTGGATTTGCTTCAGTTGATTCCACCTGAGGATCATGTTGGCAGTGGTGTAGTGGTAAATGTTGAAATGCAGGCACTCATCATGATAGTCTCCGTAGCCACACACCCAGGGAGAGCAAAAAAATAATAATTAAAAAATAAAATAAAAATGCAGACAGTTGTGTTGATCTGTATTAACAAACCAGTTTTAGCAGTTTTCCTCTCCACCAGAAGCAGGGGTCTTTTTATAAAGCTAATGGGTCTTAATTGCCCATTCAAGATCAAGCATTACAATAAGGAACACTGTGGACCCATTCAGAAGACCCCTTAAACCATGGCTTTAACCATGGTGGTTAAGCCAGAAAGCCAGGCTGTGTTCAGAAGACACTTTAAACCACAGCTTTAACTACGATGAAAAAAGCTTTTTGCTTTATTCACCATGGTTAAAGCCATGGTTTAAGGGGTCTTCTGAACACAGCCCAGCTTTCTGACTTAACCACCATGGTTAAAGTCATAGTTCAAGGTGTCTTCTGAACTGGGCCAGTATCATTTCTGGGGAAATTCATTCCCCCAGATACTATGAGGACTACAGCTAAGCTCGGAACAAGGAAGTCTGAGCAGGGTGGTAGATGATGCCAGCATTCCTGCTAATAAAAAGTGTTTGCACTACATCCCTGTGAGCTTGAGCTCCACTACACCACTGCATGTAGGCAAGATATTGGGAGAAGCACAATATTGTGTGCCTGCTCAATCCTTGAACTTCTTGGCTGCCAACAGCTAGAGGTGGGCACACCTAGTCAGTATGATACTTAATGCTTATGTTATGGTGGGCAATGTGTGTGCTGCCTTGAAAGTGGTCACCCCCCTGTGAAAGAAGCCATCTTTAGATCTTGCTAACCTCAACAATCATAGGTAATCTAATAACTGATGGCAAAGTCAACCCAGAAAATGTTTTGGGTTGTCTCCAATATTAGTGTAAACTCCCATCCATTTCCAATGGGTCTACTCTTAAGTAGGACTAACATTGGATACTGCCCAATGTTGATGGCAGTGGACTTGGCGGACTGACTAGTGGAAGAAATGCCTGCCCTTGATAAAAAATAATTTAAAAAAGCAAGCGTTTTGAACATTACAGGGTGACAAGTCCCTTGGAGGAGCAATTCGGAGTGCCAAAATTTGGAGGGGAAAGGATTAAGTGTGCCTCCACCCCTTAACACTTTTCTCTTAATTCCCCACGTTTTGGAGCAACTCTAGGCTCTGTGTAAGCTCTGTGTAACTTTATACTACTATTGTGCAAATTGGCTATAAACTCAATAGGTGGCTCAAGGCAAGCCATTATCCCATACACTGTACCATTTCAGGATGTGGGTTCACTGAAGCCCTGTGATGTAGCTTGGGTTACAGGATTCTGCTACAGATCAGATCCTGAGCAAGGGTCAGGTTGGCTCAGGTTTCTCGGGAAGCATTACAGAAGGATATCAGCACCATGGAAAGCTCCAAGTGGTGCTGGGGCCTGAAGCATTATCTACAAGTCACTCCAATGAGGATCAGAGCAAGACTGAGGCTGATTTAGGCTGTTTGGCCTTGCTTGATCTCTTAAAAGGGCCTGGCCTATTTCAGCAATCTCAGGCTGCAACTATGTGGCAGTGGTTGAGATTTGTTAATGTCTTCATTGCCCATGTCCTCAGAGTCTCAGGATGGTAGTGCAGCTTCCTCTGAACACCTTGAGGTCTTTCTAGTAAATTGGGTACTGGGGAGGTAGAAGTCTCATTATGCCTTTCTATGGCCAAGTCATCTCACTGAACGATTAACTCTGGAGTCTCCTCAGAGGACAAGGGATCAGGTTTCTCTGAGGATGAGAGTTTTGGATCCTGGTCCATGACATAAACTCAGTACCCCCTCCACCAACTTCATTATGAGGATAATAACTCTGGCCTACTTTGCAGGGCTGTTGCATTGAGATAATGTATGCAACACATTTTGAACGGTCTAAAGCTCTATACAAATACTCATTTTTATTTATTATTGCTGCAATGTGGACCCACCTTCTAGCAGCCACCATTCCTCCTGGACTGGAGCTTGCTATTATTGTTTAATTAATCTCAATTTGATTCACAAAGGGTTGTGGGGTGACAAAAAGCCACACATCTGCAATTTGCTGCATGAGGCAGCTGTCAAGTCCCTGAGGTCTCTTGTGTGCTAAACAAAGGCACAGGGGGTGCATTCAGATTAGACCTTTCATCAGGGGAAAAGCACTGTTGCTGTTGTTCTTGTTGTTGTTGAGATAATAGCCTTAAAATTTATTGAATCATAACATCACACCAAAATGTATCTGCTGCAGTGTTAACAGTTATTATGTGATTTTTTTTGAATTTATTTTTTTAAAGGCATCTCCCTGGAGAATGCAACATCCCATTTTACTTTACATCAGGGACAGCTATGTTCATTGTTCTCACCAGAGTGGGAGCACTCTAGTCTCCAGACTCTAGCCTAAGGCTCAGATGGGTGTATTAATGTACTTCCTGACCCATCTACAGGTAGTCCGGATCTATAACAGTGTTCATATTACATGGGAGCGAGAGTGGCCCTGGCCCCTTACCTTTGGAGATGGGCTTCTCATTTTTAGGGGATGGTTTGGCTGGAGTGGGTGATTTTATCTTATAAGTTCCTTTAACACCTGCCCCCCATCCTCCACACACAATGGCCCTGTTCAGAAGACACCATAAACCATGGCTTTAACCATGGTGAATAAGGCTTTTTGCATCTGGGGCCAACTCCTCTACCTCAGAGTCTGATTCTGATTGATTACCTGAAAGACCTTCTTCCAAAACAGAGGGAGTAGGGCTAGACATGATGCAGACATCCCTGCTCTAGGAAAACACAGAAAATAGAGGGAAAGAGGCAGGGTGACTGCAGGACAGGCACAACGCCATGTGAGTGTGATAAAATGCTGGTGTGATAGAGCCCATAAAGAGGTGGGGGAATAGACGTAATGAGGCTAGGGACTGGGAGTGGAAAGAAACAGAAAGATAAAGGGCGAGTGGGGAAGAGAGAGAGAAAAGAGAGAGATTTGCAGGCAGTGTTGGAGGTCCCTGTGGGCACCCTGCAATGGAAGCTGCTACTTGCTGCCCTCTCCAAAAACATTCTGGCACCCAAATTCATGCAGCACTAAGCAAGTCTGAATTCTCATATGAAAGTGGGGGCGGGAATCTTGTATTTGTACGGAGCCCTCCAAATTCTCATATATATGTCAGAATTCTCACACATCTGGCAACACCAGCCCACTATTGCGAGCTTTCCAACAGGACTAGAAGGGTGCATCCATTGTGAGACCCAGACCCAGAGATGTAGCAAAGCACCCTGGCCACTCTGCTACATCATCGCTTGCATCAATATCCGATAATAAATGCACAGCTCCTTGTTCTCTTTCCTTTAGAAGTGTTGGATCTCTGCCAAACCATTGCGATAAATGAGGTTGTGCTAGAAATGATTTCCATGAACCCTAGATTTAAAAGGAAGCAAGTAAAATAAATTATATTAGAAGATCAAACAGTAGCTTTGTGGCTAATTACCATTTTTACATAGCTGTTTAATACATCAAAACAGGAGGGAAGGTGCTTTAAATAAAAGACCTCCCCCCTCCCAACCCACCAAATAAATATGATGCAGTGCAACCACAACGTAGGCACTGAAATGAATGTTCCAGAATTGGGCACACAGGTCAGACCCGCAGGAAACCTTTGCAAAGGTTAGCTTTTATTGCAAAAAATGAAATGGCCAGGAGTTATTTTATATATTTCATGGAAAAGAATGCTCTTGATCCACAGATTCTCATGTACAGCAGAGAACCGCTGGCACCCAACTGCAGTCCAGGATTGGGCTCGGTCCCCACTTCCTCCTAACTACTGAAAACAGTCAAAGCCAACCACACTGAGTATCTTTTAAGTGTGAATTATCCTTGGGAGGGACTGTAGCTCAGTGATAGAAGATACACTTTGCATGCAGAATGTCCCAGGTTCAATTCCTGGCATATCCAGTTTGAAAAGGAGCAGATCGCATGCAATGGGAATGACCTCTGCCTGAGATTGGCCACCGCCCAGCGGACTAAACAATAGTGGGTTGGGTCAACAAATAGTCTGACCCAGCATACAACAACGTCCTGTGTTTTTAAGAAGTCAGAACGCAACCTTTTTAGCTGCCAGGGACTGAACCTGGAATCTTCTGCATGGAAAACAAACAAACAAGGATTTGCTAAAACTGAAGACCTATGACCACTTTTTCCCCTTCTGTAAAGGAGCTGTCAGAGGCAAGTCAGGACAGATGTGGTGTAACTGGATAAGAGTGAAAACAAAGGGCAAACAGGCAGGAAACAGACCAGGTAGAACACAGAAGCAGTATGGGTTCAGGAATGGTCAAGGCAGAACAAGTGAAAGAGTCAAGTCAACCTTGAGGTACAGCCAAGAAATACTAATAGGTCCTATTAACAAGCAGCCTTTCCCTGTTTCCTTTTATAGAAGCTGCTGGGAGGCTGGTGCTAGAGAAGTTCAAGTGGCCTCAAGCAAGCCTGCATTCGGAGGCCCTCAACAAAATGCCCACTGATGGTCCCTCCTGAAGGGAGCTGGCAGGCTTAACTGGCAGTAGTGGTGCAACAGCGCTGACCAGCGACAGTGGCAGGCAGTTGGGAGTTGCTGCTTTAATCTCCCACAATGCCCCTGGTGTATCATCACTCCAGGGCATTATGGGAAATTTAAACAGTGACTCCTCCGTTCCATGCACATTTTAAGAAAAAGCCCAAGGAAAATGTCAGCAGTGGGCCCTGCTGAGGTGCTGGCAGCCAGATACCCAAAGATATTTCATACTGATGTCAAAATTGTAAGGCAGGGTGGGGCTGAGAGGGTGACGTTCAGGACATTCATATCCTAACGTCACCAGTGGAGTGCATTTCCCTTTCCCAACCATCAAGGACCAAGGATGTGGAACCAAGGATGGGAAAGGCACACACTGCGATGGCACAGGGGAAATTTCTGTACAGCCTGTGTAGGATGCATTTTGTTCATTTTAATAATATTCTTCATCCTTCCCCAAGCAGGTGTTGGACTACAGCTCCCATTATCCTCCAACCAGCAAGCCATTGGCCAAAACAACAGCTTGGGGAAGGCTAACATACTTGTTTGTATATTTGTGCATATTTTGGATGATCCATTTCTGTTTTAAGTTTTGATTGAGATGGCCTGTGGCTCTAAACAGTAACATTTGTAACACTATACATTATGCAGGGAGCAAGGGAGACCTCGGCACAGGACTGCCATTGTTGCTAACAGCCCCATATTTCTTGCAACATGCAGTTGCAAGGCTTCTTGTAAGGCTACAGGCAGGGTTTATTTTGCTTTTATTCTTCCACAGCACTTAGTTAGGTGTTGTGGAACTTAATAATCATAATCATGCCATATCCCCAGACAACTCTAGCAAATAAGCTATGCAACACTCTTTGGGAAACACAAAATCCCCCAAGGAATTAGTCTTTTATTACAATATATTTTTCCAGTCAATCAATAAAATCCTGTTACAAGGTATAATCCGTTTAACAAAAAATGGATAAGTTTCAGAGCTCAGGTCACTACCATATACAGAAATGGAATGAACAAAGAAATCAACTGAGAATGTTTAATCTTGAAGTGACTTGTAAATAGTAAGCTAAATGAAACGGGGATATATGAAGAAGAATGGTAAACAGCATCCTGGGCTTACTTTGAACTGTTCTGGGGCTGCCACCCTAGAATAACTATGAATAATATGACTGTCACACAGGACTTCAAGCAAAGGATTCTCATTGGGATTTTGATTCAGTTTCTGAACAGCTCCTCGGTGACTTTAAGTGCCTTGCTCAAGGTCACGTAGCAAACCAGTTTCAGGTCCCAGATCACAACTCTGGCTTCAGGCATAGGGAAAATGCAGCAGTGTGAATAAAAGATGAAAGGATGATATCATTAGGAGTGGTAGTCCGCTCTGCCTTTGACCAGTGTAACTTTTCCAAAGATCAGCACAAATACTATTAACACCAATGGAACTTGGGAAGAAGAATTATATGTCTTTACTCATGAAATTTCTTCTTCTTCTTTTAATTGGCTTCCCATTCTTCCAAGGCTGATTAACCACCTGCAATGCCCCAAACTCACTCCAGCATGTTCCAATGACATTGTGACATCTCAAGCTTTTCCCTCTGTGAACAGTGATGGGAATGACAGGGCATAGAGATGTTTGATGGTGCCCTCAAAGAGATGCGGGGAGGGGAGGCACTGCTTACTTCAGGCATGAAAGTTCTGCATGCACAGGATCACAAGACGTGCAAGCCAATATTAGAGCAGATACTTTAATTGTCACCACTACCCCTTTACATTGAACTCAATGGCACTTCTGAGTAGACATGTGTAAGATTGCAGGCTTAGTCTCTCTGACCAGGTAGCATGAATGAGAGTAGATTTACACATGCAAAAAATCAGGCTCATTTCTATCTCTGTGTTAGGAATGCCATGTCAACAACAGCCATTGGTAAAGGTAGGGTGACCATATGGAAAGGAGAACAGGGCTCCTGTATCTTTGACAGTTTTATAGAAAAGGGAATTTCAGCAGGTGGCATTTGTATGCATGCAGCACCTGGTAAAATTCCCTCTTCATCACAACAGTTAAAGTTGCACGAACCTTGCTGCTATTATTATTATTATTATTATTATTATTATTATTATTATTATTATTATTATTATTATTATTATTATTGCCTTTTGTCCAATACTGGGCCTAAAGGCGGCCTTACAAAATTTAAAACATATACATTTTAAAACTTATGAAAAGTAATATACAAAAGTTAAAAATATATTAAATATATTAAAACATTAAACATTTTAAATACATGACAAATTAAAAAGTCCTTAGTATAGATGTAGGCCCAGATTATTTGCCAAAGGCCTGCCGGAACAAAGAAGTTTTTGCCTGCTTCCAAAAGCACATCAAAGAGGGAGCCACTGGTCACTCTGGTTATACACCAGGTGCTGCATGCATACAAATGACACCTGCTGAAATTCTCTTTTCTATACAAGTATTAAAGATGCAGGAGCCCTGTCCTCATTTCCATATGGTCCCCCTAGTAAACAAATTAGATGCATTCATTTTCAGTAATGAATCTCCATATACTATGCCAATGAAAGGCAGCCTAAGGCAGCTGCTGTTTGCAGGACATTTTATTACATTCTCTGTTTACTAATTCTGAAGCTGTATTTCCTTTTGGTTGGCCACTATTACAATTCCCCTGTCAATGCCAAACTTATGCTCTGTTATGTGCATGGGTGGCTGATAATGCTCCCACACTCGTCTGGACAGGTGAAAAGGCTTCTGCCGATTATGGTTTGCCCTGGTACCATGCTTTCACACCATGCAAATGACAGGCTTCATGAGGGGCTGTTGAAATCAAGATAAAAGACAGGAGCAAATATCACATTGGGAGGGACATAAGCATCAGGACTGCAGTGGGAGAGGAAAGAGTTAAACTTCCCCTACCCACCTGCTCTAGTCTCAGTGAATAGCAGGGGGACTATTTGTTTGACAGTGCGTTTTCTGCTGACACATTTAGCATTGTGTTAGCTTGGCCATCAGTGTGCCTAGTGGCACAGCCATTGTGAACTGAAAAATTAGCAAACCTATTGAATCCACAGGCAGTCCAGGGTCCTGTTCCTGTTCAGGGGCCTTTGCTGCAGAAAGAAGCAGGCTCCATCACACTTGAGTCCTGCAAGTGAGCTGAGCTGTGAAAACTGAGAAAACCCTCAACATCACCCCTAAAGGGTGAGTGGCGCTGACAGTTTACTGATCTGGAAACACTGACAGAGTGTCAAAACGTGAGTGTCAGTTTCCCTTAAAGCTCCATTGAGAAGAGTTATCTAAGGACACTGCAACTGTACGGAGCCTTTGGGGGACTTTTAAAAATATATAAATGTTACTTCCATTTTTAAACATTTCTGCCTTTTGTTCCTGGGGGCTGGCGTGACTGAGCTGAGGGATCGTGCTGAATGAAAATTATGAATGGGTGTGGCCTGGTGTAGTGAGGAGGCCTAGTATGAGATCTTTACCAAGCTAAAATATTGCTAACATTTTTTTATTTAGTTTTCCTGATGGATTAAAAATAAATAAAGCACAAGCAGGCACAATTTCCATAAAGAAGTCAGAGATTAGGTGCAGAGGTCTACAGGAAAAACAAAAACTGAGGAGCGAAGGCACGAATGAGAGGGCAGTGGGGAGGGGGGGGGTAAAATACCAAGGGTGCACAAAAGATAGTAATCCCATGTTGTTTGTCTTCAGCATCTGGTAGCCACAGATATATTGTTGCTGAAAAGGAAGGTTTTGTTTTTCGGATAAAATAGAGGGCAGGTATTAGCCCTGATCAGGCATTATGCCTGAACACGGTGGTCTCCAAATGCTTTGGGCCACAGTTGGAAATTTGATAGGGCCTCTTAGGCACTCTCACAAAGTGGCTGCCATGGGGAGGGGCTTACTTGTTCATAAAATGGCTGTCATGGAAGGCATGGCCAGTTGCAAGGCACTCATTTACCAAGAAGGCGAACTGATGTAAAACAAAAGTAACTTGCCCAAGAACCTAATACAAGACAAAGGTGAAAGTCTGAGCTCCAAAATGAAAACCCACTCTTTTGAACTCAAATAAAGATGGCACTGGAGGGCAGCCCTTTGCTTAGTGGTATACTAGCCTCCCAGTTTAAAGTTTAGAAACATAGAACTTAAGAAATTAAATAAAAATCAGTACAAACAGGGAGCCTGGTGAGTGTCAGAGAGGTGTTTGTGAGCGCATTAATGACCATGGGCACCATGTTGGAGACCCCAGTTTTAGTCATGCATGATTTCACCATGGAAAGCAACTCCCACTCTGCTTTGCATGTATGGAGCATGGGATCATGCATGTTGGCCCCACCTCCAGTGGGGCCAACATGCAGGACTGAGTTGATGGGGGTGAGCAGAATATCCCTGTGAGCTTTACATGTGTTACTCTACTCTGTTCAGGATCATTTTTTCTGTCAATTTATGGGTACAAATTATTTTAATCATGAAGACAAATAGAAACCCCTGAAGTTCCATGGTCTTTATGCCCCATTGTTTATGTTTTTAAGAAAACTCTGCTGGCTAGAAACACTGATTTTACACAAAATTCCAGAATTTGGGCCCTTAATTTGAGAAGTGTTTCAGAGAATCAAGCAGACCAACGTTTATTTCTAGAAACGAATTCTGAGCCATTTTGCTATTTCTAGGCAAAAGATGGTGTCTGAGGGCATAGCAAACAAGGAAGGTGCTCATAACAACTCCTTTTGTCTGGGAAAAGAGGCAGCTAAAGTCTGTGCATATTATATATGTACAGACTTTAGCAGGATATATATATATCCCCTACACTTGTCAACTTACACTTCCTCCATCTGACAAAATGGATTCTTTCTTCTTCACGGCATATACGATAATACAATTATTAGTCGTTAAGGCGCCATGGGACTCTTCCATCTAATCTCCCCTTGTAAACTGATGGTCTTAGGCTGTACTCTTTATTAATTTAATACAGAAGGTCAAGTTAACAATCGATTTCATTGAAGTTTTTAAAAATTGCAACAACAGCATAAGGGAAGTGGTTTGCTGAGATTAATCCTAAAAAAAACCACATACTGGACCCTATTATGGGAAAACTCCCATCTTATCTCATGTGTTTATTTTAGATTGGAGGAGGATGTCATTAGATTGGATGTCATTCATGTTCGTTGTAAAGATCTATCTATCTATCTATCTAAGCACCATATATATAATATATAACAATAATAATTTTATATTCTGGATTGCACTCCCTTCGGAGTTGCAACTGGTCTCCACACCCTTTGCAGGCCAGAAGGGAGTCTAGCTGCATCATTTTAACTTGGCTTTTTAAATTGTTGTGGTTTTTAATGTTGTTTTTACTATTTTTCTATGTTTTTCTTTGATTATGGATTTTACATTTTGGATCTTTTGTAAACTACCTTGATTGATCCAGAAAGGCTGTATAGAAATACTATTTATTGTTGTAATCCGCCTTGTGAGGGCCTCCGCACTGAAATGCAGCCAAGAAATGTTTTAAATAAATAAATAAACCACTTTTATAAAAATAAAGCTCCCAGGGAAGGACTTCTTGCCAGCAACAGTCTTTCAAGACATCTCTAGATTAGTGGAATCCTTTGTAAAATTCTCCATATTTATTAATACTTAGCATAACTTAGCATAATTGCCATTTTAAAAATGAGTGTAAAGCGATGTGGGGGAGATAGAAAATATCCTAGCTGTTACTGGCCAATTAGCTTGCTTAACGTATCAAGGAAAATATATTGAAGCTCCTCCTCTTCTCTAATTAGGGAGCTGGGATAAAGAAAACCATTTAACAGCTGGCTTTGTGTCAAAGAAAGCTACTTTGGATAACCGTTTTGTCTTCTGCCTTCTAGCACTAATTATACCATCCTGAAGAAAGCAAGTTGTTTACTGCTCTAATATAACGGTTCCACTAATAAAGGAGAACTGTGGGTTCAAATGAATGAATCTAGAGTCATCCAGGGTGTTTGTGTTTTAAATTGAACATCAAGCAAAAGTGTACACTACGGATTATGTGGAACATTCAGGCCACTAACTTATCGCCAGAGGAATTTATCAAGGATGTATTCTAGCATAATTGGGCACATGCTGATGGCCCACACCCCAGCAGGGGTCTACTGATAACGTACTGTAGGCTTACCCCTCCTCTTCACCATTGCAACCTGCTTGTTCACATGCCACTCATTCTGGCCCAGACAATGGTGGTGGTAAGAACAAGGAGGAGTAGATGTCACTGCCTATATGCTCACTGGCTCTCTGCCTGTCAAGCAAACAAGTGGTAGTAATGATGAGAAGAAGCATGAGGAGCAATAGCAGATAGTGTGGTGAGTAGATAGGAAGGGTTCCACTTCAGATGTCTTGCCAAAGGGCCCTCAAAAATCTGGCCAGCACTGAGCACACCTAACTCTTTTTTGGATTGTTGTCATTGGGCCTGTTCAGATGGCATGCTAAGCCATGGTTAAGCCGCTAACCTTTTGCAGCAAATGGTTAATGACCATGTTAAACCATGGTTATGTAGCCACCATGGTTAGGAATGGTTCTCACGCCATGTTAACTCATGGTTCACATGACACTCTAAGCCATAATGTTTAGCTCAAAATGCTTAACCACCATGGCTTAGCATGCCGTCTGAACAGTTATTTTCTCTTTCCCTGAGACAAAAGAGAGGTGGGGGAAAGCCCCTAATTAATCAGGGGCTCTCTTATTTGCTTTCAACTTGCCTCTGACTAATTGATTAATTGGAGGGTGAAGCAAATTAAGGGGTTTGGTTGTTATATCAGGATTCAATTTCTGTAAACAAGCTATGTGATTGATTTCTTACTGTGAACAGTAGAGTTCTACAGTAGTGATATCTTAGTTGTTGTTTCGGGGGTGGGGGAGGTTGTTGCTGAGTGTCCCATATGTCTTGTTACTCAACTGATATTAAGAGGTTTGACATCAATGAGTGGATTCTTTCCCGAATGACATTGTAGCACTTGGAAAAGGCCGTTGGTTCAGGGTAAAGAAATTCAATGTACTGCACACTTTTCTGAAGCAGTTAAGTAAAGAGGTGGTTTTTCTGGGTTTTATCTAGAGAATTCAGGCAGGAAGACTCTTGCAATTGGGATGAATCAAAACCTTTTCTTCTAAAATGTAATCAATTTGAATACTTTTGTTTCTAATGTGGAGCCTACTTGTTCGGCATCATGAGAATGGCTAAGTAATCTAGCCTGGCAAGCTTGCAATCAGTAGAAATCTGGGATATAGTACTTTTTTTTAAGCTACAAAGTCTGATGGAAAATATAATATCTTTATATCTTACTTCAGCTTTTGCCAACTTGTTGCATTCCAGATGTGTTGGACTACAACTACCATCATCCCCCACCCAGCATAGCTATTGGCTGTGATGTCTGGGAATGATGGGAGTTATCACATTTGAAGGGCACCAATTTAGGATGGCAGCCTTATTAAATTTCCCCCAAGCTGGTGCTGTCTGGACTTCAACACCCATCAGCCCCAGAAAGCATGGCCAATGGACAAAAATTAAGGGAGTTGTTGTCCAAAGCAACTGGAGGGTACTGGCTTGGGGAAGTCTGGTTTAGCACTTAGATGTCCACATTGGAAGAGGAAGACGATATGAAAGAAGTGGAACAAAATTAAAAGGCATTTTTAGAACTGGAAGTTTGCAGGCAACGTCTGGCATCATGCCATTAACAGATAGAACCAGTCAATTACAGTGCCAGCTTGCTCTCAGTCACCCTCCTTTTCCCCCACTTCCAGCTGTCTTCTTTTTTTAGGAAAAGTCTCCAGAGCCAATTGGAAATTATTACAAAGTTAGGCATAGGCAATGCAAATACACAGCTTCTAAAACGCCAATGAAGCTTCGTTAAGTTTTTCAAAGCCTTTCAGTTCCAGCTGCTTCATCTCTGCTTTGTTTGCCTCCAGCTTCATTTAAAAGCAACTACCCCTAATTAAACCAGATCCAAAGTGATTGCACTGCACTAGTCCACAGAGCTGGACAATTCTGTTGCTGTTTGTGCAATAAGACCATCAAAGACGCACCGGCATGTTTTGAGATGTACGGTAGAGAGTCAGATGCAGAGGCCACCTGCCACTAAGTCATCAGTCAACGCCGGGTGAGTTTATGTGGCAGTGCTGATGTATGCTGGGAAATAACACAAATCCTGCATGAAGGAGAAAATGAAACTTGCCCATTTTATCTGTACAAGAGTTTTACAGTTTTATAGAATGTTTTTAATTTTTGTGAACCGCCCAGAGAGCCCCGGCTATTGGGCAGCATAGAAATGTAATTAATAAATTAATAAATAAATAAATATCAGTATAAAATAAGTGGGCAACCTGTAAACCTTCAGATATTTTGGCCTACAACTTCCATCAGCCATCACTAGCATAGCCAATGGTGAAGGATACTGGGAATTGTAGGCCAAAACATCTGGAGGGCCACATGTTGTCCACCCCTGGTGTAAAAGGAGCCATACTTTTTTAAAGTAGAAGAAAACATCCTCTCTCCATTAAGAAGTGAAAAGTCCAAACAGCTATTCTTGTCTTTGTGTGTTCTTTGTCCATTGTTAAAATGCTTCTCCCTGAGCCATTTCATTTATCAAGGAATGTTCAAAGACACTCAAGTGTGTCTGCTGTAACTTCACATTTTCTAGGGCATAACCCTGGCATTGAAAATAATTTCCAGCTTTAAATCATGGATAGAATTGGATGCAATTAAAAACCCTGCACTCTGCAGGGAAACTTTAGTAAAAGTTCCAGATCTTAGCACTGGCATCGAATGGTAACAAGTTACATATAAGTTTGAGTTTTAGCTCAAATTAAATTGGACTCTCCACGGCCACTCCAAAGTGTAGCAATCTGTGCTCAAGTTCATGTCACAAAGCAGTCATACAGTTTTCTCTTGATACAGGAAGCAGTTTGTAACTCAGCTCTAAAAATCAAAATAAATAAGCAGGAAAGCATCAAGACCACATCCCTGTGCCTGATTGTCAATGCAATAATTTATCTCCCTTCTCCATGCACACATGGTTCAATCCACACAACACAGACCAGTAGTATGCTAAGCAACAAACAGAGTGTAGACTATAAATCAATCAAGGTATGTCTCATATTATAAAAGTACCAAATGCAATACAGGGGTTGGGGCAGTTCCAAAACATTTGCTTGGAGGAAGGCATATCAACCATGAACTGAAAAAGCCTTGCTTCTCTATATTGTTCTCTGTTTCCAAATGCTGCCTTGGCTTGGGATAATATTGTGTAGACTGGCTGTCATCAGCTTTGGGTGTCATTCAGTGTTGACCATAGCCTTCTCAACACCAGATCTGGGATTGTGCCATCTTGGAAAAATACCATCTTGGGAGTTGCTTCCCTTCCTTGCCAGTGTGATCATTGACACAATGGAGACCTGCCACCTGTTTGGGATATAGGGGCACTAAATCCAGCTACACACATCCCTCTTGAAAGCTGAAAACATCAACCATCAAAACAATGTTGTAAACCGCCCAGAGAGCTTCGGCTGTGGGGCGGTATATAAATGTAATTAAATAAATAAATAAATAAATAAATAAATAAACAAACCACCTGTTGTGGGGAGGGGGTTGCACATGCAGAGCTTTGCAGGCAGCAGATCTTTGACGTGACTTCAGAGGCTTTCGATCTGGTCCTACCAAACTGATTTCCATCCTCTCAACCAATTCAGGTCACCTGCCCTGAATTGAGCCTTTCTGTGTGGACGCGCAGACATTCTGGCATGCTCAATGAGGAATAACAAAAAAAAACCACTTTGGCTAAAAATAGAGATCCAAGTTGTTGCTTTTTAAACAATGTGTTCAAAATTTCACATTTAAAACTTCAAAATTAAATAGCACTAAATTGGTAGGATCTTCTGCTGTATTGCCAATTTAGGGTTATTGTTTATGCTTTATACTTTTCAACCAGAAACCTCTTGGTCTTTTATAGATAGAGGCAGCAGCAGAAAGAGTGGTTTGCATGTATAACACCATATTTTTCCAGGTCAGTGGGCAGCCTGCTGCTTCCGAATCCCACTGGAAAAGTAATTAGGCTATAAATTAACATTTAAGGAATTCATCTTTGGAGGCTTCTCCAGTGTGGGTTCTCTGATGAGCTGTCAAAGAGTCTTCACCACATGGGCCTCATTGGTTAGAAAGACAATGGTTCTACAGGCATGGAAGGATATTAATAGTCCAGAAATGTATGTGTGGGTTGTGCAGGTTGCTGAGATGGCAACAAATGAATTGATAGCATTTCAAGAGAAGACACGAGATAAAGGAATTATAATGAAATATGATTTGCATTTATGGATTATATCACTAAGCAGAGAACTGTGAAATGAATAGATGTAAGGTTCATATATCGTTACGTTGTGCTATGCATGTTATGACATGAACAAATATGTTTAATATGTGCCAGGCTGGGTTTTATAGAATCACTTTATTGATTAGCCTATAATGTATAAGATACAGAAAATAAAATTAGAAGCTATTAAGGGGCTATTAAGCAGCTATTAAGGGGCTGCAGGGAAGGCATGCCACAGGTTTCAGGTAAAATTCCTTCTCTCTGCCTCATACGGCTTTTGATTTAATTTTTAAAAAAAACTTGGACAGCCAAGGGTGTAGAGAGGCATGGGGGGTTAGAAGCAAGGGCAGGTCTAAATATGGAGTTAGGAGTTAAGAAATAGAGTCAATGGTTTGGTGGGACTAGCACCAATAGGTGGCCTTTTGAAATGGAGGACAGGTCTTCTGTATCTTTAAAAGTTGCATTGAAAAGGGAATTTTAGCAGGTGTCATTTGTATGCATGCAGCATACCTGGTGAAATCCCCTCTTAATCACAACAGTTAAAGTTGCAGGAGCCCTGCCCATTTTTCTACCTGGTCATGCTAGGTAGGGCTCCTGAAGCTTTAACTGTTGTGACAGAGGGAAATTCACCAGGTGCTGCATGTGTATAAATGGCACAGCGGCTGAAATTCCCTTTTCCAATACAACTGTTAAAGATACAGGAGCCCTGTCCTCCTGTTCACCCTATGCACTGAGCCTAATTGGTTCATTGTCCAGTGAAACATTGGCCCGAAAGCAAGAAACACAGTGCCACATATTTAATTTGCTGAGCTGGCAACCTTACTGCTCTATGAGACGAAATGTGCTTAGAATATTATATAAGCTGATTGAATGGGGTCCTCCTCATTTTATTTATTTATAATGCCACTTTTCCGCATGCATCAAAAACAGTAAATCTCTCTCCCATACCCCCTTTCTCTCAAAATAGAACTAATACTAAAAATAATACTAATACTAATACAATGGCCGTGTTCAGACAACACGCTAAGCCATGGTTAGTCCGCTAACTCTTTTGCAGCAAATGGTTAGTGAGCATTTTTAAACTGCAGTTATGTAGCCACCATAGTTAGGAATGGTTCACACAACACACTAAGCAGTTTATGGAAAGTGGATTGTGCCCTAACAGTTATCAGTGCACTTCAGAGTAGGAGCTTCTCTACATTGAGGGAAATCACATTCTTTATCCGGAGCTGTCGTGCTTCTTGTTTCTTCAGCAAGATTGATACAAAGTGATATGAATTGGATTACACGGGAGGAGAGGGGTGAGGGAAGGTCCTGCTCTTTTAAATGGCAGACACAGTTGAATCAAGGGTAGGGTGACCAACTGTCAGGATTTCCCCGGATTTGTCCTGGTTTTTGTTCTTTCCATGGTGTCAGGGGGGATTTTCTATAATTTTCAATAATGTCCTGGAATGACACACCTTCCCCTTTAAGGCTGCCATTAGCATGGCAGGAGGGAATGACATGCTTTCTTGAGGCACATCATTCCCCCACCCCGAGCTCCAATTGAGGTCTTAAAGAGGAAAGTGGGTCATTCGTGGACATTATAGAAAAGGCCCCAATTGGAGTGGATGGTGGTGGTGCAGAATGAAATCCTTTCCCCTCCTCCACTCCAATCGGGTTCTTTAAGGTGGCGGGGGAATAACATACTTTCTGCGGGACTCAGAAAGCTGCTTCCCCACACACACACTAGGTGTCCTCTTTTTTGGTTTCCCAAATATGGTCACCCTAATCAAGGGAGCGTCTCCCTCCCTGGCATATGCGCAAAGGATGGGGGTTTCTTGTTGTCTGTTTCCTCTTAGCCCACAGGAAAACCGGGACTTACTTCTGAGTAGAAGTAAGATTTTCCTGTAAGTTTACAACCCTCATCTCACTTATTGGAAGTAAGCCCCATTGAACACAATGGGCCTTACTTCTGAGTAAACACATGGGAATCAGATCTGCCTCCCTCTATTCAAAGTCCTTCCTTTCATGGCAGGTTCATAGCGCAATGCCAGCTTACACTCTGCTGATTTCATGCTGTTAGAAGTTTATTCCAGTTTATCTGTGATGTATTTTAAAATGGAATAGGGGGTGGGGACTACGGGAGACCTCCTGTTTGATTACAGCATCATTAAATTAGGGTGACCACATGAAAAGGAGGACAGGGCTCCTGTATCTTTAATGGTTACATAGAAAAGGGAATTTCAGCAGGTGTCATTTGTATATATGGAGAACCTGGTGAAATCCCCTCTTCATCACAACAGTTAAAGGTGCAGGAGCTATACTAGAGTGATCAGATTTAAAAGAGGGCAGGGCACCTGCAGCTTTAACTGTTGTGATGAAGAGGGAATTTCACCAGGTTCTCCATATATACAAATGACACCTGCTGAAATTCCCTTTTCTATGCAACCGTTAAAGATACAGGAGCCCTGTCCTCCTTTTCATACGATCACCCTAATTAAATAGACCCGGAAACTTCCATGAGTGGCCAGAAACGAACGTGCTATAAATAGCACGTAACACCTAGATCTAGCCTGGGTATAGGTGATTCAAACATGAAACCATTTTAAGGAACAGCAGCGCTTACAAAGCAAGGATCATACTTGAAGTAGTGCAAAGTCAGCCCCCCATCTCAACTTTCACATTGGCCATTTGGCCCTCTGCAAACATGCAATGCCATTTCCAGCAAATTTAGCAGGGGCGGGGAATCTATTTTCAGGGTGTCAGAAGCTTATCATCATGATTTATGTGAGAGGAAATGGCAGCACCAGTGTCAAGGGTAGACATAGTCAGGCATCTGCTGAGGCCCACACCCTAGAATGGGCCCACTGACACAAGCTACCAGGACCTGTTCCTCCTCTCCAACACTGCAACCTGTTTGTTCCCCTGGCCCTCATTTCAGCCCAGGCAATGGCGGTGGTGAGGAGGAGGAGCTGGAGACACCACTACCTACTTGCGCACTGGCTCTCTGCCTGTCAAGCAAGCAAAGTGGTCGCAATGGTGAGAAAGAAGATGAGCAGCAAGAGCGGCTGATGAAAATGGCAGTGATAAGGTAGGCTCACTGAGGGAGGGGGCCCATTGAGGGTGTCTCACCCAGGGGCCCTCCAAAGCCTGCAGGTGGCACTGGCAAGCGAGTATCTTTTCCCTCCCTACACTGCCTCCTGACATTGTATTATTCCAGTTGGGCCATTCCTTAAGACACTGCAACTCCGCTGGTCTGCTTGAAGCAGCAGCAAAGCTATGGCAATGGTTAAAAGACAGAAAGAAACTGGAATCCTCTTTTGCCTCCTCTCAGAAATCATACTGAGAGCCAGTGTGGTGTAGTGGCTAGAGTGTTGGACTGGGAGTCAGGAGATTTGGTTTCTAGTCCCCACTTGGTCATGGAAACCCACTGGGTGACTTTGGGCCAGTCACAGACTCTCAGCCCAACCCACCTCACACGGTTGTTGTTGTGAGGACAAAGTGGAAAGGAGGAGGATTATGTATGCCGCCTTGGGTTCCTTGGAGGGAAAAAGGTGGGATATAAATGCAATAATAAAATAATTAAATAAATACTGGGAAGTCTCTCGGACTCCTCAATTAAAGAAATTCCACTTCTAAAATCAGCAGAAAAGTTTCCTGGGAAGACTTTGGCCCAGCACTGACTTAAAGGGTCCCAGTATTGGGCATGCTGGCTAGCGCTGAAGGCAATTGCACTCCAACAGCATCTGGCAGACCACACATTCCCTACTGCTTCATACTAGGCTTTCTAAACAGTCATCTGTACTCTATTCAGAAAAGGGATGAACACCTAGTAAGATAGGAGGGAGGGAGTGGAGTCTGGCCTTCCCTGCCCAGAATGGTTGTTTATGGCTCTGGACTGAACTGAAGAAACACGATGAGATGGAGCCATCTTAGCTCCTTTGCATAGCTCCGCCACGCCAGCCCCATTGTCCTTGATGGAGTTCAATAGCGCCGTGACTGCCCTTATCTGCAGTGTGTATTGTGATTAGAGCTATTACAGGGCAGATCAAATTAATTAATAATAATGGCTTGACACTGATTATCGTCTTTAGCCCACAGAGCTGCTTTAATTACACCAAGAGGTTCGCCTGCTGGGATTACAGCTTCCAGAAGGTGCCTTCCTAAATGGAAAAGGTGTGTTTCCGCCACTGACATTAAAACATAATGGGGAAGGGAACTTGTACATCCCTCTGTTGTGCTCAGCTTGATAGAGAGGCTGCAACTTCCTCTCTCCTGAGGTGACTAAAGATTGTCTCCAGAGGGGAATCCATACATTGAAAAAATTGAAAGAGAAGAACCAGTGCAATGTAGTGGTTAGCGTGTTGGACTGGGACTCGGGAGACCAGGAAACAATTCCCCACTGGGCCATGAAGCTCATTGCGTCACTATGGGGCCAGGCACTCACTCTCAGGCTTAACCTACCTCATTTTATCATTGTTGTGACGATAAAATGGAGAGGAAGGGGATCATGTATGCTACTTTGGGCTCCTTGGACAAAAAGCTGGGATATAAATTGAATAAATAAATAAGAATGTGTGAGAGGGTTGTGGGGATGAGTAGACTCCTCCCAACAATTGTGGGCTTGGTGGCCATGCCTCTTCCAGTGCTAGTCCATAAAAGGAAGCTACATACATAGACCCCACTTTTTGAGGGTAGACTAGGGATCTATCATCCCTAAAAACAAATCGCCCGGCAAAATTAATAAGTACTAGAACCTGAACTGAATAGGATTGCCAACAGACCAGGAAAAGACTGCAATGCCCTGCTCTTGTGCCTGGAACAGCAGCTTGATGTACAGAAATCAACAAATGAAGCTGTTCACATTGTGGAGGGAAGTATTAACACTTACCAGTCTGTTAAAGGTGCAGCTATAGTGGCCAGTTTAAAAGTTGGCAACCCTCACCTAAATGATGATCCCCATGAATATTTCTAGCATCTCTCCCACCCTACCCACACAGAAAGAGCCCCCTTCTAATTTATGTTACGTTTGTCTACATATTTTCATTTTTCTGCAAATAATGAGAGCTAGAAACTTGTCCTTTAAAAATAACCGCTTGAATACTTAGTATTCTGTAAAAACTAGGATAGCCTGCCTTACAGAGGTTCCCCAAGATAGCGATAGTCAACTACATTTCTGAGCTGCTTAAGCATGGACTGCATAATGTCAGACTTGTTTCTAAACAGCATTAGGCAAACAGTTTAGCAAACAATCTTTCTCCTCAGCAGGATTGGTCTTCTCACAGATTTCCCCCATACTCCAGGGAGTAAATTATCCATTTTGTTCCTTTCCACAGTAGGATTGCCACCTTTTAATTTATTACTGTGCCTTTATTAGCAGCCTTGTTACTTAGCAGCTGAAGCAAGCATTTATGAAAAGGTGAGAAAAGCTTCACTCACTTCATTTTTGTTGTATTGTGATGACCTGGTGTTATAAACAATAAAATTGAACTAAATTACGTTTTATCCAGCAAGTGGCTGTTAAATTATATAACACCCTCAGTGTGCACAGAACTTTACGGAGGACTGGTCTCTGCCTCGGAGGAGCTTACAATCTAAAATTTGACACTGGGGAAACAGTAAAGGGAGAGAGCAGTGAATGCAAGCATTAAGAGGACCCCAACATATTTCAGTTGTATTTGCTTAGGCTGGAGGTGCTTTCAGATGAGGCTTTTATTGTGCAATTGCACTGCCTCATTCATGGAATTTTATGGGAGGACCACATATCACCATCTTCCATTGAAGCCTCCTGGAATAGATGCACAAAGTAGCAGTAAGGATGTACAGATTTCTGTTAAATCCATTCCGTCTGTGTTTCACAGATTGTCAGGCACTTTCATTCTATTGCCTGCTCATTGATAGAATGAGATTTTTTCCACGATGTATGAGAAATTAGTTCCACTTTGCGCAAATTTGCACTTGTGCAAATTTGCGCAAATCCCCCTCCCCATGTAAAAACAAACAAACAAAGAAAAACCAGTCTGCAAGTCCATGCAACTTGGAAAAATCCAGGCTGCTGCAGAATCTGCCGTCCAAATTCATAGAAATCCCAACTCATCATTTGAATCCATTGCAGATTGCTTTGACATCCCTACATACCAGTTTTCTGACTGGTATGTAGGGTCATACCAGTCAGAATGGTATGACAGGCTAAGTGACAGGAGGGCACAAGAACAAGGTGGTTGTCCCAAAGGCTTTACAGAAAAGGTGGGTTTTGAGGAGGAATTTGAATGAAGTGAGAGAGGTGGCATTGTAATGTTTCAGGTATCTATAACCAGGATGAGGAGAGTCAGATTAAAATCACTCCAGAGACCCATGAACAGAATTTACTTTAACAGAATTTACTTTAAGAAGATTTAAGAAATACTAACATGAACGAAACAATTAACAAAATGATGAATCAGCTCTATTCAACTCTTTCCTTCAACCCACAGTTCTCTTTCAGGTACCAGTGTCAGGTTTACTGGACCAGCAACAGATGTGTATTTTGTTCATTTATCTCTCTTGCAGAGGCACACTCTTCAGTAAACTGCAGCCTGTCGCCTTCGCCTTCTCACAACGTTGTTGATTTCTCCTTCTTTTCTTCCCTCTTTCTCCTCCTCTCCTTCCATCTCTCTCTCTCTCTCCCCCTCCTCTTCTCTGCCCTTTTTCAACAGAAGCTTTGCTCCTCCCTCATTCCATTCTATGCCCCTCCCACTTTATTCAGCCATCATTCCGAGGCCCTCAGAGACAGGCATTACAGCATCAGGCAGGGGTTCTGGAAGACAGTTCAAAGCACACGGGGCAACAGGAAAGAAAGAGGCAGATTCTTTGGGTGGAGGAGGGGACCTTCAGGCAGTAAAGCCCCCCCTGTCTTTTCTCATGCTCCCCTCCCCCACAGCTGCTATATTCCAGGAGCATGATTTTGCTTTAAAACAAGGTGAAAATTCCCTGTGCACCTTGTTTTACTGCAAAATTGCCAGAGAAGGGTGATTTTGCTGCTGAATTCTCACAATAAATTTGACAGTGCAGTGGGGGTTGGGGGTCAGCAGTGCAGCCACTGGTGTATTCTGTGGGGTGGAGGAATGGACCCCAGATCTCTGGAAGTTGCCCACCCTTGCAGTAGAGGATGGGGGGCCCAAAGGAGCAAAGTTCAGAGGCAAAGCTCTGTGGAACATATGAATCTGCCTTATACTGAGTCAGACCATTGGTCCATTTAGCCCAGTATTGCTAACACAAACTGGCAGCAGCTCTCCAGGGTTTCAGGCATGATTTGCTTCCTTGCTCTACCTAGAAAAGCTGGGAACTGAACCTGGGACCTTCTGCATGCAAAGCAGGTGCTCTGTCACACTGAGCTATGGTCCCCTATGGGAACAAGAGCAGAGAGAGAAGGGGATGGGAGGCCATAGAGGGCTTTGAAGGTAAGGACAAGGTGTCTGTGCTGGATCTATGAGAGGACAGGAAGCTGGTCTATAAATTTCAGGAGGGGCATCACGTGAACAGAACGAGGTAATGATTTTTGCAGCAGATTGCTGGATAGACATGACCAGAACAAGGTGAGACCACAGAAGAAAAGATTGCAATGGTCTAGGTGAGAGTTGACCAGGGCATGGAGCACAGGTTTTGCCAAGGGAATAGAGAGGAAGGGGCTGTGTTGTTGTTGTTTGTGGGGGCTTGCAATGTTGTAAAGGGACCATGTTGTGACATGATCGCAGATAAAGCCAAGGGGAAATTGTCAATTTAACAAATGGGTGGTAATATTGTCAATGGACAAGGAAGACATCTGGAGAGAGGAGGGAGATATGGTCCTGACCATATTGAATTTGATATTCCAAGAAGAATTAGCAGAAATGGGCTTGGAGTTGCAGGATTGGAGTGAGGAGGACAGTTCAGAGAGAGAGAGAGAGAGAGAGAGAGAGAAATGGTTGTCATCTTTATACAGGTGGTACTGAAAGCCACAGGATTTGATGAGGCCACCCACATAAGAACAGACTCCAGGAGACCATAAAAGGGAATCAAGTAGGAGAGAGTGATCAGTGGATCACCGTAACAACACTATTCTATGCTCTGTCTTTCTGTAATTTACTCATGAGGGTGGTGGTGGTGGTTTTTAACTTCTTTACTCTTCCATAGCCTCTTAGCCCATGGTTAAATTGTGCATTGCGAGGCTTTGTCATTTCAGCTCTTCTTCAACCTTAAACAGTCAGGAATGCTGACTTTTTGTCCTACACTTGCCTCCAGAAAGCCTGTGAGGCAGAGAGAATGAGGTTAAAGTTTCCCTTTTAATGAGCAATTGGTGGAGCTGCGGGAGCATGGCTTTGTTTTCATGTGATGTTAAAGGTTCTGAAGGAGATTAAGGGGAGCAGGCCCTGTGAAAGGATTAGCAGATCTGTGTGTTCAGTCATCTCTTTAAATTATTATCCCCCTAATTGCCAGTGTGATGAAAGTCCACTTGGCAAGGATCAGAAAGAGACAGAGCAAGCAATCAGGCCTCAAGCAAAGGCTGGTGCTGGTGGTGCTGGGGAGGGCCCCCCGAGGGGGGGGCTCCCGTTCTGTGCCTGATCGACAGAGCACTTACCTTGTCATTACCAATTCATGAGGCCAGAGTTTTCTTGGGTCGACATCAAGAGATCTAGGAGAGCAGATGCTTGAAATGAGGTACTGCTTGGTCCTGCAGCCTGGCTTCTATCTAAGGTGGCCACTAGGGAATTGCCAAAAAAGAGGGCAGGCATCAGCAAAAATGAGGACAAGAGAAGGTACTGATTTGCATGACATTTGCATATGCTAATTTACATGTGCAGATGTAAATTTAGAAATAATTATAATGCATATAGACATGCAGTTCAATGCACCATAGTGTAGAAGAAAGTGAACCGTGTGCCTTGCTCAGTCTGCCATTGAGGTGCTGAGGAGGGTAAGATCAAGGCCCCTGGTCTTTCCTCTGATTGTTCTTGATGTTTAAACCAGATGTGGACAGGGCAGCCCTTCAAATAGAGGACTGTCCCCTGTAAAACAGGACACATGGCCATCCCACTTAGTATCCCTTTTGCTGCAGTTATTATAATTGCAGACCCACTCTGTTTTGATAGTTCTGTAGTTAGCGGCAGAATTTCCTGACAGGTCAAACAGGACAAACCTGAACTATCAACCTCTGCTGCACAAATCAGATTCACAGCTTAATCCTATGCATGTTGACTCAGAAGCAGTTCTATGGCATTCAATGGGGACTTAATCCCTATAAGAAGTGTGTTCAGGATTGAATCCATAGACTGTTCCATTTTCTGATGCTGTTTCCTGTGGCTGCTTGTCTCTCTGTCTAGGTCCAATCCCTGTTACAATGCATGAGTTGATCATTCAGTGGGCTTCTGGTTCATAACTTACATTTCTCCTATATTAAGCACCTACTAGCGAATTCACATGCTGAGTTATGATGGCTGTGTAGCCAGAATGGGGCTACTGAGAAACAAGAGGGAGTTATCAGCTGCTTGGGAAAACCCCAAGGTTTGCAGAAGTAGAAAAAATATATTCGGGGGTGGGGAGCTCTAAGCAGGAAACCCTACCCCACGAAACTCAGCCCAATGAGGACTGAGCATGCTCAGTGGCCACAGAATGCTGAGTGTCTGTTGGAGGGGCTAATGGAATGGAGTATCTAGAAAGAGGTTGTGGCTGGCTGGAACACTAAACAGAAGCATTATGTACTGCAGCATTTTGTTACAGTTCCACCTTGTAATAGACAATTTTCAGCATACCATCTCTTTGTCATGCTGTGGGTTGTTCTGCTCCCACAATGGTGGTGATGGGGGAAGAGTACACCTTACCGGGCTCGAGCCCAGGGTGCAACTCCATTACCATGAGCTGGGCGGGGTGGGGACAGAATGAGGTTAAATTGTAGAACATGCTTGAAGATGTGAACTTTTCTGCACTCGTGATTCCTTACTTACGGTTGTTTAAAGATTCTTTTGATGATGTCATGACTCTCCAGTTTTGCTTCTGTTTTTTGTTTGTTTGTTTTCAGAACACTTTCCCAGTTGTTTTTAGAATGCAGTAAATGGGGTATTCTAAATGGAGTATTATTACTCAAAACACTGTTTCTACTGGTGTATTTGCACTATTCCACTATAGCACAGCAGCTCCACCTAGAGCTTAAGTAGTGGAAAAGCAGGAAAGGAAATCGAATCTTGGTGTGGTGTTCAGAGCTCAATTCTGCGATAAAACTGAAAGTAGATGCAGTGATTAGAAGTCTCATGTAGAAAAGTTCTCAATCTGTGTACTTATTGTCAGGGACTTTTAAGATTTGCTGGAGCCAATCAGAAGAGCTGCAGCTAGAGCCAAACAAGCAACATTCTGAACTGTAAGGGTGCGTCAAGACAGAATTTCACAGAGGAGACAGTCATTGCCGTATTCCACTCATAACCCTTCTGAGCTTCCCTCTTTTTTCTTACCACAAAAAATCCATTACGGGGTGTGTGGGGGAGGCTGAATTGCTGCCTTCTGTTGGGTAGCACTAGGAGCACTCTGTCTGGAAGCACCTCGATCTGATGGCCAAGAACAACAGAACAATAGCTTTTAATTTAAAAGGCAGTGCCCAGCCAGTTATGAAAGTGCAACTTTCCAAAACCAGTCAGGCTAGAGCAAATTTTTACTGAAGAGGGGGGCTGAGATGAAGATGCCGATGCCCATCACAATGATTTGGGATGTAGCCACTGTAGGCTTCCAGGATAGCCCAAGAGTGTAAAAGAAACTTATTGAATGTGACAACGGCTAATGCAATGCAACACTAAATGTCAGGGTTGCAGAGTTCATACAGAGCACACACACACCTGGTTTTTCACAGCAGTTTGTATCAAGGGCTAAAGCTGTGAAGGCAAAACATAATAAAAAATTATCTCACTCTGTGGAGCATGGAGTAGGTTGTGGCAATAGTGCAATGGCATGAAAGCAGTTGAACATTGTTTGTAAAACTGTAGTCAGTTAATAACCCCATCTGCTGAAGTAGAATATTAGAGGGAAAGGGAGGGGGTGAGAAATTTGCTATGTTGAGTTATAAACCACCCAGAGAGCTTTGGCTATTGGGCAGTATAAAAATGCAATAAATAAATAATTTTTATGGATTTACCATATTCGCAGCTCTCAAGAGTTTCAGCAAGCTGAGATAGAGTTAGCAATAGGAATGTGCATTTTTGCAAGCTTTGCGGTGCAGCCCACCTTGGGGAAGAGGGGAGCACATCAATTGAATTTGCATGTGAAAGGAAGTGCGTGTATTTGAGAGCCAGTGTGGTGTAGTGGGTAGAGTGTTGGACTGGCAGACGGGAGATCCAGGTTCAAGTCCCCATTTGGCCATAGAAGCCCACTGGGTGACTTTGGGCCAGTCACAGCCCAACCCACCTCACAGGGCTGCTGTTGTGAGGAAAAAATGGAGAGGAGAGGAGGGTTATGTATGCCGCCTTGGGTTCCTTGGAGGAAAAAAAAAGGTGGGATATAAATGCAATAAATAGAAAATGAATAGAAATAATAATAAAAAAAGCTTCACATGAAACCACATTTCAGCAATGTAAAGTACCTGAGGAGAAAATGTACTTGTTTACAACACTCACAAATCTGTGCATTTGGGAAATGAGCACAAAGTATGATTTCAGTATGGATTTTTAAAAATCAATACATTGCAAGCCCATGTGGACATGGGACAGAAAGAGATGGGCCTTAAAAACCTGACAATCTCAGCGCATCATCAGGCAAGCATTTAATGGCACACTCACGACTGGCCACTCACGGTTCTTCGTGGGACATTTTGAAAACACCGCGTTCCTCCTGCTCATCTCCTGCTCCTTCTGCTCTTTTTTCCGTCACAGAATAAGACCTGGAAAATCTGATTTTACATTACTATAACATTACTTAATGAAGAAGCTGTGTGATAAAAATGCCCACTGAATGGGTCACATGGCCACTGCTTACTTCCTCTTGCTTCCCCGTGTGAAGAAAGGGGAAATTGCTCATCCCTATTGTGGGACAGAAGCAGGAGACAAAGCAATGGTAGGGAAATGTGATTCCCACCCACCCCTTGTCTGATGAAGCTCTCATCGAGTCTAAGATTGACAGCTCCATCCATCCCTAATATATCACAGCTCAATACTAGCAGACATGCTTGGCAGGCCAAAAGTTCTCGGGCTTACCCACTGGTGTCTTCATTAAAATCAGGTAATAAATAAATGTGGGGTCTGATCTATCAGCATTTGAAGGACCCCCATTCTCCCTGTCTTCGTTATTTGCACGGAGTTTTCTTTGCGTGTTTTGTTGAAATTGACTTGACTTAATCTGAGAAGACCACATTTGCTGAAGCCTCATCTGTCAACAGGTAAAGTCTGAATCGCCTGCAAATCAGTACTGAAAGCATCCGAGAGCTGTTGGCATGCAGCTCCTCCTTCATAGCAGCCCGGCCATTACAAGAGAATCTGCTGATCCCCAGGGCCACTCTGTGTCAGGAATTCATGTGTTGCACCTTTGCCGATACAGTACAACAGAAGCAGGTCAGCTGTGCTTTTTTAAACCAAAACAGCAGCGCAGTTTGCTGGAGCCAAGTGCACACAGTTCTCAGTCACTGGCAGTGTAAACACAGATGACCAGGCCAGGTGTATGTTCTCAGCAACAGGTATTGACCTTTGCAGCCATCCGTTTGTAGAAATCCAGCGGAAAGCCATTTTCTGGGAGCTGCTGCTCATGTTATTTCCCCCATAGAGATGCTGATGAAAACTACATTTCTGTACTGAGTGATCCACTTGAGTTTTCTATATGCATTTGCCTCCAAGGTCAATAAGAAATTGGCTATTGTTGGTATGTTTTTCTTTTGTTTTTTCTCTCTTGTAGTCTGTGATTTAAGGGCAAACAATGGAGCCTAAAGCCATGAACTAAAGAAATAGGGCAGAACCACATGCTGGTTGTTGATTTTGTATTGGCAGCTCTAACTATGCCAACTGTGACCCTACCTGGATCAAGATAACTTGGCCACTGTTACCCATGCTCCCATTTAAACGATTGGAATGTGGTTTGGAAAATGCAGTTGGTCCAAAATAGGGCTGCAAGATTAGTAACTGGGACTGGCCATTTTGATCATATTTTGCCAATGCTTTGCAGGGCCGGTGCCAGACTACTTTGCGCCCTAGGCAAGGCGAGCTACTTGCACCCTCCCCCACCCCCCAAAATGCCAACTTTGATTTTTAAGAACAGATGTTTTGTAGAAAAAATAAAAAGCACAAAAATTAGTGTTTTTTTTTTATAAAAAACACAACAGCTAATTTGTGTAAAACTGTGACCCTTTAAAGGTCAGTACTGCGCCCCTCTGAGATTTGCGCCCTAGGCGGCTGCCTAGTTGGCCTAATGGTAGCGCCAGCCATGATGCTTTGCCAATGCTGCACTGGCTCCTAGTCCATTTCTGGGCCCAATTTAAAGTGCTGGCTTTAACTTCTAAAGCCCGTAACAGCATGGGACCAGTTTACCTTAAAGATCACTTTCTTCCGCATATACCTCTTCAGAGGCCCTGCTCCATGTACCCCTAACTGAAGTTAGGTGGGTGGTTCCAGGCAGAGGGCCTTCTTGACGGTGGCATCCTAGCTGTGGAGTAGCCTTCCCAGAGAGGCTCACCTGGTGCCTTCTTTATTGTGTTTTTGTGCCACGTGAAGACCTTCTTATTCATCCAGGGAAAAATGGGTGGGAGGGTGCTGTTGCACTCATGTCCGGTTTGTGGGTTTCCTATCAACAGCTGGTTGGCCACTGTGTGAACAGAATGGTCTGATCCAGCATGGCTCTTCTTATTGACCCATCCTTTTGGTAGATTGGTTTGAGAGGCCTGGTATATGTTTCCTAATGTGCTAATATGAAAAAGAATAAGTGGGAAATATTTAGGGTGACCATATTTGGGAAACCAAAAAAGAGGACACCTAGTGTGTGTGTGGGGAAGCAGCTTTCTGAGTCCTGCAGAAAGTACGTTATTCCCCCGCCACCTTAAAGGACCCGATTGGAGTGGAGGAGGGGAAAGGATTTCATTCTGCACCACCACCATCCACTCCAATTGGGGCCTTTTCTATAATGTCCATGAATGACCCACTTTCCCCTTTAAGACCTCAATTGGAGCTCGGGGTGGAGGAATGATGTGCCTCAAGAAAGGCATGCCATTAGCATGTCATTCACTCCTGCCATGCTAATGGCAGCCTTAAAGGGGAAGGTGTGTCATTCCAGGACATTATTGAAAATTATAGAAAATCCCCCCTGACACCATGGAAAGAACAAAAACCAGGACAAATCCAGGGAAATCCTGACAGTTGGTCACCCTAAAATATTTGACCACTTAAGAAGACCTGATATGGTCAAAATGTGTTTGGTGTGTTTTACATATGATTACTTTTATATTATGCATTTGAGTGATATAGTAAGTTCATATTTAAATTTTTTGAAGCTATAAATTTGATATATGTTTTATTTTGTCTATTTTTATTACTTTATACATCGCAATTTGTCTTTTTTTGTTGTTGTTGGGATGTACTTCCATGGCTGTGTGTGTTTAGAATCAATACACCTTCATGCATCTTTAGCACCAATTTCAACTCTGTCTTTCGTCAGTCATAGTAGCTAATATTAAAATCTCACTCTGTCTCATTTCTATCAGAATAACTCTAGGAAACTCTCATAAAAAAATCAACGTGTCATTTCCTTGAGTGTTTCAGTCTTGGACCGGATGTGTAAAATAGTATATTGTATTAAAACACCTGTTGTTGTCTTGGTGTGAAATTCTCCCGCAAGGCTTGCTCTAGTGGCTGTAGGTAACTCGTGCACTGCAATAGCTCCAGAGCTATTTTCTATGCACAATATTGACACGCTTTTACCTGATGCAGTTCCTGGCAGCCTACCCTAATCTACTCTCCAAATATTTTGAACTACAAATCCCACCATCCCCAGGATGATAATTGTGAACCACCCAGAGAGCTTCAGCTATTGGGTGGTATAACAATGTAATAAATAATTAAATAATGGGATTTTAAGTCCAACACATCTGGAGGGCACCAATTATGATGGTGGGCACCAGGTTGAGGAAGGCTGCCTTAGGACAGGGACAGTAGCTCATTAGTAAAGCAGCAGAAGGTGCCAGGGTCAATCCCCACCACCTCCAGGTAGGGCTAGGAAGGAATCCTGCCTGAAACCCTGAAGAGCCACTGCCAGCCAGGGTCAACAATACTGGACTGGATGAATCAAACTTCATATAAGGCAGATTCCTATCTTCCTATAACACCATAAAGAAACATTTAATCTCTTGAGTATATGTGCGTGAGAGAGTGTGTGTATGCGTGTATGTAGATAGACAGAGAGGCAGGTTCTATGCTGACGGATCTTGCTCTTTCAATACAATTTTCAGTTCACCGTCCTCCCACTGTTCCTAACTGACAACCACAGCGGGAAGTTTTACAGCACTGTCCATCATTCATTACTGTTAGAGCTACTTTCTGCAGATGAAAGACATGGAGGCAGCTGCGTGCTGCATATGAACATGGGATTTCAAAGGGGGAGAAATGAAGAAAACTGAGAAGAGGTCATTCCCCCACCACCACCCCCTTTTCTTCTTTTTCATTCATTGCTGAGTCGTATCACAACTTTATATCAACTTGGCAAATCTAGTGAAACTTCACTTCCTTGCTGTGGTCAAAATTCTAATGGTCCTAATAAGAATGGCTCCACACTTGACACAATACTTTTAATGACCACGGGTATTCTGATGTGCCACCAATGTTTCCTGCAGCAAACACCTGAGTGTGAATGTCAGATGGGTGGCCTTTAACACCCACATAGAGTCACTTAAGAGCCCTGATAGGTATGTTGCTCTTTCCAACCAGTGTAAATGGGTGTTGAAGGATTCAACATCCATTGTTCACACTTTCTGTGTGCAGCAGCAAGCACCAGTATAACACACTTCTCATGGTAGACATATTTCTTGTGGGAACACAGTGCCATGTGAAGCATGAAACTGCTGCATGTCTTCCCCTACAAAAGTGCTAACATGTGCATATGGTGGACGCAACCCATCAAGATAAGCAGTGGGAAATCCCAATCACTTAGTGGGAGACATTTAGGATCCAATTCTCTGCTCACTTCCCTGGGAGTAAGCCCCTTTGAACTCAATGGGACTTACTTTTGAGTAGACATGTATAGGAGTGCGCTGCTGACCGCTCAGCATGCCTGAGTTCAATGGGGCTTACTCCCCAGTAAGTGTGTTTCTGAACCCAATTCAAAGTGCTGGTTTTAACCTTTAAAGCTCTAAGCAGCTTGGAACCTAATTACTTGAAGGATTGCCTTCACCTAGATCAGCCTGCCTGCAGTTTAAGATCAGAAAGAGAGGCCCTTCTTATTTGCCCATCTGTGAGAGCAATTAGGTGAGTGTCCACAGGGAAGAGGGTCTTCTCTGCAGTGGCCTCAAAGCTCTGGAACAAACTCTCATCAGAAGTCTGCCATGCACTGTTATTGCTGCTATTGTTGTTCATGCTGGTGGGAATCTACACTGTTATTCTAACGTTTTGAATGGGTTATTGTGACGCACAATGTCACGTGACCCTGGTCTCTAACGTTGTAAATGAGTTGTACTTACAGGTTCTATTTCTTAGTTCCAGCGTGGCTACAGATTCATGTGCCTCGTTCTACTGGTAATTTTCCTCTCCCTCTTCTCTGAGAGTAGCAGAGCTGCTGGGTTTGCTCCGCCCACTTCCTGTTCTCCTTCCTTCCCCCCATTTACTATCTTATCTGCTACAGCAGATAAATCACACCAGCGTTATACTGTGCAATCACTGACAATTGCATGCAAAGGACTCAGAAGTTTTCCACCTTAGAATCTGCTTTTATTGTGAAGTACTCCCATGCATCCTGCCTTAATTGTGCTCCTTTTGCAAAAGATTCGCCCGAGCCACTGCTGTGGGTGCAGGAGCAGGATTTAAAACAAATGCTTACATCTGCCTAAGCTTTATAGATAAAGACACCAAAATTGGCACAGTAATTCAAATACCAAATTTGAATCAAATTGGGTCCGGTTCATTTTTTATTATTTTTAACATTTCCCCCCTCTTTGCAAAGGAGCTGAGGAGCGCTCAAAGGATCACTGTAGCTGCGTGCAGGAAAATTAACAAGGGTTTCTGCTCCCAGTCCAAAACGGGGCTGCTGCTAAAACTTTTCAATTTGGTCACCCATCCAAACCCTGACCAGACCCAGCCTAGCTTAGCTTCAGCAAAGTGGCTGGCTCCTACACATTCAAGCAATTCCCTGGGACTTGTGTTAAGATTTTTTGGGAGAGGGTTTGTGTGTGTTTATGACTATTGCCCTGCACTGCTGGCTAGGAATGAGGCAGGCAGTGGGCAGAGCAAACCCAGCAGCTCTGCTACGCTCAGAGGGAGAACAACGAAAGGATTTAACAATGTGCCCTGCAGTAACGTTACAGCTAAACGTTAAGTCATGCTAGTGTGCCCCGTGATACAGAGAACCATGTTAGAAAGGGACACTAGCAACGTTATAAGACTAGTGTAGATCCGGCCCTGGCTTTATTGTTGGCTTTATTGTTTTAATTGCTGTTTTATTGGGATTTTGTTTTTATTGCTTTAAATATTTTAACTTTTTGTGTATTTTATTGTTGCTAGCCACCTTATGAAAGGCTTCTGCCCTGAAAGGCGGCCAAGAAATGTTTTAAATAAATAATAAATAAGTAAATGGGTACAAGATTGCAGCCTAAGCATACCACTGAAATAGGTTGGATTTTAAAATGTATCTTTGGGCTGGAATATGCCAAATACCCTTAAACTTTGCTTGCAAGTTCAACTCAGGAGGAAAAGGTTATGAATGGTGGGGATGGGTAATTGCCAAGGGTCTATGAAAGAGGTCTAAGTGCAAGGTTTCTGTAGATGCATTTGCCCCATTTAGAGAGTTTAAGCACCCCTAGACTTCACACAGTTAGAGTAGGAGTAGTTGGATTATACCATATCAACAGTTTTGACCAGGGCGGGGGATCTACACTACTGCTTTAAAGCACTTTATAACAGTATTGACAACTGTTGGGGCCCAGAACACACTGCATATACAGTTTTCAAAACGTTTTCAAAGTGCTTTAAAGCACTTTAAAAGCAGTAGTGTAGATTCCCCCCAGATCCTACCAAATATTTAAACAGTGGGCTACGTCTATCTAATCCCCACATAATCTCCTTTATTTCTTTGTCCACACAGTTCATTCTAACTGCATTCTGGAAATTCACAGGTGCAGACACCAGCACCTTTATTCAGGAGAGACCAGCCCTAACATTAGGCAGAGTGGGACTATTGCCTGAAGTGGCAGATCTGGAATGCAATCAAAGGGTTGCGAACTTTCAGATAGTCATTATCATATTTCTAGTGTGTGGTTGGATTTTCTGCTTTGGGCAGCAAGATGCTGAGAGCCGAGACTGCTTTGATATGCTCTGTGTGTGAATCTTTGGGGTGAATCTTTTGACAATTTCAACTTGGAAATCAGAAAAGGTCAGTCATGTTATGAGTATAGGTCCATTGGAAGCCACTCAAGGCCTCGAGCATCAACTTGGGCCATAGCTAGACCTAAGGTTTATCCCAGGATTGTCCTGGGGTCAAACCTGTTCAACTAAGTGACACACAGGGCATCCAGCGCTCAGGCAGGGACGAACCCGGGATGATCCTGGGATAAACCTTAGGTCTAGCTATGGCCTTGGCCTCATAATTCCAACCCATGACATCCTTCATAGCTGGGATCCTTCTATGAAGGCGAAAAGAAAACATGTAAATGGGGGAAGAAATTAAGAGACCAGTCTTTTACTTTACTCTTCCACCATATTAAGGAGACATTCTTAAATATCATTTTGTTCGACCATAAGCACTTTTGTTTTGTTGTTTATTCGTTCAGTCGCTTCCGACTCTTCGTGACTTCATGGACCAGCCCACGCCAGAGCTTTCTGTCGCCACCCCCAGCTCCCCCAAGGTCAAGTCTGTCACCTCCAGAATATCATCCATCCATCTTGCCCTTGGTCGGCCCCTCTTCCTTTTGCCTTCCACTTTCCCTAGCATCAGCCTCTTCTCCAGGGTATCCTGTCTTCTCATTATGTGGCCAAAGTACTTCAGTTTTGCCTTTAATACCATTCCCTCAAGTGAGCAGTCTGGCTTTATTTCCTGGAGTATGGACTGGTTTGATCTTCTTGCAGTCCAAGGCACTCTCAGAATTTTCCTCCAACACCACAGTTCAAAAGCATCTATCTTCCTTCACTCTCGCAGCCATAGGTTACTACGGGGAATACCATTGCTTTAACTATGCGGACCTTTGTTGTCAGTGTGGTGTCTCTGCTCTTAACTATTTTATCGAGATTTGTCATTGATCTCCTCCCAAGAAGTAAACGTCTTCTGATTTGCTGGCTGCAGTCAGCATCTGCAGTAATCTTTGCGCCCAGAAATACAAAGTCTGTCACTGCCTCCACGTTTTCTCCCTCTATTTGCCAGTTATCAATCAAGCTGGTTGCCATAATCTTGGTTTTTTTGAGGTTTAACTGCAACCCAGCTTTTGCACTTTCTTCTTTCACCTTTGTCATAAGGCTCCTCAGCTCCTCCTCGCTTTCAGCCATCAAAGTGGTGTCATCTGCATATCTGAGACCAAATCTCTTTCACTTTCCTAATCTTTCCTTCCCTCCTTTCTATATATGCAATTTATACTATCTCTTAAAAATAATGAGAAAAGTTATCCCTGCAAAAGATAACCATCTCTTCAAAGAGGATTAGTGAGCAACCAAGTAGCCATAAAATATTTCTGCTCCTGTGAAATTTCAAATGGTGGTTGGTGTAACTGTGCCAGTGAGAACAACACAAAAGAGAGGGAAAGATTATCACTCCAGGTGTTACTTAGAGGAGAATTTTGTCTTTTAGCATCCAACTTTTAATGAGGTGGGTAAGCATATACTACGGCTGAACAACAACTCATGCTGTGAAATGAGTAGAACTTTGCATCAGATAAGAAAGTTTGATGGGGCTCGCCTGCTGGATGGAACATGCACAGGTATTATCAAGTTAAATAGGAACAAATAAAAGCAAGATAGACCATAGACCAGAGGCACATATACGGGAACACACTTAAGTCAAACAAAACAAAAGTGCTCCTTGAGGAAGCCTGCTGATCCAGCCTGTTTGTGAATGGAGTTGCAGCTCCCTTGAAGAATCACGTTTGCAGGAGTTCCTAGATTCCCAGGTGGCAGCAGTGCCCAGGGATGTCTCTTCCCAGTGAGGGCTGGCATGCTACCCCTGCCATTCTGGTCTTTCTGCTCTCCTCCTAAACTTATGAGGTGGTATCAGGAAGGGAGGTCTTCTTTTCTTTCTTTTTAAAAAGGGGGGGGCATCAAGGAAGGATTCCCTTTTCTTTTTTCCAAAAACAGTAGCATGGTGTTCCATGCACCCCTTAGCCAAGCACTGGAGCAGATACATCTACCACCGCACGGAGAAAGAGAAACCACTTCCCGATGTTGCCTGGTAAACTTGAAGAGGGGTGGAGTTGGCACATATCCTGGGGCCACCTTGGCCATGTTCTGCTCCCTCCCTGTACCAGGAAGCATCAGAAAGGGAAGGGGTTCGTTTTTCTGTTGTGGCACCCCACTTGTGGAATACCCTCTCCTTGGAGGCCCGACCGGCACCGACACTGGCTTCATTTCAGCGCCGAGTTAAAAATGGCTTTTTGTCAAAACCTTTGAGGGCTAAATTCTCCATGGTTACACGTAGTTTTAATAGTTTTATTGCTTTTTTTAAAAAAAAACACCTACCAATTTTAATTTGTTAACAGTTTAATGCATTTTTAGCTGTGTCAATTATTTATGTTTATGTTGTTCTGTTTTTAACTGTACTCTGTCCTACATTTCCAGCGATAATAGGGCAGGATCCAAATGTTTTAAGAAAATAAAAAAAATATTTTTCGTCCCAGTTCAGCAGTGGCAGGAGCACTCCTCCCCAAAGTGTCCTCTTTTACAGAAAACAGCCCTCTGTTTGAAGTGCTGTCAGAGGACTGTCCTCTATTTCAAGGTGTCCTCTACTGAAAGGGCTGTCCATTGCAGTCCAGTTGAAAGATAAGAACTGGTGCTCACCAGCATTCAGCACCTGCACAGCAGACTGAACAGACAGGTACACGGGTCAATTGGCTACAGTCTTCCACACAATGGTGAAATGTGCCAAATTTCTTTTTAAGTTCTAATAATTTGCATCTATACATATCAACTAGCATATGCAAATTATATGTAAATTAGGCTCCTCTTTATTTGGTGATTCATAAATGGCCACCTTACTCCAACCATGCCTGCCTGCTGTCACCTTCATTTACCAGAATGCCTCTGGGGCCCATTAGATACTCTATGTTGGAAAAGAAGATGGAAGCAGGCACAACTGCTGCCAGGCTGATAGATACTTTGCTGAACCATCATAAATCAACTCTCTGGTTGATTTATGATGGTTCAGCAAAGTACCTATCAACCTGGTGGCAGTTGTGCCTGCTTCCATCTTCTTCTCTGTCTTCCTGCTATCTGTCATTGGTGGTTGCGTAGGGGCCCTATGGGGTGGATCTGGGGCTAACAGCCCTACTGGGTCTAGCATGTCTTAGTTACAACAGGACTGGTTTGCTGCAACGGTGGTCTATGCTTTCAAGGAGGATTTGGAAACCTTGGCTGGTACAAAATTCAGCTGCAAAAGTGCTGACCAGATACAACAGTTTTGATACCATCTTTGCTGGCTGCCGGTCCATTTTGAGGCACAATTCAAAGTTCTAGTTATCAAAATTTTTAAACCCTAAATATCTTAGGACCAGAACACCTAGAGTAGGGGTGGGCAAGTTGTGGACCTCCACATGTTTTGGCCTATGATCACTCACCATTGGCTATGCTGGCTAGGGCTGATGGGAGTTGTGGGCCAAAACATCTGGAAGGCTACAAGTTGCCCACCCCTGACCTGATGAGCATTCCAGATGAGCATCCTTATCTACTGGGCACAGTGGGAAAGGCCCTCCTCCGTGTCCTGCTGCTCTCAGAAGGGTGACTGGTGGGAAAGGGCCTTACTGTGTTGCAATACCCAGAATGTGGAAGGTCTTGCCCTGGAAGATCTGGTTTGACTGCTTCACTCCACCCCATATGCACACACCACACACCACCTAGCTGGTCTTCCACCATAAGCTGAGCTTTTTGTTTTGATTAGTGGAGGCTGGTGACTCCAATGTCAGTGGGGCACTGAATCCTCTCTGGGTTTCAGTCAGAAGTCCTTTAGAGTTCTGACTGACTCTGGCTAAAAGGCATGAAGCACTTTGGACGGCTCTTTCATAGTTCTGACTGAAACTTGGAGTAGATTCACCATCCCACTAAAAACTCTGCTGTTTTTAGGATCCCTTGAGTTTTGACGTCTTTTGTTCCCTCTGATGTATTGTCCTACTGATTGCTGCTGTGGTGTTTCATCTTGCTTTGAACTTTCTATTGTTTTTTCTTACATGATGTTAGCCACTTTGAACCCTCTGTGTTCCCTGTGGAAAGGTGGGATAAAAATTCCATAATATATAAATAAAACATGCTCTTTCTAAGGCTGCAATTCAATGCAAACTCACTTGGGTGTAAGCTCTATTGAATTCAGTGGGATTTGTACTTAGAAATAAATACGCAAGAGGTCAAGTTGTGTGGAATAGAATTAAATGTATCTGTTGACCTTTGTTCCTGACCTCATTCAACATCACCAGGGGCCTCAGAGATTGAAAGACCAATGACTATGGAAAAAATGAGCTCCTAGGGTCCTGCAATCTCCCCTCCTGCCCCCAGATTCCCAGTTTGCCCCCAAGAAAGCAGGCACCATGTCTACCCACCTTCTCTCTGTCTAGAAGAGAAATGCGATTAGAGTAGGGTGAGCACTTGTGAATTGCAAAAAGGATGGCATGCAAAATAAGAGGCATTCAAGACGCATTCAAGAGGCAGCTGGACAAGCATCTGTCAGGGATGCTTTAGGATGGTTTCCTGCATTGAGCAGGGGGTTGGACTCGATGGCCTTGTAGGCCCCTTCCAACTCTGCTATTCTATGATTCTATAAGAAAGAGGACAAAACAGGACAATAACTTGCACATACAAAAAGAGCATATGCTATTTTATATGCATAGATGCGAATTTAGAACTAATTATTATAATTTAAATAGATATATAGTACATGTCTCCATAGGGGACCTGTATGCCTTGCTCAGTTTGCTCCCCAGGTGCTAATTTATGATGGGCAATTTATGATGGACTAAATCAGACAGCCCTTCAAGAAGAGGTCTCTCCTCTATAAGAGAGGACACCTGGTCACCCTAGGTGCTGGCTAGCTATAATGATAAATTCATACTCCAAAATTTCATTTCTGTGAAACAACAGTGTCTGGTAGATCTATGCTGATACAGAAGGAGCTGCAAAGCATTTGTCCAAATTAGCAATGCTGTAAAGAACGTTTGTGATAAGGTTGGTAGCTGCTGCTATTTTGTGAGGAACCAATTTTCATATTAAAAACAGAGGTAGAGCACATATCACCACAGAGCACAGGATTAGGCAAAATCTCAGCAAGTCACTATCTGTAAATAATGGAACAAATCATGGGAAGAGTCACGGGAAGAACTAACCTTACTGAGCAGTTTGCTAGCCTGTCTCTGAATTTCATATATTATTCAGCCCCAAACATTTCAGGAGAAGACACAAACCTGGACATGATAGAAGCTGTTCTCCTCCTCCCTGAAACTGCATGCTGTCCTGCTTATTTATTATGCATATCTTGGTCTGCCTCAGAGAACTGGATGCTATTTAAATTCAATTATGGTGAGGTTAAGCTCCCCATTGTAGTATCAGCTGAGTAAATTTAGAAGCAGTGGAGAGTGAATAGGTGCATTTGTCTTGTCTCCATTAAATTATACTGTAGTGAGAAGGGTTTCCTGGGAATAAAACAATTATTGAGCAAAATGAAATGGGCTAGGGTTGTTTGCCTTTCCTTATCCCAGATTCCCTTTTGTGTTGAAACTGTTATTTGGATAACATAACCAGGATGAACAGGAAACAAAAGAAATTCAGCTGTGAAGCTGAAGCAGGAATTCTCATGGTGCTCTGGGCGTAACTGGACTGGGCAAAATGGATGTTGGTGGGCAGGAGCTATTTGGCAGGAACTTAACAACCTCCCTTGCATTAAGGTTTCCCCTATATGTACATCAAGTCTCTGAGGAAAAACTATTATAATTGTTGAGGAAAGTTCTTTGTTACCAAGCTCCTCATTCTTTCAGTCTCCTTTTTTGGTAGGGGTTTATTAAGCAAAAGTGGCCTTGGAAGTTTTCTTGGGCGGGGGGATGGGCTGGTACCTGCTGCATGGGGGAAATGACCCTCTAATCCATTTGAGTTTGGAGTTTCCCCTCTCCTGGTCCAGCTGTTATGTGGCAACAAAATTGAAACTCAGGTTCTCATTTTTAAATAGACACTATCACAGATTGAGAGTTGAACTCATAGGTGTGCGCAGCTCATTTCATTAGGGTGTGCACCTTCAAGGCCCTGATTGGAGCAGTGGGGGTGAGAAAGCGTGCTTTCCAGGGCCTTTTCCCCCATCGCACTAAAGGCAGCTCCCATTAGCATGGCAGGGCGGGTGGGGGGGATTACACACTTTCCAAAAGCCCCGGAAAGCTCACATTCCCCTCCTTTGCTCCAATTGGGGCAGGGGGCAGGAAAGTGGGGGCGGCCCTGGGAAATTAGGGTGTGCCTGGGCACAACTGGCACACCCCGTGCACGTGCCTATGGCCGAACTGGGCATGATGCTAAACAGTTCTTTAGTAACTATACATCTGTGTTCATTTTTCCTTCTTTTTTTTAATTCATAGAGATACATTTTTCACCCTCTCTCATAGAACCAGGGGTCATCCAAAGAATCTGAATGGTAGGAGATTCAGCACAGACGAAACGATTTACTTCTCCATACAGCACATAGCTCAGCTAAATAAACAAGATGTGTGACGATGATAGCCTCCACCTTAGATGTCTTTAAAAGGGGATTAGATACATTCATGAAGGATAAGGCCATCAATGGCTACTACTAGTCACAATGGCTATATACTACCTCCAGTATCAGAGGCAATGTGCCCTTGTATACCAGTTGCTGGGGAACTTGAATGGGAGAATGCTGTTGCACTCGTATCCTCCTTGTGGTCATCCATAGGTATCTGGTTGGCCACTGGGGAAAGACACCAAATAGGGCTTTAGTCTGATCTAGCATGCGTTGTTGATACGGAGTGGTAGATGTGTTCCTCAAGACTGCAATCCGTGGGAAAGGAAACCCAATGAGAGCTTTCCTCCCAGGGCTAATAGCAGCTGGGGAAGAGGGCCAGATTTTTGCCAGGAACATGGGGGTAGGGGTGGAAAGGAGGCCTCACTTTGCCAAGAGGCAGAATGTGGCCCCCTATGCCTTCTGTTAAAACAAAACAAAAAACAAGTGTGGTTGCTAATGATGCACTTAGCATCACAATTAGTTTGTCTCTCAGCTTCAAGGGTTCCTTGGGAGGTGGGAACTGCTTCCTTTTCCAGATGAGATATCCTTCCTTGAAATTACATATGGCCTTAACCAAGCTAACACTGATGAAGAGAAGCATTGCTTTCATGGGGCATGGCTCTGTCTTTGCATGCCTTCATTGGGATGGGCAGGTGAGATCTCTTTGCTGTTGTCCAGTGGCTGAATAAAACAGGCCACCTGGCTCTCACAGAGAACACCCTGCCTGTCTGTGCTGTTAGCAATCTCAGCCTCCTACCTTGCCAGTCTGCTGGAAGGACATCCTCTCGAATGCAAGATGAGTTTGGACGGAGTCCAAATGGAACAGCCTGCTGTTTGTGCTTTTCCACGGTAATAATTGTGATCTAACAATAAAGTTCAATTTGCATTTGTAAACAATCTGTGCTTCCCTTTGAAATGTCTGCTCAGGAATCAGCCCTATGAAATGTTGAGTGAATGCAGCACAATGAATTTTTGCACACATATTAACTAGGTTGCAGGAGGTGTCAACTGGGCAGAACCTGCTCTTCACATCCACCACCTATGCCATTTTCAGCTGTAGCTAGTATGTCCTAGCTTACGTTCATTCTGGTCAATTTTTCACTCAAGTGTTCAAAGGGTTTATTATTCCCTCACTGAGGTTTCTTTTTAAAAAGCTACCGTTACTCCAGAGGAGGAGAGGAACAGACTGCAAGAAGTAAGCCATTGCATCAAAATCCACTGCATATACGCATTACTGGGGGGCTATTTTGATGACAGCACATTGGCACCATGAGTCCCCCAAACCCCACGGTTTCGCTCCTGCAGGGTTATCCCAACACCAGGGAGTGAGCGTGGGGTCTCTACTTCCCTTGCTCGGCTTCGTCCATTTTCGTCTGCTGCCCCTTACGCCTGGAACGCTCTTCCAGAACATTTGAGAACTACAAGTTCAACCGCAGCTTTTAAAGCTCAGCTAAAAACTTTTCTTTTTCCTAAAGCTTTTAAAACTTGATGTTGTGCAGACTTCTACTGTTACTTTCTACTGTTAGTCTTTCCCTACCCTGTGCCTGCTTACCCTTCCCTGTACCTGTTTGCATTCTCTTCCCCTCCTTATTGTTTTACTATGATTTTATTAGATTGTAAGCCTATGCGGCAGGGTCTTGCTATTTACTGTTTTATTCTGTACAGCACCATGTACATTGATGGTGCTATATAAATAAATAATAATAATAATAATAATAAATAATATAGATCATGGAGAGGGAGCTGCTGCCATGGTTGCCCATCCCTCCCTGGCTTCCCCCCCCCCTTATCTCTCTAGGATTGAAGCCAAGGGAAAGGAGAACTTTTCCCCCAGCAAAAGGGAGATGCCTCCCCATGCCAGAGGCAGTGCAGGGTTGCTCCAGCAGCCATTTGGCTCATCGGTCCTCTCCTTCCCCCCTGCCTGGGTGTACGGTGACCAATTAGGGGTCTCCATCCGCCTGGCCATGCCTCCGCTGCAACTGTTGAGAGGCAACAGTTGGAGGATGTGCCAGCCTTGCTGTGCTCCATACAAAAAAGTCAGGGGAAGTTCCTGACTATTTTGCTTTGGAGCTTCAAGGGAAAGCCCTGGAATGCCTGTGCGGTGGCTTCTGCATCATATAATCAATGCTGCACCTCTACGCATCCACCCTGGGGCTTTCGTTGCATATAGACAGCCCCTGGGTCTGCTCCAGAGCTTTTGACAGCAGCCTGAGATGTAGGCATCTAGCAGTTTGAGCTTTATTTCACTACATAACTCCATTCTAGGATGAACTTCGCCTGCTAAATGTCTGTGTCTATTGGCTGGTGTAAAAGATGCAGGGGCAGTAAAAAAAAAAAAGTGCCCACCAGCCTAATGGCTAGCTGAATGTCTTTTACAGCACCATGTACATTGATGGTGCTATATAAATAAATAAATAAATAAATAAATAAATAAATAATAATAATAATAATAATTTTACGCAATGGACATGCTTGTGTACATGTAGGTGTCAACTCTGCCCACAGGGGCAGGGCTCTTATTATCACTTCCAACCAGTCTCTCAACTGGAATTAGGATCCAATATTTCCCAATGGTGCCAAAGACTTGAGCCTGTAGCAGTTCCTGACTCTAGGACTAGAAGGATGTCTAGTAGGTCTTCCATGTGTTCACCAGCTGCAAGCTCTGGGCAAATGAAGGGACACTAGGGAAAATAGCAAGACAAGCAAGATATTCTCTGAAGAGCAATTGGCCAGAGCCAGTCATGTGCTTCTGTCCTATAAAAGCTTCAAGGGCAGCTTTGCTCATTGACTTAAGCATCTAGGAGCCTGAGTTCTGTGATGGGCTACCCCTTCCCTGCTTCACCCCAACAGGAGTCTTACCCTTTCTTTCACTGAGGTGCAGGCAATAGTCTTTTGTTTGGAAAGTTGAAGGTGGATTGAAAGGTGTCATGGTGTGTATTTCCACTCTCTCAAACTATTTCCAGGCCTTTAAAAAGTTATCGCCGGTCTCCAGCCTTCTTATTCTCCTATGCTGTCAGTATGCTGTGGCTGTTTGAACATATGATCACACATACTACTGTACCATATGACCATGTGAATGACACAGAAGTCAGGTTCAGAGACTGATGGAATCCAATGGATTTTCCAGTGGAGATTTTCCAGTGCAGAGAGCTAATGATCAAGCTGAAGTCTATGTCTCATTGCAGAATAGAGATATTACACCTGACTGCCCTCTCTGGCACTGTAGAGCCAGCTCTGCTCCTTGAGATAAGATGGAGCTGTGGACAACGGAACAGGATCAATGTTGGCTAGGGCACAAGTTGCACTTTTATATTGTGGTTTTATGCTTATATATGGTTTTGATTTTTCTGAACCACCTAGATAACTTTGGATATTGGGCAGTATAGAAAATAAATAAATAAAATAATAAACCCATAGGATGCTGCCTACTAGTTCAGTATTGCTTACACTAGCTGGCAGTAGCTCTCAAGGACTTCAGAGAACATCTTTCACAGCCCTGCATAGAAATGTGAGGGATTGAACCTGGGGCCTTCAGAGACTGTGCTCTACCACTGACTTTAGCAAGGTAGTGTTGAGTAAAACAGAAAATATGGACCATTTTTCATCTAGTTTTTGTTTCCACCTTAATTTCATTTTTAATAATAATAATAATAATAATAATAATAATAATAATAATAATAATAATAATACAGAAATCTTCTCAAGTGGTAGCCCAATGTCTTGCCTATCTGTAGGCAGTGACATTTCTGCCAAAATTCCAACACAGCTGCCAAATTCTGGGCTAGTTTCCAAGTTTCTGCAAAAATGTCTAGGCTCACAACACTGTAGATCCATAAACCTTTCACAAGCCCTTCCTGCCAACTGTGATTGTTATGAAACACGGTCTTTTTGTAACGCCACACAATAAAATACAATGTTGCAGAAGATCAACTGTGATAATAGCAGGTTGGCTTATGTGTTTATTTGCGAACACAATTACGTGCAAATAAACACTTTTGGCTCAGCTTGCAATGGTGTGAACCAAACGTCTTCATCAAGAAGATTCTTGCAAGGGCTGTCTGTAACACTGATGAAAAACCCTGAACTTTGTAAAAAACCTTTGTCCGGAAATCCTGTGTAAGAAAGCCTGCTGCTCAGCAGAAGAGAGTATATCTTAGGGTGGCCATGTATCCTACTTTACAGAGGACAAGCCTTTATTTGAAGGCATCCTCTATGTGGAGGGCTATCCAAGCAAAGTCTAGTTTAAAAATGAAGAACCATGAGAAGCGAAAACACAGACCTTGAAGTTGCATAGTAAGCACCTGGACAGCAAAGTGAGCAGGCACTTAAGAACATAAGAAATGCCATGCTGGATCAGACCAAGGGTCCATCTAGTCCAGTACTCTGTTCACACAGTGGCCAACCAGCCATCGGCCAGCGATGAACAAGCAGGACATGGCGCAACAGCACCCTCCCACCCATGTTCCCCAGGAACTGGTGCACACAGGCTTACTGCCTCGAATACTGGAGATAGCACACAACTATCAGGGCTAGTAGCCATTGAAATCCTTTGTCTCCAGGAATTTATCCAACCCAGGCCAGATCTACACCAAGCAGGATGAAAACACTTTGAAAATAGTTTGAAAAGTATATATGGAGTGTGTCCTAGGCCCCAACAGTTGTCAATACTGTTATAAACTGTTTTAACACACTGATCACTCTGGGGAGATGTGTTGCATTTCTATTTCAATTATAATCACGCTTCCTAAATTTGCATCTAGATGCATAAATTGACATTTTATGTAAACCTGTGTCCTCTGTTGTCCTTCCCCTCATTTTTTTTGAGGGGGGGGGAATACACAAATGGCCAACTTAGTCTTTCTTTTATAATTTAAGATCCCAGATTCAAATCTCAGTTGATCTGTAGTTAAAGGGACTTTTTTTTAGTAGTATGGCTGTGATAGGCATTTGCCTTAAACGTTGTAGAAAGCCTGATTTGAGGCATTCTGCCAGGCAATATTGACAATGCTGGACTAAGATCTCCATCACACCTACTTTTTTATACAGTTTTCATTCAGGGTTTCCCCCTCCGTTTCCTTAGCAAGTCGGGCACTGGGCACTTTCACGTCTGTGCACTGTTGTGCTCTTTGAGCTCATGTATCTTTTCACCTGGAGCACTACTATGCTGGTAAAATCTCCCACCCTGCCCCCTACGTTCTTCTTTCCCCTGCAGTTAATTTTTTAAAAAATATTTCTTAATTTCTGCCAAATACAATAGTACAGCAGCCTGAAACTGTGCAATTACAGTAAAACAACCACTATACTTTCCGCTAAGATCATATTAAACTCCAAGGAAGGGAGGCCATTTGTAGGAAGCAGGAAGGAGCCCATGGGCTGAGACTGTTGCTGCCCCTTGGCTTGGGAAAGGTCTACAGGGGAGCAGTAGCAAACCAGCTCACTTGGAGGGTGATTTATTTGCTTTCAATAACGCCGTGTAGTAAGCTCACCATCCATAATAATAATTTGTCTAAAGCATGGAACATTCAAGAATCATGTCAGCATAATGGTAATAAATGTAAGGTGTCCAAATACCTGACATTTTGGATGCAAATCATTAGTAAAAAGAGAAACCAAAGCACGGTTTAGTAACTTAAAAGGCCGTCACACTTGCATGAGGACAATGTGTGAACTGACTGATCAAAAAGCATGGTGACTGAAGTAGGATGCTCTTTATGCATGGTGTGGAGAATGTGGATAGGAAAGCATCTTTCTCCCTCTCTCAGAATACTAGAACCCGGGGTCATCCCATGAAGCTGATTAGCGGGAGATTCAGGACAGATGAGGTTTGCCTTTAGGAGCCTTAAGTTGAACTGGAGGTAGAACAAAGGAGAGCTCTCACTCTGCTGGCCCCACCCCATCATCGTGCCGATTGGCTCAGCAGTCCCCTCCTGTGCAGCCATTCTTTACCAGCCTTTCTCCCTTTGCTACTGCCCTGTTCACCCCCACAATTCATCACTCCCCATTAAGGAAAGGTCTTGGGAAAGGTCCTTCAGTTCATATAGTAATTTCCGCCTCAGACAGAACCTACAGGGTGGATTCACACCACCATTTTGAGGCGGTGACTGACATCACCAAAGCCACTTCCAGAATCCTGGTCTTTCTGTTCTAAGAGAAAACAACCCTCAAGTTTTCTTCTTTTTAAGAACAATATTCCATGCATTCATATCCTTCTGAAAGCATATTCACTTTTGCATTTTCCTCCCTACCTCTTTTCCGTCTATGAGGCACAGAACACTTATGAGGGAAGAACCAGACAAAAGCAAGGCAAAACCAGTCATAACAGCCTCCTCCCACCCCTGCCCCCATGGCGCTTCACTACAAAGGCAGAGCTAACACCCCGCTGAGTTGCACAACAACCAATCTGCTAGGAAGATGAGCAGAGACTAGAGAAGGGGGAGGCCTTCTTGCTTGAAAACATGAGATTTCTTAACTAGGAAGAAGAAAAAGACAAGTTCTTCAGTCTAGCTGGAGGGAGGATGCTAGATTGAACAGGTGCTGTTCCACAGACAACAGTCTGTAGTCAACAGGGGTGACCTAGTTTACTGTACATCTCAGGGTTGATTTGCACGACCTGTTCATACAGTGAACATCACAAGTTCTGTTTATCACTTGCAAGCCTTCCCGAGACAAAGAAAAGGATGCATATTGTATTCTTGATGTTTCGCACTGGCACTGCTAGGCATACCACATTTGTGGCTGTTCTCTCCTCAAGCTTAATGAGTGGTTTATTTTAAAAATAGCATCCGAGGCTGCAGCTGAGTTGGTTGCAGAAGCAGAAACCCAACTACATCCGAAACTAGGAAGCTGCCTAATACCAGATCAGACTATTTGCCCACCTACTTTAATATGGTGTTACCTTGACTATCAGTAGCTCTGCAGGCCCTCCGGCAGAGGTCTTTCACAACAGCTGCTACCTGATCCTTTTTAACTGGGGATGGCGGGGATTGATCCTGGGATCTTCTGCATGCAAAGCAGGTGCTCTACCACTGAGCTCTGTTTTGCCCATACTTCTGTACCTTCATCTGGCCCCTGCAATCACTCCAGCAAGAGATGACACTGCCACGACACAGGCTCTGAACACCAGACCCGGCCGCAGCTACTCCCTGCTCAAGCCAAGCACCACCGCTTGATATGCCTGAGGCAAGGGATAAAAACCACCTTCCTCCAAACTATGTGGAGAAAGGGGTTAAATGGAGAAGGATTTCAATATATAAAATAAAACACTGTGAATTATATGTGCTGAGGTGAATAATTGTCAGAGTGGGTGCTAAATGTATACTCTTCAAATGATAAATGCCGAACAGACATATGGGATTTTTGTGGTAGTTAAAAACAAAATAATTAAAATTTATTTTAAAAGGTCACAAGCTTTGTTTCAAACATTTTAAAACCTTTTTGAAACCTTCCATCCAATCCTTTCACCCATTCACATACGCACTTTCCTTTCTCACACACAATCACTCTTGAACTTTATTATCAGTATTGATTAATATACATCAACTATGTGCACACCACACTCCAAAGACACCACTCTCTACACTGAACCTCAAATTCTCCAGACCCAAGTACTCTAAACCCCAAGAGCTAACACACAGAGAGCCCTAAGAGTACCCAAAAGTCTCTCCCAAATCCCCTCAGTATATCACTCTTCCCCCCTCCCAAGACATTCTAACTCCACCCACTCAGGCCAACATTCTAAAAAACCACAGATTTACAAACTTCAGACATACATTTGGGAACTGACTTGTGAGGTGTAACACCACAGACACCTTTATAAAATGGAAACTGGAAAACAGCATTCCTATAGCAAGTTGTTGTTAGTACATTTAACATGTTATTATAGCATGAATTTTGCTTCTGCTTTAGCACCAACTCATTTTGTTGATTTACATGTATTTGTTGATGTTTCGTGCTTAAGATTTGGATTCCAACAAGAGTAGGATGATTAAAAGTAGGAGAGGAGAGGGCTTTGTTTTGACTCTCTCAACATTTCGGTGCCCATCTGTGGAAATAACATTATCGGGTGATGGTCCAGGACTGTTCAGACATTACCCTGAGTGCATGTTTGGTGTAACATCTGAAAAAGCCTGCACTCAAACAGTATGCCTTAAACTCTGTACACTTGACTGGAATACTGCCTATTCAAGGGACTCTGGTTGTATGTATAGTTGGCATGCACAAGGTTCTTTCAGACATTATGCCAAATGCACATAGGGACTGGGGGAGCAGGCATGACGGGGCCAAAATTCTACTCTTCCCTCTAATATGTGGATTAACAGTACAGCTGCTTTTTAAAATCTGCTTTTATTAATACATAAAACATTATGTAACATATCTGTCAGGTATAGGTACAAGGCTGGTCTTGTACCTAGTAGGTAGATTTATTAGGAAATGGTTTGAGAATGTCAGATGTCTCTGCAAACTTGTCTCTGTAAGAAGTTCCCACGGGATCTAGCTAGCTTGCTTACTCCCTCTAGCAGCCTTGAAGCTGCTGGTTCTCTGAAAACTTAAGCATGTTTTGATAAGAAGGAGGCTGCTCTTGGAAGCTGTGACTCAGATTGTAGCATCATTGTAGTAGATGGTGCCGTCCCACCCTCTTGGCACATGGGCATGGCTTCCAGGTCAGAGGACCTGTCTGTCAAGTGACTTTGAATAGGCTTTAAATGCTGTTGCAAAGCTGAAAATGCTTTGCTAGGTTTTATCTTTCAAAACAATGCCTGACCTTCCTCCTGTTTTGGATTCCATCTCCAATTGGGACTTCGGAAGCAGTCTGCACATGGACGCTTTGCTATTTGGACTTTGGATATCTAAGAACTGGGCCATCAAAAGTACTCTGAGGCTTTTCATAGACTTGGACTTGCATTTGCTGTGCAGTGTGTGTGTGTGTGTGTGTGTGTGTGTGTGTGTGTGTGTGTGGCCAGACTCAGGTGGCAGGGAGTTGCCAGTCCTTAGCAGATGGGACTCCTGTACCTGAGATGTAACCTTCCCTAAAGTCATGGTAACCAGGGTCAGCTCAGTAGTAGTAGGCTGAGATTGACAAGTGCATGACTGATCTTCTCTGCCTGGCTCTGCTGGCTCAGAGCAACCCTTCCCTGGGATTTTGTTTTAGGTGATTGGTCATGTCCCTTGAGGTACCAGTGTATGTGGTGTCTGGAGAAGCTCAAATTGGATGGTGGCATACCCTAAATACCCCCACCTCCGAGTGTTTGCCTTAAGGATCATTTCAGAAAAAAGAGCCTAAAGCTTTCTAACCATCATTCAGCTTTAAGTGTGTTTTGGAGACTGTGTAACCTGTCTACCATGTGATTTCCTCAATAAAAGAAGTCTCACTGATGTGCGTGTCTCATGCCAGCATGTGTGAATGGCAGAGGGAACTGGCATGATCACGACAATATCATTATACAACACAATTATAATACACAATTATATTACATACTCATCAAAAGTACCCAGCATAATGCCACATATAAACATCTAGGAATAAGTTTAGTATCAAATAGATTAAATTCTCATAACACAACACAAAAACAGCCAAGAATGAGTTAAATATCAAGTAGATTAAATAGTACATATGATAAAGTTTCACATATCTTCCAAAGCCAATGATTTTATTAAAAAAGCAAAACAAGAATATGTTAATTTCTATATCATGATTATTTTCCAAATATTCAATAAAAGGTTCCCATTCCTCCATAGATTTGGGGATCTGTTGTCTGCCATCTCTCAGTCTGATTACTTCACTGATTTTCAGTAATTGTGCAATTTGCCAACATTTAATAAACCATTTTTTAAATACAATTAGTTTTCTATTTTTCCAGTTTGTATGGGTCTGATTTTTGCTGTGTGTGTGTGTGTGAGTGGGGGAGGGGGCAGGGCAGGGGAGAATAAGAGACAGCAGGAGCAGTGGAGTGTATGCAGGTGGGGGGGGGGGAGATCCAAGAATATCGTATTGCCTCTGAAACTGCCTCCTGCAGAGATAGAGGAACAGGTGCAACATGAATATTCGATGCAATATGTCAAGTTTGAACTCAGCTGCCAAAACTGCAGACGGCAGGGTCAGCTTCACTCATATTCAAACGAGTTTTAATCCTTAGCAGATTTTCCCAATTTTTACTGCACAGCACCTATTAATATTATTATAGGTGCTGGCTTACAATCCATTGATGGATGGATGGATGGATGGCTAATAATCCAGTGATTGATTGATCGTTTCTCAGTGGGGACTCATCACAGGAGATAGTCCCCACCCATCCACAATAGATCCCCAGGCAGAAAAGGATCAGTTTGTCTCCCAAGGAACCTGTCCCTTCTAAGGCCTAATCTACACCAAGCAGAATATTGCACTATGAAAGCGGTATGAAATCAGAAAATAAAAGGCAGGAGCCACACTACTGCTTTATAGCAGTATTGAAATACACTGACAATTGTTGGGGCCCATTGACACATACCATATACCGCTTTCAAACTGCTTTCATAATGCTATATCCTGATTGGGATGGCTCCTGCCTTTTATATACCGCTTTCAAACCACTTTCATACTGCAATATCCTGCTTGGTGTAGATTAGGCCTAAGTGATCATTTCCCTCACCTCTGGAGTGACACTTCCTTCCCCAAGACTCTCGTTCTTCATGACAGCAGTGAAGCTGTCACCCCTAGGGAGGTATGGTGCTATCAGGTCCCCAAAGACCTCACCCATAAACCTCTCTGCTTCCCTCAGCTTCTCCTGGTCAGCTATCTTGGCCTCAAGGGAATGAACTTGTTCCCTGAGAGCACCATAGAAATACCAGACAACAACTGTCAAGCAGGCAGTTGCAACCCTCTGTGCAATACATCTCTGCTGGCTTTCCGCTTTCACATCTGTTTTTTGTTTTGTTCATTTGGTTTATTCACTTAGGAAGTTGAGGTTTGTAATATCAAGAAGAGAGAAAGATGACTGCCCTGGCCTCTTCACCCTGTTGCTAAACTTAACTCACCACTCTACTTAGCTGTTTTCCCTGACACTTTGTCACTGCCCCTGTGCTCCACTAGGCTCCCTTGAAAGCTGGTCTTACTTTTGTAGTCCCTACTTTCAACTTCTGCTGCAGCCAATTACTACAGAAGGGCCTCACTTCAAAACAAAGGTGTGTGAATCAGCTACTGGATTGCACCAGACTCCAGTGAGTAGAAATCTGAAGGGGAATTTAGGTCAGTTGAGCCCTCTGGGAATGGGGATTTCTATCAAGGGAATAGACAATGAGGGATAATTAAGGAAAGGATGTGGAAAGGTTGTATGTCTCTGGGAATGCAAAGGTGTAGTCACTTATACACTTACCGCAATCAGCACTTTTCTAAACTTACATACTGCCTTACAAAACTGAATTAAAAAGTGAGCTTTTAAATTGATCACCTGTACTACAATTTATAAACTGCACTTAAAGCCTAAACCAAGCTTGAACTGAATGCTAAGGCAACATGTTTTGTTTATAAGACAGATTGGTATAGTAGAAAGAGTGTTGGACTGGGACTCTGGTTTAATGATAAAGAACCACAGGAAGGGGGAGCTAGCCTTGACGGAGCTTATCAACAGTTGTCACCTGGACAGCAGACTAAGCAAAGCTCACTAGAGCTAGATCTACACTAGTGCTTTTTATCAGTATTGAAGTGCACTGATAACTGCTGGGGCACATTACGTATACCACTTTTCTAGCATTATTTGCTACTTTTTATGCCGTATTATCCAAAATAAAGCAACAGATGTTATTTTGTGTGCTACAAGGTATAAATGTGCAAGAGTATCACTAGGATGGGATTGATATGACAGGCGGTACAGATCTAGTCACAGTCAACTGTACTATGGTGAGATGTACTGTATTTCTGTTTAAATTATAGTCATTCATTCTAACACTTCTAATTTGCCGTATTCAAATTTTATATAAATCTGTCATGTTGTGGTAATGAATTTCCTCATTTTTGACAATAGCCACATTTTCAACAATCAGAGAACTTCACACAGAAGAGTGGAAAGGGAGGATAACTAACCTTCTGAAGGCTGAGGGGTATGTCAAAGATAACATAAAAAGACCACTCAAGCACAGATCTTATCAAATTTTATGTCCCTCAAAGTTATTTAAATAATAAAGGCATTTGTGCCCTTCATCCACAGTGTTTTGTTGTTGATAGGGAACCAAAAAAGGAAGTTTTGAAAAGAAAACTCATTCTGAAGTAGCAATGGTTTTGTTAAATTTTCTTTTTGGAATGTGATTTTTGAAATTTGAATCTTGATATTCAAAAGCTTCTATCTGAAATATGTATATTTGCAGGTTTGAAGCAGTTTATAAGGTTTGACTTTGAACAGAGAATGAGGAAACAGTTTGTCTTAATGATTTCTGGAGAAATGGCAGAGGTTTCAGACTATTGGAAAGAACTTTACAGACCCTGAAGTGTTCTGGATGTTGCTTTGAGAACTGTTCAACCACCTGTGTTTGGACTGACTCACTCCCTATTCAACTTGTACTCAGGGAATTAAAGGCTTATTATTTTAAATTGACAGAATATTGGAGACAAGTCATCAACAATTTTTAACTGCCTCCAATGCTCTCTCATCCAAAAGGAAATTGACCATGTAAGGAAAAATCCCTTCTACTTTTTATTACTTGGGGAGTGTCTTGCCAATGCCACAGAAAATCCCTTAGCAAGTCAGTAGACAGGCAAAAGGTCAAACACCGTTCTATTAGTCCAGCAAGAGGACAGCTCGAAGCAGGAGAAGCCAGTAAGCAGGCAAAGGTCAAGATCACAGAATTGCTAGTTAATACAGGAGAATTACAAGAGTAGGGTCTGAGGCTTAGCCAAGGTCAATACGCAGGAAAGCAGCCCAACACAAATGCAGTTCAAAATCTAGCAGGAGTCTAAAGGTCAACAGCACAGAAGATCTAGCAAGAATTCAAGGCAACAGAACTGGTAAAAAGACAATGAAAGCTTGTTATTTAGCCAGAGCTTCTAGAGCCCCACCCAAGGCTCAGCTGCAGGTCATCAGCATTTTGGCAGGAGTCATACTAATGAGGAAGACCTTCACTTCTGAGTAGGCTTTTACTCATGAGGAGCCAGTTGCTACTGGTCTTGAGAACTTGCTTTAACCCTTCAAGGCAGCCTGTGCCTCCACCTTCTGGAGCTGATGCACTTGAGGGATGGATGGACACTTGCCGCCTCCTCTGACACCACAGGCAAGTAACAGTCCTAACGGGTCCTACCTGGGTGTTCGTCAGGGTGCAGTGCTTTTGAAGGGCCAGATGCATCTTCTCTACTGATGCCAGAGGTTCTTTGGGTTCACTTAAGTTAGGGGGGCCCATAAGGTCCATATGCTTTGGCGGGTCAGGCTCTTCATCTGGAGAGTCATCTTGCGCTATGTTGGGGTCAGGCATGAGAGGGAGGTATGTGTTTGTGTGGGCATGTGTGACTAAAACAAAAGTTTCCAGGGTATTTGTTATCCCAGGGATAAGGAATTGTATCTGGGTGGGGAGAATGGATGATCTGCTGCCACCACCAAGCCCTCAATGAGGGGGATGTTGTCAAGGGGCATGGCCTCCTCTAGGTACCAACTGAGTCCCTTTCTCTGAACATAGAGAGAGGGGTATGGAATTCCAGATGATGTTAGAGGAAGGGATGTCTGTCGCCCCCCAACATCATCTGGCCCACTTCATTGGTTCAGGAGGGCTATGCAGCCCTCTCCTATGTTAGAGAAGCTATATGGAAAGCATTTCTTTAGACTGTTATACAGTAATGTAAAGCAGGGGGAAATATTAAATCCACTCTTGCTTAAGGAATTTGTTTAGCTTTCGAGCAGCATTGAAACAACAATGTAAACAAAGCACTCTAATTATTTTATGTAGCAATTACACCATGCAGTTGATGGCAGTCTATCAGAGACTATCTTCTCACACATTCTTAATTGCTCCCAACAAGAGCTGGGAAGGTTATTTGAGTATCAAGAGATGTCACAGTATACTATATCTCCACTCTTGCAACTACATCTTGCAGTATAGACACTTAATGAAAAGAAAAACAGTTGTTTTTTCAACTTCCAGCATATCACACTGGGCCAGCGAAGTAGCGTTCTGATATGAGTAGCTGTACAGATGGGCTGTGCTGTACTGGATCTTGGATTATTGTCTTGGATCCAGGCCAACTAGGTCAAATTTGAAAACATGGATAACTTGCCTTAGTAAAATATTACAAGAATACAAAAAGAGCTTTACTATGTCAAATCTGCCTATATTTCTGTCTCTCACTAGCCCTTTTCAGGTTTGCCATTCCTAAATTCACTGGATGCATGGAAGAAGAACAGGAAACACCTGCTCACTTCACCGCCAACATGCCCATTGGCTGTGCTTCTAATCTCTGCATGTTCAATAGAAGGTCTGAATGGAGAGCCATAAACCTAGAGCTGTACATACATAGACACCTCTGTGCAATTGGGAACCCCAATTGTGGAGGGTTCCGCATTGCCCCCTACCCTAACTTCATATATCATAGAAGTTAGGGTAGGGGGCAGAGCTAGAGGTATGTTGATATTTGGGGCGGGGCAAGTTAACAAGGGCCCAGTATACCTCCATGTGGGTGGTTTTTTGTAAACCTCCCAGAGAGCTTCAGCTATGGGGCAGTATATAAATTTAATAAATAAATAAAATAAATGTGTTCAGTGGAGGACACTTGTGAAAGGTGCTTCCATTCTTATGGTATGTTCCTACATTACCTCAGGATCAGCTGCATCATGGCTTCTTCCCACATGCCTCTGGTAACATAGGAATCCCAAGATTACATGGAAGTGGGACTCAACAAAGTTTATTTCCCACACAAATACCATTTCTTCCAGAAGCTGTGTTGATGTAGCATAAGAATTATTGTTGTTGTTGTTGTTGTTGTTGTTGTTATTTACATTTATATACCGCCCCATAGCCAAAGCTTTCTGTGCAGTTTACAAAAGTTAGAAACAGTGAACATTAAAAAGAAATATACAAAATTTAAAAACATAAAAACATAAAATACATACAAAAACAGACAATATCCATTAAAAAAAAGCTATTCTGGGGTCAGTTAAAAAACTCAGCATATGCTGTTAAATGCTGTTAAATGCCTGGGAGAAGAGAAAAGTCCTGCGCTGAAAAGATAACAATGTTGGTGCCAGGCAAGCGTTGTCGGGGAGATCATTCCATAATTGAGGGGCCACCACTGAAAAGGCCCTCTCCCTTGTTGCCATCCTCCGAGCTTCCTTTGGGGTAGGCACCCGGAGGAGGACCTTAGATGTTGAGCACAGTGTACGGGTAGGTTCATGTCGGGAGAGGTGTTCCGTCATGTATTGTGGTTACCAAAGGAAGGGGAGAAAGAACAGCAACTTTGTATTTATTATAACATCCAGCTATGTCCTGAGCATTTGAATTTGGGGATATTCCTAAACACAGCCTTCACCAACTTGGTGCTATCTAGATGGGTTAGATTACAACTTCCATCATTCCCAGCCAGCCATGTTGGCTGGCGGTGATAAGCATGGTAGTCCATTCCATCTGGACAGCACCTGGTTATGAAGGATTGCCCTAATTCACAGTACTACCTCCTGGGCTATAGTAACCACTAGCTTCACCCAGCACCAGCACCACCTCCTTTCTTTAAAACAGAGTTCGTAAGTCAGCCTTTTCATTCCTGTGTTCAATATATGGATTTGCCTTTATTATCAGAATTTCTTTGTGATTATCATACTGTTACAAAAATAAAACCACCTGGGATGACAGGGTGAGATACAGACTGAGACGCAAAACCCTGAATGCAGTTTTTAGAACATCTTTATTTAGCTAAAATGCAGTTAGTTTCAATCCAGTCTTATTTGTTACATTCACTCAAGTAGTTAACAGTGTTGGATCAGTAGAACCTCATAGCCAACCCAGGTCAAACGCTCAGAAGCAGGAAGGGTGCTAGAATGCTATCTGCTTCACTGCTGTTCATGTCTTCCTCTGAGTTCTGCTGGTTTGGGCGTATCTTATGCACTCTCTCCCCCAAGTCTTTTCACAATGTAGTCAATTTGTTGACTATGAATTTTGGTTGTACATTATTTGGCTCACTTTGTTTCTTTTGGAAACTCTTGTTTCTGATGTTGAAGAATGTTACCTTTCCCTTAGAAATGTGTACAACATTCATTCTACCTGTTAGCAAACTTCCTGAATTATCTGATTTGATATCTTCCATCCAGGGTTTCCCGCCAAACTGAGTTATTTACCCACAGTTTGTTGTTTACATCTCAGTCCCGTTTGCAATTCCTCACTCAGCTTTGCACACACGCACACACACATACACACACCTGTTTTTCAAATTCTTCAGCCTTTTTCTTCTGGCAACTTTGCACAATTCTCCAGATAACTTCCCTTCTCCAGGTAACTTCCCTCTTCTGGGTAACTTGCCTTCATCTGACCTTCAGGAACCCATTCACCTAAAGGGGTGCCATTATATGATTTCACTTGATAATAAGAAGTAGAAATGGCATAAAGAATCACCTGACTATTATTTCCTCCTCCTCCTCCTCTCCTTCTCTTTCTCTTTCTTCATATCATCATCATCAGTATTAGGGCCTCCTGACTTTCTTTTTATCCATGCATGCTAGAATTTTAAGTAGTAGGGTTCTCCATGTCTCAAGCTCTGACTGCAGGGTACTGTGTATATTATTTAGTATGGGGCAGAGCAATCCTAGAGGTGTCCAGAGAGTGCTCTGAAAATCTATGGTCTGCTGGTAGACACCCTTCCATCCTTCTTTCTGCTGATATTCCACTACATGTGCTTTTGAGTTGCAGCACCAGAGGCCAGAATGGGAACTGGGAGGCTTTAGGATCCTGTGGATTCTCGAGGCCTCCCCTCTCTTTCCCGCCATCCCCTCCTATTTGCAACCTTATCTGACGTTAGAGTTCCAACCTTGGGTGAGGAAGCAACTGTGGTGCTTCCCCTGATGGCTATGAGGGGTGAATTTCCCCTCCTGAGTGTCTATAGCCTCAGAGGGAGAACTCCACAATCTCTTATGGTTCCCATGGTGTCCAAAAGGTAATTAAAAATTCTGATACAATATACAATAAAACAACATCAACTGCAACAAGATAAGGCAGGACATACATAAAATAGTACATAAAAGCAACTGAACTCACATTGACTCAGTAAATTTATTGACATAAGTGTCATCAGTTGGAGGGAAATCGTGTTTCCTTACCATTGCTTCCCCCTGCTTCTTTACCACAATACTTCCTCTTTCTTCACACGGAAAAGAAAGAGGAAGTAAACAATGACCACGTAGGCCATTCAGTGGCTGTTTTTATTGTGCTGCTTTTCCTGCACACAGCAAGAAATGTCAGCACATTTTGCTTCAAAAAACAAGCAAACCCAGATTTACCAGGGTCTTCCTTGTAGTGGAATGAAGACCAGAAGGAGCGGGAGTTGTGTGGGATGTGGATGGTGTCATCAAAAGGACCTGCAAGAAACTGTGAGTGGGCAGTAATGAGCATACGATAAAATGCTCGTCAGATGACGCTCAACACCAATTGCATGAATGCTGGCTTCAGTGCAACCTAAGCGCACAATCTACACTAAGCAGGATATAACACTTTGAAAACGTTTTGAAGACTGTATAGGGAGTGTGTCCTAAGCCTCAACAGTTGTCACTACTGTTATAAACCATTTTAAAGCAGTAGTATCGATCCTGCCCTTGTTTGTTTTTTATTTGTAAATTCTCTTCTGCACCTTTAAGGATGAAATCCTATGCATCTTTAGACAGAAACAAGTCCTACAACTCCCAGCACTCCCCAGCCATCATAGCTGGCTGGGGTATGCTGGGAGTTGTAGGACATTTTCCTGTCTAAACATGCATAGAAATCTGCCCTAAATCTATTTGGCAATGCCTTGTTGATTCTCACATGAGGCATGCCACTCTTAGCCTTGTGTGTTTGCTTCTATGGCACTTCATTTATGGCACTTTATTACCAACTAGGCTCTTTGTGGGCCTAGGGAGCTCCAGTCCTGCCTGACTGATGGGGCTGATTAGCATTCACCTTCTGTTGCTATGACAATCAGGTAGCCAAAGAACCCCCAGGCTGCCCTCCATCACCATAACGTACACACCGCTATACATTTGCTATACTCCATCACCCAGCTTAGCCAAAATCACTTCTCCCACTCTCCGGACAAGTTGGCAGAAGTCCTGCTGCTTTCAAAGGAAGTTTGATGATGCTGGCAAATAGCAGGCCTCATGTCATAAACTGTAAAATTTGGATGGGGCCATTGAAGCGGCTAGCGCTTTGCCAGAGTTCTGTGCCTGGCTTTGATTGTTCATTATGAAAGTGAGAACATAAGCCAAGCTTGAGAGGATACAGAGGGGCCACGCACTGAGAATCCCAGCAAGACACATGCACTGTCTTACCAAAAGGTTTTCTGGCTTTCCAAGAAAGAAAGAAAGTGAGGTGGGGGGGAGCATTGATCTGTTTCATTTGGCTCTTTGTAAAAGGAAAACTGACATCACAGGGTTCTAAGAAGTATCTGTTTCGATGAATTCTCTCTTGCTGGTCCTTTCAGCCCTCTGCCAGCATAATGTTTTCCAAAATGCCCATTAGTGAATGTCTTTCTCTGCTAACAGCTTCCCGCACGAGTAACTGCGAAGTTACATTTGCTGAAAGTATGAAGGCATCACTAATAAGGATCGTATTATAAGGCGCTCGCATGCCAAAAGCATTAACTTTGAACTTTTAAAATATGCATTGATGGATCCGATTAAGATGGGAGAGCTGAAAGTCTTGCAGGATTATACACACATCCTCTTAAGAAGAACTTGTATTACATTTGGAGGGCATCAATTTAGGAAGTCTTTTCTCCTGTTTAGTTAAAAAAATCTCTTTAAATTGGAAGTATATTTTTAATTGTTGGGAGGTTTTTAAGGCAGAGGCTGAGATAAAACGACATTGGATTGATGGGTTGACACCTATGTTGTTGATTTATATTTCAGTCTTTCATTATTTGTATTTTTTTGATTGCTACATTTATATATTAACTTCCTTCTGTGTAATTCAAACCAGCATAACACAGATTACCTCAACAATCTCCCATCCTAGACCTGACCAGACTAAAACTTGCTTCACTTTAGGAAGGTTACTGCACCAAGTACCTTCAGACCATAACCATGAAACCTAAATGGCAAGAAAACCACTGCTATCTTGGGGGAGGGAGTGTAAGGGAGCTTTAATCCTTTGGATAGAATCCAATCAAAGTCCTACTTAGAGTAAACCCATTGAAATTAATTGGATTAAGTTAGTCATGGCTAATTTAATCCCATTCATTTCAACAGGTCTTCTCTAAGTAGGACTTTGGTTGGATTCTACCCCTTGCTCCCTCGTGTAGTCATGATCCAGAGCTTCTTTAAATGAACGTTTTATAGCACACTCGTGACTGGCCACTCACGGATGCTCGCAGGTCATTTTGACGATGCCGTCAGCCTCCTGCATGTCTCCTGCTCCATTCCCCAGCTTTAGCGGTAAAAAATAAACCTCAAAAAAGCTGACTCTTCTGAGATGTATCAGTACTTGTCAAGTTTTCCTGCTGTGTATAGGTGAAGTTGTGCTATAAAATGTCCACTAGAGGGTGCTGTCCCATTGAATTGTATGAGCCAGATGGTAGCGGCTCTCTTTCTTGTGTAATTACAACTTGTTGCAAATGCGGAAGAAAAGCAGGAAGTAGAGCCATGGTAAGGGAATGAGATTTCCCACCCCCATCTGAAGGAGCTCCCAGATTAGGCCTTTTACACATGTAATTTTCATTGCCCAGAAGTGATTCATTAAAATGAGTGGGTTCCCTGCTCTGACTTTAGAATAAGGAAGAAAGAAAGATGCATGTCTTCAAAAGTAACATGTGGCTTGGCCCTGGGGTAGCACAAAAAACTGCCCATGATTGGTGGCTTGTGACACTTGTGCAAACATATTTTTCACAATAATCTGAATGCACTAGCTATGGGGAGAATCCCATTTTCCCAACAAAACAACATTGCTGCTTATGTCCTGTGAAATACAATCTCCCCACAGCAAAAGAATGTCTTTGCAGAATAATGTTTGGATGCTGTACAAAAAAAAAAACCCAACACACAGTGTAAAGCTGTGCATTTATTCCATGAAGTCAGAGGCAGGGGGCAGGGGAGAGATCCTCTGGGGTGCATGTGTGAACCATATAATGAACAAGTCACTGTGTTATCTCACCAGCAAAGCTAGAGCTTGTCACTTATTCGTATTAGCAACAAGTGACAAAAGTGACAACTGCATCCAGGTGATACTACTCTTGTAATTTCTCACAGTCAAGTGCTGCTTGACAACTGTCATTTAACCTACTGATACCAATTACAGCTACACCATTTCGATGGACATGGGAGACGGATGCTTTTAACAAGCAGCAAAAGATTTCATTTTTAAATGTCTCTCATAATTCATTCCTTTGCCTGTACAGACTTACAAATATTTCATCACAAATGTGCTTCAGAGAAGTGACACAAATTGTACTTTTCACTGTTGCAGACCAAATGCAAATGTTCTTTTCCTTAATAGACATTCTTTGAAATCACCCCACTTTCACCATTTCCCAGTAAAGTTCAGTGAGTCACCAAAGACTGACTGGCTCCAAAAGATGTGTAAACTATACACTTGTTGCATATGCCCAACAAAACAAAGAGAATAACTGAACATCTCCCTGTTGGGGGAGTCACTACACAGATCACTACACAGGTCTGGAATACACATGCAAAGCAGGTCCTACTGTTAGGCAGATTGTGGCAATCACCTCAGTTGGCAGATGCTGGGGTTGGCAGCAGCAGCCCCTTGAACATTCACTCTGTTGAAGGAGAGAGAGGTGCCCTGAATGCCCTACACTAGTCTGCCCTCAGGTGTAGTGGAGGACAGTGTCCCATTGCCAGGGCTGAAGTAATATTCAGCTGCCAGTCCAGTTCACTTCTGTACACGGAATGAGTTGGCGGTGGGGAGGTACCATATTGTTCTTTGCCTCAAGCAGCAAAACAACAACAACCCCAAAAAAACGTTGGGCCAGCTAGAGAGAGAGAGAGAGAGAGAGAGAAAAGAAATACACATAGAACCTTTAAGTCTCAAGATGGGACAGGAATAGAGAATACTGCTCATCCTCAGTGAAATGTTTGTATAAGGTTCTCTCATTCTCTAGTCTAGTGACAGGACAGTCACATATGATGTTGTCTGAGTCAGATCAGTCTGACAGAGGCCTATCTTATTTCCTCATTAATAACCATGCAGAAGATGGTGAAGACCTTTCTTTTTTCAGAAGTCATTTAGATAATGCGTAATTTTAATTTACTATTTCAATTGGCCTCTATTTTTTTTTAATATTTAAAATATTTTGATTGCTTTTTGGTTGTTGTTTTCTACTACTATTTTCATGTTATGTTATGTTGAAAATTGGAGGGGTATTTTATTGATTGTAATGTAAAGCACCTAGAACTTCTTGGATATAAGGCAGGATATATGTTTTAAAATAAATGGATTTAGCTCAATATCATTTACCCTGGCTCTCCAGGGATTCAGGCTGGAGTTTCCCCCAGCCTTACCTGAAGATGCCAGGAATTGTACCTGGAATTTTTTGTATGCAAACCATGTGCCCTACCAGTGACCTCCAGCCCTTTCTTCTTATTTTTCTCCAGAAGAAACAGGGACAGGTTGTTTCTTCTGACACCATTACAACTGAATGTCAAAAGGGGCAATCCCTTTGGAATAATTTGGCCCCATATAGCTTGGCTCAAGGGTTATTGAAGTCTACCTCTGGAAAATCCTAGAATGAACATGTCAGTGGGTTATCTCCCCAGCAAAGCTAAGGCTTGTCACTTAAACTTATTAACAACAGCTCTAGGGTGGCCATGTGTCCAGCTTTACAGATGACAGTCTTCCTTTTGAAAGCAACCTCCATTTAGAGAGCTGTGCAATCCAAGTCTGTTTTTAAAATAAAGAACTATACAAATGGAGAACTGAGCCTTGAAGTTGCCCATCTATAGTTAACACCTGGATAACAGTCTGTGCAGGCACACAAGGTCACCTGGTCATATGTATTGCACTGTTATTTAAATTATAGTGATTATTTCTAAATATGCATATAACTATACATATGCAAGGCTTATTATTGTTGAGGAGTCCTTAACATTTGCATGGGTGTCTGCAGGAATTTATTCAGAAGGGGAGGGGAGTTGCACAGCAACACTATAAAACAGCTGTGCAATTTCGTCGTGTGCACTTCGTTGCTTAGCATCACATTGCATTACATTTATAAGCCTACACAGAGTAGTAGAAGATCCTGGGAACTGAACGGCATTAATGCAGAAGAAGCACCTAATGAATTCAGCAGCACTAATTGAATAGCACTAATGCAGAAGAAACATATTCAAGAAGTATCATGAACTCCAACAAAACTTTATTTGGTGTAAGGAATAAACATAAAAGCCAGGAACAACAGGAAAAAAACCTTCAAATGTTGAAACACAGTACAGCTGTCTTAAAAAGATCGTATCAGATATTTTACGGCATCGCTGCCCTTCTCATAACATCGACAACATCACATGGCTTGTCCTGGAATGATTTCTTTTGTCTCAGAAACATTGGTGAACACTCTCTAGAGCAGTCTTCCCCAACATGGTGCACTCCTGACCATTGGCTATGCTGTCTGAGGATGATTGGGATTGAAGTCCAAAACTCCTGGAGGGCATCAGGTTGGGAAAAGAGCCTCTAGAGAGGAGTGTCTTTAGCAGTGGGAGGAGAAATGGATTCTAGAGGAGCCCGGATTACTCTCTTTACTTTCCACATTGTTATCAGCCACTTTTTACACAAGCTAATACAACTTTTGCTTAACTTGAATTTGGAAGTGCAACAACATTCTTTTGGAATTGCATATTTTTCATGGTGGTTGCACATTTTAAAAAACTGTTGATAGCATCAAAGAACAGGTCTACCCATTCCTGGTAGATCTGGTAACTGAGCAGCAACAAGGCTTGGGCACCAGGTCTACCAACATAGGTAGACCTGCCTCTAAGAATTTGTATACCAGATCTACCCTTGTTTGTTTCTCAGTGGATAGACTGGTGTCTTTCCATCTGCACCTGAAACCCTCAATTATTTCTCTGACTCCCTTTATCCCTGTAGTGGGGCATGGTTAATATTGTAGGGGGTGACCTGCTCAGTTTCCAGTCCATTCCTAGGGTCTGCTCTCCAGGCAACACACAATATATTCAGGTATCTTCACAACAGGGTTCTTTAATAGTAACATACATAAGAAAACACAAACTTCAGCTTTGTACAGCTCCAAGGCCTACACTACAACAGAGATGGGCAGAGGCTCCACTTGGGCTTTCTTCAAGAGCTTAAAAAAATTGGCAAGTTCTCTTAAACACCAGCACACCAGAAGACTGGGTAACAAAACTGCACTACACTGCAGAGTTGTATACATTCGTAAGCATTATACCCTTTTATGCCTCTAATTCTGCGGAAATGGCCATTTACAGCAGTCATTGTGCACAAGATCAGATCTGTGCATTTCAGGAGCCCAGCTTTTACGGAAAATGCCAGCCCGCAGCTGGCTCACATGGGGAAGTGGGCACCTGTGGGTGCTCGCAGACTGTGTGGCGCTTGATGAGCACATATGCGAGCTCCCCATGGCTTGGTGAGCCAAGTCTGGGGTTCTGGACTGGGAGCTGCCCACCAGATTCCTGGATTCAAATGAATGCCCACAACATTCCTACTCCCAACTGAGACAGTCGTCCCAGAAGGATACCATGGTGAATGATATCAAAAGCCACCGAGAGATCAAGGAGAATCAACAGAGTCATGCTCTCCCTGCCTTTCTCCCAACATAGGTATGAAACCTGAGTGAAATGGATGCAGATAATCGCTCTCATCCAAGAGTGTCTGGAGCTGGCTCACAACCACCCACTCAAGGACATTGTTGTTAGTCTTTCTTTCTTCCACAGTGGATCCAGAGCCTCCTTGTTGCTTTGCTGTTGTGCTGCTTTACACCAACTTCTCTGTGTGTGTGTGTGTGTGTGTGTGTGTGTGTGTGTGTGTGTGTGAGAGAGAGAGAGAGAGAGAGAGAGAGGGAGAGAGAGATTAGTTTTCTTTGATCTCAGTGCTTTTACTACTTCAGTTTACTAACTGCTTGGCAATATCATGAAATGTAGTGGCTGACTCATAAATTGGATTAATTAGTGAATCCTTCTCACATCGATAGATCTTAAAACTCAGAATTGATATCTAAGGTTATTTAAAGTTTCACACAAGTGTGGAAATGTCACTTTTAGACCCTGTTCAAACAAACATGCTAAGCCACGGCGGTTAGGCATTTTGAGCTAAATGTTTCGACTTAGCATGTCATGTGAACTATGACCTAGTGTGTCGGATGAACCATTCCTAACCATTCTAGCTACACAACCATGGCTTAAAAATGCTCACTAACCATTTGCTGCAAAAGAGTTAGCAGCTTAACCATGGTTTAGCATGTCCTCTGAACATGCCCATAATGTCTCAGATTCTTGGCAATCATTATGTACATCTAAACCAGGGCTGGCAACAAAGATAGCCATGGTTGGGCACTTGCTGATGACCCACACTCCAGCGGCGGGGGGGGGGGGGTCTGGACTTCCTCCTCCTCTTCCTCTCCATCTCTTGCTCTGGTCCAGACAACAGTGGTGAAGAAAAGGAGGAGCTCAGTGGTTCCCTGCCTGTCAAACAAGCAAGTGGCAGCAATGATGAGAAAAAGGAAAAGGAGCAAGAGCTGCTGGTGACAATGATGGTGTATGATGATGATGATGATGATGATGATGATTTTATTTATTACAATTATAGACAGCCCTGTAGGCAAAGCTCTCTGGGCTGTTTACAAAAGTTAAAAACTGAACATTAGAAAGAAATATACAAAATTTAAAACCTTAAAAAGCATAAAAATACAAACAAAACCAGACAATATCCATTTAAAAACAACTATTCTGGGGTCAGTTAAAAAACCCTCAGCATATGCTGTTAAATGCCTGGGAGAAGACAAAAGTCTTGACCTGGTGCCGAAAAGATAACAATGTTGGCGCCAGGCAAGCCTTGTCAGGGAGATCATTCCATAATTGAGGGGCCACCACTGAAAAGGCCCTCTCCCTGGTTGCCATTCTCCAAGCTTCCCTCGGGGTAGGCACCCGGAGGAGGACCTTAGATGTTGAGTGTAGTGTACGGGTAGGTTCATGTCGGGAGAGGCATTCCATCAGGTATTGTGGTCCCAAGCCATGTAAGGCTTTATAAGTTAAAACCAGCGCTTTAAATTGGGCTCGGAAACATACAGGCAGCCAATGCAAGTGGGCCAAAGTCGGTCTTATATGCTCGAACCTTCTGGTTCCAGTTATCAATCTGGCCACTGCATTTCGCACAAGCTGCAGCTCTTCAAAGTCAGCCCCACATAGAGCTCATTGCAGTAATCTAAATTGGAGGTTACCAGAGCACAGAGAACTGAAGCTAGGTTATCCATGTCCAAATAGGGGCGTAGCTGGCCACCAACCAAGGCTGATAGAAGGAACTCCGTGCCACTGAGGCCACCTGGGCCTCAAGTGACAGAGATGGTTCTAGGAGAACTCCAAAGTGATGAACCTGCTCCTTCAGGGGGAGTGCAACCCCATCCAGAACAGGTTGAACACCCACTGTCCAGTGAAAAGGTAGCCTACCTGAGGGAATGGGCCCATTTGGGGTGTCTTGTCCAAGAGCCCTCAAAAACCTGGAGCTGGCACAGATCTAACTTCATTTGCAACTGTCCTATCAACAGTTGTCACTAGTATGCGAACACAAATTGCAAAAAAGACACCATAAAAAACATAAAAACATGTGTTTACTATTTTTTTAAAAAAAATGTGCAAAATGCAGCACAAACTCATGCACTTTGAAGATCAATTGATTTCAATCTGAAAGTCAAGTATAGAACTTGAGAGCTTTGGACTGTGGTACTCATGATAAAAAGGCAAACAGTTTGAAAAGCAAGGTTAATGCAAGGTTGTCTTACCGTTTCCTCTCTGCCATCCCTTAGCTGGCTGTGTCACACTATTATTGTATAAAATGAGGGGTCAACAACTACTCTTCTGCTCCTTACAGCAAAATTAGAAAAGCTAATCAAGGGAAGTTGCTGTGGTGCAAGATTCCAGCAGTTGCAGATCCAACATTTCACTCCTACTCTTCCTTAGCTCTATGACAAATCGCTAAGGTGGTTGATGTTATACAAGCTATCAGTATATGGTATACTGCTTCAAAGTTCCTTAATGGAGCCAAAAAGTAAAACTAAAGCAAACAGCCTCCAAAATTAGTTTTTCAAGTGCATAATAAATAATGGGATTCTTGGATCTTAGGCTAACCATCATCTGTCCCATAAATGTGTTCCTTAAATGTGAAAAGAAAAGAAAAACCCTCTCTAACCCTTCTTCAGAAGAATACAATTTCAGCAGTGTTCCCTGTTTTAGGGTTTTGCAATGTCATTTGATGGTGGACGGGTGGGCGTATGCAGAAACCTCAAAAAAAATATTTCATGGAATCTAAACTACGTGAGACCTCTAGGAGGAATAATTAATATTTGGAAATGGCTTGCTTATGGATTGTAGAATCAGCAGTGCAGTTAGATAATTTTAGACTCCAGGTTTAATGGTCTCATGGGAAGGGCTCTCTTTCGATGGCAATACATATGACTTCACTTACTTCAAAATAAGTGCTGCATTTGGGGGCCCTCCTGCTCATTCTGCCCCAAAAGTCCTTCCCCAAGTACACCATTGTGTACAATATTTAGATCAGCCTATTGCTGCTAGTGGGAGAGTTCCAGATCTCCCCTCTCCTTTCAACTATTCACTCCGCACTTTGTGACTATTTTAAGAAGTTCTTACGTTAAACAGGACAAAAGGGCAGTTAGGGTTAAATGCCTTCAGTGATGACAGATTACTAATACATGGTTACTGAGGTTTACCAGCAGCAGATTAATGTTATTAAATCCCACATCATTATGTTTTTAATGCAGGAAATGCCTAGTGATTATTTTCCACATTAATGCTTCCCATTCTTTAAACACTCAGTGTGGAGGTACATGCACGGAGGAGGCCATTAAAGCTATTCTCTATATTTCATTCCTAGCTCAAGGCTCAGTTAATTTTCTTTTTCCACAAATGGCAAGAAACTTTGCCTTCTTGAGTACCATCTGTCCATCACACCCTCTTGTCAGAGCTTTAGGCATGAAACCTAGGAACTTCCTCCATATACATTCCACTACAAAAGAAACCAACCTATATAAAACCTCCACCCCTTCCCCTTCTCTCTCTCTGTCTCCCTCCCTATCTCTCTCTCTCTCTCTCTGTGTGTGTATACAAAGAGAGGGAGAAAGATAAACTAAGGAGATAGATTCATGTATACGATGAAACCAGCTGACCCACAAAAGCTTTACGATGCAATGGATTTGTTAGTCCTTAGGTGTTAAGATCATCTTCCTGGCCCGCTGCTCTGACCATGTCACTCCACTTCTGAAATCTCTTCATTGGCTTCCAATTCACTCCAGAATCCATTATAAACTTCTCCTACTGACCTTCAAAGCTCTTCACTGCCTAGCTCCTGCCTATCTCTCCTCTCTCATCTCACACTATCGCCCCGCTCGGGCTCTCCGCTCCTCTGATGCCATGCTTCTCACCTGCCCAAGGACCTCCACTTCCCTTACTCGGCTTCGTCCTTTTTCTTCTGCTGCCCCTTACGCCTGGAACGCTCTTCCAGAACACTTGAGAACTACAAACTCAATCACTGCTTTTAAAACTCAGCTAAAAACGTTTCTTTTCCCTATAGCTTTTAAATATTGAGTTTGTTCTGACTCTATACTGTTAGCTTCACCCTACCCGGTGCCTGTTTACACTTCCCTGTGCCTGTTTGCATTCTCCTTCCCTCTTTATTGTTTACTACAACTTATTAGATTGTAAGCCTATGCGGCAGGGTCTTGCTATTTACTGTGTTATCTGTACAGCACCATGTACATTGATGGTGCTATATAAATTATTATTAATAATAATAATAATAATAATAATGTTGTAAAATTCTCTGTCATTGTTACTGAAATGAGTGGAAGCTTGGACAAACTGATAGCCCTCTTTGACCAGGTATGAATAAAAACCTAACGAGCATCTATATTTCATTGCATAGACTCCAGATTTTTTGTTGTTATGTGCATTGTGCTAAGACACAGAAAACCTTGAAGTTGCCCATTAAGAGTTAGCCCCTGCTCTTTTGGGCCTCTTTTTTGGTAATGCACAAGTGGCCACCTTACATGGTACAGGAGAATCTGGGAATCTCAGCAAGAACTAAATCACTACTTCAGGATATTAGTAATTTCTGCTAATAACTTATTACTAGAACCTAGAAAGTCTCACTGCAGCTCCTGGTTGTAATGTTGTTATCTCTGCTCGCATTCATTTAGACTGAAAATGCCTGGTTTGCCTGATCAGAGCCAGCTCTCCCATGAGAGTGAGAGAACAGCCAGTGAAACAGAGCTCCTCAGAGTGAGGCAATGGGCAGAGAGGGGGCTCCCTGGAACAGCCACCTGCCCTCTGGCCCGCTCTGAGGATCCTCTCAGCATGAACCACAGGGAAGGCTGGCTCTTTGAAGAGCCACATTGGCCAGAAAAAGTGCCCAGCGTGGGTCTTCAGAGAGCTGCCCAGGCCCAAATGCCTGGCTGTGAAGGGGGTCATTTCTCAGAAACAGGCATTGTGGGAGGGGTAATTTCTTTTGAATATATTGTTTTAGATTAAATCAAGTTACTGCATTTACTTGTCACTTATATCAAGTTACTGCATTATCTAAAGTGATTATATATCAACAGTTTGAAATACAATCACTTGAGAGTAAGGTAACAGAATTACAAGTTTTACAAGAATTACAACTACAAGTTCAATCGCAGCTTTTAAAGCTCAGCTAAAAACTTTTCTTTTTTCTAAAGCTTTTAAAACTTGATTTTGTTCTGACTTTTATACTGTTAGTTTTACTCTACCCTGTGCCTGTTTGGTGCATTCTCTTCCCCTTATTGTTTTATTATGATTTTATTAGAATGTAAGCCTATGCGGCAGGGTCTTGCTATTTTATTGTTTTACTCTGTACAGCACCATGTACATTGATGGTGCTATATAAATAATAATAATAATAATAATAATAATAATAATAATAATAATGGTCCTGTTCTGAATTTACTTCAGTGTGCTTACACTGAAGTAAATAAGCCAATCATGCATAGTTCTGCTGTGTGTGATTTGAAGCATGTTTACTTTTGCCCTGAGGCTGAGAAGATGAAGGTTCTGCTGAGGACTCATCCTCTGAGTCAGGAGATGGTGGCAGGACTGTGTACTCTGGTTGGGAGGGCACAGAATAAGGTCCTGGCCATCCTTCCCACTTCAATCCTAGCAGCTGTTTGAAAGCATAAAAAGCTAATATAAATGTTCCCCTCCTCCCATGGCCATTCCATTATTGCACCCTGTGGTGAGGGTGAAGAGCCTTGAGGCAAGCAGGTTTAGCCCAGCTATCTTTATTCCTAAGTTCATTTGCTGCTACCCAAATGGGTATGTCTGCTGCCCGATGACAGACTCACTCAGTACAGAGCTTTTGAGTTTGCTTTAGACAGAATGACAGAATTCACATTTTCTCATTATAACCCAGTCGCTACTTGTAACAATGCAATGAATATTAATGGTATTTCTTGATGATGATCTAACTTGAATGCCAAGCAACTTTGGCTGGATTTCTGACCAGGTGCTGCATTTACCTTAGCCCCCAACCAAGGTATCAGGTTGAAGACCTTGGGGAAGAACAATATGGAGAACATCCTGGAGAGATCACTCCCATCTCAGAGAGCATTGCTCCCTGCATGAGTCCACCTGCCTGTTAAGATCATCTTTCAAGGCTCTACTTCATGTTTCATCTGTTAATTAATTTATCTATTTATTACATTCCTATACTATTTATTACATTCCTATAATAGCCAAAGCTCTCTGTTTCACAAAAATTAAATTCCTGTTAAGGAAAAGAGGTTGTCTTGGTTACTGAGCAGAGCCTTCTTGGTGGTTGCCCCAGTTCTGTGAAACAGTCTTTCTCAGAGCCTTTGTCTTTCCTCCTTTTCCATCATGCAACTCTCACTATATACAAGGGACTTTGGATAACAAGAGGAGAGTTCCCACTGAAATCATGCTTCTGGTTTTTTTTAAAAAAAGTTAATTGGTCTGCTACGATTTACAGTTTTTGATGTATTATGTGTGGCTTACTACTGTGAGCTGCCTTGAGCAAATTTGGAAAGGCAGAGCATGAGTGTGTTAAATAAATAAATCAACTTGAAGAGGTGGGAATTCAGTAGCATAGAGCTACACCCCAACAAAACATCCCTTGGGAAGTCTTAGAAAGTTACTTAGCATTCAAAGTCCAACTGATTGTCCTCTTTGAATTCTAGAAGATATTTTTCCAGAACACACAGGCTAGTGACGAAGGATAGAGGACCCCTCCCTGTAGAATATAGCTTGGCTCAGTTGCTTGAACTATCTGATGTGATATCCTTTGCTGGTGCCATTATGGCATGCACCTATTTACAATGTGGCATACGCTGTGGTCTAGATTGTGTGGTTAAATCTGCAGAGAGCTAGTGTGTGGTTTGGATTCAATAGAGTTTCAGTCCCTTCTGATTCCAATTTTGTTGGCCTTCCATCCAGCGCCTGTAATCATAGTCATCAGTATCTTCTTCTAAACAGATATAATCTCTTTCATGCATAATTGGGTGCCTCAACCCAAGCATAGTGTGGAAATTTATAAAATCATCCCATTTTACCAATCCAACTACGATGTTTCTTCTAACATTTTCTGTGGGCTCTGGTCATTAGGTGAACTAATCGTTGCAACATTTCCTCGATCGCCAGGAAAGCAAGGGCTTGGTATTACTCAGCTCTTCACATGCACAGAGCCTATTGATGGCCACATCTCCATGTGGTTAGAGCACCCACATGGGCCATGTAGGAAGCAATTGTCCGTTTTGACCCTTGGAGAAAATGCAGTTCCATCATTTTGCCCTGCTCTGCCTTCTTTGGGCTACAGCAAGAAAAACAAGTTTTTGATTCTCTCTCTTTCTCTTTCCAGGGTGAGTTGCTGAGTCCATGTAGGTGTGACGGGTCAGTGAAATGTACACATCAACCTTGCCTGATCAAATGGATCAGTGAAAGAGGATGCTGGAGTTGTGAGCTGTGTTATTACAAGTACCATGTCATTGCCATAAGCACAAAGAACCCCCTGCAGGTAAAGGTACTAGAGATTATTTCAAAGTTCTTTCTTCCATTGTTTGGCTTATTTTTTTATGCTTTCCCCTCCTATTTGTTGCTGCATGTGTGTATGTGTAGCTCAGTGTTGCATCGTATTCTACATTGCACAGTGAATTGCAGAACTGAACTTCCAATTTTATTTATTTTTGACATACTTTTTAAAAAAAGTTTTACATAAAGTCATTAAAAATATAGTCAGTATTTTAATTTTTAAAAACCCTCTAACCTGCTTAGCGCTGATCACCAAAGAAAAAGAAAAAGAAAGTCTTATGTTGCTTCAAAAGTCTCTAAGACTCAAGCTTTGATGAGGCTTCAATAGGCATGCACACAGCCGACAGACAGAATTATATTGTCTGTTGCCTTTTCCCAGCTCCAGGACCCATCTTCCTATTTAAATTTCGGCCAGCTCAGTTTGCATCACCTTTTCTTAAATATTGCTAATGGATCACTTGAGTGAGAGGCACTGGATGTTTTGCACTGTTTCACCGCAGTCACAATGCACCATGGGTTTTCTGGGCTTTAGATTGTCATTCTTGTGTCATTCTTATTTTGAACTTCAACACTATTCATGGTTTGAGCAAAACATAACTAAGTCCCAATAGAACTCATTTTCATATTTAGAGCCCCTTAGGACTGCTGAAGAATTGCTCTCCCAGAATTAGCTAGAAGAACTGAAACTGAGGTTCCACACAGACACTTAATATAGTAACTCTCTTTCCTATCATGTTTGGTCACAAGTAAGTTTCTGTTCAGCAAAGGTTCCCAGCTAAATCCATTTCAAGTTTGCTCCTTGTAAGTCCAGCCCATTTTATTGCTTCCTGATGAGCAGAAGTGAGGGATTAGTGAGTGACAGCCAATTAATTGTCCCTTTAATAGCCTCTCTTAATTGCCCAGTGTCATTCCTGTTTGGTGAGTGTGCTTTTTCTCCCATTATTCCCCTATAATAAATGAAAAGAAGACAAAAACAATATGACAGGAAACTAATAATTAGCGCCCCACTCCAAAGGAACAAAAATTTACATTGGGGGTATTAAGAACAGCTAATAATAATAATGAAAATGGGCTGAAACTCTAAGGTGGGAGCGTTTAATTAAAAACACTGGATGCCTTAATAGCATCAATAGAACTTTGCCTGTCTTCACTAGTCAGGCTGGTGCTGCATTTGGGACACATTCTATGTTTTCTAACCAACCCTCTCTGCTGTTCTCTCAGAACAACCTGTTCAATTAAGAGGTTTTAGATAAAATCAGTGCAGCTTACCGATACTATCGTTACTATTGAATATTTCTAATAATGGGCAGTAATCTATTCGACACTAACGCTAATGCAAATTATGGTGTGCTAATGTAAGCAGCCTCTAGCCTAACAGCAATAGCTGCTCCTGGTGTGACATGTTGACCCAGAAATCCCATTGTGCCAGCAAAATTCTGTGGAGGCTCTGATTTCTGTAGGGCTGTGAATCCATTCTGGGTTTCAGTCAGAACCATCTAAAACTCTAAATGAACTATCCAAAGTGCTGGACCCTGATCTCAAAATTGGTTCAACACCTTGGATAGCTCCTTTAAAGTTCTAGGTGGTTCTGATTGAAACCCAGAATGGATTCATAGCCCCGCCAAAATCGGAGCCACCAGCCTCCAAAGTTTCCATATGCTAGTGCAATGTTATTTACGTTAGTAGTAGTGTCAAATAAGATGAACAACAACATATACAGTTTTAGTCATAAGGATGAAAATTATTTGGCAAGGATCAGAAGATTTCAATAACATCCTTGGCTTGTCCCTTGTCGGGCTATGCAACACCAAACTATGTGAAAGGAGTCATTTCTAGTTTGGCTCTGAATTGTGCACTAAATTAACAAAAAAATTCCCTGGGTAAAAATGAGTGGTTACTTTTTTCTTTTTTTTTAATGTCCCTCCTATCATTAAAAAAACAACACTGATCAGGTAGTTCTCGATTTGACTGCAGCATACTTCAAAACTAAGGAGCCGATACAAATTAACAACAACTGCAGTCAGTACCCAGTGTTGTCAAATGAACTGACAAAGAAGAAAATGAAGATGAAATAGAACTAAGGAAAATAAACTGGTATGCCATTTATTTTCCTTTTACTGCGTTCTTTCTTTACTGCTTTGTCAAAATGAAATCAGTGCAGCCTACTGCTGCACTACTGAATTTTGCAAGCTGGGCTTTACTGCAAGCTAGGCGTTACAATCTCAGGGTGGGATAAGACAGGGTTCAAATAAAGGAGTTTATATACTGCACATTTATAATAATAATAATAATAATAATAATAATAATAATAATAATAATAATAATAATTCACAGATTCCAATACTGTTAATGAATCTGACATTGTTTTGTTCATTCTGCTAAAAAATGCAATTAAGCTAATGCAACAATACTTGAGTAAACAAATACACAAATGTGGGTGCCCTTACACGTCACAAGTTTCTCAGGTTCTGCATTCTCTAGGTAGAATTGGGAAACCCTGGCTGAAACCCAGTCATGGTCAACAATATTGGGCTACATCTGCCAATGGTCTCTCAGGCAGTTTCCTATGTTCCTACGTGGCACAAGGGCTGCATGCCATCCTCCTGGACTGGCCCATTTAGTTTATATTAATATCCATGTGATTTGTAGAACCTGCAATTTGGCCAGAGAATTGGTATTCCTGGAATGTCATAAAATCTGTTCTGAAACATAAAAGGTGGTGGTGGGAAGGACACCTGTTCCTCCCCAAACAGGGCCCTCCGCAACTATCTCTCAATTCTGTTTAACTTCCAACCAAGAATACTGTAACGTACTGCTTATGGGCCCTTGCCTCTCTCTCTCTCCCTCCAGAAATTTCATTCCCTGGAAAAAGTGCCATCCTCCCTTATTTTCATCCATTTATTTATTAACTGTATTTTTATCCCAAGGAGTTCAGGGAAGCATTCATTAGGCAATCTCATTGTCCCCTCACAACAACCCTGTGAGGTACCTTATGCTGAGAGTTCATGACTGTCCTGAGGTCATCCGGTGAAAGCTCTATGGTTGAGTGGGGATTTGAACCCAGTAATGCCCTGTCCATTTCTTTTATATTCATTGGGTTAGACCCATGAACAGAAGGGCTCCTTCCATCCGCAGAAGACTTCTGATCCAGTGGAGCATTACTGCTGATGGAATTGGAGGAAGAGGCAATTTCCCTGTATTCCCTCCTCCCCCTGCAGTCCCCAGTCACCCCTGAAAATCTGCTCTAGAAGGTGGGGGACCCTCCAGAACAGTGGGGGAGGTGGTGCGTAAAGTTTCAAAGGAAAGGGGGATTTGGCACAGATTGCCTCCCTCCCTTTTCTGCCAATGAGAGCATTCTGAGAGGAACTCGACTCAGATAATGCTCCCGCAGGCCGTAAAGGACCTGGGTCCAAGCAACGGTGTCATGCTGGCTCTCCTGATGGGCACACGCCTGTGAGAACACATCACAGTGCTATGAAAACGGGTTCCCATTGTCTTCTGGGAACATGTCATGGCACTGATTTTGATCTATAGCTCAATTAATGGCTTGAGCTGAATATCCCTAAGAGGGCACCACTCCCGACAGAAGTCCCAACACAATTTCTGAGACGAAACGAAAGTGGCCTCTTTTTCTTTTCTATTTTTTTACTGTGCTTTTTAATCAACTTTACAACAATGTATGCAGGTATCGCACTTCTGTGATTGAACAATCCAAATCCTCTTATGCCTCCCCACTCCAATTCCCTTCACAGCATAGTATCTATAAAGCTCCAGAACAAAACAGCGTAATAAATATGTCTCACAATTAGCTTGAAAGAAAAACGTTGCCGGGGTGTGGGGAGAAGGATGAAGAATGGCAAACAGAGAAAGGGAGAACATGGGAGGAAATGAAGGGCTTCACCCTTTTATATCAAGTCTTATGGCAGCCTTCTCCAAACTGAAGCCCTCCGGATTTGTTGGACTACAACCCCCAGCATCCCCCAGCCAGCATGTGCTTGTACAGGAACATGTTTCAGAGCACACAAGCATAATTAATCTACATACCTGCCATGACGCCAGGTCTGGCCATAAATACAAATCAGATATCCAGAAAATGGCTTACATAAAGAAGGTTGTCACAAAGAGGAGGGCCAGGATCTCTTCTCGATCATCCCAGAGTGCAGGGCATAGAATAACTGGCTCAAGTAACAGGAATCCAGATTCCAGCTGGACATCAGGAAAAACTTCCTGACTGTTAGAGCAGTACGACAATGGAACCAATTACCTAGGGAGGTTGTGGGCTCTCCCACACTAGAGGCTTTCAAGAGGCAGCTGGACAGCCATCTGTCAGGGATGCTTTAAGGTGGATTCCTGCATTGAGCAGGGGGTTAGACTTGATGGCGTTATAGGCCCCTTCCAAATTTAGTATTCTGTGATTCTATGAAGCAAAAGAACCAATTAATTCTCCCAAAAAAAAATTTCAAGACAGACAAAGAATCATGGGGGAAAGGAAGGATCAGTGTTACAAGTGTGTACCAGGCCCAGAGAAGTAATGCTTGTGCACTGGTACTAACCTGTTTTGCCTGACAAAGGAAATAGCAGTCTAGAGAGAAGGGACACAATTTTAATCAGGAAAGTAGCATGGGGGGAATTGGCTTAAAATTCCTTTCCCTTAGTGCCACGGTTCTGATCTTAATTGGACTTGCTGGCAATGCTGGTTCTAAAAAAAAATTAAGTGGAAGAGTTCGTTGTTCCCCCTGTGGCTGCTGTTAACATTTTTTAAAACCACAGGAGTTTCTGTTATTGGATCTCCTGCGTCACACATTTCACTTGGCCCTTAGCTAAACATATACAGGACCGTCATACACATTTTAGACCTTCTAGGACTGTTAGCATCCAGGAGGTGAATGCCAAGAGTGCCTCCTTGAAAATACCATCTGTGGAATAAATTAGTGCACATGAGGTAGCACTTTTGGCTGCTAATTACTTTTAATGGACTACACAGGAGCAAAGACTACACAACAGAAAAATACCCAGGTTAGATAACTATACAATCAAAAGCAACTCTGCATTCCTAAAATATCCAAAATTGCATGAGCCTGGAGGAAAGGCCCATGTAGGGCTATTATTATTATTATTATTATTATTATTATTATTATTTATTTATATAGCACCATCAATGTACAAAGACATAGATATAGATATATAAATAGAATTCCTTCTAAACACCAGTTTGAGTCGTCCTGTGATCATTCGTACGCAATCAAAACTGCATCACCCATGCACAATTTATTTATTTGTGGTATTTATATACTGCTGAATATAATAAAATCTTTCAGCAGTTCAGAATTTTAAAGTACAATATTAAAAACACAACATTAAAAACACATTAAAAGCGCAGCTTTAAAACAACTACAGTAAAAAAAAAAAAAAATGAAGGTGAAGCAAAATGAGTGGCATTGTTAGTTTACTTTCAGTCCAGGGAAAACCTGGCCGAAGAGGTGTGTTTTTAGAAGGTGTTTAATGTTTTCTGCCTCCCGAACTACACAAGGGAGGGTTTATCAGACGTTGGGTTCCACTACAGAGAAGGCCGCAAGAGAGGCATTGGCAGAGTTGGGATAACCCTCAGACAGGCTTAGGTACAACACATCTCTGGGGAGGGGGGGCAAGAGAGTGGGAGGGGGCAGCAGGACAGTCCCAGAATAACTCAACGGTATGGAATGTTGTGACACTGAAGCCCTATTCAAGGTTCCATATATTTCTGAGGTTTTTGATGCAGTTTGCTAAATAATCCACAAAAATATGTATACAGGGGCGGGGAATCCACACAAAAATACTTCATTCATTGGGGACAATGTATATATTTGAAAATGCTCTCAAAATGAGCATATTTGGGGGAAATGAGTACAAAAATGCATATTTTTTAAAAAAAATGTGCACAAAAACATGTACAGATCTTTGTGCAGATCAAAACCAAAACAAAACCACAATCTGTTGCAGAATTGGATAGAACAAACTTAGCATTGGGAAAACGAAAACCTGAGTGAATTCAAGCTTGGCAGATTCACCCATTCCTACTGCCAGTGATCTCTTTGCCCGGTCTCTCCCAAACAGCCAGCTGGTTATTTTTCACATACAAACTCTGCCCCCTTCCCTCAGCTGGAATGGAGTCACCTTTTGCAAGCTCTGATGGGCTGTCTCTGTTTTAAAAAAAACCTCAGAAGATCTCCAGCTATTCTATCCCTCTGATAATCAATCAATCATTTATCCTCCTAGGATCCTAACCGATAATTTCCCTAACAAATTAAGAGGGGAAGCCATGTTAGTCCAGCAGTGGGGAAAAGGTAGATTTAGATCTTCCGTAGACCTCTGAGTGATTTGCAGTGGATTGGCAAGGATTTCCAAGCGGCTTTCTATATGGTGGCAGGTTGCCGCTGTGATGAGCTCAAACCCCATGCTTTTGTTGCTACAGGGTGGCAGTGACTAATCCCAACACTGCAGTGAAAGCAGGGGGATTTCAACACTGGGCCCATCCCCTGTCCACTGCCTGTGCAGATGGTGACCAATCAGGGGTCGCCATCCGCCCAGCCACCCCTCTGCCACAACTCTGAAACAAGATGAGAGGGCGGGTGTGCCTAACTTGCCTCACTCCAGAGAAAAAAGTTGAGGTAAGCCCTGACTTTTTCTCTTCAGAGTTTCAAGGGAAAGCCCCGCAGTGCCTGCGAATCTGCAGCTGCGTCATATAACTAATGCAGTGCAGATTCTCTACCTCCACGCGGCTTCGGGTGCATATAGACATCCCTCTAGACGTCCTGGTTGTTTAACAATGGCAACAAAATGACTCCCTCTTCCCCTGCCCTAAATCTTACTACTGACATGAAGAAAGCTTGGGATCACTAGGTGCGGTTTATTGTGGCTATCGATGACTTTTGGAGGTGCCTTATTGCCCTTGACAGGTTTAATTTGTACGATCCCCTCATGATGACTTGAGTCCCAGGTGCGGTTTATTGTATAAAAGAACTATGGGCTGTGTTCAGTTCAGGCACTCAAAACAAATTCTTGGGCTTAGATTTCTTTCATTCTAAGCTTATATCCTTTGTACCAGGATCTGGTGAAACTTGGGGTTCTAGTAAAGAACAAAGTAAATCTCAAAAGGCTGAAGTCTACCTACCATTGTGTTAATCCGTTGCAGCAAAAACAACACACAGTGTTGTGGCACCTTCAAAATGGCTGTATTTCAAAGAATCATAGAGTGGGAATTTATTATGGCATAAACTGTCACAGGCTTCAGTAGGCTCTAATCCACAAAAGTTTATGACATAATATATTTGTTCATCTTTAAGATGCCACACGATTGGCATCTTAAAGGAGTTCTAGGCCAGCAGACATAGCAATATCGTTGCGATATTAATAACCCTCACTCCACACCAGTGGTTCCAGGCAGTTTAAAACAATTTCTGTGGAGTTCCCCGCCTCCCTTAACTGCATTTACAAATCTACAGTTCTGTCTCAGAAATCTAGGCTTCCTGAGATATAGTAGGGAACCCACAGCCAGAACAGACTATACTCAGCTTGAGGAAGAATTCATATAGGCTACCAGATTCATGAAGCTCAAAACACACCAAGCTGCCTTGCTCTTTCCAGTTTAAAACAGCAACAGCTCCCAAATCCCCCCCCCACAAACACACACCCAAATAAAACCACTTGTGCAGATCCAAAAGTGATTTCCAAGAAACCTTCATTTCCAAGTAACCTTGTACAGTCCTGTGGCAGGCCAGTAAAAGCATGTTTAGAAGGTTGCTTGCTTCAGTGAAGTGGCCACTTAACTTGAATTGCTCTCATTAAATGAACATTTTCTAGTCTGAATTGCTAGAAAAAACTCCATGGGAAAGGTAATGTTCCTGCATTTCTCTCTGGTGGAACTAATCAGAACATAACCTTAATAAACAGGCTAACAGCTCATCTTCATGACAAACTGAAAGTTTCATCAAAGAACAAAAGGTTATGCCAGGCCTAGTACATGCTAAATATATGCCATAGTGTTACTGTTCTTCATATATGCCACAAATATTAACGGAGTAATAAAATAAGATTCCTATAATCTAATCTATTAAAAGGTGGGGTGTGGGGGATAGAAACATCTTCTCCAGATGAAAATCAGACAACACCTCTGAATGCTACGCATCAATTATTATATAGGGTGGCAATGAGTCTTACTTTATAGAGGACAGTCCTCTATTTGAACAGCTGTCAGAGGACAGTCCCCTGTTTGAAGGGCTGTCCAGTCCAAGTCCTGTTTAAAGATAAAGATCTATTCTGTACACTGGCCAGAGAACTCAGTGTTAATATGCAGTATAAAAATGCAGGTAATAAATATGTAAAATAAGGGGGAGCAGGCGCCTTGAAGTTGCCCTTCAACACTTAGCACCTGGACAGCAGACCGAGCAGACACACTCGTCACCTGGTCACAGTCTTCCCCATTACAATGGGATGCATTTTATGTCTATTTAAAATATAGTAATCATTTCTAAATTATGCATATAAATTAATACATGCAAATTTTAAGCAAATTTGTGTCTTTTTTTTTTTTAGTTGCATTTCCTCTTCTGTGACCACCATAATTTCCAGAAGGTGCTTCTCTGTATACTGGGTATAATTCACTTTCTAAGGATCAGCTTTCCTTATTCCGTATCATAAACTGGGAGCATTTTCTGCATGAGGCATTATTGCACACTCATCGTTCCTTACTTACAGTTGCTTATGGGTTCTTGAGATGACATTGTGACCCCCAAGTTTCGCTTCCGTTTGTAAACAGCCCTTTCAGTGAGTTTCTTTAGACCAGGAAAAATGCAGTACTATTTGTGAAAGAAAATGTTTTTTCCACTTGTGTATTTGTGCTATTCTGCTATACCACAGTGTCACCTAAAGGTTATGTAGAGGAAAAGCAGGAAAAGAAATGCTCTTCGGATAGTGGTCGAATTGGAATTCTGCAGTGAAACCAGAAGTAGATACAGCGGAGTAACAGCCTCTTATAAAAATGCTCAGGATCTTGGATATGTAGAAAAGATTATCTTTTTACCTCTTTCTTTCTTTCTTTCTTTCTTTCTTTCTTTCTTTCTTTCTTTCTTTCTGTCTTTCTGTCTTTCTTTCTATATACAAATCTTAGTCCCTGTAGTGTGGCATGACCTTTGGTTCCACTTTACATTAATTTAGAGCTCTTTGCTTTTGTATAGGGACATCACTGAACCTCCCTTCCAGTGGTTCTGCACTCCCTCTAGACGGCTGCCTTTCCAGGTTGCTCACTTCTCTTCCTGGCTTTGCCTGATGAGTCAGTGATACAGCTGGCCTGCTTTACGCTGGCAAGTGTGCCAGTTATCTAGCTCTAGGCTTGTAAGTGACACCCGAGTGACTGGTGCAGCCATATCACAGTGCATCGGACTTTAGCTTAGTTGTTCTGATGTTGCAGCATTAGCTGCTATGATGTCACAGAAGGCCTCTGCAAACCTCACACTTAGACCTGACTGTCCAGAGGCAATGGAGAAATCTTTGACTCGGAATTACATGATCCATGTCCATAGACAACTTTAGGCTAAATTAAAGAGTGCTGGCATGCATTCTGCAAAGGTTTTCAAACAATACCTTGCCGGAGCAGATTGGCTGAGCCAGAAACAGAGGACACATTGGGCCTGTTCAGACAACATGCTAAGCTATGGTCAGACCACTAGCCCCTTTGCAACAAGTGGTTACTGGGCATGCTTAGACTGTGATTATGTAGCCACCATGGTTAGGAATGGTTCACATGACACACTAAATCATGGTTTACACACTCTAATACAATAATATAGAAGGCAGCAGTTGGAATTGACAAAATAGAATAATGCTAACTAGCACACAACTGCTAAAATATTAAATGATATCAAAAGAACAGGGGTGGTAAACAAACATTTTATATAACTTATCATAGGTGAATAAACATTTTATATAACTTAGCATATATTAAACATAAGAATACAATGATAATTTACAAAAACCAAACAATTGACACTGCTTATATGTGGGGAAAGAGGAGGATTTGTTGAATTTGTTCCTCAGTTTTCAAAAAGACTTTTTAGTGCCCCCAAAATTCAACAAATCCTCCTCTTTCCCCACCCATAAACAGTGTCAAGTTGCTTGTGATATTCTGACTCTGACAAAGCAGTTGTGAAACAGGTGAAAGAAGCTGGAGGCCTGTAATTCAGTTATCACTGTTTTTGTAAACCATTCGTATTCAGTTACTGTTAACAGTTTGTTCAGTTCCGTAAACACTTGATTATTGCAAAACAATTTGTTTGGTTTTGTAAATTGTCATTGTATTCTTACATTTAATATTTATTTATTTATTTATTTATTTATTTACATTTATATACCGCCCCACAGCCGAAGCTCTCTGGGCGGTTTACAACATTTAAAAATAGTAAACATTAAAAGTATACAATTTAAAAACACACACACACACACACATAAAAACAGTATAAAAACAACAGTATCCATTTAAAAACAACAATTGTGGGGTCCATTAAAAACAAACTTGTTGTTAAATGCTGTTAAAATGCTGTTAAAAATGCCTGGGAGAAGAGAAAAGTCTTGACCTGGCGCCGAAAAGATAACAATGTTGGCGCCAGGTGAGCCTCATCGGGGAGATCATTCCACAGTCGGGGGGCCACCACTGAAAAGGCCCTCTCCCTTGTTGCCATCCTCCGAGCTTCCCTCGGAGTAGGCACTTGGAGGAGGACCTTAGATGTTGAGCGCAGTGTACGGGTAGGTTCATGTCGGGAGAGGCGTTCCATCAGGTATATGATAAGTTATATAAAATGTTTGTTCACCTATGATAAGTTATATAAAATGTCTGTTTACCACCCCTGTTCTTTTGATATCATTTAATATTTTAGCAGTTGTGTGCTGGTTAGCATTACACAACACACTAAGTCATAATGTTTAGCTCAAAATGCTTAACCATCATGATTTAGCATGTCTGAACAGGACTAGTAAAACAGGGCTAGTAAAACCTTGGTTATGTGGCAACCATGGTTAGGAATGGTTCACACAAAATGCTAAACCATAATGTTTAATTCAAAACACTTAACAACTGTGGCTTAGCGTGTCGTCTGAACAGGGTCATTGTTCTTATAAGTGAAGATGATATTCGGGCACTTGGTGAGTCATATAGGGAAATTAAGGAATCCATGCCCACTCTAAGCATGTAAACTCAACTGGTCTTGTTCCATTGACAGAAAATGCTGCCAAGGAAACAAGCCAGGGGCTATTATTCTTGATTAAGATTAGGGTTATTGATTACAGTCCTGAGCATATCATGGGGAAAGCTTAGAGTAAATAGCCTAAGGAGATGCTCACTAACTACTGGATCTAGATAAGAGCAAACTTATGAGGGTGGGAGAGCGAAAAACCAAGGCAAAAGAAAATGCCTTTTCTTATGCCCTGTTGGTTTGTGCTGGAAGAAAGAAAGCCAGGGGTGGGTGGGTGGAGTGCTTTTTTATTTGGCTTTTAACAGAAATTGTTCCCAATCAGAAGGAAATAAAATATGTCAGCTTCAGGGCTGGCATAGTTTACCCCCTGTTCAGAAGACATGATGGAACAGGCGTGCGGTATGGGTCATGGGGATCCACAGCTTCTCCCACCATGCCTGCTTTTTGTGCTCTCCAAAGTTGGAGTTACTTGTTTGCTTGGTGATTATAAGATTGCAATAAAACAAATTCTCTAGGCATCATACAATCTTAAAAAGAATAAAATACAATAAAACACAACGCTCTAAAAGCAATACGTAATAAAACTGACACAATAAAAATACAAAAGCACAGACAAAGGCAGCATGATAAATTTAAAGAACAACAACAGTATAAAACCAACCTGATAATTCACAGTAAAAATGAGGAGATAAAGCCAGCCAAGAAATAAACATCCAGAGGGGATCCGCACGTCGCTCCCAGAGCGCTTCTATGCGATCCCAGTGCACCCCGAAAACGATAGTCTGACTTCCCTGTAAAAGAAACGAGGAAGAGCCGTCCATGCCGCCGCCGCCTTCTTTTGCCGAGCTCTCCTCGCCGGGGGAGAGCTCTCCTCGGCGGCAGCGGCGGCGGCAGCATGGACGGCTCTTCCTCGTTTCTTTTACAGGGAAGTCAGACTATCGTTTTCGGGGTGCACTGGGATCGCATAGAAGCGCTCTGGGAGCGACGTGCGGATCCCCCCCCCAAAGTCTGAGAAGCAGCTTCAAAGTTGTTGGATCTCTCTCTCTCTCTCTCTCTTTCCTACCCACCCCACTCTCTCTCTCCAAGGCTGGACCTTTCTCTCTACCCTTGGAGATGGATATCTGAAAAATCAGAAGGGCCTTGCTGGGATATCCTTCCTGGGATCATAGGACTGTGGCCACAGTTAGGCAGCCAAATAGTAACCCAGAACAAAATGTTCATCTTAATTTGATTAGATTATAATCAGAAGCAAATCAATGGAAAACATCTTCTTTAAAATGGTTTAAGATATAAGAATAGTCATTATTTGATACACCTTAGGTATTTGCCTTGGTCAGGGAGTGGAAAGGAGGAAATTAATTGTTTTTTTCAAATCCAATAGTAAGGGCTATTATGAGAATCTAGAATCAATGAATATAAGAAAGTGCTTAGCCTTGATCTATCACCCTGGGCTTTTTTATTATAATGAGATAAATCCTTCAGTGTTTTAGACAGAAGATGGTGTGACAAGATTTAAGGGATTGATAAGGAATGATACAATAAAACATGAAGATATTGTTAATGAAAGTCAAAGCGAACTGCTGGAATAACAGTATAATCAAACAGTTCATTGGACACAAAGTAGATTGGGGAACAGAAGATTATATGTGGAGACAAAATTTGAAACCTTTATAGAGGGTCATAATGAAGGGCAATAATCAAGTGTCTATCAGATTATAGTAGGAGTTAACAAACAGCAAATAAGCATATGCTGTGAAAAGTGGTATAAAGAAATGAAGAGCAGAATAGAGGTATGGAAAGTTTCCAGAGATGTGAACATGAAGATATTCCCTTGTGTTAATTTGATGTGAAATCATTTAAAGATCTTTGCAAGATGGCACTTGACACCTTGGCAATTTAAAAAAATTTACCAGAGATATTCTCTTGGACTGGGTTCAGACAACACGATAACCAATGGTGGTTTAAATAGTCGACAGTAGGTTATTTAACCCACCATGCATTATCATGTTGTGTGGAGGTGTGTTTTTTAACCAGCGGTTGGCTATTTGACTGAATTAACCAATGCAAATAACCAACGCTATGCAGTTGGCTATTGGAAACACCATTGGTTATCGTGTTGCATGAAGGGTGCCATTGCTTATTTCCTCGGCCACTGTTGGTTATTTTGTCAGCCACAGAGGCGCAAGGCAGGAGCACTCAGAGCAGTGGCTGCCACTCTAGTCCAGCCAGCAGGATAGATTTTCAGCACCAATGGCTGATGGGATACTAGTGGGAGGACTGAGAGGGGAGAGAGGGCAGAGGATGAGTGGACTAATAGTCAACTCAGTGCTGATCCTAATCCACACGACAGTGGATTATTTATTTATTTATTTATTTATTTATTTATTTAAAACATTTATATCCCGCCCTATATCACTAAGATCTCAGGGTGGCGTACAGATAAAAACATACAGTATAAAACAATAAATATACACAGTTAAAAACAAAACCGTAATCCAAGTTAAAACAATATATAATTTAAAAGCAATAGATGCAGTTAAAACAATGTGCCAGTGAGTTTAACCATCAAACGCTTTGTTAAAAAGGCATGTTTTTACTTGGCGTCGAAATGCAATCAATGTTGGCGCCAATCGGGCCTCCAAGGGGAGGGCATTCCACAGTCGGGGTGCCACCACAGAGAAAGCCCTCTCCCTTGTCCCATCATAACGTATATGTTGCATTGGTGGGATGCGGAGAAGGGCTCCTCCAACAGATCTAAGGTCTCGGGCAGGCATATATAAGGAGAGGCGCTCTCTCAAGTATCGAGGTCCCAAGCCGTTTAGGGCTTTAAACGTCATTACCAGCACCTTGAATTCCGACCGGAAGCGTATAGGCAGCCAGTGCAGTTACTTTAAAACCGGTGTTCTGTGAGCTCTGTAAGATGTACCTGCCAGCAGTCTAGCTGCTGCATTTTGCACTAGCTGCAATTTCCGTGTCATCTTCAAGGGCAGCTCCACATAGAGTGCATTGCAGTAGTCTAATCAGGAAGTTACCAGTGCATGCTCTACTGTGGCTAGGTTGTCCCTGTCCAGGGAAGGCCGTAGCTGGCGGATCAGCCGAAGCTGACCCCAAGTACTCCATGCCACAGAGTCCACCTGGGCATCCAGTGACAATGATGGATCTAGGAGTACTCTCAAGCTACGTACCTGCTCCTTCAGAGGGAGTGCCACCTCATCCAGAACAGGTCGCTTACCCAATTCCCAGAATTGGGAACCACCAATCCACAGAGCTTCCGTCTTATCAGGATTCAGCTTCAGTTTATTGGCCCTCATCCAGCCCATTACAGCCTCCAGGCACTGGTCCAGCACCTTCACAGCCCCAGCTGACTCCGACGACAAGGAGAAGTAGAGCTGAGTATCATCAGCATACTGATGGCACCCAACCCCAAAACCCCTAATGACCTCACCCAACGGCTTCATATAGATGTTGAACAGCATGGGGGACAGAATAGAACCCTGTGGCACCCCACAGCTTAATTGCCACGGGGTGGAACAGGAATCCCCCAATACCACTCTCTGGGATCGGTCCCGCAAGTAGGAGCGGAACCACTGTAACACAGTGCCTCCTACTCCCATCTCGCAGAGCCGACCCAGTAAGATACCATGATCAATGGTATCAAACACCGCTGAGAGATCCAGGAAGATCAACAGGGTAGCACTCCCCCTGTCTTTCATCGGGAGTAGGTTGTCAATCAGAGCCACCAAGGCTGTTTCAGTGCCGTGCCCTGGCCTGAAACCAGACTGAAATGGGTCCAGATAATCCGTTTCTTCCAAGAACGTCTGAAATTGCCCAGCCACCACACGCTCAAGCACCTTGCCCAAAAAGGGGATATTAGCAATAGGGCGGTAGTTCTCACATACCTCTGGTCCAGGGAGGGCCTCTTCAGGAGAGGGCGCACTACAGCCTCTTTCAAGGCAGCAGGCACCACTCCCTGACAGAGGGAGGCATTTACCACCCCCTGGACCCACCCAGCCAATCCACCTCTGCTAAATCGAATTAGCCAGGATGGGCAAGGGTCAAGCTTACACGTGGGATGGACCGATTCAAGTGTCTTGTCCACATCATCAGGCTGCAACAACTGAAACTGATCACAAAAAACATGATTAGATGGGGCACTGTACACCTCCCCAGGCTCTGCGATAACTGTGGCATCAAGTTCCGAATGAGTACGAGCAACTTTCTCCTCGAAGTGCCTAGCAAATTTATCACAGCAGGTTACCGAGGGTTCCAATTCTGGTTTCCCAGAGCTCAGTGTTGTGTGAGGAACACACCCTAGATAAACAACTGTTGAGTTGATTAGTATCCCGCCGTTGACTATTGTGTTGTCTGAACACAGCCTTGTTGTTGGAAGTATGACTGTGAAAAGTCAGATTTATTGCATACTAGCTATACTCTACCTGCTTGCTGCATGTAATCAGTATCTTTGGACATAGTCATAGTCTTCCAAATTTTATCTACTCACTGCTGTTTAGAAGGTTGTTTAGGTGACTTTCTATGCAGCTGAACCAAGCTGATAGGAATCAGCATGTGCTCAGAGGGACCCTTTGTCATATGTCCACCCACCTGAGCCACTCTTTGCTACCTGGCCCTGATGGGTCTTATGGTTTCAGTGAAAGAAAGAAAAAAGTAGATCCTGCAAGCCTGAAGTCTACCCATACGTAATTTAGGACATGTACATTTGCACAACTGTATTTTAGCTTCCCTTGTTTCTCCCCATTTTCGTGTGTTTTCTGGGTGCAGAATTTCCTTCTCCAAGATACCCATTAGTTCTTTTTGCAATCAAGCATTCTGGTTTCTATTAGAGGCAATGATTAGGAAAGTGTTTGTGCAAATTCTATTCCATTTGCCTGTAAAATTAAAATTTGTGTGCACAATAAAATTCAAACATTCTGGTTTTCTTTTATTTCATCTTATTTTAAAAAAATAGACTTAACAGATCCATTAAATTTAAATATAAACAGTTTATTCAAATCACCCATTATAAACAACCCATAGGGTTCAGAACAAGGTGTACTAATGGCAAAGGGACCACAAGATGAAGAAGTCGTATTATCTTTCTGACTTCTAGTCACAGGCAAGCACATGATTCTCCTTTGCTTCTGCAGGCCACTGTGTAATGATATAGTCCATTCTGTTTAAAGAGCTGTTATCTTCTTGTATAAAAGTCCATATGAAATGCCATAGGATGTTAATTAATAACAACTGATGCCACTCAACAAGGAATAAATCACACACATACCTTTCTCTTGTCCTTCTCTTTTTCTTTCTAACTTGTCTGTTGTTCCCTTTCCCTTTGCCCTTGCCCTCTTGCAGTGGCAGGCCATTTCTCTGACCGTCATTGAAAAGGTTCAGATAGCGGCAGCCATTTTGGGTTCCCTCTTCCTCATCGCCAGTATCTCGTGGCTCATCTGGTCAACCTTCAGTCCTTCTGCCAAATGGCAGCGCCAAGACCTGCTCTTCCAGATCTGCTATGGAATGTACGGCTTCATGGACATTGTCTGTATAGGTGGGTGAAAGGATCTCAAAGTCAGCAGGGGATGTAGCCACCTGAATTCCTTTGTAAGGAGGAACTGGGAGATGACATGTTATGTTGGAGGGGGAGAGGGAGAGAACCAGTATTGCTCTGTTGGGGCTCAGCAGCATTGCATCTGGTGGTTTTGGGGAGCCATCTGGAGCTGTCCTGTTTTGTAACGTCTTGGTTAAAGTAGAACAATTGCAATGTCTGATCCAGTTAGGAAGGTCTTATCTTGTAATTTGTTCTGGGGCATCTTCCCAAGGCACACTCACATTAGAAGCTCCCACTACATTGATGTTCCCCAGTAGTTTGGTACAGAGAATTGTTATTATGCTAAATTCCAGAGAATAAGATTCAACATCATTAGAAATACAATATGGTGTATGCATCTCTTATTCATATACCAAGAAAAGTTCCGACTTGACGCTTACTTTTGTATTGAGGGGGGAGTTGCTTTTGCTTTTCAAGTTTGTACTTTTAACTCATGATATTTTAGATAACAGAGTGTTGTTTATAGAAGTCAGAAAGAATCTCAAAGTATTTGATGTCAGAATTCAAATTCAGCCCTAGCAACAAATTTAAGGCCTCAGCTAGACGAGGGGGGTCAGAGGGAGGCGATCTCACAATTTTATGATTGTGAGATTGTTGCCCTAGTTCACACATGGTACGCGACATTGCGCCCACGATTTTGTGGGGGGGGGGTTAAAGAAGAAGGAGCGCATGAGCGCTCGTGCGCAGATAGTGAATATTTTTTTTAAAAAATAACTAAATTTCCCTGGTCCTCCCACCCTACCCCCAATGGGTATAGAGCTCCTGAGGAGCTCTGTGCCCCGTTTCCAGCTCCTCGTGGTTACTCGTGAGGAGCCATGACAAACCGTGATGCGTGCCCACACGTTCTGCGGTCTCGGGGTCATCCCAAGACCACAGAAAAAGTGAGCTAGAACTGTAGGGCGATATCCCAGGGCACGGGAAGGATCATCCCTCCCTGCTTCTGGGATGCCCTGTGTGTCATTTGGACACACAGGGACGATCCCAGGGCGATCACCGAGATATCGCCCCTTCTAGCTATGGCCTAAGATTCATTTCAGCTCTAATTTTAATCCTTCAAGGACCTGCATGCACAAACTCTGATATTTATCACAGATCATATCCATTACGATTGAGGTGCCACCTGTTCTGATCCCCAAATAATAAACTCCAATATCCCCATACAAAAGAAAGAAAAATGGGGAACTGATTTCCTAGTGGGGAAGAATGGAATAAGAGAGTAATCAGTCATCTTCTGTAGCAGGCGTGTGACAGTGCAAATAGTGTGAGCCTAGAACAACGATGAAGAGCAAAATCAAGCCATTTCTAGTTAAGGTTGTATTTTATAAGGAAAAGGTATAAAATATTTTAAATAAATAAATAAATCTTGCGGGTGGAGTGGAGTAGATGAGGACAATAACCAGGTATTTCCCCAGTCTTGATTTAAAAGAGAGTGGCACAAACTGAGTAGGATGGGTCATGAAATGTCCAAAATAGTGCAACTGTAAATCAGCACATCCCTAGTCACCAGTGGTAATTTTCAGACAGGGGAAATCGCATTCCCTTACTGTGGCTCTGCTTCCTGCTTCTCTTCCACTTCTGCAATGAACTGTAATTACATGAGAAAGAGAGCAGCGACCACCTGGTTTGTGCAGCCTCAATGCAGTTAAATGGGATATCGCCCTCTAGTGGGCACTTTATAGTGCAACTTTGCCTGCACATGGCAGAAAACAACAACAAATATTGCTTTATCCCAGAAGGGTTGGGTTTTCTGAAGATTTATTTTTAGTGCTAGAATGGGAAAATGGAGCAGGAGATGCACAGGAGACTGCCAGCGCCATCAAAATGACCTGCAAACATCCATAAGTGGCCAGTAATGAGCGTGCTATAAAACGCTCATTTAAAGAAACGCTACGTCTCCTCCAAGCACAATGGCAGGAAAGCTTTTGTTAAGGGGCAAAGAGCTGGTTCTCTTTTTCTCTCAAGCTGTCAGTCTGCCACGAATGCCAATCCATGGCATATGTGGTGGAATGAGTGTTGAGCAAGCAAAACAAAACAAAATGCTTATAGTTTATGAATTCCTGTGGATTTATTTGCACAGATGCAGTACAAGTCGTGACGTAGCTCATCTCCTATATTGTGACCCCATCATTTTTCTTGCTGTTAATCTTTCTATGCTTCCCATGTCCCACTGCAATTTCTTCTGGTGCCCTAAATGACCTGCCACTACTTGCAAACGTTCCCTATATTGATGGCAGTGGATTTCCACCAGAGGCAACTCAGAGAAACCTCAGGCTGGTATGGAATCTAATCACCAGTAGTGTCCACCCTTCCTTTTGGGCTCCAGAGACCATAAGAGCAATACAATGGGCAGCGGCCCTTGCAGCCATACACCCACTTTCCCATGCTGTTTACCTGGCTATGCAGGGGTCAGAAAAAAAGGGGAGCTGTAAGCTCTCACTTGGCTGCTGATGGGAAGAGAGAGCAGGTGGGTGGCTGGTAACTGCCAGTAAGTAACATGATTAATGTGGCTTTGATAAAGCAGGAAAGGCTGAGAGCAGCTGGTTAGCTCATCTGTCAGTGGGAGATAAGTATTCTCCTTCCATCCATGAGATGGATGCAAAATGGAGCAAAATAAGCCAATCCCCCCTAATGATGGGGGAGCAGGAAAAGTAATGTTTTGATTGCATTTTAGGGTGATCAGGGGGTGATTTCTCTACTTCCCTTTAATCCGATTGCAATTCCCCCGCCCCGGGAGAGTGGTGAACAGCTGGACGATAAGCAGGTAACGCTTTTCCTGGTATGTAAGTGAAGTGATGGGACAAGCTTCACCAGCTGAATTTCTGCTTGTCACAAAGCTGTTAAAAAAGCACAAGAGCATGATCCAGAGAAAAGCAATGTGACGGGCCCCATTGTTTCCTTTTGTGGAGTAGTCCGAGACTCTACTCCAGCCTTTCTGAACCTGTTCCCCTCCAGATGTTTTAGATTTCAACTCCCATCAGCTCCAGACAGCATGGCCAATGGTCAGGAATGCTGGGAATTGTAGTCCAGGTTGGGAAAGACTGCTCTACTTTTTTATAGCTGCCTGTGCGATCTTCACCCCCCACTCACCCCCAGGTGTTTCTGGTGATGAGCACAAAAATCCTGGCTCATCTGCTTTCTTTTCTTAATCTCCAGAGGCATTCACCATTCATAGAAGTGTCCCAATGAGCAGGGAGCCCTGGAAATGAGAGGCACAGACCCTGGGTGCACAAAAGGCCACTTTTAAAGGAATCAACACTAGAGACTGGAGACCTGGGTGAGGTTCTGCAGGATTATCATTTTGTCAAATTGGGGAGACGGGTTTCTGAATACTTTCTAGAACTCTGAATGGTTTATATGCAAAATGGAGGAGCAAATGGAGTGGAAGTTCTCCCCATTACAGGCACACAGGTCACCTGGCTGCAGTCTTCCCCGCTATGGTGAGATGTACTGTGTTTCTGCTTAAATTCATTCTTTCTAAATGTGCATTTGAACCTATAAATCAGCATATGCAAGTTTGATGTAAATCTATATCCTCTTTTCACCCCCTTTTTGGTGATGCATTTCCTCTTTTTGGGTGATGGGTAAGCGGCCACCCTCCAAGGAAGAGGTGTAGGGGAGCACCCAAGCCAACACTCACCTCCGTTGAGATACACATCCAGATGTGCTCCCCCACCAAAAATAAGGCAGGCCAGAGAAACACTGCAGGGAGTGTCAGCCTGGTTGCCTTAGCAATAGAGACAAACTCTCTCTTCCAGCACCTCAAAAGCAGAAGCAGGTTGGGAGGGAAATGGCTGTGAAAACGCATGAAACAGCGGAAGGTTTCATACAATTTCCCTGAATATTTTCGCACAGCCTGAAATGGCCATTTGTACAGTGAAAATGGAACCACATAGAAATGTGGCCCAGCACCAGTTTGCACAAAAGAGGTGAGAGAACGAAGCAAAAGAGTCTTGCTTCTTGTGTCAAGAAGATAGGCTGTGCAGTTCCTAATCCCTTCCTGAGTTCTGGCTTAGAATCCGGGAGCCTGGAACAAGCTCCGGCAAGACCCTTGTAGAAAGTATATTCCTGGATGAGTGCCCATGTAGTGGTTCCACAAAGCAGAGGCTCCCTCATCCTGTGAAGAACTTAAAAAGAAGATTGTATCAAAAGGAAGTACAGCCAGTCTTTCCAATGAGAAAGACGCATTGGGAGTTTGCTCATTAGCGACAAACTAGACAGGAAAGAGCTACACAGGGGCAATTGGATCTTGATTCCCCACTATTTGTGAATGTCACAGGCACTCTCCAGTAGGTGCCTGGGATTGTTGCACGACTGCATTCCATGCAGCAACCACAATAGAGATGAATGTGCTGTTAGAGAGGGCAGAGGGAGAGCATACCTTCCCTTTCCTGCGTTATTTGCGCATATGAACATAGAACACGGGGAAACCAAGCTTTCTAGTGCTATAGGAAACATATGAGGCAGCATCGTACCGGGTCAGACCATTTCTCCATCTCATCCACTAGTGCCTTCCAGATGTTTTGGTCTGCAACTCAGCCCCAGCCCAGGGGTGATGCAAACCATGTATTGTAGTGCAAATTGCCTGGACAGCACTACTGGCAACCTTTCACCATGGTCTCAAACAGGGGTCTTCCCCATCACTAGCGACCCTTTTACCTAGGGATGGTAAGTATTGAACCTGGGTCTTTCTGCATGCAAACCATGTGCTCTGTCACTCAGCGAGGGTGGAGAAGGTAGCAAAATGTTCGAGGCAGTTCCAGTGCATACAGGTGGGGGGACTTTTTCCTGTGAATGTGTGTATGCAATGGGAATATAGCTGGCAGAACTCCCTTCTGAGCTTACACCACTGAGAGGAGTGCAATAACAGACAGTTTGGAAGTTCACACTCATCCCCACAAACACCTGGCCATTAATTAAAGGGCAGCTCAGATGCGGTTGCCTGTATCATTGCCTGTATCGGCGAAGGTTGCAATTAAGGAAGTTTGATGTTGGCAGATTTGACTGGCGTTCAGGGTCAGCGGGGCTGGAAACACTCTCTTGTTGAACAACGAGAAGTGTCAGCAACTAATGAGAATGTGAGGCGGAGGAACAGAAGGGCCAGCCGGAGAGGGGCACTGTGCATCACAAGACAGATTAACAGATGGCATGCATGGTGTTGCCATTGCGTCCACCCACACACCAGCGTATCTGCATAGGCAACAGAGCTGCCCAGGAATCAGGTTGCTTTTTTTTGTTTTCTCGTTGGGCTGGTTTGCCTCGTGCATATCGGATGACCGAAATAGCAAAAACGATTATGCAAACTGTGATGGAGGGCATGGAGGTGTTGGTGTGTCGGTGCTGTTGTGTGCAGGTGTGTGTGTGTGAGAGAGAGAGGCTCTTTGGGAAAGTTTTCCTGGCTGTTAATGGTGTTGATTTGTATTACTGAAAATGACAGTGAGTTCAACAAGGACTGTATGCTGGGGAAAAAATCTTTTTCCAAACTTTTTCCAGGGAGAGGAGAATGTTTTTTAAAGGGTACGATATAAACTCTTTAACAATACGCGAGTGAAGTGACTTTCTGTTACATTGCATTGCCAGACCATTTTTTCAGCACTTGAGGAGCATTATGGAAAAAGTTGAATCACATTATCATATACTAAAAGACGAGCCTGGAGTCTGTCTATATATGCCCTACATACCCCATAAAGGCTGTGCAGTGGTGAGGCATTGTTTATATGGTGCAGCCACCAACTCACAGCCACCTCAGGGTTTTACTTTCAAAACTGCACTTTTTCCTCAGTGTCCTTTTACCGTGACTTTTCCATTTGCTCTGATGCGACCTCATTGTTTCTCCCATCTGTCAGTGGTGGCTTCTGTTCAGGAGTCTTCCAAGGGGTGGTTCCCAGGCCTGGGTAAGCCCAGGAAGGCAGGGCATTGGGCAGGGAGGTGGGCTTGACCAGCAGCATGGCCGTCAGATACCCCACACTCTCTTCTGCTGTCTAGGTTTAGTGTTCTCACCCTGCCGCAGCGATGCTGCAAGGTTTTGGGCGGAAGCAACTACAAAGCGTCATCATATAGACACCCTCTTGGCCACAGGATAGAGCAATTTTGCTGCATTGCCAGTTGTAGCAAGTGTTGAACATGCTGTATCATCACATGTGTAGACTTATCTTTGTGTTTCTACATTTTCATGCATCAAACACATCAAACACAGTCTTCAGAGGGGGCGTTTTCTCCCGCAATTTACCACTTCTTCCTGTTCTGGATTCTTTTCGGGATTTAAATGGGGTCTTTATGCAGCCATTTTTTCTTTTTATGCATAACGCTATAATGCCATTTACAAGGGTGGGTGGAGCCTGGCAGGATGTTATCAACTGTCCATCCCTCTGGCGCAGCCCCTCCCCTCTCTCAACATGAAATGAGACACTTCTTGGAACGTTCAGACGTCTGCGTTGTTGGAGATCCGCCCCCCTGCCCATGCAAGTCAGTATCGTCCCTGTAAAAGCAACAGTAACACTTTTCTCATTTGTGAATACACTGGGAGAGGGGATTGTGTTGAAGGAGGTTACCCTTCTCTCCTGTGTGTCTGTGCATGTGGGAATTGAATAGAAAGGGCTAAAGGTTTTCTGGGCAGCACTTGCAGAGCAGCGCCCAACCTACTGTTAAATGTTGATTCTTCTCAAGTTCAGAAGTCTGCATCTTCAGAGGTCCGCCTCTTTCAAACCCTTGCGCAAATCTGTCTTGTCCCTGTAAAAGCAACAGTAACAGTTTTCTCATCTGAGTATACACTGGGAGAGGGGGATTAAATAGAAACGGGTTATGTGTGCTCACAGCCATTACAACCATCATTCCCCTCCCCATTGCCCATCTGCTTTGGCATTCCTGAAATACAGAGCTGAGCAGGAGTGGAGGGGCGAGAGGAGACACTCCCAACTGATCCTGACATCAATGCTGTACCGCCCAACACCCACCCACACAAAGCAGGACATAGCACGATGGGAGGATTACATGGGGAGACGATGGTGGTTTCATCGTATGACTGCAAAAAAATACCACATTTTCCCCACTGCAAAATAACACACGAAAATGGAGGGAAGGAGAGACATGAGGCACCAACTGCATGGTGACGGCGACATGTAAAGCGTCCAGGGAAAACAGTGACCCAACCATGATGATTGCAAGAAAAACGCCCCTCTGAAGATGCCCACACACATCTTTTTTCATCAGACCCAAAAAATATTTAACTGTTTGAAGAATAATTGTTTTGCATCTGAACAGTTGGGGAGATGAAAATATTCAAAAAAATCATTACTCTCCCCTCCCTCCACCAGCTGGACATGTTTGGAGCTAACACTGTTGCCTAAGGGCAGGAGCTCAGTTGTGAAGCATGTCCTTTGTATGGAAAAGGTCCCAGGTTCAATCCCCAGCATCCCCAGGTAGAGCTAGGAAAGAATTCTGCATGAAACTCTGAAGAGCTGCAGTGTTGGCAATGCTGAACTAGATGGACTAAGGACCTGTCTCAGTATAATGCAGCTTCCTATGTTCCTATGACTAGATGGACCCTTGGTCTAATCAAGCATGGCTCTCCTTACGTAAGAGAGGGACCGTAGCTCAGTGGTAGAGCACCTGCTTTGCTTGCAGAAGGTCCCTGGTTCAATCCCTGGTATCTCCAGGTAGAGCTAGGAAGGAATCCTGGAAGAATCCCTGCAGAGCCACTCCCAGACAGTGTCAACGATACTGGGCTAGATGGACCAAGGAGCTGGCTCAGTGTAAAGCAGCTTGCTTTGGGCCACTGGAGCAATCTATTGCAAGCCAGGAACCTCAGACCTTTCTGTTCAAGTCCAGGAATTTGAGAGAAACTGGAGCCATGCAGTACATGCAACAACCCCACTGCACAACCGCAGGTAATAGAAGAAGAGATCAATAGCCAATTAAAACTAATATGCGGCACTTGATCTTTCATGGCTTGATGGGAAGGGTAATTAATGGGGAGGCTGCCTTTCGGCACACACACGATTCAGGTTCTCCTGTCAAGGCTAAAGGTGCTTTATTGTAATGGTGATTGCTGGTTCATTTATGGATTGTTCAAAATCTGCAGGGCTGGGATCATCTTTGGCATATTCTTCCCCCATCCTTTATACGTTTCATACACAGATAGCCAGTGAAAGATGAGAATAAGATAAAAACAAAACCGAAATACCCCACAAGCTGCACTTCATTCTTAGATGAGTCTGAGCGGTGTTCAACATTACAAAACCTTACTAATCCCAGTAACTCCATGTGTGTACTGAAATTAGAGGGAAGGGGAGCAATTCACTCCAGTTCAAATCTTTTTCGAGATTCAATTGCAAAAAAAGGTATATTTCAAAAGCATTTGCAGATAGATAGATAGATAGATAGATAGATAGATAGATAGATAGATAGATAGATAGATCCATAACAATGTTATTAACACAAATTAAACAGTCATCTTTTTTTAAGCAAAGAGTTGGCAATATACTATATAATTGTTTATAACAATGATCTTGCACTGTGCTCTAGGGACGCTTAAGAAATTATCCTTTTCTGGTTTTCTCCCTGAATTTTGGAGATCTGAATGGTCTGGTCTTGTTTCATAAGTCAAACCTAGGCATTAGTAATCCTCTAGTGTTCCATTTTCTGCCACCCCTTCATCACAATTCGTTGAGTTCTCCCATCTCCCATCTCTAAAGCACAGTGCACAATCTCAAAATTCTCACTTTCACTAATGGATGTTTTAAAAGTTATTTAATTACAAGAATGATACTTTTCATTTAGCATTTTGTACTTTGGTACAGACACAAATACAAAAAAACCAAACACCTTCTGCCAGTTCTGTGTATTAAATCACTGCTTTTCCTGGCAAAATACATGGAGGAGACCCCTATACTGATGTCTGTTTCTGTGAATTTTTGCAAAATTCAACAATGTAAAGGCACACACATCCACACTATTTGAAACTGCTGTGATGTGTTGCAATGGGAGGGGTCATGAGAGAGGGCACCTCTGAGACAGAAGGTCCCAGATTTAACTCCTGGCATCTCCCAATAAGAAGATCTCAGGTAAGCAAGCTGGCAAAGATCCCTGATTGAAATGCTGCCAGTCAGAATTAAAAGCACTGGGCTAATTGGACCATTCATTTAACTTAGTAGAAGGCAGGTTCATATGTATGCAGGGCTGCATGACATTTCATATGTAGCCTGCGGGGATGTCTCCACTTTTTCTTAAATTAGAGGCATGTGTTTAGGGGTGGGGAATGGAATTCTTATCAAGTTCACAGCGCATAGGGAGGGGAGATTTTTCCTGCCATCCACAGCTGTGACCCTCTCCCACATGGCTGGAGTTGTTAGGGGGGGATCTCTGTTTGGTGCCAATGGGAATCTTTTTTCTAGCCTTGCGGGTGTTGGGAGGGAGCAGTTTCAGGGGAACATGGCTGGGGAGGGAAAGGATAGAGCTCCCCTCCCTGTGCACTGCAATCTTGATAAGAATCTCCCCGCCCCACCTTGCCAGTGGAGGCTGGTGGCTCCAATTTCATTGGGCCTGTGAATAAGAATGGAGGATCAGGCTGAGGGTCCATCTAGTCCAGCACTCTGTTCTCACAGTGGCCAACCAGCTATCTGCCAGGGACCAACAAAGCAGGACATGTTGCAACAGCACCCTCCCACCCATGTTCCCCAGCAACTGGTGCACACAGACTTACTGCCTTGGATACTGAAGGCAGCACATAACCATCAGGGCTAGTAGCCATTGATAGCCTTCTCCTCCAGGAATTTATCCAACCCCCTTTTAAAGCCACCCATTTGGTGGCCATCACTACATCTCGTGGGAGTGAGTTCCATAATTTAACTACGCACTGTGTGAAGAAGTACTTCCTTTTATTTGTCCTGAATCTCCCATTTTGAATTTCAGTCAGAACCAGCCCATAGCTCTAAAGCAGCTATCCAAGGTGCTGAACCGATTTTGGGGGCTAGGATTCTGCACCTTGGATAGCTCCTTTAGAATTCTCGCTGGTTCAGACTCAAACTTAGAATGGATACACAGCCCCACCAAAATCAGAGCCACCAGCCTCCACTGACCTTTGCACATGAATGAAAAAGCAGAGACATCATGGCAAGCTACATATTAAATGTCACCTTTGGTTTGTCCATAACTGATCCATACCTGAGAACAAAATGGGAAGTGAGAATTGGCCCCGGGTTTCCATGCAAGTGTCTCGCTTTGCTACCGAAAGAGGCTTTCTGCAACTGCTTGAGGAATCTTCATCCCTGTTTAACTAAAATAGCTCAAATGTATCTGGATGAAATCCTGGAGCTGCTTGCAAATGGCCATTAAACTGGTAGACTCCCTTGCTGCTCACTCTTCACCGTTTACAGTTGCAAATGCATTGGCATGATTATTTCGGTCTCCCCACCCACTTCTCTGCTTGGTTCCTTTTTAATTTTACACCTTCCTGAGCTCAGTGCTAGGAAATCAATAAGTAATTTGGATCCCAGCAACTGCAAAGGAAAACAAAGTTATTTTTGCACTTTTAGTAAATATTGTGAAGCCCGATTTATCTGGGAAAGCAGGTGCTCAGTTGATGCACTAGCCCATCTATCAACATCGTATTATTAATTGCATGGGATCATACACACTTATAATTTGGAAGGCAAAACAAACACTGATTTTTTAAAAACGTCTTGAATCAGCCTGCTCATTAATATTTGTGATAAGCTTTAGGGATGAAATGAATTAAACTTCTCACATCTGACTCATGATCCACTGAGGCAGGCAGACTCTTGAGGTCATATACTTGAATTTAAATAATTGAGGTCAAGATTCCTCTCCAAACTTTTAACAGAAATGTGGGAGTACTGACATTAATTTTGCAGTTAGTATTTGACCCCCAAGATCAATATTTGGCTCCTGAAATTGATTTTCAAACTTTGGGGAAGGGGGGAATATGATCTGGTGAATTGCAGACATTCTTGGAGCCTCTGGGAGAAAATGGGAAACATATGGGTATGTATAAACATATGCACATGTCTGCCCCTCTGAATCATAGTCCATTTTCCTTACCCTGTAATGTATTTAGGAGGTGGTATATTGTTACTGCAGTTTTCTCTTAATATGAGGTATGGGAAACATTTCTTGCTAATGGCTTAGGCCTCATCCTCAATTAACTAGGTGTCCTCTTATGAATCTCCCCCAGCCCAAAGGAAATGCCGAAATTTGCGAAACATTTGCGTAACATTTGCACATCCTCTTTGTATGTATAGATGCAAATTTAGAAACAATGATTACAATTTGGGGTCACCAGGGCTTGCAGGGGAACAGTGTCAGCACTTTTTAATAGCTGAGATGCTGATGTCTTAAGAAAAAATATATCTCTGTTTGGTGCCAATGGGAATCCTTTTTCTTGTCTTGCGTGTGTCGGCGGCGGCGGGGGGAGGCAACAGCACTCTCCTGCCCATGTTCCCCAGTAACTACTGTATATAGGATTACTGCTTCTGGTACTGGAAATCTGCCACCTCCCACAGACTTGCCTGTTCCCTCTGAGTTTAGTTGCAATTCTCACAGTATGGGGATGAATTTTCCCAGCAACAATATATCATTCCTTATTGTAATGCAAAGTATTTTGGGGTGGCTTAGACTTGAATAGGCAGTTAAGACCCATTAGCTTTACAGAAGATCTTCCCCTGGTGGAGACAAACTGTTAGAACTGTTTGATATAGATAAACACAGCTGCCTAAATGTTTGGACTCTCCTCAGGGATGTGGCTATGGGGAATGTCATGATGAGTGCCTGCACTTCAAAATTTACCACTACACCACTGATTACAGCACATCTGGCCATATTGTGTGGAAGACTGTGATCAGAGGCTTTGTGTGCTGGCCTGTTCAGTCAGTTGATGGGCAACAGTCCTCATGGTTCTTTACCTTTAAACAGGAATTGGACTAGACAGCCCTTAAATAGAGGATGTCTTCAAACAGACGATGGTCCTCAGGCAGTCCTTCAAAAAGAGGATTGTCCTCTGTAAAAAAAAATGGACAGAAAGAAAAAAAGTTAAAATAAAACAAAAATAAACTGGAACATTTCACAAAGTCTTTTAGGAAGCACATCCTATCCAGTCCAAATCCAACAGTTCTTTCTTATTGTTACAGTGGATTTCCTTCATTGGCAGGGGGTTGGGCTAGATGACCATTGAAGTCCCTTCCCACTCTATGATTCACTCTCCAGGAGAGCACAAGTGGGTGGACAAGTGAGCAGTGACGCTGGTAAGGAGTAGAGCAGCAGGTCTTCACCTGCTCAGTTGGCTCACTCTAGCCTAGCCTTCTCCAACCTGATGTATTCTAGATTTTGGGTCTTCAACTCCCATCAACCTGAGCCAACATTGCTAATGGTCAGGAATTCTGGGAGTTGTAGTCCAAAACAGATGGAAGGGACTAGGTTGGGGATGGTTGTTAAAGGCCCTCCATTTTATTGTAGATAGGAGCATTCAGTCATGTGAACCTCCCCCTGCAGTCTGAAATGGAACAGTCCAGAAACAGGTTGACTACCTCAGGGAAAACTAGGCTTAGAAACCAGAAGATTTCTGGGAAGGATTTCATGGGAGGGTAGGACTTGATTTAGCCTGGGTTCCCATTTGCCATTCTACTCTGTATATCTCCCATTGTCTATCTATTGTTTCTTCCACAAGAGTAAATGGTTTTACCTATAACCTCTCACTTGACAATAAGAATACGACAAACCAATCCAAATTCAGCTAATGAATGCCTGCCAAATTGAGCAATCAGTCTGTAAATTAAGGAGATGTATGCAGACTTTTTTGTTTTGCATAATTCATTTTAACAACATAATTTAGGGGGTGGTGTTTATAGGAGACTGGGTTTAGTTTGTGCGTGTGGTGAGTTGTTTTTTGGGGGTTTTTTTTACTATCTTCCTGCTGTCGCCCACCCAAACTAAAGAATATGTTATAACAACAGCCTCACTAATGGATGTTACTTACCAAAACCTGTCCCTTGACAATAAGAGCACAAGCCAGTTTAAAAGACTGAGCTATGAATCATGAAGTATCTGGTGCAAAGCACACTTCTGCCATGAACTCACTGGAACATGTGGATAATAATGATAGAATCATAGAATCATAGAATAGCAGAATTGGAAGGGGCCTAGAAAGCCATCGAGTCCAACCCCCTGCTCAATGCAGGAATCCACCCTAAAGCATCCCTGACAGATGGTTGTCCAGCTGCCTCTTGAATGCCTACCTGTGTTCTTTATATCAGCCTTTCCCAACCTGATGCCCTCCAAATGTGTAACTCCCACCATCCCCCAGCCAGTTGAGGGATGCTGGGGGTTGTAGTCCAACATATCTGGAGGGCACCAGGTAGGGGAAGGGTGCCTTATAAGGTTGTTGTGAGGACTTAACAAGATAATATACATGAAACATTTTGAAGTTAAACACTCAAAACTGTCATACACATCCTCAATTATGGCTTAATGTCATTATAGTCATTATAGTGACACAATGTCATTATAGTTTAAGCCAAAACTTGAGCTTGTTGACCCAGGCTCAGGGCAAAACCATATGTGACATCATCATCATCATCATCATCATCATCATCATCATCATCATCATCATCATTCCACTGAGGAAATGCAGCTTGCTGGGTGGTGATCCTCTTCACACAAAGCGAGCCTCATGTCAAATTGCAGCCTTATCAATAGCCCTTTTTAAAAAAAAAAAAAAAAAAAAAGCCCACCCAGAAAAAGTATCATGGAATTAGTACAGATGACATTTTTATTCTCATTATATCCAAAATCTGCAAGGACCATTGAAACACACAACAAATTTCTGGGTGTTTTGGACACACATTGTTAGGGTGGCCATTTATGCATCATCCAAAAGAGGAATTGCATTGCCAAAAAGATGACAAGTAAAGAAATGAATCTGCATAATATTTGCTTGTGCAAATTTATATGTTTTGAATTTCTAATATTGTGAAATGATAACTATAATTTAAATAGAAATACAATATTTCTCACTATAGTGCAGAAGACTGACCAGGTGACCTCATGTGCCTGCTCAGCCTGCTGTCCAGATGCTGTTGACAGGCAACTTCAAGGCCCCCTGTTGCTCTCGCTTTTCCTGTGGTTTACCTTTAAACTGGAGTTAGACTTTGCAGTCCTTCACAAAGAGGATGGCTTCAAATATAGGACTGTCCTCTACCAGCTCCACGAAATAGAAGACTGTCTCTTCTCGACATCAGGAAAAACTTCCTGAGTGTTAGAGCAGTATGACAATGGAACCAGTTACCTAGGGAGGTGGTGGGCTTTCCCACACTAGAGGCCTTCAAGAGGCAGCTGGCCGGGGATGCTTTGAGGTGGATTCCTGCATTGAGCAGGGGATTGGACTTGATGGCCTTATAGGCCCCTTCCAACTCTACTATTCTATGATTCTAAGTAGGATGCCTGGCCACCCTACAACATCACTGCACAGTATTTTTGGTCATTTACATGTCACAACTGTTTGCATAAACTCTATACTCCAAACATAATAACCCTTCTGTTGTTTACATAATTATTATATATCCAGAGATGAAAGAGATGGGAGTTGAGAAGAGGGATGTAACAATATGGAAGTTTTCCCAAAATTATTCAAATTTTAATTTGTAATTCAGATTTTTACCAGAAAATCTGAACTCAGAATTAGTTGTCTCTTGATGTTTTGGGTTTGGTTTTTTTTTTAAAAAAAAAAATCAGATGACAAATATCGATTTTTGAAGAGGCTTGGTAAGAAATGTGAACCTTGTCACATTGACACATTATTAATAAGCTGATCTGCACACTAGCTGTGTGGAACTAACATGGGGGTAATGCAAAAGGCTTGTTTTCAGCAAGATGTGTCTGTTCCTAAGACCTTTGATATACAGTAAAGATATCCTGCTTTCCTGTATAAAGGCACTCATCTTGGTTTATTATGGACTTGTATATTGATCACAGACAAAAATGAAATTTATTTAAGCCTTCCCATATTTCTTTCTAAAGAAAACCAAGGCAGTAATAATGTTAAAAATTCTTACAATAAAAATTACTACAGTAGTAAGCCAACAACAGCAGTAAAATCAAAGCAGAGTTTGACAGAGGTTAAAACACAACTATCTTAACAACTGAAAGAACTATTTCTTCTATGCCCTGCCCAAAATTGGCAGCAGCAGGCTTTTCTGGGAAGGGAACTAACTGTGGCAAAATGGTGGCCACAGTAATGAAGGCTGTATTAACCATGATGGTGAAGTGGAAGAACCCCCACGTACAGAGGAACTGTACCTCTGGAATACCAGATACTGGCAAGCCAATGCCAGGCCTGTGAGCTCATGGAGGCATCTTGCTGTGTGCTGTTTGGACAAAAGAAGTGCTGACCTAGATGGATGTGATCTGCTCCAATAAGGTCATTCAGATGTTTTTGAGGTTCTCCTCTGTACTCACGCCATTTTAATCCAGAATTATGGGACTTTGGGGCAGGCCCTCTTCCGAGTCCCATGGTAACAAATTAAAATTATAACAGTGAGATTCTCAGTGAGCAAGAGCTCTCATATGGAATGGAGTGACTGGACTTGCAGCTGGCCCTTAGGGATTCCCAAAGGTCTGCATGCAGTGAAGGTGAGTCAGTGACTGATTCATAGAATATTTCTAAATCCTCTCTCTCCCCCCACCCCACCCCGCCCCACTACCCTTTCACTCCTTTATCCTGCAGGTCTAATAATCCACGAAGGGCCCTCAGTGTACCGCATTTTTAAACGGTGGCAAGCGGTTAATCAACAGTGGAAAGTGCTGAACTATGACAAAGCAAAGGACCTGGAGGATCAAAAAACAGGGACCCGGACCAACCAACGAACCTCCTCTCAGACCAACCATTCATCCTCTACTGGTGGTGCAGCTAGCAACTCCGTTCCAGCTGACAGCGTGGCCCGGGGAGCTAGTCACGCCACAGGCACCTTGTCTGACCACCACTGTGCTTACACCATCTTGCATATACTCAGCCATCTGAGGCCTCACGAACAGAGAAGCCACTCTGGCACAAATAGAGAGCTCGTCATGAGAGTCACGACGGTCTGAGTGAAGGAATTCAGGAGGCCTTAATGCAACGCAAAAGTATGGGAGAGGAACTCCAAAGCGGAGGGGGCGTGGTGTGCCTTCAGCCATGCACAGAGCACAAGAGGCCCCTTGGCCAGCCAAGGATGGCAAGAGGCAGAGAGCTGCATGCACCGGCTGAAAAGAGGTTAACGTTTTGCAGTCACTAGAGAGTACAACAAAACAAGTGCAATACAAATTTAAAAAACTGAACTAGGGCAGAGGCTTCAAGGGGTGGAAGCAGAGAAGTACAGCTGGTCTTATTACGAGGGAAAGGCTAAGGCTTTAAACAACCACACACAACCATACACACATTGGAAAGAAAGAACGGAAGGAAGGAAGTATTTTTCAAACTGTATTAACCAGGGGTTCAAGTATTTGAATGCATAAATTATTATGTGGCCCTATGTGGCAGGGTGTTCAAGCTGAAATGGCAGTCAGTTTGTTGCAATTGTTATTTTATACAAGTAAAGGCTCTGCCCAAATTTTTACCATACAATACATAGAAATTCCTGATTTACTTCCCTCTTCAAACATTAACATTTTAGAGGGTTTCGAGGGAGTGTCCCTGGGAAAGGGGAGGGCAACTTTCACGTGAGCCACAAACATTTGTACAAATGTCCAAAGCACAAGTTACTGGGGTTTGATTTATGCCATCCATTATGGAAAGGTGCAGCATCTTGAATGTTGTCATTCATGAGCACGGTTTCATTTGCCAATTTGGGGAAGTGGGATTGTCCCCTATTGAATTTCCTACTTGGCCTTTTCACTTCATTCTCCAAAGCCAGCTCATTTTTCTCTGAAACAGTGATTTTCCATAGACCCGTATGATTTTATTGCGTTCAAAATTTATTTGTGTATATGCCTGCTCTTAAGTTTGCTGCTTTTCTGAACAGTCTCTCACATTTAGAACTTAGGCCAGGAGCATTTCATTCAAATCAGAAGAGTTCCAGGTCAAATCCATACTGTGGACTTGGACTCTAATCCTATGCACATCTTCCTGGCACTGAACTCCACTAAATCCAGTGAGACTTACTTCTGAGTAAACAAGCATAGAACTGCACTGTAAAACTGGTTTACTGCTGTCCCCTCTCTGAAAGGAACTCTAAGAGCATCATCAGACTAGTGTTTTATCGCACGCTCATTACTGCCCATTCATGGTTTTGCACGGTTCCTTTTGACGGCGCCGTCCTTCTCCTGCGAGTATCCTGCTCCATCTGGTCTTCTTCCTGCCACAAATAAGACCCCAATAAATCCAATTTTGGGGGGGAGAAGCAAAATGTGCTGCCATTTCCTGCTGTGTGTAGGAAAAGCAGCGTGATAAAAACGGCCACTGAATGGGCCATGTGATCATTGTTTACTTCCACTTTCTTCCCCTGTGTGAAGAAAGAGGAAGTATTGTGGGACAGAAGCAGGGGAAAAGAGCAATTCCCCCCCCCCCCCCGTCTGATGACGCTCTAAGACTCTAGTTTTGTGAGGTCGGCCAGAGATCACTGGGAGAGACCTCTTACCACCTTCACTAAACTACAGTTCCCAGGATCCTTTGGGACAAGCCATTGGAATTGCTTTGGTAGAAATTGTGTATGCTTGAACTGCAGCCCCTGATTACATTTATGAATACAGTGTACTGGCATTTTCACAGGTACTGCAGTATCCCCAGGTGAATTTGCCTTGGTTATAGTGGATTGTCATTATTACTATACGTATTTTACCAGTCCACATGAATTGACATGTTCACCAGATTTGTATGCCTTGAAGCAAATTTGTGAAAGCTTTGACATGTGCTAGACTGTGATTCACCACATCCTGGAAAATTCTCTTTTTTAAAAAATGGATTGAACCAGGTCGCAATGAATCACAACCTGGACATATTCACAGGACCAGGTTTAAATTTGGATCACAACATCCAAATTCACTGAATAATCAACCTGAGTTCAACTTCTGAAACGAAGAATCCCTAACCGTATGCCTATTATTGCAGGTATCAAGGAAGTGACCTTAATAACATTCCCCAGGTGGAACAACTCCCCACGAGGAAAACATCTCAAAAGATTGAAAAAGTGGCACATAAGGAGTTCAGCATGAGGGATTCCATGATCGTTTGCTGGGTGTTTCCAGAAGAGGCTTTTATTGTGCC